>NC_050198.1:0-2500000 GCF_004126475.2 Phyllostomus discolor
GGGACCTGGGGCTGCAACCCAGGCATGTGACGTGAGGGGGAATCGAACCAGTGACCCTTTGGTTCAAATGCCGGCTCTCAGTCTAACTGAAGCACACCAGCCAGGGCAGGGCAAGTGCGTGTGTTTTTAATACCTCACACCCAGTGGGAGGACATTCCAGCACACAGCCTGATGGTGCCCGGGGTGTGTTGGGACTCCAGAGCTTGTATTCGTGGGAACGGGGTGGGGGGGGTGCCTGTGGGTTTAATTCTTTGCAGTCCTGTTCGGGACTCGGTTGCTCATCTTTCTTCGTTCTCCCGCCAGACAAGCAGATGCCCAGGGTCCAGAAGTCAGCCCAGCAGCACGCCGGGACGCGCGGCACCCGGCCCGGGGCTCTGAGCCGTCCCATGCCCAGGACGCCGCGGAGGCGCCCCACGAGGGCCGCAACAGAGCGGGCACCCTCCCGTGTGACTACAGATACTCAGAGGACCACAGCCCTGCACACCCACTGTCCCCGCCGCCACCACCACCCGGCCCAGGATCCCAAACTCAAGGCGGCCTCTCGGCCCCGCCCACTCGAGGGCCGGACCCCCGGCCTGTGAGCGCAGCGTCCCTCGCCAAGCGGCCAGCTCCGCAGAGGCCGCCGCCACCCAAGCGCGAGCCAAGACATTTCAGGGGACCCGCCGGTGCCATTCCCACGGGCGCACCTGCGGCCAATCACCTGGCCGCGCCTGGCAGGCCCCTCCCCACGCCGTCCCCTGAGGCCCTGGAGGTGTGTGCGGACCGCCCGGCCCTCCCCCGCAGCCCCGGTGCCCTGGCGGAGAAGCTGAGCGGTGCCCAGCGCGCAGACGCCGCCCCGAAGCCCGCAGCCGCGGAGCTGGACCGGCATGTAGAGGAGCACCCAGCCTGCCCCCAGCGGGAAGCCCCGACCCCTCCCAAGGCCCGGCCCCCGCAGACGTCCAGCATGGAGACCTCGCGCTCCCCTTCTCCTCAGTTCGCCCCCCAGAAGCTGACGGACAAACCTCCCCTGCTCATCCAGGACGACGGGTCCACCAGGTACTGTCCCCCGGGGCGGTGGCCTCGGGCGTGCTTCCCCTTCCGCGAGCTCCCTTCCCACCGAGGGGGGGTTTTCGGGGCGTGTTTGCAGGGCCGCCCCTGAGGGGAGCCGCGCATCGGCCCCAGACACCGAGTCTCCAGGTGGTCCTGGGGACGAACAGGGAGGGAACCACGGCTTCCAGGGGTTGCAGCCTGTTGGGGAGCTGCCTTGCCCCACCCCCACAGATGGGAAAGACGGTGTGGACCCTCCCTTGCCCCCTTCCTCCAAGCCCCTAACCTGTCCTGTCTGTCCCTTGCCCCCTTCCTCCAAGCCCCTAACCTGTCCTGTCTGCAATATCCGCGGGCATCTCCAGAGTTTTCTGTTTGTAACCAGAACCCGTTTTCACGAAACGGGTGTGTTTCACCCCATGCGGTCCTTCCATGCGCCTTTTCGTCTGGATCTTGTCGTGGGAGGAACCTAGGCTGGCATGCGCCTCGTCTGGAAGCGGGAGGCACGTTGCTTTCGTGCCCCGGTGCGGGTGCCCGAGTTCCAGGCGCGCGGTTGTGGGCCGTCCCCTTGGAGATGCGGGTGCGTGCCGGGGCTGGGGCAGCCGGGACCTGCCAGCCAGTCAAGGGCTCTCACTGTGGGGGTGTTGGCCCCTCCCGTCTGCGTGCCTTTGAAGAACTGAGACCTGGAAGAAGCGGCGAGTTTCCGTCTCGTTCTGAAATGAGGGCAGGAGACGATTTGGGTCCCTGGAGTTTCACCGGCCCCCGCGTGTTTGGCCCCCAGGCACCCTCCTGGAGCCTGTTTCTGGGTTGGGGTGCTCTGTCCTTTGGGCACAGTGGTTACTGTGGGTTACCAGGACCCTCGTGTTTGAGTCTCCTGAGTGGGTCGTGGCGCGTACCCGAGTGGCGTGCAGGCTGACCGGCTCCGGGAGTGGCTGTGCGCGCGGCGCGGGACGGACTGTGCGATGTTTGGGGCTGGCCTGTTCGGGCGGCAGGTGACTTACCTGCAGGGGGCGCCCTATCTGACTTACCTGCGGGGGGCGCCGGATCTGAGGGCCACCGAGTCCCATAGAGGTTGCCGTGCTGCGCTCTGCCTGGTCCCTCTCAGCTAGGATTTGATGAGATCCGCTCCATGTTTTCTTCATTCCAAAGGGACCGTTTCTGAGACTCTTCCTGTGGAGGGGGGGACCATTTTCGGTGCTTGACCAGGCGGAGATGCTGTGTTGGGAAGTTACGCCCACCTGTGGCTGAGCTGGGCGCCTTCTATATTGTACTTGTGCCTTTGTTGGAAATGCCGTTTCTGCGCCCACGCGGGGAGCCGCGGGCTGCCTGAGGCGCCAGTTGCTGGCGGCCGGGGGTGGGAAGGGTGCAGTGAAGGGAGGAAAAAAGAGGGTTTCTTGATTCTTGTTGCTTGCATAACAGGCCAGAATTTTCCCTCTAAACTTTAGCAGAGCGAAGTGGTATGTTCTGCATAGTTAGCCTTTTAAAAAATTTTTTTTAATCCTCACCTAGGGATATGCTTATTGATTTTACAGAGAGAGGAAGGGGGGTGGGGAGAGAGAGAAAAAAACATCAGTTTGTTGTCACTCATATGTACCTGCACCAGGGATCGAACCCGCAGCCTTTGTGCCCTAACCCGGAATTGAATCCGTCATCTTTTGGTGTGTGGGTCGGTGCCCCAGGCAACTCAGCCAGCTGAGCCACCCGGCCAGGACTGCGTAGTCAGGCTTTTAAACTTTGCTCAGGAAGGTGATGTGACAAGAATGGTACATGAACCACTATATTTATTAAACACGTCTGCTCTGCACATTTCCACTGGAGGGGGAGAGAACACACAGTTGTTCCATATCAGCCTGCGCACCACACGCTCATGAACGGGGGAAGATCCATCCACCAGGTCAGGGGCGAGAACAGCGTTTAATTTGGGGTCTAGAGCGCCCCTTGGCTCCATAAAACTAGTTGTGCCGGGGTCTCGTTGCAGAAGTGAGGTTGAGCGCACTGAGTTGGAAATAAACTGGGAGTCGAGCTTGTGATTTTGGCTTGTTTTTTTTTTTTTTTTTTTTTTCTTTTCTTCTTTCTTCCTGGGCACCACTAGAGGGCTCTCTTTCCCGATATGTCCTTAAAAAATGCTGGGAACGCGTTTTGTCCTGGTGGTGGTCCTCTGCAGGGTCTCCAGGGGTATGGTCCAGTGACGTGCAGGGGGGGCACCAGCTGCCATTCGGGGTGTCCAGAATGCAGCCCCATCGTATTGGCCAGACTATGGCTTTCCATTTTCTCTTTCCTGTGGGTGCTCTGGATGCGTCTCCAGCTTCCTGTACTGAGACACTATTTTTTTTTTTTTTTTTAAGGAAAAGTGGGGGAAGGGTGGCTCGGTTGGTTGGAGCATCCTCCCTTGCACCGACAGGTTGCAGGTTCTATTCCCCTCGGGGCACATGACTAGGTTGTGGGTTTGATTCCTGGTTGGAGGAAACTGATGAATATTTCTCTTTCTCTCTCCCTCTCTCTCCCTCCCTCTCTCCCTCTCTCTCCCTCTCTCCCTCTCTCTTTCTTTCTCACTCTCTTTCCCTCTCTCTGTCTTTTTTATCTCTCATTCCTTGTCTCTCTCTCTCTCTCTCTCATGCGCCCAAGCATTTTCTCCCTCCAAAATCAGTAAACATGTCCTTGGATGAGGACTTTAAAACAAAAAAAAAGAAGAAGGGAAAAGTGTGTGTACTTAGTGAATGGTTTCAGGTAATCCAGAAGCCGTGAGCCCCGGGTGTGCTGCGAGGCCCTTACCTCACCGGTATGACATGCTGTGCGCGCAGGGCGCCTTCAAGTGTTGGGTGGTGGCGCGTGGAATGCAGGTGGAGAGGGACTCCGCGCCGGCCTCTCCTCCTGGGTGGGCGTGCGGCCCCGGGCGCGCACTCGGCCTTCCAGCGGCTGCTCTTGTGTTGGCAGGATCGAGCGGCTGATAGACAACACCACGGTGAAGATGGTGCCCATCAAGATCGTGCACTCGGAGAGCCAGCCGGAGAAGGAGAGCCGCCAGGGCCTGGCGCGCGCCCCCGCCGAGCCGCCCGCGCTGCCCAGCGGGCTGGAGCGCGACCAGATCAAGACGCTGAGCACCTCGGAGCAGTCCTACTCGCGCTTCTGCCTGTACAGCCGCCCGGGCGCCGAGCCCGAGCCCCGCGCCCCGCCGCCGCCACCCCCGCCGCCCTCAGCGCCCGGCGGCCCTGACGGCCGCGCCTCCCCGCCGGCGCTCAGCTACGTGAAGGCCAGGGAGCGCACGGCGGAGGACCTGAAGTCGGAGGAGCTGGCCCGGGAGATCGTGGGGAAGGACAAGTCCCTGGCCGACATCCTGGACCCCGGCGTGAAGATGAAGACCACCAGGGACCTCATGGAGGGCATCTTCCCCAAGGACGAGCACCTCCTGGAGGAGGCTCAGCAACGCAGGAAGCTGCTCCCCAAAGTCCCCTCGCCCAGGACCACGGAGGAGAAGTGAGTAGGGGCTTACGCTCCGCGCGGCCGGCACCCATTAGGCTTTTAACGGGGTGGGGGTGGGGGGGCCTAGCTGTTGATGTACTTTCTCAACTGCTTTGTGCGGGGCTGGGGGCGGGGTACCTCTCAGGACCGCCCGATGCGTAGCCCGCTTTGGCTATGTGTGGCCCTCGGAAAGAGAAGGTCGGGCATGTCGGAGCTCCTCCTGGGCACAGAAATGATATACACCTACCGTAGGTGCCGGGCCTTCTGGCGTGAGACCAGTGTGGTTGTCACTGATGCCCGTAGGACTCGTTTTTACAGCATAGCCGTTCTTAGTGGGCAGTTGCGTCCCCTCAGGGGATGGGCAGCAATGTCCACATACAGTTTTCCTTGTCTCCAGCGGGAGAGAGGCTCCTGGCCTCTCTTCGGCAGGGCTCAAGGGAGACCCAGGATCCGGGGATGCTTGTAAACCTCCTGCGGTGCCCACCGCTGGCCCTGCCACAGAGCACACCACCCCAGGGTCCCAGTGCGGAGGCTGGGACACCTGTCCCGGGAGGAGCGAAGGCGTGTCCGCGAGGAGACGTGTTGGTCAGAGAGCAGAGGCAGCTGTGTGTGCACGGGGGTGAAAGAGCTAGCTTTCCTGGGAGTTGGACACGCCTCCCTGGATGACGCAGGCAGCCGTCTGCCTGCAGAGGGGCACGTGAGCCGGCCTGTGCGTCACGATGCGCACTGGCTCCATGGGGCGGTGCGCCAGAGTCCCAGCGCAGAGCTGCAGGGGGAAATAGGGCGAGGCAGGGACCAGAGCCGCAGGGAGGCGGTGTGGCTGCCGATAGGAGGGTGCACGGGGTGCATCTCTAATGGATGGTATCCATTGCGCTATCCTCATGCGCCTCGGACACTGCCGGGGAAAACCATCTGTCTGTCCCCCTTCCCTTCCGTGGACACATGTGTACACACGCACCCGGGCTGATAGGCATTTCCCGCCTTTTAGAAACCACGTGCATTAGGTTGTACGCGTATGCCCCTGGCCAGGTATGTGCAGTCCCGATCTTACCACCTGCCTGCTTCTCCCACTCTGGCCGTGCCGCCTCCGCCCTGGCGGGCATCCTTCCGTGGTGGCCCAGGTCCTCAGCGAACGGTCTCCGTGGACGGTCGCGGCTCACTGGCCTTCCGACGTTTGTCCCCCAGGAGAGAGGAGCCCAGCGTGCCGGTGGCCGCGTTCCTGGCCACCAATTCCACCTACTACAGCACGTCGGCCCCCAAGGCGGAGCTGCTGATTAAGATGAAGGATCTGCAGGAGCAGCAGGAGCCCGAAGAGGACTCCTCGGGCAGCGACTTGGACCACGACCTGTCCGTGAAGAAGGTAGGAACGCGGGGCCCCAGAGGGGAGCCCGCTGGGAGGCAGGCAGGGGTGTGGGCTGGCGGGGACCTGCACCGTGGGTGGGGGGTGCCTGACTTGGTCTTTTGTGAACAAGAGCCACAGCTGGACATATTAAGCCCTTGTGGTTAGCCTTCCGTTCTGACTCCGGTGCTTTCCACCTGGATCCCTTTGCTTTCCTTCAGCATTGCGATCCAGTGGGAAATTACCTAAGTGGGCCTTGGCGCACTTGGTGAGGGTATCGTCCCGTAGACCGGAAGTTTGCGAGTTCGATTCCCGATCAGGGCATGTTGCCCAGTTTGCAGGTTTGGTCCCTGGTTGGGGAGCGTACAAGAGACAACAAATTGATGTTTCTCTGTGACATTCATGTCTCTCCGTCTCTCCCCCCCTCCACCCCAAAAGCAATGAAAAAATGTCCTTGGGTGAGGATTTTAAAAAAAATATCAACTAAGGTGGCACCATTCTCTTTCATTTTATTTTTTATTTTTTAAAGATTTTATTTATTTATTTTTAGAGAGGGAAGGGAGGGAGACAGAGAGAAAGAGAAAGAGAAACATCAATGTGCGGTTGCTGGGGGCCGTGGCCTGCAACCCAGGCATGTACCCTGACTGGGAATCGAACCTGCGATGCTTTGGTTCGCAGCCCGCGCTCAATCCACTGAGCTGCACCAGCCAGGGTGCTTGTCTAAATTTTTAATTGCTAATTCTGTGTAGAACATCCTTTTTAATCATGGCATTCAGTACTGGACGTGCGTCTCAGTTCCCTCTGTAAATTGGGAATTCCCAGAATACGAAGCACGGAGTTTCACATGGACCCCGAGAATTTCTGCAAAGAGTCAGGTTGACATGAGGTTTACCATGAGTAGGGCAGAGAGGTCAGCGTCTCTGTAATCTGATAAAACATCAAGAGGATGAAAAGAGGTTTATATTATTTCTTTTCTTGTAAAGACTTTATTTAGTTATTTTAGAGAGGATGCGAGGAAGGGGGAAAGAGGGAAAGAGAGGGAGAGAAACATCGATGTGTGGTTGCCTCTTGCGCTCCCCGTACCGGGGACCTACCTGTCCCACAACCCAGGCATGTGCCCTGACTGGGAATCAAGACTGGTGACCCTCTGGTTCACAGGTCGACTGACCCTCAATCCACTGAGCCACACCAGCCAGGGCGGTTTATTTTATCTCTAAATTAAATGCAGTGATGTCACCGGGAGTCAGTATCCTTCCCCTGGCCTTATGCACCCTCTGTGGTTTGGTGCTGCTGAAGCCCTTGTGTGGTTTGCCCGCTGCGGCCGTAGCGGTCGAGGGCTGGGGGCGGTGACCCTGATGCGTGTTTGCCTGCGCCCTGTGCCCCGCAGCAGGAGCTCATCGACAGCATCAGCCGCAAGCTGCAGGTGCTCCGGGAAGCGCGCGAGAGCCTGCTGGAGGACATCCAGGCCAACAACGCCCTCGGGGACGAGGTGGAGGCCATCGCCAAGGACGTCTGCAAGCCCAACGAGTTCGACAAGTTCCGGATGTTCATCGGGGACCTGGACAAGGTGGTGAACCTCCTGCTGTCCCTGTCGGGCCGCCTGGCCCGGGTGGAGAACGCCCTCAACAATTTGGACGACAGTACTTCCCCTGGGGATCGGGTACGTAGGACCGCCTCTGACCTGGAAATGGGGGGGCTGGGGCGCTGGTGTGGGAAGGTTGTCCTTGGGCTGTCGTGTGAATGGCGTGAAGCCTCACACAGCGGCCTGCCCACCTCCTAGTACAGGGTGCTGTTGAAGGGGAGTGAGCCCTCTCTTCCGGTCATGGAGGGAAACCTGGCCCTCCCGGTACCGGCTTCACCGCCCTCACCTCACGGCATCCCTCGGAGCAGAAGGGCTGGCACCCCCGTGGCTGTGTGCAGCTGCCTCGCCTCCCACCTTCCATTGCCACGTTGAGGCGCCCGTCGGTGGCCAGGTCTTCAGTGTGGCTGGTGTTGAACGAGCCCCTCCGTGTGGGTTTGGGGCAGCTCAGGTTTTCCGAGACAGACAGGCTGGCCGATGAGTTGGGAGACACAGAGTGAGGTTTTAGAAGGCTTCCTCCATGTCTCCAGATAGACAAGGAACACGCAGGCAGACCACGAGGTCCTCCCCACCAAGTCTGCAGTGTCCGGTCATCAGGGCGCTCAACCGATCTTAGCCTGAGCCGGATTTCTGGAATCTGTTATGACCTCCTTCCCTTCTGGCTTGGAATTCATTGGCGTAGCCTCCCCTCTCTCCAGCCAAGCTCACGGCACCTTGCTTTTGCAAGCACCTGAGTGCAGGTGCCCCCAGGGGCAGGTGGCACAGCCTGGCCCAGTGTGTGCTCAGGGGCTGCACACCCAGATCGGCTTCTGTGGCAGCTCCCGCTGTGTGGGCACGCTGCAGGGCGCACCCGCCTCCTGGACGCTGGCCCGTGGCCGTGGCCCACAGTCCTCTGCCCAGCTGCAAAGCACTAGGGTAGCAGGAAGTCTGTGACAGCCCAGTGAACATGAGAAAATCCCACTGAGGAAAGAATTCCTGGCACGCTCCCCACCCCCCGGCCCCCGCTGACATTGGAGTTGTGTTCCTGGCTTCCTTTGTCTGCGTTTGTGACCCTGGGGTGGGGGGGACCTAGGGAACCGATGCGCATGTTTTGTGGGTAGAGGGTGACCTCCAGTGCCCCCTATTGGGAATGGGGTCGTCTGTGTGCCCATTAGTGAGACCCTTGCAAGGAGAGAGGGAACCTACCCCCCATAGCCCTTCGAGTCTCTCCTGCCCCACTCCCTGCTCCCGCCTGAGCCTTGTCTGCACGTCTGCCCGCAGGCTCCTCCTACTGGAAAAGTTTAGAAACCCTGCCTGGAAATTTCTTTCCTTTTTTTTTTTTTTTTTTTTTGCTTCAAGATTTTATTTATTTTCTTTTTTAGAGAGAGGGGAAGGGAGAGAGAAAGAGAGGGAGAGAAACATCAATGTGTGGTCACCTCTCACAGACCTCTAAACTAGGGACCCAGCCCATAACCCGGGCACGTGCCCTGACTGGGAATAGAACCTGCGACCCTTTGGTTCGCAGGCCGGCACTCAATCCATTGAGTCACACCAGCCAGGACCAAATTCTGTGGTTTCTAGTGTCTTGATCACTCTTGGGCTGGTGGGGGCTATTTCTGGTAGCCGTTGCAGGCAGGTAGGTGCGGTCCGAGAGGACTGGGTGGATGGGGGGTGGGTGTGAGGACTGGATGGGGGCCCGCTGAGGCTGTGTGTCCACTCTGCGCAAATTCCCCAGAGTTCTGTGCGGGTCCCGTCAGGGCTGCGTAGTCCTGGTCCCAGAGCCACTGGTGGTTTGGGGGCGTTGGCCAAAGCCCCCCTCCCTGCCTCTGCCGTGGTCCCTCACAGGTGCGTCTCTCTCTCTGCCCGCAGCAATCGCTGCTGGAGAAGCAGCGGGTCCTCGTGCAGCAGCATGAGGACGCCAAGGAGCTGAAGGAGAACCTGGACCGCCGGGAGCGCCTGGTGTTCGACATCCTGGCCAGCTACCTGAGCGACGAGAGCCTGGCGGACTACGAGTACTTCGTGAAGATGAAGTCGGCTCTCATCATCGAGCAGCGGGAGCTGGAGGACAAGATCCACCTGGGCGAGGAGCAGCTCCGGTGCTTGGTGGACAGCCTGCAGCCCGACAGGGGCAAATGACTGGGTCCTCGCCGGCGGGGAGTGGACACACGGGGCCTTGGTGCCGCAGTCCCCCGGGCTGCGAGCGGAAGCACGGCCTGTGTGTGTGTCCCGCAGCCAGAACCCTCCCTGCCGTGGCGAGGCGGCCCTGGGGAAAGCAGGGACTGCCGCGTGTGTTTGGGACGATTTATGGAAGCTGTTGGTTCCCCTTTAGTGCCCGGTGGCTGCCAGTTGGCCGTTCTCCTTCCCAAGGAACCAGACGTGGCGCCTAGTCTGTGGTCCGTGGCAGTCTCTGCCCCGCACCCTTGGGCTCCAGGCCTGTGGTGCATGCAGGGCTCGTGCGTGGCGGTCAGTGGGTCCTGCCTCCCCCGCCTTCGCTGCTGAACCAGCCTCCTGGGAAGCAACGGAGGGCGTGTGCAGGGCGCACGGCAGGAGACCCCGGGTCCACGTCCTCCCGTGGGACTCCTCCCGGCCACGGGCCTCCCTCTTTCATCCACGTTTGTCCCACGGTGTTAGTGTTCCTTGTCTCTCTCATGTTAACGGCGTGCCCTGACCTCACAAAGCCCGTGATGATGATAATTTAATAACATTTTGTAAAGGTGACTACTTCGCCAGTGGTTCAAAACCAGCTGTGAAACGCGTAAGCTGTACGTCGGGTGCCCTCTCGCGAAACCCGCAGTGCAGGGTGTGAGCATGCCGCAACACCCGTGCACGGGGCGCAGGCCCTTCGCCCGCCTCCTGCCCTGGCGGCACGGGGCGGGGGTTGTCCTGCGGCGTGCAGTGGCGTGGTGAGATGTGTGTCTGGTCGTCTCGTGCTCGCTCGATATGTGTCTCATGAGACCAGCGGGATGCTCCTCAAGTTCCTTTCCCCCCAGAACAGTTGTTTTGTGTGCGTACGGTCCCGTTCGTGGTGATCGGCTACGTCCCCGTTTTTCCCTCTTTAAATTGACCAGCATGGCCGTGAAGGCTCCGATCCGTTTCCTGGAAGAATCCAGCCTCCGGTGTTTCCGAGGTCCCATCGCCAGTATAAACCTGCCATTGAGTTCACAGACTCTGCCCCGTGTGTGGATGGAAACGGCAAGATTCTAAAGACAGTCTGTTCACTTAAAACAAAACAAAACACGCCATCGTGCTGTCCATTTCTAGTTGACAAGTCACACACTGGGAGAAAATATTGGCAAGTCACACGTGTGACAAAGGAATTATCTCCAGAATATGTAAAGGACTGTACAAAAACATCTGCCATCAGAGAAAAACAGCCCCGTTGAAACGCGGGCAGGAGATTGCACCAAAGAGGACCAGCGTGGCACATACCTGCGCACAGGGGAAGGCTGGGGAGCCGCCACCGGCTTGGTTGGGACCTCCTGACTTCTCCCTAAATCGTCGTAGGGCTGTGCGTGTCTCCACGGATGCCCACCTGACCACAGGCGTGGTTGATGGCGGGGGGATCCCTTGGATGAGTTCACGTGAAGGTAACATCTGGACACTTGTTTGACGGAGGGATCATTGTCTTACACGATGCCCCTCATTGCCATAAAAGAACTTTCCCAGCAAGTGCGGAGACATCTCTTTGTCAGACGGGGGACCGCGCCGCCTTATCAAAACGCACCCGCGCACAAATGCCTCAGGACACGTGTCCGTCCTTCAGGAGCCAGAGCGGGGGAGCCGGACTCCCGTGCCCACCTCCTTGAGCCGCGCACAGGGGTCCGAACGGGCACGCCCCGCTAACACAGGCAATAAGCCTCTCTCTGGCAACCCACCCACCCCGGAAAGACAGAGGCCTTTCCAGACGTCTTCATGCCCACCGGGGGAAGCTCTGTGACTTGAGCAACCCGCCAACGAAGTGTCCTCCTTGGCGCCCAGCCGCGAGCTCCGGAGACTGGAAGGTCCAGCTGCCTGTTGGTGGACCTCCCCCGGTCTCCCTGCCCAGGGAGGCCACCACCCTCCTTTCCGTGTGTTTGCTTTTTCCTTTAGACCCGAGGTTTCGTCTGTGATGCCTTCCCCTCCGATGCAGTCTTGTGCTGGTGTCGAAGCTCTGTCCAGTGTGAAGAACAGAGTCTGTGTGTCCGTCCCCTGCCTTCGATGTGTCCCGAGCACTTTCTCATACGTGGCCACATGCAGTGCTGTTCCCCTGTTTGCCTGTTCCGTGTCTGGGGAGTACCGGGAGGGGGGGACCCAAAGATTCCTGCGAGTCGATGTATATACGTGATGTTGTACATAGTTCCATTATTGCCTAGAAAACCCGTCTGGTGCTACTGTTTGCCCCGGGCGTTCCTGGAGGGGTGGGGGTCTGCCTCCTGAGCCCGTGGCGTCGCTCCGCTGTGGCACGCCCCGATTTCAGGCAGCCCCCGTGCCCCCGCGGCTCACTGTGGAAAGCGTGTGCAAGGTGTCGCGCCCGACACTTACCTCTCTCTACACACCATCCTGCTTGACTTTCACGAAATAAATAGTGTCTCCGAGTGCACGGCGCGTGTCTCTGATTTACCGACGTGACGATGACGGCTTTTGCAAACAAGGACAGGGTCCTCCCCGTTGGTCGGATTCCGAAAGCATGGATTCACTGCGGGATGGGGTGACGCGTGTGTGTGGCTGCCGATGCCACTCGATACATCGGGCCGCTGTGTTGGCTGTCCAGAAACACCAGGGACAGGGGTGACGTGGGTTAGCTGTTGCCCCAGGCACGCTGCATGACTCGCAGCTGGAAAACACCCACTGTGTGCAGGGCAAAGCAGTTCTGAGCTCTGCAGGCTCTGGTCCTTACGTGCCTGTCATCTTCCTCCTGGCCAGGGCACCTCAGGTAGCAGGTACGGGCGGAAATGACACCAGAGACAAAGGTGCCTTTCAGGTCTCTGCTCCTCCTGCCGCACCTGCCGAGCTTCCCTTGCAGAAGCACGTCCCACGGCCAAACCCGAGGTCCACGCGGGGCAGGGCGGGGTGGGATGAACCCCTTCCGAGCAAGGAGAACCGTCCAGTCTCCTGGCCAAGGGCAGCTACAGGGAAGGATTGAGGCTGCCCACAGACTCCACCCCCTACACCAGGGCCTGCTCGCACCCAGTGGCTGTAACAGACCCCGACCCACAGCCCAAGCTCCTGAAGCAGAGACCCTCTGCCTCTGCCCTCTTGGCTTAGCCTCGCCAAGCCTCAGTTTCCCCCTTTGTGTTTGGAGAAGAGCTACTGTGAGGTCGGGTTGAGTTGCTATGTGCGGCACACGCGCTGAGAAGCCAGGCCAGCACGGGTACGCCTGTATCCCCCTGTTTCCGGCATGCAGCCCGGGTGTGGGGGAACACCTTCCCCTCCTGTGCACCCCCCAGGCACAGGGGCTGCCCTCGGTCGGGGGCATGAGAAATGCCCGTTCCGGGGCATGTCTCGGGGGCCCGAAGCTTAGACCGTGGAGAGGCAACTGGAATCTGCGGATTGGAAAGTCAAAACTCATTCTTTCGCTGGTGTTTAGCTTTCTTAAATGTACATGTAGCTCTCGTACATTTCCGTATTTCATGTAGGAGTGTTGGGGCTCTTTGTTTTGAAGTCTGGTGGTGGTTTTGTGACCAGAACTGTGTCGTAGGAGCTTCTGTGTATACCCAGTAGCTGGCGACTAGTGGAATGGGTTTCCTCAGATGTCGTTTTGCCTAGGGTCACCATTTCTGAGAACCCGTCGACAGCGTGAGGTAAGGACTCACTGTATTTCTTTGCAAGGGCATTTCAGGGCATGGTACGGTTGCCAGGTAAGCGTGCAGTGAAGAACCCCATCTGCTCTGGCTAGTTGGCTCAGCTGGTTGGAGCATCGTCCCGTAAACCAAAAAGTTGTGGGTTCGATTCCCGCTCAGAATGCTTGCCTGGGTTGTGCGGGTTCTGTCCACAGTTGGGGTGGGTACAGGAGCCAACCAGTGGGGGTTTCTCTCTCACATCCACATTGATGTTTCCCTCTTTTCATTCCCCCCCCCCCACACACAAACTCAGTCAGCATGTCCTTGGGTGAGGACTCTATTTTAAATGTTCACTTGGGGTATCGCAGGCACATGGGAGCCTGGGTTGCATCCACCCTGCGTTTACAAGTTTCATATCTCAAGTGCCAGCATATCTTTTTTTAAAGATTTCATTTATTATTTTTTTTATTAGAGAGGGAACGAGGGAGAAAGAGAGAGAAACATCCATGTGCGGTTGTTAGGGGCCATGGCCTGCAACCCAGGCATGGGCTCTGACTGGGAATCGAACCTGCGATGCTTTGGTTTGAAGCCCGAGCTCAATCCACTGAGCTGCGCCAGCCAGGGAAGTGGCAGCATATCTTGACAGACACGGTTCTGAGGATGGCAAGTTCTGGTGTCAGCGCAGGACACTCAGGGTTGAATAGAAGGGGCTCCCAGCCCCTGGGATGGGGCCAAAAGACCATGGCCTTTACACATAATCTTGTGTAGATGTCTATCCAAATAAGCTTTGGGCATGCTAGAACACACACACACACACACACACACGTGTGTCTGTGTGTCCAGAGCTAACAATATATTTTACCCATACGTGTGTGCCAGGCTACCAACTGGGCATCTCGGACACTCCGTGGAGCCGCCTACCAGTGACGGCACAGCCAGCATTAGGTGGCAGGTCTCTGGCTGCTCCCCCCTCTCCCACATCTGTCTCCCCAGCGGCCCCGCCCTCCCCGCAGCCAGCTGCACCAGCTGCACCAGGTGCAGCGTACCGGCAGCCCCAAGGCGGCACTAGCATCCGGTGCTCGGAGGAATGACGTCTCTCAGGCCCCTCGTGGGTGCTGTCCCGTGCCACCCCTGCAGTGGTCCTTTTCGCTCCTGTGAGGTGAGGACGCTGAAGACTCCTCAGAGGTGCAGTGCCAGGGACCTGATGATGCATCATGGATGTGCTTCCCCCCATACCCGTTTTCTCTCTCTCCATCCCCTTCTATTCTTCCTCCCTCGCCACCCCCCCCTTTTTTTTTTTTTTAAAGAAACAGGATTATATGATCCCATCTTTCTTTTTCTTTTTTTAAAAAAATATTTTATTTATTTATTTTTAGAGAGGGAAGGGAAGGAGAAAGAGAAAGAGAAACATCAATATGTGGTTGCTGGGGGCCATGGCCTGCAACCCAGGCATGTGCCCTGACTGGGAATCGAACCTGTGACACTTGATCCCATCTTTCTGAAAAAGATTTTATTTTTTAGAGAGGGGAAGGGGAGGAGAAAGAGGGAGAAAAACATCAATGTGTGGTTGCCTCTAGTGCACCCCCTACTGGGGACCTGGCCTGAAATCCCCCCTCCTCCATGTGCTCTGACTGGGATTTGAACCGGCAACCCTGTGGTTCACAGGGTGGCGTTCAATCCGCTGAGCTACACCACTCAGGGCTGATCTTGTAGTTTTGGAACCTGCCTCTTACTAAGACTGTTAGAAACTTTGCCCCAAATTATTCTTCAACACATGGTTGAACTCTCCTGTGTAATATGTCATTATAAAGACATAAAATGGTTTACTATAACATACTCTCTAAGTGGGCTTTTTAGGATTCCTTTTCTATTTGTCCCCATTGTAACCCCAGGAAGTTCATTGGGTGTGTTTTTCACGTACATCTTTGTACCCCTCCCCATTTGCTTGCTTAGAAAAATATCCAGATCATAGACAGTGTAAGCAGGAAATTCCAGGGGAGCTTGAACCCCCATTTAGCCCTCAGCACTGAGTGGTGTGGCTCAGTGGATTGAGTGTGGGCGTGCAAACCCAAGGGTCACCGGTTGGATTTCAGTCAGGGCACATGCCTGGGTTGTGGGCCAGGTCCCCAGTAGGGGGCGCATGAGAGCAACCACACACGGATGTTTTCCTCCTCCTGTTTCTCCCTCCCTTCCCTTCTCTCTAAAAATAAATATTTAAAAAAAAAATTAAAAAAGATACAGCCCTGGCTGGTGTGGCTCAGTGGGTTGAGCACCGGCCTGCAAAGCTAGGGGTCACCGGTTCGATTCCCAGTCAGGGCACATGCCTGGGTTGTGGGCCAGGTGCCCAGTAGAGGGTGCATGAGGCACACGTTAATGTTTCTCTCCTCTCTTTCTCCCTTCCCTCTCTCTAACAATAAATAAAGGCTATTAAAAAATAAAAAATAAATTTCTTGTGCCTGTTTGGCAGCCTCATTTCTTATATGTAAACACACACACAACCATTCGCCACTATCCCCAGTCTTGGCCGGCTACTTGCTCACTGTGCCGAGTCACCTGACACATCCCCTCCCGTCCTGCTCACGCGGACCAGGTTCCAAGAACGCGGTGATCTCAGCCCCGAGCCGCGGGTCCTGTCCCACACCTGAAGGGTGCCTCTCCTTCTGTGTTCCCCGTCCCTGGCGTTTCCTCCCTTGACCCTCACCCAATAGGTGGCCACCTCCACTAACAACACCTGCACAGGTACGTTCTCACTGTGCTTTTCAAGCAGGGGATCTGTTAGGGACCATTGGTGGGGACAGGAGAGCGTGATGAGGAGCCGCGGCTCAGGTCAAGCACACCCTGCAAGGACTCTGATGGGTCCTTGCTGAACCGCCCCCCCCACACCCCGCACCCCACCCACCCCCGCCCTGGAAAGTGGGCAGACCCAGCGGAGACACAGGGATGAAAACGAGCCCAGGCTGTGGTCATGGAGCGCAGTGGCAGAGGTCATGGTGGGTGGGGCCTAGCAACGAGAACCTTGACGGTGGGGTGGAACGCGGTAACGGGCCGGAAGCCTGTGGAGTGGCGGAGAGTCCGGCCTGCCCACAGCCGGGAGCCCACTGGCAGGACCTCCCAGAGACGCAGGGTTGGCCCAGCCCCCTCTGGGGGCTCTGCGCAGACGCCGAGAGACGCCGCGCTGGGCAGTGGAGCCCCGCCTCCTTTGCTGTGTGTGTCCTGTCGTCGGAGAGTCGAGGTAACAAACGTGTGCCCTATCACCTTCACGTTTGTGAAGGGTACGGTTCACGGCCACTGGGGCCCTGCCCCGTGTCGTGCTGCCGTCATCTCCAGAACTTGCCCACCCTCCCCCGCAGGCTGGAAGTCCGTCCCCACTGGACGCCAGCTCCCCGGCCCCCTCCCCAGCCCATGGCAACCGTGGTCGCTTCCAGCTGATAACCTTGGCCTAGGTGCCTCCTGAAAGTGGCATGAGACTGTATTCGTGCCTGGTTTCACTGGGCAGACTTCCCTTCATGGTCTACCCATGCCAGAGTGTGTACAAAAATTCCCTTCTTTTTCATGCCTGAGGACTCTTCCCCCACGGGGTAAACAGACCACATTTTCTGTCTCCAAATACCCGTGGGTGGACCCGGGGCTTGTTCCCGCCTCTTGGCTACTGTGAATAACGCTGCTTTGAACATGGGCGTGCGAGGGTCTGTGTGAGCCCCTACTGTGGTCTCTTTTGGGGTATGTATCCAGAAGTGGGGTGGCTGGATCTGGGGATAATTCCATGATGAGTTTTGGGACTCGCTCTTGTGCTTTCTTGGTCCTCCTTTATTGTATTTTGAGCCCCTGGCCACACACTGCTTGTTTCACTCACTCTTGATGGTTACCGGCTGCGTCTGGGTGTTGTTTACATTTTGATTCCCGTTGGCGGGTCCCTTGTGGCACGGACTCAAGCAGCAGAAGGTGAGTGTGCACACCTGGGGAGACTGAAGGAGGTGGGAGGAGCGAACCAGTCACGGACCACAGTGCCCGCCCCCCCCCCAGGGCGCCTCATTCCCCTGTGGCACCCAGCAGGTTCCGTGCCCATTCTGAGGCCTTGGTACAGGGCACTTTTGTGCTGTCATCGTCCAACTGCCGTCCTAATGGTTCTAGGTTGCTGGTAGTTCAGGGCCCCGGTTCAAGTTCATTCACACGCTCCGACAACATCCACCTCTCCCGGAGGCTGCTCTGCGTGTGTCTTCTTGACCTTGTTCCCTCTCCTCTTTTGTGTTCCCAGTTATCTGACACCCAGGGAGTCTCTCTGTCTAGTGGGGGGAAAATCGGACTGCCCTTGAGAAGAGGCGGCTTTGTGCACGGTGTTCCCGCCCTTAGCTCCTGGAGGTGCTCGCCTGAGCCAGGGACGCCGCAGAACCTGGGCCGTGTGTAAGGGCTCTGTGGCCACCGTCACTGGGCGCCGGCGTGTCCCAGGACACTGCACCCACAGGGTCCCCATCTTAGGGAAACTGTTTCACAGTTCCGAGAGCCGTGTTTAATTCCAAAGGAGGGACTCCATGGGCCTTTCAGGCTAGGAGCCAGAGTCTGGCTGGATATTTGTGTTTTAATCACTTTTAAAGTGCCCCTCACCCCCAAGGTCCCTGCCCACCGAGAGGGCGTAGCGATTCAGATACGCAGCCACCCAAGCCAAACAGGTAGGAAGGAGGAAGTGTCTCGGGGGAGGAGTTGTGGCTGTGGGGTTGTCCCATGGTGCAGCCACTTTGGGGAACACGGGGTGGGGGGGGGTGGTCCTCAATACATAAAGCAGCCACCTTGCGCCTCAGCAATGGCGCTCCTAGGTACATGCCCAAGACAGATTCAAACATACACCCAGCCCTAGCCAGGTGGCTCAGTAGGCTGGAGTGTCATGCCCACACACCGAAGGTCGTGGGTTCGATCCCCGGTCAGGGCACATGCCTAGGCTGCGGGTTCGATCCCTGGTCGGGGTGCGTGCAGGAGGCAACCGATCGGCGTTTCTCACATCGGTGTTTGTGTCTCTCCGTCTCCCTCCCTCTGTCTCTCTCTCCAAAATCACTATCATTATATCCTCGGGTGAGGGTTAAAAAATAAATGCAAAATAAAGTCAGTTGAACAACTACACCCACACAGGGACTCGCACATGAATGCCCAGGGCTGCATCGTCTATAATAAATAGCCCCCAAATGTCAACGACGGTCCATCCACTGCTCTACATGGGCCAATAAGCTGCAGGCTGGAGTAGGCACACAGCGCACTATGACTGCTCCGTGGAAAGGAATGAAGTACTGATGCATGTAAGGGTGAACCCCCCAAAACACGGTGCTCGGTGATGAGCCGGGCCCTAGGGCTGTGGGTCGTGTGGCTGCGTTTGTATGGCGTGTCTGCAAGAGACAGATGTGCAGAGACAAAGAGTGAGTCAGGGCAGCCCCAGAGCCTAGGAGAGAGAGAAGGAGGCATAACTGCACACAGGGGCTGAGAACATCCTGGAACGAGAGGCTGGCGGTGGTCGCATAGGCTTGTGGAGATGCAGGGACCACTGAACGGTACACTTGCAAACGCTGGATTTCCTGTGTGCCAAGGATGTCTCAGTTAAGCTGTTTTGACAGAGGAACCACAATGGAGCCGTGGTGGAAATGTGCCCGGGGGGGCAAAAAAAAAAAAAAAAAAAATGAGCTGCAGGCGCCTGTGGGCCACAGCAGAACAGTGTCTCCTTTTTAGGATTCTCTGAGGTGCTCCTGCCCTGGAGCAAACCGTGTAGAACCTACAAAGCGGCCCCCTTTCCACTCAGTTCCACGTCGAGAAGCCTCCGTATTCCAAATTTTTCTTCAAGGGTTTTAAAGTGCTGGATACGTGTAGCGTGCACTGGGTACGTTAGGGACCCACAGAAGTTTGATGAGGGGACATCTAGACCAGTGTGGCAGCACCCTTCCCAGTCCCCTTGGGCTCGTCGGGGGCTGGGCTGGAAGGGGCCCATTAGCAGAGAAGGGACCAGCTGGTGTGTGAAGGGAGTGTCGAGTTTCTGGGGGGAGTGAGCCCAGAGGGAGGGCTGGAAGTCTTGTCTTCCGGAGCCTAAAGCCGAAGTGTCCGTTTCTCTCCCTCCTTCGCATGAGGTCGTGGAGATTCATACGATTTATATCATAGCGACAAAGCTGTCCTCTGCCTCACGATGACCATGTGGTCTGGGTGGCCGAGATGCTGGGCTTCTTTCTTAGGAGTTCCGATTTAACAGCTCCAGCTCATCAGCTCTGGGTAGGAAATCGTTATCCAAAACAAACAAACAAACAAACAAAAACCAAAAAAAAAACCTTTAGCGTGGACATCGTAATTCATGCCAGCACCCTGTGTGCAATGACCCTGCAGGTCTTACGCCCCTGTGTCCCAGCACATGTGCCGGGGGGCCTGCACCGCCTCTGCTCCCTCGCAAACCGCCTTCACCCGTCCCTGCCTTGCAAAACCCCCTCACCAGGCAGACACATGTCCCTGGAAGTCCCTTTTCTGTGGGGTTGCTCAGCAGGACAGCCAGGGCTGCGACACAAACGTGCTGGGGAGAACCCGCTGAGTTGAGGACGAAGCGACTTCTCGAATGTGGCTTTGCCCGCACTACAGGATGGTTTAGCGCCCGGGTTGGAGGCCCCGGAATCTCTGGCCCACGCCTGGGACGTCAGAGGGAGGCCGGGACTTTCGCTTGTTCGTTACATTTGATGTTCGTCTCGGGATTATTCTCTTGACTGTCCCATACAAAAGGCGAGTGGGCTTGAGTGGTCCCCTGTCCCTTGGTGACAGACTGAGCCACTTGAGCCTGTGTGGCAGCAGAGGTGGCATGCTGTCTCTTCCCTGCACTTGAATTTCCTCTGGAACACCTTCCATCCCCTTGAGCATGTGGGTCCTGCTCTCCAGCCCTCGCACACACCCCCACCCCGCAGCCAGCTTGCAGCTGCTGGGTGCTGTATTTATCACAGAAGAAACACTCCCAGCCCTCTCAATACACTCAAGCTGACTGTCTCGTTCCTGCCGACGCACCAGTTAAAGTGTTCCCTCCAAATAATTTGTTCAGGATGACCTGGCCCAAAGGAATGATCTTTCTTTCTTTCTTTCTTTTTTAAAGATTTTATTTGTTTATTTTTAGAGAGGGAAGGGAGAGAGAGAGAGAGACAGAGACAGAGGCATCAATGTGCAGTTGCTGGGGGCCATAGCCTGCAACTTAGGCATGTGCCCTGACTGGGAATCGAACCTGTGATGCCTAGTTCGAAGCCCACATTCAATCCACTAAGCTACGCCAGCCAGGGCAGGAATGATCTTTCTAAATATGCATCTTCTATGAACATCTGGCCACATGGAGGGATTCCTGCCGACGGTCGCTAAGGTCTCTCGCCCTGTGCCTCTTGCTGGGACCCACAGGATGAAGTCTGTACCCTACGATGTGCTCTTTGAAGCAGCTTCAATGTCCCCTGCTGCTCCCTCTTTCCCCCCTTCTGTCCTTTTATTGCTCTATGTAAGCCCGTTTTCTCCTATGAAAAAAAAAAAAGGAATGGACTTTCACCTTCAAATACAGAGACAGAACAAAACTCACTAGTAACCCCAGTTGTTTGAGTCTTCATATAGTCTATGATGCACAAAAATAGGAGCATGCATGATACCTGCTTACAGTTTTCTTTCCTTCATTTTGTTTTTAAATCCTTGCCCGAGGATATGTTCATTGGTTTCAGAGAGAGAGAAATGTGTCAGTTGTCTTCCATACATGTTGCAGCTGGGGCTTGAACCTGCACCCTTCTGGTGTACGGGGCGATGCTCTAATGCACTGAGCTTGTTGTCCTCATTTTCTTTTTTTTATTTAAAGATTTTATTTATTTATTTTTAGAGAGGGAATGGAGGGAGAGAGAGAGAGAGAAACATCAATGTGCGGTTGCTGGGGGCCATGGCCTGCAACCCAAGCATGTACCCTGGCTGGGAATCGAACCTACGATGCTTTGGTTCGCAGCCCGAGCTCAATCCACTGAGCTACGCCAGCCAGGGGCTGTCCTCATTTTCAGTGTGCTCCACCACAGACATTTTCCCATGTTGCTGAATGCTCTTTTATTTTAATGTCTGCTTCATACCACACTGAATTAATTACTTTATTTTTAAGTATATTTGATTGATTACGCTATTACAATTGTCCCAATTTTTTCTCCCCTTATCCCCCTCCATCCTGCAGCCCCCTCCCTCCAGCATTCCCCCCCCCCCCCCTTAGTTCATGTCCATGGGTCGTACATATAAGTTCTTTGGCTTCTCCAGTTCCCATACTATTCTTAATCTCTCCCTCTCTATTTTCTACCTACCACTCATGCTTCTTATTCCCTGTACCTTTTCCCCTATTCCCCCTCTTCTTCCCCACTGATAACCCTCCATGTGATCTCTATTTCTTTGCTTCTGTTCCCGTTCTAGTTGTTTGCTTGTTTTTTGTTTTTTTTTTTTAGGTTTGGTTGTTGATAGTTGTGAGTTTGTTGTCATTTTACTGTTCATAGTTTTGATCTTCTTCTTTTTCTTAGATAAGTCTCTTTAACATTTCATATAAAAAGGGCTTGGTGTTGATGAACTCCTTTAACTGGACCTTATTTGGGAAGCACTTTATCTGCCCCTCCATTCCAAACGCCACCTTTGCGGGATAGAGTGATCTTGGATGTAGGTCCTTGCCTTTCATGACTTTCAATACTTCTTCCTAGCCCCTTCTTGCCTGTAAGTTTTCTTTTGAGAAATCAGCTGATAGTCTTATGGGAACTTCTTTGTAGGTAACTGTCTCCTTTTCTCTTGCTGCTTTTAAGATTCTCTTCTTCTGTTTAATCTTGAGTAATGTAAGTATGATGTGCCTTGGTGTGTGCTTCCTTGGGTCCAACTTCTTTGGGACTCTCTGAGCTTCCTGGACTACTTGGAGGTGTATTTCCTTTGCCAGATTGGGGAAGTTCTCCTTCGTTATTTGTTCAAATAAGTTTTCAGTTTCTTGCTCTTCCTCTTCTCCTTCTGGCACCTTTATGATTTGGATGTTGGAATGTTTAAAGTTGTCCTGGAGGTTCCTAAACCTCTCCTCATTTTTTTTTTTTGAATTCTTGTTTCTTCATTGTGTTCTGGTTGAATGTTTATTTCTTCCTTCTGGCCAAAACTGTTGATTTGAATTCCAGTTTCCTTTCCATCACTGTTGGTTCCCTGTATATTTTTCTTTATTTCACTTTTCATAGCTTTCGCTTCCTCTATTTTGCAACCATACTCAACCAATTCTGAGCATCCTGATTATGAGTGTTTTCAACTGTGCATCTGATAGGTTGGTTATCTCTTCATTGCTTAGTTCTATTTTTGGAGCTTTGATCTGTTCTTTCATGTGGACATTATATTTTTGTCTCGGAGCACCTGTTATGTAGTAGGGGGCGGAGCCCCAGGTATTCACCAGGGCGGGGCAACCCAGTTTGCTGCATTGTGGCACTGTACGTGTGGGGAGGGTCTGAGAGGGAACAATTCCACTTGCTTGGCTCTCACCCCACTTTCAGTCACTTCCGCTGCTACCCACAAGCAAATTGGGCCCTTCTGGTGCTGATTCCCAGGTGGGTGGGTTTGTGTATGTTCTAGGACCCTGTGGGCCTCTCCAATGAACTCTCCCGTGAGGCTGGGAATTTCTCCCACCACTGCAAACCCCACAGGTGTTTTCAGTTAGAGATTTTGAGGCTTTATTTCCCTGCCCTGGAACCCTGGGTTGCACAGTCTGTCTCACTCCCCAGTTGTTCCTCCTGGTTTATCCACATGCAATGGTGGGACTGCCTGCTCCACCAGCCACTGCTGGCTCACCCAGTCCTCCTGTCCCTGTCTTCCCACATGTCCTCTCCGCCCTGGCTGCCTATGTCTGCCCCTCCTACCAGTCTGGATGACTGTTTCTTTTACTCCACAGTGGTCAGACTTCTATACAGTTTGATTTTCTGGTGGTTCTTGTTATTTTTTGTTTTCAAATGTTCCGTTGTCCTTCTTTTCGTTGTGTGAGGAGGCAAAGTGTATCTACCTATGCCTCCATCTTGGCCAGAAGTCTGAATGAATGACTTTAATACCTACCAGGTATTGCAGTGTATTTATGTGCCAGAATTAATGCTCCATTACTTCACAAGTTTCTTTCCTTTTATTTCCAAAAAAAATTATGGTCATGACAAATATCTGAAAGTATTGCACAGCCACACATTACTTAAAAAATCGTAATCTGCTGTCATGAACCCCATGTTGACTGCAGGAAGCTAGTCATACCGGAGTGCCTACGGCATGGTTCCTGTCTTGAAAATCAGGCAGAATTGAACCAAGGTGTTTGGGGACACATGCTGAGGGGAAGAACTAACGACAAGCAGGGATGAGGTGATATCTTATCTCTGAAGCTGAGTTGTGGCAATGTGCATTTTTGTTGTACACTTAGATTTTGTGTGCTTTTCTTTGTGTGTGCCATTGCTCACAATGCAAACAGCTGGAAAAACACATCATCCCTGTAGCCCAGTTAAAATGTGTTTGTAACTCAGCACAAAGACTTCCATTCTGTTCATATCCACAATCCTATTGCACACGTGAGTTTGCAACACGCTGCTTGTACTTGGTATATTGTGGACATCTTCCTTTTGGTCATATGATGATTTAAAAAAAGATTTTATTTATTTCTCGAGAGAGGGGAAGAGAGGGAGAGAGCGAGAGAAACATCCATGTGTGAGACATACATGGATCAGTTGCCTCTCACATGCCCCCAACTGCCCAGCCTGCAACCCAGGCATGTGCCCTAACCAGGAATCAAACCGGTGACCTTTTGGTTCATAGGCCAATGCTCAGTCCACTGAGTCACACCAACGGGTGCTGGTCACATTATGTTTCAATGGCCATAATCAAAAGGACTAAAACGGTCCAATAATGGAGAAGCTACGAGAAAATGGAACCCTCGCACATAGCTGGGGGGAGGGGGCGGAGAGGGGAATGTAGAAATCTCCCCACCGGCAGTTCCTACCATCATCTCCAAGGGGCAGCTGCTTGGAGAAACAGTTTATTACCACTTTGTTCAGAGTGGAACACACACAGTATGACCCACGCGTCTCACTCCTGGGTAGCTACTCGCAACAGATGAGAACGTGTATGCTCGTACAAGGTTTTATGTGCAAATGTTCATCGCAGCGTGACTGTTAAGTGCCGAACGGTAGAACCGGTGGGCATGTCCCCACAGCTGAGGAGCGCCTGAGCGAACTAGGGCGCACCCGTACATCTGAACAGGACTCCGCAACGTGGGTGACCCTTGAGGGCAAAGTGAGAAGGGCCAGACCCGAGTTGGCTCTTGTGACGGGCTGTCCCGGGCCTGTGGGTCCCACACTCACGACGCCGTATATTGATTGCTTTGCAGTTCCCCTGGAGTCGCGGTCACCATGAGCTTGCTTGTGCACAGCGCCCACCGCCCAATGGCGAGCTTCGCCGTCGGCACCCTGGGCTGCATCTTCTGCATCATGTCCATGGGCCTGGCCGAGTGGCGGGTGTGGCACATGGATCACACGCCCCTTGTCCCCGGGGGCCTGGCCTGCGTGGGGATGTGGAAAGTCTGCATTTACCGCCCCAGCAGCTACTCCAAGACACACATCACCTGCCACCTGTACCGCTACACGGACGCCTACCCGCCTCCGGACATCCGCGCCGCGCAAAACCTCCTGCTGGCCGCCAGCCTCCTGGGGCTCCTGGGCAAAGAGCTGCTCGCGCTGGCGCTGCGGAACGTCTTCGTGGACAGCCGGCACGCGGACGCCGCGCAGAACCTCTTCCTCGCCGCGGGCACTCTGAAGGTCGCTGCGGGCACCTGCATCTCGGTGGCCGTGGTGTGCAACTACCGCTCGGTGACCAGGGCGGCGGGCATCGCCTTCCCGCCCTCCTTCGCCTTGCCCTTCAAGCCGAGGGCCCAGGACGTGGGGAATGCCAGCAGCGTGGCGGTCCTGGCCGCCCTCATGATGCTGCTGAGCGGCCTGCTCTCCTTCTTTTACAAAGTGCCCCCCGAGAGCCAAGTGCATCCCGTCGTGGCAGAGATCTGAGATTCCTGGCCGCGCCGGCTCTGCGGCTCTGCAACCGCGAGATGACCGGGTGTGTCCGGGGAGTGTGATCAGGGTGCTCTAGGAAAACAGTTTCCAAGGTCTGGAGACGGCGGCCAAGTGGCCCTTCGCTCTGTGTGTGCACGGGGCTCTTGCATTCATTAAAAAAATAATAATAAAATAGTCCCCAAAGACCAGCTGCCCACGCGTCTTACTGAGTCTGAATTTTAATTCCTGTTGCGTGAGTAATAAGAGTTTCTGAGAACCTCACATCTTTTACACTTTGGCTAAAAACAACAGGCCTTATTTCCTGTGGTATATCCATCTGCTGGTAACTAGTAACATCTATCTCAGAACATTTTCCGAGTGTGCAGAAGTACAGTAGTATAAGCAATTTCTCCCACGCCCACTACCAGACTCAACAATTACCAAGATTCTGCCATATCACCTTTCTCTCTCCTTTCTTCCCCTCCGAATCTGCAGGGTCCGGCAGAAAGTAAGGCCTGCTTGAGTGTGTTAGTTAGGGTAATAATATGGGTGTCATAATTTATCATTTTTATTTTAATGTTTCACATGAAATGTCATACGGTATGCTTGGTGTAATATTGTTATGTTACAGAATTACAGGCTAATCATTTTGTAATACAAGATTTTATGATAAGAGAGGCATTATTTGTGCCAGACCCTCTATTTTTCTATTTCCAAAAGACTTTATGTTTTCAATATTTTATTTTAGACTTTAGAGACAGCAAAAGGGAGAGAGAGAAACATCGATGTGAGAGAGAAACATGGATGGGTTGCATTCTGTAGGCACCCTGACTGGGGACCGAACCTGCAACCCAGGCATGTACCCTGACTTGGAATTGAACCTGTGACCTCTAGGTTTGCAGGATAATGCCCAACCAACTGAGCCATACCAGCCAGGGCTCTCCAAAGGACTTTGTTTCTTTTTTTTTTTTTTAAGATTTTATTTATTTTTTTTTAGAGAGGGAAGGGAGGGAGAAAGAGAGAGAGAGAGAGAAACACCAATGTGTGGTTGCTGGGGGCTATGGCCTGCAACCCAGGCCTGCAACCTGGCTGGGAATTGAACCTGAGACACTTTGGTTCGCAGCCCACACTCAATCCACTGAGCTACGCCAGCCAGGGCTATTCAAGTTTTTAAATGTGTTTTGAGGAATGTGTAAAGTAGTTTTCTTTTCATTGGGTTGTTTCCAGAATGGGGACCTTATGAAAAAAGTTACTGTACACAAGTGTGCTTGGACTTATGTGTGAGTGCAAATTGTCAGTATGTGCACTTGGACTTAACATGAATGCAAATTTTCATCTCTCTGGATACAGTGGAGCAGGATGGCTGGGACAAGTGGTAAGTCATTCTCACACTGTCAACACATAGTTACTTACTCTATTCAGCATCTATAGTCACTTTTGGGTGGTGGTGGTATTTCCTCTCTTTTGGGGATTAGTGATACCACAGTTCAGATAATTGTTACAAAATTTGCATTAGAAGCATAGGTCTTGTTTATACAGATCTCGGTAACTGCTCCCAGAAGCCCATGCAATAGGTATGCCCTTGTGGGGGAAAAGATGCCTTTTTCTCTCAAACCTCATGGGTGGTCTAACTAACTTGAATGCCCTCAATCGATTACATTCCAAAATTATGTTTAGGGGCAAGCCAGGAGAGACAACAACCAGCTGCTTCATTCACTGATGGCTTCTTTCAGCAAATATTAACTGGATGTCTTCTGCGTGAGACGTGCCTCCCAAAACGTTCGATGAAGAACTTTGGTGGCATAACATACACATGTCACAAACCCCTACATGATGGCTCACAGCTCTTCCAAAGTTTAAAAGGATTCCATCCAAACTAAACAATGACTTGGGGGAAAAGTTGCTTGTAGATTAAAAATTCGACGTTCTCCCTGGTGTCTCAGTTGCACACAGAGGGTCACGTGGAGTTCCCAGGACAGAAACCAGAGGGCTGACCTGAAATGTCCTTCATCTTAAAACATTCAAGTCTGTGAGAGCACAGTGTTTGAGAACAATTTTCCCCATGACATAAGTCTATCAGCTCTTCTATTTGTTTATTTATTTATTTTTAGAGAAAGGGGAATGGAGGTAGAAAGAGAGAGAGAGAGAGAAGCACCAATCAGTTGCTTCTCACATGCCCCCAAGTGGGGACATGGCCTACAACACAGGCATGTGCCCTGACTGGGAATCAAACACGCAACCTTTCGGTTTGCAGGCCGGCATTCAATCCGCTGAGCCACACCAACCAGGACTAGTCTATCAGCTATTTAAATACGTGTTCTCAAAACACTGCCTGTGGTCCCAGGTGGGATGGGTGTTCTGCTAGAATGTTCAAGAGACCCTTTGCCTCTTTGGGGTTTAAATTCTTTCTTTAATTGAGTTTTTGGGGTGGCATTGGTTCACAAAATCATACAGGTTTTGAGTGCACAACTCAACAAAACATCATCTGCACACTCCACTGTGCTCCCGTTGCCCCAAGCAAAGTCTTTCCATCCCCATTCATTTCCCTTTGCCCACCTGCACATACCCCCCTTTCCCTCTGTGTCTATGGATTATGTGTATATGTTTTTGGGCTAATGCCTTCACCTTCTTTCATTTAGGTCCCCTCCACCCACCGACAGCTGTCAATCTGTTCCATGTGTCCATACCTCTGCTTGTATGTTGTCCATCAGTTTATTATGTTCATTGGATTCTACATATAAGTGAAATCCTGTGGTACTTGTCTTTCTCTCCCTGGCTTATTTCACTCAGCACATGTAATCTCCAGGTCCATGCATGCTGTCACAAAAGGTAAGATTTCCTTCTTTTGTATGGCCAAGTAGTATGCCATTGTATAAATGTACCACAGCTTTTTTATCCACTGGTCTACTGACAGGCACTTGGCCTGTTTGCAGATCTTGGCTATTGTAAATAATGCCTCAATGAACTGATTTATAGTCAACCGGCTCTTCTTCTCTGATGGAGATTTTGTAAAATTGTGACAGCATTCTTTGGTAAATGTCCTTTCCCTGCTGGCCATTATTTGCATAATGTCCTTAGAACTGGAAGGGAATCCCATGCTTTTGCATTTAGTTAGAGATCCTGGCTTCCTTTGCATGTGTGTGAAGGAGCTGCATGACCTCTGAGTCCCCTTTGGACCTGTAGGGCTGGCCTTGGCCTCAGTCTTACCCATTCTTTGTGCAACTACAAGAATGGCTTGTGAAATGCTTCTTAGGTAAAAATCTCATTTCCTCCAATGAAATCTTGCCTACATAGTAGGTATATATAAGGCCAACCTTACAAATAGGGTTGAAAGAGGATATGTGTTATTTAAGTGGATCAAACCACAAGTTACTTGGGAAAAAAAGAAGCTTTTGGGAGACACACTTATTATGAAGTTTGCTTGCACTGTCACCACGCAGACAGTGGCATGTTTGCCAACTGGTGGTCACTGGGGGAAGTGATGGAACTGGTTTGGGCTGTGAAAAGTGATTTTTGATCCTCCACTGCCTTAAGTCTCAACATAGAGCAAGGTGATGGATCCTAAAGGCTTTAGACACAAAAAGCAAGGGGAGCCCTAGCTGCGTGGCTCACTTGGTTGGAGTGTCATCCTGTAAGCCAAAAGGTTATGGGTTTGATCCCCATTCAGGCACATTACTCATGTTGTGGGTTCAATTCCTGGAAGGGGTGTGTATGGGAGGAAACCAATCTATGTTTCTGTGTCACATTGATGTTTCTCTCTGTCTCTCTAAAATCAATAAACATATCCTCAGGTGAGGATTTTTTTTTAAAAGCAGGGAGGGGACTACCTTGGCAGGGTCTGCTTTGGGGTAGCAGGGAAAAGAATTTCAAGACCTTCTGAAGGGCTTTTTGGAGAGATTTTTAAGGGCTACACAGGTTATTTTTTTATAGGAATAAGGCAAGGCAATGTGTCCTCTGCATTTCCCTTTGGTGCAATGCAATACAGAGTGTTCTGTGAGGGCTGGCAGGATCTCTTTCCTTCTTCCTCCCCCTAGAAATCCTTCCAAGGTAAGCAGGAGCCAGGGGGTGCCTCCTGGTATTTGGGCTGCAGGCACACATTGAAGAGGCCAGGGCATTTGTTGCCGACACCAGGCAGGAAGGCGCCCCCAGTGACAGCACTTACAGTGAGAGACAGAGCAGAGCGAGTGGCACAGGTCACTGCTGGCCATGCCCATCTCCTGCCCCAGCCATCCCCTCAGTCCCAGCTTGGACTCCCCGGAAACACCCACAGGTGACAGTTGTCAGAATGCCCAGTGGTTGGAGTGTTTCATGGTTCATGGATCACTTTGATGTTTCTCTTCCTGGCAGTCCCTGGGCAGCCCTGGGCCCTGTACAAGGCAGGCTAGAGCAACAGGAGGCTTGCTGTTTTCTTGGGACAGAGACAGGACACTGGGCAGGTGGCTCCATCTCCCAATGTGGGATTGAAATGCAGAGGCTCCAAGTGGCTTATCTCTGGTCAGAGGTAGTGCTGGGACAAATCCTCAGGTCTTCCCAACACAGTCCATTGTCATCATAGTCAGAGCAAGTAATACTATTAGCATCTGCTGGAGAGAGATTTTCTGATCCTGAAAGTCATTTTTCCTGTGACTGAGGTGTCTGTTTGGAGATATCACACATCGTCATGGTGTCCTCTGCATATTCTCCTTAGGACACTTGTTCTCCCTCTGGGAGATGGGTCACAGCAGATGGAAGATCACCCCTGTTGGCCTTGCCTAGACTCCTCATGTTGGGGTGGAGGGGCCAGACTCCCCCAACAGAGACAACCAGGCTAGCCATGGTAGCATGCATGGCACTCTGGGAAATTTCAAAAGGCTACCAAGACTCCTGACTGGCCTCACTTCTGTTAGAAACCTAAACATACAAATCATAGATTTCTTCCTGCTGCTGAAGCATAGGCATAAAATTACAGAGAAAACATTGCCTTCTTTTTGAAATTACCAATAAATTCCTCCCTGGCCCTGGCTAGGTAGCTCAGTTGGTTAGAACATCATTCCAGTACACCAAGGTTGCAGGTTCAATCCCCAGTCAGGGCACATACAAGATTCCACCAATGGATGTGTCAATAAGTGGGACAACAAATTGATGTTTTTCTCTCTCTTTTTCTCTTCCTCTGTTCCTAGAGTTAAATAAATAAATAGATAGATAGATAGATAGAGAAATTTCTCCCCATAATAGCTGCAAACTGGAGACAACCTAAACATTCATCAGTGGAAGAATGGCTATACAGATTGGGTGTGTGCATACCTGCAGTGCTACACAATAAACATAAACAAAGTGATGTGACACTCAGCAACACAGGTGGCTCTCAAAAACATGATGTTGAGCAAAGGGAACCCAAAGCTCATGAGGGCAAGGGTTGAGGACAGAGAGGTGAGGCATTTGTGGCTACTGACTGGCAAGAGGCATGAAAGAATTTGGGGAGACACAGGAATATTCTGTCTCTTGATTGGAGTGGAGATTACAGGGAACACACATAAAAATTCCTTGACTAGCTACAGTGATCAGACAAGAAAAAGAAATAAAAGGCATCCAAACTAGAAAGAAGGAAGGAAAACTGTCATTGTTTGCAGACAACGTGATAGTGTACAGAGAAAACCCTATAGTCTCCACCAAAAAAAACTGCTCAACCTGATAAGTGAATTTGGCAAAACAGCAGGATACAAAGTCAATTTTCAGAAATCGAGGGCATTTCTTTTTGAAAAGATTTTATTTATTTATTTTTAGAGAGAGGGGAAGGGGAGGAGAAAGGAAGAGAAACATCAGTGTGTGGTTGCCTCTCATGTGCTCCCTACTGGGGACCTGGCCAGCAACCCAGGCATTTGCCCTGACTGGAAATTGAACCGGAAACCCTTTGGATCACAGGACAGCATTCAATCCACTGAGCCATACCAGCCAAGGACATGAAATCAAGGGCATTTCATTACACCAACAATGAAATATGAGAAACAGAAACCAGAAAAAAAACCCCATTACTATAGCAAAAAGAAAAATAAAGTACCAGAAATAAACTTAACCAAGGAGGTAAAAGAGCTCTACTTGGAAAACTACAGGACACTGAAGAAAGAAATTAAGGAAGAAGACACAAATAAATGGAAGTGTGTGTGTGTGTGTGTGTGTGTGTGTGCGCATGCAGGTTCATGGATTGGAAGAATTAATATCATCAAAATGTCCATAGTACCTGAACAAATATTTCAAAACTTTATGTAGAACCAGAAAAGACCCCAAATAGCCTCAGCAATCTTGAGAAAGAAGAACGAAGGAGGAGGGATCACAATACCTCATATCAAACTATACTACAAGGCCATTGTAATCAACATAGTGTGGTACTGGCATAAGAATAGACACATAAATCAATGGAACAGAAGAGAGAGCCTAAAAATAAACTCAAGCCTCTATGGTCAATTAATATTTGACAAAGGGGGCAGGAGCACCCAATGGAATAAAAATAGCCTCTTCAATAAATGGCGTTGGGGGAACTAGACTGGTACATCCCCCAAAATGAAATTAGACCACCAGCTTACACCATACACCAGAATAAACTCAAAATGGATAAAAGAATTGTAAGTTGTGAGAACATATAAGTCCTAAGAGAAAACAGTCAGTAAAATTTCAGATAACTCATACATTTTTACCAATGTATCTCCTAGGGTAAGGGAAATAAAGGAAAGAGTGAACAGATGGGACTACATCAAATTAAAAAGCTTCTGCACAGACTTCCAGCCACACTGTGTCTCCTCGCACAACCAAGATAGGGACAACAAAAATTTAGAAATAGAATAACAACCAAAACTGGCAGAAAATTCATCTGAATGTAAGTCAGACAACCAAGAAGTTGAAATAGACCCATTCATCCAGACCGGTAGGAGGGGCAGAGTTAGGCAGCCAGTCAGGGTGTGGAGAGCAGAGAATGTTGGGACTGGGTGTGTAAGGCATCCGGGGTGTGCAAGACTGCAGCGGGAGGACCCTGAGTGCACAAGTGGCAGCTGGCAGACCCCGGCCAAGGGGTGGCAACTGGCAGACCCAGTGAGGCGGTGATTGTGAAGCAAGGCACTGCATGCAGCCCAGGATCCCAGCGCTGGGAATTAGAGCCTCGGCACACTGATTGAGGACACCTGTGGGGGTTGAGGCACACGGAGAGACACCCAGCCTCACAGGAGAGGTCATTGGAGGGTGCCATGGCGTGCACTAGCCCACCCACACGGGAATTGGCACCAGAGGGGTCCAGTTTGCTCGGGGGAAGCAGCAGAAGGGACTGAGGTCCCACGGAAAATGGAGCAAGGCTCATTGCTCCCTCTTTACCCCGCCCCCACATATAAAGTCACAACCCAGCGACTGGGGTGCCCAGTTCTAGTGAACACCTTAGGCTCCACCCCTCACTGTAACAGGCACGAACAGAGCAAAAAAAAAAAAAGAGATGGCTCAAACAGAAGACCAAATGACAGCCCCAGAACCTATCGTTTTAAGTGAGTGAGAGATAGCCAACCTATCAGATGCACAGTTCAAAACACTGGTGATCAGGAAGCTCACAGAATTGGTTGATTTTGGTCACAAATTAGATGAAAAAATGAAGAAAAATACACAGGGAACCAATAGTGATGGAAAGAAAGCTGGGTCTCACATCAATGGAGTGGACCACAAGGAAGAAAGAAACAACCAAACAGAAAATGATGAACAAATAAGAATTCAAAAAAAAAAAATGAGGAGAGGCTTAGGAACCTCTGGGACATCTTTAAATGTTCCAACATCTGAATTATAGGGGTACCAGAAGGAGAAGAGGAAAAGCAATAAGCGGAAAACTTATTTGAACAAATCATAAAGGAGAACTTCCCCATTCTGGCAAAGGAAATGGACTTCCAGGAAGTCCAGGAAACTCAGAGAGTCCCAAAGAAGTTGGACCCAAGAAGGAACACACCAAGGCACATCAGAATTATATTAGCCAAGGTAAAAATGAAGGAGAGAATCCTAGAAGCAGCAAGAGATAATGAAACAGTTACCTACAGAGGAGTTCCCATCAGACTGTCAGCTGATTTCTCAAGAGAGACCTTACAGGCAAGAAGGGGCTGGAAAGAAGTATTGCAAGTCATGAAAGGCAAGGACCTACATCCCAGATTGCTCTATCCAGCAAAGCTTTCATTTAGAATGGAAGGGCAGATAAAGTGCTTCTCAGAGAAGGTCAAGTTCAAGGAGTTCATCATCATCAAGCCCTTATTTTATGAAATGTTAAAGGGACTTATCTAAGAAAAAGAAGATAAAAATACATGTGTAGTAAACTGACAGCCAACTCACAATTATTAACAACCACAGCTAAAACAAAACCAAAAGAAACTAAGCAAACAACTAGAACAGGAACAGAACCGCAGAAATGGAGATCACATGGAGGGTTAGCAACAGGGGAGTGGGACGAGGAGAGAGGGGGAAAAGGTACGGAGAATAAGTAGCATAGATGGTAGGTAGAAAATAGACAGGGGGAGGGCAAGAATAGTATGGGAAATGAGGAAGCTAAAGAACTTATGACACATGGACATGAACTAAATGGGGGAAATGTGTGTGGGAGAGGGTGTGCAGGGTGGAGGGGAATGAAGAGGGGAAAATGGGACAACTGTAATAGCATAATCAATAAAATATATTAAAAAAACAGGGGAGTGAGAGAGGGAGAGAGGGGGAAAAGGTATCGAAAATAAGTAGCATACAAAAAAAAACTATGGCATATTTACACAGTGAAATACTATGCAGCAGAAAGAAAGAAGGAGCTCCTACCCTTCGTGACAGCATGGACGGAACTGGAGAGCATTATGTTCAGTGAAATAAGCCAGTTGGTGAAAGACAAATACTATATGGTCTCATCCACAAGAGGAACCTAGTGAAGAAAATAAACTAGAGAACGAAACAGAACCAGAGGCATGGAAACATGGAATAGTCTGACAGCAACCACAGGCAGGGGGTGGGGATGAGGCTGGAAATAAGGGGAAGGGACTAGGCAAGGGACAAGCGTGAACGACCCATGGACACGGATAACAGGATGGGGACTGACTGTGGGAGCAGGGGTGGGGCCTGGGTAGAGGAGGGCAAAGGGGGAAAAACTGGGACAACTGTCATAGAATACCAATGAAAATATTGAATAAAAAATTGCTTGAGCTGCACACTCAAGATTAGTATGTTTCACTCTTTGTAACTTACACCTCAAGGAAAATATAAAACCAAAAGAAGTACAAAATTAAAATTAAACCATGAAGCGTTGGCCCATTGGCTCAGGTGGCTGGAGCATTGTCCCATACACTAAAAAGTTGTGGGTCAGCCCTGGCTGGCGTAGCTCAGTGGATTGAGCGCGGGTGGGAATCCAAGTGTTGCAGGTTCGATTCCCAGTCAGGGCACATGCCTGGGTTGCAGGCCATGACCCCCAGCAACCGGGCATTGATGTTTCTCTCTCTCTCTCTCTCTTTCTCCCTCCCTTCCCTCTCTAAAAAATAAATAAATAAAATCTTTTTTAAAAAAAAGGTTGTGGGTTCATTCCCCAGTCAGGGCATATGCCTAGGTTGAGGGTTCAATCCCTGGTTGGGGAGTGTACAGGAGGCAGCCAATTGACCTTTCTCTCTCTCTCTTTCTTCCCCTCTCTCTAAAATCAGTAAATATATCTTTGGGAGAGGACTAAATATTTTTTAATTAAATCTGATCAAATATGGTCAATGAAGAAACTTAATTTAAACTTTTCTTAAATAAATCCGCAAGACTTTTCCACTTTCTCCCTACTTGCCATCTCCCATCTGCCTTCCCCCGCTTCTCTGCCCCCTTCTATTCATAGTTAATGCTTCGTGATGGAAGTTCCTAGACGGAAGGGTTCAATGAAAACTGTGTACATTTAGAAGTGGAAGCACTGTCAGGTGACAGCCACACTGAAGGGAGAGTAGACTGTGAGGAGAGTGACACTTATCTGTGCAGTGGGAACAGGACAAAGCCACCCACGGGGGCCTACGTCAGTGTGGGTCCATGGCTCCTTGTCCAGGACCCTTCAGGAAGGCATGTTCCTGCTGGCCTTGACCCTGGCTCCCTCCATGACACACCTTTCTTACAAACCCTGTGGCCCTTCTTACAGTTCTCCTTAAGGCTCTCATGAATTGCAGTGACTCTTTGGTCTAGGACCTGAAAAAAGACATTTGTATTCCAGAGAGACTTAACTTTGCAAGAGGGGTTCCATGACTCTGGCCCTTTAAGGAACCTCTTGTCAACAGCCGGCCCTGGTAGCCATGGAAATATAAGAATGTTTGGAGTGCCCTATTTCTGTTAGACCTTGGCAGTTACTACTGTTGGTGAGTCTGACAAATTCTCCTGCCTTTTTGTATTTGTTGGGGGACGAGTGTGGTTTATTTATTTTTGCCCCGCTTCAGAAGAGCGTGGCAATTTTGGCGGGGAGGTAGGGGTTTCCTTTAGTTTCATCGTTTGGTGTGCTCTGTGGAGAGGTTTCCGGTAAGTGCCTTGGGAGGGAGCCCAGGTCGCCTTGGTTTGGATGGAAATGGGTATCCTCTGGCCTCTGGGCCTCTTTGCCTGTAGCTTTGTCCTCAGAAGCCACCTGAGTATCATTTGAGAGTGAATTATGACTCTCAACACTGGGTGATGTCGTTTCCACTCTCACATGTGCTTCCACGGGACAGTGACAGGGGGTGGGGGAGTGTACATGTGGGACAGCAAATGCCTAATGTGGGCCTTAGAAATGGAAGGCACAGAGGTGCCCAACCACAGGGTCTGGGTCCTGTATTTTTCAAAAAATTTATTTGTTTACTTTTAGGGAGAGGGGGAGGGAAGGAGAAAGAGGGAAAGAAACATCGATTGGTTGCCTCTTGTGTATGTCCCGACTGGGGACTGAACCCACAACGTAGGTGTGTGCCGTGACTGAGAATGGAACCGGCAAACTTTTGCTTTGCCATATGATGCCCCACACACTGAGGTACACCAGTCAAGGCAGATTTGTGTTTTTGTTGATAGTCTTTTGATGTGAATAACTATCGCTTGGTATCAGGAGAGCCAGAGAGCTCTGTGCCAATAGCAAGGGCCTTGGATCCCGGCTTTGCCATCTACACCTGTGTAGTTACTTCACCTGTCTCTGCTCAGTTCCGGCTCCTATACAATGGGGGTCATAACTATCTATACTGTGTGATCGTGAGCACTGAATGTGTGAATATTCATAAGGTGTTTGAAATAGGGCATGACCTGTACAAGACACAAGGTGCATGCAGAGGAAGTCTTCAGTGAGGGGCAGGGAGGTGTTCAGAGCCCCAAACTCTACCTAACCACTCCTCTTCCACTGCAGGTGATTCATCACTGTTTGGGGATCGCTTAACGTGGGCCGGACCTTCCCCTTCCCGTCCAACATTTCCTACTGCTACGAACAACGTCCGCTGTGCTCCGATCTTCCTGAAAGCTTCATTTCTTCCTCGTCGACAGCTGGTAAAATTTTAAACTAAGATACTTGGAGTCTTTTGAGTTTAGTCTTCAGGGAAACACTTGGGAGCTTCCCAAGTGTAATGCTGCCAGCCTCGTGCATGGCCCCAGACTGTGCAAGAGTGGGCACCCTGCTGGGGAGAGCAGGCTTCATGGCAAGGAGGCAGAGTGTGGAGGGCGCTGAGTGCTTCTGCATGGGCATGTGCCTCAGGCCTCCCCTCTGAGCGAACTCTGCCTCACTCTTTTGAGTTAATCAGCAGAGAGAGAAGCCCCGGGCACACCCTCTTCTGATTAGCCCAGCAACTTCTTCCAGGGGTTCCAATAGAAAAGAAACCCAAATCAGTTGGTCCACAATCTAGGGTTTGCTTCATAGAACGTATTTGCCTCATGCAAAAGACATCAGAGTCTTTTGATTTGCTCCCAAAAGAGGCCAACATCTAAAGGTGGAGCCTTGAGCAAGTGGTGGGTAATAAACAGGTGTGATTTGTTGTATGCAACATATTATAGATCTTCAAGGTCATGCTTATTTTTCATTACAAAAGTCCATGTGTTCTATCATGAAAAGCCATACAAATTACAGAAAAATATATAAACAAGAATGAAAGTCTACCTCTCTCAACTGATCTGCCTAGAATGACTGCTTTGGTGAGCACCCTTCTAAATTAAAAACAAAATTCACGTATCTATTTGTATCAATAAAGAAAATGATACCTGTTTTTCTTTTGACACAAATGATCATACCACATGTATTATTTATTCACTTTGTGCTTTTTTCAGTATACTGCAGAAATTTCTTCAGACAGTTTATTCTTGGTAATGGCCACTATATTCCTGGAGGTAGCATAATTTATGTAAGCATTCCTGTATTAACAAACATTTAGGTTCTTTTCAATTTTTCTCCATAATACATGGTGATAAAACGAACGTTTCTCCACATACATTTTCACAACTGTTCCACATGCCTCAGTATTCTTGGAATTAAAGGTGGTGGAGGAGAGGTATGAACATTTCACCTTTTGTAAGTTATTGTCAAGTTGTGTTTCCAAAATGCCTGGCAGATCAATGCCCTCACCAGGGTCACAGATTTCTTGGCATTTTTTAATTCTTATATGAAACATGTAAAACACTAACTGAAGATCAATCTGTATGTGAGCCCCCTAAATGTAACTTAGAGATAAGAAGCACAAGATGTGAACTTTTAGCATTCCGTACATGGCTCATTGAGTCTGTTTTTTTTTTTTTTTTCCTCTTTGGTTGTTCCTGGCTTGACTTGATGATGCCTTGGCCTCGTCTTCAGTGAAACCTGATCAATGCGCTTGTTCGGCAAAAGGCTGGCCCTGGTCCTTAGTTATATGTCCTGGGCTTTCAGCTTAAGCATATCCCTCAGCAAATCCTGGCGTGTGTGGGAGTTTGACAGCGATGTCATTTCCACGATGTACTTCGGACTTTGGGGAGCTTCTTACATGCAAAGCATGAACGTGTCTGGCCAAATGATGAATGTTTCCGTGCATGTCGTGTTCAATGACAGCTGGACCATTCCAAGCGAAATCTACTATGGGCAGGATATCCTCCTGTTGGCAAACTTTATGATACCCATCACGTTGTACTTTGGCTCCCTGGCTGTTTGGGCCAGCTGGACCGAAACCCTGTACCCAGATTTCTTCCAAGTCTGCTATAACATCTCTGCCTTGTTTCTCTACCTTAGCAGCTTTTGTATCATGCTCACCGTGAGCTGGAATTTCATTGTAGAGATGTTTGGCGAGACCACTCTTGACTTCCCACCTGGTTTCCCAGTGGGAAAAGACATGGTAGAAGCGCAGCGCGTTTCTTATGTGTTGCCACTAGGCATCACATCTGCCAGCCTCGCACTAGTGAGTGCCCTGCTGTTCTCCTACGATTGGTATTCAAACGTACAGTGGTGCCAGGAGAAACCAACTCTTGTGCTGACAGATTTACAAAAAGAGGACTGAATACAGGGCCTTCTCTTTAGAATGGCTGGGGCGATTGTTTTCTTCAGGACATTTCCTATGTACACATCCTCTTTTCATCACCCAGTCATCCCCAATAAAAGAGACTTGGTTTCCCAGCATGTGTCTGAAGTTTATGTGTTCCTTTTCTGCTCTGTTCTGCAAAACTATTCCTTTCTTTCAAGGTTTTCACGTCCTCAAATCTGTAGGCAAAAGTATTCTGTAGAAACCGTCAACATTGAAAAGCAGGTGAAAAATGCGATTTCTGGCTGGCGTGGCTCAGTGGATTGGGTGCTAGCCTGCAAACCAAAGGATTGCCAGTTCAATTCCCGGTCAGGGCACATGTGTGGGTTTGGGCCAGGTCCCCACTAGGGGGTGTGCAGGAGGCAACCACACATTGCCTCTCTTCCTCCTTTGCCCTCTGTCTAAAAATATATAAATAAAATATTTTAAAAAATAAACCTTACCAATCTTGAGGACATCCTAACTGGTTACGTTAGAGCAGGGTTTTTCTACCTCATCACAGCTGACATTTTAGCCTGGCTTGTTTGGGGGCAAAGGGCCATAAGTACGTTGCAGGGTGTTTAAGCAGCATTTGTGGCCTCTACCCAGTAGATGGTGGTTGCACCCCTTTCCCTCCAGTACAGACTGAACAATGACTCCAGACATTTCCCAGTGTCCTCCGGGGGGACGCAAAATTGCTCCTCATTAAGAACTGCTGGGGGAGGGCTACTTCTGACCAAGATGGAGGCATATATAGACACACTTTGCCTCCTCACGCAATCAAAAGAAGGACAACAACAAATTGAAAGAACAAAGACAATAACCAGAACTGCCAGAAAATAGAAGTGTATGGAAGTCCGACAATGGAGGAGTTGAAGAAGAAACACTCACTCAGACTGGTAGGAGGGATGGTGATGGGCAGCTGAAGTGGAGAGGATGCACGGCCAGGCAGCAGCTGGTAGACCAGGTGGTCCTACATTTGTGTGCAGATAAACCATGAGGAACAAGACGGGGGTGGGGGTAAGACAGACCATGCAACCCAGGGTTCCAGTGCAGGGAATTAAAGCCCCAAAACCACTGACTGTAAAAACCTGTGGGGGCTGTGGTGACGGGAGAAACTCCCAGCCTCACGGGAGAGTTCATTGGAGAGACCCACGGGATCCTAGAATGTACACAAGCCCACTCACCTGGGAATCAGCAGCAGAAGGGCCCAATTTGCTTGTGGGTAGCAGGGGAAGTGACTGAAAATGGTGCAAGAGCTGAGCAAGCAGCACTGTTCCCTCTGAGAACCCTCCCCTACGGACAGTGCCACGTCTCAGTGATGTGGGTGACCCCACCCTGGCAAACACCTAAGGCTCCGCCCCTTACTTCCTATCAGGCGTATCAAGACAAAAGCTTGTGGCAGGAGCTCCCTACACTGCCAATGTCCTAGCTGTCCCCTTCTGGCTGTCCCCTCTGGGCTGTCCCAGCAAACGTGCCCAGTGCCAGACACTCTCTTGGCACATTGCCCAAAAGCTAAGGGCCCACGCTTGGAGTCAGAAAGAGCTAGATTCAAATTCTCCCTCTGCTACATGTGCGTGATGGGACCTGGGGCCAATTGCTAACGCTTTGTGAGCATCAGCTCCCTCCCTGACGGTGAGATGACCTCCTGGAGCTGTGGCAAAGGGAAAGGACCGTGGATGCTGTGGCACAGTGCTGGCCCATAGAACCAGCTCAGCAAACTATACCAGCTATCATGCGTGTGACCAGCCCCGTGCATGGGACAATGGAGGCCTCGAGACTGGCCAAGGAGACCAGGAAGAGAGGGCTCTGAGGAGGGTGGTGGACATGTAAAGCCACACTGAAAAAGGAGGAGCCTGTAGCCAGGGGAGGAGTGAGGGGAATGCCAGGGTCTGGAGACTCTTCCAGGAGAGGAGGAACAGGTCGTGCAAAGGCCCAGAGGTAGGAGCCTAACGGTTGGGCCTGGGAGCAGAGGTGGGTGGGATGTGTTGAAGGACGTGGCTAGAGATGAAGCCCTGCCACCTGCCATGCACCCAGGCGGCATCCAGTGGGCTGAGGGCAGGTGGCTGGAGAGCCACCAGAGCTTGCGGAGGGCAGAGCTGGGGCAAGTGGCTGCTGTCGGGCTGGGACGACAATGTGGAGGTGGAGGGGCTGAGCCAAGGGCATGGCAGCTGGTGGAGGGAAGAGGGACAGATCAAGAAGGCTTGAGTGTTAGCACTGGGGGTTGTTGAGAAATAGGGGCTAAGCAAGTGTGATGATGAGAGACAAAGCCCACGCGTCCCCCTTGAGCAACATAAGCACTCATTGACCTGTCTTATCGTGCCTGAGCTTTGAGGGAGACCACTCAAAACTAGCCTTGGAAGATCTTAGCTGACAAATGCACCCGTAGCCTCTGATTGCCTGGGAACTGTGGACTCGCCAGTTTGGGTAACTGTGAGGAGACTGTAATTTCAGAGGGTGTGTTTATAGATCCCAAACCAAAGAGGGGGCAAGAACTCTGTTGGGCCAGTGAATGGGACTCATCTAGGATACGGTCGGACTGGAATGGGGTGCCCCATGTCCGTGAGGATATCCACCGCCACGCTGTTTGCATCTCCAGCTCCTTGAACCCGCTGAACTTGGTTAGAAGTCAGGAAATGGCTTCATTTTTCTCCTAAAACTACGTGGATGAACCTTGGAAACATGACTCGAAGGGAAAGAAGGCAGGTGCAAAAGGCCGTAATGATGGGGTCCTATTGGCAGGAAATAGCACAAATACGGCAAATTCAGAGGGGAGGAAGCTGGGCTCCTGGCTACCAGGGCCTGGGAGGGGGGACGTGGGATGCACAGTGACTGTTCATGGGGAGAAGGTGTGCTTTTGTGGCGACAAAACTTCTAAAACTGACTGTGGAGACAGTTCACTGTGAACATGCGTGTACGAAACACAGCTGAATCATGCAGGTTCAATGGGTGAATTGTATTGTATGTGGCTTATAGCTCAGTGAAGTTGTTATACTATCTCTCCATCCATCTATCCATCTACTATCTATCTATCTATCCATCTATTGTCTATCTATCTATCTATCTATGTATCTATCTATCTACCTATCTATACTATAGAGAGCCAGAGATAAACGCTATTACATGAGTAATTCCTGATAAACACTGTGTAAACTAAGAAACAAAAGACACTTCAAAAAAACCACAAAGGCACTTTACTTAATCTTTTCTATCTTAAATAAACACGTACATATTTAAGAGGGAAACATTGATACAGGTTTTCCTAAGGTCGGTGTGCTGGGGGCCTTTTCAGAAACCCTTGTAGGGCTTTTGCAAATGAGTAGGGCTCCCCCCTCAGCTCCACTGACCCTGGAGTCCTCATCTGTGAATCACTGGATTAAAGCAATTCCTGGAAAATAAGGACCCAGGCTTAAAACCTCGTCCTTAGCACTGTTAACCCAAGACGGTGCTGGAAGTTCTAGCCAGGGTGACTTAAGTCAGGAGACAGAGCCAAGAAGTATAACCGTGCCAGAGGCGGGTATAAGTCACTGTTCAGATGCACTGCTGTCATGCTGGAAAAAGGCCAAGAGCAGCTATGCTAGTCCCCGAGAAAGCTCAGGTACACAGCTGGATACTAAGTACACAAAAATCAACAGCGCTTGATTTCTGAGTGGAAGCAAAGTCCTCGCACAAAAGCCACAAACTCAAAAACCTAGCAATAAACTTGATGTACTAGATGCAAGGATGTTCATGGCAACATTCTGTATTATAACAAGGAAACAAAAACGAACCAAAAACCAATAATTAGAGACAGAACTTGGAACAATGAAAGCCTCTGAACAGTGTCAAATACTACTTTGAAAAAAAAAAAAGAGGCTTGGTGATAGGTGAGCAAAGTAAGAAACAAGTATCAAAACCAAGTTTGAGGTTAGCACCTCAACAGCAGAAAAGTTGACTTTAGATGGAAAAACGACTGCACCTTGATCTTTCTGTCTCCCTACACAGGAACTCAGAGTGCTGAACCAAAGGCAAAGTGATGTTATTGATGATTTATTCTTTCTTTAGAGTTTTCTGGCTACTCTACATTTTCCAGAGTCAGCATGCATTCATTTTTATTAAGTTATATGTGGTATCTTTATCAATATAAAAGTAACACATCTGGATTTCATATATTCTTCTACATTCATGAAGCATTCCTCTATTTTTCCACAGGGTGGCAGCAGAAGCACATGAAATAAAGAGCAAAAATGGTTTCAGAGTATTCAGTCTGAAATAATATATACTTGCTGTATACCTGCTATATACTTCACTGATTTTTAATATTTTAAATTTATTGTTTGATTTTAGAGAGATAGAGAGAAGGAGAGAGAGCAAGAGAGAACAAGAGAGACAGAGAGCTGGCGAGAAAATCAATAATTTGTTGGTCCACTTTTTATGCATTCACTGGTTGATTCTTATGTGTGCCCTGACTGGATCAAACCTGCAAACTTAGCACATCGGTACGATGCTCTAATTAAGTGAGCTAATCGGCTAGGAGAATACCTTTTAAATTTATAGATGCGTGTAGCCATTGAGGAAGACCCTGTTTGGAATTTACACTAAAATATAGTTGTGTAACTTGGCCGATGTATTTCTATATATTACATATAAGATGTTCATGGCAACAATTTTTTTTATCATAGCAAGAAACAAAATCAAAACCAAACACAAGATGCAAAACTTGAAGCAACCAAAGTCTCTGAACTGGGTCATATTACTAGTATTTTTTTCTAAGAGTCTTGATGATAAGAGAGGAAAGCAAGAATCAAGTGTCAACACTAAGTTCAAGTTTAGCACCCAAATAGTGCAAAATCTGACTTTATACAGAAGAGCAACTGCACCTTGATGAGGGCTGAACCAAGGACAAAGTGAGATTATTGGTGATTGTCTCATTCGTTGTACTTTTATGGATACTCTAGATTTTCTAGAATGAGCATGTATTAATTTTTACTGATTTATATGTGGTACGTTATCAGTACATAAAGAACACATCTGGATTTCATATATTCTTCTTCATTCACGAAGCATTCCTCTAGTTTTCCACTGGGTGGCAGCATAAGCACATGAAATAAATAGCAAAAATGGTTTCAGGGTATTTGGTCTACAACTGAAATTTTTCTACACTCATAAAACATTCCTCTATTTTTCCACTGGATGGCAGCAGAAGCACATCGAATAGCAAAAATGGTTTCATGGTATATGGTCTGAAATTGAACACATCTATTATAAGCATGTTAAATAGCAAAAATGTCTCAATGTTTGGTCTGATATTGAATGAGTCTATTTTACAGTTCAGTAATTTTGAAAAAAAATTTTATTGATTGATTGATTTTAGAATACAAGAAAATAGAGAGAGAGAGAGAGAGCGAGCTATACAGAGTGAAACATCAATTTGTGTTCCACTTATTTACACATTCATTGGTTAATTCTTGTATTAGCCCTTTATGGGATCGAAGCCACAACCTTCACATATCTGAATTGCTCTAAATGAGCTACCCGACCAGGGCAATGTCTATTAAATTTATAAATGCAGGTAGCCATTGAGCAAGACCCTGTTTGGAATTACACTATAAGTATAGTTATGTAATTTTACTGATACATACAAGGTCTGTCCATAAGGTATCCAGCCATGTAATATGAAATATAGAGACATCTATTGAAGATGATATAGATACAAGAAACATTGTCCATAGGACAATGATGCCTCAGTCCCCTTCAAAGTAGGCACCTTGGGACCTCACCCAATTCTCCCAGTCACCATAAGCTGCCCCGTTCTATTCCTGAATCTCATTGAGGGTCTGAAGTCTCTTCCCTTTCAAAGGTGATTTTAGTTTTAGGAAAAGCAAAAATCCCCAGGGCACCAAATCTGGGCTGTAGTGGGGCTGAGTCACCTGGGTGATTTTATGTTTTGCCAAAAAACTCTGCACGAGATGTGATGTATGAGCAGGTGCACTGTTGTGATGAAGCTGCCAATCACCAGCTTCCCACAGCTGTGGCCTTCTGAATCATCCAAATAATTTATGCAGAGGAATGCTCAAGCTTAATGCAAAATTTGATGTAGATTCGTTACTCTACTTGCTCAGTCATTTTGAATGCAACAGCCACACAGTACACATGCTCACTCTATGGCATCTACCACCCCCCAGTGACTAGTACAGTGAAGTCATCAGTGTTCACACATGCGCATTCTAGTCCACTCTCCTTGGCTGCCAGGTTATGTCGATGTCACACAACTATTCTCATTATATTAACAATGGCTGGACATTTTTCAGATAGACCATATCTCATACACACATACATGTTATATATAAGATGTTCATTGAAATGTTTTTTAACTACATTTTATTGATTATGCTGTTACAGTTGTCCTGATTTTTGCCCCTTTGCCTCCCCTCCACTCAGTGCCCCCTACTCCCTCAGGCAATCCACCACCATTGTTCATGCCCATGGGTCTTCTGTGTAAGTTATTTGGCTACTCCATTTTCTACACTATACTTTACATCCCCATGGCTATTCTATAACTACCCATTTGTATTTCTTAATCCCCTCACCTCTTCACCCATTCTACACCCCTGCTACCATTTGGCAACCATCTGGTAACTAACTTTTTTTTGCTGCTTTTAAGATTCTCTGTTTATCTTTAACCTTTGGCATTTTAATTATGATGTGTCTTGGAGTGGGCCTCTTTGCATCCATCATAAGTGGAATTCTGTGCTTCCTGGACTTGCATGTCTATTTCCTTCACCAAATTGGGGAAATTTTCTTTCTGTATTTTTTCAAATAGATTTCCAATTTCTTGCTCTTTCTCCTCTCCTTTTGGCAACCCTATGATGCAAATGTCAGACCCCTTGAAATTGTCCTAGAAACTGCTTATACTATCTACATTTTTTTGGATTCTTTTTTCTTCTTGTTTTTCTGTGTGGTTGTTTTTTGCTTCCTTATGTTCCAAATCATTGATTTGATTCTTGGTTTCATCCACTCTACTCTTGTTTCCCTGTACATTGTTCTTTATTTCAATTACTGTATCACTTGTTTCTAATTGAGTCTTTTTTATGCTGCTGTGGTCCTCACTAAGTTCTTTGAGCATCCTTGTAAACAGTGTTTTGAATTCTGCATCTAGTAGATTGCTTATCTCCATTTCCTTTAGCTCTTTTTCTGAAGTTTTGATCTGTTCTTTCATTTGGGTCATTTCTTTGTCTCCTCGTTTTGGCAGCCCACCCCTCATCCCCATGTTTGTTTCTATGTATTAGGTATAGCTGTTTTGACTCTGTGTCTTGGTAGTGTGACCTAATGTAGCAGGTGTCCTGTAGGGTCCAATGGCACAGCCTCCCCTATCAACCAAGCTGGGTACACGAGGTGCATCCTTTGTGTGGGACGAGTACACTCTCTCTCCTCTTGTAGATGAGCCTTGGTTGCTGTTGGAAGATCAATGGGAGGGATTTTCCCAGACTAGTCAGCTGCAAGGACTGGCTGTGACCATTCACCACCAACCTCTGCCCTCTGTGGAGGATCAGCTATGCAGGGGCAGCATGGTGGTGCTCCGACATGGTCTGTAGCTGTCCACTGGGTGTGCTGGCCCTGGGTTTTCCCAGATGGTGCAAACCAAGGTCAGACCCCACCTGTGATTTTCCTGGGGTCACCCTGCCTGATCTATAAAGCAATCTGAGATGGCTGCTACTCATGCTGGGCTTGGAGGTTCCCAGGCAAAGCCAAGCTGTGAATCTATCTGGCTGCCAGTAGGGCTCACTGAAGACAGCTGTTGCTTGTTTGGTGGGCTTTAGGAGCCAAGACCAGCTATTCTTAAGGAAAAGCAACTTGGGTGGGCATGTAATTTGGGCGGGGCAGAGCTTCTGGGGATCTCCATGGTGGATCAAAGAGTGTGAGCCAGATTGATGGAATCTAAGATATGGCTCCAGCTCTGTGGCTCTGTGTGGGGAGAGTTTAGCGATGGGACAATGGCCTCTGCTTGCCTTGATGCCAGACTCTTCAGTTTCTCCCTCTGTACCAATGCTGCCTTTCAAGCTGCTACCTCAGGGCTGGACTCAGAGGGAGTGAGTCTGAGTAGGTGAGTCCATGTGTGGGTTCTTTAAGAGGAACTGCTTGAGGCTCCAGAGGTTTCTTCCACTGACTCAATCCCCACTGGATTTTGCAGCCAGAAGTTGTGGGGACTTATCTACTTAGCACTGGAATCCTGGGCTGTGGGGCTTGGGTCTCCTCTCTCCTAAGATATCCCTATCAAATTTTTATCCACATGGATGTGGGACCAGCCTGTTCTGCATGTGCACCCCTCCTACCAGTCTGGATGGATATGGTTTCTTTAATTCCATAGTTGTCAGACTTACATTCAACTCAATTTCATAGTGTTCAGACTTCGATTAGGCTTGATTTCTGACGTTCCTGAGTGATGGTTGTTCTTTATTTTAGTTGTAATTTTGATGTGGTTGTGCAAAGAGGTGAGCAATATCTGCCTACGGTGCCATCTTGACCATAAGTCCAATTTTTTTCATCATAGCAAATAACCAAACAATAATCAAAAACAAGAGACAGAACTTGAAGAAACCCAAAATCTCTGAGACAGAAATTTGAAGAATGAAATTACTACGCTTTTTTAAAGAGTCTTAGCCCTGGCTGGCATAGCTCAGTGGATTGAGCGCGGGCTGGGAACCAAAGTGTCCCAGGTTCGATTCCCAGCCAGGGTACATTCCTGGGTTGCAGGCCAGAACCCCTAGCAACCGCACATTGATGTTTCTCTATCTCCCTCCCTTCCCTCTCTAAAAATAAATAAAAAAAAATCTTTAAAAAAAAAAAAGAGTCTTCATGATAGGTGAGCAAAGCAAGATTACAAAACCAATTTCAAGCTTAATAGCAAAATAGCAGAAAGGTTGACTTCATATGGAATAACAACTGCACATTTTCCCTTTAAATTATATTTTATTGATTATGCTGTTGCAGTTGTCCCAATTTTCCCCCTTTACCTCACTGCACACATCACCCCCACTCCCTCAGGCAATCCCCCCACCATTGTCCATGTCCACGGGTCATGCGTATAAGTTCTTTGGCTGCTCCCTTTCCTACACTGTACTTTACATCCCCATGGCTATTCTGTGACTACCAGTTTGTATTTCTTAACCCCTCACCTCTTGACCCATTCCTCCACAGCCTCCTCCTATCTGGCAACCATTAAAACACTCTCTATATCCATGGTTCTGTCTCTGTTCTTCTTGTTTTCTTAGTTTTGTTTTTAGATTTGATTGTTGGTAAGTATATGCTTATTGCCAGTTTATTATTCATAGTTTTGATTTTCTTAAATAAGTTCCCTTGACATTTCATATAATAATGGTTTGGTAATGATCAAATCCTTTATTTTATTCTGGTTTGGGAAGCTCTTTATCTGCCCTTTGCGTGTAAATGATAGCTTTGCTGGATAGAGCAATCTTGGCTGTAGGTCCCTGATTTTCATGACTTTGAATATTTCCTGCCAATTCCTTCTAGCCTGAAAAGATTCTTTTGAGAAATTAGCTGACAGTCTTATGGGAATTCCCATGTAGGTACCTAACTGTTTTTCTCTTGCTGCTTTTAAGATTCTCTCTTTATCTTTAACCTGTGGCATTTTAATTATGATTTGTCTTAGTGTGGGTCTGTTTGCATTCACCTTGTTTGGGGCTTTCTGTGCTTGCTGGACTTGCTGTCTATTTCCTTCACCAAATCATGGAAGTTTTCTTCCATTATTTTTTTTAGTATTTATTTATGTATTTATAAAAATTATTTTATTGTTGTTCAATTACAGTTGTCTGCATTTTCTCCCCACCCCAGCCAAACCTCCCTCCCTCCCTTGCTTCCACCCTCTCCCCTTGGTTTTGTCTGTGTGTCCTTTGTAGTAGCTCCTGAAAACCCTTCTCCCTTCTGTCCCCTCCCCTCTCCCCTCTGGCTATTGTTAGATTGTTCTTAATTTCAGTGTCTCTGGTTATATTTTGTTTGCATTTTTCTTTTGTTGATTATGTTCCAATTAAAGGTGAGATCATATTGGTATTTGTCTCTCACTGCCTGGCTTATTTCACTTAGCATAATGCTTTCCAGTTCCATCCAGGCTGTCACAGAAGGTAGGGGTTCCTTCTTTCTTTCTGCTGCATAGAATTCCATTTGTGTAAATGTACCATGGTTTTTTGATCCGCTCATTTGCTGACGGGCATTTAAGTCGCTTCCAGCCTTAGCTATTGTAAATTGTGCTGCTATGAACATTGGAGTGCATAGGTTTTTCTGGATTTGTGTTTCAGGTTTCTCAGGGTATAATCCCAGCAGTGGAATTGCTGGGTCAAAAGGCAGTTCCATTTTCAGTTTTCTGAGGAAATTCCATACTGTTTTCCACAGTGGCTGCACCAGTCTGCATTCCCACCCACAGTGCACTAGGGTCCCCTTTTCTCTGCACCCTCTCTAACACTTGTTTGTTGATTTGTTTATGATGGCCATTCTGACTGGTGTGAGGTGGAATCTCATTGTGGTTTTAATTTGCATCTCTCTGATGGCTAGTGATGCTGAGTATCTTTTCATATGTCTCTGGGCTCTGAATGTCCTCCTTGGAGAAGTGTCTGTTCAAGTCTTTTGCCCATTTTTTAATTGGGTTTTCTGTCTCCCTGGAGTGCAGTCATGTGAGTTCTTTATATATTTTGGAGGTATCATTGGCAATTATGTTTTTCCACATACTTTGTTCTCCTTTCATTTTAATGTTGTTCTCTTTAGCCATGCAGAAGCTTTTTAATTTGATGAGGTCCCATTTGTTTACTCTTTCCTTTATGCCCCTTGCTTTAGGGGACATATCAGTGAAGATGTTGCTGTGTGGAATGTCTGAGATTTTCCTGCCAAAGTTTTCCTCCAGGACTTTTATAGTGTCATGACTTATATTTAAGTCTTTTATCCACCTTGAATTTATTTTTGTGTATGGTGTAATTTGGTGATAGAGTTTCATTTTTTTTCATGTAGCTGTGCAGATGTACCAACACCACTTGTTGAAGAGGCTATTTTTACTCCAATTTATGGTTCTTCCTCCTTTGCCAAATATTAATTGACCGTAGAGACCTGGGTTTATTTCTGGGCTCTCTGTTCTGTTCCATAGGTCTATGTGCCTGTTTTTATGCCAGTACCAGACTGTTTTGATTACAGTGGCCTTGTAATACAGTTTGATATCAGGTATTGTGATCTCTTCTGCTTTGTTCTTCCTTCTCAAAATTGCTGCAGCTATTCAGGGGTTTTTTTTATGGTTCTATATAAACTTCTGAAATGTTTGTTCTATATCTGTGAAATGTGTCATTGGTACTTTAAGAGGAATTGCATTGAATCTATAAATCACTTTGGGTAGTATGGCCATTTTGATGATGTTAATTCTTCCAATCCATGAGCATGGTACATGCTTCCATTTGTTTGTGTCTTCCTTAATTCCTTTCTTCAGTGTTGTATAGTTTTCTGAGAACAGGTCTTTTACCTCCTTGGTTAGGTTTATTCCTAGGTACTTTATTTTTCTTGTTGCTATATGAAATGGGATTTTCCCCCCTGATTTCTGTATCTGAGATTTCACTGTTGGTATACAAAAATGCCTTTGATTTCTGAGTATTGACTTTGTATCTGGCTGTTTTGCCAAATTCATGTATTAGGTGGAGTAGTTTTCTTTGAGGAATCTATAGGATTTTCTATGTACACTATCATGTCATCTGCAAACAATGAGTTTTACATCCTCCTTTTTCATTTGGATGCCTTTTATTTCTTTTTCTTGTCTGATTTCTGTGGCTAGGACTTCCAGTACTACGTTGAATAGGCATGGTGAAAGCAGGCATCCTTGTCTTGTTCCTGATCTTAGTGGGAAAGCTCTAAGTTTTTGTCCATTGAGTATGATGTTGGCTGTAGGTCTCTCATATATGGCCTTTATTATGTTGAGGAGTGCTCCCTCTATTCTCCCTTTGCTGAGTGTTTTTGTCATACATGGGTGCTGTACCTTATCAAATGCTTTATCACATCTATTGATATGATCATGTGGTTTTTGTCTTTTATTTTGTTTATATGGTGTATTATGTTCACTGATTTGTGAATATTGTACCATCCTTGCACCCCTGGGTTGAACCCCACTTGATCATGGTGTATGATCTTTTTAACATATTGCTGGATGTGGTTTGCCAATATTTTGTTGAGGATTTTAGCATCTATGTTCATCAGCGATATTGGCCTGAAGTTTTCTTTCTTTGTTATGTCTTTATCTGGTTTTGGAATTAGGATGATGCTGGCTTCATAAAAAGAGTTTGGGAGTCTTTCATCGTCTTGAATATTTTTGAATAATCTGTGGAGGATGGGAATTAGCTTTCCCTTAAATGGTTTGTAAAATTCTCCTGTGAAACCGTCTGGTCCAGGGCTTTTGTGTGTCAAAAGCTTTTTGATTACTGTTTCAATTTCATCTGCTGTTATTGGTCTGTTTCCAATACAGGTTTCCTGCTTCTTCTTCATTAAGTTTTGGAAGATTATATTTTTCTAGAAATTTGTCCATTTCACCTAGGTTTTCAAATTTGTTGGCATCTAGTTCTTCGTAGTAATTTCTTACAATCCTTTGTATTTCTGTGGTAGAAGTTGTAATCTCTCCTCTGTCATTTCTGATTGTGTTTATTTGGGTCCTCTCTCTTTCTTCCTTGATGAGCCTGTTTATCTGTTCAAAGAGCTAGGTCCTGGATTCATTGATTTTTAGAATTGTGCTTTTAGTCTCTATGTCATTTAATTCTGCTCTGATCTTGGTTATTTCCTTCCTTCTACTTGCTCTGGGCTGTCTTTGTTTTTGTTCCTCGAGTTCTTGTAGGTGTAGGGTTAGGTTGTTTATTTGAAATGTTTCTATCTTTAGGCCTGTATCACTATGAACTTCCTTCTCAGGACTGCCTTTGCTGTGTCTCATTAGTTTTGGATTGTTGTGAGTTCATTTTCATTTGTTTCCAGAAACTTTTTTATTTCTTCCCTAATCTCATTCTTGACCCATCATTGTTTAATAGCATGCTATTCAATCTCCATGAGTTTGAGTGTTTTGGGTTTTTTTTCCTTGAGGTTGGTTTCTAGTTTCAGTCCCCTGTGGTCAGAGAAAATGCTTGATATGATTTCAATTTTCTTGAGTTTTTTGAGGCTTGTTTTGTGACCTATCATGTGAACTATCTTTGAAAATGCTCCATGTACATTTGAAAAGAATGTGTATTTTGCTTCTTTGGTGTGAAAGACTCTCTATATATCAGTTTAATCCATTTCATCTAGGGCGTTGTTCAATGCCACAATATCTTGGTTAATATTTTGTTTGGAAGAGCTGTCCATTTTTGACAGTGGGGTGTTAAAATCCCCTACTATAATTGTGTTGCTGTCAACATGTTTCTTGAAGTCCTTCAAGATTTTCTTTATGTATTTGGGTGCTCCTATCTTGGGTGCATATATATTTACAATATGTATGTCTTCTTGATGGATTCTTCCCTTGAGTATTATGAAGTGACCTTCTGGGTCTCTTTTTATGCTTCACTTTTTGAAGTCTATTTTGTCTGATATGAGTATTGCTACCCCAGCTTTTTTTTTTTCATGTCCATTTGCTCGGAATATTTATTTCCAGCCCTTCACTTTCAGTCTGTGTAGGTCTTTTGTTCTGAGGTGGGTCTCTTGTAGGCAGCATATGTGTGGGTCATGTTTTCTTATCCATTCCACTATTCTGTGTCTTTTGATTGGGGCATTTAATCCATTTACATTTAAGGTTATTATTGATAGGTACTTACTCATTGCCATTTTTTCATACCTGTGTTCCTCTCTCTTTTACTGTTTTTCTTCCTGCTCTTATGGCACACCCTTTAGCATCTCTTGCAGAGCTAGTTTGGAGGGGATATATTCTTTGAGGCTTCTTTTGTCTGGGAAGCTCCTTATTTGGCCTTCTATCTTGATTGAGAACCTTGCTAGATAAAGTAGTCTTGGTTGCAGGCCTCTGGTTCTCATTACTTGGAATATTTCTTACCATTCCCTTCTGACTTGGAGCATTTCCATTGAGAAGTCAGCTGCTAGTCTTATTGGGGCTCCCTTGTACGTTACTTCCTGTGTTTCCCTTGCTGCCTTTAAGATTCTCTCTTTATCTTGGAATTTTGCCATTTTAATTATGATGTGTCATTAAATAGGCCTCTTTGAGTTCCTCTTGATTGGGACTCTCTGTGTTTCCTGGATTTGTGTGACTTTTTCTCTCATCAAATTAGAGAAGTTTTCCATCACTACTCTTTTTCAAACAGGTTTCCTATCCCTTGCTCTTCTCCTCCTTCTGCTATCCCCATTATATGGATATTATTACATGTCATGTTATCCTGCATTTCCTTTAACCCCTTCATTTCATTCTTTCTGAGCCTCTTTTCCTTTTCTTGTTCATTCTGGGTGTTTTTTTCTACCTTGTCCTCCAGCTTGCTGATCCAATCCTCTGCTTCATCAAGCCTGGTTTTGATTCTTTCTGCTGTGTTCTTTAGTTCAGAGATTGTGTTCTTCATTTTCCCTTCACTTTTGTCGATAGTTTCTATTTCTTTTTTCATGTTGATGTAGTGTGCAGTGAGCTCATTGTAGTTTCCCTGTAGTTTTTGGTAATTCTCTGTGAGCTCATTGAGCTTCCTGATAACCATTACTTTGAACTCAGTATCTGATAGTTGACTTGCCTCTATTTCATTTAGGGTTCTTTCTGAGGCTTCCTCCTTTCCTTTCACTTGGAGATTGTTTCTTTATCTTCCCATTGTTTGTGAGACTCTTCTTGTTAGCCTCTGCTTCTTCAATTGATGTGTTCTGACTCCCTGGCTTTATGGTGTGAACTTCTATGGTAGAACACCTGTGAGATTCAGTGGTGCCATCTCCTTGATCTCCCGAGCTCACTGGTCTTGGGCTGTCGTTTATGTTGACTCTGTATTTGTCCTTGGGTTTTGAATGTTGTTGGGTCTTTGGTGGGTCCTTCCCTCCAGCTGGTTTACTGAGGGTCACTCTGTCCACCACCTCTTGTATTCTGTTGTACAGGTGTGGGCAGGTTGTGTTGAAGCTGGTTCTTTATTGTGTACAAGGTTTTGAGGATTCTCTCTTGCTCTTGTTCAGTTGTTTGTTCTGAGTCATTTGTCCAGTATTTAGCTGTATTTCCAGATAGGTCCTGGGTTGAGGTAGTGTGGCTTCCACACCCTCCTTCACCTCCTGTTGTTATCTGTTGGTGGTTCCTTTGCTGGTGGGTTTCCTCTTCCAGCAGGTATCCTGGTGTTCATAGTTTCTAACTACTCATCTGATTTTCAATGTCCTCTACAATTTTTGCTCTCCAATCTTTATATAGGCCGGGGTACTGTTGGCTGTTCGCTCTGTTCTTCAGCTAGGTGTTTCACCCATGTGCAGGGTGAATGGACTCCACTCCCATCTATCTTGCTGGCATCTTCCCCTCCCCCATTGTTTTTTTAAATAGATTTCCAATTTCTTACTCTTTCTCCAAGATATACATACAAATATATTCACAAACTATATATAAGATATTGATGGCAATATTTTAATCATACCAAAAAATGCCCCAAAACCCATAACTAGAGAGAAAATGTGGAGAACCAAAGCCTCTTAATAGAGTCAAATTACTAACTTTTTTTTTGTTAGAAGCTTGATGGTAGGTGAAAAAACAAGAATCAAATATCAAAATCAAGTTCAAGGTCAGCAGCCAGATAGCAGAAATCTTAACTATATATGTGTGTGTACACACGCACACACACACACACACACACACAGAACAACTGGCCCTTGATCTTTCTATCTTCCCTGCACAGGAACTTGGAGAGTGCTGAACCAATGGCAAAGTGAAATTCTCAGCGACTTCTCTTTGTTTATACTTTTTTTTGGTATTCTGAATTTTCTAAAATTACCATGTATTACTTTTGATGAAGTTATATGTGTTACCTTTATCAATTTATAAAGAACACATCTGGATTTTATGAATTATTCTATTTTCATAAAGCATTCCTCTATTTTCCCACTGGGTGGCAGCATAAGCCTATGAAATAACAAAAATGTTTTTAGAGTGTTGGGCTTGAAATTGGAATTATTCTACATTCATGAAGCATTCTCCCGTTTTTTCGCAGGATGGCAGCATAAGCACATGAAATAAATAGCAAAAATGGTTTCAATGTATTTGGTCTGAAGTCGAATGTGCCTGTTATATAACTCAGTGATTTAAAAAATTTTAAATGTATTGTTTGGTTTTAGAGAGAGAGGAAGGAGAGAGAGCTAGCGAGAGTGAGGGAGATGGTGAGAGCTGGAAAGAGAAGTAATGAGTTTTGTTCCACTTATTTATGTACCTATTGGTTGCTTCTTGTGTGTACCCTGACTGGGGTTCAAACCCACAACTTTGGTGCATCAGGGCAATGCTCGAAGTCAGGGGTGTCAAACTCATTTTCACCGGGGTCCACATCAGCCTTGCGGTTGCCCTCAAAGGGCTGAATGTAATTTTAGGACTGTGTAAATGTAACAGCTTCTTAACTAGGGGCAAGGAGCTCGGCGCTGCTGCCAGGTAGAAACTAGGTGCCGGGCCGGATAAAACAAGGTGGAGGGCCGGGTTTGGCCCACGGGCCTTGTGTTTGCCACCTGTACTCTAAGTAAATGAGCAACCCAACCAGGGCAATACGTAATAAATTTATGAATGCATGTACCCACTGAGCAAGACCCTGTTTAGCATTTACAGTATAGTTATGTAATTTTACATATAGATTATATATAAGATGTTCACTGAAAAAAAATTTTCATCATAGCAAATAACAAAACAAAAACCAAACACAAGAGACAAAACTTGAAGCAACCGATCTCTGAACAGGGTCAAATTAGTATTTTTTTTCTAGGAATTTTGATGATATGGGAGTAAGAGAAGAATCAAGTATCAAGACCAAGTTCAAGTTTAGCACCCAAGTAATTGAAAATCTGACTTTATATGGAAGAACAACTGCATCTCGATCTTTCTAGCTCCCCTGCCAGGAACTCAGAGTACTGAACCAAGGGCAAAGTGAGATTATTGGTTATGTTTTCATTCTTCGTGTTTTTCTGGGTACTCTAAAATTTCTATTATGAGCATGTGTTAATTATTAATAACTTATAGGTGGTATCTTTCTCCATGTATACAACACATCTAGATTTTATAAATTGTTACATCTATAAAGCATTCCTCTCTATTTCCACAGGGTGGCAGCCAGAGCACATGAAATAAATAGCAAAAATGGCTTCAGGGTATTGGATCTGAAACTAAAATTATTCTACATTCATAGAGCATTTCTCTATTTTTCCACTCGATGGCAGCAGAGGAACATCAAATAAGTAGCAAAAAATGGTTTTAGGGTATTTGGTCCGAAATGGAATCTGCCTAATTTATGAATATTTCAGTGATTTTGACTTTTTTCCAAAAACAAATTATTCATTAAATTGTTTATTTTTCTTTTTTAAAGATTTTTATTTATTTATTTTTAGAGAGGGAAGGGAGGGAGGGAGAGAGAGAGAGAGAGAGAGAGAGAGAGAAACATCAATGTGCGGTTGCTGGGAGCCGTGGCCTGCAACCCGGGCATATACCCTGACTGGGGATCAAACTTGCAACGCTTTGACTGGCAGCCGGCGCTCAATCCACTGAGCTACGCCAGCCAGGGCAAATTGTTTATTTTTCTGATGAGATGATTTTATATGAAAGCATATCACCTCTAGTCACATTACTCGGACATAGACAAGGTTGACAATATGGTATTTATCTTCATGTTTATAGATATGTGATGAAAAGAGGCAGTTGTACAGTTTTAAATACAATGTGCCCTGTATACAGCTGTTTTCTAACTTACCCTTTCTCATCAAATGTGTCTTGAGGATGTCCCTGTTTCCGTAAATCGTTAGATATGCTAGTTTTTATAGTTCACCTGGTGTTGCCAGCCTGTGGACACATTGTGACTTGTTTAACTGGTTTAAATTGGCCAGGTAGGCTTTTAAAACTGGCGTTAAATTATAAAGGCTTTCCCCGGTACACAATACACATGGAAAGAAATAATCATTGCCCAATTAATCAGTACTCATATGTGATACATTTTAATTACTACCATTTACTTCACATATTTTTAAGAAAGAAAAGTTTACGGGTAGAGTTGAAGGTGTCTCAATCCAATTAATTTCTATCTTTCCATGCTACTGTCACCTTTAGTCTGAAGTTGGTTTTTCATTTTCCCATCCTTGATGTCAGGTGTTTTTTTTTTAAAGATTTTATTTTTTTATTTTTAGAGAGGAAAGGGAGGGAGATAGAGAGAGTGAGAGAAACATCAATGTGCGGTTGCTGGGGGTTATGGCCTGCAACCCAGGCATGTACCCTGACTGGGAATCGAACCTCTGACACTTTGGTTCGCAGCCCATGCTCAGTTCACTGAGCTACGGCAGCCAGGGTGATGTCAGGTTTTAATTCAAAAGTTTGTTCCGTAAGCAATAGAGGATTGTTTGAGTACTTAAATTCTACACACAAATGTAATTATGAGTGCGTAGTCATTATTGACTTAACACGATTTCAGGATTTACCACTGTTGATACAGACCTAGTTAATTTTACCTGCTCTATTATCATCTATAAATATAATTTATTAGCCTTCCCCTATTGGTATGCATTTAGGTTGTTTCTAGTAATTGGGAACCACTGCTGTCCTGATGGGGCAGGTGTGCGTGGTTAGCCTGGGAGCTGTGCCTGGAGAAGAATGAAGGGCTCATTCAAGAGCGTGAGCCTCTTCCGTTCTGCCGCACACTGCTGAGGCGCCCTGCCAAAGCACTCCAGTTTATAATCCAGCCAGTCGTGAAACGGGTCCCATTTCCTCACATCCTATGTGTGGTATGAGGCATGGCTTTCTTACAGCGTCTTCAAGGTTAAGCATCTTTTCACACTCATTAGCCAGCAAGTTTTGTCTTTTGAGCATTTCCACTCCGTACCCTTTGCTTATCATCCTCTTGAGTTGTTTGTCTTTTCTCACCGATTTGTACAATAGATTTTTAAAAAGACGATCTTGTTTTTTAAAGATTGTATTTATTTATTCTTAGAGAGGGGAAGGGAGGGAGAAAGAGAGAGAGAGAGAAACATCAATGTCTGGTTGCCGGGGGTCGTGGCCTGCAACCTAGGCATGTGCCCTGACTGGGAATCGAACCTTAGATGCTTTGATTCGCAGCCCACGCTCAATCCACTGAGCTACGCCAGCCAGGGTAGATTTTTTTTGACATATTTCGGATTCAGACAGGGTCCCTTAAAGGGGACATGTGGTATGCACAGATCCGGTAATTTAAGATGAACTTAATGGAAGGACTAGGTGCAAAAGCAGGGGCGGGTTTGGGAAGCCAGCGAGGGGCAGTGCAGTATCCACAGTGGGCAGCAGGTGGCAGTGTTCACCACCTCGGGCCCCCAGTGGCCCGGTAAGTATTGGGCAACAATTCTCCCAGGGTTTCTGGGCGTTTCCGCCTGGTCCGGCTTTTCTGAGCAAAGGGCGCTGGGAAGCTTTGTTCAAAGATGATTGGATAGCAGCCAGCCTTGAGAGCTGGAGATAGTGGACATAATAAAGATAAAGAACTAGCCCTCCAGGGAGACACTGCAGGATCCTAAAGCCTTGTCCTCCCCATCCGTGAGACCTTTGCTCACCTCCAGGGGAAACAGACCTGGAGAGCCCTCCCCTAGGCCCCTCGGAGATTTGCTTGCATTCCGGATGGCGGCATCTGTCTGCAGGGGAGGATGGGCAGGCCTGCGGCAGCCCTGATAACAGCCGAGTTTCCTAACTCAGAGCTCCTCTCCCGACCTGCCTCCTCCCACCCGAGCAGGTGAACATGGGCCCTTTGTCACGTAGCCCTGAGGGAACCGGGGAGCTGGGTACCAACTCAAGATATCGTTCTGACTGCTGCTTTTTGCTGGAACAGCCTGTGTCTCTGACCAGGGCTCTGGTGCCTTCAGTCACGGTACGTCCCTGAAACTGGGCAGCTGACTGGTCAGCTTGCAAGGGGGCAAAACCTCAGAGCCCTCATAGCATCTGACGTGCCAGAAGTGAGCAGAGCCCGGGGAAATGTGACTGTGTTAACAGGAACTACATTTCTGTGGTGGGGCCCAGGCAGCGCTGTCCCCGGGGCAGGAGCCGGGGCAGGAAACACACACCACCTGCCTCCTGGGCTCCCCCGGTGCTCCACCTGGAAACCGGAGGGGACTGGAGCACCTGGCTCAGGTCACACAGGTCAGCCCCGCAGGCGCAGAGCAGGTTGGACGAGTGGAGGTTGGACAGGGGCACAGGAAAGCCTTCAGGCACTGTAAATGGTCTGGTGCTTTGCAAATTTCCTCTTTCACACTATGGCCTGCCTTTCCTACGGAAAGATGGTCTGCTCGATATTGGCTTTTTTTTTTTGGTATGCATTCAGACTTGCTGTATGTACTTCTACCTGGTCCATATTGGTAAATGTTCCACGTGTATGTGGACTCATTGTCGTATGCTGGCTTCTGAGCAGGGCCGCTGGCTCAAGATAAACGGCAAGGGTAATAGAGACTAATTGGAGCATGGTGTGTGTGAGGGTTCGTTAAAAAAGAAAGAAAAAGAGTGGAGCTACAATACTCCACAATAAGAACACGCAGGAGTCCCGATGTCTGCCATTGCAAGTGTCAGAAACCAGGACTTCTCTGGGTCAGGCAGTCAGAAGTCCAGATGTGGCTGTCTCCCAGCTTGGTGGAATCGCCAGCTTCCTGGTGGCGTGATGGACCTAGACTCAACCATTTCTCTTCTCTCTTGTCCCTCTTATTTTAATCATGTGGGGAACCAGACATTTGTAGCCATTCCCCGTACGACATCCGAAGAGATAAATATTGCTGTTGAATGACGCTCTTAAAAAGAGAAGAAACTTCTCCCAGAAGCCTTCCTGTCAGGTTCCCTTTGTCTCCCAGTGGCTAGAGTTGGGTCACACTGGCTTTCCTGAAAACAGCACTAACAAGGCAGAAGATAACAAATTAGTCATACTGAGTTGATTCTTTTTTTTTAAGTTTGCACATTTTTTAAAAGATTTTATTTATTCATTTCTAGAGAGGGAAGGGAGAGAGAGAGAGAGAGAGAGAAACATCCATGTGCAGTTGCTGGGGGTCATGGCCTGCAACCCAGGCATGTGCCCTGACTGGGAATCGAACCTGCGATGCTTTGGTTCGCAGCCCAAGCTCAACCACTGAGCTACGTCAGCCAGGGCCTGAGTTGATTCTTGAAGCAGGAGAAGGAGTTGGCCATTCCTTTCAGAAACCTGCCACGCACTTGCAGGGGGTGCACCATGAGCAACATTTGCACTCTTTTGGGTAGAAAGGCGAGTGAGTGGGTGCTGGGTAGACAACCCGAAGCCTCCACTACAGGGGAGACCAAATTAAAGCTACCTTTCCAAACTCCACGGTAGAAAGCAAACAAGCCCATTGGGGCACAAGCAAAGATATGAAGGGATACTTCACTGGAGAGAATAAACAGATGGCACACACATGAAATGATGTTCAACATCACTAGCCATTTGGGAAATACAAATTCAAAGTACAATGAGATATCATTACACAGCTATCAGAAAGCCTAAATTAAAAAAAAAATAGTGGCAACGCCAACTGCTCACTGGATAGGATGAAACCAGACCATTCATAGTAGTAAACTGTAGAATGGTAAAACCACTCCCCATCTTGGTAGGTCAACGTCACGTCTTTTACTCCTATGATGGTATGAAAACCCCAGCCCTTAATAGTGACGGTCGATATTGGGCTACAGTCCCCTTCTGACCCAGGAAAGTGCTGTTTCTCTCTGGCTAGATTGTGTATTTCATATTTGCATTATATTTTATACAACATGTCTATGTATTTGCAGAAATATGAGGGGCATGGGATGCATTACTCAATCTGCCCAATTGCCAGAACTGAAAGTTGTAGTCTGTTTCCAATTATTTAATATTATAAATAATGCTATGATGAATATCCTTGCCCATTAATCTTTATGCACATCTCTGGTTATTTTCTTTGGAGAAAAGCCTAGAAATGGTCAGAGTATGAACATTTTTAAGGTGTTTGATATATATAATGTCCCATTGCCAACCCCCAAAGAATGCCCCACTTTACATTCCCTGCGAATTCCTGTTTTCCTGCACCCTTTCTGACATTTGGGAACTTTTTAAAAAATCACCATTTAGTTCGATAAAAAATAAAGTGTGAAACCATTATTCTTTACATTTTAACTGCTTAGAAAAATATCAAAAGAAGACTAAATTTGTGTGACATGTGAAAATGACATGAAGTTCAGATTTCAGGGCCAATAAAGACAGTTTTACTGGCACACCAAAGTATCCATTCCTTCACATATTGTCTATGGCTGCTTTAAGCTACAGTGGGCAGATGAGTTGTTTCTATAGAGACTATGGGCTGAAACACCTAAAACGTTTACAATCAGTCCATTTTCAGACGAGGTTTGAGAGCCTTGGTCCTAGGTCAAATCAGCCCATGCACAGATACACTGTAGTACAGTCAGATGATGGCACTGGCACGGTCGCTGAGACCAAATGAACTACAAACTACACACAACGATGTGAATGAATCTCACAAACATGAAGTTGAGAAAAAGAGCCCAGATACAAAAATAATACGTGTAGTAAGTATCCTGTTGATGGAACACTTAAAAACAGGCAAAACGGACCTTCGCTGATAGAAGTCAGGAGAGTGGGGACCCTGTGAGGGACAGTTCAGTGACCAGAAGTGGCCATGAGGGGGTATCGCCAGTGCTGATCTGGGTGCAAGTTAGATGGATGAGTTCACTTCGGGCAAATTCACTGAGGTCCACACCTACGATCTGTGCATTTACCTGTGGGTAGGTGATACGTTCACAAAAAGTATAGAAAGGAAAAAAGGGATGGGGGTAGGAGGCACCCCGCGGTCACATCTGGGAACATACAGTTAGATCAAAGCAGGCCAACAGTTATTGATTGATGGATGGATTGATTTGGAGAGAGAGACACACACACACACACACATATTAATTTGTTGATCCACTTATGTCTGCAGTCATTGGTTGATTCTTTTTTTTATATTTTTAAAGATTTTTATTTATTTGTTTTTACAGAGGGAAGGCAGGGAGAAAGAGAGAGAGAGAGAGAAACATCAATGTACGGTTGCTGGGGGCTGTGGCCTGCAACCCAGGCATGTGCCCTGGCTGGGAATTGAACCTGCGACACTTTGGTTCGCAGCCCGCGCTCAATCCACTGAGTTATGCCAGCCAGGGCTTGGGTGATTCTTGTATGTGTCCTGAGGATCAAACCTGCAGCCTCGGTGTATAAGGATGATGCTCTAACCAACTGAGCTACCCAGCCAGGACAAAGCAGGCCAATATTTCTTCTGCATTTTCTCGCTTTCTGTTTCTTAGTTCTTCTTTATTTCAGCTTTCATTGCTTTCCATCCTTACTACCTCCCCTTGCCCCTGCGTTAGGGGGAGGAACTCCTCTGAGGAAGTAGGTTGGTGTTATAGAGGTCTATGCATTTGTGGCAGAGATTTATCGCTGTGTAACAATCACCTCCAAAATCAATGGCTTAACCGCCAATATTTGGTTGTTTGCCCATGATTCAGGGGGTCAGGCATGGTTCAGCTAAGAGGTGCTTCTGCTGTAGCCGTGCCCTGGGCTGCACAGCTGTCCAGGATGGGAAACACAAGAAACCTTAACTTACAGAGTTTGACTTTTCAGTGCCCCTTCCCACATGGCTGTCCTGGGCAGCCGTTAGCAATGATGGGCTCAGAGTATGCAGGCTCCTTGCATGGTGGCTAACTTCCAAGAGCAAGAATATGGAAGTGCCAGTTCTCTTAAGCTTGGGGATGGAGGCCCTAGACCATCACTTCCACCATATTAGATTGGGCAAGCAAGTCACGAGGTGTGCTCATTCAGCACGAGGGCGAATAGACTCCCTTTCTTGATATGAACAACAGAAATGCATTTTCGACCTTCTTGAATCCACCCAGAACTTTATTTTTTAAAGATTTTGTTTATTTATTTTTAGAGAGGGAAGGGAGGGAGAAAGAGAGAGAGAGAAACATCCATATGCGGTTGCTGGGGGCTGTGGCCTGCAACCCACATATGTGGCCTGGCTGGGAATCGAACCTGCGACACTTTGGTTCGCAGCCCACTCTCAGTCCACTGAGCTACACCAGCCAGGGCAACCCAGAACGTTATCTAGGGTGATAGAAGTTGAGCTGGCTGGAACTTACCACACTTTCTGGGGTGCTAGAGCCTCAACTGATTATAGTAGATATCCCTTGCCCCTTCCGTGGTCTGGGAGACTTCTGTCGACCCATTAGTGTAACATGTATATGTTCCAAGCATCCAAGTGCCACTTGCACGAACTCAGTAACAAATACACACATACTTTAATAATTTGTAGAGACAGTTTTTGGAATTAATTGAATTGGAACTTGTCAGCTTTTCACCGAAAATACACGCCGTGATGTACTCTGCTGAGCGTGAAACTCAGGCGACACAGCATTACCGTAACAGTGCTGTTGCGTGAGCTCCGGTCTGGACCGATGCTTCCTAAACTTTAATGTGCATGGGAATCACCTGGGGCTCTTGTTAAAAAGCACTTTCTGATTCCGTAGGTGTGGAGTGAGGCCTGATTGTGCTGCTCTGTGGGCCACAGAGTGTGACGCTCACCATGGTTGGGCACAATCAGACCACATTGTAATTCAATCAGTTGGAGTTCAGTGCCTTCCAAAGCACACACTGGTGCAAACACCCCCTGGTTAAATTGGCTTAGAGTTAAGCTGGTCCTTTATAAGAAACATAAATCAGTCGGTTAGGGATGAAATAACGTATTCGGATGACAACCAATCACACACACATACACACACACAAATCTATAAATGGATGAGAACATGACAGGGGCAGAAAATTAGATTCAGGTTCATGCACGAAACCAGAAATGCAAGCACTTTAGGAGGAATGCAACTTGAATCATATCAGACCTTATCAGCTTGGAGCAGACTCTGGAGGGCTAAGCAAGGTTTCTGAGTTTGGATGGAATGTATTTGATAAACAATATTGGTGTTTGATCATATTATTGACATAGGGTTGCAAAGATGGACTTGTGATTTTTTTTTTAATGTAAGCACCGTAATTTGGACATTGTACTGCCCTTCAGAAGCAGTGATTACAGCTCTCAAAAGTGGTGTGTGTACATGCACACAAAAAGATTTATATAGTGTTACAAGTTTCAGTCAACTTATCTAAGTTATGAATTCAGATGCCTAGTGTTTCTTGAACCTTGTAAGTTCAGCCTAGAATCTTCATTATGCTTTGCTTTAAAAATCGTGTTTAAGTCTAGCAAACAATAGCAATGACTTTTAAGGGGCCTTTGGAAAATACTTGATTCCACTTGCAAACTTAGTTAATTCAACACTTCCATGAATTTCCAAGTATGTTTAAAATTCTTAGTCTACTGCCCTCAGTTGTCTTCGTAATCACTTCGATTGTTTCAATGAACAAATACACTCCCAAGAATGCAAATAACTTTTAAACCCAATAAATCAAACTCATAAATAAGGTGAAACTTAAGTTCTCTTAAAATGTGCCACTCATTTATATAAAATTAGTTTCCAACTACAATCACAAGTTTCTACTAATTACCCAATTGGACACTTGACAATGGTCTCCAAAGCCCAGAAATCCCTTGAAACGTTACAAAAGCAAAAAATGTCAACTGTGCACACATTCCTTCTTCACCTCAAATGTGAAACCTATAGTTTTGAGTCTCTGAAAGCTTCTGTACTTTTCCTAAATGCTCGGGGAGTCTGGAGAGGCACCCCCACTGTGGTGGTAGTCACCATCCTGTGACTGGCCTGCACACACCCCTGGATTGGGGCCGGCCCCTGGCTAGATTCTTGTCAGTGACCCTAATGGGCCACTTGAAGCCTATTAATGATTGCTATGTCCACAATGCCCTGCTTCCCAGGGGGTGGCGTCAAGACCCTGACCCTTAGTTTGAAGCTGTACCCATTATTGACTCTTCCGTGTACCCAGGGACATTTGCAGGATGGGCGGCTTGACCCCTGGACTGGATTTTCCATTTACGTGCAAAATATGTACTTTTCCTCCAGCTCCAAAGACCTTTGGTCTCCAAGAATCGTACGATACCCCTTTATCTGCTAAGAAGACCTCTGGAGTCCCGGAATCTTTCTAGATGCTTTGATAAGATTGGGTTTGGTTCTTAGGGCAAAACTGACTCATAGGTGGTGATGTTTCCTTCCTCAGGGGCATTTCATGTATCAGTGTCCCTATTGTTACGGCTTCAACAGGAGCACGTACGCTTTTGGATATTGCAAAGTATAGAGTAGTCCTGGCCCTCCCCCGTCCTTGCTTTCTGAGGTGGAGCTTTTGGCAGGTCATGATGGTGGGGCCTCAGGAATGGCATCCATGTTCTTTTACATATTTTTAAATTAAAAAAAATGTTTCTATTGATTTTAGACATAGAGGAGGAGAGAGAGGGAGAGAGAGGGAGGGAGGGAGGGAGAGAGAGGGAGGGTGAGAGAGAGAGAGAGAGAGAGAGAGAGAGAGAGAGAGAAACATCCATGTGAGAGAGAAACATGGATTGGTTGCCTCCCATACCATGCCATGACTGGGGATTGAACCCACAACCTTTTGGCGTGCCAGATGAGCCCCAGCCAACTGAGCCACACTGTCCAGGGCGGGATCGATGTTCTTTTAAAAGAGACCTCACAGGGCTCCCTTGCACCTTCTACCATGTGGGACACAACCGGAAGTGTGTGACCCAGAAAAGGGTCCTCTATCAGCACTGAACACACCTTCACCTTGGACTTCCAGCCTCCAGACCTGTGAGAAATACATTTCTGTTGTTGAGCCACCCAGGGTATGGTATGTTGTGAAAGCAGCCTGCGTGGACTAAGACAGGGGCCAATATTTTCATTTTGTACCCCAAAACATAGACCCCAAATTATACAGACAGTCCTGAGTGGGGACACCAGGAAAATCCAATCAGGCAAAACTCCAGCATTGCTTGCAGTGTGGTTGGCTTGGAGTTGGCTTTTTGCCCATGTCTGCTTCCGTGCTAGGTAAGTCTGGCTGAACTTCATGGAGACATGACCTATAGCTGAGGGACAAACAGATCCGGGTTCTTAAATGTGCTTTTGTGGAATGAGTGTGAGGGTTTGCCTGGTGGCATGGCTAGGGCTTGGTACCTCTTAGCTGAAAAACTTGCCCCGTTGATTATGAGGTTGAGTAGTGAGAACACTACCCAGGTGGCTCTCTGGATCAATATTGTCAAATCACTTTTCTTGGTTGCCACATGCCCACCCTGTTCTGTGTGTGCAGTACAGGCTTTCGCAAACTAATGGGGCCAGGCATTAAATGAGCTTCTCCCCTGTGCTGCTGTTGCACGAACCGCTCTGTGAGCAGAACGAGTCCTAGAAACAGAGCAACCGGTGATGGAGTTGGGGGTGTGATGGGTCATTCATGAGCCAACCTGACCTTGGGTCAAATGTGGTTCTGGGTGCATCTGTGAGGGTGCTTCTGGCTGGGCTGAACCTTTCATTCTGTAGACTAAGGATCGCACGGGTAGGTGGACCTCACCCGATCAGTGGAAGGCCCCAGCCAGAGAGATTCCCTCTCCCCCGGGTGAGGGGGAGCTGTTCCTGCCTGACTGATCAAGCTGGGACCTCAGTGTTTTCTGCCTTTGGACTTGGACTGAAACATCAGTTCTTCCTGCCGGCCTTGGACTGGAACTATGCCATCGGCTGTCCTGGGTTTCCGGTTTGCTGACTGCAGATCTTGGGACCTGTCAGCTTCCAGGATCACGTGGGCAAATTCCTTATAATGAATCTTGAAATTCACACACACGTGCGCGCGCACACACACGCACACACCCTATTGCCTCTGTTTCTCTGGAGAACCGTGACCACAGTGGAGCTCAGATGGGGTAGCTGAGCTTCAGTACATGCCAGTAGGACCCCTCCCTCCAGCCATGCCAACTAAAAATGTCTCCAGACACTGCCAAGTGTTCCCTGGGGGCCACCGTCGCCCGGTTGACAAGCACTGATATATAACCACCATCTCGGGTTGTTGCTCTAGGATCTAGTGAGGTTACATGTGTTCCAAAACGGTTCCATTCATGCTACAAAAGAGACTAATTTATAACGCTAGTGTCATCAAATGAAAAAAAAAATTGTTAATGACCCAGAGACTGTTCATTTCTGTGTTGGCTAAATCCTCCTGCTTGTTTCCGTAAGCCTGAGACTTCCAAGCTGCTCTGCTTGGCTCACAAAGCAGAGGTCTGCAGTTTAAGAATCTGTTTTCCCAAATACACAGGGGACCAGAGTCATAATCCTAAACAGGAGAGAACGCAGCCAGGAGGAAGCATTTTGGAGTATGCTGGCTCATGGCAGCTGTGTCTTCCTGAAATGATGGTTTGCCTGGAATCCATTTCCAATGGGCTTGTTAGCATTTTGTTGAACATAACCCCTGGGTTTGCAAAGGAAAAGAAGTAAAAATGGAGCTTTAGGAGAGGAGACCTGGACATTGAAGGAAGTGGGTGACTACGAGTGTTCTAAGTTTGGGAGAGACATTGGCCTAGCGGTTTTTTTTTTTTTTTAAATTCTGGATTTTAATCACCCAGGTACGAATGGAGTCCGCCTACAATATGACGGCCATGGACCGCTTCCAAGGACATTGCTCTGCTCTGAGAAGCCGACACAGAGCAGGATGAAACACTAAAATGGACCAAACGCAGACTGCCTGGCTTAGCCACACAGCTGACTCTTCTGGAATACCCTGCATCTCTTGGCAGCAGCAGACTAGCAAATGAGAAAAACCCTTCATCTCCAGATGATGGACTGCATCTATACCAATCAAGGAAGTCCCATTTGAGAAAAGTGCTCCCGGTCTCCCCATCCACACATCAAATCTCAACAATGGCTCTTCCGATCACAAGTCAAATAAGTGTCTAAAGTTAAAGAGATAAAGGCGTGAAATAAAGGCTCCAGGAATAACCCCAGCCCTTCCCCATTCCAATTCCTGAGCCTGAGGGGGGGGGAGAGGTGTGGACTTAGGGACCTCAGCATTTCTCCCTTCCTTCACAGTCCCTAAACCAGCAAGACAGGAATTAGCAAGAATTACATTTAATCTCCTCCCAAGTGTGTGGATTTGCATTATTTAAATACATGGGAAGCGCCCATACCCGAGTAATTATTACAGCATTTGAAGAACGCCAAACAATGAGCCATTTCTTCTTCAGACCCAATCTGGCCCATTTCCGTTTTCCTCTTAGCACATTGTACAGAATTACCCAATGTGTCACTTCCTAGAACACTTGATTGTTTACACAAGTAAGCAAGAACTTCTTTGGCAGTATTTATTTCTCTCATTTTAGACACGATGATCGCAGCCTTCACGGTGCTCTCCTTTCTAGAAGCCTCTGAAGTATTGAATGTGTACAGAGGCAATTTGGTTCCTTCCTTCCTAAAACAAAGGTTACCTTTTGGGTAGAGGGGCAGGGGGAAGAGGCTGAATCCAATTGAGAGTAAAAAAGTCTTCCAACTCTGTACTTACTTGTTTGACATGCAAGGAGTGTGCTGGGTTGACGCCTTAACCGGCATTTTTACAGAAAATATTCTGCAAGGGATTTCCCAGAGGGTCTGTGAGGAGGACAAGGATTTGCATCTCGATGACCTAGCGCCCAAGTGGATTTTTCCTGAGCCATTTTTCCATCCGAACTCTTGGTGGGAGGAGAGGTCACTACAATGTTTGTGCTTTTGTCGTTGGCGAGGCTGAGGTTTTCATATGGAGGCAATAAAGAATGCATAATTGTGCATTCAGCTAAGACTAAAGATTCCTTCCCCTACAGTGCGTTGTGTGTGCATGTGCTTTTTGTCCAACACGGAAAGCCCCACTTGACTATAAGAAAGACAGGCCTTATTCTCCCTAACAATTAACACACGCACACACACGATTTCCCAACTTATGGCAAAGCTGCGGAGTTAAGGGACCCTTTACCCCTTCCCAACTTCTCTTCCATCTTACCCAGCCTCACACAGGTCTTTAAGGACAATCAGCAGCTGCCTGGGTGAACATTACAAATCAAAAGGATGAATGGGCCAGTAGGCAGACCTTGGTCACCCCAAATTCTGGCATCTTCCAAGTTGGCTCATTTTAGGAAGACGAAAAAAAAAGCCTCCTTCATTTACCTGCATCAGAGCAGTCCAGGGGCTGCCAATAAAGCTTCTTCAGTGACGTCTATGATCTGTCGTCTCTGGCAGGCAAGTGTCGTTAGGGTACAGGTATGCAGATGTCATTTGGATGATCAAATGATTCATATTTGCTAAGTGCTTGGAGGACAGCCAGGGAAGCAGACTGTCTTACTTACGTCAGGCCTCCTTGAAGCAGTACGTGAGCTGGGGGTCCTTGTACCGAGTGAGCGACTGATTGGGGATGCTGGCTGATGCGGGCATGGAGGTAGGCTAGGGTGGGGAAGAGCTAGCAAAGCCAGCGTCGTCCTTGGCAGCTCAGGAGTATGAAGGGCATTAGCATTTGTCTTACCAGGGCAAGGGCATTGGGCTGTCATAGGGCAAAATGGGTCCCTGTTAGGTGGGCAGACCATTTCAGACATTTGTCAGCCACCGGGGATCCTCTGAAAGGGTGCAGCCCCAGCTAAGGGGGTCTGGGTGGGGTGCTGCATTTGCTACACAGATTGACAAGTGTTTGATGACAGCAGCCCCACGAGCTGAGGAATCAGGGCTCAGAGCTCAGGAATCTGAAGACCTGACTCTTGGTGCCTGGGTTTTCTCACCCGAGACACCTTCCTTTTGGTCTCACAAGGCCTCCTGAGTCTCCAATGTGAGGTTGGCACCCTGGCTTCACCTGTAGACAAGTCAAAGTCATAAGTGCTTATTGCTTTGTGTAGTTCCAGACTACACAAAGGGCTGTGGGGAGTGCACAGACTCTGTCCTGTTCTCTGTGGCACCCCAACACTAGCACGATGCCTGCGCACAGTTGGTCCGCAGTGTATCCTTGCTGCCAGTCTGAATGACGACATCACACCATCACACCTGTCACTCTCAGCGAAAGGCCTCAGCTCCTAATGGATGGAGCTTTGGGGGGTATGGAGTGTGGGAGAGAGAAACAGAGACATTGCTTTGTTGTTCCACTTTTAAATGCATTCAGTAGTTGATTCTTGTATGTGCCCTGACTGGGGAATCGAACCCACAACCTTGGTGTATTGGGGATGATGAGCTAACCACCTGAGCTAACCAGCCAGGGCCCCATTCCTCTTTATTGATGCGTCTCCGCTTGCCTTTTCTTCCGGGAGTTGGGAGTTGTTGCTGTGTGGGGGTGCTCTGCCTCTCCTCCCACCTTCCTCTGTAGATGTTCGGGGCATTTCCAGTGGGAGTGCCCGGATTTGTGACATTCTGAGATGACAGGGTGCCTGGGAGAGCCATGTCAGGTAGCAAGGTGTCCGCAGGGGGTCAGGAAGAGAGGGGAAGAGAAGGCAGTGGCAGGCCTCCGGGCCATAAATCACGCCCATCGGCAGGGCAGATGTCAGAGCATTCCCTGGAACTACACAATCACCAAGTATTTGGGGTTTTTTGATACTCTCCCCACTTTCCCTTGGACATTTCATAACCGTCCAGGTTTCACTAAAAGGACTCCAGTGATGGAATTTCCGGCGTAGAACAGGGGGGCCCGGGGGGTGCAGATATTTGGGCAGCAAGGGAGTTTCTGTGTTGTGGGGGGAGGAGAGGAGGCAAGGCCTTCCTTGGATATGTCCCAGTGAGCAGTTTCCATGCCTTCACATTCTTCTTTTTTTTTAAAAACAACTTTCCCCTTCTAAAAGTAATATTACTATTTTCCAAACAATTGGGAAGGTAAATAATAATAAAAAAAATCATTCCCCTGAAAGAACGCGAAGGACTGTGAGCATTTTGGATCGCTTCCCTCTAGTCTCTTTCTCTGTGCATCTCCGTTTGCATCCCTGTTGGAGTTTTTAGTAGAGAGTGTTGTGTCACCGTAGCAGCTTTATAACCTCCCCGATAGTTTCCTGCATTTCCTGACATTCAGTCTTGCGGCTAGGGATCTGGAGCACTAAGTAGCTGGGGGTTTTGGAGCAGGAGAGAACCCTAACTTTGGACTTCAGTTTCCTAGCTACGAGATGTGAGCGGAACATAAATGATCATTGAGGTTTCAGGTTTTAGGAGTTGTCCTGGCTTCCTCCCCAGCAGGGGCCTACTTGGGTCTCTACTCACACTACGGGATCGTCGACTGGAAGGTGGAAATGCTTAGGGTAGGTCAGGTGGCCTGGCTCACAGTGGCGATTCAGAATGAGTCCTTCTTGGGCTCTCCTGACATGGACACGAAGTGGCCACCTGCCCAGCTGTCCACTTCCAGGTAGTCCTCCCTGCCCCACCCAAGAGCACCGGCCTCGCGTTCCTCCTCTAGCTACGAGCTCTGTCGTTCTCCCCTCGGGGGCTTTACCCACATTCCTGAGACCATCTTGGATATTGGGAAGACCCAGGGCACATCACCCCAGGCTTCGGGCAGTGGGTGAAGTGAGGTGACCGCCCTCCCCCCGGGAATTGTTTGGGCCCCAGGAGGCAGCCCCAGGCAGGCCGCGCCTGCAGCCCGGGTGGGACGCCGTCCTCCCGGCCCCCCTTCCTCTCCGCGGTGGCCCGGGGGCGGACGGACGCGGTGGCGCCCATCCTGGCCCCCGTGCGGTTTCCCGGCGAGGCCCGAGGAGGTGGTGGAGCGGGAGGGGAGAGGGAGGAGCGCGCGGGGCGCCGGCGGGGAGGACTAGCCGTGGGTTGGGGGAGCAGGAGCGGCGGGCCTGGCGGAGGAGCAGCAGCGGCGCGTGGGGTGGGGGCTGGGGGGAGAGGAGGGGGGAGCGGAGGAGCCCCGGGGGAGAATGGGGGCGGAGCAGCTGTGGGAGATGGAAGGCGTCGCAGCGGGCCTGGGACCGGAGCAGAAGGGGGCGGGGCCGAGGGCGGGGCCGGGGCGGGGCCGGAGAGCGCCCCGCCCATCGCCGCCGGGCTGCGCCGAGGAACGAAGATGGCCGGGCGCACCGCGGGAACTGAAGAGTCGCCGGCAGCAGCGGCAGCGGCAGTTCTCGAGTTGTGACTCCACGAGCGGCAGCGAGCGGAGCGAGCGGAGCGGAGCGGGCCGGCTGCGCAGACGGCGACGCGCCGGACCGGCGAGCGTCGGGTGGGCGCCGGTTCACCGGCGCCGGGCGGAGGATGCACCGGGCGCGGCGGGCGGCTCCCCGCAGCCGCCCCCGCGCCTCGGGCGCCGGGCCTTAGTGCTGGCTGAGGAGGCGGCGCGCGCGGGGCGGCCGGGCGGCGGCGGCGGCGGCGGGGCCCGCGCCGTCATGCCGTGGCTGAGCGGCGGCCGCCGGCGGCGGCGGGTACCGACGCGCGAGGCCCCGCGGGAGCCGCCGTCGTCCGTGCAGTCCCCGCGGGAACCGCCGCAGCCCGCGACCCCCGTCGTGGTCCCCGTGTCCGCGGCGCCCTCCGCGATCCCTCTGCGGGCCCGGGAGAGCTCCGAGCTGCCGCTGCCCGCCGGCTGGGAGGAGGCGCGCGACTACGACGGCCGCGTCTTTTACATCGACCACAACACGCGCCAGACGTCGTGGATCGACCCCCGAGACCGGTAAGGGCGCGGGCGGGGGCGCGGGCCCCGGGCCCCCCGTCCCGGACGCCCGGTTCCTCGGGTTCTGGGAGAGGCTCGGGGACGCGGGGAGGTCTCCGGGTCTGGGCGACGAACGGGGAGCCCACACGCCCCCATCTGCGGGGCTCTGGCCGAGGATCGAGGCGCCTCCTCTCCCGGCTCCGAGCCCCGCAACGCGGAGCCGCAGCCTCCTCCCGGTCCTCGCCGCGGCGGACACACTGACTGGGTTCCCTCACGTCACCCGCTGACCGGCGCCTGGGAGCTGGGCGCCTGGAATTTCCTCTCCCGGGGCTGACGGATGGCCCTCTTTTCCTTTTTCCGCCGCGGCCTCGCCCATCGCTGCCGGGCCTGTGCGGCCCACCACCCCCGGCTGTGGCCCCACAGGCACTCCGGCCCCCGCGGTGGCCCGCGGTGGCCAGATGAGCTGTCACCTTGGAGCACGAACGTGCGCCCTAGCTTGGCGGTGTGGGCTCCTTGTCTGGCGGGCTCAGCCTCGTTTCCGTCCGAAGACTGCGGCCAGTCGGGACAGCCTCCGGGGTTCCCAGTCCCGTGCGAGTGGCGAGAGCCTCTTCCCAAACCGGGATGGTTAGTGTACTCTGTAGCGCCTTAAACATTGAGTTAAAATTCTGATTGAAACAGCCTTGTGTATTGTGGCCAGAATGGATTATGATTAGACCCAGATGCTTTTGGAAAAATCGAAAAACAAGAGTTGGATTTTGGGTTTCCTCTTTGTGCAAGATATGAACAGGGCACGACGTTATCTTATTATTTATGTAAATAAATCCCATGCAGTAAAAAACGGATTCTTGCCTTTAATTGTGTTCATGTAACGAGGATGCTTTTCTTCAGCTCTTTCAATGGTTCAGCAGCGTTTGGAGGGAGGCATTTTTCGTGGGATTGGGAATTCTGTTGAACCTGAGTGTTTCCAGTGGTTATGTGATATCTTGTCCTGTTTGGACCAACTCCTGTCCATTGCTTGGGTGCCAGAAAGGAAATATACTCCAGGTTTCCCAGTGATTTTAAGACTTGAAAAGGCCAAGAGTGGTGACATTGTGCCTGCTTCCTCCTACCTGCGCAGGAAAGGCAGCGCTGCATGGCACTAGCGTTTGAAAATAAACGTTGGAGGAGGGAAGCTGCTGAATTATTGTTTGAATATTTCTCTGGGTTCAGATAGAGAAAAACAAAACCAAGCAAAACAAAGCAAAAGGCTTGTGCTTCCCTGACACTCGCTCTGAACACTGCAGACTCTGAACTCAGAAACTTAGATAATGCTGGCGCAGTTTTATGGGTTAAAAGGATGCTTAGTTATTTTGAAAATCAGGTGAGATCATATTATAATTTTAACCAAAGGCCAGAGCCACAGCTGTTTGATCAAGCCTTGGATGGTTCTGGAATTGCTAGAACTGCTTGGAATGTGGTGCCCTTTTATGCTGTATGTGTGTTAAAAACCCAAACAACTGGAAAATGAACCAATTAAAAATACCGTTTTGCTTAGAAAAGGCTAAGGCTCATTTTATGAGGGTAATATAAACCAGTTGTGGTTACATTGGAGTGGGGATTCACGATGAAACGTGGAAATGTAAGAATTTCCCTCTTTATGGTATGACCCAGGACATAGGTAAGCAGATCCTACACAAGTCAGCGTGTGGAACCCTCCTTTCCGTTCATTTCATGCACGTTTCCTGTGTCTCTCCTTCCAGAAATGTGTTACCCAATGACATTCTCCCCATTTGCAGACATCGCTTGTGTGAGAGATTTCTCAAAAGTCTTGTTTCCAGCGCTCGCCTCGGCAGCACATATACTAAAAAGCCTTGTTTCTAGTGCTAAAAGTGTCGTTTGAGCGAACAAAAGTGGATATTTTACATTTTTTTGTAAAGTAAAAACATGTGTATACTTTTATGAGACATTGTTTTTATAGTGAGTGAAAATTCAGCAGGGGACAGCTTGCACTTCAGCTCCCATAATACCTTGCCCGAAATATGTATGGAATGTTCGGCAAGCCACAAACATTTAAGGGGAGTCTCTGAAGGGTGTAAATGGTGTAATAGTCATTCTTCTCCTTCTTCTTTCAAAACAGAACCCTTGCCGATCTTTATAGGTGACCGGGTATCCTTTAAAGTTGCAATTGTTTTGTTATGTGGAGAAAACTGTGTTGGAGCATGTTTTCCCCATGTGCATCTGACAGTTAAAACCCCTTTTGAGTCGCCTTTGATTCACACAATCAGAAAACAGTGTTCAAGGCATGAGGACCCCCCCCCCCGCCCCAAACAGCTTCCCAAAGAGAGAACTGACAGGAGAAAGGCACACAAATAGGGTTTTAAAGAAAATGAAAAATGAAATGGAAATTATGGAGGAATTTCAGTGTAGTAGGTTAGGTGCACATTGTTGCTGACCTAAAACACTTCATATATAATTTAGCGTGAACTGGAACAGCATAAAATAGACTGCTGCAAGCAAAGTAACCAAGGGCCAAGGGTGGTAAACAATCTCTTCTAGAGTTTTCTATTCATTCCATTCATTGTTGTATTTAACAGCATTTGATATTGCCAGCTCAGGGCGTGCTGGTGAATTATTGTAGCTGGACTTTCTTTTTCAAGTCACAACAAAGGGGTTGCAAGCCTAAGGAAACATCTTTACAGATGTGGCTATAAACATCCCACTATTTTCAAAACAGGATTCTTTCAGTTTGATGATCAACCCGCCTTAGGTTTAAGTTTACTACCCCTGCAGATCAGCACTGTGAGTATAACTTTCATAGTTTTTGGGATTGGACCCAAAAACTTTCTTAAAAAACAGTGAATTCACCATTTCTGTGGCTGGTCGTTTCTGTGGGTGAGTCTTATGTGGTTTACATGAGTGGCACATATGTGTACTACATATATTAACTCAGAGTTCAATGACCACTTTATAAAAAGGTATTTACCATTTAGGCGGAAAATATGGGAAGAACTTTTTTGCTTCCTTTGGAAAAATTCAGTGCCTTCTATGGTTGTGTATATGCACACGTACACTTCCTTCGGGGTGCTGTTGGTATTATCCTGTAGATGGACTGGGAGGTTGAAACTTTGTTCTGTTTGCCTTAGCTCATTCATTTTTATTTTTTATTATTTATATATATATATATTTTAATCCTCACCTGAGGATATGTTTATTGATTATTGCCTTCTAGAGGGAGAGAGGAAAGGGGGTGCAAGAGAGAGAAAGAGAGACTGCGAGTGAGAGAGGAGAGAGAAGTATCGATATGAGAGAGAAACATCAATTGCTTGTTCAGCCCTGACTGGGGATTGAACCTGCAACCTAGGGATGTACCCTGCCCTCAAATCGAACCCACAACCTTTTGGTGTATGGGACAATGCTCCAACCAACGGAACCACCTGGCCAGGACTCTCTGGCTCAGTTCTTATTCCACACTACTGGAAATGCCAAGTGTGAGCAGCTGCAGGATGGGGACCATATCACATCTGAGGTCAAAGCAGAGGGTAAATGATCGTGATGCTGGTGGAAGGCCCAGATGATACCGTGGCAGGGGCTGTTAGGGACCCATTTGTGCACCTGGTAGATTTGACGCGCATCACATAAAGGAATTCTGTGGCATGTTAAAAGTCCTCTGGACAGGCTATTGCTTTAAGGAGAAAGCAGTCCTTGGTTCGGGAATTTGCCAGGTTGGAGCCCCACCGATCAGAGCCAGATGACTCATTGATTGCCCCCTTATTAAGTATTAATTAATAAGATGTTTACTGTATTTACCACACCGAGTCTATTTTGGGATCTTAGAAACTCTCGGATAAACAAGTAACGATTTCTCCATTTTCTACTTACAGGTAGTGTTCATATGAACACGGGGGACGGTCTTGATTTTAAGGACACAGGGGTGGGACCCTAGAAGAAAGTTCTTCCACTTAGAAGATCAACAGTCACTTCTTGGTCTGTTCTTGGTCTAATATCTTTCCTTTTCTTTCCTTCCTTTTCTTTTTTAAGTGAATGGAAAAGTCATTCATTTCCAAAAATAGCTCCCGGATGTTTGGAAATCTCTAAGTTTCCTTTTCTCCCCTTTCACTCTGATTTTGGAAGTGGAAATAATGTGCTTCACCTTCTCTGGTAGGTTCTACTTCAGGAGCCCTTGGGTCAAGTGACCTGTTAAAGGTCACCTGGTGAGCCTGGCAAAGCTGCTTCTCGCCCAGGTCCTTTGGCTAATGTTGGCTGTGTTTCCAACAAATTCAAATACAGTCAATGTGAGGGAATAAAAGCAGAGTTAGCTTCTACTGAGTCCAGTTATTCCCCTTTAAATCCAGTAAAATGAGGAACTATTTACAGCGGATCTTGGTCTCCTACGTGCTGGGGTGGTAGATGGAGACTTGGTCTGGGAGATAAGAGACAAAGAAAATGAAGACAAAGCTAGTTACCAGGTGCTGTTATCAGCTGCCTCCGGCTTCCAGGAAATGGAGGGAGGGCTCACTTGAGCCTGGGGCGATCTTTATTCTCCTCCATCCTCCCCTCGATTTAGGGTTTTTTGTGCTTTCTCAGCTCCGGAGAAGAACAGTGGAAATGTGAGAAAAGTACTGGAGATGAGGAAGTGCTGGGTGTGTTCAGAGTAAACGAGGGGTCGGGGAGTTTGTCCCAGAGTCCTTGAAAGGGAGGTAAGACTTGCGCAAGACCACACATAACTGAGAACCCCACAGCGCTGGGGGTGGAAGAGCTAGGGCTGTCCTGTTTAAACTCCTCGTTTCTCACTTGAGGGCCACAGTCAAAGGGTGCGTCCTTCTGGGAGTTGGAAGGACAGGGACTTGCGCTTTGCCATCTGACCAGGAACTTCCACTATGCCACCCAACTGCCCAGCACCTACTCTCTCCCTCCCTCCCTCCCCTCACTGTTGCACAGCCTCTCCATGTCATGCACTCGCCCACGGTTCGGGACTCCATGGTGTGCACCAGCAGACAGGCCCCTGCCTCCATGGGGCTTACAGGGCGCTGGTGTCTTTCTCCCTGAGGCCTCACCATGCCGTTGCTGCCTCCCAGTTTCCCCCGCTGGAATCCCTTGGGTCTGTGGCGATGGTGGACATATGTGGAGTGCTTACCACGTGCCAAGTGCTCTAGGCATGTGCGTGGACGCTTTTACTGAAAGCCCACAACGGCCGCCCAAGTGTAGGTGGACAGGTGATGAGACCAGGCCAAGGGAGGGCGACTTCGTAAGTAACCTTGCTTCCCGTAGCCAGTGAGGGGCAGCATCTGTCCATCCGCAGAGTTCGGCCCTCCCTTGGCCACATAGATCTCTGCCCCCTGCACGGTGTTATACCCACCGGTTATTTTGACCTCGCATTCATTGTTGATATTTTACCCCTCCCTCCGGTAGGGAGAATAATGGCCCCCCAAGGATGTCCTTGTCCCGGTCTCTGAAACCTGTTAATAAGTTACCTTCCATGGCAAATAACATTTGTAGATGGGATTAAGTTAGGAATTTCGACATGAGATGATTATCCTGGATTATCTGGTGGGCCCAGTGTAATCACAAGGGTCTTTACAAGAGGGAGACCGGAGGGTCAAAGTCGGAAGAAGACATGTGACAGCAGAAGCAGATGTTGGGAGTCATGTGGCCGTGAGGCACGGATGCAGGCAGCCTCGAGCAGCTGGAAGAGGCGAGGACCTAGATTCTTCCCTTGAGTTTGGAGATGGTACCCAGCCCTACTGACCCCTCCATGTAGCCGAATAACGCTGCTTTCAGACTTTGGACCTCCAGGGCTGTGAGATAACACGTGGGTGATGTTTGAAGCCACTCGGTTCGTAGCAATTTGTTACAGCAGCAACGGGCAACTAATGCACTCCATGCGATGGTTTCCTGGTGAGCGTGGAAGCATCTGGGCAGCCTGGTGTCTTTGGTAACGGCCCCATTAGCTGATGCTTGTTGCGTGCTTAGGGGGCATCTTACTAAGCATTTTATATCCATGTCTCCCTGGCTCCTCACAGCACCCCTAGGGGTCCTCCCTTCTTGTGGGCTGAGCCTGGAGTCTTGCTCGCATTAGGCACCGAGTGAGATCTGATGAGCTAGCCTAACACGGGACGGTGGGTGGGGTGGATTTCCTACAGAAGAGGCCAGTTGGACACTGTCAGCGGTTTTCACAGATGGTGATGGGCCTGAGCTGGAGAGATCCGGGGCACTAGGCCTGGAAGAGGTGGGGATGATGTCAGGGGAATTGTGAAGGCAGCAAGAAGTGCCTGGGAGTCAGCTGATGCTTGAAGGGAAGGCAGGTGGGATCAGAAGGGGGCCAAGGGAATCTTGCTGGCACCTTAGGAGGAGCTGAGACTTACCAGTGGGCAACCCGAAGGCTGCCTATTGACCCCACTCATAAAGCTTCACTGTTTTGGCCGCTGCTGTTGGTTGTGTGTGTTCAGGGACCTGGTTACATAGGGAAGTGTGTTGAGTTGCTCGCCTTACCGTATTGCTGATGGGCAGTGTCCTAAGATGTGGCCAGACGTGGGCAGGTGTTGCTCTAGAGCACAGCACTCAGCCTCAACGCATGATATTTGGGGCTGGATAATTCTTTGTTGCAGGGCTGTTCTGTGTAGTGGATGATGTTTAGCGGCATCCAAGGTCTCTATGCATAGATGCCAGGAGCACACCCCTCCAAGTTACGATATCCGCACCTGCCTTCAGACATTGCTCAGTGTCCGCTTAGGGGGCAGTACAGCCTGGTTGCAAACCTCGAACTACTTTTGTCCACTTGGTTACAGCGATTCAGCTTTAGGAGCTGAGTTGGTTTCAAGCGGATTGACATGACAGTTTCTGAGCTGTGACAAAGGAGAGGGGAAGACCGCAAAGGCCTGATTTGCGTGTCTCCATGAAGAATGGATGTGAAACGTACTTAAGTGAAACACCCTGAATTTACTATACCACAACAAATAGTAATACCAGCATATGGAACTTTGGGGCTGTATTGTAGTACGAGTGTGATCTTCAATTTTGAGAATGTTCTCAATTGATAGGTTGTTCCTGGATGGCAGGTGTATACACATGCATGGTGGACCAGAAGAAAATGAATCTGTGAAAGCTGCAATGTTCTGCAGCAGCCCAGAGCGCCAGCCTGGCCTTCTGAGTGTGTGTGTGGGGGCTGGGTAGGTGGCAGGGTGGGGGGAGCGGTCTGCCTGAGATGCCCCCAGACATTCCGGTTCCTTCTGTGCACGAAGGAGCCGTGCGAGGATTGCCTCCACCTTTGTCCAGAAGCCCTAGAAGGACAGGGCAGGGGTGCCTTGAAAGGCTGCTTGTGGAGCTGTGGAATCACCAGCGTTTCCCGTCTGGAGGGGCCTTTTTATGTCCTTAAAGCTCAAGGGGCTGAGGGAGAGATGGAAGGGGGAAGGGAGCTAGCCAGCTCCTGGGGGACAGGCCCTGCAGTCCATGGGGTGGGTCAGGAGTCAGACTGGAGGTCTTCTGAGTGCCCCTGCACCCTAGCCCCAGTGCCACCAGGGGACAGAGCACGGCCAGGCCAAGCACGTTTCCAGGCCATGTGGAGCTCCGGCAGGATACCAGGTAGCCATTGTGGGAGATGGATTCTTTTTGCCTCTGGGAGCTCCGCTTGTGGGAAGCCCCGGTGCGGGGGAGCCCTGAGTGTGTGGGTGGACTGGGTTTGCCCTGAAAATGATCACCATCTCTTTGAAACAATTGAGGTAGAACTCACATATCATAGAATGTACCGTTTAAAAAATACACAATGTAGTGGTTTTCAATACATTCCCAAGGTTGTGCAACCATTGCCACTATCTAGTTCCGGAACATTTTGATCATCCCAGAGAGGAACCTTGTGCCCATGAGCGGTCACTCCCCAGCTCCCCGAGCTCCTGGCAGCCACTCCTCTGTTCTCTGGCTTTATAGATTCGCCTGTTCTGGAGCTTTTTGCATCAGTGGGGTCATACAGTCTGTGGCCTTGTGTCTGGCTTAGCCCACTCAGCACACTGTTTTCGAGGTTTATCTGTGTCGCAGCATGGATCACGCTCCATTTCTTTCCCTTGCCAAGCGCTGCTCCCCTGTGCGGCGAGAGCACATTTGGAAGCCGCCCCGAGGTGCCCTCCCTGTTGAGGCGTTCCCTGCAGAATACAGGAAATAGCTATGTCTTGGATTCCGTTATGTCAACTCCCAACTGTTTTACTCACAGAAAAATGACCATTCATATGTTTACAATGTCAGAATATAAACATGACCTCGTGGACTCGATGGAAAAAACGAGATCTGGGCTGGCCACGGTCAGCTGTCTGCTCTGTTCATAGGCTGCTGGCTCCGGCTCCTTGATAATCAGGACCGGGCCTTCCTGCTGGGGCAGTCGGTGCCCAGTCGACCCGGCCCGGGAGCTTCAGGTATCCTGGTGTCCTCTGCCCTCGGGGCCCAGGCCGCCCTGTATTTTAAGCTCCCCTGGGGATTGCAGTGTGCAGCCAAGAGTCACAACCGTTTTGTGCCAGCCAGGGCTAGTGGAAAAGTGATATAGGATGTGTTGGCGTTTAACCAAATTGGAGTTGGAAATCTATTAAAATGAGAGGCTTTATGAGTTGATTGATTTTTTTTTTCTCTGCAGAATGGGCAAAGGTGGTTATTTGTTTATTTTTCAAGGACAAGGTGCCCTTGTTCTGTGGACCAGCTGGACGAACCTGCCTTAGGGTCGTGGCTGTCATTTATCCAACTGGGCCTCCTTCGGAGCTCCTTGAGCTTCGCTTTCTTCCCATAGACACTGGGGCCCACGTGGGCTGTGGCAAAGTCCCGTGAGGGAGGGGGGCAGTGCGCAGAGCCTGGATCCCACACACCGCACATGCCACACACCGTGGCAGCCCCAGCCACAAGGCGGCTTGAATGGTTCACATGTAGGACACCACATTGCAGCCGGGTTAGAAAGCCACTGCTCTGGGGGACAGAGATGAGGAAGTCCATGGCGTGTGCAGGCGCAGAAGGGGCTGGGTGTGTGTGCCTTAAGAGGGAGGAATGAGTGTCTGTATTCAGATTTGTTTGTGTCTCTGTTTGGGGGATGTGGTGGGAATGGGGGAGATGGGGCCAGGGGTGCGCAATAGATCATTTTATCCTTTTTGCTTTTTAAACCATGTGACTACGTGAACTTTTCAAAGAATTAAATGAAAAAAAAATCGGCACGGGAGAACAGGGTGGTATTATCCATGTGAATTTAGGAAGCCCTTGCTGTTGCTGCTGCTGCTGCTCCTCCACCCCCCACTGCCCCTTCCTGCATGGAACTCTGTCACCTGCAGGTAAATTTCACAGGCAAGTTGTTATTCCCTAACTTGAGCTTTGAGTACACTGGGTTTCTAAGGGTCATGTTAACAATTCAATACAGTGTAACAATGTTAATTGTAGGTGGATATTTTCAATTTGTCACTGTGCATTTGGAATCTCAATATTGTAACAAAAACTTACTGCATACTACATGAGAACTGCTTATCCCATCCTTTTTTGAAACTTTTCTGTGCCCTTTTTTTTTTCCCCTGGGTCTTCGGGAATTTTTGGAAGTGGCAGTTATATTGGGACAGGTGGGCATGCTTGAGCAAAGCCTGTGAAGGTCTGGAATGGGGGAGTTATGGGCTTCCCGGCCCAAGATGACTGGCAGACCTTGCTTGTAGGTCAGAGGCCCGGCCAGGGGCACGTCCCGCTGGTCTGCCGGGCTTCGATCTCCAGGACGGGGCCTGACATTGGGAGAGCAGGTCAGGGATGATCTGGCTGCAGTGCTCATATTCACACCCTCCCCTCCATTTTCTTCTGTGCTGAAATGTCCTCCGTGCACACTGGCCGACTTCTAAGAAAGAATTAAAGTTTTTAAAGAGGAGGTGATGCGGTCCTAATAGTAGGTGCTTACAAAGCCCGTTGTACTCGTCTATGGAGCTTAATGCACTGCATGTGACTGATCAACCAAGGGACGCAGAGCAAGCATTATGGTGAGTTGCTCGGCATCATGGTGTCCAAAGAACTGCTTTGAGTTTTCTTTGCAACCAGCTGTGCTCGTCTCCTGCAGACCTCACTGTCAGTCCTCGGTTGGCGCTGCACTCCAGTGCAGATGTGCTTGGAACTGACTGTGGGCGCCCTTTAAAATGCTCAGGTCCACTGGGACCTGGGGTATTGTTTCTATTACACAGGGACCCATTGAAGCATTCTTGACATATGAGAACGACACCATGCTTTGTGTCCTTGTAGTCCAGGGGTGTCCAACGTTTTGGCATCTGTGGGCCACACTGGGAGAAGAAGAGTTGTCTTGGGCCACACACAGTAAATACATTGTGACACGTAATCACACACAACAAATCCCATCATGTTTTAGGTAAACTTACGATGTTGTGTTGGGCTGCATTCACAGCCATCCTGGCCTGCATGCAGCCCATGGGCCGCAGTTGAGACACCCATGTTAGTCCCTCCTCTGCACCTCTATCTAACTATATGTGCATAAACCTAGACTTCTGTTCTGGGGTTTTACACGAATGGGATTACACTACTAATGTTTTTACTGTGACTTGCCAGTTTCACTGAACAATATGTCCAGGTGCTCTTTCCACCCTCAGAATACAGAGAGCTATGGCATGCTGACTAGTTAACAATACTATAGTGTATATTTGAAAGATCCTAAAGAAATAGATTTTAGGGGTTATCATCACAAGCAAAGCATTTTTGTGTCTCTGTGTGGTGATAGATGTTAACAAACTTATTGTGGTGATCATTTTGCAGTATATACATATATCAAATCATGCTGTACACCTGACATGAAAATGGTGTTACATGTCAATTACATGTCAATTTAAAAAAAGAAGAAAATAGAATCCACAGAGCTACCACTATTCTTTTTATTTTTATTTATTAAAAAAGGTTTTAAAAATATATTGATTTTCGACAGACAGGGAGAGGGAGACAGACAGACAGACAGACATTGATATGGGAGAGAAACATCGATTGGTTGCCTCCCGTTTGTGCCCTGACTGGAGATCGAACCTGCAGCCTTATGGTGTATGGGACGATGTACCAACCAACTGAGCCATACAAGCAAGGGCTACCACCATTCTTTTTTAAAATGTATTTTTACTGAAGTCAAATTCACATAACAGAATTACTCATTTTAAAGTGAACAATTCCATGACTTTCAGTACAGTCACAGTGGTTCGCAGCTACCCCCTCTGTGTAGTTCCCAAACACTTTCTTCACTCCAAAAGGAAGCCCCGTACCCGTTAGCAGTCACGCCCCACCCTCCTCCCCCAGCCCCTGACCACCAGCGGTCTGCCCTCTGTCTCTGTGGATTTGCCCGATCTGGACATTTCATGTAAATGGAATCGCACAATGTATGTGGCCATTTTGTGTCGCGCTTCTTTCACTCAGCATCATGTTTTTGAGGTTCATCCACGCTGTAGGGATCTGGTTTTGTGCTTCTGCTTTTGGTTTAGTGCAGGGGACACACCATCTTGTGATCCTAACTGAGGGCAGCTGTGCGAACTTTGCCCATAGAAGCAGCCGGCACCCTTTAAGACAAATGAATTGAGCATCAAAGGGAAGACATCAACTTAATTTAGCTTTTAGTTTGTGACTTTGAGAAAGAGAGAACTCTAACACATTTCATGTTTCTTTCTGAAATGAGGGACAGGAAGCCAAAAAACGAATGTGTGGTGAGACACGAATGCTGCGATGGAGCATAAAAAACATTAAGCTCACCTAGGCCTTTTCCTCAAGGAGGAGAGAAGGCAGGCCAGAGGCAAAAGACCTACAGAAAATAGTACCCCAAGGAGGGGGGCGGGTCAGCCCTGGAGTCAGGATGGGAGGGTTGGCCCCTACCACCTGCACCATGCCGCCACGCAAGTCCCTGAATTTCTTGGTGGCTAGATTTCCTCCCATGTACTATGAGAACGACAATGCTTATCATCAGTCGATGAACCAGTTTTTGAGTGGAAACTCTTTCCCAAATGATCATGATGGCCGACCCCAGAGGGCCTTAGGACAAGGTTTTCCAGAAAGCAACCCAGGGGCTCAGTCCAGTCTACCATGTGTTTATGTATAGCCTGCAAGATGAGAATGGCTTTCCATTTTTAAATGGTTGAATAAGAATCCAAAGAAGAGTAGTAAGTATTTTGTGAAAGTTATGTGAAACCCCAGTTTCAGTGTTGGTAAATAAAGTTTTATTGGAGCACGGCCACGCTTGCGTGTTTATTGTCTGTGGCTGCTTTTGTACTGCAAGGACAAAGTTGAGTCACCGAACAGGGACCCTGTGGCTGCAAAGCTGAAAATATTTACCATCTCGCCTTTTAAGAAAACAGTTGCTGACCCCCGATCTTAGGGAAATACGGGGTCTAATCAAGGTAACCATTGGTCAGTGGGGGTGGATGGGATGTGGGGTTCAGGATAAGATCCCAGAGGGAAGTCTGACCAACAAGAGAGAGGGGGCTCAGAATCATAAGAGCCAGTGGGGGCCAGTGGGGGGGCTGTTGTTAGTCAGGGAATCCTCAGGAGAAATTCCTCGCCATCCCCCCCCCCCAAAAAAAAAAGATGTTGCATGGGTCTAAGACATTCAGGGGAAGTTAGATCACTTAAATAACACGCAAATTAAGACTACTTTATATAATAAGGCAGGAAAATAACCACTTTTTAGAAAGATTTTCATTAAAAATACAGTTCGTTCTGGGGATCTGATTGTGAATATTGGTCCTGTATACGTGACAGCTGCCAAGAGAGTAGATGTTAAGTGTTCTCACTGCAAAAAAAAAAAATAAATGACAATTATGTGATGTGATGCAAGTATTAGCTAATTATAGTGGTAATCGTATTGCAACAAATAAGTGTATTAAATCAACACATTGTATCCCTTAAACGTACACAGTGTTGTATGTCAGTTGTATACTTGTATCTCACTAAAGCTAAACAAATACACAGTTAAAAGTTATGGTTTAATGCTACAAAGAGTTTTAGTTGCCGGGAGAATTTGGGTGTAGGACAATTTGGAACAGGAAATGTGTGTGTGGTGGCTATATTTCGTTCTTGTTCTTTTAGCAGTTGAACTGTGTACCTGAAGAACATGTCTTTAGAGAAGATTTAGATATGCTCTTGGTATGCCCATATAATGTCCCACTTACAGACGGATGTTTTTCATTATTGTTTAAAGGAAAAGTGGCGGATAGTTGCTTTTGAATGGTTGGGTGGTTTGGGATCTGAAACGATGCAGCTCCAGCACACAGGGGCCAGCTCCGCGGGGTTTTCTCACGTTGTGACTTTTCTTCGGAAGCACTGCGACACCATTTTGTATGCTTCAGGAGGCATCTCAGGGAGATCGCTCTGTGCTGGCTTTGGCTCAGGTCGATCCCAAATTGTCATGTCATTAATCTCACTATTAAAAGCTGAGGCACCAGAAATCAAGCCCTCCCCCCTCCAATATTATAAACCTCCAAAATGTCACCATGCAGATGGCATATTGACAAAAATGTCAAGGATTACCAAAAATAGCTTCTTGAGTTCACATGTACTCAGGGGAGAAGTACGGAGTAGCATTTGCATTTTAAGTGCTACCATGGTGGCCAGAACCAATAATTCCTGTTGGAGCAACTCCCAACCCTCAGCTCTATCTCGGGGCTTCAGACATACTTTCAATTTTTAAATAAGAACTCATGTACTTATCATACCTTTGGAATTATTAATAGAGAGCATTCTTTTTCTTCTGCCATGTATCCCCCAGCTCCTTTAAAAATATGGATCACCATACAGTTTTATATAAACATGTAACCAATAAAATACTTGTTTTTCCTGAGTCATTGTCAACAACTCAGTTCTAAATCTAGTGCCAGCTCAGTAAATATTTGGAGTCCAAAGTCTGCATTTCCTTCAGATGGGCTAATTTTTATCTTGTTAAGTAAAGTAGAGAAACATATCACTGGCTTTTCATCTGTTTCAGGGTGGCCAGCAGCCGCTCTTTCAGTGGGTGGAGCGGATGCCATCCCTTTTTGCGCCATTCAAAATAATACCCTAGCATGTCACTTCGGGGACAGATGGCTACTTTGTTTTTTTTAAATCCGTTTTGGAGTTCTAAAACCCTGTGAATTAATCCCAGCCAGGTGGTGGGGTAGGAGCAAGAGCTAACCTTGGGTCCCACCACAGGCGGTCAGTGTCAGTGGAGAGGCGGGGGGTGTGGGGCGCTGTGTAAGCGAAACAGCTCGATGCGTCTGTGTCTTCCTGCTCTTTCACGCGGTCTCCCGTGTTTCAGGGGCGTTTGGTTGCTTTGCCTCTCTCCACCCGGAGCTAAAGAAGGTGCCTCGGCATGTTCCAGAATACTGAAATAAATGAAAATTGGGAAATTTTCTGTGAAGCAGACCAATGCCGTAGTGGTACGACAGACGTATGAGTTACTGGAATTGGTGTTGGGAAGCAGTTGGCTGGTACTGTTGGCAAAGCTGGGAGGTGTTAAGAAGCGGTTGAAGTTTTTTTTTTTCCCCTCTTACCAAAAAAGCAGTCCTACATTAGAGTTCCTGTTCTTGTACTAATTAATGGGTTTCCAAGAAACCGAAGTTCAGTTCTTTTTCCCTCCCGTGAAAGTAAAGGTGGGACAGAAGTGTGACCTTTAGGCCATCGAACTTTTGAGTTAGCTCTTACATTTACTGGAAAGAGAGGCTCAAAGGCAGAACTCTCCACAAGAAAGAAGGAGAAATTGCTGGAGAGAGAGCGTTCACTGTAGTACAGTTCGTTTATAAAGGAGCAAAGGAATCCCGCAGCGGGCTTGCTGAGTGAAACGAGGGCTCCCCATCTCTGATCGATATTAGTAAGGCCAGATCGTTGAACTACCTCCAGGGACCATCTGCGGTGAACAGAATTGGAGCATCACAGGCCCGAAGCCACAGGCGCTGTTTCTGTTTCAAGCCGGGCCTTGCTCATCAGGCTCCCACAGGACTCACAGACTAAATGGCGACCGTCAGTAGTCAGGCGTCCTGGTCCTTTCTGCCCAATGACACCTCTAACCATGGGTTGTTAGCCAGCTCAGGGTTCCCTCGTCCATTCTTTGTTGAGCTGGTCCTGCCTACAGCTTCGCCTACCCCTTTGGCCCTTGTTGTTTCTCATAAAAGTCTGTCAGCGTGTGCCCTGACTGGGTATTTGTGACCAGCACGGCATGGATCCTTGATAATGGAGGACAGCTCTCTCATTTGGTTTGTGCTCATCTTTGCGGACTGAACTGTGGGCCCCTCCGTCATTCTGGGAGCGTGATTTTGAGTTCACGTAACCTCCTGGTTATGTTGCCCTTGCAGGCCTCATGGCTGGGATTGCCTTCATTGTTGTGAATGTTACATACCTATTTCTGCTGTTCTGCAATGCACAGGTTGTTTTTCAGAGACAGGATGGGGCAGCATGCCATACCCTTGACCCTCCTTACCCATGGTTCGCGTTGCGTCAGGTAAGTCTCTGAGGTCTCAGCCACAGAAGTGCTCTCATTTTTATAAAAATTTCAGGTTACATGCTCTCCAGTCCTACATGCATGTAAGATTCACCTGGGGAGCTATGCATGTGCATGTGTACACACACCTACATATATACCCCACCCTACCCCAGGAGATTCTGATCAGCAGGGCCCAGGTAGCCCCCTGATACCCGTTTCCCCACATTTTTTATTTTTTGATTTTAGAGAGAGAGAGACAAAGGAAGGTGGGGGGTGGAGAGAGACAGAGACAGACAGACAGACATTGATTTCCTGTTCTACTTACTGATGCAGTCATTGGTTGAGTCTTGTATGCGCCCTGACTGGGGATCGAACCCGCAACCTTGGCGTATCAGGATGATGCTCTAACCAACTGAGCTACCCGGCCAGGGGCCTAATTTCCTCCCATCTTTAAAGATTGAGATAAAATTCAATAACATAGAGTGAACCACTAACCATGTGAAATGGTTAATTCAGTGGCATTTAGTGCATTCAGTGTTGTGTAACTACCACCTCCATCTAGTTCCAAAATAGTTTCACCACTGAAAAGAAAAGAAAACCTTGTACCCATTAAGCAGTCACTCCCCATTGCTCCCTCCTCCCAAGCCCCTGGCAACTACCAGTCTGTTCTCCGTCTCTGTGGTTTGCCAACACTGGACATTTCTTACAAGTAGAATCACCGAGCATGAGGTCTGTTGTGCCTAGCGTGTGTTCCAGGTTCGTCCATGTAGTCCCGTGGATGAGGATGCATTCCTTTTCATGGCCGAATACCATTTCATTATAGTGTAGATAGCAATTGTTATTTTCTGTTTTTTTTTTTGTTGTTGTTTGCTTTTTAAAAAATGGTCATCCTCTCGGGTGTGAAGTGGCATCTTATTGCATTTTTTTTTAAGATTTTATTTATTCTTTTTAGAGAGGGAATGGAAGGAGAAAGAGAGAGAGAGAGAAACACCAATGTGCGGTTGCTGGGGGTCATAGCCCGCAACCCAGGCATGTGCCCTGACTGGGAATCAAACCTGTGACACTTTGGTTCGCAGCCCGTGCTCAATCCACTGAGCCATGCCAGCCGGGGCCTTATTGCGGTTTTGATGTGCATGTCCCTGGTGACTAGTGACAGTGGGCATCTATCTTATGCGCTTGGTGGCCACTTGTAGATTGTGGAGAAATAGCTATTCAAGTCCTTTGCCCATTTTTGCTTTGGGTTGTTGTCCTTTTTTGTCATTGATTTTAGGGGTTATTTATATATTCTGGTTACTGTACCCTTCCCAGATGTATGATTTGCAACTGGTGTCCCTTTTTAAAATGTTCTCCTGGTGGGTTTGATTAGCAACCAGGCTCAAGAACCCCTGATCCGGACCAGTGATTCTCGGGGTTTCCTACACAGTGCCTGGGAAGCTTTCTTACAAACAAAAACCCCCCAAATGCAGCCCCTTAGCCTCAGACTGCTCAGGGTGTTCTGCCAAGCCCCTCCTCCACCCCAGAACACAGAATCCGGTACTTCCACAGCGAACGGGCCGGCTGCGGCTCCCTGCTCCCCATTCCCCAGAAAGGACTGTGCAGAGCCTTTGTCAAATGGGCCGTGGCAGCTCTTCATCACGATTGCTTGCGTTACAGGCTGGCCCAGCCTCCCTGAAGTCCCACCGAGACTTGTCACGTTGGCAGGCCTCTCAGGACATGCCATGTTGTCCGCCGGTTTCCTCTGTGCCCACGGGGAGGGCGCCATGGCATTGACATGTGAGACACTGAGCTCTGCACGCGTTTCTTTTCACGTTCTTCTGATGGAGAGCGCGCTGCTCGCCAGAAACATCGCTTCAATCATGTGAGTGTGGTGTGTTGTGGCTTTCTCCTCTGAAGAAAGACACCATCAGCCTACGTCCCCTACCCCAAGTACCCTTAGCTCCAGAGGATGGCTGAGAGGGTAGGATGGCTCTGGGGCTGGTAGGGGAGCTTTCTAGTGAAAGAAGGGCTCACGTGGTAGGTAGCTGGGCATGGGAGCAGGGGAGGGTGGGATCCCCCAGGTTCTCTGCTTCTGGGAGTCTCTTAAGAGAAAAGACCCCGGCAGACCAGGCAGTGCCTCCTGTGGCATCCTTTATCACCCCCGTGGGGCCCCTCTGCCCCTGGGCTCCTAAGCGCTGCGTGCCGGCCACATTCCCTGTGCAAACCCCCTGCTCCAGCCCACCACCTGGGTGCCCTCCCCTGTCTCCTGCTGGTCCAAAATGACTTCTCGCACCCACACTTTGGAAACAATGCAGGGATTCCTAAGAACAGATTTTGATGGGTGGGAAGGGAGAATAAAAACATACCACCCAGGGACTCAGTTCCATAGAAGTGCACGTGTTTTCTGAAATTTCAAGTCAGGGTGAAGGGTATTTTGGCCTGGGCAGTTTTTATAGGTCATTTCACTTACGTGCTGAATCGTGTCCAACCTTAGAGAAAGAAGGCAGACAAGCCTGGTTCGAGTACTCTCCTGGTCAGCCGCACATCTCATGCTTAGCACGTGCTCCCTGTGCCCGTTTCCAGAATTGGTGACTGTTTTAGGACCACCACCTCCCTTCCTGGGGCAGGTGTGGCATTCTACCATGTCGACACACACCTTCATGAAGCGCGTTGTGTCCACGGGTCTCATTGGCGCTTTTCTTCCCCCCACCTTGCCAGGCCATCTGGGGCTTGTCCTCATCTCTCTCATTCCCCAGAGCCTTCCCTGCCCTTGACAAACAGCAGTGCCATCACTCACCCCCGGGTGGATGAACCGGTAATTATTTGGTTACAGTTCCCCAAGGTATTTGAAATATTGAAGGTGGAATTCTCGGTTTGAAAAGCAGAGACTGATGACAGGAACTGACCGTGTGCTCCCCATATATGGTTCCTGAGTGCGCTCACCTGCCGTCTGCCCTGTCCGTGGAGCTGCCGTGCTGCAGGATGCAGGTGACCGTTTACTCCTGAGCATCAGCCCAAACCTCAAGTTATGGTCATCTGAAGGACCTTTAAAAACTATTGTTGCTCATGCCCTACCGCAGATCAGTGACGCCCGGCCTCCTGGGCCGACCCCGGTGTCCCCAGTGATTCTCACTGCAGCCAGCGTGGGAATCCACTGTCTTATGGGACTCCATCTTGTTCACAGTAATAAATGAATATTTGTGGATGATTTCAACCCCTGCATGAAACTCGGGCAGATAAGCCTTGACCTTGGAAACTAGGAATGTTGAAGTTTGTAAAAGGGGAAAGAAAGGTCAGACAGCTATAAAACGCCATTGCATTATTGTTTTGGAGTGTGAGATGGGGACATGGGTTTGATACTTTGCTGACCATAAGCATAGTTTACATTAGTGTTGACTTGTTTCCTCCTCTGAGTTGCCACAGCCCTCTGTCCGTGCCCCTACCATTCAGGGAATTCATCGTGTAGTGGTGATTTGCTGTTTATTTGCTCCCTGGCTGAGCTGAATTCCTTGAGGTTAACTCCTGGCATCTAGCATCTCAAATAGCGTTCCTGCAGCGAATTTCTAAACACATGAATAGCACTTTACAGTTTTCATAGTGCTTCTCCTAGGGCGGGGTCCCCAAGCTCTCTCATCCCTAGCCAAGATCGCATGCCTGAGACCGCGAGCATCATTTCTACCAGGCTCCGTGCCTGCCTCCACTGGGCAGGGGCTCCCTCTCGTACCTTCTGTTTTCCAGGCCATTCCTCAGGAAGGATTTTGCCACCTCTGCGCCTCACCTTGGGGTGGCGATTGCAGGCTCCAGCGCTCACCGTGGCTGGGCTCCCAACCAAGCGGTCAGATGTCAGAGGCAACAGAGTAGTGGGCACTGGGAAAGCTAGTGAGTGGCCCTGGTCAGCTTCAGCCAGTTTCTGCCTCTGGGGATTATAACCCCTGTGTTCCAGCTCTTCTCAGTTGCAGGAGAGACATCCAGGTGTTTGTAATGCAATCTCCTGCGTTTGAGCGTTGGCACCCTGTTGGGGTTTGGGGAGAACATTCCCAGGGCCAGCACGGCAAACCAGAAAGAACACGTCTGTAGGCTGCGATGGCCCTGGGCGGTCTCGGAGTCATGTGCTTCCAGCCCTCGCTGCCTGGCTTGCCCTCCTCTGAGGCAGAGAGGAGCAGGAGCCCAGGAAGCATGCAGTGGTGGCCACCTTTGTCCTTGAGGCTCATGGGAGGAGGAAAGGAGTCCACGCTGGATTCTGGGTAAACTCCTTTAAAAAAAATGACTCCTTTTACTTACATAAACAGTCCTGTCCAGCTCTCTACCTACAATTACTGCTACATTGGGTATCTTCATTGGTCTGTTTTGCTTTTGTAAACAGGGGATCCCAAACTTGATCATATATCAAGCAATTTTATGGCCATGCTTTCGCCCTGACCAATAACCAAAGCACTTACAAGGTATCACAGTGTATGGGAGCGTTATTAAGCACGCTTTAAAAATGACCCCAGGTAGGCCTCCCAAGGATGGGAATTCAACTTAGTTTCTGTTCCGTCCATCCACTGCGCCGGAGCAGAGCCGGGCGCGTATTATAGTAGGTGCTCAGTGAGTAACTATCAGATGATTGTGGCTTTGCGGCACTCTTTTGGGTCCCATCCTTATTGTCGGCTACTTGGCTTGTCTCCTTTCTCTTGTTAGTGTGCACAGTACCGTGATGCACCCCCTGATGCATTAAGTCTTCACACGTTTTAGATCGTTTTCATAGGTGTGCTGTTGACATTTTAGGCTGGGTCATTCTCCGTGGTGGGTCTCTCCTGGGCACTGTGGGGTGTTGAGCAGCATCCCGGTCTCCCCCCAGCAGATGCCAGGAGCACCTCCCCTCAGCCATCGGGACAGCCGACGATGTCTTCGGACATTGCTGTGCGTCCGCAGGAGGCAAAATGGCTCCTGCTTTGAGAACCACTGTGCTAGTGGGGTTTGTGACCTGAAGGATGCCGATATGTTTAAGATTTTGAACCTTCAAATACATGTTGCTTGGAGAAGGTCTTTCAGTGAACTGCGGTTTGCTGCCTCTCCCTGCTCCCTTGTTTCGCCCACTCTCCATCCCATGAGAGACCGGTGTCCTCTCTGTGCCCTTGGACTCTGTGTGCAGCCACGCCGTCCGGTGGGGCACTCGGTGATGAGGGAGGTCCTCAGGACGGCAGCCACTGGCTGCTTGTTTCTTGAGTGCTTGAACTGTGGCTGGTGCGACTGAGGCATGCATGTTCTGTTTTCCTTCATTTTAATTCATTTAACTTTAAATAGCTTCGTGTAGCTAGTGACTGCCACACGGGCAGTGCAGGAAAATCTCTCTCTGTGGCACCCCAAAATAACCCGCCCATTTTCACAGTGGCCCTGCTGAAAATCAAATCGCTAGCACATTTGGGGGCAGTGTCTCCGTGGTTGGTGCGTGGCTGCTATTGGGTTTGGCCCCTTCTTTTGGTACCTTCCAGCGTCCTAGTTAGGAAAGTGATCTATGGAAGACAGCACAACTGAGACAGAGAGGAACCGGGCCGCCCTCTGGCCCCGTGAGCTCGCCTGGAATGTGTTTGCCTGTGAATCCCGAGGGACCTGCTTTGGGAATTCTGGCTTATAGGGGAGACCTGATACGAGCTGGGAGTCTTCTCTTGACTAATAACATTTGCTTCCTCCTGTTCAAGAGGTTTCCTCCCTACTGGCCTGTGTAGATGGGTTCTTCATCTGTCTGCCCGCCCCTGCATCTATTTTTCCCTCTCTTTCTCCCGCCACTCTTTTATCCATCCATACGTCATCCATCCTTCTGTCCACCCATCCTATTCATCCTTTGTTCATCTCTCTGTGTGCCTAGCCATCCATCCATCCTTCCATGGACCCACCCACTGATCCAAATCTTTATTTATCTGTCCCTGCATCCATCCCTTTGTCCATCTTTCAGTTCATCCCTTCTTCCTTTTATCCATCCCTCCATTAGTGTTTTCCTCTCTCTCTCCTTTCTCTCTGTTTGTCCACCCCTTCCTTTCTTCCCTCCTTCCATCTGTCCATTCATCTCTCTGTCACACCATTTCTCCATCCGTTCGAGCCTAGTTCACTCCTGCTACAGGGTCAGGGCCTGTGTTAGGTACCAGGGGAGGGGGGAGGGCAAGACCACTGTAACACTCGACTTAGTGGTGGGCAAAGTCTAGCTGGGGTGCCCGAAGACATTAGCCCTTCAGTGAAGATTCAGAGCAGAGCAGAATTTCGAGGGCAGGTTTCCTGGGCTTGTGGTGGGGCAGCCTCTCCAGGGGAAGGGGGCTGTGGGTGCTTGGAGCCCGAAGATGAGTTAAGATCATTTCTGGACTCAGAGCACTGTGCCAGATTTTTGGGGGGTACGAAGGCGGGCCTGTGTCCTTGTAGTCTCATTATCTGCAATTGGGTGGCCTGGCCATTATGCCCAAAAGCCAGGCAGGGATGATCCTTTGGTCTTCCTTGGTTTCTGGTCCTTGGAGTAACTCCTCACTTCCTCACGTCTCTCTGCCACCCTGAAGCAGATCTCTGGAACGTGAGGTTTGCTTCAGCGGAAGAACTCACTGTAGAGCCTTGATAGAGCGCTCCCTTGGTGTGGGGGACCAGATCATTCTGCGTGGGTAGTGAAGCAGGCCCCATTTACCTTATCACTGCTTTTTCGTGACGGTACTGAACTCTGTGAGATGGCTCAGCCTCCAGTGACGTGATCTCAGGGATGTGCGTTGATAAGTTTGACAGAACAAATAATGAATTAGGTGTTCGGAGTGTTGCTTTCTGGTTTGGAGGCAGCCGGGTGTTGTGCTTTTGTTTGAATGGGCTGGGAGTGCTACCCAGCCAGACCTCCGGGCCAGAGCTTCAGGGAGCCATGTGCATCAGCGCGGGGGGGCGGGGGGGGCCCAGGCACAGCCACAGGCATCTTTGCAGGGTCGAAGGGATGATTCCACAGGCTCCCTAGAGGGGGTTTTACAGATGTTACAGGACGCCCTGAGTCCAGCCCGGTCGCACCTGGACTGCCTTACTCATTCATTTGTTCTCGCAGCCGTGTCTCCGGCCCCGTGGGGGATGCCGTGAGGAAGGCAGCAGCCCCTTGCTCCTGCCTCCTCGGAGAGTCTCAGGGGAGGCTGGTGTGGGCAGAGAAACCTTTACACCCATAACGAGTTATCCTTTGGGCAGGCATGCGTTAGAGCGGACACACTGCAGAAGACCTCGACTCAGTGCCTCCGTCATGGCCCTTTGAAGGGAAACTATTAGCGTCATGGACGTATGCACAAATGGTTACAAGGGATGCTTGTGTTCCCGTCACGCTTCCACGGCACACACCTGAGATGATGATGCACACCTCGCCTTGCTCAGGGGCCTGGTGCATGGCTCCACAAGAGCTCAGGGACCTAGGCCCTGTCACTGCTTCCCTGACCCGGGAGCCTTGGGGTGTCATCATTTTCTGCCCACAACTCCAGCCCCACTCCCGGCTCTCCACTTTCTCTGCAGCGCAGAGATCTTTCTACAAAGCAGATGTGACGATAGCCCCCGCCCTGCCTCCCGTTCCCTGATCTTTGTCTGGACAGCCCACGCCTTCGGGGGGTGTGGGGAGGCCTCCTCTTGTCGGGCCACCTGCACCCTCGCCCCACCTGCGCGGGGCCGGGGCAGGTCCACAGTCCATCAGTGTCATCCCCTGCCCTTTCTGGGCAGCTTAGAAGTGGCTGTCTCGGTGGGTTTGAGACCTTGACCCCACCGCTGGTGAAACCAGCCCTTCCCCCACTGGAGCTGCGCTCCCTACCTGGTGCCTCTTCCCTTGGGCGGGGAGCTGGAAACAGGCACCCCGAAACTGGACCTGCCGGACTGGCAGCATTTCGCGCATATACGAGGGCAGCATTTTGGGTGTATGTGTAGGCACATTTTTCTAGGGAGGAGATTGACGGCTTATCTCAGGTTCCCAGAGAGATCCAAGACTTGAAAGCACCACTGTCCCTGCGAGCTCTCCTTTCCTGGCACATGGCATTTCTCCTGAGCTTGATGGATGACTGAATGTCTTCAGATGCTCAGGCATTTCCCCCTGTGCTTTCGTGTACGGATTCAGCGGGTGATGTGTGCAGAGATGACATCTGTAAAGAGTGGAATTCTCCTGCCAGAAAGAAAACAGATGAAGTGACTGCTAAAAAGTTGTTTTTGAGGGGTGGGGGAGGGGGAGGGAATTCATGCAGAAGAGGGCGGGCGATAAAATCCCTGTGCTCTTGCTCTTGGAAGCCTGATGCAGGACTCGCTGCAACCGGGTGCAGCACACCCGGAGAGTTTGATCTTGGCGCTGTTTGCAGAGCTCACAGTGAGCTCACAGAGCCCCGAGGACTGTGACGTCCCCGCCGCTGTGTGCCGCTTGTCTGAACAGATGGCCAGAACCGTCTGGGTCGCCTCCTCCTGTGATGCCATTTCTAAAGAATGTGGTCCCGGGCCTCTTCACTCCCCTTGGCCAGGCCGCTTTCCTCTCCCGTTTCAGCTGACTTGACTTCTTCCGTCAATTGTCACTATTTGTTTCTCTCCCCAGAATCCTTCCTTAAAACCTCCCCTTTCAGTTTTTATGTGTCCTTTCCTGTCCATTATATTCAGTAGTAAGTTAACCAAACCTTTGCAATACTGTTTATTTTGAAGGACTGTGTGGAGACCATCAGCCAGCGCTTTGCGCAGACGAAAAGGCGGCAGCCGTGACTTCCCCACCTGTACCCTCATCAGAGGGATCATTAGAAATGTGTCAGGAGGGCGAGGGAGGCACAATATCATTAAAAGGGGAGGGAAATGGTACACGTCTGCTTGCTCTTATAGCAGTCAGTCGTGCGGCACCTTTATTTCTCGTTTTCCTCAGGGATGGTGGTTGCTTGACTGACTGGCTCTCAGAACCAGTTGATTTTTGCTTGAAATTTCCTCCCTGAGTGCAGTAGGAGTACAGAGAGCCTCTGGGTACCCGGGCGGGCTTCTTCTGAGTCTCCACTGCCCACTTTTGTGCCTGGGACTCGCCTCTTGGGCTGCACCCCCGAGCTCAGTTCCCTGCTCGGTAAAGGAGGGTTGCGATAACGGCCCCACCTGTTAAAACCGATGAAAGGAAACTCTCCTTGTCTGGACCTACCTCTTAAAAACCGATTAAAGGCAAGTCTCCTTGCCTGGCCCAGCAGATGCGGGCTTTGCCCCGGGGCGGTGGGTGTGGCTGCGCTCGCTCAGTGCTCACTGCGAAAGCCGTGCGCTGGCCTCTTCTCTGCTCCGTGACTGGACGTGCTCACCTGGAGGCATAGCCCGGAGTGCTGCCTTTCTGGGTGCTGCTGCCTGCCTCCGGAAGAAAGGACATCTTTTTGTGTCCGTTCCACATCCCAGAAGCAGTTTCATGACGGCGTGACTTGGGGTGTGTGGGTCAGAGTCCCCAGTTGTGTGTGGCAGCCTATATACAGTGAGTGAGGTGGCAGCGAAGCTAACGATAGTCCCCAAGTTTTCCGATGGGTTTCTTCTCCCGGGTATTTCAGGTGACTGGGCACCCTGAAATCGTTTCCTCCAACTGTAAATGAAGTTCTTACTGCAAACCTCAAAATGGGAGGGGGGTTATAAGGGGCCGAAATGGTAATGGGAAAAAAATTCAATTAAGATAAAAAAAAAACCCCCAAACCCAGAAACCTCAATATGTGTGCATGAGTGCATGTGAGCACATTTTTTACCCAGCTCAGTGAAGTGTCATTTACATACCACAACATTCACCCATCTTTGTGTACGTTGATGAGTTTTAGTCAATGTATATGGCTGGCCAACCATCCCTGTGATTTGGTTTTAGAACATCCCCACCTCCCATCCTCCCTGCCCACCCCCCCTCCCCGCCCCATGTCCCCTTCACAACAACCACTGACCCGCTTTCTGCCTGTGTGTGTATTTGGGAACGCCGGCCTTTGTGGCTCCTCCTGGGAGTCATCATTTCTCCAGCCTCCCTGCCTAGTGGACTGCAGTGGCCGGGCTTCTCCCTGGTGACCGGCTTCCCGTGGTTGGGGGCCCAGGGAGGAGGACCCACGTGGGCCCGTCCGGAGAAGACTGGCTACTGAAGGCTGGTCTGTGTGCAGGGGTGGGGGCAGCTGTGGAGTACTGACTGGTCCAGAGCAGACTTTGGGGTCTCCTTGTGAGGGCCCGCCAGCCTGCACCGGCTCTCCTGCTACAGCACCATCCGTCCGGGATACCATTCCTAACTCGACAAGCCTGTGTTTCCTACTGCGCTGGTAAGCAGATCCTGAGCACCTGTTAGTCCCATCCCCAAAGAGGAAGCAATGTATCTGTCACGCTGCAGCCCACTCTCTCACATCCAGTCTCAAGCCCCAGATCTGCACACACACCTGCTCACGGGCATGCATTCTCACAAGACAGCGCCACCCCAACGCAGCTTCTGAGCTGCTGTAGTTACAGGTTTGGTGGCAGACCCCCCTTGCCGCGGCTCAGGTCGAGTCTGTGGCTCGCCCTGTGTTGCAGCGGGGCACCTACTGGGCAGGTCAGACAGAGCTGCAGGAAAGGCCATTCTTGCCCAGAATTAACAAACACTGGGGGAGATGTGACGTGAACACATAACCACTCACAGTTCTCCTTATCGTTTTAACGAATGTCCAGGAGGAGAGAGCAAGTGCTGAGGCTGGCCAGAGAAAGGACCGCTTACTTCCCACTGGGATGGCCTGGGCCTGGGCCTGGGCCTGGGCAGGAGGAATCCGGGCCACGTCTGGGAAGATGCCTAAGGATTTGAACATGAATTGGGGGAGGAAAGCACGGCAGAGGGAGAGAGTAGTCCCCTTTGGGCAGGCTGCTGGGAATACAGAGGGACCGAAGCGGGTGGGGCGGGAAGCTGAGACTTCCCTGCAGAAGGTTTTACGGTCTTAGAAACTTGACTCTTTAAGGTTCCCACCAGGGGCTTGTGGAAGGTGGTTCTCAGGCCAGATAATTCTGAAGTGCTCTCAGCCTCAGCTCGTGGGTTTTGCCGTGACCCTTCATAGAGTCAATTGTAGAACTACATGAGGCCCCCGAGCTGTCCTGCCTGGCGCAGTCGGCGCTGCCACGTGGGCGACCAAAAGCCTGCGTCGTGGGGAGCCTGGACTGGGATGGGATCTCAGTGTAAAACACACACTGGAGTTCAAGGGTTTTGTACCAAAAAAGGATGCCAAATATCCTGTTTATAATTTTATAATCATTACATGTTGATAGTGCTTTTAATATATTGGGTCTAATAAAATATGTTATTAAACTTAATTTCTCTGGTTTCTTTTACTCTCTAAACTGTGGCTACTGGAAGTGTTTGAAATAACTGTGTGATTCTTACTGTATTTTTTATTAGATAATGCTGCCCTGGAAAATCCTCTTTCCCAACTGGGTCCAAGTGTGTCGTGATTTTACTCTAAGTTGTATTGTTAGAGCTTCTGTGTGGAAATGAGCAGTGTTCTTAGGACTGTATACTTGATGGGCTTGATGAGAAGTTCTTTTTCTGTTCTTTTTGTGACAGAGGGACCCTGCTGGGTGACGTGCATTAGGATGTCAACACGTGAATTTAGGGGCACACAAACATCCAGACCCTAGTGGCCGTCCCCTGCTGGCTTGCCTGATTTGGGGCATGGAGGGTCCTGCAAGAAGGGGACAAGTCAGGAAGGGGTGTGCATTACCCCTGTCCCCCAGCCCGTTGGCCAGAGCCCGGTCTCATGGTTCCACCCAGCTGTCCAGGACGTGGGGAGATGTGCTATTTCGGTGTGCCCACGAGGAAAATGAAGGAGGGGTTGGGTGGAATTGTTGCATTGTTGCTCCTCCATTGCTTTGGCGGAACGAATGCTAACTTAGCAGAGGCAGCCTTTAAATATCAGCTCAACCCGATGGGCACGGCCGTTTTGTTGTGACTATGAAAAGATGCCTTTGGCATGGTCTGAAGTGGAGTGCTGTGACCTGCTTAATATCCCCATGGAAATGGCGGCAGCATTGACCTTCTCACTCAGGTGAATTGATGGTGAACAGACTCTGCCATCTGTCTCCCTTCGGGCTAGTCAGTCCGTGTCTCCACTGTGAAAGGCTGTGCCCCTCGGAATGTGCTGGCCCCTGGCTCTGCGTGCGGAAGTTCAGGAAGACAAATGCTCCTGTAAATGGTGTTTTGTTCTGAGGAATGACACCTGGGAGAAGCTGGGTGAGGTGTACCTGGTTGAGGCATAAAGGCTAGTGGTAAAACCTGTCGGTACTAAAGCAGCGAGTCTGCTGGTGGACCTTTTTTTTTTTTTTTTTTTTTTGAAATGAAGCCATGGAGACTGGAGGTCTCCCACAAATGCAGTTTTGGGCTAATTGGGGAAAGGGATTCACCCACATCCTATTCTCAGTGATCATTTGTCTTGTGGCTACACTGCCATTCATAAAACCTCCATGTCTTTTCTTTCCTGGAGATGCCTTTGAGGAGCCGTTTGCTCTTCAGATTAGTCTGGAAATCTGTCCATGAACCGTAACTGTTAGCTTTCTCTTGAAGCTGATGAAAAGACTGATGACGTATCATTTATTTTTTATTCTCAAGAAGACTTAATCTTTTCACACAGAAATCATGAATGTAATTCAAGAATGATTGTAAAACTCTTAGCGCTAGACTCGGGCCCCTCGTGCCACATTAATACACTGAAATGCCAATTGCAGTGCTTCGACTGAGTTCTAGGTGTGATTGCTCTTTACCCGAAATTCTAGAATTGGGACTCGATGACAGTTGCCAGTCAATATGTTCTTCCAGATAAATATGTGCAGTTCAAATGTAAATGTCGTGATCGTTCGAGTGACTTTTCAAGATGAATGTGGTAGGTTTGTGATACAGTCACTGCTCTTTTAACCTTGACAGAGAAATGAGGAATCTTTCTAAAAGAGCTTCTCGTTGATTAGCTTCCACTTAAAGGTGAGATCATATGGTATTTGTCTCTCACTACCTGGCTTGTTTCACTTAGCATAATGCAAACAAGCAAGCAAAATAGAACCAGAGACATTGAACTTAAGAACAATCTGACAGTGACCAGAGGGGAGGTGCAAGGGGACAATGGGGATGAAGAGGGGAAGGGTTTTCAGGAACAACTATAAAGGACACACGGACAATACCAAGGGGGGTGGGATCAGGGGAGGGGTGGGGATGGCTGGGGTGGGGGGGAATGGTGGGGAGGATAAATGCAGATAACCGTACTTGAACAACAATAAAATAATTTAAAAAAATTAGAGAGCTTCTCAGCTTTGTTTCTGGGAGGTGATTATCGTGTCTGGGAATATGCTGGAAGTCCTGGAGTGTGCTTGTCTGTTTCAGTGCGGCTTTAGGGGGAGTTCAGGGACCCTGGCCGTCGAGTGTCGACACCAGGTCACTGGAGTTGGGAAAGCACGGCACACGGGGCCTGAGTCACCGTGTGGTGCCCATGTTCTGGCGGGCTCTGAAGCTCACTGGGAGCCGGGTATGTTCGAGAAGGTGAAGGAAGTCTTTACCATTTCTTGAAGGTGGGTCTGGAACTGAAATTGTAAATGAAGAAGATCCTCTGTGACTAGAACACTGAAAATGAGTAGGACATGGAAATACAAAAGTCATCTTGTTCCAGGAAACTGGAGAGTGTAGTCCACTTGCCATAGGGTTGTTCTGGCCTTTTTTTGTGTGTGATAAAGAAAATGTGTTAAGAATCCGTGTGCATATTTTTGTCTCTGCCCCCACCATCTGCTGCCCACCTCTGGTTTTCTGCAGTTTCATGTAGCCGATGCCAGGCGTTCCAGGCCCCTGAGCCCGGCCAGGGGGATGAACGTGGTCTTCGAGGCGCCGTACTGCCACCTGCTCGGCCCAGCCTCTGGCCCTGCGGTCTCCCCAGCGGCTGTCTGCGGTTGGCAGAATGATGGCCTCCTGAGAGATGTCTGTGTCCTGATCAGGACTAGAACTGGTAAAGATGTTACCTTACGTGGCAGAAGGGACTTTGCAGATGTGACTAACTAAAGGATCCTATAATGGGCAGATTATTCTGAATTAGTCAGGGGGCACCCAATGCAATCACCAGGGTGTTTGTAAGTGGAAGAGGGAGGCAGAGGAGGGAGCAGAGACAAGGCCTCCTGAGGAAGACTCAGCCACCAGTGGCTGGCTTCAGAGGCCGAGGGAGCTGCTGTGGATGGTAGGCAGTCTTTCAAAGCCGGACTGGGCAAGGGAATGGATTCCCCCCTCTGCAGCCTCGGAAAGGAACACGGCCTTATTGACTCTTTGGTTTAAGTTCAGAGAAACCAACCCAAACTTCTGATCTTTGGAACTGTAAGATAATAAGTCTGTGTTGCTTCAAGCCACCAAGGTTGTGGTCCTCTGTTAGTAAGCAGCGAAAGGAAACTCATACAGTGTGAAGCAAGTGTACTAGGGCGACGAGAAGGAGGCGGGAGGTGGAGGGGATGCAGCTGGTTTCTGCAGAAACCGAAGAGGCCGTCGCAGCTAACGTGACCCTGTGAGGTTTGTGTGATCATCCCCATTGTCAAGATCAGGAAACCGGGCTCTTTTGGAGCTGGCACAGACTGCAGTGGCCCCGGGCTGCTTCTACGAGAGCCCTGCAGGATGCAACATGCAAAAGGGAATTAAAAGAAGTCCAGTGTTGCTGCCACCCGGCCTTCTCTCCCTGCTTGTGGACCAGCTCTGGGAAACGTCCAACATGCATCCCTTTTCTGTGCTGAGGCCAGGGATGGGGGTGTCTCTGAGTGGGGGTTGGAGCAGGGAAAGGGGGCGTCTCCCCTGGTGGAGGCTGCTCAGACAGGGAGACGGAACGAGGAGACCAGTGAGAGCCGGCCCTGGGACCTTGAGATACAATGTTAGAGCACACTCTGAGGCGTGGGAACAGCGGGCACCCTGCTTATCACTTCATTGCTCACCATGTTTTTCCAACTCCCCCACATTCTGAAAATGCTATTAAACTTACACTGTACTCCCTACCAGCTTGTTCCTTGAAAGTAAAGCATGCTCGTGCTGTATGGATTTATTCTGAGCCCTTGAACAAATGCGTTCAAGATGTCCCCAGAGGGCGATGAGAAAGACCACCCTTACCTCGCGGGTAGGTGTGTGTGCTGATGACGGTCAAGCACCTTGGCAATACACATCAAGTGTTTACCGTAAGCCCCTATCTGTTCCTTACAATAAAGGGCAGAAAACTGGAACATGCCTAGATAGCGGAGTTGAGGTGCCTGGTAAATAAATTACGGTTTACTGCACCCAATGCAAGATTCCAATGCGCTAGAAAAGGGTGCTAACAAAGAGTTAAAGAGCCCGAAGAAATATGCAAACAAAAGAAATCAGTGCATGAAATTGTATCTAGCATGATATCAGCTGTGGAAAAATGTAGGGAGCAGGAGGAGAGAAAATAAGCAGGGCTTCTGGATTATAGGTGACTCCATGGCCTCTCCTTTGTACTTGACTGTCTGGATTTTTCGCATTGCATTTGAGATATGGTTAAAGGAGCTTCATATCTCTGACTCCATAAATTTACTTCTGGGGCTCTTTCAAAAAATAATTGTAAACACAGATTATGAGCTTGACACACAGAGATGTTCCTTTCATTTGTAGCTTTAAAACCTGAGATATAGTTCGCATATACCATAACATGCACCATTTAAAGTGTACAGTTTTTTTTAAAAAGTTTTATATATTTATTTTTAGAGAGAGGGGGAGGGAGGGCGAAAGAGAGGGAGGGAAACATCAATGTGCGGTTGCCTCTCACATGGTCCCCACTGGGGACCTGGCCTGCAACCCAGGCATGCGCCCTGACTGGGAATCGAACTGGTCACCCTTTGCTTCACAGGCCAGCACTCGCTCCACTGGGCCACACCAGCCGGGGCAGCAATTTCTTAAACAGTTAAACAGTTTCCATATGACGCAGCAATTCTATGCCTAGGTGTATACCCAAAAGAAATGGAAGCATGCCCACACACACACACACACAAATGTCCACAACAGCATTACTCACAACAGCCAAAAGGTGAAAACAGCTGGGCTGGCCAGTGATAAATGCATATGTAAAACATGGTCTATCATACAATGGAATGTTACTCAGCCATTGAAAAGGACAAAGTACTGACACAGGCTATAACACGGATGGACCTTGACGTCACTGTGCTGAGTTCAAGCAGCCAGAGACAGAAGGCCACATGTGTGTGGTCCTATCTGTAAGAAACGTCCAAAACAGGCAAATGTATAGCCGGGTAGTAGACCAGTGCTGCCGGGGGCTGGGGGGGAGAAGGGATGGGAGTGACTACTAATGGGGACGGGGCTTCCTCTGGGGGTGATACAAAAGTTCTAGATCCAGATAGTGGTGATGGTCACACAACTTTGTGAATATACTAAAAACAAACTGTAGGGAATATACTAAAAACAAACTGAGAGAAACTGTGATGTTTCTCTCCCTCTCTTTCTCCCTCCCTTCCCCTCTGTCTACAAATAAATAAATAAAATCTTTTAAAAAAATCAGTGAACTGTTTCCCAAGTAGCTCTCGTGAATATTTATACTGGTGGGACTTAGAAAATAAAGGAAGCTATTCCATAGTAGGAGAGTGTTTAGATAAATGATGTCAATCCCCTTAGTGAACGCTGTAAAAAATGGAAGTTATTTATTCCTAGACTTCATTCCCGTGCTTACCTGGGGCTGGGGGAGCCACTCCCAAGGAGGTTTGCTCATACAGCTGGCTGTGGGCAGGGGGCCTGAGCCCTCCTCCACGTGGGTCCCTCCACTGGGCTGCTGGAGCGCCCTGCACGGTGCGGCGCTGCTCTGCCCCAGAGCAGCCATCCAAGAGAACATGGGGGAAGCGCAGTGTCTCTTATGCGTTTACCTTGGAGGCCACACGCTCTCCTTTCCACAAGGTCCTCCTGGTCCTACAGGCCAGCCCTATCCAGTGCGGCAGGGGATTACAAGGACACACGCACCAGGGGGCGAGGAGCGTTGGGAGCCGTCTTAGAAGCCGGCTGCCGTGGGTGTGCTGCCATAGGCGCTGTATTTCACTGTGCGACGGATGAATCTAGCGAGTGGGCGTATGTGCTCCTCTGGGCCGGCAGCTGCCCCCTTCGCTGCGTGGGATCCCTGCCCTTGCCTTCTGGTGTACCACTCTGTCTTAGCCAGGAGACTCCATCGCTGTCCAAGCTGCTGTCAAGTGAGAGCAAACGAGCTCAAAGTGGGGGCCTGTGGAGTTGGGGACTTTTCTGCGGGTGCAGAGACCGAGAGCCGTGGCTCCTCATCGGCTCCCTTCGAGGCACCGGTGCCGTGGGTGCTCGTGCGGACCCCGTGCCTTGTTTAGAACGGAAGTGGAGTCAGACGCGTGGACTCTACAGAAAGCCACAATAACACTCACCTAAATGGTAGATGTATCCATTTATCTTTGGAGCAAGGAGTGCGGAAGTGTTATTGTAAGGACCTGCATTGGTCACTGGACAGAAAATTGAAAAATGCCAACTTAGAATATTTTCATAGCAGTTCTGAATTGTAGAGTGAGTGAGGTAGGCTCAGCAGTACTGTGAGGTCGGGTCTCCCACCTGCATCTGCGAGTTAAATGAGGTCATGGATGCAAACATGCTTAGACGCTGCCTGCGACTGGGCACTTTTCTCTAGGCTTATTAGTGAATCTAGGATCTCGGGGGTGTGCTCAGGACTCAGCTCATCTTAGAGTAGCGTTGTCTTTGTTGTGGTTTTGTCCCACCTATGGCTTGAATCACACACAAAATCCTGCTGTTACCTGCTTGACTTGGAACCAGACTACCGGCACACTGTCCCTAACCCGTAAAGGAATTGTGCTGTGGACGTTGTGTTGTGGGATGGGACCGGCACACAAAAGGCTCGTGTGATGTTGTGGTGTTTTGAGTGCATCATATTTGGGAGGATGCCCATGGTGACTTTTACCTTTGTATATTTCTGTTTTGATACAGGCTCTAATTTCTTAAACCTATATGCTTAAAACGAAGACAAATTCCAATCAGTGCCTTTCTGATGGTGCTCAGCAATTTCTAAATGCTACTGGGAGAGGCAGAGCCTTGTTGGCGAGCCAGTTTAGGAGACTAACATGTTCAGAATTTATAGTGGTCTTGTGGGGCTTGGCCGTGGTTGTGGCCTCTCACTTTCCTGGGGCCAGGGACACAAACAGAGGATGTGGGAGGAGTGAGTGAGTAAAATTTAGGTTATCGGCTTCCCATGCACGTCAGTCTGTGCATTTATGGAGACTGCCGAGTAGATAGCTGCCCAGACTCAGACAATTGCAGGTGTGGCCCGTTTTATACAAGAGCTGTCTTGTCAATCAGTGTGATTGTGAGGTGTGGGGGGGGGGTTCTACTTAAAGAAGCCCATCTGGAAACCTTTCCTTTACCTCTCCGTGTCAAACCGAGGTTCTACATTAGCGTTACTTCAAGGAGAGAGGTCTGCAGACAACTTGCTTTTGTTGTTCTTCTCCAGAAAACAAGAAGGCCCCTTTCCCATCTTGAGTCCCACTGCATCAGGCGCCCAGGCAGTAGTCAGTAGGCATCTCCGTGTATTGTTACCATGCGTGCTTGGATTCTTGTGCTCGGTCAACTGTTGTGTTTCACTCCTTAACTCATGACCACCGGCTATAGAAATGTTACATTTTGGCTAGATCGCAGCTGCAATGTATGGCAAATGGGGAGGGGGGACCTTTCGCAGGAACGGAGAACAAAGCGGGGCTGCTGTCCTGTTGCTGTGGAAGAGCCGCATTCCGCTGTCACCACCTCATTACATTTTACATGCGCTGCCTGGAAGAAGGTGCTTGTCTGACCTGTTCTGTAATGTTTGATATGTTTTTGCTGGTATTTAAAGTTGCACTATGAGACAGCAGTGATTTTAACTGTGAGTGTACTGATATTGTTATTGATTGTTACTTAGGCAAAGGCAGTGATTTAATTTTCCAAAAGTTGGGGGCAAGACCAGTCAATGAAATAACACAGCATTTCGTATTAAAACCTGATTCTGGAGTTGACTCAGCAAACTTACACAAAGTTGACCTGATCTTCAAATTTGCTCTTGTCATTTTATTTTGCAGGATAACAAAGCCACTAACCTTTGCTGATTGTGTTGGAGATGAACTTCCTTTAGGATGGGAAACTGTATATGATAAACAAATTGGAATTTATTACATGGACCACATAAATAGTAAGTAGAATGCCACATTTGAGTTATACGTGAGTGAGTTTTCATGTTGATCTCAAAGATGCTAAAAGCTCTTTTTGTAGGGCAAAATGATCTTGACTGCCCAGTGCATCATTAAACTGGATTTTATAAATGTAATCTGAAGTTTTCATTAGCTGACTCCTTAAAAAAAATGAAGCAGTTATGTAGCTGCTTTGCTACACGCAGCGTATGCTGCTGAGGGCGGTATGCTGGATGTTTAATGGAGGGTCATAGTATCTAACATAAGGAATATCTTTTCCAGACAGTTTGGACCTAGAAATACCTCTCATAAATGAAAAGGTTGGTTATCACGAAGTGGAGGCTTACACATTCTTGGAATAATTAACTGCCCAAGCGGTTACCCTAACTTCATTTTGGCTTGTACGTGTAACTGGAATCCATCAAACCTTTTTGATCTCCGAGAAGGGAGGGAATGGTGTCAAGACTACAGCTAAAACAGCGGGTCCCTGACCACACCCGCCTGCTCTGTAGGACTCTTCAGAGCAGTGGTTCTCACCAGGGCTTATTTTGCCTGCCGGGGACACTAGGTAATATCTGGTAATAGTCAACTGTCACACATGGCAGAGGGGCCTCCCGGAGTCTGGCGGGGAGGGGCCAGGTATGCTGTCGAACCTGCAGCGCACAGCACAGGACGGCCCCATGGGAGAATGCGCCGACCCCAGATGTCAGGGTGTGCCGAGGGCGACACGCCTTGCCTCGCAGGCCCCGTTTCATTCTAGATCTGTTCTCCACCGCTGACTCATTGCGGTGTTCCTGTCATTGTCCTTTTTACTAGCAGGGACATAAAGCATGGCTCCCCCTAACTGCGTTTTCTGTCCTCCGGCGTGTTAAGTGCAGGGCAGGCTGGAGAGCCCGACGATGCCCCATGCCCTCACATGAGTGACTTCGAGCTCTTCCCTCACTCTAGTCCTGTGGCTCTGCATGTCCCCCTGGTGTGACTGGCCCAGGTCAGTGCCTTTAGGGTCAGCTCCTTCATTGTCACTTGCCAAGTCACCCTGTGAATGGCAAACGTGAGTGGCAGTCATGTACTTCACAGAGTGGCCCTCCCGATATTTAATCTGAAGCTCACACAGAATAATATTGAATGTAAACTGCAGTTGAAAAACAAAACAAAACAAAACATAGGGGTTTAGATACGCATCATTCTCTGAGGATAGTACTGTTGTCCACCCAATCTGGATTAGATAGTTAAACAAGAAAGAAACACTCTCATTTGTCACACTAAAAACTTAAAACTATTAATATGCATGGTGTGTATTCAAAGGATGCAAAAATGGTCTAATCTAGAGAATTACTAGTTCAAGCATAATTTCTTCAGTTACAATGGAAAAACAAGAAATGAGTTGTAGAAATTCTCAGTATTAATCTTAGATGCACATTTTTAAAAAGATTTTTTAATTAATTAATTATTTATTTTTTAGAGACAGAAGGGGGGAGAGAGAGACACACACACACACACACACACACACACACACAGACATCCATGTGCAGTTGCTGGGGGCCGTGGCCTGCAACCCAGGCATGTGCCCTGACTGGGAATTGAACCTGTGATGCCTGGTTCGCAGCCTGCACTCAATCCACTGAGCTACAGCAGCTAGGGCTAAATGCACATTTTTAATGAACAAGTTTTTTAGTCATGACTTTCTCTTTCCCTTTTATGTTTGTTCTAGTTCTATTTATTGAAATTTAATTTTATGTTCATTGAATCAGATAGTAAAAAATTTGAGCTAAAAAAAAAAAAAAGAAACCTGAATGGCCAGGCTTCGCATGTCAGCCCTGGGGCCGTGCCATTTCTCATACGTGGCACCTGGCCTCGCACTCTGGTGTAGCGCTTACCCAAAGATTGGGCACTCGGCATGGGCACTGCCCGGCCTCCCAGGCAGGAATCCGGGTGGCAAGAGGGCTTCTAGGTGGATTCACCACCCCGGGTGACCCACTAGTGTGTCTTTGGGGTGTCTGGCCATCTGGGCTTGCTTTCCCAGCTGCTGGTGGGAGCACCCACAGTTGAGGGCCGCTCCTACAGGGGAGGGTAGTTCCCATAGGGGAGGGCCACTCCCACAGGTGAAGGCAGCTTGCACAGGTGAAAGCAGCTCCTACAGGTGAGGGCAGTTCCCACAGGGGAGAGCCCCTCCCACCAGTGAGGGCCGTTCTCACAGGGAAGGGCCACGCCCACAGGGGAGAGCCCCGCCCACAGGGGAGGGCAGTTCCCACAGGTGCAGGCCACTCCCACAGGTGCAGGCTGCTCGGCCAGGTCGCCGTGTTCTGGGCCTGCGCACCACAGAGCTTCATTTCCAAGCTTTCCGCCTCTAGGGCCCAGGTGGTGTGACTGAGTGGCAAAGGCATGCGCCTTGTACAACCTTTCTGGAAAGTCGGCCGGCCTGCTGCTGGAGGCCCGGGACCTGTCCCGGCTCGTCCCTCATAAACTCATCCCTCCACGGCCCCCGCTCCTCTGCTGCTGATTCACAGCACGTGTTGTAGAGGTCTCTGTTCTGGCCCCTCTTTGGGCCCTGGGGACGCAGGAAAGTGAAACCCAGTCTCCACCCCCAAGGATTCGACAGCACATCTAGACATTAAGGACATCCTTTTAATGCCACGCTGAGCATAACTGGGGTGACACAGAGGGGACACGGGTAAACACATCACCTCCCGGCTCACGCCACCTCTTCCCTCTGAGGTCTTCAGGCAACCCACCTCTTTTCTGCAGGAACAAGAAAGGTTATTATCATTGTAATGATTTGTACACAGGGGCCAGAGACCCCACCGCAGAAAGCTCACTCCTGGGAAGCCAGCTCTCGGTGACACAGCTTTCCGAAAGCACAGGACCCGAGGAGGCAGTTCTGCTCATCGCAACTGTGCAGGTCGACAGTGGGGTAGGGGCCAGAGGGGCCCTGGGTTGACCACCTTGAGGAGCCCGGGACCCTCCGGCGCTCCGGACAGAGTACTGACAGTGCCGATCACCGCAGCGGGTCTCCCAGCTGAATAAACGTCAGAGACACCGCGCAGTTACAAACAGTGGTGACTGTGCTGCCCCCAGCCCGCTGAATCTGAGCTCGGGGGCTAGGGCCAGACCCTGCTTTTTGCTGTGTTCCTGGTTTCTTATTTCCCCATGTGTGCTTTTAAGGCCTGGGATGGCTTTCTAGGAGGGCCCTGGGGTGGCAGTGTGAAGGGGGGTGAGGGGTGTTGGTGGGAGGGGGTTTAAAGGAACTTAACTTGAAACATTCTAGGAAGCATTCATGGGTATGTGTGTTAAAGTAAACCAGACATAAAATTTCCATTTTTAACCATTTTGAGGTGACATGCACGGAATATGAAATTAACCATTATCCAGTGTACAGTCCAGTGGAGTCTGGCGCCTTCACGGCATTATACAATTGGCACCTCTGTCTAGTTCCAGAACATCTCCTCGCCCCAAGGTCAAATCCTGAGCCTGTGAGCAGTCACTCCCCATTCCTCTCCCCCCACCCCAGTCTCCTAGCCCCTGGCAGCCATCAATCAATCTCCTTTCCGTCTTTATGGATTTGCCTGTTCCGGAATTTCATGTACATAGAACCAGATACTATGTGATACTTTGTATCTGGCTTCTTTCATCATGACGGCTTTGAGGTCCAAGCACGTGGTAGCCTGTGTTCGTGCTTCATTCCTTTTTACAGCTGAAAAATACTCCGTGGTGGGTACATTGCCCTTTTTCCTCCGTTCTTCAGTAGAGGGTGGGATTGGGGTTGTGATCGTGCTGCTCAAGCCCCCCCTGCAGGGATTGCTCTGCCTATTTATTTAGGGTTTGGGTGGGGGGAATTGGACCAGCCTTTCTCTCCTATGAACTCTCTCTTATTTTGTTTTGGCTGCCAGCAACCTGCATGTGCTTATCAACATGTCAACATGATAGCGGAACCACCGTAGCCTGGGGACGCTAAACATGGGACAGGGACATGGCTTTCCATTTTTCACTCGTGTTGAAACCGCCGCCAGCAGAGTTCTTGCACGAGGAGAGTAGCCTTCCTTGCCGGAGTCTGGGCGTCACTCACCTGGTGGCTCAGTTTGCCCCCTCGGCGCAAGGGTCTAATTTCAGGACTGCAGTCCTGTGTCCTCGGAGCAGACTGTCTCTTCTGTTCCTCATTCAGCGAGCCCGCAGTCAACAGTGGGTGGCTCCCCGGGTTTCAGGCTGATGAAGGGTCCTGAGAACATAAGGATGACTGAGGCTGTGTGCCTGCCTTCCAGGGGTTTGCACTCTATGTAGGAAACGAAGATAAAAACAGTTACATGCTAGTGGGAGGACCAGCAGTGTTAGCCATCGTATAGAGGCGTGTGTTCTCTGAGGGCAGAGAAGGCTTCAAAGCAGAGGCGTCTTGGCAGAGGGACTTGGAAGAGGGTGAGGCCCCCGGTGGGCAGAAGGAGCAAATAAATGCACAGGGAGCAAGGCCAAAGATGGGGACTTGGGGAAAAGTCAGTCTGTTTAGAGGATGTCCGTGGGGAAGAGGACAGAGAAGCTGGCAACTGAGTTTCAGGACTCACATCACATGTGGAGGATGTTGGACTTCGTGCTTTAAAAGAGGTCCGTGTGTTCAGGAGTTTCAAGCAGAGGTAGGAAGGCAGCTTTGGCGAGTGCACGGAGGATGCCTTTGGTGGATGAGACTGTGAGCCTGCGTGTTTTTGCAGAGGGGTCACGAGGGTCTGATTGACCTGAGTGGGGACGGACAGAAGGGTACAGAGTCAGCCATTATATCCAGGGGCCGGAGTCACCAGTTCTTGATGACTCATGGTGTGTTCTGGGTGAGGGAGAGGAGCAGGGCTTCTCTGGGGATGCAGTCCAGGCCGCATTCCCGGGTCGGCTCAGTGGGGCATCCAGACGACGCCGCTCACTTTGAGACGGGGGGGCAAGGAGAAGCAGGTGTTTGCTGCTGTGTCCTTGTTCGCTTTGGTTTCGGTCTGAGGGGCAAACGGGCGCTGTGTGAGAATGGGTTTTTGCTTTGGACGAAGGACTTAGGATTTCCCTGGGTCTGTCCACGTGGAGAAGCATCGTGAGGAGGCATTTGGGAAGCAGAGACGGGAGCTCGGGAGGGAGGTTGGAGGCGGAGGCAGGCAGCGCGAGCCCTGCGGGAGCGGGAGCTCGCAGGGGGAGGAAGGCGGGCTGGGAAGAGGGGAGTTTATGGGTGGGGGAGACAGGCAAGTGCACCAGGAATGCAGGCCGGCTGCAGGTGCGGTGTGGGAGCGACCCGGGCCCGAGGGCGGCGGAGCCGCCGGCACCCCAGTCAAAGAGGTCAGGGAGAAGAGGGCTGCAAATCTGCAAATCGTTCGTCTCTGCCAACATTTGTTTACACTTTGCAAAGTTATCTAGTGTTGTCTTCCCCCTCTGGTCAGCTATTTCATATTTATGGAGTTTTCTCCTTATTTTAACTGTGGGTGTAAAAATAGAAGTGCCCCACACTCTGGGGAGGTTTGTTATGTAGACTCTCTTGTAATGTGTATCTTGGTAATTCATTTTCTTATTGACGCGTCCCATAACCGCATGGCTATTAGTCAACCTCAAGATTTGACTTTGAAGTCACTCGCATTCTTTGTGTGTGTGTGTGTGTGTGTGTGCGTGTGTGTGTGTTTTACTTACATCTCACGCTCTTCATTTCAGAGCTGACCCAGATTGAGGACCCCAGAGAACAGTGGAGGCGAGAGCAGGAGCGGATGCTGAAGGAATATTTAGTTGTAGCCCAGGAGGCTCTCAACGCCAAGAAGGAAATCTACCAGGTGAAGCAGCAGCGGTTCGAGCTGGCTCAGGAGGAGTACCAGCAGCTGCACAGAATGTGTGAGGACGACGGCCGCTCGTACGCCAGCTGTGAGTTGACCGCCTCCTTTCGTGAACGCGTGCCATTTAAAAGCCATTTCTCTGCTAGGTTATCTGCAAACGGCAAACTTTACTCGGGCAAGAGTGCTTCATCCATTTTTTATTCCCGTATCATTAGGTCATCAGCAGGCCGCAGTGGAATCAGATGGTCACCTGCTAGCCACTCCTTTAGCAAATACTTACCAAGTGCCCACTGTGTGCCCAGGCACTGCGATACCCTGGCGCCTAAGAGAGGACGGGCCCCTGCCCTCGTGGAGCTTACATTCAGGTGGGGAAGGTGGAAAACAAGCACCTTTCAGGTAGTGACGTGCTACAACCTCGTGTCTCCTGTTTGTCACTGTGCAAAAGGCCTTTACCCGAGACCTCTGCCGTTAGGACTGTGCTGGGTGATCCTTGGGGAATCTGCACAATGGTTCGCATGTCACGTACCTGTCTCTCTGGAGGGTCCTTTCTTGGGCAGCACCTAGGGTGGAGGGACTCGGTATAACCCAGGGGATCCGGGGAACTCTTTCTGCCTCTCTAGTTAGATGGACACACACTGATGTTCTCAAAGGGAACCCCTCTTAGTTTAGGAAGCTGCCACAGGCAGACCCCTGTTCCGTTAGTACCCAGCAGATACTCAGGGTTTGAAGGAGCCAGGTTCAGTCTCGGAAGTCAAGGCATTCTGTCGTTAACTCCGCCAGTCTGCCCGAGTCGGTCCCTGGCCACACTGAACAGCCCACCGCGGGCACGCGTGGCCATGACTGCCCCGGGTACCAGGGAGCCTGGGGAGAATGAGTGGAACTGCTACCACTGGGTTGTATTTTATAAAACCTAAGTCTACTTGAGACACGAAAAGACTTCCCTGTGGCGCGACTGCCATATTGCTAGGTATTTGGCTCTGGCGACACAGCTCTGAACGTTAGAGACACGGTCAGAGCTTTTATTCTGTGTTGCAGGTCAGAATGGAGTTTAGGCTCAGGGGCCAGAGGCCTTTTTTTATTGCAGCTGTTGTTGAGGGTGAATAAGCCACATGAGCTGTGGGGGAGAGAGAGAGGTGAGGTTTCTCCCCCACCCCATAACAGGAATTTCAGATTGTTCTCTCACCACACGCCTCGAGAGAATGCAGGGCCTCAGGTGTGGTGGTGTGCTGTTTCCGGGTGGCTTTCTCTCTCCTTCTTCAGATATTGGCATGTCCCACATATTTTTTGGTTTTTGTTTTTCTATTTTAACTTCCCATCAGAATGCGATGAGTCAGCTCCGTGCTAAATTTTAGAGGCTGCTTTCTTATCTCCATAGTTTTTCTTTCTTTCTTTCTTTCTTCTTTTTTTTTTAAAAAAAAAAAAAAACTTGTTTCTCTGATTCTGGTATCAGGATAATACTGTCCTCACAGCACGAGTTGGGAAGTGTTCCTCCCACCCCTCTTTCCAGAAAGAGTTTGTGTGGGGATGGGATTAACGCTTCCTTGGCCATTTGCTAGGACTCACCAGAAAAGCCATCTGGGCATGGATTTCTTTGTGAGAATGTGTGTAAGTACAGAGTCAGTTCCTTTCCTAGATAGAGGTCTGTTGAGGTTCTCCGCTTCTTTCTCAACCAGTTCTAGTATTTGTATGCGCCAAGGCGTTGGTCTGCCTCACCGGACCCTACCGTCAGTGAACTTCCCTCTGAAGGGTCAGGTAATCAGTATCTGCAGCCTCGCGGGCCACAGGGGCTCAGTCGCAGCTACTTCCTCAGCCCTGTTGTCGCGCTGCAGAAGCAGCCAGAGACCATGCGTGTGGCTTGTTCCGAGAGAAGCATAAAAAACAGGGAACAAGCTGGAATTAGCCCACAGGGAATTAGTCAGGTCTGTCAGCTTTTCTCCGAGTTCTCTTGTAGCTCTTTTTATTCCTGGGGGCTCTGAGGTGGTGTCCTCTCGCTTTCATTCCTGATCTTTATCGCGTGTGTCTTCTTCCTTCTCTTAATCATCCTAGCTGACGTGTTACCAATTGTATTTGTCTTTACAATCGACTGGCTGTTGGCTTACCTTTTCCCCCTATTCCTTGTCTCTCTTTATTTTATTGCTTTCTCCCCTGTATTGTTTCCCTCCTTCTACTCAGTTTGACTTTAATTTGTTCTTCCTTTGCTAGCTTCCTAAAGCGAAATCTCAGATCATTGATTTTAGACCTTTCTTATTTTCTCACATGGACTCTGAAGGTATAAGTTCTTCCCTAAGTGTCACTGTAACTGCATTCCTCAAAATTGGGTGTTTTCACTTTTTCCAGTCAGTCCAGAAATTTTCTCATTTCCTCTGTGATTTGTTTTTTGACCCATGGGTCCTGGAAAAGGATGCCGTTGGGACTTTCTAAAGGTGTCGTGTTGTTGATTTCTAATTTAATCCCACTGGGGTCGGAGACTACACTGTGTAAGATTTCAGTTTTTTGAAATCTGCTAAGACAATTCTTACGGCCTAGCACATGGTCCCTTTTAAGTGACCTCGTGGGGTGGGAAGCCCATGTGGACTTGGCTCCTCGAAGTCACAGCCCGCTGAGGCATTGGCTTTGAACTGTTTCTGAGAATGTAACAGTCAGCGATTCTGAACCTTTCAGAAAGTTACTCAGTAGAAGCTAGGTTGAACCATATAAAGTTGTCATTTCTGTGGCTTACAACGGGCTGAATATTGGTGATTTCATATGATTCAACCTTCAGACGCCTTTTCTGTTCCATGGTCCCTTTTGGCTAGGTCTCCAGAGAGGCTCTCCAATCAGTGTTTCCAAGGATGGAACGGGAGAGAAGGACATATCAGGAAAACTTGAGAGGAAGTTTCTTGCCAGTGACGGAAAGGAAAGACTGCCCAGGGAAGGTGTGTCTTACCCACTGGCTACTATGTACCAGTGTGGCCAGGGCGTCCGTTGCAGGGAGCTGGGGACTCGGGACGGGAGCCTTGAGGATGCCAATACAGGGGGGCCTTTCTGCAGCCCCGGGGTTCCACAGCCGGCCTGGGGGGAGCGAGGCTCTAGGTTAAGGGCATGCAGAACTTGTAGTCCTGTGGAGCTGGGACATCCATCGGCATCCATTTATATTTTATATTTTCGTGGGCTCTGTGCTCCCTTCGCATTTGGGCCAGGAGGGAATCACAGTCAGTTACATCCCTTCCTGTGCCCCAGGGAGTTTCACTAATGCCCCGTGGAAAAGAAGCTCTGAAGATGCCGTCTTCAGAGTGGGGTGCCAAGAAACCTGCGGTACAGGAAGCAGGTGACTCTGTGGTGTTGACTTGAAATTCTAACATGCTCATCAGTTCCATTTCCCAACCCACTGGAAGTCTCTGCGTAGACGCAGCCTCTGCACCCACTTGTGTAGGTTGCCTTGGAGGTCAGATTGGGCCTGCCTGTCTTCATGAGGGGCTGGAGATGCCACCGGACCTTGCCGGGCCCTATGCCAGAGACTAGGAATGGAATCTAGAGTCAATCCAGACAGTTTATCAGGTTCCTGCTGTCCCTGGGGTTTTGACCAGGCTCTATCAATTTGCCATTTAACCTAAAGTACCAGACGCAATGAGGAAAACTCTTAGATATGACTCAAATGCATTCTTTTCGGCCACAAAATAAAGTTCAAGAGCGTGATCTCACTGGCTTGAATCGTCATGATCTAACCGATGTCGCCTGTCGAGGTCTGGGCCCACGTCAGGAGCTGCTGGTGGTAGGGTCCAAAGCATTCCCGAGCCGCACGTGGCCACCCGGGTCTCTTGCAGCCTGGTCTGCTCTCAGCGCTGGTCCTCTAAAGTGGGGAGGCATGCCCTTGCCCTGCTCCCAGAAACAGAATAGCACGTGCACTCATTTCCCATTATTCCTTCATTGTTAATGACTTGAAGCTAAGGGAAGCGATATTCAGTGAACTGTTTTCTGTGCATTGTTATGATTGCAACATTGTGAGGCACGCATTGCAGTGTTACCTTCATTGGCCACACGCGGGGCTGAATAGTGGGGAGGCTGAACTACTTGGAGGTCACATGCCTAGTAAATGGTAGAACGTGGATTTGAACCCAGACCTGGTTGTGTATGTATGTTGTAGTCTTCAGTGCTCTGTACTGTTTCCTAGATATGGAAGAGGCAGCTTACAAGAACCGATTGTGTTTTTGGAACACCTTGCCCTCCCATTGTTCAAGTTATCTGGAATTAAAGACCGGTTGTAAGTTGACAAGTCATCTATTTTGCAACACTAAATGGGGCAAGTGGAAGGCAGAGCACTTTCTACTTTTTGACTTTCTCGTGGTCCACGGTAGGATTGCTAAACTGTTCATTTAGTTTTCAGGAGATATTTATGTAGCACCTGGTGTTGCTATACACTAAATGTTGGGGACCTAATTTATGCCTCATGGCTAATTATAGGGGGAAATGAAGCAATGGTGGTAAACAAAGGAATGAACTAGAACAGCCATTTCTCATATTGGGGCAGAAGGGTATAGAGGAGGGCGGAGGGAAGGGAAGCTCACACCCTTCACAGAGCTTCCTGGGTTATGGAAATCACCAGAATAAAACTCCATTCATTGGAGAGAAAAGATTCTGTACAGTATACCATCTGCTGTCTAAGGCTGTGTAAGACTTGACTTTTTGTCCCTGACCGAAGCAGACTTAGACGCTTTGGTGGATTGGAGCATGCCTGTCCCCAGAAGGTTAAGAGCCCAACTTGATTTGTGTGACCTTGTGAGCCAGCTGTTGGGGACCTGGGCCTGGTGTGTTTTCTACAGCTCCATTTTGCAGAGTGTTCGTCTCCCTTGTTTATGCTAACATGTTCTCCTGTTTGCCTTCCTTTTCACATCAAATACACTCGTTATTTCAGAAACCTTTTTTTTTCCTGGAGTTACTCTTTCATTCTTCCCAAGAAACTCTAGCCTCCGGATGCATTCAGATGAAGTATATGACCATTTACAGCATCTTTGGAAGGGATTCTTGCATGGGGTGAACTATAGTCCTAACCACTGTGCACCAAATTATGGATGGCCCACTGACTATAAAGCCTGTCCGCTGAGGGTATTGGTAAAGAGAGTTTCGTTGGAACTCAGCCACATCTGTTCATTGACCCATTGTCTGTAGCAGCTACAGCGGCAGAGCTGAGATGAGACACAGACTGTATGGCCCCCAAACCCAAAATATTCACTATCGGGCCCTTTGGGGAGAAAGTTTCCCAGCCCCTGGTGCACACCCGTCGTTGTCAGTGATGCCTGGCCGCACATGGACATCTCCTGGAGGGCTTTTAAACCCCCCTGCCGCCTGGGCAGAGATTTTCATTTAATTGGTCTTGAGTGGGGCCAGACATTTTTGTAAACAGCTCCCCAAGTGATTCCCAGAGTTGAGGTCCACTAGTTCAGATGGATTCTTTTAGCAGCAGGAATATGGCTTTATTTGTTACCTCGGCTCCGAGGAGCTCCCAGAAGTCCGCACCAGAAGTCTCTCTGGGTGGCTGGGAAAGAGCCAGCCTTATCTGTGTTGGGAAAGTGCTGATCCACCCTGAATTCCTGAGTTAGGTGGTGGTGAAGCTTGACCTTATCAGTGATCAGTGCTGCCAACATTCTTTCTGAAGCCCCAAGGCCCTCCCACAAAGACTATCTTCCTTTAGTTCTCTGGTAAAGGGTTTCTCATCTACTATCTCGATTAGGCTGAGGGCCAAAGTCCATCCATTTAGCCTTTTGTTTTCCCTCCCCGGAGCGTGTTGGAGCAGGCAGGGGAAAATGGATCACACAGCACTTTTCACAGGTATTAGTTGGCAAGACTCGATCTCGAATGTTGTCGTGGGGCACACACGCTTACTGAGTGCTCATCCCCCGGTGCGCTCTCTTTGCGCCTGGCGGCTTCTTGCCTGGCTTCTGTGGCTCTCGAGTGGGCCTGACGTTTTTGATCCTCTGCTTAGGGTGCCTTTTACAAATTTGCATGCCCTCCTTCGTTGGCCTCAGTCATCCCTGCTCTGGTAATTAGTACCTGTCAGCATGGAGCCGGTCAGGGCTTGCCTCCTCTGCACCAGTCTTCGCCGGCTCCTTTGAGCAACCCCTGACAGTGCTGATGCTGGAGGTGCCCCTGGTCTTGCTTGAGCCATCCGTCCAGGGGATGTCTTTGGAGAGACAGACAGACAGACACAGTCTCCCTCTTTCAGGAACCTGGACGATAGAAATCCACGCTAAGTACTGCGGTCTGCAGTGCTTGGAGTGTTCCGAGCACAGGTCCAGTTCAGCTAGTGGCAAAGCTAGTGGCTTTGGAGAGCCAGAGGGCCATTTCTTCTGCCACGGGAAAAGCTCATCCGATGAGAGGCTGTCGGATAGCCGACCCCTAGGAGGCCGAGTTCCAGACACAGGTCCCTCTGCATAATGCACATCAAGTCGCTGCACACTCAGTCTGGAATCTATAAAGTGGGGGAGCATCATCATCACCACCTCTCACAAAGCTTTTTATGAGAATAGATGAAATAAATGTGAAAGGCACCCTATAATAGCAAGGACCAATAATTTACATTGTTGTGGTCCAGATGAACTAAAACCTTGTTATTATATCATCGAAAACAAAGTGTGCACCTGAGTGGACTCCTTAAGCTGTTTAATAGCTCTGCCCACTCAGCTCTTCAACAGAGAAGAAAGCTTCAGAGGTGAAAGTCTGGTATTTATCGTAAACCCTGAGATTGGAGACATGTCTTAACAGAGGAAGATAGTTTTTCTCTAAATGATGTACAGCACACGCTGTTAAAAACAGAGTCTAGACTCCTGAGCTGTTTCTTGGATTCCAGAAATGGATTCCATCAGGCTTACTGGCAGACACAAGGAACTGAGAATTTACATAAACCGAATTATATTACTAAAAGTTAGGCCAGTGTTCACAGCTCTCCTTAGCATTTGAAGATAAGGTGTACTCACGGTCTTAGGTACCTGAGCTGACTTTTCCTTCATCCCAGTCCTGGAATTTTATAATTTTAGAGGCTGTAGTAAGGCTAACATGAATGGTGTCAATGGAAGTAACACCTAGTCTGTCATTTAGGGTGGTTTCAGCTGTTAAGTCACAGACAAGACTAACTCCCATGGGCCCAGACAGTAAGGAGGTCCTCCAAGGCGGGGTGGCTTCCTGTTGGTGGCCTCGGTGGCTCAGGGATGTCGTGTTGCATCGAGCTCTCCTTCCAGGTGGGGCTCCACACTGAGCCTCCTTGGGGAGGAGTGGGGGACACGCGGCAGCCCCAGGGCACTGGTCGTTAGGAAGGGGAAGGAGCGGCAGGTTCCCGTGCATTTGTCCCAGCGTACCTGCCCCGCCTCCCATGTGCCTTTCACGTTTTGTGGCAATGATTTCAGATCATCGCTACCGATGTCGGAACATTGTGGTTAACTTCCCTGGACTTTGGCGGTGGGGTTACTTTCTACCCCGGTGGGAAGGATCCCACGTGGTAATAGTTGGCACGGTCTTCCGCAACTGCGCGGTGACGAGTTGACACAGTGGAAGTGAGGAGTCAGCAAACCTTAGGCTCATTTGCATGTTGTCTGGCTTCCAAGTGAGAGCCCCTTAAGCTCGGGTCTGAGAAACTTTTTAGTCCCGGGAGTTTAATGTGGAAATTTTATAGAAACGATTTCTGCCTCTTCAGGGCGTTGTTTGAGGTGTTGCTTTCATTACTGATCTGCAGTGAAACCAAAGAGTCAGACAAAGTAGAATTTGTAGGATTTGGAAATAGACATTCTTCATCTAAGAAGGAATTCTACTTAAAAACCATGTTATTCCATGTCTTGAGAGATTACGATTCTAAATATAAGAACATAAAGTTGGCAAACACTGAGCTCCTCCAGATATTTATTTCCAGTGGGTTCTAGAGGTTCAGAATTCCGACAGAGCAGATTTGCCATGGAACTGGTTTTTTTTAAAAAAGAGGCATCTCAACTGCCCAGATTAACTTTGAATATGATTAGGGCTGTTAAATAGTCTCGCTGTTGAAGCCACGTGACGGCTTTGAGCCATCCTTTGCCATAGAGAGTCAGGCCGTGGTTTTGAACTAGCCTCTAGGTGTTGGCAGCTGGTTGTCTGAATGGCAGCCCGGGGTCCCCGGATCAGAGGAGTAAGAGAAAGGTTGCCGGCCCTGTGGGTGGGTATTCTGAGCAGGCGGCACTGATGAAAATGATCCGGAGGCAGAGGACACCAGTGTGGGGTGACCGTAGGTGCAGGCGGAGGAGTGTTGCGCCACAAAGGAGCGGATAGAACACAAGTCGCTGTAGCCCAGGGGCTGATGGCTTGAGGCGCCCAGAGCGAGGACAGGGAAGCATCAGGAGCTAGCCATGCTCAGGGGCGGTGGGGCGGTGGGGTGAGAAGCAGCTGCTCGCCGTTGCAGCTGCCGAAATGGCAGAGGGGCTTGTAGCTTCCAGTGCAGGTGGAAACTGGCTGACTGCTTGGCACCCACAGGTGAACGTCTCTTTGTGTCTCATCCACCCCCCAGATATCAGCTCCACACAGAGATGCCATGGCCGGAAGGAGGTTCAGGCCTGCGCACTGCGCCATTTGAGAACACGTTTAGTGATGTCACGTACTGTAGCTAAACAGCCATCAAAGACAAGGCGCCAGGATAAAAGGACGGGTGCTCCCCTGTAGCTCGTGTGGAATAGCCTGGAAGAATAGCTTTTTCTCAAGCCTGTCAGATACTGGCACACTACTAGAAAGTTGTCTTTTTCATTTTACAGATCTCTAGTATTTTTTTCTTTCTTATGTCAGAAATTGTTCATCTGGGGACTATAGATATGAAGGAAATAAAACGAAAATCTTTTGTAATGAAACCATTGCAAGTAACCACAGTTGACTTTTTGGCTCTCTCCTCCCAGAGACTTCCGTGTGTGTGCATTTTAAAAGAAAGTAAAAATGATTCATAGTACCTGTACTATTTACACAGCAAGAGCAGCTTTCCATAGTTAATCATACCTTTCCCTCCCCGTATGTATGTGGTTTCTAAGCCTACTAGTCTTGCAGTCAGAGTGAGCAGAATTTCAATTTACCTATAGCCACCTATTCCACTCTGTGGGATCCTGTAGAGAGGCCTCCTGCAAAACTCAGACATCCACACTTGAGGTTGGGAAGTGCTGATCCTTTGGGAGCCAGTGCCAACTTGTAAATCTGAGACTTAATTAGTTAACACAGTGAATCAGAAGTCCCTATCTGTGTGTATTTGTTTATTTCAAAGGATCCATTATAATATAAGATATTTTCCTTCTCTTTAGCCTCCTCTGGATACTCAGCAAATACAAAATATGACCCACACCAGATTAAAGCAGAAATTGCAAGTCGCCGGGATAGGGTGAGTAAAACAAATGTTCTCGCAACCACATGCCCCATATGTGTTTTTATGTGACATCACTTAGCCGGGTTTATTTTGGGGTGGTCCGTGTATCTAACACTCATAGTTATTTCATAAGGTTTTCAATTTCGTGGACCACGATTGCATTTGGTTGTACTCTTCACTTGTTTCCAATAGGAGGGAAAATGTTGCATTTTAAAACCTTGGCCCATCTAACAAAAAGTCACCTGTGTTCCTGTGTGTACCCACCTTTCTCCCCCTCGGCCCGTGGTCTTGGTTGCCGGGGGGAGGGGGTCTGTTTTGTTGCACTGGCCTGGAAGCCTGGGAGACACCTTGGAGATGGAGCCTCCTGCTGTGGTTGGTGTCTCAGTCCCTAAGGCAGAGGGCATCTTTTGGGGCAGTGGTTCTCAAATTCTGGTGCACCTAAGAAAAGCACCCGGAGACTTGGTTAGCCAGGCATGCTCCCGGGCCCACCCCCTGAGCTTTAACATGGGCCCGGGGCGGGTCCCAGCACCTGCTTAAATAAGACCATGCTCTCAGCAGCCGACCTTCATACTGGGCTCGTGAGTAGCAAGTAAAAGGGAAGATGGACAAAGCGTTACACAGTTTGCTAATTGTAACAAGCAAATGGATACCTCGGAAAGGAAAATAGTTGCCATTCCACCTGCGTTGGAACAGTCTGGGACTTTGGTTCGCAAGCAAAGCAGTTCATTCTTCCAGGGTGGCTGTTTTTTATGCGTGTGAATGGAAGTTCAGGGAGACATTAGATGATACAGTGAATTGCAAGCTAATCAGAAAGTTCAATGACAGTGATAACAACTGTAGAAATAATTTTTCACAGCAAGCTTTTGTGAGAAACATGTTATTTGTCTTTAGCTTTCTAGACTGAAGCGCGAGCTGGCCCAGATGAAGCAAGAACTGCAGTACAAAGAGAAGGGGGTGGAGACCCTGCAAGAGTGAGTTGCCTGCGGCTATGGGAGGGAGCGTTCCCGCGATTTCCTTCTGGGCTGACCTCGCAGGCGCCTGGATGGGAGCCTGCCGCTTCCGGGGCGCCCGCTTCCATGCTTTCGCTGATGCCCCTTCGTCCCCAACCCTGAGCCTCAGAATCTCTCTTTCCCTTGAGGAGTCTTCATTCCTTTGAGGAGTCTTCATTCCTTTAAATGACACTACTGGGGAAATGGGACCTTGATTTTACATTTATGCACATTCTCGATAGCTGCACGTGTGGCTGTTTACATTTGAATTCCAGTTTTGTTAGTTTTAGTCTCTTACATTTTTCAGTTCTAAAGGTTAAAATCAAATGAATTAAAATGAAATTAAAAATTACACCCCCCAGTCTCAGGAGCCACGTCTGAAATGCTCAGCAGTCACATGTGGCCAGTGCGGGCTCTCTGCCTCGGCGCCGCTGACACTTCGGACCAGGGGGCTCGCTGCGGTGGGGCTGCCCTGTGCATCATGGGGTGTTTAGCAGCATCCCTGGCCTCGGCCCCCTAGATGCTGGTAGCACCCTCCTGCCCACTTGTGACAGCAAAAACTGTCTCCAGACTTTGCCAAGTGTTCCCTGGAAGGCCCATTTGCCCCCAGTTGAGCCATTTGCCCCCCCAGTTGAGCCATTTGCCCCAGTGGGGTAGCGGCTATTGCATTGGACAGCACAGTTCATGGACTGTTACCACCCTCACAGGCCGTTCTGTTAGACAGTCTGGTCTATAGGTCTTCCTCCTGTTGGCATCTTCACAATGAAAACTTCATCCCTGCTAGGAGTTTGGGGATGAGTTTCTTATTATTTGTGAACTTTATTATGTCAGCAAATTCACTGAACAAAAGTTATTTTGTAAGTGGTGATCTTGTTGGTCTGCAAGAATTAATTTTCTCAAGAAAGGGTATCGTATGCTTGTTGATGAAGCTGCTCTCCTCCTTCAGAGCCTGCCCTCATGCGCCGAACTTGGGCACGTGCTTCGCCACTTCTGTGCCTCCTCTTCTCACGGTCAGCGGGGACTGCCTTAGCCGCCGGGCTGCCCAGTACCATAGACCCGGGGATGTAAACGGGAGACATTTCCTTCCCACAGTTCCTACTTCTTGCTGCGCCTTCATGGGGTGGGGGTGTTGGGGGAGCTCTGGCCTTTGATATCTCTTCCTTTTCTTCTAAGGCTGCTAATCCCATTTTGGTGCTCCACCCTCAGGACCTTATTATCTGGGTCCAATCACCACACAAAGGCTCAGCTCCGAACACCAGCCCTTTGGAGCGGGGCTGGAGTGATCCAGCCCCTAGCAGCTCGCCCAGAAGGCAGCCTCAGCAGACGGCAGGAACTGCGGGGCGGGGTTCCGGCGAGGCGGGCAGCTCGCCTCTCTCGGGCATGCTGTGTGCAGATGCAGAGGCCGTGTCAGGTGTGACTGCGCCATTGCTCTCTGTAGGGAGGCGCTATGTGAATGTGAGCATTTGGCAAACCTCACTATCTCTGCCTCACATAAAGGGTAATTACCGGGCATGTCAAACCTTGTGGTTTAACACTAGGTTCAGCTTCGCTTTTTGAATCATCCAGGATTGATTTGGGTGATGATTCATTTGTCCATTTCTTTATTAAGGGCATGTTATAGGCACCTAGGCAGACACAACAGAAAGGTGAGCTGGGTCCTGTCTGGAGGCGCTTGGCTCTCCGTGGTGCGGACGCCTGGCCCTGCCCCCTGCAGGCCCTGCGGGGCGTGGATTTGGGTGCACGCTGAGGGTGAGCTGGAGTCTCACCCTGACGGCCGGCCTTTTGCTTTCCCCACCATTCCCCAGCAGTTCGTGCGCTCCTTCTCCTGCAGTTTGGATGGGCAGGAGAATGGGGCTTCCTTAAACTAGCCTCAGTCACTGCAACTTTTCAAGTTTTGCTTAAGCAGATTAAGTGGCTTTTTCCGTATCAACCACCAGTGTTGTTGCTCACTTTTTCCATTTGCGGCAGTGTTTCCCATTGCACCGCTGCACGCTCAGTAATTTTACCCCAAGGTAAAATTGGGGTACCCCCAGGTACAGCCCAGCCAGCCGCCAGAGCACGCACACCTGCCAGGGTGTTTCTGTGTGTGCGGTGGCCCCGCCCTCCTGGTCACCTCTGCTAAGGGGCGGGATAAGAAGTAAGCAGAACCAATCATTTCATTTGGTAGGTCCTTGAGAGTCGCTGGGGCTCACTCGTTGGAGTGTGCTTTCCTCCTCTCATGTGGCCGTTGCTCTCTCTCATTACCAGGGAGAATCCCGACTTGGGGATGTCTCTGGATCACACTGACTTTTCATGCTAGGCATCCCGTGGGCCATGCAGGTGCTCAGCGTTCAGGGTGGTTCGGGAGCACTGGGAGGGGGCACAGGACCCCTGAGCCTCAGAAGGGAGTCTGTCCGGCACCTTCCCCCTCTGGCTTCCCTAGTGGGATTGCCAGGCAAGGCGCCTGCTCCTTTGCCTGGTTGCAGTCACTCTGGCCATCTCCGTTTCCTTATTCGAAGACAGACGTTGTATTGCAATGTCAGCTAAGATGGAACACTCCGGAATAATGATTTTGAACTAGTATGCTGTAAGAATTTTTAAAATGTGCAATACCTGAGTATTTGGTGAAAGGCACTGACCTCTTTTCCCTTTGATTGTCAAAAAATGCCAGCAGCCAACACTACTGCAATAGCCGTTCAGTGTGAATGAATCAAAATTTTGCTTATTTTTGTCCTATTGTCAAAAATACGTTATTTTTTTTTTGCTGTGCCACAGATTTTGAGTAATGACTTTGTGTGTGTCCTGAGATAAAAAAGGTTCAAAATTGCTGGTGAAGAAAATAAAAAGTGCCAGGGCTCAGGCTCTCGCCATTGCTAGGAAGTCAACTCAGCTCATGCTCGAAGCAGCTTTAAGAATAGGAAAGGGGCAGCCTCGGTTTCTCCAGGGTGACTGGACAGGAAGCAGAAGCCCTCTTAAGGGGGGAGCTGTAACTTTACACCTGCAGCCGGCGTGGGGTATGAGCACTGCTTCTGCAAAGAGGAGGCCCCGCGCGCTGCCTGCATTTTCTTTCTGCTTTCTGAAGTAAGATCCTAGGTTTGGGAGCAGCGAGGGTAAACAGGCCCCCACCCAGGGGACAGTCGTCACTTCCTGCCAGAGCCTAGTGGAGGCTGAGCGGCATGGGGGGAAGTTGTGGCCCTTCCCTGGGTCCTGAGAGACCCACCCCAGCTTTCCAGACGGAGCAGCCTCCAGAGGCGGCGTCTGATCAGATGGTGTGCTGTCGCTGTACGTGTTCGCTCTCTTCTGTGACACAGCCTCGCAGCTTCAAGTTCTTTGGCCGGTGAAAGTCATCCGCTCCCTTCCTCCGAGTTGCACAGGCTGTGCGTGAGCTGGGGACAGCCTCATTGTGTCTTGGGTACTAAAGGTGGGCTCTCGTGTTTGGATTGGATCAGGCAGCGTGGTATTATTTATTGGGAAGTTTTGAAAGCCTTTGGTGGGCATCCATAAGGTGATTGCCCCACCCCAGCTGTCAGGGTCTAACTCTAAGAACAGAGAATACACGAGCTCTTGTCAATAACCGGGCTTCTCGGGTATTGTCGCCAGCCTCGATTTAAGGCAGGGACCCTAGCTTTGCCTCCAGAGCCATTTCTGCTGTTCTCGCTTCCCAGAATATCCAGTGTATTCTTTTCCAGAGCACCTCACCAGGAGTTTGGCCGCTTATAACATCTTAAACTCAACTTGTTTATCTTGGTGAACTTTCCTGGCTAGCAAGAAAATCCATCATTACGCTCGGGCCCAAGTGAGGAAAAAAGAACCTTTTGTATTTTTTTTTTAAGTCTATGTATGTTGTTAATTTTTGTGGATGGGAGCTGGCCATGAGCACAGTCTCTGGGTTAATGATAGAATATGGATGTGTGTGTGTATTTTAGATTTACATTATATTATACTATACTATATATTGTAATATATATGTATATACCTAAACTTTTAATGTTGGAAAATGTCTAACCTACACAAAAGGAGAGAGAATAGCATAATGGACCCCCTCCAGTATCCCTCATCCCACCCCGGCAACTCACACACAACAACCCATCTTGTTTGTCCTCACACTGCATCATCCCCTAAGCTGTATCCCCTCGCTTATTGAAGCAAATCCCAGAATCATATTTAATCCATACATCTCTCTCCCAAACTTCCGGGCTCCTTCGAAAACACAACTACAACACCTATACCCCGCTTCATAGTAACCTGTCTCTTCATATTTTCCCTTGCCCAGCAAGTTTGCCCATTTCCCTAGTTTGTTTGGGTTCAGGTTCAGATGAGGCCCACACAGTGTGCCTGGCTGGTGTGTCTTCTCTTCGTCTCTCCTCCCCTCTCCTGTCTTTTCCTCTCTGAAAACTTTGTCGAAGCAGCTAATTTGCCCTCCTACTAGAATTTCCCCGACAGTGGTTTTGGCTGCTTGAATGCACGCGGTGTCGTTCAGCTGTTTATCCAGACTGGGGTCATCAGTTTGCAGGGCATCTCCTGGTTCAAGCTCAGTTTCTTTTTCTTCCCTTTTTTTGGGGCTACGTATGTTTTGTGGGTGAGGGTATTACTTTCATCAGGAGGCACACACTCTCCTGTGGTCTCTTTTTGTGGTGTGAAGATGATTGGTAGGCTCTGTCCTTGTCTGCTTGGTGTATCCATTTATAATGTTGCCCGTCAGCTTTCCACCTGGCACTGGGCACATGTAGATACAAAAGATTTCAGCCCAAGTTCCCGAAACTGGGTTTGCTGGGTCAAAAGGTAAGTGCCTCACCGCTGTTATTAGGTATTTCCAAATTCCCCTCTCTAGGGGTCGCCCCACTTTGCATTCCCAACGCGAATCGGTGAGTGTTCCTGTTCCCACGGCTTTGCCAACAGAATGTGGTGTCAGGCTTTTGCGTTTTTGCCAGTCTCACAGGTGAGAGATAGTATCTCGGTGCAGTTGTCATTTGCATTTCTCTCGAGGCCCTTTATAAAAGTCTTCAGAAAAGAGGAGTGCCGTCTTTGGTTAATGCAAGTTTTCAGAAAAATTGGGCTTTCTCAGTGGAGGAGCGACTGGGCTGCGCTGCCGGGACATCCCCGAAGCCCGGCTGGAGGAATTGGCTTACTGCAGCTCGGCGTCCGGGGGCACGGGAGGGCTCAGAACTAGTCCGCGTGCAGTTTCCCAGATGGGTGATGCACGAGAACGTGCCAAGTGTGCCAATGGGTGTAGGGAGATTTCCCTCTCTAGTTATGCTAGATCTCTTGCAGATCTGGAATGTACCTCGTGTTAGATTCCGAGTTGTCCTGCAGCCAGGAAGCTCATTTAACATTGCTTCACTCCGAGTTTCCCACGCTTATGTGCCATTGAAGCTTTTTTCCGCCATGACACCTGTAACGTCCCTGCGTGCTGGCGCGATGGCCCAGGACACTTTGGGGTGGGGGGCACTGTCCTGGCTCCCTTCTTATCACCTGTCTCTCATGCTGTGCTGTTTCCAGACCTGGCACCCACTCCACTGTCGTAGCTTCCACTGTGACTGCTCAGCTGTGCCATGTTGGTGGCTCACCGTTGTCACACTCTGGCCACAGGGGTTCTTCTATTCTTCTAAAATGTCTCCTCTGCTGCTCTGCTGACCCTCAGCGGCCTTCTCGCTCTTGCTTAGGCTACAATCCACATTCTGGAGGCGCTGGCCCCCATCCCGACCTCATTTCCCTCCGGTCTCACCGTCACTCACCTGTGCCAACCCCCTGGCCCCGTGGCCGCCCTGCTGGTCTCTGCAGTGTGATGTCAGTCAAGTCAGAGAGATAGACAACAAAATAGAAACCATCATGTCAGGCAGTCATTGGTGGTCTAAGAAAAACAAAGTTGGGTTTGGGGATAGTATGGGTGCTGTGTGTGCTTGAGTAGCCACCGTTGCTGCTCCTGCCTGCTGGGAGCCCTCCCACAATTCACTGCATTCTGGGACCCTGGGACCCTCAGGGTGCGGGCCTGGCCTGCACGGATCTCAGGGCGGTCTCTGTAAATCGGCCAGTGACCGTCTCATTCACTGCCCTCTAGCTTTCCCTTCCCTGCTACACAGCATGTTTGAAGAAATCCTGTTCCTTATTACTGCTCTTCGAGTCACAGAAAAGGGCTGTAAACTCCATGTTTCCAATAAGCAGTTTCCATGAGGTACATTCGTAGGCAGGTGGCCTCTTCACTTCAAGCCTTTTAATTACTTGATGAACTTCTTTCCGAGTGGGGTGGTACGAGTGAAGTTAAGCCCACGTCTCCTTCCCTGAGAGTCCCTACTCTCTTCCGAGCACTCGCTACCAGGACGAGGCAGTATTAGATACTGGAATTAGCGTTTTCTGTCCGAGGGGATTTAGTGGTTTCAAAAGAGAGTAAGATTGTTCGCAGTTAGAACAGGCTTAGACCAACAATATCCCATTAACATAGCACATGAGGTACAGCCCGTGCGGAACCCCGGCACTACTCAGATAACAGTAAAACACACAGAAATGGGGGCGGAAACAAAAAGGGCATTGTTCCTGCTGCCGGACAGGTCTGGCGCTCCACACAGGACCTGCTGTTGATAGAAAGCTGCCGGAAGCTTTCTGAGGTTCATTCAAGGCCCCCTGCCAGAGCTGGTGATGTAAAAGGTAGGGTTGTAACAAAACTTCTCATTCTTTCGGGTTGTAATGTGTGGTATTAACATGGAATATCTTTAGAGGCCTGGCAGCCCTTTTCTTCAAGACGTGGGTTGAAGAAGTCGCTGGGTTTTACTTTTGCCAGTGCACTTCTCTTGGCGTCTTGAATTGGACGACGAGTATGGGAATGTGAGGGCAGCAGGAGGAAGAGGCTGATGACAAACATCTCAAAGCCACCTTCTTGGTAGTAGTGACTATGGTCATCGTTCGGGGCTGCGCCTCTCTTCTCCCTAACCGTTTCTTTCCAGGGAAGACCATACAGACCAAAAAGGTTCAGCCGGGGACGACAGTGGACTGGCTATGTGGGTGGCCTTCGGATTTGACACAGTGTGAGTTGGGAGGCCTTGCCTTGAAGGGTAGTGACCCCCTGGTGATGAAACGGATGAGGGCTGGTGTGGGGAGCCTCAGTGGGGACCTCACTGCGCCCCTTACTGGCTGTGTGACCTTCAGCATGTCACCTAGCCTCCCCAAAGCTGCCGCAAAATGTTGAGAGGTGAAAAATAGAGGCTGAGCATTCTGAGTACTAGCCTTTTTTTTTTTAACCGTGTGTCTTAGTCCATTTGGCTTACTCTTATAGCAAAATACCACAGACTGGGTGGCTTATAAACAACATAATTATATTTTCCATAGTTCTGGAGGCTGGCAGTCCGAGATCAGGGTGCCTGCATGGCCAGGTCTCGTCAGAGCCCTCTCCCAAGTTCAAAAATGGCCGCCTTCCCACTGCGTCCTCATGTGGTGGGAGGGGCAGGCGGCTCTCTGGGTCCCCCTTGTAGACACACTGACCCCATTCACGAGAATGGTCTCCCTCATGACCTGATCACCTCCCACAGGCCCCACCTCCTAACACTGTCACACTGGGCACCGGGGTTCCAGCGTGGGAATTTCGGGGGGAGGTGGGGTAAACACTCAGATCACAGCACACTGCACAATAATGGAGGTCATTCCAGTACCACCTTTTGTTTGGGCAGTGACCAATTTCCGATCATCTTATTTGAGATGTATAAGCACTGTCTTGAACTCTTAATTAAAAAATTTAAAAATTACTATTTTCTTTAGGAAATGTAATATATTGCTATTTTAGAAAATACCAAAGCATTGAGCACATCCTCTGAATTTGACCCAAGTTCTAGAGAGAATTTGACAAAAAGGGAGAAAACTCCCAAATGATTTTGCAGGTGTGAAGGAAGAGGTTATCTGGCCTTTCAAGTTTTTGCTAGATGCAGATCCAACACGTCTGGAAAATGGAACTGGCTTGAATTCTCTGAAACATTGCTTGCCTGTATATAAGCCTGTGGACTGTACATTGGCCGCTCTGAGTAAGGGTACACCCGTGGTATCGGGGGCCCCCAGTGCAGACTTGAGAACTAGGGGGTGGGGGTTTGAGTCCCAGTTCTGCCAGACTTTAGCTTGTCACCTTGGGCCACTTAATCTCTCTGAGACTCAATTTTTTTTTCATTAAAAAAAAATCTCAGAAGATTATGCTTATCTTGTAAAGCCATTGAGGGGATGAAAGGAGGTGACAAACGTAAAGCACACAGCAACACTTTGTCACCTAGTAGGTCCTTGAGACATTAAACTACTTTAATATTGCTATTTGTATAGTTACATAATATAACCAAATAACATATACTATATAGGACATTTATATGAGGTTATAGTTATATAATGACAATTTTGTTATATTTTGATGTGCTCTACAGTAATATATAACCATTTGTAAATGGCAGTGTTGCAGAGATTCCTAGAACATTGAGGTCACGTTCTCCAGCAGCTTCCACACGGTTTAAACAGTGGCATCTCTTTCCCTTCCCCACAAACATCATCTTCTGCAGAAGCAGGATAGCCGAGGCTGCAAGCAGGGGAGGGAGGTACTTGCTGAAGCAGGGCCGTGGTCCCCAAGCCCTAGCAGGCTTCCCGTTTAGCTGCTCCTGCTCACCACGTGGGGATACCCTTGGAACTGAGTGAAAACAGCTGCTCTGGGCCAGTCTTCATTCTTCTGCAAGGCCTCAGAGCGCTCGGGTAGAGCCAAGGCCGGAGCCCACGTCTGCGCGGTGAAGCTGGGCTTCCCCTAGGCACTGCACGGTGTCCGCTGATAGGATGGATTACAGGGTGCTGATCCCTCGGCCTGATGGGAATTGCAGCCCATTTTCCTGTGTCTGGCAGCCGTCCCCAGCATAGAAGCTGCTTCCTTAACAGACTGCTGGCTTTGGCCCTGGGTTTCCTAGTGGCCACCCTAAGGCTTTATAGTTGCTAAAAAGTGAAAAGGAAATCACAACACTCGAGTACAAAGCTGGGGCTCACATAGCTGGCATCCCTCAGTGCAGCCTGAGCGGTGGCTGTGTGTCCGTGGCTATTGGACTAGCAGAGATTTTCAGGCAATGGAAACAACTCCGTTTAAGGCAGTCGGGTTCCATTTCTCCATACGGGTGTCAGTGTCAAGGTGGTGAGCCCTTGGCTGTGTTTTTCATTCTGGGGCAGCCAGTGGACCTGGTTAGCAGGGGCTGTGGTCACTGACTGTTACAGGCAAATCAGACTTTTCTGGCCTTAGGTTTTTGTTGTTTTTATTCAGTCTGGAAATGCTGTAATCCTTTTCTACAGAGTTCATCAGCCTATGTGGGTTGTGGTTTGTGCCATAAATGAGATGTATTGGGAAGCCTTTGATCAGAAGATGAATACAAGAAGACATTATTATGTAAATGAGTAGATTTTTTTTTTTCCTGCAAGAAAAGTCAGGCCACTTCCTTGGCAGATGTGAGATGGATGGCCCTTTATTCCTGTCTTGCGTTAGAGACTCTTGATTCTCCATAGAAAAGCCGAAGTGGAAAAACACATGGCCAGGCCATGTTGGGATTTGGGGATGTCCCCATTTACTGTGTGGGGTCCCGTGGTGCGCCTGCATCCGCTGTCTGTGGAAGAAAGAGGCCTTGGGAGCAGTTTTCATAAATATTTGATTTGAAACTGATGGCAGTCACAGCACGGCCGCGAGCCCCCGAGCCCAGCTCCAAAGGGAGGGGATGGTTTCCTGCTCGTTCTATTTGTCCTTCTCTCATTCCAAGGGCGCTGACAGCTCAGATCAGCTCCGGTGCTGAGTTTTGCTGTGAGTTGTGACGCATGTGGCCAGGAATTTGTTAATGATAATAAAGTACCAGAGTTGGTGAATTATTTACTTTTACTCCCATGAGCAAGTAGGTCCAGAATTGTCCTGATAATAGTAATAATCGCCGCAAACATCACACACCAGGCCTCTGCCAGACCAGCCCTTTCCTTACACCTTGTTACTAAATGGGAGAAACATTGTTAGTATCTGCACGTGAGATGAGGAAACTGAGGTTTAAAGAGGTGAAGTGGCTTGCCCAGGGTCGCACTGTAGAGCTGGAGTGTCACTTGTACTCACCAGCAGGCCGGGATGCTTCTGTGTGAGTGGAAAATAAGGGCGATTGGACTGGCCGTTAAGATCGAGGTTTTCAGTGAACACGGGGGCAACAACTTAGAACCAGAAGCGGTGTAATGGTGGAGGTGGAACCTGCCACGTACGCCGGTGACTTTCCAGAGGAATGCGTTCCGTGTCTGGAGCGAAGGACTCCACGTTCTTTAGCCCTGAGGTCTTCTAAGACTCAAGACTTAGGTATGGAAGATGTGACAAAGGACACGGTGCAGGAGGCTGCGTGCTCTTGGAAGGCCAGGGCCAAGCCTCGTCTTGGTCAGCCCTCTGCCGCTGCTGCCCGGAAGCAGGCCTCGTGCACACAGGGGCAGGTGGGAAGGAAGGAAGGAAGGAATAGTGAGAGGAAAGGAAGTTTGAATGCATGGAAGGAAGGCATGTTTGAATTGAAGGAAAGAATTGAGGAGGTGTGTAGTAGAGAGAGAAGGATAAATTAGAACCAGCATGAGGTAAAACAAAGAGATACATGAGAGTTTTCAACTTTCGCGCAAGGCATCCTTAGTGAAAGGTCGCTACTCGTTGCTGTTTCCCATGTACCCTCCTTGTGCCCAGAACGCAGCCGTATGTTTATTTAGCGGATGGCTTTGCCCAGATGCCGGGGCTAAGTGAGTAAGACCTGATCCTCCTCTCAGGGGGGAGTCTAAGGTCTCAGGCAGTTATTTGAGCTGGTGACCTCGTTGTCTTATCCCCAGTGGGACCCTGACCGTACCTGGTCCTCACCTGAGGGCACACGTCTCATCTCTGTGCTCACCACAACAAGGCGGCCCTGTGCGATCTCCGTCCTCCTTCGCCAAAACCTCATCTTCCCTGTTTCCTACCTTCCTATGAAGCCTTTGAGGTTTTCGTCACGTTTAATGGAATGCGATCATCTCGCATGGAATGACAGTATTTTTCTTTTTTAACCAGGATTGACCGTAAGATGTCAAATGCTCACACCAGCTACAAACTGGACGAGGCACAGGCTATAATGAATGAGCTCCGGACCATCAAGAAAGCCATTTGCACAGGCGAGAAGGAGAGGCGGGACCTGATGCAGGTAAGAGGCCAGGGCTCTTCATGGCCCTGTGCACCTGTCTGCTACTTGTCTCTCTTTCCTTCGTTTAGGATTTAAAACATATTCTATGTTTATTATATGCACAATTCATATGTATTCTAAGATATACATGTATATATAATATTACGTATGCATATATTTTTTTTATGTGTATGTATACATATATATTTAAAATAACACATGTGAGTTTCCTAGGGCTGCCAGAACGCAGCACCCCAAACCAGGTTGCTTAGAACCATAGAGATTGATTTTCTCAGAATCCACAGGCTGGAAGTTTGAAATCAAGGTGTCCGCAGGGTGGCGCTCTCTCTGAAGGCTCTAGGGGAAGCCCCTTCCTGCCCCCCTCAGCTCCTGGCAGCTGCCGGCACTCCCAGGCTTGTAGATGCATCGTTCCAGTCTCTGCCTTCACTGTCACGTGGTGTTCTCCCTGTGTCTCCGTGCCTAAATGTTCTCTCCTTATAAGAACACCGATCATTGGGTGAGACCCCAGTCTGATGCAGTATAACCCCGTCCTCACTTGATTCCATCTGCAAACACTCTGTTTCCAATAAGCTGCAATTCAGAGGTCCCAGGGCTTAGGACTTGAACACAGTTTTTGGAGGACACAGTTCAAGCCGCAACAATGGGTGATACATTCGTAGTGTTCAATAATCAGAATAATTTAAAAAGTCAATGATAGGGAGGGAGTCTTGCTCTCTGCCCCTTCTCGCACCGCTCATGTTTCTGCGCATGCTCAGCTGCCCTCATGGACAGCGAGGACTGTGTCTGCTGGTCTGTGCCGGCTCCATCACACAACGATCGGCCCCGCCTTTCCCCACATCTGTGCGCACGGAGCTTCTCCATCCTCAGGACACAGCTGCATGACGTTCTGCCACGTGCATGGATGTAATTATATGACTGGGATCGCTGCAGCTTTAGGTTGTTTGACTTTTTTGCACCTTCAGTTTTTGTAGTTTCTCTTACTTTTAGAAAAAGTTGACTTTTTACACATGGACACACACTGGTCTTTTTACTCCACCCTGGCATGCATGCAATTGTTTCTGTTACGAGTTTTTTTTTCCTCAACACACTAAGTTCACATCTAGCACCTGGTAGGCATTCGTGTTGATTCTGCAGAAGGATATGGGAATCGAAGCTCAGATTCATTGGCCGAACGACTCAGGTACACACATAACTGCTTTGTAGGGCATTCCCTCCTAAGGTCAGGGACAGGTGAGACTTGCAGAGTGTCCCCAGGGTGCCCTTTAAATGGCAGGTTCCTGAGCCCTACCCCAGGCCTACTGGACTGACTCTCTGGCCAAGGGGCCCAGAAATCGGTATTTTCAGGCACCCTCTCCCAGTCGTGAGAGGCAAATGGTCCGTTGTCAGCTTTTCCCCTAGCCCTGGTAGGGAGGGAGGACAGCTGTGGCTCACCGAGGCGGCATCTTGTGCGCACTGCACGGGTGCTCTGTGGCTGCTCTCCGCCTAGTCCGAGCCTGAACCCCAGGCCTGGGCCGGGTGGTGCTCCACCACCGGGACACGGAGGGCTCGCCCTGGGTGGTCGAGCTGGTGCCCGTGCCCTGGCCTTTGTGCAGAGCTGGGGCAGGGCCACCCAGTCGCCTGAATTGGGTTCCGCACTGTGGAAGCCGAAGATAGGATTTCTTGAAGAGGCTTCAGATCTCAGCATCTTCTCTGAGGAGCTCCAGGGCAGTATCTTCTGGTAGAATCAACTAAGCTGTTTTGTTTGTCTTATACGACCTGAACGATACTGGCCCACTCCAGGATGCCTTTGTCTGTGTCCAGAGCCAGCTGCACGTGCTGGACTGCACCTGGGTGCCCTGGTGTCTGCAGAAGTAGTCTTTTAAAAAACTGTAGGCAATTGATTTCTCTTTAACCTTCACTCAGAGGGGTTCTCCGTGCCGCATACATGCTTCCTCTGATTTTTGGCAGACTAACGTACATACGTGACATGACTTCTGACCATGTAGAATTATGCTTGAAAAGTTAGGTTATGAAAATGTGTAGATGTCGTCTGGAAGCTGTTTTCACCTTCCGTGTGGTTTATAAAGACGTCAGGGTAGCGTTTGTCTCAGACTCATTTACCGATAGAACATTTGGGATGCGAAAGCCCCTCTCCTCACCTTTTTGAGGGACAGTTCAGAACGAAAATGGTACGAATTTAAGGTGTACAATGTGATGATTCGATACGCATATAGATTGTGAATTGATTACCACAGTAAAGCTCGTTAACACCTCCATCACCTCACATACTTACCTTTGCGGGGGGTGTGTGTGTGTGTATGCGTGATGAGGACTTTGAAGACCTGCTCTCTACGCCAGTTTCAAATACGCAGCACGGCATTGTTAACTGGCGGCGCCATGCTCTACGTCACTCCCCCAGGACTTAGTCATCAAACTGGAGGTTTGTCCCCTTTGACCGACGTCTCCCTGTTTCCCCCTCCTCCCAGGCCCTGGCAATGGCAGCCACCCTCCTACTCTCTGGTTCAAGGAGTTCGGAGTGTTTTGGAGGGAATGGGGTTTTGTTTTGTTTTTTTAAGGAGACACAAAGTTTTGAAAACCGATAAGAGTGGTACCACAGTTCTCGATATTATTCACATGGTGCCAGGACGACTCCATTGCTACCTGATTTAAATCGCTGAGCATTTTATTCCAGGCGCATGCAGTGCTGGACACGTCTCTTAAACCCAACAAGAATGGGGTTGGGGTGGCCAGCCCTCCGGGGAAGAAGCGGCTGCCCTGCAGCCGGAGTGCAGCGACTGCCTTTAGAGAGAGAGGCGCGTCACCATCCCTGTTCACCTGGCTTGTTCGTTCCGTTGCAGAGCCTGGCCAAGCTCACTGACGGGTTCAGGAATAACTTTTCTCTGAACGATCCGCAAGAGGCCCCTCACCAACAGGGCGCTGTTGGCGAGTCTCATCAGTTCTGTGATGCTGGGTCTCAGACCGACATCATCGGAGAGGTATGCTCACCAGGGGGAGAACTGAGTGGGTCGGGAGAGAAGGGCTGCTTTTGGGTTGCCACCTCTCATTTGCTTTAATTTTCCACCGTCTCTTCGGAAATGCTTTGGCTTTTGTGCCACTGAGTTTGAAGAAACAAATTCGTTTCTCACATCCACCTGTGAAGGCTCAGTGGCCTGGGATACAATGTAATTGCTTATGACCTCTAACTGTGTGATTCGGCTTTTTAAAAATGGCAGAATCATTTTGAGAGTTGAGTTTAGATGATTTTTCTGGCAGGCATAGGACTTTCTAGAGTATGAATCAGCTAACTTGTTCTGTAAAGGTCCAGATAGTAAATACCTTAGGCCTTGTAGACCATGCAGTGTCTGCCGCCCCTACACAACTGTGCTGTAGTCCCAAAGCAGCCATAGGCAATGTGTGAATAGTGGGTGGGGCTGTGTTCCAATAAAACTTTATTTATAAAAAGAGGTGGGTGGGCCGGATTGAGCCTTCCAGCCTTAGTCTGCTGATCTCTGGCTTAGACCAGTGGTTTTTCAGGGCGTTGTAGCTGTCTCACCCTTGGGTTACACTTCGGTGCTATTTCTTACTCTTCTAAAACAGTGGCAGGAAATTGAATTGAATTAAAATTAATTTTGTTTGGGACTTGAAAGAATGTCATAATGCCCCCTTTTGATGATTAGTGAAACCTTGAGTTAGCCACAAAAATCAAGTTGGCAATCGTCTCTGAAGCAGGGTGGCAAAGGCTGGAAAACACTACTACTGTAATGCCTTTGGGTGATGTTTATCATTTATTTGTTATGAATGGAAAAACAGTTTGGATATTTGGATGGCTTCTTTTCCTTTGGGCTTCTTAAGTAAGGATGAAATATCAATGGAATACAGAATGCCCTCCCTCAAATTAAATAGAAAGAAAAAAAAAAGGAAGGGAAGAACCATTGACAAAAGCCTCTGGGTTTTAAATAGTTAGCTAATATTTTTGAATTTTGGTAGGTAGTGCCTCTGTGAGGGGAATCTAATATTTTAAACAGTGACTTCTTGTGTCTTGGATGTTCTGGACTGGCCTTATTCTCAGTTTTGCCCTCATTGTTTTTTGAAGTAGGATCGGGCATTTGTGACCAGGCATCTTTGGGTTAAAGACTAATGGTGACCATGAGAAGAATCTGTAAGTCAAAAATGTCTGGCATTTTTTGCCCAGAGATTTTGGCAGGAAGGAAGGAAGGAAAGAAGTACAAGACTCAGTGCGTTGCGTGACTCGGTCATTGCTGCTTATCGAGGGGTTAGAATTAGAATTTAGAGAGGCTTAACTCACTTGAGAGAAACAGGTTAGTTTGCAGGTCCTCTCCTGGCTTTGTGGAAACGTCCGGGGAGAGTGGCTGGTTACGCGGCTGTGCGGAGCCAGCGGGAACTGGTGCGCTCGATGAGAATCTACTGCACAAAATGGGACGGATTGTTTTGCCTTTGTACCAACTTTTATCAAGTAGTTCCACATTTCTTTTAAAACTTAATTTATTGTTCGGAATGACACAATAAATAAGTACACTTTGTTTAAAAAAAATCCACCGATGTTGGAAAAGCAAAAGTCTCCCGGCCCCGCTGATCAGAGGTGGCCGCTGAGTGAGTGGCATTTGCTGTGTTTCCTTGTAGACCTTTGAAAAGTGGAAACGGAAAGATGAATTCAGATCGTCTTCCCTGTTGCTAAAAGTTGAAATGGATTTTCTATTTTGAAAATATGTTTTTAATATGCTTTCCTTCCCCTCCCCCGCCCTGCTCTGTTTTGGAAAGTTTGTCTTCGACGATAAAACAAGACTTGTAGACCGAGTGAGGCTCAATTGGCAGTACGAGGAAGCCAAAAAGAGGTAAGAAACTCCTTTTTCGAATCTTGCTTTCTGCTTACCTGCTTTCTCCCGTGCACAGACTTTCTGGCATCCCACTGTGTCATTGTCCACTTGTTATTGGAAAGTAGTGTCTGATAGAATACAAAATAAAGTAGCTTCTTAATACATATGAGGGGGGACCCCAAAAAACCAGAATTATCTTTTGGAGGGTGGGCCCCTTGTAGTCCAGGCTTCCCCCGCTAGGCAAGTGTTCCAGAAACCCATCTGGATCAGTGCACCGGTTGGTGGTGTTGTGAGGGGCTACGTTTGGCTCCAGCAATTTTTTTTTGAAGACTGTTTGAATGCATTTGCCCATTTCATGGCGGGCGATTTACGAGCCCACCTGGACACACTGTGCTGAGCGTTCAGCAGTTTTTGACCCCAAACGGCACGACCCCCGTGCCCCACCCTTCCTATTCACCTGATCTTGCTCCGAGCGACTTTTTTTTGTTTCCTTGGATGGAAAAAGTCCTCAAAGGGAAACGTTTTGCTGATGTGGAAGAGGTGACACAAAAAAGGGCGGAAGCACGAAAAGGGATCAGAATTGACGAGTTCAAAAACTGTTTTGAGCCGTGGGAAAAAATGTCTCCATAGGTGTATTGCATCCGATGGAGAGCATTTTGAAGGGGACTGAAGTTTAAACATGTAAGGATAAACACAATATTTGTAAATAAATTCTGGGTTTTTTGGGGGGTCCCTCCTTGTTGACAAAATTTCATGTTCATTTAAAATGGTGAAACTCTCAAAATTGCAAATAGTTATAAAGGTATGATTTAATAAAAAGAGAGACTTTTTTGGCCTTCCTTGTCCTCCCAGGTAGCGTGGAACCCCCTGCCTCCCTGCCTCCCTGCCTCCCTGTCTCCCTACCGACCGGCCTCCTTCCCTCCCTTCATACCCCGCGCTCCTTCCCTTCCAGCTGAGCGTCAGCCCCTCAGGCCGCCTTAAGCAAAATGGTTTTCTCTCAAATGTGTGGCTTCTAACTCCATAGGCTAATGGCAAAAGTCATGTATCTTGGTTTGAGAGATGGTCTAATAAGGATTAGGTCAACAGGTGCTGGTAATACCTAATCCAGGGGCATCAAACTCATTGTCACCAGGGGCCACGTCAGCCTCACGGTTGCCTTCAAAGGGCCGAATGTAACCTTAGGACTGCATACGTGTAACTTCTCCCTAACTAGGGGCAAGGAGCTCGGCGCTGCCAGCAGGTAGAAACAAGGTGCCAGGCCGGGCAAACCAAGGTTTCGGCCTGTGGGCCTTGTGTTTGCCGCCTGGGACCTAATCTATTTCACTTTGATAGTGAGAATTGAAAGGCCATCATTTCTGTTAACCTGCCTTGTAAATCATCTGCCTTCTGAAAATCGAGACTTGTCCTCGTTTGTGCATTTTCAAGTTTACCTTTTCCTCCCTCCCTCCCGGTCTTAACCGTAGGGCGCAGGCAAAACTGAGAGGTGGTATGTAGTCCTCACAGGCATGCGGGGCTTTAGCGTGTCCCGTTTCACCCTGTGTGTGCAGGGGCCGTGGTTTCAACAGTCTGACCCTGGCCTGGCGTCCATGTCCTCCTTTTTGAGACACTCTGTTTTGTTTTTTTGTTTGTTTGTTTGTTTTACACTCTGGAAAGAGTCTTCAAACCAAATGATTTGAAAATATGTACTTTGGAAAGCTATAAAGCATATCTTTCTAAAGTTCCTTTTGTTTTAGGGAGTGGGGGAACAGGAGTGGAATGCCAAGTGGGGTGAGGGGGTCTTTTCTGGAAGCTTAGTAGTTGGGTCTGCTCAGTATACTGTATCATTCATGGATGTCTGGAAATCCACTTTGTTGCCTTTTTAGAAAATGTAAAAATAGCAACAAAAGCCGATCATCTGACTCCCCGCTGGAGGGCAGGCTGGGACTGACATGGGCCTTTGTTTGCCGGGCCTCTGCCCCGTCCTTCCCGTCTTTTCCCGAGGTGCTCGCGGTGGGCTTTCCATTTGCCCGTGGACCGTGGCCAAGCCCCTGTGGCCGCGCTGCTTATCTCCGGGCTCAGATTCCCCGTGCAGGCTCATTCCTTCCCCGGAGCTGCCTGGGGTTCGTCAGGCGCTTGTCCCTTTGGGGTGTTCCTCTGCTCATTCTCACATGTTTCTTCTGGAACTGCACAATGTGGGCGCTGGAATTTGCTGTGTTGTATAAAACGCAGAAACTAGGTGGTTGCTACACTCGGGAACATAATTGTTACGTGTTTCGCTGTGACATTTACCAAACATAGCAAGTGATTTCTTTGTTTTCCAGAGATGGTATGTCGAGATAGTACATTTGGGCAAACAGTTAAGTATTTGAGAAACTTGTTCAGGGGAGGACACTGCACTTCCTCGTATCTGTTAAATGAAAGAGGTACTGCAAGATGGCTGGAACCTTGGCATGAAAAACACTGCAGCTGCAGAAGAGGGTCCTGTCCCCAGAGTTTCAGCCTTTGTGGGACAGTAGGAGCTCCGCGGAGATGCCTTTCTGGGCTGCAGTGGCGACCCAGAAAGGCATTTCTGGGATGTGCCATGCAGACGTCCTGGGGTTCCCCACTCGCAGTGGTCCCCAGCAGGGGCAAGGGGAACTAACTCTCCAGGGGACTTCCGGCCACCTCCACAGACGGCCTGGGTTGTTACAACTCTGGGGGAGGTGCACTTGGCACCTGGTGGGTGAGGATCAGTGACGCTGCTCACCACCCTCCAGTGCCCAGGATGCCCCGCACAAAGAATGACCTACCCCCAGTGTCACCATTGCCAAGGCTGAGAACCCCCGCTCTGCGCTGGAGGGGTGTGGCATCTCGGCGGGGCCATCACCGCAGGATTTCCCAGTGGCCCACCCCGCCAGCTTCATCCGCACAGAGGAGCTGCTGGGGGGCTGGGGGACCGCACTGCTGCTCAGTGCCCGCCCTGTTGCAGGGGTTTCGAGGAAATCAAGTGGTTTGTGTGGTGTAATCACATGGCGTCTCTAACCTGTTTGGGAGATCAAGTCCTTCACAACTAGCCAAAATATGTGGGGAGACCAGGGGTTCTGCCTGGGAGTGGGGATACTCCTGGTTGGATATGAGTGAGTACACATGGCCAGGGTATCTATGTGTGTGTGCACACACGACATGTGCATGTTTGCATATATGTGCATATCTGCACAAGCATTTTGATTTTATGATGTGAATAGTACATGCATACGCTGTTTTTGTCAAAGGCACTGTCATAGAGGCCATCCGTCTCCCCCTGGCCAACCCCACCTGCCATCGTTCATGGTTGAGTGTGAAACCTTCCAGCCTTTTATGTGAACATTTAACTAAATTCAGACCAGTGTACTTAAATGTGATACATAGCTTCTGTCACGTGAGAACCACTGGCCTTTGGATGGCCATTTAGATGGTTCCAGTCCTCCCCCCCCAACAGCGCGCCGGTTAACGGACCCCGCCTCGCAGAAGCGCCTGTTTCCTCAGATACTGACTAATGCGCTGTCTGGGTCGAGAGACACGCACACAGAAAGTCTGGATCGATGTCCCCAGATTGCCTTCCAAAATGACTTAACCACTTCACACTGCCACCTGTGATGGCTGAGAGTACTGGTTTCCGTGTCTCCTCAGCATCATGAAGCACCATTGTCCTTTGTAAATTTTGCTAATGGAATGGGCGGAGACATTCTCTCAGTTGTCACATGCTTTCCCTGGTTATAATGGTGCAGTTTTGCTCTGGCGGTGCAGCGCAACATAATTTTGTGTGACTTTGGGCTGTTTAAATTGCCATGTCTGATTTTTTTTTTTCCAGACAAATGATCCTTTCAAAGCATGTGAGATCCCATCATTCCTCTGTTCATAGTGGATCTCAACCATTGACGGGGCAATTTTTGGCCCCTAGGGGGACATTTTTGGTTCTCGTGACTGCTGTCATCGAGTGGGTGGAGCCAGGGGATTCTGCCAAACACCCAGTATGCACAAGACAATCCCACAGCGGGGACCTAGGTGGCCCAGAGCGTCAGTAGCAGCGTACTTGAGAAATCTTGCTCTTGTCTTGCTCCTCAATTTCTGCTGTTTGCAGACAACGCAGGCCTACAGGAGCAGGCAGAGGGGGAACTCTGCAGGTGGGATCGATAAACTCAGGGTCTTGAGGTGGCGAGATGATCCCGGATTATGCAGATGGGCTCAGTGTCATCCGAAATCATACCAGCCCTCTGTCTGCAGAACCTCTGGGGCCTTGCCCTTTCCCCCTCCCTCCCTTTTAATTGTCACTCGAGGACATGCTTATTGATTTCAGAGACCGAGGGGAAGGGGAGCACAAAGGGAGGGGGAGAAACATCCATGTGAGAGAGAGACGGATCGGGTGCCTCCTGCATGTGCCCTGGACTGAGCCCACAGCCCAGGCTTGTGCCCCGACTGGGAATTGAACCTTCGACCTCTTGGTTTATGGGATAACGCTCCAACCAACTGAGCCATCCTGACCAGGATGGCTTTGGTGTTTCTACACCAGGAGAGGTTTCTGTATTTAAGGACTTCAGAGAAGTCTTTCCTTGTGTGTCTAGATGTGAGTGTTTTTCCACAGTTGGGACGTCATCAGCATGCAGTGTTGTGGACAATGAGAGGTTTCATGTGTATCTGGATTTAAAGGATGTTTGTGGAAATGCAACTCATAATTCCAAATGGTGGTGTGATTTCTAGAGAATTCTCCAGACCAAAGCAGCACTCTCATGACTAGCTTTGTGTTCTTAACTCTGGGTCATGTGAGATGCACCCAAACATCCGCTGCTTCCTCTCCCCTCAGGGACACCCCTTTGGATTCTCAAGGCAGACTCTAGGATGGGAATATTGGTTAGGCTTCATTGGTTAAAAATTGCAGAATTTTTTAAGGCCAATTTGGAAGAGCAAGTCTTCTTGAAGCAATCCCGGTGACGCAGATAGCTCCTTATTTTTAACCTAAGAGCACTTGTTCCAGAACTGTGCACAAACTGTAGCTGTTTCCATAGAAACACTCGCCGTCCAGATAGGAACAAAACATTCGGCCCATCCAGTTTCTCTGTGTCTTAGTGTTTGTTGCCGGGATGGGTCCTGCTGTTCATCCGTTGTCAGGAATCAGGGTAGTGTTAGGATTCCAGTGGAATTTGATCAGTCGCTTGGATTTTTCCTTCATTTCTCAAGTGGCTGTGTATCTGGGTTTTGGGGGTGGGGCTGGGCTACGAGACACAAAGGAAAGGGTCCGTGACGTCGTGGCTCCCTCTCCCCATTCAGGCCAAGAGAAAGAAGCCTGCAGACGCTCTGCTTTTCATTTGAGGAAGTTGCTCTCGGAAGATCTGTGCATTCAAAGGGGAAAAGATGTGAGGGCAGGGAGGAATGTTGGGGTACTAGCAGACCCCTTATGCCGCATATTCTAGATTCAGACTTCTCGGGTTTCCAGTGTAGGATAGAACGTTGAGCTGAATGGACGCTGGTTTATCGATACTTAGTTCAGTCAGCTGAAGTGATTGCATCGTTCATCTTAGATCTCAGTTGAGGTTTTCTGGAAGTTACGCATTTTTATTGAAATGGATATTTACAAAAAGAAAGCTAAGGAGAGCAACCTAGAGGATCAAATCTGTAGCTGTAATTGAAATCTGAAGGCCCGAGGCTCTAAGCTGACACGGCGTCCTGGAATGTAGCATTGGGATCCGTCACGTCTCATCACTGTCACATGGGCCCGTGGCTTGCCTGGACTGCCACTTCTGTTCCAGAAAGCCGCAGTATTTTAGGAACATGTGAAATTATATAGTAGACTGCAGAATTTGCTGCAAGTCAAATAATTGGGGATTACTCTGGCTATGTAAGAATGCCTCCAAACTGTGTAATATAGAAAGCGCATGTTTTCTTGGAAAAATGCAAATCATATTTGAGATTTTCATGTGAACTGGGAAGGCCCGAGTAATGCCTACAGTATAAATGCAGGTTTCCATTCGCAGTCTAATGGTGCCTGGATTGTAACAGAAAAGGTGTTTGGGCAAAACTAGGAAAGGAAAAATGATTCTTATTTTAGTTCTGTCCACATTAGACCTGTTCAGGGAATAGAATTTGGAAATCACATAATAAATATGAAACCTGAATTCTTGACTGACGGTTTGCTTTCATTTCTTCACTGCCACGAGCACGAGGTCATAGATTTTAAAGCTTTTGAGGGCATTTGTGAGAGATTATATATAGGCCATAAAATGTATTACCTATCGAAAATAAGAATCAATAAAAATACAGTTGACTTGTAGGGAAAAAAGAAGCCTTGCCAATTTTAAGTGGCTCTCAGTTCTCTTTAAAAATGAACTGGGAAAACGTTCTTTTTTTGTAAACTTGAATCATGACCTCGCTTTGCTCCCATGTATTTAATTTCACTGAAGTGATATTTCAGAAAAGAACCATTCTGGACATTTTTTCCCCCTTGTTTTACCCACAATTGGAATGATGGTAGTCACAGGATTGGGGCTCCGACCCTGGGGTCAGCTGTTTGGCGTGGATGTAGAAGAAGGGGCGTTAGAACCGTGTTAGCCTCAGGCAGTGAGTCTGTTCCCTGCAGTAAACCCAACACACCCAGGTTGCTCCTCAAGGGGGCGCTCGTCTCCAGGCCAGTGATGTGCTAGACAAGGCATATGGTTTTAAAGGCAAAGCTGTCTTGCCTGTCCCTTGGCGAATGTACAAGAAATCATTGAGGGAATCCTAGAGCTTTCAGCTTCCAGTGCAGACAGACAGACACGTGTGTGTCTCTTGACCTGGCCGAGAGCAGGCCCTGCGTGTCTGCCTCCAGAGTGCAGACACAGGGGACAAATAGCACCTGCAGTAGATGCCAGTGTCCCCCAGAGTCATATATGGCTCTGAAGTGGACATGCAGCCGTTTGCATCATTGGTAAACGGGATCATTTTTTTAAAAAGCACTAGTCTTAAGCATAGCAGTGCTTGCCTGGTGCTCAGCACAGCCCAGACAACTTTTCCAGATGGGTTGCATGAAGTCAGCTTCTTCCAGACCTTCTTTCTGCTCCCGAGGTTGTCCCTCACCATATGTCCTTGCATATTTTTCTCACAAGTTGTGGAAAGTTACAGTGCCTGTGTCCAAGTTGGGCCGCGGTACGACTTCTTGGATGCCCACAGTGGGCAGACCTTTTGAAATTTGCCCTTTGCCTTTGCTCCCTCACGCAATTCCTTTTCTCCCCCGTCATTCTTTGTTCTGATACTGGATGTTCCTTGAGATTTTCTGGGAAAGAGTAGGATTATCTAGGTTTGCATCTTCTGTCACCCTTGGCAACTCAAATCCTTGGAGCACAGCGGCTAACCTGGACCCAACTCACATGGAATCTTGATCCCATGTGTAAACCTCAGAAATCTCAAAAAGAGTGCTTCTAAAATATGCCTGCTTGTAGTGTACGTTTGAGAGGTAGCACATATTACAAGGCAATGGCGCTACCTTTAGCTGGGCTCAGATGGGCTTTCCTGTGGACCCACGAAATTGAAATGAAACATCATGAGGACACAATGGATTTGCTCATTGTTCTTCATCTCTTTTGTATTTATTCCTTACCTTTGACTTGTCCTGATCTATAGTACAATGTTCCAGAAGTTTCATTGGGTATAGTGTCTGATTTGGCACTAACTTATTTATGGGTCTGCTTGGAGTGTATTTTCCTCGGGCTTCGGTTATATGACGGCCATAAATTTTCATTACGCTAATTAGACAGAGGTGGACGCCTCAGCGCAGCCGGATCCCTAACTCTGTTCAGCTGCCTCTGTCATTAGTTTTCTCAGTGACATGATGTGGCACCATTTTCCAACACATTTGCAGGAAATTAGTTTTAAGTTAGAAAAGACCTTGTCTAATAAAGCTACTGACGTTCAACTATTTTCTTTACCTTCTCGGGGAATTGGAGGTGAGTAAATGCATACATTGAAAGCAGTGGACTCCGGGTTTTCTGGTTGGTTTGGTGCTTGAGGAGGGGATCTCGCCTGGTCCTCTGGCCGGGCTGCCTGGCCCCCGTGCCCATGTCTGGTTCAGGAGGAGACTGTGTTGGTTCAGGGCCGGCCGGCAGGCTGTAATGCACGGGCCAGTCCTGGCTGACTGTCGGCACCTATGGGGAGCACAGTGTTGAGGAGGATTCTGGAGTCTGGGCCTGGCAGGCAGGATGCCAGCTCTGGTTAGTGACGTGTGCCCTGGGCATGGGGACCGGTAGTCTCAGGAGCACTTTTGCCATGCCTGTTTTGGTGAGGGTCATCTCGTGGTGCCTAATGCAAGCTCCTGAGAGCCCCAAGGCCAGTGAGCGCCCTCCAGATCGGGTCCGGCTGCCTGAAAGCAGAGGGTGTCCAAGTTGAGCAGGCATCACCAGCACCTGGAAGACTTGTCAAAACCCAGATCGCCCCACGCGGTCCCCGGAGTACCACTGTCAGCAGGCCTGGGTGGAGCTTGAGGTGCACACATGTAACGAGCTCCCAGGTGGTGGAGAGGCTGTGGGTCAGGGACTCCACCATGAGAGCTGCTGCCTTGGAGGCCGCAGGACTGTGTGCTCCTGACACTGGCCTCCCTTGAAGCTCCCCGGGACCTCAGGGAAGTCTTTGGATTTGGTGTTCGGACATGCATGCCAACCTCTGTCCTCCACAGCGCTGGGTTCGGGTTGAGTCTGGCATTCCTTGTTTCTGCCTGGGAATGGATCATGCTCATGGCTAGCCACACTTAAACTTAAAAGCATTCTACCCCCGCTTTGAAAGGATGCTCTGAAACCACGAGCCATATCTGTTTCACTTGATCTGTGTTCCCCAGCACCCCAGGACACAAAAAGTGGTGCAGTCTGTTTGCCGGGCAAACACGTGGACACGGAGGCCCGTGGAAAGTGACGACAGAGCCTGTATTTTGTACCTGGAGGATGTGGTGCCGACGGACTTAGGGCGGCTCACTGGGTTGCACTCAGAGCAGCTTGCACCACGCCCACGCGCACACTCACCAGGGCCGACTCTCACCCTTCCGTACATTTGCTGGCGTGTATATTCACTGCTCCACGCGTTCGGCCCTTGTGGGCTCTCTGCTCTCTGCATGGCATTCGTAATTTCACACACGGTCAGGGTCTCCTGGGCAGGAGCGAGCCCACCGAGCACCGGGCTTCAGGGCTCCTCGTTTAGGAGCACTGTGACGGGCGCAGTCTCTCCTGAACTTTCTCACGGTGGGCGTTGGCAGTTAGGCACGGCCGAGCGGGCGGGAAGCAGGAAGCCCTCTTGTGTGTGCAGTGGCGTTTAGCTGGCGGTGATGGGAGATGGGGAGCGAAGAGCCAGCTCCCTCCCGCTCTGGGACAGGACTGCGTAGGAAACCACGAATCTGAAACCACACGGCACATGGGTGTGTGGAGGACTGCCAGCCTTTTTGTCAGTTCTTTGAAACAAGCATGATGTGGTCCCCCCGAATCTCATATACAGGGTGATCACACTCATTTGTATACACAGATTTTCAAACTCTTTATTTTTGTGAGTTCATGGTCACTCGGTGCAGTCATTGCAGTATTTACTCAGTAGAGTGAGTTTCTAGAATCAGCGTGATGGTGCCGAGAACGAGTGAAGGCGGTTTTGGAAGTTCCTGCATTTTTCTCTCTCCGTTCCTTGCAGAGTCTCAAATATCCAGCAGCAACTGGCCCAGCTGGAGAGTGAGTCCTGGCCAGGCATGGCCGAGGCCGACAGGGACCGGCTGCAGCTCATCAAGGAGAAGGAGGCCCTGCTTCAGGAGCTGCAGCTCATCGTCCAGCAGAGGCGGCCGGTGGAGGACGTGGCCCGGCTCGAGGAGGAGAGGAGGCGCCTGGAGGAGGAGATCCAGCGCGCTCGCGCCACCTCTGTGCAGGGCGCCACGGAAAGGTGGGCTTAGCCTCCGGACTTCCAGGAGCAGGACCCAGCTTCTAGTGAAGAACGAACCCGAAAAGCTCCACTGGTAATCCTGTGTATGGCTGGAGAAGGGTGTCTGCCGGGGCAGCTACTGCCGGGCCAGCTTCCTTGCCAGGCAGAGAGAAGGTGGAGGCGTATCGGGCGTTGTTCAGGGTGCCGGCGGTGCATTTTCAAGCCAGACAAAAACAGTCTGTTGTTGGGGCGTTTATGACTCGAGTGTGCTTTTTAGTTATTTAGCCGTTCAAACGGAAATCATTTGCGGGATGGAATTTGTCGTTGGATTTCTTGTTAGAGAAATGTATCTGATGTCTTTGAGACCCACCCATGGGCTCTTTTCTCACCTACAGGATCCTGCTTCAGGAAAAACGGAATTGCCTACTTATGCAGCTAGAAGAAGCTACTCGATTGACATCCTATCTCCAGTCCCAGTTAAAGAGGTAGGCACCCTTAAAAGAGGAAGGTGTACTTCATTACCACGTCATGAATATCATGTTATAAAGACGTGTCCGGGAACTTCGTAATTCCCTTTAGCTTGGTTTTCTCCACCAGGACTTAGGACCAGAGGGGGTGGAAACACAGAATGCGAAAGCGGGCACGTTGTAGTTTCAGGAGGGGCTGCTAATATGTGATTCAAGGAATATAAGGAGACCGACCGAATCTGGCTGTGGAATACCGAGTCTGAAGTCACATTCATGCAAGGATTTTGCAGTTCACAGCTTCCGAATGTGTGTATCCGTCTGCATATACGCAGACAGACCTTTTTATTCTGGGTCTTTAAAAACCATTACGGATAGTATTTTGTGGGTCATGGGTATTTTAAAATAAGATTTGGATGCTGTACGATAGCTCCTGTTTTCAAGTACTTTATCGTGAAGCGTAATGGTCAGGGCTTTCTGTTACAATTTTCTCAGTTACTCCTTGTAAGAGTTTCAGGTGAGAGAAACCGTCTTTGTCACAGCCCCCAGTGAGAAAGTGGGAAGCTCAGAAAGGGCAAACAAGTTGGCCGTGTGGACTCGGCTAGTCCGCCTTTGAGCTGGGCCTTGAACTCAGACACGATTCCTTGATTTTAACTACTGCCACCTACTGCCATTCAGAGGAGACAGAGGAAATGTTCTAGAAGGTGCCTTATAGCGTTCGCAGGTGTTTCAAGACATGCTCCTGTCCACGGGAGAATGGGGCAGGGGTCTGTTCCGTCGGGGACAGACTTGCCGCTCAGCCTCGCCATGCGCAGCGGGGGCTCCAGTGCTGACTGAGGGCGTGCGGGTTCTCTCATTTCAGCCTGTCTGCCAGCACCCTGACCATGTCTTCGGGGAGCAGCCGGGGCTCGCTGGCCTCCAGCCGGGGCTCGCTGGCCTCCAGCCGGGGTTCCTTGAGCTCCGTCAGCTTCACCGACATCTACGGGCTGCCGCAGTACGAGAAACCCGATGCTGAGAGCAGCCAGCTTTTGCGCTTTGATGTGATTCCCTTTGATGCCCTGGGACGGGAGGCTCCCTCCTCAGAGCCCCCCGTCCCCTCCGGCTTCCACAAGCAGAGACGCTCCCTGGACACGCCGCAGTCCCTGGCTTCCCTGTCCTCCCGCTCCTCCCTGTCCTCCCTGTCTCCCCCGAGCTCGCCCTTGGATACGCCCTTCCTCTCGGCCTCTCGAGACTCGCCCTTGGCCCCGCCGGGGGATAGTTTGGAGGTGCCAAGCCTGGGTGCCCTGGACAGACTGCGGGCTCAGACCTCTGCTCTGGGAGAGGAAGACTTGCAGGGCGCTGCATCCCTTCCTCTGCCGCCGCCGCCGCCGCCGCCGCCGCCGCCGCCGCCGCATGCATTCCCTGCCCCTGCCGCCGATGGGGAAGGACCTCGTGAGCGAGGCCCCCAAATGGCCACTGTTGCCACCGGTACAAGTAAGTATAGACCAGTCCTGCGGCTTTTCCTGGTCCTGGGAGGAAGGCTTCAGATTCAGGGAAGGAATCGTGTGTGAGGGCACTGAAGCCGGCTGGTGTTTCAACCACACGGCGAGCTTTAATTTCTGCACCACTGCTGGGGCGAGGGGGCCCGCTGGCTGGCTGTATCCCGCAAAGGTCACTGAGATCCGCAAAGTAGTCTCTGCCAGGCCTGTTTTCAGGACGTGCTTCACTGTTGACAAGGAGGGGAGGAACCACACGGTCTTCCACACCACACCGAGGGGCTGAGGGAGAGGCGCCGGGGCCCAGGGAGCTCTCAGGGCGTGTCCAGACGGAATGTTCCCTGTGCGCTGCTCCAGACCCGCACGCGCGCTGCTGTCTGCCCGTAGCTGAGGGAATCTCTGCTTCCTTTGTCTTTGTGATTTCATTTCTCCATCCTCTGTCCTCACACTTTTAAAGGTTATAGTTCTGTCCAGAGAGGAAATGAAAACAATTGGCATGCCGGCTCAGTTTCTCTGGTGGTCTCCGAATTGAGACACATGTAGCCACGGGGAACTTCGTTCCTCCAGGCCCTGTTAACTCAACTTCTACTCGGTACCAGGGCCTGCCAGCTTGTGGTTCGTGTAGAAAACCGAACTGCTGTTCTAAAGAATATTCCAGCTGATGGCTCATGCACAAAGCGGGGCCTGGGCTTCAACTCTCCTCACCTTGACCCCCGTCTGCTTTTCCAAGCCACCCTCCAGGAACTCTGACTTCCCCAGCTTTGAGAGAAGATCAAGAATAAGCTCTCCTATTCCTGAAGTTCAGCCCATTTGATGAACTTATTTGCACACCAACACTGCTGTAGGCACTGTGTTAGGCGAGCACCAGGTGATTAGTATAGCACAGTGGGTATCAAGCAGGGGCGTTTTGGCCCCCAGGAGATACTTGGCAATCTCTGTCTGGAGACATTTTTGGTGTTCACAACTGGGTGCAGGGGCTGGTAAGGAGGTGCTACTGCCATCTAGTGGAGGGAGAGCAGAGGTGCTGCTCAACACCCCACAGTGCAGAGGACAGTGCCCACCACAGAGAATGATCCAGCCCAAGTGTCATATCACTGAGGCTCAGACATCCTGGTCATGTCGTGTCGAATAGTTTGACGGTAAAGGGTTGAAATAAAATGTGAATACAAAACCAAGTTTGAGCTCAAGCAAGCAGTGGAGTGGAAACGGGTTTTAGACTAGCAGCTTAGAGACCCAGAATCTGTTCTGTTGAACAGAACCTCGTTGGCTTGCTAGCTGGGTGACCTCGAGCGAGTTCCTGGGCATGGCTGAGTCTTAGCTTCCCTGCCCTGGAATGAGTGGTCTTTATGGGCCCTCCCATTCCCCGCCATTCTCCTACCCACGAGGTTTCATATACAACCACGCTGGTCACCACAGACATGTAAATATGAAGAATGGTCTCTGTTAACACTTACATATTTCATCAGCCCCGGGGCTTTTTGGCACCTGTCACTTCCTGTCTTCCCCTCTGTGTTTGCAAACACCCCTTTTGGATCCCCAGACACAGGGTACACATGCAGGTGATCTTCACTGGGGTTAGTTTTTAGAATCACCAGTTCAGGGCTCCATGTTTATTCCTTTCATTCCCCAAAGGAAATACAAAATAGGGACTGAATGAATCTGTTGTTAGTTACTTAAGCTTGCTTTCTCAGTGCCCCTGCCTTCCATGCAAACGTCTCTTTCAAGGCCGAGATACAGGAGTATCAGCCTCATGCAGAAAATCCACGCTAGGCCCAAGGGCCCTTTTGGGCCAAGAGAAAGACAAGGTGGGAAAGAGAAGAGTTGGCTTAACTTTGAATCCTGATTTCTTAATTTTTCCTTTTCCCTTTGTGGCAGACATCATAAGGCTTCCAACGTGTTGAACTGAAAAGTATTAGCGTATGCTGTGGTCACATACTGCCACCTGCTGGCATATTCCTTTATGACACCGCCAGTTGACTTGGATCCTTGCAGACTAGAAATGACCCAGCCAATGGGTCCTGGTAGGGGCTCTCAGGGGGCTGGATTGGGTAACCAGCTTCAGACTCGGACGCAGAGTGACCTCTTGCTTCCCTGATTCTGGGGGGGCATCATTATTCTGATGATCCCAGAATCATCATAGCTTCGTAAAGCTAGCGAGGCTCTCAGCACTCATGATGTTACTCCGCCCCTCGTTTATGAAGCCCAAGGTCACAGAGTTCCCTCTGACTTTCCATTCCAGTCTGGCTAGGAACAGTACAGTCCACGTCTGACCTCAAGCAAGTTTTACTGAGATAAAGTTTGAGCAAGATAACATTCAAAATCGCTCAAACCTAAGAGACAAGCCCTAGGATATAATTTCTCTTAAATCAGTTTCAAGGAACAGGCAGGGCGGTACAGGGAAGAACAGCAGTAGATTGTAATCGGGAACATTTTTTACATTTTACTACAGTTTTATCTTCCCCAAGTTTTCAAAGTCAAAGGTTTCATCATTTTGAAATACTTTCCAGTTTTTATTTTCCATTGGTATTTGCTAATCTAAAGCCATGAAAACCTTGAGTTTGCTTATCTATTCCTTGATGTTTTTATGATGTGCATACTGTTTAAAATTGTTGGCTTACATTCTGAAGTTTTTTCACTTTGTGCTTTTATCTCTTTTTCTCATGCAACTCCACAGAAACGCTCACTGTAAGTGACCTTGGAATTTTCCTTTACCTTGTCGGTCAGGCTGCGTGCGGCACATCTTCGTGCAGTGAATCAATGTGCTCAGGATGGTTGGGGTGTGGCCCAGAGGGCACAGCTCGGAGTTGTACCTCAGCGAAGTTCAACAATTATTATGATTCTTTCAACATTAGTATTTGTCATGCCAGCTAAAGTTGTATATGAAAGAAAAGCTCGACGTGTTTATTCTTCTATATACTTTCCCCCAGATTTTTAATGGCTCCTATTTTTTTTTTTGCTTTCATTATTTTTAATATGCTAGGTGGCTGCTTTGCTTACAGTGTGGTTTTCATTCCGTCTTCTTCCTTTCTGTCAACCAGCATTGATGTCCTTAGGTCTCGGTGTCTGTGTGTCTGTTTTTTAACGATGACAAAGGTAGAGGTTTTAAAAGCAACTGTTTGGAAGCTTGTGTACTCCCAAGTTCATTGGCATTGAGCCGCCTTGAAGCCTGAGAGCAGACAGCTGGGGTACATGTGGGGGGCGGCAGGGGGTGGTCTGCTGTGCGCTTTTTCCCCTCACCCAGGGCAACGGCTGACCGCACTTCCTCCAGTCAGCTCTGCTTCCGGTTGCTCCGTGGTTTCGGTGGCTGATCCTGGGATCATTGAAGATCATCCCTTTGTCCCTTCATCCACCTTCCTTGTGGTGAGGGAGAAACTCGGTCAGAGGCACACCATCAGGCTCACGGGAAGTGCTTATTGCACAGTGTTGGGGGGCACAAAGCCGCGTCGGAGCGGTGTCAGGTGCTAGGGCTGCGAGTGGAAGTGGCCGTTTTTGTTTGCGAGGGTCTGTGCATTACACTGAGGGGTTCCGCCTGCAACCCAGAGCTGGGGACTTTGGGTTCCTCCAGATGGCAGGAGAGACGAGCAGAGTGGCGCTTGGGCATATCCTGGCCTGCGGTTTGAGAGTCAGGGCCTCCAGCAGCCCCGGAAGGGAGGTGGCTCTGGCCCAGGCTAGAAGCTCCAGCTCCTTCAGAAGGTCAGCTTTTGCCTGCAGTGGAGATTACAAGACCAAGGACCATAGCTGCGTCTGTTTTGTGTGTTGTCGGAAGCGTTCGGATTTAGTCGGTGTGTGAATAGTAGTTTGACTGGAAAGGGAGGTGGTCATATAGACTCACCATTTCCCTTGAGTTAGGGGGTGCACAGGTGTCTAGATGTTCTGTTGCTAGAGCTGAGATGGCCGAGGAAAAGCGCAGAGACAACCCAGGAGGTGCGTCATGAACAGGAGGCACCGCCGTGTCAGAGTTGCACACCAAGGCACTCCGGGGACATAGCGACAGATGATGGGCCTGTCCCGTGATGGTTCTGTGAAAGGAACTTGGTGCTACGAGGGAAGGAGTAGAAACAGTCGAGGAAATGCTGAAAGGAAAGATGTCAGTGGTTGTCTTTGGTTCTTGATTAAAAATGATTTGAGGTGAAAAGAAGCTGCATGGAAACGCCCGCTTTCTCACCCCAGGAAAGCAGTTTCGGGAGCAAACCTGGGCCAGGAGGAGGCTGCAGTTAGACGGGCAGATGCTCAAGTGCGTGTTTTCAAAGGCTGCATCTGGGGTCAGCCGTGTCCTCTGACTTGAGAGTCACTACAATTTTGTTAGCATTTACTTAGATAATCTTTTATGGTTTCTGATTACAAAATGCTAGTATATGTTTATTGTATGAACTATGGAAAATGCCAGACAGCGTAAAGAAGGAAATGAAAGATACCTATCCCCACTTGGAGAGGCAGCTGCTGCTTGCATTTGGGGGAACCTGTCCCCCCTAGCTGTTTGAGTGTGACAGTCTCTCAGTGCACTGTGAAGGGGCTCCCGACTGACACCTCGTGTTCCCTGCCCCTCATTCGGGAGGCAAAAAGAAATTTGTCCTAGTTCGGGGAGCCTTCAGAGAAGTAGGCAGAAGTGTATTTCTCCGCTTTTTCAGTGTTTAAAAAAAAGTTGAGTGCTGCATATTTAATCACGTGTGTGTACATACAGGGTGTGTCTGGAGCACAGTAACCGTGTGTGCGCTTGCGCCTAGAATTCATCCCTGGCCTCCCGTGCTGTGCCTCCTGACCTGTGCCTCTTATTTGTAGCAGTGACTCTTCGAGAAGACAGCGCCAAGAGGTTGGAGAGGAGAGCGCGCCGCATTTCTGCATGCATGTCTGATTACTCGCTAGCAACCGATAGCGGGGTATTTGAGCCTCCGAGCAAAAGGTTAGAAGCTGATCTTATTATCTCCTTCTCCCTAAGCAGCCATCCCACAGTGTTACTGGTGAGCACCAAAGGGACCCATCCCGAGAATAACACGGGCTGAGACTTGGTGTGTACCCAGGTGGGGCTTTTTCGGGCTCCTCTCCACACTGGAGGTTGGGCCTTAAGAACCTGCAAAGGTAACTCCTCTGGCTTCTGTGTGGGGTTTGGGGGATGGCCCCCATCCTGTGGTTCTAGGGCTTCTCTCTCTGGCCCTGGTAGGTTTAATTCTTAAGCCGAGCAGAACTGGGAAAGGAAAATCCGTGCACAAGAGAGGCCTGCTTGACCTGCTTGTCTAGCAAGGACACTCATTAGAAATGAACTTCCCCCCTTCCCGAGCTAGAGGAATCGCTTTGCAATGACGAAGCACCTTTTGGGATCTGGAGGTTCCTTGTACTTGGAATCTTTGCCATCATTGTTTCATCTCACTGATTGCAAACTTCTTAGAAGTTCGCCTCTGAACTTTGTTCCAAGTATCACATGTGATCTCGAAAGGTATGCGGAGTTGTTTTCGAAGACGTGCCGGCTCAGAGGCAGGTGCCCGGCGAGATGTGTCATGGACCCGGGGACCTGCAGTCCCTTGAAGCATTTATTTACTTATGTCACAGTTTAATAAATCCCCTCTCAGTATGAAGCACCCCTCACATGAGAGAGCACGTGCCCACCCCGAGGTCACCGGTTGCCTGCGGAGTAACCGCCGTGGCTTTCTGGTTGTGCTCAGGAGCGAGGATGCTGATGAGCCTGCACATGGAGGCACTTGTGTCATCGAGGGGCCCCAGATCCACGTCGGGTTCTGGTGAGTGCAGAAGCCTCCTCCCCTGGCGCTTGTAAAGGTGATCGACAGTAGATTGGGACCCGCCCAGTGACTCACCCCTCCGCACAGGGGCCGGGAGGGACTGGTGGACGGGTCTACGTGACCCAGGGCTGCTCACTGGCCTGGATACCCTGAGGCCACTACAGCCGTCCCAGGCGAGGGACCCAGGTGGTGGGAAGGAGGGTTGGGGAAGAGTAGCTCCATTGCTGTCCTCTGACACTGAGAGTCACCTCATGGAGCCCGAGGTTCGAGGCCATCATGTAGAAACACTAAAAGCCCCCGGTGAGGTGGGGCCTTGGGGAAGTTCTCACGTTCCTGCTCAGTGTCGCTCGTGTGCACCGCAGCGCAGACAGCCGGCCTGCCGCCTGCTCCCCAGAGCAAGCTGGCGTGCCGTGCGTGGCTTTTTGGTTTCTAGTTACTTTCAGTAGTGTTCACACTATACCGAGGCAGGACGTTCACGGCCCAACTGTTCTTTTGCTCACTCTTGTCATTCCAGCTGGGTGTTTCTCAGTGTTGGCACTAGTGCCATTTGGGACCGGATCGTTCTTGGTGGTGGGCGCCGTCCTGTGCACGGCGGGATGGTGAGCAGCATCTCCGGTGTGCACCCACCAGATGACAGTAGCTCACCCTCTGCCCAGCCGTGACACCAAAAGTGTCTCCGGCCATGGCACGTGTCGCTCAGGGGTGGCCGTGGCGGAACCGCCCTCAAGTTGTGGGCCACTGCTGCAGTTCAGCCAGAAGTATGTATACGCCCTGGGGCATCGGCGGTTGTTGAACTAGTGTTTCGTTTGCTAGGCACGACAGTGGCAGCGAGTGTCTCCTCGTGAACGTGTTGCAGCTGAAGAACTTCGCCGGGCTGGTCATGAAGGAAGACTGCAAAATGTGAGCTCTGGGGCCCGTGGACACCCCGCCCACTGCCCGCGGTGCCGCTGGCTGGCCTGCGCCGCTCGGCAGTTTGGGTTGGGGACGTGAGCAGTTTGGAACCCCAGTTTACAACAAAACCACGGGGTGTCTGTCTTTAAAAGCGGGCCGTAAGTTTTAAGAAGAGTCTGCTTTATTATTTGAGGCAGATGGAGCCGGGCTGCCCATGTGCTGCGGCAATACCAAGAAAGTGCCAAGTGCCCATCACTGGCTGCATTTGGGCTTAAGTTGTCCATCCGGGTCACGGGGCTGGGTGGTCCTGAAGCCGCACTCGGCTCTGTGATCCAGAGAGGCTCCTGAAGAGGCCTCTGGCTGGGAAACGGGGCTCCTTGTCTGAGGGGAGGAAAAGGAAAGACAAGTTGGCCCCAGTTGAGAGGCGCTGCCTCTGCGAGCTCCGCAGCTGAAGGTGGGTGCCGGATGGAGGTCCCAGTTTCCCAGGTGGGGAGCACGCCTGGGACGGTGCATTCAAGTCCCAGGGCACCCTGCCTTCCATGACTTTCCTTCATAAACTAGTCTTCTCAAGGCCTCGGAAGCAGCCGGGGCGCAAGTGGCTGAGGGCTCCCTGGGACTTTGTTGTCCCCACTGTGCACTTGGCGGGTTCACTGGTGTCCTGCATCCTCCCCGGTGTGCCGGCGTCTGTGCTGTGGCGGACAGGGCAGGAGACCCGGCGCCGCGGGCTGGGCAGGCGGAGCTTGAGGAGGGAGCCAAGGCCCACTGGGGAGACCAGCGCAGATGCCTCCCCCAAAGGACGGGCGAGCAGAACCTCTGCCTGACCCCGCTCAGTCCCGACGGCTGCCTTTGAGCCTTTCTCTTTGCGCCCGGTTTCCCTCTAACCTCCAGGGGCATGTAGGTTCCTCGGCATCACTCTCTGCGGGGAAAGGGACTTTGTCTGGAAGACTTCGCAGTTCTGCCCACGGGCGTTCAAGGAGAGCTACGTGTGTGCGCGCGCACCCATGTTCACGAGTGGTATCATGCAGACGGTCCGTAGCCTGACTCCGTCTGCTGCTTTCTCCTCTCCGCCTGCAGACATGTCCGCGTCTACTTGCCATCGCTGGACTCTGGCACACCAGACACCTACTGCTCCAAGTCTGTGGAATTCCAGTCCCCCCTGGTATTTAATGATGTTTTCAGAATCCCTGTGCATCCGAGCACGCTGACGTCGAAGTCCCTTCAGTTATACGTGTGTGCGGTGAATCCGCAGCTGCAGGAAGAACTGCTGGTATGGCCTGCGCATGGGCGCGCTCTCCCTTCTCCGTCTCCTCCTGCGTTTCTCTGTCTTTCCGTCAGTCCGTCTGTCTTTGTGTCCCGTTCTTTCTTCAGCCCTCTTTTGTCACTCTCTCCCTCTTTCTGAGTCTCAGTCTGCCGTTCTGTCTTCCTTTCTGTGTCTCTCTGCCTTTCTCCCTCTTCCCCTGTCCTCTCGCTCTCCTCCCTCCGGTTTCCAGTCATTGGCCACTTCGAAATCGGCCTGTTAAGAAGGGTCTCTGTAAGCAGGACTACAGAAAAGGACTGTTTTGTGCTCTAAATATATTGTATTATCTCAAATAATACTTGCCAAACTCCTACTCGACAGCTTCTGAGTCATCTCCATTTTTAGTCGAAGGAACTAAGGAGGGCACACAAATTTGGCAAATAAAAATATGGAGTGGTCAGTTAACTTTGAATTTCAAATGCACTATAGGTACTTTTTGTTAGTATAAGCATGTTTTATACAGTGTGTGAGACGTACTGATGCTTTCTTTAAAAGTTGCTTGTTTGCAGTTCAGACTTACCTGGATGGCCCTGTATTTTCCCCTGGCCATCTCTGCCTGGCCACACTTGGAGGCCGGAGTGCTTTCCTTGCCAGGCTGGAATACCGTCCTTCAGTCCTGGCCCCTCAGCAGCAGACTTAGGGATTGTAGGGTTCAGCCGCGCCTCCCTGCTTTCAGAAATTCCTGAGAGCATCAGCCCCATCAAGCGGCACACCCTGAGCCCAGCCCACCGTTTTAGGTTGGCCATTTTCTGGCCCTGTTCCCCCGCCAGCATGTTCTGAATGAGCAAGCGAGAAGCCGCTCCCGTCCCTGCTGGGCTGCTCTGCGACCATGTTCGCGTTACTGCAGTCAGTTGAAGGGCAGTAAAGCATCTTACCTGCTTTCTGGTCAGGATGGAGGGGGTGACCTTGATGTTTTTAGAACATTCCCATTGGTTGTTAAGGTGAAATCACTCTGTGCCTATTCTGCCTTTTTTTTTTTTAACACCTGTGCAGGGCATTGCCCAAATTAACCTGGCCAACTGTAACAGCCTGAGTGAAATGCAGCTGCGCTGGTACCCAGTCCAGGTGTTCACCAGCCCCGAGCTGCCCAGGACCAGAGACAATCCACGGGCTGAGAAAAGTGGGTCCCGGGACCCTGTGCACACTGCTGCCACCACCTATGCTGCCACCACCTATGCTGCCGCCGCCGCCACCACCTCTGCCGCTGCCGCCACCACTGCCACCGTCGCTGTTGCCGCCGCTGCCCCTGCCGCCGCCACCACCGCTGCCGCTGCCACCACTGCTGCCGCCGCCGCCGCCACTGCCGCCACCGCCACTGGGAAGACGGTGCGTGTGTCTGCCCTACAGAGCAGCTCCCTCCTGCTTCCTGGCCTTGGGACTGGCTTTTCCTGGGGGAGGTCCTCTCTGAGAAGAATCCGTATAGATGTAGGTGTTGGGACGTGGCAGGGAAGCAGCAGACTTATAAGGGAAGCCATAAAAGTGGAAGGTATGGGTGTGCGTGGCCACTCATGATAGTGTTTTTCAACACAAATGTGTTCATGATCGTGAGTGGCACGTTTATGGTTTTTAAATTTGAGCCTTTAGCTGTCAATGGTGCGGTGGACTTCTCCCTGCCGGAGAGCAGCTGAAGTACAGCCGCCAGCCTGGAGGAAGGGGCCAGACTGAGCGGTGGGCCGCAGGCCCGCCGGTCCGAGCTGGTTCTCACACGTGGCCCTCTCTTCCCGCAGGACGCCGTGACGGTGCTGCTGGCCAGAACCACAGCGCAGCTGCAGGCGGTGGAGCGCGAGCTGGCCGAGGAGCGCGTGAAGCTGGAGGAGGAGATCCTGGAGATGGACCGGAAGGAGGAGCAGGTGGAGGCCGTGTCTGAGCGGTAAGGCTCCCGGGATCTGTCGGCGAGGTGGCGCCGCGCCTTTTGTCGGGCCGAGGCCGGCGCTGTGCTCATCAGCCATGGGTCTGGGCGCCTTTGGGCGCGAGTTGTTTTTCTCATTCAGAGAAGTGGGGATTCTCCCGGGAAACCAAATGCTGATCTGGATGAGGGCAGGACTCTGACCTCGCTCCCCCTGCTCTCCGTGTAGGCTTTTCACCTTCTCCTTCTGTTGCGGGATTTCTCTTAAAGAGCGGGACTATTGAATGACTCCGCTCTGCCAGGAGTGAATACAATAAGGTCCCTTTAAGGTGTTTTTTTTTTTTAACAGCTGTATTGAGATGCAATCTACCTACCGTACAATTCACCCATTTAAAGTGGACAATTCAGTGGTTTTTCGTTCAGTCACAGAGTTGTGCCACCATCGCCACAATCAATTTGCATCGGGCCAAAAAGAAACCCCATACCCATTAGCGGTCACCCCCATTCCTCCTTTGCTCGGCCTCTGGCAACTGCTAATCTGCCGGCCGCGTCTGTGGAGTTGCCTGGGCTGGACATTGCATCTGAGTGCAACCGCGTGAGGTTCCTTTCCGTTTTACCGGAAGTGGCCTGTTGGTGACCCCTTGACTCAGCACAGCCCCGCCTGCCGCAGAACAATAATGGAGATGCCCGGCATCTCCAGCGGACTGGCTTCTGTCTAACCCTTTCCAGAGGCGCTTTCGCATGGCTTTCCTTCCGCGGTTTTCCATAAAGAGTGTCGTCTTTCTAAAGCTTCCCACTTCTTCCTGTAGCTCTTCCTGGATTTCTTTGAGAGCACTTTCTTCTACAGAGGGAGGTGCATGGCCGGGGCGGTGGGGGGGGGCAGTGTTGGACTCAGGGCCAGGCAGGAAGCTGTGAGAGTCCCCGGGGGAGCGGGGGTTTTCAGGACGCTGGCATCTGCAGCAGGTGCAATTGGGGGATGAGGACAGACAGAGCCTCTTCAAGAAAGTCCCCGTGGCATTGTCCCCCTAGAAAACATACGTGCACTTTTATAAGAGAAGCAGCTATCGGCAAAGACTGGAAGCAAATACGGGGCGTCTCTGCTGCTGTGCTCTGTGTGCGCAGCAGGGACCTGTCCCTTGGGTGAGCGTTCTGTGGGCTTTGCAATATGCACCCTTAGGAGCTGGCAGGCCGACTCGGTGGACAGCGGCTGTAGCAGCTGCACCCAGACCAGCCCCCCGCACCCAGAGCCCTGCTGCACCACTGTGGACTCCATCCACGGACAGCCGTTGGCGGGCCGGGCAGATCCTTACAGCCCCAGGAAACCTCAGCCCCCTCCTCTAAAGGTAAGTAGTTAAGGTCAAGGGGGTCTCTGGAACCCCATGTGCTTTGTCGCCCAGCGCCCGGCAGGAGAGCACGCTTAAGATCAATAAAGAGGCCCATAGCAATGTGTGTCAACTTTGAATTAAAAAGAAAGGACAACTGCAACTAAAAAGGATTGACTTCAACTCCTTCACATGCCTGCTGGTGATGACCCAGTCCCGCCTCCAGGGCCAGCCAGGCGCAGGCTGCTCCGGGGAGCCCACGGTTTTGGACACTTGCTTTCCTCCCTTCGGGATGTTAAGAACAGCAAAGTATCCTTTTGCCTCTTCTCTTCACTTGACCTTCCTTTTTTTGTTTTTTTTTTTCATCCCCAAGTCTTTAGGGAGGTCATCTTTCAGGCTTGCAGTGACAAATGTCTCAGGGAACCAGTGTAGTTGGAAGATGACTTACCAAGGCTCTATGGAAACTTTGTTCCCAACCTGTGCGGCTCACCCCGGCACAAATACTCAGGGAGTGAAACCCACCCCCTGGGCAGCTGCCCAGGCCGCGGTGTGTACACAGCAGGGCTAGGCTAGGCTGCCGGGTTGCTGCCGTAAAGCACTGGCCCGGATCACGGCACGAGGCTGTGGGAAGGTAGTGTGGTGTGGCCCACTCCTCCAGCTTGTCATTTTAAAACACTTCAAATCTATGCAACAGTGGCTGGCTTGAGCCCAGGGGTGACATGATCTGACTTCAGGTTTTTTTGTTGATTGCTTTCTAACTTATTGACATGCAATTCACATAAGATGAAACGAACCATTTCCAAGTGAACAGTCCGGTGGCGTTAAGGACACTCACAGTGTTGTGCGATCACCGCCTCTGCTGGGTCCCAAGCACCTCTGTTACCCCAGAGTGGAACCCCGTCCGCATGAGCAGTCACTGCCCGTTCCCGCCCTCCCAGCCCCTGGAAACCACCAGTCTGCCTGTGTCTCTGTGGATTTGCCAATTCTAGACGTTTTCGTGTAAATAGAATCACACGACATGTGGCTTTTTGTGTCGGGCTTCGCTCACTCAGCCTAATGCTTTCTCGGTCCATCTGCGCGCATTGTGGCGTCTGTCAGGGCCTCGGCCCTGTTGCTAGCTGAGCAGTCTCCCCTCGCCTGGGCCCGCCACGTTTCCTCGTCTGCTCCCCTGTTTGTGCATGTTTGGACTGCCTCCCCCTTTCGGCTATTCGAATAACGCTGCTGTGAGAACGTGCGTGCGCAAATACTTGTTTTGTCCGCAAAAAGAAGACTCGAACCTTTGTAGATTTAAGAAAAGACTTTTAGGTGGGCCTCACTGAGGACATGCCCGAGAGCAGAGTTCCAAGAAACCTTGAAACAGTGCCCAGCTTTAGACAAGTGCGTGACGGGAGCTTCTGTGGGCAGGAGGACACAGAGAGAGACAGCTGTGTGTCAGCAGTCTGAGTAAGTCCCGTGCAGTCAAGGAAACGGACGACCTCAGGCGGAGGGAATGTGCAGATAAGGTGGGGTCATCCAGCGTCTGGAGTCAGGGAGTCATGGGAATGGGCCTGGAAGCAATTATTTTGAAACCTTTATCAGGATGTAGAAAGAACAGGCTTTGCCTCCTATAACCATTTATCTTTGTAATTGGGACTGTTAGAGAGTGTACGTGACCAGCCCCACGGAAGGCCTCGGGTAGGAATTTGCTGTTCCCCTGGTTACCGGTCAGGTTGGGGCCGCCTACACAGCCTTTGCTTTCTCGGCAGCGAACTCCTGTTTTCAGGTCTTTTCCATACGCTCATGGCAAAGGAATGGCTGCGTCTGGCTGCAGCTCTAGCAGGGTCTTCCCGGGTGCTCCGTGCAGAGGAAATGGAGGGGGGGCGGGCAAGGGATGGAGCAGGTGGGCGAGACGCCCACCGCGCTCCCTGGGCATAAACCACAGTGACCCGGATGGAGGGTTGGTGACAGGTGGTTGACACATGCGCAATCTGGAATATAGAGCCAACAGGGCTTGGTTTGGGGCCAAACACAAGGTGTGCGAAAGAGGACGAGAGTCCGGGACGACACCAAGGCTTTTTTTTCTTTTTCTTTTTTGCACGAAAACTGACCAGCAGAGACCCTTGTCAGAGGAGGACGGGTTGGGAGAAAAACTGCAAGTCAGTGTCAGATGTGTTCAGAGTGACACGGCAGCCCGAGTTCCAAGTAGAGAAGGCAGGGACGAGGTGTGTGCGCACAAAGTTTACTGCTGTGTTCTAGAAAAAGTGGTGGTAATAATGAATTACTGTCTAGGTTGATAAGGAAACCAACACCGAAGACCTCTTCCCAGAAGAAGTAGCCAGTCTTCCGAAGGAGCGGGCCAGCCGCAGGGGCCGAGGGGCACCCTTTGTCCGCAGTAGCACCATTGTCCGTTCCCAGACTTTCTCGCCTGGGGCGCGAAGCCAGTATGTTTGCAGAGTAAGTTGCAATTCCTTTGCCACCAAAAAAAAAAAAAAAAAAAAAAAAAAAAAGCTTGCTTCCCCCGCCCTTCCCTGGTTGTGTTTTCCTTTTTATTCCTTATGCTAAAAGACAAAGGTGTTCTCCCAGCTAACCCCCGTCAGTGAGCAGCATTCTTGTGCTGCTCTCGTCCGCCCTACCTCGTCCCGCATCTATATCTAAGTGGATTTCTCCCGAACTCCAACCCCTTTCCCCGGGAGACTCGCAGTGCCTTGCAGTGCCGTGTGTGCGCTGCCTCGAGGTCAGGAAGCAGGGTGACCCCTTTGCACAGCAGGCTAGGGGTGAGTGAATTGCAACAGGGAGTATCTTGACTGGGGTTGAGGCCTGCAAGTCAGCTCCCTGTGGGCCGGAAGTGCCGGAGGACGGCCACGGGGGAGGCCCAGGGAGGATGGCGGCCGTGAGCACTCAGGGGCTGGGGCTGCCCGTCCTCCCTCCCTGCATGTAAAGCCTCGCCCTGTGGGTGATGGCAGGACATGCTGGCTGACTCTCAGGCCCAGCTGCTCCTTGCAGCACAGTCACAGTGCCTGGGTACCCGCCCCCCCAGGGGTTGTCACTGGTCCTGCTGGGGCCCGGACATCGGAGCTCTGGGACGTAGCGTGCTCACAGGGTTGAGAACCTCAAGTAACTTGGACAGGGAGACCCAGTCCACTGTGGTTCTCAAAGAGGGGGCAGCATGTTGGAGGTTGGCAGGCAGTGACAGTGTCATAGTGACAGCACAGACGAAGACAGAGAAGGGATTTTTAAGCATAAATGATTTTGATGCAGTGCCCTGAAAGGGACATTGGATTGGGAAGAAGTTTGAGCCTTCCCACTCCTCTGGATTGGACTTGAAGGGGCTGCCAAGGAGCTGGCTTCATTAGGGCAGAGCCTTTATTGTGTTCACCGTCACGATTGTTTACAGTGACGGGGTGTAGACCAAAGTCAGCAGAAGGAAGAGGCACGTAGGGCCGCGCTCAGGAGACACTGGGCACAAGCTTCCGGTCGGTCTCTGCAGCAGAGCTGTGCAGACAGCTCGTCTCTCTCCCGGCAGTGGCAGGTGGCAGCACGCACAGAGTGCTGGCCACGGGGCAGGGTCTCCTGAGCCTTGGTGTGCAGGCTTTTCCGTGGGGCTGGCCATGTTGTCCCAATCTAGTGCTACGTGGCTGAAGTGGCTGACTGTGGTCACCAGGCCCTCCAGAGGTCAGGCTGACGACCAGAGGTCCCTACCATAGGTCACATTGTCGGCAGAGACTATGTAGCCTGGCCCCAGGTCCCCAGAGACACTTAGGCAGCACATTGCAGGGCCTTCCAGGTGACCTCCCAGGCTAAGGACCTTCCTTGGGGCAATGTTAATCCTTTGCCGCATGCACTGAACAGCAGGAGGTGGCACCCAGGGGGCCCCGGCCGCACTCCTGCCCTGATTGTGAGACTTGCTGCTCTTCTTTGCACGGACGGACGTGAGGTGTCGGGCTCACGGCTGCCCGGGGTGGCCCAGAGCGAAGCCCAGGCACCGCTGCCCTGCCAGGGCTCAGCTCCTCTGCCGGGCTCCTGGCCCCGCTGCTTCTGTCTGCTCCGCAGTGGAAAGCGCCTTCCCCACGGCACCTCAGTGCAAGACTGAATAAGGAAACCAGTTGCTTCCTCCTAAGTCGTGCGGATCAGGTACACAGAAACAGCACTTTGGGAAACAGTCATCGAGGCTTGAGGCCCTGCAGTCTCAACAGATCACTCCCCAACCTGCCCTTCTTCCAGTTCTGCTTCAGTCTGATAGAGGCTATGAACCCAGCGGTGGCTCAGAGGCCAGGAACGGTCAGTTCCAGGGGTTCTCTAAGTATGTACAGATTCTGCAGTAACGTGTGGACTTTTGTACTGAATGGTGCTGAATTCAGAGAGGTGATAGAACTTATTAAAATGGGGGTGGGTGGGGAGAAGGATTCAGCCCAGGCGGTTGCAGATGCTAGGCTAGCTCGAGGGGCATCCTCAGGCCTTCCTAGGACTCTTGCCAAACGCTGCAGAGCAGATTCAAGCCCGCTCCCTGCAAAGGAGAGGCGGGAGAGGAGAGCCTTTGCTTCCCCGGAGGGAGGCTTCCAGTGCCTGACTGCGTTCGGTGCCCTCCCTAGAAGCACGCGTTCGCTGGCGGCGCTGTCAGAGGCCGCTTTGTTTCCGTACACATTTGTCACGATCAGGAGGCCCAGCAGCTGCCATGCCACGGCTCTGCCCGAGTGTTTTGGGTTAATTGGCGTGGAAAATAAGGCCACGAAGGCCAGGACTTTGGCTCTCACACAGATCCACATTGATCCTGAAGCAGGAACCCGCCACCAAATGAAATACATAATGTCTTGGCTCCCATAAAGAAGGCATTATTTATTTTTCTTTTTCCAAGGCAGACCTCTCCCCTTGACTGGCAGAGCGGGCGTGAGGGCCGCTGCCGTGTCCTGCTGCAGGAACGAGGCTCGGTTTTGGAAAGCGCTCTCTTTCCAGCTCTTGCCAAAGCCAGGAACACAGCAGATGACAATGACGACGAGTGCCAAGCGCTGAGGACAGTGCTGGCTTTCATGAGCATCACACATCCTATCAAGTCACAGTTGCTATTGGTGGAACAGAAATACTGTGGCCTCAATTAGCCTAGGAAGTTCCTGTGGGCCGGCTGATAGACATGAAGGAGGGCTGGGCTGGCGGGGAGTGGGGAATCTTGGTATGCTTCATTGGTTTGTTTTTCTTTGTCCTTTGTTTTACTGCAAAGTCTTGTTACTCAAACCAGGGATCTCGGTAAAAGCACTATGGTTCATAAATACATTTGAGTGCCTATGAGGAGAAAGAAAATAATCTAACTCAGAGTGCAAAGAGAAGGAATCTCGAATTTCCAAGAAAGTGTTTGTGAACCTCATTCTTTTTGGTGCAGCTCTATCGTAGTGACAGCGACAGTTCAACACTGCCCCGGAAGTCTCCCTTTGTCCGGAACACTTTGGAAAGACGAACCCTCCGCTATAAGCAGGTGTGTGCTGCGTAAGCTGATATGGAATCTGTACGTACCCTGGGAGTTATCTTTAGAAACCTTAAAAAGGTGATCTTTTAGATTGCTGGTTCACCTCTGTTCTTTAATTGTGGGAGAACCTTCTGGAAGGCCCGAGCTTGCTGGCCACGTGGTGCCCGCACGCTTGGTGAGCACGCGCACTCACGGCTGTGGTCTCTCGCAGTCCTGTAGGTCATCCCTGGCCGAGCTCATGGCCCGCACCTCCCTGGACCTGGAGCTGGACCTCCAGGCGTCGAGAACTCGGCAGAGGCAGCTGAACGAGGAGATCTGCGCGCTCCGAGAGCTGAGGCAGCGCCTGGAAGATGCCCAGCTCCGGGGCCAGACCGACCTCCCGCACTGGGTGCTGTGCGACGAGCGATTCCGGAATCTGCTGAAGGAAGCGGAGAGGCAGGTGAGAGGCCTGGGGCCTGGCCGCACCGTCACCGCCCTCTGCTCCCATGCTAGTGGCCTGCGAGTCAGCATTGCAGATGACAAAACTACTTAAGCGACCCAGGCACTTGTATTAAGGAGCTGGGTTTCTCCCTCTGTTCCGACAGCAGCAGCACACATGTGGATGCTTTGCAGCTGTTGCACGGGGGTGCATTGGGGCTCCCGCGGCCAGCACCCCCACTACCCGCTTTGGGATGGGGTGTTCTGTGTCCCGTGTCTGTGAGGCCATGACCCCGGGGACCCTGACTAGGTGCTCTGAGGATTCCCTGAGGGCAGTGGGTCCCCTCTGGGTCCCCAGAGTTGGGAGTGGTTTCATTCATTCTTCCTTAAAGCGGCAGTAAAACGTCTCGTTCATCCAATGTTGCCGTTCCAGACAAGACAGACCAGACTTGACTTCCGTCAAGAACAGGCAGCTGAGAAGATGCTGAAGGAGGCCTCCAAAGGGGTCTGCCAGCTGCGTGGGCAGAACCACAAGGAGCCCATCCAAGTGCAGACGTTCAGGTAGGGGGGTGTAGGCCTCGCTCTTTGCCATCTAACTTGTCATTAGAAACACGGTAGCCTTGAGAAAACCCACGAAACAGGAATCCCCGCTGCCATGAGCAATTTCCTGCTTTCTTCCAATCTTTTTTTTTCTAGACACTTTCTTTTGCATGCTACTTGTAATAATAATGTGGGTTCAGTTGTGCATTTAGCTTTGTTTAGATGAAATAGCCTGTGTTGCCACACCATCTGTTATCTTTGTTGGCTGTCGTGGCTCACCCAGCAGATATAATTCACAGGAATATTCTATTTTATAACCCTGCTTCTTCCCAAACGTCCCCTATTGAAAATGACACATTGATTTACTTATATATACACCTGTGTAGCACCTTGGCCTTTTTCGTTACCTTGTGATTGCAGCACAATGTACACGCTGGGGAGTGTGCACGTCGTAGCTGTGAACTAGTTCAGGGAATTATCACGGATGCTACAACCTCAGGCTTCCCACACCAGAGTGACCGCTGTTTTGAATCTGAGTATCATAGATGAGCTTTCCCTAGTCTGTTCACATAGCATAAAATTACACATTTAAAGTGAACAATTCTAGTCCCGACTGGAGTGGTGCCGTTGCTTGGGTGTTGTCCCACAGGGCGAAAGGTCGCTGGTGTGATTCCAGGAATCACAGACCCAGCTGGTGTGGTCAGGGCACAGGCCTGGGTTGTGGGTTTGTTTGGTCCTCGGTCACGGCACGCACAGTGTTTCTCTCTCACACGAATGTTTCTCTCCCTCTCTTTCGCACTCCCTTCCCCTCTCTAAAATAAATAAAATACAAGAATTTAAAGTGAACAATTCCACACCATTTGGAACATCCACAGCGTCCTTCAACCACCACCTCTGTCTAGTTCCAAAACATTCCCATCATCCTAAAAGGAAGCCCCGCACCCATGAGCCGTCCCTCCCCGTTCTTCCCTCCCCTACCCCCAGCAACCCCCAGTCCGCCTCTGTCTCTGTGGCTTGGCCGATTCTGGGCGTTCACGTAAGTGGGGTCGCACAGTGTGTGGTCTTCTGTGCTTGGCTTCTCAGGATAATGTTTCTAAAGTCCATCTACATTGTAGTGCGTCTCAGAGCTGCATTCCTTTTCAGGGCTGAATAACATGTGCCCAACTTTTACTCTTAATTTGTTCATACCCTGAATTTTCACATCCCCATCATAAAGAAAAAACAAAGTGCTTAACTATCTTCCTTCAATGATGATTTAGAATGACTTCATTTGTATAGTTTTTATTCATTAATTTATTTTTAAAAATATTTTATTTATTATTTATTTTTAGAGAGGGGAGGGAGGGAGAAAGAGGGAGAGAGAGAGAAACATCCATGTGTGGTTGCTGGGGGCCATGGCCTGCAACCTAGGCATGTGCCCTGACTGGGAATCGAACCTGCGATGGTTTGGTTTGCAGCCCTCGCTCAATCCACTGAGCTACGCCAGCCAGGGCTTTATTTATTAATTTATTAATAAAGCAAATATTTGCTGAATCCTTGCCCTCATGGGGCTTCGTAATTTCCATTAAAATTTTTAGAGTCTCTCTATTCAAACAGGTGTGTTGTTCGGATTTAAATTCAGTTTGTTCTATGAGTAAGAAAAGCTGTCATTGATATTGAGAGCCTCCTGGCAGCTTTCAGTGCGTTTCTGTCAGCTTCTAACCGGTAATTCTTTCCACTCCCAGGGAGAAGATAGCATTTTTTACCAGACCAAGGATTAACATACCTCCTCTGCCCGCCGATGACGTTTGATGTAGTGCTTTGTACGCGTGAAGTATTTATCTTCCTGTCTTGTTTTCATGAAGTCCTTAGACTAGCTAAATTTGTCTTAAAATATTTGTGCAAAGCTATTAATATACACATTTTGTAAAAAAACACATATCTATACATATATATTTTATAATAGTGACGGCAACAGGGCTTGGTTTTTCCTTGTTGTGAAACTGACATCTCTGAAGACAAGTTATTTTATAAAAGATCAACTATCATGTTAAGAGTGTACAGTTTTTACGCTGTTTTATTTGACTTAAAGGCTGGAAGACAGAAACGAAGTGAGTTCAGGCAAATTCACTGTATTGTAATTTATTTATAGTACTTTTTTTTTCCTTGAAGGAAAATACTGACTTTAAGATGTATTTTAAGACTGAAATTTTGTTCTTCAGTATTTGTCATGCAGTAGAATGGAACTTTGGGGCCGGTTTTGTTTCTGACACGGAAATGCAAACACTTTGTGCTACATTTGTCACTCGTACCAGCTTCTCATGTGTGCCTTTATCCATGTACATTGTCCACTGTCACACTCGTGTTCTGTTAAGATCCCGCCTGGGGGCTCAGCCGTAGTTCACACGTGCGCGAGCGCGTGCGTCGCAGAGCTCCGTCTCCCACGGTGACTGCGCGCCGAGAGCCCCCCTCATTTCTGTGTTGTGTCAGCGTGCACAGCTCTGTGCTCCCTCCGAGTTTCCCCACAGAGCCCCCGGCGCCCTCGCTGGGTCCTGCCTGCTCGCGGCAGCTGTCCACCCTGCCCCGTACCGGACCCAGCGACCTGCCCTTCCAGTGCGCCCCATCCGCTGTGCCCGACAGGAAGGCGGCGCCGGGGCTCCCGTTCTACTGCTCTGTCATGAAGGAAAGTGAAAGGGACCTAGGAACGCGCCCTCGCATCAGCCAGCGAACCTGCTGATGCGGACAGCAGTTCTGCCATAGACATGATGACCTCTGAAGGCGCTTTGCCGTGGAAGGAAGTGCACGCGGGTAGCTGCAGTTACCCGGCAAGTCACTTAACAGGAGAGTGTTTGATTCATTTTGATTTAAATCATAATCCTCCCCGGTACTGGAAGGTACCTAATATTTCTTAATAAATCTTAGAAGTAGTTCATGAAAAAAAAAGTTTTATGTAATTAAAAAAAATACCATTATTCTCTTAAAATGCCAAATGATATACCTATTTTGCCTCATGCATATTTATTATATATGGAATGCACTCTCCTTTCTGAGGCCTCGGAGAAGGAAGCGAGGTGGTCACGTAAAATAGACAAGAGAACTTCCTCGTCCTAGACTCCTCTGCCCCTCCCTTGGAAATGCCCCCTTTTAATCAATGTCTCTCTTCTCATTAGTCTGTAATTGTCCCCCTTGTATAATCCGCCTTCCTTTTTGCATTTATTAAAAGTGAATTTTGTAAAAAGCATTTCATTGACACGCGACCTGTCACGGGCAATGGACCTTGTCAGTGGCGGTAAGACTGAAACCTCTATGCTTTTCACAGTTGTCATCTTTTGCTATGTATTTCTGCCTCGAGTCTCGCTGGATTTTTGTTTTTTGTTTTGTTTTGTTGTTTTGGGCTAACTTCTCTGTGAACATACCCACAACAGAGATGGAGACACGCAAAGCCCCGCGGTCCTGTGGCAGACAGCGCCGCTGAGCGCGCGAGGACAATGGCAGGCCCTCTCTGTGCCCCAGCTGGGGAACTCGCACCAGCAACAGTCTGCCACTCCGACGCCTCGGGCGCGCGGCTCCTCCTGTGGGGAGAGTCCCCTGAAGCTGCCTCTCAGTGGGCCTGTGGGTGGAAGCCCCTTTTCTGCCAACCCCCACTAAGCGGCACTGTGGGGGAAGCCTGCCATGCGCATGCGTAAAGCTCTCCGGCAAGGGTTTCCGATACATGCCACCGCCCAGCGTGCGCAGATTTACGGTCAGAGTGCCTCCCCACCCGAGGGTTTTGAACAGAAACCCAGAAGCCAACGGGAGCCTGCTTCACTATCTTTCCCAGGCGATCTTGTGGTGGCCCTCCCCGTCCCCTGCTGTCCCGTCCCGAAAGGGCACATAGCCGGTGACAGCTGGGGTGGGCACACGGGAGGACTCGAGCACCTGAGTGGCTTCTCACTCGTGACCTGATTTTGCAGCTTTTGAGTAGTTCAGACCGCCACCCCGCCCAAGCCGAACACCCACGCGGGGTGGTTCCATCTTCTGTCTAGCTCCGCCTATGCTACGCCTTGTGATGAGCAGCACTGTGCCGCGCGTTCGTCAGCAGTTGTAGTCCAGAGATGGGGAAAAGGGAATTTGATCTTCACTTCATTGATTGTTGAAATTGTCACCACTGTAATCAGTAACCTTCTGTTGTGGGAATAAGTTCTAATCAGTAGTCATCTCTGTTCTAATTGTGTCATTTGTATTGCTTGAAACTATTTCTTCTATAAAATTAAACTAATCTGCCTTAAGAACAAAATGGAAATGTGTGGTTTTTTTAAAACAATAACAATGTCATTACAGAGACAAATATATAAAAATACATACCATTTTTTGCCACATGAACATACAGGTATAGAGATAGTACAATGAACGCACAGGCAGCCACCCCGGCTTCAACGTGGGCTACTCGTGGGCGATGTTCTGTCTGCACCTCCCCTGCCTCCCCGGTCCTTATCACGTCTGAGCAGCCACTGACTCACCGTCATTCACTGTCCAAGGCTCACCTTTCCAGTCGTTTCATAGAGCATTCTTTTTTAAACTCAGCAGAATCCAAATCTGGTCTGTTTATTGGGATTTTTTAATCTTGATGCATTTTTTAAACCCTTTACCCATTTCCCCGACCCATACCTCCTGCCTCTGGCAACCACCAACCTGGTTTTTTGAGTAACAGCTTTCTTGAGATAGAACTCACTTATCATACATTTCGCCCTTTTAAAGCATATGATTCAGCCGTGGCTGGTGTGGCTCAGTGGATCGAACACCAGCCTGCAAACCAAAGGGTTGCTGGTTTGACTCCCAGTCAGGGCACACACCTGGGTTGCGGGCCAGGTCCCTGGTGGGAGGCGCACAAGAGGTAACCACACACTGATGTTTCCCTCCCTCTCTACCTCCCACCCTTCCCCCTCTAAAAGTAAATAAATAAAAACAACATCTTTTTAAAAAAAACATATAATTCAGCAGTATTTAGTATATTCAGAGCTGGGCAAATATCACTGCAATCCATTTTAAAACTTTTTCATCATCCCCCCTGCAAAACCCTGTACGCACTACCAGTCGCGCCCAATTTCCCCTCCCCCACCCCCTGGTGACTACTAATCCGCTTTCTGCCTCTGGATTTGCATGTTCAGGACATTTCAAATCAATGGAATCCTGCAACATGTGGCCTTGTGTGTCTGGCTTCTTTCACTCGGCGTCACATTTTCCAGGCTCATCCGTGTTGCAGCGTGTGTCAGAGCTTCATTCATTTTTATCGCTGAATAACATCGCCTTGTATGGAGGAGCCACATTTTGTTGATCCATCTACCAGATGGATATTTTTAGCTATTATGAATAATGCCGCTGTGATCGTTCACATTCAAGTTTTGGTGCACACAGATGTTTTCATTTCTCTTGGGTCTCAAACCGAAAGTGGAATTGCTGGGTCATATGCTAACTCTATGTTGAGCTGTGTGAGGAACTGCCACACTGGTTTCCAAAGCAGCTACACCATTTTACATTCCCATCAGCAGCATTTGAAGGTTCCAATGTCTCCATGTTTTGGCCAACACTTGTAACATCATTTTTTTAAAAGATTTTTTTTTTAGAGAGGGAAGGGAGGGGAGGGAGAAGGAGAGAGAAACATCAATGTGAGGTTGCTGGGGGCCATGGCCTGCAACCCAGGCATGTACCCTGGCTGGGAATCGAACCTGCAACACTTGGGTTCGCAGCCCGTGCTCAATCCACTGAGCTATGCCAGCCAGGGCTGCATTATTATTTTTAATATAAGCAGATATACAAGTATATATACACATGTACAAGCATGTACACAAAATAGACATGCATATGCATGTGAACATACATCCATGAATATGCACGCATCTATGTTTCTATCCACCCCCCTCTAATAAATGGTATCGCACCAGACAGACTTTTCTCCATCTGGCTTTTGTCACTTAAAGATCTATCTCAACAACCCACCAACATCTGCATTGGCCGCTGTGATCATTTACCACACACTTGGCTTAAAACAACAGAAATTTATGGTCAGTAGTTCTAAAGCCCAGGAGCCTGAAATCAAGGCCACTGGCAGGTCCCGCCCGAAGGCTCTGGGGGAGGCTCCTTCCTGCCTCTTTCCGGCGGCATTGGGGCTGCGCCCCACCACCTTGTCCTTGGAGATCTCTGGCTTGTGGAGCCATCACTCAACCTTTGCCCCCATCTCCTCACCGCCCTCTCCTCTTTATCTCCCCCCGCACCCGTTCCTCTTCAGTCTATTTGGAGAACACAAGTCCTTGGATTTAGGACCCACTAGTTAATCCAAGGTGATCTCACCTCCAAATCTTCCATGACCTCTGCAAAGTCCCTTTTCCAAAGAAGGTCACATCCACACATTCCAGATGGGCATATTTTCTGATGGTCGTCATTCAGCCACTACCACCTGCCCTCTGGCTCCCCCAAACTCGTGTTCATCCCACATGCAAATTCCGTTGACCCGCTCCCACGTCCCCAGAGCGATATGTCCAGTCTCCATTTGTCTTCACCTTTGCAGTCTGCCTTAGTGGAGGTGACAATTGATTCCATCCCCTCTCCGCCATCTCCCGGTGTTTCTGGTTTTCTGCTATTAAAAAGATTTCAGCAATGCGGCCCTGGCTGGCATAGCTCAGTGAATTGAGCATGGGCTGCGAACCAAAGCATCGCAGGTTCAATTCCCAGTCAGGGCATATGCCTGGGTTGCAGGCCACGGCCCCCAGCAACCGCACATAGATGTTTCCCTCTCTCTCTCTTTCTCCCTCCCTTCCCTCTCTAAAAATAAAGAAATAAAATCTTTAAAAAAAAAAAGATTTCAGCAGTGCGAAGCCTGTGCAGACGCCCCTTCATGGTTTCACCAGGGTTTCTGGGGATGGATGCCTTGTTGTGGGGTCCCATGGTCAGAGGGGAAATGCATGTGGCACTCAGTTGGTATCGCCACCTTTCCCTCCTAAGGGTGGATCACTTTGCATTCTCACCAGCAGTGCATGGGACAGTTTCCCCACAATGTCACCAGTATAATGTTATCACACTAGTGAGACTTTGCCATGTGCAGAGCTCAGCAATGAGATGTCTGCGTGCTTTTCTTTGAGTGATGCTACTTTAAGTAGAGGTGTTTACAGGTACGTTTTAATACCTGTTAAGGCTGGCCCTCCTTTCTTTCTTCTTTTTCAGGGTTTTCTTGGTGATCCTTGCTTATTCATTCCTTGAGAGGGATTTCATAATCAACTTATCTAGCTCCAGAGGGGAAATGATGACACTGATACTGGAATTGCATTAAATGTACAAATTAGGGAGAACGAACATCCTATGATGTTGAATTCTTTTAACCGATGTATTTCCATTTGTTGAAGACTCATTTTGCACCTGTCAGGAATGCTTTACAGTTTTAGTCATCTATTTTGGATATTTCTTGACAGGTTTTGGTCTATGTAATTTTGTGTTTTTATCCATGTGATGTGGTTTTAACATGAATGGATGTTGGATGTTTTCAAATTCCTTTTCTCTATTGCTATAAGATGCTCATATGATCTTCCTCCGTAACTCTAAAAACATGATTGATTATATCAGTGGACTTCCTAATGGAGAACAATCCTTGCTTTTGTTAAATAAACTTTGGTCATGATACACAGATAGGAATGTGTTTGGAGTTGCTTTGCTAGTGATTCATTTATGATCTTTGCATTCATACTCTGTATTATTTTCAGTGCATTATCGGCCAGGGTGATTCATGTTATACTCCACAAAACCCATGTGCCCATTTTTCTTCTTTTTCTTGGCTCAGAGAAGAGAAGTTTGGGCGAATTCTGCTGTGGAAACACCTGGGTGCGCTCCATGCTTTGTGCACATGGGGCTCCTTACACAATTTTCTCTATTTCCTCTATGGAAATGGAGCTTTTTATACTTATCTCTTGAGGCCAATTTTGGTCCATTCTCTTCTTCTTAAAAATGCCTCGTTTTATCTATGTTTCCCAAGTTGTTTGTAGAGAGCTGTACAGAGGAGTGTTTTGTAATTTCCTTCATTTTGATGGGTCTTTTCCCATCATCATTTCCAGCTTTTTGTACTTGTGTTTTTCCTTTGTTTTTCCTCGATGGGGTTAGTTACTAGGTTAATTTAAAATTTTTTCCTTTTTTTTAAGATTTTTAAAAAAGATTTTATTTATTGGTTTTTAGAGAGGGAATGGGAGGGAGAGAGAGAAACATCAATGTGCGGTTGCTGGGGGCTGTGGCCTGCAACCCAGGCATGTACCCTGACAGGGAATCGAACCTGCGACACTTTGGTTCACAGCCCATGCTCAATTCACTGAGCTATGCCAGCCAGGGCAAAAATTTTCCTTTTTAAAGAGAACCAGCTTTTAGTTTTGTGAGCTCTCCTGTAATTTGTTTTATAACTCACGAAATACTGTTTTATGCTCATTAATTCTTCTTTTCTGGTGTGTGTGTGTGTCTTAATTGTCTTTTTGTAGTTGGGTGAGTTGGGTGTATTTATCTTTATTTTAAACCAATTTAGCACTATAACTCAGTGGTCCCTAACCTTCTTGGCACCAGGGACCAGTTTCATGGAAGGAAATTTTTCCACGGGAGTGTGAGGGGGCAAGTGGGAAAACAGGGGTGGAAGTCAGGAAGTAATGCAAGCCGTGTCTGCAGACTGGACCAGAAGGATGGAGATTGGGGGCCCATGCTATAAGCTTTTCTCTGTCCACTAATATGTTGAATTTTCATGATCATTATTCCTAAGACATTCTATAATCTCACTTTGTATTTCCCCTTTGATCCAAGAAGTATTTATTAACATGCCTTTAGCATTTTTTCCAGATTTAAAGGTCTTTACAAATTTTTGTTATGAATGTCTACTTTCATTTCAAAATAGAATATCCTGCTTGTGGTGTTTTTTTTTTCTCCATTGGAATCTACTGAGGTTTTCTTTGTGGCCAATGATCTAGTCAGTTTTTGTGACTGGTCTATGAAAAGCAGGCACATTGTGCCGGATTAGGTTCAGAAATTGGTTGATTGATACATACATATGTATACATACATACATACATACATACATATGGGGGGACCCAAGAAAAAACAAAATGATCTTCTGGAGGGCGGGCCCCTTGCAGTCCAGGCTTCCCGTGCTAGGTGAGTGTTGTAGGAACCCATCTGCATCAGTGCACCAGCTGGCGTTGTTGTGAGAGGCTGCATTTGGCTTCAGTGAATTTTTTGAAGACTCTCAACGCATTTGCCCATTTCATGATGGGTGATTTAGGAGCACACCTGCCCACACTGCACTGAGTGTTCAGTAGTTTTTGACCAAAAATGACTTGGCCCCTGTGCCCCACCCTCCCTGTTCACCCGATCTCGCCCCAAGCCACTTTTCTTTGTTTCCTTGATGTTTGGGTCCCCCTTCATGTTAGTTTCCTGGGATTGCCATAATAAATTATCAGAAGCCAGGTGGCTTAAAACAACAGAAATTTTCTTCTTTGTCATTCTGGAGGTCAGGGGGCTGAGCTCAAGGCATTGGCAGGACTGCACCCCCCACCTCCACAGAGTTTCTAAGAGGGTACTTCCTGACCTCTTGCAGCTTCTGGAAGCTTCTGGGGGCTCCAAGCTTTCATTTATTTATTTAGAGAGAGGGGAAGAGAGAGGGAAAGAAACATCAGTGTGTGGTTACCTCTCATATGGACCCCACTGGGGACCTGGCCTGCAACCCAGGCATGTGCCCTGACTGGGAATCGAACTGGCGACGCTTTGGTTTGCAACCCATGCTCAATCCACTGAGCCACACTAGCCAGGGCCCCTTTCTCTTACGAAGACACCAGTCCTTGCACTTCCGGGCCCCATACATTTCACCTTGAAGATTCTTAGATAAGGTCATATTCTGAGCTTGCTGTGCACATGAATTTGGAGGGACGCCCTTCAGCCCCATGGCACATACGTACATGCACGCAGCTCCACTTCACTGCTTGCCGATCAAGTCTGGGTTTGCTGTCCCTTTACTCAGGTCTTGTCTACTAGAGCTGCCCAGGGCGCATTGACTGTGCGTGACGGTGTTTGTATTTCTCCTCACATCACTGGCCGTTTGCACTTGGAAAGGCCCGCACTGCCCTCATCAGAGCCTGCCCACCATCGATGGGTGGTAAGCTCTGAGCACAGGGCAGCGGGTCACCACAAAGCACGGCTAGCCCTCGAGCCTTGCACACGAGTCAGCGAGTCAGTGAGTCAGAGCTCCACTAGGGGACTGTCGTGGCCACAGTGGGTGACCACAGCCGTAGTGGCCTAAAGCAGCACAGACTTATTCCCTTATATTTCTGGGGTTCAGAAGTGTCTAGGGGGTCTCGCTGGGCTGAAACAATGGTGTCGGCAGGGCTGCATTCCTTCTGGAGGATCCGGGGGACAATCCGCTCCCCAGCCTTTTCCAGCTTCTAGAGGCCGCTTGTGTTTATTGGCTTAACGCCCCTCCTTCCTCCTCTGAGGCCAGCAGTGGTGCACCTTCAAATATCTGTGTCTGCGACCTCTGCTTCCGTGGTCACCCCTCCTTCTCTGCGTCTGCCCTTCCCGCCTCCCTCCTGTAAGGGCCCTTGTGATGACGTCACCTGGGGTCCCTTCTCCATCTCGGGAGCTACAGCCTAATCACAGCGGCAGAGTCTCTTTTGTGCCGTGAGGTAACAGACGTGCAGGTCCCGGGAATGGAGCTAGGAACCTCTTGGAGGCGGGGGAGTCGTCATTATTCAGCTGTGCACAGAAGCGCTCATTTCTCAAGGACGTGCTCCTTTATCCCGATATGTGTGCACTCTTATCAGGCGTCTCCATGGTTGCTTTGCAACAGAAGGTCGGATGCTACCGTCTCACATTCTGTGGCATTGGAAGCATCTTGCCTGGGCCCTGTGGCCAGGGGCATGCAGCCTTCTGGGATCTACCTTTGCCGCCAGCAGACACCCCGGCCAGATGGCTCTTCCTTTCCTGCAATTACAGGCAGAATCGCCTCGGTCATAAACACAAGCTGTTTTATTTAATAAATTGGGAATGCATGGAAAATAAGTGCTTTACAACACCATCCAATAAAACTATCTGTGAGGACAGGACTGTGGTGTATCTGGTCTGAACTATCGGTGGCTGCTAGCCACATGTGGCTATCGAGTGCTGGATGGGTGGCTAATGTGACCAAGGGACTGGATTTTAGATTTGATTCCTTGGAATGAATTTAAATGTGAGTAGAAACTTGTGCTACCACACAGAAGCAGAGCAACTCGACGAAACTCTTCTTTCCGATCCAAAGCACCTGGACAAGTATCAGCTTTTCTCAAAGACCAGGGTGGGAAGAAGGTGCCCCTTGTCCAGGTGCAATCACTCAGCTTACTTCCATCGCCTCGGTCCGAGGGAGAGGCTGTATCACCTTCCAACTTCACACCCAGCGGCCTGAAGCCAGCCGTGGTGGGCGAATTTACACCATGGGATTCTTCAAACGCTACAAACCAGGGTTCCCCCACTCCCTACCCTTGGAGAGCCGGGTTATTGAACCTGGACCAGCACACCCAATGTGTGGAGACAGGTATACTAAATTGCCTTAGGACAACCTGAGTTTCCTGGCACCCAAGGAGAAAAAGGAGGTGCTGCCAATGACACAGTGCTTACTGTTGGAGAGGAAAATGGTGGAGGGGCTCCTTCGGGGAAGCATGGTTCTCTTGGCCCTTAGTGCTATCCAGGTTGTCTCCCCAGGCTTCCTAGAAGGGACAGCACCCACGACAACAGTTCCACGGCAAAAATGCAGAGGGCTTTCAGCCCTGGCTGGTGTAGCTCAGGGGATTGAGCGCGGGCTGCAAACCAAAGCGTCACAGGTTCGATTCCCAGTCAGGGTACATGCCTGGGTTGCAGGCCATGACCCCCAACCACCGCACATGGATGTTTCTCTCTCTCCCTCTCTCTCCCTCCCTCCCTTCCCTCTCTAAAAATAAATAAATAAAATCTTTAAAAAATGCAGAGGGCTTTCAAAGCTGCTGTTTGTCACCTCACCCAAGGCCATCCCTTTGGATAGACATCAGGATAAGATGGTCACATTTGCAGCTTTCAGATGGCCACCATGGTCTATGACCACAGCTCAGAATGCACGGGGGAGGCTAGATTGTATATTCTAGTAGCCCGTGTCATGCACTTAGATCTCAAGTCCTAGATGGCATTGACCATGTGGATAGCAGCAAGCTAGGTGTGGGCTCACTCATGTATTCACTTGGAGAGCATGCCTAGATACGCAGGAGCTCAGGACGTAAGGCCAGAAGAAAGAGGTCCTCACCTCCAGGCTTTAGAAGACCCACCATTTACAGAATGACTGACCAGACACTCAGTCGGGCATTTCAGAGGAGGCAAGGAAGGCGCTCGCCTTGGCTGCAAAATGTATGTGGGCACCAAAAGAAAAAAATGACTAATAAAGGTAATATTTATAAAAACCAAATTTGGTGGAAAAACTTATAGTGAGCAAAATGTCACATTTTAAAATAACAACAGGCCGTTCTGGTTTGACAACTCCGCACTACTGGGCAAGGGAAACAAGTGATTCCTAGCCAGCCAGGGGTTGCACATCCTGTAGGTCCCCGCGGACTGAGTTTCTGTGGTTGACGATGGAGTGTAAATACGGTCCACATGGGGCTTTGCATACAGTACCGTATGTGTGTTTGTAGAGCCTTTATTCACTTTACCCACTTGGCTCAAAATCTGGGAGGATGTTTTGCTAAGCACGTGCAGGGGTGTACACCTGCCTCGTGTCTCAGGCTCTGCTGCAGCTCTGCGGAGCATTGCCTATTCTTTCTGTGCTGCAGAGTATTACTGCGACGATGGCCACAGCTCCCCACTTCGCACAAGGGAAAACAGAAGCTGGCAGAGGCCTGGCAGAACAGACCAGACATGAATGCTGTAATCCGGTCATGTCCTCCTTCAAGATGGGTGTCGGGTAAAAGGTGATCATTTTGGCCGAGGACATCTGGAGACAATTTTGGTTCTGATGTGACATTGCATTTCAGAGACAGTGCTGATCCCGGTGCATTCAAAGACAGGTAAGCTCAGCTCCCCGCTCCTGCAGAAGCCTTGGTGTGCATGGGAGGGAACGACTTGGATGTAACCTGGCAAATGCTGCGGAGGGCCCCAGGGAGCTGGGGGGCTGCCAGCGTGACCAGCTCAGGCACCTGGTGGAGGACTCTGCCTGAGCACAGCATTCCCCAAGCAGTGGAGCAGGCGACTACTGTCAGGTCAGGGCTGACTTCCAAACAGGCCACAGCATGCTCGCCCCCCGCCCCCCACCCCGCTCCTTGTCAGGCTGCTGCGAGAATCCAGTGATATTGGTGGCATGAACGTAAGGGCGCTTGAACACTGGTTTTTACTATGGAATATGTTCCCATGTCTACGACAACTTCCCTTCTACCTCTATGCCGCAGCCACTGGATTCTTGGCCCCAGATTAACCACCCTTGGCAGTGTCCTGTGCATCGATGGGGAAACAGTATGTGAATAGACAGGTGGTCATATCCCACATGCCAGCAGTATCACCTTTACGTCATTCTACAGCAGCGTTTCCCCACCTCAGCACTACTGCTACCCTGGCCTGGAACATTCTCCGCTGAGGGGCCGTCCTGGGCACTGTGGGCTGCCCAGCAGCACCCTTGCCTACCACCCGCTGACTGCTAGCAGCGCCCCCATCCTGTTGTGGCTGCCAGAAATATCCCCATACATTGCCAAATGTCCCAGCAGTGGATAAACAAGAGGAAAAAGATTCAAAGGGATGAAAAGCAGATATCTGAGAGAGGGAAAAAAAAGAAGGTGCCCGTGTGGAGAAATGAAAGCTCAAATGTTATGACTTAAGTATTTAAAGAATATGCTCACGCAGGATGGTGACCATGAACTCTCTGTCCACAGGGCAGAGTAAGGAGTGGATTTAAGTGGGAGAGAACTGGCGCCTGGTCCCCCACACGACTGAACGTTAACACCAGCTCCTGGCCTGCCTTTTCCTTCCTGCTGATGTTTCCGAGCAGCAGTTCTCCGAGCTTCTTCCAGACGTGTGACTTCCCTGTGGTCTCACCCCCAGACATGCCTCCCGGCAGGGCCCCCACATGCCAATCTTTGCTCCCACCTAGATCAAAGAAGGGACTGCCTCCTGTCCCCAAGCCAGAGCACACTGCAGCCTCTCAACACTGAAGGGAGAAAAGGGACAGCAAGGAGCTACTGAACATATGGACAAAACGCAACAAATAAAATGGATTTAATGAACAATCCAGGGAGGAGATTTTGGAAGTAGAATGGGATATAACAAACTCTGCCAACCTTTTTTTTTTTTTTTGTCCAGAAGAGGTCAGAACTGATCACCAAAATCCCCAGTTTCTGGGTAACAACACGTGTCAACCACGCACAAGTGTCTGCACTGCTGGGGAAAGGGGATGAAGAGGCGCTGCATTACTGGCCAAGAGTTCACGTGATGGAACTTGAAGATAGTACATCAGGTTATAGAATAGATGAATATTTTCATGAAAATCCCTATATGAAAACCAAAATTCTCTCCAGAGAATTTTATCTGAATGAGATGAGAGTGGTGATTCATTTTCTTTTTTTTTAAGATTTTATTTATTTATTCTTAGAGAGGGAAGGGAGGGAGAGAGAGAGAGAGAGAGAGAGAGAGAGACAAACATCAATGTGTGGTTACTGGGGGTCATGGCCTGCAACCCAGGCATGTGCCCTGACTGGGAATCGAACCTGCGACACTTTGGTTTGCAGCCCGCGCTCAATCCATTGAGCTACGCCAGCCAGGGCTGGTGATTCATTTTCAAAGTCCACTGACATTAAGCGGCAATCTCGGAAGGATATGACAAAACGTTCGAGTGGGACGCAGAGCGAAGGCAGGCAGCGTGAGGAACCGGACAACGTCTTCACCCGCTTTACCGACCATTCTGATGCAGGTGCAGATGAATCAGGAGAAGCCAGCAACGCTGACATGTGGCCAAACCCACTACAGTACTGCTTGGTCCCTGACATGGATGATAAAGAAGGGGGAGGAGAAGACGATGGTGATGAAGAGGAAGATGAAGGAGAGGAAGATGAAGGAGAAGGTGCCTGAGGGAACACTGATGGATTCCAACCTTTGTTTTTAACTTTCTCCAGTCCCTGGGAGCAAGTCACAGTCCTTTTTTTTTTTTTTGGTTTTTGTTTTTTCTCTTGTGCTCGGTCTCCCCACGTTTGAGGTCTCCTTTCTGTCCTTCACACCATGGTTCTCACCTCATTTGGGGGCGCTGTACGTTCAGCAGAATACAGCGGGGGAAACCTCTGCCCCTTTCTGTTCCAAATTCATTTTTGTCCCTTCCTGTCTCAACAGAAACATTACGGAATCAACACACTGGGAAAAAAGAAAAACCTTCCGCTCCCTTAGCTCTGCTGGAAGCTGGAGGGTGCTAGGCACCTGTGTAGCAGCGAATAGAATTCCAGCTTTTTCCCCCTCCTTTCTCTGTATATTGGACTCAGGGATTACACTGTGTCTCTATGTGAATATGGACAGTGAGCATTTGCCAACACGTATCTGTCTACTTTCTCTTGTTTAAAAAAAAGGAACTCAAAAAGAAAAGGGGTTATAGGCCAGCTTCCCCTTTGGCACGTTTAAGTGTGATGTTTAGTGGACATCCTTGCGATTGAAGATGATGCTTTTCAAATACAATTCTTTCCGAATGGGGACTTGAGCCCTGCCACTCAGTGGGAGGGTCAGCACAACCTGTGCAATCTCATTCAGGCTTGACATTTCTCTATTGTAATTTTGGGCCTGTTCATTTTAAAATTTCTGTTTCACTGGAAGGGCAATGCTCAGTTTTAAATGTTAAAAGTGTACAAGTTGCTTTGTTACAATAAAACTGAATGTGTACACAAAGGATGGTATGCTTCCCTCTCAGAACACATAGGACTTTTCGAGTTGGAACTGCAAAACACATTGTCACACTTTGTCAACTTACCCCTGACTGGCATGGCTCAGTTGGTTGGGCATCGTCCTGCAAACCAAAGGGTTGCAGGTTCAATCCCCGGTCTTTGCAGGCTGACCCCAGGGCTGTGTTCATGGAGTAAAGGGATTTGAATCAATGCATTAAGGTCTGCATAGCTGGAAAATATTACATGTAGAATTTGCTATCAGTTTCTGAAATCTCTAAATCATTCAGGATACCAGATTGCTTAAAACTCAGTTCTGAGTATATTGTACTCTTCATTGTGTATTTCAAGTTGCTATTTTAAAAAGGTGGATGTATATATACCTGGGATGTATATATATGATAATAGCGCCTGCCACCACCATCACACAGACCTGCTGCTCTAAGCTCAGTTACACACAGGGCTATTGCTGGCGTGTCTCATTGGCTCTGTAAAATGTGGCCGAGAAGATGGGTTTTCAGTGAGAAGTCCGAACTGGTGGTTAAGAAACTCAGGTCAGGAGTACTTTTGTCTCTAAGTGCCAGCTATTGAGAATGAGCATAGCATTCTTAAACGAGACCCATCTATGTGAGTCTGGGCAAGATGGTGGACTCTGCTCTGTCTGCTAAATGCCATTGTTCCACAGAGCAACATTTTGAGAAGCTACCTAATACCTATGCTTTTTAAAAAAGATTTTGTTTATTTATTTTTAGAGGAGAAGGGAGGGAGAAAGAGAGGGAGAGAAACATCAACGTGTGGTTGCCTCTTGAGTGTGCCCTACTGGGGACCTGGCCTGCAACCCAGGCACGTGCCCTGACTGCGAATCGAACTGGCCACTCTTTGGTTCACAGGCCAGCACTCAATCCACTGAGCCACACCAGCCAGAGCTACCTATGCTTTTCAATGCTGTAAAATATAGCAGCTTAAAATGAAATGCCACTTTACTTTTTCAGAGCTAAATTAATGGGCAGCCTGGTCAAATTAAAAACTATTTGATGTATGAAACTATTCCATCAATAGGCAAAGTGTCATGAAAACCTATCTAGATGGATAGTATGTCATTTCTGCACAGGTCTCTGTTTAGTAAATGTATCACTGCATACTGGTCAGGAATCTTGCTCCAGTAAAAGAACATAGCTTTTTTTTTTTTAAAGAAAGATTTTTATGAGCAGACCAATCTAGGAAGACTAGGAATTGTTTTCTGGGGGCTCTGTGGTTAAGATCTGAGATTCTTCCATTAAAATCTGCATTAAATAGTACCCCAAAGTGTTTATTCCATGATCGCATGTCTACTATAGTGCTTTTAAGAAAACAAGCAACAGTAACTGTTTCTTCTTACAAAAGCAACACACGTTAATCCAGAAAAATGAGAAAATGTAGCTGAACTAAAAAGAAGAAACACGCAAAACACCCCTCATCCCAGTAACCAGTGAAATACCACGCTTGATGCTTTCATGAATTCACTTCCTAATTGTTTTCCACGTTCATGTATTACAGTCCTTGGGCAGATAGAAATATATCACACCTAGTACACTAGAAAGGTCAATCAACACACAATACTTTAGAGTTTGCTTTTTTTTTCATTTAATAAATTGTGAAGGGATTTCCATGTCAGAAAGTATCTACTTCCGTGTTAATTTTGAGTCTTCCACTGAACAGATGTCTTTTTAATTTAACCCATCCTCTGTTTTTGGAGATTTAACTTGCTTTCAGTGCTTTGAGATCATAACTAACAAATACTACAGCAAACTTTCCCAAAGTGGTTGTTTGTACTCCCTTCCTTTTCCCCCCTACGTCAAAATTCCACAGTCACGGGGACCACAGTATTTTTCAAACATGCAGACTTGGAAGGCTCTTGGTAAAAAATGCTAAACATCCCACAAGGAAGATTGTTCAATTTACATTCTCATGGGTGGTATCTTTTTTTTTTTAAATTAAAAAAACCTTTGCCAAAATGACACATTTCACGGTGGGCATGGAGGATGTTGCAAGAGTTATCGCATTCTGATGAAAATTGCACGGTTTTCCGGCCTTTTCTGAATTGCCTATTTGCTGTAATGCCTTTGACACTTGAGCGGTCAGTCCCCTTGAAAACGGAAGGTGAAACTAAGCAATGGGCAAAAAAGCCACCCTCGGAGGAGGAAGGTGGCTCTGCTTTCGACATTTCCACCAATCCGGAACACACAGCAAATCACCTCAGACCGCAGGAGGGCATTTTATAGGACCCCCGCCCCACACTGATTCTGGGGACTGTGTTGCAGTGGTCTGCACAGCCCCGCAGCGCTTCCTGTGCTGGGGACGCTGGGTTCTCTCCGGGCAAGAATGCCCCAGTGTAGGCGAAGGAAGTTGGCCCGAGCGGCCTCCAGAGACAAGAGGTGACAGAGCTGGCTGGGCAGGGCTGAGTGGCTGGGCGGAGCACGTGACACTCCCCGGCTGGCTGGGGGGTGGGGTGGGAAGGCCTGGCTGTGTGAGGCTGAAATCGCCTGTCACCTCTGGCAGGAGAGCGAGCCTGTCAATTTCTATCTCCATCAGACCCTGAACCCACAGGAGAGGGGATTTCGGTAACATTTTAACTCTATCTCTCAGGCATCTGAAAGCAGAAGGTAAGTTGCTTATCACGCAAAGGAACAAAACTCGAGCAGAGTGACCTAGAAAACCTCACGGCCACTTGGTGGATTTTTAAAATCTGGTGTTGAAAATAATCGGTGGCTGAGAGAGAGGGTCATATTTACCCCCAAATTAGAGCCTGGCATTCTGAACAGAAATTGTGTTCATCTGGAGGGAATGGCAGTCAAAGGCCTGGGGTTAAATATAGAAGGACACGGAAGCTGCTGGAATAAATAGCAAGGAAGCCTGGCCCTGCTCGTAAAACAATCCATTTTCACATCCCCTCCAGGGGCCCGAGGAAGGGAATGTGAAAATGGTGATTCCAGCGCAAGCGCAAGTAAACGGAGTCTCTGTGAAACTGGAATACAAATAAAAACAGTTCTTGCTTTTGTCCCTTCACAGTTCAAAAACGTTTATGTGGTTTGGCGAGCGAGGCTGATACGTTCGCTGCTTGAGTTTGAAATATGCCATTTCTAATTTACAAAATGACCACAGTTGGAATTGTCTCAGGCTTTCTAGGCACGGCTGTTGTTGATTGTGCACGAGGAATGTTGACATTGTACATATTTTCTAGAGTAGGACAATGACTCACTTCTGCAGAACGGGATAAAAATTAGAAAACGTGAAATAATGAGCTACTGTGAATTAACTCTGTCATGTCAAGACAGATCAAAAGTCTCTGCCAGAAGATTTAAGAAAACACACACAGACATGTGGACGGCCACGCTCATGCAATAAGGACTTGACTTGAAGTAATCAGATGTTCAAGGGAGTAGTATAAATATGTGTTGTCACCACCTTTTTCTTTGGCAAATACAGGTTAATGCTGGAATGTAGCTATTGGGAGTAATTAAGAGCATGATTCATCAGTGCAATTAGTATAATATTCCATAATGAATATGCTTCAAATGCAAGTGTTTGCTCTCCTGTTTCATATGCGATTTGAAAACATTGGCCCTCTATGTAAAGTATGTCCATGCGCTCTATGTTTTCACTGTCAATTTCACTTACAGAAAATATACTTATTTCTCCACTGCATTTGATAAAGACTTTTTAAAACAAAACATTAAATTATTTCCTTTTATTACTAATCCCCTTACGGCTAGCTCTCTTGAAATCCTATTACGTGCGCAGAGCCTGTAATCATTTGGATTTCTCCCTCTTTGCCGTTTGTTTCCCACAGCTGGGGGAAGGCCAAGCCAGCTGCGCGCAGCGAGCTCAGCGCCCAGAAGGGAGGTTGGAGCTGGCTTCCCCGCCACTGGCTCCTCACCTCCAGAGACACTCAGGGTCTCCCCATAGCCCAGCCAGCCTGCCCACCACTTCTCGCCACCTCCCGCGGGCCCCCGAGGCTGTCACGTGGTGGCGTGGGGCCCGCCTCCGGTGACGTCACCGCGCTCGCAGCCCTGGCGTTGAAGAAAGGATGCTCTAGCTAGGATGCTGTGCAGGTGGGTGGCCGGGCTACGCCATGCGGCACTGCAGGTAAGGGGCGCGCGTCTCCTAGTCCCACCCGCAGGCCTGCGTCCCGGCAGCGCCCCAGGAAGGCAAAGCGGGGTCTCTGCTTGCTCCAGTTTTGCATGCACCAGGTTCGGGGGCGGGGGAGAGAGGGGCTGTTGCAGGCCAGCGTGACTTGGGTCTTTTGCATGCCCATCCCAGGAAAGTGGGCAGGGGCCAGGCAGGAAGACTTGGTCTCTTGCTCAGGAGGGAAAAAATCTGGAATGATCACTAATACAGGCTTTCGAAGGAGAGAGTAGGGCCTGGTCAAGATAACTAGCAGCTATTTCCAGCTGTCATTGTGCTTCTTAAATAACGGTCCATTTACGAATTGTGACCGGGATTTGTCCTCAGAATTGAGCCTGATTTCTTTCAAGCAAAAGCTGCTTTGCTTTGAATGCAACGGAAACTTCTTCATTAGCAGTTTAAAGAGCTAGACATGCAATCCGAAGCGTTTTTGCATTATTTTGCAAGGTTGCAGCCTTTAAAGGGGGTAGCTCATAAATGTATTTTCTCCCCTCCAGGTGTTTGAAGTAGATTTAAAAATAACAGTAGCCAATAATATCGACTCCAATACAATGCAGCCCCTAAAGAGAACATGTGAGGAAAAAGAGAGAGTGAATCAGCTCTCTTAAGAACAAAATGGTCTTTGGAAGAGGGTGGGGGTGGAGGCAAGCACAAAAACCCAAGAATTCCCAGTGTTGTTGTGAATCCCCTTGCAGAATAATGAGCTTGCTGACAGGAGGGGCTGACGATGACTCAGCGGCAGATGGAAGGGGGGTCAGGTGACTTTTCGGTTCAGTGGGATTTTTACGGACTCTTGAGAGGTCCGGACGTGTGTGCAGACGCCCTCCTTTGGTTCAGAACCCACCCAAGGCGAGGACAGATGTGGGCACACGTAGGAGGAGAAAGTGGCATTCTTCCTTGTAAACCGGGCTGCCCCCTGGGAGCTGCAGCGGCAGTGAACTCTATTGGAACTCACATCGCTGATAGTGGGAGCCACCAGCCACTGTTGGGGGACTCGCAAGGCAGTGCCGTTGTCCATTGAAGAAGGCATTCCTCTCTGTGGTTGCACACCCATAATTTCCTTATTGCTGCCTTCTTCATTTGGCGCAGGTTGACTTCCTTTGGGTCCCCACCTTCGCTTGTCCCCCAGTCCAACCCGAGCAGAACAGACAATGGAGAAGGAAGTGGTGGAGACCCGGGTTCCGCTTCTGGCTTGGGGCCGTGTAACCCTGGATGAGTCACTTTGTGTCTTTGCGCCTCGGTTTTCTCATATTGGAAGGAACCCAGGAGTTGAGAGCAGCGTTTCTCCCCCTCAGCACTAGTGACATGTTAGGCTGGATCATTCTTCGTCATGGGGCTGCCCCGCACACTGTGAGATGTTTAGCGGCGTCGCTAGTCTCCACCCCCCAGATGCCAGTAACACGCCTTCCCTTCTCTCCACGTTGTGACAACGAAAAATGTCTCCAGACACTGCCCTCCTGGTGGGGGTGGGCAGGGGGCTCCACTGGTCGAATGGGAACCAATGAGTTAGAAGGTCTCTACATGTTTTTCTGGCCCCAGTAGTCTAGAATTCATTTTCCTGGGATTTGTTCGTTGCTGAGCCCTTGGTCAGAGTTCAGGTTCCCTTCTACCGTGTTGTATGTAGAGGAAATACAATGTGGAGGCTTTTTAAAAAATGCTGTGGGGTCCAGAAGTAGCTTCTGTCAAAGAGGGGCGGCTTATTTGTGTGCTCGCTGTAGCTGGGAAGCCACCTCAGCAGAAGGGGGTCGGGGGAAGAGGAGCCTGCGGACAGCAGGGCAGTGTGTGTCCGCCACCGCTGGGCTCGGCGTGCGGCACGCCTGGACGTTGTCCTTGTGTGGGGCCACTTGGAGCCTGGTGTGGGACCTGGTGTGGAGTCCCCCTCTTTATCTGCACAAGTGGGCTGAGTGGTGCCAGCAGAGGCGTTGTAAGCAGGGAACGAAAAGACCCGCGCTGCTGGCGCCGATGGTGGGCTGCGGCAGTGGGGTGTTGACCACAGGGAGGGGAGACCGAGGCAAACTGCCCCCGAGCCTTGACGTGGATACCCTCTCTGGGCAGTGGGGGTCACATGCTTTAAGCTTGCGTGTGGGACTTCCGGCTAAAGTCTGGCTCTGCCACTTGGCAGGGTGGCTCTGGCTGCTGCCCTTCCCTGCAGAGCAGTTGCCATCCCCATAAAACGGGACCAGCTGCGTGTGCTGGTCCTGCTTCCTTGCCTTTCTGCAGGGATCGGATAGACGTAAGGGGGTCTACGTGCTGGAAAATTCCCAAGAGGCAGGAAGCAGTGATGACAGTGGCTTTGTGGGTAGGGGCATAGTTGTCCTTGCCCCCCCGCCCTGGCCCGGGACTGTAATGTGTCCTTCTGCCCATTCCCCTGCCGTCCGCTGTCTCTTGGACTCTCCTGGCCCCATAAAACTTGGTCTCCCAGAGAGGGCTGATGTTCAGTGTGGAAGATGTGCAGAAGGGTGAGCACCAGCAGCCCCCTTAACCTCTGCTGGCCATTGCCTGTACAGGTCACATTCCGGGCTGTCCAGGCAGCTCCTCTGTATGCCGTACCCCAGAGTGGCCCCGTGCACCCCCGTGTGCCTTAGAGGGCTTGGCACCTTCAGTGAGCCATTGGGCCCTGTCTTTGCAACAAGTCAATATCAGGCAAAAAAAATGAAAAGGGAAGATTCTTCATCCAATGAGACTTATGAGACTGAGTAACTGCCCTGCTCAGCTCTGCTGTTATGGGACGGTTCCAGAGATTGGGTGGCTTACTATCAGCATTCATTTCTCACAGTTCTGGAGCCTGGAAGTCCAAGATCAAGGTGCTAGGTCATGGTCTGTTTTTGGTGAGAGCCCTCTACTGGGTTGCAGATGGCTGACTTCTTACTGTGTCTTCACATGGTGAGAAGAGACCCAACCAGCTCTCTGGCCTCTTAGAAGGGCACTACTGCCCTGGCTGGTGTAGCTCAGTGGATTGAGCGCGGGCTTCGAACCAAAGCATCGCAGGTTCGATTCCCAGTCAGGGTACATACCTGGGTTGCAGGCCACAGCCCCCAGCAACAACACATTGATGTTTCTCTCTCTCTCTCTCTCTCTCTTTCTTGCTCCCTTCCCTCTCTAAAAATAAATACATAAAATCTTTAAAAAATCTAAAAAAAAAAAGAAGGGCACTATTCTCATTCATGAAGGCCCCGCCCTCATAACCTGATCACCTCTCAAAGGCCTCGCCTCCTAACACCATCCCATTGGGTGTGAGGATTCAACATGTCAATTTGGAGGAGACACATTCAGTCCTTGACAGTCATCAGATATCATTGGTAGCTCTTGATTGGCTTCTGGCCTGAACAAAGATCTGTTATAGGCATTTGGAGACAGCTGGGTTATGTTTATGCAACTGCCTACTAGCTGATACGAGGACACTACTGGAAATTTTATGAGATGTGATAATCTTATGGTGTGCTAGACGCCTAGCTAAGCCCCTCCCGGATGGTAGGCAGAGGGAGAAACAGTCAGATGTTCGTTTCTGTACCATATTTCGAGATACTTTGTTGTACAGCAGTAGATAGATACACCGTGTGTATGCAGAGCCTTCCTTTTTGGAGTTGCACATTGTACTAGTCGGGGGTGAAGTGTCATGATAGAATAAGTCACTTCTTACATTTTAAAAACCATTAACGAATGGCTGGCTAGATGAACGCTCATACCCGCTTCTACATTCGACTTGTTGCAATATTATGTGTCATGTAGCCTCTGGAAAATTCTGCCCTGCACTCATAAGAGAATGAAAATGGGAAGGGTACATAATTTAAGATTATTATAAAAATATTTTGCCCTGGCTGGCGTAGCTCAGTGGATTGAGTGTGGGCTGCGAACCAAAGTGTTGCAGGTTCGATTCCCAGTCAGGGCACATGCCTGGGTTGCAGGCCATGACCCCCAGCAACCGCACATTGATGTCTCTCTCTCTCTCTCTCTCTCCCCCTCTCTCTCTCTTTCTCTCCTTTCCCTCTCTAAAAATAAATAAGTAAAATCTTTAAAAAATATTTTGACAGCATGGAACCTCATAAAAGGTCTTGGGGACCCCCAAGGTGTCCTCAGATCCCACTTGGAGGACCGCTGCTGTAGATCAACAGTTGACTTTTAAATGACTCTGGAAAATGGAGACAGAATGAGATGAGGCAAATATGGCTCAATAGCAACGCTTGTTGGGTCAGTCAGGGCTCTTCACTGGGCTCCTCTGGATGATGTTCTGTGCACCTGAAAATGTTCATGATAAGAAGTGTTTTTTTTAAAAAAGATTTTATTTATTTATTTTTTTAGAGAGGGAAGGGAGAGTGAAAGAGAGAGAGAGAGACATCAATGTACAGTTGCTGGGGGTCATGGCCTGCAACCCAGGCATGTACCCTGACTGGGAATTGAACCTGCGACGCTTTGGTTCGCAGCCCGTGCTCAATCCACTGAGCTACGCCAGCCAGGGCAAGAAGTTTTTTAAAAGGTTAGAAAAGAAATGTAGACTCTTTGGACATGCAGGGGGTTCTGACCAAGGAGGTCTGGGAGTGAGGCATGTTTCCCCCCTGAGCTCCAGGTGCCTTTGTTTGGAGATCATTTGATATCAGTGTGTCCCGTCGGGTGGTCGTTTATTGAACTAGTTCCCTGTTGCAGGACATGTGGCTCACTGAAGCTTTTATAATCGATGCTAATGGTATTGCATAGATATAAAAATGTTAAAGAGGAAGTGATCCTCTTTGATCAATCAAATGCATAGACTTCAGGTGTTGGAAGGGAGCTTCAACATCCAAGCAGCCCTCACATTTTACATAGGAGGAAGAGGTGTCCAGAGAAGTCGGGTTACTTACCCGAGGCCGTGTGACTGGTAGTGACAGAGCTGGGGAAGCACCCAGGTCCCTGGATGCCTCTACGGAATCTTCTTTTTTTCCCTCTAAGCTCAGAGGTCAGGGCCTGTGTGTGGCCCACTCCCCACTGCACACACAGCACAGAGCACATGGCACAGTATGTTCTCAGTGAACATGTGTTGAATGAAGAAGGAAGCGAGATAATAGTATCCTGAGAAGAGACTGTCAGTATCATGAGAACTGCACAGGCATTTCCATAGATGTGAGCCTCAATGTTCATTGTTTATTCGCTCAAGTAGCAAATATTTGCTGGGTCCCTGCGGTGTGTCTAGGCCAGGCTTCTTTATCCTTGACACCTTGGGCATTTGGACTGCATAGTCTATGGGGGGCGGGGCTCACCCTGCGCACAGCCACGTGCTAGACAGCATCCCTGGTGTCCACCCACTCAAGGCCAGTAGTAACTGCTGCTCCACCCCCCAGTTGTGACAACCAAAGTCCAGACATTGCCAAATGTACCCTGGTGGGCACACTTGCCCCTGGTAGAGACCTACTACTCTAGGCAGTGGGATATACTAGAATCAAATGGGTAAGGCTCATTCTCTTGTGGAAATGACTCTCCTGGTGAGGAAAGAGAAACCAAGTCCATTTTCTATATGTTGCCATCCAGTGAAATACAGGAGGGGGCCAAGGACTGACAGTGAGGGATTGAGAATGTGGCCCTAGCTGGTGTAGCTCAGTGGATTGAGCGTGGGCTGCGAACCAAAGGGTCGCAGGTTCGATTCCCAGTCAGGGTACATGCCTAGGTTGCAGGCCACGGCCCCAGCAACTGTACATTGATGTTTCTTTCTCTCTCTCTCTTTCTCCATCCCTTCCCTGTCTAAAAATAAATAACTGAAATCTTAAAAAAAAGAGAGAATGCTAGTTAGGGCGGTCACGAAGGCCTCTCTGAGGGCTAGCGTGGGAACAGGGACCTGAAGGAAGTGAGGGAGGATTTTGTGACCATCGAGGCAGCTGAGAGCTCAGGGCTGAGGGGACAGCCGGTGCAAAGGCCCTGAGGCCATGTGGGAGCTCAGCAGTAGCGCTACCGACCCTGGATCATTCTAGATGTGATAGGGGGCCACCGGGTTCTTTTGGGTCAGGGAGTGACACGTTGAGACTTGTGTTCCAAAGGGTGGCTCCCTCAGAGGTGGCCGAGGGAGAAAGCAGGGTGGCCAGGGAGCAATGAGCTAGCCCGTGCCGCCCGCTTACTTAGCAGCGATGTTGTGTTAGGCGCCTGAGGGCCCTCGCCTATCAAAGGGGGCGGATTCTGCTCCTGTAATTCCCACGTTTCCAGATGGGTCTCTCCTACCAGGTCAGGGCAGTGTTATCCTTGCGGGGCTGTGGCCACAAGGACAGCAAAAGCCCCGGCATGTATGGTCTCCATATGACAGTAGAAATGTCTCCTTCTGCCTGTCCTGTTGTGGATGAAGTCGCCTGAGTCCTCAGGCCACAGTTTGGTGGCCATGGTCGTTGGGATCACAGTTATGCCTATAGACAGCTTTCTCACTGCCCCTTGAGCCCAGGACATTCTGTGAGCTGGCTGTTTGTAGGGCCTGAGGGCTAAGTCCCTAGGCCGCTTACTGCGCCCCCCCCTCCCCCCGCCCAGATCATTCCTGGGCCATCAGGGTCTGACCCGAGCTCCCCCTCCCCTTGCCGGCCATGGTACACCCTCATCTTGGATTTCCTTCCTCCTGGACCTATTGCCCTCTGCAGCTTCGCTCACAGGGCACTTGCTTCCTGTCGTGCTGGTCTTTCTGCGGTAAGCAGGAGCGGGGACCCTGGCCGTTGGTTGGATTGGTTGGAAGCTCCAGGCCAGAGCCTTCCCTGTGGGAGGTGACTGAACTCACTCACGGGAGTCTGGGAGGGCCAGGCCAGGCCCTGGACCCTCCCATCAGCAGCAACTCCGATGCCCAGGGTAGGTCTGGGGCTTGGCCAGAGGGGGACATGCCCACAGTGGCTGCATTCTGCTCTTCTCCCTTCCTTGGTGGCCGTGGTGGCCGCAGTGGCTGGGGTGGTGGCCAGGCCTCTTTCCCTTGTGCCCACGCCGCGGTTTTTACGTCTGTCTATGGGCTGACTGTGCTTCCCTGCCTTTTGGGTCTTCGTTTCTTTTCTGGCTGTAGATGACTAAATGGGGTACTTATTTTTCCCCCGCGCTGTAACCCTTGGAGGTGCTAGCTGCTTTGAAAGGCTTTGTGGTTCATCGTTAGGAGGGCTGCCCTCCTCGATGACAGATGAGTCATTTTTCCTCTTCGCTTAGCCACGCCTTCTACCAGCACGGCTTTGGCCCCGAGCTTAGGAATGGACTGCCATGTCAGCGCTGTCCTTGGCAACCCAGCTAGAATATGGGTAGGCCGCCCTGCGGCCATGTTCCTCTGTGGCCTTGCTCCAAGGACAGTGGGAGGAACACCTCAGGGCTGTACTCGATGACTCCCTGCACTTAACCGGGGCAAAGTTGCTAGCGATGAGGAGCTGTTCAAACCTGATTTTTTCCACAAGGGAGTGTACCCTGCATGAGCAGAACAGAGACTGTTGTGGGAGAGCGTGGTCCATGAGGGGGTCAGTACGCAGCAGTCCCAGGTGAGTGAGGGACACAGAACAGCTGTCGTGGGCTGAATCGCGTCCCCCCAAATTAGTACGTGAAGGTTGCAGCCCCTCCGAGTGCGACATTATTTGCAGACAGTGTCATGACACAGGTGATCAAGTTAAAATGATGTCATTAGGGGGGCCCTAACCCAGTCTCATTGGTGTCCTTATAAGAAGAGGGAGTTTCCATGCACACAGGCCCAGGGGAAAGACCCCGTGAAGGGGCGCAGGGAGAAGACAGCCCTGCACGAGCCAGGGAACGAGCCTGACACCGCTGCGACCTCAGACCCGTGGCCTCCGGCTCTGTGAGGCCAGCGTCTCTGTTATCTGCGCCATCCAGTCTCTGGCGCTGAGTGTGGCAGCCCGCGGGGATGAACGGGGCGAGGTGGTTTCAGGGAAGTGTGAGCCATCGGCCACCTGCGAGGTCACAGGGAAGCCAGCAGGCTTTGACTTGTCCCTGGAGCCTGCTAGGGCCTTTGAGGCCTCTGGTCTGGAACCCTTGGGCCCAGGACCTCTCCTTTCCTCTGCCTCAGTTTGTTTAACAAAGGGCCGAGGGTGGTCGTATATCATTCAGAGCCCGTCCACAGCGCTATGGACTGAATATGGGAGATGGGTTTAGAAGGATGCCCCAGACCAACCTGTTGTCATTGGTGTTGTGGTGAGCAGGAGTCTCTGGGCCTCAGAGCCCTCCCGCCCCTCTCCCTGTCCCCTGAGGTGGGGATGTGACAACACTGACTTCATTGTTTCACCTAACGCCACAGGATTTCGCCCGAGTCCCTTTCCTATTCACAGACCCTGTTTCAAAAGGAGACAGATAGCAGCACGGCCCTGGAGCTACAACACCTGCTCCTCAGTCCTGCAGCCCCCGGCTGGGGCTGGAGGAGCACGGAGCACCTGGGCCTGGGAGGTGGGCCAAGGAGGAAGGAGGAGGAGGAGGAGGAAGTGACCCTCCCCACTCCACTGGCTTCAGGCCCAATTTTGAAATGGGGAAAGTTGAATTCTCACATCTGTTTCTGCACGTCCTTTGTCTCTCAGCTTCTCTCTTACTGGGACGTGACCCTGTCCTGGGTCCTGTGACCCTTGGCCCCCTCACCACGTGGCCACTGAGATCTGCTCTGTCGATACCCCTCGGTCTTTGCCCTCCTGGGGACCCCAGCTTGTGGTCTGGAGGGTTAGTTGGAAGGGGCAAATGACCCATGGCCCCTCAGTGTTCTAAGGGTGTCTGCATTGAAAAAAGGGAGGCTCCGAGATTCCGAGTGAATAATGAAATGGGTGACGTCGCAGGCAAAGCCAGGTGAAAATATGGGCCCTGATGCCCACGTGTGGTCCTCTCCCACCCTGGCCACTCAGAGCTGACCTGTGCCACCCATAGGATACTGCGGAAGGGATGGCCTATGACTTCCAAGGCTGGGTCACAGTAGATCCCACTGCTTCTGCTTTGTCCCTCAGATTACGTGCTCCGGAAAAGGCCGGCTGCCACGTCCCGGGGGCACCGAGAAGTTCTGTGGAGGTGCAGGGTGGAGCATAACCGAGGCCTCCTGCCAAAAGCCCACACCGACTTGCCAGCATGTCTGGGAGCCTCCTGGAAAGTGGGACCTCCTGCTCCTGTTAACCCTTCAGATGGCTGTAGGCAGGGCCAGTAGTTCCACCACAATCCCCTAGGAGACCTCGAGCCAGGAAGACCCAACCAAGTCTCTCCCGACGTCCTGGCTCACAGAAACTGTAAGATCCCACATGGTTATGTGTAGCTGCTGAGTTCTGGCCTAACGCGTTATGCAGCACTGGGTAGCAAATACAACTGGTAAGAGCCCGAAGTTTTCTGGGAGAAGAGGTCAGCTCCCCAGCCTGTGGTTACCGCAGTCTTGCCTTTTCCAAAGCCCCGCCATTCTCCGATGGCCCCGCGAGTGTTCCTGGTGTGTGTCCTGTCTCTCATCGAAGGGAGGAGAGGAGCTTCTTGCCGGATTTGGGTATATCGATGCTAAGTTAGGGCACATTGATGATGACTCTGAGTGTATTGATTTTTTAAAAAGATTTTATTTATTTATTTTTAGAGAGGGAAGGGAGGGAGAAAGAGAGAGAGAGAGAAACATCCATGTGCGGTTGCTGGGGGCCGTGGCCTGCACCCCAGGCATGTACCCTGACTGGGAATTGAACCTGCGACACTTTGGTTCACAGCCTGTGCTCAATCCACTGAGCTACGCCAGCCAGGGCTTGAGTGTATTGATTTTAAGTTAATGGACAGTTGCCCATATTTCATGAAAACGTTTATCTGCACATCCATCTTCATGGCCTGGAGACTTCGCTACAGTAGCCCCCAAATGCCAATGGGGTTTGGGTGTCTGGCCACCCCCTTCTGGTCCCTGGCATTTTTATGTGGCATCTCCTGTTTTCCTCCTCCCTAGTGAACGGGACCCGACCTGTAACACCGCAGGGAGCCCATGTCCTGAAAAAAAAAAGCACATCAACGCCAGTTTTTGACCTGAACCATTTCAGTGGGAGATCATTTTTGTAAGAGATGACAGTAGAGGCATTTTACAAGAGAAGGAAAGTATTTCATGGGCACTTCGGTTGAGTAATTGTCCTGGTGCACGTGTCTTTTTTCTCTTGCTGCTTTTCAGCTGTCTTCTTTTGCCCTGGGTTAACAATTTGATCAGGATGTATCTGTTGGTTCGTTCTTTTTTTTTTTTTTTTTTTTTGTGATTGGGATTTGTGGAGCTTCTTCTATCTGTGGGGTTGTAGTCGAACGTTCTGACTCTTTGTATAGGAAGGTGTTTCCTGTAGTACTGTTTGAATCAGCTCATCCAAATTGATTTCAGAGAAACTTCTTGAGAAAGTTTTACAGCGGTTCCCCTGTCACGTCCTCCACTGCGATAAGAACATGGGGTTTGGCCCGGCCAGGCCCCGGGCCCCCGGCCCCAGGCCTCAGGCACTGAGTATCTCTTCCTTGTTTGTTCAGTTTCTCAACTTGTCACTGCTGACATTTCGGGTGGGGTCATCCTTTGCACAGCCCTGGCCTACGCATTCCAGGGGCTTTAGCGGCGTCCCTGGTGTCTGTCCACTGGATGCCAGGAGTGCCCCTGTCAGACGTGACAGCTCTGCAGACATTGCCCAGCATCCCCTGGAGGCAGAATTGCCTGTTGGGTATGTTTCCATTGGTCTCTGCCGCCTGGCTTCTTCCCCCTCCTGTACACACCCACTATGGCCGGTGGCTCCCAGGGTAACCAGCCCTAGAAAGAGACACTTCCTTTTTCTCCATTGCACTCGTGTGGCCTTGTGGGGGTCCCACGCGTCCCCCATAGGCAGGCATTGTGCCTGGCTGTTGGGGCTGCCGAATGTTCACCCGGAAAATGGGCTGGTGATGCGCCCGCGCCTGACTGTTGGGCCCACACCTAACTGTGGGGCCCTGGGGCCTCTCCGCCCGCAGCAACCCCACTCTCAACGTTAGTGCTTTCGTGTCCCCTTTCAGTCCTTGCCTCCTCCAGGCCACGCCCCATGTTGCTTTCAGATGCCCATTTTAAAGCACACTCCTTGAAACACAAAGCCTCAACAAACGACAACAAAAGCGTGCCTCAAAAGAAACTGAGCAGTTTTTAATCTTTTTTTTTAAAAAAAGATTTTATCTATTTTTAGAGAGAGGAGGAGGGAAGGAGAGAGGGAGAGAAACGTCAATGTGTGAGACAGACATTTCCTGGTTGCGCCTCGCGTCTCCCCAAGCAGGGACCTGGCCTGCAGCCCATGTACACACCCAGACTAGGAATTGAACCAGAGACCGTTTGGTGTTTGAGATGGTGCTCAACCCACTGAGCCATGCCAGTCGGGGGAAAAGTGAGCATTTTTAGACGGCCTGACATGTCTTCCCATGTAACCAGGGGTTTTCTTTCCAGCACAGTCCCCTCTACCTGAACCCCAAGGCCCTTGAGAGTGGGGGCGAGTCTGTGGGAGAAAGGCGACAATACCGATGCCAGAAGAAGGGATGGGTGCCCCTGAGCGAAAACCACACACAAAAACTGTGCCTAACAATGTGCATTTACTGATGGGCAGGCCACACTTTTATAGTTCTTAATAAGATCGCAAAATAGCACAAAGTTGCCAACAAGCACGTAACACCTAAATGTATGGCTTCTCGGATTGTAAAAGGCACATCTGTGTCACCCCCTGACGCCTGGCATCATTGATATGGTTCTGTATAGGTGGGGTCACACACTGTATTCTGATGTGTCTGACGCGGTCAACGTGCTGTGTTTAAGACTCTTCCATTACCGGTACATTTGGGGGCCATTTGAGGTAGAGGGAGGCAGAGGAAGAGAAGCCCCTGAAGGGTGTGAAGGTGTCCTGCCGTGTCTTGAGTGGAGGCTGGAGTTGCATATTGGAGCACATGGAGAAAGGTCGAGGCATTCCCCGCCGGTGTTTTTGGGCTGCTCCAGCTTACTACAGGCAGAAGAACTGCGTGTACAGCACCATCTGGTGGCCATGTGATGCAACGACACCCCCTGGGAGACCAGCTGCACCCAGCATGGTGGCCTTCAGAGGAGCGGTGAGCACCAAGGAGCTGGCAGCCAGCAGACACCAGCCCCTGAGCTCAGTGCCGTGTAGGATCCGCGTAGGTTGCACGGAAAGTGAGTCTGGAAACTGTGCTCGTGATTTGTTGTTGGAGCTCCTGGCAAACCTGTGAGAAATGAAGCTTTTGGGAAGTGTTTTTTTTTTTTCTTTAGCAGCCATTTAACCAAGGTCTGGCTCTGAACTCTGCGTTCTCAGGTGCTCTCCTCCCTGTGTCCAAAACCTTTCACGGTGCCTTGTGCTGTGGGTGACCTCCAGCTCCGTGGGCTGCAAACAGTTTATAGAACAATGGTGTGGTCATATTTTTATTTAGGAACCAAGGGTTTCTGGGATCTTGCAGCATTTAAATAGCTAATCCATTAGAGAAATTTTTCTGGTTGTAGGACATCATACAAACCCCAGACTGTGTGTGTTCATGTATGTGCAAGTGTGTATATGCATGTGCATGTGCATGTGTGCGCACGACCGCCTTTTATTTTCCCAAAGCTTCCAGGCTGACACATGGCAACTGAGGTCTTTTAGTTGCATTTCCGTGGTATCATCCCTCCTGCCAGTACCTCTGTGAGGGACGGCTGTGCCTGCTTATCTCTGGCCTTCTCCCCGTGGGTCATGGGGCTTTCTTTGCTGGCTTCTGTTGCTCGGTGAGGGTTGTAGGGCTGTGGCGTGCTCTGGTCTCTTGGACCGGGGCCTGGCAGGTCACAGATGTCCAATATGCGCTTGGCCTAAGGCAGGGGCCGTCAAACCACAGCCCCACTCCACCACGAGTTCCAGTAAATGCAGTGTCACAGGCACACGGCCACATGCCTCCACTTACCCCCTCTCTGGGGCTGCTTTCCACTCCCGTGGCTGTGAGTGGGGGTAATTGCGACAGAGACCGTATGGCCTGCAAAACGGAAACTAGTTCCCATCTGGCTCTCTGCAGGGAACATAGCCAAGCCCCAGTGGAGAAAGGGACGAGGACAGCTTTTTGGAAAGGCTTCTGAAACCAGGAGGAGACGTTGGTGGCAAAGGAATCTGCTGGCACTTACCCCTTGGGTGGCCGGTCTTCCTTGCTGATTGGAGACTTAGTCTTTTCCTCTGACTTACGACTTTCTGGTTCATCTGCTCAAGTCACCTGGGGCTCAGTGAAGAGAGCAAGGTGGAAGATAAGGCGACGTGGTGTGGTTTGGGAGAGGGACACTGGCATCAAGGCGGTCAGGTTCTTGTGACACCTCATCACTGCTGGGCCAAGAGAGGAGGGGACGGTGGAAAGCGTACAATGGCACATCTACAAGTGGGTGTCAATAATGCCACATGATGGCAGCCCGCATGTCATGATTCCAAGTGGAAAGGCATGCCAATGTCTTTCCCTCCAAATACGACGGCGAAACCCATAGGGGTTTATTCCCACCACCAAGCACCCTGAGGGCCAAGGCGAGTCTGTATGACTCCTGAGCTACGAATGGCTTTTCCAGTTTTTAATGATTACAGAACAACCGAAAGATTTTGTGACCCTTGAAGATGATATGACATTCAAATGTCAGTGCCCATCAGTCAGATTTTATTGCAACAGCTCCAGTCATTACTTTGTGCATTATTATCTCTGACTACTTTTCTGTGACGATGGCAGAGTCGGGTCATCCCAGCAGAGGCCACATGGCCCACACATCTTCAAATATTTGTTATCTGGCCCTAAGTAGAAGAAGTCTGCAGTGATAGGAGCCAAGACAATGAACAAATGATAATTACACTCAGCAGTGTGGATGGATCTTATTAAATAATGTAGGACAGAAGAAGAGGGTAATAAGACATTCCACTGATATGAAGTTCAGAAACAGGAAAAATCAGTCCATGGTGTGAGGGTCAGGATAGCGGGTACCTTTAAGGGTGGGGCAGGACCTGGAAGGGGCCACAAGGGGGTGTCTAGGGCTGTTCCTGTTCTGTTCTTTGATCTGCATAGATGTGTTCTTTTTGCGAAAAGAATTCTTAAAATGCTTACCACAAGCTAACCCAGACCTGTCCCCTACAGGTGGCCGGTTGAGTAGCTCAGAGTAGTTTCTTCAATGTAACAAAAATGGATGTGTTCGATTTCCTCCTTGTGCTTACTAACACTTTCATTCGACAGAAAACAGGACAGACTAAGAGATGATGGAGAACTCAGTCCTGGATGTGCCCCAGGATGATTTCCCAACTCAATCCCCCATTTCCCTAATGTCTGTCTTCCTTTGGTCCGAGGGGGGAGAAATCAGAGTCTTTGTAGCAGCTGTGCTGGGAATTCCCATTGACAAGCATGGCCATGGACTTGGGCTGGGCTCTACCATATCCTACAGCTTAGGTGCCGCTTGCTTTGTGTATATACATTTGTGTGTATTTAGCGATCTCTAAATCCCACTTTCTGGTGCCCACTTCTAAGTGTTACGGGAGTAAGGGTCACAGGTTTTATGATAGCTGTGGAAGGAGCGGGATTATCACAGAGACTACCCCACGTTTTAATTTTGCCAACAACGAAGAGTACTGTTATTTTTATTCTCTTTTGTGATTTTCTGCTTTGTAATGGCTGATGTAAAGAGCTGGCGGTGAGGATAGCTCTGAAATTTCTGGGAAATCCCACGGGCTTAACCAGTATCTGGGGCAGAGACAAATACTTTTAATTAATTCAAAAACGTTTGCTTGTTCCTGAGGGGGTGAAAAGGGGCTGGTGCTAACGTTTGGTCTCTGTGTCACGAATAGATGGATTTCTTTGGAACAAAGAGAATATAGTCTGTAATAATGTAAACACTCTGAGGAGTTTTCAGGAAAAGATATTTAAAACGCCAGACATATTCGTGTTTTCATGCTTTTGCATCGCCAGGGAGGAAGCCCCCAGCTCCCTCCGGAGAAGTTAATGCGCATTCCACAGATGGGGTCAAGCAGGTCAGAGTCACGAGGGGGAATAGGAGCTTTTCAGATAGAGGACAGGAAAGCTGGCCCAGGTGGAGGAAACGGCACATTCAAAGCCAACTCCGCGCACACATAAACTCGTTGCTGAAATTCTGCAGCACACCAGAAAATATATTCTATTTCTGCTGATCTGACAAAAAAAAATAGGTGTAATTTTCATCGATTCACACCGGATGGCTATTGTTGTGTTAGCTGTTGTCATTATTTTTATTTGACAAACTCGGGGAAAAGAGGTCAGTGCCCCTAGCTGGCTACATCGCCAGCTATTGTGTGTGTGAAAAATTCTTGTGGCACACTCGTTGAAAATTGCCGTTCGAATGTGTGGGCCGGACGTTTTTGGGCAGAGTGAGTTTTTTGTTTCAGCCATGATTGCCCGGAGTTGTGGCTTCACTGGCGATTTGGTTAAATCTTAGGTAACGAGAACTCATTTTTGATACAGTGTGCAAGCCTGCAGTTTTTCTATCTGCAGCCCAAGTCTTTCTCCCGGAGGCTCCCCTCGGCGGGTCTGCAGTCTGCCATCTTCTTTTTCCCATCAGGGCTTTTCTTTACCACATATCATATGAGGCTTATTACCGTCTTGTTTTTGTAAAAACGAGAGTGAAATCTTTGCTTTCTAATTTTACTCTTTCCCTTTTATTATTGGAGGCTACTAACTTATGCAACATGATTCTTCCCTGGGCACTCATCAGCCAGTATATGTTTCAGCTTGGCATGGCTCAGCCCTCAAACTTTTCAAGTTTTAAGGCAGCTGGGTTGTGCAGATGGCCGATAAATCAATCACTATGGCCACTTTATTGCTTGTAAGGTGATTACCCCACTTTGCCCATAGTGACTTTTCAATTTGATTAAAATGCAGTTTCATCGGGTCGTGGTTGAGCCCTCCGTATATAAAAATACATAAAGCAACGAGAGAAGCCGGCACTTAAATATTTTTATAACTACCCTTCGCCTCTTTATTCAGCACTTTTGTGGTTCTCGTCCTATAATTCAAATTTCCATCCTCCTTGCCAAAGGAATTTTTATTTAGTGCTTATTCCAACCTCTTGTCTTTGTGAGAGTGGGATACTTTCCCTGCTAACTGCTGGGGAGCTCTGCACCTTCTGCAAAGCACTTTCTCCCTCTCGGATGGGCTCCGATGTGATTTGTAATCAGGCTCTGAGGGCGGTGTAACGTGGCCGATGCCTTCATTTCTTTGCAATTGTTTTTCAGAGAAGAGGAGCCAGAATAATGGGAGTGGAATTGTTATGCAGGAAAGGAGTAAGCCCTCCACTCTGCTACTGTCCTGGCAGCGAGAGCCCTTTTTAAAAAGATTTTATTTATTTATTTTTAGAGAGGGAAGGGAGGGAGAAAGAGAGAGAGAGAGAAACATCAATGTTCGGTTGCTGGGGGCTGTGGCCTGCAACCCAGGCATATGCCCTGATTGGGAATCGAACCTGCGACACTTTGGTTTGCAGCCGGAGCTCAATCCACTGAGCTATGCCAGCCAGAGCTGATTGTATTTTAAGAAAAATGAAAACTGAGCACGTGCACCCAGAGCTCCTGGCCCAGGCCAGAGTGTCGCCTGCTTGGCACAGTTCTCACCTTGTCTCAGGCCATTCCGGTCACTGTAACAAAATATCATTGGCCGGTGGCTGATAAACAACAGATATTTATCTCTCACAGATCTGGAGGCTGGGAGTCTGAGATCCAGGGGCCGGCGTGGTTGGGTGAGGACCCTTTTCCCAGGGACAGACTTCTCGCTGTGTCCTCCCAGGATGGAAGGGACAAGCAAAGGAGCTCCTGGATTCTCTTTTATAAGGACACTATTCCCATTCATGGGGCTCTGCCCTTAGGACCTCACCCCCTCAGAGACCCCGCTTCCTAATACAATCACATTGGGAGTTGGGATTTCAACATACACGTTTGTGTGGGGGTACACAAACATTCAGACTACAGCATGGCCTGTCTATCCCCTTGTCCACCTCCCTGGACCCCTCTGCAGATTACCTTGGCTCACACCAGTTGGTTCCAGCATTGCCAGCATGGACACTCTACTGTCGCTCTGCATTTTGACTATCCACAGTGACAGCCCCATAGGCTGTCTGCCTGAGTGGTCTACCAGGACAAGCAGTTATTGGTTTGGTTACAATGATTCGATTTTGAGTGGTATGCCTCAACCCCATTCATCCCTCCAGCCTTCTCTCTCATTTTGACCCCTCGCTTTTGCAGAACGTGAGATTTCTCAGAAATGTGTAGAGCTGAGTGTTATTATTTGTAGCTCTGTATGAATGAATTTGCCTACTCGCTAAAATGTATTCATAAGCCCCACATCGGGGCACATGGCACTTTCCCGTCCATTCACACACATGCGCATGCGCGGAGTTGCAAAGCGGTTGCGTCTCCAGCCGAGCGCGCGTCTGGCTGGGGCTGAAGAAGGCAGCCCTCCGCAGTCCTGTTTCAGCTTTCACACTGGGAACAAGCGTCTGTCCACAGTCTAGTTAGGGCCACATGTTTTGCATTCTCGTGCCTTTATATTGGCGATTTCCCTGTTTACAGTGCTGCTGCAGCTCAGTGCGGGAGTACCTCCAGCATTCCTAATGCCACCCAATCTAGGGTATTTTTGTTACAGCAGTCCGTATGGACTAAGACTGTGTACGCATGTGTGCATTTCATTACAGCAGAGATGCCTGTGCTGAAATAATTCTTCCTCATGTGAGAAAATAGTACAAGCGGGCTATTCTGCCGGGTGTGTGCCGATACCCCGCCTGTGTTTTTAACCACAGGCTTTCTCCCCCAGGTGTAACTAGCATGGTTTCATGCACGAGTGATGAGCGGCTCTGGAAACCTGATGGATTTTCTCGATGAGCCATTCCCTGATGTGGGGACGTATGAGGACTTCCACACCATTGACTGGCTGAGGGAAAAGTCACGGGACACTGACAGGCACAGAAAGGTAGGTGGCCGTCATAAGGGGCATGTTGAAGGGGTTCCTCTGCTCTCATTGGACAGTTACTGAGGTCACACTTCGGTTCCTGTGTCATCGCTAGGCTGGGATCTCAGGAAGGGAGGGGCCGCGGGAGAGGCGGCCTGAGAATACTGACTCTCAGAAGACTGGGCTTCTGTTAATACAGGGAGGCAAATGGGTGCTCTTGCCATGTGCTTACATGTATCCACCTGCCTTGGGAGTGTGATCCATGCCAGAGCATCCAGCATTCTGGTGTTTAACACTGAATGTGGAAAACAAAAGAAGTTAGTGATGTCTTTGTTAAGGAGGTTCTTTTGTGAACACGGTGTTACGATGTCGATTAAGATAAGAATTCTATTCAAAATGGTGGCACTGAATCGACGTCTCCCTTCAAAATGGCCTTTGAATAATCGAAGATCAAATCACACTTCGTAAGTTTGCTTAAGTGAGGGACTTTTTGGAGCTAGAAAGCCCATTTTGTCATTGCGGTGGGTAACTGAAAGAAGGACGTCGTGGGAAATCGGTGGGTCATTTACATTTGTGTTCTCCAGCACCCTGTTTCCTGAGGAAGGTTTCAGGCAAGAAAGCCTGAATTGGAAAACGTGTGCAGATGATACTGTGTCTTCCTGTTCCTAGATAACCAGCAAAAGCAAGGAGTCTGTATGGGAGTTCATCAAGGGTCTGCTGGACGCCTGGTCAGGATGGGTGGTCATGCTGCTCATCGGCCTGCTGGCAGGTACGTGGGAGGGTGCTCCCGGGGCAGAGCTGAGCCACTGAGCCCCAAAGCGCGAGCTGTTTGGGTTTGCACTCTGAAGAGGGAGTGTGTCTCTTTTACCCCATGCGAGGAATGTAGTGCTTGAAATGCCTGACAGCAAAATACATGACCATACATTTAACAGAAAATCCCCAGCCCAGCCCCGGCTGGTGTGGCTCAGTGGATTGAGTGCAGACCTGTGCATTGAAAGGTTGCGGGTTGGATTCCCAGTCAGGGCACATGCCTGGGTTGCACGCCAGGTCCCTAGATGGGGGCGTGCAAGAGATAACCAATTGATATTTTCTTTTGCACATCGATGTTTCTCTCCCTCTTTTTCTTCCTGCATTCTCTTCGCTCTAAGAATACATTTAAAAAAATAATAAAAACCTGTCATCTATAAGGCACGACCTGAAGGCGGGGCCCAAGGGTGGTCACTGCAAAGCTGTAGCTGGAGACCTGGCCGGTCTTTCCACACAGGACGAAGGTCCATAGCCATACTGGATTTCATTAAAAGCACACATTTTACATTCCATACTACTTGGGTATGTAGAAGGCAAGAAAGGACAGAGAAATTTTTCTCTCTAATAATAAAATACCATACAAGGCTGGCCTTGACTAATACTGACGGGCCCTGGAGTGAATTGTGAGCATCCCAAGACACTGCAAATATGTGAGACACCTTAGGAGCTGGAGATATGTCCAGCCCATATGTTCTTCTGACCCTCAGGGCCTCTGTATCCTTCATTTTTGTAATCTCGACACCATGTTTCCAGAGTGAATGGCAGAGGCTGTGGAAGAGAAACCTACCCTTTTAATATCTAATGCACCAGCTCTCTATGGAAATTCTTTCCTGGAACTTGCTTCCTTTTAGGAGGCTTTGAATGTTAATGTCTACAATAAAGAATTTGAGCATGCTAAACACATACCCTTCATAAACCCCCTAGCTATAACATGAGTTATGGTTATAGGATTGACCAGACAATTACTATAATACAGGCAGAATATAGCAAATGCTCTAAGACAGACAGAATGCTAATGGGGCACAGATGTAGATTTTGTGATTACTGAGAATTTCAGTTCCTGGGTGCCTCTTCATTTGTTCCATATACAATTGTAGGAGGGGCTCCGTCGGCTTTGACACATCACAGAAAGCCAAGAGGAATGCCTAAGGGGGACTACTTTCCTTCTAGTCTCAGGGGCTGTTCGTCCATTGCTCCATCTGTCCTCTCCCAGTGGCATTCCCAGTACATAACGGCAAGCAGTGTTGGAAGGGAAATTCAATTTTATGGCTATACGATGTCTTGCCACCAATTGGTTTGACTGCTTCTCTGAAGACCTTTGAAGGTAGGCAGGGCGCAAATTGGCTATGGATTTTGAAAGTAGGCAGGGCGTGAATTGGCTATGAATTATGAAGACATGACCTTTATAACCCCTCCTATTTAGAATAGATTTATAAAACCATACACTGTATGTATGTATGTATGTATGTATGTATGTATCTTTGGCTCCTAGGAAGGAGACATGAATAGAGAAATGAAGAAATCCGAAATAGATTTTGTGCCATCTTGCCAGAGTAAACAGCACAGTGTAGATTTATTGACTAATCTAAGGTCTGATTGGGCTGTCTTTAACCTGATATTAACCAATTGGCTTCACTCTCAACCTGATTTCCGTCAGTTCTTTTAGGAAGAATCACCTGGGGAATTAAAAAAAAATAACATTCCCTGAGGTTTCAAATAGTATGTTTGGAGATGGTGTCCTAGCACTGAGTGGAGAACCCCACTTCCTCCTCTCCTCCTCCACCTGTGATTCTAACATGCAGCTTGGATAAGGACCCACTGGAGAAAGGCTAGCCCCTGGATACATCAGCAAATGCATATAAGAGGAAGGCAAGAGTGGCATGATACTAGCAGTGAAGGTGGCCAAAGTGTTCTTTTGATCTGGATGTACCTAGCTTGAAGGGAAAGTCAGCAAAGTGCACCCCATTGACTTTCCCATTCCCTGGACATTGTCTTCTGACTCTTGAGATGGACAGGTCTGAAAAGGGTCTCCTCTGTAGAGCATTTATGAGAACTCACCACTTGGTGTCGCTATTACTCCACCAAACGAAATTTCAAAGACGCATTAACGAAGCATTTACTATGAATCACCACTGGGTGTCACTGTTGCTCCACAAAAGAAAGCACTAACGAACCACTTATTAAAAGTAACCACTGGGTGTCGCTGCTGCTTCACAAACGAAGTGTTTATCGGCAGTCACCACCGGGCGTCGTAGTTATTTCATACTTAGAAGGGAGCTGAAACTCCCAGCACTGTGAGAAGCAAAGTCAGCCTGGAAGATTGGGTGCAGGATGATGTGATGACGAGTGAATGACTGGTGGTGGAATTTGGGGTGTCTGGTTCCTGGCTATCAGCAGGACCGTTCCCTTACCTTCTTTAGTTCTTTGTTCAGCTGTCATCTTTGACTTGAGGTGTTCCCTGATCGCCTTTTCTAAAAGTACGCCTCTCTTTGTCTGAGCCTCATCCCCCTTGCCCACTGGACGTATGTGCTGTATGTTTGTATGCAACAGCTTTATCGGGGTATAATTTACATACCATATAATTCATACAGTTAGAGTGCACAATTCAGTGGTTTTTAGTATATTCACAGAGTTGTACAGCCATCACTGCAGTCAATGTTACAGCATTTTGATCACACTCAGAGAACCTCCATACTGTTTAGCTGTCAAGCTCCAGTGTCCCCAGCCTCCTCCCTGCCCCTGGCAACCACCCATCTATTTTCTGCCTCCCTATGGTTTGCCAACTCTGGACATTCCATGTAAATGAAATCATACAATATTCAGTCTTTTGTGATCGGCTTCATTTACTCAGCATGATGTTTTTAGGGTTTATCCATGCTGTACCATACCCCATTCCTTTTTGTTGCCAAATACCATTCCATTGTATGAATGTAACACATTTTATTTTTCCATTCAGCAATTGATGGGCATATGGGTTGCTTCTACTTTTTGATGTTGTGCTGCTGTGAACACTGATGTGCAAGTCTTGGTGTGTATGCCTAGAGTAGAACTGAGTGATCAGATGGTAACTATATTTAACTTTTTGAGCAACTTCCACACTAGTTTCCAAAGCATCTACAGCATTGTAGTGCGCTGCACAGGTGTAGGCAAAAGTAGATTTACAGTTGTGAGTATACCAAACACAGCGTTTATCCTGGTATTATCATTTACTTATTACTCATTATATTATTTATTTGTATTATGTGAATCTACTTTTGCCCACCCTTTTATTTTCCTCTGCACTACTAGTCACCTTCAAACAGAGCTCTTGATGTATTTACTTATTTTGTTTAGTGTTTCTTTCTCCACCCATGAAAGCAGGGACCTGAGTCAGCTTAGCCCACTACTGTGTGCTCAGGGCGTGACATAGTGACTGGTGTATAGCAACTAGGTGCTCAACTGGTGGCCAGAGTAAACTGATGGACCTGAGTTTTCTGATGTTCATTCATTTATTATACTCCTTCACTCAAGATGGATAAATCTTTCTAACCATGTACCTGAAGGCACACAACAATGGATAAGGCACATGGCCTTTGCTCACTTAGAACAGACACAGGGCATGGACATCTGGTCTGATCCTCATGGTGGCATGCAAACCAGACAATAGACTCTCCTCCCGCCCCAGCTTAGACTCTAGTGGGAGTAAACAGGCATACCTCAGAGATAATGCGATTCAGTTCCAGACCACCACAATAAAGCAAATGTGGCAATAAAGCAAGTATCGCAATAAAAGCAGTGCATAATCTTTATGCTGCAAGAGGGTCTTGTCTTCATTTTGTAAAATACACATCTGTCAAGTGCAATAAAGCAGAGCTCAATAACATGGGATATGCCTTTATATAATACATATATAGTAATAATGATATTATATATTAGAGAGATATTACATATATAAAACCATGGTATCAGGATATGATACATATGGTGATAGGTGAATACCTGGGAAGTATACCTAGCTCAAGTTTAGGAAATCATGGAAGGCTTCCTGAAGGAGGTGACGTAAGTGCCAGAATCTGGAAGATAAATAGGAGGTTGCCAGATCCGGGGAGGGCAGTGCTGCCTGAGCTGGTGTAAAGAGCAGAGCTGCTGGCCTCCACGAACATGGGGTGGGTAGGTATGGGAGTTAGTGATGCAAAGCAATGAGGCTGGAGAGGTACAGCAGACCAGCTGTTCAAGTCCGGGACCTGTTGAGAATTCAGGCATCCTCCTGAGAACAACATGTAGCCTTAATGTAACGGGAAGAACAGGGAGGGGCGAGCCCTGATGCAGGTATATGGGCACCTTTGGTGTTGATACAGGTGGGGAAGTGATATTCAAAGTTCGGAAAATTTAGTAGGCTGAGCGTATTCCTTGCCACCATAAAAGACTGGAGGGGCTTATTCTAGAAAGAGACCCAAGGTAGCCCTTTGTGGCCTACTGTCTAGTCTCTCATATCCTACTTCTCTCAACCTTTAAAGTCGTTATTTACTTATATCGACCTACAATCCCTTATACAAGAATTTAAAAAATCCACAGAGTTCTAATATGTGAGATTTGCCAAGTTTAGTTCCCATTTGGTGGCCAAACCTGACTTAAATGATGAGGCTGCTAGTCATCACGCCTCCATTTTGTCTGGGCTGGCACATTTTCCTGAGATCTGTGAATGTGTGTGATCCCAGCACCCTGCCCCAGAAGCTGCTGTGGGGTTACAGCCTTTGTAGGGTGCATGCCCTCTATTCCTGAGATTTGTAGGAGATGTCTTCTGCAAGCCGCCTGGCCCCAGTGGCTTGTGATGAGTGAAGACCTGCGTGTCTTCCTCTCTTGCATGGTTAAAGGCATGCAAAGACCACGTATCATCGGCCTTTGTATCTCACTGGGCTGGGCACTGCCTTGCCCACATCTGAAATGCTCGAGGGACTTCCTGGCTAATGAAGAAACTTCCTATGTGTGTGTCAGCCTGGGCATGTCCATGTCCTTCTCTGGTGTGTGGCCTTCCTGGCTGCTGGCCCTGCAATGGCCCCATGCTGTGCGTTCTCACCCTGTCATCATGTGGCAGTCCCTCTAGGTGGCTCTTGCTGTCTCTTCCAGGTACCCTGGCTGGGGTCATCGATCTCGCTGTCGACTGGATGACCGACTTGAAGGAGGGAATCTGTCTGTCTGCCTTCTGGTACAGCCACGAGCAATGCTGTTGGACTTCCACTGAGACCACTTTTGAGGACAGGGACAAGTGTCCCCTGTGGCAGAAATGGTCAGAGCTGTTGGTGAATCAGTCAGAGGTGGGTTTCTGGGCAGGGCCTTGACTGGACATGCCTGCCACCCAACAGGTGCTTTGGGGCACCGCTGGGCGCTGTGTGAATGTGTCTGCGCTTTCACCTTCAAGCGTCTATTCTGATGATCACCCACAGCTTCATACTGGTGCGACTTCGCCTTTTCTCGCTCTAGTGTTCAAGATTCAGTTGAAAAGTGCTTCCCTGCCCTGGCTGGCGTAGCTCAGTGGATTGAGCGTGGGCTGTGAACCAAAGAGCCGCAGGTTCAATTCCCAGTCAGGGCACATACCCTGGTTGTGGGCTGAGTCCCTAGTGAGGGCCACATGAGAGGCAACCACACATTGATGTTTCTCTCCCTCATCTTCTCTCTCCCTTCCTTCTCTTTAAAAATAAAATATATAAAATAATAAAAAAAAGAAAAATGCTTCCCTACTGTTTCATGTGCACAAGACTTGTATATATTTCTAAAAGTCTTGTGTGTGGTTTTATTATTTTTTTTTTTAACCAAGAGTAGTTTCCTGAAGAAATAAGGTTGATTTTTATACCTTCTCATTAAAGAATAAGATCTGATTAAAAAAAAATAACACCTTTGGTACTCTGTTCCTTTTCATGGCTTAGTAACATTCCATTGTATGGGAAGACCACTTTTTATTTATCCATGCATCAGTTGATGAACATGGGTTGCTTTCACTTTCACTCTATTGTGAATGATTTTGTTTTGAACATTTGTGTATAAGTTTTTGTATGGACATGTTTCCATTTCTCTTGGGTATATAGCTACTAGGACACAGGCGGCAAATACAAGGCCCGCAGGCCGAATCCGGCCCTCTACCTTGTTTCATCCGAGCGGTTACATGTACACAGTCTGAACATTACATTCAGCCCTTTGAAGTGGCTGAAGGTAACCATGAGGCTGATGTGGCCCTCGGTGAAAATGAGTTTGATGCCCCTGTACTAGGACAATTCCTGGGTCATGTGGAAACTCTATGTTTAACTTTTGAGCAACTGCCAGACTGGTTTTCAAAGGGACTGCACCATTTCACACCCACCCACAATGCATGAGGGTTCCAAATTGTGCCTATTCTTACCCACACCTGTTATTATTTGTTTTTGATTCTAACCATCTTAGCAGCCGTGGGTGGTATCTCACTGTGGTTTCAGTTATCTCCCAATACATTTTATGAGTAGGTGGCATCGCATGTGTCTGGGTCTTCTATGGTGGGAATGTCCGGGTACAGGGTGTGGTGGTGAACCACAGACTGGGAGCTGGCATTCGTGGCACAAAAAGCTTCAGATCTGATTAAAAATCTTCGTTTGGGAAAAGAGTTAATGTCTCACCAAAATGTAGTAGTTATAACAATGACTGTGGGTCACTGACAGAGCAGAAACCCTGGTGAAGGGGAGCTAGGCTGCCAAGATTCACATGGAGGCTAATGTGAAGACCACTCAAGCTAGAACTATTCTTGGGAGATGTCATCTATTTCTTTATTTCCTCCTGTCCCCACTCTTTAGTTCGCAGGCCAGCACGCAATCCATGGAGCCCCACCAGCCAGGGCTTGCCCCGCCTTTTCGTGCCTGGTGGATTTAGCTCAGCTGAAGACATTTGCAATGCCCTTTGCCATTTTGCTAAACCTGTTCTTGGAGACCTGCACATTAATTTTTTCAACTCTCAGAAGTAGACAGGATCTTGAAATCTCACACGTTCTCAGTGCTCGCCATTGCTTCCAAAATAAATTCTCCTGGGTTGACGGCAGTGGACAGGCAAAACTGGCTGAGCGCCCTATTTTATTTTTTTCCTCTCCTACTTGCAGTATGTGTTTTTTTTTGGGGGGGGGAATATGGCTGTCCATCTTTTCCGTCATTTTACAGCTTTATACTCTAGAGATTTAAGATTTATGTTTTGATTCAAAGAATTACTGTTAGCAAGAGTGAGAAGTTATTTTTAGGTTGAAAGAGGTACGTTCTTAAGTGGGCGACATGTGTTCCTCGGTCCGCTTTCCCACCACATAGGTGTGAATGTATGTGATTGTAAAGGCCGAGCAGTCTCCTGGAACGTGTTTCTGCATTTAATAGGCACACGTGTGGCTGTGTCCATGGCCTGACTTGCAGGTGACCTTGCTTCCCCTCCCCCTCCCTGGAGTGATCCACATGGCGGCAAGAAGCAGAGGCCTAAGGAAATGTGGTCTCCACCCAGTGGACCAGGTCCTCAGTGCCAGGGAGCCCAAACTGTGTGTTTTCTTGCGAAAGCTTTCTCCGCACATCAGACAATTTGGGAGAAATGGTTCAATGACTCACTTTGATTGATGATCGAACTTCCCCTGCAGAAGTGCCTCTCTAGGATTAGCCCGTATCCGAACCCTCTGGACAGCCTGCTAAGATACTTGGCCAGTCACCTGTTCTGGAGTGTCTCATTTAGCAGCTCTGGGGCAGGGCCTGGAACTCTGTGTTGCTGTCCCGCCAGGGGACATGGGGGTGCTGACCACCGGGGATCCAAGGCACACATTTAAGCAGCAGTTCTCATAGTCACTGGCGCTGTGGCTGCCGTGGCTGTGGCCTCAGTGAAAGCAAAGGGAGGCCGACCCGCTGTAGACAGGACAAAACAAACCTTGCAGGCGCTTGAATACAGAACTTTCTGCATCACGCCTTTCATGAACTTGAGCGCAAGTGGTGATTCAAAGTAAGTCTCCTTCCTAGTTTCTCTGGTCACTGAGAGATATCACCTGGTGGAAGGCTTGTGCAAACTGCTTGCGGAGAAGCCCTGGCTGTGTGTGCGGATGCCCATGTGGCAGTAGCAAGAGTCGATAAAAGCAACACTGCCTTTCATTGACATGGGACCCACACAGAAGCTACCCGATCTGGCCCGTGCTTCTGCTGTCACAGTGGACGGCGGGGCTGTCGGTCTGCTGTGGCTCACCAGTTTCTCTCTTGTTTTGTGTCTGTTGTTCAGGGTGCCAGTGCTTACATTCTGAATTACCTGTTGTACATCCTGTGGGCCTTGCTGTTTGCATTCTTGGCTGTCTCCCTGGTGCGCGTCTTTGCGCCCTACGCCTGTGGCTCTGGTATACCGGAGGTGAGTGCTGGCTGAATTTCTACTGTGCCCATAATGAGAATGGCAGATACTTTGTAGCACTTATGGGCTAGGCACAGTTCCAAACATTTGACATCTCTTAACTCATTGAGTCCCCATGATGAACCTATGAGGTAGGTACTACTATTCTTCATTCGATAGTTGAGGAGCTGCAGCGCACAGAGGCTAAGTAAGTTGCCGTAGGTCACTAAGCTGGTCAGCTGGGACTTGAACTCAGGGTTTATGCTTGATATTCAGGATTTAGGCTCTAGTGCTTCTCAGATGATTAAAGTCTTGTCTTTGCAAACCACGCATAACCCTCAAAGCCTGTGGAGTCAGAATTCATTAACCACACGCATATGTGTGGCACTTGAGTAGCTCATAAGTATATCTATGATGTAATGTGGAAATAGACAATAGTGGAGGTTTGTTGCCACAATTTGCTCTTGTGGTGACAAGGCGATAGCAGTGTTTACAAAACTTCATTCCACATTCAAGGCGTGCACTGTGAATGCATCCCCATGAGTTCAGAGTTCTTGCATTTTTCAGCACTTTCATGTAACCAAAGTATGAGGGAAGTGACCTCATGGATCAGGAGGAATGCCTGAGACTAGACTTGAAACCTAGGATGATCTCTTGGTAGAATAGCGGTCACTGAGCTAATTCCTGAAAAGCCCAGACAGTGAACATTTTAGCCAGAAACAATTCTTTCAGTTATTCTATGATCACTATAAGCAGTCAGTTCAGTTCTCTTTGGGTTGGTGCCACAGCCATGCCCAGAGGCAGTGGAGATGGTAAGTTGCAAGATGTGAGCGATTATGGCGACAGATGCACGCGGCTCCTCACTCCCCGCACCCACGCGCTTCGTTGGTGCTGCCAGCACTGCTGCTGGCCCCGGCAGTTCATGGCAAGGGCTGGAGTAATTAAAAGATTGTCGAAAGGAAAGCTTGACATGTCTTGTTCCAGGAACAATACAAAAAAAAAAAGACTGAATATATCACATTGACTTTTTGATGGTGTATGTTAACATATTGCTGCAGGAACCCCCAGAACAGCTGCAGTACCATCCCACTTCTTTAATACAGCCAATTACGTCCTGACACAGTCTGCATTCTTCACAAGCCCGATGCTGTGCACCATCGCATACTATGAACATGGTCCTGCTGGCGGAGTGGGCTTAGGGGCACAGCCCTCAGAAACTTTGTTGGTGACACATGGAAAAAAGAGGAGCCCGATAAAAACAGTAGCGCCGTGTTGCACATGTTCAATGGTTAAGGGATACATGCCCACTCCCTAGCGCGCATGTGACCTGTAGGTGTTTGAGGCACGTGCCTGTGTGCGTTTTGCGCATTCCTGCACGGCTGGGTTCAGCTGGTGCTGTTTTTTTTGTGCGTTCACGCCGTGTTTCTCCCAGATGAAATTGTGCATAAACAGACGCAAAATTTGTTATGCTCAAGTTCTTCCCTAATGCCTGAAACGTATTGGAACAAATGTGTGTTTTCCAAACAAATGTGATGGCAGAACTGACTGTATTTTATTTGATACCTAAGACGTAAAGGCACCCTGGACCTTAAAAGGAACAGATTGTTGTTGGCATCTCGGTTTGGGATCCTGCTGCCAAGGGTATGCATTTTCGGATTCAAGCCACCTTGTCAAAATAAGGGGATGGCCAATGGAGAATTGGCAGGAAGTTTAAAGCAGCCCTGAAAGGTGTGATGGGCACTGCCATCTTCCCCTCCCATGAAGCAGACATGCCAGGCTTAGCTTCTGATCCTGCAGACAGGGGGCGGGAACCTGAGCTCTGTGTGGGAGGGGCTGCCCGAACTGGGTCTTCATCCGAAGTGGGCGTCTTTCTCTGTACAGCCTTTCCAAAAAAGGCTAAAATGCTCAGCATTAAGCTTCCTATGTGACAAAATGCAAGGAACGCATTGATGGGGATGAAATGCAAAACAGGGAGGTCCAGAGACAGAACTAAGTCACAAAAGAATAGATAAAGTAGGATGCTATTGATGGAACAGCACACTTTAGTACATCTTCAGTGATGCACACACGTGCCAAAGCTATAAAGCAAGGCAGGGAGGTGTTCGGAGTGGGGGAGGAAGGGGGTTCTACTGAAGAAGCCGACACAGGGCTTTCAAAGGTCTGCATTCTTACCCACAGCAGGGGGTGCATGGGTGTTTGTTTTATTCGTATGCTGTTAACCACATATACTATATACCACCTGTTTCTGCATTCATAAAAGAGTTCACAATCGTCTTTGAAAGCATCAGAAACCCAGTAGAGGTTTTATAATTAAATTTTGGTTATTATGACTCAGTAACAGCAACATTTTCATTACTATACTAGAGCTGGAAACTTGCAACCCAAAGGTGCAGTACCTACCCTCAGTTTTGGGAGAGAAGGGGCAGAGTACAAAGTAAATGTCAATAAATAGTTCCCCGATAAAAACAACCTCTTCCCAGTCAAGACCAACTGAAGACATACAATGACTTCTCTCAAATTGAGATACGGACCCTCTCCTTGGTTTTAGCAAAGACACTCGCTGCAATACTTAGAAAATGTGCCTGGAGTTGTTTGAGCAGATCCGCTCGAAGCTGCTATATGGGGTGTGCAGGGTCAGACCAACAGCGACCACACTGAGCTTGTGCACATTTAAAAAATTGCTTGTGCCCTGGCTAGCATAGCTCAGTGGATTGAGTGTGGGCTGCAAACCAGGCATCGCAAGTTCAATTCCCAGTCAGGGCACATGCCTGGGTTGCAGGCCACGGTCCCCAGCAACCACACATTGATGTTTCTCTCTCTCTCTCTCTCCCTCCCTTTCCTCTCTAAAAATAAATAAATACAATCTTAAAAAAAGTATTTAAAAAAATTGCTTGTCCTCCCCAGCATTTGCTTCTGAAGCATTTTGATTACTTAGAATGGAGATTCCTTTGGAAACATTTTTTAAATGCAAATTTAGAGAATGGTTTTCTGTGTAGGAAATACTCTTGTCTAAGCTGTCTAAAGCGCATTTACAAGTGAACACTCGTTCTTGGACTTGGGGATTTAGAGAGGACAATGCAAGAGGGGCCCACTTTCTATTTTGTTTGCTTCATTATCAGAACCATTATTAACTGTGTAGGAAAGACACAGTTAATCCTGTCCTGTTAGAACTTACTTTGAGTTGGTCTTTCATGACAAAACCTGAACACTCTCACAGATATTTGTTTACCAGAAAAGGTTTAAAGTTAACCCTACTGAGTCCCCAATCTGCTGAAGTTCATCTCATTAAAGCCTTGCTTGACTTGGTCTCTATTCAAATGAAAGCAAGTGATTGGATTTTGGCCTTTCCTGGGAATGAATTTGCTTTCTTTAGTCCCTAATTTGATCATGACAATTTTATAAAATCATTGTAGAGATTACAAAATACCTATTACATTGTTCCATTCACCACATGTCATGGCTGGCGGAGGCTCAGGTATTTGAGATACTTGTCATTTTCTAAATGGTATTATGCTTTTAAACTCTCCCTTAGGGTCCAAATCCACATTAGCTAACTGACAAAAAATTTGAGATCATTTTATTCAAGGCAACACAAAAGGGCAGGATTGTGGCAGGCATAATAAAACATCCCTTAAATAAACGGATCACAGATGCCCAGAGCACAGGCTCAAATAGGCCACGTACTACTAGTTGAAAGCCAGTATAACCACTGCGAGTTTGGCTGCCATTAATTCAAGGCTAGTGCAAGAAATACCATCTGGTTGTGCCACCAGCACACCTCACTCATTTTCTATGGGAGGGACCACCTTGAGCTCTTTGTGCACGCGTGCCTGCACACTTGCTCTTGATCTTTCCCCTAGAAGTAAAAAACAGATTGCTATCAATTCTGAGATGAAAATGGTCCATTCACACCCCTTTAAAATTCTGAGGATCAGCTCACTTCATGACCCTCTCCAAATTGCCAAAGGTGACATGATGCCGAAGAGGGGTTCAGGATGGTCCCTTAACTGTTGAGAAATTAGGGTTACCTGTACTGCTCTTTTTGGGAACACAGCAGTGAGTGCTTTTCTACCTGGGCTGCATGTTAGAAGAACCTGGGAAGCCTGTAAAAATCCTCAGGCCCAGGATACACTTCAGACCAATGACATCACATCTCTGGGGCTCTTAATTCTTTAGGTGAGTCCAGTGAGTGCTAAGGTTGAAAAGGACTGTAACAGCTTCTGAGAAATTGATTCCCTGGCAGAGCAATGTCCACCTGGAGGCACTTTGAAGTGACATAAATGTCCTAACACCAACAAGAGATAACATTGTCCCAGTATGTATTGATATTATACAACGGGAGAATGGAACTTGACCGTGAATTGTATTGGCTGGTTCTCGCGGTGTCTTAACTCATTTATAATTGCAAGTTTCTAAATTGGTAGCTCAGCAGTAAACATTCACTCCATTTCAGCCATTCAGGTAAGAAATTCTTTAGCCACTGGTGATGCTTCTGTATCCCAAAGAATACAGTTTTCCAACAGATGAAGTTTGTCACTGAGATTGGCTCCTAGTTGAAGTCTAAAAGCATTAGGCAAATTCATGTCCACCTTTAGGAAGAACGCCATTATTTGGCACTTACAAAATGTGGCTGGTCTGAAAATGGCGCAAGACAACTTTACCAGTAGTCAAAGTCCTTTTTAACACAAGAGGGTAGGAATCGTTGGAAGAAAGGAGGTTATCATGGATTCAAACATCTTCAAATCCCCCAGAGGTGTGTTATTAGAAAATACTGAGCATCTCCTTTCTGCAACATGATATTAAATATATTTTCACATGTACAGAAAAGTTGAAAGAATTGGCTGTAAACACCCATAGACCCATGGCCCGCAGCAGGGGTCGGCAGACTTTTCTGGAAAAGGACAGAGAGTTGGTATTTTAGGCTTTGTAAGCCAACAGACAAAATCGAGCCACTCTTCTCACGAAAAGGCTAGGAGTCTTGTTTACACATTACATATAAAAATGTTGAAAGCACTCTTGAAACGATCATGTGGGTCATACAAAAATAGGCAACGGGCTGCATTTAGGCCACAGACCTGACCTGAAGTCCCATCGGCATTTTGTTTGTGCTTTGTCTCCATCTGGAACATCTTTCAATAGTCAAAAGTGAACAGTTAAATCAATAGCTTCATGTCTCTTTTCAACATAACAGAGGGTTAATGTGAACAGGATAAAATGCAAGAATAAAACGAGACCCTGATAATGAACTTCTTTGGCCCTTGTTATGATCTTACTACTACTCTAGGAATAATTAAGATGTATTGTGCATTGTTTCATATTTCTGTGAATATAACATAAAATTCTATATTAATATAAGTTCAGTTAATGTAAAAGTATAGCTAAGTCAAACTGAAAGCAGGCTCTCGTCCATGTGATTTAGTGACTCTAAGCTCGAGAACTGCTTCTCAAGGGAAGTAGTTCCCAGCTGCGGCATTGAAGTAGCTCACGTGTCCTAGTTCTCCATCCTCTGTTGCAGATCAAGACCATTCTGAGTGGCTTCATCATCAGGGGCTACTTGGGTAAGTGGACCCTGCTGATCAAGACCGTCACCCTGGTGCTGGTAGTGTCCTCAGGCCTGAGCCTTGGGAAGGAAGGGCCGCTGGTACATGTGGCTTGTTGCTGTGGCAACTTCTTCAGCAGCCTCTTCTCCAAGTACAGCAAGAATGAGGGCAAGAGGCGCGAGGTGAGCATGCCCAGCTTCCATCTTCTGGAGGGTGCCCCCTTGCACTCCCCACCCCCCATGCACACTTGTTTTCGTGAAAGGCCTTGGGCTACACAGAATGCTTTGCCTTGCAGGTACTGTCGGCGGCGGCTGCAGCTGGAGTCTCTGTTGCCTTTGGTGCTCCAATTGGAGGTGTGCTTTTCAGTCTAGAAGAGGTGAGCATGGGAGGCTGTGGGAGTGTGTTTTGAGGGCTGAGGGATACGTGCAGGGTTAGCTCAGCAGTAGGCCTCCGTCTAAAGTCCTCTGAGGACTAGACTCGAAGGAGTATTGCCATGATTCCTGTAGCTCAATAAGGAGCCATGAGTTTTGCTGCTAAATATCTGCTTTTGAGAATTGTTTGAAAAAAAAAATTGCCAATATACATTTCGGGGAAGATTTGCAGTGTCCCCTCTTTCTCATAGCCAAGTTAATTAAGCATTTTTGGTTTTGGCAACCCAAACGATCTATTCCATGGGTCAGCAAACATTTTCTCTCAAGGGCCAGATAGGAAATATTTTAGGATTTGTGGCTTTCCTGGTCTCTGTCACAGCGACTCAACCCAGCCATGTAGCAGGAAAGCTGCCACAGACAACATATATGTGACTGGGCATGACTGCACTCCAACACAACTTTCCTTATGAACCCTCAAGTTTGAGTTTTATATGATTTTCACGTGTCACAAAATAGCGTTCTTTTGAATATTTCACATGTCACGAAATACTCCCCATGAACCATTTAAACTTGTAAAATTCATTCTTAACCCATGTGGCATTCAGCTACATCTGCTGGGCTAGGGTTTTCCAACCCTTGGTCTAGTCTGTTGTCTGTAGAGTCAAATTCAGAGGTTTATTTGCTTCTAGAAGGGTCTCTGTGGCATAAACAGAATTATGATTCAATATTTTTATTTCTCTTAAACATAGCTCAAAAACACCTTGACTGGTATCCACTCCACTTTTAGACAGAGTCACAGAGTCCTCTAAATATCTTTGTTGGTGCTTTTGGGTTATAATTAAACCTAGACTGAGGAAGTGAGTTCTGCCCATCTTTGGCCCGTCTTTAATTTTCTCCTTGTTTGTCCCAGGTTAGTTACTACTTTCCCCTGAAGACCTTGTGGAGGTCCTTTTTTGCGGCCCTGGTGGCGGCCTTCACGCTGCGATCCATCAATCCCTTTGGGAACAGCCGCCTTGTTCTCTTTTATGTGGAATATCACACGCCCTGGTACATGGCCGAGCTCTTCCCCTTCATCCTGCTGGGGGTCTTTGGGGGCTTGTGGGGAACCCTCTTTATCCGCTGCAACATCGCCTGGTGCAGGAGGCGCAAAACCACCAAGCTGGGGAAGTACCCGGTGCTGGAGGTCATTGTGGTGACTGCCATCACAGCCATCATCGCCTACCCCAACCCCTACACACGCAAGAGCACGAGCGAGCTCATCTCTGAGCTGTTCAATGACTGTGGGGCCCTTGAGTCCTCGCAGCTCTGTGACTATATCAACGACCCCAACATGACCCGGCCTGTGGATGACATTCCTGACCGGCCGGCCGGGCTCGGGGTATACACAGCCATGTGGCAGCTGGCCCTGGCGCTGATCTTCAAAATCGTCATTACCATATTTACCTTTGGCATGAAGGTAAATGAAGGGGGAGGAAGATGTGGCGGGGTGGGGGGCACCCATGTCCTTCTGGGGATAGTACCCGATTTGCTAAAATAAAATTGTGATGGGAGGAAAGGGGGAATTGACTTTTATTGAATGTTGTCTTGTGATGGGCACTGGACATTCTTTTAATCACTAAGAAACTATGCTTTCAATGAACAGCAAGCGTATGAAGTAGAGGTTTTCATCGCATTTTGCAAGTGAAAAAGCCGAGGCTCAGAGCACAGTAATCAGATAGAGATGTGTACAGCTTGGTGAACATCTAGGAACAACACACGCCTGTGTAACCAGCATCCAGCACCAGGAGCAGAACATCGAGACTCCTCCAGAACCCCCATCGTTTTCCGTCACCATTGCTTGTTGTGTGCTGTTTTTTCATTTGCTTCTTTTTAAAAAGTGTTAGGAACCACGTATAGAGTTTACATTGAGTGTGTAATGCCCAAACACAAACCCGAATTTTTGCCCTGAGAACAAGGTTGGATGGACTTTCTTAAACAACTGACTGTTTCTGATCCATCCTCTCCTAGCAAAGGGATTTATTTTTGTGTGACAGGAAGACACCGGCCACATCTTCTGGTGCCTACTGGGAGAAGTTGACTTGGAAGTTACAGGGGATTAAGTGGCCGTGGGATAAGGGGCAGCTCGGAAAGGAATAATTTCCTGAGGAGTGTCCCACATTCTAGAAATCACACTCAAGGATCCGGACTTACCTCGAATGTGGTTAAAGATCCACCTGCTTCCTGAGATTGATGACAATCCGGGCTGGGCATAAATGCAGCTCCCACTCAGCGTTGCATTCATGTGCAGTCTTCATGTGTGTTCCCCGTAGTGCATGTCTGATCACTAGACACATTAGAATGTATTTTCACACAGCAAAATAGAAAGCACACTATTACCAAGATCTTTTAGTTCACATAGTCTATGTGTTTGCTACCTCTAACCTGGCTTGAAAACATTCACTGCACTTTTTGGAAAATGGGCTTTGTCAGGAAAAGGGCCCTGCCCCCTGCCCCTGAAAGGTGTTTGACTACTCTGTATTCAAGAGGGCAGTAAGCCGCTGAAAGCTTTTTAGAAGATCCAGGCAGCTGCACTGCTGCTTTCAGCTTCTTTATTCTACCTGTGAACAGTCGCGGGCCCTTCTTTTCCATTTTCATGCTGTGGCTTGACATTTAATTTTAAAAGCCAATTTGGAGGACACGCAAGGGGAGCAAGAAAGTGGTGAGTATCTCAAGTGACAGATGCTTGCTCTGAATGCTGTTTGCAGTGGGGCTTATCATTCTTTAATCCACAGCAGGCAGACCAGGCCGGCTTTTGAAGTCCAGCAAATGAAAGTGTAAAATTGCATTCTCTCCAAGTCACGGTAGATAGGGCTGACTAAGGAGGAGCAATCGCTTGTCCCACCTTTTCCCAAGTGACCTACTTTGAAGGGCTGCACCTCCTTTGAGGACTGAAGCAAAATGCAAGCGTGTTGAGGGGGCATAGTGTATACTGGGGGTGAGGAGGTGGGAATCCGGACACCTTGCCTCATGCTTCTTTTCTGTGTGTTCTCCCTGGAGATCCCGTCAGGCCTCTTCATCCCCAGCATGGCTGTGGGAGCCATGGCGGGCAGGATGGTGGGAATTGGCGTGGAACAGCTGGCTTACCATCACCACGACTGGATCATCTTCAGGAACTGGTGCAGGCCTGGAGCAGACTGTGTCACCCCAGGACTTTACGCAATGGTGGGAGCGGCAGCTTGCCTAGGTACAGCCAGAGGTGGGATGAGGTGGGGGTGAGAGATCCAAGGAAAGTTGAGACGGACCACATGCAAAGGCTGATCTCGGTTAGAGGACTGGTCACAAGGAACACATGAATACTCACAGAGAGGTCATGCTGCTGTGACAAATAAGCCCCTAAATCTCAGTGGCTCAACACACCCAGGCTTACATCTGGTCCGTGATAGGCAGTTGGTCCCCATTATTCGTGGTATCCATAATTGGGAATTTGTCAACTTGCTAACATTTGCTTATAATCCCTAAATCAATATCTGTGGGGCTTTCACAGTCACTCTTGGACAGTCACAGAGCAGTGGAAAATTGGAGTTATCCAACACACGTGTCTGTCCTCATTGGAGGCTGACCAAGTTGAAGGTCTACCCTCTTGGTTCAGCTCTCAGATTGTACACAAATGCCCTTCTAATGGTCTAGTCAGTGCCTGCCATATGTTTTGCACTTTTGCACGTCTTGTTAATGATTTGCTGTTTACAATGGCCTCCAAGCATAGCACCGAGGTGCTGTCTGAGGTTCTCAGGGTGAGAAGCCTGGGATTGCCTTAAGGAGAAAATACACGCGCTACAGAAGCTTCCTTCAGGCACACATTGCACAGTGCTGTTGGCTGTTGAGTTCAGCATTAAAGAATCAGCCACCTATATTAACTAAGATGGCTCTGAAGAGAAACACAAAGTCTCTGCATAAAGTTTTGTATTGATTTTGACAAGAATGTTGTGATCAGAGGCTCACAGAACCCTAACCTTATGTTTCCCCTACGGCAGTGATTCAGAATTTGGTAATTCAGTGTTTGTGGTGACTTTATAGATCATAACCGCTACAAATAAGGAGAATCATTTCTTGTGTGTGGGTGTATAGTGTGAGTTAGCAGACGGTTTCTCTCCACTTAGTCATCATTCAGGGATTCATGGATGCTGATGGAGTCTCTATCATCTGGCAGCGGTACCGTCTAGAACAGTGGTTTTGAACTGGGGGCTACTGTGCCTCTCAGAAACACTGGACAATAGAGGAGACATTTTTGGCTGTCACACCTGGGGTTAGAAGTCCTATTTATACCTAGTGGGTGGGGGCCATGTATCATGCTAAACATCTTGTAGTGCACAGAACAGCCCCCACAACAAAGAATGATCTGGTCCCAAATGTTTCTTAGTGCTGAGGTCAACAAACCCCAGTTGAAGCTCATTGGAAGATTAGGAGTTGGTATGGATTCTCTCTTGGAATACCAAAGGACACAAGGGTGGGTCCCTCTCCAGCCTGTAGCCCATAAGAGTCTCTACAGTTTTCCAGCTTATGGGGTCCAGGTTTCATGCTTGCTTAGTCAGAAACTTGCATAGCCCATATAGGATCCACTTACCAAAAAGCAAGGCATGTGGTCCTAGGTGACTAGAGAACCAAGTTGTCCAGTCAGATGTGACTCATGGCTCCCTGATGCAAGGCTTCATTTAACAGAGCCTGGTGGCAGTTCCAGAGGTCTGAACATGGGCCACATGTGGAACTGTCTCCTTAGAAGAGACAGGATGGGGCTGTCTCCTTACATACTCCCCTGTCAGGAGAATTTACGACAACCAACTTGACAGCTTCCACAATTCCTGTCCTCCTGAGTGTCTGGGGTTGAGTTTCAGAATTTCACTCCTCTCTTCACTTACAGGTGGAGTTACCAGGATGACGGTGTCGTTGGTGGTCATCATGTTTGAATTAACGGGTGGTCTAGAGTACATTGTACCCCTGATGGCGGCAGCTGTGACCAGCAAGTGGGTGGCTGATGCCTTTGGGAAAGAAGGCATCTATGAGGCCCACATCCACTTAAACGGGTACCCATTTCTGGATGTGAAGGATGAGTTCACTCACCGCACCCTGGCCACTGATGTCATGCGGCCTCGGCGGGGAGAGCCACCCCTGTCTGTGCTCACCCAGGACAGCATGACCGTGGAGGATGTGGAGACGCTCATTAAAGAGACCGACTACAACGGCTTCCCTGTGGTGGTCTCCAGGGACTCTGAGCGCCTCATTGGATTTGCCCAGAGGAGGGAACTGATTCTTGCCATAAGTGAGTAAAGAGAAGGAGGCTCTCGTGCTACTCAGAGGCAAATGGCAGCCTCTGTACCCCTCATATTCCCAAAGAAGGTGGAGAGAATGTACAAAGGTCAGAGGGCTTTTCAGCCAGGGGATCCCATACTTGAATGTATATTTGTGTCACCTGGGGATCTGGCTGAAGTACAGATTCTGACTCAGTAGATCTGCAGTGGGGCCCAAGACTCTGCATTTCTGCCAAGCTCCCCAGTAATGCTGTGCTGCTGGTTCCCACGTCACAAAGTAAGGAGAAGTGTCTTGAGAGGGCATGCTTAGCTGGAAGATGACCACCATGTTTGCAAGCAGCTACCTGGGCCTCAGTCCTGCTAGGAGGCAAGCATCAGTGGCTGCCTTTTATGGAATTCACTATAGGGCAAAGCTGAGAAGGAAGCTATGGGAAGGCAGGGCTGGCCTGGGCTGAGCTGCTGTCAGACAGACTTTCAGGCAGGCTAACTACTGAGGTGGTATGCTGTTTGCCTTGGGTGCCTCCCTTGGGTCCACACAAGCCTTTTACTTCATTTTATGACATTATGTCCCATTCCACTAGTTTGAGGCCCAAGTGGGTTAATGAGCAGAAGTCATGTCAGTTCTGTGTGATGTTTTCCCTCCTCGTGTGCTAACTAAAATCAGCTGGGCTGGGGGGTAGGCTGTTGAGATGGAAGAGGAGGGAGGGGCCCATGCCCAGGTGGGGTGTCCTGAAGACAGGTGGCTCAGACAAGCACGCCTGTGTGCCCCATCATTCTAGCAATGATTGCATTAGAGGGGGAATAGGAAGAGAAGGGTTCCAAAGAGCAAAGCCTGGGTGTGAATGGTTGGAGGCCCCAGCCAGGAGGAGCAGTGAGCCTCGGGGGGGCTCGCTCCATGGGAGTCCCAATGGACCTCCTGATACAGCAGGGCAGGGAGCACCCGAGTGTGTCTGCAATGCATGACAATCACAAATGCCATCCTGCTCATGTGCCTGCCCTGTGACCTGTACACCATCCCAGTATCTCACCATAGGCTGGGGCCCGTGGTGCGGCCGAGGTGTGCAGCCAATGATTTTACTATATATTCCCTCTTTCAGAGTGTTGATGAAATTTGTCAGTGGGACTCACCTGGGTATGAAGGCAGAACACCCCACTGGACAACCCTTTGTTTCACCCTACCCTTTGTTAACTATCTCTCAGGCTCTCCCTTTGAATTCCCAAATCTCTTCACATGTTAAATAGCTTTGGAGCTATCTTTAAAGTGTGTTCATTGAAGGCTTTGTAAAATAAATTTAGATAAACTATATCCTGTAATTTTAGGTTATTGCTCAAACATATTTACCTGTCACAGAGCAATACCTGATTGTCTATTTTAGACATGATAGCACATTTGTGCTTAAGTGCTCAGTAAGGAGGCTTCTCTTATAGGTCCTGTTGCTTAACAGGTAGGTGCCTTTTATCCATAAATATCATCTTATAGAAAAACAAAAATTTAAAAAGCTGTATAGGAAGGTTGGGTTTGTTCTAAAATAATGTAATCAGCAACCTTTAAAAAATGTATTCAATCCCTAAAATCCTTTAAGCAAAGGTTGAAATTAAGAAAATAAAGTAATAAATGTCATAGAATCCATTACCTGTTGTGTAGCTGCAGGCACACCTGCTAAGAGACAGTTTACTAATTTTGCTGAAAGCCATTACTGTAATCAAGTGGGAAGCAGCAATTGTCATCAACCAGTTAGAGAAGAAATTTAAGCTTGCCAACTGAGTGCTCCCCTCGAAGCTATGTTTGGAATGTCTGAAGAGGCAACACACAGTGTAAATAATACCTATATGCTTTCAATCAGACCAAGGATAGTATAGAAGCTGCTATTTACATGGTTTGTGGAAAGGCAAGGAGTGTTTCATTCTGAGCAATCAGAAAAGCTGTTTTCCTGGTCTGTGGAAATGGAAGACTCTCTGTATTCTGGTGGAGAAATGTGTGACCTATATTAGCAAAATTATATATACCCTTTTGTGAATATGGAAATATGACATTAGCATTTAGTTAGTAATGATCCCATGCAGATTCTGCTTTCAGGGGAATTAGGAGCAAAAATTGTAGAATAGATCTGAGATAGTCTGGATAAGAAAAGAATGGTAAAATAGGCAAATCAGGATTTTTCTTATAGGTCATGTTAAAAATTGTAGCAGCTGTTCATGTGACAACCATGGCTGTCGTCTCTGTTAGAGAATACATCACTGGCACCATCTTGGAAGCGTGGCCCTCTTCACTATTACACACTAGCATACAGGGCCATATGGGACCACTGTTCAAATTCCTGGTAAATGGGACTTTATCCCTCAGTGCCATTTGCAAATATGAAGCTCTTTTCTTGCTCAGCAGGGCTCAGGCTCTTCTGAGTCTTGAGTTCCGCAATTAAGTGAGTACTGGTTGAGAGAGGACTCAGTGGGAAGCCACAAAGATGATTAAAGGGATGGAAAGTTAGAGTTATGGGCAGGAGTTAAGGGAACTCTGATTTTTTTTGTCTGGTGGATGATTTAATGATGATTCTGCAGCATGTGGAAGATGCTTACTTGCAGAAAGGGATCTACGTCCAGGACTGAATAAGAACATAAATGGCAGATCTGTTAGAAGGGCCGTTTAGAAGTCAAGAGGTTTTTTGCCAGGAGAACAGTGGGTGTTATCTGGTTCTTTCTGCTGGGGACTAAAACATATATAGGGAGGGGCTTCTCTATGCCTTAGTGAGCTATAACATCATGAAATAATCTGCTTTCTTTGCTAAATACTTTTTACTTTGTTATCACATCATTTTTGTACCGACTACCACTCTAGTTGCTTCCTATTTTCCATTTTAATCTTTCTCGTTAATTACATGTGTTCTTGTGGAAACATTTTTAATGAGGAGGATGGAGTGTTACTACCCTAAAAACATAATTAAATTCGAGTTTCTTGACCTTAAAACTGGTGATATTTGGGGTTGGATTATTCTTTATTGAGAGGGGTTGGCCTGCACACTGTAGGGTGTTGAGCAAAATCTCTGTTTTCGACTCAGTAGATGTGAGTAGGAAGCCCATCCCCCAGTTATGACAACCCAAAGTATCTGCAGATATTACTAAATGTCCCCTGAGGGTAGGAAAGATTGCTCCCAGTCAAGAACCATTGCTCTAAAGTCATTGTAATAGCTTACTGAATATGTGATTATTTCTAGTCTTTTACAATTTTTTGGCTTATCATAGTTTGTGAAATTCACTTTATCAACACTTTCTTACCCTCCCTGAACCTGGCATTATGATCATATTGCTGCTAGAAAGTGGAATGTCAAGTCAAATGACCTTAGCAGGTGCTCCTAAAATGTACATCATTTTTCGGAAGCCATGGTCATTAATACCAGTTCTGGTACAATGTACAATAAACCTCCTTGTTAAAAACAGCTTAACTACTTGATTTTTAAAACAATTAAAAATGAAGTTTACCGCATTTTTAAAGTGAAAGTAATACATACTTAGAGAATATTGGGGAAGTCAGAAGTAAATAGCAAGCAGAAAAGGGCCTCCGCATTCTCAAAGCCATAGAAGGCCATGGTTAATATTTGGTGCATTTCCTTCTTGTCTTTCACATGTGTAAACATTGGGTGTTTTCGGGGGATCATTTTCTAACACAGGCTCCCACGAGTGTTTGGGGTGTGGGAGTCTCTTACAGCATGAGATCTTTCCCTGGGAGAGGAGTCAGTGTAACCTTTCACACAGGAAATATTTCTTGCGTATCCACCATGTGCCCCAACACTTCTAGGAGCTAGAATTCAAGGGTGACCCTCTGTGAACTTACATGTTCAAATGTGTTGCAGGCATTTGGGTGACTAATGAAGATTTCTTGTTCAAACTGAGAGTGGATTGGTCACCCTCATGGAGAGATGTGTGGAGCTTTCTTGCTGGTTCTTCTTCTGTTCACCAGCTTTTGGCCTGTGCATAGGATCTCCACCCCCAGAGTTCAAAGCTTGAACGTGTCTTTCTAACAGAGTTCTGAAGTGGCCTAGCAGAGCTCGTCTGGAGAGAGCAGCAGCTGGTGCTTTTGGAATAGCAAGGAGCATAGCTCAGACCTCCGGCTCTAACCCCACCTGCTGCCTTTTATTCCTTGTCCAGCATTGACTAGCTCATGGGCTTTCATTCCTAATGCCTCCTACGTGCAATAGGCTCTGTTCTACATGACAGGCAAAGCCAAGTCCAACATTTAGTGGGCTTACTCACTCTTCACTCACTTGTTGATGGATTGGTTCATGCATGCATTTGGCAAATATGTATTTGGTGTCTGCTGTATGCTAGGCATCCTCCAGGCACTGGGAATGCACTGGTAAGCAAGAATTTAATGAACTAGCTGTTGTTAGAATCGGGCTTCTAACCCAAACAGTAGATAGCCAAGGAAATGGAAGCTCATGTATTTCAACAAGTGGACTGACAGGGTACTAAGTTGCATTTGATTTTATAAGGGATTCAGCAAATTCATGTGATCAGTCCTTGATTGAGGTGTGTGGATTGATCCATTTCTAATTTCAACCTGATTATTGAAAGAGATGGGATTCTCGTTATGTGGGAGTTTTGGTGAATCAATTGGTGTATGAAAATGAGCCAGTAGGTACGTGTTGACTCTTGCCTCCCACCTGAGTGCTCAGGACAGAACCATCTTGATTTAGGAAAGAAGTGGGTGGTGTGCGTCATGTAGCATCTCCATTTGAAAATGCGTTGTGCCTCAATGTCATCTGGCATTTGTGGATGAATCATATCCCATGTGAGGTGACTAGATTTAACCTGACCCAAATAATGTGCAGGCATTTGCCCAGTGGGCCCCTTGTTTCTCTTTTAAACAGAGACCCTTTTTCCAACTCGCCTGACCCCCTAATGCTGCCAGTTCTCCATTAGAGTACTCTATGCAGTTAATGGCCGTAGAGCAGGCAGTTCGAACAGTATAGGTGAATTGTAGTCTTTGAGAAAGCAAGAACTATATTATAAAAACCAGGATTCATTTGAAGGCAAGCCTCACTGTACAATTTTCCTAACCTTTTCCCATGAACCAAAAGAAAGATTAACATTCCAACAGAAGGAAAATTGCCTTGGAGAAATATCTTGAGACCGATGGATTTGTTTCATGTGTGACTTAAAATAGCCTGGGTTTCTAGTGCTGCAGAAAGCTGTATTCTAATGAGTTCCTGTTACCCCACTTTTCTTCAGCTCTCTTTTACATGGCCTTGCCTATAGATAGAAATAGGCTAATTGTTACCATAACAGTTTTACTCTATTTCTCGGAGAAATCCTCAAAATGGCCCCCTTTTAAGAATGGAGATCTAAGGGGAGGGAGATGCGACTTTTCTAGGGGTATTTCTTTGGTTCCAAGGATCCTATTTGGGATTGAGCTACATTTCTGGGCTGTGAGCCTGGGATGGCCCTGTTCATTTCTTGTTCCTTTCTGGACTCAAAATACCATTTGGGCCAACTGTGAGTTAGTTTGTGGAAAAAACAAACAAACAAACCGATGTATTAAGGTCACTAAGTAGCTAAATGAGGTCTCTTGTCATGTCAAACTTCAGCCCATGGTATGAGGTGAAGAAGTGCTGGAAAGGTGAGGGTGGAGGGCTCTGGGCCTTCTGGGTGCCCTGGAGTTCAGGGGAAGCAATGCATTCCCCCAAAGGAGCATTCATGGTCAGGCCTATGTTTTAAGATGTTGGCAGTGAATGGTTGGGGTCATAGCAAAGGGACTCTAGCCCAGCAATGGCTGATTTCATAGATGGTTGGCTGAAGCCCTTCATTAACGATGTGGAGTTTTCCCTCTGAACCCCTTTTCTGTGGGATTCTAGGATGCGGGTGGTGGGAGGATGTGTGTTCCTGTGGTTCTGGGGTCGGGACAGTTGCTAAGCAAGGGATTTTGGTGTGGCTCATCCTTCTGCTCGCCCATTCATTCTAGAGAATGCCAGACAGAGGCAGGAGGGCATCGTGAGCAATTCCATCATGTACTTCACGGAGGAGCCCCCTGAGCTGCCGGCCAACAGCCCGCAACCCCTGAAGCTGCGCCGTGTCCTAAACCTCAGTCCTTTCACAGTCACGGACCACACGCCCATGGAGACGGTGGTAGATATCTTCCGGAAACTGGGGCTCCGGCAATGCCTGGTGACACGCAGTGGGTGAGTGGCTGGACTAGTGTTGATGGAATGTGTACTGTGGCCAGACTTGGGAGAACAAGATGAACGAGAGGTGGTCTTGGTCCTTAGGGCCCTCAAGGACCAGCACTTGGTCGAGGATGGTGGGATGTTGTTGTGGGTACGTTGAGAAGACAATGACTGGGAGCTGTGGGAACTTAACACAGGGACTAGTGCAGCCCAGGAAGGCTGGAAAAGCTTCCAGGTGGGACTGCTATCTGGCCTGAGGCTGTAGGTTGAGCCAAAAAGGGAAGGAGGCAAAGGAAAGAGCTTGGGGCTGCTTTTGTACTACCCAGGTGAAGCCTGGCTCAAGGAGAAGGCACAGCCTGTTCTGCTGTGATGTGACATATACCTGCCTTACACTCATGGTGCTGGTCATATGCAAAACTGGGCAATGAGAAGCACAGGGCTTGTGAGAAAAAAATAGAGTTAGGGGCACAATACTCAAAAACTTCGTCAGTGACACATTAAAAAAGAAAGATGGAAAGGTAATAAAAATGGCAGTACCATTTTAGACACATTAAATGATTAAGAAATATAGCAATATGACAATAAATAGGTCACATCACCTTGAGAGACCCCGAGGTTGGCTCGTGGACCTGAGTGTTGTAAGGGCTACAGCTCTCGAGCATTTTTGTGTATTCCTGTGCCCTGGGGCCCAGCTGGGTGCAGTTGTCTGCACTCACCTGGAGTACCTCATGGATGAAATCACCAGAAGCAAATGTGAAGTTCTGTTATGCTGAGCTTGTTCCCTACTTTGTCAGTGCGGTCAAAACAAGTCCATGTGTTCAGCACAAACGTTATGGGAGAGCTGAGAGACTTAGCAGTCCCGTGGTATTGTCTCTGCGGCAGCAGCATTCCTTTTGCTTTGTGTGTTTATATAAACCAGGCAGGCAGCACTGCAAAGCTCAAAGGGTCATGATGGCATGAGCAGTGAAATGCCCCTGGGACCATTCTTTGGGCTCAGAGGTGTACCCCCAATTCCATGACCTGTGAAGCTTGGTAGGAGGAAGAGCTCGGCTTGGTCAGGGTAGCCTAGAGTCTCTGGTTGTCTGCCCAGTTCACTCCTTTATGGGCTGGGGCTAGGAGGTGTGGGGGGTGGGTTGCGGAGACATTGGTCTCCTAAGTATAATTTAGGCCTTTATAGGCTCCAGAGGCTTTACTCCCTGACATAGGTTACATTTCCAGAGCCAGCACACTCCAGTTTAATCCAGCACTTCCCCACTTGGCTGATTTTGCCTCCTCCCCACCCCGAGAGTTGGGTTGCCACAACTGTGGGGAAGGGGTGCTCCCGGCATCTGGTGGATGGAGGTCAGGGATACTGCTCAGGACCTTATAATGCACAGCACAACCCCCATTGCAACAAAGAATCATCGGGCCCTAAGCGTCACTAGCATTGCCATTGAGTGACCCTGGGTTGGATGCCAGAGAATAACCAAGTGAGCTGTCCTTACTCATTCAGCCTTCGTCCCACTGTTGTATAAACAGCAGCACAGGGCTCTGCAAGCAGCTGGATTTGCACATCGACCCAGAGAACTCCTAGCCAACAGGACAGGTGTCCTCCTAGCTTTGACAACAGCTGGGCAGGGGGTGTCTTGCCCTTGGGAAGGGCAATCAATAGGGAACAAATAAACAGATGGTTAAGGCTAGAGATTATTTTTGCCGTGACTTTTAAAGGAACTCAGTGGTTCACAAACTTGAGTGTGCATCAGAATCCTCAAGGATTAAACCTCCAAGTGGACCCCAGAGTGCTGGGCCCCAGGGCAGGTCTGGGGTGGGGGGTGCGTCAAATGTATATTTCTAACAAGCCCCGAAGGGCTGCTGTTGGTCAGGAGAACCCACTTTGCAAAACCCTGAAGCCCATGTATATATTGTACTTGAATTCCCAGCACTTGGCATAAATACTACTGTGATCATCCATGTCGTCTCAAGTGCATAGCAGTTTCTTTTTCCCTCTAAAATAATCATCCAATGTCAGTTACCATTGGAATTTGCAGTTCTGGCAGGAAATTCTGCTCCTAACACCCGCTCGCACCTCATGGAGCCCCATGAGGTTTTCCTGTGAAGATTTGGGTGCTGAAATTGGCTCCGAATGTTCTATGCGAAAACAAAATCACTCTCCCTCGCTCTCTCTCACTCTCTCTTTTGCTCTCGCTTTACATATTTTAAACAAACACAGATGCTGATAAGTTAGTGCTGGCAAGGGGTCCTTATGTGCAGGGCCTTTCATCTCCCCCGGCTTTCAGCCAGGGCAGGCATGTCTTAAGCCAGCGCGCGTTTTTGATTATTCTATTGCTGTGTGCCTTCCTTGCCTGTAGCTGACAGCCCAGCTCATCCTGTGGGCCTGCGTCATCCCCAGGATTTCTTGGGGCATTGGATCCAAGGTAGTTGTGAAACCGGACCAGGAACCAGAGAAGTCTTTGTCTCCAGAATGCCAGAAACCTACAGTGGCAAAGAGTGAATTTGGATGGGATTTTCCACACACAGGATCTAGAAAGAACAAGCGAGTCAGGGAGATGGTGCCAGCTTTTTCCCAAGATGTGCTAGGTGACCCCAGAAGAGTTCAGCTGCTTTAATCTGAATTATGTTCATGGTCCTAGATTGGCCATTTATTAGTTGCTGGATTCATTTAAACTACTACCCAAAGGGCTGGAAGTACAAAGTCTTGATTTAAATCAAGTGGGACATTTCACAGTACTAGTGACCCCTGCGTGATCTGATGTCGCCTCCTTCCAGATGGATGCGCAGCGTTCTTCAGTGGTAATTATTGTCAAGGGCCAGGGCAAAACTGATGCCTGCACCCAAGGCAGCTCCTGAATTTGTATTTGCCCCGCTGAACTGTTGTAACCAGCTTGACTTTCAGGCATTGTTGCAGGGCTCGAAGGGGGTCTTGTCAGGACTGCTTTAGGCAAAAGCCTGATCTTTGATGCTGTCTCCAGGGTAAAGATAAGGAAATAAAAACCAGGCTTTAAAGATATGGGAGGAGTGGTGTGTGTGTGTGTGTGTGTGTGTGTGTGTGTGGTCTAGGCAAGTTCTCAGCACTTTGCAAACACCAACAAGTCATATTTTTTAAAAGCAACATTGGTTTGATCATCTCACTGAGGATCTATTTGATTGGAGACCCGGAAAAGGCTCAAGAAGTGTTTAAAAATAAAGACCAGGGGCTTGTCATCCACTGAGGGACATGGGTCTAATCTAATCTAAGTGGTGTTACCCAAGTGCTTCAGAGGCACATGTCCTGAGCCATGCTTCCAAGCAGAAAACACATTTCAAAGAGAACAAAAGAGCATTTGAAGCTGAGGGATTATCTATCAGCCAGCAACTGCCAGCAGCAGAACTTCTTCCCACCGTGTCCGGACACACCTTTCCGAGGCCAACTGCTCACACCTGCTCCCATTTCTATTGTGATCACACTGTCTTAGTGGTGTGTTATAGGCATTCTGCTTGCCTTCTACCTATTCGCCTTTTATATTAAAGGGAGTTGAAGGCTGTTATGCACTGGATTATGTCATCCCCATGCTCCAAATTCTTACGTTGAAGCCCTGACCTCTGATGTGACTATTCGGAGATATGGGCTTTAAGGGAATAATTAAGATTAAATGAGGTCATGAGTGGGACCCTAATCTGATAGAACTGGTGTCGTCATAAGAAGAGGAAGAGACACTGGGGATGCTCAAACAGAGAAAAGGGCCATGTGAGGTCACAGCAAAAAGGCAGATGTCTGCAAGCCAAGGAGACAGATCTCTGCAGAAATCAACCCTGTCGGCTCCTTGATCTCAACCTTCCAATCCCCGTAACTGTGAGAACCTACATTTCTGTTGTTTAACCCACGCAGTCTGTGGTGCTTTGTTATGGCAGCTCAAGTAGACTGAGTCAGGACTCAGACTCAGTTTGGAAGATTTAGTAAACAGCATCTGGTTTTCTGGGGCATCGTCAGTTTGACTGCATTTTGATAAATTTCAGAAACATATTTAAAGTATCATGTGAACATGTTTAAAGTCAAGTAGCTCTAAACAGCTAGAATGAAAAACAATTCCAGACTTTATCCTTCTTCACTACCCATATCCCTTCAGCAAAACCCTCCCCTCCAAGAGTTTTGTTTTCTTTAATTAATAGACTTTATTTCTTGGAGCAGTTTTAGGTTTATAGAAAAATTGAACAGCAAGTACAGAGTTCCCATATTCCCTCTCTTGTACCTTCAGTTTCCCTTCTTGTTAACATCTTCATTGGTGCATTGTTTTTGTTGCCGTTGATGAACCAATAGCAATATATTGTTGTGAAAAGATCTGTAGTTGACATTAGAGTTCACCCTTAGTGTTGCATGTTCTATCGGTTTTGACAAATGGAGAACAGCATGTACCCACAATTATAGTATCACACAGAGTATCACATAGGGCAGTTTCACTGCCCTAAACATCCTCTGTGCTCTGCCTGTTCATCTCTCCTTCTCTGACCTTCCCACAACCCCTGGAAACCACTGGTCTTTTTTTACTATCTCCTTAGCTTTGTCTTTTCTAGAATGTCAGAGAATTGGAATCACACAGCCTTCCCAGACTGGCTTCTCTTAGCAAAATTCATTGAAGGTTCCTCCACATCTTTATCTGGCTTGATAGCTCATTTCTTTTTAGCACTGAACAATATTCTATTGTCTGCATGTTTATTTATCTATTTAAATTCCTAAAGGACATCTTGGTTGCTTCCAAGTTTTGGAAATTATGAATGAAGCATGTATCTTCTAAGAGTAAGGGCACTCATTTTACATAACCACTAAACCATAATTATACAAAATTAATAATAGCTCAGTTTATCACTCAATATCTAGTTCATACCAAATTTCAATCCAGAATTCCTTCAAGGTTCATACATTGCATTTGGTTGTTTTGCCTCATTCATCTTTCATTTAAAATAGCTCCCTGCCTTATTTTGTTTGTTATTTGTGACATAGATTTTTTTTGAAGAGTCCAGACCAGTAGTCTCACATTCTGAATTTGTTTGATTGCTTCCTCATGGTTTGATTTGGTTTAAGTAGTTTTTGGCAACATTTCAAAGTAGATGATGTCATAATGTCAGCTTTTCCGACTTTGTTGGTGATAAGCTCCATCACTTGGATGAGGTGGTGATGGCCGGAACCCTCACTTGTAAAGGGACATTTTTCTTTTTGTAAGTAATCTGTGGAGGGATGCTTTGAGACCACGTGAATTTTCTGTTTTCCAGCAGGCATTTACCCAGTGCTTTTGGAATCCATTGGTAATTATTTTTTTAAAGATTTATTTATTTATTTTTAGAGAGGGAAAGGAGGGAGGGGGAGAGAGAGAGAGAGAAACATGAATGTGCGGTTGCTGGGGGCCGTGGCCTGCAACCCTGGCATGTGCCCTGGCTGGGAATTGAACCTGCGATACTTTGGTTCGCAGCCCACGCTCAATCCACTGAGCTACGCCAGCCAGGGCCATTGGTAATTATTGACTGAACTAATTCTTACATCGTGGTTGCAAAATGTTGGTTTTCTAATTCTATTCTGCTTTCTACATTTTTCCTAATTTTTTGATTATCGTGATAGAGTCATGATGCTTTATTTCAGTGTTTTGTCATTTATATTGTCATTATTCTTTTTTTAAAACATGCTTTTAAAGGCCACTTTTTACTCTTTTCCTATCTCCTGAGTTGTTCCTATGTGATAATGTGGAAGGGGTAGTATCTGCTGTCTCCCCCAGTGTGATAGAGAAACTAACACAAGAAATCAATCACTTGTTTAAGGTCCAATGTGACCAGGGACAAAGAAGTCAGAATTTTGGCATGATAATTTCACGAATCAGTGTGCATTTTACCAGATGTAACTGACTTGAATACTGCTCTGAATATTTGAATTCCCTTTGAATATTTACTTTCTATTAGTAAGAGATGAGTTTGACTGATTTGGCTTTAATTAGACAAATGGCAGTGTGTTACAGTTGTGTTTTCTGCTTTTTTGGTACATCATCATTTTATACAGATACAGAGAAGCTGGTCATTTTAATAGCTCTACAGTATCCCACAGTGTCAGACTGCCATAGTTTACTTCTCCATTCCCATTTCCTTGGATTTGATGGAGACATGGTGAGCAGCATTTTGCAAACTAATTTTGCAATGGAACTTCTTTTCTCCAAAGGAGTTGTGTATATCACCTTCTTTCAAGTCCTTCACTGTACCTAGCTAGAAGGCATGATCTGTTCCAGCAGGTGGTCATTTAAATATTTAATAAAATCAAGAGCAAAGCAAGGGGTGTTGTGAATGGACATCCAAGTGTGCACTGCATAATTTGGGGGGCACTATTTACACAGTAGTGTTTGTGAAGGGCTCTCCCTGGAGTTGTGCAATGTACTGTCTAGGCGGCCCTACACAAGTGACCCTGGCAGGTGGTATTGTTTTTCTAAGTTGAAAGCAATGGAATTTTGGAAGAGGACGTAATTTACAGATGTAGTCCGAGATGAACGTGAAACTGTACCCTCCTAGTAAGATAGATATAAAATAGCATCAGTTACTATACTTAAAATACCTTACACTTGGAATTTCTGTGGGGTGGGCAAGTTTTGACGATGGCTTTGATAAAACCCTTTTATTTTATGGATTCTCATCTTGAAATTTAGGAGTATTAGTCATCACAAGTTTGCTGCTGGAATAAACAAGTTTGCGATCTCAGTGGCCTGGTGTGTCAGGTTTATTTTCTCCCCCGTGTCACATCCAGTGTGGGTTGTAGCAGGACTGGGCTCTGTAAACACACAGTCATGCAAGGATCAGGTCTTTGAATCTGGTGGCTCCTAAATCAAACCCATGTTACCTCAGAGTCCTTCACTGGCTCCTGTGCCTCTGTTCGGTAGATCAGGAGAGAGAGTATGAGGAAATCTGTGAGCAAATTGGGAGGGGCATCCCTCATGTCTACCCATATACCGCTGGCCAGAGCTCACTCAGTTGGCCACATCCAACTGTAAGGGAATCTGGCAACGTTGTCTCTCTGTATGCCCAGGTGAAAAGTGAGAGAGGCGCTGGTTTTAAGGGACAGACATGAGTCAGTACTGCAAGGTTGACCTCTTTTCTCTATTTTGTTTCTTCTCCAGGAGACTTCTTGGCATCATCACAAAAAAGGATGTTCTGAGACATATGGCCCAGATGGCAAACCAGGATCCCGAATCCATCATGTTTAATTAGAAACAAGATGGCAATTATTATGAGAAAAATACAACTGTGTCATTTTAAAAGAAGTAAACAAATGATGTGTTATAATTCTAAAGAATGATCCAAAAGCTTTGTTTGAAAGGAAGGGAAGACAGATGAAACCTTTTGTTAAAAAATACATCAATGAGTAGGCATTTTTATAGCTTTAACCCCTTATAAGTTTCAAATTGTGTTTGTTAATGACTTTACTAACTGCTATGGGGGCATGTGGGTGGGTGTAAACTATGTGGTTTGTACAGGGACATGGAACACAAATGCTGAATCAACAAATGTTTGCCCTTCTGTTCAAGGCTGATGTTTGTGAAGCTTTGAGTCCATAAGGCAAAGGGCTATTGGTGTGTCGGTGTCCTTACTTACTGGTTCCTGAAGTTTTGCTGCTATGTTACTGAATCAGACTAAAGATATTTGCACTTACTTTGTTGGAATAGAAAAAGAAATTAAATTTGAACATAGTGAAAACTGTAAGTATGGGTTCATGCATGTCTACCCCATTTTTTGCTTCTTTTCTCAGTCTATTATTTTACTTATCCATCAGTTTCTGAACCTACATCAGGGTCACCTGTTATGATGAGTATGAAGAAATCATTTCTCTCTCCAAGTCCAACATCTTGGGACTGCCTGGTGAACAATCGGAACATTTAGTGCTGCACTGTATTCCCTTCCATGCAAAGGGGTTCATTCTTGTTTTGAGAGTGTACACACCCAATCACTGATTTGCATCCTCATCGCATTTGCTTATTTATTGCTTTTGCCTGCGCATTCTTAAATATTGATCAGTGCAGCACTTTCTATGGGCCATATCCTATATGCTGCCAGCTTGCCATAAGTGTGCTTTAATTTCCAAATAGCCTATACAAGAATCAGAACAGGCTACCCAGTGTTACTACTTATTTTCCCTCTCAGATCTTAAGAAATATGACTGCAGAGAGGGTGAGGCATATGAGTTCTCAGTGGGAACTCCTCCAAATGGATTGCAAGAGAAATACTAAATTGATTCTAAATCTGTTCCATTCTCTTCTCTGTAGGATGCAAAATGCCCAGCTTTAATGTATAAGCATGCATTTTCATACCAGCAATCAAAGCACAGAAGGACGGAGTTAAATTCTAGACAGCCAATTTGTGCATTGGGCATCTTTGTATTGAATGTAATGATGCATTTATTCTTTCAGTCAGGACTTCTGTCTTTTCTGGGGGAAGAAATTAAGCTATGTTTTTTAGGTCCACTGTATGATCTATGTGAATAAGAGTTATCCTGGTTGCTCTTTCTCTTTAGTCTGTTCTCTTTTCACTGCGTCATCCTCATCCTTCTCAATATCATTATTGGATATTGATGTATCAAGGGTGCATTTGGCTGCAAATCAAAGAAAATCCAATCAACAGTGATGAGCTGAATAGGAAACCTGGGATTGCATACCCAGGACTATCATCTCCATAGTATCATCAAGGGTCCACACTCCTTGGTATTTTTTTCCCACCATCCTTTGTGGCATAGTCTCAAGATGGTTACTGAACTGCTGGTGTGATGTCTGCTTTCTAAGCAGGAGGAGGCTAATAACAGGCGCAATGATAATATCAAGAAAGCAAAGCTGTCCAAGAAATGCCCAGCTTTCACCCATTGGCTAGAATTCTGTCACCTGGCACCCCCAGCTACATGTGAGTCTGGGAAGGACAGCGTTTAGTGAGGCATATTACTCTCTGAACAAGATTTAGATTCTCTTAATGAGGAAGGGGTATTGGTCCTTGGGAGGGGGGGTGTTGTCTGCTGTATTGGATGCCATCATTGTGCCCCTGTCATTGTCCTTCCTATCCTCTTTACCTTTGTTTGCTGAAGCCCTTTGAACACTCTCTTCTAACCTTACAGTCTCCACTCCTCTTTCAGATGTGACACAGAATTCCTAATCAGATTCCACAATTTCTTAGCCCAAATAAAAATGTTAATCTTGGATAAAAACCTACCTAAAAGTGGTTTTCTATGACAATTTCTAGTTGATATGTTTAAAAAGTTTAAGTTAGATCACACTGACAAACTATGGACAATTTGTTTCTGTAATTGGCTCCCTCCAAAATAATATCAGATGGCTACTTCAGTGTGGACATACAGGAGTAGGGAATTCAGTATTCACTCTTAAAATAGAACAAAATTTGTTCTTTCATCCATGGCACGTACATATTGAGTAACAGATCCTAATATTAGTATTGTTATTGGGTTTCCATGGAACAAATGCAAGTGAAGCTGGAGTTTCCTGGACTTTAAATCTGAAAAAGTCTTAGGGATTGCTTCATGTAGTTCCCCTCTTATTCCCATGTGGCGTTCCAAAGAGTATTAGTCATAGTCTGGGTTAGGTAATCCAGGATAGCCTTTTAGCTGAAAACAAGGAGCTTCAGTAGGGAACATGAAACAGTGAAAAGACAGCCAAAGATCAGTGACACCAGAGAATGACCTTCTCCTCCAGCTGAGGCCATAGAGGGAGGAGAGGGTACTTCCCTCTGGGCCAAAGTCACCAAGGGAAGTTATGTCTTTCACCCCAATGCTTAACGTAGAGACATCTGTGAATTCACAGGGAACAGTTGGGAGTGTTACTTGAGTTAAATAACCTAACCTTGTTTTCCTTCATAAGTTGAACCTCCAATTTGTTGTGGGGTCCAGGCTCTTCTCAACTAAGGGCCAGAGTCAGACAGGCAGGTGAAGGTCAAGGATGGGGGAGTTTGCAAGAGGGGCTACAAGAGCCAATTGCCTTCCTTACCTGGAGCCCTAACTCAGCCCTGTAGTCTACTCAGCCACCCATCACACTCCATGGGGAACATGCTGTTCAACTTCGTCACTCCTTGTTAAAAAGCACATGGGTAGGGATTTACAAAATATTTACTGTAGCACTTCATCACTTAACCTGGTGATCTAATGAGCAAGAGGAGTAGAGCTGGAATGTGGAGATGAAATAAACATTTTTCAGAGGAACATTTCCAGAACCAAAGGCTCTAGACATCTGTAGAACTTACTGGATTCTCTCTGAATTGTTTTTTAAATGTAAATAGACATAAGTACACAAAGGAAAAGGAGTTCTCTAAGTAGGCTCATCGACCTATCTGTTGCTCTCCCTGTTACAAAGGAACTGTGTCGTAGAAGTCAGACACCACCTGGAAATGCAGGTGTGTGTGTGGCTTTTAGAGAAAGGGAATGTGCTAGAAGCAAATAGCATTCAGTGTTTGCTGTTAACTTACGAAAAGGCAATCTCAAATTTCTCCATTCAGTCCTTCCCAAAGATCTCACAAAGGAGAAGACAGGTCAGTAGATACATTTTTGGTCCTAATAAGTCACAGAAATTGAAAAACTTTGAGCAGTTTGTTTTACTTAGGTGAGAGCTGGCTACTTTAAGTGATCAACACATGCAAATACTACTCAGTGTTCATTATCAGGTGATGAGCTGAAGAGAGAAGAAACTTGAGTTGGAGAAGTGAATTACATAATTGTCGTAGTACATCTCTGTTTTAATCTCACTGGGCAGTGCTTTATCAGACTCAGCTTCCAACCTCTGCAATGATTTACAGGAAGGGAGAGGCTGTATGCCTAACTCAGGGAGCATGAAGCAGACTCCATTTTCACCCACGTGGTCATAACGAGCTTTTCAACAGCCTTGGTGTGCTGGGAACGAGCCTACGTGCAATTTTTATGAGATCTATTTGCATTTGGTGTTGGAGCAACCACAAAGCAATTTTTTTTATTGTAACACTGTGTAAACATTGGCACCTTATTAAAAATTAAATATTTAAACTCTATTTTTAAAAATATAACAAGCACAGACTTCTCAAGAAGCACAATGTAAATGGAAGAGATGCTGATTTTACAGCATTTCTACCTGATTCTGGTGACTGCTGAAGTATCTGGCCAAGTTAGAGACCTGTCTTAACATTGTCATGCAAGATTGTGACATTTGTTTGGTCAGCTTTAAAATCCATTGTTCTTAGCCTGGTGGATGATGGCCAGCTAAACATTCAGACTGAGGCTACAATTTCCCAAGATGGGGTAGGACCATTGTCCTTAGGCCATCTGTGTGTCTGCTCTGTGCATGGAGCCTGGGAGCACAGCTTGAGTAGTGGTCTAACATTCATTCTTTCATTATTTCAACAGAACATTTTTATTTATTACTCTGAGAATGTAGGATTTGAATTATGTTCTTTCCTACCATATTTTTATTTTTAAAATTTCAACTTCACAGAAAATTTGAAACAAAATAGCACAAAGAAAGCCCACATATGTTTTACCTGGAAGAGGCAGAGAGAGGAGTCCCCTCTGATTAGGGAGGGAGCCAGTCCCAGGGACAGCTTGGGGAAGATTATCCTCAGCAGAGGAGACAGCAAGTGCAAATGTCCTGAGGTGGAAACAGGTCTAGCCCGCTGAGGACCTGCTACGGGCAAGTGGCTGCAGGATGTGTGGTCCTTGGGGAGGGAGTGAGGTATTTCAAGTTGGTTTTGTCTTGCCTTGTGGGGAAAGGTAGATATACATAGATGCTTCAGGGGCCTGTAGGGCCAGGTAAAGACATGGGATTCAGAGGGATGACATAATTTGATTTGCATTGTACATGAACCATTTAGGATGTCATAAAACAACACTAGAAGCTAGGAGGCTATTGCCAGTAAGTGAGTTATGATGGAGGCTTTCCCCAGGGTTCTTGAATTCCATATACATTTCTAAGAGAGAGCCAACAGATTTGCTGGTGGAGTGGATATAAAATGGTACAACAAATTTGCCATTTACTGAGATGGGCTAGACTAGGCAAACAATTCTATTTTGGAAGTGTTACATTGGAGATATTAGTTGGACACTCAAGTGCAGAGTTGAGGGGAATCAGGGTTGGAGACATAAATCAAGCCATTGGTATATCAGTGGTATTAAAGCCATGTCTGGAAACTTTTGTGGTCTAATGGTATCCTAAGACCAAACATAACCAGCATTCTAACCAACTTTCAATACTGTATTGAGCTTTCAGGGAGTTACACTGACTTAGACAACTGCACTTGAATTCCAGCTCCATTGCCTCTTAGCTGTGTGACGTTGTCAAAGGGACTGAACCTCTTTGAGCCTGGGTTTCCCCATCTCTGTAGAGCCAACTACTGTTCTTGACCAGTGGCATAGCTGTGAGAATTAAGTGATTTAATTATTGTAAAGTGCTTGGCTTGGAATAGGCCACACAAATGGTAGATATTATCTCCTGTTATGAAGCCCTCCCAGTAGCTTTAATTGTTAATTAATTAACTTTATGTCCTTAAAGGACACATTACACTTCATTTTAATTACAACACCCCTACAAGTAAACACAGATTGAGCTAACCAATTGCCTGTGTTTCCAACTCTTTCTGAGGTCATTTAAAAAAAAACAAAATGAAACAAAACAAGCTAAACCTCAGATCACTTAAGGGAATGTCAAAAAAATTCTTTCCGACTCCAAATTAATAGGAAATCATTAGAAAAGAAACCACTTGGTAAGAAATTCCATTTTTCTGTAGCTTTGTATTGGCTTGGGGGGGGGCAGAAATGTATAAATATGTGTAAATATTGAGCTCTTGATTAGTTTAAAATTTGGATCAAGAGTTCATGAAACACAAGACTGTGTGTAACTTGCTAATTTTCAGACAATGTAAAAACCCAATACCCACTATACTTCCAGACATAACAATCTCACCAGCATGGTGTTAATGTAGAAATACATCTCATTAGTAAAAGTCATGAAAAACCAGCCTTTTGTGGGCCTTGGATATTTCCATTCAGCACTATGTAGTTAAAAACCAGAGAGGGAGAATAAATGAACATGATTTGTCTGAAAGGTGACAACCCACCAGGTTTAATTCTGGGAGTTTAGCTATAGTGAACCAGAATGGCCTTGCACAGAAATGTTGGGGTTGGGCGGCCTTCTTCCTGAGCTTTCATGTCTTGAGACAGGACCAGAAACTCCTGTGTCTCCCCGGGACAATCAGGCTGGCTGAGCACGGGGGAGCCTGGCATGCCTGTTGCTATAGCTCTTTCCCAGTTCATCGGTAGTTAATTGGCTAGGAAGAAGCTACCATCTGTGAAGGCAGATAGGGAGCATCTATTTTTGGCAGTTTCTTAAAAATTGCATTTCATTAAAGACGTGCTTTTTTTTTCTTTCCAAATGAGCAATAGGAAAGTGCACCTTGTGGGGATTTCCAACCCCCCAAACTCAGGGTTTGGCTCACAGAATGAAGGGAGCAATTTCTATGTCATTCCAGCGCTTGTTGTGGAACACATATGCCAAAGATTACACAGCTGTCCTCGGTCCAAACAGAGTCTGTGAGAGCACTGAAAGCACATACATATATTCTTGTCCTGCAGAGTGCCAGACAGATTGCGTCCCGAGGACACTTGCCAGTGGTAGAACATTCCTGCCTTCTGCAGGGCTCCATGTTGATTTCACACACTCACACCCACTCTTAGGGCTTCCACCTGTTTCCAGCTAATAGTCACCCAAGTGGAAATGGGTGCTGGCTTCCTTTTGATGAACAGGTTTCCTTTTCAAGCATTTCTCAAACCCAGGCTGTCCCCAGAAAGACTAGAGCCTTTACAAGAATGGCTATGGGTGGTCTACATGATCACCAAGGCATTTTCTCCAGGATGTTGCCCAGTGCCCAGTTACTCCATGGGGCAGGAGTCTCAGGTAGTTATTACAGCGTGGGGAGGACCACCAGATCACCACCTGGTGGGGATGCACTTCCCAAAGTGCTTCCAGGAGGCACTGTTTCTGCAGGATGCTGCTAGGTGCCCGAGGAAAAGAGTGGATTTTGTGGCTAACTGAATCGGTAAGTTTCATTTCATGGGACTGGGGTTCCACGTGCCAGCCCTTGGGAAGCCCTGCCAGGAATGGGAGGGTTCGGGAGTTTTGGTGAGTTTTTCATAAAGCTGGGTGAAACTCCTTGGTGGTAGGCAAAGACAGGGTGGGGAGTCTAAGGCCTGGGGACAGGCTTTAGTGTGTCTATGTGGCTGGGGAAGCAGAAAGCAACAATTTATGGAAGAGGGGACATTTGCCTCTTTTTGAGACTATGACAAGGCTCCTGGAAAGATCACAGTTATCTTACCTGGGCACACATCTCACACCAGCTGGGGATTTTGAAGTGAATGCTCCTCGGTTCAGCTGGCTGCATGATCTGCCCTGTCCCCCTTCCTCAGTGATCTTTGCTTGTTCCATCTCATTAGAAAGACTCCCAGGTGGCTTCTTGAGTTGACTCTGAACATTTTTGTGTCTTTATTGAAAGTTTGGAGCCATGCTTGGCAAAGTACAGCACGTGGATCAAACGCAGCCTGCCACCCTCCCGTCTTTGTAAATAAAGTTTTGTTTGCACATGGCCATGCCCATTTGTTGTTGAATTGTCTGTGGCTCATTCTGAGCTACAGTGGCAGAGTTCAGCAGCTGCAATAAAGGCAGGCTGCCTCGCCTGCAAAGCCTAAAACATTTACTATCTGGCTCTTTACAGAAAAAGTTTGCCGACTCCTGAAGTAGAGTAGATTAGGGTCACCAAGCCACTGGATAGCCATCAGGGGTAATATAACTTTCTTTCTTAGACTGGATGGAAAATATGGAGAGATTTTAAAACAGAAATAAGTAAAGATGTGCATGTTAGTGGAATAGGATGAACATGTTCAAATGCTTTTCTACCTTCCAAGTTTCCCCCACAGCTATACCTGTGCCAGAAATCTCTGTCCTGACTTGGATATGAAGAGGTATCAGTGATCTCTATTAAATTTAAATATGTTTTCCGCAAGGGAAAGCAACCCCTAACCTTTGACTTGTACTTTGTCATTTTTGAAGGGGTTTTCACATTTATTTGTGTTTATTCCTCTTAATGATCCTGTGAGATAAAAATGATGATACCCATTGTTCAGGGTAAGAAGCTGAGGCTCTAAGAGGTTAAAGCATAGCAGAGGCAGCTGTGGAGTTTTTATAGCTCACCGGTGCCCTGGGGCCATTCCTGGACACTTTGATTCAACCACTCTTGGGTGGGGCCTGGCATCACCTTTATCAAGACCTAAAGCATGGTCAGGTTTGAGAACCTCTGGCTCCAGGGGCTCACCCAAGTAAATATAGCCTGGTGACAGTCTGATTAGAGCTGAAGCTTGGTTCTTCTTGGTGCCTTTAAGTCCAGGATCTTTTTTCCTACAACATGACAACCCACCTTTGTTCACATAAGTCTCTTAGTCAAACAGGTTGGCCTAACCCACTGGTTCTCAAAGTGCGGTCCCTGGCCCACCAGCAGCAGGGTCCACCAGCAGCTTGTTAGACATGCATGTTTTCTGCCCCACCCTGGACCTAGTGAACCAGAAAGTCCTGGGACAGAGCCCAGTGACCTGAGTTTGAACAGCTGATTAGGATGCAGCTCAAGTTTGAGAATATGCACCTGGAACAGGCCTTGCCTCTGGGAAATTAGCCCTGGATGTACAGGGGCAGAATGAGTGTGAGAAGGGATGGAAAAAGTAAGAAGTCAAGGCCGCCTGGCAGAGTATGAAGACACCAGGGCAGCAGGAAGAAGTGAAGATCTCACCAGCGTCCGAGGGAGCCTCTGCTAACATGCTTGGACTACGTGTGCCCAGGAGCTGTTAGCAACAATTCATGCATCCCTTTCCTGTGCCGGCAAAGTTGGAGGGGCTTTTTGGTTTTGTTTCATTTTTTGTTTTGTAAAGTTTTGGGTTTTCCTGAATCAAGCACTTTTTAGAGCTGAACATTCTTGTGTGATTGAATGAGCCCTCTTCTGCTTGGAGCCCAAGTCCCATTTTGTGCTTTGATTTCAGCCCAGGTGCTCCTTTTAATTGCATTTCATATTCAATTGTACAGCCATCCCCCTTCCAGAGAGGGCTGGGCCCCTAATCACTACAGTGCTTTTACCCCTGCAGCTGGAACTTCAAAGTCTCCAGAAGTCATATTGTAATGTGAGCTCCAAATTGTCCCCGAGATGGAATACAGAGAGGCATCATCAGTCAAGGCTCGTCAAGGGGAGGGGACACCTCAGTGTGGCATGAGGGTGAAAGAATTCAGCCTTGTCCTCAGTCCCTTTCAGTGCCTCCCCTCCAAAGCATTGCCATTCCCCATGTGAAAACCCCACCAAGACATACATAATTCAAGGCCTTGTGCTGGTCGCCGAGAGGGGACAGACGTGCATGCCCCGGGAAAGAATGTTTGTTTCAACCAAACATACACAGCACCAGCTGCCAAGGGGAGAAGAAAAGCAGAGAGGGGGCCTCCCGCAGACTGACATGGGAAAGGATAAACAGTGATTGCAGACTCCTAGCAAGGGCTGTTGTGGGGGAAATAAACGCCATTGAGCTGAGCATGTTTGTGCAATTACTGGGCCTCGAGACTGTGACTGCCAAGCACATGCTGTTTCCAAGATGGGTGGGACCATGTGAGCCTGTGATGGTTTCAGAGCTGCACTTTGACATTCAGGTTTGACTCTGAGAGTTCATGAGAGCAGGCCTTGCTTTACATAATAGCTTAATTTTAAGTTCCAAAGCACAGTCTCTGAAAGCAGATGTGATAACTTGTGGTTCTAGTTTATTTCTTCAGATCAGAGCTAATATAGAGTATTGATTCCTAAAGTGGGAATTCTGAAGGGGAAAACTGGGATTGTTGGTCAAATCTATGAGTTTCTCAAGATCAAGGAGCTCTGTCTCCATTGCCTTTCTTCAGTGTCAGTTCTAGTATTTTGTATATTGATGGTAATCATTACATATTTTTGCAGAACAGATAAGTGCTGAAAACCTGTTCTTCAGTTCTGATTTTTTTCCTAGAATAAATCAAGAAAATAGCCCTGGCTGGTGTGGCTCAGTGGATTGGGTGTCAGCTTGCAAAACCAAAGGGTTGCTGGTTTGATTCCCACTCATTGCCTGAGGGCCAGGTCCCCAGTAGGGGCACGTGAGAGGAATCCACACATTGATGTTTCTCTCCCTCTCCTTCTCCTTCCCTTCCCCTCTCTCTAAAAATAAATAAATAAAATCTTTAAAAAATAATCCTGGCAGAGTTTGCTGGAGACATATAGTGTTTCCTCACAAGAGACAGATCCACCATTGTATAAAATGTCACATGTCAAAAGAAAGTGGTAATCAACTTGGTGTTTCCCAGCCTGAGAAGGGCTGCTCAGCTGAGAGATCTTGAACTTCCAAAGACAGAATGTGAAGGTGGAATCTCAAGATTCTCCTAGGCCTGGTGCATCTTTGATCAAACTGAATCTGCAGAGACTAGTGGCTCAGAAAATCCATGCTCATGACTTTGCTGAACATGTCACATCAAAGGGGAAAAATGCTCCACCAACTGGAAAATTCTTTTGGTGTTCAGTGTTGAGAGAGCATACAAATGAGATTAAATTTCAGTATTTCTGGATTTGGTTAATAGATTCTCTCTTTTAAGTATAAGAAAATGATTCTATTTACTTAGTGGAAAAGTATCCAAGAGGTACATTTAATAGCCATGTCTATAGGGGAATAAAAATATAGCTAGAGATAGAGCATACTAATCTTTTGCGAAGTGACATCCAAGGTGGCTGAAGTCCATCAGCCCAAAATTCTCACAGGGAGACTCTGGGTTGGTAGGCAAATCCCAGGACACTGCAACTTGACTCCTTTTGGGGGATTCAAGGAGGCTGAGGCAAAATGGTGTTGTAGTTCCTTGTGCACCTCTGGTTGAGCCTTCAACGCAGCACCAGTAATTTCTATTTTCTCACCAAATTGGTGTGGTAATTTAAGAATGGGTTTTATTCTCCATAATAATAGCAAATATTTCCTGACCCCTTTGCTCTACCAGTAAGACTCCAGACTGAGTTCTTTTTACATTCACCATGTTTTCATTTTCGAATACTCGATCTGAGCTGGGTAGGCCATGGCTACCCCCTTGTACAGATGAGGACTGTGGGGATTGGGGAGGTTTGGGGCCTCACGGGAGCTTTACTTGAAACCAGGCAGCATGACTCTTGAGCCCACTTCTAATTAGCAACAATACTGTCACCTACTATTTTCCCCAGAGATAGAGCTGAAGTCAGCATCTCTATTTCACTGGTAGTGGAAGAGGCTTAGGGTCCGGAGGCAAAGCAGACCATTGATGCATTTTCTCCAAAATACACCTTTGTGAAGGAGAGCCTCCCTGAGTGAGTAAGGGTGCTGAGCTCCAGGATGCTGGACTTTACTTCTAACTGCCCCCCACCCTGCACTATGCAAACAAGTGATGATTACAATTCTCTTAATGTTTAGTGATCAAAATGGGTTAAAAAGGGCCCCTGCTCTTGTCCAGTGGTGGTTCAGAGAGGATGTCTAATGAACAGAGAGAAAGATACTGGTTGTTTCTGCATTTCAACTCCCTCAATATGCCTTTCCTATCTGGCTAGCAAGTGGAAGGTCTTAACCTGGGTTCAGTTGGTGTGATGGCTGGCTATCATTTACCTTCTGGTTAGGATGGAAGATTTCTTCCCTTTAGAGTCTAGAGTCTATAATGCCACCCCAGTGGTTCTCAACCAGGGGGTGATTTTGTTCCTCAGAGGACATTTGGGAATATCTGGAGACATTTTGCTCATCACAGCTGGGATAAGGAGCTCCTAGCATCTAGTGAGTTATATTAATTCCCTGACACTGCTCTATCAAACTACTACAAACTGGATGGCTTAAATAACAGAAGTCTATTCCCTCACATTTTTGGAGGCCAGAAGTTGAAAGGATGTTGGCAGAATTGGTACCTTGTGAAGACTTTGCAGGGAACATGTTTTGTGACTCTCTCTTAGCTTCTGGAGGACGTCCTTAGCGTTTTGTGGCTTGTGGCTGCATTGCTCCATTCTCTGCCTTCGCCTTCACATGGCCTTTCCCTCTATTTCTGTGTGTCTCAGATATCCCTTCTCTTTCTGTTAGCAGGACACTTGTCATTGGATTTAAGGCCTATCCCAAGTCCAGGATGATTTCATCTCAAGACGCTTCACTTAATTCCATTTGCAAAGGCATTGTTTTCCAATAAGGTCATGTTCACAGGTCCTAGGGGTTGGGATTTGGACATACTTTTTGAAGGGATCACATTGAACCCACTACATGAATACAAGCCAGGGATGCTGAGAACCATACTACGCAGCAGAGGACAGCCCCTGCCACAAAGAGGCAGAGGAGCCCTGCTTGTCCATAACTGATAAATGGTGATTGTGGCAGAGAACACCTTTTGGTTTGTTTCAAGGCCTTCAGACAGCTGCCATGTGCAGTGTGACCCAGCACAAGCAACGCAAGCACATGACAGCTGTCACTGCCCTGTTCTAGAGGGTGAATGATCATGTCCAATGAGTGGAGGCCATCTGTGCCCAGTAGGTGGCATTCAAATACCCAATATAACCAAGGCTGGTGTGCAAATGACACAAAAGTTAAAGAATTAATGCAGCTTTCACAAGTGTGTACATTCTGGTATACATATAATATATAGCTTGTATTTCTTTTTTGAATGCATATTAAGAACTTCTGATTTTCCAACACAGGGCTAGGTAGTACATATTTCTGACTTTGAAAACCAAGAGGCAAAACTGGGGATATTGTATAGATTCTGATATAACAAGAGAGAGGTCCTGCCATGACCTGTCCCATTTACTGAGGTGGCTGGTCTTGGGTGATGGGCAACTTTGTGCCCAATGCCATCTGCAGGAGACTTCCAGAGGAACAGTGACCAGCCCTAGGGCTGGGGTCTGCCACAGAGCAGAACAGGGTGCGGTGGTGGGTTCGGGGTGGGCATGCTGTCTTGATCAGTTTCAATCTCTGTCTCAGTGACCGCCACCCAGGTTCCAGCACACTCTTCCCTCCTCCTGAGGAGCCAAACCTGCTCAGCAGGAAGCAGGCTGGAGGGTCCTTGGCTGCTCACTGCCCAGGAGTTGCCAACAGCAGAGGCCCCCATGTGTAACCGGCAACCAGTATGGACCCTGAGCAGCAGCTACTTCTGGGAGTAGAGGGGAAATAAGGGTGGAGGATGATACCCTGGCTAGTCCCCTGGATCACAGTGCCAGCTTGCTCTGTGGGCCACACAAACATAGGTGGTGAGTTGGATTTGACCCTAGGGGCCCTGGTTTGGCATTATGTCAGATACTAAATCATCCTTTTTGGCTTGACAAACTGTACATCTCATTTGCAACATCATGATGTTGAAAGAAGTAAGAACCATCTGACACCTCATGCTAAGCTAGCCCACAGATCTTATAGATAGTACATCAAAACTCAGAAAAATGAGTGCTGCAAGGCTTCTCTTTGCAAATGAGTGTGCAGGCCAAGGAGACACCCAGAATCAGGGAGGTGAACAGAATGTTTTCGCCTTTTGCATTTTGAAGTTCAGCTTCCCCCTCCTACTTCCCTGACCATCTTTTTGGAGCACATATCCTGCAAAAACACAAGCACTGAGGCTCAGATTCTATTTGTTTTTGTGACATATAATTTAGTTTTGGCAAACTAATGTTTTAGAAATTGTGACCAATGAATTTATCCTGTCTTTTACTATGTAATCCTGAAAGGCAAATATTAGCAGCAGGAGGTTTGGAAAGAACAAAAGAGCAGAGAAGGCCAACACCCAAAGTTTTAAATGTCATGAACTGTGTGCTGCATGTGCCGATGGTCTGGCATTTGCAATATGGACATGTTGGTTAAGACAAAATGCCTTCTTAGTTAAAGGCCAAGAAAATTGTCTGCTATCATAGTAGCAACAGCTGTCAGCAACTATTTTTTCACTTAGAAACTTCATTAAAATGTCTTCTCAAAAATCAGCTGTCACCTCCCATTTTATTCATCTGATCTAGTATAGTATCTTGCTTCCGACGTGCGCTTCCCAATCCTCTCTAAGTTAAGTTTGATCAGATTTGTAAACTGTTTGTTCTTTCTCTGTCCCCTCTTAAATTCCTCATGGTACAGTTTGAGTACAATTGTGAAGCCTGGGGACCTTTCCTGAACCCTTAATTGTACACAAATTCAGAATGAAGTGCATTTCAGGCTTGCCACTCTGCCATGGAAGTGATCAACAGCCACCAGAAACTTCACAGGGTTTTAATGGAAAATGGGAAATCAAAGATAACAAGTGAGATACTTTAGCCTAGGAAAGAGGGCAGAAATTGGGGTTCAGCCTTCCAAAACCATGCTCCTGCCTCGGTCAACAGTCTTAATGATCTAATTGGCAATAACTAGGGAACTATTTTGGCAGGAGACTTGATACTCAGAGATATGGCTGAAGATGCTAAAAGGGCTTGCTGCCACCTCTGTTATCCAGATCCTTGCTGATGCCTTTTCAGATGGAGTCTGGATATGAGGAAAGGGGCACTGCACTCAGCGAGGCTTCTGCAACCTCTTAGATTCTTCTTTACCTTTTGAAGCATTCGAAATTTTGCTGCTGAAATTTTTTCTGGGCCTATGTGACATGCAAAAATAATCAATATCCTCTTCTAACCCATAAATATGGGGCTTGTAGGGCACCAGCCTTGGCCTTCTTGTCTGTGCAAGATCGCCCAGGCTCTCAGTTTTGACCATCTTTCGCACATCCTGGCCTTGATTCTCTGGAAATCCAGATGGGCTTCTCTAACTTCCTGTTCAGAATGCAGCTAGAGGTCCCCAAGGAACTTCAAATTCAATGTGCTGTTTAAAAGAGACACTTCAGAGTTGTGGTCAAGATAGAGGCGTAGGTAGAAACCCTTCACTTCCTCTCACAACCAAAAGGACGATAACAACCAATATAAAATCAATAAACAACCAGAAGCACCAGAAAATCAAACTGCATGGAACTCCAATAACCATGGAATTAAAGAAACAGCCAAACAGAACAACCAGACCAGTAAGGCAGACACCGCCTGGTGGATGACTCAGAAAAACTGTAGGGAGGTGGTTGAGGGGTGGGGCTGACTCCCGAAATGCTCAGGAGGGACTGACTTAAGGGGAAAACTGAGACTCAGAGCTGACTGTGGGCTACAGCTGGGGTTGCCAGGGTGGGAGACACTTCCAGTCTGACATGAGAATCTGTTGTAAAGTGCACTAGAGACAAGCAGGTGAGCTGCATTGCTCCCTCTATGGCCCCTTCCCCACAGGCAGTGCAGCAAAGAGGGTTGCCCTGCCAAAATACCTAAGGCCCCACCCCTTACAACTTATCAGGTGCTTCAAGACAAAGAAATATGGCCCAAGTGAAAGAACACAGCAAAACCTCAGAACTAAGTGATGAGGACATTGCCAACTTAACTGATGGAGAATTTAAAGCTCTGGCAATCAAAATGCTCACAGAACTGATTGAACTTGGTTGAAAAATGAAATAAAAAAAACAAATGAAAGATACCCAGAATGAAATAAAGCAAAATATTCAGGGAACCAACGGGGACAAGAAGGGAACCAGAATTCAAAGCAACAATTTGGAACAAAAGGAAGAAATAAATATCCAACTGGATAAGAATGAAGAAACAAGAATCCAAAAAACCGAAGAGAGGCTAAGGACTCTCTGGGACAACCTGAAACATTCCAGTATCCGAATTATAAGGGTGCCAGAAGGAGAAGAGCAACAACAAGAAATTGAAAACTTATTTGAACAAATAATGAAGGAAAACTTCCCTAATATCACCAAGGAAATAGACTTCCAGGAAGTTCAGGAAGCCCAGAGAGTCCCAAAGAAGTTGGAACCAAAGAGGAACACTCCAAGGCACATCATCATTACGTTACCAAGATTACAGACAAAGAGAAAATCCTAAGAGCAGCAAGAGAAAAGGAGACAGTTACATACAAAGCAGTTCCCATCAGGCTATCAGCTGATTTCTCAAAAGAAATCTTATAGGCAAGAAGGGGCTGGAAAGAAGTATTCCAAGTCATGAAAGGCAAGGACCTATATCCAAGATGGCTCTATCCAGCAAAGCTTTCATTTAGAATGGAAGGGCAGATAAAGTGCTTCCCAGATAAGGTCAAGTTAAAGGAGTTCATCATCACCAAGCCCTTATTATATGAAATGTTAAAGGGACTTATCTAAGAAAAAAGAAGGTAAAAAGTATGAACAATAAAATGACAACAAACTCATAACTATCAACAAATAAATCTAAAAGAAAAGAAAAACAACAAAACCAAAAACTAAGCAAACAGCCAGAACATGAACAGAATCAGAGAAATGGACATCACATGGAGGGATTTCAGTGGGGAGGGGGAAGGGAGGAATAGTGGGGAAAAGGTACAGGGAAGAAGAAGCACAATTGGTAGGCATAAAATAGATGGGGAAAAATAAAAAATGGTATAGGAAACAGAGGACTCAAAGAACTTATATGTACAACCCATGGACATGAACTAAGGGAGGGGGAATGCTGGAGGGTTAGGGGGTCAGGTTGGAGGGGGGATAAAGGAAGGAAAATTGGGAAAACCATAATAGCATAATCAAGAAAAATAATTTAAAAATAAAAGAGACACTTAGATGAAAAACTCTGATAGGCTGCAAATTTTGGCATCTGGATAGGGAGGAGCCATCAATGACACTTCACCATACTGGAGCTGACTAAGAGGTAGGGAGGGTTGGTAAGGTGGAAGTGGTGGCGATGTGATGGGGTGATGAATGAGTTAAAAGGGGAAATGAGGTTGTAGAGGTGAATTCTTTTTTGGTTGCAAGTCACAAAGACTCAACTCAAAGTAGCTTAAACACACATATTCATATACACACACAACAACAACAGCAAAAAGAACTTTGTAATTTTATTGGCTCAAGAAACTAGAGAGTCCAAGGAAGTAGTATGAGGAAGAGCTGGATCCAAGTGTTCAAATAATGTTATCTGTCATAGACTGGGTTCCTTTGTAAAAGAACCTGAGACAAAGGCTTGTATGCTGGTAGCTTATTTGGCACAGCACTGAAAAGGGGATGGGGAGAACTAAGTGAAAGATGTACGAATGAGCTGCCTGGCACTATGGGAAACTGGAGTGTGTGCTTCTCAACACTGTCCTTCCCAGAGACAAAAAGGGATGCATTGATTCATCGGCTCTGTCCCCCATTCATCAAGTATGACCCTATGGGTGTTGACTCCTCCCACGTTTATGGGTTGCACATGTGAGTGCTGGGCAGGTTCCATAGGTGTCCCACAGGAAAGAAGCCTCAGGGTAGAAAGTGAACTTCTTGCAGGTCAGAGAAGTCCTGTGGTGGCAAACATTCTCAGGTTGCTTCTGCACGAGGCTGGTCAAAGCCTGCATAAAGCTGTTCTCAATTGCAGAGGACAGAGTGAGAGCAGAGGCCAAGAGGATTCCAAGTGGCTCATAAAGATACCTTACTCACCACCAGTGTAGCTCTCTATTGCTCCATCTCTCTTTGCATCTACCTGATCTTCAGACAGGCTTGTCCCCATAGTAGCAAGATGTCTCCAAGAAGCAACAAGCTTATATGGTCCTTAGAGTTCATCACCACTTTATGTATCGTGCTCAAAATGGGTTCTGATGGCTCCTCCTTGGGGCATGTGCTCATCCCTGTGACAACAAAAGCAAAGGGTCTTGACTCCTTGCCTTGTTAGAATTACATGGCATTGAGGTTCTTTCCCAGTGAAGAGGTGATTGTCTATGGCAGACATGGAGGTATGCTGCTCAGATCCTGTTTCAACCTTCAAGAGAAAGGTCACTGCTGAGTCGCAAGGCATGTGTTTGGCTTGCTGCCTCAGTTTTAGAGTCAAGATAATGCTCTTCACAGGGTAGTCCCTGATAAAAACTGAACAAGGCTTTAGTTTTCCCAATGCAGGACTCCTCCAGGGCCAATCATGGCTCTGGAATTCCCTCTTGGGTTGATGGAGAGATTGTCAGGTCAACATCAAAGTCTGGCCGCTTCCTCTGCCCAATCCTACTTCCTCAGGGGTTACTCTCTAATATACCTTTTGCATTCCTAACTCCATCTCAGTGCCTGCTTCCTGGAGAACTCAAATGGCATACAACGGGCAGGTGAGGAAGTAACTGATGTTCACCCAGGGGATAAGAGATCTTGACAGATAAAGGGAGAGAGGAGAGAATCCCAAGTTTTGAGTGGGTATGGCTAATTTATATCCTGTATCTATTGATTCTAGTACTTGATATTTTTATGGGTATAATATTGGCTTTTTTCTTTTTGTTTGTTTGAATTTAATTATTGAAAAAATTTATTTCTCAGTTACAGTTTACATTTAATATTATTTTGTATTAATTTCAGGTATACAGCATAGGGGTTAGGCAATTATATAATTTATGAAGTAACCTCCCTCCAATAAATCTAGCACCTATCTGACACCATGCATAGTTATTACTATATTGTTGACTATGTTCTCTGTGTTGTACTTTACATCTGATGACTATTCTGTAACTAGCAATTTGTACTTGTCATTCCCTTTACCTATTTCACTTAGTTCTCCAACCCCCATCCCATGTGGCAACCATCAATCTTTTCTCTGTATCCATGAATCTGTTTTGGTATTTTTTTGTTCTTTAGATTCTGCATATAAATGAAATCATATAAGTCTTTCTCTGTCTGACTTATTTCACTGAGTATAATACCCTCTAGGTCCATTTGTGTTATCATAAATTGTTAAGATTTCATTTTTTATGACCAAGTAATATTCCACTCTACATATGTACAACCTCTTCTTTATCCATTTGTCTATTGTTGGGCACTTGGGTTGCTTCCAACTCTTGGCTGTTGTAAATAATGCTGCAATGAATATAGGGGTGAACATATTCTTTTGGATTAGTGTTTTGGATTTCTTCAGATGTATTCCCAGAAGTGGAATCTCTGGGTTATAGGGCAGTTCCATTTTTAATTTTCTAAGAAATGTCTATACTATTTTCCATGGTGGCTGCACCAGTTTGCATTCCCACCAACTATCTTCTGGCCCTTGTTCTTTAGGTACTGGGCTAGATTTGTAGCTTCCCTTGGGATTGTTCATGGTTGTGTTTTAAATCATGAAGGTAGAAACCTGGTTTTCAGAGGTCCGGGAGAGGCTCTTATGCTCAGGAGCTTGCTGTGGCCACTTTCTTGTGCTTGTAGTTGAGCCTTGGCAAATATTTCTTTAACAGAAGTTTTTTTTGAATGAAATTATTTTTCCACTTAACTCTCTGTTTCCTATCTTAAGCCATGAGCTCTTTCAGGGGAATAATCAAACATTGCCTGGGCATAGAACAGTGCCTGAGTATGGCTACAGGCTTTAAAGGTTTATTGACTAAGTTAATGCTGGGTGCTGAGGGGACCTCACCCTTTGAGAGGATAAAGAGGAACCCTTGCCTTACTCCCAGTATCTCACCCAAAGGTCAAAGAAAGTGGCTGAATGAAGACAGCTTCGATGCATCTAGACAGATGTAGCAAATCAATAAAAATACCAGTGTGTGTTGCAAAAGGAAATTCAGTTGCCACTCAATAGAAAGAGAAAGCAATACCTTATCATTAGACCAGAAACCACTATGAGAGGATAAAGATCAATCAGGTTGCATTTGAAACACTTTGCTTGCTCTTAGTGTCTTTGTCTTGAGAAATGATTCAGCACTCACAATAAACAGCGTGATGATCTCCAGGTATGAACAACAGCAGAGATGACCTTGCACTAGGCAAAGCAGATGGGAAATGGAGCACATCTGGACAGAAATAAAGCTGGTGGAGACAAAAATATGCAAAGGCTGTTGCCCACCTGTTTTGCCCACACTCTGGGTATGGTTATCTTGATTTCAATTGATATACCAATTTATAATATAGCCAGAGAGTTTCCTTAACCTGGGACTTCGTGAAGGTAATGAAAGGATATGCTGAGAAGAAATGAATCATGCTACGGAAACAGAACTATATCCATTTTAACAGTAAGATAAATATGTGAAATTCCAAAGCATATGCTATAGGGTTGTGTTATAACTTCCAGGTACTATTTTTTAAGGAGCTGATTTGAATTTTTTGTTTGTTTGACCAAAAAACTCAGGGTGTTATACTCAGGATAACACCCTATCCACCCACCAACCTACCCACCCACCTATTGAGCTCCTGCAGCATATCAGGTATTGTTCAGGGTGCCAGTGGTGTATTTTCTAGCAAGATAAAAACAGCCTCTGTTGTTTGGGCATTTATGACTTAGGTGTGCTTTTCAGAATTTAGCCATTCAAACTGAAATCATTTTGGGGGGAGGAATTTACAGTTGAATTTCTCTTTAGGAAAATATACTCATTCTCTTTAAAATCCACCAATGTGCTTGCTGTTTTCTTATAGGATTCTGCTTCAGGAAAAATGAAATTGTCTAGTTATGCAGCTGAAGAAGCTAACCACTTAATATTCTATCTCCAGTCCCAGTTAAGGAGGTAGGCACCTTTACAAGAGAAAGCTATACCGCTCTGACTGATGTGGCTGGGTTGGGCATTGTCCCACAAAGTGAAAGGTCACCTGTTTTATTCTGGTCAGGGCACATATCTGGGTCGTTGGTTCAGTTCCAGGTCAGGGCACATGCAAGAGGCAACCGATCAATGTTTCTCTCTCACATTGATGTTTCTCTGCCTCTCTTTCTCCCTCTGTTCCCCTCTCTATGAAAATAAATAAATAATATCTTGACCTGGCTGGTGTAGCACAGTGGATTGAGCGCAGGCCCGTGAACCAAAGGGTTGCTGGCTCAATTCCCAGTCAGGGCACATGCCTGGGTTTCAGGCCAGGTCCCAAGCTGGGGGCATGGGAGAGGCAACCGCACATTGATGTTTCTCTCTCTCTCTCTTTCTCCTTCCCTTCCCCCTCTCTAAAAATAAATACAATCTTTAAGAAAAATCAACATAAAATCTTAAAAAGATAGGTAAACTGTAATTTATTTATTTTTATTTTAATTGAAATTATTTTATTGTTGTTCAATTATAGTTGTCTATATTTTCTCCCCACCCCCTCCCCCACCCCCTCAAAACCTCCCTCCCTCCCTTGCTTCCACTTTCCCCCTTGATTTTGTCCTCATGTCCTTTATAGTAGTTCCTGAAAACCCTTCTTCCCATTGTCTCCTCCCCCCTCCTCTCTGGCTATTGTTAGATTGTTCTTAATTTCAATGACTCTGGTTATGTTTTGTTTGCTTTTTTCTTTTGTTGATTATGTTTCAGTTAAAGGTGAGATCATATGGTACTTGTTCCCCACTGCCTGGCTTATTTCACTTAACATAGTGCTCTCCAGTTCCATCCAGGCTGTTGCAAAGGGTACAAGCTCTTTCTTTCTCTCTGCTGCGTAGAATTCCATTGTGTAAATGTACCATAGTTTTTGGATCCACTCATTTGCTGATGGGCACTTAGGTTGCTTCCAGCACTTGGCTGTTGTAAATTGTGCTGCTGTGAACATTGGGGTGCAGAGGTAATTTTGGATTGGTGTTTCAGGGCTCTTAATTTAGGATATAATCCCAGCAGTGGAATTACTGGGTCAAAAGGCAGTTCCATCTTTAGTTTTCTGAGGAAATTCCATACTGTTTTCCACAGTGGCTGCACCAGTCTGCATTCCCGCCAACAGTGTATTAGGGTTCCCTTTTCTCCACATCCTCTCCAACACTTGTTTGTTGATTTGTATACTTCATTACCATGTTATAAATATCGTGTTATAATGACATGTCTGGGAACTTCATAATTCCCTTTAGTTTGGTTTTCTCCACCAGAACTTAGAACCAGAAGGGATGGAAACACAGAATGCAAAAGTGGGCATGTTGTATTTTCAAGAGGGGCTGCTAATATATGAGTTAAGAAATATCAGGAGACCAAATTTGGCTACAGGATAATAAGTCTGAAGTCAAATTTATTCAAAGATTGTGTAATGCACAGTTTCAGAAGTGTGTGTATCCATCTACATATATGCATACAGACCTTTTTATTTTAGTTTTTTTTAAGATTATGAATATTTAAAAATAAGATTTGGATGTTCACTCTTGTGAAGCCCTCCATGACCCACCAGGCTATTTAGCATCTAATTAGAGACTTTTTCTCATGGTACATGCGCATATATTTCCGTTGCTATTTTGTGAGTTTCTTGATATATGCAACAGTGCCTATTTCCTTGTTGAATCTCATCCTCTGGGATTGTGAGGAGAGGCCCAGAAATCATTTGCAAACAAATAATTGAATATTGCTCTTTGTGACTTTTCCTACCCTTGTGATAACTTCTTTTATTTTAATCACAGTGTTATATAGTCTTTGGAGCCTGACATTTATGCTCTGGTTTCTCCTGACCTGAGGGGGCTTTGAAGTTCATTTGAACCAGATTTTGCCTGAGGAAATGTATTTCAGTACTAGAGGACTCAGTTATCCCCTGTGACTTGCCCCAGGCCCTGAAGCCCTCTGGAGATAGTTGCAATTTTGAGGGACACACACAGAGAATTTTAATGCCCAGTTAATTAGAAGGCTTTGCCAACCTTTGGCCTTCTACTTGCCTAGTGTTTGCCATAAAAAATAAAATTTTAAAAGCTTGCAAAACTAAAAAATAGGCTGTCAGTTGTTCTTGTGCTAGAGTCTTCATTTCTCTATGCGATAAAAAATTAACAAATGAATGCACTTACTCTGTTTTTCATTATCCTGCCTTACCAAAGGGTATGAGGCAGCCTGGAGGAAGTGGGAGCTATCTCTGTAACATTATTATAACCCGTGAGAAAGAACAAGGACTTAGCAATAAAGTGTGTAATTGCTCACTACAAGTTTCATTGAAGTTGTTTGTTCTCCCTGCAGGTTTAAAATATGACTCCCTATTTAGAAATTTAATGCAGTCATAATTTTTTCTGGATTCTACCTATTGCATTAAGTGAGACACACCTGTAGATGATAAAAAGGGCAACAGTTCCTCTTCAGTTGACCTTACAATCAAAATATGTTCAATGGAAACCACAAGAAAGGAAAAACTTGCTTTCTTTCTGGGAGGGAAAATAATGAGTCATCATATCCTTGTGATAAATAGAATTATCAATTCATAAATTCTGAGTAATAGGTTTTCACCTACCAGGGACTAATGACCCGTAATTTTACTTATGGGAAATATCACCTTCTAGTTCCTGGTACACACAGCTGCCAAATTACACATGTAGGCATCTGCTGGTCTCTGACCATGTCTAATGGATGTGTTCTGCTCATTCTGATCCTGACTTTAAAATGAAAAAAATATTAATACCTTCTGCCAAAAGCTGTGGAGGCTGGTGTCTTCCTCAAGCCATGAACTTGGCATACATTCTTTGTTTGGCACAACTTATTAAAGATAAACCATAGGTAGCCTGACACAGATGGCCTGACCTTTTCAAAATAGAGAAGGCCATTCAGCCTGGCTCTCCCACAGCTGAGCTGGGCACAGCCATTCACCACTAGAAAGGTCTTTCTTTCTCTCTATTCTCTCTGTAGGATGTTGAAATATTGTGATTTATCAGAAAAATATATATTTGGTTATGTATTTGGTCTTCATCCATGGTTGCTGGCTCATAGTTCCCAAAGTCTTGAATGATGAGGTTTGGGGGAGCTCCCTGGTTGATGGACATATCAATGTACCAGGAGGGTGGCATACCCCAATTCCAGGGGGACAGAGGTCCTGTGCTCAGGATCCTTCTGGACCTCACCTTATGTACTTCTTTATCTGGCTGTCTATTTGTATCTTACAATAAAGTAGAATTGTAAGTATGGTGCTTTCCTGAGTTCTGTGAGTCATTCTTGTGAAATATTAAACCTGAAGGGGGGCAGGTTGTGGGAACCCCCACATTTGTAGTTGTCTAGGCATAAGTGTCAGTAGCCTGGGAACCCCATTTAGGACTGGTATCTGAAGTAAGAACAGTTTTATGGGACTAAACTTTAACCTGTGTGGTCTTTGCTAATTCCAGGTAGTTATTGCCTCAACTGAATTAAATTGCAGCACATCCAGTTACTGTAGGAAATGAGAGACATGCCTGGTGTTGGAAAAATGACATAGTAGTTGACAGGATCATCGGGATACATAAAATGAAAGATTGCATGCTCTGGCTAAAGCCTGCCATTGGTTACTTATACACCAAAAGGTATAGCAAAACTTTTACAAAGTTTGTCAAGACTAGTGGAACACTTAGGAAATTATAGGATCTTGATGGAGCATCTTTATGATGTTATATTTGATGCTATATATGATGGAATAGCTATGTAATTGTACTCAACATAGATAGCAACATGAACTCTTCTGATCTTATCAGATGAACTAATTGTTCCAACTACTGATTAAATTTGATGGCCTCCCTGGTGGTCTGGATTATGTAAATCTATCACAAAGGGATCTGTGGTAAAATAATCCTTCATTTTTCTTAAAATATCTTAAATGTTCAGGCAAATTGGGAAGCCTGACTTCTTTAGACTGTAGTAGTTGTTACTTATAGAAGTAGGAGAAGTGGTTGGGCATGGGGGTAGTGGTGGGGGCAGGGGGAAATTGTCCTGTCCTTTGGTGTTTTAGGGAGAGCCTCTTTAGGCACAGTGGACCATGGTCTTGGTGTCATCTGAAGCACATCCCAATGAATGACATGCTCCTAACATGGGACTCTGTCAGTGTGGCCAGGAACCTGGTTTTGCTCCCTGTGGGCTGAGGAATCTTGGCTATGATAGGAAGGCTGTTCTTATTCCTGGTGTATTAGTTTCCTATGGCTGCTGCTACAAACTTAGTGGCATGAAACAACATAAGTACATTATCTTACAGTTCTGGAGGTCAGAAGTCTGAAAATAGGTCTAAATGGGACTAAAATCAAGGTTGATAGGTCTGGTTCCTTCTGGAAGCTCAGAGGAGAACCCCTCTGTTGCCTTTTCTACTTCCTTGGCTCATTGCCTCCCTTTGAGAGAGCAGTGGCATCACTACAGACTCTGACCCTGATATCACATCTCTTTCTCTGACTCTGACTCTTCCACTTTCCTGTTGTAAGGATACTTGTGATTACATTGTGTCCATATAACCCTGGACAATCTCCCCATCTCAAGACACTTAACTATATTACATCTGCAAAATCCCCCTTGCCATCTAAGGTAACACCATCTCAGGTTTTAGGGATTATTAGGATGTGGACATCTTTGGGAGCCATTACTCTGCTTCCCATACTCTGGTCTGCATATAACAATCCATGATGGAGTCCATTAACCCAGGATATTAGGAACATGAAAGAAGGATATGTGGTGCATAGCCAAGTGCAACTATAAAAAACTACTCTAGAAGGTCTTGTTGCCCATCCCAAGACCTGTTCATCAGTGATGTTCACCAGGCAGCTGTAAGAATGGCTTTCATTGGGATCAGGTTTGGATTCTCTCTCTCCCTCCCTTGTTTCTTCCCTCTTTCCTCTTCTGCTGATCTTCTCTTCTGAGTGCTCTAGAAAGGGTGTGTGTGTATAGGAATAAGAAGGGATACATGATTGTTCCACTTCTTTGTGTTCTATTGTGTTCACAACCCAGAGGTGCTTAATAGGTGTTGTTACTGGTGGTGGTTCCATTCTTAGTGGTTTTGTGGCAAATATTGTTTGGCTTCCCCTAAATAAAAATCCAAGATGCCCGAAGTGGTCGCTAAATTCCCGGACTCGGTGGCTGAAGGCTGCTATTGTCAACTCCCTGCAGTTAGTTGTGCCAGAGAGTGGTCAGAACTGAAGGGATTAAATTCTGTTTTACTCTTGGAGACTGGAAAAAACATGCACATTAGAGTAAATAACACATGAGACAATGAACTACAGGGCACCAAAGAAGAGAATAACTACTTAGGCTGAGGCTTCCAATCAGGGTTGCATATTGGAATCACCAGGGGCATCTAAACAGTACTCTTGCTTGGTTGGCACTGCCAGATATTTGAATTTAACTGGTCTGGGCATCAGAAGTTTAAAAGTTCCTCAAATTATTCCAATGTTCAGTAAGAGCCAAGAATCCAGGCCATATAGAGAGTCTCAGGTGAGGTACCCTTGTACTCACAGAAGCTATCTTTCCCAAGGCCTCACCACTTAGCCATGCATTCAAATCACAGGGGTTTTGTTAAAATCAGATACAGAGTCAGCAGGTCTGTGGTGGGTCCTGAGATTCTGCCTTTCTATCATGTTTCCAGGTGATGCTGATGCTGTTAGTCCAAGCAGTAGACTTCAAAGAGTGAGGATCTCCCCACCTATTTTATAGATGGAGTAGATGGAGTAGGTGGAGACCCAGGGAGCTTGGATGAGTTACCAAAGGTTTGCAGCTGAGTTGAAAACAGGATCCAATTGCTTTCCTCCCAGTCCAATAAACACCCCATGTCACATGCCTGTCTTTGGTGAGAAAAGGATTCCAATGTGCTAGCCATTGGTGAAAATAGGGCATTGGCTGATAGTACAAAAATTATCAACATTTAATGACATGAAAAAGAGAAGTTATGATAGTGTAAATCAATCGTATGAATTACTTTAGCAAAGTGAGTATAAATAATTTCTTTGCTTAAGGGACCAAACTCTGTGTATTCAGTATGTGTGTGTGTATGTATATATACACATATAATTTTTTCTTTAGGAAACACTGTTTTAACAAGAAGAAGCCATGACAGTTAGCAGGCTGGGAGTGAAATAGAAACTAAGTTTGGCTTTGGTTGAAGGAATTAGACCAAATTTCTTGAAGCGGGAGAAGACCATTCTAAATCAGGAGTGCTCAGATGGACATGTGGGTGGCTCAGCTACGAGGTTTATCTCTGGTTGGTCTGTCACCGCCAGCAACAGATTCTTCTTTCCTTCCTCTCTCTTCCTTTCTCCCCCTTTCTTTCTCCTCTCTCACTTCCTCCGTCTCTCCCTTTCTCTCATTAAAGTTCCATGGGGTCCTTAAAACGCTTTGGTCTCCAAGAATCCCCCTTTCTCCAATGTAGTACAAATATTTTTAGAATGGTTAACTCTTGAAACCAACCCAATGAAAAGGAAGGCAAAGTCAAGCTTGCCAACTTCAGCCTTTTTTCACACCAGAGCCAAGTGAAAGGAGGTAGGCTGTGCCAAGAGCTTTACATCCTGAGAGCGTATTGACCTCTCTACCCATAGCTCCCTGCCTCTGGACAAGCCACTTAGACTTTTACTAACCTCACTTTTATCGCTGGTTAAAAGGGGACAACATTATTATTTTTTAGGGTTGTTGTAAAAGACAATTCAAGGAATGAAGGAAAATTCTTCTTTTTTTTTCAAATATATTTTATTGATTATGCTATTACAATTGTCTCAGTTTCCCCCCCTTTCCCCCTTCTGCCCAGTACCCCTATTCCCTACAGAAATCCTCCCCCTTAGTTCATGTCCATGGGTCATGCATATAAGTTCTTTGGCTTCTCCTTTTCCTATACTATTCTTAACATCCCACTGTCTATTTGGGGCCTACCTATTATGCTTCTTATTCCCTTTTCCTTTCCTCCACCCTCTCCCTTCCCCCTCCCCACTGATAACCCTCCATGTGATCTCCATATTTATGATTCTGTTCCTGTTATGGTTGTTTGATTAGTTTTTTTTTTTAGATTCAGTTGTTGATAGTTGTGAGTTTGTTGTCATTTTAATGTTCATAGTTTTGATCTTCTTTTTTCTTAAATAAGTCCTTTTAACATTTCCTGTAATAATTATCTTGGTTATGATGAACTCCTTTAGCTTTACCTTGTCTGGGAAGCACTTTATCTGCCCTTCCATTCTAAATGATAGCTTTGCTGGATAGAATAATCTAGGTTGTAGGTCCTTGCTTTTCATAACTTTGAAAATACTTCTTTTGAAATAACTTTTGAATACTTCTTCCCGACGCCTTCTAGCCTGCAAAGTTTCTTTTGAGAAATCAGCTGATAGTCTTATAGGAACTCCTTTGTAGGTAATTATCTGATTTTCTCTTGCTGCTTTTAAGATTCTCTCTTTATCTTTAATCTTTGGCATTTTAATTATGATGTGTCTTGGTGTGGTTCTCTTTGTGTCCAACTTGTTTGGGACTCTCTGTGCTTCCTTGACTTGTATGGCTATTTCCTTCGCCAAATTAGTGTAGTTTCCTTTCATTATTTTTTCAAATAAATTTTCAACTTCTTGCTCTTCCTCTTCTCTTTCTGGCATCCCTATATATTGGATGTTGGTATGTTAGGAGATGTCCCAGAAGCCCCTTTTACTCTCTTTTTTTAATTCTTTTTTCTTCTTGCTGTTCTGGTTGGATGCTTATTTCTTCCTTATGTTCCATATCCAAGTGATCTGAATCCTGGTTTCATCCTCTCCACTGTTGGCTCTTTATAGATTTTTCTTTATTTCACTTAGTGCAACTTTCATTTCTTTTCTTTTCTTTCTATGTTGTTGCCATACTCAGTGAGTTCTTTGAGCATAGTGATCACTAGTGATTTGAACTCTGTATCTGATAGTTTGGCTATCTCCCTTTTGTTTAGTTCTTTTTCTGGGGTTTTGTTCTATTCTTTCATTTGACCACATTTCTTAGTCTCCTCAATTTTGGCAGCCTCCCTGTGTTTGTTTCTGTGTATTAGGTAGAGCTGCTTTTGCTTCCTGTCTTAGCATGTAATGGCTTACATAGAAAAGACACCTGTAAATTGTGTGGGGTAGAGCTCTAGGTAATCGCCAGGGCAGGGCAACCTGCTTCACTGCCACATGGCTCTGTGTGGGGGCAGGGCTTGGAGAGGGAACAATGCCACTGCCTGGCTTCTGGAGGTTTACCTGGCACTCGCCCTTTTTCCAATCACTTCACTTTCTCCCCATATATAGCTGGCACCCTTCCAGCTGTTGCCCTGGTGGTAAATCACAGAGGGGTGTGTTTGTGTACATTCTAAGTTCATGCAGGCCCTTTAAGTGGAGTCTCCTGAAAATATGGCAGTTTCTCCCACCATCTCAACCCCAACTTGTTTTTACAGCCAGAAATTATGGGGATTTATCTTCCTGGTGCTGAAACTCTGGGCTGTGTGGTCTGGCCTGGGGCTGGGATCTGCCTCTCTGAAGGTATCTATCCCAAAGTCTATCCATCACATGTGAATGTGGGACTGCCCATTCTGCCGCCACCACCTCTCCTGTCACATGGAGTCTCTATGTCTCTCCGCCTATCTCCATGTCTCTGTCCCTGTTATGTGTCTGAATGAATGTGGCTTCTTTAAATTCTTGGTTGTTGGACTTCAATACAGCTTGCTTTTCTGACAGTTCTGGGTGTTATTTATTTTGAGGTCTAGTAATTCTTTCTGTGGTTGTGTGAGGAGGCAAATCATGTTACCTAGGCCTTCCTCTTGATCAGAAGAGGAAAATTCTTTTTAAAGGGTGCTGGTGCTTCTGCTATTGTTTGGCTAATATGAACTCTGATCAAGACCACCCCTTAAACATTACAGAGACAGAGTAAAGAATAAAAAAGACTGTATTGGGGGTAAGCAAGGTAAAAAGAGGAATGTGGCTTTATTTTGTCATTATACCTGACCCCCAGGAGTACCAAACTGGCCTAGTGTTTGTGAGCTTCCCTGGTCCCAGGCAGATGCTGCTGGGCATCTGCTGGTGGCGGTGCACTCAGGCTTTTAGTATTTATACATTGGGGATATGATTTCTGTTGCCAGTCTGTCTTCTTGGGACAATATGATTTTATGAAAAGCAAAATGAAAACTGACATTGCTTGAAAAATCAGCACCCATAGATGGCATTTATTCTGAAGGAATAACTAGAAAAAGGTTGGTATTGAAGAGGAACAATTGAATGTGAATAGTATCCTGAACCTTGTAATGTCAGTGGCCACCATCCTCAATATATCAGTGACATTTTGGGAGGCTATGCTCTTTAACTTTCTTCTTCCAGTTTATATAGACTGTAAAGTCTGCCTTACATATGAAAATGCTCATGATAGAAGAAAGCAGTTTATTACAAAAACAGTTTTTGGTGCATTTCTTATATTTTTCTTGTATTTCTTAGGTTTGTCTTCTGAAAAGTTGAAGTTTGGATTTTATATAGAGGTGTGACAAGCACCTAGAGATTGTGGCTAAGGAAAGGGATCTTGACATTGATTATAAGCCCTGCCACATAAGTGACAACAAAACAGATTTTATGGATAATACCAGGCCACTTGCTTAAGAGCTGCATCAGAGTGGGGGCTCATTAAAAATGGAGATTACTGACCACTGTCTTTGAAGCTTGCAACTCAGTAGGTCTTGGGTTGGGTCTGAGAAGTTGTGTTTTTTAAAGTGTCCCATGTTGGTTGTGCAGCTTAGCTAGATTTAACGTATAATAGACCACACAGGGACATGCACTCTTCTAGGACCATGCCCAGGATCTTTGGCCAAATATGATCAATGGGTAACAGAACTAGATCAAGGGATTAGGGAATTTTTGGAAAAAAGCTAGTGGTTCTAGAGAAAGAAAAAGAGCTAGCTATTCTCTAATACTTATTATGAATAACAATAATGGTAAAATATAATGAAATCCTATGCTGTCCCACTCTATCCTGCCTGGGCCATGACTCATCCCTTTGTCCAGCATCTCAATGCTATAGACAGTCCTCACCCATTAGTCACTCAGTACCCATCTCAGTTAGCAGATCGGCAGTCATGGTATAGCAGTGCTTGTGTTCAAGTTGCCCTTATTTTACTTAATAATGGCCGCAATGTGCTTGAGTAGTGATGCTGGCTATTCAAATACAGAAAGCCAAAGAGAAGCCATAAAATGCTTCCTCTAAGGGAACAGGTGTGTGTGATTAGGAAAAACACTGTATATATAGGGTGTAGTACTATTTGAGGTTTCAGGCATCCACTGAGGGTCTTGGAATGTATCCCCCGAGGATAATGGGGGACAACTGTACTGAAAAGGACTGACAAAAACACATAAGATGATTTTTAGTTGCTGTTAAAACTCTCATTATGTTTGGGAGGATGAATCTTATTAACTGTGATCCAAATAAAGAAACTCACTCTTAGGGAGAAATTATAATCAGACATTGAACATCTGTTTGATTAATTGTATTTGGTTGACACCAAAGACCAATGTATTTTTTGGTATAGCCCTAAATATAGTAAATTCATGTTTTAAATATAATATTAGCTATATAATTTTATTCTGCTTTGTTAGCTTATAATAGCCCAATAAAACCTGACAATAGAATGAAAGACCCTCCTTGGGGTGATATTTTAATTGTCATAAAAATGTCACATAGATTAAGGGGCCAGCTGAGCCCTTACAGATTCTCAGGGAGTAGAGAAATCATTAAAACAAAATGCATGTGCTATTCTGAGATAAAATACTGGCCATGATTCCAGCCATAATGTTCTTTTATGTGAATTTTGCCAAATATAAAGCCATGAATTATACTAATTCCCAGAAATCATCTTTAAAAAAGCTTTCATGAAGTATTGTAATCAAGATTTGGGAAATTTTGAATTAATACAAAAGTACACATAATTGTATAACCAATTCTTTATACCCACAACATTTATTTCCATAGCAGTTTCTGTACTTCCACTTCTGCTAAACTTTGAGTCATGTAGTTTTTCTGGTCTTTTATTTCTGGTAGGCTCATCTTGCAGCCACTGGGAGACACAAGCTTGAATAGGTTTGTCCACTGAGCTCTGGTTATCCCCTTCCTTAGAGTGTCTAGGAGCTCTCCCCTGACCAGGAGGAAATGCACAGGATGTAGTTTTCCAAGGGCTCTAGTGTAACTCAGTCTTATATTCTTTGTGTTTTCTCTGGGGACTCTGGTTTCCTCCCATATCGCAAAGATGTGCCTGTGAGGGGAACTGTCATGTCTACATTGCCCCAGTCTGAGTGAGTGCAGGTGTGGAGGTGAGGGGCCCTGCGATGGAAGGGCAACTGTCCAGGTGGGTCCTGCCTGCTGCCCTGAGCTGCTGGGAGGGGCTCCAGCCACCTTGACCCTGAACTGGACTCTGCGGGTTAGAAAATCATTCTTCTACTTGTGTTTATTCATCTTTCTCAAATGTGTGTGTAGCTCACAGGTATTTCAATATTTCATATTAAGAATGTTGGGGTCTTTATTTAGAAATTTGGTGATGTTTTTGTGACCAGAACTATGCTGTAGGCATTTAACTCTTGTTGATATCAATCAGACTATGGCCAAATTGATTCCATTATCTGTTGTTTAGCTTTAAGTCACAATTTCTAAGAACCTATGGATGATGTTAAGTGAGGACTTACTGTCATCTCTGGCCCTTTACAGAAAAGACTGTTTAACCCATGCTTCAGTAGAACTGCTGTTTAGACAAGGGTATTAAATTAGCCCAGCTTGTTTACTAGTCAGGGTCTATCTAGTCAGAAAAACTGAGTGTCTGACAGGTAAGAATCTAATACTAGAAACAAGAACTTAGGCTGAAAGAACATTTACCATCTGTAATTTACTGGTCACTGTGGCCAAGGAAAAGAGCCATCTGTGGCTCTTAAACCTTCTGCCTGAAAGTGACACACCACATTGGCTCACATTTGATTGGTCAAGGCAAATCAGATGACTGCCTTTAAAGGAGGCAAGAAGTGCAATTCTACTGTATGCTAGGAATATTTAATGCACAGCACTAACAAAGTCTAGTATACGCAATTGCATGAGTAGTCAAAACTCAAATGACTCACTGTCAGAGGCAAACACACACACTTATAGAATACTGACTTTTTTCTCCCTAAAGGGAATACAACATTTCCAAGATTTTAACTGGGTTGCAATCTTGCATTGTATTTAATACACTTAAGAATTTCCTGAGAAATCTCCCTCTTAAGACTTCAAAACCTTCCTCTTTCTCAACATTTTGTATACAAATGCTGTTTGTGGAAAGAACTAAAACATACACGTGTATATCTAATTAGAATTCTTTTGTTTTTACACAGACTATTAAAAGTGACTTGCAACATGAGTAGTTGAAAGAAACAAAACAATGACATTTGCATGTATATGGAGCTTGGAGTAAAAAATTTGTGTTTTAATTTGTAGACACAGCACATATTCTCTAATAGAAGAGCTTTCTGCCATAAACAAATAGCTCTCAATTCCTGCCCTGGCTGGTGTAGCTCAGTGGATTGAGTGTGGGCTGTGAACCCAAAGGGTCACCAGTTTGATTCCCAGTCAGGCCACATGCCTGGGTTGCGGGCTAGTCCCCAGTAGGGGGCATTCGAGAGGCAACCACACACTGATATTTCTCTCATTGATATTTCTCTCCCTCTCTCCTTGCCTTCCTCTCTGCAAAAATAAATAAATAAAATCTTTTAAAAAATATCTCTCAATTCCTGTGAATATTTACTAGTGTCTGTGATGGCTAAAGGTCAACATGACATTTTCAGCAGCAGTCTTTACTTCCAGTAAAAAGATATGTTCTTCTGAATGTGGTTTATTCTCTTTCCTCCTTTTGGCAACTGACTGTGAAGATGGAGAAGACCTGTAAACATATTACTATAGATGAGGAGTCATCAAATTAGTGTCCTCAGGTAAAATCTAGCTATCTCTTATTTTTGTAAATAAACCTTTATTGAAACACCACCATGCCCATTCGAGTGCATGTTGTTTATGGAGGTTTTGGGGTTATAGCAGCAGAGCTGAGTAGTGTGACAGGGACTGTCTGGCCTGCAAAGCTGAAAATATTTACTATCTGGCCCTTTACAGAATAAGTTTACTGACCCTATTTATTTCATTTTATTTTATTATTGTTCAAGTACAGTTGTCAGCATTTCCCCACTAGCACTCCTCCCCCCACCTCAGCCATCCCTACATCTCTCCCTTGATTCTACCCCCTTGGTTTTGTCCATGTGCCCTTTATAGTTTTTCCTGAAAATCCTTCCCCCCTTTGCCCCCATTATTCCCTCCCAACCTCCCCTCTGGTTACTGTACTGACCCTATTTTTGAAGTCTTTTCCATCTGCAGAAAAGGGTCTATATATAAATTATGTACCCACACAGGAAGTTATATAAAACCTCTCAACCATTTATAGGACATGATGCAATAACACATTAACTTTATAAAGATTTTAATCATCATTAATTTTGGTAAATTGAATATTTTTCTTCTTGATCTTCCTGTTTTCTAAATGGCACCTTTTCTCTAGCCCACAGAAAACAAAAAAATGTTCATGGTTCAGCATTATTCTCTCCATCTTGAAATGTGTTTTCCTACTGTCTTGCATTTTACTCCTGTTTATTTTGTCTTTCTTGGACCCCTTGTCAACCCTCTGTCTCTCACCATCCTGTGAACACTGGTGTTCCTCCATGGCTCCGCCTTTGGTTTGCTTGTCACTTTACCTAACCCCACTATGTGTCAACCAGTCACTCCTGTGATGTCAGCTACAAATCTTTAAAACTTTGCTTTATATTCAAATCTTTCACCTGAGAGCTGGGCTCCCAACCCCAGAATCCTCTCTCCTGGACATCTCTATTCACAGGAGCCTCAAACTTGGCTCAGGAATGACCACTGGAGAAGAGAATTTGGCGGTATATGACAAGCTCTATTGTGAGAACTGACACATGGGCTTCCTTGTCCTCTCTCATGTATTTCTAGAGGAAAAGATTTCACTTTTTTTTACTTTAATAAAACATAAAGCATTTTAGCTTAGTTTAGTTAATTTGTGGCTTTTCACTCTAATTAATATTTCTCTCTCTCTCTCTCTCTCTCTCTCATTGTTCAAGTACAGTTGTCTCCATTCCCCCTCGTGCCCCCTGCACCACCCATCCCTGCCTCCTACCCTCTAAAGCAGTTTATTTTTTAAAAAATTAAGTAGCTTCTCTAGTGTCATTCTTTAGTGTTACCTGAATTAGAAACACAGTGTTCTTTCCTTTCACACCTATGCTCCTCCATCTATTTATCCATCCATCTGTCTGTCCAATAAATATTTCATTGAATACCTACTATGTGGTAGAAATTGGGTGGGTCCTCTCTTAGGTCCTCCTACTTGTAACATGGTTCCCAGCTCTCCTGAAGCCTTCACTCCGAAAATGGAATCCCCTTCTAACATGTCTCTTCACAAGTCACTATTTATCCTCATAATCAATTGTTCCAACCTCTGGTTCCTGAACCAGCCTAGCATATTTTTGCCACCTTCAAACCTACCACTTTGCTTTTCTTGAACCTTGCCTTAGCAATAGTGGTCTTAGCATAGAGAGTTTAGAGTGCTGGGGCAGGTCTACAGCTTAAACTGGGTGAGGAAAACACTGCTCTGAAGTCTCATTTGGGGGATGTGAGTGGCTAGATATCTCTTGGCATGGCCTTGATTTTCTGTCTTTGCAGGCACTCTGTTGGGGTTCATAGTGACTTCCTACTGATGCTATTGTCCCCTGGGTTGGGAGGTTTCCATTTTGAAGCCAGGCAAAACATTGTGCCTACCCTCTGTTCATGTTTTCATTGTGGATTTTCTCTCTTCCCTGTTCTCATGACTTGTGGTGAACTTTTAGCCCTTAATTTGTTAAAAGATAAATGACCCAAGGGAGATGGTCATGGAATGTATATCTTTGAGAAATTTTTTAAGTTAAAATTTGACAGCTTTAATAGTCAAGCTTTCTTTAACACTTAAGAGACAAAAATAGTTTAAAAAGTATTGTTAAACATTTCACATTGATGATCTGCTTCATTGCTTACATGAAAAGATTTAAACCTTGCAGGCTCTCTGATAATTCTGCTTTCCTTCCAAGAGCCTACTTTTGGTTTCTAACATCTGCTCCTAGTGACTGATTCTCCCATCATGTGGCTGCTAGCCTTTTCCTCACCACCTGGCCCCAACTCTCTGTCCCATCATATGGCTTTTAGTCAAATAGTTTCTTATGCCCTGGGACTCTCAGATATGCATGCCTGCACCTACATTTCAGACTCAGAGCCTTCTGTGTGGAAGCCATGCATATGGCAGGCAGATCTTCTTTTCATCAGAATCAGTTTCAATGCAACTGTTGCATAAAGTTCACTGGATGGTGCCCCGATCAAAGACTGCTTTCCTGGTCACTGATATCAGCCCCTCTATTTCCCAGCTTCAATTTGAATCATGTTCAGCCAAGTTGAAATTCTCTTTAGCAGTTGGGGCCAAGGGGAATCAGGATAAGGAAAATGTTCAGATAATATTTCAATTCCCTTATCTTAAGCAGTACAATAAATGCCTGCACTATATTCTTAGTCTATTGGCTGATTAGGTGGCTGGCATAACAATTCATAGTATCTTTGTCAATAATAATAACTGATAAAGTGTATTCTGAACAGATTGGAGCAGGCCCTTGACATGGATTATCTCATTAGTTTATCCTTGGATGCCTGTAATATGGCCAAAACAGCTGTTTGAGAGAGACAAAAGGGGAAGTGTGTGCTTTCTCTGTGTCTCTCTGGCTTTTGGCATTCAATTTTTTTCAAACAGTTTTCAGTTTTATAACCTTTTATTTTGAAATAGTTTGAAAGGGAGAAGTTGGAAAATGATAGAGTTTCTATGTGTCCTTCACTCATCTTGCCCCAACAATAAGATGTTATATGTAAAGAGTACATTGTCAAGACCAGGAAATTAACATTGATGCAATACTATTAAAGCATTCTTTTGTGTGTATTTCTACGAAATTTGACCACACATGTAAATTCAAGTAACCATCACAATCAGGATAAAGAATTGCTCCATCAGCACACACAAAAAAATCCCCTCATGTTACACCTTAGTAGTCACAGTCTTCCCCCAACCCCAGCTCATGACAACAGCTGATCAGTTCTTCCTCATTATAATTTTATCACTTCAAGGTGGTTATATCAATAGAATTGTATAGTGTGTAACCCTTTGAGATTGGCTTTATCACTCAGCATACCACTGAGATCCATCCAAGTTGAGTGTATCAATAGTTAGTGACTTTTTGCATCATTTATTAGAAAGAGACTTTCTTGAAGAGTGCCCTAACTGGAGTGTTCAGATTTCAGCCAACAGTTGCTCAGTTCTTCAGCATGTAACAGGGAGGTTGTTTTTAGGCAAGGTCAGCCATAGGGCAATCTGGGATCTAGGAGGTTTGTCTTTGTAAAGACTCTTCTGGCTTCAATCAGCCTCTCGCCTTTCACCCAAAGTGTGTAATTTTCTTTCAGCACCTCATCTTTTCTTTCCCTCATTTCCAGCTGTATCTCAGTCTTAGTCCCTGAGATGAGCGCCTGTGATAAGGACTTAGATGCAGTTTTTTAAATTTGAGAGGCGATCACAGGAAGCAGGGGTGGGTGAGAGAGTAGGGAGAGGGAGGCAGGGAGGGTGGAGAAACGAATAAAGGGTGTGTTAATGAGTGGGTCACAGCTGTGGACAATAAACTCAATCCTACCAGGGTCTCCTATGGAACTGTGTAGAACATGGCTAAGAATCGTCACTCTGAAACATGGGAGGTGGAGGCATTAATCCACTAACTCCCATCTTTTATTAGTTGAGAGTTGCAGCAAGCACACTAACCCCCTGAACTTCTGGATGGTACTTGCACAAATAGATTTAGTAAATTCTACAAACTATTTGCCAAAGCAAACCACAGCCTAGCCCAGATCCAAGGGGAGAGGAAATAGACTCCTTTGTCATAGCACACATATACAGGAGTGAGCAGAACTCTTGGGAGCTCTTTTTGTGGACTAGTTATCATACTTATGTATCGATAATTAGTCTAGTGGCAGGAGTGGACTTGAGACTCAAGTCAAAGGACAGCAATGCTAGGTTGTCCAGGGAACTACAATGTGGTTTGGCCTGACAGAGCTACCAGCCATTTTCTGGGGAATATGGAGTCAAAAGCACAGAGAGGGAGAAGGAGCATGATGTAGAGTGTAGCTAAAAGGGCGAGGATCTGTGAGGAAGAAGAGGAGCCATGAGTGGTCACAAGCAAGCTGGAAGCATGGAGATGTGCAGAGAGAAGGGGAGATTCTGGGAGACACAGACCATGACTGAGAGAGGCAGAAACAGTTCTAGTCTCTAGTGCTGCCCAGAGGTTTTCAGTTCCGGGGTTAATTCCAATAGTCCATGTGCATTATGAGATGTTCCTTTTTGCCTGGGATAACCAACTATTTCTCTTTTCTTTATTTCCAACAAAATGACTCAACAAATGGCTTTGAGCCATGACTGGTATGGCTCAGTTGGAGTGTTGTCTTGTACACTAATAGGTTGCCAGTTCAATTCCCAATCAGGGCACAAAGCTAGGTTGCCCGCTACTGGTTCTGTGTCCTGGGCAGTTTACTTTTGGGCTTCAGTTTCCTCATTGGCAAATGAGAATAATAATTATGCCTATGTCATATGATCATTTTGAGTGTTATAATATTTACAGTATGAGAGTTAATATACTTGCAACCCCTTGAAATAATGGCTGGCATGTAAGACTATACTTGCAGGGATCATTTCTATAGTTCCTTACAATGGCTGGCATGTAAAAACTGTTGTATAAGTAAATGGTTTTTAATTTTTGTATCTTAAAAAACTTTTTAAAATTACAGTTTTCATTCAATATTATTTTGTATTGATTTCAGGTGTATAACATAGTGGTTAGATAATCATATACTTTACAAAGTGTTCCCCATGATATTTTCCCAGGAAGTGTAGCCAACCAACACCATACATTATAATACCATTGATTATATTCCCTATGCTGTACTTTACATCCTTGTGGCTGTTTTGTAACTATCAATCTGTACTTCTCAATCCCTTCACCCTTCCCACCCAGCCCTCCTAAGTAAGTAATTGTTAAATAAACAATAAGATAATGTTTAGGAGTCTTGGGTTGACAGAACAAATAGATTCTGCTTTGGAAGGAAAGAAAGATATTCTTTTGGGAAAATACATTATTTTCTTCTGTAATCAAGGTAAGTCATTCCTACTAGCATGTTATTGTGGGTCATTGAAATAGAGACATATATCCTGAAAAGTCAGAGCCAAGTTGTGTACAGGACAGACAAAGCTATGGGTACAGTCCATCACATACACTAAGGCATCCTGGTTCAAATCAGGAATTTCAAGCTTCTTTGAGCTTGCTATGCTCTTTTCCCCCCATCCTTTTTCTTGCTGACTTCTCCCCTTCTCAAGATAACCCAATTTATAGAATTGCCTCAATATGTGCTGGTTGACATGACATTCTGAGTGGAGAAGAATGCCAGAGAGACCCAGTCGTTACCTGTTGATTTATGGTCCCTCTGCTTCACTGTCACTTTCTGATTTAACATCAAAAGGGTGGATTAAGAATGCAATCATGCTGGGCAAACAAATACACTGTTGCAAATGACTTTGCAAAAAAGATTTTTTTAAAAAATTCTGGCTATGTATAAAATGAGCTAAAAGTGGCTGTTGGTGCAATCATTCAAATGCCTTCGGACCCTCACACCATATGTTCCCTGTGTTTTCTTTTATCACATGTGAGTGTATATTATAATACACGGCAATTCCGAAGGGGAACCAGATGGCTGTGTGTTCCACAGTCCAGGATTCTCCGGCCGAAAGGAAGAAGGAATCTGGGGCTATATTTGGTTCTGATGAAACTGACAGGCCATGGAGGAGGTAATCAGTGGTATTTAAGGAGGGCTCACATTTACGATAAAGAGTTTAAGTGCTCCATCACGTCTGACTGTGTCTGGAATGGGCATCGCCTTTAAGAACAGACTTAACATATTCCTTTACGTTGGCTCAATTGGAATATGTTGAGACTAGCACCATTTTAAACTCGTTTTTCTTTTTGAAATATATATGTTTCAAAAAAAAGCAAGTAATTTCTTGGAAAGAGTTTAAAGTATGGCCAGTTTTCAACTCTTGCTCCCTTATTGTCTGGGCTGCTAGAGAATCATGTTGCCCAAAAAAGAGAGAGCTAAAGTAGCCAGAAGAAAGTAGGGAGGGAACTGACTTGCTAGTTTTCTCAATGTAGTTTGAAGGGTTCCTGCATGTCTCTACTTTGCAAGGTGAAAAAGTTTGGCCCTTAGAAGTGTGAGGGGACAGTCACAATGATGTGCAGTTGGCCTTGCAAATTGGACAATATGTTACTCTTATTTGCTCTGTAACAGTGTGAAAATGATGACCATTTCAAAATGGAAGACAAAATCTATGAAAACTATGGTGGACTAAACAGATGATTACGCTGTAGCCAGTTGATTTCTGCATGCCTCCTCTACACCCACCTGCCCATCACAACATTTGTTCATGTTGAAATTTGCGCATCTGTCTTTTAAAAAATGATGATGTTCTCAGTACTCTGCTCTCACTGCCCACAAATGCCAGCACTTGCTGGAGTTCCCCACCACAACCCCTTTTGTGTCTTGCTCTGTCCCTCTCCCTTTGGGAACCTCAACAATACTCATGCTCCCTCTACCACGTGGCGCTCTTCACATTCTCTCCTAGGGATCCCTCTGATGCTCCAGGCAGCCACCCAACTCTTTCCAGAAAGCTCCATCTCCAGTTCCCATAGGCTTGTTCAACTCAAAATGACACAAACTAGACTCAGCATTGTCCACCATCTCTCCCCTTCAATTTCTTCCTTTACTGATAGCCTTGTTACTTGTTGCATGCTGCAAGAATATTTTTTCTAAAATAGAAATGTGACCATAGCATTCCCTCAGTCAAATCTTTCAGGAGATCCCTAGGATATTTAGGATGAGGTTCAAACATGATAGCAGAGTCTATGAGACCCCTCATGCTCTCATCCATGCTTGTCTTTCCTTTCTTCTTTCTATTGGAATCTTTGAGCTAGCTGTGTTTGACCTCCTCACAGTTTCTCAAATATAGCTTGCATATTCACATTTATTTCCATTCTCCTCGTCTCTCCTCACCTGGGAAGAACTGCACATGTACTGGCATTTTTAAACTACCCTCTTCCTGTGAGTTCTACTTCAGGCTCTGAGTTCTTTTGTCCAGTTATCAGCATGATATGAGGCCACAACTAGGGAACCATAACCCCAAACAAGGAACACCCAAAGGCTGCTCTTGCTTTGCTCTCATTGGCCTGGAGGAGAAGCAGTAACGAGGGCAGACAGTGTGGGAAACTGGTGGTGGGGTGGTGGTTTCAAAGTTCCATAGACAGACAGATGGACAGACAAGAGGCTGTCCCAGAGGAAGGAACAAAGGGCAGAGAGTAAGTTACCCAGTGCAAGTCTGTGATGGCACACAAAACCCAGCCCTTCCCCTCATGTGACCTCACTTACTATCACTGTGACAGCTACTGCCCTTAGTTTTGCAGATGAATAACTGGTTTAAGGTCACATAGTTGATAAGTGGCCAAGTCAGAATTTCCTTCACAAAGTTTCAATGTTTAAAGTTGGCAAGGGCTAAAATAATAATAATAATAAAGTTAGTGAGGCCTTTATGTACCTAAAAAGCCCTAGATAGTGCCAAGTACTTCCCTGAAATTGCTTCATTTAATCTTTGCAAGTCTGAGTAATTAGTATGCAAGTTAACCTTATTTATTTATTTTTGAGATGATAATTCACATTTTGTAAAATTCATCATTGTAAAGTGTAAACTACAGTGTTTTTTAGTATATTTACAAAGGTTGTCCAACCATCAGCACTAACTCCAGAATATTTTCATCACCCCAAAAAAGAAACTTTATACCCTTTAGCAGTCGCTCCCCATTGCCCCCTCCCTGCAGTCCCTGGCAATCACTAGTCTACTTTCTGTTTCTATGATTCTAAACGTTTCTGAAAATGGAGTCACACAATATGTGCTCTTTCATGCCTGGCTTCTTTTACTTAGCATAGTGTTTTTAAGGTTCATCCATGTTGTAGCTTGTGTTAGTACTTCATTCCTTTCTATGGGTCAGTGATATTCCATTGTATGGATAGACCATATTTTGCTTATGAATTCACCATTTGATGGACATTGGGTCATTTTTACCTTTTGGCTATTCTGAACAGAACTATTGTAAGTCTCATTTTTAGGCTAGAAACTGAGGTTCAGAGATGTTAATTAAAACAATAATTAAAATATTGCTTTTTGAACCAGACAGACCTAGATTCAAAATGTAGCTTCATTGCTTGCTTGCTATGTGACTTTGGACAAGTTATTCATCCTCTTTAGCTTCCATAGTCAATACAAAGATAGTAGTATCACCCGACTGTTAGGGTTGGTGTGAAGACTTTTTATTTTTTAATTTTTTCAATTTCATTTTACTTTCAAAATTATTTTGTATTAGTTTCAAGGGTAAGTATGAGGTCCTTTGATAATTCATATAAAGGAGTGTTTGGTATGTATTAGGGCTTCCATGAAGATTAATGATGGGTCCTCCACACTTGGTCCTCCCTAGTACCCAATAACTAATTCTGAATGAAGAAATGAATAAAAAGAACATGATTTGAATTCTGATTTGGCCACTTATCAACTATGTGACCTTAAACAAATTATTCATGTGCAAAATGGAGGGTAGTAGCTGTTGCAGTGGTAGTAGGGTCAAGCACAAGGTATAGCAGAATTCCTAGCTCACGGTAGGGCTCAGAAAATGTCAGTTCTCTTTCCCCTAATGCCATGTTGCTATTTCCTCTTTGATTGCAATTGCAACATGCAACTTAACTCCTGAACTAAGCCTTGAGGTGTGCATTTATAGTTACCCATAATTTTTCACTTTTGAGCTTTACAATATTAACCTTCTGTATTATTAGGGAAAGACAACTATGGCATTAAAAACAATTGAGAGCTGCTTATTTGGGTAAATACCCAATGCATTCATGAAACATCATTTTGCTTCTCATCTGAATTTATACTTTTTAAATTTTTGTTAAAGCAAAATTCTCTAAAATCAAAAACATAAACATTAAAGGCGCCAAACATTCAGCTTTTTCAGAAAGACCTAAGTATAAATTGATTAGCTGGCATTCTCCAGCTTTGTGGAGAGAGAAAAAGAGAGAGAGAGGGAGAGAGAAAGAGAGTCATGTTGAAAAAGTCACTGTGATGGGCTCCATTCATTTTGTAAGGTTAGGGGTCAGGGCAGCATGAAGGGAAATGTCTTTGAAAGAACTCATCGAATGTCATTCAGAGATTATTAATTTACTGAAAAGTCTACCTTTGGCCTGGGGATTTACTAAAGTTAGAATTTGCTGGAGTTTCCTTTGAACTCTGCATCCAGGCATCCAGAGGAATGCTGGCTCACTCCTGTGCTGTGACCTCCTAAACCTGGCTGGCATCATCACCCACATTTGGCCTGTTGGAGGGTTTTTTCTACATCTGATGCTGATGACATGATTCTGCTCAGACTCTTGAGTAACATCAGCTTTCAAAGATTAGAACAAAAGGAAAGGGAAAAATAAGCATCATAGTATTTTGGTTTTCCACTGCTCTTACCTGATTATTAGAGTTCTTAAGTTTAAGGAGATGAATATGCCACAAAGACTGGTTAGAATCTGGTGAGAAATGAGATGTGCAGTATGGGAAGAAGGTAACAGGGTGTTAGGGCAGATTCCTTAGCAACAACATCACTTATTAGGAAATTTACACTAGCACGTGGTACTAGTTTTGGTAAATACCAGACTCATCCATTCATCTTTTCTATTCCCCTGCAAGTGGTTTATGAGTATGTATATGCTAGTTTACAATCTCAGTTGGTTTGGGTTTATCCACTTTTACACTTCAAGGAATTTTAGCAAATTCATAGAGACAGAATGTAGAGTGGTGGGTTCCAGGGGCCAGGGGAGAGAGTAATGGATTATTTAGTGGGGACTGAGTTTCAGTTTGGGAAGATGAAAAGAGTTCTGGAGATGGTGATGGTAGTGGTTACACAACAATGTGAATATCCTTAATACTACTGAACTGTACACTGCTCTTGGTATGATGGTCCATGGTAAATTACCCATCCTGCAGCAGTGAGTCCAAGATCTGCCTGTTCATTCCTCCCTACCCCCTTTATCCTCTGGCAACCACTGGTCCTCTTACTGTCTCCATAGTTTTTTTCTTCTCCAGAATGTCATAGAGTTGGAATCATATAGTATGTAGCTTTTTTTAGATTGGCTTCTTTCACTTAGTGATATGCATTTAAGGTTCCTCCATGAATAATTGCATATTATTAGGTGATATATAAGAATTAAATATATGGACTTTTGGCCAAGATGGAGGTGTAGGTAGACACACTGTACCTCCTTGCACAACCAAAAGAAAGACAACAATTTTAAAATAAAAAAACAACCAGAACTGACAGAAAATCAAACGGTATGGAAGTTCGACAACCAAGGAGTTAAAGAAGACATATTCATCCATAGGGGTAGGAGGGGCAGATTCAAGCAGCTGGGGCAGAGAGGACTCTCAGCAAGGCAGCAGCTAGTTGACTGGGGCACGCAAGGTGGCAGCTGGCAGACCCAGTGAGGTGGCAGATTGTGGAACGGGGCACACAAGGCTACAGCTGGCTGGCAAGTCAGTGGCTGGCAGACCTGGTGGTCCCACATTTACACGTAGATAAACTGGGCAAAACAAAGGGGGAGCAGGACTGATCACACAACCCAGGGTCCCGGCGTGGGGAAATAAAGTCTCAAACCACTGATTGAAAATACCTGTGGGGGTTGAGGCAGCAGCAGGAGAAACTGCCAGCCTCACAGGAGAGTTCATTGGAGAGACCCACACGGTCCTAGAACATACACAAACCCACCCACGTGGGAATCAGCACCAAAAAGGCCCAATTTGCTTGTGGGAAGCAGGGGAAGTTTGAAATCTGGCAGAGAGTGGAGCAAGTGCCACTGTTCCCTCTTGGACCCTTCCACCACATACAGCATCATAACCCAGCGATGTGGGTTACCCTGCCCTGGTGAACTGCTAAGGCTCCACCCCTCACTATGTAACAGGTGCATCAAGACAAAAAAAAAAGGCCCAAATGAAAGAACAGGTCAAAGCTCCACAAAAAATACAACTAAGCAATGAAGAGACAGCCAACCTATCAGATGCACAGTTCAAAACACTGGTAATCAGGATCTCACAGAATTGGTTGAATTTGGTCACAAATCAGATAAAAGATAAAGGTTGTGCTAAGTGAAATAAAGGAAAATGTACAGGGAATCAACAGTGATGGGAAGAAAACTGGGACTTAAATCAATAGTGAGGACCAGAAGGAAGAAAGAAACATCCAATCAGAAAAGAATGAAGAAACAAGAATTCAAAAAGAAAAAAACAAAAACAAAACCAAAACTGAGACACCTAGGAACCTCCAGGACATCTCTAAATGTTCCAACATCTGAATTATAGGGGTACCAGAAGGGGAAGAGGAAGAGCAACAAGTGGAAAACTTATTTGAACAAATAATGAAGGAGAACTTTCCCAGTCTGGCAAAGGAAATAGACTTCCAGGAAGTCCAGGAAGTTCAGAGAGTCCCAAAGAAGTTGGACCCAAGGAGGAACACACCAAGGCACATCATAATTACATTAGCCAAGATGAACAAGGAGGAACACACCAAGGCACATCATAATTACATTAGCCAAGATGAAAGATAAGGAAAGAATCTTTAAAAAAGCAAGAGAAAAGAAGACAGTTACCTACAAAGGAGTTCCCATCAGCTGTCAGCTGTTTTCTGAAAAGAGACCTTGCAGGCAAGAAGGGGCTGGAAAGAAGTACTGTAAGTCATGAAAGGCAAAGACCTACACCCAAGGTTACTCTATCCAGTAAAGGTATCATTTAGAATGGAAGGGCAGATAAAGTGCTTCTCAGATAAGGTCAAGTTCAAGGAGTTCATCATCACCAAGCCCTTATTATATGAAATGTGAAAGGGATTTATCTAAGAAAAAGAAGATAAAAAACATGTCAGTAAAATGAGAGCAAACTCACAGTTATTAATGACCACACCTAAAACAAAAACAAAAACAAACTAAGCAAACAACTAGAACAGGAACAGAACCACAGAAATGGAGATCACATGGAGGGTTAACAACAGGGGAGTGGGAGGTGGAGAGAGGGGGAAAAGGTACAGAGAATAAGTTGCATAGAAGGTAGGTAGAAAATAGACAAGAGGAGGGTAAGAATAGTATTGGAAATGCAGAAGCCAAAGAACTTATATGTATGACATATGGACATGAACTAAAGGGGAAGAATGTGGGTGGGAGGGTGTGTGTAGGGTGGAGGGGAGTGAAGGGGGGAAAATGGGACAATTGTAATAGCATAACCAATACAATATATTAAAAATAAAAATTTAAAATTTAAAAATTTAAAAAGAATTAAATATTATAATGGTAGAGCAACACAAAATCAACTTTCCATTCCTTCTTTGCCCCAAGATTGAATGAACCTCATTGCCTCTTGGTTCCCCAATATTTCCCATGTATATCTCTGTATTTGCACCTTAATAAATTTCTGGCTGAATTTTGTTGAAAAGTCTGAATCCCTCATAAAGAACTTAAGCCCTTCAAGAAAAGGGTATCCTATGGAACTGGAGACCATTATGCTAGGTGAAATAAGCCAATGGGTGCAAGACAAATACCATATGATCTCATGTATAGGAGGAATCTAATGAACAAATTAAACTAATAAGCAAAATAGAACCAGAGGCATGGAATCATGGAATAGATTGGCAGTGGTGAGAGGGGATGGGGGAAGTGGGGACTGTGTGAAGGGATGTGTCAGGGAACATATATGAAGGACCCATGGACATGGACAATGGTGTGGGGATTTACTGTGGAAGTGGGGGGTGGATTGGGCAGAGGAGGGCAAAGTGGGAAAATTGGAACAACTGTAACAGCATAAATAATGAAACATTATAAAATAGTAAAAATTTAAAAAATTTAAAAATTTTTAAAAAAAGGATGGGACACCTTAGTCTCCTTAGCATCTAATACACAGAAGAGGCTCAATAAATGTTATTGAAAAAAAGGAATAAATGCATAAAAGCTAAAGATTAAGATTAGGGTTTTAGGGAAACCCTGTGATGTAGTAAGTTTCGTGATTTAAAACAATTTTAAACAGCTTAGAGACTGAGCCCTGACCAGCGTAAGCTCAGTTGGTTGGGCATCATCTCTCAAAGCAAAAGGTCACCAGTTCAATTTCCAGTCTGGATGTACTCAAGAGGCAACTGATGGATATTTCTCTCTCACATTGGTGTTTATCTCCCTCTACTTCTCCCTCCCTTTCCTTCCTTCTAAAAAAATCTTAGAGACTGTAGGATAGAAATCTTTGGGGAGTTTGTGTAGGTCATAAGCTATCCTGTTCCTTTAAGAAATGTCCACAAGAATGAAAATGTCCGTGTGATCGCTGCTGTTTCCCCAATACCTGGTCTAGTAGGCACTTCATACATACTTGTTGGAAGACTGGATGAATGAATGACCCTCTGGGAAGCCTTGAGTATGACATGGGATCATACTCACTCTGTCTGAAACTGATGAGATCAGGATTGTACATATGACTGAATGGGCTAATGAGATTCTTTCTTAGGAACTTAAATTGGCACTAAATACAGTTGAATTCAGTGTTCTTGGAATAGTAGCATTTAAATTGAGGGTGTGTTAGATTAGTCATATTTTGCCACAGGAATAGTGAAGTACAAAAAGCCAATCAACGCTATGTACATATACACATGTGCATCCACACACACACAGCCCTCAACATTTTTTGGGACTCCTTTCTGGTTCTTGTTTACATTTCCTCCCCAAGGCCTAACTTTATTCCTTCTCTTGGTTCTGAGACACCCCATAGGTTTATAATAAATCCTTTTTCTGCCTAAGACGGCTCAAGCTGATTTTTGCCAAATGCAACCAAAGACTATTAGGAAATATACTCTGCCACCGTAATTAATTTTCCTTCTCTGATATTTCAACATTTGTAAGATTCTAAAGTCACCCTAGTAAATATTTGTGTTAATTTGAATTAATTTCCATTTCCCTGGACTTCAGCTATTTAGAAATGCCTACTTGGCCCCCTTCCATCATTTGGAAAGCAAAGCAAAGCAAAGCAAAGCAAAAGGAACCGAGCCACCAGCTGATGTGAACTCTGAGGCTCTGTGTATAAATTATGCCTTTGAAACACTTGGAATCTTCCTGGGAAACCATTTCCCAGCAGTGGAAGAAAAACTAACAAGTTTCAGAAATAAACTTGAATTATTACTCATTCTTATGGAAAAGTACAATTTTGAAGTAACCAAAGAAATGAAAACAAATTTGTCTTTAGTGGAAGGATATGGAATAGTCAACAGTGAAGACCTGGGGCCAGGTGGTCTGTTTATATGTCATAGCCCCCAAGTGGAGGGAATGCATTTTAAGACTAGCCGCTGGGCCTTAGCTTTGTCCCCTCAATGCCTAGGATAGGTTCTTACCTGAGAAGATGCTCCATACATGCTTGTTGAAGAAATGAAGTGATGAAATAAAGGATAATGATTAAATCTGGAGACTAGATTCAGAAGGGAATTGCCGAGTTCGAACACCCCATATCTGTGTGACTTTGGGTCTGTTACTCATCTTGCCTATATCTCAGCTTCCATAGCTATAGAACAGGAATGAGAACAGAGCTTCTTCAGAGTATTGATGTATTTAAGTCAGTACATGCACAACATTAGTTCCATGCCTGTTAAAGGGGGAAGGTATGCAATAAATGTTTGTTTACTGGCCATCATGTCAAAGAGTAGCTTTTCATTGTCACATTTCCCTCCTTTGAAGATTTATGAAAATGCTAGAAGAGAGAATATTAGGCACATTCCTTTTGGCTTTTATAATAAAGATATTAAAGAAATATATTCCGCTGTCAGGTACATTTTACTCTTAACTTGTTCTCAAGTGAGTGAAAACTTAGTGGGGAATATTAATACAAACGTGTCCTGGAACACAAAATTTTAGATCTTAAAAAAAATCTAAATTTATTGGGTTGGCCAAAAAGTTTGTTTGTTTTTTTCCGTACAATGGCTCTAGTGATGTTTAGTTGTCTTTAACTTCATTTGAAGCGATGTTATTAGATTGTATTGTGACAGCTGTCATATCAGTGTGCATTAAAAAACTTATTAAAATTGGTGAATTTTTGTGTAGCCATTTTCAATATTGAAGATGGAAGAAAATAAGCAACATTTTGGCATATTATGCTTTATTATTTCAAAAAAGGTAAAAATGCAAGTGAAAGACACACAAAAAAGATCTGTGCTGTGTATGGAGAAGGTGCTATGACTGATCGAATATGTCAAAGTGGTTGGCAAAGTTCCATGCTAGACATATTTTACTGGACGATGCTCCATGGTTGGATGGGTAGACCAGCTGAAGTTGACAGCGATCAAATTGAGACATTAATTGAGAACAATCAATGTCCTACCACATGTGAGACAGCCAATACACTCAAAATATCCAAACCAATAAAGTATTGGTGAAACTGAAAAGTGTGTCTTTTATTTTACAGACAGAAAACATATGGACTTTTTGGCCAGTCCAGTAAAAAGCTCACAGGATGGTTACACCAGAGGAAAGTCTGGGTACAAGTATCACATTCTCCAGTTTACAGCCAGAAGGCTCCATATGTCTCTTGGGCTCACAGGGATCAGCCTAAGTCTGACTGGTCTGGTGGTTGCAGCAGGAGATACTGTGCCAAACAGACCAGGGTCATTTCTCTGTGCTTTACTCTTGCATGTGTGGTGTTAATCCAAGGATTACTTCCTTCTTTATGAATCAATAACCTCCTAGGAAATACTGCTCTTCATGACCCTTTCCCCTTCTCCATTGAACAACTTCGTTTAAATTACTTTCAGCCTTCTTTTTCCTGGAGATATTTAACTTATCTGTGGCTCTTGGGAAAGTGTTCACAGCCTCACTGCAAATGGGTTCCTCTACGTCTGTTATGGTTGCCCTTAACATGTCATGTTTCTGAGGTCTCTTTGAGGCTGGGACCATGAATGCTCATTCTTTTGGAATGCACACATGGTTATGTGATGGCAGGGGGCTGAAGCTGACTGATGAAATAACTTCAGTGACTGTTACTGTCTAATGTGAGAGGGCTCATGGGGACAATGTACTGATAAAGTTAGGATTGTAGGTTTAGAATCCCAATCAGCCAGATTAGTCTCCTTTATTTTGTTCCCCAAACTTGGGCCTTCCCATTGTCAATTATGTATTTTAGATAACAATTAAGTTAGTATTGAGAGTATACATGAGTTAAGGACAACTCTTCCCATCTCTTGTAAAAAGAAATTAGGTAGACATGATAGGATCATTATAAGGTGTGGCATTGTGACAACACCAGGATTAGTTCACTGTGGATGGTAAAGGTAGCAAATTGGCATGTACCATCTATCCTACTCTCCATCTAGGTTGGAACACCAATCACTAAATAAAATTCACAGTCTCATTTGCAGCTTGGTTCAGGCATGCCTTAGGTTCCTCTAATCAGATGCACTCATGAGAAACTTAGAAGGGAGAAGCAAGGTGGAGCTGGCTTTTGCTCTCTATGTTGGCAAAGCCAGTTGTGGTCATGTATGCAAAGTGTTTTCTGTTTCTGCATTACCAAAGATCCCAGTGTACCGGTTGATAGGCAGGTCTCATGGCATCATTCTTTCTTTTCTTTTTGGTGTAGACCTAGCATGCATGGTGCAGCCCCTGGAGCCAACAGTTGCAGAGGTGGCTTCCTGGTCTCCACCTTGACTAAGAGAGGTGGCAATGCTCATGCAGAACTAGTTCTGCAGTGGGTTTCAGAGTTAATTCCTGAGGGCCCAGCTCAAAGCCTGTTCTTGCAGTATAAGGATCCTGCTTGTGTTACTTGGAAATGATGCAGACAGAAGTTGTTGGCATACAATAATCTCCCATGCATCTGCTCTATGAATGAACATTAGTATTCGATTCAACATATGTTTATGAACTCCTAATACTGAGAAGTTGCTTAGCAAGTTTTTAAATTAATTTTGTCATGTATTTACTGTGTTACTTCAGCCTCAGTTCATTTATAGAATGGTAGCAATAATTTCATCCTTCTCCTAGGACTGCATGAAGAATAAATGAAATGATGCATGCAAAGGACCAATATGATGCCCAGCTTGGAGGAAAAATTCAATGTTTCCTATAGGAATGGTACTTACATTGTGTTAGGTACCAGGACACAGACAACAGACTTGGTGTCTGACCTCATGGACCTTGCAGGTCAGGAAAAGTGGATACAGACACACAAGGTTAAAAACAGCACAATGCTTACCATGATAGAGGAGTACAGGACATCGGGGGGCATGTGGCAGGGATATCAAAACCAGCCTAGAGGAGGGATATTGTGAGAGACAGAGAGGTGAGCTGGGAGACATTTTGCTGAAAACCAGTTTGCCAAGAGCCAACTTGTTGAGAGCTAATTTCCCAATGACCAAAACACTTAATACCTAATGGCTGATTCATCAAAGTTTATAAGTTTACCAAACATTTATTGTAAGAATATTCTTCTTGAGTATAGTCAATTAATGTATTTTTCCTAGACACATTACCTTGTCAAAAGTTCTTGGTTTTAGGCTGGTTTGGACTTCATGAATATATTTTCCATTAATGTTCATATTTGTGGAAAACCATGTTAATAAAGTTTATTGAATATATTAATAATTATAAAGATTTTATATTATAAATATACTGAATATATTCTTGACTATATTCTAAAACCTAATGATTTAATATTTTTATTTACTATCATTAGCAAGAATATGATCCTAAAAATAAAATATTTATTTTATTGAATATATTCAAGAAGACTATTATCTCTTAAAGGAATGTTTTAGGCAATGAGCAATTTTGGCAAATTCAATCAGTTGGTCATTTGGCAAATTATCATTTTGAAAATTGATCTCTCAGTTGAACAAATTGGTCATTTGGTGTATGGGGCATTTGGCTAGTTGGTGATCACTTCTTTCAAACTTTATTGATCAGTGTATCTGCCATTCAGTTTTCATACAGACAGCAAAGCAGATAGTTGTGTTGCCTCCTTGTCCTCCAGGGATAAACTCACATGATATTATATAAAATGGATAAATGAGAGAAGTAATTGGCTGAAAAAAAGAAAGAAAAGAAAGAGCAGCAAAGAAAGCAAATGTGCTGACACTGGAAGTGAAATTCATACCAAACATGGGAAAGCTCAAACATAGCAACATGGATGAGGAGAGTGGTTATGACAAAAAATGAACATGTCCCAGAGGAAGTGATGCTGGCAAAAATCTTCACACCAAATGAACTCTCAGACATAGTCTATGATATTGAAGGTACAAAGGATAAAATGTTAGCAGCCAATCGAGATTTAGAAAGGTGTATGACAATTTCCCAAGGCCCAAAAAAGATGCTCCATTGTAAGTTATTTGAGTATTTTACAAATCAATGAAACACTTCGATTCTTAATGTTTCTAATGACAGTGTACTTAATAAATATTAGTTTTGCTATGTTTTATTTCCCTGTACATTGATAACTGACAGGGAGTTTTTAATATTTTGACATAGATGTTGTAATTCCCAGTACAATCATAATTCCTTCCCCAGCCTGCATGATCATTTTTACAGTCCTGCACTACCATAGCGAAGACGGCATGCCTGCACTTCAAATTCAGCAGAAGGTGAATACAACCTAGGGCTCTTGTTTGTCTTGGGTTTCCTTTGATGTTCCCACTTCAAGAAATATACAAAACTCAAATATTTTACATTATAAAGTCTGGCTTCTGGGAAACTGCGCAGCGGTGAAATGTACACCACTCCTTTCCTCTGTCTGGCAACTAATTCAAATGAAACAGGTGGTGAGGAACAGAGTATTGTACTTGTGGAAGATGAGAGGAATTTTGATGGCATCTGGAAGAATGTTATCTGATGCTAATGCTGATTTTCTCTCATGCTCCATGATTGCCTGTTGGTGGAGTGGAGCAGAGCTCTTAACACTGTCAAGAACAATTTTCTCCTTGAGTGATCTTCTCCAAAAGGGTACCCACTGATGAGTTATTTTTCATTATTATTACAATTTAAGCACCACACTTAAGTCAGACTTCCACATTCTGAGATGTAACCTTTAGCTGTCATTGTAAAAATATAAACAGACGTAAAACTATTATACACCTGGTTAAATGAAAGGAAATCAAGAATGAAAAATATTTATGCAAAGATAGTAATATGAATATTTATGCGCATGCTGTATAAACCACTTGTTCTAGAATAGAATGCACTAAAAACTTCTGTATTCATTTTATGATCATATCTCTATGACTACGTGGAATTATTTCTATTAACCATTGAAAGTATGTTGGTTAGTTATAACATTGGATTAGTAGTTCTCAGGAATTTTTCTCTCTGAACATCCCCTGGGCTAGGTCACTATCTTATCAGTAGCAAGGTTCCCAAAACCAATGTGGCTTTCATTCAAGGAGGACAGCAAAATCTCTGAAAGGGTCATGGTTTGAACCCCCATCCAGGTGAATCTGACATGGTGACCCTCCTAAAGAACTGCCTCCAACACATATACACTACAGTTGAGAATCACTGGTTTGGAATGTTCAAGTGCTAACAAAAGTCTAGCATCTTTCAAATATGAAGACTTGGATCCATGTTGCAACTTACTTCTACTTAACCTCTAAGACACACTTAACCTTGAACTCTATTTCTTCCTCTGAAGTGCCTCTGCCCTGGGTATTTTAATGGATTGAATAAAACAATGCATATGAATGTGCTTGTAGTTGTTAATTGGAGGTGTGTTTTGTGTGAGACATGTCATTCTACCGAAATATCTGGTTGTCTGAAAACTTTCATTAGGATTTGCAAGTTTGGGACATTTCTTTTTTCTTTTTTTAAATATATTTTATTGATTATGCTATTACAGTTGTCCCATTTCCCCCCCGTACACCCTCTCCCACCCACATTCCCCCCTTTAGTTCATGTCCATGTGTCATACTTATAAGTTCTTTCGCTTCTACATTTCCCATACTATCCTTACCCTCCCCCTATCTATTTTCAACCTACCATCTATGCTACTTATTCTCTGTACCTTTTCCCCCTCTCTCCACCTCCCACTCCCCTGTTGCTAACCCTTCATGTGATCTTCCTTTCTGTGGTTCTGTTCCTGTTCTACTTGTTTGCTTAGTTTCATTTTGGTTTTGCTTTAGGTGTGGTTGTTAATAATTGTGAGTTTGCTATCCTTTTACTGTACATGTTTTCTCTTTATCTTCTTTTCTTAGATAAGTCCCTTTAACATTTCATAAAATAAGGGCTTGGTGATGATGAACTCCTTTAACTTGACCTTATCTGAGAAGCACTTTATCTGCCCTTCCATTCTAAATGAAAGCTTTGCTGGATAGAGTAATCTGGGGTATAGGTCCTTGTTTTTCATGACTTGGAATATTTCTTTCCAGCCCCTTCTTGCCTGTAAGGTCCCTTTTGAGAAATCAGCTGATAGTCTGATGGGAATTCCTTTGTAGGTTACTGTCCCCTTATCTCTTGCTGCTTCTAGGATTCTCTCCTTCATTTTTACCTTGGCTAATGTAATTATGATGTGCCTTGGTGTGTTTCTTCTTGGGTCCAACTTCTTTGGGGCTCTCTGAGCTTCCTGTATTTCCTGGAAGTCTATTTCCTTTGCCAGAATGGGGAAGTTCTCCTTTATTATTTGTTCAAATACATGCTCAATCTGTTGCTTTTCCTCTTCCCCCTCTGGTACCCCTATAATTCGGATGTTGGAACGTTTAAAGATGTCCTGGAGGTTCCTAAGCTTCTCATCGTTTTTTTGAAATCTTATTTCTTCATTATTTCCTGTTTGGTTTCTTTTTTCTTCCTTCTGGTCCACTCTATTGTTTTGAGTCCCAGCTTCCTTCTTATCACTGTTGGTTCTCCGTGCATCTTCCTTCATCTCTTTTATGGTAACCTGCATTTTTTCATCTAATTTGTGCCCAAAACCAACCAATTCTGTGAGCTTCCTGATCACCAGTGTTTTGAACTGTGCATCTGATAGGTTAGCTATTTCTTAGTCACTCAAAAGGATGAGTTCTGGGGCACTGATTTGTTCTTCTATTTGAGCCGTTGTTCTCTCTCTTTTTTTTTCCGGTCTGGTCGGTCTAGTTACGGTGAGGGGCGGAGCCTTAGGTGTTCACCGGGGCTGGGCACCCCAGTCGCTAGGTTGTGACGTGGTATGTGGGGGCCGGGGTGGAGGCGAACAATGGTGGCAGCCCTACTCTCCTGGGATCTCAGTACCTCTCCTGGGGTCCTGGGCTGCATGCTCTGCCCTGGTCCACAATCGCAGCCTCACTGGGTCCGCCAGTTGCCGCTCGTGTGCTCAGGGTCCACCTGCTGTGCGCCCCGGAGGGCTTACTCACTCCCGGTTGCCTTAGGCACCCAGGGCTCCCCGCACTCCACGCACTGCGACCCGCGCTCGTCTCCGCTCCTCCTACCGGTCTGGATGAATGGGTCTACTTCAACTTCTTGGCTGTCCGACTTCCATTCAGATAAATTCTCTGTCAGTTCTGGGTGTTATTCTACCTCTAAATTGTTGTTGTTCTAATCTTGGTTGTGCGTGGAGGTATGGTGCGTCCACCTATGCCTCCATCTTGCCAGAAGTCTCAGGACTTTTCTTAATAGTGTTCCATGTGAAATACAAATTCTTTAGATTCCATTAATACTCAAAGTAAATTTTAATTTTTAGTATTATTTTAAAATGCCCCAAAGAAATGGAACAGATAAAAATTCAATTTTAATGTTGGATAAGTAGTAAGTCCAAATGATAGGGGTATGTTGCAGGAAAATTCTCTATGGACTGACTTTAGTAATTTATAGCCTATTTTGCTTTCCATAGCACACACAAATGGTTCAGCTGAATTAAGTACTTTAAGACCTGGCTCTTACAAAGGTAATAAATAATACTATTTATGGGTTGTGGGGACAAATTAAATAAGCAGAATTGGCATAATGACCCAGCCTCAGTGTCTCCTACTCCTGATCCCAAGGTGGACAACTCTTATATCTGTATAATGTGGTTGGCACCAGAAGGGAGATGATTCTCCATGACTATTTTCATGTTTCCTCATGGTTCAGGTTTTCTGAGCAAAGGTCTCAGAAGCTAGTGTGTCCCTGAAGTCAGAGAGATTTAGGGACTGAGCTCAGAGACATTTGCTCACATTCAGAGTAGTAAAGCTAGAGACCTCCCCTGACCCTAGATGGGTGAGGTTTGCTTCACGAGTCATCTTTCTTTTTTGGAGGGGAGGGTGGGCAGATATGCCAGCAGGCTATATAAGCTTCAGGTCTCCTAATTGGGGGTTCCTCTTAGAGGGTGGAACTGTGTTGCATGTGGATGTAACATTTGGCCTCCATTCCATCACCCCATGGGGATTAAGGCTTGGGGAACTGGTGCTAAGATGCTGCTCTGGTTGTTTTGCCTTGAGTAATAAATTGTCTGTTCTCTAATACAGAAAGCCTCTTGCCTCCAGTCAGATCAAGTAGGATAAGGTCTCAGACTCTCCAGAGTTTCTGACTTAACAGGATGTACTGGGTGGAGTTGTTATGGGTATTAACTTAGATCATATATGCTCAGAGAGGCTAAAAATTCTTTTCTTTCACTTTCCCTGCTACGGTCTGAATGTTTCTGTCTCATCTCCCAAATTCATATGTTGAAATCTTAACCCCCAATGTGATGGTATTAGGAAGTGGGGCCTTAGGAAGGTGATTAGGTCATGACAGTAGACCCTCATGAGTGGGATTAATGTTCTTATAAAAAAACCCGGAGAGCTCCCTTATTCCTTCCACCATGTGAGGACACAGTGAAAAGACTGCTGTTGGCAATTCGGAAGAGGCCTTCATCAACCTCACCATTCTGGTGTTCCGGTCTCAGATTTCCAGCCTCCAAAACTGTGAGAAATATATTTCTGTTGTTTATAAGCCACCCAGTCTGTGGTATTTTGTTACAGCAGCTCTCAATGATAAACCAATAATAGCTGCTAATTATTAGGTTTTATTATGGGGCAGACACCATGTTAAGCATTTTCCATGCCCTTTCTCATTTAATTCTTGGAACATTATGAGGCAAGTAAAACACTATGCAGATATTTTTTAGACTACCACACTAAGGCTCAGAGAGTTGAATTAACTTGTTCAAAGTCACAAGGCTTGTCAGTGGCAAAACAAGAATTCAACTCAGGCCCTGGGAAGGCAGAAAAGTCAATAACCTCACACTCACTCTCCTGCTGCCCAGGAAGCAATTTTTTATTTTCCTGTATGTTTGTAGGACGTGACCTTATAAACATAAGATTACAAAAGAACTAGCCTAGTCATTTGATGACACATTATTTAGTCATTTATTTTCTCTTGTGCGCATGGGGATTTCTTTACCTCAAGTCTAATCTATGAAGCTAATGGGGGTATAAATCCCTCCAAATCACCATCTGCAGGCCCCCCTACTATAGTCTGACATTAACATGGGAATGGCTAATTCCAACTAGAGAGTCTATTAAAAATTCTCCAGGGCCTTCCAAAGCTCCCAACACCCATGACCAACTATGTGGCCTTGGAAAATTGACTTGCTCCAATGAAGTCTTATGATAAGCCTTCTGCATTTGAGGGTTAGGAAAACCTGGTTTAAATGGCCTGGGTCAAAGCACAGAGGGAGAGCAAGAGGGAGAAAGAGAGAGATAAAGAAAACAAAAAAGAAAAAGAAAGAAAAGACATGAAACAGAAAAAAAGGAGAGGAGAAAAAAAGAAAGAAGGGAGGGAGGGAGCTAACATGAGTGAACCAACAGAACTGATTGAAGATTTGAGACAATGGACCAGTGGACAGGAGATTAGGAAATGTAGAATTCATGGAAAATGCTCTTTCTGGACCAGTCCTGGATCAAACACACCACAAGCCCGGAATCCATAAGTTTTCTTTTAGTGCCAGGAAATGTTTCAGAAAAGCCTGGGAAATTTTCTTTTAGGATCACATTTACTCCAAAGAACTCATCAAGGTGTATAGCACCAGGCAGGATTTCATATAGATTCCTGTTTTTTTTTCTAACCGAAAACTTTATTTATTATTATTATTTTGACTTCCCAGATATTCATTTGCTATATATTTTTTCTTTTTAAAAAATCTTTTAAAAATATTTAATTTATATTTAGAGAGAGAGGAAGGGAGGGAGAAAGAGAGGGAGAGAAACATCACTGTGTGGGTGCCTCTGGTGCACCCCCTACTGGGGACCCGGCCGGCAACCCAGACATGTGCCTGACTGGGAATCGAACCAGTGACCCTTTGGTTTACAGGCCAGTGCTCAATCCACTGGACCACACCAGCCAGGGCACATCTGCTATATATTTTTTCAATACAGCTGACATTGAATATTATTTTGTATTGGTTTCAGGTGTACAGCATAGTGCTTAGGCAATCATATACTTTACAAAGTGTTTCCCTGTTTTTTTAATACCCACCTGGCACTATACATAGTTATTACAATATTATTGACTATATTCCCTATGCTGTACATTACATCCCCATGACTATTTTGTAACCACCAGTCTGTACTTCTTAACACTTTCACCTTTTCCACCCCATCCCCCGACCCCACTCTCCTCTGGAAACTGTTAGTCTGTTCTCTGTATCTATAGCTATGTTTCATGTTTCAATTTTGTTTGTTTGTTTATTTTGTTCACTAGATTCTACATATAAGTGAAATCATGTTTGTCTTTCTCTGACTGGCTTACTTCATTTAGCATAACACCCTCCAGGTCCATCCATGCTGTTGCAAATGGTCAAGATTTCATTTTTTTTAACAGAGTAAGATTCCATTGTACATATGTACCACAGCTCTTTTATTCACTCATCTAGACCTCTAATATGCTAGAAGATTATTCTTTAGTCAAATAACACCGAGTATGAAGAGAAAATGGGAAGGAAAGAAACCACCATAAGGGAAGGTAAGTGGGAAAATTCTTGGAAAAATTGCCCAGCAAGGCAAAACACTGTGAGTGACTCTGGGAGTTGTAGAGAACTGATGGCTATTAATACTTGAGGGTCAAAAACCTACTATAATGAGAAAGAAAGTAGTACCTTTGTGTGTTTTTTGCATTTCCATATTGCCTTAGGGACCAGGAACAGTAGATCACTGCTGACCCCAGTTATCTCTGAGTTTCTTATAAATTGTGACTTAAGCTGCTCTAATAAATGGTTGATCTGAATTTGCAAACAAGAGATTTGACATATGATGACAGGCATCTAAAACTTCAGGTCATATTTACATGGAATCTTTGTTTCAGGATACTTTTATGCATATGGTCAGGTAAAAATAATGATGGAGTAGTGCTGTGGTGGTGCTTGCTAGACACATCTGCAATACATCATCAGAGCTTTCAAATTGTCAAGGTACAAATGGGTAATAAACTTCCTACCCTTGTCCAAAAAGAGGAGTGCAAGGTATAGCAATTTGTTTCTAGGGCTGCCAATGAGAGGTGCTGAGTCATACCATATTTCTGTAGTGTATGAGTTTCCTACTGCTGCTACCACAAAATACAAAAACTTAGTGGCTTAATATAACACAGATTTATGTCTTCCAGTTTTGGAGGTCAGAAGTCTACAATAGGTCCACAGGGCTGCATTCCTTCTGGAGGCTCTATGGGAGAACCTGTTTCTTTATCTCTTCCAGCTTCTAGAGGCTGTTCATATTCCTTGGCTCATGGCCCCTTCCTCCATCTTCAAAACCAGCAGTATAGCATTTTGAACTCTGTATTCCATCCTTATATGTTCTCCCCTTCTTTTTCCATCTCTTCCCTAAGGACCCCTGTGATTATATTGTGCCCACTTGAGTAATCCAGGATGATCTCTCCATGTCAAGATCCTTAACTTCATCACATCAGTGAGGTCCTTTTGCCAGATAAGATAAGTCAGTCAGAGGTTCAAAGAATTATGGCATGGACATCTTTGGGGTAACTATTCAGCCTACCACATGCAGTCTTTACATAAGAGCAGCATGTTAAAATGTGAGGCATGTTAATATATTTTGCAATTAAAGCCATATATTTGTATTAAAGTTACAAATATTTGATACAAAATATATTATATTCTTTAGCATTTATTCTAGCTATTTTAATGTCATTTGGGCCTTGGTTCTCCAGCTGAAAGGCAAATAATATATAGTCCATAAAACAAAGTTGTTATATACTATATTTTCCTAATTTCTTGACTTGCAATTTAGTAGCTAAGAAATCTTTCTCATTCTCCATGGCTGGATGGAAGAATGGTGGCAGGGTCCTTGTTTTTTTTTTTTTTTTTTTTTTTTTAAGATTTTATTTCTTTATTTTTAGAAAGGGAAGGGAGGGAGAAAGAGAGAGAGAGAAACATCAATGTGCAGTTGCTGGGGGGTCATGGACTGCAACCCAGACATGTTGCCTGACTGGGAATCGAACCTGTGACACTTTGGTTTGCAGCCCACGCTCAATCCACTGAGCTACGCCAGCCAGGACAGGATCCTTGGTTTTTGATATGGACCTACAGATAGCTATGCATTGCCATACAGATATTCAAATATTGAAATACAGAACTAGACTTGGTTCTAGATATTGACATGCATCTAGATACTGACATGCAGAACTTTTGATAACAGCAATAAAAATACAGCACCTTTCTATAATTGCTCATCCATTCTGCCTGGAACTGGACTGGGTATTTTCTACACATATCTCATTTATTACTTACCAGAACTTTCTGAAGCCAGTGTAACTACATTGATTTTACATGTGGGGCAACTGAGGATAAGAAGGAATAAGTAACTTGCACAGGGCGGAAAAAAAAAAAAGCTAGTTAGTTGCAATCTTGAAAGAGGCACCTACTGTTCTTTCCAAGGGAGAACATGAGGAACCCCCTATTCCCAACACACACACAAATTCTTGTGTGTTTTCATTTGGTTGACACTATTGTAGATGTTTGGAAAATCTGAATTCCTTTATTTTTTAGAGGCATATGCAAGATCAAATTGGAATGAGTTTACCAGTTGAGTTTTGAAAATATGAAGCACCTGAACATTAGATACTTGAAACATATTTCATCTTCATTGATCCCCTCTTTATTTTCATTTCATTTTTGAGTTGGCTCAGTTCCTGTAGCTGATATGGCTTAATGGTCATTACTGTTGTGTAAAGTTGCTATTAAATTTATTTCCTCAGTTATTCCTCACAGATGGTGTTAACCTCCCCTCATTGCCTTTCCCTTTTCAACCTACTGAGAACAGCTCTGTCTCTGAACATCATGCCACTGGCCCATATTAAACATATGGATTTGAAAGAAATTGTTTGAGGGTCACACCAGTTGAGTGACAGTCAACAGTGGTGAGTGGGGGTGTGATCAGCAGGGGCTGGGTTTGTGGTCTTAGGTATTATAACTCACATCTCAGGGATCATCAGTAACAATGATGAGAATAAAATAACCTCAAAAATAGGCAGTAAAAAAAGGGTAGAGTCCTGTTGGTTGAGTGGCTTTCAAAACTCCAAGAAAATTAATTAATAATCCCTAGGGGAGTACTCCATGGAGAGCCATTTTGAAAGAAATTGTCAGGCTTCTGTTTAGATAGGATGGCTGGGGAGGAGATGAAGAAGATCAAAGAAGGAGGAAAGATAGGTGAAATAGGGGTGCTCTTTCAAAGAAAAATGCTCTTAGGTTTCCTATCAGTATTCCAAGGTTATCATAAGCAGGCTTGTGTGATTGCCTACCAGTGTCCTTCTGCCTGGAGGTTTCTTCAAGTGCACTGTTGTTTGACCTTCTGCATATTTGCACATTATTTCTAATTTCATGTAAAATAAAAACAAATGTGGGCTGAGAATCCATACATCATCTCCTTTCCACTTCCAGACACCAGCTCTTACTCCAGTTTCTGAGAACTGAGGCCATGTGATCTGAGTTCTACTTGCCTTTCTCTGGAGATCAGGCCAGTCTTATGGTGAATATTGAAATACTAATTTATATTCTAATTCATTTTATACGAAAGCACAAAAAATATGTCCTAGGCCCTTTCCTGACATTGTAGACTAGTGGAAAGAGCACTAAACTTGGAGTGTAAAGATGTGGGTCCAACACCTGACATTCTACTCACTAGTCATGGGACCTCTTTGAAACTCAGTGTTCTCATCATTAAAATGGGGAAAATAATATCTACCAGGAAGCATGCTTATGAAAACCTAATGCAATTGTTGTTAAACCTCTTAATAAAGTATTTAGCTCAATACAGATATAAGTCTTCATTGTTACATCAAGAAAGAATTAGGCAGTTTGGTAAAGTAATTAGTGTGAAGTAATGTGAAGTGTGAAGTAAGTAGTGTGAAGTAATGAAAAGTAATTAGTGTGAAGAGAGTCTATAAGATGACAAAGGACCACAAGTACATAGGGAACAGTAAGAAACCATAGAAATGTTTTCAAGCCATAAAGAACATTGGAGGTGTCCTCTAAGTTACTGATAAGAAGTATTGAATCAATAATTTGACCAGGTCCAACTCTTCATAGATGACATTGTTGGTTCTAGGAGCCAAGTGTTCTGATTCCCAGTTGAATGCTTGCTCTGTGATAAGACAGAGTTCCAAAGGATTAACAAAGAGTGCCTTAAACTATCCTCTTACTATGCCTACAGATAGTCATATAAGTGAACCCCAAAATAAATAATCATTCAGTTTAAGGTAAAGCTTTGAGAAAGCTTTACCAAAAATTAAGAGATTATACATTCAGAATGCACTCCTAAGAAATGGGAATCACCTGAAAAAAAAAAAGAAACGGGAATCAATATATTAGTTCATTAAGCAAATTTTATTTGAAATCCAGCTTCAATTGTAGAACTATGTTGAAGCTGTCTAAGCTGTATGTCACACTGTAAGAGACACAGTTCTTTTTTTTAAAATTTATTTTATTTTTTTATTGTTGTTCAAGTATAGTTTTCTGCCTTTTCCACCTGCCCCAGCCCAACCCCCCAGCCCTCCCCACTTCCCTCCCATTTCCACCCCCCATTATTGTCCATGTGTCCATGTGTTCCTGCAAACCCTTCTTCCTTTTTCCTTGAAATTCCCTCCCCTCTGGTCACTGTCAGCCTGCTCTCAATTTCAGTATCTCTGGTTATATTCTTCTTGTTTGTTTGTTTTGTTGATTAGGTTCCTGTTAAAGGTGAGATCATATGGTATTTGTCTTTCACTGCCTGGCTTATTTTGCTTAGCACAATGCTTTCCAGTTCCATCCATACTGTCACAAAGGGTAGGAACTCCTTTCTTTCTTTCTGCTGCATAGTATTCCATCATGTAAATGTACCATAGTTTTTTGATCGATTCATTTACTGATGGGCACTTAGGTTGCTTCCAGCACTTGGCTATTGTATATTGTGCTGCTATGAACATTGGAGTGCATGGGTTTTTTTGGATTGGTGTTTCAGGGTTCTTAGGATATAATCCTAGCAGTGGAATTGCTGGGTCAAAAGGCAGATCTATTTTCAGTTTTCTGAGGAAATTCTATTGTGTTTTTCATAGTGGTTGCACTAGTCTGCAATCCCATCAACAGTGCACTAGGGTTCCCTTTTCTCTACAACCTCTCCAACACTTGTTGTTTGTTGCTTTGTTTATGATGGCTATTCTGACCTGTGTGAGGTGGTTTCTCATTGTGGTTTTAGTTTGCATCTCTCTGATAGCTAGCAATACTGAGCATGTTTTCATGTGTCTCTGGACCTTTTGTATGTCCTCCTTGGAGAAGTGTCTGTTCAAGTCCTTTGCCCATTTTTTAATTGGGTTGCTTGTCTTCTTAGAGTGGAGTCATGTGAGTTCTTTATATATTTTGGAGATTAAACCCTTGTCTGAGGTAGAGACACAGTTCTTAAAAAACTCACAATCTAAGGGAGTTGCAGGGTTGTGAGTGATGAGACATGCACCATGCCCACTAGAAAAGCAGCATGGTGGAGATGGCAATTATATTGAGGCCCTGGAGGATGGGGATGGCTTTCATAATTAGAGCTGACTTAAGAGTAGTCTATCACATGCAGATGGTAGAAGCACTTGGCTGGGGAAAGCTCCTTTGTTCATGTCCTTGTTTTCTAGTTCCTTTGAGAATCTTTTCCTCTCTTCTATATGGTCCCAGTGTGGGCTCTTTGTTATTAAAAGGGATGGAAACATAAACCAAGCTTGACCAATCATGGTATATCATGCTAGACATGATGGTCAGTTAAAAAATGTGCATGTGAACCATACCAGACTAATCAGTCATTTTCAACCAAGATCTTAGGAAAGATCAATGTTTGCCCTTGAGTTTGCCAGAACAGGAGGATGTAAATCTTGACTGGTATGTAGAAGGTGACAAAGTTCCTCTCTTTGACCAAACTTTGGTTAGGCTTCTCTGAGCCCTGTTCTTGACTAGGCCTCTGCCTTGGCTTTCTGTGGTCATCCTGTCCTTGCCAGGCTTGATATCCAATCACCCTTGATATCTGACCAAGTTCCTCATCCTCCACTTTTAATGTCTAAGTCTTTGGCCTGCCTTTAGCAAGAATCCCTCTACCCTTTTGACTTGAGACTGTGAGTGAAACATTGTTAAGATCCCAGAATAGCTTAGTAACCCTCTGATGAGGTCTTCTATTTCATTGTAGAAGGACTGAACCACAGCATTTATGCATGGTGCCTTACATGTGTCACCCACAAAACAAATGAACAACTACAATCCAGTAAACTGTGGGCTCAGATATCTCACTTTCACTAAGAGCAGGAGGCAGGATAGAGAAAAAAATGAATAGCAAAAGTACACACAAGAAAGACTTAATTATGATTGTAATCTCACAATATAATTTCAAGTATATAGTATCACAAAATCTGGCAACATTAACTCATCTGCGGCATTGAGTGGGTTGTTATTTATAATTGTTTCTGTTTTCTTGAGGAAAAAAAAGCAATATAAATTGAAACAATCCTCAGTTACAGCAGGTTTTTGCAAACATAAATATTTTCCAATAACAATGTAGTGTTACAGTGTCAAATCATGGAAATGTAATATTCAAAACTGTTTACGTCTCTCTTTTCCTCCACTTCCCCTCTATCCAATCCCATTCTTTGCTAAATGAAAAACTATAAAAGCATGCTTCAAGAATGTTTCAGTGCGTGTCAATTCTAGGAATAAACCTAGAGCTCATTAATCACTCTAATATACATTACAACATGAAACAAGAACCAAAGGCCCTCTTTAAAATACATTATTTTTAGAGTAGTTTTACATTTGCAGAAAAATTGGGTGGTAAGTACAGAGATTTCCCACACACTGCCTTCCCCCACGATATGCACAGTCTTCCCAGCTACCCATATCTCCCACTAAAGTGGTTACAATTGATGAATCTATATTGACACATTATTATCACCCAAAGTTCATAGTTTACATTAAGGTTCACTCTTGGTGTTGTACATTCTATGGTTTTGACAAATGTATAATGACATGTATTCACCTTCATAATATCATACAGATGAGTTTCACTGCCCTAAAAATGCTCTCTGCTTCACCTATTCATCCCTCTCTCCCCTGGCAACCATTGATATTTTTATTGTATCCACAGTTTTTCCTTTTCCAGAATGTCTTATACTTGGAGAAAATTCGCTTTTAAAGTAGCTCAAGATCATCAATAATAAATAAAATTGTTTTATGAGTACATTTAAAACCAAAAATCAGTTATATTTCCCTGCTTGCTAAGATTACAATCATATTGGATGGTTAACCATTTTGGTGGGGCAGTTAAGTCTTGAACCCTCATTTCTGCTTCCAAAATTGAGACAATTTATTTAGAAATAAATGTCTAGTTCAGAAATGTAATATTTTTAATAAGAGAAAAATCAAGAAATGTTATTAAGAAGTTGAAGGAGAAATATCATATAATCATGTCAATAGATGCATAAAAGGATTTTAACAAAATTCAACATTTATTATAAAAAGTCTTGGTAAACAAGAAATAGAAAAAAATCCCTAGTGTTTAATAAAGAATATTTACAAAGAAATTACAGCAAATTTTACACATAATGATGATATATTAAATGTATTCCATTTAAAGTCACATGTAAGAAAGAATTTCTTGCTGTTGGTAGTCTTTTCATCATTGTATTGGAGATATTAGCCAGCACAATTATTATAGGAATTTTAAAAAAAGAACTCTCATTATTCACAGATAATATGACTATCTACATAGAAAACCCTAGATCATTTGCAGATAAGTGTTTGAAATTGCTGAATACAAAATAAGCACACAGAATTAACTATATTTTACTTCACCAGTAACAAACAGAAGATGAAGAAAAGAAAAAAATCATAACAGTATCAAAACTTGAAGGTATTTGGGAATAATTTCCACAGAACTTGATGGAAATAATTACAAAGACTTACTGAATATCATTAAGAAACATTAATAAAATGGAAAGTCACAGCATATTCACAGAAATCAACATGTATTAGTTATTTCTTGCTGCATAACAAATTATCCCACACTTAAGAGTTCAAAACAACAACTGGTTATTCTCTCAGTTTCTGTAGGTCAGGAATTCAGGAGCAGCTTACTGTGTGGTCTGGCTTAGGGTATTTTGTGAGGTTGCAATCAAGATGTCAGCTGCAGATGTAGTGATCTGAGGGCTTCACTGGAGCTAGCTGCTAGAGGATCCACTTCAAGCTCGCTTACATGGCAGGAGGCATCAGTTCCTGACCACACGGGACTTTCAGTAAGGTTACCTGAAAGCTGGCTAACCATGCCCCCTCCCCACCAGTGAGAGGTCCAAAGAGAGAGTCTCTGAAGTCATACTGTCACTTCTGACACTTCTGTTTTTTTTTTCTATTTATGGGAAACAAGTAACCAAGTCTAGCCTACATTCAAGGGGAAGAGAAATATCTTCTATCTTTTGAAGGGAATGTCAAGGAGTTTTTGGACATACTTGAAACTGCCACAGAACTCAATATTATAAAGTTATCAGTTGTCTGCCAATTGATGAATAGATTCAATACATCCTTTTGCCTTAATTGTAAGTTTGTTCTATATTTTTCTTTTTAAAAAGAAGATTTTATTTAGTTTTAGACAAAGGGGAAGGGAAGGAGAAAGACATGGAGAGAAACATCAATGTGTGGTTGCCTCTCACATGCCCCCCAACTGGGGATCTGGCCTGCAACCCATGCATGTGCCCTGACTGGGAATCGAATGGGCAACCCTTTGATTCACAGGCCAGAACTCAATCCACTGAGCCACACCAGCCAGGGATATATTTTTCTTAACAATTAGATTTATGAGAATTTTTAAATTCTTAAATATTTAGCAAAATTAAAAAAGATATTTAGCAAAGCTAGATGACATTGCAAATATATGTGGTAAGACTATAAGCCAGAAATAATAAACACAAGAGTCAGTATAAGATTTACCTCTATAGCAATGGTTCCCAACCGGGGGTGATTTTGGCTCTCATGGGAAAGTTTGCACCTTCTGAAGACATTTTTGGTTTCTTTGTCTGGGAGGTACTATGGGCACTCTAGTGGGTAGAAACCGAGGATGCTGAACATTCTACAATGCACAGGTCAGCCTCCCACAGCAAACAATGACTCAGTCCCAAATAACATAGATGCTGAGGTTTAGAAACCTCCAGAAAGGCAGTGGGTTTGGGGTGGGGCATGAAAGGAACACAATAACAATAATGTTCATTTTCTGGAATTAATTCAGTAATGCAAGCTCAAGAATATATTTTATAATGATTTAAAAAACATAGTATACATATTCTTTTGTGTTTACTCAGTTCTTAATAAACACAATAAAAAAGACAAGTTGATAACTCAACAGAAGTTTGAACCCATTGGGCGGGGAAGGCTGGGGATGAATACCTGTTTTGAACAATTAGGTAAATGGTGGTATCATTTCATGCTACATTTTCCCCCTAAGACAAAAGCCTGTCTAGAACATCTCTTTATACTCTTAGCATTTTATCGAGATGGAAAACAGCTCTTCAATATTAATATTATTTTGAATATAACCTTAAATTCAGACTGCCTTTGCAAACTCTGACAAATCTCTTAAGTTGGCGATTTGTAAGTCAGTGTTTGTCTTTTCAAATCCTGCTGGTCATAAGTCATTGTTCCACCTCCTTTCAGGGAGGATCAAGGGAGTAAATCCAGCAGTGAGGCATAGACCTTTTAGCACTGGAAACATCAAGTGAGCAGAGGCCTCTAAGATGTCACAGCTCAGGCGCCCCATTAGCTGTCTTCAGCGCTCTCCCTGAGCTCGCTGGCAGCATGAGTCAGCGTCAACCGGCTGAGACCCCCGCAGGTGAAAGCAATTCACTGTGAGCCCAAAGCTCAGACCAATCAGATTCTCTAGGGGGCGGGCCCAGGGCATCTCTCGCCTCACTCTGAACTCTCACATAAGTTCGTGGTTACCCTGGGTTTTAAATGAATGAAAATCAAGTTTTCCATGATTAAAAACAAATGCTATATTTGGTGCGACGGTTGCACAGAGCTGAAGGTCTGCTGTGTGTACCTTATACTGGAATGAACTGGAGGAGACAGAGTAAGAGATGGAATTTAAGGAAACGTGATCTTTTTTACTTTTAGATTATACTCTGATTTTTACCCTTAACCATGTAGTTGAATTTTCACACATGATAACAATATTTTCCTTGCAGCAGATGGGGCCTTTTATGAACGGGGTTTTGCACCTTATTTTGTCTTTCATATGTCTAAAAATTATACATAAAAACCCCAAATGTGAGCAATTCGCCTAAACTCTGCCAACCCTTTGTGTTTTTAAACAGCCAGCCAGGAGGTAGTGGGGCTATTCAAGTCTTAAAAGTGTGTAATGACCCCCATTACGGAAATTTGAAATGCTGTCCAATCTTAGAGAACCCATTTTTTAAAACTGCCCAATGCTAGCTTTGGGCACAGAAGAATGACACGTGAGTCCAAAGGTCGAGCCCAAAACAGCTCAACAAACGATGGAGCTTTCCCAGCGTTAGTCCCACTTCAAACTTCTGTCATTTTAAGTGTATTTTAAAATGGGACCTTTAACTCAGTAAATTGTTCTGGTAAAGGCAGCAGCCATGGCCTTCATCTCCTGTGATTCTTCTCCAGGATTTCAGCAGCATTTTGGAAAGCTAATTATATGAAAGATTAAAATGTTGAGCATCTTTTTATATGTCTGTCAGCCATCTGTATGCCTTCTTTGGAGGAGTATCTATTCAGGCCCTCTGCCCATTTTTAACCGGATTGTTTGTTTCTTTTTTAATGTTGAGCTGTATGAGTTATTTATATATTTTGGATATTAACCCCTTACTGGATGTATCATTTGTAAATATCTTCTCCCCTTTATTGAGTAGCCTTTTTCTTTTGTTGATGGTTCCCTCCAGTGAGTGAAAACTTTTCAGTTTGATACAGTGTCATTTGTTTGTTTTTGCTTTATTGTCCTTGACTGAGGAGACATACCCAGAACAATACTGCTAAGAGTGATGTCAAGAGTTTACTGCCTATGTTTCCTTCTAGGAGTTTTACAGCTTTAAGTCTGACATTTAAGTCATTAATGCATTTTGAGTTTCTTGTGTATAGTGTAAGAAAATGATCCAGCTTTATTTTTTGTATGTATGTGTCTAGTTTTCCTAACACCATTTATTGAAGAGACTGTCTTTTTCACATCATAAATTCATGCCTCTTTTGTCATAGAGTATTGACCATATAAACATGGCTTAATTACTGGGTTTTTTATTCTGTTCCATTGATCTGTATGTCTGTTTTTATGCCAGCACCATGCTGTTTTTATTATTATAGCTTTGTAGTACAGTTTGATATCAGGGAGTGTGACACTTCCAGCTTTCTTCTTTCTCAAGATTGCTTTGGTATGCTCTAGTTTTAGGCTGTCAATCAGCTCTTCTCCCCAAAGGAGGCCCTCTTGAAAGGAGATCTGAGTAATGCATCTCCATAGCCACACTGTAGTCCAGTGTTTCCTCTTCTATAAGTTACCTGGCCACAGCGTTTGCCAACTTTTCTACTGCATCTTTGTCCTTTTGGTACATATATGCAGAAACTCTTCATGTATTTGGTACTAAGACTTGGGGAGCTGGTGTGCACAGAATATGGTACAGAAATCCCAAGGGATATGGGCAGATCACTGAGAGCATCATCCTGATTCAAATCTTCTCAAACTGCAGTATTTCAGTTGGCCTTCTGTTTCCTTCCTGAACTTTGACCTGTACCTGCCCAGTAACTAATTGCCCAACTTTACAGATCATTCCAACACCATATTTCAATTTCTCCCATGTGTGAGTTCTAATTTATTCTTTAGACCAAGATTTTGCAACCTCAGAACTATTGGCATTTGGGGTCAGATAATTATTTGTGATGGGAGCTGTTCTATGCATTTGCAATATTGTGATTTATGAGAAATATATATTTGGTCATTTAGATGACTGAAATATATTTCTCAGATATATTTGGTCTTTATCTGCAGTTCCTGGCTCACAGCTCTCCAAAACCTTAGAATTTCCTGCACAATAAGCATCACTAGGCAAAGGGCATGCAGGCAACATGAAGAGGAGGCATTTTTGCATTTGGTAGACATCTGGCCCAGGTGTCTCCCCATCCAGGTGCTCAGGATCCTTGCTCTTCTCTGTTTCCAGTTCCTCCTTGAACCACAGTCTGGCTTTCCTCTCTCCTGTGTTTCACATATTTTGCTTCCTCTTTTTACACATCTTCAGCAGTCACTTGTGAAAAAGATGGTTGGTCAGAGAACTTCATTTACATATTTTTAAGTCATTCCCAGCTGGGGCCTCCCCTTCCTCTACCCAAGCTATGGAGATGGTCAAATTTTTCATTTTCAAACATGTTGCTGTAGATTACAAACAGCTAATAGCACCTTTTACTAGAAAATAGAGAATCTGTTTCTTTTGTAAATGATGTTTAAAAATATTTTAGAATTTTTGACAAATAGAAGCTAAATTGTGAAAATACTAGTTTCCAAAGTGTTCTACTTAACATTGAATTATATGTTGGTGCATCCTTTATTCATTCCTGCAAAAATCCTTTGAAAAATTTATTTTAAAAATGTTGGAAAAACTTTGATAGAAGGCAAGGATTACATTTAGCACTGGGATTCAGAGATGAGTACAACATGGTCCCTGTCTTTTAGTGCTTTATTATCTATTAGGGAAGTCAGAAATATAAATGTCCTTTAGCATAAAGGGAGCTCAAGGGCAGGGACTAGTGCATAAAAGTTCAAGCTATGTTAAATATGATCTTCAAAATCAGGCTTGAATGGACAGAACATGCCAAAGGTAAAGAAACTATCAAAATAATCATCTAAAGCTTGGAAAATGAGGCCCAAGGACACATCAAATAGACAAGAAGACAGAAGACATTGAAAACTTTTAGACACTTGAGAATTGGACCCAGTGGTTGTTCTAACTCTCTCTGAAAGTCACATCCCTAGGTGAAAGTTGCATTATCTGAATTATGATCCTGATCATCTTCACTAATCAAAAGAAAAGCCCATTTTTCATTTGGAATAAATCAGTAGTCCCAAGTGCTAATTTATGAGAACACCATAGTCTCTAATGCAGCCACTGGACTCACAATGCCTCCGTCAATTAATGTGCTTGTGACCAAAATAAGAGTTCACTTCCACACCACCCATTGGCCTGACTTGGCAGTGATCCCAACTCTAAACTAATTATTCCACTCATAAAACTGAGCACCCATGTGTCCTCTTTGCTATTTGGGTTGTATCTCTATAGCCTTTCATCACTTGATGAAATGACCACAGTAGTCATGGCCAGTGTGTGGAAAGTCAGTTTTTGCAGTTCTTATTCCCAGAACCTTGTCATTCTTATAACTGTAATCAGGTCCAACATTTATATGCTCTTTAGCACATTCTTTTGGATATGCTCAAAAAATAGGCAGGGCAGTGTATTTAAAGACTCAAATTCCCAACTTTACAAGCAAACAGAAACCATTTCCTTACTAGAAAAGCAAAAAAAAAAAAAAGAATCCCTTTTCTTCATTTTTCCTTGGAGGCTGCATCTTCATTAATGGTTTGGCCAGATGCCTTTTATTTTTATTTTTATTTTTTCACCTGGAGAGAATTTATTTATTTATTTTATTTTATTTTAATTGTTGTTCAAGTATAGTTTTCTGCCTTTTTTCCCCACCCCAACCCCCCCTCCTGTTTCCACCCCTGCTTGTTATTGTCCATGTGTCCTTTACACTTGTTCCTGCAAACCCTTCTCCTTTTTCCCTGAAATTCGCCCCCCCCCCCCGTCACTGTCAGCCTGTTCTCAATTTCAGTGTCTTTGGTTATATTTTGCTTGTTTGTTTGTTTTGTTGATTAGGTTCCTGTTAAAGGTAAGATCATATGGTATTTGTCCTTCACTGCCTGGCTTATTTCACTTAGCATAATGAAAAAATGGATCTGCCTTTTGACCCAGCAATTCCACTGCTAGGATTATATCCTAAGAACACTGAAACACCAATCCAAAAGAACCTATGCACTCCGATGTTCATAGCAGCACAATTTACAATAACCAAGTGCTAGAAGCAACCAAGATGCCCATCAGTAAATGAATGGATCAAAAAACTGTGGTACATTTACACAGTGGAATTCTATGCAGCAGAAAGAAAGAAGGAGCTCCTACCTTTGACCAGATGCCTTTTAAAGTAATAGCACAGTGAGAAAACTGTCTTCTGTGGAAGAAAATTTCAGCACCATCAAACGTGAGTTAGAGTCCTCTTTTATTCTGAAATATGCATATGAGTTGATTTTGGAGGTGTGGGGTGGAGGTGAGAGGAGTTGTGTTTTCCCATGGTGTGGATCAAGGCCAGCACTCCAGAAGAGCCTTCCACCTGCTGAGCTAGTCATCACCCCAATCTTGCATCCCCTGTGCTAGGGTTGCAAGTCAGTTCTGGATGGATGTGTTTTACTTCACATTTAAGCTCCTTTAGTTTCATTTCTAGGCGTCCAGTTGTACTTGTTTCTTCCAGGCAATCCTTGAGGTAAACACCTGGAATTTTATTTGAAGAGCTAGAATCTGAGCCCTCTTCATCAGTCGCTGTATTTGGGCTCTGCAGCTGGAAGGCATGCTTACTCACATTGTTTTTTTTACCATACAGGAAATCCTCCTGGGAATTCAGGGTACATGTGGTACCTTTGAAGTACCACAAGCAATTTTCTCTTTCCTACTTTCCTCCGTGTTTTGTTACATTATTTTAATTGATGTAGTTTGTCTGATGTATTATATTAGGAGAGCTTGAAGGATGATGTGTTTAGCACACAATGTCTCTTATGATTAAATTTCTTTGCAGAAACACAACGCCTCAGTGTTGACTCTGCTCACTCCCCCCGGTGCTTGGTTTCAATGATGCAAAACAATGCTTTGCATGTTGTGCAGGAAAATCACTCAGACACCCCATCTCTCATGTTCCTGCCCCAGAGCTGGAAATTCATAACTCAAATTTGTTTCAAGTTTTAAAACTCTAATATTTATGGCACATATTTTCTCCCTTTATGAGTCCTGCATGTCTAGTTAAGCCTTTGATGATAGAAATTTCTATGTACATTCACATACAAATGTACTTTGTGGGTAGAAGCAGACTTTTATTATTTAATGATGGAAGGGCACTCTACCTCTGATAAAATTGATCTAATTAGTATGTAATTTAAGTCCAAGAAATGTAAGGACTAATACCAAGCCTGCTAACCCAAATTTTTATATTAGTTGAAATTTCTTTTAATGGTAATTCCTTGAAGCTTAATGACACTGACCTTTTCCTTTCTCCTTTATATCTCCAACATGCTTGTAATTACAAAATATCCAGAAACAACTGTAGGAGTCTCTTAGCCTTGTGATTTGCTCCAGAAAATAAAAATGAGAAAGACCCCCTTCCTTTGCCACTAGTATTTAAGTCCAACCAATTCACAAAGTCCCTGGAATGAATCTTAAGACTAAAAGGACATGTTTACTTATTTTGGTCTGAGAGAGAATATCAAGGAGATGCAGCATTAAATACTATTTCAGAAAAAATGCATGCAAACATGAATAAAAATAATCCTGTCTTTTCTGGCTATTTTGAGCATTTCTTTTGGAATGTCTAAGATTTGCTTTTTTATTTTTTTCCACGTGTGATGCATTGCCCTTTTTTCCTCTTTCTACTTCCTTTTATCCATTTAATATTTAAATTGTGCTTAAATGAACCTAGAAACATGCATTTCTTGAATAAAATAGTCAACTAATGTATTTATGATGATCTGTCTGCTTTGTGGTCAGGCAATCTCTGACCTTTGAAAAGGTGGAACAGATTTTGCTGTGTTTAGTGAAGCGCAAGCAAGAAGCCCAATCAGCCAATTTATGTTTGATTTGATCACAAGCATGTCAGAGTTGATTTGGTCAACCCAGGTTAGGGTGAGAGAGAGGCAGAGAATTGCTAGAATTGGAACAAGCAAGGGTTGTTTTCAGCCTGAGTGATGCACAAAATCCATGCAGAACTCTTATGTATATTTTCAGTATAGTGAATGAGATTCAGAATTTGGAACCATAAGTTGACAATATAGTTTGGACTGCACAACACAAAGGGTTCTGGAATTCATGAGAGGAATGGCCATAGGTAGTTATATGTTTACCAAGCTGAAAAGTGGCCACTCCTGTTTGTGGTCTAAGAAGAGGTGCACCTGCCTTCACCTTTTAGACATTTAAATCTACACATATAAAGGGAATAGTAGTCCTATGAGAAAATGTAAAAGTTGTTTGATTTACAGTAGAAATCCTCTGCTGCATTATTTGTGGTAAAAACCTGAATCCACTTAGGATTGGGTTAGAGGATTCGCTAGAATCAAGTATTCCATTGGGACCCTTCTCTGCAGCCCAGAAGTAATAGTCTCTTGGGCTTCACTGGTCCTCACAGTTCCTCACCCCACTGCAGTCCCAGGCTTCCCTTCAGTTTAGTTGTCAAGAAGCAGAAGTGTTCCATGGACTTCTGTAAACATCAACATCCAGGGTCATTGGTTGCATTGGTTTAGGAGCTGTCATAAGAGCATAATGAGGAAGGGAACTGCCAGGCTCACTGGTGGGGAGGGAGGACGGAGGAAGGGAGTTGGTGCATGGTATTATGCATGCCGACCGAGTTGTGTTTTTGCTGGCATCCCCTTTCCTTCCTTTGCTCTCTGCTACCACACGGCCCTGCCAACCTGTCCAGTATGCTATGGCAGAGAGATGGCTCTGCAGAGGATCTAAGTTCATTAGTTTCCAAGGTGGGTCTGTGAGGTGTGGTTCTCCCCAGGGAGCCATGGAGAATTTTTATGAATAATTATACCATCTCACAGGGACATTTAAAGGATGCAAATGCCTTGATTGACTTCAGATCTATGAAGTAAGAATTTCAAGATGGGACCTGGGGAGCTGGATTTTTAAAAGTTGTCTAGCAAGCATGATGAGTAAGCAAGGTTAGGAAACACTGACTTATATGAGAAAAGTCATATTAGGCCATTGCAGGGATCATGATCAGTTTTTGCATTTGTTATCTAAAAATCAGGTTAATTCATGTTTTATTCTTATGTAGTCAAATAATTAAGAGAATTGGGAGTTTTAGAGTTTTCTTAAATTTCAGATATCCTTTTCTGATAAGACAATCTTTTTTTTAAAGACTTTATTTATTTATTTTTAGAGAGGGAAGGGAGGGAGAGAGAAAGAGAGAGAGAGAAACATTAATGTGTAGTTGCTGGGGGTCATGGCCTGCAACACAGGCATGTACCCTGACTGGGAATTGAACCTGCGACACTTTGGTTCGCAGCCCGCGCTCAATCCACTGAGCTACGCCAGCCAGGTGATAAGACAATCTTAATATAGAAGGATAAAATAGCTTCAGAGTTTATGTTTGCTTAATGGAACATTGTGATATATTCAAAGATAAGAACACTGCCTGGTTATTAAGTATGAAATATCCACAGGTTAATGGATGAGATCAGCATGTAAGTAAAAAAATTATAATCCAGTGAGGTTCTTTTGGAAAGGCACAGCCTAGCCCTCTGAGTGTTTGTTTGGGCCCAGTGCTAATATTACAGTGGTGTTTGCATCATCCGTGTTGATCACAGGTGGCAAACACAAGGTCCATGGGCCAAATCCTTCCACCTTGTTTTATCCGGCCCTGCACCTTGTTTCTACCTGGTGGCAGTGCCAAGCTCTTGCTTAACTGTTATGGAGTAGTTACATTTATATAGTTCTAAAATTACACGTGGCCCTTTGAAGGCAACCAGGCTGCCTTCAACCAGGCTGATGTGGCCCCTGGTGAAAATGAGTTTGACACCCCTGGTGTAGAGGAAATGAATCATGTCTTTGTAGATATTGGTGTATAGGGTATTGTGAACTAATAGTACACAGATTAATTCTATTGCATACTCTTCAGGTGGACAACCATATGTGCCATACTAAGACAATGGGAAGAACCCAGGGTTCAAATTTAAAAAATGTACTTTCTGGGTCAGCCCTAAGTACTCATAACACTTTAGTGTGCTATCTCTTATGACAGTATTCTCTCTTACTCTATTAGATATTTATGCACCCTGTACAGGGGCATTGTGGTAGATTCCCAATATCCTTTCTACCTTACTCCATTGTGTAGGAGCTATGCAGTTTGCGGCATTGACTCCGAGGTTCCTTGTGGGCCTCTGATTTAGTCACTGGTGGATGACTCATGCCTAAGCCAATCAAATTGTGGCAATTCCTAACCATAGAGATCAATTCAGGAGTTGTCCCATCAGAAACTAAAGGATTTCACTGATAATTCAGGGAGCTGATTTGTCAAGTGCTGGTATAAATGAGCTGTCAATGTGTCTGGGAATATGTTTGCCCACTTACTTTGGACTTGATTATTAGAAAGGATCAGAACCTTCTATGACTTAGTCAGCCTCAGAAACATTGTCCTCCTTATAACTCCAAAGCAGGCAGGTATGTGCTCTGTTAGCTTTTTCTTGATAATTGCACATCCTGGAGTGACTTGCTCATGTATACTGAGGTTGGTGCACATTAGTTTTTCTTCTCATTCTGCTATAAGACAGTAGGTGTGGGGAACACAGATTGGTCCCTGGATCACCTTCACCAGCTTATTTTTGAATGCAAAGCTTTTTTGGGAAGGAGGAAGGTAAGGAGGCAGATTGGAAAGGCCCTCAGACAATATTGACTCTGGACTCTTAATCTGATACAGCTCCTAATCAATGCCTAGAAAGATGAAATATCTTTTCCCAAATGACTATAGAGCCAAGTAATTCTAGAGCTTGTGCTCATATGAGTGTTCTGATTCTTTAGCCACTCCCATTAGGAGATGCCACATACTGAGAGCACCCCAGCCAAGGGCACCATAGTCCCTTATTGAACTACTATAGTGACCTCCTAACTCTTGTTTGCATGTGTACCACACTGGCCCCAATCCATTTTTACCCAGGAGTCTGAGGGAGCCTGATACATTAATCTAATTCTCTTGAATGTCTTTACCTGGTGCCAACCTATTTGGTAGGAAGTACAAGTCTCTGTGCTAGTAGGAAGAGAGAAGAGAAATACAGAAAGGAGTAGAGTAGAGGGGCATTTTATAATTTGTAGAAGACAAATAATCATTAAATCATGAACCTAACAAATCCTCTTCCTCCAGAGAAATTAGTAAGTCGCTCCAACCGGCTGCTTCTGGAAGGATAGGAAGAGAACATGGCCAACAGCCTTGGACTCATGATTTTTAACTTCTCTGGAGCTAAAAGTGGCCACAAGCAAGTGTGGCCTCAAAATCAATGAAAAGCATTTTCAAGTCAAATGCACCCCAGCTAAAAAATAAGGGCATTATGTAGGGCAACATGTCTGTGATTTTCTGAAGCTCTTATAGGATTTCAACATGTAACCATTATAATCTTTATTTGAGGTCTTCCTAAAATATAACAACTCATAGCTTCTGTCTGGGTTATTCTGTAGGTATTTTTGTGGGTTAGCAGAAGAGAAAAATGTGGCTCAACACAGGCAAACAAACATAACATGAAAGATTGATGGACTAGAAGGGCAAAGAAGTGAGAATAAAGAAACAGGGATGCTATATATGGAGCTTACAGAGGAGAGAAGGGGGAGTTTGTTGGAAGTCTCCTTGGGTAGACCTTGAGGGGATGTGAGCAGCAGGAGATGAGGACACTGGGGAGGGCCAGTGAAGCTGGCAGCAGGAAGCAGAAGACACAGCAGCCCAGGGAGGCATCTATCATCTTGCAGGAAACTGAAGGGCTTCCACCACCCAGGCAACTGTAGGCATGCCATCTTGTTAGTTACTGTAAAATGTAGAAACTCAAGCAACTGAAACCAATGTGGCTTTTTTAGTGTGGAAAGTAGTGTTTTGAGGAGTTCCTTAAAGAAGGTGTGGAGGAGGAGGAGAAGCCTGGAGGGTTGGGGTTGGCATTCTTGCTGCCATGCAAACTTGCAAACTTGCACAGAAGGATGTGAGTTAAGAGAGCTGAGAGCACAGGCAATTTGGTTCAGCTGATGAGCATGCGATCACTTCCTCAGCCTTTGGGACTGCTTTTAGCTATTTGTATTTCTCCCTTTGTGCCATGGTAATTTTTGAATTAAACAGTGGAAGTCCTCACTTTCAAGCAATTTAAAAGTTACTTTCTTTTTGAAGGCTTCTGGACTTTGCACCTTCATTCCTAGCAGGGGTCTTTGGCACATAACAGGTGCCTAGTAAGTGTTGAATGAAAGAAAGCACATTATTTTCCATTAACACCTTATGGGAACTAACTCAGCACCTTAGGTCACATCTCACAATCCACCTGGGGAGCAGTACAATTAGGGAGTGTTGCAGAAGGATTCTTTCAGTGAAGCCAGGACATAAAACATACCGGATGGGGGTCATGTCCTTAAGATGACGAGACAAATCAGAGTTTCCTCTGCTCTCTAGAATTTAATAGTCATCACAGATTTTTGCAAGGAAAAGCTTGGTATTGATGACTTAGCATTTTCATTTTGTTCATTAGCTTCCAGAGAACCAAGACATGGTGGAATTTCTAAGAGTGTTGAGGTGAAAATTTAAGCCAAACTTCAAATAAGACTGGGTGTGTGAGGTCTGGAGGCTTCCTTTCTGTCATAGCATCTGCAGTAACTCTTGTCAGATGATAAAACTCCTTTGTATCTTCAAACGCTCCCTCACACCATGAATCAGCACAGATAGGAACAAACTTAGGGAGGACAATTTGGCACAGGTATCAGAAGCTTTAGAAAGTGCTCCTATCATTTGAAGGAGTGATTGCTCATCAGGATTTCAGGGAAAGGAAACAGAGATGTGCATACATAAATGTGTCTCATCAAAGAATGTTGCCACATTGAAAATTGAGAAGGGATTAATCCAAACACCCAGGAAACTGACTAAATTGGTTAAATAACTTATGTACCTTTATTAGATGTATCTGTAATACCAACTAGTCATATAAACAAACAAACAAAGAGACACTTCATCAAGACTGTAATGATGTGGGCCACTTTCATGATACTTTTGTGACAATGTAGCTTATAAAATGGTATACTTGATATTTTTGTGTAAAAATTGAGGGCCACAATGCATACAAAGATAATGATCACTGACACTTTCCTCCAGGTGATAGGAGAATGTTTAATTTTTATTTTTTGTACTGTTATATATTCTGCAGTGTTTTTTGACATTAATGTGAGTTAATCAGGTAGTTAGAAAAATTCCTTCAGAACACAACTTTGTCCCTTCGCTTTTGGCTATAGATTTACAAATTAGAGTAGTCTCCTCCCCACTCCAGAGGCCATGGGTTAAGGTACAGAATTCTATGTGAACATTAATGATGTAGGTACTATGATTATCACTATTTTACACATGAGGATGCTGAATTTAGAGAATTAATTTCCCTATTACATATAGAAAAAACCCCCAGCTAAGTTGGGACTTCAAACCAGGTCTACAAAGCCAGGTATATAATACTGAACTCACACCCCACTTCAGGTGGTGTTTTTAAGTATGAGCTTTCTAGTAACCCATCAATGTGGCATGTGTCTTAATAAATTCAGTGAAAGAACATTAGTGATGAAATCAAGCTCTTGAATTTGAAGACAGTTCTTCACAAGTCAGTTAATGCAGCAGCACTGCAGTGAAATATGCAATTCTGCCTGCAGCCCAAAGCTGTTTCTATCAATATGAAAAGTGAGACTTGAAATTTTGGTTGCCTGCTACTCATTATATGTTGGTTCATGCTCTGTAGTTGTCTTAGTTTGCTTGGGCTGACATAATTAAATACCATAGACTGGCCAGCTTAAACAACAGAAATGTATTTCTCACAGTTTTGGAGACTGGAGGTCCAAGATCAAGGTGCTGGCAGATTCAGTGTCTGGTGAGAGCCCACTTCCTAGTACAAGGGCACTAATCCCATTCATAAGGGCTCCACCCTCATGAATTAATCACCTTCCAAGGACCCCACCTTCAAATACCATTGTTTTGGGGATTAAGATTTCAACATACTGACTTCGGGGGACAGGACCAGAAACATTCAGTGTACAGCAATAGCCTTGGCCTCTTGATGTGATGTGACTAAATGATTTACTTTACAATTTGTAGCTGAAAAAAATGCTATACATGATCTCTGTAGACATTGAAACAAGTGCTCTTTCATTAAAATTTACTAAAAAGGTTTAGAAAAATAATCACTTTTGATACTCCACAAAACAAAGATCAAGGTGCAGTGTCTGCTGCCCTGTTATTCATGTGTAGAGCTGCTGTTGTTTGTACAGTTTTAGAAAATAATAAAATAGAACAACAAAAAGGAAAAGGCCACAAAAACCTTCACTAAAACCTATGGTTTAAAAAGATGTTTTCTTCAAATTCAGGCAAATAAGGTGATTTTTATATGCAAGTCACTGCCCTTTTGTACTTGAAGATATTTGGAATGGAAAATAAGCTGTGGCTTTCAAAGGAAAGCTTCCTGGTACAGCAGCTATTAACACTTTATGAGATTGTTGCCTAATCTTCTCCAAGAACTAAACAACAAAGTGTTTATTGTATCCTGCCTCTGAATAATATGCAAACTCTTCTTCTTTTTCTCCTTCTCCTCCTCCTCTTCCTTCTTTTTGTTCTTCTTCATAGTATGGTTCTGAACAAACTACAACTGCTGACCTTTCCCCCAAACCTATGATCATTACCAGCCCCAGAAACAAGCTCTTGAGCCAAGGATTTGCATGCAAGTAGTTTATTTGGTATGTGGTTCTAGGACACTGGTGGGAGAAAGGGGAAGTGAGACACAATTGCTGAATACAGGGAGGGTTTGATATCAGGCAGATTATCACTATGGGCAACTGTGACATAATCTTGCTGGCACTCCAAAAATCTGGGTAAAACACATGCCTTAGAGTTATTCTGCCTAAAAAACGAGGGAGCTGAGGTACTGATATACCAACTCCCATTAATCATTGGTTAAGACAAGTCCCAGGGGATGTAAATTCTCCAGGCGTCCCAAATTGCTATTGCTGCTCCAACAGTAATGCTATCTCTGGCAGCCAGAGAATGTTCTCAGGCAAAAAAACCCCCAAAAAACAAAAAACAAAAAACAATGCAGGTACTGGCAGTTGGGAGTTGGCATACGCACTAAAGTGTTAAGAGTGAGGGGATATGGGTGGGGTGCTGACAGCATCTGCTGCAGATTTATTTGCCAAATTAGTAGTTGGATGCAAAAATGTATTTTCTGCTACTCCCTGAAGCTAGGAAGCATACATAGAAAACTTTGGGTAAAGTGGTCTGACCATATTTAAGAGTAATTTGTTATCTAGAAACATTAAGAAGAGGCATATCCAAACACCAATTTAGAGAAAGTGCCTCACAAGCATACACAGAGACAAGTACAAAATGTCTATTGCAGCATTTTTGGTCAATGAGAAAAATGGAAATAACTCATAAATTCTTCAACAGAAAAAGTTGAATGCAAAAAGGAAGCTGATGAAGGACGGATCCAGATGATCACGTACATAATGTTTAAAACATGAAAAACAGTATTGTAGATTGTTTATGAGTACATACATATGCTGTAAAAACATAAAACATGCATGGGAATGATAAACACCAAGTTTGGAAGACAGTTGCCTAGATATTTTCCTCTCAGGAGGGAGGGAAACAGATGGATGAAGGGAGAGGGACATGGGAGCCTCAAACCATATCCAGAATTATTTCTTTTTTTAGAACAATTATCTGAAGCAAATATGGCAAAAGATTAAGATTTGACAAAGTTTAATCGTAGGTTCATGGATGTTCTTTTGAATATTCTCTACTTTTCTGTATACCTAAGACATTTCATCCTAAGACAGGAAAAAAAGTGAGAACAAAACAAAACAAAAGATTAATTTTTTGTAGCATTCATATTTTTACCATTTTTGGGGGGGGGATAGAATTGTGCAATTGAGTGGTGGAATGTGGATTTTTTTCCTGTGGTGGAATTTCAGTTTAAATGTTGAACTACCTAGTTCAAATGTTGGATTTTTCTAGTTCTAATTTTTTTTTAATAATTTTTTTAAAGATTTTATTTATTTTATTTTTAGAGAGGGAAGGGAGGGAGAGAGAGAGAGAGGGAGAGAGAGAGAGAGAGACAGACAGACAGACAGACAGACATCAATGTGCAGTTGCTGCGGGTTATGGCCTGCAACCCAGGAATGTACCCTGGCTGGGAATCGAACCTGGGACACTTTGGTTCCCAGCCCGCGCTCAATCCACTGAGCTACGCCAGCCAGGGCCTAGTTCTAATTTTTAATTCCAAAGTTGTGCATGCTGTGTGATTGCACTCACTTCAGAAACCTACTTATCTCCTTCCATTCCCAAGTTTTTTGATGAAGAAATAAAATTCCTTCAGAGAAATGTCAAGAAGTATTATCTGGTAATACAGTATGTGTCAAGTCCAAGCTGTTGGTCAGAAGCACCAGACATAAAACACAGGACCTAAGGAAGAGAAGGAGAGAGAATGGGTGCTTTTCAAGACTTTCATTCTAGAATTTTGTACATTTGCATATGTATTAAATTCCTGTCAAAACTCAGTCATCTGCAACATTCCAAATTTCTGGGGGAAAAGCAATAAAGCAAAGCTGGAGAATTTGTTACGAGTTGCCTGAGGAGGTCAGGAGGCTGTGTGCATGAACAGTGAATCAGTACGAACTCGCCCAGTCTTTCTTGGACAACCTGGCTTCCAGGTTGTTCCCACCCTCTCTTTCCTTGGGGTGGGAACTGCCTTAGGCCAAATGGAGAAGAAAGCGTAGTTTGTCTTGGGCACTCCCTCTTCAACACACCTGCCCATGGAAGGCTAACCGCAAGCTGACAAATCCTTTTCAAATAGATGATGTATTCACATGGATTCAAATGCTAAAAGTACAAAAGGGGTTACAGTGATAAGTCTTTGTCTTACCTTTCTTCTTCAGGCACCCACTTTCCTAACCTGGAGGCAGCAGACACTGGGAGAATGCTCTATGTACCATTCCAATAATATTTTAGGACTATCCAAACAAGTATCTGAATATGTTTTTAAAAACACAGCATAAAATGCATGTAGTTCTACACCTTCCACTTTCCATTGAAGATATATCTTGAATATTGGGTCATATGAGTATATTAAAATGTTATTTGTAAAAATAATGCATAATAATCTATTTTTGCATCTTGATTGCTTTTTCATTTTTTCAGTTTTCCTTTTTGGATCACTTTTCATTTTTCAATTACAGTCGACATACTATATTATATTAATTTGAGGTGTACACCCCAGGGTTAGACATATAATTTACTAAGTGATCATCCCAATAAATCTACCCATCTGACACCATACATAGTTATTAGAACATTAGTGACTATATTCCCTATGCTGTACTTTACATCCTGTGACCCTTCCGTAACAACTAATTTGTACTTCTTAATCCCTTCACCTTTTCCACCCATCAACATAATTTACCAAAATAGTCAATAGACATGTTAAGTGCTTTCAAATATTTTGCTACTACAGGTAATATTGCAATGAATATGCTTCACGTGCACTGTACTTGTAAAATAAATTCCCAAAGGTAATTTCCAGGTCAGACAGTATGTATATTTGTAACTATGACAGAAATGGCTAGATTGCTCTCCCTAAAAGTGGTACTGGTTTATACTCCCACCAGCAACATATGGAAATAAGTGCTTATTTCCCCAAATTCTTACCAGTAGTCTATTATCATACTTATTTTTATAGTTATTGAATTGATACATGAGAATGGTAGTTCAGTGTGCATTTAATTTGCATTTCTCCTATTACCTTTTCACTTGTTAAGTCATTTTTGACATGGGAAACTTGCTTTCTGGGGTACTAGACATGGTGAAAATTCCTGTTGCTATAACACACACAGTTTTTGGACAAATTACAATGTGTTTTTTAGTACAATGCTGAATATCCAATAAAAAGAAGGAAAATTAGCCCTGGCTGGTGTGGCTCAGTGGATTGAGTGTCAGCCCATAAACTTAAAAAAAAAAAAGAAGGACAATTATAAAGGCAAAATGGTGATAGCAATAATAACAACAAGAGTGATCAGACCAGGCATGTGAACAGAAGAAAGTGAAGTTTTAGAGTTGCCTTGGGCAAAAATGCTAGTATTGGCAGAGGCAGGGTTGAATGGGAGAGAAAACTGGGAAATGGGGCTGCTGGCCCTGGAACTCCTGCATGAGCTAGGACCCTGTGAGGGAGCTATGGGTGAAGAATAACATCATGATGATATTAATAAGGATGATGATGATGATGACTATACTGAGGTCTTCCTTTGTTCATCTACAACCATGAACCTGATATAATTTAGATTCTGCTGTTCAGATTGATGCTGGCCTTGAATGTGAGTGAATTAAAGTAGTTCCATATATGTAGCTCCTAGAGCCCATCAGAAAATATAAATCTTGATAGAGGAAGGAACAATAAATATGAGCACACCATAAAAATGACTAAATACATGAGAAAACAAGCCAATATGACTGAGTCAGCAAAAATAATTACTAGGAGATGTGGACTACCAGGACAGAAGATATTAGGATTATCAGGTAAAGACTAGGCAAATACTCTGTGTCAATGAAATGTTTACAGATGGTATAACAATGTCAAGGAACAGGAAATAATAAAGAATATCCAGGCAGATTTTCAAAAGAACCAAATTGAATCTTTAGAAACAACAACAACAAAATAATTGTAATTCAAACTCTAGATATATCATGCATAGATAGTAGAACTGTAAGCAAAAGTAAGGAAGAGATCACAGGATATGTCAGGGAAGTATTTCCTGTAGTGGGGAGGAGTAGAGGTGTGATTGAACAGGAATAAGTGGAGATTTCTGGAGTACTTGTAATGTCTTAATCCCTGACCTGGTATGGAGATGTTGGACTTATATAGTTATTTAATCTGCTGAAGTTTATGTTTCATACACCGCTTTAGACTAAATGTTTGTGTTCCCTCAAAATTCACATCATTAGGTGATTTTGTCATTATGGGAACATCAAACCTAGATGGTACAGCCTACTACACACTCTGGCTGTACAGTATACTACATGTACATGTTACTACACTGAATGCTACAGGCAATTGTAACACAATGGTATTTGTGCATCTAAACATATCTAAACATAGAAAAGGTACAGTAAAAATGCAGTATAAAAGACTTTTTTAAGTGGTATACTTGTATAGGGCACTTACCATGAATGGAACTTGCAAGATTGTTTTGGGTAAGTGAGTGAGTAGTGAGTGAATGTAAAGACCTAGGACATTACTGTATAGTACTGTAGACTTTATAAACACTATGCATCAGCATCACCACAAGCATGTGAGTAGTGTATTGTGCCATGACATTATGATGGCTACAACATCTCTAGGCAATAGGAATTTTTCAGCTCCACTATAATCTTATGGGACCACCATCGTATGATGTGGTTGGTTGTTGACCAATGAGGTGCATACTGTATATCTAATTGGAGTTCCATAAGGAAAGAACAGACAGTATGAGGAACTACTTGAAGAAATAATGGCTGAGATTTGCCCGAACTGAAAGAAATCATGAATTCAAGATGGAAGTAACACTATGTATACCAACAATGGTAAATAAAGAGAAATCTCCCCCTAATCACATACAGTTATAAAACTGCAGTCATTGAGGAAAAAAAAACCATTTTCACCTATAAAAGAATCACCCAGATAAAGGGGACTATCTGTTAAATGTTGTCAGAAAATAACCCTCAACCTAACATTGTATTCTCAGAAAAACTATACTTCAGGGACAAGGGTAAATTATAGGAGCTTCTAAGGGATTTATTTAGGATGAAGGAAAATAAATTTAGAATCAATGTTTAAGATGCAGAGTAAATGGTGATCATATACATTTATAAAAGCACATGAAAATATAAATGCATGTTATCTTTATAAATTAACAATATGAAAATATTGTCTGAAATATTTCAGAGAAATAGTCTTTCAGGTGGGAAAAAATTTTAGAGCTGTATTATAAGCTCTTTGAATTTGTTAGGAAAGAGTTAAAATATTGATTAATTTTATACTTTGTTAAGTATTCATGGTAAATTTTTAAGGCTTTACTTCTAAACCAGTAGAAGAGAAAATAATTTTTTAAATTGAAATTATTGGGATGACATTGGTTAATGAAATCATATAGGTTGTAGGTATACAATTCTATAAACATCATGTGTATATCATATTGTGTATTTATCACTCAAAGTCAAGACTCATTCATCACTATTTATCCCCCTTTATCCTTTTCTACCTCCCCTCAACCCTCCTTTCCCTCTGGTAATCACCATACTATTGTCTATGTCTATGAGGGTTTTTTTTCCTTAATCCCTTCACCTTTTTCACCCAGCCCCCTAGCCTCCCTTCCCTTTAACAGCTGTCAGTCTGTTCTCTATATTGGGTTTGTATATTTTGTTCATTGGATTACACATATAAGTTATTTGTCTTTCTCTGACTGGCTTATTTCACTTGGCATAATACCCTCTATGTCCATCCATACTGTTGCAAATGGTAAGATTTCATTCTTCTTTAATGCTGAGTAATATTTCATTGTGTATATGAACATAGATGCAAAAATCCTCAGCAAAATATTAGCAAATTGAATCCAATGATGTATAAAGTGAGTTATACACCATTTTACAATGAAGTGGAATTTATTCCAGGTATACAAAGCTGGTTCAACATTTGAAGATCAATTAACATGATCTACCAAATCAGCAGGCTAAAAAAGAAAAATCATGTAATTACAAGGCCTGTCCAGAAAGTACCCAGCAATGTACTAAGAAAAATGACATTTATTGAAGAAGTTTCAAGATACAAGAAATACTGTACACAGGACAATGACATCTCAGTCCCCTTCAGAGTAGGCACCTCAGGACCTCACATAGTTCTCCCAGTCGCCATCAGCTGCCCCATCATATTTTTCTGAATCTCATCAAAGGTCTGAAATCTCTTTCCCTTCAAAGGTGATTTTAGTTTTGAGGAAAGCCAGAAGTCACAGGGCACCAAATCTGGGCTGTAGAGGATCTGAGTCACCTGGGTCATTTGATGTTTCACCAAAAATCTCTGCACCAGATATGATGCATGAGTGGACGCATTGTCATGATGAGGCTGACAATCACCAGTTGCCCATAGCTATGATCTTCTGAATCATCTGAATAGTTTCCATGGAGGAATGATCAAGCTTAACACAAAATTTGATGCAGATTCATTGCTCTCCTTGCTCAGTCATTTTGAATGTGACAGCCACACAGTGCACATGCTCACTCAATGGCATCTATTACCCCCACTGACTAGTACAGTGAAATCATCATTGTTCACACATGCACATTCCAGTCTACTCTCATTGGCTACCAGTTTACATCGATGTCATGAAAACCATTCTCATTATATTAACAATGGCTGGGCTTTTTCTGGACAGACCTCATATATCAATAGATGCTTTGAAAAGTCTTTGACACTCTGAGATATAAAAAATTGCTCTGTGGATTTTTAAAACTGATTTTTAGAGAGAGAGGAGGAGAGAGAGAAAGAGAGTGAGAGAGAGAAATATGGATTTTTTTGTTCAACTTATTTATGCATTCATTGGTTGCTTCCTGTATGTTCCCTGACCAGGGATCAAACCTGTAACCTTAAGGTGGATCAGGATGAGGCTCTAACCAACTGAGCTACCTGGCCAGGGTCCTTGTGGTTTCTTCTAGTACTGGCAGATTATATACATGTTTAGGTATATATATATAAACCATAAAAGTACATATATTTCATTTATCTAGTATTTATCCTTGTATGATGGGTGAATTATGAAACTTTTTGGATTTTTATTTTTCCCCAGATTTTTAATGTTATACCATGCCCAATTTGTTGACTAATCTATCTTTTTTTATTGATTTGAGATGTTAATTTTATCAGATACTGAAATTCTTGGATGTATTTGGGCCTATATCTGGATTTTCAATGCTTACTTGATTTTTTAATATCTCCATGCTAAACCTTATTGAAGGTGTTGTGGTTTTATAATGTGTTTAATATGTCATAAGGTTAGTCCCCTTATATTATTCTTTTTTTAAAGAAATTTTCTCAATATGTTTTTATTTAGTTTTCCATATAAACTTTGGCTCTTCTATGAAAAATGTTGGCACTTTTATTGAAATAGTTTTATATTTTGGGCTTAATCCAGGGCAACTTGACATCTTTCATCACCTATTCAACAATTGCTTATTGTGCACCTATTTGTCTTTGCAGTGTTCTAGGTGCAAGGATAGGACAATGAACAAAACAAGAAAAATACTGCCTTAGAGGATATAATATTTTAGGTGGAGAAAGAGGCAATAAAGAACAAAGAGACTCAAGTAAAATATACAGTATATTAGATGGTAGTAGGAGCTAAGGAGAAAATTAAAGCTGAAATATGTTATTGGGAGTATGGGAGAATGGGTTGTAATTTGTTTTCTTTTTCTATTGTTGTTCATGTACAGTTGTCTCCATTTTCCCATCACTACTTTCCCCTGCCCCATCCACCCCTACCTCCCACCCTCAATCCTACCCCCCTTTGGCTTTGTCCATGGGTCCTTTATACGTGTTCCTTGATGACTCTTTTCCTTCTTTCCCCTGTTACCCCCTCCCCTCTGGTTATTGTCAGTTTGTTCTTTATTTCAATGTCTCTGGTTATATTTTTCTTGCTTGCTTGTTTTGTTTTTTAGGTTCCACTTATAGGTGAGATCATATGGTATTTGTTTTTCACTGCCTGGTTTACTTCACTTAGCATAACACTCTCTAGTTCCATCCATGCTATCACAAAGGGTAGGAGTTCCTTCTTTCTTTCTGTTGTGTAGAATTCCATCATGTAAATGTACCATAGTTTTTTGATCCACTTATTTACTGATGGGCACCTAGGTCATTTCTAGCACTTGACTATTGTAAATTGTACTGCTAGGAATATTGGGGTGCATATGTTCTTTTGAATTGGTGTTTCAGGATTGTTAGGGTATAGTCCCAGCAGTGAAACTGCTGGGTCAAAAGGCAGTTCCATTTTTAGTTTTCTGAGGAAATTCCAAACTGTTTTCTACAGTGGCTGCACTAGTCTGCATTCCCACCAACAATGTACTAGGGTTCTCTTTTCTGCACAACTATTATGATAGCCATTCTGACCAGCATGAAGTGCTATTTCATTGTGGTTTTAACTTGCATCTCTCTGACAGCTAGTGATGCTGAGCATCATTTCATATGTCTCTGGGACCTCTGTATATCCTCCTTGGAGAAGTGTCTGTTCAGGTCCTTTGCCCATTTTTTAATTGGTTTGTTTATCTTCCTGGAGTGGAGTTGTGTGAGTTCTTTATATATTTTGGAGATCAAGCCCTTTTCTGAGATATCATTGGCAAATATATTTTCCCATACAGTTGGTTCCCTTTTCATTTTGCTGATGTTTTATTTAGCCATGCAGAAGCTCTTATTTTGATGAAGTCCCATTTGTTTATTCTTTCTTTTATGTTCCTTGGTCTGGGAGACAGATGGGTGAAAATATTGCTGTATGGAATATCTAAGATTCTCCTGCCTGTGTTCTTCTCTAGGACTTTTATGGTATCACAACTTATATTTAAGTCTTTTAACCTTCTTGAGTTTATTTCTGTGTATGGTGTGAGTTGGTGGTTTAGTTTCATTTTTTGCATGGAGCTGTCCAGTTCTCCCAACACCATTTGTTGAAAAGACTATTTTTACTTCATTTTATGCTTCTGCCCCCTTTGTTGAATATTAATTGACCATAGAGACTTGGGTTTATTTCTGGGCTCTCTGTTCTGTTCCATTGGTCTTTGCATCTGTTCTTATGTCAGTAGCAGACTGTTTTGATATCTATAGCCTTGTAATATAGTTTGATGTCAGGTATGGTGATCCATCCTACTTTGTTCTTCTTTCTCAAAATTGCTCCAGCTATTTGGGGTCATTTATGGTTCCATATACATTTTTGAAGCATTTGCTGTATATCTGTGAAATATGTCATTGGTATTTTAACAGGGTTTGCATTGAATCTATAAATCACTTTGGGTAGTATGGACATTTTGATGGTGTTGATTCTTCCAGTCCATGAACATGGTATATGCTTCCATTTATTTGTGTCTTCCTTAATTTCTTTCTTCAGTATTGTGTAGTTTTCTGAGTCAGGTCTTTTATGTGTAATGGGTTGTAATTTTAAGAAAAAGTGGCCAGAGTTGGCTTCAGTGTGTAGATACATTGGAGAAAGACCTGAAGGATCGAGGGAGCAAGCTATTTGAATATTTGGAAAGAGCATTCCAGGAAGAAGGAACAGCCAGTGCAAAGATCTAAAGCCCTAGCATCTCTAGAGTGTTCAAGCAAAAACAAGGAGGTGGTGTGGCTGAAGCAGAACAAACAAAGGCAAGAGTGGTTGAGATGATGCAGAGAAATACCTGGGGCTTCAGCATTCAGAGACTGATAGCCATTCTCAGGACTCTAGGTCTCATGCAAAAAAAGCCTAGATGCAAAGGAGTCTGGAAATGTTTTTATCATCACAATATATGTTATAGGAACCTATGCTGAAAGTCAAATGGAGTGAGTGTTGAACTGTTTCCAGTACCTACCCTAAAAACTATACTGATTCTGTGTGTGTGTGTGTGTGTGTGTGGTGGTGGTGGTGGTGGTGGTGGTGGTGGTGGTGGTTGGGAGGGTATGTTAATTATTTTTATGTTTATTTTTAAAGATTTAATTTATTTATTTTTTGAGAGAGAAAAGAGAGGGAGGAAGAGAGAGAGAGAAACATCAATGTGTGGTTGCTTCTCCTGTGGCCCCCACTGGGGACCTGGACTGCAACCCAGGCATGTGCCCTGACTGTGAATCAAACCGGTGACCCTTTGATTCTCAGCCTGCACTCAATCCACTGAGCTACACCAACCGGGGCAGGAGGGGAATGTTTAAAATGTAAAAGCCACTTTAATTCCACTTCAGTAATTTTCAGGTACAAATAGCCTACATTAGAAATGCAAAGTAACCAGGAAAATTACTTGCACTTTATACAAATAACAATATGTGAACAGGAACAAACTAGGACACTTGAGTTAGGGAAAAATGAGGAGAATAGAAAGGGAGATGAGTCAGTTTATCACAAATATGGGCTACAGATGCAATTGCCTCAAATTTATCTTTCCATCAATGTTTATTGATTATTGTAGGTGATATGTATCATAGTTGTGGCTACCCGTCATCTTTTTCAAAGCTTTTCTATACTTGGGGAAATGCAGAGGTTATGAAGTCTCACTAAAGTGACCAATTGTCCTGGTTTTCCTGGGACTGAGGGTCTTCCCAAGATGTGGGACTTTAATTGCTAAAACCAGTAGAATCCTTGCCAAGTGGAGATTAGCTGGTCACCCAAGGTCTTATCTCCCATTTGTAGAATCAGAGCTCACATTCCCAGGCTCTTTGAGGGCCAGGATGTGGCATGTAACCAAGGTTCTGCTATTTAGAATAAAAACCCCATCCAAGACTTGAATTCAGAGCTGAGTTAGGGAGAAAAAAGGCTTGCAGTGAGCTTCCATTTGTTGGCAGGGGTGACTCTCTGCTGGCTGTCTTTCATGGGTGAGGCAGTGGCTGCAAGTTTGGGTTCCTGGTGCAGAAGAGCTGAAGGCTAGAAGCCCTATCATTTGCAATCATGCTGCAGTCCCAGAACTAGGGGCTTGGTAGTGGCAACAGCAAGGCAGCAGTGGCATCTCTCCCCAAATTAGGCTAATCTGCATCATGGTTTTGGCATTTTTCCTGGAAGCTATGCCTTGGATTTGTTTCTACAGCCTTACCAGTAATTCCAGAACTACTGGATATTTTTCAATAAACCATTTTCCTGCTTAAACTCACAAGAGAATGGATTCCATTGTTTGCTTGTCAGAATCCTGACCAATAAAATAAAAATCTGAATGCTTCATGTAATGGGATAGTAGTTATAGCTCCTTTTAAGTATATACTTTATTCACTAAGTTTTTTGGTTTTTTTGTATATATCATGCAGGAAGGGATGAGAAAAACTACAGAAGGGAGATTCTGCCATAATTTCATGTTCCTAACATATATTAATCAAATGTGTGGTGCTGTTCATTCTTCTATTCTTTTTTTTATGCCCTTGTGCCCCATTGGGTTTGCTAAGCAAATGGGTATATTCTGTTTTGACATAGGGTGAAAAAATGTGGTAAATATGTAAGAAGTGTGTTTATTTCCATTGCTTTAATATTTTCTCACTTTTTATGTACTTAGGTCTTTAAATAAGATCACTTGAAAAGATTTCCTAAATTGCAAGTCAAATTCTGTATTTCTTTTAAAAATAAGCTTTTTATTTTGGAATAATTTTTAATGTACAGAAAAGTTGCAAAGATAATACAGATTCCCATGTATGTTTTACACAGCTTCCTTTTTGCTACCATCTTACATAATCATGGCATTGCTCTTAATTTTCCAGGACACCCAAATTATAATGAAATGTTGGACCTTGAAATATCATATATTATTAACACCTTGAAAGCAGCGTCTCATAAATAAACAGAGGGCATTTGGAATTTAACAACAATGTCTTTCTTTGTTCTTTGCACCTGATATTGTTATATATTTTGATGTAGAAGCCTCTGCTGCCAACAGTCTTTGCTCCATGCAGATTTCATTCCGCCCTTGCTGTTTCTTGTTAGCACCAGTGTCCTTGGACAGTATGTGAAGACCGTAGCTAGAACTTGAGAAGCCACTCAAGTCTATATTGTATTGGAGGTAGTCCATTACAAATGTAAGCTCAGCATTTCAACATCTAGTTTACACAACTAGGAAAAAGAGGAGAATTGGTAATAAAGGCTGGATGTCCAATCCACCTGGACTTACAGTGCAGAGAACAGAGCTTTTCTGACATTATCATGCACATGAGAGACTCTTGCTCAAATGTAGATTCTGATTCAGCAGGTCTTGGAAGGGGGCTGAGATTCCCCATTTCTAACAAGCTCCCAGTGATTCTCTCATGCTTGCTGGTCTGGTGGACCACAAATTGAGTAGCAAGGCTGTGAAGACTGTTTCCTTGGTCTAGATGGCATTAGAAGAGTCCTCTTTGCCATGGCTGATGCTAATCTCAAGGCCAGAATCAAGTGGAAGTTCAAGGTGACATTGTCTTTCTTATAACATAGATTTGCACCACAGGCTTGTATATTTCTCCTCACATATGAACAGCTTCTGAAAACAGTTAAATATTACAAAAATATAATAGATTTAGATGGCTGATTATGACCATTTAAGTTCAGACCTTAAGACCCTGGAGAGGAAGAAAAGTAAAATTTATGGAGTGTTTACCATGGGACTTTGGAGATGTTGGAAACTTATAGGTTTATTGAACATGAGAGTTGAAAATGTCCTCCACAGTCACATACCACATTAAGGATAAAACAGGGATTAAAATGAATTATTTTGTATTAGGACTCAACTTAACATTTTGTAGAAGACTTTCATGTAGTTTGATAATACTTAGTGGCTATTTATTTAAGGAATCTATGACCATGTCAAGTAGAATAGAGAAAGAATTGGGTGTTTGGGGATATTTATAAATCAAATCAGTTCTCAATTGTGGTCAAAAGGATTGATATTACTATTGTTTAAATTTCCAAGCCAAATCAAAAGTTTGACTAAGAATAGAAACTGCTACCCATGATATAAAAATGTGATTTAAATTTAGAAATAAAAGACCCACTTTAAATCAGAGCTACTATACACTTTGTGTGCTTATGTGCAATTTATTCTAAAGGACCACATTTTAAAAACCACATGCAACATCTCTATTTTCTGTAAACTATTAAATATCAAACCAGAAACATGGAATCTATTTTGAAAAACAAGTCAAATGTCACAAAGCATACTAAAGTTCACAATCCTTCAAAATTCATACCTGCAGGGTCTCTCTCCTACCTAGGAAAAAAAAGAATATTTTCTGACTATAAACTCCTTAAATGTTATGAGAGTTGAAAGGTGAATGTCTGCTTGAGGGTGTAACTTTAGTGCAATAATAATCAAATTAGATACTCATAAAGGAGTCTGTGTGGTTTTATGTTACCCAGAGAATCAGTGAACTTCTAGCCATGGGCTGGGAGACACCCAAGGTGAGGGAGACACCCAAGGGATTTCGCACTCTGCAGAGGTGACTTCTGAGCAGTGTGCATGTTCTTTATAGGAAAAGAGCTGTGGAGTGGAAAAGCCCATCTTCTCTTTTCCATGCAATGTTAAAAGTCCACAGTGGGTTTCTCTCTCTGAATAGGACACACCTCAGATTCTAATCTATTAGAGAATTAAACTGATGATTTATTATAATAGCAATAGAATTCAATACAGTATTATATGTATTCATTTCCTATTGTTTCATAACAACTTATTGTAAACTTAGAGGCTTCAGAAGGCTGGAATCAGTATGCCAGCCAGGTTACATTCTCATCAGATGCTTGATTGGAGAAGATTCTGCTTCCAGGATTCCTCAGGTTGTTGGTAGAATCTGTCTCTTTGGGGTTGTAGGACTGAGGTCTTGTTATCTTCCTGGCTGTTGACTGGTGGCTGCTTTAAGGTGCTAGAGACTGCCAGCAGTTTCCTGTCACATGTCTCTTTCAATAGGCAGCTTACAATATGACTATGTGCTTCTTCAAGGCCAGCAGGAAATTATCTCTCTTCATTCTACTAAGATGGTGTCTTCTACAATATAACTATAGGAATGACATCCTGTCACCTTTGCCATATAACAGCCTAATCATAGAAGTGACAGCCCATCACTTTTGCCATATTCTATTGGATTGAAACAAATCACAGCTTCTATTCATACTCAAAATGAGGAAATTATGCAAGGGAGTGACTCATTAGGAGTCATCTTAGGGTGTATCCACCACAAATAGTGAGAAATGGGGCAAGATTTGCTTCATTCCATATCATACCTTATTTACCTTTGAGGGCCTGGGTCATAGCAGGCATGTAAGGAACTCAGGAACAGTGATCCTTCTGGAATGAGCCCCCTTTTGCTGCCTTCTGTGACAGATGATGCTGGAGGCAAACAGGAAGGGAATTAAAGAGATGATATTTCCCAGGCTACCTTCCAAATGAAACCCTGAATAATAATAATATCTATAAAATTAAAAGAAAACTCCAAAATCATAAGAAAAAATGTGAACTCTGCTGCTTTTGTCACCTCAGTGATTGTGCGAATCATTCTATTAGTGTCTGGAGTTTTTAAAAATTATTATTACATGTGACATATAGTATTTTTTTATATCAACCACGATCAAGATCTCACTCAGTGAATACTGTGGTGACTCTTGGTATGTTTGTACCATCTTTGAAAATCTGCTCATCAGTGTGGCCTTTAGATGGGCAAGGAGACAGCCAAGGATACAGTTGTAGAGGCCGTGCACTATATAACCCCAGGGGTGCCATTTACAGAGGCAACAATGTCTGTTCCAAGCACTCCCTCTGAGGGAAGAGAGTCCATTATCACCCTATTCTCCCCAGTGTCAGCATTATTCCTAGTAAGAATATTCTGCATATCAATGGATCTCTTCACATACAAAGCCAGCTGAGCTTCAGAGCCACCCAGATATATTATTCTAACTCTACAGAAGAAGGTTTACATAAGTTGCCTAGTGTCTAACAATGTAAGAAACAAGGCCAGAGCTGGAATGCCAAAATAGGCATTTAAGAAAGCATCCTACTTTTCCCCCAAAGTCCCACCTTACTCCTTATAGACCCATTTTGAAAAACCTGTCCTGCCCACAGCTCCAGATAAACCAGGATTGTGCACACAGCCTGCACAGGTAGTTCCTTCTAGAGGTGTTAGACTGTCTCACCCTGTTAAAAAACTCTTCAACTAGCTCTAACCCACAAAAAAGTGTTCAGGAAACTTCACTGCCCTCTTGGGTAGAGTGCTTCTGCTTTTGTTCCACATGTCCATTACCTGGTGACACATTCACATTTCCGTGTTGGCTCATGGCAGCTGGGCTTCCTTTTGCTCCCCTTTACAAATTACATGGAGCTTAGAATTGGCCATTTACTTGACATCTTGAGCAGAATTCATGCATTTTCACTTCAACAAACATTTATTGGGCCCAATGTCTAAACCACTGAGCTAGGGAAATGAAATCTCTCTCAGTCCTGTCATCAATGAATTTTAAAATTGCCTTCTCAACCTCCAAGGGTATTGATGGTGTTGTCCCCAATCCTGTAAGGATTCTGTAACTGGCACATGATTAATTCTGTTAGTAGTGGCAGACTTCACTATGTCTTCAGGGAAGATATGTTTCATTTTGGCTCTTGCCCGTTGTATGTGGTTAGAGAGTCAACGATGGGAATTTAAGAGAGTTTTCTTTAAAAAACACAGTAGGAGAGAAAAATATTTGGTCAGCTTTTCAAAGTGGAAATAACCATAGGGGAAAGTGCTGCAGCAGGTATTTCCCTTGACTTTTTTAGGACTACATACTGCATGTGTTCTTTAGAAGTAGAATCAAAAAGGAAATGTGGATGGAAATTCTTTGTCTAGGGTTTATCACATGAATATGAAAGAACGACAAAAACTCTCTATAGGCTGAGTGCTACTCTCCTGAAATATCTGCTGTTCTCACTTGATTACCATTGTTAGCCTAATAGAATGTACTTGCATTTTGTAACTGGTAAGACCTATGCTGGGTTTATTTACTCACTGTCCCAATGTGCTCTATTAGAGTTTTCTTCTGCAAATATTCACTCCCCTTGCACTCAGTCACCAGCATAGAACTACATTTCTCTATCCTACCAGACTTGGCTATGTGAGGAGCTTGGGCCAATGGAATGAGGGAAAAAGAGATGATGTCTCAGTTCTGAAGCTAGGCCTTAAGAATATTGGTCTTCTGGGGACCTTCTGACTTCTGCCACAAGAATTATATGCCCAGGTAGTTGCCACTCCTCCAGCTTGAGCCCCAGAATAAGAAGTATGGAGTACACTTGGCCTCAACCCACCATCTGAAAAGGAGTTCCTCAGCCGGCCTGCAGAAGCAGTGAGTACTCCATGAGTAAGAAAGAACTGATTGTAGTTGTATGCCACTGAGATTAGCTATTTCATAGCTAATCTAATATACTTAGTGACAGTAGGATCACAAAAGCTACAGAGTAACTTCAGTTAATGTCTACAGCACTTCTCAGATTTGAGCTGACATCAGAGTCACTGCAAGGGCTGTGAAACACAGATTTCTGAATCCACCCCTGGAAAGCCTGAGTTGGTTGGGGTTGGGGCCCCAATTCTGCATTTGTATGAAGTTTCTTTGTGCTGCTGGTCCAAGGACCCATTTTAAGAACAAATTATATAAACCACAGAACACTAGTTGGATTAATCATATTTGACAGGTTGTGCAGCACAGATAAAAATAGTTGAGCTTATTAGATGTAGCCATTTTTTTTTATGTGATAGAGGCTGGGAACTGGATCAATTACCCAGAGAAAACAGACCACAATGAGGAGAATAAAACTAGTAGTGTTGGTGGGGTGGTATAAGGGGACTTGTTTTAAAAATGGATTGTAATACTTGAAGGAATAGAAGACAAGGTTCTAAAGACTATAATATATGAGAAGTAGCCCATATAGACCTAGGCAGTAAAAGGCCAGATTGGGGGTGTGGATACATCAACTAACATTTTGGTCTTGTTAATAAACATTTATGTGTCTTCTCTCCTAGTCTGGAGACATGGAAGATAGGAATGGAACACTTGGGTTTGTTGGAACACTTTAAACATATACAATAAAGACCATAAATGTAGGCATCTTTACATCAGGATAAAAAACGAACAATGTAAGGAATCATCTGGAAGTTTTCAAACATCTGCAGACTTGGCCTCATGTTGATTTCGCCTGAATACAATAAGTATGTAATTTAGAAATGGGAAGAGACAAGTCTAAAACATTAACTGTTGGATCATCTTGCATACTCTGCTCTCTGTAGATGAAGTCCCAGTGGCCTGATGCTGATGTATTTATTGATACAATGAGAGGCAGGAAGCTGATCACAGCTTGGCCAGGCACAGTTCCCAGGAAAAAGAGTAATGAAACCAGATCACTTATTTGTAAAATGCATCCAGCTTTGAATTACACGGATTCCCCTGATAGCCCAAATTAGTTTTATAATGGAGGATGGTTTATAGAAATCACGTGATGGGTGATGGGTAGATGGTCAATTTGATTGTAGAATTAATATTATCTTTCTTCATATTTACCAATAATCTCTTTTCAAAATGGTCATCACTGATCCAAGTCCACTTCTCACCTCCGGAGCTCTAAAATAGTCAAACTTTGCCAAATATTAGAATCATCTGGGCAACTCAGCACATCCCGATACCCTGGCTGTCAGACTCCAGACCAAATTCATCAGGATCTCTGGGGGCAGGACTCAGGCATTAGCATTTTTTACAACTCCCTAGGGAATTGCAAAGAGCAGCCTTGTTTGGGAACCAGTGCTCTCCTTGCTATTCAAAGAGTGGTGCTTGACCCAGAAATATTGCCATGATCTGGGAGTTCGTTAGAAATGCAGACTCTCAGGCTCCGCCCCAGACCTGCTGAATCAGAATCTACTTTTTAACTAGGTCTCAGGTGATTTGACCGTACATTACAGTGCAGATGAAAGTCAGACAGGGCAGCACCAGGTTTCCGTTCACCATCCAGCTGTGGGGACCCTTTCCTGACTTCCAAACAAAGTGAATCTTGCTGCTACCTCTGTACCTGGCAATGAGCAGAGCACTGATTCCCTCACCTGTCCTGACAGGTGTAAAATGTTTCTTCTGCCTTTGTTTAATGAACAAAGATTGGCATTTTTCGAAGGGAGAGAAAGAAAGAGGGAAGGAAGAGGGACAGGCAGAGAGAACAAGAAGAATGGTTACCAGTACATATTTATTTTAACTCAAAACCTGAACAGCCAGATAGTAAATGTTTTGGGTCTGTGGCCATATTTATGGTTAATTTCAAAACCTCATCAGGTTAGTGTCAAAAACTTTCCAAAAAAATCACACCTGACATTTTTACAATTCAGACAATTCAGACCTTGCATTTCCCAATGGTGGTATCAGGAAAATACAAGTGAAACAGAGTTGTACAGAATTCCTCCCTACTCAAAACCAAATCTGTCATCTTAATAGCTATTCTACCATTTGGTCTCCCCATTAACTTCATGCCCACCTTCCTGACAGTGTTAATAGTGTATCTTAGTTCTTGCAGTAAGATAAATTTTTATTGGATTTGCAAAAGTAACATACATACAGGCATATTTACAGTAAACTATTTTTTAAATTCAGACAAAACAGTCAATAGGAAACATACCGAAAAGCTTAAGTACACATATTAAAGGGGAAACATTATGAAGGAGGCCAATTTGTAGGCTTGCTTCCTGTGGTTTGATGTTCCAAGGTAGAAAACTAAGGGCTGTCATAGTTTTCACATGCCATGATTTCCCCAGAATTATTAAAATTTATTTTGCATTAAATTAATAATAGAGAAAGTATGTCCTTTCTCCTGATACTGGAGTCCTGCTCATCTTGTTCCCACAGCATAGTCACTGGTAGAAGAGATAAGAGGAGGAAATTAGTCTGTCACGTTAGGAAAACAAAGTCTATGGATACACAGAAAATGGCTCATGTTCACATTTTTTTTCCAGTTTGCTTCAAAGAACAACATCCATTGGGAAGGAAGGATGAAAGTGATTTCTACTGGAAGCCAACCTGATTTTATTTCATTTGTTTATAATGGAGAGGTGTTGCTTAGAAGAGATTTAAAAGAAGAAATGTGGTAAATCATAGAAAAACTAAGCTGAAAAGGAACTTTCTGAGGTTTAGCCAACTTCCCTTAATTCAATGCACTCAGTTTGATTTTATTCCATTCAATAAAATCAACATTCACCCAGCATCTATAATGTATCAGCCCGAGGGATGAAATGACAAGTATGATCCAGTCTGCCATTAAATATCTCAGTTCTTGTGTGAAGAAATTTAACCTGAAGCTCTGAGGTGACTTACATAAGTTTTATTACTACTCAGTGAAGAAAGCAGGACTCACACTCTGCCTTATGACTCCTGCCTCAGCAATCTGTCACTCAGACTGTTTCTTTCCTCTGCCAAATCTGAAATAAACACCAAAGAACTCACTCAAGTATTTATGTGCTTCATCTATGCAATGTTCAAAAGAAAGAGCAAAACTATCTTTGAGGTACTTGATGCAAGAGCTGAGACTTTGTAAGAAGGAAAAAGGAAGAAGAACAAAGGGAATAACAGTGCCTTAGAAAACTGAGGTGATTTAGACATTGGAGTCAGTTATAGCTGATAAACACTGAATTTTTCTTGGCTTGGAGGAACTGTGGATCTCAGTAATAGTTACAATAATAATAAGAGTCACATAATATGAGTGCATAATACTCGTTGAGTGCTTACTATGGACTAGTGACTGTTCTAAGGGGCATATTTGAAACAACTCATTTAAGTCTAAAGATAAAACTATGAGATATTATAATTATCCCCATGTAATCATTGCATCTTGCCATGCTTAATGCTTTATAACCAACCTTCCCAAAACTCAGTGGCTTATAACAACCATTTATTATGGCTTTTGAGTGTGTGGGTCAGTTGGGGGTTTTGCTGATTTTGTCTGGGCCTGCTCATTCATCTACAGTGAGCTGCAGGTCACCTGGGCAGTAAATCTATAATGGCCTCAGCTGGGTTGACTCCAGTACATGTCAACCCACCTCCACATGTCTCTTACATGCCTTCTGCAAGCTAGCTTATGCCTTTTCCCATGGTAGAGGCAGGGGTGCTTGAGCAATCTATAGGATGAGAAACACACAAGTGCTTTTTAAGCCTGTTTGCATCCTGCTTTCTTGAAGTCAGGGGAAGAATTGGGACCATCATTACAAACACCAACTGCAGAGATTAAGTGACTTTCTTTTACTTACAATATGGGTGAATGTGGGCTGTTGCCTATATGTAATAAGGTCCAACAAAACCCAGTGAATTATTATTACTCCATGTAATAGTCTAAAAATAGGCAGTCCCGGCTTGTATGTTTGTTGGGCTCAACAATTCCTCCAGGTGTCTGCACTCCTTTTATCTGATTTCTCTGCCTTCCTTTCAAGAGGTATACTGATTTGCATGGTCTAAGACTGGCCATTACTTCAACGATGTCTCAAAGTAAAGATGGCTATTAGGGAGGGAAGAAAAGTATGCCTCCCCTTCCCCTTCAGAATATAAGTGGAAATCTTAAGAGTTCCACTTCTAGTAATATGAACCAATTCTCCCACAACTAAAAAAAGCTGTATGGGTTATTTTTAAAACCTCAGAAGCATCCAAGAGCTAATAAGTTGCTGAGAAATTATTGGCCTGACAACCTAGAGAGGTTGAGAACTCAGAAAAATTGAGCAAGCACTAGGAGCTGCCTTTGTCCTAGGGAATGCTTAGTTGCCCTTTTGTGACTCTAAGGGACTAGAAGAGCAAAAATTTGAATCTTCTTTAGGCTGAGCCCCAAAGGATTGTGTTCTAGAAGTAAAGGTAAACTGAAAGTAAATTAACCCTTGCCTCATCTGAAAGCCAGCTTTGCAAAAACATGATTTCCCCCTCAGAAAATCTCAAATCTAAAACTTAGATCAAGGTGATACTAAACTGTAAGCACTAGCCCCAGGCACCTACAGAGATAAACATAAATAAGAAAGTACCACCATTTTCTTCAAATTATCTCCACAAATAATAGTTTTACTGTAATGTGAAGCACAGGATCAAAGTTAACTAGACAAACAAGGTGTAAAGACCATACAGGCAAGAACCAACAAAAACAACACAGAAGAGAAAAAGACCTGCAGATTACAATGATTAGAATTATCAGATTCAGACTATAAAACAACAAAGATCATTGTGTTGGAGACTATAAAAGCAAAATTATAAAAACTTGACATGGAACTGGAAGCTATAAAAATTGACATAGCAATTCTGTAAAAGAGCCAAATAAAAATTCTAGATCTGAAAAATATGATAGAAAAAAAACAATATTAACCATAGATTGAGAATAACCTCACAGATGGAGAAATACTCCAAAATGAAGAACACAAAGTCAAAGGATGAAACTCAGAACAGAGACAGAAGATAGCAATAAAGCTTAATATAAGTTTTCTTGGAGTTTCAGAAATAGAGGAAAGAGAGAGGGACTGAGATTCAGAGAGAAGTAATTTTGAAGTGATGAATGCTGAGAAACTTTCAGAAATGATGAAAAACATCACTATTCAGAAGTTCACTGAATCCCAAGCAAGATAAAAGAGAATCTACATATAAGCACATCTTATTAAACTTGAGAAAACAATGAATCAATCATATCAATTTTATTCTCATCATCTAGATCTTGGTCAAATAGCTACATGTAGGAGAAGCTGAAAAGTATGTTTTTCTATTCTTTATTCAGAACTATATGCCCTGACAAACATTAAGAGTTTATTACCATAAGAGAGAAGAGAATCACTAACATTGACATTGACATCTTTCTAAGGTCACACAGCTAGTAAGTGGCAGATTAGATATTAGATTCAGCATGGTCTGGCACCACAACAGCCTGTGCTCTCTCAGTCACCATGCTATACAAGCATAAGACTTTGGTCCAAGGTTCAGATTTGAAACCATTGACCACAAGTCAACATAGTGTAAAAAGTTTTGCTTCTTTATTAAGCAAAAAGACTAGTAGAAGCACGTTGGAGACAGGATAACCAGACCAGGATCATGCTAATAAAAATACTACTTCATGCTAGAAAATAACTAGCACTTCTTAAACATCTTAATGTTCACATTCATTAATATGCCACCCATCATACAAGGTCTAAAAGTACAGAGCAAGCTGCAAATACACTAACTTCAGAAAGGTTAAATCCACACCGGTAACTTTAGGCATCTGATTAATGTTTATGAGCAAAAAGGACAAGGTTTTAGACTCTCCACAAGTTAATTCTTTGTGTCTCAAAATGAAAGTCCCAAGAATGAAAATAATAGAAGAGATGAAATGTTGAATCTTGTCTTTCACCATCCAAAGTCAATTTTTTCAAGTGTGACTTTACATATATATATCTAATAGAGTTGTGTATTTTGTTAAGTAGCTCTAAGCCATGGCCCTTAGCAAACTATGGCCATGGGCCAAATTCCTCCTGTTTTTGTTAATCAAGCTTTATTGGTACACAGCCACATACATTCACTTATGTATTACCTGTGACTGCTTTTGCACCATGGTAGCAGAATTGAGCAGTTGTGACAGAAACTATATGATTTTCAAAGCCTAAAATATTTATTATCACTTCCTTTTCAGTTGGCAGATCTCTACTTTGACAATTTCATGATCCTAGACAAAGATAAATTCATCTTCATATTCAACCTCTTTGGAGAGGAACATCTGGTGTCATTATATCCTCTTGGCCTTCCTTATTTTCAGATGGGACATTTTTTATGTAAGAAACCTTTTTATATTTAATGAACCCCCCTGAGTTCAAGTTGACAGTTTTGGATATGTTTTTTAATAAATAAGCATTTAGAAAGTTCTCAATTTTTGGTTTTGGGTGTTTTTTTACTGAATTTAATTATTTTCATAATTTAATTTGGTCAAACAGCTTGGTAAGTGTAGGTGGAATAAAACCTTCATATACAACAAGAATTCAGTCCCATAAAAGGCCTGTTTGGTACAAGTTTCACCAAAGAAAGTGCATTTTTCTCTACAACGGGTGATTAAAAACCAAAGACATGTTTTTCTAAGGTCAGACCAGAAGGAATCATAAAATCAATATTTCTAACATTTATGGGTTCGCTCTCATTAGTTTTTGGAAATACACGACTCCTTGATTTTTGAAAGAGGTACAAAATGGTGCAGAAAGCTTCTGGAACATGAATAAAATATATATTTTTATAATTTTAGTGTAAACAAATTCCAAACATATGGGTTACATTTCCTTTTAAAAATAAAGAGTTTTAGCATTTAATGGGAAAAGCGATTTGCAAAATATGCTTTGGATTTTGCCAAAACCAAATCACTCAAAATGTACAATTAACTTTAAACGAAACCAAATTCAACTGTCTTTGCTTTAAATGACATCTCCTATTGTTGCTCATGCCTTTCAGTTCCCAAGCTGAGAAAGGGAAGTCAGAAAGTGCTGTAAAGTGTACTGGTCTTTGTAAAGTCATGCATCAAAATGTAGTTGAATGGGAGAGTGTTTCCCAGGGGAATATGTGTGACCTTCTCAAGTGTAAATCTATTTTGACTAGTTATGATGTTTAAGAGGAATTATAGAGAGGAACTGACATGTTTCCTGGTAAGGGATCAAGTTGTTCATTTCCACCAGCTATTAAATGCTTATTTTTGTCCTGAGAGCTAAATAACCTGACAAAAAGTCTTCTACATTTTAATGACCTTTTATATTTATAATGAGGGCAATAGAATGGTAATAAATGTACCATTAAAAATACATTCGTTATTTTTAAGCTTTTCTCTTAGATCATATTTATTTGCAGAAACAAACATTGCTGTTTTAAAATCAAGCAGGACTGACTAAACTAAATTGTTAGAGTGATACACCAAGGAGTACTTTCCTACTTTCACTTTCCAGTTATTCACTCTCCTTTGTAGGAATCAAGCTGACTATGGAGTAGGCACAAACCCAAACCGGGAGCCCAAGGCTCCTGAGAACTCTTGTGTCTACTAGTGTCTGCTCTTAAAATAATACATGTGCCTCCTTTGAGGAAACATAAAATCATAAATTAGGAGTGTTTGGAATATGCAAGTGACTCTCATGAGAATTTAAATTTTAAATGGAACTTATGGTAGGAGAAGATCTACAAGCCACTTGCAAAAAGTTGAAGATGATAATAAAATTGAGGAGCACATTATAATAATGCAAATCAATTCTTAGTTCTGGACAGAATGGGGAAAACAGAGAGGCACTATTTAAATATTGACATCTAGGAGCATAAGTAGAACAGATGCAAACCACTACATACACGGAAGAATAAACAAGTAGGAAAATTACTGGGAAATAAAAGGAAGGAAATGAATACTCTGCTCACTTCCCTTCCAGCCTTATATAACATACTCAAGCATTCATTTTATTGTCTCACAAAGTCTTTCATTTCTCAAAGAACTATCCGTATGGAGGGGAATTTTACACTTTCATAGATATATTTCTCCAACTCTTTGATGCAACAAAAAGACCACACGATAAGCAAAAGAAAACATGTAAATCTGGCATCTTGAAGGTCAACTTCTTTTATGTTCCAGAAAGTAACATGTTCTTACTATATCGGCATTTTTAGAATTCAGTGTGACCAACAAGTCTTCATGTTATACAACCATTTTTAAATTGCTAATTTTTTTACAAACATCACTAAGACCATTAACATTTAGGTTTGCTAATTTCAGTTCCCACCAAAACTGATCTAAATGCAGAGCCTACACTGTTGACAGAGCAGCAGGCTGTTTCTTGTGAATCAAATGATTTGCAGTTCAAGCGATTGGTCCCAGCAGTCACATCATTATTTCTTGAGTTGCTCATTATGTGGTTAAAATTTACATAAATATTAGGTACACTCAGTCCTTCCCCTGTGGCTTTTCCAGAAGGACCACATTCCTGTATATTTATTAACCACTTTCAAAGCTTCTTGTTGTTATAACTTGCAGAAAAGAGAAATCAGAAGTATAAAGAAGTCTTAGATTTGTATAAATCAGGGCTATGTTCCTATAATTTTATAAAGATTTAATAAGTAAATGCATAACTGAAGGCAGTTGGAGTAAGAGTAGCTGTCTTTAGCTCTCTTTCTGGAAAATATCAATGGCTCATTCCTCCCTCTGATCATTACACAGTTCTACCCCTCTGCCTTTAATTTTAGGGGTTATTTTCCCTCCTGATATTATATCACACATGGCTCCTTGTGCCTTTCCTTCAGAGCTCTTGGCTTCTCTAACTTGACTTCTTACTTGGTTTCTCCCCTGTTTTCATTTGATCAGGACTCGCTACTTTCCTCTGCCTGGTTTACTCGCCTGTTTCTTGTTTTGTGGAAGCATTGATGCAAAATTCATAAAATGGTTTCCACTTCCTGGGCCCACAGGAAAACTCTTGCATTGAGCGGGCCATCAGATAATGTATATATGAGGGATTGGGGCCAATGTTGATGTTTGCTGCTTCCAGGCATGGTCCCTTGAAAGTGCTGCAGAATCTTCCACCTTCGTCCTTCCTTCCTGGATAGGCCAGTTGGAAAGAATTCAGCAGGATGAGTCAAGGCTCTGGATGTCTCTGAGGCTGGAAAGGTTGGTGGAAGCCCCAAACAAGAAAAGCCTGGTTGAAAAAGAGCTGCTCAAAACAGCTGTGTGTGTGTGGGTGGGGGGGGGGGTGCATCTCACTGGACTTTGTGTCAATGCAAGAACTTCTATTATGTTAAACCCCTGAGATTTGAGGCTGTTTGTTACAGCAGTTTGCCTGTGTTGACTATTGCAGTAATCTTGTGTGTAACCTTCAAGATTTAGCTCAATTTCCTCTATACACTCTTCCTTCTATGGGCTTCTGGTGTGCCTTGGTTTGTTATAATTGTAGATAGGTTACTCAGTTCTATGGGTTGAAACTAATATTTTACCTCCTGCTCTTCTTTCTTGAAGACCGCAGCTTTGTTTCTAGTATTTACTGCACTGGACGGCACAGAGTACAAAGATACTTAATAAATCTTTATAGACATCACCTTACCTTGAAAAGAAGGCATCACAAATATAAGAATTTTAGGCACTGTAGCCCTTGAGGATGGAGTGCGATTGGTGGTAAGTGAAGGTGTGGGGGAATCAGCTGTGTCCTTCAACACCATCACTTACTCTGTTTATTATACAAGGAATGCTTTGTCATCATTGACTTCACAGGAAGTGTAAATAAAGGCAGGTTTACATAATATAATCATTGTGTTTATATAAGCATTCATTCAACAAGTATTTGTTTTTGCCTAAGTGTTGTTCTAGGTACTAGGAGAAAAGAAGTGAAACATGACAGAGCACATCCCTACCTTTATGAGTCTATTTTCTAAACTATTAGCATTATATCACTTCTGAAACTCACCTTTCCTTTGCATGAATCATAGGGACATTGATCAGTATATGAAACATAGTTTATCCTTTCTGGGCAAAACATAGATACCAGGTAAATTGTAGAAACCACTGGAATTCTAGATACTCTAAGTAGAGTATCCATATAATTGCTTGTATCCTATCACCTAGACTTTATTTGTAAGAACTTTATTATCTGATTACAGAAGTTGCACATGTCTGATAATTTGATTTTCCCACTTGCATTTCTTTCTTCTTTTAATTTTGAGCTCTTACAAGTAATTTCTGTCAAGTACTGCTCATTTTCTTTGTTGAAAATTTTTACTTGTCCCATATTTCTTTTTTTCCGTCTTTTCTCCCATACTTATTTCTCCAACATTCTTTGAGTATATATTTCTGAAAAAAGTATATTATTCAATTAGTAAATTAAATCAGATGTTGAATGTACAAGGGAAATTTTCTATGTAAAGGAATCATATGAAGAATTGAATCATTTAATAATTCACCCTTGTTGTAAAGCAGAACCTTTAAAAAGGTTTGATGAAAACAATAACATGTTTACATTGTGTTTCAATTCATTTAATTTTCCTAATATAGGACTTTTCAGAATAAGGATTCTGATGCCTACTGCTGCTGCTGTTTTGGGTTTCACTCCTCAACTTGACCCACTTTTGGTGGAAAGAGGGATTTAAAAACATGTCAGATTTACTCAGGAGAGTGGTCTAGAGTGCTGCAAGGGGAGAGTTTGCATCCATCTTAGGAAGAGGGATTGGGAAGTCAGAAGAAGGGAAGAGAAAAATGGGAAGAAGCCACTAGCAGGAGAAGGAACTCAAGGCTCATACTTGATACTGCTCTTGATATACAGAAAATAGAGTTGCCAGATTTGGCAAAAAAAAAAAATTAAAAAAAATAAAAAGTTAAAAACCACCCAAAATGACCATAACCAAAAAAAAATAAGACAACAACAACAAAATCAGGATACCCAGTTAAATTTGACTTTGAAATAAACAAGGAATATTTTTGAGATAAATATATCTCAAATATGGCCTTCTTATACTGCTGAGATCTTACTTTTCATGAGACATATTGATACTAAAAAACTTCATTGTTTATCTGAAATTCCAGTTGAATTAGACTCTATTTTACCTGGTGACTCTAACTAAAAAGCCACTCAGTAAAAAAGTGAAGAAATGTTTTTGAAATTTTTTGTATATGTTCATGACTGGCTTTCTGTCTAGAAATAGGGCACCTGAAGGTCCATTTATCCTAGATGTAAGCTAGAACAGAGTTAAGTATAAAGCACATGTGATCTTATCTTTTGCTCCTATGCTAAAGCATGTCTTGTATAAAGACTCAAGAAGCACCATGGAATGAAATAATTGCTTTGGTCTTGTTGATGGTACTGCCTGGAGGCCAGTTCTTTACAACCGAAAGGATGACTTTCCAGTGGGGGGTGAAGAGCCCTGATCCCCCACCCAGGCTAAAGGGACCAGAACAGGCAGAGGGTATAAGGTGAGCTGAGGTCATCCCCATGGGTCAGAGGCCAGAGACAGAAAGTGGCATCCTCTGGGAGATGCCTGGGGGATCTTGGGGTGCCAGATGGTCTCTACCCTATGGTAGATTTTTGCAACTATTTTGGTACTATTCATATTTTTGATCGGATAATTGTTGTGGGGATGTCCTCTACATTGCAAGGTGTTTGACATCATGCTAGGCCTCCAGTGATCCAAGAGAATTTTTTTTTGTCACTATCACTCTTTTTAGTCAACATTAAGATATCAAATGGGAAGGAGAATGCTAACTCTCACATTCTTGAGAAGATAATCACATCACTGAGAACTTAATCCCAAGCAACTGGAAGGTGGGCATGGCTGACTCATCCATTGAAGTTAGTAATATTTATTTGTGGGCCAAGTCTTACCTGTGAAATAGGTCAACAACATTTGAAATCTCATTAAAACAAAAACCCAAAATCCCTCTTTTAGTCAACTTCACCTCTCTGAAAGTTTTGTTTTTGTAAAAAGAGTATTCTATCATCCAGATGTATTTTATTCAATAGATGCAGACCAGATGGTTCCCCCGCCTGCCTTTGTCGACTAGAGACAAAAGAACGCTGCATACCCAATGACCCACAGCACAGCCATGGGTTATGGTAGAGTCTCTATTCATACGTGTTTCTACAGAGACAAGGTTTCTGGTTTAAAAGCATCTTTGTTCCCAGATTTACTCTCTGGGTTCTTTTAGAGAAAACCTGCATTATGAAACAAATACAAACAAAAGTAGAGGCAGATACAGGTCTGATACTGTCTCTACCACCACAAAATGGCTGGAGTAGGAAAAATGGGATGTTACTCTAATTTTCACCAAAAAACTTAAACTTTGGCTAAGACTCCTTATTCTACTTTTTAGGCAAAGTTGGAAAAATCCAAGTCCCTTGGTTCTTACGTTTCCTTTCCTGTTTGACGTGTTCTCTTGCAAAGGATCATTGTGTCGGGTAAATGATAGAATGGCTTTTAGATGACTAAAATCCACAAGCTCATTTGAAGGCCATGATGGAGTTGAGGGATCAGTGACAAATGATTCTATACACAATAAAAGCCATGCCAGTGTGGCATTCTATTTGTGGTGGACTCAACTGAGAACTTTTTGTTGTTTCATTGTTGACAATGGGGATGGTAGTGGTTTTTCTGACTATGGAATGAAAATTCAGAGCTCTATATTTGGATAAATATCAATATCTTCAACTTGCTCAAGAATGAACTAGAAAGTTTAAGAAGACAGATGGAATGATAATCCACACATAAAAAGAGCAATATATAAAAACAAGTCATCTTTAAAAACTTAACTAATCTCTTTTCAGAGTAGGATTCTATTTCATTTCCATTAAAAGAAACTCCAAATTATTGGAAAACAGTTGTTTTTTTTTCTCTCAAAATAGAGCAACAGAATAGTCAGAAGAGAACATTTGTACTTACCATGGTAGGATTGACATTCTGGAATTTCCAAGGCTGGGACAGAATAAGCCTTGCCAGGTTCTCTTGGAATTCTTGCTGTGGGGGGAGCTTGCCACTATGCTGTGAGGAAGCCTTGCTAGCCATGTAGTGAAGCTGCATGGACAGAGAGATGACTGACCAGCTCCAGCCATCCCAGCCATCCTATGCACCACATGTGTGAGCACAAAGCTTTCAGATGACCCCAGCCCCAACCTTCATCTAATAGCCACCATCCAAGATGAGATGAGACTCTAAGCCAGAGCCACCAGCTGAGCTCAAACTTCCCATCAGCTGGGTAGTTTGTTATGCATTAATAGATAATTGGAGCTGTCCCTGAAAGATTTTGTGGTGACCAGAAAAAAAAAGATACAGAGGTGGCTGAGAGCCACAGTTTTGCTGCCAGGCTTCCTGAGGTTGACTCCATGGATTCAAATCCTGGTTGTATTCCCTTGGATAATTACTTGCCCTCTCAAGTTTCCCTCAGTTTCTTGCCCTTAGTTTCTTACTTATAAAATGTACATGATGAAAATAATGGTATCTTTGAATGGTGGTTTACAAATAGATTTATGTAAAGTACCTAGCACACTGCTTGTCAAAAGGTATACACTAAATACGTTTCATCTGTGTTTCTAAAAATGGAACTGCTTTTTGACCTGGCATTTCCAGTGCTGGGATTACCCTAAGAATCCTGAAACACCAATTCAAAAGAACCTATGCACCTCAAAGTTCACAGCAGTGTTATTTCAATAGCCAATTGCTGGAAACAGTTTAAGTGCTTATCAGTAAATGAATGGATCAAAGAACAGTGGTACATTTACACAATGAAATACTGCACAGCAGAGAGGAAGAAGGAACTCTTATCCTTCGCACAATAGCATGGATGGAACTGGAGGGTATTATGCTAAATGAAATAAGCCAGGTGGTGAAAGACAAATACCATATGATCTCACCTATAAGTGGAACCTAATCAACAAAACAAACAATGAGCAAAACAGAACCAGAGGTATGGAAATAAAGAACAATCTGACAGTGACCAGAGGGGAGGGGGATAATGGGAAAAAGAAGGGGAAGGGCCATCAAGGAATATGTATAAAGGACCCATGGACAAAGACAACAGTGGCGGGGGAGGATGGGATGTGGGAGGTGTGAGTGGGTAGGGTGGGGGAGAGTAATAGGGGGAATGGGGGCAACTGTAATTGAACAACAATAATTGTTTTGAATTTCATCTGTTTTTATTATTAACTAAGATGGACCATAGAAACCCAAAGGCTTTTGGAGGAAAATAACCTGTTTACTTATTTAAATGAATGGTATCTGTATGTGGATAATTGGTTCTTTTTTAAAAAAAAAAATGGTTCTATTGTTTCCAGTGGGCTGACCAACTCTGGAAAAGAATCATCTCTCAGACAGTAAACTTGGAAAAGGAGCAGGTAATGGTCAAAGACCATTCTGGGAAGTAATATTCTTTGTCTATGTGGGTGTAAACTTAATGTTTCCTCTAAAAACCCACCAATAGAGAAGCAAACATAGAAATGAGTCTTAAGGTGCCTGTGGCAAAGTTAGCTCAACTGGGCTCTGGGTAATGTATACTGTACATTCCAGGAATGGTGCTGCCTTGGAAATTTATTATGTGTAACATTTAATAAAGGGAAGAGTTTAACAAAACACCCTGGAGACCTGCATTCTAATTGAGTATTTACTTTGATATCTCAGAACAAGTCACTGGAGCTCTGTCTTTTATTTCCAACTCCTATAAAACAGAATTATGAGGACATTCAGAGAATGTTCAGATGCTGAAAAATGAAGGGGGGATCAGAGGACCTGAAAATGTGGATGCTTAAAAGAGAATGATCAGAAGATGTGCATGAGAATACTGTTAGCATCAGAACAGTCAAGAGTCCCTCTGGGCATCAGCAAGGGCAGGCTGGGGGAAGGAACATGAAGATGTCCTAGAGGCGTGAACACCTTCCAGCCTGTTACTTATTAATACTGGAATGTTTAAAGACTAGATAGGACTACCTTCTTATCTGCAGAATGAAGTGGTATATATGTGGTATGTGTGTGTATATATACACCATAGAATCCATATACCACATATATAGTATATTCCATATCTATATAGCATATCTAGTTATATGGACATTGGGGTACCATTTAGACAACTCCAACTGAAATCATGCCCACCCGGCATGATCGAATATAGCCTTTAAAACAGGCTCCAGTGGAGCCTGTCATTGAAACCCTCAGTAGGTCTTTGAAATTCACCCTTTGAAAGTTAAGCAACAAGAATTTTCCAATGAGCAGTAGGTCTGTTGGATCTAATAATGATAGGGAGCCAATTGCAGAGAGTACTAGTCACATTTCACTGGGAAGGACCCCTTCCATTTAGGGAGAATCGCTACTCAAAAGCAATTATTGACAAATACTTCACTTTTCCTCTAGTATTTGTATTGGTATTTCTATCTTCCATTTCTTGGTTAGGCCTAAATAACCTTTGTTAGCATTATAATTCATTCCAGGTTTGGCACATTCTTTTGTAGACTCTCAAAGTCATATTTCTCCCCAAATCATATATGAAGTTAGAGATAAACTGATATGAAGCTAAAGTTAGTAAAAGGAGCTTCCATTTAAAGATCTCATGGAGACAATCATTAAAGCCTCAGTAGCCCCTGAGACTATTATATAGACCTAGAGACTGGAAAGCCACCGAAGACAGGGCCAGGTACTTGTCCTCCTCACAGCAGAGGACAGTGCCCAGCGTACAGCAGTTACTTCATAAATACTTGTTGCAAGGATGTTGACTTGAAGGCAGAGTTGGGCCAGATACAGCTGTTTGGTGGCAGGAAGGTAAGATGTGAAGAATCTGTGACCTTCACAAGATCTTGTTTCAGAAATGATCAAGAAGGACCAAAGAAGACAAAATAGGAGGTTCTATAGGGTCTCTGCTATGACCTTTGGGTCAGGGAAGAGAGGCTCTAAGGCAGATAAATTGTGTTGACATACTCCTGCGGGACTGCTAAGTTAGGGTTCTGGTGTTTGTGAGGAGAGAGTTTCACCCTGAAGTTAAGAAATAAAGGGCATTGAGACCTGGCTGGTGTGGCTCAGTGGTTAAGTGCTGGCCTGAGAATCAAAGGGTCACCAGTTTAATTCCCAGTCAAAGCACATGCCTCAGTTTTGGGCCAGGTCCCCAATAGGGGGTGTGCAAGAGGCAAACACACATTGATGTTTCTCTCCCCATTCCCCTCTCTAAAAGGTAAATAAAGAAATAAAATCTTAAAAATAAAGAAATAAATGGCATTGGCCCTGGCTGGTGTGGCTCAGTGGATTGAGTGCCGGTCTGTGAACCAAAGGGTGGCCAGTTCGATTCCCACTCAGGGCACAGGCCTGGGTTGCAGGCCGGTCCCAGTAGGGAGCATGTAAGAGGTAACCACACATGGATGTTTCTCTCCTTCTCTTTCTACCCCCTTTCCCCTCTCTCTAAAAATAAGTAAAATATTTTTAAAAAATAAAGGCCATTTTTTCTAAATATGAGCATCTCCAGAGTGATCTTGGGTGTGGGAGCTGATGACCACCAGTGCCTGACATATGTTCCACTGAGCTCAATGGAGCCCATCCAAATATTCAGACAGCATTCTAGAAGCCTCTGTTTCCTAAATGGCCAAGTTAGAGTGGAAACTAGGGAGTGAGTGTACTTACGAGACAGGCAGGGTACTTCATTGTTGGACCACCATCTTGGGTGGGCCACTAAGACACCCATTATTCTTATAGAAGAAATACATTATTTAATTATGGCAAAAAGACCCTCCCCTTCTTCTCTGGTAGGGGAGGGGGCTCTTTATAAAGAGCCAGATTGTAAATATTTTCAGCTTTGTGGGTTATAGAGCTCTGAAGTGACTCTTGAATTCTGCATTGTAGTGTGAAAGCAGTCATTGACAATACAAAAAAAAAAGAATAACTGAGGCTATGCTCTAATAAAATGTTATTTAGAAAAAGAGGCAGTTGACCAGATTTGGCTCACAGGTTAGAGTTTGCCAACTTTTGGTCTAGACTCTTGCTATTCAAAGTGTGCTCCATGGGCCAGCAATGCCAGCATTACCTGGGAGCTTCTTAACAGTGCAGGTTTCTGGTTCCAGATCTTCTGAATCAGAATCTGCATTTTAACAAGACCCAGGTGATGCATAGGCACATTACAGGGTGAACGGCCCTGAGATAAATGATGTAGGGTTTCATAAGGGAAAAATTCTATTTTCCTCCCCTCATTGCCTACTGGGCTGCATCTACCTTCCTGACTCCCTGTCCCACCAGAGCAAATCTCAGGCAGAACCCCTAGGTTTTTGGTTTCTTCTGGATATATTAGAACAGTCTTATTTTTAGCTATTGAGAAGTCTGGTCCCATCTAAATTGATATTTTGATAGCAAATGCAATTCAAAGGTTCTCAGATTTCCCATTGCTCACAGCCTGCCTGTTACAGGGTGCAGCCAAGAGGGGGGCCCCAAATAGGGATTTGGAGTGGGGCCCAGAACTCAAGGTGTCCAGGAAATGTTAGGATGTCCTCACCCCTCCCCCACACAGGTGTGAGTTGGGGGAAGGGACATATGGAGCAGGGCCATTAAGAGCTGTTTTGCATAGCAACAGCTTTGCAGCTAACCTCTGGTGTGGTCATTTAACCTATCTATAACCTTTAACTGGTTGCACAGATATGTTAAATGGCTGCAACCATGCTCTGAGCCAGGGGAATGGAAGTAACTTCCACCCAAGACGTAACTGGGAGGCAACTACTCCTGGTTACAGCGCCTGCGTGAGAGCTTGGAGATGATTGGCTCCATGACATGGGGCCACGCCTACCCAGACTCACTATGGCAGCCCAGTAAAGCTGGAAGGATACAGGAATGCTGGCAGGTGTAGCCAATTGTGGGAGGAGTCGGAAATGGGGCTGCGGAGGAAGATTGGCGTGGGGATTTAAACCCAGACATGGCAGCCATTGTGGGGAGGATTGTGCCAGTTTGCTAGAGTGGGGACTCCCACGGACATTGTACAGAGAGGACCACTCGGCTGGGGCAATAAAAAGGAGGGCCATGCGGCTTTGCCAGAGTGGGGACCCCTGCAGCTTTAGAAGGGGGAACTACCACCCGGCTTTAGCAGAGATCCCAGCGACACAGCTGATGGTGCCAGGAACCGAGGGAGGCCTACTAGCCGAGATGGATTACTGGGAAGAACCGGGGGCTGCCTGAGCCACGGACTTCTATTTCTTTTCCTGAGATATGGTAAGCCAGACTGGGCAAAGGGGGAAGGAAGGACTGTGTGTGTTTGTGGGTGTTTTAAGGGACTTTGGGATTTTGATGAAGACATTAGGTTACTCCTTTAAGTTTGTATAGCATTAAATAAACATTTCCTTTCCTTTTCACGAACCTCTGGCATTGAGAGATGTCTTTCCTATAAGGCAGCGGACATAACGAACCTGGGGGGTTTCTTTTGGTAATAGTATATTGTCCTCGGTCCCCTTTGCCCCCCTGCCCTGTTGTTCTGTAACATGCCCAGATTGGAAACCTTAGTGAAGAAAATGGGCAGGGTCTCTTTTCCTCACTTCCACCTTCAGCCTGTCCCTTATCCTTCTGCCTTCTCCACAGTGTCCAGTTGAAGGAGGGAGGGAGATCAGGGAGCAAAACTGTCCACTGGTCTGATACTCTCACAGTCTGGTGTGGGGGCCCATGTGGGTGGCCATCCCAAAGCTGGCTCTTCCTCATGTGCAGTGCTTTTGGAGATGTGGAGTACCCTGCCCCTGTGGGACCTCAAACTTTTCCTAGCTTCCCAGTTCCATCCATTCTCTCTCTAGCATACCTCTGACCATGGGTCCCTCACAGCCACTTTGCATTGGGGTCATCACACTCTTGCAGGCTTGTCCTTGGGCAGGTTAGTCTGGTGGAGCTGCCTTTGGCATCACTGTTTTAGCCTCAGAAAACTTAGTCTCCTTTTCCCATAGAGCTCTGAAGGTGTAGGCTGTGCCAACCCCAGCCTCTGACTTGTTTTCTCATCTTTAAACTTGCCCAGCAAAAGAAGAGTCAGGTGCCAGTCCCTGTAGCCCAAACACTGGGACAGAGGGAAGAACAGAGGGAAGGCCCCTGAGACTGGCTTCTACCCTTTCAGGAAGTAGAAAACCACTCTCATTGTTCTCCAAAAGGGGAGACCAAACTCGTGGCCCTCTCCTCCCTTTCTATGTGTGGCTCCCTTGCCTCGGAGCCTGAGCTCCTCTCCTGTGCAGGCAGGTGGTGAGCAATGAATAAGGGTCATAGGGTCAGATTTAAGCCACTTAACAAATCCTTCATGGAGAGTGTAGCATTATCTATTCTTTTCGGCTTTGAGCTCTAGCCAGAATTCCAGACAGGGAAATTCCCATGCAACAACCTGTTAAAGTGAGTTAATTTTCAGTCCTTTATATGGAAGAGGACAGCAGCACTTAGTGAAGCTAAGTGACTGGCACAAGGTTCCTGACTAGTATGAGGTGAGCTGAAGATTGACACCCCTGGCTCCAAGATCAGGAGATTCTTCCCTTCCTGAAGCTATCTCCAAAACACTTCCTTCCAACTCTTCATTTTACATAGAAGCAAAGAAGCCCAGAGATATGAGTGAAGTTGTTTGATCTCCAGCTCAGAAACTTGCCCTATACCATTTCTCCATTTTTTTTGTGTGTGTGGATCAGAAGATTGATCAACCAGATAAATAAGGGGAAACCTTAAAAAATTCAATCACTTAGGAAATTTTTGCCTTTTACATATTTTTGTTGTTGTTGTTGAGAAAGTGTGAGTGACTTGATGGAAAAAATGTTTACTCTGTGAGAAAACAGGTCTCTGAAGAGATTATATGAAATGATTTCAGTTTTGCTTTAAAATCTGTTCATACATAGAAAAGTGTCTGGAATAATGTATCACATGGTACACAAGCTTTTCTGTGTCTATCTGTAATTTCAGTGTCAACATAGAGGAGCGCAATAACCAGTCTTTAGAATTTGGGCAAGTTCTCTTACATGGGATTCCTAATCTACACCATAGCAAAGAGAACCATGAGTTTGGTAAAATGTGATGTTCAGGGAAACCTATGATTTCAGGAAAAATTGTGTGTGTGTGTGTATGTGTATAGTCAGGGAGAAAAAAGCCCTGAGTATGTTTAGATGAGTTTAGTGTTTGTTTTGATTCTGTGATTGGCAGGTCCTCAGGACTAGAATCTTCTGCGTATAAAATAAAGTCCCCAAGATCCTGACATGTCTTCACCTTTGGTCTACATAGGTCAAGGTTGCAACTGGAAAGTTTGTTGATTTTCTTGCAGCATTTATTTCTTGGCTTCCTGATGGCCAGTTAGAAATTCATAAACTCAGTCCCAAACCTACAAACTTGGTTCAAATTGCCATACTGAATGCTTTTAGATGACAATCCTACTTGGCTATCATAAACTTGAGATGGGTGAACCCCCGTAATATTGAGGGGCAAGAACATCCATCTTTGTCTTTTAAGGGAATTTTGTGGCAAATTTTCTCAATTTTCCTACCAGTACTTAAAGTCCTCTACCGAGTCTTAGATAATTTGTTTTTAAATATTTAGTTGTATGAGTTCTTATACATATTTTAGACATTAACCCCTTTATATATTTTGGACATGAAATCATTTGCAAATATATTCTCCCATTCGGTAGGTTGTCTTTTCATTTTGTTGATGGTTTTGTTTGCTGTGCAAAAGCTTTTTGGTTTGATGTAGTCCCATTTGCTTATTTTTGGGTTTGTTACTCTTTTCTGAGAAGACATATCCACAAAAATATTGCTAAGTCTGATGTCAAAAGGCTGACTATTAGGATTTTTATTGTTTCAGGTCTTATGTTCAAGTCTTTAATCCATTTTTAGCTTATTTTTGTGTATGGTGCAAGATAGTAGTTCAATTTATTCTTTTGCCTGTAGCTGTCCAGTTTCCCATCATTTATTGAAGGGACTTTTTCCCCACTGTGTATTCTTGCTTCCTTTGCTGTGGACTAATTGACCTTATAGGTATGGGTTTATTTCTGGACTCACTATTCTCTTCCATTGATTTCTGTGTCAATTTTTGTGCAGGTACCCTACTGTTTTGATTACTATGGCCTTGCAACATAGTTTGATTATCAGGGAGCATGATACCTCTAGCTTTGTTCTTTTTCAACATTGTTTTGGCTATTTGGGGTCTTTTTTGTTTCCATGCAAATTTTAGAATTATTTGTCCTAGTTCTGTGAAATAATGATTCCACCAACCCTTCTACCATTAGTTCCACGTTTGCACTGTTTTGCCGTAGTATTTGAGCCAATGAATTCCTGAGCCTTGGGGGTGGGGGGGCCCATAATACTGATTTTTCCTTTGGCTTTCTCCATTGCTGATTTGGGTTTCCATTTTCTTGGGCCTGCTAAACAAATTATCATATCCATCTGCTCACCAGCTGCTCAAAGTTTGATCCTATTATCTCCTCTCCTTTCTTTGTTGTCTGAGGTTTCTGCCTTTTGTTTTGTAAATGTGTATAGTCATGGGACTTAAGAAAGGGATTTTAGGAAGGGGGAGAGGTACATGTGTATTCTAGTTTGCTGTTTTTCATGTGAAGCTGAGTCTGTCATTTTCAAGTTGTAGAATGTGACCTATAACATAATATTTGAGGAGTATGGGTATGGAGCTGCCAAAATATGAGGATTCTAGGAAGGAGTAGTGAATAATATACATATTTAATTCACATGTTGAAGTGCTAGTGCCCACTCAATAGATATAAGTCGAGTGATTGGATGAATGAATGTTGGTTATTTTGTTTTATTATTTTTTGAATGTTTTATTGATTATGCTGTTAGTTACCCCATTTCCCACCCTTTATTGCCCTCTGCCCTGCACACCCTCTCCCACCCCAATTCCCCCCTGTAGCTCATGTCCATGGGTCATACATGTAAGTTCTTTAGCTTCTACATTTCCTATACTATTCTTAACCTCCCTGTTTATTTTCTACCTACAATTCATGCTACTTGTTCTCTGTACCTTTTCTCCTTCTCTCCACCACAGATAACCTCCATGTGATCTCCATTTCTGTGATTCTGTTTTTGTTCCAGTTGTTGATGGTTGTTTGTTGTCATTTTACAGTTAATAGTTTTTGATCTTCTATTTCTTACATGTTAAAGTCCCTCTAACATTTCATACAATACAGGCTTGGTGATAATGAACTCCTTTAACTTGATCTTATCTGGAAAGCACTTTACCTGCCCTTCCATTGTAACTGATAGTGTTACCGAACAACAAGGGGCCAAAGGGTGATATGCTATCACTGAAAGGAACCCCCCAGGCTTGTTATGTCTGCCGCCTTATAGGAAAGACATCTCTCAATGCCAGAGATTTGTGAAAAGGTTTATTTAATGCTATACAGACTTAAAGGAATGAACGAATGTTTTCATCAAAACCCCAAAGTCCCTTAAAACACCCACAAACACACACAGCCCTCCTTCCCCCCTTGGCCCAGTCTGGGATACCGTATCTCAGGAAAAGGAATGAAAGCCCGTGGCTCAGGCAGCCCCCAGTTCGTCCCAGTAATCCGTCTCAGCTGGTAAGCCTCCCAGCACCATCAGCTGTGTCACTGGGATCTCTGCTAAAGCTGGGTGGTGGTTATCTCTGCACAATGGCTGTGGGAGTCCTACTCTGGCAAAACTGCGTGGTCCTCTCAGCACAATGGCCATGGTAGTCTGCACTCTGCCAAAACTACATGGTTCTCCCAGCAATGGCTGCCATGTCTGGGTTTGAAATCCCTGTACCAATCTTCCTCTGCAGTCCCATTTCCAACTGTTCCCATAATTGGCTACACTTGCCAGTACTCTCATATCCTTCCAGCTTTCCTGGGCTGCCATCCTGAGTCTGAGCAGGTGTGGAGCCAATCATCTCCAAACTCCCACACAGGTGCTGTAACTTGGGGGACCTGCCCCCCAGTTATGTCTTGGTTGGGAAGTTGCTTCCATCCCCCTGGCTCAGAGCATGGCCACAGCTATTTAACATATCTCTGCAACCAGTTAAAGGTTATGGATGTGTTAAATGACCATGCCAGAGGGTAGCTGCAAAGCTGTTGCTATGCAGAACAGCTCTCAATGGCCCTGCTCCATGTGGCCCTCCCCCCAACCCACACCCGTGTGGGGGAGGTGTGAGGACATCCTAATATTTCCTGGACACCTTGAGTTCTGGGCCCCATTCCAAATCCCTATCCCCACTCCCGGCCCCTTGGCCTCACCCCATTACAATTTCTCCTTTCAGATTTACACCCACTGTATAATCTTATAAAGGACAATGAATGGACAATATAAAGGTCTCATCTTCTTGTAACTACTTCTGACTGGACATGGATGTCGTCCTACCTACCCTTGGGCCAGGAGCACCTTGAGAGTGAGGGGAGGTGTGCAGCATGGAGGGAGTCCTTCCTGTAAGTGGAAGGACCTTACAGAATCCTGGTCAGTTGGCTGTCATCAGGAAGTCGCAGGCTCGGTGTCCAAAGGCTGGCATTACTGGACTGTAGTACTCCTGGTCATATTCTGGAGGTGACACATTTGAAGAGTTGGAAGGCACAATTAAATCATAACCACTAAATGACAAAGGCAGGGACTTAAGTAAAGAATGGCTTATCAAGAGGAAGGTGTACAAGGCATGCTACACCTATCCAAAACCCTTGTGGCCCACTATACTTCACTCGGGCTGAGGGGAATACATTAGGATTTCCCTCCTTTCAGATTTCTGGCCCCTTTCTGTCTAAGACATCAAGACAGACAAAGGGAAAATCAGTTCTAAAGTGAAGCCCACAGACTGCCCAAACCTTTCACCAACCCAACCACTTAGTTCAGCCAAACCGTTGAGTCTCAGGGGGCGATGATGAAAATGGGCTCCTTAAGTGAGGCCTATATTGCAACCAATCACTCAGGTAATGAAGTCATAGGCATACGTCCTATGAAAACAGAAGAACACACAGGTTAATTCACACAATAATCCCCAAACCACTCTCTGTGGCTGTGAGACTGTCTTTTGGGAAGACATTCAGTTGCAAGGCCCTGCCTGCAATAACATCTAGCAATGGCAGTTTGACAGGTCCTCCATACCTGTAAATTGCACATCTTTGGTGATATTACAAACCCAGTTTCAACTTTCAAATGAAAACAAATTTTCAAGGCAGTTAGTTGTGCCATTTCTGATGTCCAATACTGAGCATTGTGATTTTCCTTGAACCACAATTTTTCTCCTTAAGATCACCCTCATTGTTATTATAGGGACTACTTTGGGTCCCACTTTTAATTTTGACTGTTTGTTTGCATAAACACACCAAGAGCAGCCTGTATCACTTATGATCTTTAAGTCCACTTTGCTGGAACTCACACAGGGAACCTTTAGATTGACTTCTCAGTCTGCCCCTTGAGGCACAGAAGCAGAGCCACACATCGCCATCTGGCTTTGCCTGGACCAGTTGTTTCACTCAGATCCCTGAGGCTTCCATTGTGCCTACTGGTTCCTTTCTGGCCATCTCTTATGAAAGCAACCTTCATTCCTTCCCTGGAAAGACTGCCATGAACCGCACAACCAACCAAAGTACCAGGCTTTTCTCGTGGGCTTACACCAGCTTCGCAAGTCAATCCCAGTTCCTCAGGGCTTTCTGGTGACGACCAGAACCCATACGTGCCTCCTTCAGGCATGACATTCCAGTCAAGGTCTTGGTTAACAAAACCACTATTAATCACTGGTGTTATTGGTTTTATGCAAAGAAACCTTATGTCATCATTCACTCCTTTGGAATGCCAAATTCTGGAGGGATCAGATAGGGAGAAAAAATACAAAGCATGGAGGAAAATAATTTTCCTTCTTATATCCACCAGGCTTTTCAAAACTTTCCTACAGAGTGTGAAGTTTCAACCTTCCCTAGAATCCTCTGTTTCCTTTTCAGAACGAATACAGAGGGAAATCCAAAACATAGAGTTCCAGAATAATACCCAGGTAGAAGCATTCTCTTGCACCGATGCGTCCATTGGTGCCTGGCAGAGACACGCTCCTTCAGGTCCGGTCTCTTGGCAGAGACATGCCCCCTTTGCCTCTGGCTGAGGCACTCGTCAGCCCCAAATGACCCTTCCTGGGTCCCGCGTGGCAAAGGCATGCTCCCCAACCGCTTTCAGCTGACCTTTCCTAGGTCTTCAAATACAGGTTTCTGATTCAGAAACGAAACCAATGTGAGAAATTTGCTCTTTTCCCATGAAGCCGTAAAACAAGTCGTTCAGGCTTCCTCTACTCCAGGTTGGAAACTTTCACATCCTTTATACATAATTTTACTCATCCAGATTTAACCACCATTCTCTTTTAATCCTGGTTCCTTTCCCACACGGGGAAGGACTATACTTAAACTCAGTACTTAAACTCAGCATGTGGCAGCCAAAAGTCCCTAACACTGCAGGTACCTTCCACTAAAAGTCCCTGGATTTGCAGGGACATCCTGCAGCTTTCTGAAGCTTAGACCTTGCAAACACCCTATGTATCAGATGCTCACCCTTGCACCTCAGTTCATGACCTTCAGAACCAGAGCCGTCCCCATCAGAACCAGTTACGCAGAGAACCTGACTGATGCAATGGCAACACAGCAGCAGCATACAGCCCATAATCTGAAGAGAACCCTTAGCCCACCCTTAGGAACCCTTAGTCCAGTTCCACGATGGTGGAACTCTCATGTGACCCGTCATCCAAGATGGCGGTGCCCATGCACGCTCAGTCCTACCTGGTGGGGCACTCACGTGGCTCATCCTCCATTTTACCCAAAATGGCGGCACACCCACACAGCTTTCTGTACAGTCTCCAACAGACATGCAGGCTCAGCTTACAGAGCCTGGGGGTTTGCTTCCTCCCCAAACCCGAGTGCCGGTTCCCTTAGTGCCACCTGTGCTCACCAAAACTGTGAGTGAGCAGACAGGGGCAGCCTGGGAGCAGCACGATAACCAAACCATCATCCACAGCTCCATTATTACAAAACGGTGTTCACAAACCAGTTTTCAACCAAAACACTTTCACGTTTCTGCTGCCTCCCCATTTCATTTCCTTTCCACCTTTCCAGGCGTGATAGGCGGCCGATACCCTCAGGAGGATCACAGAGAAATTCTCGAGACTGGGAAAACTCCAAAGTCTCACTCTCTCGCACCTGAGGGGGTCGGTCTGCCACGGACAATTATCGTCCCGGCGGAGTCGCCAAAAACTGTTACAGAACAAACAAGGGGGGCCTGGGACGATATACTATTACTGAAAGGAATCCCCCAGGTTTGTTATGTCTGCTGCCTTATAGGAAAGACATCTCTCAATGCCAGAGATTCGTGAAAAGGAAAGGAAATGTTTATTTAATGCTATACAAACTTAAAGGAGTAACCTAATGTCTTTATCAAAAAATCCCAAAGTCCCTTAAAACACCCATAACACACACAGTCCTTCCTTCCCCCTTTGCCCAGTCTGGCTTACCATATCTCAGGAAAAGAAATAGAAGTCCGTGGCTCAGGCAGCCCCCAGTTCTTCCCAGTAATCCGTCTCGGCTGGTAGGCCTCCCTCGGTTCCTGGCACCATCAGCTGTGTCGCCGGGATCTCTGCTAAAGCCGGGTGGTAGTTCCCCCTTCTAAAGCTGCAGGGGTCCCCACTCTGGCAAAGCTGCATGGCCCTCCTTTTTATTGCCCCAGCCGAGTGGTCCTCTCTGTACAATGTCCGTGGGAGTCCCCACTCTAGCAAACTGGCACAATCCTCCCCACAATGGCTGCCATGTCTGGGTTTAAATCCCCACGCCAATCTTCCTCCGCAGCCCCATTTCCGACTCCTCCCACAATTGGCTACACCTGCCAGCATTCCTGTATCCTTCCAGCTTTACTGGGCTGCCATAGTGAGTCTGGGTAGGCGTGGCCCCATGTCATGGAGCCAATCATCTCCAAGCTCTCACGCAGGCGCTGTAACCAGGAGTAGTTGCCTCCCAGTTACGTCTTGGGTGGAAGTTACTTCCATTCCCCTGGCTCAGAGCATGGTTGCAGCCATTTAACATATCTGTGCAACCAGTTAAAGGTTATAGATAGGTTAAATGACCATACCAGAGGTTAGCTGCAAAACTGTTGCTATGCAAAACAGCTCTCAGTGGCCCTGCTCCATGTGCCCCTTCCCCCAGCCCACACCTGTGCGGGGAAAGGGTGAGGACATCCTAATATTTCCTGGACACCCTGAGTTCTGGGCCCCACTCCAAATCCCTATGTGCCCACCACTGCCCCCCCACCCCGCTCTTGGCTGCGCCCTGTAACAATAGCTTTGCTGGATAGACTCATCTTGGATGTAGGTCCTTGCCTTTCATAACTTCAAATACTTCTTTCCAGCCCCTTCTTGCCTGCAAGGTTTCTTTTGAGAAATGAGCTGATAGTCTTATGGGAACTCCTTTGTAGGTAACTGTCTCCTTTTCTCTTGCTGCTTTTAAGATTCTGTCCTTGTCTTTCATCTTGGGTAATGTAATTATGATGTGCCTTGCTGTGTTCCTCCTTGGGTCCAACTTCTTTGGGACTCTCTGAACTTCCTGGACTCCCTGAAAGTCTATTTCCTTTGCCAGATTGGGGAAGTTCTCCTTCATTATGTTTTCAAGTAAGTTTTCAATTTCTTGGTCTTCCTCTTCTCCTTCTGGTACCCCTATAATTCAGATGTTGGAACATTGAAAGATGTCCTGGAGGTTCCTAAGCCTCTCCTCATGTTTTTTGAATTCTTGTTTCTTCATTCTGTTCTGTTTGGATGTTTATTTTTTTCCATTTGTTCCAAATTGTTGCTTTGAGTACTGGTTTCCTTCCCGTCACTGTTGGTTTCCTGTAGATTTTTCCTTATTTCACATAATGCGACCTTCCTTACTGCCTAGGTCTTTTTTATGCTGTTGAAGTACCCAGTGAGTTCCTGGAGCATCCTGATTACCAGTGTTGTGAACTGTGCATCTGACAGGTTGGCTATCTCTTTGTCGCTTAGTTGTATTTTTTCTGGAGCTTTTATCTGTTCTTTCTTCTGGGCCACTTTTTAAAATATTTTTATTTATTTATTTATTTATTTATTTATTTATTTATTTATTTTTGTCTCAGCACACCTGTTATATAGTAAGGGGCAGAGCCTTAGGTGTTCACTAGGGCAGAGCAACCAATGTCACTGTGTTGTGACACTATGTGGGGGAGGGGTCCAAGAGGGAACAGTGCTGCTTGCTCTGCTCTCTGCCGGTTTTCAGTCACTTGCCCCACTACCCACAAGCAAAGTGGACCCTTCTGGTGCTGATTCCCAGGTGGGTGGGTTTGTGTATGTTCTAGAACCCTGTGGGTCTCTTCAATGAACTCTCCTGTGAGGCTGTCAGTTTCTCCTGCTGCTGCCTCAACCCCCACAGATATTTTCAGTCAGAGGCTTTGAGGCTTCATTTCCTGGTATTGGAACCCTGGGCTGTGCAGTCTGTCTCACTCTCCAGTTGTTCCTCCTGGTTTATCTGCATATGAATGTGGGACCACCCAGTCCATAAGCCACTGCCTTGTCCAGTCTGCCAGCCACCACCTTGCCTGCCCCGGTCCTCCAGCTGCCACCTTGCTATGAGTCCTCTCCACCCGGTTGCCTGTCTCTGCCCCTCCTACCAGTCTGGATGAATATTTCTTCTTTAACTCCTTGGTTGCAGGACTTTCATACAGTTCGATTTGCTGTCAGTTCTGGTTGTTTTTTTGTTTTAAAATTTGTTGTTGTCCTTCTTTTGGTTGTGGGAGGAGATGCAGTGTGTCTACCTACTGAATGGCCGGAAGTCCTGAATGTTGGTGATTTTGTATTGTACTTTTACACTAGCTTGATTCAAAGTCAACCTGTTTAAGTAGTCCCAAGACCAACCAATATGTCTTGTTTCCACCTAATTATGCTGTCCATGCCCAAAGTACTTAAAAGGGAAGTTCTTTGAGAATCTGAATTAAACCATGGACTCCAGAAGAAAAATCACATACACACTTAATATGTGCATTAAATTGCAGGAGTTTCAAGGCCTGCTTGAACCCCACTTTAAGAAATCCTGGTCAGATAGATCTCCAAAGTTTTCTAGAATGAATTTGGCCTCTTGAGGATGTATATATTTGTATTTGGTCAAAATGTGTGTGAAATAGGATTGCTGTATTTAATAGATTCACATATTGGTTAATATTTCAAGAGCATCTCAAATGGTATAATTCTTTAATTCCATACCCTTTTTATTGTAATAGAATGTATATATAATAAAATTTACCATTTTAAGTGTACAGTTCAGTGACACTAAGTATATTCACATGGTTGTGCAACTACCACTAACATCCATCTTAACTTTTTTCATCTTCCTAAGCTGAAACTCTGTACTCATTAAATACTAACTCCCCATTTTCCCCCTCCCCTAGCCCCTAAAACCATTATTCCATTTGCTGTCTCTATGAATTTGACCATTTCACATATGCCATATAACAGGAAACATACAGTATTTGTCCCTTTGTGACTGGCTTATTTCACTTAGCCTAATGTCTTCAAGGTTCATCCATATATAGTAGGTGTGAGAATTTCCTTCCTTTTTAAGGCTGGATAATATTCCACTGAGTATATAAATCACATTTAATTTATCCATACATCCATTGATAGACATTTGAATTGCTTCCACCATTTAGCTATTGTGAATCATGCTGCTATGAACATAGGGATACAAATATCTTTTCAAATCTCTGTTTCCCATTCTTTTGAGTATGTACACAGAAGTGGACTTGCTGGAACACATGATAATTCTATTTTTAACTTTTTAGGAACTGCCATGCTGCTTTCCATAGCAGCTTCACCCTTTTCCATTTCTACTAGCAGTGCATAGGGCCTCCAATCTCTTCGTGTGCTAGCCAACACTTGTTATATTCTGTTTTTTTTTTTTATAATGGCCATCTTAATGGGTATGAAGTGGTATCACATTGTGGTTTTGATTTGCATTTCCTTAATAATTAGTGATGTTGATCACTTTTCCAAATTTTAATTCACCATTTGTAGATTCTTTGAGGAAATGCTTATTCAAGTCTTTTGCCAATTTTTAATTGGGATTTTAAAAAAGATTTTTATGTATTTATTTTTAGGGAGGGAGAAGAGAAGGAGAAAGAGAAGGAGAGATACATCAATGTGTGGTTGCCTCTCATGCTCCACCAACAGGGGACCTGGCCTGCAACTGAGGCATGTGCCCTGACTGGGAATCAAACCAGTGACCCTTTGGTTCACAGGCCTGTGCCCAGTCCACTCAGCTACACCAGCCAGGGCTAATTGGGATTTTTGTTGTTGAGTTGTATTTCTTTGTGTATTCTGGATATTAACCCTTTCTCAGGTGATTTGGAAATATTCCCCCCATTTTATGGGTTGCCCTTTCACTTTGTTGATAGTGTACTCCAATGCACAAAAGTTTTAAATTTTGATGTAGTCCAATTTATCTATTTTTTTCAGTGTCATATACAAGAAATCAATGCCAAATGTAATATTATGAAGTTTTCCTCCCATGTTTTCTTTCAAGAGCTTTACAACTTTAGCTTTTAATGTTTATAAGTCTGATCCATTTAAGTTAATTCTTGTTTATGATGCAAGATAAAGGTTTATCTTTATTCTTTTGTGTACGAATATCCAGTTTCCCCAACACCATTTGTTGAAAAGACTGTCTTTTCCCTAGTGAATGGTATTGGCACTTTTCAAAAATTCATTTGACTATATATGCAAGAGTTTATTTCTCAGCTCTCTGTTTAATTCCATTTGTCTATATATCTGTCTTTATGCCAGTGCTACACTGTTTTGATTTCTGTATCTTTGTAATAAGTTTTGAAATCAGGAAGTGTGAGACTTCCAAATTTGTTTATTTTTTTTTCAAGATTGTTTTGGTTATTTGGAGTCCCTTGAGATTCCATATTTATTTTAGGATGAATTTTTTTATTCCTGGAAAAAAAAGCATTAGTGAACTTTTGATAGGTATTGCATTGAATCTGTAGATCACTTTGGGTAGTATGGACATCTTAACAATATCAGGTCTTCCAATCAATGAACACAGGATGTTTTTCCATTTATTTGTTTTTTTTCCCTTTAATTTTTTTCTGCAATGTTTTATAGTTTTCAGTGTAAAAGTCCTTCAGCTCCTTGGGTAAGTTTATTCCTCAGTGTTTTATTCTTTTCTATGCTACTCTAAATGATTTTTAAAAAATTTCTTTTTGGATTGCTTATTGTTAGTATATAGAAACACAACTTATTTTTGCATCTTGATTTTGTATTGGACAACTAGCTGAGCTAATTTATTAATTCCAACATTTTTTAAATGTTTAGCACGTTTTATATATGAGATCATGTCATCTGTGAAGAGATAGTTGTTCCTTTCCAATGAATGTCTTTTTATTTTATTTTGGATGTATTTTGTTTCTTTCTTGTTTAATTGCTCTGGCTAGAACTTCTAGTACTATGTTGAATAGAAGTGGTAAGAATGGGCATCCTTGTCCTGTTTCTGATGTTAGAGGAAAACTTTTAGCCTTTTGCCATTAAATATAATGTTAGTGGTGTTTTTAACATATAGGACCCTTAATATGTTGATATTGTTTCATTCTACTCCTAGTTATTTTTAGTGTTTTTATCATAAAAATGTGTTGAATTTTGTCAAATGCTTTTCCTGCATCAATAGAGATGATCATGTGGGTTTTTTCATTATTTTAATGAGGTGCATTACATTGATTTCATATCTTTTTAGAACATTGGAGTAAAAGTATTGTCAAATAAAATCTAAGCTAAAGAAAGCATTGATGTATCATCTCACTGCTATCTGTTCATGTAAATGAAGACTCTCCACTCTTATTTCTATAAAGTCCCCTTGATTTCCTAGATTCTGTCTTTTACTCCTCATTTTCCTTGTGGTGTCCTCATGAAAATACATTTTGCAAGTGGAGAAATAATTATCTCTTGAGAAAGATGCAAATCTTCAACCCTAGAGTCATAGATGGTTGAAACTGAAAATGACTTCAGAGTTTATTTTGTCTACTTGTCACAAGGACTCACAGCTTGCTTTTTAGAAAAATGTGCTAATGAAGTATATTTAAACAGCCCAGGATTCATATTTCATTGTGCATTTAAGGCTTGATACATACATAAGAACAGAGAGAAAAGTGATTATATATATGGGACTAGCTATGAGTAGATTCAAAACTATTTAACTTCAACTGGAATATGTCTTCTCAATTTTACTTTTGTGGAAGCTATATGATTATTTTTATACATCAGTATGCTAATCAAAAATGGACAATTTACCAAAAAAAGTTTCACTTACATTATCTCACTGAATCCTCAAAACAACCCAGTGAGGTAGGTACTGTAATTCCCAATAGATACATACAGGTCAAAAGAGTAATTACAGAATAGTGGTCAAACAGACATGTGAAGAATTCTAGAGAGAAGGGATATGATTACAGCTTGGGAAAGGATTTAGAAGTTTAAGTTGTTATATTGTAGAGAAAATAAGGATTAAAAATTTAGATGCAAACAAAAGTTTTAAAATAGATTTACTAGTATTAGCATTATAATTGAAATAACCATATTAAGTGATAACCTTAAATAGAAAAATTGTTCTAGTTCTATCACTGAAGTGATCTGAAAGCCAATTACTATAAGTCCTTACTATGCGTTCTGAATGTACAGATTTGGACTTCTAATTCTATTTTCCATTAAAAGAGATTTTGTGACTATTGGATTTTATATCTTGCTGGAGGGAAAAACAAAGTGGGTATGAAATGTTTGTTTTCACCAGAAAGCTGAGTCTATGAAAGGCTATGAGTCCATGATAAAAACATAAAAAGTGTCCAAAGGAAGTTATAATAAAAATAAAAATAAAAATGACAAGAATGGGAAATATTTTATTCTATGTTAATTTTATTACATAAGGGAATATTGATTTAAAAAGGGTATTTTGTACTTCTATTATGCATGTGCTTATTTATAAAGTGTCATTTAAGTTTTTTCCTCTCTTTAGTAGAGGAGGCCAAATATAGGGAATTCAAAGTAAGCCAAACATTTTCAGAAAAAGTTAGAACTAGACTAAGAAAGATAAACTGACTGGCTCTGATGGCCACTCTCAATAATCAGATAATAGAAGATATTTTTTAACCCCCCCCCCTGCAAAACCCAAATTTAGACTATAACACTGACCTCATGCTTATGAATGGCATTAGTCTTGATAACATGAGGTGGTTTCTGAAGTATTTGAAACAATAAGAAATAATGTATTTTGCATTTAAAGGGTAACTATAATTACTTCCTATAATTATGAAACCCACAGATGAGCAATCCCATTTGCTCTGGGAGAATCAGCTATTGGGAGGGGGAGGTGGTCAGCTATTAAAGTTGATGCAAAAGGGCTCCATTCCAGTATAGGAATGGATCCACCCTGCATTTAAAAAAAGATGAAGAAATATAAATTTCTGAAAGCAAAGTTAATAAAAATCAAAATGGAGAAAACTGGCCATTTGAAACAAGAAGCCAAAGAGATGGTTTGTAAATGAACTGCTGATATGCTAGGAGCTCCTCCTACTCTCATCAAGAAAATTCAAACTGATTTTATTATGGTGGCTAAGCCAGGATCATGTTACCAGAACAGAGAAGGGATGGGCTACATGGAGACTGTCTATTAAAAATGTAAATATTTTGCCCTTGTGTCATCACCGCTGTTTGGTGGGGGGAGATCATGTTCTCACCATCCAAGACCTAGACCTTGTTGCGGGCAAGCCATCAAGGTGTGCATACCTGGATACTCAGTCTAAGCTACAAGCTGGCCTCGCTCCCTAAACCACGTTTCCACCTTTCTTTGGGGGAATATTCCAACACAACAGGAATTTACTCTGGCAAGGATACCCATTGGAAGCAGAAGAATTAGGATTTCTTGAGGACAGATGCACCAGGTAAACATCTCCCAAGTGACTCTGACTCCCTCCTACTTGGGGGGAGCTACTTCTCCTTGTCAAGAATTTCTTACCAATTTAATTTCAAGGGCTTCTACTTTTGCAGCAGTAAAAATAATACTCCATGAAATTGCACAAAGTATCTAGTTTCCAAAAGGACTTTTTCATGTGAACTTAAAGTATTTAAAATAGGGACATTGTGATTTAAGAAATTAAAGTGGACTAATTAAATCATCTGACAGGCTACACTCTGAAGTCTCTAGTTTCTTGTGTAGATAAAAATCATTCCACCAAATGCAGTTAAACTACTGAAGGAGGTAACTGTTGTCAATGAAAACAGTTAACCTGAAGAGAGCTATTTTGTATTTTATTAATCTGGGAATTAAATAAAATGTCTAAAATGCCAGTGATTCAAAGCAGCAAACTTTAATTTTTTCCATAATGTGCCCACACTAACAATGAAGAATAGCTGTTATGTGTTGTGTCAAATGCCGTTGAATGCAGTACTGTGTTGGTAAGGATGCTGAGCCTACTTTTGCTCAGGGAAAGAGGGCTATAAAATCAGGGCTAAAGATGTGTGCCCTGGGCACCATGGTAGGGGTTCTTCTCTGAGAAGTGATTAGAAATTACAGTCCTTATGGTTGAGTAGCTTCCAATCTGGTTTGGGAATTGACACCAAAAGGTGAGGAAATAGAACATTTCTCAGGCAATATAAACACTTTCATAAAGGTCTCCTGTGCCCCTCTTGTGGGACTAATTGATCCTTTTTTGTTACTCCATGAGCATTTTTATGGATGCTGTACCATGACTACTATTTTTATTGTTGTTCGTACATCATGATTGCTACCCTATTAGTTTGTGATACCCTCGAGGGCAGCGGCTACACTCCATTTCCCTGGGAGCCCTCAGTGCCCTGATCTGTGTTTCCTGATAAGAGGATGAACCTATGAAGAGAGGTAAAAAATTGGATGAACAGGGTATAAATAACAGACGTTGCTCTGTTACCAAGCCCCTCTTGTGTCCTAACTCCCCACTTGCCCCCTGGTTTTCTAGGTCTATTTCTGCAGTTATTCCACTGAGTGTCTCTGCTACATTTTCAACTTCCAAGTTAATTAGTCTTCTCAATAAGAATCCCAGACCCAGAGAGTCCCAAAGAAATTGGACCCGAGGAGGAACACAGCAAGATACATCATAATTACATTACCCAAGATGAAAGATAAGGAGAGAATCTTTTTAAAAATATATTTTATTGATTATGCTATTACAGTTGTCCCATTTCCCCCTCTTCATTCCCCTCCACCCTGCACACCCTCTCCCACCCACATTCCCCCCTTTAGTTCATGTCCATGTGTCATAAGTTCTTTAGCTTCTACATTTCCCATACTATTCTTGCCCTCCCCCTGTCTATTTTCTACCTACCATCTATGCTACTTATTCCCTGTACCTTTTCCCCCTCTCTCCTCCTCCCACTCCCCTGTTGCTAACCCTCCATGTGATCTCCATTTCTGTGGTTCTGTTCCTGTTCTACTTGTTTGCTTAGTTTCATTTTGTTTTAGGTGTGGTTGTTAATAATTGTGAGTTTGCTGTTTTTTTTTTTTTTTTTACTGTTCATATTTTTTATCTTCTTTTTCTTATATAAGTCCCTTTTACATTTCATAAAATAAGGGCTTGGTGATGATGAACTCCTTGAACTTGACCTTCTCTGAGAAGCACTTTATCTGCCCTTCCATTCTAAATGAAAGCTTTGCTGGATAGAGCAATCTTGGATGTAGGTCCTTGCTTTTCATGACTTGGAATATTTCCTTCCAGCCCCTTCTTGCCTGCAAGGTCTCTTTTGAGAAATCAGCTGACAGTCTGATGGCAACTCCTTTGTAGGTGACTGTCCCCTTATCCCTGGCTGCTTCTAGAATTCTCTCCTTCATTTTTACCTTGGCTAATGTAATTATGATGTGCCTGGTAGGTTCCTCCTTGGGTCCAACTTCTTTGGGACCCTCTGAGCTTACTGGACTTCCTGGAAGTCTATTTCCTTTGCAAGTATGGGGAAATTCTCCTTTATTATTTGTTCAAATAAGTTTTCCACTTGTTGCTCTTCCTCTTCCCCTTCTGGTATCCCTATAATTTGGATGTTGGAACACTTAAAGATGTCCTGGAGGTTCCTAAGCCTCTCCTCACTCTTTTGAATTCTTGTTTCTTCATTCTTTTCTGGTTGTATGTTTTTTTCTTCCTTCTGGTCCACTCCATTGACATGAGACCCAGTTTTCTTTCCATCACTATTCGTTCCCTGTGCATTTTTCTTCATTTTACTTAGCGTAGCCTTCATTTGTTCATCTAATTTGTGACCATCTAATTCTGTGAGCATCCTGATCACCAGTGTCTTGAACTGTGCATCTGATAGGTTGGCTATCTCTTGGTCACTTAAAAGTATTGGCAAATGAAAATGAACTCACAACAACCCAAAACTTATGGGACACAGTGAAGGCAGTCCTGAGAGGGAAGTTCATAGCAATACAGGCATACCTAAAAAAAGGTAGAAATATTTCAAACAAACAACCTAACCCTACATCTACAAGAACTCGAGGAACAACAACAAAGACAGCCCACAGTAAGTAGAAGGAAGGAAATAACCAAGATCAGAGCAGAATTAAATGACATAGAAACTAAAAGCACAATTCTAAGGATCAATGAATCCAGGAGCTGGTTCTTTGAAAAGATAAACAAAATCAACAAGCCTTTAAGCAGACTTGTCAAGAAAAAAAGAGAGAAGACCCAAATAAACACAATCAGAAATGAAAGAGGAGAGATTACAACTGATACCACAGAAATACAAAGGATTGCAAAAAAAAAAAAAAAAAACTGTGAAGAACTGTAATCCAAGAAATTTAAAAACTTAGGTGAAATGGACAAATTTCTAGAAAAATATAATCTTCCAAAACTCAATGAAAAAGAAGCAGAAAGCCTGAACAGACCAATAACAGCAAAAGAAATTGAAGCAGTAATCAAAAAACTCCCAACACACAAAAGCCCTGGACATGATGGTTTCATAGGAGAATTCTACAAAGCATTTAAGGAAGAGCTAACCCCTATCCTTCACAGACTATTTCAAAAAATCCAAAAAGATGGAAGACTCCCAAACTCTTTTTATGAAGCCAACATCATCCTAATTCCAAAACCAGATAAACACACAAGAAAGAAAGAAAACTTCAGGCCAATATCACTGATGAACATTGATGCTAAAATCCTCAACAAAATACTGGCAAACCACGTCCAACAGTACATTAAAAAGATCATACACCATGACAAAGTGGGATTCATTCCAGGGATGAAAGGATGGTACAATATTCACAAATCCGTAAATGTAATACATCACATAAACAAAAGCAAAGACAAAAATCACATGATCATATCAACAGATGCAGAAAAAGCATTTGATAAGGTACAGCACCCATTTATGATAAAAACACTATGCAAAGTGGGAATAGAGGGAGCATTCCTCAACATAATAAAGGCCATATATGAGAGACCTACAGCCAACATCATACTCAAAAATTAAAATCTTTTCCACTAAGATCAGGAACAAGACAAGGCTGTTCACTTTCACCACTTTTATTCAATATAGTACTGGAAGTTTTAGTCACAGCGATCAGACAAGGAAAAGAAATAAAAGGCATCCAAATTGGAAAGGAGGAAACAAAACTGTCACTGTTTGCAGATGACATGATAATGTACATAGAAAATCCTATAGACTCGGGCAAAAAGCTGCTTGACCGAATAAAAGAATTTGGCAAAACAGCGGATACAAAGTCAATATCCAGAAATCAAAGGGATTTCTGTACACCACGAATGAAACAGCAGAAGTGGAAATCAAGAAAAAAATCCCATTTGAAATAGCAAAAAGAAAAATAAAATACCTAGGAATAAACCTAACCAAAGAGGTAAAAGACCTGTATTCAGAAAACTACATAACACTGAGGAAAGAAATCAAGGAAGACACAAACAAACGGAAACATATACCATGTTCATGGATTGGAAGAATTAATATCAAAATGTCCATACTACCAAGCCCTGGCTGGCATAGCTGAGTGGATTGAGCGCAGGCTGCAAACCAAAGTGTCGCAGATTTGATTCCCAGTCAAGGTACATGCCTAGGTTGCAGGCCATGACCCCCAGCAACTGCACATTGATGTTTCTTTCTCTCTCTCTCTCTCTCCCTCTCTCTCCCTCCCTCCCTCCCTCTCTCTCTCTCTCTCTCTCTCTTTCTCTCTCTCTCTCTCCCTCCCTCCCCTCTCTAAAAATCAATAAATAAAATCTTTAAAAAAATGTCCATACTACCCAAAGCAATTTACACATTCAATGCAATACCTATTAAAGTACCAATGGCTTATTTCACAGACATAGAACAAACACTTCAAAAATTTATATGGAACCATAAACGACCCCAAATAGCTGCTGCAATTTTGAGAAAGAAGAGTAAAGTAGGAGGGATCACAATACCTGACACTAAACTATACTACAAGGTCACTGTAATCAAAACAGCCTGGTCCTGGCATAAAAACAGGCACATGGACCAATGGAACAGAACAGAGAGCCCAGAAATAAACCCAAGTCTCTATGGTCAATTAATATTCAACAAAGGGGGCAGCAACATAAAATGCAGTAAAAATAGCCTCTTCAACAAATGATGTTGGGAGAACTGGACAGCTACATGGAAAAAAATGAAACTCAAGCACCAACTTACACCTTACACAAAAATAAATTCAAGGTCGATAAAAGACTTAAATATAAACCATGACACCATTAAAGCCCTAGAGGAGAATGTAGGTAGGAAAATCTCAGATATTTCATGCAGAAACTTTTTTACTGACATGTCCCCTAGAGCAAGGGACATAAAGGAAAGAATAAACAAATGGGACCTCATCAAAATAAAAAGCTTCTACACAGCTAAAGAAAACAGTATCAAAATAAAAAGAGAACCAACTGTATGGGAAAACATATTTGCCAATGATACCTCAGACAAGGGTTTAATCTCCAAAACACATAAAGAACTCACATGACCCCACTCTAAGAAGACAAGCAACTCAATTAAAAAATGGGCAAAGGACTTGAACAGACACTTTTCTCAGGAGGACATACAGAGGGTCCAGAGACACATGAAAACATGCTCAGTATCGCTAGCTATCAGAGAGATGCAAACTAAAACCACAATGAGAAACCACCTCACACAGGTCAGAATAGCCATCATGACAAAGCAACAAACAACAAGTGTTGGAGAGGTTGTGGAGAAAAGGGGACCCTAGTGCACTGTTGGTGAGACTGCAGACTGGTACAACCAATATGGAAAACAGTATGGAACTTCTTCAGAAAACTAAAAATAGATCTGCCTTTTGACCCAGCAATTCCACTGCTGGGACTATATCCTAAGAACCCTAAAACACCAATCCAAAAGAACCTTTGCACCCCAATGTTCATAGCAGCACAATTTACAATAGCTAAGTGCTGGAAGCAACCTAGATGCCCATCAGTAAATGAATGGATCAAAAAACTATGGTACATTTACACAATGGAATTCTATGCAGCAGAAAGAAGGAAAGGAGCTCCTACCCTTTGCAACAGCATGGATGGAGCTGGAAAGCACTATGCTAAGCAAAATAAGCCAGGCAGTGAAAGACAAATACCATATGATCTCACCTTTAACAGGAACCTAAACAACAAAACAAAGAAACAAGCAAAGCTGGCTGGCGTAGCTCAGTGGATTGAGCGCGGGCTGTGAACTAAAGTGTCGCAGGTTCGATTCCCATCAGGGTACATGCCTGGGTTGCAGGCCATGACCCCCAGCAACTGCACAGTGATCTCTCTCTCTCTCTCTCTCTCTTTTCCCCCTCCCTTCCCTTTCTAAAAATAAATAAATAAAATCTTAAAAAAAAGAAACAAGCAAAATATGGTCAAAGACACTAAAATAGAGGACAGGCTGACAGTGACCAGAGGGGAGAGAAGAAGAAATTTCAGGAGAGAATGGGAAGAGTTTACAAGAACAAATTTAAAGGACACATGGACAAAAACTAGGGAGGGGTGGTAATGGGAGGGAAATGGGGAGGGATGGGCGGGCGAGCTGGAATGGGAGTGGAGGGCAGAAAACTGTACTTGAACAACGATTAAAATATATATTTTTTAAAAGTATTGGCTCTGAAGCTTTCATTTGGTCTTCCGTTTGAGCCATCTTTTTTTTTTTTTTTTGGTCTGGTCACACCTGTTACATATGAGGGGCAGACACTTAGGTGTTCACCCAGGCGGGGCACCCCAGTCACTGGGTTCTGACTTTGTATGTGGGGGTGGGGTCAGAGAGGGAACAATGGTACTTGCTTCGTTCTCTGTCGGATTTCAGTCCCCTCTGCTTCTTCCTACAAGCAAATTGGGCCCTTCTGGTGCTGGTTCCTGGGTGGGTGGGCTTGTGTACATTCTTGGATCCTGTGGGTCTCTCCACTGCACTCTTCTGTGAGGCTGGGAATCTCTCCCAGCACTTCAACCCCACAAGTGTTTTCAATCAGTGCTTTTAGGTTTTGTTTCCCAGTGCTGGGTCCCTGGATTGTGAGGTCTATCTCGCTGCCTGTTTTCACCTGGTTTATCTGCACACAAATGTGTCACTGTGGATAACTAGCTGCCTTGAGCACCTCACTGGGTCTGCTCCTTGCCTCCCCACACCCGGGGTTTGCTAGCCGCCACCTGCGCACCTGGGGTCTGCCAACAGCCACCTGCACCCTACGCACCCAGGTCTGCCAGTCACCGACCCCTCTCCGCTGGCCTCCGACTCTGCCCCTCTTACTGGTCTGGATGAATTGTTGTCAGACTTCCATACAGTTCAATTTTCTGTCTGTTCTGGTTGTTTTTTTGTTTCTAAATTTTTGTTGTCCTTAATTTTGGTTGTGCAAGGAGGCACAGTGTGTACACCTACGCCTCCATCTTGGCTGGAAGTCTCAGAAGGAGAGAATCTTAAAAGCAGCAAGAGAAAGGGAGACAGTTACCTACAAAGGAGGACCCATAAGACTATCAGCTGATTTCTCAAAAGAAATCTTGCAGGCAAGAAGGGGCTGGAAAGAAGTATTTGAAGTTATGAAAGGCAAGGACCTACATCCAAAATGAGTCTATCTAGCAAAGCCATCATTTAGAATGGAAGGGCAAGTAAAGTGCTTCCCAGATAAGGTCAAGTTAAAGGAGTTCATCATCACCAATATAATACATTTCATGTATTATATGAAATGTTAAAGGGACTTGTGTAAGAAATAGAAGCAGATCAAAAACTATGAACTGTAAAATGACAACAAACAACTATCACCAACTGAACCTAAAAAACAAAAACAAACTAAGCAAACAACTGGAACAGGAACAGAATCACAGAAATGGAGATCACAAGGAGGGTTATCCATGGGGGAGTGGGAGGGGGAGTGGGGGATAAGGTACAAGGAATAAGAAGCATAATTGGTAGGCATAAAACAGGCAGGGGGAGGTTAATAATAGTATAGGAAATGGAGAAGCCAAAGAACTTACATGTATGACCCATGGACATGAACTAAAGTGGAGGAGATGCTGGAGGGTGGGGGAATGCAGGGAGGAGGAGGGTAAAGTGAAGAAAAAATGGGGACAACTGTAATAGCATAATCAATAAAATATACTTTATAAAAGAAACTTTTTAGCCAAAAATACACTGGGATGCTATTTGGGAAAGAAAATGGGATAAAAGTGTGACTTCAAATAAAATTCCAACTTAAAAAAATAAAATAAGATCCCCAGAGTTGAGTTTCAGCTGCTTGAAAACAAGCACCCTCTCTGGATCATTCTTCCACAAATATCTGCCTTTTTCTTCCTTCAGGCCTTTGGTCCCATCATCCTACTTCCTCTACAATGTGGGGCCATGGGAGTCACATAATCTGAGCTGATGAAAACTCTAGAGCATGGGATTTGCAGCCTGTTGACCCTGTGATCAAATTCTAGCTCTGCCACCTACTCTTGGACCTTGGGTGGGTGAACAGTCCTTTTTGATATCCAGCTACCCAGGATGAAGGGGAAACAAGGGTCACCTCAGGAAATTTCTATGAGGAACAAGGCAGATAATATATGCAAGGCATACAGCTCATCCAGCATTGGTTCCCACCTGCCTATTCCACTTACTCAATTAGCAATGATTGTATCATTCATTGCCTGTGTGTCTTGGATCCTTTATTATTTATCTTCTTAGCGACTGATGCCTTATTCCCCTCATTGTGGGGAAAAAGCCTGATCATCCCTCAACTTCTGCAGTGTTCTTTTCACAGTAGGCACTCAGTATATACATATAGGTTGTGGGGCTGCTTATGATGCATATTCACAGCCACAGGATGTGTTCATCTTGCTTTGCTTCCTTAGCATTGTGCTGCCTGTTGTCCGTGGTCTGGTCAGATTTGCAGTCCCACACCTGGAGGGGCTTCTAGGGCTAATGCTGGACAGATTAGGACTGATTTTAGGGTTTACCTAGTGCAGATCCTTCCACACTGACCCTGGACAATGCCAATGACCTCTAGCCAAAGAGCCTTAGGAACACACTTGGAGTGAAACAAGTTGGGTTTCTTACTTGCAGAGAGAACACACACCTTGGGGACCAATGGGGCATCTCCACAAAAGGGTGCAGAAAACAGTTAACAATGCAGGCCTGAGACTGCTATCCTTTCAAAGGCCTGTTTGCAAGGCTGGCTTGGCTTTCACCTGGGAATATGGACTCTGGGGATGTGCTCCCACCATCCCCTAACTGGTAAGAGTAGCTCACTGTGCTTAAATTGTCTATGAAGGCACTGTGGTATATGCTGAACACCTGCTTTCCTTCTGGAAGTCTGGAATTTTGGTACATGATCGGCAGGGAGTACCTATATAACTAGTAAAAAAAAATTGGACACTGAGTGTCTAATGAGCTTCACTGGTGACATTTCACATGTTGTCACAACTCAATACTGGAGGAATTAAGCACATCTTGTGTGACTCCACAGGGAGAGGACTCTGGAAACTTGTGCCTCATTTCCTTTGGATTTCACTCATGTACACATTGATTATTTTTCTTTGTATCCTTTCATTGTAATAAATCTTAGCCATGAGTATGACTATATGCTTAGTCCCATGAGCCCTAGTGAATCACCAAACTTGGGAATGGTCTTGGGGACCCCTGATATACTTATTATAAGATTTGAAATTATGTTAGGTGACTTTGAAGAGGGTGGAGGGTGTAAGGAAGCAGGACTTTGCTCTGGATCACGTGATCTCAGGAAGTGGGTGTAATTCTGGGATTGGATATCACAGTAAATCTCATCTAGGAGGAGAGATGACTAGAAGAAAGCCAAAGCTGTAATTGACAGAGAAGTAGCAATTGATACTAACCATAAGAGGGGGAGGGTTTGTATTTTGTGGCTTGGACAGTGTGTTTTGTTTGTATTCTAATATGATTACATAATATCTTGGCTTTTGTGTTGATCCGTCATGGTCACAGGGTGGCCTTGTCTGATGCTGACGCTCTATGAAACTGTTAATGTTCAAGAGCAAAACACCCAGGCCTGGCTGGGAGTGGCTGCCAGCTCCCACATGTCAGGGGCTCCTTTTCTTTTTCTCAATAGTCATTCTATCTGAAATTGTCTCGACTGCATTGCCACAGCTTTCATTTATATGGAAAATTTAGTTTAGGTTCCATAATAGTTTAGGTTTCTCAAGCTTTTATAATGAACAGACTTCCAATTTCCTGTATCCACTGAATGAAAAACACTATGGATAGAGACCATGTTGTTGGGAGAGTCTCAACCCATAGGATAGAGATCAAATGATTTTACTTTTTGTAATAACTACTAGCCAACACACTGCCATGAACAGCAGGCTCTTCAAATATTTGGTTCAATCTAAGTTCATTACTTTGTGACTTGCAGTTATTTCAACTGTCTTGTGTTGGCTGAGATGACACGGTCCTGTGCATTTTAAGGCAGCACTGTCCAAGTCCCGTCACAGCTCTCCTTCCCTACAGCGCGAGGTTAGGGTTGTGGTTTTAGTCTCTGCAGGCAGTTACTTGTAAGATCTAGCACTTTTGACTCCAGCTTGAGGCTCCATAGGCACAGGTGGGATCCACCTTGCAAAGTCATTGAGAAGCTGCCCCTGCCCCTCTGTTCACTGGAATATTTCTCCTTTCTTCAGGGTTCCTCCCATTACTCCTGGAACAATGGGGAGGACTTCAAGTCTAGTAGCTAAGAAAGTATTCCACCATGGAATGGGGTGTTCAGCTCCCCTCTTGCAAGTAGTTGTGAGAGGCTTTTTAGGGAGCTCTCTCCCTGGGTTTGGAAAAGAATCTGGTCTAGGCGCTCTGCCTCTTTCAGAAGAGGAGAGAGCATCTTTGTCTTTAAACCTGCATCCCTCATAATGACCTCTCTCACACCATATGGAGTGGGGTTGTTGTGTCCACTCTGCTGATGAGCCCCTGTCAGGGTGTCCCCAGGGGCTCAGGTGGTTGTCAGCAGTTGACAGTCCTCTGAGCTCAGGGTATGGGAACCCAGTGCATCTCTGCAGTGGGTCCTTACTGCTGGTTTTGGGGAAGGACCCCATGCAACACCTCACATCAGTAATTCTAACTTCATCAATTAGCATAGCAGAGGACAAAATCGTAACTGGTTACGATTATGGCAAAGCTTCTAAATTTGTACTGTCCAAACCAGTAGCCACTAATCCTTGTAGCTTTTGAGCCTTTGAAATATGATCAATCTGGAAGGAAATGTGCTGTATTTGTAAAATACACACTGGATTCCAAACACTTAGTATAGATCAAGACTGTAAAATATCACATCGATAATTTCTAACTGATTACATGTTTGCCATACTATTTTTGATATGAGTATACTGGGTTAAATAAAATATATTATTGAAATTAATTTTACTTGTTTCTTTTTAATGTTTCTTAAGGTGGCTACTAAAAATTTAACACTGCCTCTGTGTGGCTGCTGTTATATTTCTTTGTATTGGACAGGACTGTTCTAGACCAGGTTTCGACAGACCATGTCCTACCAGCCAAATTCAGCTCACTGTCTGTGTAAATAAGTTTTATTAGAGCCATGCCATTTGTTTCTGCATTGTACAACAGCAGAGCTGAGTAATTGAGACAGAGATTGTATAGCCTGTGAAACCCAAAATATTTACCATTTGCTCCTTTACCGAGAAAGTTTGTCAACCCCTAGAACAGGGGGGTCAAATAAAATGTATTTTCTAAAATAGTGGATGTTACTGAATTTTTAATTTTATATTAAATATATGTTATAGTCCTTTATTTCACAGAAAATTGATACATTTAAGCTAATCCTAAATTAAGCTGGGTAGTTAACCATAATACCCCACTGCCCAAATTAGTTGATAGCAAAGGATTTGCTCTATTGGTTTTGTATTGCCAGTAGCCTTATGAAAGAGTTTGTTCTCACTTCCTCATTGACTAGCCCCACCTCACAGTGAAATTGATACACATTCATGAATTGTGGTCTATATGTGGAAAACCCCAGATTACCACTTTCACATAAGTCTGAGTGACTAATATCCACTGCACGTGAGACATGATAATTAAATGGAAGTGCCTGTCTCAGCCTCAAATCACAGGCTCGAGGTACATACTGAAATTACAGTTACGAAGAAAGTGGTGTCCCTTCATGTGGACAGTGGATCCTTCTGCACTGTCATAGAATTCTATGAAACAGCACATGGTCTGTTTTCATGAACTTCTGCAGCAGAGCCAATTGTGGCAAATGAGCACCCTTTTAATTTCCCGACTGACCTTTCATCTTTTTTATTCTTGTCAATTTTCCTTGTGAAGGGTTACCATTTTGGTGGGGGTGTGTATGTCACGAAAGCACATTTTGCATCTCACTAAAAATTATGGCCGTAAAGCCTACTTAAATTACACTCTAATAGTATTTTCTTGGAAGTCATTATGAATTTCGGTTCTTCCTAACCTTTGCCACTGGGGATCATATAGCACAGCTCAACGTTTCCGTTGCTGCATTTTACAATGGTGGTAATGTTAGAATTTACTGGGGACTTTTATACACAGAGACAAAAGCATGCCACTTTATGAAGCTCTTAAACACCATGGATTTTCCCACATGAGAGATCAAGCTTATTGTATTTCCTAAGTTTCCCAGCAGTTCACCCCACAGCACAGCTCCATTGTGTGGGATGATGTGGTGTGCCCAGCTGTCCTCAGCCCAAGGTTGTTAGTGTCTTGACTGCAACCCAGCAAGATCAGCACCACATGCATGGTCACCAGAGAGGAGGCACCGTTCATCACCAGGCTTGTTACTGCAGGACACCTGGCCTCTATGTAGGAATGGTTATTATATTTCCTTTTGAAAGTGAAAGCTTTTCAAGGGCCCACAATGCAATTTTTTTATAGCAGAGATTAAAGTTAAAAACATGACAAGCACAGAGCAGTGTGCTTTTGTGTGTGGATATCCAGGCATTTTCAGCCAAAGAGAGCAATAAGCTGCATGACAAAAATTCTAACTTAAAACTCCCAGGGTTCTCCAATTAGATGCTTATCTTTTTCTTTTATGGGGGAGGCTTCATTTAAAACAAAATTTCTAATGAGGAAAATATGGTTGCAAGACCAAAATGCATTTGCTATGGAAATGGCAGGCTGCTGAAATATACAAGACATTATTTACATAAAAAATCGTCAAATAATATACTTTTATGTTTATAAGATCTTAAAATTCAGAACTATTTCCATTTAAGGGGAGCAGTGGTACTCATTAAGGCTCTCTTTAAGGTAATTGAGTTATTAAAATCAATTGTGCTTTATGGAAATGACCAAAACATTTTGTAGATTTGAAGGTTCATATTTAAAAAAATTAAGAGTCCTTTGAATCTGGAGATACTTACTGTGTGGTTTTAGTCACTGATATAACTCTAAAAATATGTGAAGCTGCCTAGGAGATAGAAATCATCCGACTGCCAAATGTCCTTGTTTCTTCTTCAGTTAGAAGAAGAGGTAAGTTTCTTTCTAATAGTGGACTGGTGGGTGAACTGTGTCATTGTGCCAACGTTAGGACATCCACATAAAAACTGCAGCATGAGTGACTGCTAATTAAATATAAAAAGTGACGTATTAGTCGTGCATGGTTAAATTGCTTTTGAGCAGGGACTTCTGGCCTGTAAGTGGACAGTTCACCAACAACATGACAGTTTTGCTTTTAATTCATCCACATTTACAAAACAGAAGGGTCCATTCAGCCACCTCCACTGCTTCCTGTGCTTTTCATCTACTTTCACAGTCCCCCTGAGACCTGGACCCATTCCACAGCAAGCCCGTAGGAAAAGCAATCACACCCTGGGTATATTCAACAGTTGTGATTTTATAATCCTCATCCACATAAGTTTTCTTTGGGGCTCCGTGTTCAACACTCAAGTCCAATGGGAATGTGTCTGAAGCAGGGAAAGTGAACGCAGCTCTGCTGGCGCTCAGAATTGGATGGAGTCACAGGACCTGCTGGGTAGGACTAGCTTTTATTGACTTATATTTGCTGACAGGATGCTGTCAGGGGAACCAAGGTGCTGTCGGAAGGACAGACTTGGTGAACGGGAAATACAAGATGTTTTAAGGTCCATGTCCTGAAAAAATAAACTTCAAAGAGAATGAAATGGCGAAGGACCTGACCCGATCCCCAGCACTATTCAGGCGGTACATATTTTCAGCATCTGTCATAAAAGCTCAGAGTGTTGTGAGGGACTCTAAGTTTAATGGTGTGTAAATTTTTTTAACTCTCTTGTTGCTTCTTAGCTGTTGCCTGCAAATATGGAAAAGTTGTGGGGGTTTTTTTGCATGTAGTTTTAGAAGCAAAGAGGAAAATACAAAGCACTAAATACCTTCCATTAAACGCAGAGAATTTTGTGTTCAGAAAAACATCCAAATACAAACTCTCCTTGGCTTGTGGAAACTTCCAGACCCTAGATGCCCAATGCCCTATATTAGTTTTCTTTTGGCTGCTCAGACCTCCCTGCCTGCACCTACCTATAGTCACTTAGGACCCCAAATCATTGCCTCCCTCCCCCTTGAAACTCCCTAGATAACTGGTCACTGGTGGAGAAACTTAGTGCTTTCTTGCTCACTCAATCACTCACAGGCTTGGGAGAGTGGGAATTGAATTCAAGGAGAAACAAAAAGAAAATAATTTTTAATTTCAAAGAGAATCTGAGATATCTCTACACTGTGAATATATGAATACTGTACAATTTATGAGGTGCTGGAAAATATACTACATTACACAGTCCAATTTAATGCAATCCATGGAGCTCCAAATGCCCTTTAGAGTGTTTGAAGCCAACATTTACAAATACAATTTTAAATAGAGGATAACTAAATGGGTGTTATTATTCTGTTCTGAGCCTGCTAACGAATTCTCAAGAACACAGCATGAATTGGTTGTCAAGGTAATGTCTGGGAAGGTGGCAGAAACTGTCACTAAGCCAAGTAGAAAAATTAAACCCTCTTACCATCATATTCCAGGAATTATCAAGCAAAAAGAAATTTCTAGACACCTCTCTCAGCCCTTTTGTATTCTCCTCTTTTTCATCCCTCAATCCTCTTTTTCATTCCCCATAGATGACCAAATGAAATAGAATGTTCCCCAAGAAAACTCATTTAAAGAAGTTGAGCACAGGGTCAGTTTTTTTTTATTTTATTTCATTTTTTTCCATCTACGGGTCTTTCTTTTAGTTTATATCCTCTGGGCTGATTCAAATTAGAAGAGTATTTTGGACTCTCTACGGAGGACACATGGTGGAATATCCTAAATTGGAAATGCATGTTTCATGATAACAGACATTTCCACTCTTGCTGGGCATTTCCAATTGCCGCAAAGCACCTCTGTGACATGAAGTAATCCACAGACCCTCTGGAGACTCGGCAGAGAAACTGAGGCCATGAAAGTGATTACAGGGCCATTAAGCATAAATGGTGGAAAAGGAATTACATTTGAATTTTTTTCATGTTCTGCTTTCATATAAATTACATAAGACAATGGAAAGAAAAGACCATCTGGGTTTTGATTTCATAAAATGAGACTCACATCTGCTTTGGTATGTCATATAAATATTCCCTCATTAGAGAGTTCAGTCTACGAAACACTTTTGGTCAAAAAAGCATTAAGAAAAAAGGGGGAGAGATTGCTTTTCATGGATGCTGATTATTTTTAAATCCTCAGGTCTAAATATTAACTGGTGAACACCTCAAAGGATTGTATGTAACTTTATTTTTAGAAATTAAAATATCTTATGCTGTGTCTACTCTGCCAAGTAATGCACATTGCTCTTTTATTTGTTAAACAGAAGACTCAGTGCTTTTTTCATCAAAAAATAAGGGGACTTTTGTGTTCAGCTCAGTTTTTATAAAGGGCTGAGAACTGGAAGAAAGGAGTATGCTTAAAGATACATCCTTCGGCTCCGTCAATATGAGATGAATGTTTCAAGCCATATTAAATTAGTTAGCTTTCTAGTGATATTTTTTTTGCCTCCTCCTTTTCTCCTCTTCAATTTCTTGGCTCCATCTACTTTATATTGTTTCTACAGCAAACTTCATTTGGTAGCAATATGGCAACAAAGGATAGCGTGTTAAATTGTACCTGGGATTTGTTTTAATTAGGTATGGCAAGATGCACGGACATGAAAATAATTGTCATGAAGGATGAAGTTCATATTCACAGATCTCTAAAAACAGGAGTCCTAATGTACCACACAGGTCCACATGGGGAAGGACCAGAGTTACTCAGGAGGCAGAGGGGCCAGAAAAAAGCATGGGCAAAGTTTTTATTGTGGTTTTCATAGCAAAGAAAGGAGAAAGCAGGGTAGACAGACTTCAGATTGGCCAGTTTAAATAATTTTAGTGGACTTTGGAATGTAGGGACTGCCCCTTGTTGCCTAGTAGCTGGCCTTGGGGTGATATTATGGCAGGGGAATCGTCTTAGTCCATTCAAGCTGCTCTAACAGAATACCATAGACTTGGTGGTTTATAAACAACAGAAACTTCTTTCCCACAGTTTTGAGGGGTGGAAGTCTGAGATCACGGTGCTAGCACGATTAGGTTGTAGTGAGAACCCTCTTCTAGTTTGAAGACTCTTGCTGTGTCTTCACATGGTGGAAAGAAGGCAAGAGAGCTCTCTGGGGTCTCTTTCAAAAGTGCACTAATCCTATCATGGGGTTCTACCCTCAGAACTTTATTACCTCCCAAAGTCTTCATGTCCTAATACCACCATATTGGGGGGTAGGATTTCAAAATATGAATTTTGGAGGGACAGAAGTCAGACTATAACTGGGATAGTGGCTCAAATTGTGAGAGCTCAGTCAAAGAGGTAGTTGGCAAGGATGGGCTGTGGATGGACTGATTGGTTTGCTGTCTCTAGGAATTACCTAACTCTAGGAAGGGTAGTCTTTCCAGGATCAGCAAGGCCCTATATGTCAAAGCATCCTAAAACACAGAAAATAACAACATAATTAATGCAAGTAAATGAAGTCTGAGCAGCCAAAGCTATAGCTGCCCACAACAGCACATTATAGGTGTGAGCTCATTAATTGCCTCAACAGTCTCATGAGGTGGGTAACCATTGCTTTCCCCCACATTTTAGTAAAATGAGAAGACTAAAGCACAAAGAAATTAAATAACCTGCTCAAAATCACACAACAAGTTAAAATAGCACTGTGACAATGAGACTAGAGAGGGTGGAACATGCTCTTTGCAGAGCACATTTTAACCTGTGAACCCTGAGGGGGAAAAAGACACCTACTAATAAGGGCACCTGGTGGCTAACTGGGCTCAAATTTTTAAAAAACGGAGCCCAGCAGCCATTTCTACATAGGGACCTCTCACACAAACTGCACTTCACAGAGAAGCCTGCGATGAACTGCTTGCCTCTGTACTGTGTTCCTGCCATCTGAGCAGCCCTTATAAAGGAGTTCCTGCAGTCCTATTTCAAGCAATAGGACTGAGGATTTCCCTACCCAATTGCAGCTGAACAGTTCTGGCCATAGAGGCTCTGTTCTGACCAATCAGGAAAGCACCTTTTGAACCAATCAAACTACAAGAATTTGAAGTCCTCATTTGCATGAGGACAGACCAGTTAAGGACCAAGGTTGGGGACTCCTGTCCATAGAAGCCAGCTCCCCTTTGGCTTAGAGACCACACTTTCCCTTTGCACTGAAGACTGCATCTCCGTGGTGGTGCTGAAACACAGAAGATGTCTCATCAGAGCGGAGCTATCTGGCTGGAGAGGGGCCTGGCCCCCAGGGCCACCTGGCCCCAGAGTTGTTTCATGGCTGTGCTGTTTTTATAGCTATGCTGTATCACTGTTGAGCTGTTTGCACTGAATAAAATGTCCTTCATCACACTCCAAATTGGGAATTCCTGTTGGTGTTGAATTGGTGCCAGTGACAAACTTAAGTGATGTGAAATAGTATTGCTTCCTAGTCTCTGCATAGTTTGTTATACTCAGGGAATTTATTTCAGATTTTAGACATTTAGGTACCACACTAAACAGGAACCTCTCTATGCAAACTGTTAATCCTTACCAAGCAACTTCAGGAAGGGTCTTAAGAATCAACTAACCTCCTCGGCCCCATACTGTTAAGAATAACAGGTCATTATCACCCACTGTCAATCCTGCCTTCCCTCCCCAGCCTAACTCAGGGACTGCCACTCTATGTTCTTTGCTGAGCAGTTTCTGAGCCAGCCCTGACTAGGACTGAATGTTTCACCAACCTCAAGTTCACCTGTGGATCTGGACCTGGTTTTGCTTCCCTTGTTCCAGGTTCTGCATTGCTAGGACTGGGCCATGAACAAAGTGTGACTCCTCTGTCCCAGCTACATGAGCACAGAAAGCTTGCCTGGCAAGTGCCTGGTTTCCCTGCCAAGAGCTGCATTTTCCTGACTGAGTAGGGGCCCTGGGACATAGTATGTCTGCAAAGAACTAAGAACTCCCCTTTTCAGAGATGTAACAAAACAATGCAAGCCTAGGACAGGGACTGGCCTTGCTCTCTTTGCTCTGTCTTGTACTGCAGTAGTTTCCAGTCTTATTTTCTCTCTCCTATGTGATTATAACCTTCTTGAGGTCTATGACTTATCTGTGTGTCTTGCACATATTTTTAATTAAAAAATGTAAAACACGGTCTCCATTCTTACTTTGGAGTTGGAATTGGTGTTAGGTAAAATGACATTCCAAAGAAAGATAAGTAATCTAAGAAATAAAAATAGCCTTTTTTTGAGAAAAATGTTTCTCTTTCATGTTGTTTTTTAAATATTTACCCTATATGATTAACTCAATGAGCACGGAATCCCAATGATCTGTGCTGTGTCTAATGATGATAAAGGTTTTGTTTCATTTAAAAACAAACCATCTCACAAAAAAGGCAAAAGTGTCCATTAATATCGCTGATTACTTCCAGCACATTCGGGAGGTTTTAGCCAAGATGAGTCATATTGCTTAGTTTTATTTTTAATATAATGACTGAAAATTTTCATTTCATAATGGGATGACCCCAGATAGTTTTTTTTTTTCTTAACAAACACCAGGAGTTGGCAAACCACAGCCCTTAGGCCAAATCCAGTCCTCTGCTTGTATTTGCAAGTAAAGTTGTTGGACTACCACTATGCTCATTGTCTATGGGCTATTTTTTCACTACAATGGCAGCAATGAGTAGTAGTGACCAAGACTATACGGTTAGTAAAGCCAAACATATTTCTTCTTGTCTCTTTACAGAAAGTGTTTGCTGACACCACACCTTAACTTGAAGAGTTGTTAATTAATAAAGTCTAAGATTTTATTTTATTTTCGGGTGCTCGTTTCCTTTTGAGCAATGATTAATTAATAGTTTTGCAGTCCATTTGTATGATACCTTCCTTCAAACAGTCTGTTTGCTTGTAGATTTGCACATCTGGCACAAGGCTCCTGAGCTCTTTTCCCAGACTCAGAGAGGTTAACTGCCTTGATAACGTTGCACATACAGATAGTGGTAGGAGGCCAGAAGAAGGCTCAGGTTTATAACTCCAGTCAGTCCCCTTGTGATGACTATTTGTGTCTGAGGTTGTGACTCTTACACTGCACCAAAACCAATGTAAAAGGAAAATGTTTTGTCAACTAGCTGATGCTCTGTGTACCAGTTAATCTGAGTAATACCAATATTAAAATGTGCATTGATACCAACAATCATGCTTCCAGACTAATGCATTTTTCAAGAGGCAGTACAAGTGTCACCTAGTTCATGATGCTTTTCTAAGTGGGTAAGTTAGAATAACACTTCTACTTTGTACCCCTAGCATGTCTTCTTTAGACCCAAGGGACCCTCCTGAGCCTCAGGCCTCATGCATTGAAGGTCCTCCTCTGTCTACATGTCTCTCAAAGCCCAGGACTCTATTGGGCTAAATGGATGTGGGACCCCCTTCTGGACTACGCCCCTGCACCTGAGACTTAGGCATTCCATGACCAAATGTCCAAGCTTGTTTCTAAGCCTACATGGATTCTTCCCAGTGTTCTTTATGTATCCAAGAACAGAGAGCAGACCATTGTTGTGTATACCTCCAGGCCTGAGAGTTGGCCAAGGAGAAGTTGTTTGCAGAATGTTCTGATGGCCCTTTATGTGCAGGTTGGGGTGTCCACTTTCATGCCTGAGGCCCTCCGTGGTTTGCAATGGAGCTGGAGATGGGAAGAGGAGGGCCTATGATTTGGATAGGCCTCCATATGAACTCTTGCTTGGGCCCTGCAAATGGATCATGTTACCTAAAGCCCATTCTTGTACTAACTTGTTTACAAACAGTCTCTTCCTGCTAAACTGTAAACTCCTGGAATGCAAGAGCCACCTCTCCTATGTTCTCACACATCTCTGGTACCTGCCCAGTGGGTTGGGACACTTGGAGTGCTCAGTAGATATTGAAGGAATGAAAGAACACCATCATGTCACTAAATTGACAACCAGATGGGAAATCAGTGTTCCTGTTATTATTGCTGCATAACAACCACCGCAAACTTAGTGCCACAAACAACCATTTCATTATGTCACAACCCTGTGGGCCAGGAATTTGGATAGAGCAGAGATGCATGGCTTGTGACTGCTCTGCAATGTCTAGAGCCTCAACTGGGAAGAATCAAAGGCAGAGGGGGTGACTCAACAGCTGGGGCTGGGATCATCTGGAGGCTCACTCACTCACACATCTAGCAGGGACCAGAATACTGCGTGTGGCCCCTCTATGTGGCTGCTTGAGCTTCCTCACGGCATGGTGTCTGGATTCCAAGAGTGAACATCTTCCATATAACCAGGCTTGGAAGTCATTGCAGTCATAAGCTCAAGGAGGTTCAAGAAGAAGGAACCTAAATTCCCACTTTTTGACAGGAGACTAGACTAAGATATTTTAAGAAGAACATGAAGGACAGGAAACATAGGTATGGCCAACTTTAGAAAAATAGAATCTGCCATGGGTAGGTATATAGTCTTTTAAAAAATTAACATATCTACTCAGACCTATGGCAAGAGGGAGCAAGCTTTTCAAATACAACAAAACAAGTAAAAAAGAAAAAGATTTACTTTTCACCACTCTAGTATTTAAAGAGATGGCAAGGAACCTATTGTGGTAAAAAGTATGGACTGCCTCTATGAGGTGAGAGGTCTAAAATGTGCTCCATTTAAAATAATGATTAGTGGCTCGCAATGCTTTTTTTTCCCACTGAGTGGTTGATCGTTTCATTGCATTTGCTATGTCCCAGTGGTATAGAGTTACTTTTATATGAAGTACTAAAATAGCTTTTCAGAAACAAGACAGGAAGTTTCATGCTCTAATGAACTAATATAGTAAAATGTCAATATCATTAACTGGAAAAAACAGCAGGCAAATATTTGACTTAAACTCAGCTATGAAAGTTCTTTTCTTTGGAAAAGTTCTTATATTGAATAATGCTTAATTTGACATTATCAAAAATTTATAGTCACCACCATTAATACAGCAAAAATGTATGACAAATAAGGAAACACTGTACGTAAAGATTCCCAGAATTTCTTGTTCAAATGGCCTAATTTAAGTTTGGGGCTTATGAGCAAAATACAATGATTATATGAAGTCCTGAGAAATTGAAAAATGTATATAAATTTAAAATAACAAAGTGAATCCAAAGAGAAGGAAGAATCTGAACTGGTGGAGGCCACACTAACACACCATTGTAAAAATTTTAACAGGGGAGCCTCCCACATTTTCATAAAATTTTTAATGAAATTTGATTTTTTAGATTCTGAAAGTATATCTCAAGAAACTAGAGATGTCTGTTTCCAAGGTTGGGTCAGAAGTGGTATTTCCAGAATCTTCCTTAAAGCATTTCTTTCTACATCTCATCCTTCTCCAAGCTCAGCCCTCTTAGAGGTTAAGAAAGTCCCTGCTCCCATTTTGTTTGAGTCTCAAATAGGGGCAGACTCTCAGCTCCAAAACATCCAACCTCTTCTAAAACATCCTCTCCAAATGCAACTTCTAGGTCTTACCTAGTAAACACTGGCCTGCCAGTATCTCCAGGGTGAACACTGCAGACCAAACTTACCTTGGAGATTAAATGCACACAAACATAGAGTATTTTCCAGTATGTAGCCCTGTGGTTTTCAAATTCACTCTACAGAACATCTTTAGTGCTTACTTGTGGGAAGTAAAAGGACTGTGGCAGATGGAGTTCTTACACATCCCACCCAAATTTTAATCAGATGGCTCTGGGTTTATCTGTCTTATAGATCAGACTTCCTTATAAGTTTTTATTTGAAGAACTTTTACAAGTTAGTAGCACTTCAATGTTTACATTCACCTCATTTAGTCCTTGCAAATGACTTCTAGTCATCTTTAAATAATTTAGAGAAAACTCATTTCATTTATCCATCTCTCACACCTAGTTTAGCCTAGTTAGAGATTTTTTTTTCCGCACCAAGAACTAAAAACAAAATAGCCAACAGAAGTCAATTTTTGTTGGGGTCAAGGGCAAAACAATGGTGCCATATGCACCAAATTTCCTCCCTTTGATCCCAATGTAGAAGAGTCTCAGGATTGAAACAGTCTTTTTACTGGTATTCAAATTATTTAATTGTTTAACTGTGAAAAATATATAGGCTAATATACCCCAAGTTAATGACACATGTTGATTGTGACTTGGCTCCACCTGGAGTCTCACTATTTTGCTTGCTTTATGAGGCAATTTGGGGAAAGGGAATAGGAAGAAGCATTGAGAAGGTCACGTCAAATCTCAAGTTTCAACTCAAGAAGATCTTATTCATCTGAAAAAGAAATATGTGCACTGTGGCAGTCCTATCCTTTTACTGGGGATAGGACTTTTATAGTACTTTTATAGTCCTTTTATAGTACTCAGCCCACCATAATAAAACAAAACAAAACAAAAAAATGACAAAAACCTCTCCTGTTAAACATAGTTCTTTGCTGATTTTTTTTTTTTTTGCCTCAAGAGGGAGAGATGGATTAATATTCCATTATTGCAACTATTTCATGTTACTTAGTGGAGTGGGCTATGCCCTGGTGTAATTCCTTCCTCTTGAGTGTGAGCTGCCCTAGTGACTTGCTTCTAACTAATAAAATATGACAAAGGTGATGGCAAGTCACTTCTATGAAACTGTAACTTGCAACTTGCTAGCCAGATAGGGGTGGCTGATATATGTCATCTCATCTCGGGTTCAGGTTTATATAAGGTTAGACTGTGTAACAAAAAGAGCCAAAGGGGGGCCAAAAAATGCAGTCTTTCATGCAGTGACCATTTTCTAGTGACAATTCTATACTAAGAAGAGAGTGTAAAAATGTTTGGTGCACATTTGCACTCTCTGACATACTACATCTGGGAAATTAAGCACTTTGCAATGGTTTGGCCAGATTAGCATTGAAATGTGACATGGAAGTTTTAACGTTCTAGGGCCATTTGGCAATGACTATTGCTTCCCACCAATCTCTCTATTCTTGCGTTTTCCACCCAAGAACCATACACCTAGACCTGTAGCCACCACCTGTGATGGAGTATTGAAACTAATTCAGGTCTTCTGTCTTCCTATCCCAGGAAAAGGGAGAAAGGAATGTCCTACTTGACTACACATTGAGGGGATTTTTTTTTCTCCACTGTCCCTGAGGACTGCCTGCATTTGGGACTGTAACACCCAGCAATCTACATCAAACCAATACTGGCCCATCCTTTATAGACCTGTTTCAAAGTTTGCCCTCATCAGAGTCACTTTCTGGCTCTTAAAGCATTTCTTCCTTTTGTCTCCTTGGAGATCACATTTACCTTACTCCTCTATCCTCTCTCCTTAGATGTTCAGGGATTTAAATTTCTCTTTATAGACTTACAACTTCCAATTTTAGATCTTCAGCCTTATGTCTCCTTTGAGCTAAAAACCATATACTCAACATTTCCAGGTCCCTGTCAATGGCAGTCCACATTTCACACGGCTTCCTCGGTGATGCCCTTCCTTACTACCAATTTACATTAGCCAACCTCTCCCACTCCTTGTCAAATAGCCACTTTGATTGTCTTTGTAACACTGACCACTACCTAAAGGTACTTGTTTATTTATTTGGTTGGTTGGTTGGTCATCAGCTATCCTAGATGTATATACTCATGGGTGCTGAGACTTGGTATATTGTGTGCAGAGCCTAGCACAGGACCTGAAAGTAGGAGATAGTCCACAGATGAATACATCTGTCAAATACATGTATACATTTTGTCAAATAAATACATGAAGAATTCATGGGAAGTTACTCCCGAAGTCATGGGTGCAGATCGAAGGACGCTAAGATGCAAGTAGCAGATTTATTGGCTGGGCGAGTTAAGAGTTATTTTTTCACCAAGACCATTCACTACAGGGTACATGTAATTGCCCATCAGGGTGCTAGAGTGCTGTTCTATTGGGGGGCAGTGGTGAGGCAGGTAAAACCCAATAGATACTTCACAAAGTTTGTAATTATTGCACAGAAAAAATAATGGTGAGTCACTAGATCCCTAGATCACAGTGAGCAAGCATTTTTCTATAAAAGGCCAGTTAGATATTTTGGAACTTGTGAGCCATATGGTCTCTGTTAAAACTATTCATCTCTGCTATTGTAGAACGAAAGTAGCTGTAAACATTATGTAAGCAAATGGGCATGACTGTGTACCAATAAAGCTTACTTTATGTACAGTGAAATTTGAATTTCATATAAATTGCACATGCCACCAAATCTTAATCTCACAGGCCGTAGAGAAATAGGCAGTGGACAGGATTTGGCCCATGAGCTGAAGTTTGCTAACTCCTAACCAAGGTGATCAGACGACTCAGCCTTGTTTATATGCAAATTTCGCCCCAGCTCTTATGACTACTTTATAAGTAATCTTTCATAAAACATTTTCATGTAACCCTTAGTCTTGAGTCTCTAGGGATATTCTGGGATGGGAGGAGGGAGTGGGATGAGAGTCTCCCAGGCCTAAATGGTTAACTTCTATATTGCAACATAAATTATTCTTTGCTCCAGATTGCCTGTACTATCCATGTAGAATGATTAATGTCAAGATGATAAAATGATGCAGTCTCTTGAATTTGATTCCAGCTGTTCCCATCTTTGATATGATTTGTGAATGACAGTTGTATTTTTCACTGGTGATTAGTTAATGCTGGGAAGGACAGCCAGATGATAGCTGTCTAGAATTCTAAAACCAAAGATTTACTTGGCTGGAAAACTGTTCAACAGAATATCATTATGCCATTTACCACAAATTCATTTAGCATTTGCCATTAGAAGGTGCTTCGCATTGGGGAAGCAATCTATAGCCTGGAAAATTTCTTATAGACCACTTGATTATACCGTGATTACAGAACAATGGTAACCAGGGAAAAGCTTCCATCCACATGATGCATTGCTCTTGTTTAGAACACAAATGGACTCTTAAAGAAATGATGGCATTTTTTTCCTGAGCCCTTTATCGACTTGTTCATGGCTAGAGGACATCTCAAGTGTGCATCTCAGTTTGGAAGCCAACTGTCAAAAGTTACTGGATTTAGCCCACAATGGCAACAGTGACATTACAACGTGCCAGGCACTACACTATTTCATACTCATTTAATCTTCACACCAGTGCTTCTAAACATTATGCTACACTGTCAGAATATTTGTTCTTCCGAGTCCTTGCAAGGGCAGGCAGTTTGGTCTCTTGTTCTCTCTGAATCTCTGTGGCCTCTCAAACTCTGATTCCCTGTGGATAAGAATCAGATGAGTTTAACTCAGGGTTTTTCAACCCCAGAACTATGAACACCTGGGGCTGAATCATTTTTCTCTGTTTGAGAGGACATCCTGTGCACTGTAAGATGTTTAGCAACGTCCCTGGTCTCCACCCCCTAGATGCCAATAACACCCGCCCCCCCCTCAAGTTGTAACAGCCAAAGATGTCTCTAGACACTGCCAATGTCCCCTGGGGGACAAAATCACCACAAATTGAGAACCATTGCCTTAACACAAGCTCCCTCAAAGTAGCAATGAGCATATCAAATTGTCCTTGGGTCTCAGCGTGTATTTTCACTTATTGTTGGGGGGGGGCATTTTGGAATGAGTATTTCTTTATTTCAGAAATTGAAATGGAAGTGTGTCTAATTTATCATGAATTCTGCTTTGTGAAAAATAGAGTTCATTGTGATGTTGTCAATAGTGACTAAATTCTCTACTCTGGATTCAAATTAGGGTAAAGGAAGTACCGATTTTTTTTGATAAGTAAAAAAAGCAGATAATAAAGAATTCTCTCTTTCTCTCTTACTCTCTCCATCTGTGTTGCCACCCTTCAAGGCCAGGCAGGTTCATGGTATTTGTGCAGATGGAAAAATATTCACGGAGCTGCTGGGATGTCTGCCATGCCTTTATTCATGGGTGGGCAAGCCACGCACACTGCAAGCTGCATGTCTATCTGCATGTCATGGCTCCTGCTCCCAGTGTGGCACCCATTGTGGCATCTGTCCCCTTGGGTGTCTCTCATCATCATCGCCCCCAGCAGGGAGTCCCTACCTGTTTAAGTACTAGAGGGGAAAAAAGCCGGAAAACTGCCAGAACATTACATAACAGAACATAATTCTGTGCATGCAAGCTCACTTCATGTTATGGGAACAGTTTATCGGACCCAGTCTCAAGCCTGTGAGAACACTGGTTATCAGGCCCCTCCAGGGTTATGGGAACAGTGCTTCCCTTAGTCATGCAGACACCTGGGTGAGGGAGCCAGGCTGCCTCTACTTATCCTACACCATCTCTTCTGGTAAACATCTCCATGACCAGCATGGTAAATAAACCAGCATTTTCTCTTCATATGGGATCATGGACATATTTTTTTTTCTTTGTGGTGTTCTTAATTTTCAAAACTTTCTGCTATAAACACATATCATTTTTAAAATCACATAAAAATTTCTTTAAAAAATGGAGTCACTAACCACACTTGGATTTCTAGCTGATGTTAACAATTTCTTTGGACAATGTGAGACTTAGCTTTCTCATGAAAACACTAATGCCATTGTAGCTCCAATGAAAAACTTTCTTAGGGAGAACTTCAATGGCGGATACAGAAAAATAATGTCAGTCACTTAATCATGAAAATAAAATTAGAGCAACATCCTAAAAATTTGAAATGCCAGGGATTTGAAGAAATACACCTCCCACCACCAGTTTAGAGTTATTTAATATATTCATTAAATAACAATACAGGGCAAGAACAGCAGTTGCTTTGAATTACATGCTATTTGGGATCAGCAACAGTGGATTAACAAGGTTTTACTACGTTTCAGATGTTTGTCAATGATTGATTATCGGCATTCATATCTACATATGTTTACCAGGCTTTCAGGGCACAAGGTTTTTGAGACACAGGTTATGTCTTTTATTGATTCTGTGCAAGGCCAGACCACACTGGAGAGCCCTAATATGTTGGCAGAGCATTTTGACCATTGATAACAGTGTGCAGACTATTAAGCTCAAAACCCCAAGGCCAAGGTGGAAACAGCCTGGGAACAAAGCCTGCAAAGGCTTTTTATGACTAAAAAGCCCTAAGCAAGCATATAGCTTTCCCAATCAGCAAAAGTACTTGGCTCCAGCCTGTCATTAAAATGTGGGCATGGACCCAGCACTAGGTCCAGGAAAGCAGTCCCCCTCCAGATCCATGAGCAGGCTTCCCCAAGCAGAGCAGGAAGCCCTGGTTTCAGGCCCCCTGGAAGCCGAGAAGGCTCCTTGAGTGGCCTGGACTCCAACTCCCACCTGGAGAAGTTGGAGAAGTGATGGCTTTCAGGCTGAGGCCTGCAGAAGCAGAATTCCCAAAATCTCAGCCAAAGAACATAATCCTGAAGTGGAAAAACAAATGAAATTCATACAAACGAACCCAACAATTCCCTTTCCTCTTTGGAAAGGAAAAGGTTGGGAGATAGCTGTGGACAAACACTATACAGGGGCTACCTCCCTCCTTCTTCTTATGGTAGAAGGCTGAGGAAACTCTGCGCAGAGTTAACACATGAGGTCAGAAGGTGCAATCCATCCAAAAGTCTCTCTGATTGGTGACACCCTCCATGGGACTCCCTACACCATCATGACGGATTTCCTTTGGTTCTTAATTTTTGTTTAGCTTCTGGTTGTTTGACTGAGTGAAGCAATTGGATTTCTTAACCAGAATTAAATTGTTAAGTCCCAATTGCACAAGGGAGGAAACGTTCTCAAGTAATTTTCATTCAGATGAAATGGGGATAAACTAGTCTTGAAATAGAAGGAAAGAATTAAAATAGTAACTCTATTCCCAGGTATGTTTTTCTCCTGTAGGAAACAGTGGTTTAAAGTTTATGGAGCAGGTTAATGAGTTGGAGAACCTTGCCTTTTGGCCCATGTCCTAAAATAAGACTTTTAAACACACTTCAAAAATATACAACACTCTCATTAATGGTGAATAAAGAAGTGGGGTTTGAATCAGGATGTAAAGGCAGAATGATTCATATAATATGTAGCAGAAATGTTTTTTTTAGAAATAAAAAAATTTCATTGATTAAATGATTCCTGGAACACCATGGGCATTTATTTTTCTTCTTTGTGTTCTTTGATATTTTTCAAAATTTTCTTCAATAAATATACTTCACTAGAGTGGAGAAAAGAGACTAAATTTGAGAGTTGAAAAATTGATGTTATTTGAAGAGGACCTTTCAAGAAGTAGAGTTATCTTTAAAAATCTGTAGAAAAGGAAAATAAAAAAATAATTTTTGGCTTTGCTGGAAGGTTACGGAATGGATTGGAGGACTTTTAATCTTGTTCTTTTATTCTAATTCTGTTTCTTTTTTTTTTATGGCTCCAAAGCAGAAGCCTTTGTTCTCTTTTCTAATAATAAGTTAATCAGAATATGTGCAACTCGCAAAGTTGAGCATCTACCAACTTGTCATAGTTGCTTAGTTTCTCTTGTGATCAGTGTGCATTCAACCACATCTCTTAGGAGTTCTGGCCAAGATGGGGGCATAGGTAAAAACCCTGCACTTACTCCCACAACCAAAAGGAGGATAACAACCAATCTAAAATCAATAAACAACCAGAAGCGCCAGAAAATCAAACTGCATGGAACTCTGGCAACCCAGGAATTAAAGAAAAAAGCAACCAGAACAACCAGATCAGTAAGGCAGCGGACCATGTGGGCCGGCTCAGAAAAACTGAGGTGAGGCAGCAGACCCGGCAGGTGGGGCTGGCCGCGCTAGGCTGTGGGCTGCATGGGTGGGGCTGACTTACGGGGAAACTAAGACTCAGAGTTGACTGTGGACTACGGTGGTTGCCATCCCAGTCTCATGCGAGAGTCTGAAAGTTGGCAAGTACTCCAGAGACAAGCAGGCAAGCTGCATTGTTTCCTCTCTGGCCCCTCCCCCACAGGCAGCACCACAGCACAGCAAAGAGGGTTGCCCAGCTCAGGTGAATACCTAAGGCCCCGCCCCCTTACCACTTATCAGGTGCACCAAGACAAAGAAATATGCGCAAATGAAAGAACAGAGCAAAACCTCAGAAAGAGAGCTAAGTGATGAGGACATAGCCAACATATCTGATGGAGAATTTAAAGCCCTGGTAATCAAAATGCTCACAGATCTGATTGAGCTTAATCAAAAAATGAAAAAATAAATGAATGATACCCAAAATGAAATAAAGCAAAATATTCATGAAACCAACAGTGACAGGAAGGAAACCAGGACTCAAAGCAATGATCTGGAACAAAAGGAAAAATAAACATCCAACCAGAACAGAATGAAGAAACAAGAATTCACAAAAGTGAAGAGAGACTTACAAACCTCTGGGACAACCTGAAACATTCCAATATCCGAATTATAAGGGTGTCAGAAGGAGAAGAACAACAACAAGAAATTGAAAACTTATTTGAACAAATAACAAAGGAGAACCTCCCCCATCTGGTAAAGGAAATAGACTTCCAGGAAGTCCAGGAAGCTCAGAGAGTCCCAAAGAAGTGGGACCCAAAGAGGAACACACCAAGGCACATCATCATTACGTTACCAAGATTACAGACAAAGAGAAAAAATCCGAAAATCCTAAGAGCAGCAAGAGAAAAGGAGACAGTTACATACAAAGCAGTTCCCATCAGGCTATCAGCTAATTTCTCAAAACAAACTTTACAGGCAAGAAGGGGCTGAAAAGAAGTATTCCAAGTCATGAAAGGCAAAGACCTACATCCAAGATTGCTCTATCCAGCAAAGCTTTCATTTACAATGGAAGGGCAGATCAAGTGCTTCCCAGATAAGGTCAAGTTAAAGGAGTTCATCGTCACCAAGCCCTTATTATATGAAATGTTAAACAGACTTACCTAAGAAAAAGAAGACCAAAAATATGAACAGTGAAATGACAACAAACTCACAACTATCAACAAATGAACTTAAGAGAAAAGAAAAACAATGAAAATAAAAACTAAGCAAACAACCAGAACAGGAGCAGAATCAGAGAAATGGACATCACATGGAGGGATTTCAGTGGGGAGGGGGAAGGGAGGAATAGGGAGAGAAGGTACAGGGAAGAAGAAGCATAACTAGTAGGCATAAAATAGACTGGGAGAGATAAAAATGGTATGGGAAACAGAGGATTCAGAGAACTTATATGTACAACCCATGGACATAAACTAATGGGGAGGGATGCTGGAGGGCTGGGGAGCATGACAGAGGGGGGATAAAGGAGGAAAATTGGGACAACTGTAATAGCATAATCAATAAAAAATACTTTAAAAAAGAAAGGTAAAGAAAAAAAACCCCACATCTGTTGGACCATCTGAACCAGCTTTGCTCTGTGTGAGCTGTTGGATGCCAAAAGCACTACTAATCTCTGGGTTAGATGGCAACAAATGAGGCTTATTGTTAGTAGTATAAATTTTTTAGACCTTGAAAGACATTTGAATTGAATAATAGATACATCTAACATTGATATTGTCCCTCCCTTCCTCCTTTTCTTTTTTTCTTTCTATTTTCTTTCCTTCCTCCATCTCTCCTTTTTTCCCTCCTTTCTGTCTCTCTCTGTCCCTCCCTTCCTTTCTTCCCTTCTCCCTCTCCCTTCCCTTCTTCCTCCCTCCTTCCCTGCCTTTCTTCTTCCTTTCTTCCTACTTGTAGTAAATATCCACTGAAGACATGCAACAAACTAGGAGCTTTGTTAGGTACCAGATGTATTAAGAAGTAACAAGCACAATCCCTACCTTTATGTAGCTTATGTTCTAATAGGAAAAAAATTACTTGGGGGAAGGCAGAAATGGGTGTGTTCTTCTCAACTGTGTAATAGAGGAAGAAAGAAAAGATAATAGTTATACTTTGGGGCTATTCAAAAAGTAGGTCCCCATATTCCATGTAGAATATATTTATAGCTGTTACCAAACAAGCAAAAAACTATTCTCTCATTAGCTTTGGGCAGACAAGCTTAATTTCCTGACAGCAGAGCCAAAGTATAGCCATGACCAGAGGCAATACCTTACCTTGAGGTGTAATTTAGAAGGTGAGGGTGCCAGTATTTCCTGTACTGCAAGAAACTTTGGAAATAATCCATTTTTGCAGTGCAAATAAATAGTTTGAGAGCTTATTAAATTTGTTTTCGGTATGTTTAAAAACACACATTGTTATGTCAATCTCTCTTTTCCACCTGTGGGAAAAATAATTTGCATAATATTATCAGCAAGTACACCAACACTTCTCTACCTGAATTCCAGGTATACCTAGAGTCAGATCTCTTGGTTATTTGCTTATTGGCAGCTTCCGGATCCAAGGAGAAGCTGAAAGTGTTTATTCTTCCCACATCCCCACCTCCCTCTCTCTTGACTTTACTGATAGGCCCCTGAGCACACCAGGGAATTTGAACTAGTGAGCTTGACAATGGCTACATTATCAATAAACACCCTACAAGCGATTCAGTGGCCTGAGAGCAAAGAGGAAGGGATAGAAAATTGGTAGGAAGGTGACATAAGAAGCTTTTGTGGACAGAAGGAATGTTATAAGGATAGAACATTTATATAACATTATAAAATTCGAATGATATACATTGATATTATGATTAAAGTGTTCATCTGGGCCAGTGGTTCTCCCAACAGGAGTGAGACATTTGGCACTGGAGGACACTTGGTGCTGTGTGGAGACATATTTGGCTCTTTGGTTGTCACAGTTGGGAGGGGGATGCTACTGGTGTCTAGTGGGCAGAGACCAGGGATGCTGCTCAACATCCTACAGTGCACAGGACAACCCCCCAACAAGGAATTATTCAACCCCACGTGTCCATCATGCTGAGGTGGAGAACTTTTGCTTTACAGAAGGGACAGCTAGGGAAAAGACTGAATGATAACAACAGGGCATCAGAGGAATTTGTCCATGGAACGAGTGAGGTGAGGGGAAAAAAGTGTGTATGGAAAATACATTTAACGTATACTGCCTTTCCTGTCCTGTGTGTTCATGAGGGTAGAAGAGTATACTTGGTAATCTCATTAGATCCAAAATACATAAGCAAGCAAAGTTTGTAACATCTTGCCTAAATTGAAAATGAAAACTTGACATCCAGACTGTAATTAGCAAGTATGAACAACTTCCTAATTTTTACCCAATTCACCAGGGCATTTTAACACTCAGTCATCTCATTTCCTTCCAGAGCTGAAAAGGTGTCATGATTTCAATCTCCCTGCAGTGGAATTTTCCTGCAACCCAGAGCCTAGCCATTCCACTTGGGTGATGTTTTTGATGGCTGTGCCTGACAGCATTAGGGAAAATTGTTCACATTTGTGTCTTGGATGCTATCATGAGCTGTGTTGATATTCTTCCAGTCAGAGCTATCCCAGAGGACTTTCTGGTGTTAAGGGGCAAAAACCCCAGGAGCAATGAGCTGCCTTTGAAAGTCTGCTGGCCCAGCATGTGCAGTCGCTGTCTGAACTCACACAAACAGAAGCCCAGAGTGGTACTTCTGTGTTGGTCCAGAAGAGTTTCTCCTGCTCGGTTCCCTGCAGGGAGTGGGAGGCCTATAGGTTTTCTCTGGGTTTGCCCTTCATGCCCAGGATGTTTCCCATGTGGCTATATGTGAAGAAAATTTTACTCTCATCCCTTGCTCAACAAGTGTTAGCATTGCTTGAAAAATTCCACCAAGGAAAGATTGATTGACTTGAAAATGAAAAAAAAAAAAATACATGTATTTCAGGGCCTAGAAACCAGACTCAGGAGGGAGCAGGCGGCCTTCTGTTTTTGGCACCAAATCTAGAGACATTGCTTAATGAGAACTGCCTGTCCGGCGGGATCAAGGGCTTGGGCTCTGCAGGCTGGTTGGCCCCCATGAACTCCGGGGTTGAAGGTTCATGCCCTGGCACTTCTGCTTCCAGTCAATCATTTGAAGGTTTCAAACATACCCCCAAGAGCAACCTTCTCCATTTCAGGATGTCCTGAATGCCAGTTTTGGAATGTGGGAAGGGAGCAAGAGGCAACCGATAACAGATGCTGTGGTTTGGACACCTCCCCTCATTTCTCTGTGTGGACCAGTTCCCCAGGGGCCAAAGGTCAGTAGCTTTGATTGGACTCATTGTTTCACACTGACAGCTGGATGTTCGTTCTTGTCTGTCTCTTGCTGCTTCTGAATCTGGTCTCACCAAACTGGATTCACAAGGCTTGACATGGGAATTTAAACCAAGGCTATTCATCTCTCACCATCTACAGTAACTTATTTATTGGGTACTAACAACAGACTCTAAAAAACAGTAGACCCAAGCAAGAGGCTGCATAGCCAATTCCATTTTTTAGGCCTGCTCCAAAGTTTCCAACTCCAGACTCTGTTTTCTTCAACCAACCCTGTCATTGCTCTTGCTGTTTTTCTTTTGGGCATGAAAGTGAATGGGAATAGAAAGAAATTGTGCTTTATTTATTAAGTGAATTGACTCCCAGGGAATGTTCATTGTTTGGACATCTATGTTGTCTGCTGTTTACATAGCTACTCCAGCTTTCTTTTAATTAGTGTTTTGCATGCTATATCATTTGTCATCTTGTTATTTTTAATCCATATATATCGTTATTATTTAAAGTGAGTTTTCTTGTAGATTAAATATAGTGTAGGATAAATGAGCCTGGAGTTGTTCTTCAACCACCATGTCTTTGGAAAACATGGATGTGACCAGTTTGTTTAAAGGGGCTGCAAGGCAATAGATCTGAGAACATGGGAACAGAATCAGAATAAAGGAAAAAGAGAAATCAACCCAGAAAAAGAAGCATGGCAGCAGATCCGGTTAATGATGTAAGGTCAGGTTGAGCAAACAGGCAACGTAGGCATTGCGTGAAATTGCAAAAGGAGAGTTGCTGCTGCCTAAGTTCAGAGTATGTGCTGGAGATCATGTCAGAGCAAGTTCAAGGATAGAGAACCCAACTGCCAAGGAGAAATGAGAAAGGAGGCCAAGACTCTGTGATGCTGTCATCAAGAATAGGGAGTCTGATTTCTGGGAAATTGGATGGAACTGTGAAGAAGGTGGGGCACCAAAGTCAGAGGGCACATGTAGATGTGGAGAGGAGTGAATCCGTTGAAGAGGCATTTAAGAGATAAAACCAACAGGACTTGATGATCAATTGGACATGGAGGACAAGGAAGACAAATATGAATTTCCGGATTTTGATTCATGACACTGGTTGGATAGGGCAAGGTTCTGTGGAAAGATCATTAAGTGCAGTTTTAAACATGTCCAATTGGAGGTGCCCTTTAGGCATCCAAAAAGAGGTCAGTAAATGGGGCTGAGCTCAGTAGAGAAATTTAGATGTAGAGATTTACATTTGGGGGAACTTGCACAAAATGGTGAAGGAGGAGATAGTATGGATGGCATTGTCTAAGAACAGACTAAGAAAGAACTGAAGTGGTCAATATCTCATGAGATGCAGTGTGTCAAGCTGAGGCCAAACATTGATGGGACTATGTGATGTTGTGGACAATTTTTCACATCAGTCAGTGTTGTTTGAGTAGAGTGAAGACACTGAATGCCTGATGGAGTATAGGAAGGTATCGAGGTGAGGAAACAGAAGCAGAACATCTGAACAGCCCTTTGAGAAACTTGACAGAAAAGAGGAGGTGAAAGAGGGAACATGTTGAAGAATAAGGTTATGGAAGGGGTGAGATAAACTAAAACTGAACAGCTTTGAATGAACATTATTAAAAATTGAGCTTTCAGAATACATAGACCATGCAAAAGAACAAATGTTCATTAAACCATTTTTTTTTCTGTCTCTCCTTAATTAGGAATTGGTTTTTGGCCGTGACTTATTTGCTTGTTAATTGCTATACTGCCTATTTAATCATGCTTTTATAATTCTCTTAGAACATGGCTGAAAAAGATCCAAAAGGAGACCTGAATTCCTTTCCATAAATCGCCCATATTAAGACAGCACAACTACAAGTCCTCAACCCCATTTTATTTTACATTCTTGAATGTGCATCCCACAGTAAGAATGCTCATGGGAAAAGGATTTGGCAAGTTCCACATGACTCCCTTTTTATGCTCCTACTATAATCACAAGCAACTATGTTCTTCAACATATTTTACGTCTACATTTTTAAAGTAATTTTTAAAAGAGGGTAGGCTACTCTCTGGAGTCTATGTATGACATGCCCTTCAAGTTGACTTTGAAAGGTGATTAATTACAGCAGTGTCTGTTCAGTTTCAAAGTTCAAATTAAATGCACTTCAAAACTCTTATTAAAGGGAATATATTTTACACACCTGTCACTTCAGAGAAGGGCTGATTCAAGTCAAAATTATGAGGGAGGCAAAGGTAGTCATTAGAACTCACATGCCCTACTCTGTTGAATAAAAGAATCTTCTAATAACCCGTGAGTGGCCTTGTCTGAAGTACTCTAATTCTCCATGAGTTCTGTGATTTCAGAATTGATGTGATTCAAAGAGGGAAAGGACTTGAGAGCTCACTGAGGCCCAGAGCCATGACGGGACGTGGCTGAGTTGTCAGTGAGTGAGGAGAGTGAGATCGTTGGAGCGTGCCCTGAGGGCTTTGTGCTGCCAGTCTAGCACTGTGTCTGATGGGAGACTCAAGAGTTGGAAAATTTTAGTTTTAGATAATAGTCAAAACACTTAGCAACTAGTGCATGTAAAAAGCTATTATTTCAGGAACCGAAGGTATGACCCACTATGACGCCAGGAGGCCACAAGCAGTTCCACCTTTGTGTCTCAGGACAAGCAATTGAGATGGTGTCTGAGCCATTGTGCTCAGGGTGAGACACCCACCACCCGGGACACACATAAAGACCACTGCCCAGGATACAGAAGAATGTGGTAGCATTTTATCTGATTAACCTTTTCCCTGAATTCCAAACCCCTTACCTGAACTTTTCTTGTCCTTATCAAAAGGGTCAGTTTGAACTAGAATGTAAGACGGTCTGTTAGGGTACATAACCTGCCATCTGCTCAGATTGCCAGCCATCTGAATAAAGTGCCCATAAATATTTAATCCATCTTTGTTTATTGGTTCTGGTAGTGACAGACAGCATGAACGCTGGCTTTTCTGGTTTCCTATTTGCTACAGCAGGAAGTGGCGAAATACAGCAGAAACTAAATGTAGCCCCATGCTTGTTTGTAAATAAAGTTTCATTGGAACACAGCCTCACCCATTCATTTACATATCCTCTATGGTGGCTTTCACTGTACAGTTGCAGAGTAGTTGCCACAGAGATAGTATGCCCTTCAAACCCTAAAATATGTACTATCTGACCTTTATAAACATTGGCTGCCTATCCTGGCTGCACTTTAAAATCACTCCCCAAAATTGTACAGGGTGCTGGGCCACACTCTAGACTTCATTTCCAATCTTTCAGGATGGGATCCAGGAATCAGCATTTGTAAAAGAAAATAAAAGGTGGTTTTAATGCTCAGCCAGGTTAAGAATCACTGCATTACATCATGCTGGTTATAAAGCACATTACCTTGAAAACACATTTCAGGATCTAAGTGCATTTTCATATGGGATATGAGACTGGATAAAGCCCTCCAGAGCTGCACTTCACAAATTTTTGCTAACATCAGAACCCCCTGGAGAGCTCGTTAGAACTCTGCTTGCTGGGTCCTGCCCCCTGAGATTCTGATGAGTAGGTCTGGAGACTGCAGACCTGGCATTTCCAACAAGTTCGCAGGTGGTGCTGATGCTGCAGACCCATGACCATACTGCACAGCACTGACTTAGATCAAAGAGGCCTGCATCTGTAATGACAAAGTCAAGTTCTGTGAACCACGGGGTGGGGTTGGTGATAGATTTATGGACCAACTGCTGGGAGTGTTCCAGACCACACTGTAAAGACCCTCAACTCCTCCGCTCAAATCATCCTTGTCCTCTCTCCCTACCCCACCTATAAGACTCAAAATCAAGCCATTCTTGTTCCAGGTCCTCACTGCCATATAGGTTCTCTTTTATTGTTTTTTTTTTTGTGTGTTGTTTTTTTTTTTTTTTAATAAATCCCTGGGTACTATTATGAGTCTTGTAAAGTAACTATTTTGAATGAAGAGAGGCAGTATGGTAGACATGAGCAAATTTCAGGCAAAAAGGAAAATAGATTATATGTCACAAAGTAGTAAGTTGGATAAATATTTGTGGGAATCACGAATGTGGAAACACAAAATGAAGAAAAGGAACAGAGACAGGCAGAGTCAGAGGGCCTTGGAACCACAAAAATGATTTTATTTTGAAGCAGAAAACAACAGCAATGCAGAGAATAGCCTGGGTTGGGTGAGGTCTTGGCAGTATGACTCGAGTACCAGAGACTGAATTTGTCCAGGTAAAGGAGCAACACAGAAAACCAACTTTCCATTTACAAACTCAGCAAATCACCACCACATCTTCATGACACTAATCAGTGGATTCCCATTTACACTGGCTTGGATTGCTTCTCAGCTTTCAGATTTCATAATGACGTTGTAAATATTTTTGAAAGTGAAGGAGCCAGTGCAGTGAAGATTTTGGTGTCCACGTTTCTTCTCTTTTTGATATATCAGACATTGACTCAATTACAGGAAAAGTAGAAAATATCGGTGAGAGTTCTGCTTTAAAAAATCCCCAAAGAACACAAGTTTCTTATCTGTGGCATTATGTTTTGGGCTGGACAATTCTTTGTCATGGCTGTGCTGTACATTGTAGGAGGTTGAGCAGCATTCCTGGTCTCTATTCATGAGATGTCAGGCGCACCCTCTCCCAAGTTCGAACAACCAAAAATGACTCCAGACATTGACCAATTGCCCCCTTGTTGAGAAACACTTTTGAAAGCAACCTTCCTCCCCCATTATTGTCTCTGCATTCTTCTTACCATTGTATAAGGGCAGACCAGATCGATCATCAACTTCCCAACATTAAAAGCACATGCAAGTGAGCATATATGTGTGTCTCTGCAAGCAATGCATATATGCCTGGAGCCAAAATGGAATTCCATGTTCACTGGAGGGTGCTGGTTTGGTTCGTTGGCAAGTTTAAGATCAATATATCAGTACCATAATACAACGCCTGTTTGTCATCGGCTCTTTTCCTCTTCTCCAGCAGAAACCATCATTAATATTTGCAGTCAGTTTTTGAAGTCATTTTCTTTTAATGCTGGGAAGAAAATCTTCATCCAAGCTCTTTCTCATATTAATCTATTTAGATTCCTACTTGAATTATATGGCCAGCCACTTTGACATTAGATCCAAGTTTCTTCATTTGTATCCACCAAAAAGAGAGGTGCCATATTTCTGAGTGTTGTTATGAGGACTGGCTGCATAATTTGAGGCCCAGTGCAAAATGAAAACGCAGGCTCTTTGTTCAAAATTGGTAAGAATCTCAAGATGGCAACAGCACTGTTGACATAAACGTGATGGACCGAGCAGCCTCAGCTGGCACTGCATCAATGTTGTTGTATCAATTTAATTGGCACTGCCATCTCTTTCTCCCCTGAATTACAATGCTTCTTGTGAAGTAAGGACCTCAAAAACAAAATACTGTGACCCTGATCCATTTAAAGACTTGTACTGCAGCAAGTGTGTATACCATATATTTTTTAGACTTTCAAAAAAAAAACTCCACATGGAAATCTTTTCTACATCATTACAGTAATGAAAGGAAACAATGTGGACTTCTACCATATACATATTTTCTGGTAAGTATGACAACATGGACATAACTGGTATGATCCACAATGTTTTCAGTTAGCAAAGAGTGAGACTTCCACAACAAAATTATAACATAATCCCTTGTCTTTATAAAAATAGTCAAGACATAACCTAAACGGCTTGCAGTGAAAATCTGAATAGTAATTGCTTTATATTGAAAAACATTATATTCATGGAAATATTGTCCTTCTCGTAAATGCTTTACATTAACATTGTAAGGCAAACTGTAGTATTTATTGGTACCTGGAGACCACGGATTTTAGACCTTTTTATTTAAAACCTGTTAATGTACAAAGTGCATTAAAATATTCATTATTCAGCTACCAAAAGTATGTAAAAATTACTAAGACAACACTTTCAGTTTATTCTGGGAAGGCAAATACACATTGTTTTTATATTATAAAAAAATCCTATTAGGTTTCCAGAGAATGATTTTTTTTTCCATTGAGGTGTTCATCTTTTAGATGTGAAATTGCCCTAAGTAGCTATCAAAATATTCATCTGGGTATAAATAATATAGTAAATATATAGACTCTATCTGTTAAGAAAAAGGAGAGCATCTGCCAGTGAGGAGGACAGAAGTATGGGAGGTCGCCATGAGGTCCAAATTCGAAATCACACAATGTGATGTTGAAACAGTGGGTGTACAGATGGAGTGAGTGCAGGAACATAACTGGCTGATTTGCTTAAAAAGAAATCACTACAAACTATGCTTAAATCCACTAGCCCGTTCAGTCAAAATGGCTGACCCAGTAGCCCAGATAAATATTTTAGCACATGAAATGATTTGTAGGTGTCGTGCCCTTCATCAAGGTAGAACTAATGCCATACTCTAGGTCCAAGGACTGCTTGAGAAAGCCTTACTACAGGGACCATTCTGACTTGTCAGGTCAGCATGCCAAAAAGACCACCTGATAGTCGATTAGCAGGTTCTGTTGGCAGGTTCCAGTGTGGGAACAGCAAATTTGATTTTGTCTTATAACTCTATGGTAAACTATACTAGAATATACAGAGGGACTTCTACATCTTTCAAGATGTGTTTAATGAAAGTCAGTTTATAATAACTTTTGAGGCATGTGTACTAGCGAATAGTCCTTTATGCAATGTCCTTTGTCATCAATGTTAAATGTTTGGGGGATAACTTATCTTTGGACATGGTAGTGGTGGTTGGGGCCATGCCCTGGAGAGCAAAGTCAACGCACAGCGGTGCTGCCGTTAGTGGTAGAAAATATTTCTTTCCTCAGCCCCAGTGACAAAAGAAAAATTATTTGGGTGGGGGTGGGGAGGGGTAGGGCAGCTATTAAATGTAGTGAATACATTTCACAGGCCTAAAGAAACTATTAAAAGGAAGAATGAATTAGATTTATACCACGAAACAGAATCCTACTTCTAAGGAGACACAAATCAGGTTGAATTTCTGATAATCAGTAGGATTCCAAGTGACTATTTTTCAATGGCAATCTCATTCTTAATGTTGTCCCAGGATCCTTAATCCTGGGAAAAGCAGGCTACAGCATGGCCAAAGGTTTCAGAGCCTTTCAAGCTCTCTCATCAGCCATCAGAAGGTCGTTAAAGACTTGGATGTTACAGATCCCCAGCTCCAAATTCAATTGTTTCCCTTCTTGCTTTCACTCTCCATTGTAGCTGACCTAACAAAAGCTTCTTCCATCACAGTTAAAACACCTCAAGATAAACCAGAGTAAGAATTCCCATTTGCTTCCCTACTAGGTTCAAATCTAGGTTTTATCTTTATAGCAGTCGCACATTCTGTTACGCACTGTTGCAGACTATGGTGAAATAAAGATTGTAAATAGCTGATAAATGTATGGGCCTCTAAATGTGCAACACCAAGTAATTCCTAAAAGAGTCGTAATCCCCATTATGTTTCTTTTATAAATAATCTATAAATTTTCCTGTAAATACAAAAAAAAATTTGAAGAAATTATTAAAGACTGTACTTAATACAAAACACAGTAAAGGGGAGGCACGCAATCGCCTGTTTTGAGACCTATCTTAGCTAATTCCTGGATACTTTTTGGCGAGGTTTAATCACACTCAGGAAGCCTGTGCTTTCTATGTCCCCTAAATGGTGGCCATGAGCCTTTCTATTCCCCAGAGAGCACCTCCATGTGGCCAGGTGCTCATGGCAGCTGCTCTGTGCAGTCCAGATGGTCTGGGATGGGAAGCCCAGTTATAATGGTCAGACATTTGTTCCACACGGTGAAGGTGGGGCACACAGGCTGCGAGAATGTGATGTCAAAGGTGTAGAGGTGGATGGAGTTCAAAGCATCATAGAAAGCGATGGACCCATTATCATAGTCCAGCAGGATGCCAATGCGCCGGAGGTGAGGGGCTGGCTCGATGGGGATTTCCTTGCTGTTGTGCCTCACCACCCAGTTATTGTGGCAGCGGCACAGTGCCCAGGAAGCGGCATTCTTCCCGATCCACTCGTGCTTCGGGGCTGACTTGTATGCAAGGCCAATGGCATACCTGCAGAAACAAAACGGCAACAGGAAAACCAATGAGTGCATTGCACGGATACATGGAATACTTTTTATGGTCCTCAGGGGTCATGAGAACGTATTCCTCTGGTGTCCCTGTTCATTTCCTTCAGTGAAAGCTTGGCAAGAGCCCTGACACATATGTTCCTCATCTTCTTTCCTCCCAAACATAGAGTGGGCAGAAAGGGGCCATTGTATTGACCCACGTCTCTGTTTTCAGTTCAGACATTGCGAGAGAATTTGAACTCTGTGTTTTGCTGTGTGTGTGTGTTTTTTTTTTAAATACTGTCACGAAGACTCACACAATGAATTCTCTAGACCAGCAGCATCCAGAACTTTCTGCAATGATTCCGATGTTATTCTCTGTTCAATATGGTGGTCAGGAGCCACATGTGGCTACCAGACACTGGAGCTGTGGCTGCTAAGAATGAGAAACCAAACTTTCTATTTCTGTAACTTTAATTAAATGAAATCATTTAAGTAGCTGACCGTGGGCCATGGCTACAGCACTACTCTAGACTTCTCTTCTTGACCAGTGAATTTTTCAACTGATGCCATGTTTGTCATTTTCCACAACTTCAAGTCCACTTTGCAGAAGGCAATCATGCAGAATGATTTTCACTTATGGGGATAAGTTTCTTGTCACCACACAGCCTCAGTTTTCTCATCTGTAAAACAGGGACAATGACCGTCTCCATCTGATGGTTATTTTGAGGAGTAAAGGAAAGAATGCATGTAAAGTCCTGAGTACAAGGCTGGTGTGGAACATTCAGTAACTGTTATTTTATTATTTTTGTCCATTGATACATTACTAATAAGTAGCAGATTCAGAATTGAAACCTATGATCACTCAAAAGGCCACAGACAAATAACATTCTCTAATGCCTACCCTCATCAGAAATTGTGTAATTCATCACTGCCAAGAGCTGTTCTGCTTATATTTCCTGCTACACTCTGAAAAATTCTGAATGTCTTTGAGCAGATGGATATCCTGGTTATTCTAAACGTTCTCTCACTGCTCAAAAACATGTTAAGAATTCTTTTCACAATGTTCTAAGCTTCTTAATCTTTTTACCCCACTGAGCTGTGGCTCTGTAATATTTATACTATTTGTTATGAAGATAAGCAAAACCTATCATTCTTAATAAAGAGTGAATGATGAAGAGCTCAACTTTTAATATGTTGTAACAGCAACTAGTCTAACTAGATATTTACACATGATACCATACCCATGTAGAGAGAAAAACTTCATTGGTCTTTGATAAAAGGGCATTCTTTTAAAAATCTCATGTTGGGTTTAAAATATAATCAGTTTAAAAGTGCTTTGTTTAAAAATCACTGAATTAAAAAAGAGAATGGAATTAATAATCCATTCATTCCAGTGTGTTAACCCATCTGCCATCAATCCAACCTCCGCTCTTCCCTCTCACAAATCCTGTCCTAGATCACAGGGACCATCCTGGGGCTGCACTTTCCAGAATCGTCTTTCCAGTAGGAGTCGGGATCAGGCTCTGCCACTGTGAATCCCTTGCACAAGACCCAGAAGTTCCAAGAGGAGAGTAAACACTCTTTTCCAGACAGCAGACAGCACAGGTAAGCATTACAGAAGCGTTTGGGCAAGCTCCTGGGCACACTTGCCTGTGGGCTGTGGGCCACCTTCCAGCACCCACAGCACACCCAGGCTTCATGGACTGGAATGGCAGGCTCCCTGACTTGTGCTCCCAGCCCTTCCTCAGCTCCAGGAAGCCCCTGGTTCTCTTTGCCCTTGGAGTACCTAGGGTAACTTCTGTTTTTCTACTGGAGCCTAACTGAGGCACTTTGGGAAGGTTTTGGTTTTGCAATTTTTGGGTATTTTCCCCATGGACATTCTCTATGTTCTGGTAGACAATGTTGCCATTTTTTCAGATAATTTGGAATCTACATTTGCAACGCAAAATAGCCAGATGTCTGTATTGTTTCCTTCTTGTTGCTGCATACCACTTCTATTTTTTTATTAAAGAACTTGGACATTTATTTTCCATCTGAACTGAACTCCCTATGATATAGCTACTGCAGGTATGGCTGACTTCATTCAGCAAATGGGAAAACAGAGAGAAGGTTAAAATTAGGAGCAAAATCCAGGATGTTGCCCTCTTTCCCTTGACTTCTGGCCCAGTAATTTTTGCATGAACCCATGCTTAGTTAACACTATTTCACAAAACACCAAGTGCACATTATCAGCATTAGACAGTAAGAACTACATGTATAGTCCATTAAACAAAGGAAAATACCATTATATTATCATTCATCTGAAAAATATGCACATATTTCTATTGAACTTGAAAGGAGCAGACAGAAGGTGACATTCCATTGGGTTATGCAGTGGGACTCGGAGAATTAAAAAAAGATAAAAATCATGTTTCTCAGAGCAATATTAACATGCCCCATTGCATGGATCATAACATGCATGTTAATTTAAAGTCAAGACTGTATTTCATGAGAAAATATATGTGCCATTAGCTGTTGTAAATCAAGGAGCCACAGGAATTTGATGGTAGAGGTCACTCCCTTGCTTACTACCACCACCCAGGAAATGTTCAATTATGTTCTACATGAGAATTTTCTGAGATTGACACAATAGGTTTGTAAAAAACCAAAGTGTGGCAATTAATTTAAAAGATTTCCCCCCTTATAAGTTGGTTTTGACATCTGGAGGGTATTTTCAAGGTAATGCTGATCCGTGTTTATACAACTGAAGTGGTCTGGCAGAATTTCCCATGCCATTCATCAATGGGAATCAGATCCTAATGATCAGGTATCATTTATCATAAATAATTATTAATGGGCTTGTAATTATTTAGACACTGGATTCCATCCCAGATTAATACAGCACATTAATTAACTAGAAATGTTTGCTCCTCTGCACCTGCAACAATTCATTGTATTTTCCTTTGGGCTTTTATCTTGCCCCTGTGGAGCTAAAGACTATAAATGCCAGTCTGGACCAGAGCCGAATGAAGTGGAAGGATTCATTTCCCATCCTCCAGCAGGATGTTGGAACAGCAAAAGGTTCTGGGCAAAGAGAAATGTGAGTATCACAACAGAAGAAAACCGACTTGGTTGGCCAATATAGTTACTACTGTTAGTAACTAGTAGTATAGTAACTAGTAGTATGGTAACTATACTACTGTATAGTTACTACTGTTGGGAGACATGAAACATCCAAGCCTGTGATTTCACTTAGATTTCAGTCGACTTATACAAACATGATTTGCATACATTTGAATTTAAAGTTTTTTAAATAAATGAGGAATATTTTAGCATCCTTATCTAAAAAATAACCATGTTATAACATTCATCGTCTTCAGGTTATGCAGTTTTCAGTTTTTTTTAAAGCAAGGATTAATCCATTACTTGTTAAGTACACCACTGTCAGCCCTAAAAACTAATTATAATGTTTCAAAAATACAGCATGTTGGTTAAGAGTGGGGATCAGCAAACTACAACTCACAAGCCAAATGTGGCCCTCTGCTGATTTTTACAAATGAAGTTTTATTGGTACACAGACACACCCATTTGTGGATACATGGCCTATGGCTGCTTTCTCACTACAAGTGGAGTTGAATAATTGTGACAAAAATCACCTGGCCTTCCAAACCAGAAATTGGACCCTTGGGTAAGAGTTTGCACTCTGAAGACTTCCTAACTCTACTACCTATGAGCTTTGTGACACTGGGCATGCGCCTCAGTCATTCCCTTTGTAAAATGGGATACTAGTGCCTATCCTTGTAGGGATAGGATAAATGAGTCAACATTTGTAAAATGCTTAGAGTAGTGCTTGGTGCATCGTTGTGCTAGATGAGGACCGGTCAAATAAAAATAAAATACCTCCCTTTCTGAGCCACAACAAACATGTACATTTTTGAGCCAGCCAGCCAGAGTAAGGTGTTCAGTTTGTGGCATAGGCAAGGTCAGCTTTGTGAGGTTAACCTGGCAAGGTAAACTAATTCAAACGTAGATTGCACCCCGACCTTCACCTTTAGGCTTACAAAGTCCCTGGGCTGGATCTACCAGACCTTTTGAAGTGATTTCCACCCAGCAGCCCATGATCACTGCTTTCTTGTGGCCTTCAGCTCTCAGCCATTTGCACCAACTGGCCCAGTCCAGAATAAAAAAACATACAGGGCAACAGAAATCAGTTTTTTTTTAAAAGTAATGAAGAGTAATGATTTAATGTAGGTATTGGCAAACTTTTTCTATAAAGGGCCAGAGAGTTAATGTTTCAGCTTTACCATAGGATTCTGTTAACTACTGAACTCTGCCGTGTGACTCAAAGGCAGCTATAGACAAGATGGAAAAGAATGGGCGTGGCTGTGTTCCCATAAAGTTTTATTTACAAAAACAGGCAGTTGGCCAGGTTTGGCCCAAGGGCTGTAGTCTGCTGAGCAGTGTTAGCATAGTAGGTTCCCCCAGGGATGAGGGATCTATCATAACTGCAATTCTTGCCATAAATAAAAAATGGATGAACTTGAAACAAGTTATTTCTCTTACTGGTTCAATGGTAGGTTAGATGATTACTTGGCATATACTCACTCTCTCTTCTCTCCTCCATGGGAGGAATATACTTCCCTGTACCGTTGGCTCTGGGCTTGGCCATGTGGCTAGCCAATGAGAAGTTAGTAGACATGAAGCAAGCAGAGGCTTGAACTGTGCTTGTACTCTTGGGCTCCTTGAGAAGATGGCGTGGGTAGCCCACACATCCAAAAAGGATGAAGAGACACATAGAACATACCTAGATCCAACCTACAGCTTAAGGCACGGGTGGCAAACACAAGGCGCGTGGGCCGAATTCGGCCCTCTACCTTGTTTTATCGGGTCCAGCACGTTGTTTCTACCTCGAGGCAGCGCTGAGCTCCTTGGCCCTAGTTAAGGAGTAGTTACATTAATACAGTCCTGACATTACATTCAGCCCTTTGAAGGCAACCGTGAGGCTGATGTGGCTCCCAGTGGAAATGAGTATGACACTCCTGGCTTAAAGCATAGCCCAGCTGAGGTTAGCCTTGCCTAGCTGACCCACAGATGAGGGTGTTAATGAGCAATAATAAAGGATTGTTGTTGGAAGCCACTGAGGTTTGGGATGTTTGTTATACAGCATGACTGTAGCAACAGCTGGCTGATACGACAGAGGTTTTCTGCACGTTCTTCTTCAAGGTGGACTCTGGTATGGGTGGATGCTCTGGTATAGAGTAAGGCGTACTTTTTTATAACTGGAGACAATAGATATAATTGCCTACCATGTGCTTCCGCTTATGACCACTTCCCAGTAATGCCGGCCGCTATCAATGAACACATTTCCAGCCACGCCATAGCTCCCTTGGCTGGTGAAGCGTTCAGGCGTGTGACTCTTTTTGGATGATGACTCATCACGTTCTACTGTCAAGTTATCATGAGACACTTTTAGCTTTCGATGTGCAGATTTGGGATCCAGTTTAAACGGTTGGCCTAGAAACAAGTTTATAAAAGAAAAAGAGGAAGAGGAAAAGGACTGTTTATTTAATATGACCAATAACATATTTTCAGAATCAGACTTTAAAAACCATCATGACATGTCTCAAAGATATATTTTACAGAATTAACCCCAGTGTATGCATTTATTTATTTTTTTTCCAACTTACTCTCTAAAAACATGTACCAGCAGAAATACTGAGAGGAGAAATTAGTTTCATGTTTAAGAGTATGTGTTTATCAGCAGTAAAATAAAGTTATTTGACTACTAAAATTAAGGATTTGAGTTAAATGAGGGTCCTCCAGCACAACAGTTATTGTTCCTGTTGACCGGCTGGCTGGCAATCCTGTAACATGGCACCATACTGACATACTCCAATTTGCTTTCTCTTGGGAGGTCTTAATGTAAGGAAATACTGTGTTATATAACATAATATTTCTAGATCAAAAGATGTAAAAAAAGAGAGGCTAAAACAAAACACATGTGGACAGAGACAGAGAGAGAGACGACAGTGTTATGAGACACGTGTATAAACCAGATCATTCTTTGTTGTGGGCTGTCCAGTGTATTGTGGGATGTTTCCCATCATCCCTGGCCTCAAACTACTAGATGCCAGTAGCATACACCTCAGTTGTGACAACCAAAAATGTGTCTAGACATTGTTAAATATCCCCTCCCAGAGGGGTGGGGTGTTGCAGAATCACCCCTGATTGAGAATCACAGACCTAGGCAGACATCGGTAAAATAAAAAAAATTCCTGCAGGAGTTATTAATTTGCTAATCTGCTACAGAAAATATCTGCCATTTACAAAGCGCTGACTGTGTATCTCACACACACATGCACACATACACTCTAATTCTCACAAGAACCCTTCCAGGATTATTTACTTTAAAAATGTAAAAAGTCTGAGGCACAGAGAAGTTAATGGTCTCATAGCCCTTAAGAGTAGAGTCAGTTTTAGCATCCAGTGGTATTTGATGCAAAATGCACTGGTCCCCACTGGCTCTCTACTTGCTTCCTGAGACACGCAGCGATGCCTAAGACAGAGGAAAGGAAAAGAAAAGGGGAACGGAGGCAGCTGAAAGGAGACACTACAGTTCTGCTGAACTTATGTGACTTACTGTTTGTCTTCAACTTCCCAGGCTCACTGCTGCGGCTGCCTGCCTGGTTGATGGCCTTGACAATGAAGATGTACTTGGTGCCACTCTGCAGACCGTGTACGGTGTAGTGGTTCTGCTTGATGTTGGGCACAATCATCCAGCTATCTGCCGAGTTACAGAGACCTGCAAAGCCAACCAGATGTGGTGCACTTCTTTGGTGCAAGCATGGGGCAACATTTGCATAATTTCAGGTTATTTGAACCATAAGTGGAGTACTTGCTTTCTCACTTCTTAAGGAGACAACCAATAAACTTGAATGCTCAGTGTCTTGCCGCCAGTAGTTCAACCTGTATTTATTATTATGTATTCCTATTGTGTGCTCTAAATGGAAAAAAAACACTTACAATTATTATATTGCAAATTCTGTTCGATATGGATGAGAGCAGCAAAGAGAGTTCTGTCTGGTACCTTAAGCACAGATTATGTGCTAGGGGTCACCACTGATTCCTCCCATCCATTGTCATTATGATGATCATTAAGTATTTATATATCATCAATTCTGAGACTCACGGAAGGTGAGAAGACACCTGAGTGATGTATGAGAAGCTGACTTTACTAAAGCAGATGTAGTAGATTGCATGTTTTACTCTAATTCACCTCCCCACCCTGGATCCAGGCCTAAGAGACTTGGCAGTTGCTTCCTATGAACAGATGGGATACATTTCCTTATCACATGGCTTTGAATGGCCACGTGACTTGCTTCAACCAATTGCTTGAGGCTGAAATGTCAAGCTGCCAGTTGCAAGAGTAGGCATTACAGAACCTTTAGAGAGCCTCTGGTGCCTTCTTGTGCCTCTGCCGTTGTCACAAGGAGAACATTCCCCAGAGAGTCTGCTCATCCAGATAGGATGAGATGCAGGGAACGGCTCTACTGTCCAGCCAATGCAGGAGGGGAGCCAACAGAGACTGGCCAACTCCAAGCTCACTTCTGCCAGGGAAGCCAAGAAAATGATCATCGGGGTTATTCGTGATCCATCATCAGTGTGGCCATAGTTAAGTGATTCAGCAGACATGTTCCTGAGAACACCTCGCAGCAGGGGCACTGATGGGCAGCTCAGGCCCCAGTGCGGGCCTTAGAAAAGCATCCACAGGGATTTGGCCAGCTGAACCCCCAGCATGGCTGGTTTCAGAGGAGAGTGGGGCTGCTGCTCTGGCTGCATTCTGCTGGGTTGGGGAGCAGGCTGAGAACGGATGATGCTTGGAGGAACATGCAGGAAAAAGGAAGCCTGTTTTGTTTTGCAGCTGGCCAGTGCTGAAAACATCTCTTTGGTACTGGGTCCAACTTTCCTCTCTCCACCTCTCTACCTGTCAGTCTCCACTCTGATAGAACCTTTTCCCAGCTCCTAGGTGACTGGGCTGTCCTGAAGTTTCCTGACTGTGGTGAATTTCCTTCACCTGTTGTTGATAGCGGGCCTGGCCCCTGCACTTCCCAAGGGCTCTAGACTCACCTCTCCATCCCTTCCTTTCAGTGGATTTGCAAGTGCAAGGGCTAGTTCTTTTGATCTTGAGTCAACTTATACCTTACCACACTCTCAAGAAGCAGCCCCTTAATCTCCCTTCGGTCTCACCTCTTTGAGAATCTAATAGAGCATTTCTGTAGAAAGAAGTTCAGGAAACCTGTCTTTAAATTCTATTAAATACTTTCTCCAACCTTTGAATTAAACGTTGCTCATGAGTCTCACAGTTGAGAAGGACATAAAAGTATTTTTTCAATTGTGAAAACCCCCCTCATATGATTTGCATCTTGAGTATACCATATTTTCAGACACACTTCAGTGAGTCTTTAAAATATATATTTATATGCATACCTATATATATACACACACATATGTATTTGACTTTGGGAATTTTCTGTAATGTCTTTATATTTCCACCTGGGAACATTTGCACCAGGAGGACGACCGGATTTGACAAAGCGAGCATGAAGCAAGGAAATCATGTGAAGCTCAGAGAAGAGGCTGTGTGTGTGTTTGCGTTTCGAGATACAGAAGAGCAGCTAAAACACCACCACCCCTCGCCCTCACCCCCTATTTCCCCCAACTCTTAGCTCTCTGCTTTCCCACAAATTCTTACTTGTGTAAGACTGTGGAAAACATTCATAAATAGTTTAGTAACATGGGAATCTCCCTACCGCATAGCACTTTTGCTGATTTCTCACCTTACCTTCTGCTTGAACATAGCTGTAATAAAGTCAATACTTCTGGATAGGGCCCCGGCCAAATAGTAGATTTTGATCCAAGCAAAGAATGGTCATTTTGAACTCTGAGTTCTGGGCCCCAAACAGCCTGTAACTCACTTTAGATATTTAATAATAATATTATAATCACAACAAGACAAAACAATGAGCTTTTCTATTGCCTAGGATAATCTACTCATACCCCTAGACCTTTGTCAACAGCACCCAGGCACGAATGAAAACAATAATAACGTTCAGTACAATCAATGAGAATCCTATCAATGTCACTGCATTTACACTGTTCCCGTTTAATTGCATATGTTACAGTAAAATGACTATTGTGGTCAAAGAAAGTAAATGTAAAAATGTTTCAATAAACTTTACATCACTGTACAACCCGGAGCTGGGTTTTAATGTGGTAGGGGACTGCTTTCAGCAACATCCTAAAGCAGATGTCTGGAATTGCTGCAAACTGCAATTTGGCCTACAATCCAAAGTCTTAACCCAACAAAGAAGATGTAATGTTTCAGGAACCTTTTCCAAACAAAAAAAAAAGGACCCTGGCTATCCTGATTACTTTGAAGAGGTCACAGTTTTTTTTTCCTTGAATATTAAGAGAACAAATGTTTATGGAGTAGTAAAATTTCATTGGCTAGTTTTACACTAGCACAATGTAGTTTCATAAATACTGATAACTATTACTGTTTAGACTTACTTTTTATATAATTGACATTGCCAGAGTAATAATGGAGAAGTTGATTAAAAATGTCAAGAAAGCAACACTGACCATTTTGGGGGGGTGACAGAATAAGTGGGGTGTCTTGGAGTGCACCATTATTGCGCTGCTAGCGTTGGTCTTACGCCAGCACCACTTAACTTTCTGCACATGGCACCAAGCGCCAGACTTTTCTGCCTCGATACCCCACTGTGTAGGGACTACTGACCATGTTTTATTCATCTCTTTATGAAACACCCACTAACCACCCTGACTGAAACTTCACTTTCCTCCAAACTCATTTCCAATCATCTTTTAGGGTATTCCAACACTCACCTTTTCCAGTTCAGCATGAAGTATTACAACAACAGTAGAACTTAAAAGATAATTAGTCTATAATAAAGCTTAATTGAGTTTTTTCAATTTTGTACATTTTTTTTTCTCATTCACAATGGGTTAGAAGCACTTCCCCATATAATGCTCCTCATTACAAGATCCTAATTACATTTGGGATTTCATAGCCTTGTATAACAACTGTCATCTTGCCTTAAAACATTACATATAAAACATCATGCAACATGGACACCCTTCGGAGAGACCACACACCACTTCTAACATCTTTTGTCTAACAGATTGGACATAAGTTAACATTGTTTTCTTTCTTTTCTATAAAAATAGTATATGTTTAATAACGTTCATGAATGTTTTCAAAACGACTAAAATAAATTAAACACAGATAGCTTCTTTGCCTTAAAATCTTGAAGAAATGAATCTTTTGACTTTTACTAATAGTACAAATAAACTGTGGAGGAAAGGCACTAGCTTAAGATTTTAAATGATGAATTAAAAGTAGTTTTGGATGTGATTGGGACAAAAGGGGGACAACTGTAATTGAACAACAATTTAAAAAAATTTTAAAAAGTAGTTTTGGATAAACAACATGGACAACACTGTAAGATGAAGTACATATCTATTTGTTAATAAATGCATTCACATCTACAACCATGAGTCTGTTAATAAAAATGAAAAATAAAAATTGGTAACATCATTAATTCTGCATTTGAGTGCATGAATTTGATTAGTGGGAGCCTTAAATACCATATGATCTCACCTTTAACTGGAACACAATCAACAAGAGAAAAAAGCAAATGAAATATAACCAAAGTCATTGAAAATAAGAACAATCTAACAATACCCAGAGGGGAGGGGGGAGGGGGGAGGGGACAGTGGGGAGAAGGGTTTTCAGGAACTACTACAAAGGACACATGGACAAAACCAAGGGGGAGGGTGGAAGCAAGGGAGGGAGGTGGTTTGGAAGGAGTGAGGGGAAGGGTGGGGAGAAAATACAGACAACTGTAACTGAACAACAATAAAACAATTAAAGTAGAACGCTCCATAGATATTATATAATCGTCCTTCAATAAAGTCAGTTGGGGTGATTAAGTAGAATTTATTATGACAGGTGAAGGAACCCTGAAATAGAGACGGTAGATTTCCTGGTGGCGTAAGACGCTACAGACAGTTCTGGGGCATTATATCTTTTAATTTACAGTACACTTTCAACATCTTATCTTTCACTTCAACATCTGCAAAGGATATATTCCTCCAAATGCTAGGACAGATGGTCCAACAACATTCAAGGAAAGCCTTTCACATGAAGATTGTGTAAAATGCTATCATGTTGATAATCCTGGCAAATTACATTATTGACCTTCATCATATAACAAAAATAACAGCCTTTAAAAAATGCAATGATGGGCCTGGCTGGCGTAGCTCAGTGGATTGAGTACGGGCTGCGAACCAAAGTGTCGCAGGTTTGATTCCCAGCCAGGGTACATGCCTGGGTTGCAGGCCATAAACCCCAGCAACTGCACATTGATGTTTCTCTCCCTCTCTCCCTCTCTCTCTCTCTCTCTTCCTCCCTTCCCTCTCTAAAAATAAATAAATAAAATATTTAAAAAAGAAAAAAAAGAATGAAAAAAATGCAATGATGGGTGATTGTAGTCTATATTTTTGTAGGAATAATAACTTTGAATGCCCATGTGCTACCACTGTGGCAAACATAGAGCTAAGGCCTTCATTTTTGTTACCTCCACCATATGAGGTTATAACAGTACCTCTTCTTAGAAGAGAAAACTGACTCAGAGGACATTAAATTATTTGCCCCAAATTATAGAGCTAATGCAGGTCTCCCTTAGTCACTACAAATAGGTATAGTATTAAAAAATAAAATAATTTGAAAATGCTTGTGTCTCAGTTATCTTTTTATCTAAATTCTTTCTTTGTTGCAATTTAATCCTATAAGGCATCAGGACCTTAGTGCATTGGTTTACTGTACATTAAAGAAATGAACAAGCCCTGGCTGGCGTAGCTCAGTGGATTGAGCACAGGCTGCGAACCAAAGTGTCACAGGTTCGATTCCCAGTCAGGGCACATGCCTGGGTTGCAGGCCATGACCCCCAGCAACCGCACATTGATGTTTCTCTCTCCCTTCCCTCTCTAAAAAAATAGATAAATAAAATCTTTAAAAAAGAGAGAGATGAACAAATCCTGATACCAACAGGCTGATGAGAGCATCCCGGTTAGATGGGAACCTGCACTTTCATTATTTTCCATTCATCCTGGGAAAGTGGGCCCTTCTGGCATCTGTGCATTAAATAAGTCAGTTCCATAATCTTCATCAAGCCATTTGCCTTTATTTTCTTGTGGCAACTGGTTTCCAGAGACAAAATACCTTCTCTGCAATCACCCGGCATAAAGCTCTGAGTTCATTAGGCTCAGCAGTGTTGCTGTTGTTGGATTGATGTAGGCACAGCCTATTCTTATCTATTTCATGTATGTGTCTTATTTTGGTATTGTTTTCCATGCCAACAACATGAAAGTCAAGTTAAGCAATATGTAGCCACCTGAGAAACTCTATGTTTCAAGCAATAGATATCTGCCTTTCACTGAGGGGGTGGGGTGAAGAGCTGGTACTAAGTTGGAGTAGATTCACTTTGGGCTCTGCTTCCACACTCCTCCCTCTATCCCCACCCTTTGCCATACAAGCTGTAGATCCTCCCATTCTGACTCCAGGCTCACCCATGGGACCTGCTTGGACAACGGCACATCAGAGACAGGCTTGGGAAGCATGTGTGCAATTGGTCCTGTCCTTACGCCTTCCCCTCTACCATCGCCAGGAGAACATGCTTGACATCGACTGCAGGGAAGAGTGGCGCAACACTTGAGCTGCCCCAGTTATTCGCCTGACATGTGCAGAGCCTAACCAAGATCAGCAGGACCTCCTAGCTGACGCCTAGCTGATTCCAGGTGTACAGGCGATAAACACGTATTGTTCTATGCTACTTAGGTTTATGTGGTTGCTGGCTATTCAGCAAAAACTGACCGATCCAGGGCCCAGGGCCCATCAGTCTAGGCCAAAGCTACGTGTACTGTCTAAATGCCCACAGTAATTTGAATCAAGAAACTTCAAGAGAGACATAACTCTCTGTGGTGGGCATGTCCTTATGTGGCCTCCATAATTCCCACTCCACACTATTCATAACTTTGTATAATTCTCTCTCCTTGAGTGTAGGCAAGATTTGTGACCTGCTTCTAACTAACAGATATGGCAAAGGAGAAAGATCTTATCTTGTTTATCATTCTTGTGACATTACATCATATGACAAAGGTGAAGGGAGTTTACAGATATAACTAAAGTCCCTAATCAGTTGGCTCTGAGTTAATCAAAAGAAAGATGATCTGGGTAGGTGTGAGCTAATCAGGTAAGCTCTTTAAGGGGTTTAGAGGTGACAGACTTGAAGTAGCAAAGCATCTCTCTCTCTCTTTCTTGCTTCCAGGAATTTCACAACCATAATGAAATAAATTCTGACAGCAACCTGAGGGAGCTAAGTGAATTCTTCTTTAATTGGACCTCCAGATGAGAATTTGGTCCAGCCAACATTTTTATTTCAGCCATATGGACCCTAAGAAGAAGACCCAGTGAAACTGTGCCCAGAATCCTGACCCATGGAAACTAAAATAATAACTGGGTGTTGTTAAATTTAAGCTGCTAAGTTCTGGAAATGTTCTTACACAACAATACAAAACTGATATATCTGGCTGGTGTAGCTCAATGGATTGAGCGTGGGCTGCAAACCAAAGTGTCCCAGGTTCGATTCCCAGTCAGGGCACATGCCTGGGTTGCAGGCCATGGCCCCCAGCAACTGCACATGGATGTTTGTCTCTCTTTCTCCCTCCCTTCCCTCTCTAAAAATAAATAAAATCTTTAAAAAAACCCTGATATAATTTTTCCTTGATTGAGCAAAAACAACTTCAGATAAATATAACATTCCTTATGTGGGCTCATAAGGATCTTTTAGGTATAAAATGGCTCCAAATGTTTCTTTTTCTGTTTACATTATTCGCTCATCAGCAGATGTTACTCGTATCAATCCTCTCTGTGTTTTCAGAGAACTTTCTCTGGTTTTGAGTCTGACACAATCTTTATTGATCCCAGTTTTTGTTTTTGTTTTTTTGTAACAAATCATGCCTCCATTTTGTATCTGCTGTTCTCAGACCTTCAGGATGTCCTTTTGTGATTGTCTTGGAATTTCTGACAATCTTTTGAATTTCATCTTTTTAAAAGGAATGTTTGCTACAATCTCTGGTAAGATTTTCATAAAGGCTTCCAAGCCTGGCCATTAGGGAGTGGAAGGGCAGAGGGTTGAGGAGGGGAAGATGGGAAAAGGGGCTATGTGGAAGACGGGAGGAACCATTTGTCGGGCATGGGTCATTTATACTTTAGTCACTTAGAAGTGGAGTCTTTTGGAGTGTCTCTTTTAAGTCATCTTAAATCAAATTTTCCTTTTAAGCATCATACACCTCAGGTTTACTTCTGCTAGGAAAGAACAGTGTAGGTAAGACAGAATAGGTTTATACAATAAGAGAACATTACGTTGACATGGATTTATTTAAAATATTTCTTTGTTGAAATGGCTTCTATTTTGATAGATTCTATTTTTATTTGTTAAAGAAGTTTTAAACTCGCTCTCCTGAAATGTCAATTCTTCTCGTCCTTTCCCATTTACTCAAGTCAAATTAAATAGCTCTGTGGGAGGGGAGGAGTGTTTACTGTTATTGTCTTTCTGGCCAGCTACTGCCCTGTGAGATCACTGAATTGTCTCCAATACCTAACAGCTTGTGGGCCTCAGCGAGAGAGAGGCCTCTCTGTGTTTCAAGCAAGGTCTGCAGTTCTTCCCAGGTGGAGGCCAGTTAGTAACATTTCGAATGATGGCCCTGCTCTCCTTTGAATGAGACCAGGTATCTGGTGTTCTTTGGCTATTTATTTTCTTAATCCTTTTCTTTAAAAAAATTGTGACCAGAGGGGAGAGGGGAAGGAATTTCAGGGGAATTTCAGGGGAAAGGGGGAAGGGTTTACAGGAACAAGTATAAAGGACACATGGACAAAAACTAGGGGGGGTGGAAATGGGAGGGAGGTGGGGAGGGCTGGGTGGGTGGGCTGGGATGGGAGTAAAACATAGAAAATTATACTTGAACAACAATTAAAATAAAATAAATTTAAAAATAAATAAAAAAAGAAAAAATATGTGAAATAACACTCAGAAAAGTACATGAAATTAAATGTATGATATAACCATGAAGTAACAAGAATATAACCAGAAAATGCTGTTAATCCCGTGAACCACCATGTATTTCTTCCCAGTGGTGCCACTCCCCTGCCATCCCAGAGGTAACCAACATCCTGACTTTTATTTACAGTTTTTCCACCTATATATGCATCTCTAAACAAAAGTTTATTTTTACTTTTAAGTTATGAATGTGTAAATACAATCATACTGCATATATTCTTTCTTTTCCTGCCTTTTTCTCTTAACAAATAGTTTGTAAGATTCATCCAGTGGTTTACTAGAAATAATTAATTTTCATTATTATGTGGCCACTTATTTTTACTAGTACAGTACAAGTGAGTGCTATCATCTTGTTGGTTATGAAAGGCAGGCCAATAAATATTGTGCATTCGTTGTCTTCCCTTGATGTTTAAATTCAGAAATACAGACTAATCAGAAAACAGTCACCAGACAGAGAAATCAATAGGGTGTGCGATACTCACTAACAACATTGGCTTGTCCAGTGAATATGGTATACTGGAGCTCATAGGAAACCACACTGAATTCATCATCAGAGGTCCAGTGGACAGTGATGGTGTCATAGGAAGCCGTGCAGAGCTCTTCTCTAATTGTGGGAGGGTTGGGAGCTGTGGGCATCAAGAATGTTCATCAGTGGAGAAGCATTCACCTCTGGGATACATTTCACAGATGTCTGACAGTCAAAGAAGGCCTTTCTGAACAGGTCCATCAGGACTACTATCTTAGAGATGGTGACCCCAATCCAAACAACATTTGGTAGGTTTGTTATGTGTGATTTTAATCAGGACTGTGACTTCAAACTGCCAGTGTGAACTTATCTCTATTTACCCTGAAAGCATGGTTAGAAAATTAAGTAAACAATACCGTCTCATTCATGAAAAAAAAAAAACATGTTAAACAAAAAAGTAAACAGGACTTCCAGTCAAGATGGAGGTGTAGGTAAAAATGCAGCTCACCTCCTCTCACAACTACATCAAAATTATAGCTAAACTACAGAACGATATCACTCAGAACTGTCAAACAATTGAGCTGCATGGAAGTCTGACAACTAGGGAATTAAAGAAACCACATTCATCCAGATGGGTAGGAGGAGTAGAAGGGCGGACACATAGAGATGTGGAACAGGCTGGTTCTAAATCCACATATGGTGGAAATCTCGGGAGCGAGGAATCCTAGCCCCACACCAGACCACCCAGCCCAGGGTCCCAGTGCCAGGAAGATAAGTCGTCATAACCTCTGGCTGTAAAAACCAGTGGGGGTTGGGTCAGTGAAACAAACTGCGGGATTCTCAGGCATCTCCTCTTGGAGGGCTCCACACACTCCCTTACTAAAACTCGCCCCCTCAGCACCACGGAAGCACCTTGAAGGGCACCAGTGGCACACAGGGAGGAACTGAAATGTCTGGCATCATGGGGGGAGCTGGGGGACAGCTTCCTTCCAGAGCCACAGAGAGCAGCCACTGTTCCTTTTCTGAGCCCTCCCTTGCACAGAGCCACAAAGTGGCATCACCATATCTGAGTCTCCATCAACCTAGTTCACACGGAAAACCCTGCCCTGATGATTACCTAAGGCTCTGCCCCATCCAACCTACAGGCCTACCCAAGCTGGAAATAGTGGCTTTTCCATATGAAGGGCTGGGCTAAATGCAGGCTTCAGATCTTCCTAAATACACTGAAATAAGCAATAGCTCAGCCCAAACCCTGTACCTTTCATTGAGTGGCCCTAGGCCTGGCACTAGCAGCCATCTGCAGGTTGCTTTATAGCGTATGCCAAGGGGCCCCAGACAGAACACAGGTGGAGGCTGACCTTTGCCTGCATCACCCAGGAAACCCTAGAGCCTGCACATCCAGTGGACAGTTACAGACCGTGTTGGAGCACCACCTCCCAACCACCTCCACAAGTTACGGAGGAAGGTGATTGTTGGCCAGGGGTCAACAGATAGTCCTATCAGCTGTCTGGCCTGGGAAAATCCCTCTCATAGACCTGCTGACAGCAATCAAGACTCATCTACAAGAGGAGAGTGTACTCAGCACACATGAAGGGTGTGCCTTGAGTATCTAGCTTGGAGATACGGAAGGCTGTGCCATTGGTCCCATAGGATACCTACTATATTAGGCCACACTATTAAGACAGGGAGCCATAGCAGCTCCACCTAATACACAGAAACAAACACAGGGAGGCTGCCAAAATGAGGAGATAAAGAAATATGGCCCAAATAAAACAGAACAAAACTCCAGAAGAAGAACTAAACAAAAGAGAGATAAGCAATCTCTCACATTGAGAGTTCAAAACATTGGTTATAAGGATGCTCAAGGAACACAGTGGGTACTCCAACAGCATAAAATAATCCAATCAGGAATGAAGGAGACAGCAATTGAAATAAAGAACAATTTACAGGGAATCAACAGCAGAGTGGATGAAGCTGAGAATCAAACCAATGATTAGGAACATAAGGAAGCTAAAGACATCTAGTCAGTACAGCAAGAAAAAATAATCCAAAAAATCGAGGATAGTGTAAGGAGCCTCTGGGACAACTTCAAGTATTCCAACATTTGCATCATAGGGGAACCAGAAGGAGAAGAGAAAGAACAAGAAATTGGAAAACTATTTGAAAAAATAATGAAAGTAAACTTCCCTAATTTGGTGAAGGAAATAGACATACAAGTCCAGGAAGCACAGAGAATCCTAAACAAGATGGATGCAAACAGGCCCACACCAAGACACATCATAATTAAAATGCCAAAGGTTAAAGATAAAGAGAGGATCTTAAGAGCTGCAAAAGAAAAGCAGATAGTTACTTACAAAGGAGTTCCCATCAGACTGTCAGCTCACTTCGCAAAAGAAATGTTGCAGGCTAGGAGGGGTTGGCAAGAAGTATTCACAATTAGGAAAACCAAGGACCTACAACCTAGACTATTCTATCCAGCAAAGCTATCACTTAGAATGGAAGGGCAGATAAAGTGCTTCCCAGACAAGGTAAAGCTCAAGGAGTTCATCATCATCAAGCCATTATTACATGAAATGTCAAAGGGACTTAAGAAAACAAAAAATTAAAACTATGAACATTAAAATGGCAATAAATACAGAAATGTCAACAACTGACTCTAAAAACTAAAGTAAGGAAACAAGCAGAACAGACAGAATGACAGATACGGAGAACATTGGGATGGTAGTCAGAGGGGAGGGGGGTCTAGGGGAGAATGGGGGGAAAAGTGAAGGGATTAAGAAGTACACATTGGTAGTTACAGAATAGCCAGGGGAAGGCTAAGAACAGTATAGTAAATGGAGTAGCCAAAGAACTTACACCCATGACCCGTGGACAGGAACAAAAGAGGGGCAATTGCCAGAGGGAGTGGGGAGCGCTGGGTGGAGGGTCACAACAGAGGGAAAAATGGGGACAACTGTAATAGCATAATCAATACAATTTTAAAAACTAATCAAGATCAATTTTGGTAATTTCATCCACTTGGTAGGGTATGAAAACCTTTTTTGGTAAAAGGTATATGGTAAATATTTTCGAATCTGTGTCCTTTGTTGCAACACCTTAACTCTGCCTTAGCATCATGGAAACAGCCAATGTGTACTCAGATGGACACAGCCATGTGCCAGTGAAAGTTTATTCACATAAACAAGTGAGGACTAGATGTGGCCTGGGAGTCAAAGCTTGTCAACCTTGCAGCCATGTGATGCCATATAATTTATTTATTTATTTATTTATTTTTTAAAATATATATAATGTACGTATATATATTCTTTTTAAAAAGATTTTATTTATTTGTTTTTAGAGAGGGAAGGGAGGGAGAAAGAGAGAGAGAGAAACATCAATGTGCAGTTGCTGGGGGTCATGGCCTGCAACCCAGGCATGTACCCTGTCTGGGAATCGAACCTGCAACACTTTGGTTCGCAGCCTGAGCTCAATCCACTGAGCTACACCAGCCAGGGCTTAATATAATTTACTTTTTAATTTTAATAAAACATCACTGGCCATGAAGCTTAGTTAGTTAGAATGTTGTCCCAATGTGCCAAGGTTGTGGGTTTGATCCCTGGTCAGGGCACATACAACAATCAACCAATGAATGCATGGATAAGCAGAACAACTAACCAATGTCTCTTTCTCTCCCTCTGCCTTATTCTTCTCTCTTTAAAATATCAATAAAAATTAAATTAAAAAAACCAGAAATGAAAGAATAATTACCTAACTTGATAAATTGACTAAACTCAGTTCCAAAGTAAACATTATGTCTAGTGTGGAAAGGGTATCTGCTAACTCTGCTATTATTAGCATGTTACTATTTTTTAAATTTTCTTGAATTTACTGAGGTGACATTGGTTAATAAAATTATATGGGTTTCAAGTGTACAATTCTATAATACAGTTTTACATTTAAAATGGCACCTAACTGGAATAATAGCAGAATTTGTTATACCATAACAAATAAGCCAAATAATTGTTTGAAGATTTTCTTTCATTAAATGTTTTGATTCCTTATTAAAAAACTTATTAGTGTGGCCCTATTTTCTTCTCACTTTTCAATTTATAGGTGGTATTTCAAATTAAGAACAAGATTAACAACCCATCATATCTAAGAAGTCCATTTTCCTTCCCCAAGGAAAACATGGTTCTTTGACATTTGGTTAACTTTATCACTGGAGAAGGCTGCTGTTTTATGTCTTAAACACATACTGGAGCAGAGAAGTCTAAATCCCCTACCCAAATAATGATTTTAAGTTGACTTCTCTTGGACTGATTTCAGGAACTGGTTTTATGAGAAAAGTCTGTGAGCAAGAAAGAGACTAGGCAGTGGGTGCTTTGCATTGGCAATAATATTTTAGATCAGGGGTTCACAAACTATGTCTTTGGGCCAAATCTGGCCCACTGCCTGTTTTTGTAAATAAAGTTTTATTGGAACACATCCATGCCCATTCATTTATGCATTGTCTATGGCTGCTTTTGTGTAATGGCCGAGTTGAGTTAGCTGTAACCACGTCTTACACGGCCTAAAATATTTGCCATCTGGACCTTTACAGTTAACGTTTGCCGACTGCCACTTTAGAGAATCAATCCAGGCCTTTATTGCCACTCTCTGTACACCAGAACCTAACTTCAGATTGACAGCTGTTGGGACGGGGGAGGAGGTTGGGGAGCTGGGTAAAGAAAAGGCGGATGGATGAAATAGATATATGACACACAGATACAGACAGCAGTGTGGGGATAGCTAAAGGGAAAGGGGGTAAGGGGAGGGGAAAGTGGGCAAGGAGGGGGAAATGGCGGCGTGAATGCACAATGCAGTGTGCAGATGATGCTTTATTGAATGTTACCCTGGAAATCTGTGTGGTTTTATTCATCAATGTCATCACAATAAATTCAATAAAAATTAACTTAACTTCAAAAGGAGAAACATATCTGCATTCTACAGAGTTAGTGGCAACCTTTGCTTACACCATCACGGAGTTTGTTTATGCTCTAAACTTTCATTAGGGTGCATGAGTTCTCAACAAATCCAAAGAGGTGGAGAAAGTTTATGAAAATGGTACATGTAAAACTCTGATTCTTTTAATATTGTTCACTTTGCCACCTGAAGACATCCGGGAAAGTCTCATATGAAACAAATGACTTTTATGACTGCTGTATAAAGTCAATTAGCCCAGCTTTGTCTATGGGTTATTGAATACCCACATGTGGCAGGCAGTGCATTAAGTTGTACACCACAATACGAGGGTTCTACAGAGCCCTTAAAGCATTCTTTCTGGAATATATATTTATACACTTGTCTCCTGAAGTAACCACATGCAAGATGTAATGTTGTGTGCAGTGACTTTGATGTGGATGGATCAGGCACAGCATTCAGAAGATGCCTTCTGCGGGGGAGCCCCAGCTGCATCGTAAAACATGCTTATTGTCTGTGTGGTCCCTATTAGTGTGGGGTCACCCTGCATGGATCAGTGAGAAATACTCGTTCTCTCAGAATCTAAATAGTTCATTGATTGATTTCTGCAGCAACCATCGTGAAAAGATTTTGTTCTCTCTGCACTGCAATATATGATTCAACGTAAAGAAAACTTATGTCCAAACTAGGCAAGTAGCTGTGAGACGCATGGCGGTAGCTGCAGTCATGGAGGAAACGTCACCTCTCTGGGTTATTAACTTGACATACCACTTAGAGGCATGTCACAGGGGGGAAAATCTTGTTTTTACAGCCAGGCAGGCTAACCCTGTTTTGATTAGAAACCCAATGGGTATGTCCTGAAAAGTCAATACCCAATTTACTGTAAATGAGAACAGGAGCGTGCTGCCAATTTCAATATTCACAGCATCAGGACCAGAGGGGGGATTTTCTTGCCTCTATCATAAACACGACACGAGGGATGGTGGGCTAATACTCCACAAACACTTCGTTTCCTGCTTACAAATGTCTGATAAACTATTTTGACTTGGCAATATCAGCCAAGCATCATATGTTATGGCCAGAATTAGTGTTATGTCTAGAAATGGGCCAGATTTGTATTGGAAGTTGACAGCTAAGAAGGCATAAGAGCAGGTACCCCATATGGTCTGTAGTTTGGCATAAACAGCCAGCGGGATGATATATGGTGTTCATGTTACTCGTCAGTGCAAACCACTTTCACAATTTCCCCTTTAGTTAGCACTTGGGCATTCACATAAAGACTAGAATGGGCACCACTGAAACACTATTAAACAACTATTGAGACACGGGGAGGATATACTCTTATCAATAAGACACCGACTTTGTGCGGAGTGGCCACGAGCCCAGCCAAATATTTTTTTCAGTCTTTTCAGCCCTTGGGCATGACCTTGCAGGATGGATCTGACCCATAAGACACAAGTGGAAGTTTGCTAGATGGGTCTTCTGAACAAGTTTTTTGTTTTCCTGATAACCAAAGACAAACTTGGCTGACAGAGTTGTGGTTTTTTTTGTCATCATTTCCCCTCTTCCCCTCTCTTTTTGTGTATAACTTGAGTATAGTACTTGGAGGTAGAATCATCGTGTTGTAACCATGTGGCCAAAAGGCAACACAAGGAAGGTGGCAGAGCAGAAAAGGAGAAAGCCTGGGGTCCGAGGTCATCACTGAACTGCTGCCCAGCCTTAGATCACATGCCCCTGTTCTCCCGTTTCTTGACATGAACACCCCTTGATGGCTTTAGTCACTGCTAATTTGACTTGCTGTTGTTGCAACATACTCGTTGCCAACTGATATAAAAAAAAAACCAAAGGAGGTTTTTAACAGGATGCCATCATGAACAACAGCTCAGTCAGAGAAATCGCCACACCTGGACTGTCGAAGACATTAGCCACAGACTACATGTGGCTCTTTAAATTTCTATTAAATTTAATACAATTAAATAAACGTAGAAACTCACAAGCCACATTGCAAGTTTTCCATAGCCCCACGAGGCTAGCAGCTACCATATTGGACAGCACAAGTACAGAATGTTTCCCATAGAGTGTTAGTAGATCACGTTAGTTTACATAGATCTCACAGTTAAAAGCTTAAAAAGGATAGCATTATCTTCAGAAATATTTGAAACCAAGTTTGGGAGTTGATTTCTTTCTTCTTTAATAACAGCGGTATAGTTTGAAAGAAGAAGAAGGACATAAGAAGTTTGCGGGATGGCTTGCCTCCCTTGTCAATGCAGAAAGGCTAAAAGGGCCTTGCAAAGAAAAAACTGATCTTCTGGGTACAGTGCTCCTTGAATATAGAACTCCTTGCTTCCTATGTAGACTGTAAAAACAAACATCACACAATGCTTCCTCTCTCCTGCTCCGCTTTCCCGCAAGCACACACTCATGGAGTTCGAGTGGAGAAGCCGATGCTGTTCTAAGTTAGGGATGTTGGTCTCTCCAGGGCTACCCAGCCTGAGCCTAGTGCACAGCTGGCTTCACTGTATGCACAGAACTTCCTGCAGTCACGGGCACCCGTGGCTTTGGCTAACCCAAGCAAGGTCATCTAAACGGTCCACATTCTACCAGTGAATGTTTTCAGTTCCCACTTTAGAGGTTAACAGCAAATAAAAGTTTGGAAGCATGGTTAAGAATGGGAGCAGCCTGAGGTTTTCTTTTATAATTGTTCCTTTGTTTTTTTCAGCTTGCCCCTCCCCAGTCGTACCTATCAGAAAGCTCAGGACTGAAACATGGCACCAGCAACTCAAACGTGATTTGGGGAGTGTGCCATAGTGACCTCTGCCAAGATAAAATTCATTCTTTTACTAGAAAGAACAGAAGTCTTTGGAGTCTGGACACACCGAAGCCAAATCCTGATTCTGCCACTCCCTAGCTATCGACCTCTGGCAAGACAGATGACCTCCATCATTTGCCAAATGAGGATTATGATACTCCAGTTTGATGTTACAAAGATTAAACAAGGTTGCAGATACAAAGAACCGGAGCAAGGTGATGTTAGCATCAAAGTTAGCTATCATTTTTTTTCTCTGCCAAGGCACTGTGTCAGATGCCATGCTGATACGAAATGGAAAATAGCCACACTACATTCCGCATCTCTTTGATGAGCAACACGGCTATTATTTGTATTACCCACACTCTGAGAGTGAGAGTGGTAGTCAGCATGCGTTGAATGACTGACATTCTGTTTTTTCCTTCATCCTCAATTAGTCTTGGACTATGTTGTTTTGGTTGGAAAAAAAAAAAAAGAGCACTAGAAATTGTTTCCAGGAACATTAGACTCCATTCCTAAAGCAAAAGCCTCCATCTCTGGTTTTTAGGGAATTGATTTGGTGGCAAAGTATTTGTATCACGGAATATATACAACATCAAAAGAAAAAAAAACCTCACAAAGATAATACCTGTAAGGTAATCCAGACATTCAAGCAATTTCTTCTCTCGGGAAAAATCTAAGGCAAAGGTGTCAAATGTGTCGTTGAGGTTGATTTCAGGAATTAGAACCTGGGATGATGCCGTTGCCATAGAGACTCTGTAATTTAAACAAAACAACTTTTTACAAACATCAAGGTGGCTTTCACTCCATGTGCATAGGAATGAAAACAATCACAGAAAAGAAATATCATTTAAAAATAGTGCGGTTTTTACATGTGAGCCTTAAAAAGACGGCACAACACAGCAACACAATGCAAATGAGCTGAAGTTTAAAGACAAGGCAAAGGAACTGGAAAAACGGTACAATGGTTCCCCCCTTCCTTTTTACTAGAGAGGGTGGGAATTCCCCATGGAGGTAAGAGAATATTCATATTTCACGTCGCTGTGTATTTGACAGCCTGGCCCCATCACATGTAACCCCAGCAAGAAGCACATAGCTGCAGGCATTTCTTCACACATCTGTCTGGGAAACTGTTTGTTCCTCTCAGACCCGACCGTGCTCCACTTCAAAGAGGAGGCTCCACAATTTCAAACTGCATAAAAGGCAAAGTGAAGATTAAAAAAGAATGTTTCCAGATATTGGATTAGTTTAATCAATTACTAGCCCCTCTCTAAAATAAACATTAAAAAAAGGAGTTCTTGTCTGGGCTCATTTTTATTCTCCTTGTACTCATTTTCTTGAACCATATTCCCAGCAGATGGCATGGAAAATATTCATGAGCTTTCTCACAAATTCCCCCCCATGGACGTACGGTTTCTCCTTTTCATTTAGGGTTGCTGTTTATACTTCTCATTTACAAACCATAAAGCAAGGTATTGGCAAGTATCAATCTTCTGCTATGGACTCTCAAATTGATTAGTCAGAACATTTTGACTAATTAAAATCATGCAAGTGATTCTCTTAAAAACAAGAAAATTGTGGCATGATATAAACCACTTGTAAGTATGTCAAACGGTACCAAACTCATAATCTTATGATTTTAGTATTTTGTTAAGTTTGGTAAACACCACCAAGTACTGACTATGTGTAGTAGGATATTAGGTAGGGTGCCAGGAATTTTTGAGCAAAGAAACAATGTTGAAATGATTTAGCTCTAAATCTAGTTACCAATTTTCTAATTAAGGGCATTGATACTCATTTATACAAGGCCACAAAAATACCTGGCAGAGGCCAGGAGAATTCCAGGCCTGTATTCTTCCATTTAATATAGAAAAAGGTCAGTCTGGATACCCCAAAAGATGTATCTCCTTTTACATTTCCTAATGGCCCTTACAGCTTTGGATTTTATAAAGCCAACATATCTTGGCTATAAAAATTACACTTGTGAGTACATCCATGCAACAGAATATGATTCACCTATGAAAAAGAATGAAGTACTGCCCTGGCTGGTGTGGCTCAGTGCATTGAGTGCCAGCCTGTGAACCAAAGGGTCACTGGTTTGATTCTTAGCCTAGGGCGCATGCCTGGGTTGTGGGCCAGGTCCCCAGTTGGGGGCATGTGAGAGGCAACCACACATTGATGTTTCTCTCCCTGTCCTACTCTCTTCCTCCCCCCGCTCTAAAAATAAATACAATCTTTAAAAAAGCTTTAAAAAAAAGAAGTACTGAGACATGCTACAATGCGGATGTACCTTGGAAACATACTAAGTGAAAGAAAGAGGCCAAACACAAGGGGTCACATGATCCATTTGGATGGAATACCCAGAAAAAGCAACCTCATAGAAATAAAGAGCAGATTGCTGGCTGCCAGGGGCTGGGGTTAGGAGGCACTGTAGAGTGACCGTTCATAGGTGTGGGGTGGTGAACATATTTTGGAATGTTAATGTACTAGATGCCACTGAACTGTACATATTAAAATGGTTAATTTTGCTAGGTGACTTGCACCTCAGTAAAAACTTACACCTATGAAATGCTCAAAATCCTCACAAATCAAGCTCCTCTAACTACATTCTATATGCAATTTAAAAGTTTCTGAGCCCTGGCTGGTGTAGCTCAGTGGATTGAGCACAGGCTGCGAACCAAAGCATCGCAGGTTCGATTCCCAGTCAGGGCACATGCCTGGGTTGCAGGCCACGGCCCCCAGCAACTGCACATGGATGTTTCTCTCTCTCTCTATCTCCCTACCTTCCCTCTCTAAAAATAAATAAATAAAATCTTTAAAAAAAGTTTCTATAATTTCTGGAGCAGTTTCAGTGCTGCAATGGGAGAGAAGTAGAGAAAAAAATTAACAATGGAATAGACGTTGGGACCCCAAAGAAAAGCTTCCAGTGTTTGGGTAAGAGTAGATAATCTAAACCTACCACCTGACCCTTTCGCCAAGCAGCAGTGAATACCAGAGTTTTGATTTTGTTTGCTAAACATTGCACCAAAGGGAACTGGGCTAATTATTGTGACTAATGACTATTAACTTGAACTAATGGATAAAGGTATGGTTGTTAGGTATTTTTTTTCATAGGTGGTCAAACTGTATTTAAAAATGCTTTCCTTATGACCCACCCATGAACAGAAAAACTCCTAAAATTCAAAGAGATCCTAGGGTTGTTCAACAAAGATTCAACAAATACCAAGCCCTTAGGGTGTGCCATGTACTGAAGAGTCCAAAATATCTGCAATAGTGCAGAAAAGTTAAACGAAATCCTATACACCTGAAATTAATATAAAATAATATTGAATGAGCCCTGGCTGGCATAGCTCAGTGGATTGAGCGCGGGCTGGGAACCAAAGTGTCCCAGGTTCAATTCCCAGTCAGGGCGCATTCCTGGGTTGCAGGCCATAACCCCCAGCAACCGCACATTGATGTCTCTCTCTGTCTCTCTCTCTCTCTGTCTCTCTCTCCCTCCCTCCTTTCCCTCTCTAAAAATAAATAAAATCTTTAAAAAATATTGAATGTAAACTCTAACTGAAAAATAAAGTTCAATAAAGAAATGCTATACTGCTATTTGAACTTTTCAAATAAAAACTTCAAAGTGAAACCCTAATTCATTGTTTCATGATGAACAGGAGGGAGAACTGTAATAAGTTATTATGAAACAAGCGCCTAACGTCTGATTGTATCATCCTGCCAATGCACGTGTGAGAGACCTTGTGCTCAACAGGTGAGAGAGTCTCCACTGCTCTGAACAGATAAATTTGCTTTAGCCCTTTTTTTCCTGTGCAACGGCAGAAGCCTCTGTATAGTCTCATTCAAAATAGATTCCATTCCTAAGTTTCTCCTGGTTCTATGGTCCACAAACAATTAAATACAACATGCTTTGGTCTAGTGGCACTGTTAAAAATGCTTCCTGCCCTGGCTGGTGTAGCTCAGTGGATTGAGCGTGGGCTGCGAACCAGTGTCGCAGGTTCGATTCCCAGTCAGGGCACATGCCTGGGTTGCAGGCCACGGCCCCCCGCAATCTCACATTGATGTTTTTCTCTTTCTCCCTCCATTCCCTCTCTAAAAATAAATAAATAAAAAATCTTAAAAAAAAAGAGTAAAAAAAAATGCTTCCCATTTTGATGGTGGGAACTTTGGGGAGTGGGAATGGGAAGGATGAAAGATCCTAAGCCTGGGAGGCAAAGACTGACAGCAAGACTCTTTGGAGATTACTGCAGCTCTTAACACCAACACATTTTTTTTTGATGGAAGGAAAGATATTTCTATTTGGCTACAATTTCAAATTCTCAATGGGAATGACAGGCAAGGGGAGAGCTGCCAAATTCAACATTTTAGGCCACGTTTTTATTTCCCAAATCCTTGCAGCCCATCTTCTGGTCTTTTAGGTAGGTTGCCAAAATCCACCTGGGCCATCAGTGTATGCCACTTTCTCAATGCCTTGCTTTTACACTCGCGCACGCACGTGTGTGTGTGTGTGTGTGTGCGCGCGCGCACGTGCGTGCACACATGCCGTGGGTATGTGTGTTAAACTCTTAACATATTGGGACAAATAAGGGCATTGTGCCACAGTTTGAGGCTTAAGAGGGTGAGCTGCACATTACTCCCTATTCCTATGTCCGTTTCGATGCCCCTAATTTCCAAGACACTTGGCTGCTAGCAGCCACACGGGGCTCCTTTTCCAGAAGGTGGAGATGTCTAGAGCTACACTGCTCACAGGGTTTCTGCAAAATAGCAAATGCCAGAGGAAGAGGCTCTGCCCTTCCCACCTAATACGCACTCCCCACCCTGTGCCCAGCCCCTGACAATGGCACTAACTGGGCCTCTCTTGTGGGGTGGGGAGGAGGTCTTCGATGCACATCAGCATGGTAAAACCTGGTAAGGTCCCACAGAAACAAAATGTGCCTTATTTTGGTCAGCTCAGGATTTCCCAAATGCATTTGGCTTAGGAACCTTGTTGTTTTACTACTAATCAACACCCTGCAGAACACACTTCAAAAACCATTTATAAGATGCACTCTGATTCTTAGTATCAAGTGACATCTCCCCAGAGCTGACAACCGGGATTCTTGGCTTTGTACTCTGGAAGTCTGATGGATCCTTGAACTCACACAGGTCATCTTGGGGAGTTTGAGACCCTCCTACGAGCTCTGAAATGTGGATACTGTTCAGAGGGAATTTTTTTTTTTAAAAAGATTATTTATTTATTTATATTTAGAGAGAAGGGAAGAGAGAGAGAAAGAGGGAGAAACATCTGTGTGTGGTTGTTTCTCATGTACCTCCCATTGGGGACCTGGCCTGTAACCCAGGCACATGCCCTGACTGGGAATCGAACCAGGGACCTTTTGATTCACAGGCCGGCACTCAATCCACTGAACCACACCAGCCAGGGTAGAATTTTCTTTTTTGCCACCCTCTTAATGCACACAACTTGCTATCAAAAGTGACTTCAATTTCATATTTCTCATAAATAGTAGACCAATTTTCTTATGCTTAGATTGAGTGAAGACTTTTGCTTATTTAATGTAATTTTATAAAAATGTACACATTGTACAATAATACCCATATATTAGTGTACCTTGAGAGTATAGTATGTGATACAATCCTCTGGCATCCATACAGTGCGTGGGAAGGAAAGGAATTAGCAATTGCTGTATGTTCATCTTGTGACAGGGGCTGAGTTAATATTTTTACTATATTATTTCATTTTATCCTTCCAACAACCATGTTCGGTGGGAATAATCAACTCTGCTTTATGGGTTTGTTCACTCATTCATTCATGTCAGACAGTTGGCTAGGTGCTGGGGCTCCAGTGTGAAAACGATATGGCTACAGATCCCACCCACTGGGAACTTAAGAGCAGAAGTACTCACAAGTGGTAAGGAGCGGCCTGACGCTATCTATAACCACCACTAAGCACCAGCACACAGCCAAGCACTTGGTTCCAAAGCACATGCATCTCTTACAATGTAAAGCTTGAGACCTTCTCTTCTTTGTTTTTTTTTTTTTTGATGTTTCTGAATTGAAAATCTTTCACGGCTTGTAGGCGAATCTAGCTTAAGTGATTTCACAATAAAAAAAAATGGCATGTAAGTCTGACTTTAGGAAGGCCTGCAGCATTGCAAGTTTTTTTCGGGGCTTTCTACCCTTCAATAAAAAGATAAAGATGATTCAGAACTACACAGGCACCAGTGCCCAAGGCAGACACAATATGAAGCAGAGGACCAAGAAGTCACATCCTAGAGAAGAACATTAAGTGATGAGGGACAGAGGTAGGTAGACAGAGACCAGCAATGAAATCAAGAGGTACAAGGAAGGACTCTACGGATGTACTGAAACGTGAAAACCTAAATCCAACAAACATTATGGAATATCTGTGATGCTCATGGCCTGGTCTTACTTACGAGTCATGAGCAATGTTATCACAAATACTGATAGAGATAGCTATTACGAGCCCTATTTTCTAAGTAGAAAATAACTCATGAATAAATCCGAAGAATTACAGTTATGAAGTAGCGGTGCTGGTATTTGAACCCAAGTTTCCCTACTCCTAGTCTAAGCCCAGTGCCCTTTGACTGTGTCTCAGTTGCTGAAACAAGAGAAAGGCTCAGGAATTGACCAAAAGGATTGAGAAACAGAGATAGAGAGGGAGAGGGAGTGGGAGTAGGAGAGGGAGAGGGAGAGGGAGGGGGAGAGGGAGAGAGGATGCCTAGCACATTTTTACAGGCACTATGTATTCACACTTGATGGTGGTTTAGCCTTCCTATAAGCTGTAGGCCAACTTTCTTATGCCTGGATTTAGTGAATAGTTTTGCTTACTTAACATAATTTCATACAAGTCTACATACAACCGCACCAAGAACTATATATTAGTGAGGCTCGGGAATATAGTATATTATACAACTCAGTTGTAGAAAGAGACATCAGTCATGGTTCTGTTCTTGATGAATGGGCTTATTACAGGCGGAGCTGAACGGGACAAGACATGGCTTGCTATCTCTGAGGGAGACCACGTGTGGGCGTTCATGTGCTTCTGTTGTGCTGCAAATGCGGGTCCTCTTTCAGAATGCTTTGTATTAACTATTCGGGGGTCACATTCTCTCTCCTCACTAGGTGAGGATTTTTTCATTATACTTGATCTCACTTTTAGGGCTTGCTGAGAAATGCAGCCCATAGTAGCCACCTCATTTGAGTATCTCACACTTTATAGCTGGAGAAAAGTACTTTGGATCCCAGTTGGAAACTGTAATGTATGCATAACTGTCTAGTAGAGTGTCCTGGGTACACAGGAGTACTAGTGCTATTTGCAATGTTTAATTTTCAGATGAGTATAAAGGAATTGGATACAGTCCAGATGACAGTAGCAGAGACAATTAAACACCTGGAAGCTAGGAGTCACGAGGAAAGAAACTGACTTCTCTCAGAGAAGGGAAGAGATCACTTTAAGGATATAAACGGGATGATAATCAGCTCTTATCCATGTGCTTTGGAAGAGATAAGTATCTAACCAGCCACAGGAGGACATTTTCTCAACTATAAGAAATAACACAGTTGGATACCAGATCGGACTTGTAAAAATACTGTGCATTACTCTCAATGAAGGAATAGTGAAAATGAAAATATCCATGCCTACCTCTATGCGATATTTTGCGAATTAGGGCACAGTGTCCAACATAAGCAAGCACTTAATAAATGTTAGTTTTCTTTCTCCTTCCTTGCAGAAATTCAAGTCCTAAGATGGTGAATATTTTTTTTCCCTAGGCCAGGGTTTGGCAAAGCACAGCCTGTGGGCCAAATCTGGCCTGCTGCCTGTTTTTGTAGGTTTACTGGAACACAGCCACGTCTATTCATTTCCGTATTATCTGCAAAGACCGTTGTAGAGCTACAATGACAGAGTTGAATAGTTGTAACCAAGTCCTAAGCTTAGCATAGCTCAAAGTATTCCCTCTTCGGTCCTTTAGAGAAAAAGTTTGCGGACTCCTGCTCTAGGAGAAAGACCAGCATGAATGAGCTGTCTGGGGTCTTCTAGGGATAAGCTTCTATGATTGCTTTGTTTCGGGGCGGTTGACTGAAAATTAGAATGAATAAGAAGTCAACGCCATTGACATTGATTGCAGAGGTGACTCAGGTAGTGTTAGGTGCTTTTCTTTGGCTCCACTAGAATTGCTGTAGGTGTTTTCATCAGTGAAGGCCTGGAATGTTTATGCCAGGGAAGTATGAGTACTGACCCTGCCAGCTTTACTGCTGAACTACAAACATTCACATAATGTCATTTCTATGTTCCCTATACTGGAGTAAAGGGTATTTTTAAAAGCAACAGGTATGAGGCTGACAGTTTGATCCCTTTTTTCTCTCCTGTGAGTTGGTCTTGACCTTTTCAGGAGAGGCGAAGCTTCTCGACCAAACAAAAACAAGCCAAACAGAAAACAACACCTGGACCATTTTTCTCGAGTAGATGAGCCCTAAGATGGAAGAAAAGATGTCCTTTTATGTTTTTGCCTTCTTTCTGACTCTTTACTAGCAAGGGCACGATAAGGTCAGGTCCGAGAGTTACAATACACGCTGTTTTTGTGCCATCATAAGCTCCCTCCACCCCGCCCCAAAGCAGGCAGATTTTCTTCTTTCTAACTGGTGGAGTCTTGTCCCAAAGGCCTTGAACTCCAGGCTGCTACAGAAAAGGCTTTGACGTGTCAAAGGGAAGCATCTTCAGCTGGAACAAAGCAACTCAAAGCGCCTGCTTTGTGTGGTACTCAGCCTTGAAAATGAAAACAAAAGCAAGGAGAGGGCGAGGCCAACCAATCACACCCCAGACACAGAAGCCCGGCACTGAGAATTTCCCAGCAGTCCCCGCACTCACCTCTCAGTGATATTCTTAGCCGTCTGTAGGAACCGTGCGTGATCATTCTCCTTTAGAGAGTGTTCCGCTTGGGAGATGAGTGATGCTGACCGCTCGATGCACTGTTTGCAGTTTGCAATCTGCTGAGCCAGCTTTCGAAGCCTCATCACCTTAAACAGAAGCATGGAGAGGGTTACACGGGTGTCCCTGGGTAGTGAAAATGCATCGGGCTGCACCCGTGTGATGTGTGCATTTTGCTGTATGTAAGTTGCCCTTCAATGCAAGTTCAAAAAGTAGGCATGGAGAGAGATACTGAAATGTGGCATTGTTAGGGGACTCTTGTCTTAGCTATTTTTTATCTCCTTGGGGAAGTGTCACCAATTCGTTTTATGAGGAAACACTGAATTGCAAATTGCTTTCCTGTTGATGGGGAAAAAAGGTGTTGTTCAGAGGTAAGTTACAGAGGGTCACCAGACCTCTTCCCCTGACAATTACACACATCTACCGTGAGATCCTAGAGAACCCTGGAACGTTAATTTATCTCAGTGTTTCAGCTGTACCATCAAGAAAATAACACATCTCCACAGGCACAAATGTGTGGCTTCAGTGCAGCCGTTTTCTAAAAGGTTCTTCACAATCTATGTTATAAAATTGTGATACAAAAACATTAGGTACTGCTATTTCCCCACCCTATCTAAAAGTCACGTGTTAACTTAACAGAAAGGGAGCATTTTTCCATTGATTAATATTTTTCCTGTTGAGCAGATGAGAGAAAGCCAAAAAAAGCACAGCTGGGCCGTTTCCCCTCGCCGGGAACGTCATTTCCAGGCACTTTGTGCTCGCTTGATAACTAAGAACTATTTTGATAAGCATTTCCCCAGTCGGGATAAAAATGCATGTTTGGTTCCAACCTCCACTCCAATTCCTGGTTCTGTCTTACTCAGAAACGACTCTCAAACGTAATTGACCATAACCTCTGAGGCGGGCCCAGATAAGTCCAAGGTAACCCACTTGACCGCTCGCTCTGGCGTTTGAAATGTGCTGTGAGACGAAGCGCTCTGGCCAGGAGCCAAGATAAAATTAGACTGTTAATTGGAATCGCCGTGTGCCTAGTGCCCCCCCCCGCATCTCCACAGCCCGGGACAGGTCTTGGCCAGCTTTATGATCATTCCGGAATGGAAAACAGCCCTGGGTGAAAGGGTAGGGAGGAGGCCAGTTCATCTGTCTTCCAGACAAGGAGGGCTCAGGCTCCCTCCAGAATTCCTGCTAACTCCAAGAAATTCCTTCTTTCTCCAAGTCATCATTATCATCCTCAGGCAACTCTAATCGAAGAAAAGGAAGGAAGGAGATGTCAGAGGCTTGAGGCCTCAGAGGAACATTGGATTCCAGCTCTGTCATGTTACGGAAAACAAAGGAAATGAATGCTGAATGGAGAGGTAGCAGCCACAGATCTCAGGCACCAGCGAGGGAAGTTCTTGCAAAGTACAGATTTAAGGGAAGTGTCAAAACTTCGGGGCAAATAGTATGTGATTTAAGCCTGATAAAAGACGTTAACGCATTATAATTATAGTGGCCATCTGTAGCAGATGAACAGTGTTCATTAGTTTAATAAAATACAATAATACTGATCTTACACCGAGTAAGATTTTGCTTCTAACATCATTCTAGCTAGAGTACACTTCAAGGTATGAGACCATGTCCATAAGAAATTGTCGGAGGAAGGAAAAATAACTTCAAGTCCTTAGAACAAACCAAGTCAATGGAATATATAATTACACAACATGAAAATGCTTTCAATTACAAGGCAGAATTGAAGATGTTTAATACCATTCTAACAAGAGAAAAACAAGGTCAAAATATTCCACTAGAATATCTTTATGTCAATCACTTATCCTTTCGGCATGCCTATTAGTGACGGCAGAGATTACAAATGAAACAATGCCTGAACTCCATTGCTTGTTTATTTTCTTCAGTCATGACACTGGAAATTAAAAGTGACATAAGTGGAAAAGAAAAAAAAGCCCTAAATCATGCATAAATTGAAGCAAGCCAAAATGAGAGCCTCCTTGGAAAATGTGGAGTATTTTACAGAAAACAGTTGTTGGCATAATTTTAATTTTACGTCAGTGTACAATTCCATCTAATAGACTAGACTGGGGCTTTTCAAACCAGTGTGCACAAGAATCAGCTGGAGATTTTTTTTTAAAAGAAAAATGAGTTGTTTGGAGTCAGTCTCCAATATCCTACTGTAAGCAGCTGCCATTGGCAGAGCAACAGGAACCACCATTTTAACAAGCAATCAATGTTTTTTGACCTATAGGTGATGAATCATTAGTGTGCTCAGGACTAGCACTTTAAAAAACTAAGCAGAAGAGGAGAAAGGAGGAGAAAGAAAGTAGCAGAGTTCATTCCTGTTACAAAGGGCAAGGTATATTTTATAAAGCTTTTCCATGAGTGTGTGTCTGTGCTGAATTGGATGTCATATGTATTTCTTATTATAGGTTTCATTAAAAAAAGAAAAGAGAAAACCACTGCTCTAAGTCCACAAGCTATGGTCTATGGGTTCTATCCAGCATGAATCCTGTTTGTATAAAGTTTTATTGGCACGCTGCCACATTCATTCATTTATGAATCATCTATGGCTGACTCCACACTACCACTTTGGGCAGAGGTGAGCTCTTGCAACAAAGACCATATGGCAAAGTCTAATATGTTGATTATATGGCCTGGACCTTTACAAAAAAAGTTTGCTGACTTAAATGATTCTGATCAAATGGCACAGATCTAAACCACACTCTGAAACAGTAACCTACATAGTAGTGCACTTCAGTATTAGACACTGAGCAGTTAGCAAAGTACTAATTTCTTCATTAGAAAATACTTTTTTAATGTATTACTTGGAAAATCTGACAAGATGAAATTTGATTTTTGAAATAGAAGTGACTTGATCCTAACACATAAGGAGATTCTCTGTATGCAGGTGTTACTCCTGTGGGGGAAATTTTTCCAAGTCGGCACTGCTTTTTTTCTCCTTTGGGAAGTGTGATTGACACACTGTGATTTTCAGAATTCATTCCATATTCATCATGGAAATATTCTGTCTGTTGGAATGTCCTTTTAGTGGAGACGTAGACCTATTTATGCCATTTTATTGGTTGCTTATTATACCTTACATGTGCTTTTAAAAGTAGCTCTTTATTTTTCTCTAAATGTATTTTAAATACATATATATATAATTCCCATTTCAAAATTGCCATGTCCAAATAACTGATCTTCAATTAACAGAAGTATCTGAACTGACAATGAGGCCTGTACTCAGCATTTCTCTAAGGCTATAGAACAGCCTGAACACTTAGTCCAAGGTAAACGGCGGAGATTTAGCATACATAAAAGCAGTGGAAAGAAGGACCCTTTTTCTTTTTCGCCGTGGCCTTCTACCATAGATCTGTGTCTGAACATAAAATGCATGATTGACTTAATCTGGAATGTTCCATAAGCATTTCATGTGTTGACACGAAATTTATCCTCTACTACTGAAGAAATCAGACAATTCTTTCCCAGGGTGTCTCATGGCTTAAGACTCTGCAGTTCATGCTAAGTATAAAGGCTATTTATTCCAAAGAATGCACAGTGCTCTGAAAGCAGGAATGACCAGTATGCACTGACGTGTGACAACACTGCCTGCTTGGCAACCTCCCCAGTGAGGGGATTTGCGGTGAGCTTGTTCCCACCAGGTCTAACAGCCTTGTGATTGGCACCAGACAGGATGGAAGTGCTCACAAAGTAGATGAAGTTAACCTTTGTGGTCTCTACGATGCTGCCAGTTCTTCCTCCAGCTCTCCAATTCCAAGTGCTAGTCAGAGGGCCCTTCTCTAGATTCAGTGCCCTCAGCCTGTCCAGCCACCACCCTGGGCATCCTCACTGGGCACCAAGTCATACTCGCCCCCTCTGCTCAGCACCTCGCATTTCCAGGGTGTTGGTGCCCATGCTCTTCTTCTTTAAAATGTACAACTGACACCACATGCCCTGGCCAGGGACTCAGTCACTGTGAATTCCAGGGTTTGGGACCAACTACTCCTTGGTCATGTGCCAAACAGTAACTCAAGAGAAAGCTGAAAAGACCCTGATCTTTTCTAAGTAATGTTTGCTTTCTAATATTGCCTTCTGAGATAATATCCCTGAGCAAATACGCTCTTTTTAAAAAGTGATATAGTTCAAACAGGCAATTTCAAAAGTAATATGATCAACTTCTCTGTACACTGTACCAGCTTTACTAAACCTCAATATTTTCATCATATTAGTGTCAGATTTTTCAAAATGAAGTAAAAAAATATTGATGGCATTTAAGCCTTTGTGTGTCCCTCCAGAAGAAAATACTCTCTTAAATTCAGGGTTTGAATGAGACTACATCAAACTAAAAAGCTTCTGCACAGCAAAAGAAACCATAAATAAAACCAAAAGGCAATCAACTAAGTAGAAGAAGATATTTGTAAATGATATCTTCAATAATGGGCTAATATCCAAAATATATAGAGAACTCACACAACTCAAAAACAACAACAAAACAAATAATCTGGTTAAGGAATGAGCAGAGAACCTAAATAGACACTTTTCCAAGGAAAACATACATATGGCAAACAGACACATGAAAAGGTGCTCAACATCACTAGTTATAAGGGCAATGTAAATCAAAACCACAATGAGATAATACCTCACACATATTAGAATGACTATTATCAATAAGACAAGGAATTAACAAGTGTTGGAGAGGATGTGGAGAAAAGGGAACCATACCACTGTTGGTGAGAATGTAAATTGATGCAGCCACTATGGAAAACAGTATGGAAACTCCTCAAAAAACTAAGAGGAGAACTACCATACAGTCTAGCAATGCCTCTTTTGGGTATCTACACCCCAAATTTGAAAACACTTATTTGAAAGATGTGCCCCTATATTCAATGCAGTATTGCTCACAATAGTCAAGACATGGAAACAACCCAAGTGTCCCTTAAAACATTATTGGATAAAAATGTGATACATATATACAATGGAATATTACTCAGCCACAAGAAAGATGAAATATTGCCACTTGTAACAACATGGATGGATCTTGAGAGTATTATGCTGAGTAAAATAAGTCAGACGGAAAAAGATAAGAACCTTATGATTTCACTAATATGTGGGGTATAAAATGGAAAGCAACAAGTGAATAAACAAAACAGAAGAAAAAGAAAATTCATAGATGCAGACAACAGAATGGTGGTTACCAGAGGGGAAGAAGAGTGGGGGAGTACGAAGAGAGTAAAGGGGGTCAAATACAAGATGACAGAAGAAGACAAATCACCAAGTACTGAGGCCACAGAGTATACAGATGTCATATGATAAAGTTGTACACCTAAAATTTAGGTTATTAACCAATGTTACCCTAATAAATTTAACAAAAAAGAACCAAAACACTAAGTATATATCACCTTACATGACAAAAGGGACTTTGTAGGTGTTATTAAGTTAAGGATCTGGAGATGGGAGATATTATCCTGGATCATCTGAGTGATCCCAATAGACTTTTTTATAAAAGAGAATCAGGAGAATGTGTGCCAGAGAACAAGATCTGAGGATAGAAGCAAAGGGTAGAATGATATAAGGAAGAAACCATGAACCAAGGAATATGCATGGCCTCTAAAAGCAGGAAAAGGCAAGAAATGGGTTCTGCAGTAGAGCCCCCAGAAAGCAACAGCACTGCCAAAATCTTGACTTTGGCCCAGTGAGACTGCTTTTAGACTTCTGACCTCTAGAAGCACAAATAATAAATCTTTGTTGTTCTAAGCCATTAAGTTTGTGGTAATCTGTTACAGCAGCAAGAAGAAACTAACATGGGCACTGAGAGCTGATCCCTGTATGCAACCATGTAGAAGCCACAAATTACCCTCTGTATGCATATTAACAATTAATCACAGCTGTATTTCAGGCAGTCATGTGCCTGAGGTATGTCAGGTATTAACAGACATACACATGTAGTGCATGATGATGGAAGAGAAAATATATCCTGTAAGGATTCTGGGCTGATACTCAGTGCTCTTCTAAGCTGTACATTTTATATGTGGGGAAAAGTAGTTGCTTAACCCTGAGTCAGTCCTCGGCCAGGGAATAATTTCATATTAATTTGTAAATCCATAGTAACAGCTTCAACAACTGTATAATTGGATTTTACTTTAACTGTTCTGTTCTGATCACTATCACAATGTACATGTGATAAATGTTTTTCAATCTATATAGGAAAAGTAATTTAAACATTATACAGGGACTTCCGGCCAAGATGGAGGCATAGGTAGACACACTGTGCTTCCTTGCACAACCAAGATAGGGACAACAACAATTTAGAAACAGAATAACAACCAGAACTGACAGAAAATTGATCTGAATGGAAGTCAGACAACCAAGAAGTTAAAATAGACCCGTTCAGCCAGACCAGTAGCAGGGGCGGAGTCGGCAGCCGGGCATGGGTCGCGGTGCAGGCAGCAGAGAATGTTAGGACTGGGCATGTAAGGCATCTGGGGCTCGCAAGACAGCAGTGGGTGGACCCTGAGCATGCAAGCGGCAGCTGGCAGACCCCGGCAAAGGGGTGGCAATCGGCAGACCCAGAGAGGCGTTGACTGTGAAGCAAGGGGCTGCAAGCAACCCAGGATCCCAGCGCTGGGAAATAGAGCCTGGGGCACTGATTGAAAACAGCTGTGGGGGTTGAGGTGCAGGGAGAGATTCCCAGCCTCACAGGAGAGTTTGTTGGAAAGTCCCACAGGGTACACAAGCCCGCCCACACGGGAATTGGCACCAAAGGGGCCCAGTTTGCTCCGGAGAAGCAGCGGAAGGGACTGAGGTCCAACAGAGAGTGGAGCAAGCACCACTGTTTCCTCCCGAACCCTGCCCCCACATACAATGTCACAACCCAGCAACTGGGGTGCCCCACCCTGGTGAACACCTAAGGCTCTGACCCTCATACATAACAGGCACCACCAGACCAAAGGGGGAAAAAAAAGATGGCTCAAACAGAATTAAAAGCTCCGCAACCCGTTCTTTTAAGTGACCAAGAGATAGCCAGCCTATCAGATGCACAGTTCAAAGCACTGGTGATCAGGATGCTCACAGAATTGGTTGAATTTGGTCACAAATTAGATGAAAAAATGAAGGCTACAATAAGTGAAATGAAGGAAAATGCACAGGAAACCAATAGTGATGGAATGAAAGCTGGGTCTCACATCAATGGAGTGGACCAGAAGGAAGAAAGAAACAATCAAACAGAAAAGAATGAAGAAATAAGAATTCAAAAAAATGAGAAGAGGCTTAGGAACCTCCAGAACATCTTTAAATGATCCAACATCTGAATTATAGAGGTACCAGAAGGAGAAGAGGAAGAGCAACAAGTGGAAAACTTATCTCAACAAATAATGAAGGAGAACTTCCCCAGTCTGGCAAAGGAAATAGACTTCCAGGAAGCTCAGAGAGTCCCAAAGAAGTTGGACCCAACGAGGAACACACCAAGGTACATCATAATTACATTAGCCAGGGTAAACATAAAGGAGAGAATCCTAGAAGCAGCAAGAGATAAGGAGACAGTAACCTACAAAGGAGTTCCCATCAGACTGTCAGCTGATTTCTCAAAAGAAACCTTGCAGGCAAGAGGGGCTGGAAAGTATTCCAGGTCATGAAAGGCAAGTACCTACATCCCAGATTGCTCTACCCAGCAAAGCTTTCATTTAGAATGGAAGGGCAGATAAAGTGCTTCTCAGAGAAGGTCAAGTTCAAGGAGTTCATCATCACCAAGCCCTTATTTTATGAAATGTTAAAGGGACTTATCTAAGAAAAAGAAGATAAAAAACATCTGTAGTAAAAGGACAGCAAACTCACAATTATTAACAACCACACCTAAAACAAAAACAAAAAGAAACTAAGCAAACAAGTAGAACAGGAATAGAACCACAGAAATGGAGATCACATGGAGGGTTGTCAGTGGTGGAGTGGGAGGGGGAAAGAGGGGGAAAAGGTACGGAGAATAAGTAGCATCGATGGTAGGTAGAAAACAGACAGGGGGAGGGCAAGAATAGTATGGGAAATGTAGAAGCTAAAGAACTTATGACACGTGGACATGAACTAAACTGGGGGAATGTGAGTGGGAGAGGGTGTGCAGGGTGGAGAGGACTGAAGGGGGGGTAATGGGACAACTGTAATAGCATAATCAATAAAATATATTTAAAAAACAATAAAAAACATTATACAATATTAGAAGCACCTTTAAAATTTTTTAGAAAATGGAAGAACACATATATTAGCTATTATAATCTCTGTGTACTTAATACTTGCTAATTTGATTTAATTATGCATGATTTAGTATAGTTATGACCAATAATAAAAGAAATTCATGACCTTATTGTATCTTGAGTGTCTATTTTAAATATTTACAAAATTATCTTCTCAGGGTGGCAGAGAAATAGGTTAAATAAAATGGATCATAAGTATTTCAATATAAGTAGTAGTAATTTAAAAATGAGTAAAGTGATTATCAATAGTTTCTAAATGAATTTTGAATAAATAAGAAAGCATCCATAAATAATAATATATATTTATAAACTGCCTTTTGAAGATAGTTTATTGTAAAATCATAGGAAATTTAAATATAGAAACATTAGAAAAGAAGTGCTATTCACATGTTCACAAATGGGTATATGATATAGTGGAACTACAGGAGTTTTGCCACCATGAAATTATACGTATCTAAATTCATGGGAAAGCACTTTATAATTTTACGTATGTATAAACTCTGATTCATTTAAATCTTTATTTAATACTGTGTTAACTTCTAGGGCATAGCAATAAATATGAAATGACCTCGCCTTCTACAGAACTCATTTCATAGAGAAGAGAGATGGAAAACAGTGGTTATAATAGACCAGAGCTCCATGCTGCCTCTTAAAGGTGGGAGTGCACAGGAGACCATGATAACACAAAGAAAGGAGTGGAGAAAAAAATGGCCAAACAAGAGGCTTTGAATGACATCTTCACAACTTCTGAGGAAGTTATAGAAAATATAGAAAAAGGGGGTATTCAATGTTTCCTAAGCTACTGAAGTGCATGGAAGTATATTTTCTCTAGCTATAGAATATGAAATCTTCTGCCCTAGAAATTGTACCTTCCCTTCTTTGATCTTTGTTCCAATAATTTGTCGTCTTTGCTGAATGATCTCAATGAGAAGATCACACTCCTCCATCAGTTTTGCTTCTTGACGTGATGCGTTGACCTACAGGATAAATAAAATGGTAAGTGTTAATTTGGCTTTTTTTTAGTTAATGATCTTATTAATATAGACTAGTATGTTTCTGGTAATCATTGAAAAGATATTTTAAATGTTAACTCTTCTTCCAATTCTGCAGGGATAGTAAATATAGGACTTACATGGTCACTCCTCATCTTGCATTCCTAGAAAAAAATTATTATCCAATGATAGTCTTTCTGCTAAGTAAGACTCGGCCTCAGAATCTTTCTTATTAATACAACATGTGCATAGCTATTACCAATTAGTTGGAAACTGACACTTGACATTTATTTGCAATGCCTGCTTTTATATTTTGAATAAAAGTGCAATTTTGGCATGTTAAACAAAAGCAAGTTTAAAAAATGAATATTATTCATTTAGGGAGGGGAGACTACTATCAGTGTCTTTTGGACAAATTGTACAAAAGTAAGGTAGCAAGGCAAAAATCACATTCATTTAACGTTTCTCTTAAGCACAGATGGCAACTTCGTATTTAATCAGTATAAAAAATTTTAAAGACCCAGGATAGTTAAATATTTATTTATTTTATGACATAATTTAAAATTTTACTTCTGGCATATGTTTGAAAGACCAAGGTTCTGCAATGAAAGCATGTCATTCTCCTGGACAGGTAGATCATTACAGAATGGCTTGTATTTGAAATTTTTAAGACTCATTGTATACAAGGGAGGGTCAGAATTAGCTCATTCTTGGCAAATGGGCTTGGGAAATACTCAGCACATGCTGTTTCCTCCATCTCATGACAATTCCAAAATGCTTATTCACAGAAGCCCAGAAATCACAGCTGTGGGAAATGGAGATAGCATGCATGAGCTTTACGATTTTCACACAGCACAGGAGCATCTGCAGGGTTATAAAGAATGACAATAGCACTAATTACTCTAGCATATCACAGGGAGGAGACCTGGCCCAGTCATTAGGTCCTTTTGGAGTACTTTATTTAACTGAAGTAATTTCATTCTCTGTGAATAAGATAAACTGGAATTAGGATCAAGAGTTCAGGATCAAAATCCACTGGTGGTTGTTCAGAGAAATCATGTTCTGTTTTCAGAGGCCAGGATTCCTTGACTTGCATTCCCGATCGTTATAAGACACAGCAGAGACACTACTCAAGACACCTTCTTCTTGAGAAAACAACAGTCACTGGCCATTTGCAGCAGACCACTGGATCACATCCTATGTCAGATTAGTATACAGACGTATTTGCTAAATGTTTAATATCAAAATAAAAAATAAAAAATGCATTGATGGACAAATACAGAAAGCAGAACTCAGGCTAATAGTTCAAGGGAAGTTAATCAGTGTGCTCAGTTTCCCTTACATATTGTTACAGTACAAAAGGGGGGCCTCGAAGGGCAATATATTATTCTCCAAAGGAACCCCCCAGGTTCGTTATGTCCACCGCCAAAGGAAAGATATCTCTCAATGCCCGAGATTCGTGAAAAGGAAAGGAATGTATTATTTATTTGAAATAACACAAACTAAAGTTCCCCACAAATGCACACAGTCCTCCCAGCACCGTCCACGTGGCAAAAGGGAGCACTTCCAAAGCCTCATGACTCTCACCTAATCTGCATGGTCCCAACCGAGACACCAAAGCCGCATAGTCCTAAACAGACGCGTGGTCCCAAAAAGAGAGACGCTGTCTCAAAAAGAGAGACGGGGTCTCAAGAAGAGAGAAGTGGTATCAAAAAGAGAGACCTGGTCTTAAGAAGAGACGTCCGGTCCCAAAGAGAGACGCCCGGTCCCAGAAGAGAGATGCCAAATGGCTGCCTCACTGGGTTTAAATCCCAGCGCCAGTCTTTCTCTGCAGCCCCATTTCCTGCTCCTCCCACAATCGGCCACAGCTGCCCGCATTCTGCGCAGGTGTGCCCTGTGGTGTGGAGCCAATGATCTCCAAGCTCTTCTGAACCCTATTACACATCCCTATTTGGGGCTCCCCTCTTGGCTGCACCCTCTTACGATACTACTTTTATGTCACCATATTTAGTTCTCCTTGAGGTTTCCCAAATACATTTATGTATCTATGGAAACATTTACTTGAAACCCACCATTCCCAAGAAATTTCTTGTATTTCCTTTTGATCTCAAACTCAATTTAATAACTGACTGCAACTACATCCTTTTTACAGTTGCAAAAAGGATGGCACTGTATTGAAATGATGGGCACATCACGATGGAGAAAGTATAATTTCTGGGAAGGAGTACCTTACACTTGAAAAGTATCTCCTAGAATGAGGCCTAGGAACTAAGTTGTATGTGAGCATACAACCAAGGTAAACATAATAGGATGCAAGTTCCATAAGGGCAGGGATCTTTGGTTGCTGTACTAAATGAGGCATCTGTCCCAAGCACCCAGTGGCATATCTGGCACACAACAGGCATTCAAAAACTATTTGTTGAATGAAAAGATAGTGAAAATGACCTCCAAGAAGAAGCAAGGTAAAATACAATGAAGCAAACAGCTATCATGATATACTGCAAACACTCAATATGCAGTTTTCCAGGACTATATAGACACAAAATTATGTCCTAAGGATTTTTAGCGAGGTGGAGAGGGGGGTGTTGACTTTCTTTTACAGCCTTATTGAGTTTTATTTCACATATCATAAAATCCACCCATTTATAAAGTGTAAAGTTTTGTGGGTTTCAGTATATTCAGTGTCACACAATCATCATCACAATCTAATTTTAGAACATTTTCAACATTCCCAAAAGAAATCCCATGCCCATTTGCAGTAACTCCACAGTCTCACTACCTACCCCGCTCTGGGCTTAGAGAGCCACTAATCTACATTTTGTCTCTGTGTGCTTTTGTTATTCTGGATATTTCATATAAATAGCATCAAACAATATTTGATTATTTTTATCTGGCATATTCACTTAGTATTACATTTTGTAGATTATTCTATGTTGTAGCATGTGTCAGTACTTCATTACTTTTTATGCCAAATAATATGCCATTTTAGGACTATACCACTTTTTGTTTATCCATTCTTTAGTACATGGACCTTTGAGTTATTCCTATATTTTGGTTACTATAAATACTATTGCTATGAACATTATGTATAAATCTTTGTGTACACATATGTTTAATTCTTCTTGAGTATAAGAGTGGAATTACTGGGTCACATGTCAATTCTATGTTTAACTTTTTGAGGAACTGCCAAACTGTTTTCCAAAGTGGCTGCATAATTTTATATTCCAACAAGAAATATATGAAGCTTCCAATTTCTCCACATCCTTGTCAACACTTGATATTGTTTTTTTTTGAAAAATTCATCCCAGTGGGTATGAAATGATATTTCATTGTGGTTTTTATTTGCATTTTCCTAGTGGCTAGTTATGTTTAGTATCTTTTCATGTGATTATTGGCCATTTGTATGTCTAATTTGGAAATATGACTACTGAGACCCTTTGCTCATTTTGTAATTGGGTCATTTGTCTTCTAATTATTGAATTGTATGATATCTTTATGTATCCATCAAGTCCCTTATCAGATATGTGATTTGTGAATATTTTTTCCCATTCTGGGGGTTGTCTTTTCACCTTCTTATTGGTGTCCTTGGAAGCACAAAAGTTTTTATTTCTCTTAAGTCCAATTTATCTATCTTTCTATTGCTACTTGTGCTTTTGGTGTTGCAGCTAAGAAACCAAATCCAAGGTCATGAAGGTTTATACCTGTTCTCACTTAAAACTTCATCTCTCTGACTTCCGGCCAAGATGGAGACGTAGGTAGACACACTGTGCCTTCTCGCACAATCAAAGTAGGGTCAGCAACAATTTAGAAAAAAGATAACAATCAGATCTGACAGAAAATTGAACTGTATGGAAGTCGGACAACCAAGGAGTTAAAATATACACATTCATCCAGACTGGTAGGAAGGGCGGAGTCGGGCATCTGGGCAGAGAAGGGTCTTGGCACAAAAAGCTGTGCCACCAGGTGTGTAAGTCATCCCCGGTGCAAGACCACCCCGGGCAGACCCTGGGCATGCAGGTGGCTGGCAGACCCAGCGAGGCAGTGATTGTGAAGTGAGGCACTGTGTGCAAGGCGGCTGGCTGTTCGGGCAGTCCCACATTCGTGTGCAGATAAACCAGGAGAAATTGGGCAGTGAGACAGACCTCACAACCCAGGGTCCCAGCACCAAGAAATAGAGCCTTGGGACACTGATTAAAAACACCTGTGGAGGTTGAGGCGCAGGGAGAAACTCCCAGCCTCACAGGAGAGTTTGTTGGAAAGACCCATGGGGTCCTAGAACGTGCACAAGCCCACCAAAAAGGGAATCAGCACTAGAAAGGCCCAGTTAGCTTGGGGAAGCAGCAGAAGGAACTGAAGTTCGACAGGAAGCAGAGCAAGCGCAATTGTTCCCTCTCGGACCCCATGCTCACGTACAGCATCACAACCAAGTGACATAGGTTGCCCCGCCCTAGTGAACGCCTAAGGCTCTGCCCCTCATATGTAACAGGTGCGACAACACACACACACACACACACACACACACACAAATGGCCCAAATGGAAGAACAGATCAAAGCTCCACAGCAAATACAAATAAGCGACCAAGAGATAGCCAACCTATCAGATGCACAGTTCAAAGCACTGGTGATCAGGATGCTCACAGAATTGGTTGAATTTGGTCACAAATTAGATGAAAAAATGAAGGTTACAATACGTGAAATGAAGGAAAATGCACAGGAAACCAATAGTGACGGAATGAAAGCTGGGTCTCACATCAATGGAGTGGACCAGAAGGACGAAAGAAATAACCAAACAGAAAAGAATGAAGAAATAAGAATACAAAAAAATGAGGAGAGGCTTAGGAACCTCCAGGGCATCTTTAAACGATCCAACATCTGAATTATAGGGGTACCAGAAGGAGAAGAGGAAGAGCAACAAGTGGAAAACTTATCCAAACAAATAATGAAGGAGAACTTCCCAGTCTGGCAAAGGAAACAGACTTCCAGGAAGTCCAAGAAGCTTAGAGAGTCCCAAAGAAGTAGGACCCAAGGAAATACACATCAAGGCACATCATAATTACGTTAGCCAAGGTAAAAATGAACGAGAGAATCCTAGAAGCAGCAAAAGATAAGGGGACAGTAACCTACAAAGGAATTCCCATCAGAATATCAGCTGATTTTTCAAAAGAGACCTTGCAGGCAAGAAGGGGCTGGAAAGAAGTATTCCAGGTCATGAAAGGCAAGGACCTACATCCCAGATTGCTCTATCCAGCAAAGCTTTCATTTAGAATGGAAGGGCAGATGAAGTGCTTCTCAGATAAGGTCAAGTTAAAGGAGTTCATCATCACCAAGCCCTTATTTTATGAAATGTTACAGGGACTTATCTAAGAAAAAGAAGATAAAAAACATGTATAGTAAAAGGACAGCAAACTCACAATTATTAACAACCACACCTAAAACAAAAACAAAAAGAAACTAAGCAAACAAGTAGAACAGGAACAGAACCACAGAAATGGAGATCACAGGGAGGGTTATCAGTGGTGGAGAAGGAGGGGGAGAGAGAGGGAAAAGTTACAGAAAATAAGTAGTATAGATGGTAGGTAGAACATAGACAGGGGGAGGGCAAGAATAGTATGGGAAATGTAGAAGCTAGATGACTTATGACACATGGACATGAACTAAAGGGGAGGAATGTGAATGGGAGAGGGTGTGCAGGGTGTAGGGGAGTGAAGGGGGAAAACGGGACAACTCTAATAGCATAACCAATAAAATATATTGAAAAATATAAAACTTTGTCTCTTACATTTAGGTCTATGAGCCACTTTGAGTTGAGTTTTGTGTGTGAGGCGAAGTACGGGCCCAACTTTATTCTTTTACTTCTGAATATCCAGGGGTCTGAGCAATATTTACTGAAAAGACCGTTCTTTCCTCCACTGAGGTGTCTTAACACTTCCGTGAAAAATCAATTGACCATATTGTGAGAGCCTCAGGTTTTGATGTTGTTGCTAACATATTCTGTGATTAAAGATACTCTGGTTTTGACTCAACGTGGTGAGGCCCAGTAGTAGGCCTAGACTAGGTGCCATGAAATGTGTGGATTGTTAGCTCTACTCATATGATATTAGGAAAGGAATATCTCCATTTCTAGGTTTCCTATTTTGTAAAATGAGGTGGATAATATCCACTCTTTCAGCCATGTGGGATTATTGTGCTAAATGTATGAAATAATATGTGAGGAAATAACTAACATTATGAAGCCATGGACAAATCTGAGATGGTATTGTCTATACTGGGAAGTACTTTTGTTAATAGACTATGATTTGGTTTGGGATCTATTTCATTCTCCAAATCACTGGGATATGGAGGAAAACCACCCCAGTTGCCATCGTAACGTATGCTCAATTTAATCCAAATTCTGACTATTCAATATTTACAATGAATAGCTTTGTTTTACAAAAAAAGAAAACATGGACTGAGATCTACTTTGTTGAGTCAAATATGTTTTGAGAAAACTCATACCACAACCACCATTGGCCCAAATTATAAATTCCCAGAAATTTAGAAACATGATCTGTTAATTTTAGGCCAACTATTTTTCTCAGATCTTTCAAAGAATATGGAGTTGATTCTCCTTTGAAACCAAGAAAGTTGAATCGCTTTTTCTACTTTGATGAAGCTTCCAAATTTTGTAACTCTAGTGTTCTTATATTCCAAAAGGTACAATAAAATAAGTTGGACACTATCCGCTATCCTACATTTCCAAAATTTTTCTACTAGAAAGAAGTTTTCCACAGTTTGCTGTTTCACATGACACTTTAAAAAAAGTAAACGATTTGGTTGGACTTCATTTCTTAAATAGGCTATGAATTCAAATATGGCAGGGTTTATTGATTATTTGCAGTATATTCAGGTATTTATAGTCCCCAAGTTTGGTTTGGAAGCTGGCAGCCCCTGGTTATGATTTTAGCTTTCATTTCATTTCTTTTTTTTAAAGATTTTATTTTTATTTATTTTTAGAGAGGGAAGGGAAGGAGAGAGAGAAACATCAATGTGTGGTTGCTGGGGACCTGGCCTGCAACCCAGGCATGTGCCCTGACTGGGAATTGAACCTGCGACACTTTGGTTCGAAACCCGCGCTCAATCCACTGAGCTACGCCAGCCAGGGTTTAGCTTTCATTTCTGATTCACATCTTTTGATTCAGAAATCACTACAGCTGATGGAAGTGCATGCGGTGGGGACAATCTAAGGATGCAGAAACAATCCCAGAAAACCTACTTTCATAGACCTACACTTCCACCTTTGTGTGTTAAGTTTCCTCAGTCCCTAACCTAAACACAAGAATGAAGATGATTAGTAATTACGGATAGGTGACTACTGTATGCCATGTCGGGATGACAGTGGACATGGGGCCCTTATCCTTCAGTGCCTTTGACAAAAGGCTATATTAGACAAAATATAGCTTAAAATTGAGCTCTTTTCCCATTCCAGGCACCTCGCTGTTACTTTTTTTCTCCTGTCAATTATTCTCAATCACTTTCACCTTGTCCCATTTGGGCCACACCCCTGTGCACAGTATGTTCCTCGACATTTGAAGTTACAGTTTACTTTCTCTCATCTGGAAATGCATCATTTTCTACCCATTGTTGTCTTTTAATCCTTAACACTAACTTCATATCTTTAGAAACTACGCTAAATTAAGTCTTCTAAAGTTATATTCCATCTCAATTTTTTCAGCATTCATTCTTCTTTTAGGAGTTACTATGCTTTCTTTTTAAAGGCCCAAACTCCTTTAGTGAGGTTTCAAGCACCATAGTTGATGGCATGCAAGCTCGAGTCATCACTACTCTTACAAAACACTTGCGCCTTGCACTTTGAAAGCTATATACAACAACTGATTTCTTCATCTATCCAACAGATAATAGTGACTTGGTTCTCACAGTGTCTCAGACAGCATTCCAAGTACTGGGCATACGGTGAGGTCTAGGAGAGACAAAGTTCTCATTATCACAGAGTTTACATGTAAGCATAGAGGAACAGGCTGAACAACTCAAAAAATAAATAAAAATTTCAAATCATGACATGTGTATAAAGGCATTTAATACAAGGAGAATAACATACCCTGTTAAAGGACATGGCTGAGAGTAGGGTCTTTCATATTGGTGATTAGACAAAAATTCTCTAACAAGTCTGCCGGGGAATGAAAAGCAACCAAAAGATGTGGAAAGGGTGTTTGCAAGTACTCGTGACTCTGCTTTTTTTTCTTTTTATTGATTTTTTTTTGGGTGGCATTGGTTAATAAAACCATACAGGTTTCAAGTGCACAATTCTAAAATACATCATCTGCCACTATGCTGTGCACTCACTTCCTCAAGTCAAGTCTCTTTCCATCATCACTGATCCCCCTTTGCCCTGTTCTGCCTCCCCTTCTCTTCCCTGTTGGCAATTACCATACTGTTGTCTCTGTTTTTTTTTTTCTTTTCTTAATCCTTCACCCTTTTCACCCAGGCCTCCAACCCCTCTGACAGCTGTCAGTCTGTTCTCTGTATCTATGAGTCTGTTGATGTTTTGTTTGTTCATTTTTTTTTGTTTACTAGACTCCACATGTAAGTGAAATTATATGATCTTTCTCTTTCATTGCGTGGCTTATTTCACTTAGCATATTACTCTCCAGCTCCATCCATGCTGGCTGTCGCAAAAATTAAGACTTCCTTCTTTTTTATGGCTGAGTAGTATTCCATTTGGTAAATGGGCCTCTGGTTTTAACAGGCTGTGCCTCCTCACATCTTCATCATTCACAGATTCTGTATTTGCAGATTTGGCAACCTGCTAAAATTTAAAAATTAATTTATAAGCCCCAAATCAATACTTGTAGCCTTTTCACATCCATTTACACATATGTTCAAAATATGAAATATCTGAGATACTCTACCAGCACCCAGCTGAGGTCAAACGAAGGGCACTTGGCCTTCTGGTTTCAGCTCTCACGTGACCACAGGATAGACACACAGGGCCAGTACAGTGCAAGAAGCTCTGGGTCTAGGGCCAGTGCAATGGGGTTTGAGTCCAAATTCTGACCTCTGTTAGTGAGGCAGCCTTAGGCAAGCCACTTAACACTTCAGAACTTCCTCTGCTCTTCTATAAAATAAAAACAATAGAATCTACCAGGACAACTTATTTTTAGGATTGTAATCTATGCAAGGGGTGTGTGTGTGTGTGTGTGTGTGTGTGTGTGCCCCCTAAGAGCAATGGTTCAGTGTTAGCCAATTCAGTGTTCCTGGTGACTTTATACAACATAAGTACCATGAAAATAATGAGAATTGATTGTATTTACCTACTACCTTGTGTGTCTACAGTTGTTCTAAGTATTTTTTGGGGCAGGATGGGTAGAATGGGAAGGGAAACCATGTAAGTAAGAAACAGAAGAACAGAGTCTTCTACAGTTAGTAGGAGCTGGCTAACTCACTCTCTCCTCTTCCTATGGTTATTTTGCTGCTTCTCTTGGACAGACTATGACTTTCTGATCCTGTTACAGTCTAATGAAAGAGAAATTAGAAAGCTCAATAAAGCAGTGAGAATAGAAGGTCAATACTCATGTCCTACTCTCCTAGCCCTTAGATGTAATTCAGCACCGAGGGCCACTCAGCCTCACTAATGTTCATATTAGATACCGATAATCAGTTACAGTCCTACGTATGTTGGCACTGGGTACACAGCTTATCTGCCTTTTCTAGCAACGCAGTTACATGTGCTCATTCCTCAGATTAATTAATGATAACATAAATGGGTTGGCTATTTTCTCCAGAGCAGTTGGCTAGCAATGCCCAGTCAAGGGACCCACTGCTAAGTTTTATGGCATAACAGTGTTGCAGTATTTCACAGAAGGGTGGGGTGAAACAGACCATTTATTATTTTGTTCTTGTCATGGATGTATAAACATTAAAGGGATTTAATTACATACACACACTAAAAATTGGACTATGTGTCTGTGAAATGTTCCTTAGCAGTCTGTAAACAGTTTCTAAGTATTTCGAAAAAGTTGCTCTCTTCATTTGACTTGTATTCAACTGCAAAATGAGATGTTCAATTCAGAGTATAAACATCGTTAGATTTCAGACATGTATGGCCTTAACATTGTTGGAAATATTTTATGGAACTCTCAGAAGGAAACATCAATGGGTGAATATATCTGGCTACTCTTTACAGTGAAATTGAGCTTATTGATATGTATTTTGGAAATCCTCGTCAACTCATTTTGTTCCAAAGAGTTAGCTATCTCTACAGTTTCAGAATAAAACCTTTCAATTCCTCTTGTGAAAAGGATATGCTGACTTGATAGATGACTTCCTATTCATACACAGATGCAAACAGTAAAGTGAGCTTAGGAGCAGATAACCCCAATGTGTTAGAGAAAGGAAATTTTATTTCAGGGTGTTGAGGAAAGATGGGCACTTGCATTACACACTTCCAGAGCCCATCATTCACTTTGAATTCCAAGAGAATGGTGCCCCTTGACCTGAGTAGCCCAGAAGAGCCCCCACCACACTGGCCTACCATTACTGCACTCTTGAAATTGTATGATCAAACCACAACCCCCCTGATGTGAGACTCCAAATCTTGCTATCCTTGAAATCACTACCAACAATAGTGGGGGTTTAAAAGACAAATGGACACGTGGGCTGGTTCCATATCTTGGTGATTGCAAACAACGCTGCAATGAACACAGGGGTGTTTATGTTCTTTTTGAACTAGTGTTTTGGGTTCTTTTGGATATATTCCCAGCAGTGGGATAGATGAGTGGATAAAACAACTATGGGGCATGTATACAATGGAATACTACTTGGCTCTAAAAAGGAAGAAACATTTATCGTTTATGACAGTATGTATGGATGGATCTGGAGAACATTATGCTAAATGAAATAAGCCAGTCAGAGAAAGACAAATACCACATGATTTCACTTATATGTGGAATCTAATGAACAAATTGAACAAGGAAAATCAGGACAGACTCAGAGATGGAGGGCAGGATGACAGTGAGTGATGGGGCGGGGTGAGGGGGTGGAGGGATTGAGCAAAAAGGGAAAAGGACTCATGGGGAAAGACAACAGTGTGGTGATTGCTGGGGGCAGGAGGGTATAAGGGGACTACAAGGTAATGTAAAAAATGCAATAAAAATTGTCTTAGAATGAAAGACAAATGTATACTTTACCAATTTGCCTAAAACTGGTCTTCATGGCAAAAGCAATGCTGTACTACGATTCAAATTAAGGTGACCTTGAGAAAGGTTAAAACCCTTTTATATCCAATGCCATGCTGATGTTGTTATTGTTTAAATTCAATAGCACTTTTCTCTTTTAATAAGAATGTGTAATTTTCAGTCTGCATATAAATATAAAGGGATTAGTGTTATAATATTCTAATAGCACTGTTATTTCATATTGTTATATGTTATGATGTCTATAACAATTCAATTATGCTCAAAAACACAAACATTGGGGGCCTTAATTGCACACTGCCCTGGGCTGGAGCAACTGAAACACAAATGAGCTGCAAGATAAACCAAACATGTGGCCAGAAAGAAGAGGGAACAAGGAAAACCTGTATTTAATTGGGATCTATGCCCTGCCATGGACCACTGACCAGGTGCAAAGAGAAATATGAGGATCTGAGGGTGCTTTGGGTTTTATTGCCAAAGGCAGCTGTGATGAACATTCCAGACCCTGGGGCAGAAGTTAGAGCTGCCAGAAGGAACAATGAACGAGACTCTAATACTTGAGTTTGTATATAAAACTGAGCCAAGCAGAATTGAGTAAGAGCAGACTGTATTACTGTAATTCATCTAATATGTTTACATGTAATCTTCACCCTGAAGCGCTCTCACACCAAAGTCAGATATTTTTGAATCTGGTTCAAGCAGATGACAGTGAGAAGAATGGCCAAGTTCCCAGGGTCCCTGTCTTTGGAGAAGAAGCCAAAGTACAGGACAATATTTTAAAATATTTAATAGGTGACTTCAATATTGAAAAACTTGGACTAAAACTTTTAAAGCCCAAGAAGGGCTTTTCAGAAAAATAAAAAATGGAATCTCTTCATAAAGTGTTGGTGGGAAGTAGCAGTCAGTAGTGAGGCTATGGAAAGAAGCTACACGTACGGTCTTTATTACTGAGTGATGTGGTGGAAACTGATTTGGCCCAGAGGAGATCAATTCTATGTATTGATTAACTATCCAGATGGGGTTTTGCTATCTTTCTGTGATGAGAACAAAAAATAGTTCCTTAGCCCTGACTGGTCTGACTCAGTTGGTTGCGTGTCTCCCGCAAATCGAGAGGTCACTGGTTGCTGAATTCCCAGTCAGGGTGCATGCCTGGGTTGTGGGCCTGGTCTACAGTTGGGGCGTGCAAGAGGCAACTGACTGATGTTTCTCTCCCTCTCTTTCTCCCTCCCTTCTCATCTCTCTTTAAAAATAAATAAAATATATTTTTTAAGCTTTTATTTATTTATTTTTAGAGAGGGAAGGGAGGGAGAGAGAGAGACAGAGAGAGAGACAGAGAGAGAGAGAGAGAGAGAGAGAGAGAGAGAGAAACATCCATGTGCGGTTGCTGGGGGTCGTGGCCTGCAACCCAGGCATGTACCCTGACTGGGAATCGAACCTGCGACACTTTGGTTCGCAGCCCACGCTCAATCCACTGAGCTACGCCAGCCAGGGCATAAATAAAATCTTTGAAAAAACAGTTCACGTGAACTCATAATAAATCTTCGTTTCTTAAGGCTTTTAAGATTATGAAGCTTGAATGTTGGAGAAGGAGTGAGATGCTATTAAAATGGCAACACATTGTAGTAAGCTGGGCAATAAAAGTCTTCTTATAAATGAAACCCAACTGTAACAATACGATGAAACCATTCAACCAGAATGCCACTGTTATTGCCTAAAAGTCTGAAGCTTCACAAAAGGAATTTTTCTCCCAATGGTAGTATGCGGCACATGTCCACCCAAGCTGTTGTTGATGGTAATTTTTCAGTCAAACAAAATCGTCAAACAAGGTGAAATAATTTAGAGTGGACAGGGCTAGAGAAGGCGGTAGGTCAGAACTCAGGGTCATGAAGAATTTTTTCTTAGACTGAATGCCAGCTCTTCCTTAGTGACTGCTGTGAGTTCTCACGCATTTGCCTCAACTACCCATTTCTAAAGTTCCTCATCTGCATAATGAAAAAAATACCAACGGTTAACTGGTATACCAGGTGTTCCCCCAGGGGACATTTGCAATGGCTGGTAATATTTTCAGTTGCCACGACTGAGGGTGGGGCAGAAGTGTGTGTGTGGGGGAAGGGTGTGCTCCTGGCACCTAGTGAGTAGAGGCTGGAGATGCTGCTAAACATTCAGCAATGCTCAGGACTGCCCATCATACCATAAAATGATCTATCCAATGTGACCCAGTGTCACAAGTGCTGGGGCAGAGAAACCCTGGGGTGGACTGTGGTGAGGGCTAAATGAATTAGTACATGAAAAGACCTTGAAAAATGTGTGGCACATAGTAATTACTCAATAAATATTAACCGTCACTATGGTTAACAAACTGTTTATTTGGAACGTCTGTATAGAATCAGCATGGTGAGTTCTAGCGCCAGCCAGCCTGTGTTGATTACCTGGAGACTTTTTAGCATGAATCAAAACTTTTATCTGTCCACAGCTGTCACCAAAACAATGGCTTTGGAAGGTGTAAGATGAGTACTAACTCCAGAATTTTGGGAGTTACTTTCAAATCCCAAATACAATCCTTAAAGGCTCCTTCTTGGTGCAATAGGCTGAGGGAGGGAGGCAGAGAAAAAAAAGTCTTCCATGATATGTAGAACAGGAGTTGGGAAACTTTGTTGTAAAGAGATAGCTAGTAAATATTTAACTTTGTAGACCATATGGTCTGTGCTGTAACTACTCAGTGCCACGGTTGTAGTAGGAGAGCGGCCATTGACTATATGTAATCAAATGGGTATGGCTGTATTCCAATAAAACTTTATTTACAAAAACAGGTGATGAGTCAGATTCGGATATAGGGACATAGTTTACCAACCTCTAGCATAGAGGAAGAGATTATGAACTTTGCAATCAAAAAGCTGAAGGTATGGAAAATGTGTTGAATTTCTGTGAGAATATTTCTTCATGTGTATACTTTCTATGAAAATATCTGTAAGCTATCTGGCATATCGTACCTAGTTGATATATTAATTTTCTTCCTTCAAGGCATGAAATAGTTGCAATTACTGAGTTCACAGAATTTCAATTTAAAAATTAAAATATACTTGCAATATGGTTTTTACTACCCCCACGATGTTCTGACTTCAATACATGTTGCACTTCCCAGGATGTTTTTCTGAGTGCACTCAACTGAATTCAATCTTACATTCTTGGCATTAATACCACAGACTTTTCTTTTTTGTGTTTAATGGTAACTCTGTTCAAAGCAGTTTTAAAAAGACGCAGCAAAATGGAAGGTGTTGCCCATAATTCATTCAAAAACAATAAACCCCTCCCTTCCTCTCTCTTATTAATTACACACTTTATAAAACAAATGCTTGACACCCTTCCGTTTGGGTTGGATACAAAAAAGAAAATTAACCTATCATGGGCACTTGTGTCTATCAAGTTTTTTTCATACTCATAAATTTTCTGCAAAGTAATATTTTCAAGTAATTTTCAATAAATGCATTTAGCCAAAAATTAGCCTTTAGGCATTGTGGTCGAAGCTAAAAAAAATCACTTACAGAAGAGGATGGTTCCGTGAGTGCCGGGGAGGATGGAAGTGATGTGTTTCAGGGAAGGGAAGTCATTTCTAATGGAAAGAGGAAGCTTCTATCCCGCGACCTTCTGTTACTCATTTTCAGCCTCACATGCCATTTCTCATTAAGTGGTATTCTTTTTAGTTGTTTGCCATGATTCCTGAATAGAGACGTACTGGAAAAATACAAAGTTGGGCTCCTATCCAGGCCTGAGTTACTCAAGTATAGGTGCCATCTGCTCCCCTGCAAAGTTGTGAAGAAAGAGAGCTGGGTCTTTGGCTCTTTGGTATTTTTTACAGTGAGTGAAGTATATTTGATTAAATCTCTGATAAAGCTTGCAACTAGAAGTAAAACTGGAAAATGTTAAGTCCTGTTTCTGTCTTCCTGATGCCCCCACAAATGGTAGGTATAAAATATCTTGCCTGGTTATTGCCACTGTAGGATACCAACAGAAGCTGGTAGACTGCTATTTAAATATCTTTGTTGCCTAGTGCTTAATATTCATATTTATTCAAATACAGTGAAAGAGGAGAGTTTATGGAAATTAAACATGTGCACTATGGTCACACTGGGGATAAAGAGATTTGTGCTATCATTCCATTTTAGAGGAGGTTTTTGGATTCTGTTCCCGAAGTAGGGCATGCAGTTGGGATAGAAGCACACATTGTTGCCATGAAACACCAGTAGGGAGTGGGGAAGTCAGATAAGGAAAGGGATGAAGCCACTGAAGTGTGCCTTACCACTGTGGGCAACTGGAAATGAATCCCCATGGGGAACTTTGGGAACCAGTGCAGAACACTCCAGCTGATGGGGAGGAAGAGGGGTATTTAGCTAACAGCCTCTATCCATGGCTCTTTGAAGGCTTTTGGCAGTGGATGGGCATTAACTCCCTTCTGGAATTAACTTTTGGGGGGGGGGGTTAGCAGAAAAAGCCCCCAAGCAGGCTTGCAGCTGAAAGCTCTCAGCCCAGGGGAAAAGGACTGGTGAGTGCTCTGTGGGCATGGCACTGACAGTGACAGACAGGAGTGTTTCCATTAGAGGGGACTACAATCTGGACATTGAACAAGGGCCCTCGTGGATATCAGAGGGCACCGGGGTCCCATTCATCCACTTCATTCTATAGCAGCGATTTTCAATCGTTTTCATCTCCTGGCACACATAAACTAGTTACTGAAATTCTGTGGCACACCAGAAACAATATAGTGTTTTGCCAATCTGACCCAAAAGTAGGTATAATTTTGATTTGTTCACACCAGATGGCTATTGTTGTATTGGCTGTTGAGATTTTTTAATTTCACAATCTAAGGGAAAAGAAGTCAGTGCCCCTGGCTAAATAGTAAGATATTGCGTGTTTTAAAAAACATCGTGGCACACTGGTTAAAAATCTCTGTTCTATAGCTCTAATGACTTAGGACTGATTTCGGAGCTGAACAGAGTTTGCATTTACCAGTGTCTTCTATCCTAACCTTGGTCATTTTTGACTATGGGGCCACAATCCACCTACAAATGTTCATTCGCAACTGACCACAAATGGGTCCAACTCTGAGAAATGGCAGGCAAAGTTGCCAAGAAAAGAAAACACATGAGATTGAGTAAGTCAGCCTAAAATATATACATTTCTTTATCTAGAGACTCCTCACGTTCCCATCATTTCAACTACTTGTGAAATGATTGTCTTTCCAAAACAATGGCTTTAAAGCTTTAAGTTTCGATATGTACAGTTTCTGCAGTAAAACTGGATTTAAAAAAAAACTTGAGTTAGGGCTTACTCCATTATCTGAAAGGTCAACTATATCTCTATAGAGAAACATGACAGATGTTGCGTTCTTACCTTCCTACCTAAGAAGCAGAATGCTCCATTTACGACTGGCAGGATGGGGGATGGCAGGGACGGCATCCTGCCAGGTAACGCAAACACTGCTTGCTTTAATTTTATCACCAAGAACAAAGCCTTCTTGTTGTTTCATAGAACACTTAAAAGCCAGCCTCATGGGCATAGTTCTAATTTTTTGGAGACCACAAACAAGAGGAATTCTTTAAGGCCATTTCATGAAAAACAGAAGGAAAAAAAAGTACTTTATTCTGCAGAAATTAAAACAATCCTTTGTTGAAGTAGCCAGAGCCTGACTCCAGGTTAGTGTTGGCATGTGCTCTCTTTGCAAGGGCATTTGCTGGCACTCTTTACCCAGGTAACCATTCTTTCATTAGTATTAGCTTGAGGCTATGTCAGAGATATGAAAAAAAAATGTACCCTTCTTTAAGATCTCATCCCTTTGGCATCATTATTTTCAGATTACATGGTAAAAGAAGAAACATTTCGCATCAGAAAGAAACAAGCCAACACTCTGCCCTTGGAAGCCCTACTTATAACACTGGGAACCACACCAATTTTCACTGAGTGCTTATTATGATTCTGGCTGCAAACTAAACTTTCAATGCAGCCCCTGGTTCTTGGTGTCTAGTTTTACTTCTTTCTCCACTTAAAGTATAGGTGGCTAAAGCTACTGGTTTCCAGAGTTCTTTGCAATAGTCTTAGTAGTTAAGGGATGACAGGGAGAGGAAACAGGGCGCTCTGATTTCTCCATGAATAAGGCGGCTGCTACCAATGTCCCAGTGACAATGCGTGAAGCAATCCTATGGACCTGTTAGTGCCCACAATGTGCAAGGCACCATGCTAGGGCCCGCATGTACATTTTACCTCAATTTACAAAAATCTTTATGGTAACTTCATCAACCAATTTATAGTTGGAATTGATTGTTCAATGGAGTGGAGTCTGTTCAACGTGAGTTAATCCAACATTGATTTAAGGACTCCTGAGAGTGATTATTCTTGGTTTTAGAAAATTTCTTGGATTTATGAGTAGAATAACGAGATTCCTAATTTGAACTTAAAAGCTCAAGGAAAACTACATAGTGATTTGTTGATGGAGAGACAACCCTTGGGCAAAGATTCTCATGGTCTTTAAGTGCATGTCTGTTTATTTCCTCTCCTAGTTGGTTGGGCTCCTTGGGAAGCAGGACAGTAGCTTTCTTTTCCTCGTTCCTCCTGCATTTAGCACATAGCACATGGCTATTGATGAGATACAACATATTTCCTTTTTTTAAAACATTTTATTTATTTATTTATTTTTAGAGAGGGAAGGGAGGGAGAGAGAGAGAGATAGAGAGAGAGAGAGAGAGAGAGAGAGAGAGAGAGAGAGAGAGACATCAATGTGCGGTTGCTGGGGGTTATGGCCTGCAACCCAGGCATGTGCCCTGGCTGGGAATCGAACCTGCGACACTTTGGTTCGCAGCCCGCGCTCAATCCACTGAGCTACGCCAGCCAGGGCTTGAGATACAACATATTTCTATCACCCCAGAAAGTACCCTCGAGGCCCTCTTCCAGTCGATTCTCATCCAATCTGGATAAAAATGATTATTCCGATTTTGATCACCAAATTCGTGTAATGTTTTAAATTGCATTTATAAATGTAACCTATTCAATTTATTTTATAAGTACTTTAAATGCCTAATGGGGTAAAAATAAAATCCTAACAACACAAACCTTCCAAGTCCTTAAGTAGGTCTTAGAAATCTAATAAATTAAACTTTACAAATGTAATGAAACTCAAGTTCTCTTAAACATCACATTTTTGCTTTGAAACAAACTATTTTGTGCTTAAAACTTAAAATCACATGTCTAAAATAAATTACATGTTTCAGGTTGGAATCTCAAAGCTAGCCTGTCAAATTTCTATAATATGCCATATTCTCTTAAATGCTACAAACCCTTAAGATACAAACAAATGTTTTAGTCCTAAATTGTTACACAAAATAATGATTCTATGGATATTATTTAGGTCTTCATCTTTATACATACTTCTCAAACTTCTTGGAAAGGAAGAACAAAAGAACTTTACTTGCTAAAGAAAGCAATTTCTGTGATTATCTCAAAGAAATTGAGGTTAGCAGGTTAAGGATTAATGGTCAAAGCTTTGAGAATAATTCACAAGAACTGGTTTTACTGGTACCACAGATGCATACTCATCAGGCTTCTGTTATGGTGATTGGACGGGGTTTCTAATTCCTCAGCACATGGGATTGTTTCTTCCATGAGAATTCCCCTAGGAATCTAACTTTTTAATCATCTCTTTCAACTCTGTCACCTGGTTTAAGGCAACTCCAGTTGCTTTCCTACTTGATTGGAATCAATCCATTTCTTTACTGGCTGATTCTTGTTGCGTCTGGCTTCAAGTCACATTCCTCTGGTAATTTGAATGACATTTACCTCAAAAGGCTATTGGGATAATTCAATGAGAAAGTGGTAGGAGCTTCGAAGTTATTGTTTGTCTACGTTTGCATGAGTCCTACCACTTTCGTTTTTTTTTTCCACTACAGGTTATTCCTTGTTGTGGACCTATAACCACTCAATACAGTCGCCATCTCCTAACACCTGCAAGGATGGGCGATGCACCACCTTCCTAACCTATGGCTTCCTTCCACTTTATCACAGCCTAACATGGAGCTTGCCTAGTTAAAGAATTAGGCTACTAGGATCGTTTTCATCACCTCATATATATGAACTTGATGTTATATCTAGTGAAAATACTTTCAAAGCATAGTAAAAACTCTATCATAAATTCCTATGCTCGAAAGTTACCTCACTTGGTTGTAAAAATCTTTATTTGTGCTACTCCTCACTGAAAGCCCTTTGCATTCATTCGGTGGTAGCCTCAGGCTTTTTAAATAGCTGAATTTAAATTTTCATCTCTCTGTTTCAAACAAAAATAAGCAGTGCTACAATTGTGCTCTTGTTAACGAACATTTTATATGCATGACTCAACTATTTTGCTGGGGAATTTCAAAATTAGAACAAAGCTCTTCAGTTTTCACTATAGCATTTAGCAATTAAAAATAGAAGCCAATCCAATGAAGGTAAAAGACGATGTGTCCTGTTTCTCTCAGAATCTGTGAGGAAGATAGTTTCAGCTTGATTATCATAAAAGCACTTTTACATTCATTTATTGAGAAAAAGAACTTAAACTAGATATTAAATGCCAGAAACTAAAGAGGTTGGTTCCGTAACAAAATAATGCATGATTGGGATCATGCTTGTCTCTGAATAGCATGCACAGGAGCAATAATGGGACCCAATCTTCCACCCGACAGTCACTGTCTCATGTGAGATCATTCTTTTCACATCTCTGACTCTCGCACCTGGATCCACCCAACTACCGCAATCTCATGTGAAAGCTGAGATAGAATTACAATGGCCATTTTTTAAATTTGTCACAACCTGCCCTGGTTAGTGTGGCTCAGTGGATTGAGCTCCACTGAGAACCAAAGGGCTGCCAGTTCGATTCCCCGTCAGGGCACATGCCTGGGTTGCAGGCCAGGTCCCCAGTAGGGGGCGAATGAGAGGCAGCCACACATTGATGTTTGTCTCCCTCTCTTTCTCCCCCTCTTCCCCCTCTCTTAAAAATAAGTAAATAAAATTTGTCACAACCTGTTCTTATTATTCTTTATATCATGTCAAAAACATCATCCCGCACGGGCTTCGAACCAAAGTGTCGCAGGTTCGATTCCCAGCCAGGGTACATGCCTGGGTTGCAGGCCATGGCCCCCAGCAACCACACATTGATGTCTCTCTCTCTCTGTATCTCCCTTCCTTTCCTCTCTAAAAATAAAATCTTTAAAAAAACACATCATCCCTACTGCTCTAGTCAAGCACGTAAGTATTTCAAAGCAAGGAAATTATATGTGGGATAGTGTAGGAGAGATGTGATAAAGAATTCCTGCAGAATATGAAGAAATGATATTAAGATACATCACTAAGACCAAGTCTTCTTTCTTCATTGATACAGCTCATCCACTGGGCCCCCAATTAAGGCCAATTGTTTCACATCTAAATATTAGCTTTGGAAAGCTGCACTACTAAATTCAAATATGTCAGAGGGACTGTCGTCAGAGAACATACATATAATCATACTCCAATCCGAGCCAGCTGGTAGGATTGTGAATATAACACAATAGTCATTCCATCAAAAATGAACAGAGAGGCAGATAGTGAAAGGTGTGGATCATGGTTTTGAAAAAAAGTTTGAAAGCTGAAACTTGGAAATGTTATTCTGAAAGTAAGGCCACACTAAGCCTTATATTCACTCATTCATAAGATTAATCTCTTATTCCAAAATACTAGAAGACTTTCCTTTTTTTATTGTTGTTCAAGTCTGGTGCAGCCACTGTAGAATACTTTCTGCTGATGTCTTCTCATTATTCCTTATGACTAGAACTAAGAAGGTAACAGGACCCAACACCCTTTATAAATCAGTTTTTTTTAAGGCAAGAGCTTTGAGTCTAAGGGAGACATTGAAGTGTGTGCAACAAATTACTTTTATGAACAGTAAATTCCATCTCCACTGAGCAAAGCAAAATTTCCTTCATGAGTTATCAGTATTAGCAAACAGAGTAAACTGGACACATAGCCCTTATACATATGCAGGAGTCAAAACATGAATATTCTCCAGAAATGATGAATTTCTGTGCAGCCAAGAGATCCTTTTCTTCTTTGCCCTGAGAATCCTAAGACTTGAACTTGGGAGCTCAGCCTTTACCACAGTGGCTCATCTGAATGCCACCATATTTACACTATCACATTATCATCATCCCAGAGCCATTTACACAGAGAACCATGGATGACTGTGGGTTGCCTGATATGGTTTAATGGAGGCCAGAATCGGACTCAAATTGTACCTTAAGAGCTTTCTCACAAGGGCTCAGACAAGGTGGGAATCTAACTCTTATCTGCAAGTGAAATGGATTATGACTTTGAGACATTCAAGTTGGCCCATAGCGGGATACATATCATCCAAGATCAGACATTGTCCAAAACAAAAAACAAAAGCAAAATAAAAAAACAGCATGTCGTGTTCAGATGCTGGTCTGAATCCAATGGTTCTAGATGAAGCATTTGCCAAGGTTTCCATGGAGAGAGTGCATTGGCATAAAACTTCATAACAAATTAATTTAAACATAAAAGTTCATCTTCCTGGTGATTTCACCCCTGTATTTCAAATAAGTTTACAACTGAATGCCTTTAGGGTTTGGAGAATGACTGAAAAAAATCTTTTAGAGACCCCCAAATCAATTTTCATCATTTCTGACAAGGTACCATGACACATCATCCTCTTCCTTTTCAATTTAGAGAGCCCAACATCTGAACACAAATTTAATTAAATGGTACTTCATTTACCTACAAGAAAATTGTCACTCCTTACTGTCACCTAGCACTGGAAAAACCCAGAGAAAGATAGTAAGAGATCAACCTTTCCATTAAAATAAAAGAAAAATATAGTTTAAAAACTTAGTATGAAAAACAAGAGAAAAGAAGTTGTTTTTAAAGAAGTGATTACAGACAAGGCAAAATAAGCCAAACAGGCTAATGCCAGGACTTTGATGGGATGTTGGCTTAGAAGGTGTCCTCCTAGGGTGAGCTCAGGCAAGGGTGATGAGGTCAGCTGAGCCTTTCTTTGTCTTCTCCAAACTACTAGGACAGTTAGTCACCCTCCTGCAGTTTTTCTTGACCACCTCACTGTGGATTCAGTCATTGGTCACTAGTAATTCCCAAAATGAGCATCTACTGTGTGTGTGCCCAGGTGTTGTATTTCCTGTGAAAGAACTCAATTCTCAGAATGTGAGGAGAATTTGGCACACATCGGTGATTCTAAGTATTTGCTTAGCTAATAAGCTAGGTCCTCTGATTTCTAAAAGAAAAAAAAAGGAGATGATGAAGAGAAAAAGACTATATCTGACCTAGAATTGTTAAGTTTTACAGCTAACCCACATTTTGATCACTTCTCATAGGCAGGCTTGTCTTGTACCCCAGAACTGACTTCAAATTCCTCCCAGTGGAATTTTCTACCATATTCCTCTCTTGAAGAAAACAAAACCCCGTGAGTAAAAACCCACTAGGTTTTAGAATCCCAGCACCACATTACACAAGCATTTCTTGCAGAATCTAGCTGATACTGCTCTTTCAATGCCTCCACATCCTGAGTCCTAAGCTGCCTTGACCTTCATATCCTCCCCACTCTAGTTTTTAAAAGATTTGGTGCTTAGTATAAAAAAAAACCATTTCGTTTGTTTACCCTTCTTTTAAAAACAATGGGGATGGGGGCAGACCTTGAAACCCTTTTCACTCAAAAGAAAAGCAGAAGTGAATCCCAGGAAGGAGGTGTGGACTTATAAGGATGTGGCATTTCCTCAAGATCCTGTGGGAACTTGTTGATTTCATTTACAACAATTGAGAGTTGCCTCTGAGCCTTACATTTTTCAGCTCCAGCTGGCATGGGGATTATTTTCCCGAGGAATGCTCATACCCAAACCCAAGGACACCTTCAGGAAGAGGAAAAGGAAGAAATACGGTCTAGGAACGTAGGATGCGAACCAGGACATTCTTTTCCACTCCACTGATTTAGAAGACTATCATGCTGGTGCCTGACAAATTCAACTACCTTTTTGGAGTTTACCAGTGCTGCGATGTTTTCCCCTGGATGTGCAGTCATTTTGCACCAAGGTATCCACATTATTTTCCCTGTAACCAGAAATACCATTTCCTGAAAAAGAGTTAGGGGTGCTGATTGTAACTGAAAGTTACACGGGCGTCTTTGCATTCCTCCAGCCCTCACTACCCCTTCAAGATGAAATAAAGTTCAAACTCAGATGCAACAGTAAAGTCTACCCAGCTGTCACCTCTCTAAAGCCAGTTTCTACTTATTCCCCTACACACCTTCTGTTTCCACAGGATGAACTACTTGCTTTGTGTATACACACTCTTCGTTTTTCCATCTCCATGCCTTTCCCATCCCTCCGTACGCCCATATATTACCAGCCCTTCAAGACAAGATCAGATTGTGCCCTATCTCTCCCAGTCGCCATCTGGAAGGAATTTCTTCTCTGAAATTCCGAAGTATGCAATCCACACCTTTCTTACGGCAATTAGTTTTCTATTTTGTATATACCCTAGTGGCTGTTTTGTCTTAGTCAAGGTGGTAGGCTCCTCGTGGGCAGGATCCTTGGCACCTGGCACAGTGCAACACACGCACAGTGCAACACACACACAGTGGATGTTCCATACACGCTCAAGGAATGAACAAACTAATGTGACCCTTTAACAAACCAAAGGAAGTGACCACAAGCAAACATTTACACCCTTATCCAGAAATATTTGTTGAGTGAACACAGCTCCTAGATCAACTGTGTCTAGAACAGGATACACAGAAAGTCATGTTAAACTAAACTAACCAAAATGTGGAAATAAAGCAAAAAGAAGACTGTGAGCCCTTTTGGTGTCGTACTACAACATACTACATCAAGCCAGCCTAAGCAAGGACCATCTGATTCTCCAGGCTGGGATAGAGCCGAGTTTCTCTTTCTAGTCACTATTGATTAGGGCTTAGTCTCTGCAAAGTTAAACGCTAAATTAGAGAACACTGATGATATACAACTTATTTTGCCCAAATGTTATGACTTTATTACCCTTCAGGTTACTAACCAGTTTCGCATTTAATTTAGCTTTCTATCATTCTTTTTCTCCTACTACCCTCCTCCGCCAGTGTTTGTGTGTATCTGTTTCTGCTATCTTCCTTCAAGCCAGCTTTACCATCTTGCTGTTTCCTTCATCAACCAGTTAAATAAATCTGCAGTGTAGACTCATTGCATTATTATATGAGAATTGAATGCTCACTTTTTCTTATTTTAATCATTGTTCAAATACAGTTTTCTGTCCTTTACTCCCATCCCAGACCACCCACCCAGCCCTCCCCACCTCCCTCCCATTTCCACCCACCCCTAATTTTTGTCTGTGTGTCCTTTATATTTGTTCCTGTAAATCCTTCCCATTCTCCCCTGAAATTCCCTCTTCTCTCCCCTCTGGTCACTGTCAGCCTGTTCTCTGTTTCAGTGTCTTTGGCTATATTTTGCTGGTTTGTTTGTTTTATGAATGCTCAATTTTTTTGAAAATTATGCTTTGAGGATATTAATAATTATGACTAAGGGAACATGGAAAAATAAGTACTGCTAGTACCATACTTTTTCTACTGATAATTAACTTTCTTTAATTTTTATCTAGAATAAATTTCCCAAATATCAGATTTACTCATTCACAAACATTTCTTTCTATTCCAAAGGATGTATACAGAAACAACAACAGTGAAAGGAATGCATATTCTTTAGTCCTTGTCTGGAATAACTTTTAATAGCTTGTATGTGTCTATTTGTAAGCCTGCTACAATTAATTGAGTAATATGTTTGTTTTAAAAGCCTATATTTCAACTAAATGGCTAATCTTTTGAAATGAAAATGAAATATGCTTATACATTTTTTCTTTTTCTTTTTTTAAAAGATTTTATTTATTTATTTTTAGAGAGAGAAGGGAGGGAGAGAGAGAGAGAGAGAGAGAGAGAAACATCAATGTGCAGTTGCTGGGGGTCATGGCCTGCAACCCAGGCATGTGCCCTGACCGGGAATCGAACCTGCAATGCTTTGGTTCGCAGCCCGTGCTCAATCCACTGAGCTACGCCAGCCAGGGCATGCTTATACATTTTTTCAATGATACATCTATCTATCATTTGAAATTATTGCACATTACAGAATATAATTTTACATGTTAGGATGAATAGCATTTTGTAAAGTCAAGCCATACTAGTATTGCATTAGATGCAAGACAGTTGTTCTGAAACCACTACAGGCTATAATGAAAACCAGACATTAATGCTTTAAGTAGTAACTATCTAAAATTGAATGAAATAATCACCCAAGCCATAAAGCATTTAGAAGATTTCCCCATAAAACACAGGCAAATTTTTTTTACTGAAGAGAAATAATTCTCTTATTGTCCTAAACATCAAATACCATCACATCATAAAAATAAACTATAGCACCGGGATTATTCCATTTTGTTCATCCATTTATTCCTATAATACATATTTGCTTTACCCTACAATAATACAAGCATTATGCGTGTTCTCTGTTATTTACAGTGTTGTTTAATCAACAAGGCTCAAAATGTTCCCTGGTGAGATTACTGCCAAAAGAGAATCCATCTACGCAGAGGATCAGAAAGATCTGGATTCTGCAACTTGCATTTGCTATCACTCCTGCTCGCACGCTCTTAACTTAATGAATCCCAACACATCACAACTGTGGCCAATTTCACAGAAGCATTCTTAACCAAGATGCATTGAATCCACACCTGTAGGGGGTTGAATTGCGTTCCCCCAGAAAGTGTATGCCCAAGACATAACCCCTGGTATCTGTGCCCTTATGTGGAAACAGGGTCTTTGCAGATATAATCAAGTTAAAGTGAGTTCATACTGGAGTAGGGTGGCCTCTAGTCCAATGACTTGTGTCCCTGTAAGAAGAAGGATATTTGGACACCAATACAAAGATACACTGGGAGAATGCAATATGATGAAAGAGGCAGAGACTAGACCATACCATAGCAGCTACAAGCCAAGGAACTCCAAAAAGTTCCTACAGCCACTAGAAAATGTATGGGAAGAGTCATGGAAGGAGATTTCACTAGGGACTTCAGAGAAAGGGTGGCCCTACTAGCTCCTTGATTTCAGACTTCTGGCCTCCAGACTGGGAGAGAAATTTCTATTGTTTTACACTATGCAAATTTGTGGTAATATGTGACGACAGCCAATACAATGCCTTTTAAATAACGCTTTTTCTTGGCTGTTCTTGTAGGCTGTATTCGAGTCTACAATATTAGGAATGCTAAGAAAAGCTGGATCAGGGCAAGCAGTCGATGGGAAGAGATTCTCTAGGGTTCCAGAGCTCCTTCCAATTTCGTCCATCTCACACATTTAGCTTTTGCAAAGGATCTAATTTTAAGAAGATTCCAGTTTTAAAAATAGAAATGTTGAGGGTATAAAAACCATGATCTAGCAGTTTGCAAATGAAACACACCACACACAGATACTCACCTCAACATGTTGACAGGTTTGAATGAGTTTAGCCAAAAGGGTCTCCAGTTCCGTGTTTCTCTTAATAAGGTTGGTAAGGTTGGTCTCTAAGTTTTGCTGTTCAAAAAAGAGAGGAAAAATATTATTCTGCATAGTTTTAATATTTCACTATACATAAAATTACTCATACTCAAGAAAACTGATACTTTTTTTTTCAGAAACCTCAATGATATCTATGCAATTTCAAGTATTTATGGGTTTAAACTGGATTTTGAAAAGTCACATTTAAAAGAGCCTTTTAAAAATATACAAATGCCATTCTTTTGGGTCTGCTTCTTGTACTAACTCAGGTACGATTAGTTATAGGTTACTCCTAGGTCATGAACTGGGGAGAAAGGAGGTCATTGAATTTCTATTCCTTTATCTGAATCAGTAATGGCAATGATATAAAGAATATATTCCTACATCAAATCTACTACTACTGGATTTCTAGGATTTACCATTTTGTGGATCGGCTGAGTCAATCCCTTGGAGGAAGGCATTAATTGTCCAGCTATTGCTGACATTATGGTCATTTACAGGCATTTCTAAGACGTTTACTCACTCTTAGTACCTTTTTATCATACAGGCTTTTATTCTTTGCCTATCAACCTACCGATGCCAGATCCAATTTTCTTCAATTCTACATTTTTTTTTAGATCAGTAGCCTGCTTAAGAATTTGGAATTATTGCCTATTCCTTTAGCATATCAACTTTCAAGTTCCCCACAATGACTATGATGTCTTATTTTCATTCACAATAATCTCCTATTCTGTAGAAGATTCATTAAGACTTCTCCATTGTTTCTCATTCTGTACGCTCTTCATTTATACCTTTTATTAATTTATTTATCCATTCATACAAGTATGTATTGAGCTTCCACTGTATGCCAGATTCTGAGAAAGATACTGTGGAAACAGAACAAAAAAATATGTACTCCCTGTCCATAAGGAGATGGCTATGCAACTGGGAGAGAGATGCTGTAATCAAGAGAAGAGGCAGAGCTGCCTGGGGAAGGTTTCCGAGAGGACACGGTCTTTCCACTGAGGCTGGAAAGATGGACAGGAAGTTTTTGATGAACCAGAGTGGGAATTTCTTGAGAAGATGGATTGGAGGTGCAGGTGAGCATGTGGAAGTGTGTTCCATAGGCAGGGAATAGGGCAATGTCATACACCAAGATCAGAGAGTTATGAGAGGGCAAAGGATTAGGACATCTGTGTGTGTAACATATAGACAATTCCACGAATACAATGAAGATATGGAATGAAAGGAAATTTCATTGAAAAGAAAACAGATCTTGCCCTGGCTGGTGTGGCTCAGTGGATTGAGCGCTGGCCTGCGAACCAAAGGGCTGCAGGTTTGATTCCCCATCAGGGAGCATGCCTGGGTTGCAGGCCAGGTCCCCAGTGGGGGGCACATGAGAGGCAACCACATGCTGATGTTTCTCCCCCACTCTCTCTCCTTTCCCCTCTGTAAAAAATAAATAAATAAATAAAATATTCAAAAAAAGAAAATAGATCTTGGATTTGTAATACCACATGAGAAAAAGGATTTGGAAAGAGCACGAGGGGGATTTTGATAATTAACAATTTCATAAAGGTGATAATGCTGTGAAATTTATTTCTGCAAATGTTTACTCTTTCTCCTTTCCTAAATTTTAGATTTAGAAAGGTATATTCAGTAAAAGAATCACTTTTATTCTCACTTAAACGGCATAAGTCAGAAGCACAGATCTCTTTGGTCATTCTTAACAAGCTATGCTTACTAATCTGGTGTTTATCCTATTAACAATTTTTTAAAATTTTAATGACCACATTTTTCATTTCTAGTAGGTTATTTATCACGTCTTCTTACTGAATTACTTTCTGTTTATGTTCCCAGGATGCAATTCCCCCATTCGTAATTTCAAGACAAGTAAACACACTTCCTCTTAAGCTCTTTTTAGAAAAGGCAGTTCATATTTTCCTGTGTTTGCATAACGTTTCCCCCAAATCTGATTTTACCTTGTGTCTTACAATTTTTGTCTGAGAGATCATCTGATGTGAACTTTGTTCCCTGGGTTGTGCTTCTGGGAGTGACACAGCCCAGCCAGGTGAGATGCTCACTCTGTTGCTAGGGCCTGAGTTTGTTTCTCCAGAGGGGGCCCTCCCACGAGACACCCGTGTGCCACAGAGACTCAGATACTGGTTTGACTCAAGTGTTTCTCGTTCTTTCCATGGGAATTCTGTCTGGCTCCAATTGCATAGAAGGTGGAAGGGACTCGCTGAGCCTAGAGTTTATAAGGGGGAATCCTCGCCTCCTTCAGGTGTACAAGGTGGTCTGAGGTTCGCGCCACCTGCAGGACACGCACCACCACATGGCCCCTCAGGTCTCTGCTTCCCCAGCTTATCTCTGCTTCTCTGAGAAGCCCAGCTTCGGCCTCCCTTCACCAGTTTGCATTTCCTTTGACTTCCGGTCTCTGGAGATTTCTACTTACGTTTAAGCTTGGTTATTATTCTTTAAAATCCATTTAAAATATTTTACCTATAATTCTCATGTGTTCAGAATTCAGAGGAAGCTTTTGTGCATATTTTACCTAGACTGGAAGACCCATAAAAATCTTCAATTTTGGCTTTGAAACATGTGAAGTGTTTCAAATATAAATATTTCAAAGGAGGGGAAAAGTAATCGTTTCTCAGTTAAAGGATGACATATAATAAAAAGTTGGAGAATAAACCAGACACAGTGATTTAGGTGCAACTTAATAATTTCGTGTTTGCATCAAAGGAAAACTTGCTTTCAAAGTTCTTAACAACAACAATAACAAAAGCCAAAGTTTCCCTACTGTTTGTATTCAATGAATTGCAACCATTTTAGTCACTTCACGGTCAGAGAGCAGAGCATAATTTCGAGGCATTCTGTTATTCGATGTCCTTTATTTAAATATGGCCATGTTATGGTATATTTGTCAACTTCTTTTGGTATGTCAATCTTAGGGAATCCTTTTACTTTTCTTTTTGGCTGACCTTTCAGAGCAGGAAATTTCTAGGGAAACACATCATCTAACTGTTTACAGTTCAATTGTCATAGGTATGACTTTTCTTAAGCGAGTCAGCAAGAGAGCCAAATAAATATAGCCCAACACATTTAGATTTTACAAACATCTGCTTGCTTTCCCCTCCCTTGATTAAGCATACATCATGTATAAAGTCTGTTTTTAATCAACTAATATGTAGACTAAAGCCTGTGGTTTAAACATATTGACCTATCTACGTCCTTTGGGGTTATTTAAATTTAAATAGTACAAGTGTTACTGAAGTCCGGGAAGAATTACCAAGTCAGTTAGAAGTATAATAAAGGGAAACAAAGCTGGGAGAGACACTAGTTCCAAGAGGTACCAGAGGGACTGACAACACTTTTGAAGAGAGGCCGGGTAATGGGAAGGTAACAAAATCCAGTCCTCAATGAACCATGCATTCATAAGCTTCCACTATGGGGACTGCTGTTGCGTTTTCTAGAATTTAACTGTATCACGAACATCTTGTGTGGCAGTCAGCAGGTCCTATAACCTCTTGATTTTGACTGTGTTTTATGTAAAAGAGAGATAATCCTTTTTGGCATAAGAGTCTTGGGACTAAGCAGATGTAAGTATCTACTTCCCTATGGATATCTCAGGAATTCTGCAGAGTACCTCCTCCCAAAAGTTTGAGTTTCCTGTTCTTACCTCAAGAACATCACTATATTTGCAGCTCCTTATGGAGCTGAGCTTCGCAGCAACCCAAGGAGTCAGGCAGAAGTGACCACCCATGTAGAGTGAGGAGACTGGAGTTACCATCCCAGCGGAATTCTCCTGGACAAATGACTCTTGGATTGAGTTTTCCTGTTCATGATATGTGGCTAATGATAAATCTACCTATCTGTGCCATTGTTACGATCAGAGGAGAAAATGAACACAGACACCAGGGACTATACAGATGTTTGTTGAAATCATAGACTACAAGATAAAACACTCAGTTTGGTGTCAGTACAAGACTCTACAGGGTCTAACCTCATGCCTCAGGCGGTCACCGTTCTCAAGCTAGCTGATGGCTCTGCTGCAAACAATTGCTTTCAGCTCCAGGGTTTTATCTGGCCACAGGCAGAGCAGGCTGGAATGTTGAGAGAACCAGGGGAGGCTAATGCCCCTAAGCACAGCCCTAAACCAGCCATTGACTAGTGGCAGTTGATAGGTGAACAGCCCACGTTTTTCACCTGTCTGGTGGGACCACTCTGAGTCCTGTGTCATCAAATCTCTCAGAGAGCTCCACTGGGAGGAGCTCAGGTGCCCATAGCAACAACCTGTTCATGATCACACTCTTTTTCCTTCCCTTCTCTGTCCAGCTTCCCTTTCCCCTGACAGATGCTTCCCAGATAGCCCCCCAATTGAATTCTGAGTCAGGGTCTTCCTCTGGGAGAACTCAACTAACACCTTGTGCATGGACAACCGAATCCATTATTTTTCAGTATTCCTTCTTATGAGAAATAGCCAAATTAGTAGATTTTATTGCTTTTGAAAGATATTTTCAAATACAAGATATTATTATCTTTCCCATCTTCTGCCTTCCTACCTTTTTCTAGAGGTCACATATTCTCCACATGCTAAGCTCTGAACCAGAATGGTCATTAGAACTACAATGTGAGCCATAAATGCATGTCACATTTTAAATTTTCTAATAGTCATGTTCAACATGTAAAAAGAAAAATGAAACTTGATCATCAACTTACACCAGACACAAAAAATAAATTCAAGGTAGATAAAAGACTGAAATCTAAGCCGTGACACCATAAAAGTCCTTCAGGAGAACATAGACAGGAAAATCTCAGAATTTTCACGCAGCAATATTTTCACTGACACGTCCCCTACAGCAAGGGACATAAAGGAAAGAATAAACAAATGGGATCTCATCAAAATAAAAAGCTTCTGCATGGCTAAAGACAACAGCATTAAAATGAAAAACAAAACAACCATATGGGAAAACATATTTGCCATTGATAAGTCAGACAAGGGTTTGATCTCCAAAACATATAAAGAACTCATGTGACTTTACTCCAGGAAGACAAACAACCCAGTTAAAGAATGGGCAAAGGACTTGAACAGACACTTCTCCAAGGAGGACATATAGAGGGCCCAGAGACATATGAAAAGATGCTCAGCATCACTAGCCATCAGAAAGATGCAAATTAAAACCACAATGAGATACCACATTGTGAGATATAGCATTCTATATGGGAATGCCACAGTTCCATTAGCCACATCTCAAAAAACTCAGCTGCTACTTGTAGCTAATGGCTACATGATTGGACAGCACAGCATTAGAGTCTAGAACTGGGCTCAGTAAACTTTCTCTGTAAAGGCCAAGGTAGTAAATATTTTAAGCTTTGTTGGCCATCTGGTCTCTGTCACAACTACTCAGTTTTTTTGTTGTTTTAGTAAGAAAGTAGCCATAAACAATATGTAAATGGTTGGCAGGGCTGTGTTCCAATAAAACTTTATTTATAAAAATAGGTGGTGAGTGAGATTTGGCTCCTAGGCTAAGCTCCTTCCTTGGCCTTGGCACATACATTCTCTTCTGGAATTCATCTGCATAGCAGGAAATAATCCTACTGCCAAGGAGACAGTATAACAAAACCACAGAATGTATTTAGTACCTACAGTATACCTATCACTGCTTAGTCCCTTCCCATTATAAATCCTCAGATGTTCATTGGGGGAGCAATTGACATGGAAAAATCAAATATTCATTGGATAATCCTCCTGAAATCTAAAGTAATAAATCAACTACCTAGTTAGTAGTTAGTTCATTTAAGAACTTCTATAGACTGTTATAACAGTGTCTTCTGTTATTGAGGGCTTTTCTCATTGGTAGCATTAAATCTGAACCCAAGAAGAGGGGATTGATAGATCAGAAGTATTCTAAATACTGTATAACTCCATCAGACCACAAGATTTCTAGGAAGGCAAATACTACATGGTTGAGTAAATTTTCTTTTCCTTGTATTTTATTTTTTTAATTGGACTTTAATTGTTGTTCAAGTACGATTTTCTATCTTTGACTCCCATCCCATCCCAGCCCACCCACCCAACCCTCCCCACCTCTCTCCCATTTGGTTGAGTAAATTTTTATAAACAGAAGTTCATATGAACAGATAGTCTATCAATTACCATGGACCCAAATTCTATCTGAAACCAAAGTCCAGTTGCTCCTGTCCTTAATTTACTGCCTCTTCCTTAGGTTTCCCTCCCACCCCATTGTACTCTTACTCTGTGAAAGAAAAGGATGTGCTCAGGCTATTTGTTGAGAAGGATAAGGTTTTCCTAAGTGTGTAGCTATTTGATGGACTTCAACACACCCCTCTTACCACCACCATTAAAGAAGAAGAATATAAGTAATTCAAGATCATCCTCCTAAACGTAAAGCTTCAAGGAGGCTGATTTGGGTTCTTAATGTCAAGCAAAAGACTGGGTAAAAGTCAAACTTGCAAAAGACAAAGTTGTAAAACATGTGCTCCTTAAGAGAATGAGGCACTCCTGTATACTTCATACAGAAAGGATGGTTGGTTTTTCCTATGTTTGTTCTTAATGCATACTTCTGGTGCATTTTCATAGAGCCATACTCAGCCTTCTTTATGTTATATAGTTTTTAATGAGACTGATCTGAGTTGATAATTTAATAATTCATGGGAGGATGGTTGATTTTATACCAATCCCAATACGAGCCTTTAGGCATGAATATGGACACCAACAGAGAATAGTAAATCAGATTTAACAGATGAGCTTTGTACTTCTACATACACTGATACCCAATCAAAGAGCAAGGTAAGCAGATAAAAATACCCCTAATTTTAGCCTTTGGAGACCTGTATCTAAGAGTCAGGTATCAGGGAATTAATGACTTGCCATTGAACACTACTATTAAAATGTATGCCTGAAACAGGAGATTTCAGTAATTCCTTTAGGGTTTGTCCAGGCCTTAAAGAATGTTTGCTCTTATGCTGAAGTCGATGCTTCAGAATGTCTTTAAAGTATAATATTAAGTCTGGATACCTTTCAAGGCAAACACAGATCTGGCTTGTTTCATTCCATCATATTCAAAACGACATTCAGGAACTGTGTTTGTAGCCCTGACACCCAACACCACCACTCCAGCATGATCAGGATATGAACACGTTGAGTGCCACAAGCCATATATTTTCTTCTGAGAAACTTGAATCACAACCCTTAATATGAAAACACACCCGCATTAACACATGCCACCTGCATAAAAGCATAAATTCTTTATATGTAACTAAACTCTTAAGGTGTTTTAATTACATTGCAGGAGTTTAAGGCTATCTTCAGGTTCAACATGCGACAGACCGCAAATATGTATGATTTATGCGGGTTTTATTTTTAATGCTTTTTTTCATTGGTTATGATAGTTAACATTTCCAAATGCCCTGGCAAGAGAGGTCACCCAGGGAACCTCAAAAACATAATAAAAACATAATCTGCATACAAATTTAAATCTAGTGTTCCATGGACTACAATTTAAAGCCATTTTGATATGTGATACTGTATTTACCTTGTCAGGTTTTATTTAATATTTCTATAATAACTTCATAGAATCTGCTCTATGTATTTATAAATTCTATCATCAGGAGTTCAGTGTTTAGTATTCTAATCTGGTTGTCAATAATACACAGAGAACAATTTTTAAATACCATTTATGGTCTAGAAGACTTTTCCAGTTTTAAGGAAGATAAATAAAATCTTAGTGTAGTTATGTTCATTTACTTATAATTTTAGCAGCTCCAATGATGACTACTAATTTGTAGGTATCAGAGATGTGAATGGCCTTCTTTGTTCATTCCCATCCCTAGCCCTTTTTCTGCCTATAATAACAGAGGTGAGCAACTGACCAATAAACACATTCATCATTTTTGACAATCAATATCAAGTAAAGGAAGATAAGCTCCTAGCAGCCTTTGAAAATCTCTAACTTAAAAGTAATGATTTTCACTGCAAAATTTATGACTGGAGAGAAACATTTCAGAAAAAAACAACTGTAATTTTTTATCAGTGGAACACACAGAAAGCATTTCATAAGATTATAGCATAGGTATAAGCGCCATGAAGGTCCAATTTGGCACCTCTCCAGTTGCCTTTCTCTGTTCATTTATTTGCCCCTGTTTGGGTTCTTGAATCTTTCTCAACACAGCACTCTGGGCTGTCACAGAATATCCATGGTGTTGACTCAAAAGAGGCGACTGATTTGTCAGTCAAGAATTAAATGGTGAAAGGTTTCAGGGGACATTGGGAAGGGTTCACGGGAACAAACTTAAAGGACACATGGTCAAAAACTAAGGGGAGGGTGGTAATGGGAGGGAAGTGGGGAGGGGTGGGAGGGGGGCTGGATTGGGAGTAAAAAGGAGAAAACTGTATTTAAACAATGATTAAAATAAAAAAAGAATTAAATGGTGAAAAGTTTATGAAAATATTGGAAAACAGACTAATAGTTTATTATTTTTGCTCAAATGAAAAAAATCAAGTTGGGGGAAACATTTAATCTCCTAAACCAGAGGTCTGCAAACTGCAACCTGCAGGCCTAATCCTGCTCGCTTGCCTCTTTTTAAATGGCTAGCTAGGTAAAAAGGTTTTCACATTTTTATATGCTTTTTAAAAATCAAAAGAAGCAGTCAGGGCACATGCCTGGGTTGCAGGCCATGACCCCCAGCAACCGCACATTGATGTTTCTCTCTCTCTGTCTCTCTCTCTGTCTCTCCCTCCCTCCCTCCCTCCCTTCCCTCTCTAAAAATAAATAAATAAAATCTTTAAAAAAATCAAAAGAGGGATACAATTTTGTGACACATATAAAGTATATGAAATCCAAATTTCCATGCCCAGAAAGTTTTATGGGCACACAGACACTCCCATTCACTTATGGGCTGTCTGTTGCTGCTTCAGAGCTGCAGTGACAGAGTTGAATACTGGCCCTTTACATAAAAGTGCTGTCTTCTGGAAAAAAACATATTTTACCAAATAATCCCAATGCCTTTTATTTATTAATACAGAATATTTCCTTTGTTGGTCCAAACCACTTAAACATTTCAATATCATTCAATTCACTTAATATATTCAACCCAAGCTATGACAGTGTAGGAATATGCCTAAAATTTTTATCATTCTTGCACTCAAAATTCTAAAGAAGATCCTTTTTGTCTACTTTTGTTGGCTACCACAACAATTTTCAACTTCTGAATGACAGAAAAAATAGCATTAATCGTGGGTAAAATACAAAGTCTGAATAAGTTCCTCTATCAGCTTTTGTTCAGAGAAGGACAAGATGCAGACTGGGAAAGAATAAGAAAGGATCTTAAACTGGATGACGGTTGCTATAGCAAGAACATAGTCAAAAGCAAGTAAAGAAGGCACAGCATGAAGATTCGTTAGTTCCTTCCATTTTGCGAATAAGGTGTTGGGTTTATACGTGCACACTCATTGATTTCTGTTTCCATCATTGTATTTTTCTTTGTTTATAAATCAGAAAATACACCCAAAGTGGAGCTTAGAACACTAGATAATTAATGTCTATAAAATCCCCTGATATTGATGGATGTCATACACATTGGTATATATCACTTCAGGCTTTCCTTCCTCCATCACTCAGACGTTGAATAATTTTGATTGTATCCCCTTTGCTCTGTCTTAAGGAGATGATGACATTGCCAGATCCTCATTAACGAATATGTTCTGGCCTTTTACTTAAACAGGGTTTTAACGGATATTCCATCAAACCTTTTTACCAGACTCCAATGTCCTATGGTCAACATTTAGCCTTCGATGAATAGAAATACATTTTTGTTTTTAAGATACTGTGGGAAGACCAATTTTTTTTCTAAGCCAGTACTTCAATGCTCTGCAGATACTTTGTGTTAGGTGAAGTGAATATACTGAATACATTTGAAGGTAATATAGTTGAGTCTTTGATCTAACAATTTTGCATGGGTAACTATTACTTGCTGTGTTTCTACAGCAATATTTATTTCCTCAAATTTTTAGGTTTTAGAAGAGCACACAAAAGGCTTTTTTTGGACCAGCTGTTTAAAATGATTGTCAAAATTCAACACATGGTCAGCTCTGCTCTTGAATTTGTAGCATTCTCAGGAAGGATTCATGTTGTTCAGAAAGTTCATATCCCCATATGGGTAGTGCAAAAAGTATGAAAGCCAAGAGAGGTTACACTCTTTGGCTCAAAAAATAGATTAAAAATCTATTCTATCCAAAGTGGGTCTGGTCTGTTAAGAATTTACAAAGTCAATATTATGTAAGAGAATCTGATGCCTGTGACAGCCTAGAAAACCAAAGATGAATATGAAAGCATGCCATTGTTTCTCAGCCCTGAGCAACCATCAAAGACAGAATCTTCTTTGGGCTTTAGATGTTTGAATCTCAAATTCCCCAAATTCATTGCATTGTTTGCACTGACCACCTCTATTCAGCTATTTCCTTCTCATTTAGTAGGGCTGACACTGTCTTTGTCCAGTCAAGGTAATTTTGATTGAGTTGAAAAGAAACACGAAAGTTATGGAATGAGAGAAGGAAGACGATGACTATCCACTAGATGACTGGTTCCCACATTGGTCTGCACACTAGGACCGCCTAGGGAACTGTACAAACACCATCCTCAGTCTACTTCCCAGCTACAGAGTCGGAATTGCTTAGAATAGGTTGAAATCCAAGGATTGGGATATTTAAAGTTTCTCATGAGATTCTAATGTGCAGCCAACTACAAGAACTATGGCTCAAAAGGGAGGAATTAGTTGCTAAGTTGTTGGATCTGTGATACAGCGAACAATAATTAGTAATTTATTCAATTTACTACCTTTACACTTTAAGATTTATACAGAATAAAAGGAATATTTTGTAATGTAGCATACATCTGTAAGTACAGGAATAAAATTATATGCAGAAGTAGCTAGAAGTATGAATTTATGTGACTTTATCACAGCAAATTCCAGGGACTTTGATGAAATAGTGCTTAGCAGGGAGTACTGATTATTAGTGTTAAGTAATTTAGAGGGCTTTTAAAAAAAGATTTAATTAATTTATTTTTAGAGAGAGGGGAAGAGAGTAAGAAAGGGAGGGAAAGAAACATCAGTGTATGGTTGCTTCTTGTGTACCCCCTACTGGGGACCTGGCCATAACCCAGGCATGTGCCCTGAGTAGGAATCAAACCATCAACGCTTTGGTTTGCAGGCCAGCACTCAATCCACTGAGCCACCCCAGCCAGGTCTCAGAGGGCTTTTTTTTTTGACTCAAAAACACGGAGGAATGCTTTGTTAAGTCATTCAAGTATTTCTAATGCCTAAAGGAACTCCTTAATGGTCCCACCAATTTATATTCTGCAACAGTATTAGTTACTATCATACACATTTGGTTTGTTGATTTTAACAGTAATTATTTCACCAGAAATGTAACATAAGTATACTATAGATGGTTATAATTCAACAAGATTTTTTTTACACAGTAAATCAAAGATTTAGGGGAAAAAATTAAGAACTCTGATGGTAAAAGAACAGATATACTTTTAAAGGTCAACTCAGGCAATACAACTGCCCTGAATACTAGAAACTCTTCTGTAGTCTCACAGGTAAAATGCAAAGATTTGCAATGACGGAAACCACAGTAATAACATTTCATTCTTTCCACCTTTGTCCATAGCATTCTGTTTCTGTTATGCATGACCACCTCTCCACTTGCAAAAATCAAAATCAAAATCTGGAGAGTTAATGATTTAATTTGTGGTACTGTGCAAAAAATTATTCCGCTATTTTCCCAGAGCTGGTTTGTGTATGAGTATATATGATTAAAGATAAATTAAGGGTCAACATATTTTGGAAATGAACTAATTCTCATTTCCCTGGAAGATATTTTACTTTGCACATTCAGTGTTCTTTCTAAAGAGGAAGTAAAAGAATAATTGTGGCTTAGGAAAAAACATTTAAAGCCATTGGGTTTCAAACCAGAGAGAAAACTGTCCAGTATTCAGGGACCTTGGAGGAGACCTGCCAGTTTTTACAATTATGAAGTATAACATCTCACCCTGTCCCATCACAGAGTCTAGAACGAAGACCAGGCGTTCTCAAAATGTAGCAGCAGCCTCCTGGGGAGCTGGTTGGAAAGGCAAATTCTTGGGCCCTACCCCAGACACACTGAATCAGAAACTCTAGAGGTGGGGCCCAGCAACCTATAATTTAATAAGACCTCCAGACAATTCTCTTGGGTGCTAAAGTTTGAGAACCACTTACTGGGATGTTGTACCATCCTTCCCATCCTTTTCAGTGTGTGTGGGGTGGTGGTAACAATTTTTAATGAGAGGAGAAGCTAAGGTGGGGATGGATAGTGATACCTGTGCTGCTTTTTTCGTCTTCCCTTTCTCATGGACACCTCTTTATCCAATTACTCAATCTTTATCATCAGGCCCTATTCATGGGCGTTTCTCTACTTCCTTCAGTCTGTATTGGAGAACAAGAAGCATAATGGAAGAGTGTTGGCTAAGACATAGTGGGAAACAGGCAGGGCTGGAGAACTGGGAATGTGGGAGGATGTGATCAAACGTCACAGCAGAAGGAAGGGTTGGGAATGGATGTGCACGCACCTCAGCCAACCATGCTTTTTACCCCATTATCATTGGCAATTCTGAATTGCTTTTTTCTAATAAAAACAGATACAACTCAGATGTTAAGAATGTTCCAGGAAAGAAAACAGTCTTCGTGAGGTTGCCCTAGTGTATTCTCAATTATTTATAAATGCAGTTTAAAAAAAATGTAAGTGGTGTTGAAAGGGGGAGAGGGCAGACAGCCAGCAGAGGACCCAAACTCATCTGTTTATGATAAAAAAATAATGCTCTCCCCCCACTGGTTGGAGTCAGTGCACCTCTGTAAGATTTGGCCTGACACAAAACATAGGCTGAAAGCAAACATGTTAAACTTTATTCGCAGGACTTTTTAGTGTGACTTTTGTCATTTGATTTTCAAATGTCTGTGACCTTGGTCAACCACTGCAATAGGACACTCCAGGGAGGCAGAACGTTAACCTATGACATCAGAGAGGAGCTCAATAATGAAAATGGTGATAGTAAATCCTATAGTGGCTTCCACTAACCATTGTCTTTCACCAATGTGTTACTTTTATTTGAATGAACTATCACTTCTATGGCTAATAAATACATTTTCAAATCAAACGCACTTACTGTAATTAAAGGCAGACTTCAGCACTGAGTAATTTTGGCTGCAAGTGAGTTTTTCACCAGAACATGCTCTTTCCATCTCCAAACAATTATGTCAAAACAGTGACTTCATAGATACATATTCCCTCAGCAAACATGAACTTTTTTACAGCTTCAACTTTCTCCTCTGTCCTGATAATATTTGAATTTTGATCTCAGATCTCAACTCTGACTTAAACTTCGGTATCTTATTCCCACTTCTAGACTAACTTTCAGCTTTGACGCTCCTGTTATTTTTATTTTTAATTGTTGTTCATGTACAGTTGTCTCCATTTTCTTACTCCCACTTTCCCCCATCCCACCCACCCTCACCTCCCATCCTCAATCTTATCCCCTTTGGCTTTGTCTACGGGTACTTTATACATGTTCCTCGATACCCCCCTCCCTTTTTTCCTTTGTTATCCCTCTCTCCCCTCCCCTCTGGCTACTGTCAGTTTGTTCTTTATTTCCATGTCTCTGGCTGTATTTTGCTTCCTTGTTTGTTTTGTCCATTAGGTTCCATTTATTACCCCTGTTATTTTTAAACTCAACTTTCTTAAACTGTATCATCTTCCCCTTTGCTTTTTCTTCCCATTCTCTAATCTTTACAAAAGATATTGCCATTCTCCAATGTTAGAACTGCAAAAGAATCGTAAACTCTGACCTCTTTTTCATGCCTTTTACCTTAATCACTTTCCAAGGTTGTTTGGTTGTTGATGAAAACATCCCTTGGCTTTCAGCCTTCCTTTTCTTCACTAGGTTACCAGTCTAACCATCTCCTTCAGTGAATTGCTGGTTTTCATGCCTCTAATTTTTGCTCAGCTTATTGGATCCATGAACCACCACCCACATAATCTTCCCAGCAAGCTTATATAAATACAACATCAGATTCTCAAAAGTCCAAAAGCTATCCATTCTTAAAGGATCAAAACTCCCAAGTTGGCATGCAAAGTCCTCAAAACTACAGTAGATCTAGAATTTCCTCAGTAAAAGCTAGCTATAATCACCACTGCCCCAAAATATCAACATTTGACTTCAGTTACACTGGATTCCTTAATAGACCAAATAACTGCCATGTCAGCTGCTCCTGAGTCCTTGGTTGCGTCTTTCCACCAACCTAGAATTTTCAAAATTCTCCTACAGCATCTCAGAATCTAGCAGAAGTCTAGCTATGCAAGTAAAGGCACCAATAAATGCTTGCTCAAGAAGAGTACATGAATAATATTAATGTAACTAAAGATTTCCTGTCTCTAATGGAAACCACATAAAGCTAAATCTTAATTCTATTTCAATACTGGATAGGATTAAATCTCACCTTTCTGAAGACATCAATTCATATTTGAAACATCAAACCAGAGTTCACTGTATTATAAAAACCCTTTGATTAAATTAATTTCAGGAATTGTTCTCAGGCCAAGGAACTATGTACTACTCAATGGATTGGGCAACAAGCTTAGACCATAGGTGCTGACAGGGGTAAGATGATTTATTGAATTGTAAGACAAGGAATTATGAAGCATTACTAAGAATATACACACTCTCTTCCAATGCAACATTATTTTACTTAACAAAAGCAATTAAGAAGGAAACTGTACTATTAAAATAACAGCAAATGCTCCCCATATATCTCTAATTCTATATATTAAAAATAATCCAGGAATGAAATCATTAGATCATATTGCTGGCTCTAGATCAGACAGATGACTTAATAATGATCCATCTCCCTAAAATAAAGCTCCTCTCTGTCTGGTAATCATCAGAGAATTTACACTACCTGTGACCTACAATACTGCTTCAGCCACATGTTAGCCCTGTGATTTCTATTCTTTTTATCTGATTTTTCTCTGCAATGTTATCCCATTTTACCTAATGATAACTAAAGAAACTGAGCCACATATTTAACTTTCTTTTCATGATTAAACTTGAATGCAATGGTTTGCTGAATTTTATCATTTAACCAGTTTCTTCAAAATCAACACCATTTGCAGCTATAGTTCCCCCAATGACCAATAAAAGTTTTAAAATAAAAAGAAATGTACCTAAAGAGAACTTCATGTTGATTTAATAAAAATAGCATCTTTGGTGCTCAGGGTACAAAGGTAACCCGGCATACCTTGGGAGCAATTAATATAATTATTCCACAATATATATGTAGACCAGCTTGGAGGTGTACCAATCAGAAAGATACATTTTGTTTTGTAAAGACGGATTGATATTGTTGGAGAATTTGATACTCCTGCTATAGAGTCTCTAGCTTCCAAAAGGTACTTTAGCCCTAGACAACATTTTAGGCGTGGAAAAGAGAACCCCTTACAAGCCTACTTGAGGATGGAATGTCAAAGAGCTCGATTCTGGTTAATGCCAGCCCCTGGGGTAGGAGGGAGGCTGAAATATAGCGGGTAGGTGGGTTCCTGGCTCCTTGTGGAATGCAGATCTGTTTGCATAAATTCTCTTATTTTATTTATTCATTTTTAGAGAACAGGGAAGGGAAGGACAAAGACAGGGTGAGAAATATTGATGTGATAAACATCTACTGGTTGCCTCTTGTATGCACCCCGGGGACTGAACCTGCAACCCAAGCATGTGCCCTGACTAGGAATCAAAACCATGACCTTTCTTCACTTTGTGGGACAATGTACAACCGATTGATCCACAATGGTCAGGGATTTTTGCATGAATCTTGATGGCTATTTAGGTCTCGAGACTTGACTGAGGAAATCGGGATCAACAGTTGTTGGACACAACAATACCAGAAGTGGCTCTACTACACTCCTATCATACAGATAGATGACAGAGAGGGTGACTGGGCCTCTGTTCACCATCACCACGCAAGTGCTTTAGCAGATGGGATTGGAAGGTCAGGTAGGGGCAGACTCCTGCATTTTGCCTACAGACACTCAGAGAGTAGACTCCATTAGAGGGCCTTTGCAAGGTTCCAAGATCTGGGAAATTCCCAAATTCTTCATAGCACCAAGTACTTATAAAATCAGTTCAAAGAGTTCTGCCTGTTACCTTAGTCTGTTTTCTGGAACGTTTGTTAGTATTCCACACAAACAGTTCTAACTGTTGTCTGCAGAATACTCCGCAGTTCACAGAAAGAGGTCAGAGCTAAACTAGCTCAATTATACAGTCTGATGCATTGCTTTCAAGCATGAGAATCAGTCTGTCCTTGATCATGTGAGACCCAGTATCCCATCCTTGGTGTCACGAATCATGAAGCTCTATTATTTCAATTTAGTTGGTCCCATCCAAGTTGAATATGTGGTGTGGGCAATGAGGATCCCACCTAAATAATCAATTCAGTGAACATTAAGTCAACCAGTGCCAATGTCCTCTAGTAACATATACTGAGACTCTTCCTGCCTCTTGTTACAGTCAGAGGACTTCAGGTAGAAAAGACTCATGAACCCCCTTAGAGGGAAATCATCACTAGAACAGCATTCCTATCTCTCTTTTCCTCCGTTAGATTCAAAGTACCCCAATATCATGCATGCCACATAGTAGATTCTCAACAAATATCTGCTACAGAAATGGACCGGCCCTGGCTGGTATGGCCCAATGGATTGAGTGCCAGACTTGTGAACCAAAGAGTCACTGGTTCAGTTCCCAGTCAGGGCACATGCCTGCGTTGTGGACCATGTCCCCAGTGGGGGGTGCACGAGAGGCAACCACACATTGATGTCTCTCTCCCTCTCTTTCTCCCTCCCTGCCCCTCTCTAAAAGTAAATAAATAAAACCTTTTTAAGAAAGAAATGGGTGGATGGGTAAATGAGTGAGTGGGTGGCTGGATGGATAAAAAGGGAGACGAACTGGGGCTTCTACAGAATTAAGGAAAACAATTTGGTACCAAATCCTGAGAATGAATTTAGGGCATGCACAATGTTCTCAGATTACAGAACTATGCTGATACTGCCTGGGAGTTGGAAGTTTTTCCATTTGTCTTAAATGGGTGCTTCTGATTGTACCGAGAGCTTTCTGGAAGGATCTAATTACTGGGCATTCTGACATACTGTGAAAAATACCAAAGGCAATAGGCATATTTGTCTTCTTGTCTGCTTCAAAACCTAAATCTCTCCTGTACCTGTGCTGAAAACAAGAGTCTCACTGCTAGGGCTGCCTCCTGTACTCTTCACCTAGAAAGTTGGTGTTGTACATCAGCAGATGAAATTAGTAAACACTTGTTTCTGGACTACAGACAAAAAGAAGACACTGAGTTCAGGTCTGGTAAGAGGTTTTCCTGCCAGTGACTCACAGCTGGTTATTATAACTTCTCAGTATCTGAAATCACTAACTGTAAAACTTGAATCTGAAGAAAATATTCTTTGGTGCACTCTGACACAGGCTATGTGCATGCCATCCCTTTTGTTAACCAATCACATATATCAGGATTAAAAAACAAGAAGTTGTTAATTGATGAGCAATTTCTACTGTTTGGTCCTAAAATATAAGGAGGGTTTAAAAATGAGGACACTAAAGTAGTTTTTTAAAATACGTCTTTTGTACTGTAACAAAGTAACTCCTAAACACGCGAGACTAAAATTGTAGTTTAGTGTCTGTTTCAAGAATTATTCTAGAAATGTAAAAGAAAATGACAAAAGCAAGTTTAAATCATAAAATAAAAATCTCAAGCGTGAACTTTCTGAGGCAGAACAGATGAGGAATCCCATAGAGGAATTCGGGAGGTGAGTGTAAGAGTGGGGTCTTTAAGGCAGGAACACCTTACTTCAGAGACTTTTGGAAACCTCCATAGCTAGGTAGGCACTACCACTAGATTTTCTGAGCCTAATCAGACTCTCCAGGACTGTGGCTCATTTATTTCCAGGCAGCCATTTGACCATTTGGCTTGAGTCAACTCTATCAGGGGAGTTTTATCACCACTAATGGAACCTAGTGTGGACAACGTTCTTATGACATAGAATGGAATTTGGCAAAAATCACTGGCCATTTAAACTAGTTAACAAACTTCTGGATCCTATAAATTAGATCCTTCATAGAATTTTCACCTAAATTAAACATTACAAATGTACAGCTGGAAGGCATGTTTAAAAAAACTTCAACTGTATATATTACAACCATTAATGTGTTTTGCAGATTTTTTTAAAGGCTGGGATGAATCCAAATTGACCATGTGTATGCTGTCTTTGGCAATCATATAGTTTTCCAAAACAATTATAAAAATAAAAGAAACATTTGCTCATTGCTACTAGTGTATGCAATGTCTCGATAGGGTACTTTGTGCTGTTGGAATAAATTCTCAAGACCTTAAAAAATCTTGTAGCTCATTATTTACCCATGTCTGTCAGTTTTAAGAAATGAGAAAGTCATGATGAGGGCTGGGGTGGGGAACTTAAGAATTAATTAATGTAGTGATTAACATCAGAAATAGAGTCTAAACAAAAAGTTAAAGAATAAAAGTATTGAATTTGAACCTCTGCTGCTCTAAAGATTTTCTTTCCTTCAACAACTATATGAATTTATTATGAAAAGAACTTTTTTAAATGATCATAGAGCCCTGACTGGTGTGGCTCAGCTGATTGGGCACTGTCGCACAAAGCCAAAGGTCTCCGGTTCGATTCCTAGTTTGGTCCCTGATTAGAGCGCATGCGAGAGACAACTGATTGAGGTTTCTATCTCACATTGATGTTTCTCTCCTTCTCTTTCTTACTCCCTTCCCCTCTCTCTAAATATAAATAAATAAAATCTTTTTTAACATATCATAGATTAAATATAGCCACCAGGTCTACCAGATAGTAACCTCCTTAATGATAAAGGTATCTCCATGCTGATCTTAGTGTCTTCCCATCTCAACACTGAGTACAATCGATAAGTGTTTGAATGGCATTGGACTATATATGGACATTGGTGGTAGAGTACTGAAGTACTCCATTCCGTTCTATTTCAAACTCAAGACATTCCAAAGATGCTCCAATCATGTCACGCACCATCATAACTACATTTGAGTATGCTCTTCTTTTGGATTAAAAAAATTTTTAGGGCAATTCCATTCCAGTTCATTAAGTGGACCTCTCAGTTCAACTACCATGTACCAACCATAATAATTTTTTCCATGTGACACTATTGCTGGTATATAAATATTCACGATAATATCTATACAATAAAGTCTGCATATTTCCAATCCATTTTGAAGTGTGTTAAGTATTTGTCAGCTTAGAAACATCAAATGTTGACTGTGGAATAAACTCAACAACTTTGACAATATTTAATTTCGGAAAAACAATTTTCACAGCCACCCAGACTCAGCATTGGGAGCATACATGGGTTCTCATATCTTCTTTGGCCCTAAGTTTATGTGATTCCAAAGCACTTGGTCATTCTCCTATCCCAACTGGAAAGGCGGGCTAGGATGAGGTAACAACTCATTTGTTAGCACTGGAGGAGATGATTCTTTTCCACACAGCCCTTCTCACACAATAGCAATCACAGTAGTAACTATAATAGTAGTAGTATATTAGTAGTAGTAGCAGCAGTCATAATAGTAGCCTATTAGAAGTACTCCAATAGCGGTAATGGTAATAGCTACTGCTTACTGAACATAAGACTATGTGCTGAGTGTTTTGCATATTTTATCTCTCACTCTTTTAATAATGCTGTAAGGAATGTATTCTTACTCTAATCTTTACCAATGGACATAGTCAAGCTCATTTTCCCAAGTTCACACAGCTGGTGAATGCTGGAACATGGCCTCCAAAGCCCAGTTCCATTAGATTCCAAAGCCTGTTTCCCCGCATACCATGTGACTTCTGGAGTGGATTTATGTCTTGATTCTTTTTTTAAAAATGTAGCTGTAAATCTTTTTTTAAAAAGATTTTATTTACTTATTTTTAGAGAGGGAAGGGAGGGAGATAGAGAGAGAGAGAGGGAAACATCCATGTGCAGTTGCTGGGTGCCGTGGCCTGCAACCCAGGCATGTACCCTGACTGGGAATCGAACCTGTAATGCTTTGGTTCGCAGCCTGCGCTCAATCCACTGAGCTACACCAGCCAGGGCTTATGTCTTGATTCTTATGGCATCATTCTCTAACAAGCCAATTCCTTTCATTCATTTGGTTTGCTCCCGTATAACATCTTTAGAGAATGCCTGTTGTAAGTAGAACATGTTATACTGGTTGTACAAACTAAAATGCCAAAGGGAGTCAGCACCTCAAAGGGATGGTTAGGATTTGCAAGATTATATTTAAGGGAGAAAAGCAAATAAGCAAGAGTCTTCATCTAAGTGACACTGCTTAGAACATAGAGGATTTTGAAACCTCAGTCAACACTAACTGCGCCATGTGGAAGAAAGTCTTCTGGGAAGAGACATGCTTGGGAGTGCTTGCCAGGACTTAATTAAAAGACCTTAATTCGGAAAATGCTTTTATACCGTGAATTTAATTTTTTATTAGCATAATTTTCAGAAGAAGGAAAATATTGCTCCATTTTAATATCCCAGTAACCAGAAATAAGACCAGTTCTAGGCCATTGACCTAATTTAGAGTTTCATAAATAATAACAGGACTGAATCCAATTTAGGAGTAAAAATAGATATAGTATTTCCTATCATTACCTCTTAACACCGCAGGTTTCTTTGAAACTTTTCTCACGGGTTAGTTCTTATTTAGATCTCTATCAATTATAGGGAAGATCTATTTAGCCTGATAAGAAGGTTTGAATCCAAATTTGTAAGGAAAGGATAACAGACGAACTCAAACCAGGTGAAAAATGGTGCTATCCTAAACAGTAATAATTCAACATAAGTAACTTGAATTTGTGAAATACAGGCTGTCCTTTTAAAAATGAGCATTAGATCAGTACAAACAAGTATGTATACCTTGCCTTACTTGAGGATGTTAACAAGAAAAAATATCTGGATATAACTGTGTTTGTGGAAACCCAGGGTAGAGAACATGATGGAAACATTCAGCCCTTCTTTCTTTGAAAAGGTGGTATCTTCTGGCTGGTGTAGCTCAGTGGACTGAGCGCAGGTTACGAACCAAAGTGTTGCAGGTTCGATTCCCAGCCAAGGTACATGCCTGGGTTGCAGGCCATGACCCCCAGCAACCGCACATGGATGTTTCTCTCTCTCTCTTAATCTCCCTCCCTTCCCTCTCTAAAAATAAATTAAAAAACCTTTTTTAAAAAAAGGTGGTATCTTGAGCCCAGATGAGTGATACTTGCAACACATAGTAGGCTATCATGATACCGGCTAACAAATTCTTAAGGCAATTTTGAGAGCCCGTGTCTTGTCTTACATGACTGAAATAAAATGATACAATCTTGGTCTTTACACTTTGCTTAGTCTTCAAGCATAGCAAGCCTCGTATGCATCTTCAGTGCATCTACTAACCTTGTGTCTGCTAAAGGGATGAAAGTCACCCCAATATTGAGGCCACAAATGAAAAGAGAGGAAACAGGAGGTGTGCCTATGGTAAAAAGATGATTATTTCTGAATGAAGGAGGAAGGGAGCAATGGACAAGGAGGAAGAGGAAAAAGAAACACATCTGAAATAATGCCACTGTAATGCCCTCAAACAATGCTGGGGTTGTTTGGTATAATTGCTTTGGTAAAACTTTTGTTTACCAGTTAATACTAGTCAATTATTCTTCTATTTAGTTTTTCTTTTTTTTACTCCTTTAGTTCTGTTTGGGAGCACTGGCTGCTGTAGTAAATAAATAAATATTTGAGTAAGCTTATAGTTTAGAGATCCAGAACTTTAAAAAAAATACTGAATATTGACAATGCATTTTAAATGGAACTTCCAAACAACAGCATGTCCTACAGCGGCTGTCCCCAGCCTTTTTGGCACCAGGAATGGGTTTTGTGGGAGACAATTTTTTTATGGACAGGAGGTTGGGGGGTGGGGGGTGGGGATGGTTTCTAGGATGATTCAAGCACATTACATTCAAGCTTACCTTCTGCTGTGTGGTACAGTTCCTAACAGGCCAGGCTGGTACTGGTCTGCAGCCCAGAGGTTAGGGGCCTGTGTCCTACAGGGACTTCTGATGGTAGTTTAAGACTTTATGCAGCAGAAAGAAAGAAGGAGCTCCTACCCTTTGCAACAGCTTGGATGGAGCTGGAAAGCATTATGCTAAGTGAAACAAGCTAGGCAGTAAAAGACAAATACCATGTGATCTCACCTTTAACAGGAACCTAAACAACAAAACAAAGAAACAAGCAAAACATAGCCAAAGACACTGAAATAGAGGACAGGCTGACAGTGACCACAGGGGAGAGTAGAGGGAATTTCAGGAGAGAATGAGAAGGGTTTACAGGAACAAATTTAAAGGACACATGGACAAAAACTAGGGGGAGGGTGGTAAGGGGAGGGAGGAGGGGAGAGTTGGGTGGGTGGGCTGGACTGGGAGTAAAAGGGAGAAAACTGTACTTGAACAATGATTAAAATAAAATAAAATATTAAAAAATAGTACTAATGAAAACAAAAGACTTTATACAAGTTAAATAAGCAGGTCCCATGAGCTTCTGCCTTCAACCTGCCATGATGTTTGGGGCACACCTGAAATGCTCTGGCATCGTATCACTGCTTGTTGTCTTTTGTTGCGTGGAACTTATTACTTAGAAAATTTTAAAAAATATTTTAACATAATAATTATTCTTTAAGCAGTAACAACAAAAGCCTCCCAAATAAACCATCCTACAAAGACAACCTCAAGGGCAGAACTTATCTAGATGAGGATCAGTTCAACCTTCAGCGTGTCTCTTATCACCTAACACTTCCTTGCCAGAAGAAATGCTTGGTATTAACTCATATCACTCATCTTCTCTAACACTCCTTTGGAACACTGTTATTTCATAAAAATCACTTAGGGCTATATAACTCTCAACAGCACTGGAAAAATGACTCTTCCCCTGAGCCTCAAGAATCAAAGATTAAGGCAGCAGTAAAATTTTACTAGGGTGGAGTGAGCAAAGTGGAGAAAGCAGACTTAGATATAGCTGTCCTCACATTCATGGGGGGAATAAATTCATCCTCCAGTGTGTTCCTCCCTCTTGCATTTCTCCCATCCTTACGCACAGATGTGATGAAGCCACAGACCACCTTATGTCAAAGAGTGGAATGAAAATAATAGCACTAAAGATAATAATTTACCACTGTTTGTTGGTTTCTGGAGTACTAGGCATTGTACTCAACCATTTAGAGGCAAGATGTATGTATTCCTCACGTAGGCCAGGAGAAGCAGCTATTAGGACTAGTTTTAGAATTTGGAAAACTCAGGTTTAGAGATGTCCAGAAACCTCAAAAGCAAACTTGTCTGAGGCGGAGACAAAACTCAAATGAGGCTGATGGAGCCGTAAATCTCCTCTAACCAAATAGGATTCAGAAAAACGTAATAATGCCAGGAAGATTATATACTCAAAGCCTCAGAGAAACCATTCACCTCAACCAGTTTCCAGTACCTTCTAAAACTTGTAAGTCAATCACCATGAATATCATGGAAAGAGGCAAGAAGGGAAAAAGAGCGTGATATAAACATAAAATCAAAATGACCTATTATTATTATGCATATTATAATTAGTGTGGGTAGGCTTCATAAAGTATGATCACTATTATTTATGTGGTCTGATGGAGTATTGGATTACATTCATCTCCTATGTACCCCTAGCAGATCCCTCTCTCTGCTGCTATTACCTGTGATGTCTTTCTCTCCCTCATATTATTACCTATGATGTCCTTCCATAATGCCCCTTCAGTAAACCCAGTTCAACAATGGCAGCATAAAGAGCAACGATATGGGGGGAGGGCATCATAAAGTGGGGGATCCCACAGATGGACAAGAGACGCTTCCCGTGGGAGACAGATTATTTTTTTGTTTCACCATCTCTAGTGTTTATCCATCCTGAGAAATCATTGACAGAATGTGATTTTATCCTTGTAAATATGACCATGATATTTTTCAGAACAAGAAGAACTTTTATCAGATGTATTGTTTAGGCACAAAATGGAAGGGATGAAGTCATTTTTCTCTGAAAAAATACAGGTAATTACCAAATACAGATAAATCCATCTCCAAGGACAACGAGCAGATTCAATGGCTTTCGGCCTTCCAAGAAACCTATTTTTGGGAGTGTATTTTGAAGGAAGGGCTACACAAACAGCGAAAAAGAGCCAAATACATAACTTCCCACATTAATTGTGACAGATTCATTTCCATCGCCTTGGCCTTACTCTATAGTCACTCCCCAAAATTCCTACAAAGCATGTCTAGCTATTAGAGATAACATCCAAATTTGCTCAGATTAATTCAGAAGATAAAACATCCCTTCTTTGGTCATCAGCACAATGATAAAGAATTAGAGATTTACAACTAATTTCTTCACTATTTGAAAATAAAATCAGATCCCATTTTCCTTAGCAGAATGGTATTCTTTCTCCCTTCTGGTTTTGGTATTCTGATCACATCATTGTATTTTCTGATTTTCCAGTGGAAAAATCTGTTGGGCAGAAATACTATGATTGGCTTATAACTCCAGTAGAACAGAGACATTGTGATGATTATTAACTTAAATTTGATAAATATCTTCAAAATGATGACCTCTCATAACAATACAGATAATGAAAATTTCTGTGCTACAGGTTAAGAGTATCTACACTAAGATACTTAACTTACATAAAGGTATTCATTTAAATTCTACAGAAACTGCATGTTATAGACACTGCCTCAAACAGGAAGACCAAATCAAGCAGAGAAACAGTTACTGAAGGTTGGTGTATTTGTGGTCTAGCATATGGGTTTCTACTAATCAATTATGAGGCCTAAACCATGGGTTGGCAAACTATGGCCTATGGGCCAAACCACCCAGCCACCTGCTTTTATACAGTTTCATTGGCACACAGCCATGCCCATTTGTTTACGTATTGTCTACAGCTGCTTTCACACCACGGTAGGCTTGAACAGTTCCAGTGGAAACCTTATAACCTGCAAAGCCAACAGTTTTTATTGCTTCTTATATGATGTTTGCTAGCTCTTGCCTTTATGAATTAATCTGGGCCTCAGTTTCTCCATTTGTAATTGAGAAGTTGGTTAATATTAAAGTTTTCAACCAAGTGTGCACATTGGAATCACTTGGCAAATTCTGGAAAAATTCCAGGGCCTGAGCTGCACCCCAGATCATGTTCCAGTGAGCTGGGCCCTTTCTCAAGGTGATCTATGTGTAGCCAGGACAAAAACCACTGGACTGGACAACGACCGAGGTCCTTCCAGCTCAGGGCTTTAACAACACGAACCTCCTGTGAAACACAAAGTATCTGCTTGCAGAAACAAATGCTTGGCAACTATGCCTAAATAATTTTAACGTTGGAGTTGAAGGCTCACATTTGATTTATGCCATTCCAAGTCTCCAGCTTCAAGAGTTTAGGCTCTCCAGTTTTGCCCAGATAAAGATGCAGAGCTATGTAAATGCAAACCGTTCCTTAGGAAGACAAGAGATTTCATGAGGAATTTTTGATCTATGGAGATAATTCACTTTGAATATATCACAATTAAAGCGTTTGCGCATCAAATATAAGCCACTTGTGCGAACATCTTAGCTGCCAGCCTATTCTCTGCAGACTTCCCACTTGGTAGGAAGCCCTAGGCCGTCTCTGATACAGACAGCTACACCTGGAAGGCAGTCCTGAACACAAGCTGCAGTAACTAGGGAATCGGGGGGAAAGTAGATAGTATCGACTGCACCTAAATCAAGTTTTGGGAAGGGATTAAAGAATATTTAATAAGCCTTTGGAGGTGTGAATATTGCTGAGACAGCTCAAAGGACAGCATGTGCGGGCCCAGCCTGCTCAAGACGGGCTGGGTGCCTGGGGTGGAAAAAGCCTGCTATGCACAGAGCCTTGGGGGTGGCTGCCAGCCTGCCACTCAGGGCGGCCACAGATGGTGCAGGGGGGATTCTGCAAAGGCTGTGCTTTTTATCTCTCAAAACAGATTTGGTTTGTGAGGTCACACAAACAAGTAAATGCCTGAGAGTGAAGCCGAGTGTCTTCCTTTGTGTTGCTGGCAAAAATGCTTTGGCTCAATTCAGGGTGTCTCAGCCTTGGCACCAGTGACATTTCGAGCAAAAGGATTTTCTGCCACTGTGGCCATCCTTCGGGACATTTAGCAGCATCCCTGGCCTTGATCCGCTAAATGCCAGTATCAGTCCTCTTGATCCTCAACTTGTGATAATATGGCAATTGTGAACTGCTAAGTTTAGTCTAAGGTCCTCATGATTTCTTATCACCCTGCCTCAAAATGAAAATAAACATAACTTACTAAGATAGCAAGGAACAAAATATTTACATAAAACTGTCTCTGGTATATCCGTGTGTGTGTGTGTGTGTGTGTGTGTGTGTGTGTAAAGAGTGTGTGTGTATATATATATATATAAAATATATATATATATATAGCATTATTTTGCTCTATCTCTTGTGAATGGCAAAAATTTCATCACCCCTGCCCGAATTAAAGTTTAAAAAAATCAAATGGTCTTTTTGTAATCATCGGGGAGAAGTTTGTAGATTCAGAAATGAATGCAGAGATCTGAAAGACACTATTTTGCTTGTTTATGTATTCAAAATTGCAAAGAAAGGCTGGTGGGCTATGGTTTTTCTTTTTTTATCTGATGGGCAAATTCTACCAACATAGTAGAGACTGTAATACGATTAAATTATTATGAGCTGTTTCATTTGTTTCAACAAGCATTTACTGCTGATAAAAATACCTTGTCACTTCTAAAAATGTTCCAGTCACTGAAAAATGAGTAATCAGATACAAAAGAACTACAAAATATAGTAACTGGGCTTGAGAAATAGATGAATGATTGGAGCGAGAAGGCTTATGAGCAAAGGATCTTTATAAAATAGCCCTGGCTGGTGTGGGTCAGTAGACTGAGCACCAGCCTGCAAACCAAAGGGTTGCCGGTTCGATTCCCAATCAGGGCACATGCCTGGGTTGTGGGTCAGGCCCCCAGTAGGGGACACTCAAGAGGCAACCACACATTGACATTTCTCTCCCTTTCTTTCTCCCTCCCTTCCCCTCTCTAAAAATTAATAAATAAAAAAATCTTAAAAAAGAATATTTATAAAATAATATGGGATACTATGTGATTACAAAGGAGTAGTAAAAAAGATATGGAATATCTGAGGTTAAATAATTTTGTGGAAAGCTCTGCTAGAAGTAGCTTCAGTGAGCCAAGTGTTGGTCCTTTAAGAATAATCTGGAGTTAATAGAGGAAGGGATGGAAGGGTTGAGAAGGGAAATTGTTCACTTTTATTTATATAAACTTTGGGTTGTCAGACTTCTTAGGAGAACCCGTATTGTCTTTGCAACTGCAGAGAAAGCTTCAAATTTGGAATAAAGAGTGGGAGAGGCAGAAGTGGCCGGGGAATAAAACGGTCATGGGGAGAAGGGCCAGTCTCTTTTGTCCAGGGCTTCCCAAGGGTCAAACATCACAGGGTTCAATCCTAAATTATTGTGTCTGTTTTACCGATGAGGAAATGGGGCTTAAGTCAGTTAGTTTTGCTTTCTTCCTCAACCTGAGTTCACACAACTCTAAAGTGGCAAGGCCAGGGTATAAGTTGTAACCACACTCCAAACCAGTTTCAGACCTGCTGAATCAGAATGTGCATTTTAACAAGATGCTCAAATGGTTCCTGGGTACATTTATGATTGAGACATTATGGTCTAAGAAACGAATTTAAACTTACAATTCTGACCGATAATCAATTCTAGAAAGAAGAGTAGATAACAGACCAAAAAGCTTTGTTAGTGACGAACACATGGTGACCACTTTTAATTGCATCCATGCTTTGCCACAAATAACTAAATATGAATAAGAACTCATTTAGGTCTATTAAGAGATTTGAAATGTCAAACTCATAGACCAAGACTGTAAATTTCTACTTTTGACCAGGGCAGATAAATAATCACATTTCAACTGATGAAATGAATTTAGGGATCATCAGAGATTCATTCATTCCTTCATTTAACACTTATGTATAGAGTAGCTGATGAATATTAAACAATTCAACATTACTATAAGTAAATAAGAATTATTCCACATGGATCCATACTTCAACTTTGTATTTTTACTTCTTTGTTTATAGTAGAACTGAAAATAGATCATCTTCAATCATAGTCACCATTTTTAAGGAAAATTGGGTCAGTCCAGGGAGTCCTTGTGTCAAAAACTAATAAAAAAGTATTTTGTGTCTCCATCGCCCAAGCTCTGCTTCTTTCTTGCTAATTTTTGGAAGTGTGGCATGCTTGAGCCATAGTTCCTTCTGCCTTAATCGTAGGTGATGATTAGTTAGGGGCAAGATGGGGTCCCTGAGTCTGAGCTCCCAAACTTCAATTTCTCTAACCATAGTTAAGCTATTTAATTTCCCGTGGCCTCATGTTCTGCATGTTTAAGAAGGCTCGTATTTACCAAGCTACTCCCATCCACTAGACGCTGGGCTAGACACTTCGACCTATATATTATCTCATTTAATCTACCCAAGATCTCTAATGAGCAGGTATTATCATTCTCATATTTTTGCAGAGGATACACACGGTTGTTCCAAGGATCAAATAATACTTGAAAGTGCTTTGCAAACTGTCAATCTGGAGATTTACAAATGCTAGTTATTACTCTTGGTAATAGCTAGTTCTTGGTGTATCCACAAAGACCCTTGAACCACACCCTCAAAACAACTTGAAGCAGCATCTTGAAAGATAACTCTTCCTCCTTCTACTACCACCCAGCCCTGGCCTACAAGTCTTGTTTTCTGGAAGTATGGACGCAGTATGATAGCCTTGCCTAATATGTTTCCAGATAAATTCCCACAATAAAAGAAAAAGTGGAACCAATTCACTGAATGAGCTGAAATACTATGAATGGATGAGACCATTGTTTGCTGGAACTGTCTAAAACTTGACCCAGAAATCTAGGGGCAAAACAACAACAACAACAACAACAACAACAACAAGTCCCTCCAAGCTCCTTTGGTGGGGTTTGTATGTGTACCCTACGTTTCCTACGTCTTCCAGAAGCAACAGGTCATAGTAAGCATGGCTCTGAAAGCCTGCCCACTTCATTCCCCTCTGCCTTAAATCTGATGACACCAAATTAGAGCAACTGAGCTCTTGGACAGCCATGGCAAGGGGCAAAAAGGGAGGAAATCAACCTCTCTTACCAGTCCAGGATATTCATCCTAACAACTAAGTTTGTAGAAATTCCATCATAGATAAAGCACACCCACCAACCAGCCAGCTTGGCAACACAATGGCACTTCCTCCCGCTGCTGCTCATAACATCTTCCTAGAGATGGGTCCTTTCACAGTGGAAATGACATAAACTGCTTCTGAGCCTAGATATTTCCCTGGCCTATTAGCCTTATTCAAGAAGGAAACAGAGACCTCTGAAGAAAGTACGTGAGGAGAGCTAATGGTCCAGCCCATGAACAGTAGGCTTTTAATAAGAAAGGATCTGGCCCAGATTTTGTCCTGGATTGGAACCCTCATAATTTCCCCTTATCTGCAACTCCAAAGGAATGCACAGCTTGTCCTCTCTGAACGTTGCTTTTCATTGAAATGGGTTTCACTTCAGCTTTTGGAATTAGGTGATTTCCAGATAGCAACACCTAAGTCAGCAATTCTTTACTATTATTCATATTAAAAACTCTCTCATGGATTGAGTTTCATGGAACTCTTTTCATAGCCCTTTTATATATTCTTATCACAAGTTATAATTACATCATGGAAGCAATGATTTATCTTTGTTATTCATTTCTGCATTCCTAGAGTCTACCTGGTGCTTATTTCATTAGCTACACACAAATATTCCTTGGGTGAATAAATAAGTGTTATTTTCTATTTTTTAAGGCAGCATTTGATAAAGCAGATGGGGGAAAAGATTATTTATAAATGCACAAAGGGGACAGAAGATTTTATGCTTTCCATATTGTTTCAGTAACAAGAACCCAGCCTATCCCAATGTGAATAAAAACCACTATTTTCCTAATTTTCTCCCTATAAACAGTAAAATAGACACAAGGGAAGAGGCTGATGATAATACTGCTGGTTCTATGCATTCTGCTCTTCTGCAAGCTCGTTCACTTTATACTTTCCTCCTTCCGTAGTTATAACCAACATTGAAACCCTCCTTCTTCCTATTTTAAGGGAGATAGCTGTTAACACACAGCCCAAGTCCTGCTTGGTCCATTCTTCATTCACAAAGCAAAGGCAATCTACAACAAAAAAGAAAGCCAACCAACTAAGCTTGCGATTGGTCCAGGCTGCCTGTGTATGATGTCACATATATTTGTTACATGTCTATATATGTCTGAATGTGACAGTCATAGCATACACCTAAATGCCAGCTTCTCTCCCCTAGGAAGCAGTTGTAGGTCCTCCGTCAACACCTATGGCATTGGTTCCGTCAGTTAAATCAGGAATATGAAAGACTAGCTCATCCCCCATGAACTTCAAAATGGTACATATCTTTAAAGCCATTTCTTTTAGTCTACCATTCACTGCTTCTTAAAAGTGCAGTTTACTACTTAGCTTGGTTTAGAAAAAAGGACAAATCAAAGTTTCCACCCAATTATGATTCCCCGAGGGTTGTTCAAAGTTTGCCATGTCAGCCAGAAACACCAATCAACCCCATAACAACTGAGTAATTTATGATACTGTCAGGAAACTCATGATTGAATCACACCAATGAAGTCTTTATTGTAACAGTAAATGCCCAGATATAATACCTCGTGTTCATGGAACGCTTACTATGTGCCAATCACCATGCTAAACACTTTACAAGCATTTTCTTTTTTGATGAGAAATAGAAAATGTGTTTTCCTCATGGCAAGCTATCCTCATGGGTGTTGAAACACCTTAAGTATTATGTCCAAAAGTCAAAAACATAAACTGAGTAAGTTTGAAGGGGATTTTATAAATGCAGCTTTATCAGATTTTTCCAAAATGTTTACATCACATACTCAAATAAATCTCGAGCCATATTCACTTTTCAGCTTACTCATATCCTCTTTCTTATTTACCTAGCCAGTGTCAAAAAATTTACCAGTATTTCTAAGAATAGCCTAATGTATGGTTTGTCAATGACATAGAATGAAAGAGACTTTTGAATAGTACAGCCTTAAATAAGAAAATATTTAGTAAGTATAATTTCAGCAAATTATACTAGCTTTAACTGTGTGACTGTTCAAGATGAATTGTAGCCCCTCAAAACTTTTCAACCTCAGTTCAAATACCGTGCACACACAGATACTCCTCGCTTACGTTTACTGCCATATTTAAATGAAATTCAATAGTGATCTGTATATTAAGATATTCAGGAAAAAAATCACGCTAAGAAGGAAAGTAGGGAGCCCATGTAAGCTGTAATTATGATTCACTTGTTTCCAAATGAGCATCTCTTTTCCTCCGTGTGAACCCAACTGCTGACATGAGGTCTGGCCCTTCGAGATAACCTAGTCTACGCTGGCCCAACTGCAGAAAACTTCAGCCTGGGGGGATCTTAGGGCATCTTTTTTTTGGTGGCTCTAGAGCCATCATTCTACATCCGTGTTCGTGGCATACAGCCAAGCCAGGTGGGTGTTTAAAGTCATATAAAATCATTGGACATAGTCTCAAAACCTTAAAAGAAACATGAGAAAGGATGGGATTGCTCAAAAGCCAATGGCGTCTGAACTGGCACTGTTGGCTCCAATAGGAAGTAGCCAGAGAGACGCAGAACAAACCGGGCAGCTGGGGAACTGTGTTCTACTCCTAGGTCAGAGCCATCTCCCTGTGTGATTTTGGGCAACTCCCTTTTACCACTCGGAGCCTCGATTCCCTCATCTGCGGAATGGGGGTGAAACGACATGAGCTCCAAGGTTGCTTCAGGCTCTAAAAATGTTCCTTAGGTTTGTAGTAGGCATTGAGAGGTGAGAATAGCATCCTCCTTTCTGATGCAACAAAAAGGCAGAAGAAATAAGCACATGTCATGGTCAGTGTGTTGCTGCATTAGGCAAACAGGAAAAGAGTTGCATGCATGCCTGGATCCTAGAGCCAATCAGCAATGACACTTTCTATTTCTTCTTAGTCGTCACAGGCAAGACATTGAATGTCACATCCTTGCATGTTTCTGCCAACAGTATGGTGGCTTTTGACCTATAATAAATACTACTTCAGTTTGCCGAGTTAAAAAAAAACACCTATGACAAAACCTAGAGTAATGTGAATGTCTTTCTCCCCTTCTATTTCTTCTGTGCTCACAGTAACCCTCATCCTTTGATATCCTTATTTGACTTTACCTTCAAAACATATATACATCAGCCTCTCTCAAACACAAAATTACTCCGGTGTTGAAATACCCCCAAACTCTTAGGTTGGGGCATTCAAAGAGTTTCAGAATCTTCTCCCAACACGACTCTTCCAACATTCTGTCTTCTGGCCCGTCAATCAGCGCCCTGTGCTCTAGCCAGCATTGTCTAGAATCCCTAAGCTGTCTTGCAGATTCCTGCCAACAGGTCTCTGCTGGCCTGGCTCCTGAGGAATGCCTCCCTCGTCTTCTTTGATGCATAAGCCACTGATCTCTCATGGCAGCTAAATCCCAGCACCCTGAAGCTAGGTTTCTTGTCTATTCAAAACCAGAATCATCTCTTCCTCCTCCAAATCCTGAAGCACTCCTAACCCATCAATTCCGCAAGTCCATCAACAAGCGTTTATTCATTGTTGTGCCTCTGCCCTTTGCCAGGTGCTTTAGAGACAAAACTACAAAACACATGAAAGCAACAACATGAATCCTTATCTCACACTCCAATAACACAAGCCAGTGGTTAAAAAATAATTGGCAGACAGTCCACCTCCCAAGTCCACATCTTAACCATCACATCATTTGATCCCCTGGCTGGTAACGTGTTCGCACACATATTTCAGGCTTCTTCTGGCCAGGCTGAATGACGGGGGTATACATGAAACATTTGATTTTGTTCTCTCCAAGTTTCTATGTAAGTAAGTGTATTATTGGCCCTGTGTTACAGGTCAGTACTATGCAGCACAGGAATTTTAGGCAACATGCCCAAGAATTATATTTATTTACACATCCACAAGAGTAAAGGTACCTTGTGTACGTACTTTCCCTGCCTGTGCATTTTTCAGAACTTTCTGAGCTTATCAAAAATGACTCCAAAAATAATAAATCATCGGGCAATAATATATCCCTCTCCTCTGGTGAAGGAAGGGAGAGGGAGTTCACCAGGGGGAATAGACAGGTGAGGAGGGAAGACAGGAAGGCTGTGGGCCTTGAGCTTCCGGTTAAAAACATATCCCTGGAGATGTTTTACTTTACTCCACATATCATAAGTAATTTTGTACCAAACTAAGAAACTTAAAATATAGGTTTAACATATTTTGAAAATGTTTGGAAATAATATTTTCAACACACGGGAACTTTAAAAAACCAAATAGTGCACACTAAAGATTTGTTCCCACGAAATGAGAACAAGCAGAATTGCATTTTGTAGGACCTAGTTGGAACTGGTGAGACCCCATTTAATCAAAACATTTTAGGAGACACATGACTAACTTGTTTACATATCCCATGGCATTATGTAGTGAAACATCCTAAAGTATATCTATCTACATTTTAGATTAAAATCGAGCCTTAAATTATTGCGAACTAGCTTGAAAAAGTATATAGTGTTCCATGACAGAATGCCATACGTGATAAAAAATAAAAAAAGAAAGACTGATACCAGAGAATGTATAGATATCTAGGAATTAGATATTGTTTTTAAATAAAAGGCTTAGAAATGATAGGTGTAACGGTCCATTTTCATCTCTCAGGTCTGGGGTTGGCGTCCTGGCTTTGGGCATGATGTGTCTACATCCGCCACCAGAGAAAATATTTACCTACTGGAATCCGTGCTAGACTAAAAGTTCCATGAAGGAGGGGAACTGTGTCTGTTCATACTGACTTCACTCATTAAGCACATATTAACTTTTTTCATGATGTCTCTAAAAAACCTATATGCCAGGTATGATTGTTGGGAGGATAAAATAAATAATGTCTATCACATATCGGCATGAAACAAATATAAACTGTTCTAAATTATTTGAGATCTAGTTTATCCAAATTCACACCAGTAAGTTTAACAACGAAATGCAATGTATACCAAAATAATGGTCCATGTCCAATTGAATAAAATATAACATCTAGCTCCATTTTTATTTAGAAATTATCTTGCAGACGTTTGGTCATATATATGAATGAATATTTGCAATGTCATTATGAATTTAATTTCAACTTTTATGTAGGGTTAATAGTTGATGATTAATGAAGCAGCTCACAAATATTTATTGAGAATTAATCATCTACAAGATCCTGTGTGCAGCCATAGGTGAGTGATGATAGTGTGAGCGAAAGGTCTTTGCCTAACTTAGGGTGATTAAATCCGTGATAGAGACATTAACATGGGTTCAAGGGACTAGATAACTAGGTATACACCATAGTAAGTGAATGTTATAGGCTGAATTGTGCTCCTCCCCCAAAGTTCACTTGTTGAAGTCCTAACCTCCAATACTTCAGAATGTGACCTTATTTAGGAACGGGGTCATTGCACATATAATTAGTTCTCATGAGGTCATACTAGAGTAGAATGGGCCCTTAATTCAACATGTCTGGTTTCTTTATAAAAAGGGGAAATTTGGCCACAAAGACAAGCGCACAGGGAGAATGTCAGGTGATGAGACACAGGGAAAAGACAGCCGCCACCAACCCAAGGAGAAAGGCCTGGAACACATCATTTTCTTCCAGTCCTCAGAAGGAATCAACCTGCTGACCCCTGGATTTTGGACCTCTGGTGTACAGAACTGTGAGAAAAGAAATTTTATCGCTTAGGCCACCTAGTTTGTGGTCCTTTGTCATGGCAGCCCTAGCCAATTAACACAGTGACAAACACTAAAATCTTCTCACAGACCAGGGTTTCTGAACCTGGGCACTAGTGGTATTTGGGGCCAGAGAATTCTATGTGGTAGAGAACAGATGCTGCACCTGGTGAGATGCAGCGGCATCCCTGGTCTCTAGCCACTACACGCACCACAAACACACCTTTCACTGGAATCTGCACTATGCCTGCTACTACTTTCAAAGAAGAAACGAGTTCAAGAATTCTGAGGAACACTAAAAAATGTCTCACTCAGTATCCACTTGCAACTTTCCCAATTTCAAATGAAGTACAAGACTTTCAAACATGTACAACCTTACAATGTGTAAATGAAACCCAAGAGTGAAATCCCAAGTCTTCACCTCCAGATGAGAAGGGCTACAGAGGAAAGCGGAGCTTTAATTGGAACCTCTATCAGACTATTACAAAATTCCAATGGGATGATCCATTGAAATAAGCATTGTACAGATACACGCCCTCTGCCAACTTTTAGAGTCAGAATAGCAAGACAATGGTTGGAAACTTCAGTGTCAGCTAACTTTAAGTGGGGCTCTGCTGAATGTGAAGGTCAAGGAAAGGTCAAGTTATCTCAGTTTGTGTATTTTTATAGGTGTAACCAGAGAAAAGAAACAAGAGCTCCAACATTGCATGTTGGAACAGAAGACAAGGAGTTATGCATTGGAATTCCTTAAAAACTCTGGAATGCATTATATTAAATTCTCTCATACGTGATGTGTTCACAAATCAAACTTTTAATCCAAGTTTGGGAGGACCAAGAGGCTTCTCAAAATTCAATGAAAATGATGTCAAAAGGTCCACCTTATGATATGCTCCATTTAGAGACTTATTCATTTGGCATGAAGACTTTTCTCTTTTTTATCTTAAAAGAGAGTTCAGGAAATGCTAGCTTCATTTTCTCTTTGCTTCAGTATTTTATGAGTGCTTTTCAGTGCATAGTCTCTGAAAGCATTAGATTACTGACATGATGCTAGTTTAGACGACATGGAAGATTTTGTTTGCACGAATTCAACATGTTGGAATTTTTATGAGACATTTTTCTTTTACGCCTAGAAAAAAAAACGTATGAAGGTGTGTGCCAATTCCCTATATAAATACGTGTGTATACAGACACGCCTAATATGAGCAAAAATGTCCCCCAAGGTTTAGTGCTGTTGCAAGAAATGATTATTCGTCCTAATTATGGCAGAATTCCCTGTCTTCAAAGAAATGGACTTTTACTAACAGGAAGACAAAAACAATTTCAAACAGGAGACACCTGAGTCCTTATATATCCAAAATCAATAAAGTGAATCTATCATCTTATCAATGAAAGCATCCTCAGATGTGAAGGCCTAAGAAAAGTATACACTTACAGATGCATTTACTTTTTCAGACCAAAGTAATAATTAACAAAAATATGCTTCCTTGGTTAAGTACGACCTTTTCTGAATGCTGTTACTTTCTTTAAAAAAATCAATGTTTATATTGCACTGTGGTTTTTAAAAAGCAAGAAAGTACATATGTTCATAAATATGTAATAACTGAAATAGCATAGACAGCCACATGTCATATATGCTTATGATTCTTTTATTCTAATATAACTGACATTTTTTAGAAGAAACATGCTATGCTAGCATGTTATTTGTTTAAATGCTTATAAACATATTTTGTGGAATCCTGTAAATAAGTGCTTATAAGTATATTTTGTTGAGTGGCTGTAAATGTGTTCTGGTGCATTGGGTACTGTTTATATGCTTATATTCCTGGAATTAGAAGATAAAATATACTATATTGTTAATTGTCAAGCCCTCCTGGTGACAGTATCAACACCTGCTAACCCACTGGCTTGATTAGACAAGTGTGTGGGGCTTATAATCGAAGAGTTTTGTTTTTACCACAAAAAAGGCTAGAGCATGACAGTATTGCCTCATAAATTTGGAGGTATTATATACATAATTAATAACTCCTCTGTGACAGTATACAAGTAATGAAAAAACTTGACTACCAGGTTTAAGTATCAAATCTGGGAGTTGTTGACTATTGAACATCATTGTGGTGTTTTAACAAATGATCATTAAAAAGCAATGCTAGCTCTGGCTGGTATAGCTCAGTGGATTGAGTGTGGGCTGTGAACCAATGTGTCGCAGGTTCGATTCCCAGTCAGGGTACATGCCTGGGTTGCAGGCTATGACCTCCAACAACTGCACATGGCTGCACATGGATGTTTCTCTCTCTCTCTGTCTCTGTCTCTGTCTCTCTCTTTCTATCTCCCTCCCTTCCCTCTCTAAAAATAAATTTTAAAAAATCTTTAAAAAAAGCAATGCTAATCCAATCAAAGGAACATTTTTGATAAGGGCTCAAAAAGATCTGGTGCGTTCACATTTTGGAAAACAAAAACAAACACCTATGTCCAATCATCCTAAACATTTTGCCCTAAATCTAAAAGGGGGTAGAGGAAGATTGTGTTTGTTTCTCAGATTTGACAGCCACATCAAGTTCTGAAGAATTTGTTTTAGAGGCACAATTTATACATGCATGGCCTTCGCTATTACGAACTTTTGTAGTGTGGTTCTGGCTACTGCCATGCATTGCACTAGAAAACCAGTCATTGTCTGTCTTCCTTTGTCTACGTCTCTAAATCCTCGGGCTTAACTTCCTCTCCATGTTTAAAGACGGCTTTGCACCAGTCATCATTGGATACTTTAAGTGAGGCATCCTGCCCAGGTGATGCCTTTGTTCCCCAAGTGACATTTGGAAGCGGGGATTCACTTCAGCATGTCGACTTCCCTCATCATATCAAAAAAATAGGCAAACCAAATCACAGATGTGGTCCGCTAATCCAGCATCACAAAAGACACTGTGAGGTTCCGGGCAACACAAGCAGCCGTTCACGCTGAGAAGCGAGAGGAACCATTTGTGAAAGGTGACGGTGTGCTCGGAGTGGTAATACTCTTTAGATCACGTGATTCCCTTTCTGTTTGCTCAACAGAACGGTGTGTGTTTTTCCTGAGAGGAAGGACTTCAATATATATTTACTCAAAGCTCTTAATTTATACTTCCTCTCCTTTTAATTGACATCTTGTGAACTAAAATTAGCTGGTGAGCCTAGTATCTCACTAATAGCCAGCTCTCCCGGCTGAGGTTGCGATAATTAGACCCACCGTCATCTGAAGTTGAACAGACATCTGGAGACCCGGCTTATTTCCTCCCCGGTGTATTCTATCCATATTTAGAGAGAGATTTTTTAATTTGATGAATAGTCGTATTAATTATAACTCCCTGAGCTGGGGTTAAGTTAATAATTTCACGTTAAAAGTGCAGTTCAAACGGTCTTGCCTGCAACCTTCCTGAATAAAAAGCGTCTACGAAAAGGAATTCTCTCATGAAACCTGAGATGGTCAGAGCACTCTAGTTCACCAAGAAGGTGGGTATCGTTTCCACAAGGAATAAAAGGTCACATGTCCTCGAAAAGCCCCCATTTGCTTCAGGCATTCCTCTTCTCGTCTTTTGTTTGTACAGTAACTAGACACAGGTACAATGCCAGTGAAATTAGTTTTCCCTGATGAGTGAGGAAAATAAATGCCCCCCAAATGCCCAAAGCCAAATTTTATCTGCCATTCCTTCTTGGTCTCTCTCCCTCTCTCTCTCTCTCTCTGTCTGTCCCTCTCCCAACTGCAAGCGTTGAACAGAATCCAGAGTTTTCACACTCGCCCTCACCTTGACAACGCTGAAATCACAAGCGGCAGTCAACTCCTACAAGATCCCCTGATTGTGCAACACGTATCGGCTGCCAAACAACGCGCTCAAGCAAATCAGATAACAAAGGGGACGGGCAAACCTTCACCTGCCGTGCTCGCTAGCAGGGAATACACTTTTTATTTCCGTGACATTCGCTGGCAGAAAGGGGTGGGCTTAAGGCAGATCGGACTAACCTTCAATTTGTCATAGCGCTCACTCAAAGCTGCCACCTGGTGATCTCGGTGCCGCCCAACCAGTTTACACAAGGCACAGATTAACTGGTCATCGGTCACACAGTACATATTCACCTTCTCATCCTCGTGCTCCAGGCACATCAGCCCCCGGATGTGCGAGTCCGGAATTGGCTCAATCAGACGATGGCCTGTGAAGGGCTTCTTGTTTGGGTGAGTGGCTTTCAGGCACTCATCGCAGTAGGACACCTCACAAGTGACACAGGTCTTCACAGCGTCCTGGGCAGGCTCCTGGTCACAGAACTGACAGAGGACCTTCTCGGCGGAGGTCATGGCGTTGGCGTCGAATGCCCGCTCTCGGCGGGTCTCGCTGGGGGAATTGGGCCCGCTCACGGAGGCTTTCTGGAATCTGTCGATGATGTTCTGCAGCGTGACGTTGCGCTTGAGCCCGTCTAGACCTCGCTGGCTGAGCGTGATGACATGTCGGCAGGTCGGGCACTGGAAGGCGGTAATAGACTCCACGGACTCGTTGGTGGCACAGTGTGACACCAGGATACGGTGGGCGCAGTTGAAGCAGAGACTGTGTGCGCAGGGTAGCAGGAGAGGGTCCTCGAAGAGCTCCAGACAAATTGGGCAGGTCAGCTCCGACTCCAATGTTTCCATCTTCAGGCACAGCTCTCCTGGGTCATCAGCAAATTCCAAGGAAGCTGATCAGCTATCTGGAAACAGAACATAAGATCTGATTAGGCCTGAGGGGCTCAGGCATGGGCGGGGGGGGGGCTGTCAGCTTTGAATGCATCTCAGAATAATTCCAAACACACTTCGTGGAAGAGTCAATCTGTGTACATTCCAAGTAATTCTTTCTTTTCACTGGGGAAATAAGAAGGGGACAAACACCGCAAGCCAGCATAGCAGCAAACATTTTCTCAGAGTCCCAGCTATTGAAAGCAGCAGTTTTGGGGGGAAGGGGGGCAAGTTTGTTCTTTAAAGGGTCTTACTCCAAATTGGCAAGTTATTGAAACTGTAATTTTCATCATTTGTATCTCATCACAATCATCTTATTGTGTCACAGCCAAGTTTTACCTTCGGTTGAAAATGAAACTGTAGGAACATTAATTAACGAACTATAGAGTCTTTCATAACTTTGAATTTATGAATGTACATGCTCATGTATATGTGTTTTAAGGACTTTTTTACTCTGAAATGCCAAACCAGGCTTCGGAGGAGTAGAAAGGCCCTTATTGTAGAAATGGGCATGAAATGTGTATGAAATCAAACGCACAATTTCTGCAGAAATCATGCCTCACTATGGGACGTCAGCTTCCAAACTAGTTTCCTGAGAAAAAACATTGACTTTCAAGGAAGATGCCTGCGATAGACGCGGTGTTTTTGGCATGTGTTTATGACTCTTCTGAATCACCTATTGTTGAATCCAGTAGTGGGACGTGGGTGGGCAGAGAAAAACAGAGAACAATATCTAAGGGCCTCTTTCGTGGCTACAGGGAGCTTGGCTGTCAATGAGTAATAACGATTTCAGTAATTAGAACAAGCATTTTAATGGCTATGCTACTTATCCGAGAAGTGATAACAGTGGTAACGATTCCCATTTAGAAAGCATTTTCAGGCAATCACATTACTCTGAAGAGCCTTCTTGCAGACTACTTAAGGGACCAACCCTGCATCGCCTCCCTGGCCTAAAAGCTCCCACCGAGGGCTTGGGCCGGGCTGGCAGGAGGTCCAACCTCACACTCACAGCCCTGCAGCCCCGAGGTGACCTCCACCTGCCTTTTTGCTCTCCTCTACGCCGCCTTTGGGTGGCCCAGCTGCACACTCCCCTTGCCATGAGGACTTGCTGCTTTTGTGAACCATTGCTCGCCTTCCCTACAAAAAGGGTAGCGGGGAGAATCCCACAAAAGCCCTGGTTCATTAAGGGGAAGAGGCCTCCTGCTCATTAGCAGGCCTGGGAACCGAGCCTCTTTGAACCTTCTCCCTTTCAAGACCATTAGCAGAGGTCTGCGGAGCAGCGCTGGGGATGTTAGCTGCAGCCCGCTGCTGGCTGCGGGAGAACACTGCGGTTTACTCAGTGGACTCCGGGTTCCAAATGGGGGGGGTTCTCCCCCTAATTTATGGGAAGGCTTCACATTCAGAGGTATGTTTAGTGATTCTGACAATTGGCCTTTTTGTGTTCACACCTCCATTTATTTACAAAATTCTCCGTTTCTGGAGTACCCTGACCCCTGTGGAAATAGCATCCCTCAGAAATACCATGTGGTGCTTCGGTTAAACTAATGCTCATCTCGCTACAAGCTGAATGCTAACTGCTCATTAAAAGTGTAGAGTGTGCTGAGCTTGTTAAAAATTAAAAGAGCTGCTGGCTTCACAGAAGCCTGGTATCTTAAAAAAAAGACTCTTCAGCCATTTGCTAATATTAACTACATAAGAGAGAACGAATGGGCAGCCGAGGTTTGAAATATTAAAGCTTGCTTGTGTCTCCACAGCCTGCAATGGAAAGCTCGGGGCTGCCGTTGTGAGAAACTTATCATTCCCATCTGGTCCCACCAACTCTTCCTAGAGGTGGCTTGAAAGAAATGGACAGGTTTTACCCACTAATCATTTATTTTAGTTAATCGTGGAAAAGTCGAATTATCTCCCATTTCTTCTCTCTTCCCACCACCAGCATGTAAATTAAAGTAAAACTGTCGTCCTTTTAGTCTGTCTTGTTCGCAGGTGAAACAAGCAGAATACCTATTGATGGATCTCAACAGAGAAGGATGAGCATCGATGATGTCGATGGAGAGCTAGGATGATAGGATTTTTAAGTAGGTGTCAAGGATTACACCCTATAGTGGCACAAACGGACTTTCTAGAGGTGGCTCTATTATGGGCTCCAATGGAAATGCTGACATTTAACTTAACAGACATTTATCGGGTGCCAAGCACTAAGCTGGCTTGGGAAGCTGGATCTGACCTCCTCATCATCCCACCTCTGTGATCATGGGCCAAGCCCGCATCACCTCTTACGTGGATTATCACGACGGCTTTGTATAGAGCCTCCTGGCTTCTCTCACTCTTGCCCTGCCTTCCCTGGCCTATCCTCCGCTCGGGAGCCAGCAACCCTGAGAAAACACGCCACGGCCTGCCTCTCCTCTCTCCTCCCCTCCCCTCCAGGGGCTTCCCATCTCACTCAGAGAGGAACTTACCCGAATAAAACCAGCCCTGGAAAACACAGACTCAGACAGTGACCTCATTTCCTCCCACGCTACCCCTTGTTCTGCTCTGGCCTCACAGCCTCCTTGGGATTCCTGAAACATGCCAAGCACGTCCTGTCTTCCCCTCACACGGTCTTGGAATGTACATGACTCTTTGCTCCCTCCAGTGTCCCCTTTTTTTGTGAACCCACAGAAAACCAATTCCCTGCTACCACCACAATCACCCACCCACCCACCCACCCCTCATTGAAAGCCTTCCCTTATGTTTTTTGCCCCCATAACACTGATCACTGACATAGGTATTCGTCTGTTCACGGCCCCATCTCTCCCCACTGCTGTACCACCACTAAAATGGAAGCTTTCTGAGATCAGGGACTTGGCTTTGCTTTTTGAGGGATGTCCCAGCAGTGCCTTGCACATAGTAGGACTCAAACCTTCATTTACTGAATCAATGAATGTACTGAAGTTGAAGTTAAAACCAAAAAGAATAACACATGACCACCACCTTCAAGGATCTCTCAATAGATTAGAACAGAGGTCAGCAAACTTTTCCTATAAAGGGCAAGATAGTAAACATTGTTGGTGTTGGGGGGCCATACAGGCCCCGCGACAACTGCTCAACCTCACTGTGGCGTGCAGAAGGAGTCCTATACCACACGCAAATGAATGAGAAGTGGCTGTCCAGTGAGATCATGTTTACAAAAAGTTAGCAAGATGGATATGGCCCATGTGTTAGAAGACAGGTACATGTACAGCTAGCCAAAATATGCATGAGAATCAACTTGGAGAAGTATCAATAAAATGCTGTGACAGCAACAATGGTGGAGTAAGACTCCGACAAGAACACACAAGTTTCCAGCGCTATCAGGAAATGAGATGCAATAGGATTTCACCCTGACATCGATGGAAATGATATGAGATGAATGCTACGGGGCAATACATGTAAGAAACATTTAGTAACAAGCTGCTCTAAACTCAATCCTTTTCTTTTATTGCTATAGCACTTGGCGCGGTGCTTCGTGTAGGTGTCTATGCTGTACATGCTGGCCAAATGAATTAAGTGATGACAAAATATCTAGATGCAAAGTGAGGTTCAGGCAGTTTTCTGAGTCTTTTGCCTGTATGCTGCCAAAAAGGAAGGGTTTTTTTTTTTTGATTTGACATCTATAGTGGATCCCATTTCTTTCAACTTTTATGGAGATTTTGCCATGGCATAGACATCATTTTTGTTAAATTCCTTAACAATATGTTACTAATAAGCATACATTCCACTCCCCCACCTTAAAAGATAGCATGGTTTGTTTTCTAGCTTTCTTTACAATATACTTTTTTGATAAATGAAAATGCCATTCATTCTTTCACAAAATGTTCAAGTCCCTTTACGTGTTTGGTCCCGAGACAAGGAATGGTAACACGTGGCCCCTGCCTCAGTGATCTTAGGGGAGAAAAAATAGGAACAAATTGCTATCCAACGTAGCAAAAGACACGTGCCAAAAACTGAGGGAGAAGAGGATGGGGAAGCTTCCTGAAAGAGGCCACATGTAAAGTGGGTCTTAGAAGATGAACAGTTCACCGAGAACATAGACGTGGGTGTGGGTAGATTTTCTAGCAAACGTTATCTTTTCTGAACGACCATAATTTAATTTACAAGGCGCAAAAAGGAAAGAGAGCTTCTTAACTGTCACCACAATGGAAGGAAGTCACACTTGCATATCATTGTCAGGAAATTCTATAGCCCTACATTCTTCTGAATGGGCTGATTGCTCCTCATTCAGAGGAGGATGTGGGTAATCGTGGGAACCCCTTGCAACAAACTGGGAATGGCAACAATTCACAGCTCACGTTTCTGCTTGCCCAGGGCTTGCAATCTAGAGCGTGGCACGGAATAGTGAGTGAGGAAAGAGAGCTTGAGGGTGAGCAGCTGATCTAGAATGATCTGCAGCTCAGCTATTCATTAGCTGCTTGTCTCTGCGTGAGTGTTCACAGATGTTCCCTTCAATTCCTCTAGCCCTCATCCTAATCACATCCCTAACATAAACCCTGCATTCTGGAACGCACTGAATGTCAGGCATGTTTTCCAGAAACTTACTAATTACAGACTTCCGAGGAAAAGCACTTATTTAAAATGGAAAATCAATAAATGGATGAACAACGACATAAATGTTTTCACACCTCTCTATTCCTCCTTTTCCTCCCTCTCTCATTCTGTGCATCACTGAAATTATGCTTTTCTAGTTTTCTTCTCTTTCTAACCGCTGACTTCTGCCAGATAATCAAAGTCTAGGTGGTTTACAGCTTTCCTTAAAACACACACACACACACACACACACACACACACACACACACAAAACAAAAAACAAAAAACCAGCCCTGGCTGGCATAGCTCAGTGGATTGAGCTCAGGCTGAGAACCAGGCATCGCAGGTTCGATTCCCAGTCAGGGCACATACCTGGGTTGCAGGCCATGGCCTCCAGCAACCGCACATTGATGTCTCTCTCTCTCTCTCTATCCCCCCTTCCCTCTCTAAAAATAAATAAATAAAATCTTAAAAACAAACAAACCAGGTTGCCTATTCATTTCATGTTCTGCCTCTGGGAATGACTCCTAGGTGTATATCTCACAGTGCCATCTCTTTCCAGAATGCCAGTTCGGTATCGTCAGCTCTGTGCTTCACCTCCTGTAAGTGCGTTAACCCAGAGTATGCACCTCATGGGATTCATCAGCTTTCTGTCCCAAACCCATCTGCCCCACATGCTTCCCGGGATTTCCATTCTCCTGATCACAAGTCAGACACTCACCACATTTTCTACTCTTTTGTCTGTCGGGGAAGCAGAGTAATGAATGAGTCCCAAAGGTGTCTACATCCTAATCCTTGGAACCTATGAACATGGTAGGTTACAAGGCAAAGAAGAATTCAGGTGGAAGATGGAATGAAGGTTACTAAAGGGCTGACCTTGAGCCCAAGAGATGAGCCCGGATCATCCAGTGGACTCAATGCAGTCACACAGGCCCTTAAATGTGGGAATGGGAGGTGAAAGAGTAGTGCCAGGTGATGCGATATGAAAAAGACTCAACAGGACATTGCTGGCTTTGAAGACGGAGGAAGGGGCCACAAGCCAAGGGGTGTATCCAGCCTCTGGAAGTTGAAAATGTTAAAGAAACATGCTTCCATAGAGTCTCCAGAAACTCAGCCCTGAAGATAGCTGGATTATAGGCCAGTGAGACCCACGTCAGACTTCTGACCTCCCGTGTTGTGTGAAGCCATGAAGTGTGTGGTACTTTGCTATAGCATCAATAAGAAACTATATAGTCTCCATCCCCCAAATCCAAATCATTAGGTAAGACATTTAAGGCCAATCCTGAGTAGTTTTTTGGTTGGCTTCCTTCTCTCTGTTCTTACTGTCTGTGTGTTCATCCAGACCTTCCTTGCTGCATTCCTAGACTATTACAAAAAACCCTCCTAACTTCACACTTTACTTTCCCAACTTTTGTCCTTCAGTTTCACCTTTGCAACATACTTCTGGAACCACAACTTTCTCCCGTCACTTCTCTTAAGGGCTGAAACTATTGTGCAGCTCCCTGCTGCCCAAAGCATGAATCCTGACTCCTTGTCCCCTTCTCAAAGCCTTGCCCAAGTTTCCCCCAAGCTGCTTCTTCAACCTTATTTCCAATCATTCACCTCCTATACTGGGGAACCAGTAAAGGGGACCATTTGTTGTTCTTGGCAATTGCCTTTGCTTTCCTTCCTAGCACACATCATCTTTCCTTTGCGAGATATTTCTTGTTTCTTGTTTATTTTCTTGCTTTTGTTCTCTGATTTTCTAACATGAGAACAGAATGTCCTAGAGGCTCCAAGAGCCCTGGCCACCACTATATTTGGGAATTTCATGTTGAACAAAATAGAATTGCTTTTAAAAAGATGGCTCTACATAGTGTGACATGTCTTAAATATTTACAATTAGCAAAGTAAATCTTTTAACTGGAAAACACAAAGCAATAGAATAATACTAATTACAAAAGAACTAAAGTATTTACTGAATAATACTATTTCCCAGTACACAACAATAATGGGACTTAGGTTGAAAGTTATATAATCCATCTCAATCTTTCAATATAGTTAGATTAGCTCTGGGGCCAATACAGGCATGCATGCACAAGTACATACACACAAACAAATCTCTATAACACTCATTATAAATTTCGGGCCAATCTGAATGGGTAGCCTGAGACAAAAGACCCTTACCCCTTCAACCTCCCATGATAAAGCTGAATATAAGAGGCTCATGCCTTTCAGGGTTAAGGAAAAATCAACAGAAAGATGAAGAGGCATGGATGAGGGCTGTAGGACTCATGGGACCTGGGTACCCAAGTGACGGCTAAGGTAATCTGGCCAATCCAGTTGCCTTGGCAGATGGCCCCTTGCTCCCTCTGGGCGCTAAGCATCATTAGCCTGACCTAGCATTCATCCCAGGAGGAGGATTTTTGTGGTGGGAGAAGGGCTTTCTTTTGTCCAAGGTACAGGATCTGGGAGGAAACAGAATGAGGGAGAAAGTTCCCAGTGAAATAGGAAGGATATTGGGTCTTAAAGAATTCAGATGTAGTGGTTGGGCTTGAGAAAGAAGATGGGGAACTCAAGACCCTTGTGGATTGTTGTTGTAGGCCAAGAAGATGCAAGTTATGGGGGTTTATGTCTGTTGGATTCATCTTTTTTTGCCTCCCCTTTTAAAGTAAGGGGCAAAACTATTGACCTGGCAAGCCAATGCAGAGAAAACATTGAAACCCCTGCCTATGCTGTCACAAGTCTTGCCACCATCTTGGTAGCTCAGTTTAGAATTTTGCCACTTTTTCCCTTGTAGTCTCACCTGACCTCTGCTATGAAACAATGAAGATAACCTGCACCCTGAAGAAACAAACACCTGGGAGTCCTATGAAGATGGCATGGACTGCAAGGTTGAACCCATGGCCAAAGTCAATGAGCAAGCTTTCTAGTTCAAAGTCCCAAGAACAGGGAAATTTCATCCATATATTCAAGAAATGACCAAGAATTAGGAGTCTCCATAACACATGAATTCTATGAGTACAATCACCTACTAAAATAAGGAGATACTTGATTGTCAGCATGTCATCCATGAGCTCTTTCATTCAAGATTTCTCCTAATGGAGACACTGACATTTTAATCATAAGGTCTACCCGTTTCTCAATGCATCCCTACATGTATTCTATGTTGTGTCTGCATAGTCCATGAAAAAAAAAATCATTTTTCTAAGTTGGAGTGTATGAAAAAGAGAATACATTCTAGCCACCAATAATTTTACTTTCAGTCCCTCACTTTGTACGGTTCTGAAAGTCATCACTATAAGGGAAATTCATTAGCCACTGGATCAAGGAATAAACTTGGATACCAACACTAGGTAGCCTGTGACCAATTGTTAATACCAGGTGGCTCTTAGCTACTGCCCAGATGTACCGCAAGGCACCTCTTCCATCCCCCCCCCGCAAATATCCTCTGGAGTATGGAAACTAAGCTTGGTGTTAAATTTACCAAAACATAACTGAGGTGAAAAACACACTGTCCAAACTGCATACTACTATACTTAGCCATATAAAAAATGGTTTTAAACGGAAAATTTCTATAAGTGTTGCGAACAAGAGATAGCATCAGAAATGCTATGAGTACATTGAATTCTTTGTTGAGTCCTCAGTTTCAGAAACACAATCAAGTCCATTTCCTACCCTGTCTCTTCACATGGGTAAGATTTCGTTGACTCATTGTCAGCTGAATTTTTGCGATACGATTATGCCTATTATAGAACCACAGGTGGAATAATTTTTTAAGAACAGCGGAATGATGTTTTTGTGTTGGATCAGCAAAAGTACAGACTTTCAGAGGACTCACAACGTCGGGACTGTGAGACACTGGACATGAACTTTAGTGTGTGAGGAAGGGTGTGTGCAACAGGGACTAAACCAAGAAGGGACTTGCTGTCATTTCATCACATAATCTCTCATCACCAAACATTCTCTAACAGAAACTCAATCAAAACTGGATGCTACATCCAAGATGATTCACCACAGACAGAGGATTTTAAATAACCTAAGGACTGAATGTCTACATATTCAGTCATGGTTTAGTATGTAACTTTGAGTTCTAAAAACCACAGAATACACACACTACCCGAATGCTATTGTACTTTACTGATGGGTACCTTGGCTGATTTAACACACAGGTGAGCCAGTAAATCCCAATAAAATAGGCTCATGAGGAGAGGGAGAGCGGGGAGAGGAAGCGCCAACTGAATTTAGTGGCATTATGAAAGACTGGAAATCGATGTCACAATATACGACACATTCCAGCCCAGATTATGGCAGAGAGCAGTAAAAATGCAAAGAGGTTCTTAAAGCAACAATATAAAGAACACAGCGAGTTAGGAACAGGTGAAAAAAAGAGGGATCCTGTAACACGCCTCTGAAATATCACTGTGGTTAACCTCCAACTGTCAACACACTCAAACCTGTTCACTTCAGTGGTGACAGATGACTAAGAATTTCTGCCAGCCAAAGTTTAGGGCAGCAGAGGGACTGATTTAAAAAAAAAAAGCGACAAGCAGATAAGCACTGAGGTACTTACTAGCCCCAAGTTTTAAAATAACTAATTAGTACAACAGATAGTTTCAGTAACGTGTCATTTCATCTTTATTCTACGGAGTGTTAAAAGTTTAAAATTTTTATCTAATACCTAAAGTGAGAGTGGGGGAAGACTTTTAATTTCACCAAACACCCACCTGGTGGAATTCATGCAAATTAAATTAAACTGTTCACAAAACCTCTTCTGTACTTCCACATCTGTCTATAACACGCTCATTTTTTCGTAATTGGATCTCTAGGACATTCTTTAAAATAATCACACACTCTCTTGACCATGCAAACTGATTAATAATGAATGAACATTCCTGAAAAGAATCATTTGAAAGCACGGCAGATGTCTTGAGGGATAAGAAGGCTTTAATGATAAAAATTAAGGAGAAATGGGAGCTAGGTCTCATTGTCTTGTTATGTTAATTGAAACCTAGTCTCCCAAATTTACTTAACAGAATGCTTAAATACACCTTCTGGAGTTCATTTACACGAGCACACAAGCAAAAAGATACAAATGACAATGCAGCAAAGCGATCCTAATTTCTCCAGGAACAACCGACCAATCCCACTGTCTTAATAGCAAAGAAACCCCGTAACAGTCTCAGAAATGCAATTTATTCTACTGAAAGTCTTATAAACAGGTTAAAAACAGGAAATAGCACATTTGTCCTTAATAGTTCTTTTAGCATTTCCCCAGATTTCTACAAACAGATTGTCTTGAATACCCACCAATGGGCTGCACCCTAGTTCTTTTTGAAGAAACATCGCCGTAGGAGAGGATGGGGACCCACAAAATGACAGACAGGCCACCGAGACCAGATGGTGGGTGGCAGGCAGTGCTGGAGCAGTCCTGTGTGTCTGTGAGAGCGTCAACAGTGAAACACAACAGGAAAATCGACGCGACAATTCCAGGAAGGCCAGCTCCACCTCATCCACCCTGCCAGAGTTGCTGAGCTGAAGAATCAAAACTCCCTCTTGCTTTCCAAATGCCTTTTCCACGGACCCTGCTGCGGCTTCCCTGTGTCCTCGCCCACTCAGTGTTCAGCTAGAGCCAAATGAAAAGACAGCTCAGGTCGGGTCAACACCCACGGCCTTCGCCCTCCCCCCCAAAATGACAACTTGGCACAGGGCTCTGTCCACCCTCATTGCTCACAGGGACCAGCGGCAGGTCAACGTCTTACAGCTGAGCATTGGGTGCCAGCTTTTCACGCTGCCAACAGGGGCCATCCTGCCCAGCTCCTGGGGTCAGCGACTGGCGCTCACCTTCCTTGCAATTTGGTCCTTTCACTGCCCTAATGAGCATGTGATTGCATTATGCTCTGGGTGCTGGTTTTGTGTTGCTAATATACTTATTATTTTGTGTCTATCTTGTGAGTTAAAATACAGTATCTGGAAGAAAAGTGTTTCTAAATGTTACATCAAGAAGGGTGATTTCTTGCACAGACATGATTAACACAGAGTCATTTATTGCTCCAAAAATAATTGCAATGTACCGTCCTGATAAACAACTGAAAATATGTGTGTATGAAATATGTACACATGTATACACGTGTTTTATGTCTGCATACATATGTGCATATATTGTGCACACATAGCATACACACATACATATTGTATGCATGTATATGTATATAATACGTATGTAAACACACATAGAGCAAATCTGTGATGGGTGTCCTAAATTTCAGCCTCCAGAATGGCAAAGAAAGAGTGAATTAAGAATGGAAAGTCATCTTGTAAAAACTGGTTGTCTAAAGGAAGAAGGGGAAGTAATCTTCCCAAATGCCAAGAAAAAAAAGGGTTCTGAGCGGCAGCTCCCTCACGGATGTTGCTTATCACTGCGCAAGACAAGAAATCACCTCAGGAAAGTGTAAAAAGCCAAACTAAACCAAACACGCTGACTGGAAACCTGCACGCATCCATGTATACACCAGACATCTGGACTCCACCAAAGGTGTTTAAAGAACATTCTTGGTGCAGGGCAGACAGAAGGCAAGAGCTGCTTCCTCGTGTTGCACAGTTTGCAAATCATGACGCCTACCTGTCACGCCACTGCAACACCTCCTGGTAAAACAAAGCGTGCTTCACATGTCTATACATCAAAAAGCAAACAGATTTTCTTGGCTTTTGCCTAGACAAATGATAATTTCATTTGGCTTTTAACACCAAACAAAAGGATTACTCAATTTCACATACAGATGACTTCCCTAAGAAGTCCTTACCGTGCACAGGAGAGATACGCTTACATAATCATATAGAATTTGAAAGGACTTCTAATCAACAGACTTAAAAGCATTGCTTTTGTTAAAACAATATCAAAGTTGTCAAAATTTCTCAGACACTTTGGCATTGTAGTGGAAAATTAGCCTGAACATCTCAAGTTAAAACACCAGGAAGCAAACATTTACTCCACCCCTCAAAAACAAAAGAAAATGATGAACAACAACAAATTTCATCATCTTCTAAAGGGCATCGTCCGTCAACCTTCACAGAAAATTTTCCACTGCCAGAGGGTCTCGGACATTTCATATCTTTTCCAGTTTATGTTAGGAAGTAAAGCATCCAGTTTTAAAGGCAAATGGAACCTATTGTATATTGCACTGAAAATGGCTGGTGTTTTCCAGGTCTGTCCTAGACTGGGTGTCAAGCAAGCACTTGGTTCTGAAGGCAGCAATAGCAGATTTGAAGGAGAAAGAAGAGAGTAAGAACTTGCCACACCTAATCTCCTGATAGAAGTCTAAGTGGACCCTGCTGGGGAGCAGACCCACAACATGGTGGCAGAAACGGAAGCCACGGATTCCTGTGACATGACCCACAGATGAGAAGTGCTTCGACGCTGCCGCTGGAATGTGTTTCCAAGTGCATTTCAAGTTTGACAGGCATTTTTATATACACTCATATAAGTATTTCTGTGTCTGTATAAAATCCTATATTTGTCTACAGCGGAATTAGTTTTGTAGCCATATATAAATATGTACGTGTATATGTGTCCCACCACACATACATATATACAAAAGCTCCTTTGCAAAATTACTTGGGACTTGATAGAATTCACTCTTCATAGAACTCCTGCATTAGAGGAACTTTTCTTCCTTTGTGCAAAACCAGAAACCTGTAAATAGTTTATGTTATTAAAAAACAAAAACCCACCCACTATCCACCAGGAGAAAAATACATCAATACACGATGGCTGGTGATAGCCAAGGTGGCATTTCACGGCTGCTGCCTGAACACTGGAAAGCTTACGTTCTAGGACAGGAACAACCAATCCGGTCCCGTGACTCACCGAGGTAATGACAAGGTTACATAGTAACTAATTCCTATTGTTCGAACAGATTGGGAAATTCTCTCCAACATGATAGCTCCTTTTCTCAAAGGAAATCCCTTTTTCTCTCAACTTCAAAGTTAGCCACACACAAAAAACCTCGTTCTCACAATACCCTGAAGCTACTTTTCCATCTTGAAAAGTAAAGAAAAGTAACCTTTATTCACAACTCCTGGTTAACTCTTATGAAGAACGTGCCTTAAACACTTCCTGTGATCACTGGAGCCCTACAAGTTAGGAGATCAAGCCTTTTTTTTTTTTTTTTAAGGCAACAGAAAGAGGAGTGACTCTTTTGTTCTGAATTGTTATTGTAAAGCACCGCATGAGAGAAGGGGAACGATGGGAACACGGCAATGAAAAGGACAACCACGCTGATGAACGAAAACAGGATATTAAGAACAGAGTCCGAACTGTGTGTCCCTACAGAACAAAGGTGGGAGCTTCTTGAAAGAAATTTGAGCAGAAATACTTGGAACAGATTTAAACACGGATGGATGAAGCAGTTTTCCAGTCAGCAAGAGATCTTGAAGCCTGAGGTGGTAAAATTATAGGTTATCATTAAAACACACATACAATTGAAAGTATCATAAAATGAAAACTGCCTTCAAATCACATTAAATCACTCATTTTTCAACCCATGACCCACTTCTTGAAATTTCCAGATTTATGTTTTGTCCCATATAAAAAAGGATAGTGTTTTTTAAAAAATCAAATAACTGAGCTAACTTAGTATATATTACTGAAGGTATTGAACTTTTTACAGAAAGAAAAACATCTTAATTTAGAGCATATCCTTACACTTTAAATAAAACTTAAAATAGAGCTTTCAAGAACTCCCAGAGAAGCTATGCAAGGAGTTCTGTGTTGAGAAACAATCACAACTAAGTTATATATACCAGACTGGCTTTGTCAAATCACGCTTGTATTATCTTCCATTTTTCTTCTGATGCAAATTCTGCTAAAGCTGTTGGTATAACAATATATTTGATAAGATTGTCAGGATTCCTATAGTTCATTCAACTGATCACATGATAAGAATTATGATGATTATTATTATAGTCTCCAAGCTAATGGGGTTCAGAAAAGTAAATACTATGTCTTGCATTGCATCTAAAATTGCAGGGGTTTTCTCTCTTCTCCATGCTCTGCTGCTATTCTTTTTTCTCTTTTCCATCCTTTCCTCCTGTTGTGAGATGAGAGATGAACTGATAGGCTTTCTTTTTTTTTTAGATAATACATTTAATCCAGCTTTCTCTTTGATGTGTCATCAGAAAACCTGGGGGTTAAGCCCAATCCTAGTTCATCCTTGGTCTAGTTTTGTGGTGAGGCTATCCGTGTGGTGTCAAGCAAACAAAAGTACACCTTGAAACCACATAAATCTGAGTTCAAACCCTGGCTCTGCCATTTCCTAGCAAAGGTAGATAGGAGCCAGCGACTCAGCATATCTTATAGTCACGGATTCTCTACATATCCTACACAGTTTCCTTATCTGTACAATGTGACAATGAGAGCACTTTCAAAGGGTCCTTTGGGATTTAAGTGAGGCAAAGTTTGAAAAGCACTTGGCAAACTTGTAGCTCTCACATCCTTCTTCCCCTCTAGTTCTGAACCAGCTCTTCCCACTCTTCATTGAATACATTATTGGAAACCACTTCTAACCACTTTTGGAGATGGGAAGGACATAAATCTGTTTATTTAGTCAATAATATTCATACCTGGCTGGAGTAGCTCAGTGGATTGAGCGCGGGCTGCGAACCAAAGCATTGCAGGTTCGATTCCCAGTCAGGGCACATGCCTGGGTTGCAGGCCACGGCCCCCAGCAACCGCACATGGATGTTTCTCTCTCTCTCTCTCTTTCTCCCTCCCTTCCCTCTCTAAAAATAAGTAAATAAAATCTTAAAAAAATAATAATATTCATAGAGCATCTTATGTGAAGGGACAGTATATGATCAATAAACTAGTATTTCTATTATTAACATTACTCTTAAATAAATACCTTCCCATAGGCAATCTCATCTATTTCCTAGAGTTTAACATGGCTTTGTTCATTACCATTGGATCCCACCATGATCTTGAAGTTTTAATTCCCTGCCCCCTGTCCCGTATGAATTTTTCACCGGAATTTTTTATTTTGCAGGAAATGAGGGACCCTAGCAGGAGTGGGGCAAGTAAGACCATCTAAAACAGTGAAGGGTTTCAGATTTTTCCTAGATTTTGCAACCTATTCAGTGAGCCTACCGGTTTCGCGGATGCTGGCAGAAAACATGAATTCCCCGAATCAGAGACGAAGAACACTTTCAGTTGGGGCACAGCAAGCATGTGTTTCATGTTCACATCAGTTCCCCTGTCCCATCAAGTCCCACAGAGCATCCAGGCACATGCTTCATAGGCAGAGCGGTTTACCAGGGCTGAGCAACCCAACTCTTAGGACACCTGACTCTTTCATTATGGACTGCCTGCAAGTACACCTGCCTGACATTTATTTGCCTTGGGGAGAGACACTATGTTTATTATAACGGACAACACACAAACCTGCCTTCTACCCAGGTGGAAACACTCTGTCCCCATCTTCCAGGGCTGTTCACTATACAAACATCCTTGAAAAGATAGTCTGGAACAGGGGCCACCAGCACCTCAGCTTAGAAGAGGTACAGAGACTTGAGAGGTCCATGGAGAATTATTTCCCAAAGACACAGCTCCCGTCTCCTCCTGGAGAGCTGGCCAATAGCAGTTAACTGACATTCAATTACCCGGGAACCCTGGCTGGCATGGCTCAGTGGATTGAGCGCGGGCTGCGAACCAGGCATAGCAGGTTCGATTTCCAGTCAGGGCACATGCCTGGGTTGCAGGCCATGACCCCCAGCAACCGCACCTGGATGTTTCTGTCTCTCTCTCTTTCCCTCCTTCCCTTCCCTCTCTAAAACTAAATAAATAAAATCTTTAAAAATAATAATAAATAAATAAATTACCCTTGAGCCCTGGAAGATCAAAGGTCAAAGGAGCCCCAAGAAAGTGCTCTATGCTCCTCATCCCCACCATCCTATAACCTCAGCTGGTGAACCAGGAAACCTGGTGGAGAGTAGGTAGGCCCTGTGCATAGATTTTTAAGAACTAGGGCACTTAAATAACTTCGTTATGAGTCCGAAACCAGCTTGTACTTGGTCAGTCATTTCAACTCTTCACTCTTAAACTAAACTGATTTTAAGAGTTTGGAAAAGTAAGTTAGTTTGTTATTTTTATGACATTAGAAATCATATATATATATTATATATATTAATTTGGCTTTCTTTAACCAAGCATTATTTTTGTTTTAGAACTACTTTTGGAGTAAAACCACAGAGAAGGTCATTTCTCTGATTATTCTTTCCTTCAGCCGCTACTGCAGAGGTCTTGCTGTGGGCCAGGCACTGCTCTGGGCACTAGGGATGTACTGATGAATATAGGGACAAAGGCCTGCCCTGGGACAGCTTATGTTCTAATGAGGGAAACATAAAACAAACCAGGAAACAGGTGAGAACACATGATCATTTCAAAGAACCATACACACAATAAAATAAATAAAAAGGATGACATGATAGAAAGTAGAGGGGTGGGTACAGGTCTACTTGAGCTAAGAAGATATTTCTAGTCATAGATCTCTGCAAGCTTTCTTGAGATTTTGCCTCCCTCCCCGCGCCAGTAATCAGGCAAAGAACACGCTGATTTCAGGATAAAGCTTTCCGGCATTTGGTCAAAGAGTTGTAATGAAATTTTCAAGTTGTTAAACGCTCAGTTTCAAATTTACTTAAGGAATGATTTCTTTTTAAGGACATTAAAATCCAACTCTTACTATTATTACATGAGAAGACAAAGTGACGAATTCTTGGAAAGCAGCGACCACTTTATTTGTTTTAGCAATGAAATCTGAAAGAGAAAAGCCACGATCACACAGTGGAAAAAAATCCACCGCACACACACAGGAACTGTGCTACTTAGAATTCCCTGAATGTCTAAGTGTCTGATGGCAGGATGTTAACCTCAAGTTGAAAGTAACCATGGACATGCAGTACAGGGGAGGGTGTGAAGGAAATTAGCAGAGACATTTCAAGAGTCATTGGTTTTACTCTAGGAGTAAATTTCAGGAGAGAAAAGGAAAGAAGTGAGTTAATAGCGTGGGAGGGAAGTGAACAGGTACAGCCAGGGCTCCGTGCCTGGAGGATCAAAGATGAACTAAATCTAGAGGATCCCATCGCCCGAGAGAGCTATTGTTGCCTTACCAACAATAACAATAACAAAAGGTAGCTCAAAGTAAATGGACTGGCTAGGTCAAACTGCAGTAGCAGCCAAATCATGATTTTTAGGGCCCATTTCTTTTTTTTTAAAGATTTTATTTATTTATTTTTTGAGAGGGAAGGGAGGGAGAAAGAGAGAGAGAGAAACATCAATGTGTGGTTGCTGGGGGCCATGGCCTGCAACCCAGGCATGTGCCCTGACTGGGAATCGAACCTGCGACACTTTGGTTCGCAGCCCGTGCTCAATCCACTGAGCTATGCCAGCCAGGTAGGGCCCATTTCTTAAAGGAGCTAGAAGATGTCCACAGAATTGTTATGGATGAATAAAGAATTGCTACTGTAGCTGTACCAGGGGCCCAGGAAAGAGCTTGGGAAGGCTGGGCGGTAGGTTCCAGCTACTCCCCAGTACACAGATAAAGCTTAGGGCAGGCTGGAGTGGCAGGCGCAGAGTGGGTTATAAATAAAGCAAGGAATTCTTGGAGAATGAGTTATCCCCAACTCAAAGACTCTTGGGCCTAAAAATCAAAATTTAAAATGTTTCTTTGGAAGCTTGATATTCTGCAAAAATATGTATATATATTATCTATCTATGTAGATAATATAATCTATGCAGATAGATAGACGATTATATATTGTCATATAATATATGACAATAAATCCCATAAATTCTATGAAGATTCTAGTGTCCTTTTAAAAATACTCTCAGGGCAGGGTAAACTCTGAGAAATTTTTTTCTTGCATTATCCAAATATATTTGCTTGTTATATCTCTGGGAGACATTATACATGTAATTTATAAAACAGGAAATGAAGACATTGCCTTGAAATTAATATTAAAAGCTATAATCTAATTTAAAGGACACATGGACAAAAACTAGGGGGAAGGGTGCTAATGGGAGGGAAGTGGGGAGGGTTGGGTGGGTGGACTGGGATGGGAGTAAAAGGGAGAAAACTGTACTTGAACAATGGTTAAAATAAAAAAATAGGAAAAAAGTTTTAAGAAGGGTAAAAAAAGCTATGATCTTAGGGACTTGACTCTAAGACTTTTTCTGTTGGTTTGGTTTGTGTCTTTATTTGTTTGTTGTTTAGGAGTATGGGAACCTTAAAAAAAGTTTCATTTGAAGCCAGACTATGAACTTCATCTTGTACATGTTATCCTTTCATGGGAGGAAATGATCTGATAAGCTGGCTTTTTGAATGTAAGTAAAGATGAAAATGAAAAGACTTAGTACTTGAGGTGCAATCTAGGGTTTAAACAATTACTTGTGAAGAGATACCTGGCTTTAAGAACAGTGAGATTTCGAGGTGGCTAAGCTAGCTTATTAAAGTAGAGATAGATTTATTTTTACAGTGAATGTGAATGTTAATTGGAGAGGGAATCACAAGTATATGAGAAAACGCTGCATTGAAAAAACTCATTTATCATTTTTATGGTAAAGATGGACGGGTCATCCCTTGTTACGCAGCTTCTTCAGCTGCATCCACAGACACTCGATTCAGGGCAGGATTCCAAAACATTTCCACCACTTGTCTAAATCTATTCTTTCATTACAAATTCCTCCGACTGACTCTCTCTTGTAAACACATGCAAATATTCCGTTTCACAACTCGACTCATTTTCTTCCTTAGAACTCAGGTTGGGAAATCTCTCTCTCCTGGGGCGCTGGGCAAAGGGTGCCAGACGATAGCAGGGTGACTTCCCAGAAGGGGGCTTTGTTGTGCCACTGCCAGGCAACCTCCCCAGAACGTCAACTGCCAAAACATTACAGTCCAAATCGGGGTGCTCTGATCCTCTTCCCACCCCCACCCAGCAGCATCCAGAGGCAATTCTTTGCATGGATGCCTCTTCATCATGATCTTGACTGGCAGCTCCAAGGATTAAACTCAGGTCCTTTATGCACATTAGCCCCCTGGAGTGTTGAACTCCAAAACCTCTTTTTTTCTCCCCTGAGTCTACCCTGGATTTCACAAAACCCTAGTTAGCCACTGTGGTACACAGCCTTTCTTCCAGTCTGGGTTATCAAAAGAAAACAAAACAAAACACTAGACCCTACAACAATATGATGGAGATGGTAATGACCGAGGGTTTGTAGGGTACTGTGCAGATTCTCAGTTCTTTCAGAGCTCAGACTTGGGAACCCATTTACTTCTTTATCGTTAAGACTTCACATTCTCAACAGCACAATCTTGCTTACAATGGCACAAATGATCAATTGGCTGGATGAAAACTGTGTGTTGTGTGTGTGTGTGTGTGTATATATCCATAAAAAAGGCCCTCAAAACTCCTGTATGAAAATCAAGACCAGTGTCTACTTAATCAAGCAAAATTTCCCACTTAATGACCACATTAAAAAAAAAACCAGACCAACCATCTGGCCTCTCTGCTACTTGAGGGGCTTTGTTCCTCACTTCCCGGTAATCTTTAGCAAAACATCATAATTTCACTTAGAAATTATTTTTACCATGATGCATTTCCTTCTGTAAACTACTTTAAGAAACAGAGTAGAAAGCATTGTTGTGCTTCTAAAAAAATACTTCTCAGTTCTAAATGGCAGGTTTCAAAGGGGGCAAAATGTACTTGAAAGAGGAAGATAAAAGTCAAATCATGGTGAGAGCATTAACTACTCACATTTCTTTAAACATTAACACCTCTGGCAGCAAGCTCTCTGTGTCTCTATCAAGTGTATAGGCATACAGAAATGTATACACAGATATATAGGAATATTTAAAACCTAAACACAAAATGCCACACTGTCCTGTTCATTCAAGGTGTTCATTATGCTAGGCACTTTCCAAGAAATAAATTAGAAGATGAAATTTATTTCTGCATGGGAACTAAGATTACACTAAAAAGTAGAGTCAAACTTCAATTAATTGAAATTCTCTGGAAATGGAAGAGTTCTGGTTAATTTAATTTTCTGGTTAACTGAACCCCAAATGAAAAACCCTTTTTAAAAAGTCTTTGTTGAAACATTCCTAAAACACTTGAGTCTACTTTACTTGCATAACTACAAACCACATACTGGATCCAATTAAAAGGCTCTTAGGTAACTAAATTTTATTGCTCCTTGGGATCTTCATTATAAAGATCTTTTTTCTTTTAATCATAAATAGAGGAGATTTAAGAGACTGAGTTGAATGTGTAGTTGTATCCATAACCATGAATATTATATTAATCCATAATATCACCTTCTTCCTTGTACTTCGGAAATCTCTTGGGAAAGTATAACATAGGGACTCTGGTTAATAGAGAGGTTTGGTTCTTTGGGCAACATTTAGATAAACTGAGGTTTTTGTTATGTTTGCATGCTAAAGGAAACTGACCAAAGTTCCTTTTTCTCTACTTGATGTTCAATAAATGTAAAAATAAGTAACTTTAATATAGTGCTTCCAATCAATTTTATTAACATAAATGAAAGACTTTATAAGTTCCTTTGATGTATATATTTAAATTCATTGAGAAAGGACTAGGGTTTAGGCTTCATGGTAGAACATAATGGTGATTCCAAACTGGTCCCCAAATAGTCTCCCTTCCACAGTGTGGTCACAAGGAGCCAGCCGTCACTTGGGCTCCATGTCCCAATTTCCCATAGAACTTTATACAGTGCCCCCTTAAGCTACAAAATAATAACACTGTATTGAATCAAATAATTGCCTAACAGAAAGGGACCTTACATCAGGCTTCCACTCCTTTGGTGAAGATTATTGTAGAAAGAATTCCTGCACTGGATGAAAGATTGAAAAAATGTCAGCTAAGATCATTTCCAATTCCAAATGCCTTGCACTGTAAGAAGAACAATAAGCCTGAGGTGTGTGTGTGTGTGTGTGTGTGTGTGTCTCTCTCTCCTTCCCTCTCTCTCTCTCTCTCTCTCTCTCACACACACACACACACACACACACCCTTTTGGGGGGTGGGGTGAGGCACGTTACCATGCACTTATCCACAAAGTAGCCCTGGGTAAAATCCAACGTATATTGAGATCCTATTATTTGCCAGGAGCTGTTAGCTGCTATGCACATAGTAGGATTTTCATTAAGATTTCCGCAAAGGACTGAAAGAAGCTGAAGGCACAAGCCATATTTCACTTATGGACCTACAAAAACCCTCCTTCTAGATTAATGGTGCCAAATTTAGCAGCGGCATTGGTGTTTCTGAACAATGACTATTTTGAAAATGTACAGTTGTTATACTGTAAAAACAGGACTTTAGTGTAAGGCATAAACATACCCATTTATACATTAATTTTAAATTATTATGTTTTGCATGCACAAATGTATTAAGAATGTATGCACTAAATAGATATTTTTAATCTCAATCTACAACTCAGTGTAGACCTTGCCCATAATAATGATATGTTTATTCTTCTTTACTTTGCCTTTTTATCTGTACTATCTTTCAGTATCTTTTCACCAAGTTCTGCCCTGAAGAAGGGTAATAAGCAAAATATAGGCTTTTTTTAAAGGATCCATCAGGGAATAGTATAGCTCAAAAACCTTACTGAATTTTGCAAAGACTTTCTAAGCTGGGATACTCAAAAGTGGTGTTAGGGACAGAAAAGTGATTAGGTTCCAACATCTGTCACCACAGTGATTTCCAGATTGAATGGATATAACTTCCATTTTTTAAAAAAATATATTTTATTGATTGTGCTATTACAATTATCCCATTTCTCCCCCTTTATTGCCCTCTGCCCTGCACACCCTCTCCCACCTGTATTCCCCACCTTTAATTCATGTCCTTGGGTCATACATATAAATTCTTTGGCTTCTACATTTCCCATACCATTCTTAACCTCCCCCTGTGTATTTTCTACCTACCATTTATGCTACTTATTCTCTGCATCTTTTCCCCCTCTCTCCCTCTCCCACTCCACCACTGATAACCCTCCAGGTGATCTCCATTTCTGTGATTCTGTTCCTGTTCCAGTTGTTTGCTTAGTTTGCCTTTTTTTTTTTTAGGTTCGGTTGTTAATAGCTATGAGTTTCTTGTCATTTTAGTGTTCCTATTTTTTGTCTTCTTTTTCTTAGATAACTCCCTTTAACATTTCATATAATAAGGGCTGGATGACGATGAACTCCTTTAACTTGACCTTATCTGGGAAGCACTTTATCTGCCCTTCCATTCTAAATGAAAGCTTTGCCGGTTTGAGTCATCTTGGATGTAGGTTCTTGCCTTTCATGACTTTGAATACTTCTTTCAGCCCTTTCTTGCCTGTAAGGTTTCTTTTGAGAAATCAGCTGATAGTCTTATGGGAACTCCTTTGTAGGTAACTGTCTCCTTTTCTCTTGCTGCTTTTAAGATTCTGTCCTTCTCTTTCATTTTGGGTAATGTAATTATGATGTGCCTTGCTGTGTTCCTCCTTGGGTCCAACTTCGTTGGGACTCTAAGCTTCCTGGACTTCCTGAAAGTCTATTTTCTTTGCCAGATTGGGGAAGTTCTCCTTCATTATTTTTTCAAATAAGTTTTCAATTTCTTGGTCTTTCTCTTCTCCTTCTGGCACCCCTATGATTCAGGTGTTGGAATGTTTAAAGGTGCCCTGGAGATTCCTAAGCCTCTCCTCACTTTTTTGAATTCTTGTTTCTTCATTATGTTCTGGTTGGATGTTTACTTTTTCCTTTTGTTCCAAATCATTGCTTTGAGTACTGGTTTCCTTCCCACCACTGTTGGTTCCCTGTAGATTTTTCTTTATTTCGCATAATGAGACCTTTCTTACTGCCTGCGTCTTTTTTGTGCTGTTGAAGTACCCAGTGAGTTCCTGGAGCATCTTGATAACCAGTGTTTTGAACTGTGTATCTGATAGGTTGGATATCTCTTCGTTGCTCAGTTGTATTTTTTCCCGAGCTTTGAACTATTCTTTCATTTGGGTCATTTAGGTCCTTTTTTTTTTTTTTTGTCTTGGCACACCCGTTATGTAGTAAGGGGTGGAGCCTTAAGTGCTCACCAGGGCAGGGCAACCCTGGTGTTGCTGTGTTGTGATGCTGTAGGTGGGGGAGGGGTCCGAGAGGGAACAATGCTGCTTGCTCTGCTCTCTGCTGGTTTTCAGTCACTTGCCCTGCTACCCACAATCAAATTGGGCCCTTCTGGTGCTGAGTCCAGGGTGGGTTAGTTTGTGTAGGTTCTAGGACCCTGTGGGTCTCTCCAATGAACGCTCCTGTGAGGTTGGGAGTTTCTTCTGCTGCCTCAACCCCCACAGGTGTTTTCAGTCAGAGGCTTTGAGGCTTTATTTCCTGGTACTGGAACCCTGGGTTGTGCAGTCTGTCTCGCTCCCTAGTTGTTCCTCCTGGTTTATCGGCACATGAATGTGGGACTGCCCAGTCCGCCAGCTGCCACCTTGCCCACCCTGGTCCTCCAGCCACTGCCTTACCACAAGTCCTCTCTGCCCAGCTGCCCATCTCCACCCCTCCTACTGGTCTGGAAGAATGTTTCTTCTTTAACTCCTTGGTTGTTTGACTTCCATACAGTTTGATTTTCTGTCAGTTCTGTTTTTTTTTTTTTAAATTTGTTGTTGTCCTTGTTTTGGTTGTGCAAGGAGGCACAGTGTGTCTACCTACACCTCCATCTTGGCCAGAAGTCTGGATATGATTTCTTTGGTCAAGGGCCTGTACAACTGGCCCCATCCCATTTAGAACCACCAAACACTCTTCTGGCTCATCTGTAGAAGCAGAATCAGGAAGCAATGTAGATTGTTACCTCCTAACTCAATGTGAAGTTGCCCTTCCACTAAATGCTTAAATAGCTTTCTCAGAAAAGGGCAAAAAGGTGTCATGATGCATTACTTAGTTAACTATTATGCCCTGATGCACAGTGTGCTTATGTTGATTCTTCACTGCATAAAACAAAGAATGTCTGTAAAAAATATTAACTTAATAGAAATCATATTTATTTGGGGGAATTGAACACTTCTGGGCAAAAACAAAGAATGCATTAATAAACCTAACACCAATGACTGCTGTGTAATGTAATTTATATAAAGCTTCCTTTGAATATCTCCCTTTTCTTGACCATTCCCTTCATATACCGATAGTTGACAATTTTGTAGTACCTACAGTTTCTCAGGCACTTTATATACATTGTCTCTAATTCCCACTGAAACCCTAAAAAAGAGGTCTCATTTTCCCCATTCTGCAGATGAGGAAACCAAGGCTCAGAGTTAAGGCATTTTGCCCAGGGCCACGAAGCTGGCACATGATGGAGTCGAGTTTAGAACCTCGGTTTTTCTGAGAGCTCCTAAAGAGCTCTTTGCTCAGTAACATGTCACTGCTCCATCTGCAAGGAATTGGAAATGTTTGATGTATGAATGTAAAGAAAATTTGGATGCTGTAGATTCTGGTTGTGCTTCAATTACTTCTGAAATTTAATAAAACAACGACTAACAGTTAAGCATTGGTCATGCATGTTCACCAGGATCCATTCAGGAATTTCACAAGCTAAGTACTCCCCAATATCCCTTAGAAGAACTGACATCTGGATCATATTGGCAAGTGGGTGCTTTAAACATGAGAGAAAATTAGGAGGAAAATCTAAGACTGGATTGCTTCCACGAGTTCACTCACCAATATCTCCTCTAAGTTTTTTTGTACATATACATATACATATACATATACATATACATATACATAGCTTGTCATCCAACCTTTCTACTCAGTGAACAATGGCTTGTGACCTCCCAGTTAGCAAGTTCACTGGAGAAATATATCAGTTATAATTAATGTTTACCTGAATAAATGTAAATATTTGAAAACACACAACAGTTCCAAGCACATGTGATTTCCATTTTATTTTATGAAACACTAAAAATCCACTTGTCCACCCCATTAATTATAACCCGCTCTCAGCCCTGACCTGTATATAATTCCCTCTGACGTAAATTGGAACAAGGTGTTCAGAATGGAAGCAGCCTATATACCCCAACTGGGCTACAAAATGTCAAGTTCCCGGAGCTTCTCAAAAGTGTAACCTGACATTTTTCTAAGATTAGAGGCAGTTTGTGAATTTAAAAAGAGGGCTTAAAGACTCACCACAGTTAAATCCTCCAGTAACTCCTGAAATATCCAAAGTAAACAGGGCTAAAGGGGCTCTGGGGATACCAAAACCTTACTAGAAGAGAAGAAACACTCTTTAGTAGGTGGTATTTCTTTGCGTAAAATAATGTACATGCACTCAGCCAGAATTAAGAAGAATGCAACAATAAACTTTGAGGCAGGAAGCCCTCTAGAGATCTACAGGAGTCATGAATAGGCCATGCAAAATATTTCTCCTTTTGCTACATGTGAATGATTGAGTTTACACTTCCCATTAATCCTAAATGTTGAAGGCAACAAAGAGAAGGGTTAACTTTTCTAGTAGTACTTTTCTTGACACAATTATAATATGAATTCATTTGTAACACTCCCCCCCAAAGCAAAAGACCTAGAGGAGGATCTAACCACTAAGAAACCACATTTCTAGTAGTAACTTTTCTAGTAGTACCCTTTCTGTACATCTTATCCACAAAAATGAGACCATACTTTACGTTTTGTTTTGCAAGTTGTTTTCTGTTATAATAATATATTGGGTGATTTTTCATGCTCAAATTCTCTTCTGATTTCTCAGGATTAGTCTTGAGTACCTTTTATTACAACTGAGGTGTTACTGCCACTTGCCAAATCAAATAGTCATGTAAGCTGAAGATTTAATAAATATTAAAATAGGGGCAATTTCTTTTTTCCTATTACAATGTGTACTGCCAATGCGAGCGATATTGCCCCCATTGGGGAGAAAATTAGTTCTTGGTGGCAAAAAAATCTTATTATTTTTATGTGTGAAGCACAGGTATATATAAATAGATACACAATATAGTTGCAGTATTAAAATTCCATACAAGGGAATGATTGGAAAAAATGTTGGAAAGATTGTGAAATACTGTGCTATAGCATCAGACTTGTAAATAGTAGTCTTTACATTCTGGAATGGAAAAGATGAATTTTTCCATTTTAAATGTCTCATCTTTATTTTTGACTTTTAAAAAAATATTTTATTTATTTATTTTTAGAGAGGGGAAAGGAGGGAGAAAGAGAGGGAGAGAAACATCAATGTGTGGTTGCTTCTCACACGCCCCGCACTGGGGACCTGGCCTGCAACCCAGGCATGTGTCCTGACTGGGATTCAAACTTGCAACCCTTTGGTTCACAGGCCGGTGCTCAATCCACTGAGCCACACCAGCCAGGGCTAAATGTCTCATCTTTGAATGAATTTCAGCCCATTTCTGAGTTGGAGAAACTGTGATTCCATGAAGGTCTTTAGCAAAGTGATTTTTCTGTGATGTGCCCATGGTCAATACACCTTATTTCTGCCATGTTCTTACTGAAAAGTCAGTGGGGCCTGGGTTAGGACGCATATGTGGGTGAGAAGATGTTTTTAAGACAGATGAACAAGTCATCTCTGAAAGGCCTAGGACGGGTGAATTTGCATTTCAACATTTACCAGGTTCTTGCTCTGTGCTGCCCTCTTGTGCTATCTTGGCCTCCGGCATGCCTCTTCCCAACAACTTCAAGCTGTCCTAAGCTGATGGACCATCTGCCCTCCAGTGTTTCTTGGCACCATGAGGTGACCACAGACAGAAAAGAATACCCAAAGATACAGATGTCCTTGAAGGAAGAAGGAAATATCAGGAGGAAGGAAAAGCTGTAGAGTTTCTCATCTGCCCTTTAGCCCTGGGAGAGAGTGGACCAACTGCCCACAAAGCTATTACTATCATGCACAACATAGCTCACAAGCAAAGCAGCAGTTGAAAGTCTTCATCACCTTCTGCGGTAGGCAGAATTCTGAAAGTAGTAGCCCAAAGATGACTGCCTTAATCCCCAGATGGTATGAACGCGAGCTATCACTGCCCTGATTGTACTGTGTTCTACAGTACAGTTGACAGTAGGGGAGAAAGATGATCCAGATGGACCTGACCTGACCTGACCACATAGACCTTTAGAGGCTGAGACCTTTTTCTACCTGATGGCAGAAGAGAAATTTAGAGAGAGCCTATGTGTGCTAAAGACTCAGTGTGCCGTTGCTGCTTTGAAGATGGAGACGGTCCTGTGAGAGGGAACGCGGGTGGCCCCTAGGAAGAAAGAACGGGCCCCAGCGATCAAAGAAATAGGGACTTCAGTCCTAAAACCACAAGGAAATGAATGCTGCCAATAACCAGAGTCAGTTTGGTAGCAGATTCTTTCCCGAGGATTCCAGATCAGAGACTAGCCCGGCTAACACCTTGAGTTAAGCTTCATAAGACTCAGAGCAGAAAACACAGTGGGCCCCACCCAGGCTTGTGACCTAGAGAGCCATGAGCTAATAAATGGGTATGTTTTTAACCTGTAAGTGTTTGTAGTACTTTGTTACACAGCAACAGTAAACTAATATACGTTCCCTTCTCTATTCTACGATTATACCAGTCATACCAATGAGTGGCATCCTGGCAAAGTCTGCCTCCCAGCACAGACCCTGATCAGTGACAGTTCAAATAAAGTTTCCAGTCTTGGGCCTCTCACCGACCTTCTCGATCCTTTGAGAACTTGTAATCAATCCTGCCACTCAAGTCATAGATCTTGACCCCTGCTCTGATCAACTGTCCCTTAGGAGGATTTTTTTCATCTTCACTTCATGATCAAGTTCGTGGTGCTTCCTGTCTTCCAGCCCTCCGCCACCTGGTTTCCTTAGTGCTTACCATCTTCTCCAGCTCATGCATGCATCTGGTATAGCTCACTCAAATGGCCCTTTACCTGCTTACAACTGTCCTTTCCACATCTAGAACATTTCATCTGCTTCTCTAAGTCCGCATGCCTTCATTTTCCTACAGTGGGCTGCTCAAAGGATTATGTTAGAAGATAAGTGGAAGTGTGAATACTCTTCTATGCCTTAATTTTCCTAAGGTTTCTGTAGGGAAAATAGAAGCAGTGATTAAAGACCCTCTTCCTTCTCTTTGCATCTTTACATCTATGTGATATCTGAACATTGTTGTTGACTTCCACATTTGATTTTTTATCCTGAATTTTCTTATGATCCTACTGAATACAGGTTTTATTTTCCTTCAAATAAACAGGGCTAAATATTTCGATGATAGAACCAAGGGGATGTATGGAGGTTACAGGGAGTAGACCGCATCCCCATGTCCCCCGACTTCTGACTGGAGCTCACATTGGAAAATAAACCCAAAAAGTGTAATATAACATGGCCAACATATTTCAAAGTGTTTTCTTTCTTTTGCATTTCCAGCTCATTACCCAGGAGGTATTGCCAGTGTCTTCGGGGCTGCATCCTGTAGGAGCCACCTAACACCCACTGCTCCTTCATGGATCGGAACATCGGGGACCTTTACTTCCAGATTTATGAGGCATACTTGCTGAAGTTTTCTTTCCGTAAATTACTTGTCATTAAAACGACAATGAATGCCCTAATTAGTCAAGGTAAAGATCCTCTTTCTGGAAGTGCATGAAGTACAGATAAAATATAAAGAAGCATTGTTAGTAGTTAAAAAATATGTGAACTTAATGAATAACTTTGCTGTTAAAATTCAGCAGCCAGGGAAAATGAAAAATTCCCAGGGCTTTAAATGCACAGCCTTGGCAGACTTCTTAATGGCCTGGGTACAAGATATCCATCCATAGCTTCCCAGACTTGAAAATAAAAATGGAAAAAAATACAAAAAAGGAAGTGAAATTAAGTAAAAAAAAGAAAAGAAAAATCTCAAAACTACACAAGGTAACATTATTATACCCTAAATACTCTTTAGAAAATATCTTATTAGCGGATTTTCCATAATTTGCTAAAAAGTCGACGGTTGCAATGTAAGTGTCTCAACAGCTTGGCCTTTAAACATAATTTAGCATTATTTATTGCTTTACATTGTGCACTGGTTTAAGGAATTTAACATGCTTCACAACAACCTGCTGATTAGTTGAATACCTTTCTAAACCATTAGCCTAGACCTGGGGTCTGCAAACTAAAGCCCTCTTCCTGTTTTGTGTGGTCTGAGAGCTACAAATGGTTTTTATATTTTTGAGGGTTGAAATAAGTCAAATCAGTAATAGTTTGCAACCTGTGAAAATTATATGAAATTCAAATCTCAGTGTCTATAAACAGGGCATTTTTTTTTTTTGGAGTAGAGTCACCTCCAATTGCTTACCTATAGTTTATGGCTAAGTTGAGCAGTTTTGACAGAGATTGGATAGCCCAGAAAGTCCCAAACATTTACTATCTGACCCTTTATGAAGAAGTTTTCTGACCCCTTGCTTAGATTTATATGGTACGAGAATGGTGCAAACAGCTTGCGACTTTGCCCCCTGAGAGCGTGGAGGTGTCCATAGATCCTGGAAGTCTGACAACCTAGCTCTCAGTACTGTGCTTGTTACACTTTCACTTCCTTCCTTTTCCCTAATTCCTGGGGCTTAGGAAGGAGGGAAGCCACCAACAGCAGAGCACACCTCCGTTCTCTATGGCTGCAGGACAGTTGTGCTTGCTCCCTTTAGAGATGGAACAGGAGTATATTAATCTGCAATAAAATCAGCAAGTGGTGCCTGGCTTTTTAACCACAAAGGACTCCCCACCTTTTTAACTGCTGGGAGTGTGCTTATCATTGTACAAAAGAGCTTTACTAAAATATAATCCACATATTACAAACCCATCCATTTAGAGTGTATAATTCAGTGGTTTTCAGTGTGTTTACAGAGCTGTGCACCCATTACTATTAGTTAATTCCAGAACATTTTCATCATCCAAAAAAGAAACGCCACACACATTAACAGTCACTCCTTTCCTCCTCCCAGTTCCTGGCAATCACCAATGTCCTTTCTGTTTCTATGAAATATGCTTTTTCTGGGCATTTCCTATAAACAGATCTTTCAATATGCAGCCCTTTATGGCTGGCTTCTCTCACTTAATATTTTTTAAAACCTCTTTGCTTTTAACTTCACAAATCCCCAGGTTGAGAAGTATCTGATGAAAATAATCACTTAAGAATAATGACTACACAATTTCCCTTGAGTTTTTCAAAATAGTAGAAAATAGCCAGTGAATTGTTTTTCTTATAGTCCACAGAGACACACAAGAGTCTGAGCAACGCCACCATACGTTCATGCCATCACTTACTCAGCAAATATCATAGAGTGCCTGGTATGTGCCATGTACCATCAAGACGGGGAACAAGACAGACACGCCTTTCAGATCTAGCTCTTCATAAACCTCACTTTTTGTTAGACCCTGGCTTGATGTGTCAACCTCTAAACATCATGGTGCCAACACATTATATGTATTTTCCACAGCTCTAGTCTTTTATGTGAAAATGATGCAATTTTTTAAGATGTTCAAGATAATTTAAGTTGCCTGCAACTTTCCAGCTATCTGAAGAAAGCTGATTCTTAGTCCTCTTCTTTTCCTACTTATCTACCCCTTATTTCCTTCTCTTCCATCTTAGGACTCCTTTATTTGATTAATGTTTTCAATGCTATAACATATATATACCAAGATACTGTGATTATCTAGAGAGTACCAGGCAGGGAAAGCAAACAAAATTCAAACCTTATTCGTTAATGATTTTTTTCTTAGTACCTAGATGCCTGCCATCGTGTTACTGCTCACTCACTCGCAAAGACTCAGAGTCTCCATTCCAGAAGTGAGGCAGGCAAAATCCCTATAATCCAGGCAGTGAGAGTTTAAAATAGTGGCTTTAATATCACTGGGTATTAGAAGCTGAACGGTATCTCCTTCCTCCCATCAGGTGAGTCTCTCCCACGGACAGATCATTTAACTGTTGGACATTTGTACTTACTAACATTGCTTGATCCTAAAGGATAGAGTCCAAATCAAACACATCTGGGCATATTTAACCTGGAAAATTGCCCCCAGAAGGCCCTGTTAGCTTTGTCTTTGAAGTGCTGTCAGAGAACAGAATAACCGCACATGTTCTGTGCTAGGTAGAGGGGGCCAAACATGGGTAAAAGCAATAGGGAGAAATAGAGAGATTTTATCTAAGGATAAACTTGTTCCTACAAACAATGTCCTAAATCAGATAGGGCCTTGGGATAATCCCCCGTGCACTGGTATTCCTGGGGCCATTAGAAAGAGGGTGCAGCTGACATTATAGGAATTCAAACAGGACAAGGTACGAAGAAATGAACCAAAGACCTCTGACTCCCAGCGTGACATAGTCTGTGGCAAGGATGGTGATAAGGGACCCAGTTGGGGAGATTTGTAATTTAAAGCAGCTATGATGGCTCAACTCCAAAGAACGGTATGTTTTTGAAAGTGATAAGATGACACCTCAATGTCAATAGTAACAGAATTTTTAAGGTATTTATGCAGCAATTCAGCAGATCAAAAAGGAAAGCATTAGTAAACATTTATAGGTAGTTAGAGATTTTTAACCTATCCAGGTATTTAATACTATGTCCTTTTTTTAAAGGTAGTTTTATAAATTAAAAAATCTTTTTTATAAAGATAAAGGAATTTGGGATTTAAAAGAAAAAATATATATCATATACATAAAACTCAATGGTAAATACTCTTTATATATGGATTCTTTTTTTTTAAGATTTTATTTATTTACTTCTAGAGAGGGAAGGGAGGGAGATAGAGACAGAGAGAGAGAGAGAAACATCCATGTGCGGTTGCTGGGGGTCATGGCCTGCAACCCAGGCATGTGCCCTGACTGGGAATCAAACCTGCGACACTTTGGTTCGTAGCCCGCGCTCAATCCACTGAGCTACGCCAGCCAGGTCCAGGCAGTTTATAAATCTCTATTCCTGAGGAAGAAAGACTTCACTTTGGATTGACTCAGCATTCCTAGTGGATTTGTATTACAATTCAATGGGCAATTATATTCAGGGCCATTATAGCTGTGAATTAATGACAACTATGTCCAAATTCCAGCACCCTGTAACAACTTTTTTATTATTATGAATAAAATGAGGTAAGGGTGAAAAGCAAAAGTAGAATTTAAATTGTATAACTAATATAGAAATATTTAGTTTTTACATTAAGTTGTAGCTCATTCTTGTTTCAGGTAATTTGTAATTTATATGTAAATATAAGATATATATTTTAATTCTAATTATCAATAAGAATATGCTGTTTACAGTATTCCAAACAATAATATTTACCCTCCTTTTAATTCTAAAAGAGAAACATATAGTTATATAATACATTAAGCTATAACAAACATAAAGGATAATGTTTTTACCCTGTCAATATAATTTAAGGTAAAAACATGTAGTTTTTTATGATAAAATAATAATTATTTTTACCATATAATTTAAATTTTAAAAACTGATTATATTTTTTGCCTCTTTTAGAATTCTTCAAATGTCTTAAAATCTCTACCATTAGAGAATTCAGTGAAACAAGCTATATCCAGGACAAGATCAAGTATTGTGCCAATTTATCTATAAAATTCTCTGTGCATATGCAGATACACCTCATTTAATAAAGGTGTTTTATTATCTATTTAATTTCTTATCTGTTGAAATAATCATAATATACAACTACCAACACAAAATACAATAAAACAAATTAAATTCATCTTTTAAAGTAGTGAGCACAAGCTCTTTAATAAACAAGGGCTGATATCTTTTTCCATTAACCTGTAATCTTCAACATAGCCATAATCTACAACAGGAAATTTTTTTTAAAGATTTATTTATTTATTTTCAGAGAGGGAAGGGAGGGGAGAGAGAGAGACAGAGAGAGAGAGAGAAACACCAATGTGGGGTTGCTGGGGGCCACGGCCTGCAACCCAGGCATGTGCCCTGACTGGGAATCGAACCTGCGATGCTTTGGTTTGCAGACCGTGCTCAATCCACTGAGCTACGCCAGCCGAGGCCTACAACAGCAAATTTAAAGAGACTGTGGTATTTAACAAAAGTGACCAGGTGGGCACCCAAACCTGCCTCTCGGTTAGGAGATGCTCATCAAGTTTCTGTGACCCAGTGAACTACCTTGAAGCATGAGATTCTCTTTTTCTTCTACCTGGACTAGTGATCCTCAAAAGGGTTGTGGGGGTGTTACTTTGCTCCCAGTGGGTATTTGGCAATGTCTGGAGACATTTTTGGTTGTCAAAACCTAGGGGGGGGGATTTGCTACCAGTGTCTAGTGGTTAGAGGTCAGAAATGCCACTAAACATCCTTTGATGCACAGGACAGCCCCCACAAAGAATTATCTAACTACAAATTTCAATAAGGCCAAGGCTCTGAAACCCTGATCTGGAAGAGTCTAGATTGGGTGTTGGGGAACATTTAGGACGAAAGCCCAAAGAGCCTGTGAATGTGTGTTTGTGTATATATACCCATCTATACATAATTTGACAATGGAGATAGATCACGTTCCTATTTAACGTATGCAAATGCATAGGTAGGGAACATGTTTGGGAAGAAAGAAGTTTTGAAAAGTTTGGGGAAGTTTTGGGAAGAGAGAAGTTTTAAATAGTTTTGGCAATTCTTCCTGATATTAAATGTGTCTCTTCCCCAAAGTGAATATGCATGAAGTGTGGGTCTGCCATGTCTTGAGTAAGTTATCAATTCTCTGTGTTTCTTAGAGTATAAACTGAAGGCCAGTCTAATGTTTAAAGACATATTTTGCAAAACGCTACTCATTTTTTCATCAATATTTTATCGAGGGCTCAACTGAAGACACGACAATCACAGGGAATTTTGACAATTCAGTCATGCACCAAGATAGGCTCATTTGGGTGTGGGAATTTTACCTGGGAGGTATTGAACACACCTATATTGGATTATGAAGTATTTCTTTACATCTTAAAAGAAAATACAAATGAGATACCACTACACACTTACCAGAATGGCTAAAATAAAAATGGCGACAATACCCAACGCTGAGGAGGATGCAGAGAAACTGGATCACTGATACATTGCTAGTGAGAAAGTACAGTGGTTGAACCACTCTGGAAAACTGGTGAGCAGTGTATTACAAAGTAAATGCACACTTCACGCATCTCATTGACGGACACGATCACTTATCATACCACAATCTCACTCCTGGGCATTTATCCCAGAGAAGTAGAAACTTATAATCACACAAAGTCCTGCAGAAATATTTATAACAATTTTATTATAATAGCCCTAACTAGAAACAACCCAAATATCCTTCAACAGGTTGAAGAGTTAAACTGTAATATAGCCATACCATGGAACATTACTCAGTAATGAAAAAGATCAAACTACTGACACATGCAACAACCTGGATGAACCTCCAGAGCATTATGCTGAGTAAAAAAAAATGCCAAACTCAAAAGATTGTATACTGCATGATTACATTTATACACTATTCTTTTTTTTTTAAAGATTGTTTATTTATTTTTAGAGAGGGCAGAGAGGAAGATAGAGAGAGAGAAACATGAATGTGCGGTTGCTGGGGGTTATGGCCTGCAACCCAGGCATGTACCCTGGCTGGGAATCGAACCTGGGACACTTTGGTTCCCAGCCTGCACTCAATCCACTGAGCTACACCAGCCAGGGCTATACACTATTCTTGAAGTTACAAAATTATAGAGATGAAGAACAGGTTACTGGCTGTCAGTGGTTAAGGATGGGGGACAGGGGTGGGTGAAGGGTACATGGACTCTTCTTATACCTACTTTTACAACTTCTCCTGGATCTATAAGTATTTCAAAATGTAAACGACATTTTTAAAACCATATTTTTATACCAACAGAACGCTGGGAAACAAGAGCATCCAAGTGGCTACATTTACAGTTGTAGAGTTTGTCAATGTTATGTTATCAGCTCACAGTCTGTGCTGGGCTTGTATAGACCAGTGTCAGAAATAATCCTGCTGATAAGTCAGTTTAGAGAGAATCCCTCACCCTTGATATTTGATCACCTTGGCCCACCTTTAGTAACAATCTTATTAAGTTGGTTTAGCAAGGCGCCTCCTACCCTTGATGTCTCCTTTTAGTAATTGTCCATCACTCCATACATTCCTGGCTGTCTGTGCTGTATTCAGGAATTGAGTTAGATCTCTCTCCCCTATTTCTATTGGATTAGTCCTGAATAAAGTCTTCCTTACTGTTTTTTTCCCTTTTTATTGAATGTATTGGAGTGACATTGGCACACAAAATTATATAGGTTTCAGGAGCCCAAGTCTACAGCATATCTCTGTATACTGTACTGTGTGTTTATCACCCCAACTCAAGTCTTTGTCCATCACCATTTAGCCCCCCATACCCTCCTTTACCTCTCCCCATCATTCTCCCCCAACCCCAGCAATCTCCACACTGCTGTCCATGCCTATGAGTTTTTTCTCCTTTTCTCCCCTTTTTTCCTCAATTCTTCCACCTCCTCAGCCACCTGACACCTCCCCCCTCAAACCCTGGAGCTGTCAACCTGTTCTCTGTCTATGGGTCTGTCACTATTTTGTTTGATTTCATTTTGTTCATTAAATTCCACATATAAGTAAAATCATATAGTACTTGTCTTTCTCTGACTGGCTTATTTCACTTAGCATAATGCCCTCCAGGTTCATCCATGCTATTGCAAAGAGTAAGGTTTCCTTCTTTTTCACAATCAAGTGGTACTCCATTGTAGAAATGTACCACAGCTTTTTTTATCTACTCATCTGCTGATGGGCACTTGGGCTGCTTCTAGTTCTTGGCTGTTGTAAATAACGCTGCAATGAACACAGGGGTGCTTATATTCTTTTGAATTAGTGTTTTGGGTTTCTTAAGATACACTCCCAGAAGTGGAATAACTGGGTCATAAAGCAATTCCATTTTTAATTTTTTTGAGGTATCAAGTGTCAGAATAATTGTTTTCTTTAACACATGAAAACTAATGGCAAGTGATCATGTCCATCAATGAGATTTGGTGTTGTTTTAGCATACTAGGAGACTTTGCTGTCATACAAAAGTATACTTTTAGTAACAAGTTACTGGTTCTTCATACTTTACAGGGATATTTATATATATACATATATACACAAATATACCAAAGGAACCCAAAACATTAATTCAAAAGAATATAAGCACCCCTATGTTCATTGCAGTGTTATTTACAATCACCAGGATATGGAAGCAGACCAAGTATCCATCAGTAGATGAGTGGATAAAACAACTATGGGACATTTACACAATGGAATTCTATGCAGCCATAAAAAAGAAGAAAATTTTACCCTTTGCAACAGTATGGATGGACCTGGAAAACATTACACTAAGTGAAATCAGCCAGTCAGAGAAAGACAAATACCATATGATTTCCCTCGTATGTGGAATCTAGTGAACAAACTGAACTAACAAGCAAAACAGAGACAGACTCATAGATGGAGAACAGATGACAGCTAGTCAGGGGGTTAGGGGGTGGAGGGATTGAGCAAAAAGGAAAAAAGACTCATGAACATAAACAACAGTGTGGTGATTGCTGGGAGGAGTGGGGTATAAGGGGACTAAATAGTAATGGGAAAAATAACGTGATGAGTTACATATAAAAAACCAAATATATATATGCATTTGTGCATGCATGTACACAAACACATACATATCTGTCTGAAGAGATGCCTTTAGATCATTATATCCATGTAATACATTGCTCCACCGTGTACACAGGTGTGTAGATATGCATGCCTATGTGTATGGGGGAGTGTGTATTCATTCAGAGGCTAACAAGCGAAAATGTCCCTAAAACCCAGCTTCTCGGAAACCTTAAATTGTTTCCAGAAAAAGAGAAGATAACCTAACAACATTTCTTAATGCCTGATATGTAACTAATATTCTGTTAAGTGCTTTATACTTAATTTTTATGCACAGTTCTTCATTTAATAATCATATAAACCCTATGGGTTAGTGATAGCATTTCCATTTTTTTAAAGATTTATTTATTTATTTTTAGAGAGGGGAGGGAGAAAGAGAGAGAGAGACATCAATGTGTGGTTGCTGGGGGCCGTGGCCTGCAACCCAGGCATGTACCTTGGCTGGGAATCGAACCTGCGATGCTTTGGTTCACAGCCCGCGCTCCATCCACTGAGCTATGCCAGCCAGGGCTGCATTTCCATTTTATAGGCAAGAAAACTTGGAGAGCTAAAGGAATCAACCCAATGTCACAAAGCTAGAAAGTGAGTCATCAGCATCCTCACCCAAGGGGTGTCTGATAATAATGCTTTCAAATATACTGCCTGGAGTGATTCTCTTATCTAAACAGTAATTTTATCACTGTCAAAATAATGTCAAACACCATTGTACCAGACCTGGCATTTTCTTTTCTTTTTTTTTTCTTCTTAAAGAAAGGTACTTTTGTTCCAATGAAAACTTAATCAGAAGCTCAATATTTTGGAAGAGTCAAAAAGCAGAATAAAACACCCAGCTCTTCTTGTTGAAATGGTAGGGCACTGGAGGATGGCTCTTGCTCCCTCACGTCTCCCCTCTTCCCGTGTCTGAACAAAATCACTCTCCTCCTGCCCCATGAGGTTCTCTTCCATGGAACTCTTAGGGCTCCGAGGAGCAAAGGTTTAAAGATACTTCACGGGACTACTACTGGGAGAAAATTCTCCATGAATTCCTACTATTTTGCATATCTTTTTTTTAAGATTTTATTTATTTATTTTTAGAGAGGGAAGGGAGGGAGAGAGAGAGAGAGAGAGAGAGAGAGAGAGAGAGAGAGAGAGAGAGAGAGAGAGAGAGGGAGAGAATCATCAATGTGTGGTTGCTGGGGGTTATGGCCTGCAACCCAGGCATGTACCCTGGCTGGGAATCGAACCTGGGACACTTTGGTTCCCAGCCCACGCTCCATCCACTGAGCTACACCAGCCAGGGCTATTTTGCATATCTTACGAGCAGAGACACTGGCAGCCTTTGTTCCAGACTACCTCTTCAAGGATTTTTGTCTAGTGAATAGTCTTGGAAAAAAGAGATAGCATCTCTCTCCCTAGAGCAATGGGCAGGTGTGCTTACTGTCCATTATAAGAGATTCGGGTTCTCTCAGCTCAGGATCTATCCATACCTGTGAGGCAAGCCCACCACCCACACATCTACCTGTGCTGCCCTGTTGGCCTTAGGAGGCAAAGAGAACCAATGTGAATACGAATCTCATGCTACTTGTGCTATCAGTGATTAGGTGCTTTGTCTATGGCCAGGAGTCTCATGTCTTCTGCCAATGGCCAAAAAACCGTAGCGGGCCAAATGGTTGGCTTGCAAGTACGGTAAAGTCTCATACCATTCACAATTCTTGATAACCACCAATCTATAACTTATTTAACACACACTGACATAGAACTTACTCTGTATCTGGTGCTATGCCAAGTGGTGGACAAATACTAACTCTTTGACTCTTCTCACTAACTCTATAATATAGGTGCTGTGACTATTATTTTCATTTTACAGGGGAATTGCACATGATTAAGTAGTTAGATCAGTCTCATAAAATGATAAGTACTTGTTATGCATACTTATAAACACTAAATGATTTTCCTTATGAAAATAAAGAACATACATTGAAATCTCAAGACCCATGCCACTGTTCTCCTCTAGTTCGTCTTAATCATGAAGCCTCAGTCTTTAAGAAGGCTCATACAGAACCACCCAAATATGCAGCAATATTACAATTGCTCTTATAAATGATGCACCTTGACATTTGCTTTCTGGGAGGAGAAGTAGATACTATTCTCTTAAAGACGTTCCAGGATCTTGAGTATTTTAAGTGGAACCTCTTACTTCCTTAGAAAGTGGTCGTGATTCCAACAAACTGAGCACTAATAACAGAAGCATCCTCCTAGAATTAGACCCTCAGGAGCAAGCTTTCAACACTTGGGAGGGTAGTTTTGCTTTATAAAGCTCAGCCCCTTGATATTCACTATCTAAAGAGTAGTATAGAAAGTGACGAACAGACCTAGAAATCTAGACTCTTGCATGAATGTCTACTGTGAAACAAGCTCCACTTCCATTCATATAAAATTTTTAGAATTAGCTATATTACTACAGAAGTCCCTTTTGGATTATCTGCATGAGACTTGGGGACAGTCAACAGGATATAGCTCTTTGGTGAATGATTATAAAGATAGATAGCCTAAAAAAATGAGTATCAAGAACAACCTGAAAGAGAGAATGTGAACAGATACTGCACAGGCCTTTATATATGTATACCCATAAGAAATGCAAGTGGCCTTTATATATGTACAAACATGCTCAACATCACTTAGAAGAGAAATGTACAGCTACACAGTGGAACCGTTTTTCATGTATTAGTAAGCAAAGATGTACAAGTTGGACAATGCACTCTTGGGGAGGCTCTGTCTGGGGAAGCAGTCACTGGGTAGGCAATTTTACTTATTAATCAAAATGAGAAACTGCATGCACCCTTTGACCCAGCACCCCCACTTCTGGGATTTATAATACAGACACACCTGCCCCCACACAAACTGGTGAATGCACGAAGCTTTTCTATGCGCATTGTTTTCATGACAAAAATTGCACACAACCCATGTGTCCAGTAGGGGGAGGGTCAGATAAATTATGGTTCACTGTCACACTGGAATGCTATGCAGTTTTTCTTAAAGGAGGGGGGAAGCTCTATGTACTGTTATGGAAAGATCACCTGGATATATTATAAAATGGCAAAATAGGGTGCAAATACTGTATATGGAAGGCCACTATCTATACAAGATAAAGGAACTGTGTTTGTATCTGCCTACAACAATCAGAAAAATTTCTAGAGTCTGCTGTCAATATATATACGCCTATTGTCACTATAGGAGACGTATAGTGTATTTCACAACTTTGGGCAACTTAGATATGGCAATGTTTCTAAACCAATTAGGGATTCCAGAAATCCTCTAAAAAGTTTTTTTTCAGGATACTAGTATTCAAATTAGCATAAGGATCAGACATGGAATACAATACTGAGTTGACTCAAACGTCTGAACCTCCTAGGAACACAGGACTTGTGCCTATCCCAATTACTTTCTTACTGTTTGTTAAAATGATCCACAGCTAATCAGCAATTTACCCGGTTCAAATTCAGTTAGTTTAGTAGTGATTTGAAGGAGACACTCCCTTGTTAGGTTTTCCGCATTCAGGCAGGGGATTGGAAAAGTAGCTAACAACAAAGGGATTTAATTAGAAAACAGGAGCAAATGGTCGATTTTTGAGGAGGAACCACAAATACACATTCCGTAGACTTTTGTCTGATTACATTTGTTAATAAGGAATGCTCAAACACGTGCACCAAAAACTATTCAAGGTCTTTTAGTAGCAAATTATACTTGTAAATTCGGTGTAAGTTGATCACTGGAAGAACTCGCACTCTTTGAAGATTTGAAATCATAAATGTGTGAAAGAATTAAATGGTTCTTTTCCCTGGTGATATAAAGCATTAAGCAGCCAAAAAGATGTTTTTGAAATCAACTGAGGAAATAATTCATTTAGAAAATTATTCCATAAAAATATTAAATAGGAAAAATATGTCGGGCTAGTTTCTACTGGATAAATAAAGAAGCAATATGCAATGGGCAAACTTAAGGATAATAAGCTGGGAGATGTCCCATCAACCTCATCGGCATATTTTGCTTTTTTTTTTTCTTTTTCAACTATGGCAGTCTTAGGCACAGTAATCTATTCTATCCCCATAAGACAAAGAAAGGATGACTAATTCTGAAGAGCAGCAAACTGGCTGGCCTTTTGGAGCTTTCAAGAGGGCAGTGGCTCTCAATCAAAAAGAAATGAAGGTCTTTGAAGACTGCATCTTAGACTGTTTTGTTAATACACAAATTCTTCTCTATTGTGCAGAAGACTGGTTTCAAAAGGGAAGTGCAAGTCAATGAAAATGAGTTTGGCTTCTTGGAGGTCAGAACTAAATATACAAAACTCATAAAACGCTGCTAAAATAAACAAGAATGTGAAATTGCTCATCCTTAGGGATGATGTAACTAACACTGACATAATTTCCAAGCAGAAAGGCAAAACTAGGTCAAAGCACATTGGCCTAACATAATAAGCATTTCTGCTCCCAGAATTTGACCATGTAGGCTGTGTCTGCAGGCATTAATGTCTTCTGTTATCAATGTTCGGGGCTGTCACAAACAATTCACGTCTCATCACTCTCTTTGTTAGTTAAACCAAAACAATGTAGTTTACATGTGAACCATTCCGTTCTGACAGCTGAAATGTTAGAAAGGGGAAATGTTGAAAATATTCAGAAAGTGTCTCCTCCGGGCTGAGAAGCATTAAGCAATAAATATTCATTATTTAATAGTCTACTATCATGTCTTTCTCTATCCGGAAAGCCATTCCCATCTCAATCAGTTAGTGTAACTCTTTTTCTGTCTTTCACTCAGAGCCATATAAAAAGGGCAGCAGCATCAATCTCTTTAGAAAGCCACTTTAAATTACACAATTTAAAAGTGAAAAAAAAAATCCCCTCAAGTGAGTCATTCACTGAACAGCCAGTTTTTCTATTCTGCTTTCCCCATATGTTGACTAAAATGACTCACACTTTCTTCTTCCTTCTATTTGTTCCATTTAACTTCTCTGCACTATTTCCAGAAAGCATAGGTGATTTAATCTGTAGAGAAAAGGACTCATCTCACTCCTTAAATTTTCTTCTGTATGAACATAATCCTCCTAGTTTTTACTCTCTGCCATTTTCACACTTATCTAAAAGCAGAGAATACATAGACAAAAGAAGCACAAAACTCACATCCAAGACTATTTGGCTCCTTGGATTTTTCAGATGGTATTCTCTCCTAAAGGTGATTGGTCTTTCCTGACTCCTGCCTCATTATAAACCATCAATCCATTTGAACTGTCTTGGAATTTATTAGCACATTAAATAAGCAGGTAACTAAACAGATACTAAACCTTTAACTAGTACTCTGTCTTAATTCTTAATTCATCTCCTATAGAAGACTTGATCTGGCGCAAATAAATAGATTTCTAATATTTGGTGATGCCTTCCATTGACATACTGCTTTAACTACCCATTCATCTAGTTATTGGTAACTCAGCAGGGCATTGGATGAATTCCATTTGTCCACAAACAGCTTCTTCCCTCTTAATTGTTTGGAGAAGACCACTTCAAAATGCATACAACTGAAGCCACATTCCGCAACTTGACATGTGACAGATAATATCATCTAACTCGTGGACCCTTTGAAAATGTATTAGTCCTGTTGTCTCCATAAACGATTAAATGTCTCAGAAACTTTTTTATTTCATCATTGTGACCATAACTCTCACATGGTCTGTCACACCCAGAAGCCGTGAAAATGTTTTGTCCAGCATATGTCTTGAATTTTACTGCAGAAAATGTGGCCGCCATATGCATGGCGAGTGGAAGACTTCAGTCTTCTAGAAACAATCTCTTCGTTGCTGAGTGACCTTAGACATGCCCCTTACCTGGCAAAATAAACCAGATGCACATGGGCCAAAGGCCTAAAACATCAGGTTGGGCTCAATAACAGTAAACAGAAGATTCTATCTTTGCTTTAAGGCTTTGAGCTACTGGAACGCACATCCCGTTTCTTAACCATTTCTGTAGCTACATCCTGCGGAATATAAGCCAAGCTGCCTGCCATGCTCTGGGTCGTATCCTCACCCAGAACACGAATGAACAGAGGAGATGGTTAAGCAATTACAATATATTTTAATTCTTCTCTATTTTCAATTTATTTAGTCCTCGCTACTCTCCCAAGCTTTCAAATGACCTTTCTTCCTCATATCCCCTCTGATCTTAAGAAGCGTTTTCCATTCTCTTTCCTGCTAAACTTCATCCAGCATGTGCCTGCAAAATATTTAGTGATTCTTATTGTGTGCCCGGCACTGCGCTTGGACATGGGGATTTAAAGGTAATTAAGATGTAAGTTTTGTTCTTGACTAACTCAGTCCCAAGATAGGCAAAAGATTAACTGGAAATGCATATACCACTTCAATTACTTGTGTGGATAAGAAGAGGCTCCAGCCATTTCCTTTCCATGTATTCTAATCCAAAGAGACAGTGTTCAGCTTGTTCAGCTTACAAAGGGTGTACTTACAAACAATCCAAACCCCCAAATGCCATCACTCCCCTCACATGGTCAGCCCCCTGTGGTTCTCTGGCTGTCATTCACAAAGACCCCAGTGAATCCAGAAGTTCAGGCAGGATGCTGAGAAACAAAAAACAAGTGAACAGGTCTGACCCCACTGGCAGACACACCAGCAAGTGTTGCCTGCCAAAGGCACGACCTTCCCCACACATAATGTCCCTAAAAGGGCAATCATGATCTTTGCAGCTTCAGGCTCTACTACCCGCTATTTTCCCACTCAGAGATTCATCCTAAGGGTTAAAGGGCTAAGAGTCGTGAGCTTTAGCTCATCCATGTTGCTTCTCTCCCAACATCTGGGTTGTCTAGAGGAAAAGGAATGTGGGTTGGGAGTGGAGGAGGAAAGGGTGGACAATGACAAAAACCCAAGTCACTGTATATTAAGTTAGGACTGAGAGAGACACTCCAGTAGAACCCAGAAGATATTGGAAGGATGGAGAATGAAAGGTGAAAACTACTACTAACTTTTCCCATTTCAAATATTGCCAAGGTTGGCCTGTTACCAAAAGTATGACAACTCTCTGTCCTTCTGTGTTCCATCACTTGTGACATGGAGGCATGGACTCAAAACTCCGCACTGAATCTGTCATTAATCAGATTGGCTATTTTTGTAAATAGTGTTTTGAGGTTGGCTCAAATCATCGCATCAGTTCTTACTGGAGAATGTTCCGGCTTTCAAACAATAAACTCTTAAAGTAGAATGCATTCTTAGATTGGAAACTTTCTATGAGTGATTTTTCTCTATTAAGGGCAATTATTTAAATGACTATTTAGTAATTATGATACATTTAACTAGGAATTCATGAATTGATACAAATTAATTTGGCTAAAACTAACTAAATTTCGCAGTTACAAATAATTTCAAGTCTACTAAGTTCAGTCAAGTTTTGGCTATGATCAATTTACCCAGCAAATTCTTATAGACACATAGTTATTAATAAGTAGGCATTCTTCCCATGAATAACTTACACTGTGCTATTGGTACAATAAACTACATACTAGATCCTCAAAAGCTTTTTGAGGGGAGGGACCATATCAAAATCACTTTTGTCGCCTAAAAGTTGCCTGGCTAAATGATAACAATCATTTAAAGTAGCTTTATTGAATGAACTAAGGAATATATTGATCCTTGAATGATAAGAGAAATGAAGGAGAACCTTTGCATTATATTCACCATTAACAGCTGACTGTATGTATATAAAATTTTGAAAGCCATTTGTGCTACAAATAATCAGCACCTCTCTCATTTTATTTTTGCCTTCTTTACTCAGAACTTCTATTTTACAGCACAAAGAAGATAAGTTCTTACGTGTTTTTTTTTTGTTGGTTTGTTTTTAGGAAAGTCCCCTCTAAGAATTTTTTCAGCATTTCCCATTTCTGAGCTCCTGATATTCTGTGTCAACAGAATATTTTCCTGGAGGGAAAAAGTCTTGTGGATTTGGAGGGGTTCCTAATATTTGTCCTTTTGTTTAAAGAAATTTCTAAAGCATGACACTTCATAAAACTGGGCAAAAATCCTCCTAGTTTTTTCATGTGAAATAAAAGTTGATAATGAGCCAGAGAGAGTCGTGTTAATAAACTGTCCCATATCTAAATGGAGATTGGATTCCAGTTTGACCCGCCTTTCCAGCCCTTTCTTTAATGACGGAGTATTTGATATTCTCTCCCTCGAATGAACTTGTTTTTATCGTGGCTTTGGTCACAAGATTAAAGAATGGCTAACTAATTGTTCGAAATAAGCAGAGCAGTTCCCTCGTACTCGGATGCCTCCCAGAAGTGGCGTCCAACTGCCTGGCCTTCCATTATAGACACTTCAAGCCTGACCTCTGCAGGTGGAGAACTGAAATACACACCAACCAATCGGATCGTGGTCGTTTCTCTTTAAAATGCCACCAAGTTGAAAATGCAAACACTCCGATTAAGTACAATAGGGATAGTGATATAATATGTTGGACTTCCCTTTCATTTTATAAGTTGCTTTTTGAAAATGGCAACCACTTGATTAAAAGGCATTTAAGGTACATCTGCAAAATACTCGGGTTATGGTCAGTCATTAATTCTTCTTGCCCATCAAGAAAAATACAAATGATTTAGATCAACTGGGATCATCAAATAATGTGGGTTTTAAAATGTCCCGATCGGCTCCACCTTTTTCTAATTAAAAAAAAAATTACTCTTTGTCCAGTGACCAAATCCCTTCCCCTCCTTCACCAATGCACAGCCCAGGTTGCCATAGCTACCTTGGATGTCTATTTACCACACAAGGGATCAAAGCCTTGAGACATCTACATACACGCTTAGCCCTAAAACTTGCTGGAATGTCTGTGGATAACATGCAACTACCAATTACAGGATTTGCTTGCAGCCTATGTGGTCCACAGACAAGCGAACTACTAATGTAGGTCATAACAAATGGCAAGAAAAGGATAACTCAAAAAATATTTCAAGTCAACCAATAAGGATCTTTAACCTGACAGCAAGTCTTGTGATTATAACATCCCCTGCAAAGGAGAGATAGCAGGGAAGAAATGGACATTCTATTGTGTAGTAAAGATACCGGACCCCCACACCACATGCAAAAACTTAATCTGCCGAAAGGGAACATTTCTCAAACACATATTTGAAATTCCGGTTTGTTACGATATCTTTCTATTTGATGTCATAAAAGCTGCCTGATCTCAATGCTGGGACGAATGAGAACGGAAATGCCTTTTCAACTTTTACAGGCTTGACTTTGAAATGAAGCAAATCATAAAATATACTTGGGATACTACGTGTTGGTTACAGAGTAAGAAGCAGGACATGCAGGAGAGTTCTGTTTTAATCCCTAGACTATCCCTGGGTGATTCCAAGGCTGCCCGGGTAGTTTGTTTTTCTGGGTGGGTATTATACACCCTCAGACTTGCACCCAACTTGCTGTGTATCTTTATCCTTCACCTTTCTTTGACTTCACCTCACCAGTTTGTTCAATGAGGATCAAATTGCCACCTCGTTCTCTCCTGGGGATGTGGTGGAGAATAAATAGATTGTGTTTGTAAAGGACTTTCTAATCCTCAAAGGAAAGATTAATACAAAGACATTCATTATTAAACCAGATGTCCTTGGGCATTTTAATTCCAATCTAAAGAATGCAAACCAGGCTAAGCAAACTAAGTCTCAGTTTCCTTATAATGGCACCAATCCTGTCCTTGCAAGAATTTAGCAGCTGCACTGGGTAGCTACCTTCTTTTTCCCTTCACACTATAAGGCAACTGCAGCGATTTGCTTGAGTCCATTAGAAATAGGGCGCGCACCTTCTTCTCTTGGTGTAGTTTGTAAAGTCATCAGGATACTAAAAAGACAAAATGTGTCTGGTAGGCAATTTTGTCTAAAGAACCTGTTTTTTTTTTCCCCCCAGATCGAGAAAGAATTATTTGTTCTTCTCATGTATACGGACAATGGGTGGCGTGCTATTTGGAGAGGATATTTGCAGTTGTGGGAATGCCACAGGCAAACCTGTTGTTTTTGGCTGGGCTTCTAGAACAGGTGGCCGAGCCTTTCCCTTTGCCGAGGGAACATGGCAAATTCCTTCCCAAGGAAGTTGCAGGAAAGTTTCCCACTTAGGATCAGAGTACAGAAAAAAGTTGGCCCGCACTTGAAAATGACTTCCTGAAAAGGGCAAATCAGGTTTATGCTTTTCTGTTGGCCTAACGTGGCATGACCTTAGGAACGTTCAAAGAACACGACACCCTCTATACCACTCTTGCTCTGCCAACCTGGCAGGAGGTAAAACCCTTGTGAATCTCATCATCCATCAAGCAGTTTTCTAATTCTGCTGTTTCTGGCTATGTACTGTGGCTAGTCGGTGCACCGTGGTAGTCAGTGCCAAGGGTCTCGGCTACCGCGCCATTGTTCGGCATTTGTGTAGCTCTAGGGACCGATCACTCCTCAGTGGACAGATTGGATTTCATTGCTGAGCTGATGACACACGGACCTGTTTGAGAGTTAACCCTGTGAGTCCAGTGGGGCTGCGGGGCTGAGCTGACACATTGGCTGGTAGGTGTGATCCACCCTGCCTGGATGCAAAACAGTCGGTTTTCCCCCAAGAGAAACTCAAATCAAGTTAGGATGAACCCACACCACTATCTCCACCATGTCGCCACCCTCTGCATTCCTGTTTTAACTGTCTTGGAACCATGTGTTGGATTCCCGAACGCCGGACTCCCGGATTCTTCGGATGAGTAATGACTTTCCCCCTCTCTTGCTTCTTTTCTTCCCCTGCACTCCACCCTGTACCACCCTCTTTCCAAGTACTAAACCAGACCAAACATTTCTGAGGCATACAGAGCTGTGGGATAAAAAAGCGCCCATTCAGTAGATAACTGAGAAGTTACTACATGTGCACCCTTAACACTTCAATACCGGGCTGAATTCCAGGCCACATGAATGCCGCAATGAGCTGGGCATGGTAAAAATCATGCCAAGCTCCGGACAGCATGCCTTTGGCCTCCAGCACGGTTCCAGAGGCACTGTGTGGGAACACGGATTCTGCAAACTGAGCTCAGACACCATCAAGGAGAGGACAGGTGGCTCCACACGGGATCAAATGACTTCTTTGTTCCAGTCAAGGACCTTTGTCAAACATGGTATACGTGCCTCGTTTCCCTCTTAAATCCTTTCCATTCAGGCCTCTCGTTCCTTGTGTCCCCATCCCGTCTGCTTGCTCAACATAAAAAGAACGGGGTGGGACTGTGAGTTTGCAGAACTTAAACTGAGCCTCAGCCCCAGTCGCCAGCAAGGCAAAGGCAATTCATTGCAAACACAGGGCACTTGCTCATCCGGCTGGCTTTTTCTTCATTCACTGAGATGTACCAGGCAAGCAAGGAGGCAAGAGGGCAGAGGTCTTTGCGCCTGACCATTGGCTCCTCCACTTCACCTCCCTAAGCTGTAGGAAAGAGGCAGGAAGCTCTAAACCTGAGGCCCCAGGCCCCTAAATGGAAACTTTGCTTCCTATGTAAATCACTTCCCCCAAAGCACGCAGGGGTGGCCGGCGGCGGGGGAACTTAGAAGAAAAAAATGAAGATGTTAACTTTTCCTACCCATATTCATTCAGAGTTGGCAAAAGCAATTAATCCTTGTAATTCTCAGGCTTTGCCAGCCTCCTGGCACGTTTTATTCTAGACCTGTCTTCCCCTTCTGAGTATTGATCTTGATATTTAAATATTGACATAAGCTCCTTCCATAACTGTGACTGAGTTGTAAATTACACCTTGTTCTCAGTGTCCTACACCCACTTTTTTTTCCTTTCGCTTAATGGCAAAGCTGTAAAACTCTGCCGGGGCTGATAAGGAATTTTATCATCGTGCCCTGGAGTCATGGAAGAAACTGCTGGTGTAAATTCTCTTCAAAGACTCCTTTAAGGAGTCCCTGAGCCCTTTCTCCGCTCTCACTACTTTCAGGGTTGTCTACTCACGTCCAGAAGCAATACAGTTTCAAAACTGCTAGAACAGAAAAAACAGCTCTGCATTTTTCTGGAAGGGTTGTCTGTGCTCATTTGGAGCTGGTTCCGCCTTCTCAGCCATAAAACCAGTAAGTGCTGATAATGGGGAGCCAAAATGAGATAAGAGGCCCCGTGTAATTCTTTTTCAGAATATTCAGTTGTCTTTATTCTAAGCCAAAGCATAGGATACAGGCTAAAAGCTCGACATAGATCCTGCACAATACATTCCAGGCACTGCAAACTGGAGTTGATTTACATATTCTACAAACCGCTTTTAAGCCCTTTACAATGAATGCCTGACATCACCAATCACCAGTAAAGGAAAAAGTGGGAAGGGGCGGAGAGGGGGGGATTGAAGGGGTGGAGGGGCGCACCTCGGAAAATCTGCTTCTTTGGTTCCCTTAGGAAAATGCAGCCCCGTCTTGACGCCCAACAGCCCGCCTGGGTGAAGAATGTGGTAAGCCAGCAAGCGCTCCCGGAGTAGTAACATCCCAGGGATCCCAAATCGCGCCCTCCCTCTCCGCCCGCCAGTGCAGCCCCTGCAGCCTACCTGCCTCATGTTTAGAATTCCATGACCCATCCGGCAGGGAGTGAGCTGCCTCGAAGCCCACGCTGCGGTCTTCGGAGGGGAAACACCAAACCCAGCAGAAGCCCGCAAGACAAAAGCAACTCAGCGAGATCCACGGGCAGCAAAGAGCACGTTTTCTTCCGCTTTTCCTTTGATCTGTTGCTACATGCACTCTGCCCAAGGCAATGTCAAGTTTCTCAAGCTTTTCTTCCCCAGCCTATGAAAAGTCGGGAGCAGGGAAGCGAGGACCGCCTGGCTCCTATTTCAAATCGGGTCTCAGAGACGTCGTAGGTGGGTGGTGTGGGCCTCTGGAGGAGCGCGGCCAATCAGGAGGAAGGGGTGGACCCTGGGAGTCGGAGAGGCTGCCTCCGCGAGGATTAGAGAACTAGCAAGATTTAAATGACTGGAAGCAGCTGGAAATATTGCCCAAAGCTCCAAAAATAAAAGATGAGTCCTATTCTCATTTCACAGCTCTGAGTCTGCTCCAAGCTTAACTAGCTTCGGACCTTGAGGCCTTGCCTTTAAGAGCTCCCTAAAAACACGAAAACATTTGGAAGGTGCAACTACTCGGGACCCAACCCTAGTTTGAAAATGTTGCCCCTGAAGTCCTATTTCTGCAGTTCCTGGGGAGGAAACCAAGTTGTTAGGTAGTGCACCTTAACTGAAACAAGCAAACAAAGGGGCGAATGTCACCTGCCTCATTTCCATATAGATGAGCTGTATATCTGTCTAAGAAAATCACGTCTTAAAGGATGTGCACACAAACCTGTTGAATGCAGCAAATGAACAAGAATCTCTGTCTGTTGAGGGCCCAAGGCATCATTTTAGAGAATAAAATTGTTATTAGTAAAATAAACACTGATATTTGGTTAAGAAAAAAAACTTAAATCAGTGGGATTGTCATTCACTATGGTTCACCTCATCTACAGGTTTGATCTGGACAATTTATTAACATCATCTCGAAGAGAATGGGAGGAAAGCTAACTTTTTAGAAACTTAAACCCAGACTTAAAAAGAATTTCCAAAGTTTGCTTTCTTAAGTCCCATAAGCAGTAACCCAATTCAATTCTCAGCCAACCTGATTGCAATGCAAATCTGCCTTTCTGATTTCAAAAAAGTGCAAGAAGACCACAGACTACTTGGGGTAGCACCAGTGGCAGGTTTTGCTCCCAAAGAAGTGGCCCAAATGTTGTGAATTATTCTTAGATTTTTGGACTCAGCGAGAAGAAAAACAACTCAGTGAATCCTGAATTGGCAGCTTCAGGAGCGTCCTCTGCTTGGGTTCCATAGATGTGAGCGGTGCCCAGGTCCATGAAAATCTGGCAGCCCGGTATCGGGGCATGGAGGTCAATAGCCTCCTCTCAGCCCCCACTTTAGGAGACTCAGATCCACTTGGGGGCACAAGCTGACTTCCATCTTCTTCTGGTACGTACTTCGGAGCTCTCCATTCTGACCTAGATCAGCTTCTCCACCTCGGCAGTACTGCCTTTTGGGGTCAGGTCATTCTCTGTGATAGCGGCTATGCTGTGCATTGTGTGCATTGTGGGGCGCTCAGCGGCCTTGGCCTCAGCCCCACTAGAGCCAGTAGTGCTACCACAGTCATGGCGATCAGTAATAATCGATCCTATGTTGCCCTGGGGGGCAACACAGTGCCCCATCGAGAACCACCGATGTACTGGCTTTGAGATGCTGGTTGTCAAACTTGAATACTCTCAAGGACACTTCTGGGAGATGGTTACAAATGAAATTCCCTAGACCCCTACTACTGCTCCAAGGGAATCTGGTCAGGAGGTCTGAGGAGAAGTCTGGGAATCAGCATTTTATCCCACTGCCAAAGGATTCCGGTCCACTTTGAGATATACTGCACCTCCCAGGGCACAGAGAGTTAGCTACCCAGAGCTGCGGCTATAAAACATCACTGGAGTTAAATCCCAAGGCACATCTATTTATCACCTTATCAGCGGAAGCTTCTTGCGACTGCATTTGCCTTCTGCTGTCATCACGTCCAAGGTAAACGAGCTGGGATAGCTGCCTGCAATCACTGTGCCCTTTCAAAGTTTCCCCCATTTTTCTTCTCTTTTGGCCCACTCCACCAACCATCCTACAAGGTCAAATGTCACCACTCTTGTGGTTTCCCCAAGTGCCCCAGGACAAATTAATCTTTTCTCTACTCTGTGCCCACAAAGCAGTTTGTAGACATTCAGTGGTGTGGCTGGTGAATGATTAACGACTAGCTCTCAAGAAAAAGAAACGCCAAAATTTGTTGTAGCTTTTGCCAATGTCCGTGTTGTCAATGCTGCCTCCTCTCCCTCAGTGAGGACACTGAGCAGAGTTGGAAAAAGCTGTGCTGAGTCGGGAGATGGTAAGCACCAGCGTGAGCAAACCACGATACACCTCTGCTGTGTTATTGCTATGCTGTCCTGTAATATTACATCCTGGAGTCTGTTTCCCCTACCAATCTGTAAAACGCTCAAGGGTAAGAAAGGTGTCCTTCATCTTAGTAACCCCAGCCACTTACAATGGACCTCCAATGTAGTTGGTTGATGAACATGTATGATAAGAAAAATGAAATGCAATGTGTAGCCTCTCTGAGCCATGAACACCAATCAGACTCCACTACCCATAGACTCCACACCAATCAGACTGCTGCCACCACCACATTTAAAAAGGGAAGAGAATTTCTTGGAAAATTAAACTACTAAGGTTACCTTTCTTACCATAATTTAGTACATCTATTCTGTACTTATGAAGACAATAAGCATACTGCTATCTTGTATCCTAACACTCCCACAGGTGAGCCATATCCAGGTCAGAGTAGAAGAGAAGAGACCAGTCTTCTAAAATAGAACCTCAGTTTGTCATGCATGTGCTTCTGAGACAGTATATTTGTTATATTTTTATATGAAGGTACCATATACTTTTGTGTCTGTATTATACATCTTATCAGCTATAGGCTATAAGCTCTCTGGGACAAACATATATGATAATCTCTAACAGGTATACGAAAGAGCATCTCCTCTGGTAAGAGGTAGTAACTGATGATGGTTATCTCTACCATCTTCTCATATACATAAGGGCCATAATGTCATGAACAAATACCACTCATGAGTACCTACTATGAACTAAGCCTTTTTTCCAGGCACTTCGCAAATGTGCGCCTGTTCATCTCCACCAAAATATCAAAAAGTAGGCATTAAAATTGTAGGCTAAAATGAACAGATTGGATCATTTAGGCAAAGCAGATAACCCAACATTTTATCACTATAAATTGCTGTACCAGGAATGAAACTTAGAATTTAGGATTAGAAGTACTCTGGTTTTTATCGTAAAATATGCTGTATCTGGAAATGATTCAGTAAATTCCTAAGAAAAGCGAACAGTGTAAGTCAAGTATTTCTCATTTACAAATAAATATAATTTAAAAATATTTCTAATGAAGTAAATGGTCCTTGGGGGGTTGTTCATTAAGTGAGGATTAGATCCACATATTGGAAACAGAGCAAGCACATTCATCAAAGGAAGGGGTGTTCTGTTGCTCAGTCTCGTGATCAACAGCATTTGTAAATGTCAGCTAAAGGGATACTGTAGTCTTGACACATCTGTAAAACGAAGGCAGCCTAGATGATGCCTCTGTGTTGTTATGTGCAGGTTTGGTTACAAACAGACCTCCGCAACAAATGTAATGGGTCCCTGGCCAGGTGGTCCTTCCCAGGTTCTACCGGTTACGGGTGGACATTGGTATGGTACCTTAGAAGACAACTAGCAGTACCTGTGCCATCATCTCTTTCAGTGTCCTAATAGATCAACATACATGGGATTAGTGTTTGTATACATACAAAGATGATATCGGTAACTTCATACAGTTGACTGAAATATGTGTCACAATACATCATCATCATCAATGAAGTTTCCTAGTCAGCCACCTGAACAGTGTGTCTGATGCAAGTGTGCAGTCCTTGGGGGCTATGGAAAGGGTGTTTATTCTCCTTCAGAAGTCCCAGAAACCCAGTTGTTTTATACTTAGGGCAGCAGAGAAAAATTTGAGAAATATTGTATTGGAAATAATTAGTGAGGGTAATTTAAGTTGGCAACAACACAAGTCCCTGCTTAGAAAAAAATCCCCACCTATAGTTCTTACAGGATGTCACAAAAAAGGAACAAGTTTCTATTCACTGAGTACAAGTACTCATGAAGTTATTTTTTTTAAAGTTGGTTAATGAAAGCAATGTGGCATACCAGCGGCAGAGGTGGCAAATGCAATTTGGAGTTCATTTTCAGTGTAGAGGTGGCTGGTAAATTAGCTGATGGACTACAGAGAAACTAATTGATATCGCTGAGCCCAAGACCTTTCAGTGGACAGCTGGGCACATCATGGACTGAATGTTTGTGTCTCCTCCTCCACCAAATTCATATGTTGAAATCCTAACACCCAATGGGATGGAATTTGGAATTATAAGGTAGTGTCTTTGGGAGGTGCTTAGGTCATGAGGGTGGAGCCCTCACGATTGGGATTAGTGCCCTTGGAAGAGACCCCACAGAGAGCTCTCTTTTCCCTTGTACCACGCAAGGACACTGCTTCCACCTGAAGCTGGAAGCGGACTCTCATGGCAAAGTAAATCTATTGGACCCTTGATTTTGGAACCCCTCAGCTGCCAGAACCATGAGAAATAAAATTCTGCTGCTGCTAAGCCACCCAGGCTACGGTACTTTGTTGTGGAATCCCACTGGGACAAAGACAAACAAACTCATAGATGGGAAAGATTTTTGTAACTATTGCTTGCTGTGTGAATGTTTTGGATGGCAGATTCTGAAAAGAAGGGAACAGATCTGTGAATACAAATGCAGGACAAATAGCCACACTGTGAGGAATCCTTTAGGAGCATACACCCTAAGAGCAAACTTTCAGACAGGGCAGAACTGACTAACTGGTCACCAACTGAGGTTTTACATAAATGGAGCTTGATGTTTCCTCACTTGACAATTAAGAAATTAAAATAAGTCACATTATTTTAAATTGTAATTAAAGCTTGCTATTACAAATTTTATGCTTTTAGCGGTGAAATACTTTGAAATGTTCTAGTTTTTATTTATCAGTTACATATGGCTTCATGTCAATACAATATCCTACTTCCCAAGATTAATTCTTTAATTTCTGAATAATCTATTTTTAAAGATTTTTTTTATTTATTTTTAGAGAGGGAAGGGAGGGAGGGAGGGAGAGAGAGAGACACATACACATCAATGTGCGGTTGCTGGGGGTCATGGCTTGCAACCCAGGCACGTACCCTGACTGGGGATCGAACCTGCGACACTTTGGTTCACAGCCCACACTCGATCCACTAAGCTATGCCAGCCAGGGCTATTATCTCCATTTTCTAGGAGAGAAAACCGAGCCTAAGTGACTTGCCAAGTTCATTAAGCTGGGGAGTTACAGATCTTGGTTTATGCACTCAGGCTGACTGGCTCCTGAAAACACGCTCTTAAACACAGAACTGTGAGAACACAGCACACAGTCAATGATCCAAACTTGTAACCTGTGCTATGATCAGGTAAATATTAGAACAATAAAAACATCCAATGGTTGGTTGTCTATTTGTACAACTCCACTTGTAATGATCACATGACTTAGTTTCTATCCATGTCTCACTTTCCCCAGCTCTATTTTGGGTGCACAGCCCGTGTTCTTCCTTCCATGGATTGCACAGATACGGTGCAGCCTTTGCTGAGAAGAACAAAGCATTCATCATCTTAAAGTTCCCTTTAAAAAATGCCCAAGGCACAGGCGTCCTAGAGTCATAAAACCCATCATAAGCATGTAACTGTTGGTTTTCCAGTGTCACTAATGACATTTGAGGCTGTGACGTCTAGCTGTGTTCCATGTATGGAACAGGAACAGTTGCTCAGACACACTGGTAAGTAGCTCCGGGCTTTGTCCTCCACCACAATCGTGAAGGTGTCGCCTCAGCCCCAAAGTGCTTGCAGATGGGATTGTCCTCAGCCTCTACGCAGTCATTCCTTCCAATTATAGTCACATTGTCTGGCCTAACGAGTATCTAAAGCGAGCCTTCATTTTATTTAGGGCATGTTTCCAATGCGTTTTTAATGAATCAGTGCTAGTAAGAAAAGATAACACAACCCGTGAAGCTTCTGGCAAACATTCCATCATCGAGCATAGTATTTTAATGCTCATGGATCTAAAGAAGTGAAAGTGGATTGTGCCATGCCTATTTTTCATTGTTATGTATCTCAGGCAAGATGCGTATACTCCGTGAGCTTCAGTTTCCTTATTTGTACAGTGAAAGCATTCGTTGGCCTCGTCTGCTCACTGAAATCACTTGGAAGAGATTTAAAATGTACTGGTGTCTTGGTGTCACCCACAGACACTCTGGTTTCATTGATCTGGGCTGGGTTTTGGTGGGGAGATTTTTAAAAAGCTCCACTAAGGAATTAGACTGAGCAGCCAAGATGGAGAATCATAGGTCAGACTAGGTCAGCGGTTCACAAATTTAGCAAGCGTCAGAATCCACTGGAAGACTTGTTGGAACACAATTACTGGGCCCCACCACACAGTTTCTGACTCAGCGGGTCTGGGGTAGGGCCTGGAAATGTGCGTTTCTGACAAGTTCCTAGGTGCGGATGATGATGCTGGTTTAGGAACCACCTCTCTAGATCAGGGGCCTGCAAACTCGGGCTCTTACGCCACATTCTGCCCACCACCTGTTACTGTGTGGTCGGTCACCAGCTGAGAATCACTCAACATTTTTGAAATGGTTAGAAAAAAAAATCAAAAGAATTCTATTTCATATCACGTACAAGGTGTATGAAATTAAAATTGCCACGTCCATAAATAAAGTTTTATTGCAAGGCAGCCGCACCCACTCAGCCAATCATTAACCCAAACTTGGGGCCTTGTGTGTCTGCATGCTTGCCTATGAAGCCAGCCCTGACTAACACTAGCTAATATGAACTTCAAGTTTGATACGTTTACCTGCTGAAGAGGCTCAGAATACGCCACCCCAAAATGTGCCATTTTGGCTTCAGGATTAGTTTGCACAAAAGGCAACTGAGAACCAACAAATGCAAGAACAGTTCTCTGCCCTCCTGTTATCTGCCTAAAATCAGGGCAGAGATTTCCCTTTGAGGAAGGTGCCCCCCATACCACAGAGAAAAGAGTGACTCTATCATCGAAGATGGAGTGTCAATGCCAAGACGAGTATGCATAGACAGACCTTACAAAAAATGCCTTTATTTTCGATTATCTTCTAATCACATATGTACCTCCTGGTCACTTCCTGACATTTTGTCTCCCCATGAAGCCCAGATCCTCTTTTCTTTGTGAAAAGGGCGTATAAATCTTTGAGCCTAACAGCTTTTTTGAGTTTCGTTCCTTTTCTGTGATCTCCTGTGCATGTAAATATTTTTTTAAATTGTGTGCCTTTTATCCTGTTATTCTGGCTTTTGTTAGTTTAATTCACAGAGCCCAGTGAGAAAGCCTAAGAGAGTAGAGGAACATTTTCCTCCCTGACACTCCTTACCCAAGAGACGGGAGTAGTTGAGATTTGCAGGGTCCTCAGTTCTCAAGTCCTCCTTTAACTTACCTCAATTTATCACTGCAGAGTAATCAGAAAGCCTGCTACTTCACCCGGCTAGTTTTTCCCTGCAGCCAATGTCATATAACATGACCAAGTGAAACGTCACTCCATCAGAGAGAGTGTCTGGGAAACAGGATGAGTTAAATCAGGTTACCTCACAAGAGGAGGGCTGTGGACTTTTCCATGATCCCATGTTCTGCCTGATAACAAATATTCATGAACCAGAGATTCATGTGCAGCAAAAGTCTCAGGATAATAACCATGGTGTACGCTGCGACACTTTCTAAGAAAATGGTAGGCATGCGCCCTGGCTGGCGTAGCTCAGTGGATTGAGCGTGGGCTGCGAACCAAAGTGTCGCAGGTTCGATTCCCAGTCAGGGCACATGCCTGGGTTGCAGGTCACGGCCCCCAGCAACCACACACTGATCTCTCTGTCTCTCTCTCCGCCTTCCCTCTCTAAAAATAAATAAATAAATAAATGAATAAAAATTAAAAAAAAAGAAAATGGTAGGCATGCTATGGGCAGGAAGAAGAGGAGGGCTGTTATTTATTCTTAAATATCTGTAGCCCAAAGTTATTGCATGGTATTTTATTAAAAGTCTTATACATAAAAACCTTTTGCTGATAAAGAAGGCATGAAAACACATTCTACTGGGAAGAAACATGCTAAAGATTTCTTCAAAGTCCCATTGACTCCTGAATCACGCCCCTAATTAAATTTTAACCCAAGGAATATCATCCACGGTTAACTAATATGGTTTTATGTCTCCCTGTTTCTTTGAAAAGATGTGTATCCTTTCAGGTAACTATTCCCTTGACAAAGAGGTTGCTATGGATACATTAAAAAAAAATAAGTGCAGGTATTTAAAAGCCTATGCAATTTAGTGAAGTGTAACTGGCCTGAGGGTTATACTAATTCAAGTGCCTGTCTTTAATGCTAACAGTTTTATCTTAATACAGTTGCTCTGTGCTTTTTGGCATGTGGCATTCAGGAGTGGTTGGCAATTGTGTGGCAGTTCCTCAAGGAAAAGCAAGTAAGATAAATATCATGCAACTTACCTAACTGTAGTTGGATCAGCGGCTGCTTCACTTGCCTGGAATTTGTCTGTTCTCGGCATGTTTAACAATGAGTCATGCACTGCATCTGCGAGGCTCTCAGGGCCAGGGCCACGTGATGGGTTTCTGTGCCTGAGTCCCTCGTCTTTGTTCAGACAGGCCGCTAATGCATCCCACAAAGCTGACCTAATGTTACTTCAGTGGGTCTTTTTTTTTTTTTGGCTCAGCGCAAATGTAATATTTAGGAAGTCAACTGTCAGGCATGCAAATCGGGAGAAGAATATACCACATGAAAATATGATGGTTTAATAAGGTATTACTCATGGGCAAGTGACTTCTGGTTCTTTCCTTAGTTGGGGCAAGTTAAAAAGCAGAACCTGCCACAGACAAGAAATCTGGCACTTTCAAAGGCACTCCATATTTAACAAAGCATCTAGTGAAATTTATATACAATTTATATACATGGCTGCCACTATTCTGCCTGAAAATACAAGCGACCTTGTATCCTACTTTAGTCATGAATTTATTAGGGTAAGAAGTTCTATCATTGTGACTACACTGAAGGTAAAATATCAAACATTTCCAACACTTCTAAGGATTGTTCCATTCTACGAATATAACATCACCAAACATTTAAGAGTATTTCGTGGCATCTCAAGAATTTCATTTCAGAGCAAAAGAAATCTTGAAATTTTTATCTTTTAGTATAAATAAAATGAATGAAATAGGTATTCACTTTCCTTCAAGTTCAATTGATTTTTTCCTGTAATGTATAGAAAATGAGGCATATTTCAGAAGACAGACCTAAATTATACCTTTTCCAATCATATATGGAATTTTGCAGAAACTAGGTCTAGAATTCAGGAATTGTAGTGTTGAAATTTTACAGATCATCTATGCCCTGATGGCTTTGCCTGCTAGAAAACTATTAATTTGGTATTTGCCATGGGTCTAAACTTTACATTTTTATGTAGTAACTTATTTTTATGGAAGTATACTGCTTAGGGTGGCATATTTAACATCAACACGAAAACAGTTTTTTTTTTATGGCTAATCAATGTCTACCTAGATCATGCCTTTGTGTGCAAAGGCTAAAAACAACATCATGTGAAAAAACTATACCTCTGCTTAGTTGTCCAAAATTAAATACCAAATACATTACAGGCACCAAAACCATTTTTAATCCTTCTTACTTAACTACAGATACTCTATTTAAGTTTTGGTTTGTTTTGTTAGATAAAGACTTAAAGGAGAAAGACAACGATTTAAAAAAATAAAACAGAGGGAACAGCATGGAAGCAACTATAAAGTCCTGGTAAAATGTACAAGAATAGACACCATATCGAAGTAAATATTATTGAATAAAGGTTTTTAAAAAAATGTTCAGAAATCTTCTTGAAAACATAGTAGTGGGAAAAAAATGATTAAAAGTTAGCAAATGCCAGTAGGAAAGACTTGCCCAATTCTTTTACTTAAAAGAAATAAAACAAGATTAAGTGTTTAAAAATAAAGAGGAGGGCAAAACAGTAATGTGTAGTTTCTGCCTTCTTTCAGCACCTCCTCTTGGCTCTAATTAATCATATACTCCAACAACAGACCACCAGGGAACTGCACTGAGCAAGGACAATTCAAAGCAATAGAAGCCAAATCAGTCCTTACAGGTTTCCCCATTGGGATTGGACCCACAGTGAAATGAGGATAATGGTCTCAGAGCAGCCTCTGGTGGTTGAATGTCAAAAGCTCAAGAAGTCAGAGGCCATCTTACTGGTATCCTTAAGATTTTGTGCAAATGGAAGTTACTATTTAAATAACTTCAAGGCAGTAGCCCAGAACTGACTTGGTTGAAATTGAAATCAGTTCATAAATCTCAAAGACTATTACAGATGATGTGGAGATGTGATGCTAATACACTGGGCTGTTCTGACAACAGGTAGAGTTTTTCTTGTGTTTGCCCAGTCATTAAACAGTATTAGATATGAGCTTGGTACAGAGGAGTGATGTCAGAGGAATGACAGCATGGAAGATCCCCTTGACTTCTCTCCTTTAAGTTTCAATGATTTGAACAGCTATAATTCGACAAAGGATTCCCCTGCTCAATGCACAAACATTCTGAGACATCCATGCATTGAAACATCTAAAAGTGGCCAAGTGGGAGCAAACTGGGCAGGCGAGAAGGGAGGAAGGTTGAGCTGACCCACAGACAAGTGTTCAGCAAGTGCTCAGCCCAGGAACGGGAGGAATCAGGTTCTGGTTGGGACATCCTTCAGCCAGGAGAAGCAAAGAGATTTAGTGAGCATTCCTACGGGAGTGGGCAGTGCAAGCTGTGTCTGGAGCCCAGTGACCTAGGCAGTGACAAGGCCCAGAGATGCAGCCATGGTTGTCTGGCGATGAGCATTCCAGACAGAGAAACAAAGCTATGGAGCCTGGCTGCTTGCCCTTAACCTCCCAGAGCTTGCCTCCCCTCACCCTTCGTGTTGGGCTATAAAGAACATTATCTGCAAACCCAAGAACTGATACTACAGAAACAATTTTTTCCTCAGTGAAGAGTGCACTGCAACTAATCCCAGGGTCATGTGGAGGTACGGGGGACACCATGGAGGCATGAGGTCGCCATTGCTGGGATGGCGAAGCAAGAACAGAGCCAGTCAACTTCCCCTAGCTCACCCCAGCCCCACACATTGAGGCTGCACTGCCAGCAGCATCTGGCTGCTCTGGACAGCACTGGGATTTCATGGATTTGGAGCCCCATTTCACACCACATTCCCTGAAGGGTTGGACAGGAACCCTGTTCCCTCTCCCTGTCCTGGGACAGGAACAAGTGGATCACAGGGGAGTCTCCACTTTCCCAGGGAGCACAGACTATTTTGCACCACCCTGTGGAGATCTGAAAAACCAGAGAAATGCAAGAGAGCTAAAAAACTTGTGATTCAAGTCACCTAATAAAAAGCAATCGAAAGACTTATCAATCTGCTGGAGAAGTGACACGCATCAGTACATGCCTAGACCGAGAAGGAATCCATCAAATACCATGAATAGCCAAAGTAATGAGGCAGCTCAGAAAGACAAAAAAATTCCAGAATATAAACCTGAAGACATGGAAATATGTTACTTCAAGGACAGAGAATTCAAGATTGCAGTTTTGAAAACTCAATGAGATGCAACAAAACACAGATGGACAGTTTAATGAACTCAGAAACCAAACCAACAAATGACATGACGACTTTGCCAGAGATTGAAGCTTTAAAAAAGAACCAAATAGAAATTCTGGAGATGAAGAACTCCACATATCAATAAGAGATCAAGAATGAACTAGCAAGCTTAGGAAATAGAGCAGACCAGATGGAAGAAAGAATTAGTGATATCAAAAACAGAAATTTAGAAATGCCATGGACATGGACAACAGGATGGGGAATGACTGTGGGAATTATGGCGTGAGCTGGGCAGAGGAGGGCAAAGGGGGGAAAATTGGGACAACTGTAATAGAACAACAATAAAATATTTAATGAAAAGTAGAAATCTTGAGGGGGTTCAGGCCAAGATGGAGGCATAGGTAGAAACCCTTCACTTCCTTGCACAACCAAAAGGAGGATGACAACCAATTTAAAATCAATAAACCACCAGATGCACCAGAAAATCAAACTGCATGGAACTCTGACAACCAAGGAATTAAAGAAGAAATGAACCAGAACAACCAGACTAGTAAGGCGGTGGACAGCATGGGCCGGCTCAGAAAAACTGAGGTGAGGCAGCAGACCCTGCAGGTGGGGCTGGCTGCAGCAAGGCAGTGGGCTGCATGAGTGGGGCTGACTTAAGGGGAAACTGAGACTCAGAGTTGACTGTGGACTACGGTGGTTGCCATCCCAGTTTCAAACGTTGGAAAGTGAGCTAGAGATGAGCAGATGAACTGCATTGTTCCCTCTCTGGCCCCTTCCCCACAGCGCAGCAAAGAGGGTTGCCCGGCCCAGGTGAATACCTAAGGTCCCGCCCCCTTACAACTTATCAGGTGAGCCAAGACAAAGAAATATGCGCAAATGATAGAACAGAGCAAAACCTCAGAAAGAGAGCTAAGTGATGAGCTAGCCAACCTATCTGATGGAGAATTTAAAGTCCTGGTAATCAAAATGCTCACAGATCTGATTGAGCTTGATTGAAAAATGAAAAAAACAAATGAAAGATTCCCAAAATGAAATAAAGCAAAATGTTCAGGGAACCAACAGTGACAGGAAGGAAACCAGGACTCAAAGCAACAATTTGGAACAAAAGGAAAAAAATAAACATCCAACTGGAACAGAATGAAGAAACAAGAATTCAAAAGTGAAGAGAGACTTGCAAACCTCTGGGACAACCTGAAATGTTCCAATATCCAAATAAAATGGGTGCCAGAAGGAGAAGAACAACAGTAAGAAATGGAAAACTTATTTGAACAAATAATGAAGTAAAATTTCCCCCATCTGGCAAAGGAAATAGACTTCCAGGAAGTCCAGGAGTCCTAAAAAAGTTGGACCCAAAGAGGAATACACCAAGGTACATCATCATTAAGTTACGCAAGATCAAAGATAAAGAGAGAATCCTAAAAGCAGCAAGAGAAAAGGAGACAGCTACCCACAGTTACAAAGGAGTACCCATAAGACTGTCAGCTGATTTCTCAAAAGAAACCTAGCAGGTAAGAAGGGGCTGGAAAGAAGTACTCCAAGTCATGAAAGGCAAGGACCTACATCCAAGGTGACTCTATCCAGCAAAGCTATCATTTAGAATGGAAGGGCAGATAAAGTGCTTCCCCCATAAGGTCAAGTTAAAGGAGTTCATCATCAACAAGACCTTACTATATGAAACATTAAAGGGACTTATCTAAGAAAAAAGAAGATAAAAACTATGAACAGTAAAATGACAACAAACTCACAACTATCAACAAATGAACCTAAAAGAAAAGAAAAACAATAAAAATAAAAACTAAGCAAACAGCCAGAACAGGAACAAAATCAGAGAAGTGGACATCACATGGAGGGAGTTCAGGGGGAGGGGGAAGGGAGGAATAGGGAGAGAAGGTACAGGGAAGAAGAAGCATAACTAGTAGGCATAAAATAGGGAGAGATAAAAATGGTATGGGAAACAGAGGACTCAAAGAACTTATATGTACAACCCATGGACATGAACTACTGGTGGGGGGATGCTGGAGGGTTGGGGGGTATGGCAGAGGGAGGATAAAGGAGGAAAATTGGGAAAACTGTAATAGCATAATCAATAAAAATTACTTTAAAAAACAGAAATCTTGAAATGACTCAGAAGAAGAGAGAGACTTGAGCATTAAAAAAATGGAAGAACTCTACGAGAACTATCTGACCCCATCAGAAAGAGCAATATAAAAATAATGAGCATAGCCAAATAAGAACAAAGGGAAAAAGGAACAGAGAACCTATTCACACAGTTGATGAAAACTTCCCAAACCTATGGATAAAACTATATCCTTGAATCTAAGAAGGAAACAGAACACCTAATAACCTCAATCCAAAAATACCTTCTGCAAGGCACATCGTGTTACAGCTGTCAGCAATTGATGACAAAGAAAGAATTCTCAAGGGAAAGCCCATGAGTTATCAATGGACTTCTCAGCAGAAACTCTACAAGGTAGAAGAGAGTGGAACCAAATATTCAAACTACTGAAAGAGAGAAATGTATAGAAAAATTTAAGAAAGCCAAGAAAAATATACCCAGCAAAGTTATCCTTTAGATATAAAAAAGAAATAAAGACTTTTCCAGACATACAGAAACTGAAGGAATTTATCGCCAGTAAAACCTCCATTGCAGGAAATACTCAAGGGGATTATTCTACTCGAAACAAAGAACAGAAGGTCACAAACTATGAGTAAAAAGATTACCAACAAACTTACAGCATAAACAGGGATAATTTGTCACAACAGAAATAGAAAAGGCAAATGAGGTATGGTCTGAATTTGCAAAGCAGGATGAAGATCAGGTGCATTCAAAAGGAAAAAGACTACTGTATATATGTGTATGAAACTTTCTTTTACACAAGCCTAGTGTTAATGACACAGAATAAACCCCAAACTGAGACAGATAATTAAAAATAGAGGAAACAGAATAAAGAGGTATGAAATACCACCAAACAAAAACAACAGACAGAATCACAAAGGAAAAGAACCAATGGAGGCATAAAGGTACCAGAACATAAAAGATAAAAGGCTGTAGGAAATTCTCATATATCAATAATGACTCTAAATGAAAATGAACTGAATTCACCAATAAAAAGGCACAGAGTAGTAGATTGGATCACAAAACAAAATCCAACCATTTGCTGCCTTCAAGAGACACATCAAAGCTGCAAAGACAAAATGGGCTCAAGGTGAAAGAATGCAAGATGATTCTTCAAGCAAATAGCATCCACAGAGAAGCAGGTGTAGCCATACTTATATATGACAAAACAGATTTGAAGATATCAAAGTAACAAGAAACAAAGATGGACATTTCATAATAATAAAGGGGACACTGCATCAAGAAGAGATAACGCCTCTCAATATATATACACCTGGTGAGGGAGCACTGAAATATATAAAGTAACAACTAACAACAGAATTAAAGGGAGAAACTGACAAAAACACAATCATAGCAGGGGACCTAAATACTCCATTGACAGCTCCAGAAAGAACATTGAAACAGAAAGTCAATAAAGAAATAGCAGCCCTGGCTGGTGTAGCTCAGTGGATTGAGCGTGGACTGGGAACTAAAGTGTCCCAGGTTCGATTCCCAGCCAGGGTACATTCCTGGGTTGCAGGCCATGACCCCCAGCAACCGCACATTGATGTTTCTCTCTCTGTCTCTCTCTCTCCCTTCCCTCTCTAAAAATAAATAAGTAAAATGTTAAAAAAAAAGAAATAGCAACTTTAAATGACATATTAGACCAAATAAACATAGTTTACATTTCCAGAGCCTTTCATCCCAGAACATCAGATTATACATTCTTCTCCAGTGCACATGAAACATTCCCAAGGATAGATCATATGTTGGGTCACAAAACTAGCCTCAATCAACTTAAGAAGATTGGAATCATACCAAGCATATTGTCTGACAGTGCTTTGAAATTAGAAATCTGCTGCAGCCCTGCCTGGCATAGGTCAGTGGATTGAGCGCGGGCTGCAAACTAAAGTGTCTCAGGTTCGATTCCCAGTCAGGGCACATGCCTGGGTTGCAGGCCACGTCCCCCAGCAACCACACATTGATGATTAATGTTTCTCTCTCTCTCTCCTTCCCTTCCCTCTCTAAAAATAAATAAAATCTTTTAAAAACATTTATTCGTAAAGATATATGCAACCCCATATGTTCACTGCAGCATTACTCATGGTGGCCAACACATGGAGACAGCCAAAGTGTCCTTCAATAGAGAACTGGATAAAGATGTGGCACACACATACTATGGAGTACTACTCAGCCATAAGAAAAGATGAGATACTGCATTTGAGACATGGACGGACCTTGAGAATATCATGCTAAGTGAAATAAGTGGGAAAAGCTAAAAATCATATGATCTCACTCATATGTAGAATGTAATACTAAAACTCATAGACACAGATAATAGTATGGTGGTCACCAGAGGGAAGGGGGTGAAGGGGATAATAAAGTGTAAAGGGGACCAAATCCATGGTGATGGAAGATGATTTGACTTTGGGTGGTGAGCACACAATGCACATATAGATCATGTGTCATACAAATGTGCACTTGAAACCTATCTAATCTTATTAACCAATGCCACCTTGATAAATTTAAGTAAAAATAAAATAAAAACAAAAGATAAGCAAACAAACAATATTAAATACAAAATTATATCCGACTTTCCAATTATCTCAAATAAATGATGGACCAGTAGTGGCTGGCACTGGATGTCTCATTTTAATTTTTAAGCAATGAATATATTTTTTAAAGATTTTGTTTATTTATTTGTAGAGAGGGAAGGGAGGGAGGGAGAGAGGGGGAGAGAGAGAGAGAGAGAGAGAAAGAGAGAGAGAAACATCAATGTGTGGTTGCTGGGGGCCGTGGCCTGCAACCCAGGCATGTGCCCTGACTGGGAATCAAACCTGCGACGCTTTGGTTCGCAGCCCATGCTCAATCCACTGAGCTATTCCAGCCAGGGCCAGCAATAAATATTTTTAAGTAATCTAAATATTTTCAGTTTTTAAAAAGCTGTGTGCATATACGTGTGTGTGTGTGTGTAAATCTGACCATTAGATGCATTTGGGTGTATTTTGTTGTTACTGCTTTTCTAGCTGGAAAACATGAGTTTAGCACACAGAGGCCCACAAATTCCATCTGCTAGGATCCCTATTGAGCCATCTCATCTGGGATGTTTCCAAGGGCTTCTTTTCAAAGCCTTGAATCTTATAATGTCACCTGTGTCAAACATCATGTCCCAAAAAGTCCTACCATCTGAGCCATCACGTTTCTGAGCACACCACATTTACAAAGCAGGTTAGAATGTTTTGTTCAAAAAGAGATATTCTGCCCTGGCTGGTGTAGCTCAGTGGATTGAGCTCACGCTGCAAACCAAAGTGTCGCAGGTTTGATTCCCAACCAGGGCACATGCCTGGGTTGCAGGCCATGACCCCCAGCAACCGCACATGGATGTTTCTCTCTCTCTCTCTCTCTCTCTCTCTCTCTCTCTCTCTCTCTCTGTCTCTATCTCCCTCCCTTCCCTCTCTAAAAATAAATAAATAAAATTAAAAAAAAACAAAAAGAGATATTCTACATTTTCAGAAAAAACTTGAAGGTTTCAAACATAATTGTAGTGAATATTCAAACTTATTTTAAAATTAGTCTCAATAGGGGTCAGTTTTACTTACTTTAGTAATTAACCAGCATTTTCCCAGGGCAGCTAGAAGCCATGCAGTTCTCATAGGACCACAACAATGTGACGAAAGACCCATGGTAACTTCTGTGTGTACAATGTTGAAATCACAAATCCTATTTATTGCTCATTGGCAAGTAGCCCAGTTCAATCAAATATCAACGTTTGAATGATCTGGACACCTAATTGATGCCTAAAAATAGAGCATATATTTAAAAGTACAAGTTCTTAGCCCCAGCTGGTGTGGCTCAGTGAATTAAGTGCTGGCCTTTGAACCAAAGGGCCGCTGGTTCGATTCCCAGTCAGGGCACATGCCTGGGTTGTGGGCTGGGCCCTCAGTGGGTGGTGTGCAAGAGGTGACCAAACATTGATGTTTCTCTATGACACATTTCTTTCTCCTTCTCTTTCTCCCTCCTTTCCCCACTCTCTAAAAATAAATAAATAAAATATCAAAAAAAAAATCGAAAGTACAAAGACTTAATAGGAATGTACCAATGATAATTTCTTAGACTCAACATGTGTACCATGGTAATGTAAGTTGTTAATGTTAGGGGAGCTGGATGAAGGATATGTGGGAACTCTTTGTACTATCTCTGTAATTTTTCTGTAAATTTCAAAATGTTCTCAAATCGAAAGTTTGTTGTTTAAAGTACTAGCGATTTCTAGTACATCAAATTATTTCCCAAGTAAGAAAGCAAGCAGTAGTCAATGTGCCCATGGCAATGGAAGAACCCTAGTTAGAGCCAACCTTGGTCTGGCTAAGAAATCCGATTATGAATTCTCTGGACTTTGATGAGTTTCTCTCCGGCATTTCTCAAGTAACCTAATTATTTTCTCAGCTATTCTTAGCTCCAGAACAGGGTCCAGAGTTCCCAGTGCAGTCACACAGTACAATTTCCAAGCGTGACACAAAAACGTCACTCCCTTCCAAGCTCAGAAAGTGTAAGACACACAGATTACAAGTGCAAATAGTAGGTCTCCAGGCCCAGTTCTTCTCTTGCCTTCCCTCTAATTCCAGTGACACTCACTGGAGCACCCATTAATTATCGATCCTGTTCTATCTTGCATTAGTTTCTCTGTTGTTATTACCATTATGGAAGCCAGGCATTTCTTTTGAACGTCTTCCCAAACGTTGTGGGTACAACTGCATGGCACTTTGCGCTCATGTTTTATGACCACAGCAAAATGTGGAGTTGAGGCAGTGTCATGCAGCTGAAAGCCCCAGCAAAAGGGAATCTGGACAGGGGTCTCCAATCCTCTCTGCCACCAGCAGGCTTTTGTGTCCTGAAGCAACCCAGTTAACTTCTCAGGGTCTCCAAGTCCTCAAGAAGGCAGGGAGGGGTTGGACTCGACTCAGATAAACCACTAGAGTTTACTGAGCACCACACTGGACACCTCTTAGGCACCATGTCAAGTCCACATGAGCTTCGACCAATTTCCCTATAAGTGTGACTTGACGGTGTCTTGCATCTGAGTGTCACAAGGACCTCTCGACTCCTCCCTAGGACCTCTTCTCACACAACATGGGACTCATATCTCAGCTCTCTTGGATGTACAACCCAGAAGCACAGTGAGTTCTTATGGGGCCACCCAAGACTGGCGGGGCACAGGAGCCCCCTGTCCCAGAGATGAGTTGTGAGACATTTGGGAAGCTCAGAACACACACTGGGAGTGCTTGGGAGAGGAGCCAACTTGGTAATGCCCTTGGTGTGGACTTCCCATGCTCACTTTCATTCCCCCTCCCATACTGCTGCTTTTTGAGGCCACTTCCAATGTAGACTTCCTGCAAGGAGGCTGCGCTTCAGCATCTGCTGTAGGGGGTCCAGACTAAGAGAAGTGCCTACTCAACATGAGACATTTTCGTCCTTTCTTGCTCTCAAGTTGGATGGTTTTGCGACTGCTTGCTGGCAGAGTTCAGTTCTGCCCAGTGGTCCTTGTAATAAGAACAGGCTGGGAAGAGGCTGAGTGGCCAGAATCACTGAAAATTACTTCCAGCTTTTTGCCTGACTTCAACAGGCCACTGGGCACAAGGTTGTGGTACAGTCCCCAAATCTGTTTGGCTACATCACATGGTGACGTAATAGAAGTGGAAAGGAAATGTAACAGGGTATAATTTCAACAGAAATAGGCTAATGAGAAAGACTTGGAAACTGCTCTTCTTTCTTTTCACTTTCTGATGTTAAGGAAAATGTTAAGGGAAGGGCATCTTCACCTTTATTTCTCTCAAAAGAGAAGACATTTTAAAGTTCAGAAGAAACATTTCTCAAAGACATATTTTTGCTTGTTGCCAACATGAGAGAAGTGTGTTACCTCTTCCTTTAGAACAAAACCAAGGAATATCAACAATTGTGCATGTGTGTGTGTGGGGGGTGGAGTATTCTTTGTCAAGTAAGTTTGGAAAATCAATTATGCAGCCTCTCCTTTTCATAAATGGCAAGTTTTCTCTGAGCCTTTAAAATATTAATATGTTTTGTGATTCTTTCAGAAGGAGACTCAGAAAGCAGCATTTCCCTAATTTATTTTTCCACAGGCCATTTTTCAGAAGAAGAAGGTGAGAAATAGGCTCAGAGTAATGAAAAGACACAAAGCTGTTTTTGTATGATTTGAATGTTTTTTTCTTAAGACTTTATTTATGTATTTGTTAGAGAGAGGAGGGAGGGAGAAAGAGAGAGAGAGAAAAACATCCATGTGCGGTTGCTGGGGGCCATGGCCTGCAACCCAGGCATGTGCCCTGACTGGGAATCGAACCTGCGACACTTGGGTTCGCAGCCCGCGCTCAACCCACTGAGCTAAGCCAGCCAGGGCGATTTGAATGTTTTAATTGGAGGATGTGATAGGTAAATACTTGAGGCTTCTTCTCTTTGATCCTGAGAGAATACTATGGGATAGGATATACAAAGGACTTAACATTTGCCTAGTGAATTAGGGTTTATATGGCATTGTCCCATCTCACGCACACCCTTCAGGCTAAACAACAATTTGGGAGGTAAGTAGGACAGCAATCCATTCTCTTCAGTGAAAGTAAACGACAGTCAACATTTGCATATGTTTAAATGATGGAGGGGGCAGAGCCCAGAAATAAGATCCAGGTCTTCTGTTTCCTGATGCAGGGTTTTTACCACCAGCACATCTACATTTTGACATTTTTATTAATTTGTTTGTTTAGCTTACCATCCCATAAAGATGAATCCTTTTGTGATTTCAAGTTGCCACTTGGCCTTTTCCCAATGCCATTCCCACGAAATGAAATATATGACATTGGGAAGGGTCAAAATCATCTCTACAAAAGTGCTAAGATGATTGTGTGTCTGTGATTCTAACTTCAAATGAAGAATTAGACTCTAGAAGAGTGGATATAATAAGTGATAATTAAAAAAAAACACCCAAACTGAAAGGAAACAAATGATAACTTGGACATAGAAGAATACAAGGCATATATACTACACATGGTACAAAAAAATAGACAGGTTATAATTTGGGGGGAGTAATTGTGGGCTTAAGGTTGCATCTGTGTTCATGAGCCCGAAGCATTCAGTGAGCCTCATGAGAACAATTCTATCCCTTTGTGGGTGACCACGGAAAACACACTCATTGCCATTCAAGTGCGGTCCTGGGTGAAACCATCGAGCATCAGAATAGTCTTGTATGTGGGTGAAAGAGAAGTGGGACTACCATAAATTACTTGGCCAAAATTTTATTCTTCATTTTAGGGATTTCCTCCAGTTGTCGAAATTTACTTTTCATTTTATCTTGTACACATCACTGTGTGCCTATCATATTTATGAAAGAGTATTGAACATCACTGGCTGGTATGGCTCAGTGGATTGAGTGCCAGCCTGTGAGCCCAAGGGCTGCTGGTTCGATTCCCAGTCAGGGCACAAGCCTGGGTTGTGGGCCAGGTCCCCAGTGGTGGGCGCACAAGAGGCAACCACACATTGATGTTTCTCTCCCTCTCTCTAAAAATAAAATAAATAAACCCTGTTTTAAAAAAAACTATTGAACAAAAGTCTTCAATAATCTCCAGCTACAGGCTTTATTCCAATTCTGATTTTTTAAAGATTTTATTTATTTATTTTTTAGAGAGGGAAGGGAGGGAGAAAGAGAGAGAGAGAGAGAGAAACATCAATGTGCGGTTGCTGGGGGCCATGGCCTGCAACCCAGGCATGTACCCTGACTGGGAATCGAACCTGCAACACTTTGGTTCGCAGCCCGCACTGAATCCACTGAGCTCCGCCAGCCAGAGCCCCTTTCATCTTTTCTAACAGCACCCTCCCCCACGTACTATCAGGTCTAGGGCAGTGATATATTCAGGGGGTTCTCCCTAACCCCAAGGGGTGAGCTGGAATTGTCAGGGCCAATCATGGTAATCTCGTGATTTTTCCCGGGGACTAAGGCATGTGCATTCAAATCACTTTTGGTCAATAAGATAATAAGGAAAGTCTGCTAGTAAGGTTCTAGGAAAGCTTTTAATATCTGATTAAAAGGGAAAAAAGGGATGTGTAATCCCTTTCCTTTTACAGGGAAAGAGTAATTCCACTCCCTGCCTTTAGAGAGTAAGGAGGTGATCCCTAGAGCTAGGGCAACCACCTTCCAGCCACTTGCTAATTAAGCTCACTCATTGAGGATGGCAGAGTGGAAAACAGACACAACACATTCTTGATGACGCTGGTGTACCAAGGAATGAATCCATCCTGAAATAAGTGTGCAAGATTTTTTTTTAAAGGAAAAGACAATTAGGCAGTTACCTAGTGCTGGAAATGGAGGGCGGAGTAGGGAGTGACTGTTAATGCTTACAGTTTCCTTTTAGGATAATGACATGCTCTAAAATTAGATTGTGGTAATGATTGCACACGTATCTGAATATACTAAAAAACATTTATTTAGTTATATATTTCAAATGGATGGATTTTGTAGTATGCAAAGTACATCTAAATAAAGTACATTTAAAGTAGTTTTAGTTGATTAAAATATTTAATAAGATTGCCTTCATTTTACAATGATCTCCTTTCACTGTTTCCTGCTTTAATTTAAAAATGAAAGGTAAATTGCCCTGGTTGGTGTGGCTCAGTGGATTGAGTGACGGCCTATGAACCAAAGGGTTGCTGGTTCAATTCCCAGTCAGGGCATATGCCTGGGTTGCAGACCAGGTCTTCAGTAGAGGGCGTGCAAGAGGCAACCACACACTGATGTTTCCCTCTCTTTCTCCCCCACCCCCTCCCCTCTCTCTAAAAATAAATAAATAAAATCTCTGAAAAAATATTTAAAAATAAAGGTAAATTAATAATTAAGAAAGCTAGCTCAGCCCTGGCTGGCGTAGCTCAGTGGATTGAGCGCGGGCTGTGAACCAAAGTGTCGCAGGTTTGATTCCCAGTCAGGGCACATGCCTGGGTTGCAGGCCACGGCCCCCAGCAACCGCACATTGATGTTTCTCTCTCTCTCTCTCTCTCTCTCTCTCTCTCTCTCGCTCTCTCGCTCTTTCCCTCCCTTCCCTCTTTAAAAATAAATAAATAAAATCTAAAAAAAAGAAAGCTAGCTCAAAATCTGTATTAAAATAAATATGGCAAAATGGCTTTAAACTATCAGATAAAGTTTACAAAACAAAACTAGTGGACAAATGCTCCCCAGGGAAGCAAAGCAGCTACTCCTTGCAAAACAAGCCTGGTCCCTTTAAGTAGGTATTACTTATGACTAAACATCTAACAGAGAGAGCTCCTGTAAAGAAAATGATGTCCTTAGGCAAATACATTATTTTTTCTTCCTTTTTTTCAAGTACGTACAGCCTAAACATCTTATCTTCTCCTGAAGCTTTTAACACACTTTCTGCGTTTCCACTCCATCTGGCAGAACTGGTTTAAAGGGAAATGTGGGGTTATGGGAAAATGCGGAAAGACAAATCCACCTCACCTTCTATCTGCATCCCATTACAAAGGGGTATGAACAGTACAAGGCCTGCCATTGCTCATGTCAAAGCAGTTTTGTTGTGTGAGTTCTATCATGTTTCTATCAACTGCTTTTTGTAAGCCCACATAATAGCGAAGTTACAGTGTTTATTCATCTAATTTTTTAAAAAGCCATGAGAATAATTTGTATGTAAGTTACCTAAAAGATAAATGTCTTCAGTCTTTACCAAAAAACCCTAGTTAGCATTATAATTTATAATTCCATTATATAGAATGCTATTGAGTTAACATAGAAGGTAATTTTAAAACTTGAGCCGGATGAAAAATAATGTATATTCTCATTTGAATTTTGATTTTGTATTTCACTTCAAACAAGGCTTAAATATAATTTATTGATTTTGATATAGCTTGCCTGTGAAAACATTAACTTTTTAACACTTAATGGGGTCTACCTCACTGGAAGATTTAAAAGAAATAGTCCCCTTCAGTAATGTTATGTCCTTTATAACTTTTAAAAATACATATTAAAGTAAACATATAGGTTATAGGGAAGAATACAGAAACTGCATTTGTGTTTAAGATAAGATTATGCAAACAAAACTATACACCCTGTCACATGGAGGTAAAAGGTCATACCTCACTGTTGATAGGGATATCTCTGGAAAATTTTTGAATGTACTATAAGTTACTTGGTCAAGTTAGTTAGCTCTAGTTTGATTTTGCCTCAAGCATTTCACATCTAAGTGGGTGTTTTTGAACATATTCAGGAACCTGAAACTCATTCCTTTCCTTGCAATCCCTTCTACAGTTGGACAGCTATATAAATTAGAAGATATATTAGTCAGGGAAAGTAAATAGAGCTATTCTAACAACCTCCCTGTCCCCCATCTCCATAGCTTTAAACAACAAGGGTTTATTTCATGTTCATATCACAATCCTACACGCAGTTCCTCCTCTGACTTTCCACACACAATCATGCTCCTTCTACCTACCACATTCTAGTACCTCCGAGTTTTCCTCTGGGTCCTCTGCATTTGGCCAGCAGGCAAAGGAACAAAGAGCATGTGGAAGATCCTGAAGGAGTCTTCAGGGTCAGGCCTAGAAGTCACGTACATCAATCCCACCCACATTTTATTGGCTTGACATAGGTACGTGACCCCACCTAGCTAACAAAGGCAGGTAGGACGTGTACCGTATCAGGGTCTCAAGGATGGAGATGAGCTCACAGATATTGGCGAGTGACAGTAGTGTCTGTTACAGCAAGCTCTCCTTCCACTGAGCTCCAGTGTTTCTTGCAGTAGCTTTGACCTATAGGACCCAGCTTGACTTTGAGTCATATTGACTAAATTTAATTCTGCTTTCACACAACGACCCTACAGATATTCACAGACAATTGTTATGCCTCTTGGTACATTTGCTTCTGGGCTATTTACCCAATTAATCAAGTGGTTCTCATGTGATCTGTGTTAATGTCTTATCATGATCTTTTGTTTGTCTTAGCTCCAATTGCCCTGTTATTTGAATGAAAACTAAAAGACATCCTGCAAAAGTGATCCTATTTTGAGATGTAAATTCATGACTGCAAATCAACAATATATTAGGTTCTGTTAAGTCACATTACACTTACTCCCTCTAACTGATTAAGCTGTATTTCTTCATTTTGCAGTTAATTCATTGATGGAAGCCTTGATATTCTTTTCATTTCATGTTGTTGGATTTGAATACTGTGGCTAGTTTAATGAGAACACTTTTGCTCCTGTCTGTTCCATTTCTGGCCCTTCAAACACATGTAACCATTTCCAAGAGCAAAAGGCAGCCATAAACATGGCCAGATGCTCAGACGGAAATCTTTGTAGTTGCCCGTGGTTTTGTTCTTTCTCTCAAATCCAACATCCAATTCATCAGGAAATCCTGTCAATCTCACCTTCAAAACACACCCTGAATCTAATGACCTCTCATTATGTCCTACTGTGTTGGTCCAAGCCACCGCCATCTTTTGATTGCATTCCTGCTGAAGCCTCCTAACTGATGTGCCTGCTTCAACCCACAGTCTCCCCGTACCCTCCTCCCTGAGCTTATTTAAAAGCCGTGATTCTTTGAAACTCCTCTGCTCAAAACTCTTCATGGCTCCTATCTCCCGCAGAGTAAAAGCCAAAGTCCATACAATGCCTACGGGGTTTGAAAAGGCCATCGTCACTGCTGTGACTATCTTTCCCAGTCTCCCGACTCACGCTTTTCTGGCCCCTCTGAGCCTGTCATTCTGTGACAGACACCACACGCTTCCATCTTAGGGCCTTTGCACTTGCTGTTTTCGCTGCCTGGGGTTCTCTGCTCTGGGATAACAGCACAATTCATACCCTTACTTCCTTCAGGTCTCTGCTCAACCATTATCTTTCTGAAATGCCTTCCTCAACACTTTATATGACAGGACAACCTCCTTGCTCCTCTCTTTCTGGAAGCCCCCTGTCTCCCGTACCCTGCATTATTTGTCTTGATAGCACCTCTCACTGACACATAGGACACATCGTTTTGTCTGTCTTCCTCCATTGGAATAGGAGCCGACGAAGGACAGGCACATGTTTAGTTGACTTCTATAGCTTCAACGTCCAGAAGACATTTAGATATGTTGTCGGGGCTCTGTGCCTTACAGGTCCCTGACCTCCAGCTGCTCTTTTCAGACAGGTTACCCCTGACCCTTGAGTTTGTATTTCAAAGTATTAGCTGTTTTTCTAGCCTGATAAATGACCTTCAAGCATGTAAATTAGGCCCAGGCTGGGTAGATCAGTTGGTTAGAGCTTCATCCCCAAAACACCAATGGAACTGTTTTGGGTTGGATTCCCAGTCAGGGCACATACAAGAATCAACCAATGAGTGCATCAATAAGTGGGACAACAGATCTCTCTCTTTTTCCTTCTCTCCACAAAATCAATAAAAAAATTTAAAACCATATAAATTAATGAATAAAATACAAGCTTAATTAAGGCACAAACTAGTTCAGACTCCAGTTCAATAGTTCCCATATCTTGTCTTTTATTCCTGCATTCTGATTTAGAAATCAAGTCAGGGCACATACCTGGGTTGCAGGCCACGGCCCCCAGCAACCGCACATTGATGTTTCTCTCTCTCCCTTTCTCCCTCCCTTCCTTCTCTAAAAATAGATAAATAAAATCTTTTTTAAAAAAGAAATCAACTGCCATGCAATAGCCAAAGTTCTGTCTCTCTCTCTAAAACAATATTGTCCACATGAGGTACTGTCAATACAAAATCATCACAGTGCATTTCTCAGAAAATTGCTCTTAATAATTGGAGACTGTTAAGGTCTATGCTTGCCTTAAACTTTGTTATACATTATTGATCAAAGAGGCAGAAAACCTACATTGAAAAAAAAAGGAAAAGTTTTTCTCTTGGAAAATCCAAGAATTGAAATGACAATGGAAATTTTCAGAAAATTTTCCCCTAATTTGAAAACAACAAAAAAAATTATTTGGTTGGCGGAGGTTTAAAAAAGACAATGATAAGTTTTATGGTCTTTTGAAAAAATCTAGGGTCACTTTTGGGGAAAAAATATACTTCCCAGCCATACCTTTTAAGGTCATAGGAATGCAAAAGAAAGTTGCCAAAGCCCTGGCTGGTGTAGCTCAGTGGATTGAGCACAGCCCTTCGAATCAAAGAATTGCTGGTTCGATTCCCAGTCAGGGCACATTCCTGGGCTGTGGGCCAGGTCCCCAGTAGGGGGAACACAAGAGGCAACCACACACTGATGTTTCTCCCCCTCTCTCCTTCCCTTCCCCTCTCTCTAAAAATAAAAATAAATAAAAACAAAATTGCCAAAATATTTACGTTGTGTAATTTGTTTCTGCCAAGCATTCAGAAAATTCTACCAATATTTTAATAGAACTGTTATTTAGCTTCAATGAACTAAACCCTTTAATGAAGCATTAGAAATATCTATGCATCATTTCTGGTCATTCAGACAATGACTATTTATGGGGAACATGTTTTATATACTGGGTTTGAGAAGAGAAAAAGATTATTCTCAGCAGAGATAGCTGTGGCAAAGACGGAATTTCTGCTGGGTCAACTAGGGCATCTAGATACAGACATTAATATAGTTATAACTATATGTAGATATAAATATAGAAACCAAAAGGAATTTGGTTGTCTCTTACACTATAAATCTATGCATGCACTTCATCTACCTTGAAAATATAATCTAAATAAAGAAAACACTTTTATTACGAGAATAACTTTCCCTTCTAAAAGCATCAGTTACTTTTCTCTGGTAAGTCAGTTACTTATTTAAGAACAATTTATGGAGCTTCTACCCTGAGTGAACAGGGCGCTGGAGAGACAAAATACATAAAGTCCTGGAAAACCCACAGTAGAGTGGCAGGGGGCAGTTGAAGGGCAACAGTAGGACCATGTGCTGAAGAAGACTCTCTCTGATTGATTGACTGATTGATTCATTCATTTATTCAATAAATATTTATTGAGTGCCTTTCATTCATTCACTCAATAAATATTTATTGAGTGCCTGCTATGTGCCAGGCACTGTTCTAGATGCTCAGGACATTAATGAAATAAACTAACAAAATCTCTGTCTTAGATATGTTTTCATAGCAGGATAGAATGCAAATATACGAGAAACACAATAAACAAGTGAATTACATAATATCTTAGGAGATAAGCCTTATAGGGAAATAGAATAGGATAGAATAGAATAGGGCACTGGGGGGTATCAATGGGAATATACATGAGAAGTTGGAGAAAACCTTTCGGGAAGGTACCATGGTTCTCTCAACTCCCTGGACATGCATTTGTGGGGTAGTACCAGTATTATAGTGGGAAAACCTTGATTTTCAGAGTCTAATTAACTTGGATCAAAATCTGTTCTATGTTACTTAATAATCTGAGCCTGAATTTCCCCTTCCACAAAATGGAAACAATAGTACTTCACATCAAAAATTGGTGGGAAGATTGAGATAATTTTTGCCAAATCTTTTTTTTGTGTGTGTATGCCTGTTGTATACTCCATACTCAGTTCAGACCCTAGACTATATTAAGGTAAGGGCATGAGATAGCATGCTCTGTACTGTTTCCATCTGTGGAAATCCTGTGAAGAGAGCTACCCGTCTTCATCCCGCAACATGCAAGCCAGGCAAATCACCTTTATTCTCAGAATTTTCTTAAATGAGCCGAAGACAAGAGAATACCTTCCTCTCCAGCTATGATACAGTGAGAATGTGAGGTTAAGACCTGAAAAACGGCTGTGTTGTCAAGACAGTTGGCCTAATGGATTGAGGCAGGTAGAGGGAGAATAGAAAAGATGAGCAGCATGAGAAGCACAGAAGGTATGCTGTCATTGTGATGTTCCTGCTTCTGTGTGTCCTTAGCTCCCCTCCTCTCAAGCAGATTGCAAAATTTGGCTACAAATTCCATCAAAAAGTGCCTGGCTGGCTTAGCTTGGTGGATTGAGCGCAGGCTGTGAACCAAAGTGTCGCAGGTTCGATTCCCAGTCAGGGTACATGCCTGGGTTGCAGGCCATGACCCCCAGCAACTGCACATGGATGTTTTTCTCTGTCTTTCTCCCTCCCTTCCCTCTCCAAAAAATAAATAAATAAAATCTGAAAAAAATTCCATCAAAAAGCGAAATCCATCTAGTCCTTGAATCTGGGCATGGCTATAGGGATCTCACTGGACAATGGGACATTAGCACATGTGAAGCAGGCAGAGGCTTAAAACATGTTTTTGCTTTGGGGCTTGCCCTCCTTTGTTACTGGGAAACTTTCTGTTAACATGTCACATGGTCCAGGCTAGCCATCTGGAAGGTGAAAGACATGTAGAGCATAGATCATATACACCATGCTTCTACATGTATGTTCTACATAGATGATGTATATGATGTGAGCACATAGCCCATGTTTCCGAAACCAACCATCATCTCCAGATGACCTGGCAGCTGACTGCATACACATGAGTGACCCCAGGTGACACCAGCAGAAGAATCACCTAGCTGAATCTGGCTAATTGCTGACCTACAGAATCATGAGCAAATGCTTATTATTTTAAGTCACTAAGTTTTAGGATGCCTTGTTTTTCAGAATTGGATAACTGATACACTCCTCTCACATACACATCTAATGCAAACAAACTTTCAACTTTTAAAAAATAAAACTGTTTTTGTTTGTTTGTTTTGCCATTTACAACCAAGAGAAGTCCTCGCTAAAATGATAGGGCTCCCTGTGCTTGCCTCATTGACTTGGTGCCCTATTAATTTAGTTTATTCTGGAACTTGAACTATGTTCCTAAATCCTAAGCTTCTCCTTCCAACCCACACATTGCCAGTACCTACCTGTGTTTTGTCCTCACAAACTGCCAAAGAACCATCTCCATTCCTCTCTCCATGACTAACACACACAGGTTGGACCTCTTTCCGTGGCATTTGCCAAAGGTCTGTACCTGCCACTTCCTGTTGGCTCTTTGCAGTGCCAGCTGCTTGACAATGTGACCCTCCATCTGTTACTGATCATTGGGACTACTGTTACCACTCTTCACTTGTCTGTGCAGACTTCCTCCCCCAATTAGGAGAGCTATCCACCTGCCAAATGCTGACAGCCAGCTTCCTCCCTGGATGTTCTGTTCCATTAGGCCCAGATTCCTGTGCTCTTATTCTTCTGGTTTGTCCTCTGATAGAGAGCTGAGCCTGGGAAGTTAGATGTGTCTCTAGGAGCTCTCAATCCACATGTCAAATTGCAAGCAGTAGAAGGAGAAAGTGACTTTTTAAACATTTTTTAAAAGATTTTATTTATTTATTTTTAGAGAGAGAAGGGAGGGAGATAGCGAGAGAGAGAGAGAGAGAGAGAGAGAGAGAGAAACATCAATGTGTGGTTGCTAGGGGTTATGGCCTGCAACCCAGGCATGTACCCTGGCTGGGAATCAAACCTGGGACACTTTGGTTCCCAGCCCGCGCTCAATCCACTGAGCTACACCAGCCAGGGCTGAAAGTGACTTTTTAAAAAGACAAATTGTGAGGAAATCATGTTTCCTCTGGGTAGAAGAATGTTGGCAAAGGCTATCTCAGGGGCTTGTGGGATGTGATGTGTGTGCCACCTTTGAGGCTGGTAGTTTGTGAGGTTGCTTCCCAACAGGATGAACCAGATAGGCTAATGCACTACTCCCACTTCCTTAAGCCTTTCCATTCCATTGCCCTGTTGTCTGTCATACAACTGCCAGCCTCTACATCCTTTTTTCCAGAGAGCTTTCTCTGGTGCTGGAGCCAACTTTTGCTTGCTCTGTAGCCAGAGGTGCTAAAGCATTACAGTCTCCCACCTCTGGCCTTGTGAAGTCTTCATCCAGTGAGGGACCAGAGTAGTATATAAATACTCCAGCTCCCTTGTTACTTGAATGGGATACCTCTGAGGGATAGTTTTTACACTGTATGTCAGACGTCCCCAACGGTTTTAAGCTTTACTGCCCATATGGATAACTTGCTTGATAACGCATTTTTATTGGTTTCTTTCCTTTCCCTTTGTTTCTCTTCCAAATAAATTACTTGTACTCGAAATCCTATTTCAGCATCTACATCCAAAAGAACCCAAACAAAGACAAGAGCCCACCTATTGGATGATTCGAAGGGTAGGAACTGGATTTACAAAGGGGATGGCAACAGTTTAAGGGCTAAAGAGCCCTACAATGTGATGATAAACAGAACCAGCCACTTGGATGATGAAGAGGGTAATAGCTGCTACCAGGCCCTGTTTGCACTCTCTCTCCAAGAGTGTGCGTGATTTTCCTGATAGCAGAGTGAGTGAACCAAGAATAAATATAAGGCAAATGTCTGGTTATAACTGGATTCATCTATGAGCTGAGCATCAGTCACTTTGCCCATCATCCATAGGGTAATACACTTTTGGAATTTAATATCTTTCAATGTGAAGCTATTTAAGCATCGCTTTTCAGATTTTTATGGGAGAATGATACTGTGATATTTGTGTGTGTGTGTGTGTGTGTGTGTGTGTGTAAGAGTAAAGTAGAACTTAAAAAGCTAACCAGGGGTGTTCCAATAACTACGTTCAAATATTTACGAAACATTGGTTTTTTTGGTCATAGGCTAAAGCACAGAATTTAAATTGGTTAGTTCCATTGCCAAATGCCTTCAGACTCCGTTGACTTTTTTGGAATTAGTACAAAAGCAGAGATCAGATCCAAAACTTGCACAAAGACTCTGTGTGGTCCAGAAAATGATGATTGTTCACTTGTACAAGGGAATTAACTATTGAATGTGTTTACATCTTTTAGGGCAGTGAGCAATCAAGGTGTCTGAACTGATTGGGGGAAGACCTCTGTATAAATGTATGGCCCATTCTCCTAGCAAAGAGTGGGAAAACTCCTAGTGCTTCTGAATGATAGACCTTCCAAGAAACAAAAGTCATTCCAGCATCTGGGAGGCAATGCTGACCATCTGAAGACGGCTCCCTTTGCCTGAAGCAGTACTGCAGTCACTACGTTATCAAGGACTCTACGATTGTTCAAGCATGAAAGGAAGGATAGGGGATCAAATCTCTCTACTTAATGGGGAATGTATTAGAACTGCTTCAAAATTAGCCTTGGCTCAGCTTAATGAAATTTGCCCATTGTTCAGCCACAGCCCACCAAATCCACAGCATTCAAATGGCAGCCCTTCCACTGTAAAAAGCCTCAAAAAAACGAGAGAACTTACGAAACAAAGACTATTCTTCCTCTTCCCAGGTTCACAAAAAGAATCAAACCTGCCCTGCCTTTGAAGTAGGCTAAATGCTAGAGGCATCCTGACTGGGGAAGACATGTTTTCTTCTCACAATGCACAATTGAGCATGTAAAATGCCTATGATATAGAGCCAGAAGTTTCTGCAATGAAACTCCCCAGCCCTGCTGTGCTCAAGACATCAGTTTAGAGGACGGCAGAGTAAACAAGAGTCATGAGTTAGAGACATCCTGTCTGGTGTCGCTGAAGTTTTTCCAGTGGGATTTTACTTGGAAGGCTTTCCCCCTGGAGACTTCTCCCTAGCTCTGCTTAAACAAATTTGCCTTCATTGGCCTGAGATAAGAGAATCAGAATTGCTTCTCCAGCCCCCCTACCCGTTGCACTCTGCACCTATACACAATGTTTGTAATTTTAAGACTCCTTAAGATATCACTATAATAACCAACATTTCTTTACGACATCCACATGTGTGTCAAATCTGACACTCAGAACTTACCTTTGGTCATTCGCTCTCTATTCATCTCCCTTTGGCCTGACAAGAGGGCATCCAAACTTACAGTCTTCGAAGCACAAATGAGTGCAGCAATGTAGCAAACAAAGGATCTCCTGATTCAAATGATACCAGTGTCAAGCGCCGATGTGTGTAAATAATTCATTGTGTTTTCACTGGTGAGTCCAGTTTGATCTCTCATTGCTTGGAGACCCCTGGGGTCTCTGGCTCCCTTAGAAGCAGGGACATTTAGGATTTTTTATTACCAGGTCATAACTAATTTATCCATCACTATGGAGTCAGGTGCACAGATTCGGCATCTCATCTATCATTATAAGCAGCTCCTGCGCTAAGGGGTGGCTACTTCCCAGAAATCAATGACGGGGAACAGAGAAGAGGAGAAAGGACAAGGCACATATGCTACAAAAGACGTATCTTTCAGAAGCAGCACAAATGCCTCAAGGTAATGACTCGCCAAGCCAACGACAATAAAGTTCTCTAATTATTTCCTAAAGATAGAGCCCACCGTATGATGCGGAGCAAAAATATATCCACTGTTATTACTGATCATTAGAGTTCTTTAGCTGGTTTCCCCGTCTGATTTGCTTTCTTCAGTGAAATTTTTTACGGGGACAACTGCATTAGATCAAACTTGCAGAAAGTATTGTGGCTTAAAAAAAGAGGACTTCATTAACAGGAAAATTTTACAGGCTAGGACATGACCTTGAAGAAAGGGAAAAATAGTAGGGCTTAATTACACCTTTGATAACATGTGCTGTGTTTTGGGGGCAACGGCATTGAGTGTGCGGTTCATTTCCTTATGATTTTCTAAAGGGTGCTGTATTATATGCACATGTTGACAATGTGATCGAAGTGGAAAGCGCAAGCACTAAAAGGTCTGTTTATCATATACCTTCAAAGAAACCAACAATGGCTTAGGGATGTCTATTACATTCCTGAGTTTTACACAGCTTCCTGGATAGCATTAATAGTTTTCTGCGAATGTACTGAAGAATTCCATTTCCATCGCGGCCAAGTATGTATTCCCACCTCTAATCCTTCGGTCGTGTCCCCAACTTCTACACAAAGTGTGCTCTCACAGAGCAAAAGAAAGATGAGCCGCATAAATAAAACCTGAGCCCAGTGGAATCTGCAACGACGACTCGTGGAATAAAGAAATCTCTAAACATATTCATAAGGAATGTTTCTTTATGGTACTTTTTCTATGTCTCAGGAACAAGCACCAAAGCCGTGCCACATTCTGAAACAGTTGCTATGGCAAAGTGTCTTGTTTTATTGACTATGGAGCTCATTGTTGTGTTTAAGTCATGTAAATGATCGGGGCACAAAGGAGAGGGCCCACAGCAGCCCATGCTCAATCACAACAGCACCGGGGTCTTTCCCCCTTGACACATGCCATTTATGCAGCATGGGAAGGCATTCCGCTCAGAAAGCCTCGCTCCCTGGGTGCTGTGAACCGGGCTTTGGACACATTTATGAGATCTCGACATCTTTCAGAACCCATTCTGCAGGGGGAACAAGAATACACAATGATGCAGGCCTTGCTTTTGTTTTAAAGCCAAGATATTTCTAGAGAAATTTTGCATTCTCTACCCGTTAACACATGATTTGTTTCCAGGATGCTGGCCTTGCCTAATATTTCAACTTTCTATCAGTCTCTGCCCCTCAGAAGCGAAGTAGGAGAGTTTTCTCTTTTGTTTCCCACTTCTGTCTCAAATATGTGTTTTTATTGTAACTACTATAGCATCAATTCACATTGATTAGGCATAATTACAGAAACAAAATATGCAGAATACAGTTTAATAACTCCTGCCACCTCCGAGGGAACAATGAGGGCCTAATTTAATTATCTAATTGTTGTTTGAAAGCAATGCCGAGTTAGAAAATAGTAATATATTTTGAACTGGAGCTTATTAGGATTTTTGGATACACATAGAAGATAAAATGCACTATTATCTGTGTTTCAATACTTGTAATTAAAAAAACACGAGGGCAATATTTGTTTACGTGAAGAATCCAATGATACCCTTTAATAATAAAAGCCTGATGCAATGAAAACAGTCAGTTGTGACACCTGACACTTGAAATTCTGTGATAATTTGTAGCCCAGTTTCTAAGGGAAATTTACCACTGTGAAACTCAATTACTGTGTCAATGTCGATTTCCAGGTTTTGACACTATATGCAATTTATGAAGGATGTTATCATTGGGGGAGCTGTATGAAGTGTACACAGGAACTCTCTGTACTAGTTTTGTAGCCTTGTCTGTCTTGGCCTATTTCAAAACACATAAAAGTTATAGCAAAAATCTACTTGGATGAAGAATAGAAATGTATTTTTCCCAAATTGTACTTGAGAAATGCCCTGTCTCAGCAGAGCTTATAGAATGACAATTGCAGACCCACATGATAGATTGTCCCAGCACATGTGTGGGCATCTGGAGTCAAAGGAGTTTTGGACGATGAGTTAACATTCAGCAATTCTCTTTACCCCATATTTTCAATTCATTCGGAAAGGAATTCGGTAAACAATTATGAGTGAGAGATCTATTTGCTTATACTGCTTCAGATGCTCTTTCAGTAGTGATGAAAACAGTATTTACAGTTCCCATAAGCCCGGTTATATCACTGGGTCTCTCACTTGAACTTTCTTGTTCTCTTTTTAAAAACGTAAAAAGGTTAAAGCCATGCTTTAGCATCCCTTACTTTCATTAGTGAAATCTGCAGATTAAAAACAGGAATATAAAGCAGTCATTTGGTTTTCATGAACCAAACTTGTATCTAATGTAAATGTCTGTTCACATGTCACGTGGGTGTGATTGTGTGTGTGGGTGGGGAGATGGGTAATCATACAATGGCAGGATCAAGAGGACAGGACCACAGGAATCACCAAATTCAGCCTAAACAGTAACATATTAAACATACGTATATTTGATATTTATAATACATACTGCTGGTTATGTAAGAAGGCTTTGCATTTCCTTGGCATTCTTTAAGGGGCCATAAGAGCACACATCTAATTGTACTCTAATATAATTCTGGGAGCTTGCTAGAGGTCTGTACCATTATTTTCACTGAAAAAAATAGGCAGCTCACTTCCAAAGGGTCCAGCCTTTGGTTTACTCTTTTAAAAATCCAGATTCTGGCCCTGGCTCGTGTAGCTCAGTGGATTGAACACGGGCTGCGAACCAAAGTGTTGCAGGTTCGATCCCCAGTCAGGGTACATGCCTGGGTTGCAGGCCATGACCCCCAGCAACCACACATTGATGTTTCTCTCTCTCTCTCTCTCTCTCTCCCTCTCTTTCTCCCTCCCTTCCCTCTTTAAAAATAAATAAATTTTTAAAAAGGAAAAGCTTTCAGTTAAAAAAAAAGAAAAAAAATCCAGATTCCACATCCTTGCTCAAGATACTTCACTCTGGAACACATTTTCTAGAGCCCGAACCACACTGAATTCCTTGTTTGATATCTGCAATGGTGTCACTTGGAGAAGAGGTTGAATTAAAATGATAGTGTTATTTAGTTCTCTCTCTTTAAACTGGAACAAATGAAAGCATTTTGTGAATGACCTAAGGACACTAGGCTGTGTATCATAACTCATTTTCTTTTCATTTTTTAACAGCTTCATTGACATACATTTTGTATACACATAATTCACTCATTTAACGTATATAAATCAACATTTTATTTGTATATTCACAGAGTTGTACAACTATCACCACAATCTAATTTTAGAATAGGCTAATTTCCTATAAAAAGAAACCTTATATCCATTAGTAATCACTCCCTATTACCCTCGCCCACCACCCCCAGCCCCTGACAACCACTAATCTACTTTGTTTCTATGGGTTTACTTAATCTAGATATTTTATACAAATGGAATCATACAACATATGATCTTGTGTGACTGGCTTCTTTTACTTAGCACAATGTAGTGTGTATCAGTGCTCTGTTCTTTTTTAATTTGCTGAACAATATTTCATTATATGGACATACTACATTTTATGTATCCATTTGCCAGTTGATGGACATTTCCATTGTTTCCACTTTTTGGCTATTATAAATGATGTTTTTATGTGCATTAATGTACAAGTTTTTGTGTGGACATATGTTTTCATTTCTCTTCAGTATATACCTAGAAATGTAATTTCTGGGCCATATGGTAACTTCAACTTTTTGAGGAACCTCCAAACTGTTTTCTAAGATGACGCCATTATTTTACATCCCCACCAAACAGTTCCTCTTCTCAACCAGAGCTAAAGAAGTCACTCGGATGGCTCCTGTCATTTACTGTAATTAATAAACTCCAAGGTCCATTCTCTCACACACTTACGGGTGTGGCCAGGTGAAAGGTAGCAGAGTGTATTTACCTCGTGATGATTTCAGAAAAGTGATCAGGAATTAGAATGGGAAACAAGGAAATTAAGGGTGTGTTTATCAATTCTACATCTAGAGTGTGAACTCCTTTTTCATGAGGAATTTAAAACTTTACAACAAATACACACACACACACAAAACATTTCAACTGGCCACACAAAAATATAAAACAAGCTAAACCAACCAACCAGTCAAATATAACTCCCAATGTAGGTATTTGCTCTTCCATCAGTAACCTCTGAAGAGGTAGGCAATATTTGAATTGTTTATATAGTTTCCAAAAGCAAGAGATATTTTTTGGCTATAAAGACATCCATGCAAACATCCTCACACCTGCTTCTTGACCACAGACATATAACCATTAAAAGCAATATCCCAAGCTGTACGAATAAACCTTTTATAATCTTGAAGATTAAGTTTCTAGACAGGGATCAATACAGCCCCTGGCTTTTAAGGCAAGCTAGGACACCTTCTGGAATTTAAAACACATGCCTGGCCCCTGACAAATCAAGGAAGAGTCTGAATGTGAATTAGATTTGTTCTTTTATGCACAAACCTAGCAACACTTGGGCTCTTTTGTGTGGTTAGAAAGGTGTACAACTAGAAAAGGGATGTAGATATTTCCTGGGCTGGCATTTCCATGGGGCTGAGTGGCTATTCTTTCTTCTTCATCTTTGATTTTTACACTATCCATTAGTTGGTGCTTTTGGATTGTTCTTTTCTGTGTGCTACATGGCATGATTCCAGCTAAGCTGGTACAAAGCTAGAAAGGAAAGTTGGGTGGGATGTTTCTCTTCTTGCATGGTCTCTTCCTGTGTCACTCCCCACCAGGATAATCGGACACATTTTTCTGGCTGGGAAACAATCTCAAGTAGGGGTAAACGGAAGGTGGTGAGTGAAAATGGAAGAGATGAAGAAGAAAATGAAATGACTAAAAAGGAAACAAAAAAGAGAGGAAATGATCATGTCATGAGATGAAGGTCAAAAACAGGGAAGGGTGACAGCAAAAAAACAAGAGAAATGAATCCTTGGGCTCAAGCTGTTAGTGAGTGTTACCCTCCTGGGATCATCCCTGTTCCCACTGAGGTCTCCATGCCCTTGGTTTGCGCAGTAATTCATTGGTAATGCCCAAATTGAGTTTGCAAATGACTTTAAACCTCAGCAGGAGTTACCAGTGGTTTATAGCTTTGCAAATTGAAATTGAAACTCAAAATGCATGCGATAAACTGCAATAAAATATTACAAAGCAAACAGAAGAAATCCTCTCTAGGTTATAGAATAGCACACAAATAAAAAAAACACAAAATTTTGTAATGGGAGGGGAATAAACAAAACTAGCTAGCTAACTAATAGCAAGTACTTATTATAGAAGCAAGTTGAATATGGAGGTACGCTACACTTTAAATACCTCTTCTGAGGCAATCTGGCCATTCAAACTATTTCAAAGGTGCTCCACCTAGTTCTGAACTTCACAATGAAAGAGGGGTGTGGAAAACTTGGAAAGAGTTCAGAGCAAAACCACAAAGATGATCAAAGAGCTGAAGGACAGGACCTAAGAGGAAAGAGTCAGAGAGCTGGAAAAATTCAACCTGAAGAAGAGAAAGTTAAGGAGATAATTTCATTATGGTCCTAAGCTACAAGAGGGGCTTTTCATAGTTCTCCATTTCCCCTGTGGCTGGACAGAGAGGCCAGAAGCTTAAGTGAGCAACACGTGGGGTCTTGGTTAGGTATAAGGGATTTCCTGACATGTGAGATAATAAATAACGAACCAGTTCCTGATCATGGACAGAAATAAGGAATATTCTTCTCTATCATCTTAGAAAAGAAATAAGATTCTCATATATTTAGGATGGCTTATGGACCTTGTTATCCAGTGTGTGGGGTGACGCAGTAGGACTGGGTGGGTAGTGGGTATATGCTAATATAACACTCTGCTACTTGGGTTTTACTTCGGATTTGTGGATTCATCATTTGCGTGGCCAGATTTATCACATGTCTAAGGCTTTACACAAAATATCTTGCCAGGCATAGCATTTTCACATGTAATCATTTCATCTGTGAACAAGAACACTGGAAAGTATCTTTTGAAGAGTGGGAATTTGGACAAAAAAAAGTCAGCCTAGCAAGATCCACAGGGGTGGGGGTGGGGTTGGGGTAAGGTACCTCAGAATGCATGCTGGGATTCAGGCTAATTAAGATGTTGACTGAATCTATGCTAATCATGTCCCACCAGACTCTGCTGGATTAGTATGTAAATTGGTAAACTCTGTTCTGAAATTGCCCTACCAGCTGAGGTCTAATTACTGACTAGACATAACAAATAATAATGGGATTTGTATTTTAGGATGTTTAATTATGGAAATAGGAGTCTGGAAAAAATATCAGTTGTATTGCACCGAAAGATACTTCACAATGTTTTAATCAAAGGGTTATGAAATTTTACACCTTTAATAAGAGCATCACGAAGTAGGATGGAAGGGGGATCCTTCCTGAGATCTAGCATTTGCGATGAGAGACCAAAATCACAATGATTAATTCGATGCTCAAGTGATTTCCCGAAGCTTCTCAAAGACTAATTGTTTCACTGCTGATATACAGCATCTTGTGGGCATTTAGTTCTAGCACCAAAAGAACTGGAACTCATCCATGAAGAATAACCAAGACACGATAGATTTAGCTCAACGACTCCATAGCTTGCATTCAAATGGAATCAACAGCAACAGACCAACAATATTTGTGCAGAAAGTAAGCCACTAAAATAGTTTCTCTTCGTCCAAATTATTCTACGATATTGAAATCATTACATTTATACATCAGAAAATGGTTCCTCTCATTGCAAAGGTAGAGTTTATTTCATGGTTTTAGAGGAAAGCATTCACGGAATAGGTATGTTGGAACAGAAACTTCTTTGCAACCATTTATTGCATCAGTCTGTGACCCGCGCTTTCCACGAAGGAACTAACGTACGAAGAGTTACAAACAGTGTTTTGGACAGAGTTGTAATAGCTGCCTATGTTTGCTCACCATATTGCTATTTCTCACATCATTTTAAAGGCATATGGGTGATCATTAAATCTTTATTAGGGTTTACATCATAAAATAAATTATTCATGTTGTTCTGATACATACTGCTCTTTACAGCCCTTCTGTCCACATTTGGCCATACAAAGTCATTTGCATATCATTTTAGCTTTAATTTAGGACAGTTTTATTCCAAAAATATAAGGCTTAAAAGCCTATTATGTCCCAATTATGTGCCAATTTCCCACACTTTTTTTGGGTCCATACAGAGCATCGCTAATGAGGGAAAGCTCACATAATTAACAAAGATGGACGATTTCCTGTTACTTAAAGATTTAGAATGTTTGCACTTCCTGTTATGTAGCAAGAGGAGAGGTATTATCCAATGAAATTCAGTGAGCAAGCTTGCGTTTCCAGTTGCTTCAAGCCTCTCTATATTTGAAGTCACACATGAATATGGAAATTAAATTGGTTGATCACCTTAACTTGAATTGGTAGAAATAAAGCATTCACCTATCCTTGTGCTGCAGAACCGCAGGGAAGAATAGGCCAGTATTAATGTGACCTGAGGGTACCTGAACAATGCAATGGAAATTCACGGAATGAAATAATTTTTCAGTCAAGGCTCGTGCTCTTTGTCTTTACAGATCTTATTGGCATATTGGTAACTGGACTTATTTAGGTTTTAACTGGATTTTAGCTTCTTTTCTCATAGTCTCATAAATATAAAATGCATTAGGAGATGTTTGATTACCTGATAGTGGATGAAAAATCTGAATAAACTTTCCCTTTCAATATGATGCTGAGTTCTCACCTTTAAACACTGCTATTAAGCGTCTATGATGACATCTTCCTATAGATAACATATCACTGATATCATTATTTAAAATGCAATTTCCCAATACCTAGAGGCACCTGTATGTATTATTTATTTCTAAAACTAATCGTAACCTACTTTTAGCATTGAACCCAGGGTCAGATACTCTGGGATGATACTTGTAGCTCTGTACCCTTCTTGTCATGAGTTTTGGGACAGTCAACATGGGGTTAGAACACTTGGAAAGTTCACAAAAAGTGTTTTTGCTAACATGTATGTAAGCAGAGTGGTAAGCCTGAACAGATGTTGTCTTGAATGTAAATCTCTCAGCCATTAGCTAACAAGCTATTTTTTAGAATTCTCATACTTTTGGGAATTCTCACTTTGAATCAAATTATACAATTTCACAGAGGTATCCTTTCAATAAATGGGCTTCGATATGCTCTTTCATTAAAGCAAACTGCGGATTATCTGATAAATAAGGAGAGTGACCCCAAAATGTGCCTAACTTTGGTCATGAGGATATAGCCGAACTCTCATAGTTTGCTGTTCCAAATGGAGAAATTAGTCCTTCTTCAGCAGTCCTGAGCACCCATTTGAGCTCAGTAGGTTGGAGGGCATGTGAGCAAGTCCTCCAGGGTAAGGGGCAAAAGCCAGAAGTTCAAATCTGACTGTGTCATTCTGTGAGATTTTCCTTCCTCCATTGTGAAGAGGACCCTTCCTAACTGAAATTGCCAGGGACAAATGAAATAAAATGTGTACCCAACACCCAGCGAATACCAAATAACTGTTTGTTAAATAAACATCCAGCAGAAAAGGCTAAACACATGTAAATTTTTTTCTTTCGTAAATTAAGGAGCAATATTAAGAGGCAAGTTCTCATGTCTTTGGGGTAATCTATCAATAAAAGAAAAAAGCATACCACATTCCTACCAAAAATATCTCTTGGTATTTGTTACCTAATGATTATTATGTATATAATTACTATATATATTAATTTCAAGAGTTCATAGGCACTTGGCCTATAATTTCATATTATAAATTACAAAGATTATTGAATAGTTTAAAGAAGATAAAAAGAGATGCAAAAAGATGTTTACATTTATCTTTCTTGGCAAGGATGTTTTTTTAAAGACCACCTACACTGATACTCAGATCTTCAGACACACAGGACTGCTCCACCCAACAGACTGGTCGATAATAATAATAACAAAGAGCAACCATATCAAGATATGAGAATCTTAACAATGTAAACATCATTTTAGGCTTCCTGAGGCATTTAAAAATTTTATTTAAAGATGGTTCTGTCCAGCTGGTACAATGAACCTACATCCTTTAGACACACACATTCAGAGTGATAAATGAGACCTTGGCGTTCAGATTTCACTCTGTGGATCATCAAGTTGTGACCTTGGGCAAGTTCCCTAACTTAATTATTCTGCCTTGATTTCTCCATTTATAAGGCTTCAAATCTCATTCTAGTAAGGATTAAATGGGAGGATGTGTAGAAAGTGCATAGCGCATTGAGTCATTTGATGGATGCTTACAACACCCCTGCATCTGATCAGCTTGACCTCATTGCCTTGCTCTTTTTCACTTCCTTTTAGAAAAGGACTATATCCTTAGTGCAGATTTATCCAGAGGGCCTGGGAACCATTTTTGGTTTTGATTATCTATTTTTTATGATTGCAATATGCTTTTCTCCATGTGGATATAAATTCTTAGAAAGCAGTGAAATAAGATCTTTCTGTAATTGTGTTCTTATGCCCAGTCAAGAACCCCATACAAATGTTTTATTTTATCATAGATTTCATTCTCCTGATGGCCAGGAGTCTGTAGGAATTTGCCTCAGAAAACTTCACAGTTCATCTTGATAGCAGCAACTATTATCCCTGTTGCCCTCACATGGAAATGTATGGATTGTTCTCATACCAAATATCTCATAAAATCATAATTAATTGTAAAGCAAGGCAGTAGAGTGTAACTATTAAAACCATGGATCCTGGGGTCAGGCTACTTGTCTTCAAACCCCTTCCCTCTGCTTGCAAATTGCTCAAACTTGAGCAAATCATAGAACCTCTTTTTCGGTATTTCTTCATCTGAAAAATGGGATGATAATGATACGACTATGTACGTAAGAGAGTTGGTATAAAGATCAAATGTACTTGGAATAAGACAAATATTATAAATAGGAGTCATATTATTATTGGGTGGCTTCGCAGCTGGCTTTTGAGCTACGAGAGTGAAGAGAGATTTCTGGCCACCATTATCTCCCCAGATCCCGGCGCAGTGTATTCCCATCATCTCAGTTACCCATCCCCTCTCTACCTCCGCACTATTCACCCGAGTTACTCAAGTCACAGACTTCTTCCTTTCTTCCTTTCAGCTGTCCTGCCAGTGCACTCTTTTTAATATCTCCCAAACTCTTCCCTGTCCCTTCTTCTACAGACACTGTCACAAGTCGTGTGCACAACCCCTCTCTCCTATATTGTAGTTGGTGTCCTAGTTGTGCCTCCATTTCCATAGGGTCCCCTCTGTAAGCTTTCTAACATGGGGATCTGATTATTTACTTCACCTCTCCACTTGAAAGCCTTCATGGCTTCCCATTACCTACACGATCATGGAATAAATGAAAATCATGTAGCTATAAAGAAATGTATTCACAGGTGTAGTAGTCAAAATAACAACCCCCCCAAAGATGTCCGTGTTCTCTTTCTCCAAATCTGTGAATACGGCAATAAGTGCTTTGCAGGTGGGATTAAGAATTTTGGGCCCTGGCTGGTGTGGCTCAGTGGACTGAGCATGAGCTGTGAACTAAAGGGTCGCTGGTTTGATTCCCAGTCATGCAACATGCCTGGGTTGCGGGCCACGGCGCCCAGCAACCGCACATTGATTTTTCTCTCTCCCTCTCTTTCTCCCTCCCTTCCCCTCTCTCTAAAAAGAAAGAAATAAAATCTTTTTTAAATAAATAAATTATTACAAATTTTGGGGGGTCCTGGCTGGTGTGGCTCAGTGGACCGCATGCAGGCCTGTGAACCAAAAGGTCACTGATTCAATTCCTAGTCAGGGCACATGCCTGGGTTGCAGGCCAGCTCCCCAGTAGGGGGTGCGAGGGAGGCAACCACACATTGATGTTTCTCTTCCTCTTTCTCCTCCTTCCTTTTCCTCTCTCTAAAGATAAATAAGTAAGATCTTTTAAAAAAGAAGTTTGTGATAGAAAGATTTCCTTGGATTAGCCTGGTGGAACCAGCGTAATCACAGTGGTCACTGTAAGGGACAAAGAATCAGCAGGGTCAGATGCAGAAAAGACATGACTCAGAAAGCAGAATGCAGAGTGACGCGGGGCCATGAGCTAAGGAATGCAGGTGGCCTCTGGCAGCTGGAAAAGCAAGGAACGGATGCTCCCCTAGGCCTCCAGAAGGAATGCAGCCCGGCTGACACTTTGGTTTTAGACCCATTCTGGGCCTCGGACCACCAGCACTGTAAGAAAATAAACTGGTGTTGTTTTAAGACGCTCAATGTATGGTAACTTGTTACAGCAGTGATAGAAAACCGATGCACAAGGCAATTGGATTGATAGTGTTAACTAAGTAAATGTGCTGAGGTCAATCAGTGACTATTGTATCAATGTGCTAGATTAATTCACTGATACATTGACAAGTCTTTTTTGTTAATGGCATGCCATTGTTTCCTTTCTAAATTAATAGATTTAGAAGGGGACCAGGGATGCATTTTCCAGGTATCTACAACCCCATCCTTTCTTCTACTTCCTTGCTGGAGGCAGGAAGTGAGGCTGAGAGGGGATGGAAACCCGTATCTCTATACAAATAGTGAAAGAGCCCGGATTACATCCCGGCTTTTTCACAGACTGAGGTCCCTTACTAAATATATGGTGAAAACCAGAGTTAGGCATGGTCAAAAACCAAATTTAGCCCTGGCTGGCGTAGCTCAGTGGATTGAGCACGGGCTGTGAACCGGGCATCACAGGTTCGATTCCCAGTCAGGCCACATGCCTGGGTTGCAGGCCATGACCCCCAGCAACCGCACATTGATATTCATTCTCTCTCTCTCTCTCTCTCTCTTTCCCTTTCCTCTCTACAAATAAATAAATAAAATCTTAAAAAAACACAAATTTACTTCTCATTTCCCCTAACCAAGCACATCTAATATGCTACATTACTTTTTTCCAGTTTTATTGAGAAATAATTGCTACATATCACCTGTAAGTTTAAGCTGTACAGCACTGTGGTTTCATTTACATATATTTTGAAATGATTATCCAATAGGTTCAGTTAACATCTATCATCTCATATAGATACAATATAAATAAAAGAAAAAATATTCTCCCTGTGATAAAACTCTTAGAATTTAGTTTCTTTAACAACGTTCCTATGTATCATACAGCAGGGTTAGCTATAGTGTTGCGTTCTATATTTTCATGTAATGTGTTGTTTCTACCTTGACGTTTGAAAAGCATTTTTTATACCATAAATATGTACAGCCTCTGTCCCATCCGTACTTACATCTTTTGGTTGTCAGCTCATAAAGGAAGTTAGGGAACAAGCTGAAATTGTCAAGGGGGATTCTCTGAAAGCAATAAGATAAGCTGGAGGGAATTATCAATTGATAGAGGATCTGGGAAGAAAGACACGGCCATTGAGAGAGCAATATAGAAGTGGCTACAAAGAGCAGGGGACAGATCTGGGGTTGCTATCTTAGTAGTCACATGACATGATTGCTTTCTTAAATTCTCTGAGCTTCAGTGTCTTCATCTTTAAAATGACCATTATAATATCTATTTTGCAGCATTATTGGGGAAATTAAATGATAACATGCTTGTAAAGGGGCCAGGGCAGAGTCTGCTACTGGGTGGATTCGGCAACCTTTCTTTTTCTTTCTCATGATGTCCTTTTCCTATTGATGTTAGTATAAATTATGTCCATCATTATGATATATCATTTAACAAAACAAACAGCATCTAACAGAAAAGTAATATATCAAGGCAAAATGAGAAAAATGGTAATTTATAAGTTGTCAAGATTAACCTTGTTTCAACATTTTGGTTCCTATTTTCCCAACGTGTGTCATGGCCAGGCAAATTAGTGAGAAATCTTACTTTGGAATTATTTAAATGTCCAGGGAAGATACTAGCAAACAGTGTGTCTTGTACAATGTGAAAGGATTATTGATGAATGCAACTCCCAAGTTCTAAGTAGCCAGTAATACATTTTGAGGTATTATTAATTCAGAAGTATGAGCATTTTTGTTGTCGCTGAAACCACATTTGCAACTGAACCACGTGGACGTGCAAACAATTGTTAGAACAGCAAGAGTTGGTCTTTCCCCTTCTGGCCTTGACCGCCTCTGCCGGGAGCCCCACCAAAATAGGGTTTCCATCCCTAATAGCAAATGCTGGCTGCGCCAGCCAGGCTCTCCATAAATAGATGCCAGGTGAAGGAGGATTTCACAAGGTAGTAGCAAAAAATGACCAGCAAAACTATTTGAAAAGATCAACTTGGAAAGAAAATCAATTCTAATAAACTCGACGCTCTTGGGCTCAAATATTATGAAGGTAAATAGTCTTTGGAAATGGACCCAGCATGCAGCCCGAAATAGTAAATAACATTGATCAAACCTGGAAACTCTCCCAAGCATTCTGAGAGTTCACAGATAAATTGATTAACTGTTATCTCACATTCAGGACCTCCAAATTAACTGCCTGCATTTCATAAACAATTCCTAAAGGCAAAGATAAACTGGTGGGTTGAATTAGCATTTCGGTCGAAGAAGATGGAAATTAAAATTGAAAGGGAACTGGGTTTCTTTTCTTTCTTTCCTTTTTTTTTTTTTTTGCAAAGGATACCTCAAGCAAATAATTAGCTCATTTTAAAGAAAGAACATGTGTATTTTTCAGGTTATCATCTTATCCATGCAAAGAAACTATTCAAATAGTTACATACTTTTTTAAACCTACTATTTAGTAATGACATAAATGCCACACATTTTCAAGTTCTGAATATCTAATAATCAGGTTATTTTAAGACTGCAACATCAAATAGAAAAAAATTCTATGGGCTTACTTTCCATTGAAGTGCAAGTTGCAGACCTAGGTAATTAGTTGGTGTTGAGTCATTGCACTTGATCATTATTTTTATTATGCAGATTTAACTGGAATAATAGCAGTGTATTACTGGGTATGTGTTAAGCTCAGAAACCAAACATCTATACCACTGGAACTCGGCACGAAGCAAGGCTTTTAGTTTTATTTTAATGACGAGGGAAAAAAAATGCAGGGAGTCAGCTACCTTAGGCAGCATACAAGACTTTCTCAGGGAAAAACCACCACAACAAAGATTGCGACTCCCTCCTGCGGGGTGGGGGAAGGGCAGGCAGGGTTTGCGGGAATTTGTTTTCTCAGCTTTGAGGACAAGCTTCTAGACTTGTCCATCAGAGAAACAACAGCTGTCTGTCACTTACGTCTTCTCCACACATACTCCAACTCACAAAGGCTTCTGTAGTTTGCTTGAGGGATAATTTGCCTTAAACTGAATGAATATATTGCTAAACTATTCAGGCTCAATCAAGTTTCCCAGAATATAGTGAAATATTAAAAAGAGATATATGTTTCCACACAAATACCAAAGTCAGTTCTAAAAATAACAGAGTGGAAATAGGGAGTAAGAAGTAACGTTTGCCAAATAAGGTTGTGTGAGCCAGCTGATCCCTTGAAAATGCTCAAGGAGACAGGGTACCCACTCTTTTTGACTGGCGGGGGCGCAGCGTGTTCCTCATTTGTCCTTTCTGATGAGAACAATCACTGAGTAACAAAGAGAGAATCTAAAGTTCTTTACGGCTGACTACAAATTCTGCTTCGTGGGACTTCCCTTATGTCATGGTGTTCGGAACTTACTTCTGGGACTACCTGGTTTATCAGCGGTGGCTTTGGTGTGCATAGCACTAGCTGCAGAACAGGTAACGTATGTGATGGTAAATTCATTTTCACAGGAAACCAGACAATGTGGAATTTTCCAGAAAGGCTCCATGTTCTCCTACCTCCACGCAGTTGTCCCCCCAAACTAATCAAATTTAGATATACATGCTTTTGAAGGAAACCCAAATTTTGTCACTGGCCGCTTTTGGGGAGATTGATTTTAAGCTGGCTATTAAGAAATAAAAGACTCAGAAAGAACCTTTGACCCTCCCTCTTCCCTGCCCAAGAGGTTTAGACAGAAAAAAAAGGCTTTGGAAGGGACCTTTGGCTTCATCACCAGCAGTCTGCTTAGCTAGATACCCGTGTCCCATTGTTCCTGAGTCACCTAGCAAGCATTGTCCTGCTGTGTGTGTTCCGCCGTCCCTCAACTACCTGTAAATCTCCCATTCTCACTTCTGAAATCCAGGATCTCACTCCCACTTCCTTCTCTATTCAAAAATGTTAGGTCTACCCAACGTTGCTTCATTGTCTTTGGAATTTTCATGCTGCTATGAATTCCCCTTGAGCACGTAATACAATTTTGATTTTTTCCTGTTTATGTGTCTCTGTTAATTTGATGATTAGCGCACCTAGAAGGTCGTAGAAGGTAGAAATAAAAGTATTTTTTTTAGCCCTCGCACTTTATATACGACGACCCTTTAAATAATCGTATGCCTATGTGGGTTATAGTTTCTGCGTGTGCGTATGTTTGAACTTAGTTGCTCAAAAGTGATGCTAATCAAGTTTGGGAAAAGTAACACCATGCTATGGCTAGCAGCCCCTTTACGCAGGAAAAGCACCTTTCTCATACATCAGGCAGGGGCAATGCAGAATGTACTGAGAATCACTCACCAATTTCCCTTCCTCCTAACACCAGCACTTTAGTAAAGCAATTGCAGTAGCATCCCAGAGCAGTAGTAAAAAAAAAAAAAAAAAGGAGCCTTACCAGTTTCTCCCACCACAGGCGAAAGCAAACAAGCCCCAGCTGCTCTAGGCCAGGTAACTGGGTCTCTTAGACTCACTTCAATGAGGGAACCACGAAAGCCGGAGTCTTCCTCCCCTCGGCTTGCTTTCTCCCCAGCAACCTCTTCCGGGCGTTTTGTCACAAAGCACTCTCCTGCACTGCAATCCCCTCGCAGGGAAAACCGGCGCGCACACCAAATGACTTCTGCAGGAGCGCCCCTCCCGGGGAGCCGGAGGGGCGGGGGAGGGGGTGTTTGCTGGCATCCATTCCTTCAGGCCCGCGCTCAGGGAGGCGTCGACTCAGCCCCCTGCGCCCCTCAGGGCCAAGGCTCAGAGCCCCAAGCCTGGGAACGGGAGTGAGCCCTGGCCAGGCACGGGGATGAGCACTTGGCCTTTCTCTCCCCTAAATGCCAGGCGGTGTCTCTGAGGGGTGGGGAGGACGGCTCGGCCTGAAACTTCAGCTGAGTTCTGTGCCCCTTTCCGACGCTCCCTCCCAGAAGAGAGCAATTTACCCAGTGCTTCGAAGGCCCTGGACCATTTAGAGCCACTGTTTGGTTTTCAGATTTCCCCCAAAGTGAAAATTAACGGAGAACATCAAGAAGAAGCAGAATATTACATTTGAAAACATGTCTCCGTGTGCTCCATCAAAGACACTGAAAATGGTTGTTGTTACACAAATTCAGTTTTCAAAAAATCATGTTTTCAGGATATTCAATAAAAGAAAACTGCTAAGTTGTAAGGCATGATCTTTTTTCAGATCTAACGTTTACCTTATCTTCCCAGCTGGCAGGGGTTCACCTTTGCATTTCACAACGATATTCACACTTTATACATCCAAATCCCATTCTAACTGAAGGCAAATACCTTGGTATATTTTCAGGCATGCTAGAGTTAACCTGGGAATCCCCCTCTCCGCTCAAGTTTGTTTAAAACAAGACTTACCTGTGGATTATACCACCTAAAACCTCGAAGGGAATACATCAAAGAGGAGACAAGCAGATGGATGGCACAGTTCTAGATTTTGCAATGAGGGCTATTTGCCTTGGAGTCATTATTTGTAAGGAGATGGCTGCTGGGCTTGTGCCCGTGTGCGGCAGGCAGCGTGCCATGCGAGCCTCTGAAACAAAATAAATTGGCTTCACACCACCAGCTCCACTACATACTAACACTTCAGAATGCCCAAGATGGGGCATGCTGCCTTTTTCTGCAGTGACCCTGCATAGAATCAGAGGTGACGGTTTGATGGATGAGTTTCCCAAGAGACAATGCAATCTGTGACATCACGGGTCTGGCTGCACCCCCTAGCCCAGGCCCCAGCCAGCCTCTCCTCTCTTGAAAGGAAATTGCCTGTTGGGTGACAATGCCATCTCAATAACAAAAATGAGCCTGGGGTACAGAGCAAATGCTCTAACTTGCGCATCCCTCTTAACTTCAATTTTCTGACCACCCTTGGCTGGGGGGATGGAAGTAGGGTGAGGTATGAATCTACTGGGTGGAGAATTCAGACCAGACCAAACAAAAGTGAAGATCTCAATATGCTAAAAGTTTACCACCTGACAGCAAAACTGTCATCGCAAAAAAAAAAAAAAAGAACAGTTGGGTTTTTTAAACACCTACACAATGATACTGATGTCTTTGTTACTTGCAGTAACTTGCAAAAACTGTAAAAGTTTAAGAACTTTTACAATGAAATTATACGTAAGCAATCGCAAAGATATTTAAAGTACATCTATACTTTCAGACTTAACTGGAACTCATTTAATATCACATTTTTATTGATTATAAAAGTTTCCCTCTTTTCATTATCGAGTAATACGCAGCTTTTGAATTAACCATGGCCATTTTGCTTTATTCTGTATCTTAGTTATTTTCTGTACCAGTATGCACCACTAGCCTTAATATTTAAAATAATAGTTGGTTAATTCGTTTGAACTTCTAATACAAACTTACTTGCAAATAAAACCTCTAATATCTTTATAGCTCTCATCTTTTCATTTATTTATTTATTTTTATCCATTAATTTTTTTTAGAGAGAGAGGGGGAGGGAGGGAGAAAGAGAGGGAGAGAAACATCAGTGTGTGGTTGCCTCTCATGTGGCCCCCACTTGAAACCTGTCCCACAACCCAGGCATGTCCCCTGACTGGGAATCGAACCTGCGACACTTTGGTTCACAGCCCGCGCTCAATCCACTGAGCTATACCAGCCAGGGCTCATTTATTTAAATATCAGATGTTCGGTACAAGGAGAATAAGCAATCTAGACACTATCTCATCTCTATCATCTCTATCTATCTACCTATCTATCTACCTATCATTGATAAGCCCATCTACATAAAAAATAAAAAACTTTTACATCACAAAAAACTGCATAAGCGAAGTCAAAAAAATTGATGCAAAGGGACCAAGGGTCCATCTCCTTCATGTTTAACTAATGCCTACAGTTTGAAAAGAGAAAAAAAGACTACCACCTAAAGGAAAAAATAAGCAATGGTTAGGAAACAGCAGACATCTGACATTGCTTTCTGTAGCTACATGGTACCTTGCTGGGTAGATATGCTACTGATTCACCAGTCTTCTGCAGGATGTTTCTGTGGTTTCCATGATTTTGCTTGAATGTGTGACATTTTATGCTTAGGATGGTGATTCTGTGGAATGTATGCCTAGAGGCGCTACTCCTGTTATCTAGTGCTCTGTTGCAAACCACCTGCTTACTTAGTGGATTAATACAAGTCACATGCATTTTGCTTATAAATCTGTGATGTTTGGAAGGGTTCAGCAACCAACGACTGCCACCTCTGTTCTACTTGGTTGCAGCTGCTGTGGCTTCAAGGCTGGAGGGTGTGGTCATCTGAAGACATGCTCGTCACAAGGGTAGCAGTTGATGCTGGCTGTTGGCTACAACACCTACACACAGCCCCTCCTATGTGGCCTGGGCTGCCTCGCACCGTGGTGGCTAGGTTCCAAGGGCGAGTGTCCCAAGAGAGGGCTAGGCAGAAACTATGCCACCTGTTAAGATCTCTCATAGAGCCCTGGCTGGCGTAGCTCAGTGGATTGAGCGCGGGCTGCGAACCAAAGCATCACAGGTTCGATTCCCAGTCAGGGTACATGCCTGGGTTGCAGGCCATGACCCCTAGCAACCACACATTGATGTTTCTCACTCTCTCTTTCTCCCTCCCTTCCCTCTCTAAAAATAAATAAATAAATAAATCTTAAAAAAAGATCTCTCATATAATTCATGTGGTATGATTTCTGGTAAATGTGTCAGTCATAAAACTTCCTCCAGGTTCAGGGTAAAGGGACATAAATTGTACTTCTTGGTGTAACATGGAACATAAATTCTTGGTGTAACATGGCATGATTCAAAAAGTGAGAGGGCCGTGAATGAAAAGACTGTTGTTGCCATTTTGGAAAGTATAATCTGCTATAATTGTGCAGCCCTTAAAAATAATATAACAGATCCAAATTTATCGGCATGGGAGGATATTCAAATGCCAGTGAATGTTGAGTTGACAAAATAGAAATAACGCTGGCATGTAATAGATTCTCAACGCTTGTCCAATAAATCTTCCTTTAGAAATGAATTATGTGTTATGTTTGTGTTTATATTAAAAAGATTCTAAGAGAAGCTACATCAGAATGTGAACATGGGTTATATTTCTATGATAGGATTACAGTTTAACTTTTTTAAGATAGTTGAGTTTATAATATTCTTGTAATGAATGTTCATAGAAAATTAAAAGATATTTCAAAATGAACCTCAGAGGACAATAATCTAAGTTGATTGTCAGAAAGGTTGACCTAATTTTTTTTTTAGATAATTGAAAGCTAATTAGACTGCTCCATGGCAAAGTACCTTTTCTTTTTTCTGCTTATTGGAAGAATTTGTTGTTTAGCTATCTGTAAGAATTTAATTGATGTAAAGTATTTAAGTATTTAAAGGCTATAAAAATAACTTTCTTTTTAATTTATAACAAAAAGCACCAGAATATATTTTAATATAAAAATATTTAGTTCGATTCCCAGTCAGGGCACATGACTGGGTTGCAGGCCACGGCCCCCAGCAACTGCACATGGATGTTTCTCTCTCTCTCTCTCTTTCTCCCTCCCTTCCCTCTCTAAAAATAAATAAATAAAATCTTTAAAAAATATTTAAAAAATAAGATATTTCTTTTTAACAAATATTTTATTTATTTATTTTTAGAGAGAGGGGAAGGGAGGGAAAAAGAGAGAGAGAGAAACATCAGTGTGTGAGAGATACGTGTATCGGCTGTCTCTCACACGCCCCCAAATGGGGACCTGGCCCACAACACAGGCATGTGCCCTGCCTGGGAATCCAACAAGCAACCTTTCAGTTTGCAGGCCAGCACTCAGTCCACTGAGCCACACCAGCCAGGGAAGATATTTCATTAAAGTAAATATAATTTATATTCAAATTAGTCATGGGTGGGAATAATAATAATATTCACATTTTTCTTTTTTATTAAATTTATTAGGGTGACATTGGTTCAAAAACCATATTGGTTTCAAGTGAACAACTCAACAAATCATCATTTGAACACTGCGTCGTGTGTTCATCATCCAAAGAAAAGTCTTTCCCATCCCCATTTATCCCCCTTTTGCCCACCTCCAATCAGTGAATTAGTAGGATATAGTTCAGTGGGGACCAGGATATCAGAACAGAAAAATTGTGGTGTGCATCTAATACACTGTGTTACACTATCTCTAACTTTTTCCTGAACATTTATATTTTAAAAAACATATGAAATACAAGTTATTTTTGCAAGCAAACTTGCTAACTTCTCACAACAGAAATACTTTGAAAGTGCTGTTCAACCAAGATTTTAGAAAGGATACATGGACAAATTTGAATGCAGACTTTCCTCTTGTGATAAGAGCAATAGTCGGGAGTGTCAAATTTGGGTTACTGGATGAAGCTGGATTAGACAATCCTAATATAATTAGAGTCATTTGTGTCCCACTAGGAGAATATAATTTTAAGTAAATTTAAAAACTGGTTTAACAGTAATCAGCTTTTAGCAAATGTTGTCATGTTTATATTCAACTGTAGAGATTTCCTTTTACTTGACCCCAACTGAAATCTCTCACACTTTATGCTACACCTTTTCCTTCAGCTCTTGAAAGATCACTCCTCTAACAGAATGCATGGATGAACTAAGCCCTGACTCAAAAGGAGTTTCATTGTCAACTCTTAATGACAAAATCATTAACATCCTGAATAAATACAGTTCCTCTTGTTTCTGGAAGCTACTGGTGTCTGGCCCTCCTCTTTGGAATTGGATCATTATCCACTTGAATCACGGACACACATGCACACACACATACGTAAACTTTATTCATCCAAAGAGTTGACTGCCAAGGTCCAGCCTTTTTGAAGGCCAGGGTATTCCTGCAGAGAAAGAACCATACTTCCTCTTTCTAAAAAGATTTTCTCGTTTGTAAGTAAACTGATTTAAATTAAAAAAATGCTCAATGTATAAATTTTGATATTTAAAAAATACCAAGGAAAAAAGCCATCTATAATTAAACACTGAAGTGATAACCACCATAACAGTTTGATACACAGATGTATGGACAGACAGATGATAGCTAGATGATAGAGATAACACTCAACTGAGTTCATATTGGATATGTACACATTTTTACATCATGTCTTTTAAGTGTCATTGTTTTTGAATCTTTAACAACTTTATTCAGGTATAGTTTATATATCATAAAGTTTGTCCATTTTTTAAAAATTTACTTATTTACTATTAGACAGAGGGGATGGAAGGAAGAAAGAGAGGGAGAGAAACATCAGTGTGTGGTTGCCTCTTGTGCACGTCCTACTGGGGACCTGGCCCACAACCCAGGTATGTGCCCTGACTGGAAATGGAACCAGCAACCCTTTGGTTCACAGACTGGCGCTCAATCCACTGAAGCACACCAACCAGGGCTAAAGTTTGTCCATTTTAAATGACTTTTAGACCTGGCTGGCGTAGCTCAGTGGATTGAGCGTGGGCTGCGAACCAAAGTGTCACAGGTTCGATTCCCAGCCAGGGTACATGCCTGGGTAGCAGGCCATAACCCCTAGCAACCGCACATTGATGTTTCTCTCTCTCTCTCTCTCTCTCTCTCTCTCTCTCTCTCTCTCCTTCTCCCTCCCTTCTCTCTCTAAAAATAAATAAATAAATACAATCTTAAAAAAAACTAAAAAAAGGATTCATTACTAGAAGAATTCTCATCTAGCTTTACTTCCTTATACATTTGGCACCCCTCCCTTCATTTCAAGAAACACAGGGTTCACAGACACCCCTAGGTTCCCACCATTTATCTCATTTATAAAAGAATTGGGAGACTGGGGAGTCCATTTATTTCAGAAATCTGCCAGGCGGTTTTGCTTTTTCAGTTACAAATTCTGCTATTTCTTCCAAGAAACAGAAACAATAAGTTAACAGGGATACTCTCGGCGGGCGAGAATGCTGACTTTATTCTACAAAGGAGCACCACCTCCAGCTCTTAATGGCTCTCTAATGATCCATCCAAGGATCGGCATTCAAAGGACTGGATCCCAGACCGCCTCACCAGGGGGCATTCCCTAAACTCAAACTAGAATCCAAACAAGACCAAAAGAAACAAGAGAAAAAATTTAAAAGCTTGGAGCAGGGGAATTTGGAAATGAAATTGTCGCTGTTACCAAGAGCTTTCAAAATAAGGCTAGAGAGGGAGAAGATATAAACAGGGCCGCCCATGTCCACTCAATACTGATGACATTTTTCTCCATGAAAAATCCACTTTAAGTCAATAAAACCGGAACGCCTCAAATAACTTTACTGATGATTCAGCGTATCTGTTTAAGAACACGTGTAATTCCATTGGAGTTTAGTCTTGTATATGGTATAAGAAGGTGGTCTAATTTCATTTTTTGCATGTATCTGTCCAATATTCCTAACACCATTTATTGAATAGACTGTGTTTACCCCATTGTATGCTCTTGCTTCCTTTTTCCAATATTAATTGACCATAATAGAGTCGTGGTTTTATTTCAGGGCTCTGCATTCTGTCCTTGATGGCCAGAGGGAAAGGGGGGCAGGTGGAGGTAGAAGAGGGTAGAGGGGGGATAAATGGTGATGGAAAGAGACTTGACTTGGGGTGATGAACACAAAATACACTATACAGATGATATATTATAAATTGTCCACTTGAAACCTATGTAATTCTATTAAGCAATGTCATTCTGATACATTCACTAAAAATAAGAACACACGAGACTCTCATGAATTGATCGAAGCCTTTGGTCTCTTTCTAAATATCTGGTGTTGTGTCTGCGAGGGGCCTGGGGTGGCGGTTTGTTTTTGGAGCCGTGGCCGGGAGGCGGGGGGTAGGGGCACACTGATGTGCGGTGCACGGTGATGTAGAGCAGGTTTCTCCATCATGGCACTCGTGACATGTGGGGTTACTGCGGAGGCCGTCCTGTTCATTATAGGATGTCTAGCAGCATCCCTGGACCCTCCTCTCCAGATTCCAGCAGCACTCCCCACATGTCAGCTGTAACAGCTAGAAATGTCTCCAAACTTTGCCAAATGTCCCCTGAAGGGCAGAAATGCCTTCTCTTTCCTCTTGAGAAACAGTGATGCAATACCTTAAAGTACAGTATGTACAGATACCATTCACTTCAAATTACTGATGTGGTTTTTCCCAGTTGCTTCTTGCTCCTAAGTGCCATGATGCATACCTTGATACGTGTGTTTTTAAAATCTTTCCAACGAATTGGACAATGATGGGAAGAACATATTTTCTGCTGAGCCATGACCCTGTCAGGCAGGCTGAGATTCTAGCTGTGGTCTGGAGGGACCATTAACTGGGAAGAGTCTGGTTCCACGTTGACATTCTGATGTGGTAAGTCCCGCCCCCATCCTCTGCAACCATCCAAGAGAAACAGAGAAATGGGACAGACTCATCACACTAATTTGTGGTTCACCCTTGAATGAAATAACATGTAAACAATGGTCCATCTTAGTTTTTGAAAAACAAATCTCGTATTTAAATGCACAGCTTATATCTTAACAAGTGCACAATTCTGGACAGAGAGTACACCTTTGATAGTAAGGTAGACTGAATTTATATGGGTGTGCTATTCTGAATGTTTTACTAAGAATGATTTGGAAAGGTAATGGGGTGCCATTTTATAGTGAGGGGATCGACATCCTGAGTGTCCCCACTTTTCACTTCTAAAATCATATACCCATCGACTGGGATCAGAACATGCTATCCCAAAATATGCCAATTTGGTGTAACAAGTAAGTTGAGCTGAAGGCAATTGAGAACCAGCAGACACAGAAAGAGTTGTCTATTCTCCTCCATCACCAAAAGGCAGGCCATAAAACTTCCTTTGCAAATGTGTGCCCCCCCCCCCCACTCTCCGATATCAGGAACAGGAGACAACTGTTATCACTGGAGACAGCGCTGACTAAAATCTGCATCAACAAATCTTACTGAAATAACTGGTATCTTCCATCAGCATCGCGCACGTGTTTTCTCCCTCACATTTCACAGCCCCTGAAGCCTGAAACATTTTCCATTGTCTTGGCACTTCTCCCCACCCATTTATAGCCTTTTGTTAAAACAGCGCATGAGTATAAGTCTCCAGGTCTGACTGCCTATATGGGGTTTTCATTTCATTTTTCTAAGGCCCCCCACGTGCATATTAAATCAACCCTTTTGCCCTGTCTTTTGTCCGTTTATTTTGCTGGATCCCAGTCACTGAACCTAAGAAGGTAGAGGGAAAAGCTTTTCTCTCTTCCCAACTTCACACTGGCCCCAGGAAGAGGCCTTCTATGTAAACATAGACGAGACCAAATTGATGGATCATGCGGCAATTGCGCAACTATGCGGGCCTGGTATCCCCTATTGCGAAAAAACTTTACCAACACTTTTATAGCATCAGCTGGCCTCGCCAGTTTTAACCATCACTAGATAACTAAATCCTTAGGCCACTTTCCCCTTAGCTGACCAATTTATAGCCTTTTGAAAAGTAGCTCCATTGCAAACTGGAGGCTGCAATTTAGAGCATTGCACCTGTGACTTTTGCTTGGGGGTGCACATTCAGCCCGTCATTTGTTTTCTGTCATCTTGTTTTGATAGGTTTTCTTGCCCTGCAGCAGTCCTGTGCATTCGCTCCTTCCTCCTAAAAAAATTATGTTGTCCTTCTTGGCACTGCCACACTCAGCCTCTGTGGGGCAAAATAGATTTCTGGACATCACAGAGTTTATTGAATCTATTTGATTTAATAACTAAATATGTATTTAATAAGTTATTTAATTTAAGGGAGATGATTGCAAGTATACTCTTTGAATATGTTCAAGAATCGCCTAGATCTTTTCATGTAACATCACGCAGTTTTCAGATAGACACTTGTGTGTAGATTAGGTAAAATGGCTAGCTGGGCACTTCATTTTATTTTAAGTTTTACTGTACTGCAGTTGAAAGGTAGATTTATCCTAAGATGTGGCAAAAACTATTATAATTTTCCTTATACTTAATAGATTTTATATCTCACGGGTTGGAAAATAAGAGTATAGAAAAGGGGGGGTAGAGACATTTTTAAAAACTTGTTTACATTTAGGAAAGTGGGATTTCAAATAGTAGATTAAGGGAAAAAATCTCACGTAGTCAAAGGGCAAAGAAAGAAGGAGGCAGCTTTGAGATAGCTTAAGGAAAGAACTGGATTTGTCTACACATAGATAAAATGAAAAGAACATCAATATTTTTGACTAAATGATTGGGGCAGGAAACAAAACCCAGGTCAGTGTTACTCTATGACGGTGTGAAGCCTACATATGCAACGGTAAGGTTCTTTTGCAGTATTGATGGGAAAATGAGTTTGTAGATTTTAGCATTATTTTTTAATTTTCTTTTTTTTAAGATTTTATTTATTTTTTTAGAGAGGAAAGGAATGGGGGAGAGAGACAGAGTGAGAGAGAGAGAGAGGCATCAATGTGTGGTTGCTGGGGGTCATGGCCTGCAACCCAGGCATGTACCTCGGCTGGGAATCGAACCTGTGACACTTTGGTTCACAGCCCGCACTCAATCCACTGAGCTACGCCAGCCAGGGCTTGATTTTAGCATTATTTTTTAATGCTATCTACAAACTTCTTTGAAATTATGAAAACAAAAAATCATTTCTTTAGACAACTAAAGAATAGCTTACAAGCCTGAACGCAAACCACTGAGAACGCAGTACTGGAAACGCCTTTAAAAAAAACCCCATAAAATCCAGAGCAGGCAGACCATTAAGCTGGAAAAAGAAATTAATATAACCTCACAGGGAAGAAGAAAAGCAAATATTCTAAGCAGCTGCTGCTGATGCAAGCAAAGGTTAGAGCAACAAGGCTGTTTTCTAACAAAGTGTGAATCCCATTAGTGTTGAAGTGTTATCCCCTCCTTAGTCCTTACAGCTCAGCCAGGACGTATTTAGGATTTTACTTCCATCTGCATCTCCAGGCTGGTAAATAGAACCCATTGAGACAGGCAAAAATGGGGAAGCCATCCAACAGGCATCTTTACCTTCATGTAAGTCTTTGACATACACACAATAGGCAATGGCCAAAGTTTGCCCAAATAACTCTTTAGCATGATTAGGTGGACAAAATAAGGAGCTGTCCTCCCCCACTTTCCCAGGTTACCCTGCGGCGCCCCATCGCCTCTTCCCAAATACACAGTGATGCCGTTTTGTGATTGGTCTATTAGAAAGACACTTGGACAAATTTCTTTGGGGAGCTCACAATTTAAACTTATTCCATTTCAACCAAAATGAGAGAGTAGAGGAGATGCAGCAGCTGCTAAAAAAAGTAAAACATCTGGAAGTTATCAATGACTTATTTGTGTGCCCAATGTCAAGGCGATATACTAACTTTAATATTGTAGAACAATGGACACTGATTGTTTATTACAGCAGTTCATCTGCAAGGATCTGTAATCCAAATTCTTGCATTTGTTTTTTCTTTGTGTCAAGATCTGTCAAATATGCCTCTGCAGCCAGATTGTGTCATTGAGCAGAACCAAATAAAATCACAAAATGAAGTTACCGCTTCTCATAAAAAGATCCAATGTAAGAAAAGCTCATACCTTGGCAAAGATTTTCAACATGGTTGCAATCAAGTCGTTGTCCAATTCTATAAGTAAATAACATTGAGCACATGAACTATTCTGCCAGAAGTACATAGTTGCTATGATTTTTAAAAGGAAAGGTGTAAAGCTAAGTGCTCAAATTTGAAATCATTGAACTTGGGTTCCATATTGAAATTATTGAGCTGAACATGGACAGGGAATGTGCAGAATAAATCACAGCACTATGTGTTTAACATAAAGAGCATTTCTATCTCGAGGAAAAAGTTTCCGATTGCCAATTGCACAAAGCTGTGTCACCTTGCCAAGAATGAGGAAATTAAAAAATCCACTGCAAGTAACATTTGGTTATTCACATTAGCATTGAAGACAACTGTGATTCAGAAATTTCCCCTTTTTTAATTACAGCAAGTAAACTATTTTGCCAACTCTCTTTGGGAAGCTCAATTTTCCTCCTAGCTGACTGCTCTGCAAATGAAGCTGTCAAGACCCCTAGGTTGAAATTATTTTTCTAAAAAGAATGTTTATTATAGCCCGTTTCCAAAAATGTGAAGAATCTGTTCAGAAAGATATATCTTCCAGCTGAGTTTGATGCATAGTTTTATTATTTAAAGTGAAGAAGATCCATATGACAAAGTCTTTTGAATAATTTAGATCATATATACTTAAAGAATTATTTGAGTTACCTAACTTATTTGCCTCTAAATGCACACCTTTTTCAGAAACCATGACTAGGCTGAATAAAGACCATTGTGTTTTTTTCAAAGGCAAACTCAGGTTTGCACCAACCTGAACTCAGGTTTGCAAATTCATTTAACCACCAGGAAAGTTCATTGATAGCTATCAAAAACTCTATTGGACAGTTGACTTCTTTCCGCTCTAACCTTGAATATGCCAGTGTTTGGAGACAAGGGTCTTTGTGTTAGCAATTAAAGTTAAATGAGGTTGTAAGGGTGCGGCCTTTATCTAATGGGATTAGCGTCTTTGTAAGAAGAGACACCTGCGAGTTGGCTCTCTCTAGAGTGCGTGCACTGACCAAAGGTCACGAAAGTACACAATGAGAAGGCAGCAGTCTGCAACCCAGGAAGACAGCCTTTGCCAGAAATGGAATCAGCTGGCACCTTGACCTTGGACTTCCCAGCTTACAGAACTGTGAGAAAATAATTTCTGTTGTTTAAGTCACCCAGTTCATGGTGTTTAGTTACGGGAGCCTAAGCTGACTAAGACTACAACGAACAACGAAATTTAGCGGTGCAGATATATCTTAGCTTGAAATGTCTAACTGCAGTAGGATTCCTGAAGCAAATACAGAGTATAATAGGAAAAGGGCCCTGGCTGGTGTGGCTCAGTGGATTGAGCACGGGCCTCTGAACCAAAGGGTAGCCGGTTCGATTCCCGGTCAGGGCACATGCCTGGGTTGCAGGCCAGGTCCCCAGTGGGGGGCACGTGAGGGGCAGCCACACATTGATGTTTCTGTCCCTCTCTTTCTCCTTCCCTTCCCCTCTCTCTAAAAAACAAATAAATGAAATCTTAGGGAAAAAATAGGAAAAGGAACCAAATATCGCACCATCAACATTTTTAACCTTTAAGTGCAGTACTTTTACTATTTCTTGCTAAAATGTTATAGTTTGCAATATCCACATAGTTAAATGTCATATTTAGCTATGAGCATATACTATCTCAACAAGTCACAGTAAAGCATATGGAGACAGTCATCCGTTCATTATATCCTAAGGCAGTGTTTTTGAAGCCATCAGAGGCAATATTTAATACATTTTTTGTAAGACAAAATAAAGGCAAAGGACAATTCACAAAATGAAATAAGATGTGGCTAAAAAATTCTGGAGGTGCTTTGAATCATTTCTTCCAATATAATTTCCTCGTTTTAAAAATGAGGAAGAAGCCCTGGCTGGCATAGCTCAGTGGACTGAGCGCGGGCTGCGAACCAAAGCGTCGCAGGTTCGATTCCCAGTCAGGGCACATGCCTGGGTTGCAGGCCATGACCCCCAGCAACCGCACATTGATGTTTCTCTCTCTCTCTCTCCCTCACTTACCTCTCTAAAAAATAAATAAATAAAATCTTTCCAAAAAATGAGGAAGACCACCTGGCCAGGTAGCTCAGTTGGCTACAGCATCCTTCTGACACACCAAGGTTGCAGGTATCAGCAAACAAATGCATAAATAAGTGGAACAACAAATTGAAGTTTCTCTCTCTGTCTTTCAATCCCTCCCCCTCTTTCCTCTCTTTAAAATCAATAAATACAAAAATAAAAATAAAATAAAACACGAGAAAGACTAAAAAGTGGTAACAACCTAAATGTTCATCCGTTTGTGAGTGGACAAATAAAATGTGGTCTATTCATGCAACGGAATATTATTCAGTAATGAAAAAGGAAAATCCCTGATCTATAGAACATGGATGAACACTGAAAACATTGTACTAAGTAAAGGAAGCCAGTTACAAAAGACGACATACTGTGTAATTCCATTGATAAGAAATGTCCACAAAAGGCCAATCTGTAGAAATGGAAAGTAGATCAGTGGTTGCCAGGGTTTGGTGGCGGGAATAGGGAGGGACAGTCAGTGGGCAAACGGGAGCATTATGGGAGATGGAAATGCTCTGAAACTGGATTACCCTGAGGGTTATTCCACTGTAAATGTCATAAACTTATTGAATCATACACCCAAAACAAGTAAATTTTATAATATGCAAATTATATCTCAAAAAAGCTATTTTATAAGAAATCAAAGAGTGGCTTTGAAATGTATACATGAAAACCCAGACAAAACTTGGGTTGGGTTTGATAGCAGCAAGAGGTCAAAACCTCAGAGGACTCAGATCTTCATTCAGATCCATCAAAAGTTTAGATGGATTTGTACCTAGTTTATTAACACACATTCTTTTTTTAAAAAATTTTTTAAATTTACTTATTTATTTTTAGAGAGGGAAGGGAGGGAGATAGAGAGAGAGAGAGAGAGAAACATCAATGTGCGGTTGCTGGGGGTCATGGCCTGCAACCCAGGCATGTGCCCTCACTGGGAATCGAACCTGCGACGCTTTGTTTCGCAGCCCGCGCTCAATCCACTGAGCTACGCCAGCCAGGGCAACACACATTCTTTATGTTTCCACTTTTTAACAGGAAACTGAATAAATAAAAAAAATACAGTGTGTGGTTTCTGTGAGTTTGCCTTTGAGTTTTCATTCACTAACTCTGGCCTACATAACATCAGTTTTTTTCCAGAATTACAGTAAACTTTTTTTTACATGGTAAAATTGAGATGACAGTGTTCTATGAAGAGATTATGATAGAGGTAGACTCCTTTTTTTTTTTTTACAAAGAATGTATTGGACAATATTTTAAGGTTCCAAGACTGAATAATTTGTGGAGTGCCTAGCCTTTTCAAATATCCAGCACTACTAGCATGAGAACTAATGCCACTTGCTGTCTCTTTCTTTGTGTTGAGATGACACCAAGTTGCTTATAGGGCACTTTTACCGCCTCCTACTGCACCTGCCTAACACCCCCAACGTACACACAATATACCCCACACTGACCTTTACCTCTGAACCTTGGCTGTCCCTTTTCTTTGAAAGCTGTTCCCAACCTCACTTCCCTCCTTCTTTGTGGTGAAACCTGCCCTTTCAGATGCAGGTAGGATAGTACCTTCCCTGGAACTCCCAGGCTTCTTTCCCATCAGCACGTACAGCTTTCTTCCTCGTAGTACATTAAGCAACTGCCTTCTGGGGACATCTGCATCTAGTTGAACTATTCACACTAGACTGCAGTTACGTAAGGATTGTCTCTGCCTCTAGATTGGAAAGCACAGGGATAATACAGTCTTATTCATATATGCATGCTTAGGGTCTGGGATATAGCTTAACACACAGGAGCTGCTTAATAAACGTCACAAGAGGATAAGGAGACAGAAGGGAAGGGCAAAAAGAGGAGAGGGGGAAAAGAGGAAAGGGAGGGAGGGAGAAAAGGTACAGGGAAGAAGTAGCATAAATGGTAGGTAGAAAATAGACGGAGAAAGGTTAAGAATAGTATAGGGAATGGAGAAGCCAAAGAACTTATATGTACCACCTATGAACATGAACTAAAGGGAAGGATGCGGGTGGGAGGGGGTATGCAGGGCAGAGGGGAATAAAGGGTGGGGGGAGATGGGACAAGTGTAATAGCATAATCAATAAAATACATTTTAAAAAAGACAAGCTTTGTTCCTAATGATTTCTTTTTTTCCTCTGGTGGGTTCAAAATAGCTCCCTTTAAAAAAATCAATACATAAAGACTAAATGCCAGTTTTATTTCATCTCCAAGATCTGACAAACAGGAATGAGAGTTATCCTAAAACGTCTCTTAAATATACATATTTTGGTGAGCTGTTATAATTTTTGTTGATAGACTAGTTATTGCCTTTCGCACCAAAACCATAGGTATCAGTTTTACAAAAAAGGGAGATATAATTGAATGCTTTTAACCCAGTGCCTGCCCTAGCTGGTGTGGCTCATTGGATTGAGCACTGGACTGTGACACAAAGGGTCTCCGGTTCGATTCCCAGTCGGGGCACACGCCTAGGTTGTAGGCCAGGTCCCCAGTGCGGGGTGTATGTGAGAGGCAACCACACATGGATGTTATTGTCCCTCTCTTTCTCCCTCCCTTTCCCTCTCCCTAAAAATAAGTAAATAAAATCATTTAAAATGAATAAATAAATAAACCAGTGCCTAATGAAGTACTTAGCCCAACCCTTCCCCCAACTTAGTCTAGTAGGCACAGTAACCTTTCTATCAGCCGGCTCCCTTTTTGAAGTGGTTACAAACTCTTTCCTAAGTATTTCTACATTAGCTCTTCTACTTAACTGTGACATTTTAGAAGCATATTTCTTTATTTTTTTGTTTTTCTTTTCAAAATTATTTAATTGTTGTTCAACTACAGTTGTCTCCATTTTACCCCCACCATAAAGGAACATTTAGTCAAAAGCTTCACTTGTTGTGTCATTAGCAGGTCAAAGTTTTCCTGAGAAATTTTTCGGAAAAAAAAAACAACAACAAAAAAAACAAAAAAAAAACCACAGTTGACTGAGAGTCCAGGGACCACTTTGTTTCTACAGAGTTTGTGGTTGCTAGTGTGGCATCGAATGGAACAGCCATATTTTCTTCTTCTTCTTTTTTTTTTAGATTTTATTTATTTTTTTTTTAGAGAGGGAAGGGAGGGAGGGAGGGAGAGAGAGAGAGAGAGAGAGAGAGAGAGAGAGAGAGAGAGGGAAAGAAACATCAATGTGCGGTTGCTGGGGGTTATGGCCTGCAACCCAGGCATGTACCCTGACTGGGAATCGAACCTGCGACACTTTGGTTCACAGCCCGCGCTCAATCCACTGAGCTACACCAGCCAGGGAAGGAACAGCCATATTTAAATGGCCTACCATTGCCGTCACCAGTAGCTCTGCCGTCCTATCCTTTATGTGCCTCCAGACCCTTTTAAAGGCTATTGTGATTTGCTTTTGTGAAGCCGGGAAAGCTCCATCAAACTGATACAGCATATGAATCTCAATAAAACTTACAACGGAACCCAAATGCCATTGTCTCGAAAAATGTTACTGAAGAAGGAGACAAGCTGATAAATATTAAACTGAAAAAAATGAGAGAAAAATAAACAAAAACCGAGAATGATTATAATTACGTAGTCTCTTTTTCTTTTTGATTTTTTTTGAGTCTCAAAACATTGTTAAATTTAATTTCCTAAATCTTGTTAAGCATTGGATGGATGTTGGATAAGCTTTAATAGGAAATTTGAGGCTTTATTAAATCCTTTTGTTACTATGAAGTCAATGTAAGTTTTACAGTACTCTATAAAGGTGACTTTTGTGCATCTTAACAATTGAGATGACTATGAAAATTGTATCTAGGTAGCCCTGGCTGGCGTAGCTCAGTGGATTGAGCATGGGCTGTGAACCAAAGTGTCCCAGGTTCGATTCCCAGTCAGGGCACATGCCTGGGTTGCAGGCCATGACCCCCAGCAACCACACATTGATGTTTCTCTCTCTCTCTCTCTCTCTCTCTCTGAAAATAAATAAATAAAATTCTTTTAAAAAAAGAAGCTTGTGTATAAGGAATTAAGGGAACTCCTACTCATCCTGAGGTTCTTCTGTAAGATATACAGTTTCCCTTTAAAAAACAAAACTCCACTCACAGGCCATAATGTAAAGTCTGTCATGCAACTACCACCTCATAAAATCACTTCACATTATTCTGTCAAAAGGGTTTGTTTTGGTGGAATTATCTCTAGTTTGGAAAAGGAGGTCAATCAAATTTACTCTATAGAAATATGTCTTATAATCAACTTACCTCAAAGAGGGCATGCTATAAATTACTATGCTTTCAAAAATATTAAAGGAATATAAAGACATAGTAACTTCCAATATAGTTTTAGCTAATTACAGTTCTACAACTGGGTTGGCAAGGAAAGCATTGAATTTGGAGAGTCTAGAATTAAGGGTTGCTAAGTTCAGTACTTCCAGGTTTATTACAATATTTTTAGGTTACTGGCAGTGTCGGTCCTGGAAGGTTCACTGTTGCGATCTGAAGATGAGGATTCCATGACAGTCTTACACGGATGATACGGAGTTTTCAGATCTTCTGGGATGCCCTCTCTACAGTGAGGATCTGGCACTTGGGCTTTGACAACCTTATGGCTCTGCTTTCCTTTAGGTATTTGGAGTTTTAGACTTCACCACTGATAGAGGGAAAAGAGAGCGTGCAGATTGCAATGGGGATTTCTTTATAGACCAGGACTAGAATTCTGATATTCCATTGATAAGAACTCAGTTACATGACTACCACTAACTACAAGGCAGGCCAGGAAATGGAGACCAGGTGCATGTCCATGAGGGAAAGGAGACTTCTTTGAAAATATAGTGCTACTTTACCAATATCATCAAAATCATTTTCATTGTCCAAGAGCAATACATTGTCTATTTCTGTCATTTAAAAATTAGGATATTAGCCACGGCTGGTGTGGCTCAGTGGATTGAATGCCAACCTGCAAACCAAAGGGTCTCTGGTTCGCTTCCCAGTCAGGGCACATGCCTGGGTTGCAGGCCAGGTCCCCAGTGGGGGGCGCCCAAGAAGCAACCACACATTGATGTCTCTCTTTCTCCCTCCTCCATCTCTCTCTAAAAATAAATGAATAAACTATTATTTTAAAAATTAGGATATTATATACTTTATAAAGATTCTGTGAGAACTAATGGAGTTTGTGTAAGCTACATTCTTCCCAAAGACTTTGTGTTATGTATGTATCTGCTATCTGGAGAATAATACGCTATGCTAATTTATAGCCCCATTATGAATAGACACATTCTTAATCCCTGGCAGACACCCTGATGTTGTCAATCCATTATCATTCATTAAGAAAAGGCTAATGTAATATACGGTACAAGTTCACATCCCCCAGCAGTGGGGTAATATTTTCTTTGGGTCTCAATGTGTGAATTATTAAAAACAAGCTAGCTACAATGTCATCATTTTTGATTGTATCAAAAATGAAGGCAGAGACAGGACTGCTTCCAATTTGTGAAGTTACTCAGCATTTAATATTCCCTTTGGGAAATCAATATGGTTTGCGGAGATTATTTATATACCACTAGTCAAGTGTGATTTAAATAACTGCACCACGTTGCTAGAGCTATTGTGAATGAATCTTTCCAATGGCAAGAACTTACTATTGAATAAAAAGATATAATCATAAATCAGCTAACTGGAAAATGGTTAGTAGAAATTATCTGGTCATTTTACTGATTAGACGAATATCATAGGTTCTATTTTTCTAGTATTTGTTTAAATCATAAAAATAAATGCTTGGGTATTCTGTGCCAAGATATTAATATTAACCTTTAGTAGTTACTTAAAATGCATATTCTCTGAAACTAATTTTATTTTAGGGAAGTGAAATGTGGGCCGATGGTTCAGACATGTAAATCATTCATGTTTTATTAATTCAGTTATGTATACAAAGAAGTAACTGAATAGCAAAAAAAAAAAGAATTCCTACTCTGAAATTGTCAGGATGCATTCTGTGTAATTCAGGACTCAAATCATTCTTCCAGGCCTGACGGAAGCTTGGAGCAGAGGAGGATGCTTAGCAGGTCAGAAAGACAAAGGGAAGCGAAGAGAAGACTAGGTTCTCTGGGCCGAACCACACGTTGGTTAATTTCTCCTTAGGCCACTTGACCCCTATTAGAGAGCAAACAGAAACTCCTGGGAGAAACAAGAAGAAAGCGCAGCTAAATGAATTCACTTCTCGGAAGCATTCCTGAGGGTATTTTGAAGTGAGAAGCTGCAAGCCTCAGGGCCAACACGGACTTTCCTTTTCTCCATTTAGCTGCTCCTCAGACAGCAAGTGTGCCCTGCTTTAAGTAAAGAGAATATGGAACCAGAGGGATGAATTCATTTGTCGTGATTAAATTTACAAAAGAATCCCATACTTTACCTTGACATTTCCTATAAATTGTATTTAACTAGCGGCTTTTACCCTGGAGCCAGTGACAAACATTTTGGTTTAATAAAAATGATTCTCACATATTTAGGTTGGACACTACGAGGTTGACGATATCTCACCATTTTTGACGAGCACAATGGCAATTTCTCAAGGTTCATCTTAAGGCTTAGCTTCCTGGGAATATATCCTTTGTGTGAATACAACTCACAGACACAGACAACAGTACAGTGATTGCCAGAGGGAAAGGGGGTGGGGAGGTTGAAGGCAGTAAAGGGGATAAATGGTGATGGAAGAAAACTTGACTTGGGGTAGTGAACAGACAATACAATATACAGATGATATATTATAGAACCGCACACCTGAAACCTATATAATTTTATTAACCAATGTCACCCCAATAAAGTCAATAAAAATGAAAAGAAACAAAGAAAGAAGTTTTGGACCTACAAAGTATCATTGTCCAACAATTCAGTAACTGATTATGCCAACATGCAACAATTGCGTTAACCAAAAATGTATGACCAATCAGTCATTGGTTGCACGAAAGAAAATAAAGTTGTTGGCTGATGGCATTTTTCCTTTTGTACTGTTAGAAGCATCATGTGTGCAACGAACTGTGTGCTGAATATTGTCAAGTTTTCAGTGTTTTAATATGTGAACGAGACAGGGCAGCAGGCTTCCGGCGAGTTAGGCAAGTTTTGCCCTTTCTGGCTCATTTATCTAAGAAAGAATTTGGTGACTTGACAAGTTTCTGAAACTAGAGGAAAATTATCTGAGTGACGGCAGCCAGAGGCACTTAGCAAATCCTGATGGCCATCACAATGGTCACCTACCAAAATTTAACTTGAGTCCAAATTTATACAAAAGTGGATTCACTTACACGGTGCAGAATTCACATGCTGTTTATTCACTATCACTGGGTTCTTTCTTCTGAATCTTGTACTTTTGGGGGATGTTATGATATTTTGGAAGCTGTCATCCTCTTGTGAAACTTTCTTATTTTGTTTGAATTTGGCATACTCATCTTTAACTGCAATGGCGACGTTGATTCAAAAGGCAAACTTCAGGAAAGGAAGTGAAAAAGCCAGAAAGTCTGGAGAAGGTTGGAGGAGGTAGTGTGTGTGGGATGTGGGGAGAGAGGCAGCAGATTCTTCCTTTTTAAAAAGTGATCATTCACTTCTAAATGAGACAGCTCAATTTAACTGCCCTGAATTTATTGGTCTAACCATTGGGGAAGATTATATGTCTTGAGTTCTCTGGGGAGAGGGGCTACCTGATGATCCAGCATTCGTGGCCAATTGTTATTACAGGTGTGGAAGCTCATTGCTGGCAATGAGAGAATTCCTACGGCAGGAAATTCGGGTGGGGTTCATTGATGGGGTGGTCAGGAGGCGGCCAGACTGTGTGCCAGTAAAGGGTTTAGGTAGCTAGTGGAGCTCGTATTTTCTGCTCTGTTCTTTAAAAGCATGTGGCAGTCCATTATTTGTGTCTTGCTAGAAATGTATGACCGATTTGATGTGTCTATTGACTATTTTACCCAGAAGTTACACTCAAATCAGAAGCAGCCAACTTCTTTGATAAGATGATTTGTATTATATTCATAAGTCATGTAAATGACATAATCATGTGATTAGTACATTGCATAAATTAATAAGCAATGTACAACAATATAAAGGGCAAAAATTTTCTGTTTGTAACCAAAACCGGGGTATAGTGAAATGACATATCTAACAAATGCATGAGTCCCTTAGAATAACTCTTGAGAAAAAGTTGTTACTATGCTAATCAGTTAGTGATCAGATAAATCGATGACATTGGTACACACTGAATTATTTTTAGAATATTTTTCTTTTTTTTAAGTATTTTTAAAAGATTTTATTTATTTCTTTTTACAGAGGAAAGGGAGGGAGAAAGAGAGAGAGAGAGAGAGAGGGAGAGAGAGGGAGAGAAACATCAATGTGCGGTTGCTGGGGATCATGGCCTGCAACCCAGGCATGTGCCCTGACTGGGAATCGAACCTGCGACACTTAGAATATTTTTTCTTCTTTTTAAATTACTCAAGTAATTCATGATCATTGTTGAACTATTAGAAAATTTAGGGATGTGAACCGAAACAACTTAAGAGTGACACTGCTTTCCAAAGTCAGCCACTAGTAGCAATTTATTGTAATAACTCCCAGAGTTTTTGCCACATAAATGTACCAAACTATATCATAGTATAAGTATTTTAAGTGGGATTATTGTGTTATACCATTCTCTAATCTTCCCCCTTAACTGCTATATACTATTGCATGTAGGGATATACCATTCATTATTTCAACGAATTCACTTTTGTTGGTCCTTTAGCTCATTTACAATATTTTGGCTCTAATACAGATCGTTATTAGCAACATCATTTTATACTTATGCTAGCAGATTTGTCCAATTACTTCCTTAGGATAAATTCCTAGAAGTAGGATTGATCGGTGATAGAATATAATTTGAATACAAATGATGAACTTTCCTTGAAACTTACATTTATTTCCAACCCCACCAGCCATATGAGAGCTATTAGCTTGTTTTCAGAATTTGCAGCCAGGCCAGTCCCTACTGCGGAGGAGACCAGGCTGTATTTCCCAACTTCCTTCCTGCTCGCCTTCCTCCCTCTGACAAACACTGATGGATCGCCTACCACATTCAGGCATCGGACACAGAGTCTCTGATCGTATTAGTCAGCATGTACGGGAGAGTAATAATTTTGTGTATTCGCTTCTTTTGCCCTCTTACATAATTCACATAAATATCAGAGAAAATTCCAGCATGTCGACTTCTAATCTCCCTTTCCCAGATGCCTTTCACATCTGGAGGTAACACAGATTCTTGTGTCAGCTCCCTGGTTTGCTCTGAAAATATTGTCACCGTAACTGTGGGAGACAGAAACCAGCCATGTCCTATCGTCAGGCTGGCTGCTGAATTCATGAAATAGCTCTTCCCCCTTTCTCCTCCGCAGTGACGGCGCTATGGCGCCTCCCTCCCGCGTCCTCACTCCCAGCCCCAGGTCCAAAGCAATGGAGAGACACGAATACATGGGTCATTCAGAGGAACCTTTCAGTGCCCTTCCTCCCTTACATCAGACTCTCCATTATATTGAGCTATTTTTGTGATGTGTTAAGAAGCCAGGATGAAGAACAGTCTTCTTGGCCCTGGCTGGCGTGGCTCAGTGGATTGAGCACGGGCTGTGAACCAAAGCATCGCAGGTTCGATTCCCAGTCAGGGCACATGCCTGGGTTGCAGGCCCCGGCCCCCAGCAACCGCACATGGATGTTTCTCTCTCTCTCTCTCTCTCTGTCTCTCTCTCTCTGTTTCCCTTCCCTCTCTAAAAATAAATAAATAAAATATTAACAAAGAACAGTCTTCTTGTCAAGGAAAGTGACAATTCATGAGTTTTCTGTTTTGTCCTAAGTAGAAAGCCCCCCAATAGCTATTAAATTAGTGAGAGGAAGTTGAGAGCTCACCCAAGCCCCAGAATAGTCCGAGAAGCCTCAAATTGCTAGTGGGCCTCTCTCAAGCCTCTGTAATGTTTGGGCTTTTACAGTGACTACTGAAGTCACACAAACCACTGCAATAATTATAAATTACTAGAACACGCCAAGGTGTAATGATGTAAAACATGATTAAAATGCTCCTAGCCACACTGATCCCATAGACAATATAGGAGTTTAGGAATTCTGGTCATGCCTCATTCAAGTGGTCCAAAGTAAAATTCCACTGTGTTTAAATTCTGGTTTTCTTTTCATGTATTTCTCCTCTTGGACTGAGAGAGAAGGAGCAAGTGTTCGTATCACTGAGCTGAGGAGGCAAAGGATCAACACGTGGTAGGCAGCGTATGAACATTTGTACCCGGCAAATGTTGAAAGTGAAGTCAAGTGAGGGATGGCAGTAGATTCTTTTTTTTTAAAAGATTTTATTTATATTTATTTTTAGAGAGGGAAGGGAGGGAGAGAGAGAGAGAGAGAGAGAGAGAGAGAGAGAGAGAGAGAGAGAGAGAGAGAGAGAAACATTCATGTGCGGTTGCTAGGGGTCATGGCCTGCAACCCAGGCATGTACCCTGACTGGGAATCGAACCTGCGATGCTTTGGTTCGCAGCCCACACTCAATCCACTGAGCTATGCCAGCTGGGGTAGATTCCTATGAATGTACCTTGTCATTCTTTTCTACATTTCAGTGACTTTGTGAATGATTTAATGTAGTGGTTCTCAACCAGGGGTGACTTTGTCCTGCCAGGGGACATTGGACAATGTTTGGAACCTTTCCGGTTTGTCAAAACTAGGGCAAAGTTCTACTGGCATCCAGTAAGCAGAGACAGGGATGCCGCTCAGTATCCCACAATGCCGAGGACGGCTCCCACACCAAAAAAATACTAGCTCTAAATGTCAATAGTGCCAAGGTTGAGAGACCCTAATTCCACTGACTTCAAATTCCATTGGACTCAAAGTTGACATTTGAATAATTATTTGAAGCATTATCATCTGTGGCAACATGTGACGTTACCAAGATTCAACCGTAGCCTAGGTTCTAGACAGAAGTCTTCATTTTCATGTCAGGGAGCTTCTATAGCGGGGCAGTGTCTCAGTAACATTAAGTTCTTCTAAAGGATAGTAGTTGAGGAAAAAAACGCTACGAAGAGGGTCAATGTGAAATGTGCATTTATGCTTCAAGGAACCACTGGATACATCTTTGGTTTCCAGAAGAAGTTATTGAAGGTTCGGCCACCTTCCTTTGTAAAGTCGTTCTAATGATCAGATGAGGGGATAAGGAGGATTGCTATCAAAGGTTAATTCCTTTACACCGGCCAGACACTTCCGCAAGGCCTGAAGGAGCAAAAGACACCCATATGACGAGCCTAGCTTGGTGGTTTTCAAAGTGTGGTGGACGGCCCAGCAGTGTCAGCATCACCGAGGAACTTGTTAGAGATGCACATCCCAAGGCCCTGCCCAATAGCTACATGAATCAGAAACTCTGGCACTGGCCTTACTGGGCTGTACCAATCTTCCATGTAATGCTGATAATACACTCAAGGGAAAGACCATTGTTTTAGCTAAAGAAATGGTGGCAAAATAGAGAGACAAAGAAACAGAGGGAATTTCTTTTTTTTAAAAAAGATTTTATTTATTTATTTTTAGAGAGGGAAGGGATGGAGAGAGAGAGGGAGAGGGAGAGAGAGAGGGAGAGGGAGAGAGAGAGAGAGAGAGAGAGAGAGAGAGAGAGAGAGAGAGAGAGAGGGAGAAACATCCATGTGCGGTTGCTGGGGGCCATGGCCTGCAACCCAGGCATGTGCCCTGACTGGGAATCGAACCTACGATGCTTTGGTTCACAGCCTGCGCTCAATCCACTATGCCACACCAGCCAGGGCAGAATTTCTTTTTTAAATCATTTTTTAAATGTTCAAATATACTTGTCTCCATTTCCCCACCACCATTTCCCCTGCCCTACCCCAGAGGGAATTTCTTAAGGAAGTTCTGGGTTTGTGTTACTCAAGAACACATCAAGATATTCCCTTATCCTGCCCTGGCTGGCGTAGCTCAGCGGATTGAGCACGGGCTGCGAACCAAAGTGTGGCAGGTTCGATTCCCAGCCAGGGTATATGCCTGGGTTGCAGGCCATAAGCCCCAGCAACCGCACATTGATGTTTCTCTCTCTCTCTATCTCCCTCCCTTCCCTCTCTAAAAATAAATGAATAAAACCTTTAAAATAAAAAAAAAGATATTCCCTTATCCTCAACAACTTAAATTTAAAATAGAAAATCTAGGTTGAAATTTTCTCTTAAAATCTCATTTCCAGTGCAGCTTGTGATCTCATGGGTATAGAAACTTAAAGCCCAATAGCTGAGGTAGTCCAAACATCTTTAAAAACGAAGTGTCACCATTTAGTACATTTTGGGCCAGAGGGCAATGGGGTACCCTCTTTTGATGAAGTTTCCTGGATATGTTCAGCCTTTTCATGATAAAGAGGGACACTAGTTAATTCTTCCTATTCCCTCTGTATTCATCTCGATTTCAAACTGTGAAAAACTGCCATCATTTGTGTTGACATTTTCATGCCGTGTGACAATGAGATCTGGAATGCAGTGGGAAGAGAACGCCCTGTTTCCAGTTACTATTATAGCACTGCTCTGGTTTAATCATTCTTCCCAGGGGCACCACTACACTTAGAGCACTTGGAAGTTTACCGTCTGGCAGAATTCCCTCTTACGGACTCTGTAGCGAGGTGCTTTCTCTTTGAATTTTGCAAAGATCACTCTTTTAGAAAATGAAAATGCAATTAAAGGATGAGGGGAAAGCCTCCTTTTGTGTCAGTGCTGGAGTACCCAAACAGTCAGAAACATTCGTCAGCACATGAGCAGCTCAAGAGCAGGGAAGAAGCACGCCCTCCTGGATGGAGCACAGCTTAAAGCAAAGCCTGAATTCAGGTTGAGTGGCAGAGGGCAGGGCAGACCCTCAGTTCGAAGGGAGCCCTAATGATGTGGCTACCAAACCCAGAAGTCTATACAGCTCATAGTGCCTTCATGCCCAAATTAGGAATTCCTCCTTTGAAGGAAGTACCAGAGATTCATCTTTGAGAGTTGCTGATTTTGTGTAGAATGAGCACAGCTCTTTAAAAATCATGAACAATCAGCCCTGGCTGGCGTAGCTCAGTGGATTGAGCGCGGGCTGCGAACCAAAGTGTCGCAGGTTCGATTCCCAGCCAGGGTACATGCCTGGGTTGCAGGCCATGACCCCCAGCAACCGCACATTGATGTTTCTCTCTCTTTCTCCCTCCCTTCCCTCTCTAAAAAGAAATAAATAAAATCTTAAAAAAAGAGAGAAAAGATGTTTACATCCCAGGAGCCTGCCAAGATGCTAACATAAGGGAAAGATATCATCGGTCAAAAGGAAAAAAATTACTAAACCAACTAGTGATAACACGCAGAATGCCAGGTTTTGTCGAAATAAAATAAAATTCTATCAGTAAAATATGATGATTCCAAAAAAGTGTTTATTGTTCTAATTTTATTCTCATCAAGACATAACATTCTCTTTTGTATACTGTACATATTGCAATTTTTAAAGAAATAATTTGATTGGCATGCATTAGAAAGTTGGCCTTTTCTTACAAATGAAGTTAGGTGTTAAGAGGTTTTTTTTGTGGTAAACAGGACATTTTCTATATATGTGTGCATGTGAATAGATTTCTCTCTAATCAGAACTAAAGGGTAGCTTTCCTCAGTGTGAATGAAAGAGTAATTAATCCAATACCGTATCCAAAGGGCTGAGTAATAACAGATGTAAAAGGACTGTATGTTTCAAACTCAGAGACAAATTCATATAAAGTATAATTTCGATAGTTTCTGGCTTATCAGATCTAAAGATATAGCATTCTTTGCTAATGTTTCAGCAACATCGATCAATCAACAAATATTTTCCACGGTCATTGTGCGCCCAAAATACAGGATCAAATTTCCTCCCATCCAAAGTTTAACTTGGAATAAAAGGATTAAAGGGCTACAAAACTTCCCTAACAAATGATGCTAGCAAAAACAATTGTTTTCTTGGGCAAAGGAGATTAAATCTAAAAATAAATCTTTCTTTTTTTATTTTTTGTTTTATTAAACAAGTGGAAGGGGGACTTTTTAAAAAAGATTTTCTTTATTTATTTTTAGAGAGGGAAGGGAAGGAGAAAGAGAGAGAGAGAATCATCAATGTGCGGTTGCTGGGGGTCATGACCTGCAACCCAGGCATGTACCCTGACTGGGAATAGAACCTGCAACACTAAAATATATCTTTCTGAAAATTAAAGCCAAATCAATAATTTTTCACTCAAAACAGGATACTTTCTTCTGTAGGGCACGGGCTTACTATTTGGGGTATTATGCAGGGAAACATTTTCAAATTGCCATCCACACAGTTTTTTTAAAAGATTTTATTTATTTATTTTTAGAGAGGAGGGAAGGGAGAAAGAGAGGGAGAGAAATATCAATGTATGAGAAATACATTGATCAGCTGCCTCTCGCACGCCCCAACTGGGGACCTGACTCACAACCCAGGCATGTGCCCTGACAGGGAATCGAACCGGTGACCTTTGGGTTCGCAGGTTGGCACCCAATCCAATGAGCCACACCAGCCAGGGATACCCACACAGTTTTTTGTTTTTTGTTTTTGCTATGTGCTTACACATCTGAGTAAATGTATGGCTAGAAAAAACACATTGCCATGTTCTCCTATGCCAAGTATAATTGTAAAAGTAAGCATATTGTTGAATAAAAAAAATCACATCATAGATGGAGCTTTTTGTCCAGAGTTGGGAGACAGGGAATGTCAATTTCTCAAAAGCTTCTTCTAGTTCTAATATTCTCTCTTGCCATGTAAAAGGATCCATCCCGCTGGCTTACCCCAGTGAAGTACATGTTGTTATTACAAATGCAACATGTACTTATAGAAAATTATAGAAAAAACGGTTATCTGGAGTCTCAATCCCTTTAAGTATATATTATATGATATAGACATTTAGCAATGCTGAGCATTTATTTATTAGATGATAAACCTTTAAATAGTCCCCGAGCACTATTTAAATTACCGATTCAATGGGGAAAATAAAAAATGTAAGACAAACAGGAATTAAGTCAATTGTTCTCCTCAACACACTGGCCATGGAAACTGCCAGAATACCCCCCCGCCCCGGTTGAGAAGGCCCCTGTTTGTTTAAGTTGCAGAGTTAATGAATATCAGTCCTCAATAGGAACACTGAAATATACCTTATCAAGCTAGTTTGTACTATGTACGTACGTATGCATGCATGCATGTATGTATGTTTGTTTGTTTGTATTTATTTATTTACGCAGAAGGGATTTCTCAGGTGAATGTAAATCTAACTCAGAAAATGGACATAAAGCCCAGCTGGTATAGTTCAGTGGGTTGGGTGTTGTCCCCCAAATCAAAAGTCGCCCGTTTGACTGCCAGTCAGGGCACGTGCCTGGGTTGCAGCTAGGTCCCCGGTTGGGGGTATATGAGAGGCAGCCAACTGATGTTTGTCTTGCACGTCGAAGTTTCTTTCCCTCTCTTTGTCCTTCCCTTCCCCTCTCTCTAAAAATTAATAAAGTGTTTTTTAATTAAAAAAATTAAGATTTTATTTATTTATTTTTAGAGAGGGAAGGGAGGGAGAAAGAGAGAGATAGAGAAACATCAATGTGCGGTTGCTAGGGGTCATGGCCTGCAACCCAGGCATGTACCCTGAGTGGGAATCGAACCTGCGATGCTTTGGTTCGCAGCCTGTGCTCAATCCACATTGAGCTACGCCAGCCAGGAATAAAGTGTTTTTTAAAATGGACATAAACCAAGGGAGGCCAAGCACTCAGAAATTCAGCCCAAATTATGTCTTAGAATTAACTTTTCCAGGAGAAAGAGCAGAGCAACCTCTGACACTGAGAGCCTCCGTTAGAACTGCAGAAGCTGCTGCCTCTGGAAAATAAAACTGTCTTTTCCTTGCTACTTCAGCTTTCCCCTTATCAGTCAGAGAGATTGTGTGTCCAGGTTGAGGATTTAGGAACCTCTTTGAGGGGGTGGCTGAAGTTATGGAGACCTCAAGAACGGATGGAGGTGTAATGGTGCTCTCTGCTGGAGTGAATCAGTAATGCCTCCCAGTAAGTGTATTGGGGCTGAAATAAAATAATTTTTTTTTGGTGGGGTGTTTCTGCAACAAAAAGTCCTGAGATGTACACTGCAACAAAAGTAGTTGCAAAACCCCAAACCACATGAAATTAGCTTGATTCTGAGCTGACAGTGGAATTGGAAACCAGCTGTATTTCATCCTAAAATGTTAGCACTATAAACCCTTCATCAAAGCTGGAGACAATTATTTTCTCACTATCTGGACAAGACCACATTTCTAGTGGCTGAAGTTTTCCAGGGCAGCCTTTGCTCCCCCATTTTAGTTTTTCCGAGCTCCCCTCTTGTGGACTTGCATAAACAAGCCTCATTCAAGAATGAAGGGTGCTATGAGGTCTAGCCCTCCATGATTCTGCTATTAAAAATCATAATAGGTGGGAGTAAAAGGGAGAAAACTGTACTTGAACTATGATTAAAATAAAATTTAAAAAAATCATAATAGGAATTTGTCACAAAAAGCACACATTATATTAGCATCCCCAGGTTTCTTAGAAATACATAGCAGAGCAAAAATGATTTAAAAAAAAACATTTGAGAAAATTCAGGAAAACAGTGGTACTTCATTAAAGGTGTAGATTCTTTATTTCCCAATTCTGAAATTGAAATTCTTAATACTTTTTATTTATTTATTTATTTTTTAGAGAGGGAAGGGAGGGAGAAAGAGAGAGAGAGAGAGAAACATCAATGTGGGGTTGCTGGGGGTCACGGCCCACAACCCAGGCCTGTGCCCTGACTGGGAATAGAACCTGCGACACTTTGGTTCGCAGCCCACGCTCAATCCACTGAGCTATGCCAGCCAGGAAATTCTTAATACTTTTTAAACAAAGGCCGGCACATTTTCATTTTGCAGTATACTCTGTAAAATATGTAGCCTGTCCTGTACATGTGCTTCCTTAGCATGTAGTTTTTTTCTTGATTTGAGAGGGAGAGGAAGAGGGAGGGAAGGAGGCAGGGAGAGAAAGGGTGGCGGGGGGAGAGAGAGAGAGAGAGAGAGAGAGAGAGAGGGAGAGAGAGAGAATTTGTTGTTTCACTTATTTGTGCATTAATTGGTTGCTTTTTGTGTGCATGTGTATGTGCCTGATGCGGGAATCCAATCTGCAGTCTTCGTGTATCTGGATGATGCTCTAACCAACTGAACTACTCCGTCAGGGCTCGTGAGTAGTTTTGAGGACTGTCAGAGTAAGATGCTGGCCTTCCTAGGAAACACAGACATGTCTAAAGTATCATGCTCATGTGGAAGAACTGGATAGTTTAGGAAAGGAGATAAGACATGTACAAGAACAATGAGAGCATGTAGCTGAATATAATGATTCAATAAAAGAGGTGTGGGTGCTCCGTAGTTCAGAGGATGATAGCAAGACCATTTCAAGCTGGGAAAACCTCAAATGCCTCATGATTGGGGTGTCATTTGAGCTGGGACTTTCACATAAATCCTTTAGTGCCCATTTTTCTGCAGAGCAATAGAAAAACAAAGAAAATAAATAGCACAGCATCTCCTTTTTGCCATCTGGTCCACTTTGTGGTTTTACTCTTTTTCTTGGTCACCTTAGTTGACTCAGGGGTTGTATTCATAGGATTCCAATATGCTTGTACTCATAAAGTGTAGTCTTCCATAGAGAAAAGAGGTTTGATTTTCAGAAATCAGGGGACGAGTTCCAGTGGGGGGGTGTCATTTTTTAAAAAGATGTTATTTATTTGTTTTTAGAGAGGGAAGGGGGGGGAGAGAGAGAGAGAGAAAGAGAGAGAAACATCAATGTGTGGTTGCTGGGGACCATGGCCTGCAACCCAGGCATGTACCCTGACTGGGAATCGAACCTGCGATGTTTTGGTTTGCAGCCCGCGCTCAATCCACTGAGCTACGCCAGCCAGGGGTGGGGTTTCATTTTTTTAAGGGGGTTGCTCGCTTGGGTTAGAGCCTTGTGGTTCTGAGACAAGGGCTGTGAGCTCAAAATCCGTAGCATTGTGTAAGGGATTCAGGGTACATGTCCTTGTAGGGTGGGCCAATCATACCACCTTACTACCAAAAAAGCACTCTTTTTCCTTCTGGGGATGCTGCTGCCGTGACACTGAGGATGCCGAGCCCCTGTCTCGAAATCCAGCTGTGTCCACTTCAGGGTCCTAGAGAAGCTCAGAGAATAAAAGCAGGCATCGAAGCTATTATTCATTGTACCCAGAGGTCCAGATTGCCTTTCTCTCGACCTCCATGTGTGCTTTCCCAGCAAACGCTCTAAGGAAGACTTGGTTTTAAGGAAAGCGAAAGAAATATAATAGTATTCTCAAAGATCTGATACAAAAATTAGAAATGTAGCCCCGGCTGGTGTTGCTCAGGGGATTGAGTGCCAGCCTGCAAACCAAAGGGTCGCCAGTTCGATTCCTGGTCAGGGCACATGCCTGGGTTGTGGGCCAGGTCCCCAGTAGGGGACACGCAAGAGGCGACCAAACATTGATGTTTCTCCCCCTCCCTTTGTCTCTCCCTTCCCCTCTGTCTAAAAATAATAAATAAAATCTTTACAAAAAATTAGAAATGTACTAACATGCACAACACATGGATATGAACTAAAGGGGGGATTGCTGGAGGGAAGGGGGTACTGGGTGGAGGGGGTCAAAGGGGAAAAATTGGGACAACTGTAACAGCATAATCAATAAAATATATTTTTTAAAAAGGAATACATAGCCCTGGCTGGTGTAGCTCAGTGGATTGAGCACGGGCTACGAACCAAAGTGTCGCAGGTTCGATTCCCAGTCAGGGCACATGCCTGGGTTGCAGGCCACAGCCCCCAGCAACCGCACATTGATGTTTCTCTCCCTCTCTCTCTCTCTCTCTCTCTCTCTCTCCCCCCGCCCACCTTCCCTCTTTAAAAATAAATAAATAAAATCTTAAAAAAACAAAAAAACTGGTATTTCTAAAGAGAATAGTAATTGCTTTAAAATAAAAAAAAGGAATATATATATTCTACTCAATAGGAATAAAGTTGCATGTAAGTATTTATTTATTTAAAGATTTTATTTATTTATATTTAGAGAGAGGGGAAGGCAGGGAGAGAGAGACGGGAAGGCAGGGAGAAAGAGAGGGAGAGAAACAGCAGTGTGTGGTTGCCTCTCACACACCTCCAACTAGGGACCTGGTCGGCAACCCAGGGCTGTGCCCTGACTGGGAATTGAACTAGTGACCCTTTGGTTTATAGACCCGTGCTCAATCCACTGAGCTACACCTATCAGGGCTTTTTTAAAAAAATAATTTTTATATTGGCCATGTTAAATATTCAATATTAAAATAATAATGAATGTTTAAAATCTTTGTACATTACTGGACATACCACATGGCATGCTTAGGGTCATTATCCTTAGAAAAAGAAGAACATATTGCATAAAAGAAGCAATATGGCTGATAAACTTTGCAAAGCATTTTTTCTTCCATGCACTGTCTCATAGCTACTCTTAATATGTTTTATATTTCTAGAACTGAGCCTCTTTAATTCTTAGTGGGAAGGTTGAAGTTTTAAAAAATTCACTATGCGTATTTAAATCTATGATATAGATAAAGCTATGTAAACAAGATATATGATAAATGCTAGATTTGAGAATTTTCTTTTAGCTTTGCCTTATGTGAGCCTGATTTTTCAGTTGATATTTAAACCAGAACCAGCAAGCAGATACCCTCTGGATATCAACTAAGCAGCATTTGCCATTTCTTATAAACTGATAATTTTGGTTTGCCCCACATAAGAAAATGTTGGTATCTCATTATTTTAACAAGCTAATAATCTAATTCCCTGAGAGAGAAAAATAGGAAACATTTAAATCAAATTATTTCCTTGTACTTTGTGACAAAATCAAAATGGAGAAGTAGGCATTTTTTTAAATGCACTTTTTAAAAAGATTTTATTTATTTATTTTTAGAGAGGGAAGGGAGGGAGATAGAGAGAGAGAGAGAAACATCAATGTGCGGTTGCTGGGGGTCATGGCCTGCAACCCAGGCATGTACCCTGGCTGGGAATCGAACCTGTGACCCTTTGGTTCACAGCCCGCGCTCAATCCACTGAGCTACACCAGCCAGGGCTAGAAGTAGGCATTTTTAACACTACAAAGGTTATGACTCAGACTGACTTTAGGTATCAGTCTGTAATGTAAAGTTAGGTCAAGTGTTTCTTTGTCCAAGAAAAGAACAGAATAGTAAAGACACACATTTGACTACATTCAACAGCCAAGCCTGGTAGAATGAAACTGCTGTCTGGGGGAATTTATGAGAGAAAAACAAAACTGTGTGAGCCGTAGCTGGCTGTAGAAAGGAGCAGCAAAGCAGAACCAGGTCCAAGGACAGCAGCGTTTACCTTTGCCCTCATTTCCCATCTCGAGAAATGTGGCAGTCCCACATGTTCCAACTGGAGCGCTGTTGGTCTTTATAACCACTGCGCTTCGGCATGCTGGCAACTCTCTGACCCGCATTTTTGGTGGCCAAACTGTGGTTAGTGTGGGCCAGAGAGGCAGGAACTGCTGACTAAACTCTTTCTGAAGCCTGTGGCTACACAGGAACCAGTGGGCAATGCTTGAGATTCCTCGTCTGTGCCTGTAGCACAGGACCAAGTGGGGCGGGGAAGGGATGCCATTAGCAGATGCTCCAAGTCTACTTTCTTGCCCCCGATGGGATGCTCAGAAGGGCTGACGCAAAGAACTAAGCGTCTCCACTTATGTCAAGTCACTGTTACATGGCAGAAGGAGATTCATGCTGTTTCTCTTTCATCCTGATTATTTTAAAACTCTGTTCTTTGGATTCTGAAGGACTGGCTCATCAGAACCATATGCAGATGCACGTTTAAATGAAAAATTATCTTGATTCTGCTAAAGTAGAGGGGATTTTGAACTTCTTTTTTTAAAAATATTTTATTTTATTCATTTTTAGAGAGGGAAGGGAGGGAGAAAGAGAGAGAGAGAGAGAAACATCAATGTGCGGTTGCTGGGGGTCATGGCCTGCAACCCAGGCATGTACCCTGACTGGGAATCGAAACTGCAACACTTTGGTTTGCAGCCCGCGCTCAATCCACTGAGCTACACCAGCCAGGGCTTTGAACTTCTTTGAACATTCAAGAGCACTTTTGTTCTGTCTAAAGCAGTGCTTCTTGTAGTGTGGTCCCCCAGTCAGCAGCATCAAATGGAAGAGAGATAGATGAAGAGAAATGCAGATTCTCAGGCCCCATCTCAGTCTGAATCAGAAGTCTGAGGCGGGGTTCCAGCAACCTGTATTTTACCCAGCCTTCCATGTGATTCTGTAGCATGCTCAACTCGAGAACCACTGATCTATCTAAGGAGTTGTTATGGAGGTGACTTCTATGAGACTAAACAGTGCCTGCCTCCCCAGGGAAGTGGCTTGCTTGCTACTGTGTGATCAGGGACAGACGCTTCGCCATTGTATTTGGTCCATGAAATCAGACCATTCTAGTTTAGTTGAAGAAAATAAGCCATCCGTTCCCTAAACTTCTATTATCTGACTTGTTCAAAATGTGAATTCCCAAGGATTTTCCCAAAACCCCAAAACAAAATATAGTTCGCATTATTAACAATGATTCTTTGGACCCATCTTTGTATATTGTAATTGGTTTTTGTGAAAACGAAATGTTTTTTTTCCCCCTTGAAATACATTTTTCAGAATTTATAGGCTCAAAGAATTTTAGAATTGGAGTGGATCTTTAAAAGCCATCAACATATTTTTTTTTTGAACCAAGAAAGAAACTCAGGTCACAAGATGATGAGTATGAGAGTTATGCAGAGAAATTTTCATGGGTTAAATGGAAGTAGGCAGCCACCTGCTAAGCTATGAATTCCTGTATCAGAACCTGAAATCAAGGACCGACAGCATCTTTTTCATGTCTTTTCCCTCTCCCATATCACAGTTCTTGGAACAGTGTTGGCGCAGTTTAATAAACGTTTCTTGAAAAGCGATGTGAAACAAAATGTGTGCTCTTTTTACTTGCTCCTTTCAGGAGGAGAAAGGGCATTTTCTTCCAGTCTGTCAGAAGGGATGAGTGAATATGAAAAATTCCTTTCGTTTCTATTAAATGATGGGCTGCTTCTTTGAAGCTACCAACCTCGTAGCCCATGATCACATAAATGGATTCTATTAACAAGAGTCCAAGGACAATGAATGGAAATACTGGGATTTGTTGGAAAGGCTATTTGGAGATGTTTGTGCAGCACATGCTCATTACTATGTCTGGCTCAAGTCGATTTTATTTAGCGCCATAAAAAGAGACTTAGCTTATGATATTTTAAGCATCTTAAACAAAGCAGGACTTATGCTATTGGGTGCAACTTTGGACCTTCCGCCAGACCAGGTTTTCCACAGGTCTAGAGAGGCAAGAAACTGTTTCTTTATGCATTGCGAGTGCAAAGTGGAAAGCCCCCTCCTTCTCCCTTCTAATATCACCAGGAATGAATAGGCAGCGTGTTTCCCATAATTCAGCAATAACTGGGCTATTATTCTTTAATGCTTCAGTTTATTAATGTAACCACTGTGTCATTCCTCCCATGCCCATGTAATTAAATTACCCGACAGACATTTGATAGGAAGCTTGCAATCCCCACAAAGGCCCAGAATTTCTATGCCCCTTTGTGAGGCCCTAATGAATGAGTGGCACAGATACTTCTGTCATCCGTGTGCACTCACTGTCCCCCCTGACTGCTCTCCTATGTCATAGGGGCATGCTCCTGCAGACAAACTGGGAGCCGTTCAAAAGCACAGGGTCACGTTTCCAACAACAACAAGCACTAGTCATGCTATCACCTTCCCCTCCCTTTGTCCAACCAAACCAGCGGCTGACAAAATGAAATTCCCAAACCACATCTGCCTGGGTGGATCAATGGCTCATTCTCCAACCTTGGCTACTGAATGATAATCCCTCTGTAAGTCATGAGTATGGAGGGAAAAGAAACTGAAAAACAAATATTAAAGCAATCATGGTGGCTATCCAAGCATATGTCATTATGTGACTTTCTGAAAAGGAAAAACAAATTTCACTTACAAATGAAATGTTTAACGTTTTAATTTTGCAAATGGGGATATAATAATGATACTTCATCCAGATGCTATCCCAAAGCAGTCTGTGAAAAGGTACCTGTGATTATTAATACAATAATGACTTTTTTCCTAAATCACTCAACTGTTCATTTGAAGCTATTGATTTCAAAACACAACTCTCTCTAAATGTTGTAGAACTTGGACATGAATCCTTAAAGTAATCAAAATAGATTGTACAGTGGAAATTATTTTATTTCCAGAAAAGAAACTTTAGGGGCTCTAGGTGTTTATAAAGATTTTTACAAAATGTATATTTTCATTTAACAAAATATAATACAATTAGCTTAGCATACATCTGTCAGGAGAGTACAGGGCAGATTTGAATGCAAACCTTGCTTGATGTTTGAATATTTACATTACTTGCAGAAAGAGTATGAGAAAATATAAATATATGAGTATAGGAATAAAATTGAGATATAATTTCAAAAGTGATTACTTTGATTTTACAAGAAAAAAGCATCAATCAAAGTAAATGATGTCCAAATCAAGGAAATTGGAAATGTTTCCAATCAACAAAACTTCTAGATCAGAGAGAGGAAGTCACTTTTTATTGGAATCTAAGAATGGCAATTACTCTATTACTATGATTGCCTTTTAATGTGAAATTTGTTATTTGTATATGAGTAACATAATTTTAATTTATATGATGTCTCAAGTGCAAAGCTGCACAGAAAAAATACTGAATTTAAATCCTGAAAATACTTGAGAAAAAATAGTATTTGTAGTTATTAGTGACTATTCTGTTAGTCTCAAAGGAAGGCAATAAAGTCACAAGAAAGCATGTGAAACAGAGGGGACAGATAAAAAACAAACAGCTAGGAAGTAGACCTAATCATAATAATGTTAATAATTACACTAAATATAAAGGGACCAATTAAAAGGCAGAAAGTGTCAGACTGAATTAAAAAAAAGAAAAGATCTAATTATATGCTGTGTGGAAGAGATGGATTTTAAGTATAAAAACACAAATAGGTTAAAGGTAAGAAAAGAGAAAAACATACACCGGCCAAATAGCACAAAAAAAACTGGCCAGGCTGTATTAATATTAGATTATATGGTCAAAGAATATTCTCAGAGACAAATAGGAACATTTCATAATGACAAAAGGGCCATCATTAGAATGACATACAACAATAAATATATATATTCTTAGTAACAGAGCTTCAAGTGAAATGAAGAAAAACTGTCAGAACTAAAGTAGCAAACATAAATCTATGTTCATAATTATTGATTTTAATACTTCCTTTTAAGTAACATATAAAACAACTAGACAAGAAATTTTAGGTCTTTTAAAAAGCCCCACCCCCTGGCTGGCGTAGCTCAGTGGATTGAGCGCGGGCTGCGAACCAAAGTGTCGCAGGTTCGATTCCCAGTCAGGGCACGTGCCTGGGTTGCAGGCCATGACCCCCAGCAACCGCACATTGATGTTTCTCTCTCTCTCTCTCTATCTCCCTCCCTTCTCTCTCTAAAAATAAATAAATAAAATCTTTTTAAAAAATCAAGAAAAAAAAGCCCCAAATGTTGAAAAGAAAACAATACATGCTAAATAATCCATGAGTGATAGGAAAAATAACAAGGGAAATTTAAAAAGTAATTTGAACTGAATGAAAAAGAAAGCTCAATATATCAAAATTTGTGAGATGCAGCTAAAACATTGCATAAAGGGAAATTTGTAGAGCTAAATATTTAAAAAAGAAGAAAAGTTTAAAATCAGTGATCGAAATTTATGCCTAAGGTAGATTAAAAAAAAAAGAACAAGGTAAAACCGAAGTAATAGAAGAAAAGAAAAATAAAGATAAAAGCAATACACACTGAAATAGAAAGCCAATAAATAATAGCTATTTAACAAAGCCAAAAGTTGATGCATTAAACTTATTTTTTAAAGATTTTAGTCATTTCTTTAGAAAAAGAGGAGAGAGAGGGAGAAAGAGAGGGAGAGAAACATCAATATGCAAGAGAAACATGGATTGGTTGCCTTTCACCCCCTAATGGGGACCTGGCCCACAACCCAGGCATGTGCCCTGATTGAGGATCAAACTGTTGAACCTTTGGTTCCCAGGCCAGTGCTCAGGCACTGAGCCACACCAGGTAGCTCTGAACTTATTAATAAAATAAATAAACTCTTGGCAACTCTGATCAAGGAAAAGAGAGAAAACATGAATTGCATACATCATGATATAACATATTCTGCAGGCATCAAAGAAAAAAGGTAATATTATAAACAATTTCATGCCAATGATTTCTACAACTTAGTTGGAAGGGACAACTTTGTAGAAAAATGTGAATTACCAAAACTGACACAAGATAAAATGGAAAATTTTATTAACTTTATATCTATATAAGAAATTGAATTGAAATAAAAATTCTTCCCCAAAAGAAAATACCAGGCCAGGAGAATTTTACTAGAGATTGTTACAATACATTTAAAGAAAAAGAAATACTGCCAATTTTACACAAACTGTTTCAGAAAATAGAGGAGGAAAAAATGCTTTTATACCTCATTTTATGAAGCCAGCATAAATCTGATACCAAAATATGACAAAGCAAAAATAGTGTAAGAAAAGAAAGTCACAAATCAATATCCCTCATCAGGAATGAAAATCTTTAACTAAATGTTAGTAAATCAAGTCTAGCAACATATAAAAAGAATATAATATGTCATAACCAGCAATATAAGGTTAGTTTAACATTCGAAATCAATCAACCAATATTATCCACCACATTAACAGACAAAAGGAGACAAACCATGTATCTCCTTCTTAATAAAGGCAGAAAAAAATGAATGTAATTCAACATCCATTAATTGATATAAAACTCTGTAAATTATGACTTGAAGGAAACTTCAGCCTCCTAATAAAAGGCAGCTATAAAAAACCTGCAGTTCACATCATACTTTCTTGTGAAGTAATGAATGCTTTCTCTCAAGATCAGAAACAGGCAAGGATGTCTTCTCTAGCCACTGATATTCAGTGTTGTACTGGATACTAGAGCCAGTATAATAAAACAAGAGAAAAAAATAAAAGACATAAAGACTTAAAAGGAAGTAAACCTGTCTTTTTCCCCAAATCACAGCATTGTTTATATAAAAATCCTGATGAATGTATAAAAGAATTGCCCAAACTAATAATTACATTTAACAATGTCATAGAATGCAAGGTGAATATTAAAGTCAATTATATTTTTACATAATTGTGGCAAGATCAAATACTGGGATAAAAATCAGGATAAGATACTGATTAATATAATTAGGGATATGCAAGATTGAGATTGAAAACTGTAAGATATTGCTGAGAGGAATTGAAAAATACAGAAATAAAGGGAGAGATAGCATGATCATGGCTTGGAAGATTCAATATTGTTAAGATGTCCGTTCTTCTCTAATTGATCTACAGATTCAATACAAATTCCTGTGAAAAGCCCCAAGACTGTTTTGTAGAAACAGACAAGTTGATTCCAACATTTAATAAAATGCAAAGGAACTAACTAGAACAGCTCAACAGTCTTTAAAAATATAACAAAGTTAGAGAACCTGCCCTACTTTATTTAAAAACTAACTCTAAAACTACAGTAGTTGGGACAATTTGTTTTCGACTTACAGACAGACTGACCAATGGAACAAAATTGAGTACAGATATATTCACATATACATGGTCAGTTGATTTTCAACAAAGGGACCAATGTAATTAAATGGGGAAAAGAACAGTCTTTTCAACAAATGGTGCTGGAATAACTAGAAAATACATGAGAAAAAATAAACCTTGACCTCTACCTCACAGTATGCAGTTATTGAATCAAGATGGATCATAGGCCTACACTTGAAAGTGAAAACTGTAAAACTTCTAGAAAAAAAAACAGAGGCAAACATCTCACAGTCATAGGGTAGAAAAATATTTTTAGAAGAGATCCAAAAAACAATAAACATAAAAGAAGACAGTTGAAAACTGTGTCTCATCCAAATTACAAAGTTGTGGCCATTAAAAGACATTGTTGATAAAATGAAAGGGCAAGATATAGAATAGGACAAATATTTTATATATATTTATATATGTATGTGCCTGACACACTAACTTATTTAGAATACATAAAGTGCTCCCACAATTCAATAATAAACAGACAATCACCCCCCAATGGGTAAGATGTATGAAGAGAAACTTCACAATTAAAAGCATATGAATTACCAATAATCGCAGAAAAAAAGGTTCAGCATCATTATTTGACATCGGGGAAACGTAAATTAAAACTACAAGATATCATTTCATGCTCACTGGAATGGTAAAGATGAAGAAGACTAACATCACCAAATGTTAGTGAGGATGTAAAGAAATCAGAAGAATCAGCCCTGGCTGCTGTAGCTCAGTGGATTGAGCGCGGGCTGTGAACCAAAGTGTCGCAGGTTCGATTCCCAGCCAGGGCACATGCCTGGGTTGCAGGCCACGGCCCCCAGCAACCGCACATTGATGTTTCTCTCTCTCTCTCTCTTTCTCTCTCTATCTCCCTCCCTTCCCTCTCTAAAAATAAATAAATAAAATCTGAAAAAAAAGAAAAAAAAGAAATCAGAAGAATCTTCATACATTACTGGTCAAGAGTATAAAATGGTACAGTTATTAAAATTGTTTTTGCAGTTGTCTGCATTTATCCTCCACACTAAAAGAGATCTATTATCTCTTCTCTATGAACAAGATTGGGGAATTTTGTTTGAATTGTATGTATAGGTGAGTATCAGGTTAAAAGTTTTGTTTAGCCCTGACTGGTGAGGCTCAGTGGGTTGGGCATTGTCCTGCAAAGAGAGAGGTTGCTGGTTCGATCCCCAGTCAGGGCACATGCCTGAGTTGTGGGCCAGGTCCCTAGTGCGGGGTGTGCTAGAGGCAACCAATCCATGTTTCTCTTGTACATTAATGCTTTTCTCTCTCTTTCTCCCTCCCTTTCCCTTTCTCTAAAAATAAATGAATAAAATATTTACAAAAAGGTTTTGTTTAAATTTCTTACTGTTCAATCTTCAGAACATTCTGCTTCTATAGACAAAGAATTCCTGCATATAATTCTATATACTTATTACATTGCCTGGGTGTGTGACCTTCTAATATCTTTCTAACCTCTACTAGGGAATAAATATTGTAAATTAGTTAAAAATCAGCTGTCAAGGGTTAGCTATGATATCCTGAATCTAAAATTGTTGTCTTAATTCTACTTGCTATTTTTACATGGTGTTTGAAATCGGAGGGTTTTTTGAGAGGTGGGTAGGAGGAGTTGTTTTTAAAGCAACACTTCACAATGGTTTTTTGTTTTTTTTTTTCATTTAAATTTTTTTTTATTATATTTTAATCATTGTTCAAATACAGTTTTCTCCTTACAATGGTTTTATTATTGAGGTTTTTCTGGGAAAGAGCAGAGAAACATTTTGCCCATGATGTTCACGGCCATGTTTTTTTTCCCCAAGACTCCGACTCTCCTCCTCCAAAGATAACCAAAGATACGGCTGTTCACACATGTTGGGGTTTATGATGGAGGCGGAGTATTGTTCCCAAGGTCACTGGGATATTCAACCCCAGGATATATAGCAGAAAACAGCAAAGACACATCGCTATGTGGAGTGAGTGCATTCATGACCAGACGTCAAACGTCTGAATTCCATTTTGTTTCTGCCAGGGCTGCCTTTCCCTGCCACGAACGGATTCTCCGAGTTAGGGCTCATTTCCTTTTACACTCACATGTGAGGGCTACTTAAGAGACCTTTTTTAATTGAATGCTTAAACCTAATTTAAACGTAAACCAAGAAGTGGCATAGCATTCTTAAATGAAATCAGAAATTCCTCAGTCTTTCCTCCCCAACCACGGTTTATGATAACATCCTAAACAGTCCTTTATATAATCAAGTATTTATATAAAACCACAGGCTTTAGAGGATTTGTACATATATATGTACACTGTACAGATTCACAATCAGATACAGTTTATACATAAATATATATTTTGAGGAAGCACTTGTATAGAGTTATTGTATTTACACTGTATATAAAATATATACACTCTCACACAAATATATATGCACTTTCTTATTTCAAAATACTCTCTACATTTCCTCTGTAGATTTGGGAAATAGAGACTTAGAATATTGCTTTTAATTCTCAACAAAGACGTTAAAAAGGGCTTATGAAAACCTTATTTTGATCCCTTCAAAATATGCTTAGGAACAAACATAAGCTCCAAGGATAAGAGTGATTTGATGGATTTTCTCATAATTCTTGCAAAACTGGTTTCTGCAGAACCAAGCAAATACATGTCACACACACACACACCGAAGCTCTTGCGAATGAGGCCCTATCAATGTTCAGAGGCCACCGGAAAAAAAACAAAAACAAAAACACACACTGTATTTTGTTTCAGTAAAATCTGCCCTCTGGATGGATCCTGCTGCCCAATTAGGCAGTTTTGACATGTAGATTTGGGCCAAACCCATCTTGAACATGTCACTGCAGCCAATGGCAGAGCCTAAAAGTATAAGTAGCACAGGAGGTCCCTGCCACAGTCTCACAGATGCCACCTCTGTTGTGACACCAGTGGGAATGCACGAGACAGATGGGAAAGATGGAGAAAGGGAAAAAGGGGGAGGAAGGGACAAAGAAGAGCATCAGGACCAGAAAGCAAAAGGACGGAGCAAAGGAGTACTAGGATGCAGGGGTGGGTCCAAGTGGAGGGAGGAAAGGGAGTACGGGAGAAGAAAAAGGGAGGAAAAGCCTGGACAAAAAGATGGGAGAGAAAAGTGTGAGAGAGAGTAGTAGGGGACTGAGGGGGACAAGCAGGCTAGCAGAGACTAGAGAGAGATGGAAATACAACCGAGGGAAGGATGGGGGGACAAGGGCACTCCTGAGGGACAGGGAGACAGAAAGCAGAGGGGAGGAGAGGCGCAGGCTGGCAGACACAAAGGGAGGGGTAGAAAAGCAGCAAGAGGGAGACCGTGTCTGTCCATCAGGACCTTGCTGGGAGCTACGCCACTGGCCAGGGCGGCAGCTGGGAGCGGTATCTATCAGCGTGGCTCAGCTGTGCTGCTGCATTGCCCTTGTGATTTCTCCCTGGGGCTGCTTCTCTCATGAAATGCAAATCTCAGAGGGCCAAGTTCAGGGAGCGTAAGTCACTTCTCAGATCACCAGGCAGTCCTAATCTCAGAGCACACCAAATGTAGATACCACTGCTCCAGCCCTCTCACTGTCTTGATGAGTTACATGAGGCATTATCCTTTCCTTTCCCGGGTTAGGCTCGGAAGAAGAGCATACTCGTAACACAAACGCCACAGTCAAGTCAGGGAGGGATGCAGTGGGAAGCAGACGTAACCCTAAAGTACAACCGCCCACAGCAATTCTTACGGCCTTTCCCAAGGCCATGGCAGATTGAACCAGTCATACCATCTCCCATTGGTAAACAGAGGCAGGCCCTGCCTAGGACAGAGCAGCACACAGACCCAAAGAGCAAATGACAATGGCTCTGGTATCAGGACACTTTGTCTGGAACCTTCTCCAGAAAGTCATTAGGCATACATACACACATACAGTTTTTTTCAATATGAATTTCAGATAAATCATGAACAATGTTTTAGTGGAAGTAATGGTTTTTTAGGATAAGTATATCCCATGCAGAGAGAAGGAGAGAGAGATAGGACACTGGGAAGGGGAGTAAAGTGGGGAGGAAGAGGAGAGACACAGAGTGGCAGAGACAAAGGGACAAAGGCAATATCTGGGACATATGATACTAGAAAGTTATTTGTTGTTTCTCTGAAAAAGAGCTTGAATTGGGGCATCCTGAATTTAATCTGACAATTCTAGTTTTAGGTCTATTTATCTCTCTGAGTTATTTTCTTATTTTCACTAACTAATTGCATTGTCTTACTCCCACTTTATATTTATTTGATGATAAATATTAGGATACACCTTCACAGTATAGCAAATTTCTGCTAAATGCAAAAGTTTTCTAAATTTTTGCCTCATATGCCAAGGTTCTTTTTTTTTGTTCTTCTTTTATTTTGCTTTTAATTCTAGGATCTTTTCTGATTCAGGCAATATTTTGTCAGGCAGAAGAAAAGCAATGTATTTGCTTCTCCAAATAGCAGAAGAGCTGGTATGTGTTGGGAAGGGCGTCAATTGCTTGGGTAAGTCGAGTGGAGATCCAGAAAGCAAACATAAGATCGGCAGGGGCGGCTCAGGAAGCGGAACTGCCCAGTTAGGCATCCTGTTCCTGTGCGTGGGTAGCATGGGCGCCCTGTCCCTGGGCGTGCTCAACAGGAGTTATATCGGTGCCTTCCTGTAGCAGTGGCAGGTGGGGAATGAGAAGAAAGAGCGTCTAAGACTCCATCTAACTATGACTTTTCTGGCATTGATTTTAAAAATGGCTCCATGTGTATTCTTTTTTTATCGCTATATATGACTCTGTATGTGTGCGTTTATTACATTTCTTAGGGTGACATTGGTTAGTAAAATCACATGGGTTTCAAGTGTGTACTTCAGTGCTGCTCATCAGTTTAGAATGCTGTTTTTGTTCTCTTGTCTTGTGGCTTGCTCTCCTACAGGCATTTTTGAAAGAAGGGATGAAGAACTTCACCAACAAGTAACTTATCTTAAAGTATCGTTAAAGAAACCCATAGGAGTGCTTCCTAACCATTTTTCATAAAAGTGGGCAAGATGGTCAGAAATCAAGTGTGATACGTGGAACCAAGCGTATGAACAACTGACAAAGTTTGGCTCAGAGGAAATGCATGAAAAAAAATGTTCATTGTGCCCTGGCTGGCATAGCTCAGTGGATTGAGCGCGGGCTGCGAAGCAGTGTCACAGGTTCAATTCCCAGTCAGGGAACATGACTGGATTGCAGGCCATGACCCCCAGCAACCCCACATTGATGTTTCTCTCTCTCTTTCTCTCTCTCTCTCTCTCTCCCTCCCTCCCTTCCCTCTCTAAAAATAAATAAATAAAATCTTTAAAACAACATTGGTCTAAAAATAAGAGATAACTTTATAAAAAAATGTTCATTGTGATCCTGCAAAGAAATATTTGTACTTTGTCAATATCATTTTTGCTGAAATGACTCAAAATTTCTAAAGTTCAGAAGATAACCTTGGGCTTTTAATGGTAGGATGTTGTTGATAGGCTATTAGAAGATGAAGCATTTCATGACACTGTCATTTGATTTGGGGAGGAACTATAGACTTTGGAAATAAATAAAGACTACCAATATCAACACTAAGATGGTCAAAGGGTGGAGGAATTCTGAAAAATTTTTTAGAGATATTTATTTATTTATTTATTTATTGAGAGGGAAGGGAGGGAGGGGGAGAGAGAGAGAGAGGAAGAGAGAGAGAGAGAGAGAGAAAGAGAGAGAGAGAGAGAGAGAGAGAGAGAGAGAGAGAGAGAGAGAGAGAGAAACATCTATGTGCAGTTGCCGGGGGTCATGGCCTGCAACCCAGGCTTGTGCCCTGACTGGGAATCGAACCTGCGACGCTTTGGTTTGCAGCCTGTGCTCAATCCACTGAGCTATGCCAGCCAGGGCCTGAAAATGTTTTGAAATGGCGAGAAATCTACATGCTAGGGCTCTGTGTGCAGATAACGTATGCAGACAGATCAAGGCTGGGCTCTTGGTCGAACCCTGAATTAATCTAAGTAACAACACGGTAAAACAAGGATATGCTTTCTTTTCTTATTTCTTTCTCATATATTCTTTTCTTCTTAGGTTAACAAAAATGATTTCAGGTCTTTGAAAATAATCTCTTTTCCTGTGAGAGCTACTAGGAATCTGGAGAAAGGTTGCTGTTCCAAGCCTGTCCACTGGGAAGAGAAGTCGAGTGTCCATAACTCCCAGGGCTTGTGTAAGAACACCATAAAATACAACTGACTAGGAGATCGACTCCACTGTGGCTGTGGGGAGACAGTCTACTAAAGGAGCAACTGCTGAAACGTCTCAAGAAGAAAAAGGGTTTAAGAAGAAAAAGAATATGTGACATTTAATCCAGATGCTTTGTCTTTGTAGGAACATGAGTCTGAAAAAGTGACACTCCAGGTTACAATCGAGTGGATGTCTGAAGGAAAAAGTGGCTAACAAGAGCGACATTCAAGGGAATAAAGACACATAGTATGTTTCTCTAAAGCTCTTGGTGACAGAAATCAGTAGGCATAAGCAAACCTAGGAAACATTTTGAAACAAGATGAATTTGATACCGAGGCCTCAATCTTCCAACTTAGCTCCTTTTTCCCCTCTTTGATTCAGGTTGCTACAACAGATGCCCCCCGCCCCCCACCCTGCCCCTTGGCCGGTTTCTCTCTGTGGCCCAACGCCTTCATTCTCTCTCTCCCTTCTGTATTTGTTATTACTTCTTGACCTCAGTCTGAACCTCTGGCATTTAAAGCTATCAAAACCTATGTGAGATCAACATATTTCACCTCCCCTTTTCCAGGCTTGCACTTTAGCAGGAATGAAAGATGAATGCTAAGACAGTGATTTTACATTATGTGCAAGATTGTGGCCAGAAAGTGGGAAGATGAAATACAGGGAATTTGCAAAGGGCAGGGCCAACAAAAGGGTCTTCATAAAAACACACCATGTTAAAAAAAAAAAACCCTTTTCTACATATTTGGACCATTGACCTGCCCAAGGCACCACGTGCTTCCTGCAGAAAGACAGAATTTAGTCCTTCTAGCAACCACCCAAACTAAATCCACTTTCTTTCAGATAGCAAAGAAATGGAATTTTCTATACTGCCTTATTAGGACTTTTCTTTGTTCGTACCTTAAAAACACTTTCAATAGCGAAAGACAAATTGCTTGTGGTTTGAACAGCTAGAGGGCAAGATATTTTGTCCTTGACTTCTTGATTTCTTCAAATAATTACAAATTATTCTCAGTAGAACAATTAGACTCATTTTCTCCACAGATCTTTGCGATTTTCATGTCCCCATTCTAACATAAGCGTCCCTGTGGCATCTCAAATCTCCAGTCATTGGAACAATTGGTTGATTTTGGCAGTCTCTATGACTAATGTGTTAACTCCAACCTATCAAGTGAACTAAAACCAAGTGTGTTTGAATATTTGTTCTACAGATAAGCCTATTGGGGGCATTCAAACAAATGAGGTGAACTTGACTTTTCTGGCCCTTTCAGATTATGTTCAGGAGAAAGGTTACACAACAGTTTAGTCGGGCCGAGCCAAAAACATCCATTTCAAAAGCCTCCTTTTAAACAACATACCGTCTTCGCATTTTGCTAAATTTTGTTACTCGGGATTAAAAGCTTATTAGAAACAAGTCTTCCTTGCAAACTGCCATATTCAATTACAGTCATCTGTTCTAGAGAACAGACTGTGTCTAGACAGAAGAATACCACTGTGGCTTAGAAGGAACATGATGCGTTACAGAGGCCGAGTCTAGGGCTGGGTGACTGTTTTTATCCTCTGCGTGGGGAACGCTGGCTAACAAACTATTTTGCAGCTTCCCAGCTGTATGCGGGGATGAATGACCTCAAGGATCCATGTGAGAGCAACAAGAACAACAACAACAACAACAACAACAACAACAGAGATTACATTACGGAGATGTGGTGGTCACGGGAGAAGAACACATAAGCCCAAGAGAAATAGGAACCAGCAGCATTAAAAATGCAAACCACAAGTAAACATACAAAACCAGATTAATGTAAAGTAAAGCCAAAATTCCAGGCTTTGTGAGAGAAAGAATTCTAGTCTTTGTTCCGTGTTCCAGCATCCTGACAACTGTGTTTAGGGTGGGGTGTGTGCAGTTATTTATTCACATGTATGCAGAATAGGAATGAGCAGTTGGCTAGCTCGAAGAAATTAAGCATCTGTCCTGGGAAGCTTCCTCCCAAACAGAGCCATACTGAGTGCATACCACAGGAAAAGGAATAGGTTATGGAAACTGGCTGTTATTGATAGGAACTTTTTTTTAAATTTTTTAAATTTATCATCCTAACCTGCACCCCTTGGAGAAAGGGAGTGGTATTCTTTTTTAAAAAAACATTTTATTTATTTATTTATTTATTTTTTTAGAGAGGGAAGGGAGGGAGAAAGAGAGAGAGACAGAGAGAAACATCAATGTGCGGTTGCTGGGGGCTGTGGCCTGCAACCCAGGCATGTGCCCTGACTGGGAATCGAACCTGCGATGCTTTGGTTCACGGCCCGCGCTCAATCCACTGAGCTACGCCAGCCAGGGTGATAGAAACTTTTTAAAAAAATATATTTTATTGATTATGCTATTACAGTTGTCCCATTTTCCCCCTTCACTCCCCTCCACCCTGCACATCCTCTCCTACCCACATTGCCCCTCTTTAGTTCATGTCCATGTGTCATAAGTTCTTTGGCTTCTACATTTCCCATACTATTCTTGTCCTCCCCCTGTCTATTTTCTACCTACCATTTATGCTACTTATTCTCTGTACCTCCCCCCACTCCCCTGTTGCTAACCCTCCATGTGATGGAAACTTCTAAGAAAGCAGCCTTCATGGTTTGAAGTGTTTAGGCTTAAATGCATGTGTAGCACTTCAGTGAGTTACAACGCAGTAGACTCGTTTAATCTTATGAAGAATCTCACTTTGAATCAATTTCCCTAAGGCTGATTTTATACATGATATAAATCACACACTGCCGAGATGTGAGACAAGATTCTGCTCCCCCCAACTACCCTTCCCCCCACCAGCCCATGAAACTGGTCATCATTTTGAGAACTGAAAATGCGATCATTGTCAATTTTCTGGTTTCCATGGCTTAGAAATGTGAGAAGGCAGGGGTTCATTTCTTACTAAACTTGTTCCCTAGGTTGGAGAAGGAAGACGCAAATGAAAGGAGAGGACATGATGTTTGGCAGTTGCTAGGAAACATGCTACTGAACACAGGCTGCCACTCACTAATGGCCAGAGGGGCTGTGAGCCGTGATAACATCAGGCAGGATAGCTGTGCAGGCGCCATTGCTGTGGGGAACGTGGAAAAGAAGGTGGTGTTGTGAGGGAAAATGTAGAAAGATCTGGAAAGGGAAACGAAAACCTGAGGCACTTCTCATACTGAGGTGGTACTAGGGGCCCCTTGTGGGGAAAAGCATGCTTTGTATTATTTTCTACAATAATGAAGGTGGATGGCATTAGGATGGATTCACACTCTGCTACTTGTTCATGTGGTAGCCCATAGCTCTTCTTGGAAAGACCTGGGTCCTGTGAGTTCATTCAACAGGACTCAAAGGGCCAGCCCATGTCCCTGACTCTAGCAGGCCTATTAAAAGGAGAAAGGGAGGCCCTGGCTGGCGTAGCTCAGTGGATTGAGCGCAGGCTGCGAACCAAAGCGTCACAGGTTCGATTCCCAGTCAGGGTACATGCCTGGGTTGCAGGCCACGGCCCCCAGCAACCGCACATGGATGTTTCTCTCTCTCTCTCTTTCTCTCTCTCTTTCTCCCTCCCTTCCCTCTCTAAAAATAAATGAATAAAATCTTTTTAAAAAGGATGTAGATGACAATTAGAGGAGAAAATGCACATAAAGCCTTTAGCATAGTGCCCGGCAGAGTATTTAATAAATGTTTACATCATCACTTTGGAGTGGATAAGAATCATTCCTCCTCTCTCACGCTTGGGTGAAGCACTTCATTGGGACAGCTGCTTCTCAACCCCTCTGTTAACCGAGCCATGCAGAAAGTGGCCTGTCAAGGATGGAGGAAAAGGGGATACGATGTGACCACAGAGTGATGCCTGCTATCGAGTGGCACTGCTGACAGCGATCACCATCACTGTACCGCCTGACTCAGTGAAGAAAGTTGCTATAACTACCCAGACATGCTAGCCCCCAGATGGACTTATTCTTAGTGGCCAAGAATTCCTGTTTTTTTACCAAGTTAAATCCAAACAGCAAAACGGAAAGGGCAAGGCAGAAGCATTACAAAAACTGGGTCCTGGCCCTGATTCTGACACCTGTCAGTTTAAGGCTAAGTAAGCATCACTTGGAGAAGGAGTAGCAACTAAGGTTAACCTATGTGCTTACAACACTACTGGGAAGACCCCACCTTTTGACACCTATAAACTCTACAGAGCTTGAGAATGTATGGAAGAATTATCAACATTTTCTTAGAAGGCAAGAGAGGAATCGGTATTTGTAACAAAGGTTATTTCTTCAGGTTCAAAGAAGAGCGCTGAAGCAAAAATGTAGCCCATCAGTTAATATACTGAGCATCTTCTGTGTATTGACGCTGAGGTTAGAAAAATAAACGACAGTTGTCCTTCTCATGGTGTTCATAGTCTGTCCACTGAAACACAGCCAGACACAAGGACTAATAGGACAATGGGATCTCAGAAGAAGAGGCAACGGTTTATGTCTGGGAAGAGGCCACGGAGGGAGACACGAAAGAGGTAACATTTGATCTGAGCTTCGATGTGCACCAGGTGCGGAGGAGCTGGAGATGCCCTAAGCAGAGAGAACGTACTCATGTGCTCAGGACTGCAGGACAGCGCAAGGTTTGAGAAGAGCCAAAGAGGCAAGGATGACCATGGCTAGAACACAATATATTGGTGTAGCGACCTTAATCAGTTTTCTGAAAGGATCCAGTTGTAGCTGAGAACCAGTGTGCTCCTCACGATCTCGGTATGATTGGCTGACGCCCTTTGGCCACGCTCGCAACCAACTTTGAAGTGTGGGAAATTTGAAGCTAGGTTTTCTGGCAGTTTCCAGTAGGTTACCATTGCTAAAGCTGTTTGGTTTCCTGGATTCTGCACATTTGACCATTGATTATTTGATTTTTGCATGAGGACAGAGTTGATGAGGATTAGCGTGACAGTCAGAGTTAATGCAGTGGCAGTTGGGATACGAGTTTTTTTTGAAATCTGTGAGTTAGAAGATTCAAAACCATTCACAGTTTTTTTTTGCACAGCGAAGGAAATCATCAACCAAATAAAAAGACAACCCACAGAATGGGACAACATATTCGTTGATACATCTGATAAGGGGTTAATATAAAAATTAATAAAGAACTTATAAAACTCAACACTAAAAAAACAAACAGCCCAATTAAAAATTGAGCAAAAGACTTGACTGGGCACTTCTCCAAAGAGGACATACAGAGGGCCAAAAGCTATATGAAAAGATGCTCAGCATCACTAATCATCAGAGGGATGGAAATTAAAACCACAATGAGATAGTGCCTCCTACCTGCCACAATGGCTATCATCAAGAAATCCACAAGTGCTGGCGAGGATGTGGAGAAAGGGGAACACTTTTGCATTATTGGTGGGAATGCAGACTGGTGCAGCCACTGTGGAAAGCAGTACGGAGATACCTCAAAAAATTAAAAATGGATCTTCCTTTTGACCCAGTGACCCCACTTCTGGGAATACATCCAAAGGAACCCAGAGCACTAATTCGAAAGAACATAAGCACCCCTGTGTTCATTGCAGCATTGTTTACAATCTCCAAGATATGGAATCAGCCCAAGTGTCCATAGATGAGTAGATAAAACAACTGTGGGACATTTACATAATGGAATACTACTTGGCAATAAAAAAGGAAGATTTTACCCTTTGTGACAACATGGATGGACCTGGAGAACATTACGCTAAGTGAAATAAGCCTGTCAGAGAAAGACTAATACCATATGATTTCACTCATATGTGGAATCTAATGAACAAACTGAACTAACAAGCAAAATGGGGACAGACTTATAGAAAAAAAATGAAAGCAAAAACATTCACAGCCCGTGTCAAATCTCACATATTTGTGAATTTTAAGGGAAATTCCCAAATCACAACCTGATGACCTTATTTAACTGCTGTGTATATTTTCCTCATGAAGGCAAGGGGTATGGGTAATAAGAAAATAAAAGGGTAATACGTGTGCATGTTTTAAAAATTTTTCTCTAGGCCCTTAAACTCATTTCTTCGTGGATGTCTTTGTATCTCATTAACTTCTGTGCTGTGTTTCTTTGAAAGCTATCCATTAAGTATTCCATCCATTGAACCCCAACTTTGTGTTATTTTATGAGAAAGCATATTTATGCATTTAAGATTGGTCCACACTTTCTAAATATTCTTCACATAATATCTATGCCTCTTCAAAACCCAAAGCTGCAAACATTAGGCTTGGGCTTGCAGGGAAAAAAAAGAAGGAAACTTTTTCTTGGTCTGTCAGTTCTTTAAGATTCTGGAATCTATTTAGTGAGCTATAGATGAGATTCTAGTGGCCCAAATCATTAGGAACTTATAAAGTCTTTTTTTTAAATGTTAGATTTTTAAAAATATTTTACTTATTTATTTTTAGAGAGGGAAGGGAGGGAGAGAGAGAGAGAGAGAAACATCAATGTGTGGTTGCTGGGGGTCATGGCTTGCAACCCAGGCATGTACCCTGACTGGGAATCGAACCTGCGACACTTTGGTTCACAGCCTGCGTTCAATCCACTGAGCTATGCCAGCCAGGGCAGGAACTTATAAAGTCTTGCCGTCCCCAGGACTAATATATTTCCATTGATAGCTGGTGCCAGCTTCTCCCACCTGGCTGCCTCTCCCCTGCTTGGTGCCCACAGGCGCCCCTTCAAGCAGTCCTACTGCTCTTTGGCTCTGCTCGCGTAGTGGGCTGCCACAATGCTAAGACATGGAATCAGCAGCAGCAGCAGCAAGGTCCGGGCTTCCCTCTCATAGGTCCTGGTTCAACTTATAGCACTCTTCACGGGACAGAAAACAAATGTGAAAACTCCCCTTGCATTTATTAGGTAAACTGCGTAAAGTCTGAAATTAAACAACAAGCAAGTTGAGATCACACAAGTCAATATTGCTAGCATTCAAGATTTATTTATTATACAAGCCCCGGCTGGCGTAGCTCAGTGGATTGAGCGCGGGCTGGGAACCAAAGTGTCCCAGGTTCGATTCCCAGCCAGGGTACATTCCTGGGTTGCAGGCCATAACCCCCAGCAACCGCACATTGATGTCTCTCTCTCTCTCTGTCTCTCTCTCTCTCCCCCCCTTCCTTCCCTCCCTAAAAATAAATAAATAAAATCTTTAAAAAAAAAAGATTTATTTATTATACTATTCGGAACAACTCCAGAGGAGGTCTGAGTTACAAATAAATGCATATGTGTAGGTTATTGATGCCTTTACATTGAGACAAACCATCTCTCAATGTATAGGAATTGACTATAATGTTGGGTAGTTATCACCTGAGTAATTTATTGTTATGAATTAACCCATCCCAAAAGCTATTGTGAACTATAATCATTATAATCAAGTGAATGAGTGGGAAACAAAACAGGGTTCAGGGAGATGTAAAATCAATTGTGAGGTTATCAGTACACACACTGGTAGTTTTTTTTTAAGATTTTATTTATTTTTAGAGAGGGAAGGGAGGGAGAGAGGGAGAGAGGGAGGGAGAGAGAGAGAGAGAGAGAGACAGATAGACAGACAGACAGACATCAATGTGCAGTTGCTGGGGGCCGTGGCCTGCAACCCAGGCATGTGCCCTGACTGGGAATTGAACCTGCGACACTTTGGTTCGCAGCCTGCGCTCAATCCACTGAGCTACGCCAGCCAGGGCTACACACTGGTAGTTTTATAGCATGTATGTGATGTCGCCCCAAAGACGAATGGCCAGTGTGCTGTAGAGAGTGGGTTTTAAGTTCAGTGGAGATCTGAACCCTGCACGTTTCAGCCTCATTAATTAAATGTGCCAGAGAAACCTGGGACAGGGCATGTCGGTACCATAGGGGGGTAGGGGCACACTTAGTCGCTGTCATAAGGCAAGACAGTCTTTGCTGCTTCCCTTCTTTCTACAGCTCCTCCCCTTCTTTCTACAGCTCCTCTGCAGTCAGCTCTTGGATTGTGCATATATATATATAAATATATATATATTTCTGCAGAGCAGATTCCTGAGAGGTTCGAGGGCTCTCCTTGCACATCGCTTCACTATGTAGGGTGGAGTGCTTTGTATATCTTCATGCCAGAAATGTCTCTGAAAATAGTGCACCCTTTCCCCACCCTGTCTTTCAGCTTTTCTGAGATTTCCATTACAGGGGCCCCTCTTCAATGTGTGACTAGACCTGAGAGAGTTTTGTCTCCATAGGGCACTGATCAATGGCAGACGTTATCTGGAAGAGGAAAGCACAAAGGGCCTGCGTAAAGATGTCATCACTAGGAAGGAAGGAGCCTGAGGAACGCACCAGCACCTTGCTACGCCAAGTGTGGTTCACGAGCGCTTGGTAGAAATGCAGAATGCTGGGACCTACCTCAGACCTGCTGAACCAGAGTCTGCTTTTTAATAGGATGATTTGCGTGCATGTTATAATTTGCACTGACTTTGAAGAAAGAAGCACAGTGTTGTCAGGAACAAGGATGGTGAAACGAAGGTGACTAAAGAGGCGATTGAAGGTAAACTGGCTATTTTGCCAAGGACTCCTTCGGAACAATATATTCTGCCCATTGGTTCATAAAGCAGGTGGGGCATCTGACTCGCTATTTACAAATACATATTTACAGATCACATCCCAGAGACTGAGATTCCACTGACCTGTGGAGAAGCCTAAGAATGTCCATTTTTTTTAAGCAAGTGCCTGTATGATTTTCCTGGAGTTGGTTGGTATTTGCATCTTCTAGAGGTCACTGCAGGTTCCCTACTAGCTACTACCTGCCACTGGTTCTAAGCTGTCACTTTAACTTCATGGTTGTCAATGTTAGGATGCGGTTGCTGAGTAACCCAGGAACGGTCTCCAGCCCATGGCCATCTTAGGACTTGTTGACCACGAAGACTGAAAATGATAGACCTACATCTGCTGTTGTCCTGACCGGAGTTACCCAAGACAGCTGAAGACACAGGAGGCCTCGTTTAGAAGCATACTGGCGAGCGCACACTTGCCAAGGGGAAGTGCCAACGATCTAGACTGTGGGGTGGGCACACATTTGTATCCGCAGTCTCACTCCCACTCAGGCCAATGCAAGCCACGCGGTTGCTCTCGGCTGATTTTCTCACTTCAGTCAAGGATCTTTATTGTCTAAAAGAAAAAGGGATTTCAGGACCCACGGTCTATAAACTGTCAGGACTTGCCCTCTGTCATCTCCTGAAGCTTCCAAAGGAACAGCCAGCTCCCTGCACAGTGGCCACTCCTCTCCTTGAGTCATAGGAAGCCAGTGGCTTCTCTTTCACAGGATTTGGCTTCACACAGCAGCAGGGTATGCAAATAGTCTCCTTTCCCTAAGACATGCCATGGTCAAGAGTATAGTGCAGGGATCAGGAGTGTGATCTCGCCCTGGTTGGCGTAGCTCAGTGGACTGAGCATGGGCTGCAAACCAAAGTGTCGCAGGTTCGATTCCCAGTCAGGGCACATGCCTGGGTTGCAGGCCACGGCCCCCAGCAACTGCACATGGATGTTTCTCTCTCTGTCTTTCTCCCTCTCTTCCCTCTCTAAAAAAATAAATAAATAAAATCTTAAAAAAAAAGAGTGTGATCTCTTTGACCACACTCTTCAAATCCTCCTAGCTTCTCGCAAACTATGAGACCTTAGGCAAGTTACCCAGAGTCCCTGTGCCTCAGGCTGGCACCTCGCAAGTGGGATAATCATAATCCCTACATCACAGAGCTCTTGAAAGGGTGTGAGAAAATGCAAGTCTACCTACCTAGTAGATAGCATTGTCAATCTACTCCCCAAATAGATCCTCTAGCTATAAACTTGCAAAAGCAGATGGAGGCCAATTGCCCAGACCCGTATTTCCATCTGGACACCCATATTCTCCATCCTCCGCTGGGAAACTGGCCCCCAAGTGGGGGTACCGTTCCGTAGCATGGCCCATTAGCGGAAGACATGTTTTTCTGCCTTCCTCTAGCTAACCTCATATTTCAGAGCCTGGAGTCCACCGCAGTCTTCTCCGTTTTCTTTTAAAAAATCGTGCGAGAACTTGAACATGCTCTGATCTTCCCAAGGCCCTTCCTTCCCCTACCTGTCCCCCAAAGCCTCTTCCACCTGACAGTCTCTGACCTGGAACCAGTTGCAATGGATCCCCCTTCTATGTAAGTCAGTCCTGCCCCTTTAAAGCTGCGGATGCCTGTTGAATCTGGCCCCCGTTGCCCCTGTTTGCTCAAATAGGTTCTGTGGTTTTCAAAGGAAATGGGAACAGGATGTGTGGCGGGGAAGAAATGGTGGAAGCAGAAATCTGAAAAGACAAAACAAATGACCACCGGGCCCCCCCACCCTCCACACGTAACATCCATGGGAGTCGCACGATTGCAGGATGGTGGCAGGAGTTGGCTACGTGGGAGGGGGAACAGTAAGCTCTGTGCTGGTTTGGCTGAAAAGCCTGTCTTCCCTAGTAAGCAAATTATTGATTAGAAACTGTTATGATTCCTTCGGAGCCCTTGTGGCCAACGGTATTATTCCATCTGCCTTAAATGTCTGCTGTGTTCCCATGCCAAAACCCTTATGAAATTTCCACTGTAAAAAAAAATGAGTAGAAAATTTGGGTCTCAGTGCTCATATATAATTTCAGATTTCATTAATGGTTATTAACTATATGCCCTGAGGAAGGATAAAGTTCCTTGTATGAATGGAAAGAGAATTGAATTTATAAATAAGGTGACTACTTTCAAGGACTGTTCATTAGATATATCCAGGACACATGCTTAAAAAACTTTTAAATGAAAGGTGTTTAAAAATCTCAGAGGATAAAAATGCAATTTGGGGAAAATAGAGTCCTGCTCAAAAAAATTCTAAAATCCCTTAAGTCTGAATCATTTTTCTTTTTTGGCCTGGAATTTGAAAATGAATTTTGGGGAAAAATTTTAAAACTTGTAAAATTTTCATATTGTAGCCAAATAATCACATGTAGAAAATATGGATGTATCTACTGGTAGGTGGAAAACTAGATGCTAAAAAGCATGTTAAACTTTTTTTTCTCAATCTTTTAAAAGTCACAATTATAAAAAGACTAAAAGAGGATGTTTAAGTCATTTTGACTAACCAAAGCCCTTTAAAGTTTTAGGCTATTTAGCTACATAACCTGGACAATATATTCTTAGTAGAAGTTGTCAAAAGTCCACGGGAGAAATGCAAATTGTTATCAGCCCTGTTGCAAACCTCCATAAAAGCCATACAAATGGTAGAGCTTTTTAAAAAAGATTTTATTTGTTTATTTTTAGAGAGAGGGAAGGGAGGGAGAGGGGGAGAGAAATAGCAGTGTGTGGCTGCCTCTCATGTGGCCTCCACTGGGGACCTGTCTCACAACCCAGGCATGTGTCCTGACTGGGAATCGAACCAGTGACCCTTTGGTTCGCAGCCCACACTCAATCCACTGAGCTACACCAGCCAGGGCTTTTAAAAACATTTTGAGTCCAAGTGAAATATTTGCCTGACTGGTGAATTTCTAAGGAGAGAGATTGTTCAACTCAAGACCTTTCATATCAGGTGAGTTTTCTGACATCTATTTACACTGAATCATGTTATTAGAAAAGAAGAAACAAGATAATTTTGTTGCCACCTGCTAGCCTGCTGCTGCTACATGAGCCATCGTGAGAGATGAAATGTACAGAATGCCTTCAGGAGAGATAAGTTAAAATACTAGCTTTTTAAAAAAGATTTTTAAAAAGATTTTATTTATTTATTTTTAGAGTGGGAAGGGAGGGAGAAAGAGAGAGAGAGAGAGAGAGAGAGAGAGAGAGAGAGAGAGAGAGAGAGAGAGAGAGAGAAACATCCATGTGTGGTTGCTGGGGGCCGTGGCCTGCACCCCAGGCATGTGCCCTGACTGGGAATCGAACCTGCGATGCTGTGGTTTACAGCCCACACTCAATCCACAGAGCTACACCAGCCAAAGGCTTAAAATATTAGCTTTTAATCACTAAAAAAATGAACTTGGTGATATTTATTTTAGTCAAAACTGCTTTTCTTAAATAACCCCAGCACAAATAAATGATTGAAGCAATGAAGACTATTTTTCTACTTGCGTGTTCTCCCATAAGACCTTCTGAAATGGAATTTTATCTTTTCAAAGAATTCCCAGGCAGAGACGGACGGAGAAGAAGAAAACCTCCCTCTATCTGTATTCATTTCCTGAGTGAGGTGCACCGTGTGACAGGGCAGATGTGATTAGCCTGACCTGTGGGACCGGAAGGCCATTTTCTATTGACCCTGTAATCTCACGATCAGTCTCAGACCTAGGGAACACTGCACTTAGAAAGTCACGTTGCAAATGCAAAGTGTCATTATTCAAAAACAGTAATTATTCAGTTGTGGAATATGTCAAATATAACTCTCATTTTTAGTATGTTCTAGGTATACATATGACAATGTTGGATTTTACATTTCCTGAACATGTTTTGTATAAGTTTGATTCTAAAATACGTGATTTTAAAACCAGGCTGTTTCTCATACCAAAAGTGCAATGCCAGGAAATTTACAGGGAAAGTTTGAAAAAGCCCGCGCAGACTGACATTTATGTAAAGGGATAAGCATGAAATTGCTAGTGTAAATCCCATTCAGCTTGTTATAGGGTGGACTGTGGTTGAAGTCTGTTTGTACATTGATGACTTAAACAGAGCTGCTTTGGATAACAAGCAAAAAGCAATGTGAATCCGAATATGTCCTCCAATAGGTTACAAAGCAATAAAAGAGATTCATAGACAAGATTGTAGAAAACAAAAATCTCCTTTCCTTCCTGAAACAGTAATGAAAAGTAGAAAAAAAAGAATATTGAATCATTTCCATTGTCTAGCATACAGATTCTTTTCCAGTGTTGCTGGTGGGAGATAGTAACAAACTTGGCAATGAGCATGGAAAAATGAGTTTTAAAACCCAACAAACTAAATGTCAAATGATGTTTCGTGGAGCAAGGGGAGTTACCTGCCGTTTTCCAGGAATCATGAGAAAAAGAACAGATTTATCTGTTTCTTAGCAAAGACATTTAACTAGGCGGACTATAGCCTAGTTAAACCAGCATCTCACCAACCCCCACGCCTGGAGTTCTTATCGACAGCATAAAAGCTCAGGTGGCAGCTGTGGAATTTCAGATGAACTAATAAATATGGAGCGAGAGCCGGCCGAGTTCACCAGGAAAGAATGTCAGCAATGTACCCATGGACGCCTAGGAGTGCATTGTGAGCGTATATCTTGTTATGGTTTGCAGAGAGTAGGAGTTCCAGAAATTTCAGAATGGCAGAGATGGCTCAACGAAGTAAAGAAATTCAAGGACAAGACTGGGGTGCAACAGGTGACGAAAAGGGCACACAGCTTGTTTTTATTCTGTTGCTAAATGTTTTCCCGTGTTTGTCCACCCACACGCCCCAAACTTACTATGAGGCAGTAGAAAGAGAAGGTACACTTTGTAAAAAAATCTAATGAATGGAGTGCTCTTCTATGATGTGAATCTGTCACTAATTTTCTTGGTGACATGACACCATTTTAAGAAATGAAGGGGATATCTAGGAGATAACCTCCTTTGTCTTTGTATGCACCCAGGCAGGCAGGCAGACAGTCTCACGAAAAAGCCAAATTGAAAGCACAGAGCAAACAAGTCATTTACAATATAAAAGGTTTCTGGGGTCCATATAAATCAAGCTCCTTTCGAAGGAAAACAAATCTCATGCTATTTATTTATTTATGCAAGTGTTTTCAAACAAGTTTCTCAGATTATTTGATGATAGTGGAATGTAATCATTTGCCAGGGAGCAGTGAAAGGAAAACCCAGGACCTTGTGTTTTTGGAGCAGAGACATTTCATAAGGAGCTTTTAATTTCAGGAGGAACATTTTGCATAGAGTATTAAGATTGATTGTGTCTAATTAAAGTGCTAAATTATATGGCGAACAAAGACAGACAAGTGAAAACGCGTAGGGTCTGCAGACTTGTAGGGCAGGCCTGTGGGAGTCCCCAGTCCAACTTCCTCCCTTTGCAGACAAGGAGCCTAGATCCCCGACATTCCTACCGGCTGAAATCATGCACATAGTCCTGGGTCAAGGCTCTGTGTCCAGTCATTTAAGGATCTATCAGAAGGGGGAGATGTATACACACTCCAACAGTACGGAAAGAGAGAATGTGAACACAGCGTAGCATGTGGTGATGCCAATGTCTCATCCTCCAGGAAGAAAACACACGCACTCTGCACAGAAGAGAAATTCAACTGTCAAGTAAAGCTGCCCTGTTTGGGCTGAAAGTTTGCGCGGCACTTTCAGATCCAGTGAAAATGAGAGGGGTCCCCATTCCCTTGTAAAGGATACCGGCAACTTTCCAGGGGATTGGACCCAAATCGCATTGCCAGCTTATCTTTACGCTGTCCTCAGAAATCGGAGGCGTTTTCAACCTGTTTAAAAACTCCTTTCTCAGCCCTGGCTGGCGTAGCTCAGTGGATTGAGCGCGGGCTGTGAACCAAAGTGTTGCAGGTTTGATTCCCAGTCAGGGCACATGCCTGGGTTGCAGGCCACGGCCCCCAGCCACTGCACATTTATGTTTCTCTCCCTCTCTCTCTCTCTCTCTCTCTCTCTCTCTCTCTCTCTCGCCCCCTCCCTCTTTTTCTCTCTCTCCCTCCCTTCCCTCTCTAAAAATAAATAAATAAAAATTAAAAACAAAACAAAAACAAAACTCCTTTCTTCCTGAAGCCCCGACTGAAAATCACCTCGTTGCCACAAATACCCAGAACATTCAGTCCCACTCATTACATTTTCATTGCTCCAGTGTGCACCCCAACATCCAGCATGATGGTCCTCGGACTGGAGTGTGCATCATTATTCCCTGGAGGGCTTGCAAAGCCGGACTGCTGGGTTCTACCTCCAGAGCTCCCGCCTCAGTAAGTCTTGGCGGAGCCTGAGAACCTGCATTTCTACTAAGTGTTCGGGTGATGCTGAAGTTGCTGGCGCACGGATCACACATGGATCTCGTACACTGAGCTAGCACAATTTAGGTTGGTTGACAAGGGATTACTGAATTTATGGATGAAAATCATGCTCTTTTATTAGGACACATAAAATATGGGGTGCGGGTCTATTGCCTGCAGATGAGAACAGTGACAAAGCCCGAGGTTTCCAACATTGCCATCAGGAAAATATTGACAAGCCTCCATTAGAAAAACATTTCCAAAGAGGGGTTTAAATGATCTCCGTATGTAAGATCAATGGGGTGGAACTTAAAAAATCAGTTATCTTGGTAATAAAAGCTAAACGAGTAATGACTGTAATTGCTGAGGTTTATGTGTGCAGTTCCAAAAAGTATGGGGAATTTTTATGTCATTCTTGGGTTTCATTTAGTATTTCTAAACCTGCCTCGTTAGAAAATAACTTTTTAATTATTGAAACTTTATATCTGGCTCTGGCCAGGTAGCTCAGGTGGTAATGAGGGTTGTCCCAAGGAGCCAAGGTTGCAGGTTCAATCCCCAGTCAGGGCACATGCAAGAATCAACCATTGATGCATAAGTAAGTAGAACAAAAAATTGTGTTTCTTTCCCTCTCTGGCTCTCCCTCTCCCCCTTCTTCTTTCTCTCTCAAATCTTTAAATAAAAAAAGTTAAAAGGAAACTTTATATTTGAACTCTAATTTCAAATCAAAGTATTAATAGTTTAAGCTGGATGTTCTTATTACTGGATTTTCTTTTTCAGCAGAATATGGAACTCTATCAAAATGAGAGAATAAATGTTCTATTCAAGCTTGCTATTCAGAATAATATAGTTATTTATAAAGTAGTTTTTCTGTTTTGACTAACTTGATATGCACAAGAAACAAAAATAATTTATGCCCTGGCTGGCATGGCTCAGTGGATTGAGCACGGGCTGCAAACCAAAGCATCGCAGGTTCGATTCCCAGTCAGGGCACATGCCTGGGTTCCAGGCCACAGCCCCCAGCAACCGCACATTGATGTTTCTCTCTCTCTCTCTCTCCCCCTCCCTTCCCTCTCTAAAAATAAATAAATAAAATCTTTAAGAAAATAATTTAAATACAGTTTGAGGGTAACTCAAAATTTTATTTATTGATCCTAGTAATGGTTTTAAACCATATTAATGTATATCAATTGCTCTCATAATTCACTTTATATTTGACATTAAAGACCAGTCTATCCATCCAGAGAAGATACAACGTTGTTCTAAATTGGTTTATTTAAAAATGGGGTAGGGATCGACTGTGGGAGCAGGAGGGTGGGGCAGGGGAGAGCAATGGGGAGAAAGGCAGGACAACTGTAATTGAACAATAATAAAAAATAAAATAAAATAAAAATAAATTGGTTTAAAAATTCTCTTTATTACCACATTTTGTCGTGTATCATGTGCACCCATGTTTTTGTGTGCATTGTACATGGGATTATTATACTCATGGTATGCAATCATTATACCCACATATAATGCGCATCCTTATTTTTCCCTCAAAAATTTGGGAAAAAATGCACATTGTACATTCAAACTATGGTAACCCTCATCTGAATCTGTAGGTCATTGGCAGAGTTTTGTTGGGTCTCCAAATGGGTTCATGTCACTCTCCTCCAAATGTAATTCAAATAGATTTAACACTTTTTCTCAAGCTCTAAGAAAAGCTGAAAAAAATTTAGAGAATGCAAATGACAAATATCTACACAAGTAGATGAAGTGCACTATTTAAAAGCTGTACACATTTAATTCATTTTGCACCGGCAGGCAAAGGGTTACAGATGTTCCCCACACGTACCCTTTCCCATTTTGCATCTTTTATTCTGTAAAACACTCATTTGTTTGTGAGAAGCTTCCAGATAGGAAATGCTTCATTTTTTATGGGACACTGAAAACGTGTACATTATTCTAATTGTGCGCTGATGAAGGTGGCTGAAATCGTGCAATTTTTCTAGCAATTTGCCTGGGAGATAGGCGACAAGATGTCCCCATACAGTGAGCCCTTGAAACATTTCCTTCTAGGTGCTATTGCTTCAATTTTGCACCACAGTACATTGGAAGGAGGTCAGAGGGAGGTTCCATTTGCATGTGATGCTTCTAGGCTGTGCGGCAAGTGGCTCTGATGGTTTTCAGAACTTTCTCCTGCAGTGTGACGGGGCTGGAAACACAGACGCACCCAATTCTGATCTCCAAGGTGATGTGAGATAGGGTTTCTGGCGACCTTTGCCCACCGGCAAGATAACTTGAGTCACTTCCTCCCCGCTCTGTGAAGCCACTTTGCTTTACCTGCTCCCCTGGGAGTGCCTAGGCAGTCTCCGTTTTCCAGAGTGCCCCAACCGAGCCTTTCACCGCCTCCCCTGTCCGCCTCTGGCTTTCCTGAGTCATCTACGTCGTTGGGGTCACTGTGCTGCCCATTTAATACACGACTCTCTGTACCCGTTTCATTTGAACAGGTTTCCATTCCAACTTGTCTCTTTAGGGCCTGTCGGGTACTCAGTTCTCTAGCATAAGAAATGTCCGTGTGGTTGGCAACATGCAACTTCAGGACAGATATCAAAATTATTCTAACTACATGATACATTAGGCAAGAGAAGGCCCAATGTGAATGTGGGCTAGACTTTGTCCGTTGACCTCCCCCACCCAAGAGCACGGGTCCCCTCTTAATGTGCTCCCTCAGGAGTCCGCATGTTTCACACAAGCCCCCCCTTCCAGGACACACAATCTTCATGGCTGCAATCCTCCCACCATTCCGGGAAGCACTATTCCGAACCAACCTATCTTCAGAGCTGAAGACTGGCATCGAGTCAACCAACAGCCACGCCTCTGACACAGCAATGTTCGGTGCGCGCCTACAGTGTAAGTCCTGGGTAGTCGATATGAAGGCTTTCACTCCAGGAGTAAAGAAAAGCTCACACAGTCTTTGATAAACCTAGAGTTGCATCATTCCTACAATAGTTACTATGAATCCTGCTCACCCTTTTCATTCTTCGGCTGGCTTACTTGTTAAATCTCCCTCTCCCTGGAGGTATGAGAAGAATGTACTATCACTCACATTCTTTATTCTACAACTGTAAAATGATGATTTTCTTAGTTATGCCTCAGATAGCAAAGAAAATGAAAAAGGTTACATTTCTTTTTTATACTCATCCCATAAGCATCTCATAACTTATAGGTGTTTTTGTGGCTGTATTATTCGGGGGATGTTAATACAAAGTTGTCTTTGACTTGTCAAAAATAAAACGAAACAAAAAGAAAACTGCACCAATCTTGAAAATATCTGTATTGCCCTAAGCTTCTGCTAATCATTGGGAAAAATCCATACTTATCTTGCTTGCTCTTCCAGCCTGAAGAGAATCTATAGAATATTCACACCAATCGATACCTCCTGCCTTGAAACTAATTGTCTAAACTTCACTTTTCTATTAATGACTTGATAAGTACCTGATAACGGCAGGAAGTTATCTTATCACACAGCTGGGATCAATCATTATTTCTTATTCAGAATGGGCAGAAAATGATCTCTTCTACTAAAATACAGATTAGTACTCTTTTTAAAAAAGATTTTATTTCTTTCTTTTTAGACAGAGGGGAAGGGAGAGAGAAAGAGAGGGAGAGAAACATCCATGTGTGGTTGCCTCTTGTGCGCCCCCTACTGGGGACCTGGCCCACAACCCAGGCATGTGCCCTGACAGGGAATCGAACCTGTGACCTTTTGGTTCACAGGCTGACACTCAATCCACTGAGCCACACCAGCCAGGGCTAGACTAGTACTTTCAAGTAAATTGTTACAAGAGTATAAATATGTGGAACCTACATTTAGTCCCTTCATCTCTCTCTCTCTCTCACACACACACACACACACACGCACACACACACACCTTTGCACTTTTGAATCTTCTGTAAGTGAAGGAGATGCTGCTGTCTTTAACTGGTACAGACTTCTTCATTTAATCAATAATAATTTACCTCCCCAGCCACCCACAGGGTCTTGTTCTCTCGCCAAGGGCAGGCACACTTTGGCAACACTGTGGCTTCAGTTCCAGACCACCACAATAAAGCAAGTCAGGACCTTTTGGAGAGACTTGCCTTCAATATGTAAAAAGGCAACATCTGTGGAGCACAATACAGCAAAGTGCAATAAGGCCAAGAACGCCTATACTCGAGAGCGCTGGCTACTTCGGGGACAGAGTTGAGTATACAACAGAACTCAGGGAGTCGAAAAGGGTCCAAGGAGCTCCGTGAGGTTGCGCGTCCAGGGTCCTCCATGTGGACCTCAGATGCCGCTCTCATGAAGTCTTGGTGGAGAACAATAGTCGGCTGCCTCTTTGGTTACAGAGTAGTTACAATGAAAAGTAAGCACAACTCTGGGTTTGGCTTTCAGGCAATCCAAACTTATAACATTTGCAATAAAGTACTTCTATTAATGTGTGAGTGAAAGATTGGCCCCAACACTTCACCTCTCCTTGTATCCCAGCCCTTTGCTGTACAGTACGCTGTGGGCAGGGTTCACTTGGCCACAGGACTTGGTTTGGTCTGCGGGATCAGGAGAAGTGACAGTTTGCTAGTCTTGAGCCCAGGATTCAAGAGACTTGGTTTCCACTTGCTCTCATGCAGCTCTGTTATTGCCTTGAGAATGATATGACTGGGGTTGGTGGCCTGCTGGTTCCAGGAGAAGGATGGTAGCACTTGCAGCAGAGCTCTCCTCAAGCCAAGGCCAGATAGGCCAACATTCAGCTGAACAGCGAACTTGGGAGACATCATAAATGATAACTGCTTTCAGCCATCACATGTGGGGGCAGTTTGTCACGCAGCATTAACTAACTGATACATAATTAAATCACTACCGGGCAGATTTGGGTTACAGCCCTGATTGGTAGTGGTTCATTTGATTATTTTAATTTGATATAATGATGAAATAATATTACTTAGATAAACTTAAGAGAATCCTAAAGAAACACATTGCTCGAGTCATATGGCTATGTATTCATACAGAGGGAAAGTTCCTTCATTTCTCAGACCTTAGTCTGTGCCTCTGTACAACAATCATTACCACACTTAGCTTGAAGAGCAGCAATCAACAGATTAAGCATGCAATTTATCCAGCATATGGTGGAACAATAAATGCTAGCTATTGTTTTTATTCAGTACAATGTGCAAAACGAAGTCTATTTATACTTGAGTCATTATTTGTCTTCAATCATTGTTTCCTTCTTTGAATTTTTTGCTCATTTTCTTCTGGTTTCACTTATATAATTCCTCTCTTTTCTTTACCTTAGGTCTTTTGAAAACTTCAGTATAAAGTATGCCGTTCTCTCTGCCCAGTGCATGAAAAGGATGACTTACCAAAAGTGGTTAGTCCACTATTTATATTGCTCTGGACACAAGTTTCGCATTATGGACAAATTTGCAAACATACAATTCTTTTGAAAGAAAATCAAGCATAGCAGATCATGAAATGTCTTCCTTTAAAAGCAAATGTTATTTTCTCTCTCCTGTCTTCCATTAACTCCCTCAAATAAGTATTGGATAAAAGTGATATGTTTTCTAATTAAAACCATGACACACTGTGTATAAAGCAGTGACAACAACAAAATGCTTGCCTTCCTTTCTGTTACAGCTACAGGTACAATCTTAGTTTAGAAAGGATTGTCAAATGATTTTTCCAGGACTGAGAAAACTTTTTTGTTGAAAAGAGCCAGACAGTACGTATTTTCAGCTTTGTGGGACACATGGTCTCTGTTTCAACTATTCAGCTCTGCCATTGTAGCACAATAGTAATCATAGACCATAAGTAAACAAATAGATATGATTGTGTTCTAATGAAATTTTGTATACAAAAACAGGTGGGCCATAGTTTGCAGCCAGCTACTATAAACACTAAACTATGAGATAAAAGTCATGATTATTAATGTAAAATTAGCCACGCTAAAGGTCCAATATGTTCTTTAATATAATATCCACACAATATGTAAATATCTCTTGGGCTTGCTTTTAAATATTGGACTTTTTTAAAGGTTCTATGGAGGGCAATTATAAGGTTAGGTTTTTTCCTCTTCTTTTTTATAAGATTATAAGTTTATAAGTTTTTTCCTCTTCTTTTTTACAAGATTATCATTTAGGATGGAAGAACAGATAAAGTGCTTCCCAGACAAGGTAAAGCTCTGAGAATTTCTCTTCTTTTTAAAAGTACATTTTGTTGATTATGGTATTACAGTGGTCCCAATTTTTCCCCCTTTGCCCCTGTCTACCCAGTACCCCCCAATCCCTCCAGCAACCCCCCCCCCTTAGTTAATGTCCATGGGTTGTGCCTATAAGTTCTTTGGTTTCTCCATTTCCTATACTGTTCCTAACCTCCCCCTGTCTATTCTCTACCTATCAATTTGTGCTTCTTATCCCTGTACTTTTGTCCCCATTCTCCCCCTTTCTCCTTCCCCCTCTTAGCTGAAAACCCTGTAAATGATCTCCGTATCTATTATTCTGTCCCTGCTCTTGTTTGCTTAGATTCTTGTCGGGGATTTTTTTTAGATTCAGTTGTTGATCATTGTCAATTTGTTGCCATTTTAATGTTCATAGTTTTGATCTTTTTCTTAAATAAGTCCCTTTAACATTTCATGTAATAATGGCTTGGTGGTAATGTAATGAACTCCTTTAGCTTGACCGTGTCTGGGAAGCACTTTATCTGCTCTTCCATCCTAAATGATAACTTTGCTGGATGAAATAATCCAGGTTGTAGGTCCTTGCTTTTCATGACTTTGAACACTTCTTGCCAGTCCCTTTTAGCCAGCAAATTTCTTTTAAGAAATTAGCTGGTAATCTTATGGGAACTCCTTTGTAGGTAACTGTCTCCTTTTCTCTTGCTGCTTTTAAGATTTTCTCTTTATCTTTAACCTTTGGCATTTTAATTATGATGTGTCTTGTGTGTTCCACTTAGTGTCCATCTTGTTTGGGACTCTCTGAGCTTCCTGGACTTGTATGTCTAACTCCGTCATCAAATTAGGGAACTTTTCTTTCATTATTTTTTCAAATCAGTTTTCAATTTCTTGCTCTTTCTTTTCTCCTTCTGGTATGCCTCTGATTCAAATGTTGGTACATTTGAAGTTGTCCCAGAGGCTAGTTACTCTATCTTCATTGTTAAAGAAATATGTTTATTGATTTTAGAGACAGTAAAGGAGAGAAACATCAATATAAAAAAATCATTGATTGATTGTTTCCCATACATGCCCCGACTGGGGATAGAACTCACAACCTAAGCATGTGCCCTGACTGGGAATCGAATCCCTAACCTTTCAGTGTAGGGATGATGCTCCAACCAACTGAGCCACATTGGCCAGGGCCCCTATCCTCATTTTATTAGATTATTTTTTCTTCTTGCTGTTCTGATTGAATGATTTTTCTTCCTAATGTTGCAAATCATTGATTTGATTCTTAGCTTCATCCACTCCACTGTTGGCTCCCTGTAAATTTTTATGTATTTCATTTAGTGTAATCTTCATTTCTGCCTGAGTCTTTTTTATGCTGTTAAAGTACCCACCAAGTTCCTTGAGCATCCTTATCACCAGTGTTTTGAATTCTGCATCTGATAGATTGCTTATTGCCATTTTGTTCAGTTCTTTTTCTGGAGTTTTGTTCTGTTTTTTCTTTTTTCATTTGGGCCACATTTCTTTGTCTCCTTATTTTGGCAGCCTCCCTGTGTTTGTTTCTGTGTACTAGGTAGAGCTGTTTTGACTCCCTGTCTTAGTAGTGTGGCCTGTTGTAGAGAAGCACACCCATAAGTTGGACGGGGCAGAGCCTTAGGTAATCACCAGAGCACGACAACCCATGTGAACCAGGTTGGTGGAGTCTCTGATATGGTGTCCCTGCTCTGTGGCTCTGTGTGGGGGAGGGTTCAGAGAAGGGACAATGCCACTGCCTAGTCTCTGGAGCTTTTTCCAGGAGGAAGCTGTTCCCCAGGACTTGCCTTGTTGCCAGATACTTCAGTTTCTTCCTGTATGCCACTGGTGCCCTTCTAGCTGCTGCCCTCATGGTGGAGCCCAGAGGGAGTGAGTCTGCATAAGTCCTAAGTCCATTGCAAGCCATTTAAGAGGAGATACTAGAGGTACCCACAGTTTTTTCCACCACCCAAACCTCCATTGGCTTTTTACAGCTAGAAGTTATGGGGATGTATCTTCCTGGCACTGGAGCCTAGGGTTGGGTGGTCTGGTGTGGGGCTGGGATCCCTCACTCCTGAGGCATCCCTCCTGATTTTTATCCACCACACGTGGGTGTGGGACTGCCCATTCCCAAGTCTCTGCGTCTCCGTGTCTCCATGTCTCTGCCTCTCTGACCCGTCTGGATGAATGTGACTTCTTCAATGTCTTGGTTGTCAGAATTCCATACAGCTTGATTTTTTGATAATTCTGGGTGATAGCTGTTTGTAGTTTAGTTGTAATTTTTGCTGTGGTTGTGCAAAGAGGTGAGTCATGTTTACCTACACCACCCTCTTTACCAGAAGTCTCTGTAAGGTTAGGTTTTGTTCATTGTATCTATTCTCATGGTCCAAAGTTTCCCAACATTTACAGGACAGAAATTTTCAGTACAAATCCTTCTGGCAGGTTGATTTAATGCAATTTCTATCTCATTATTTCGTTTAGGACATTAATTCTGTTATATCTCTATATATCAACATTGGGTCTATGTAGAATCAATCTAATAGTATTTCCACCTATTTGCATGTTATTCAATCCTGTTTCAATGGTGACCTTATTATAAAATATACTCTTTGTTTTCTAAATGGGAGCCAATAGGACTATCAATGGAAATACATATTTTACTCAAAGCATTTCATGTGGAATCTCTCCTTGGCTTCTAAAGCTCATTATTAATGTGTACTCTAAAGCCATTTTTATTTAGCTCCTCCTCATACTAACAGGACCTCACACAAACCCAATTATCACCATAGTTCATCCTTGTGAAGAGTGGCTAACACACACACTCAACCCATAAGAAACATGTTAGGGAAAGGCATGCACATGCACGGAGTTCACACTAACCCAGCTGCCTGACATGCTTAAGAAAACATTAATGTGCAAGCTAAGTTTGGTGTGCAGATGTGGTGAATGGTTCACGAAGACCTCCACCAAGCCTGCTGCAGGGTGAACGAGCTAAAGATGAATTTTTTCCAGGTTTCCATCATTAAAAATGTTTCATTGACCAAAATGGGTTTCAGCGATCTCATTTATTTTATTGGGTAATTGAATCTGCCCTTAATTTCAAAGGGTGGTACTTGGAGATAAAGCTAGATGGAGCAGTATAGTCCCCTTGTGAGGCAAGATGCAGGTTCCTCTAGTCTTCCAGAAAAAATGATTTATCATGTAGCATGCAAGACCAGGCCACAGGATTCCCTTTCATCTTTGAGCCTGTCTATATTCCTAGGTTTTAAAATCTTGTATTTTCTTTTATTGCCCAGATTTTGATTATTTTTGGTTTGAAAACATTACAACCAAAAATGTTCCCAATGCAGGCTTTAAAGAAAAATTCATTGATTGCTGTTCATGTAAAAAAGTCAGGGAATTCATGTGGAACTAGAATCCTGGGTTGGACAATGAGCATGTATAGAAATATCAGTGCTTTTTCAAGCTCACTTCCTGATGCCACATGAAAATAAAAGAATGTTTTTAATAGCAGAATTCGTGTAACAATTGTTAATACAAAGCTAAAAGCTGGCCCTGGCTGGCGTAGCTCAGTGGATTGAGCGTGGGCTGCGAACCAAAGCATCGCAGGTTCAATTCCCAGTCAGGGTACATGCCTGGGTTGCAGGCCATGACCCGCAGCAACTGTACACTGATGTTTCTCTCTCTCTCTCCCCCTCTCTCTCTCCCTCTCTCTCCCTCCCTCCCTCTCTCTCTCTCTCTCTCTCTCTCTCTTTCTCCCCCTCCCTCCCTTCCCTCTCTAAAAATAAATAAATAAAATCTTTAAAAAAAGCTAAAAACTGACACAGAACCGTTTTATCTAGGAAGCATATTATCTAATGTTACGGAGACTGTCCCAGCTCGGACAAAGGCAACAAAACATTAAAAAAAGAAAAACAACAGTGCTCAATTCCCAGAAGCAGAGTCTTGCCTTAGGGTCTGAGCAGGGTGCACATAGTCAATCACCCAAAGGAAGACAGGCAGGGAGCAGACGTGAGCGCACTGTTGGGATGTGAGAAAAAGAACAACACTGTCATGGCGCAAGTGGTCCTATTGCTCTGCCTGTTTTTGGTGGACAATCACCCCAGCTATTAGTTCTCAACGTGTGTGTGTGTTGGGGGGCAACTTTGCTCACCATAGGACATCTTGTAACGTCTAGAGACATCTTTGGTTGTCACAACTTGAGGGAGGGGCTGCTACTAGCATCTTAGTGGACGGAGGATATGTAGGAGGCTACTATACATCCTGCAGTACATAGAGCAGCCCCTACAACAAAGGATGACCTGGTCCCGAATGTTAATAGTGCTGAGGCTGAGAAACCCTGTATGAGAAACCCTGTTTGGGGAGGGGAGTCTATGGTAAACTGTAGAGCACTGGCCTGTATGGGGGCAGCAGATCTGAGGATCCAGCTGATGTGGGCATGCGGGAATCTTTCATTCAGGAACAACTAAAGGATTGAAACTTATACAGGATACCATGGAGTGACTTTAAATTATCTTTACAGCCAGATGAGAATAAAAGTGAGCCGGAATCCCTTCTTGGCAAAGCCCTCCCGGCCCTGCCCCCCTCCCCATTTCTCACTTGCGAGAAACCAGACTCAAGTCCCTTTTCCTTACATTCACCTAAGTCAAGTTTCTCAGGCATAAATCAAGGTCTTGGGGCACTAGTTCCCCCTCTGGAATCACAGATAACATACTGACGTGTACCTTGAGTTGTTTTACAGGAACCAGAACCCCCACAAGATAGAAAACTGCTGACTCTCATTGACCACAGCCACATAAACCCCAGACGAGATGGCGCCGAAGGGTTGATGATGAGAAATCCTAAAATATCTCTTGGTAACTCCAGCTCTGACCAATCACAAGGTACCCAAGAGCATCTCCATCATACATTGAAGACCCTTCCCCTCAAGTTCACCTTTTAAAGCCAAGAAGTAGATGGAAGTTCAGGTTTTATGGCACAAGTGGTCAGTGGGTGGGCTTTGCTGAAAGGGGCACTTGGTGAGTGAACCCTGACTGATTTCAGTCCAATGACTACTTGAATTAAAATATTTTAAGAGGGTAAGAGGGTTTTTTTTTTTTTTTGCCAGAGGAACAATACAAATAAAATTGACTTCTTTCAACCCAAATCAGATTTAAATACTAGGTAAAGAAATGGATTTAGGGTCACATGTTGACAGGGTCATTCTAAATTAAGGAAGCCTTTCAAGGCTCAGGGATGCACTCTGGGTAACAGAAGACGCCAAGTCCTGCATTCTGGGTTAAATCTCTGTCCCTTCAGTCGCCATGTTAACGTCCTTAGTCAACCCACGGAAACTCAATCACGTTCATAATTGGATTTCACAGGCTCCTTTTGTTTTAAATGTAGGAACAAATTCAGGAATTGCAGTCCCAATCTGGGCATGTGACTGAAAACATTTTTAATACTTAAGAGTTTTTGACATATTAGGAAATGGCCTTTCTCACTTAGTATTTCTCAAATGATTGAGTGTACTAGCCTTTCGATTCCAATTTCAAATGTGAAAGTGATTGTAGACTTGTGATTGTAAGTTGAAAAGTATGACAAAATTTATTGTTTGGTAAATAATATTAACCCTTCTAGTGAACGTCCAATTATCTAAGTAAGAATGGATATTCTAAATAGTTAACAAACTTAAATATTGAAAAGTTTAAATGGCAAAAGTCTAAACATCTTAAAGTTTTAATAGTAAGAAGGTGAAGTATTTAAAGTTTAAATGGCAATGAACTTAAATATACACAGTCATGAAATAAATTAATGCATGTATTGATTTATAAACATTGTTTAAGTTTTTAAAAACCATTCTGCCAGCTAGAGTTATAAATTTGCCCAGATAGGTAATTTGATAGTTAAACAGAAAGCAGAAAATATTAACTTTATAAATGTAGACTAAAATGTATAAAGAATTTTAGCTGATTAAGTTTAGAAATGAGAACAATTGTTTGAGTTTAGATTGTTCAACTTAAATGGATGCAACACTAATCAAAACACTATGTGGAACTATTTGTTCTTATTGTATACAAGAAAGTTACTAGAATTATAAACAGAAAAATAAGATTTGTAAGTTGAACTGAAAAGCTTGAGGAATATTTTGGGGTTTTTTTTGTAACTTCAATAATTTAATATCCATTTAAAGCCTATACAGTTATACAAATATAACTGTATATATATTTTAAAGATTTTATTTATTTATTTTTAGAGAGGGAAGGGACGGGGGGGGGAGAGAGGGAGGGGGAGAGAGAGAGAGAGAGAGAAACATCAGTGTGAGGTTGCTGGGGGTTATAGCCTGCAACCCAGGCATGTACCCTGGCTGGGAATCGAACCTGGGACACTTTGGTTCCCAGCCTGCGCTCAATCCACTGAGCTACGCCAGCCAGGGCATAACTGTATATTTTTATCCCTTTCTGCACCAAGAGAAAGAAAGAAAGGAAGAAGGAGCTAAAGTGAAAGAAAATGTCAGCCTTAGACTTTAGGAAATCATTCATAATAGCCAAATCTGTCTTTTAGCAACCAGGAAATAAAGTTACTATTGAACAAAGGGAAAGGGGTCATCGCTTCCCAGGTGCCAAAGCTGCAGGATTTCCAGAGTGGACCCTATGTGCCCCATTTGCTTCCAGGGAACAATAGAGGATTTTGTGACCCCGGGCAGAGAAGACAATGGGGCTGACTCTGGTCCCTTCTGAGGGCTCAATGATCATCAAATAGAATCCACAGTCTGTTAGTTCTGGAAGGACCCTTACAGATCCTAGGCCCCACCCTCCTCCTCCCTTCCCCCCTGGAGTGAAATGGTCATTACCAATGGGGTTATTTATACATTCTTCCCCTTTTGTTAATTCGGCAAGGTTTGTTCTACAGTTATTTGCCAATTTTTCTATAGCAGTGGCTACAAATCTCAGCGAGTAAGTGATCAGCAAGGAGGTTCTATGTCACCAAGTATACGGACACAACACGCTTCTGAGAACTGTCTGACACCGATGTGTGTGAGTATATGTGTCAGTGCAAGAGGTAAAAGTGAAGGCTGGAAGCTCGTATTTCCTTCCATTTTCTATCATTTTCAAAAAGTTCAAAATGAGCCCTGGCTGGTGTGGCTCACTTGGTTGGAGCATTGTTTCGTAAACCAAAAGGTCGCGGGTTTGATTCCAGGTCAGGGCACAGACCTCAATTGTGAGTTTGGTCCCTAGTCCAGGTATGTGCAAGAGCCAACCCATAGATGTTTCTCCTTCATGTCGATGTTTATCTCCCTCTCTCTCTCTTTCTCCCTTCCCCTCCCTTTAAAATCAATGGGCATGTCCTTGAGTGAGGATAAAAAAGTTAAAAACAATAACAACACTGTGCTATATGATATCATGACATGCAACTATTATGAAAGGCATATTATTTTATTCTCCTTTATTCCCTGAATTTAGAAAATGTGACCAGATGACCTAGAATGACACTTTCATAACAGCTAGAACTGGTATTTAGACAGGCCTGTGAGAGGCTGGTAAGGTGAAAATAAACACTAAACCCTCTTTAAACTACTTCCTTAAAAACAAACAAACAAAACCAGGAGGCTAATTTAGCACAAAACCAAATAGCGCCATCTGCTGACTATTTGCTAATAGGTTTTTTTTTCTAACCAGGGCCACCAAACAAAGGTGAATTGATAGGAGAAAAGAAATTGATAGGGCGCTCCCTCCTCACTTTCCTCTTTGCCCTGGGATTCTCTGTCACATGCCCTCTGAAACAGAGATGCCAAGACTTCCTTCTAAAAAAGCATTCCCATATTTCCACGGGGGTCCATTTCCTTTCCTTCCTTCCTTCCTTCCTTCCTTCCTTCCTCCCTTTCTCCTTCCTTCCTTCCCTTCCCTTCCCTCCCTCCCTCCCTCCCTCCCTCCCTTCCTTCCTTCCTTCCCTCCCTCTCTTTCCTTCCTTCCTTCCTTCCCTCCCTCTCCTTCCTTCCTTCCTTCCTTCCTCCCTTTCTCCTTCCTTCCTTCCTTCCCTTCCCTTCCCTTCCCTTCCCTTCCCTCCCTCCCTCCCTCCCTTCCTTCCCTCCCTCTCTTTCCTTCCTTCCTTCCTTCCCTCCCTCTCCTTCCTTCCTTCCTTCCTCCCTTCCTTCCTTCCTTCCTTCCTTCCTTCCTTCCTTCATTCCTTCCACCCAAGGGCTGAAAATACCTTGAATTTGGCTTGGCCATCAACAAATACTTATAAGCAAACAAAGACTGTGTTAAACTCCCCCATTTCCTTTTTCCACTCCTGTTCTTTTCAATAAGGAGACAAACTACAAGCTCGCCAACCAATCCACACAATTATATGGAGACTGAATCTTTCATCGAAGCTCCGCGAGGCCCAGACAGGAGGAGGCAAAGATAATTGAGTTACTTTACTCTAGCATGAAGCATGCTGTTTGCTTCTCCTCACTGGCTTCATGTTTCATGTCATTATGGCATCAGGGCAAACTGATTTTTGTGTGAGCTCTTAGCTGAGATGATACAGCTGGGCTTTTGACTGTCTTGCCATTCCTATAGGTGACTTGGCATGAAAAATATTTATATTTCAGTCAAATACAAATACACATAAAACAATCTTTTTAAGAGTTTCTTTTCCCGTGTAACAAAGTGTAATGAGGGAAAACACCGAACTGACTAATCAAATTCACTGCTGCAAAGAAGCTCAAATGTCATCACTATGGCAACGTGTCAGCCAGGGTCCACCCTCATCTTTCCCCTGGATTAGCAACTGCAAATTGCCCTTACTGGTGAATTAATGTGGCAAACACACGAAAAATAGTGAGTGTTGGGCTATGAGGAAAGGTCTTAAGACTGATGCCATTCATGAAGCAGTTAGCCTACTTTTAGTTTTCTCTCTCCAAATTTAATTAGTCCCTGAGGATCTGCTTTGCACAATGGATTGTCTCACTGCCTCGCTCAATCTGTGCTTTCAGAGGGATCCTGTGTCCTTGCACCTTTTGTCCTGGGAAATGACAGGGATCGTTTCCACTTTGGATCAAACCAGGCAAATCTCAGGTGATGTAATGTAGAAGGCGAGTCTAGTGTATTTACCATGTGGGTAATTTGAACATGTTAAGAAGGTATGCAAAAGATTCCCTATTTATTAGAAGATCACTTATTGAAAAATCTGAATGAGTTTTTGACTAAACTTTTCCAAGGCCAGTGTGTACGTGGGCAACCAATTAGTTGTAAAACTCAGGAGAAGTATCCTTTTCATCAATGATGTGCCTGACATTCATGTTCCTTATGAGAGAAAATTATTCTGCACAGCTAGTCTAAATCATTCATTTTATCATAATTAACCATTCCTCTTTCAAAAAACTTTTTAATTATTTATTTTTTAGAGAGGGAAGGGGGGAGAGAGAGAGAGAGGGAGAGGGAGAGGGAGAGGGAGAGAAATATCAATGTTTGCGTGGTTGCTGGGGGTCATGGCCTGCAACCCAGGCATGTACCCTGACTGGGAATCGAACCTGCGACACTTTGGTTCGCAGCCCGCGCTCAATCCACTGAGCTACGACAGCTAGGGCTAACCATTCCTTTTTTAAAATCTAGTCTTAAAATTGCAGGAAATGACTCAACACCATCTCCCTTAAGAATCTTTTTACACCTCATAAACTTACATTAGGATCTCTACCTAGCTTTCACACAGGTAGGCCAAATTGCCGAAAGCTAATTGTCCAAGAAGACAAAGTCACCAAATTTACTTGTTGTAGGTTTAAGCGCTTTAATACTTCGAAGTAGAATGCTGGATATTAGTGACTGGTATATATTTTCTGAAAGTTAAGTAGACTAAAGGTAGTATAAGAATTCTAAAAATGTTAAAGGTCTGGTAAAAGATAAGTCAATGTATACTTACTACATGGAAAGCCATTTCATTTGAAAAAAATTGGTACTTTATATGGAATGGAACTGTTTCAGCTACTTCTTTTTTAAAATATTTTATTGATTTATTTTTAGAAAGAGGGGAAGTGGAGGAGAAAGAGAAGGAAAGAAACATCCATGTGCGGTTGCCTTTTGTGTGTCCCCAAGCAGGTACTTGGCCCGAAACCCAGGCATACAACCTGACTGCGAATTGAACCAGGAACCCTTTGGTCACAGGCTGGTGTTCAATCCACTGAGCCACACCAGCCAGGGCTGTTTCAGTTACTTTTGGTTTCAGTCTGGATGCTTTCAAATGGCACTCCCTGATTTTTCTACTTGAAACAATTTATCCAATTTTTAATGGGCTAGCAGTCTTTTCCTACTATATCTAGGAATTAAAGCTTTTTAAATTAAAATTTAAGTTAAATAGAAATCTTAAACACAAATTTAAAAGCATCAGATAAGTAACCATTCAAAATTAAGTTAAAATTTAATTCAAATTATTTAAAATCAAAGGCAAAAATTCATAAATTAGCAAAATAATTCATTATATGATTTGATGATATATCAACATTAAACTATTGTTCATATAGTTGGGATTTATTGAAAGATTTGAAGAGGTGGAGAGGGAGTAGGAAAGCCCAGAAGGGACATATGAAAAGGTGAATGAGTGGTAGCTCAATTTGCAACTACATTAATTATAAATATGTAATCAGACATAATGGATCACAAACGATATTGGTTAAAAGTCCTAAACATGCTGAAAGATGGCTGCAAAGCTCAAGTATATCAAAAAGTCTTTAATTTAAACTGAAAAAAATCAATTCTGATATTTTGATTATTGATAATGAAATAATGCATTTCTGAATGCATCTAAGTGCTTTATTAATTATTAAATTGTGCAGAAAATGTACTTGTAAGCCATCATCAAACACTAAGGTGGAATAGATCTACTGAAGTTGTTTAAATATCCTGTGGAATGTTCTAATGCCATTTTCCAATAAATCGGAAAATTTCCATATTCGCTGTTTGTAAACTGCCTGAAAGCCATTGCGTGTGTTCTCTTGTGTTTGTGTGTATATGTGTTTTAAGTCTGGCTATTTCCTGCCTTTCGTCACTTAACCAGTGTGTTCTGATCAGTGGAGAGCACAGCAGCTGCAATGACTTCTCCATTTTAAACACTATGGTTCTGTTAACACAGCCTCAGAGGACATTGTTTGGTCTCCATGTCATGCTATCTCATATTAGAGGTTTTAGTCAACTGATACCGCCAAAAATTTTTTCACTAGAACTGATGTTAATCCAAATCTTTCCAGTTCTGCTGTTGTGTAGTTGACCTTTTCTGAACTTAAATACTAGACTTTTGTTCCCCTGGTTACATGTTACCTTGTTTTCCATACTATGTTTATGCTGCATCGTTTGTTGTTAAGCCTGCTCAGCTTTACTGGAAATCTCTCGACAAATCAAGGATGTGGCTTCCATGTCTGTCCCCCACAGTCCTTTGCTCCACTTTCGTACAAGGTAGGCCCTGTAACAAATCCCTGGCTGAGGAATGATCATACTGACTGAGCACTGTTGTTCTGCCCCAGAGCGCATACCTCTAAGACCTTCCAAAATTCCATTTACCCAACTCTTTAAAATTAACATTTTCATCTCTCCTGCCCTCATTAATTTGAAGTCAAATTATTGAAATGCAAGAAAAATGTACTCACAAATGGCATTTGAGTGAAAATTAATCAACAAATCATGCCAAGTTAATTAAAAGTGGAGATAAAACAATCTGATAAAATCATTAATTTTCCTGAAAGTGTTTAATTAAAACAAAGTATATCTTCATTAATATGAATGTATTAAGTATCTTAGTTACAGTGATATCTGTATAATGAACTCTAAGTTTTAGAAAGCTTTTTAAAGAATTTTTTATTTATTTTTTAAAAGATTTTATTTATTTATTTTTAGAGAGGGAAGGGAAGGAGAAAGAGAGAGAGAGAGAGAGAGAGAGAGAGAAAATCAGTGTGCGGTTGCTGGGGGCCATGGCCTGCGACCTAGGCATGATTGGGAATCGAACCTGCGATACCTGGTTTGCAGCCCGTGCTCAATCCACTGAGCTACGCCAGCCAGGGCTAGTTTCAGGCAGCTTTATAAAATAACAGAAAGAGCCCTGGCTGGTGTGGCTCAGTGGTCACCAGTGCAATTCCCAGTCAGGGCACACGTCTGGGTTGTGGGCCAGGTTCTCAGCTGGGGGTGTGTGAGAGTCAGTTGATCTATGTGTCTCTTACACATTGATCTTTCTCTCCCTCCCTTTCTCCCTCCCTTACCCCTCTCTAAAAAAGTAAATAAATAAAATCTTAAAAAAATAAAAAATAAGAGACTTCCAGCCAAGATGGAGGCATAGGTAGACACACTGTGCCCCCTTGCACAACCAAGATAGGGACAACAACAATTTAGAATCAGAATAACAACTAGAACTGACAGAAAACTGAACTGTATGGAAGTCGTACAACCAAGGAGTTAAAATAGACACTTTCATCCAGACCAGTAGGAGGGACGGAGTCAGAAGGCTGGGCTGAGAGGGGTCAAGCAGCACAAAAAGCATTGGGACCAGGCACGTAAGACCGCAGCGGTTAGACCTGGGCACACATGCAGCAGCTGGCAAACCCCGGCCATGGGGTGGCAACCAGCAGACCCAGCGGGGCAGTGATTGTGAAGCAAGGTGCTGCGCAACCCAGGATCCCAGCGCTGGGAAATAGAGCCTTGGGGCACTGACTGAAAACACCTGTGGGGATTGAGGCGCAGGGAGAGACTCCCAGCCTCATAGGAGAGGTCGTTGGAAAGACCCATGGGGTGCACAAGCCCACCCACATGGGAATCAATACCAGAAAGGCCCAGTTTGCTTGGGGGAAGCAGCAGAAGGGACTGAAATCAGCAGAGTGGAGCAAGCGTGCGCACCATTGTTCCCTCGGACCCCGTCCCCACATACAGCGTCAAACCCAGCGACTGGATTGCCCTGCCATGGTGAACACCTAAGGCTCCGCCCCTCATATGTAACAGGCGTGACCAGACACCCCACCAAAACAGAGAGATGGCTCAAACAGAAGAAAAAATGAAAGCTCCAGAACCAATATTTTAAGCGACTGAGAGATAGCCAACCTATCAGATGCATAGTTCAAAACACTGATGATCAGGATGCTCACAGAATTCGTTGATTTTGGTTGCAAATTAGATGGAAAAATGAATGCTACAATAAGTGAAATGAAGAAAAATACACAAGGACCCAATAGTGATGGAAAGAAAGCTGGGTCTCACATCAATGGAGTGGACCAGAAGGAAGAAAGAAACAACCACACAGAAAAGAATGAAGAAATACGAATTCAAAAAAATGAGGAGAGGCTTAGGAACCTCTGGGACATCTTTAAATGTTCCAACATCTGAATTACAGGGATACCAGAAGGAGAAGAGGAAGAGCAACAAGTGGAAAACTTATTTGAACAAATAATGAAGGAGAACTTCCCTAGTCTGGAAAAGGAAATAGACTTCCAGGAAGTCCAGGAAGCTCAGAGAGTCCCAAAGAAGTTGGACCCAAGGAGGAACACACCAAGGCACATCATAGTTACATTAGCCAAGGTTAAAATGAAGGACAGAATCCTAGAAGCAGCAAGAAATAAGGAGACAGTCACCTACAAAGGAGTTCCCATCAGACTGTCAGCTGATTTCTCAAAAGAGACCTTACAGGCAAGAAGGGGCTGGAAGGAAGTATTCCAAGTCATGAAAGGCAGGGACCTACATCCCAGATTGCTCTATTCAGCAAAGCTTTCATTTAGAATGGAAGGGCAGATAAAGTGCTTCTCAGATAAGGTCAAGTTAAAGGAGTTCATCATCACCAAGCCCTTATTTTATGAAATGTTAAAGGGACTTATCTAAGAAAAAGAAGATGAAAAACATGCATAGTAAAATGACAGCAAACTCACAATTATTAACAACCACACCTAAAACAAAAACAAAAAGAAACTAAGCAAACAACTAGAATAGGAACAGACCCACAGAAATGGAGAACACATGGAGGGTTAGCAACAGGGGAGTGGGAGGAGGAGAGAGGGGGAAAAGGTACGGAGGATATGTAGCATAGATGGTAGGTAGAATATAGACAGGGGGAGGGCAAGAATAGTATGGGAAATGTAGAAGCTAAAGAACTTATGACACATGGACATGAACTAGAGGGGGGGAATGTGAGTGGGGGAGGGTGTTCAGGGTGGAGGGGGATGGAGGGGAGTAATGAGACAGCTGTAATAGCATAATCAATAAAATATTTAAAAAGAAAATAAATAAAAAGAAAAAATGAAATAACAGAAAGAAAATTAAAATTCCGTATAGGGGATTTGGGTCGTATTTCAAAATGGTATGCATACCCAGCATTCTGAGAACGCACCATAATTCAAATCAACATAATAATAAAAAAACAATAAAGAGAAGACCTCAACTTCAAATTCTTAACAGTAAAGATAAGAAAACCTCTTATTCAATGACTAAGACAAGAAATTGAGTTTTAAGTGGCCTTCCCCATCCCAAACTCTGAATTCTAAAGGACACCAAGAAATTATGGGATCCACTGGGGAATTCTTCTGAAGTCTCTTGAGTAGCTATTTCCTATGTTAGCAAAACCTTTCTTGGAGATAATTACGGCCTCAATTCTAAAACCCGATAACCTTAAGAAAAAGTTCTAGTTAACAGTGTCACTCATGAACTGAAAAATAAACATAAAAAAGTAATAAATAGAATCTTAGTAATGCTTTGAAATAAGAATAAACCCAAACCAGGATGATGTATTTCAGAAATGTCAGGATAGCTCAATAAATGGAAACCCACCAACATGGAATTCTATACTCTAATGAGAACATTTCAAGAGGTAATGAAAGACACTTGATAAAAATGAATAAATACACTTTCTTATAGAATAGATAGGAATAGAAATAAGGTCCCTTGAGGTGTCACAAAGAACCATCTTACACTGAGAGTCAACAGTAACACTCTAGGACATTGCTGCTCAATAGAACTTTTTCTGATGACCAAAATGGTCTCTATCCGCATCGTCCCATATAGTGGCCACTAGCCCGCCACATGTGGCTAATGCACACTTGACATGTAGCTGTTGTGGTTTCAGAACTGAATTTTAAACTTTGCTTAATTTCCATTCATTTAAAGTAAAAAAGCAACATGTAGTTAATGGGCACTATAGGGCACAGGACAGCCCTAGCGGTGCTTCTTTATTCAAGGTTGGGGGGGGGCAATAATGTGTATTTTGATAATTATCTTTGATGTTTTAGTAGGTATTTACATGAATTACTAAGAAATTTTAAAAATAATATATTTAAAAAGATGTTACTTTTTTCCCCCGCTCCATTTTTGCAGGTAATGAAAGTGAGGTGTAGGGAAGCTAAACTTGCCTGCCCCTACCTACCTCATAATATCATCAAGATCAAACAGGATGATAGAAAGGTAAACTAAGTAAAATTGGTCAAGACACAAAGCTAATAAATGGCTGCCCGGGAGCTTAACTCTTTCTCCATGGCATCAAAACATCTGTCTGTGTGTGCTCCCTTTTTCATCTTTTCCCATCTGTCCTGGATATTTCAGGTATCTGCAAACCTGACTTAAAATGTCTGCTTTGGGATCACAGAGATTGTGAAGGCATAAAGGTAAAAGAAACTCCTGGTAACTGTTGCAAAAATTAGTTGAAGAGTTTAGAGTTGATGCAGAACATAAGCAGGTCCAGCTCACATAAAGGCTATTAGTTGCGGTTTAAGTTGGCTGTTTGGAGCAGGGAGCACATGTTCCATCAGACATGCATAACAATACAGACATAGAACTCTGAGAGTTATTGTTAACATACATGCTGGAACCTACACATGTACATGAGCACTGGCCCTTGGCAAGAACCATCTCAGAAGCTTAAACGTCAATTGTAATTAAGTGAAACTTGTTCAAGAATTTCAAAATCGGTTTTAAAGTCTCTTTCAGAGCCCATGTACAAGTAACAGCTAATGTTACTGAATTAGTTTAGATTTTTTTGTGAGAAAATAACCAGAAACCAATATTGTGAAAAAGAGTAAACTAAAACTTATGAGGAATACTTAAAAAATTGATTTAAGTTGAATTTTTATACGCCAGGAAAAGCTGTTTTCATTAGAAGAGAGCATGGAGGTGGTCAAAGGCTTTTGTCAAACTCTGAAGGGGGCTTGTAAGCACTTTCAAGGACTTCAGAGAATGGTATCTTTGGTTCTTTATTATATCTAAATCCATTTCAAAACTCAATATTTCTTTTACCTGCTAAACTGGTATAATCCTAACTCTTCTGTTTGGCATGGATGATCTAGCATTCTTTGATTTTTAGCAGGAAGCAAATTGCAGTATTTTTTTGGAGGGACTCAATGGCATTAGACAGTGGGGGAGGAGGTATGGGTGAGGAGAGTGACAGAGTGAAAAAGAGAGAGAGAGAGAGAACACCAATGAAGGCTTTTCCAAGGTCACCACACAGGAGTTGGGAGTGAGGAAGGACAGAGAATGGGGATCACAGAACACGTGTATGAGAAGAGATTATCGCCCTGGCTGGCGTAGCTCAGTGGATTGAGTGTGGGCTGCGAACCAAAGTGTCCCAGGTTCGATTCCCAGTCAGGGTACATGCCTGAGTTGCAGGCCATAACCCCCAGCAACCGCACATTGATGTTTCTCTCTCTCTCTCTCTTTCTCCCTCCCTTCCCTCTCTAAAAATAAATAAATAAATAAATAAAATCTTTAAAAAAAAGAAGAGATTATCTATAATTAACTGAGCTTCATGAGATACTACTTGGGTGGCAAGGCAAACTGGAAAGGAAAAAGGAAAAGGGAGGGTTTGGAGCAAGAAACATCACATTAGACATTTTTCCACGTTGGAAACCAAAGACCACAAAACTCGGATGTGCTTTTTAGCAGATCCCTCGCGTGGGAGAGGGCAGGGGAAGGGCAGGCATGAATGAATGATTTGTTTTCAGATACCACATGAAGAAGAAACTTCATGAGGGAAGCATGCCATTAAGTGTTACAAAATAGAATGCAGGCATTAATGTAGCCCCTGCAGCAGACAGAGGCATTGAATTCTTTCTACCTGTCAAGGAATTGTATCATGTGAGACCCTGCAAGCGAGGCTTGGCCTCCCAGAAATACTCTGGATTCCCTGATATGGGTAAAGGGACCTAACAGTGTCAGCCTGTATATTCAGGTTGACTCAAAACCAGATGACCCCCAAGGAGACAAGTATTTTTTCCTGCTAATTTAATTAGTGATCACTTCAAACATTCTTTTTTTTTGATTTTATTTATTTATTTTTAGAGAGGGAAGGGAGGGGGAGAGAGGGAGAGAGAGAGAGAGAGGGAGAGAGAGAGAGAGAAACATCAATGTGCAGTTGCTGGGGGTTATGGTCTGCAACCCAGGCATGTACCCTGGCTGGGAATCGAACCTGTGGCACTTTGGTTTGCAGCCCGCGCTCAATCCACTGAGCTACACCAGCCAGGGCACTTCAAACATTCTTAACCTCAGATTTCTACACAGACAGCTCCTGACAGGTAGATAATGGAAAAAGGCTATTCTCTTTTGAATACTTAGTCATGAGTTAGAAGGGCCAGATGGAGAGAAGACATTCAATTCCTACAGTAACTGCCCAGATTATATAAAAGCATTAAGGCTTTCCCTCTATGCCTTCTCCATCAGCATGAAGAAGGATTTCTAGGAGCCTTAACCCACAAGACAAAGCAAAACACCATTTTTTCAAAGCTGTTTATAACAATAAACTGCACTCATATGGCACGGTGTGCCTTTTTTTTTCCAAGATGCCTTTCTACTATCCTGTTTGATCTTGATTATATTACGAGGTAGGGGCAGGCAAGTTTTCAAAATCAGGACACAAAGACCGGAAAAAGTCCAGTGATTAACCTCAGGCCACCCCAAACAAGTTAGTTACCAATTCCAGACCTTAGAAGGCTTAATTCTATTGGACAGCCAGAATATCCAATGTTTCTCACCTGATTCAACTTTTACTTAGCTTTCTCGAATTAAGTTCTTGCAGTGTGATGAAAAAAAAAATGGAGCATTCAATTCAACTCCACACAATTATTGAGTACCTAGAATGTTCTAGACACCAGTTTGTGATTAGGTTGCAATAAACTAGACATGGTCCCTACCATTCAGCATATTTTCCAGGCTGGGAGACAAGTTAAATGAGCCAGGTTTTGCCAGGTGGAGAAGGCGGCAACAGGGATACTAACTTATTCACTTATTTTTCAATTATTTACTCAATAAATATATATTAAGCTGCTACTATGTGCCATCCACTGTACTGCCATGTTCAGGGGACACACAGATGGAAAGGTACATGAGCCCCTTTTCCCCAGAATCTCTAGGAAATAAATACATAATAGCCCTATGCCACACAATGAGTTTGTTTCTAGGGCAAAGAGAGATGTATACCAGGAGCAATGGGATTACAGGCAAAGGAGATAAATGTCGACCTGGGGAGTTGAGAGAAGGTTCTACTGAGCAGAAATCTGGCATGAGAAGGTACATAACACCTTGTCTGGCTCTTATAAAGCTTATCACATAGAAACAATAAGCATAGAAACAAGAATAGTCATAGAAGCAGAAGCAAGAATGGCGGTTAGTGCCACTGCATTTATAAACATCAGCTGCCGTGCTGGCGCATCCTCTAGCGACTCCAGTGCTGGGGGCTGGGCTGGCCCTTGGAGCATGAGCAAAACTATCAGGTAGAGAAGGGAGAAAGCCATCTCAGGCAGACAGGAACATACAAACGAAGTCACAAAAGCACAAACATGCATGGTAATGGAGTGGGAATAATGAGGCCTGTAGCTTGGAAACAGGATCTGAGATTTGATCAAATGGAAGAACAGGGCAGGAAGCAGGAAAGCAACTCTGGATGGTATTTTATGAGTCTGAGGTAGAAAAGTAGAGGGCCTAAATACAGGCAGTCATGACTAAGATTAAGAGATGATATATTTATGAGGGCATTAAGATGTTGCACATGTGGGACCCGGGAAACTTTCAATGTAAGGGATGAGAGACAGACAGGAGTGGGATTATGTGACCTGATACGGCAAAGGGAATTTTGCAGATGTGATTACAGTTCGGATCTTGAGCTAGGGAGTCCTCACTCTGGACTCGGCGATTATTCAGGTAGACCCACTGTGATCACAAAGGTCTTTCAAGGGAGAGGTGGGAGGGCCAGAGGCACAGAAGGAGCTATGGTGACAGAAGCAGAGCGGGGGAGGGGGGTGAGAGGAGCGTGAGGAGAGATTTGAAGATGCTTCATTGCTGGTCTTGAAGACAGAGGGAGGGGTCATGAGCTAAGGAACACAGGTGACCACTAGAAGCTGGAAAAAGCAAGGGGACAGCTTACGCCCTGGAGCCTCCAGAAGAAAGGCAGTAATGCCCAGCCATTTTGGACTTTGTGCATTGGTTTAAGCCTCTACATTTGTGGTAATCTGTTATAGTGTCAACAGCAATCCAATACAGGAGCAAACAAGATTAAGAACTCAATTTCGTATGTGTTGAGTTTTTAAAAAGATTTTATTTATTGTAGAGAGAGCAGAAGGGAGGCAGAAAGAGAGGGAGAGAAACATTGATATGAGACAGAAACATCAATCAGTTGCCTCTTGTTCACGCCTCGACTGGGGACCAAACCCTAACCCCAGGCACGTGCCCTGACTGGGAATCGATCCCATGACCTTTTGCTTTGCAGGATGATGTCCAACAAACTAAGCCACACTGGTCAGGGCCATGTGTGTTGGCTCTGAGTGCCCATGGTGAATTCACTTGGAATCTGGACCGAAGTTGGGGTAAAAGGTTGAATTGGGAGTCTGTAGCATGCAGGTCATGGTGATGCCAAGGGGGTGAAAAGGTATGTCACTAGGAGCAAGAGCCAGAAAATGGCTGGAGTTACACACTGGAAAACAGCAGCTCAAACGATTTCACAAGGGAAAAGGGACCAGAAAATAAATCAGAAGTAGGTGGGAGGGAAACTTTGAGGGAGTCGTGTCATAAAAAGCCTGGGTGAGGCCCTGGCTGGCGTAGCTCAGTGGATTGAGCGCGGGCTGCGAACCAAAGCGTCGCAGGTTCGATTTCCAGTCAGGGCACATGCCTGGGTTGCAGGCCATGACCCCCAGCAACTGCGCATTGATGTTTCTCTCTCTCTCTCTATCTCCCTCCCTTCCCTCTCTAAGAATAAATAAAAACAATCTTTAAAAAAACATTAAAAAAACCTGGGTGAGACAGCTAGAAAGGGAACTGTCAGCAAAGTAAAAGTCTATTTTGAGGCTGAGTAGAAGAGGGCATGGGGCCCTATTGACAATATGGCAGGTCTTCGGTGGTGGTCGCAGAAGTAGCTCTAGTCCAGCTGTGGGATGGAAGCCAGCTCGGATGGGACAGTGATGGACAAGGGGTGTGGAGACAATGACAGTCCCTGATTTCTAGGAGTTTCTCTTGAAAGTCGGGTGAGCAACAGAGCAAGAACTTGGTGGGTAGCGGCAGAAGTATTTGAGTACTTGTTTTTGTACTAAATCTTGAAGTTGGGAGGTTAACCGAGCATGTCATAGGCTGAGGGGCAAAGACACGAAAGTGTAAGAAAAAAGAGGGAATGGTGGATAAAGCCTGGATTCTGTGGAAGCCTCAATTTTAAGAGTAACAATTTTGAGAGAGCCCACCTCTATTCATGTGTTTAGTGTGAACACATAACACGAGCCTAAGTCCAAGTAGCCTTCAAGTGTCCATTAGCTGAGAAAATTAGATGTCTTCTCAATCCTGTGGCTTTCACAATTTATGTCATTAACTTCTATCCATCAGCAGGGCTCTGATGGAGGGAGGGAGGGGTGTGGAGGAGCAGAGAGTTGAAAGTAGGGATTGTATTTGTATAAATTGCCGGGACCATCACAAAGAAGTAAAAAAAACTTAATCCAGGCACTTGGTCCTAAATAGAAAGAGAAATCTTTTAATTTGTTTTGGGAGTTAAACTAAACTAATTGTTGAAACATTCATTTCAGCCAGGAGCATATTTTTAAATACAGTTTGGGAGGAAAAGAAGCAATGAATTCAAGCAGGCTCAACCTGGATGAAGGAAGCGACAATGAATTCCTGACTTTCTTTACATGGGTTGAGTGTTTATAGTTTAAGCTGAGGATGGAGTATTGGAATGGCCTAGATAAGTCAGAAAAGAAAGAAAGGAGAAAAAAGTGTTTTTGCCTGAGTTAATGAAAACAATATTTTTTACCAAAAAAAAATCTCCTTCAGTTTGTGAACTTTCGAGTTTTATTTGAAAATAAAATCCCCTTGCCTGGTATCATGAATTGCCCCAAACACCTAGGACAGTGATATCCCTAGTGTATATATACCCTGGGATGTGCAGGTACCTTGAAAATAATATTCTCAAGAATGCTGCACTGATGTTTGTAGGTTTAAATCTGATAGGTGTGTTATGGACCTTGAACAAGAAAGAAAATGATCAAATTGCTTTTTACTACCCTAGGAGATTTCCCAGAATCTTTTTAGTGTATTTTTATGATATCAATTTTTTGCTGTTGAAGTCACCAAAGATTCCCTAACACTTGTTAAATTCAAAGGTAACTTTACCATTTACTTTTGTGGGTTTAAAATAGTACCTATGTAATGATGCCCTTCACTAGACCACCATGTGTAAATAAATGATCTTTAGGATGATTATTTGGATAATTAGTAACACATTGCAGCAAGTTGGACCAGTGCAATCCATTGTTCTTAGAGATATGATTTTTGTATATATAAAACAATACAATTTTCTAAATAGGAAGAGATGAAGTTGTATAAAGCTCTCAAGGTGTTTCAAGGGCTCCGGACCACTCCTACACTTGCAACCCATCAGTACTTCCCCTCAGTGCCTTGGATCACTGGGATATTATTTCTCTGTGGCATTTTAAATGTCCACCTCTCACACAAATCATCTTAGTATGAGTCACTCACCCAACAGGATGCGATTCTGATGTGTGTAATAATGACTTATAAAGCACTCCTCCGAAATGGTGTTGTAATATCCTACAGAAAAGCCACATAGACGGATGAAGCTTAAATCTGATCTTAGGGATAACAAAAAGGGTTTGAATGTGCTCCTCAGTACGAAGTGACTCCGGTACCTCTTGTGTTTCCTATTATGGTGAATGCCGTTGTCGCCCTTCCAGGTGCTCAGGATTGAAACCTCAAAGCCATCATTACATCTCTCCTCTTCCTCCACATCCACAGTCCACATCCAATTAGCTGCCCAGTCCTGTTGATTCTATGACCTCAATGCATTGGGCATCTGATCCCCCTCCGTCTGCTACCCTTAGTTCCTTCAGCCTGACACTTGTCATCACCTTGGAGCTGTCTCTCCAGCTTTAACAGTGTCCTTTCGCCATTACTCTTCTCCACGGCCATCGCATTTCTGTTCCTATGGTTGAGATTATATCATTCCCTTGCCCAGAAGCCATGAGGAACCTCTATTACAAACAGCATGAAGTGCAGGTCCAGAAGCCAATGTTCGAAAAGCAACACTATGATACATGGATCAGCTTGGTCCATGAACCCCTTGGTGTGCTTTGCCATGGAGGTAAAAGGGAAATAGGGGGTAATCACTTAGAAACTTCTCTAGACATACTTCCCTTCTTTCCTCTATTTGTTCTGATTGTATTCATTGAAATATAATTATAGGTCTGTCAAATCTACTAATACAGTTTTCAATTTGGTAAGTTAAAAAACGTTAATACCCTTTACCTAATAATTCACTTTTTACTGTTGAAAATGTATGTATCAGTATACTGGAGGAAATATAAAACAGTGGTCGTTGCAGAAGCACTGAACAGTATGACAGTAAGTATGGTCCCTGGGCCAGCAGCATCCACGTAACTTGAGAGCTTGTTCAAAAAGCAGAATTTGCCCTGGCTGGCGTAGCGCAGTGGATTGAGCGCAGGCTGTGAACCAAAGTATCGCAGGTTCGATTCCCAGTCAGGGCACATGCCTGGGTTGCAGGCCACAGCCCCCAGCAACCGCACATGGATGTTTCTCTCTCTGTCTCTCTTTCTCCCTCCCTTCCCTCTCTAAAAATATAGCAATAAAATCTCCTTTAAAAAAGCAGAATTTCAGGTCCCACCCAGACTCAGTGATTCCGAATGTTCAAGGGTGGGTCCCAAGAATCCGTGTTTTAAGAAGCCCTAAAGGTACTTGCTAAATTTTGAGATACACCGATTAACAAGCTTTCCACAACTCCTTCCAACCCCTGCAGCTCCTGATGGCTAATTAAGCAGTTGACATGTGGCTAGTATGATGGAGGGTTTTTAACTTTATTTCATTTCATTACATCCAAATAGTTACGTGTGGTTAGTAGCTGCCATATTGGACAGCACTGGTCTGTTCCCTATGGTGTCTCCTTAGACAGCCACCGACTCAGCTCCGTGCTGCATGCTAAGCTGTGCAGTCCACACGGGAATATTCGTTTTCTGACTCCAGCACTGTCATTGTAACCTATTACATTTCACCCATCTTTCAATATGGTCACTTGTTCTAAGAAGACCTTCAAGATTTTCTTTACTCAAATGAAATGACCTCCTTGCTTTCCTTTCACAGTGTTTCCCTTCCCTCTAATTCTCTTAATAGTCCATATTACTCTTTACTTTGTGCCCAAGTTACTTGGGGATGGGTTTGCCCTCCCTCAGATGGAGCACTGTTGGTTTAATCATCTTTTATCCCGCGACAGCACCTACCCAGTACTTTGCAAATGGGACACATTCATCAACCATGTAATTAAATTAAACCCACATGAAACCAGAAAGAAAAGGCTTCAACACCAACAATGCATCCTAGTGTTCTTAGAAGTCAAGACATATCAAAATGTTAACATATACAATTTAGTTTAGAATAGGAAAAATGTTAAAGGCACGGTGCAACATTTGTCACAGGATCAAAATACATTGTTATAAAAATAAACAGAGCGCCTGCCTCATCACTGCTTTAGCAGCAGGAAAGCATTTTCCTCTGGCAGTCCTCTACCTCCACCAGAAGTGTTCCTTAACTAACTTTGAGATTAAAAACAGATTTGTAGCTTTTTTTTTAAAAACAATGGCACTTCTATCGGAGAAATATATCCTTGATGTAAAAGCCGTTTTCCCACCCATCTCAAGAAAGATATTAAACTTCTAAATGGATCAATACTTTGTTACGAATTAGAAAAACAATGTTTATTTTTATAGAAAGGATGAGAAGAAAACTTCTTCTGCTTTATTTCAAAGTTCTATACTTGGTTCTATTTTTACAAAGCTATAAAATTAAAATACACAAAATTAACCACACCAAACCAAACATTAAGGTAGTTAATAATTAAGTATATTCTGCCATCAATGTAATAAACCTCATTAGATTTTTATAGGGATTACATACCCACACTGACTCACAAATACAGCACTCCAAAGAACTTACACTCCACAATGCCTTCACACAAAAGTAAATGGAAAACGTATGTTACCGTCCAACAATGGGCAAAGGCAGCATTCATATTAGATCTGAAAACCTGAATGTCAAATACAATTGACAGCTTTCTGTGTACCTTTCATTATGGGAACTCACCAGCTAACATCAATGCCAATTTCCCTTACAGGTTGCATTTTCAAACATTTCAGTTTGTCCGATTGTGCCATGGTGTGAAAAGCACATGATTCAACAAGCCTCCGTACATGATGTATTTGATATTCTTCTCAGTCTGTTCTAAGAAGCTTGGAAGGATGCAGGTTTTGGGGCAATACTTTCTAATTTATAGTGGGTCCTTAATTTAGATGAAGACTAGGCTGGTAGTCCAAGAAAATAGAGTTATCATAAGAACCCATACTTTATTAGAACAAGATGGTGAAATGTATTTTAAGACCTATGGATAATTGAGAAAAAAGATGCCACTTGACAACTCAAATAATCTTTGTTGTGTAAGAAATAAAGTACATGGTCCTGGCCCACTGGCTCAGTTGGTTGGACTGTTGTTCCATACACCAGTAGGTTGAGGGTATGATTCCCAGTCAGGCCACATACCTAGGTTGCGGGTTTGATCCCCAGTTGGGGTGCATATAGGAGGTATCTGACCAATGTTTTCCTCTCACATTGATGCTTTTCTCTCTCTCCCTTCCTGTCTCTCTAAAATCAATAAGCATATCCTCGGGTGAGGATTAAACCCAAAAAACCTTAAGTAAATATAGTCCACAAAACAAGTCTCAATAAATTTAAGAAGACTGAAATCATATCAAGCATCTTTTCTGACCACAATGGTAGGAAACTTAACATGAACTAAAAGAAAAAACAACTGAAAAGCATGTAAACACATGGAGGCTGAATAACATGTTATTAAACAATGAGTGGGTTAACAGTGAGACCAAGGAAAAAATCAAAGGACACCCGAGACAAGTGAAAATGAGAACACAACAACTGCAAATCTATGGGAAACAGCAAAAGCAGTCAGTCCTAAGAGGGAAATTCATAGCATTACAGTCCTACCTCAAAAACCAAGAAGAATATCACATAAATAATTTAACCTTATACTTAAAGGAAGTAGAAAAAGAACAATAAACACAACCCAAAGTAAATAGAAGGAAATAATAAAGATCAGAGACGACATAAAAAATAGAGTCTAAATAAACAAAACAAATGATCAGTGAAACCAAGAGCTGGTTCTTTGGAAAGATAAACAAGACTGATAAGCTTTTAACCAGACTCATCTAAAAAAAAGGATAAATAAACTAAACAAATAAAATCAGAAACGAAAGAGGTGCAACAGCTGATAACACAAAAATGTTTATAAGAAAATACAACGAACAATTATATGCTAACTAATTGGACAATCTGGAAGGAAAGGGTAAATTCCTAGAAACACACAATCTTCTAAGACAGAGTCAAGAAGAGAAAGAAAATCTGAACAGGCAGATTACTACCAGTGAAATAGAAGCAGTAATCAAAAAACTCCCAGCAAATAAAAGCCCTGGACCAGATGGCTTCACAGGTCAATTTACCAAACATTCAAATAAGAATGAACACCTATCCTTAAACTATTCCATAAAATTCAAGAGGCAGGATGTCTCCCAAGCTCACTTTATGAGGCCAGCAGTATCCTGATTCCAAAACCAGACAAAGACATTACAAGAAAAGAAAATTATATGTCAATATCTGTGATCAACATAGATGCAAAAATCTTCAACATGATGTTAGCAAACCTAATTTAGCAGTACATCAGAAAGATCACATAGCCCTGGCTGGTATGGCTCAGTGGACTGTGTGCCAGCCTGCGAATCACAAAGGTCGCTGGTTTGATTCCAAGTCAGGAATCAAAGTGGGTTTCGGGCCAGGTCCCCAGTGGGGGGCATGCAAGAGGCAACTGATCAATATGCAAGATCTCACCCTCTCTTTCTCCTTCCCTTCCTCTCTCTCTAAAAATAAATAAATAAAATCTTTTTAAAAAAAGATTATATGTTGTGATCAAGCAGGATTTATTCCTGGGATGCAAGTTTGGTTCAATATCTGCAACTCAATTAATATAATATACCACATAAACAAAATGAAAAGATAAAAAGCATGTGATCATATTAATAAATGCAGAAAAAGCATTTTATCCCATTGAAAATGGGCAGAGGAAGGACCTGAAAAGACATTTCTCCAAAAAGGACACACTAATGGCCAATAAACATATAAAAAGATGCTCAATGCCACTAATTATCACAGAGATGCAAATTAAGACCACACTGAGATATTACCTTACACCTGTCAGAATGGCCGTCATTAGTAAATCAACAAACAACAAGTGCTGTGAGGATGTGGAGAAAAGGGAATCCTTGTGCACTGCTGGTGGGAATGCAGACTGGTGCAGCCACTGAGGAAAGCAGCATGGAGGGTCCTCAAAAAACTTAAAGTAGAACTGCTTTGTGACCTAGTAATTCCACTTCTGGGTATCTATCTGAAGAAATCTAAAGCACTAATTCAAAAAGATAGATGTACCCCCATATTCACTACAGCATTATTTACAATAGCCAAGACACGGAAGCACTCCAAGTGCCCATCAGTAGACAAGTGGATAAAGAAGAACTGGTACATATGTACAATGGAATATTACTTGGCCATCATAAAGTCTTACCATTTGTGACAATGTGGATGGATCCAGAGGGTGTTACACTAAGTGAAATATGTCTTAATAGAAAGACAAACCATATGGTGTCACTTATGTGTGGAATCTAAAGAACAAAATAAGTGAACAAACAAAACAGGAGCAGGCTCAGAGACAGACAGAACAGGCTGAGGCTTGCCAGATGGGAGGGCAGTTGAAGGGCTGAGTGAACAAGGTTAAGGTAAGCCCTGGCTGGCATAGCTCAGTGGATTGAGCACGGGCTGCGAACCAAAGCATCGCAGGTTCGATTCCCAGTCAGGGCACATGCCTGGGTTGCAGGCCATGGCCCCCAGCAACCGCACATTGATGTTTCTCTCTCTCTCTCTTTCTCCCTCCCTTCCCTCTCTACAAATAAATAAATAAAATCTTCAAAAAAAAGGTGAAGGTAAAAGGAAGTACAGACCAGCAGTTATGGAATACTCACGGGGATGTCAAGTACAGCCCAGGGAGCGGAGTCAATCATATCGTAATTACTATACAGGGTGCAAGCTGGGGCCTAGAATTATTGGGATGATCGCTTCATACATTATGTAATTGTCTAACCACAATCCTATACATGTGAAACTAATATAAAATAATACTGAATGTCAACTGTAACTGAAAAATAAAAAAAAAGTTTCCATGTACTACTTGTATAACCAAAAGTAAGTATTACTTCAGGAAAGTAAGAGAACATTCCACTGCTAGGATTATATTCTCAGAACCCTGAACTCGAATCCAAAAGAACCTATGCACTCCAATGTTCATAGCAGCACAATTTACAATATCCAAGTGCTGGAAGCAGCCTAGATGCCCATCAGTAAATGAGTGGATCAAAAAACTATGGTACATTTACACAATGGAATTCTATGCAGCAGAAAGAAAGAAGGAGCTCCTACCCTTTGTGACAGCATGGATGGAGCTGGAAAGCATTATGCTAAGCGAAATAAGCCAGGCAGTGAAAGACAAATACCATAGGATCTCACCTTTAACAGGAACCTAAAGAACAAAACAAAGAAACAAGCAAAATATAACCAAAGACACTGAAATAGAGAACAGGCTGACAGTGTTCAGAGGGGAGAGGAGAGGGAATTTCAGGGGAGAAGGGGAAGGGTTTACAGGCACAAGTATAAAGGACACATGGATAAAAACTAGGGGTGGGTGGAAATGGGAGGGAGGAGGGGAGGGCTGGGTGGGTGGGTTGGGATGGGAGTAAAAGATAGAAAATTGTACTGCAACAACAATTTAAATAAAAAATATTTTTAAAAAGAACATTCCACTTAGAGAAAAGCAGAAGAAATATTTTTTTTTTTGTGACAGAGGATTTCCCCTCCTAAAATTAGTACAACCAAAAGCAAGTTAAGAAATTTTTTTGGAAGACATAATAAAAATTAAATAGGACTTTCTAATGACTTCTGGTTAAGTCTCATTAATGACTATATAGTACTTTACTATTTAGAAATTGCACTTCACATTCATTATCACATTTATTAATTTAATGGTGAGAGAGACTGCACCATCATCTTTTTATAGATGAGGAAACTGAAACTAAGCTATACCAAACCATTCGGCTGACTGGTAGTATGTGGCAGGCCCAGAATTTGATCTAAATTCTGATTCTCAAGTATGAGCCATCATATTCCCTCAACTCAAGGAGATGCATCTCAGGGAAACTGATTCACTGAATGTGACAAATTAATCAACACAATCTAGACAATTAATACAATTGTCAAGTTTAATGGACTTCTTTGAAGCGATTATGTATGAAATAGAAGTATTTTCTACATCTTGGGATGCCTCTAATAACTGACTTCCACTCTTTCTAGAGATCCTTTCTTTAATCAAAAGAACCAGCAGTGAATAACCTGGCTGGCATAGCTCAGTGGATTGATCACGGGCTGCGAACCAAAGTGTCGTAGGTTCGATTCCCAGTCAGGGCACATGCCTGGGTTGCAGGCCATGGCCCCCAGCAACCGCACATGGATGTTTCTCTCTCTCTCTCTCTCTTTCCCCCTCCCTTACCTCTCTAAAAAGTAAGTAAATAAAATCTTTAAAAAAAAAAAGAGAACCAGCAGTGAGAGAGAAGTACTTAAGTTTCCTTGAATCCCAATCCCATGCTTACAGTTGTATCACATTTAAAGTCCAATTCAATGTTCATTCACTTGGTCCACAAATATAATTTGGTTCGCAGCCCGCGCTCAATCCACTGAGCTATGCCAGCTAGGGCTAAAACTTGCATTTCTTGAGTTCAGGAAGGTTTAAGTAATTCACCTGCTGTCAAGTTTGATACACATGTGTATGCCACTGGGTGGTATGCATGAGTGTGTGTGTGTGACTATAATGTGACGTTTATAATCCTCAAGGTAACAGTTATGTCCAACAACATCCCTTCTGTCTTGAAATACTGAAAAACATTCTAACATCTCTTTTCATTGAAATTATTTTTTACCTGTGTAGAGGAAAACAGTTATTTCAGCAAACACTTGTATCATGTCTGTGATTTTGCTGATGAGTTGCCCCAGCCCACAGAGGTCACAATGAGTCACAAATCATTCTGACTAGAACCAAATAAACACTGAAGTCCTGTCCTCAGTCAGTTATTAAACCAGGGTCAGCAAGCTTGGGCTCTAAAGCAAGCTAGTAAATATTTTAGGCTTCGGGAGACATACAGTCAGTCCCTCATGCAGCAACTCAACATTGCTCTTCAGACAACATGTAAATGATGGTCATGGCCATGTTCCATTCAAACTTTAGTCATAATAATACACGGGAAGCCAGGTTTGGCCCATGGGAAGCCAGGTATGTCAGTCTTGTACCAGATTACGGAGAAGGAAAGGGAAAACATGAACTGAGAACATGGGAGACAGCTCTAAAATAAGGGGCAAAAATAAAAGAGTTGATGGCAACACTGCAGTGGCACCAGGAGGAGAATACTCTAGTTGTAAGTGATATGAAGGTAATGACAATAAAGAAAAAAAACTGACTAATCGAACACATGTTGTCTTGGGATGAAATAAAACATATTGGTAGAATTTCCTACCAACTATAACTACTATGCAAAAATAATCCTGTTTTGAAGGCTATAAATAAATATATAGCTCAGCAATAGGAGCTTACTCTAACATGGATGAGCCATGGAAACATGATGTTCAATGAAGGGATCCTGACACAAAAGGCCACATACTGCATGATTCCACTGATACGAAATGTCCAGAGTAGGCAAATCCGTAGAGACAGAAAGCAGGTGAGTGGTTGCCAGGGGCTGGGGAGGAGGACACTGGGAGTGACTGCTAAGGTGCACAGGGTTCTTTCCGGGATGATGCAAATGTTCTGAATTAGACGGTGATGATGGTTGCACAACTCTGGGAATGTACTAACAGCCACTGAGCTGTGTACACTTTAAATTGTATGCAATATAAATATATTTCAATTTTTAAAGAGGCTAGGAGACTCTTATATAATAGTTCCACTTTTCTCAAAGGCAATTTGAGGCAATATATATTAAAAGCTCTGCGAATGTGAGGAGCCAAAGAGAAATGGGAGCTAAGAAGATATGAAAACTGAAAAGCAGCAAAAATTAATTGATTAATTAAAAAATAATCTCAGCGGTTGGGATAGTTCCATGTCCATCAGTTTGAACACAGAAAGGGCTCTGATATGTCTTGAGAGCAATTAAAAGGTAGCACTTGACCTTTCCATGTCCCTGGAAAATGGCCATGGACACTTGATCTGTTTATATGAGTTAACAATGGATTTGCCTAGACAGAAAATGATTATCTCTGGACACTAGACCAGGAGCTCTTTCTACTTTCGGATCCTTCCACAGTTTTTCAGATTGCGCATTATAAACTCCATTCTACACACGTGCAAACTGATGGTCAAAAGCCATGTTCTTTCAGCCATCCCTCCGATTCTAGATGGTACCTATCTAGATGGTACCGCTAGCAGGAGGTGGTGGTCAGTCTGCTCTTACTCCATGACTGTCCCTTAGCTATGTTCTCTCCGTGAAAGGCGATGCATATGAGGCCCTGCCTGCAAGTTCACAATGATCACCGTCTAGGTTTCAGCGGGAGTCGGTCAACTGCTCTCTGCACTTCTTCTGCTCACTACTGTCAGAGGGACCTATATGAAACGTCAATCAGCTCATTTACCTTTTTAAAAAAGCCAATCCCTTCAAACAGATGAAGAAGGGTCTAAATGCCCTGTTTCATTGGCTATCACATGTGCTCAATCTTGCCTTTGCCCTTGCCCTGCTTGCCCCAGCCTATGGGCCTCCGTTCACATGAAGCCTTGAGGGTATCCTAGCTGGTGCTTCCGCCTGGAATGCCCTTGCACAGCTGACTCCTTATTCAGGTCACCTCCCACAGAGACCGTCCTTGTCTACTGTTCTAGAGTAGCAGGAAAACGTGCTGTTTTAACCTTCTGCCAAGCTCTCACCATCTGGTATTTTCTCCTCCTCCCCCTCTCTCCCTCCTCCTATTCTCCCTCCCTCCCTCCCTCCTTCCTTCCTTCCTCCTTTCCTTTCCTCCATCCCGTTTTCCTCCTCTCCCTTCTTCCTCCCCGCCTCTTCTCCGTCCACGAGAACATAAGCTGTAGGAGAGTATGAGCTCTGCTGTTCACGGAAGGCTCACCTGCCCCAGCTCATCTTAGGCACTCAAATATTTGTTGAAAGAATTAATGATCGTGGGTGAAACTTGGCAAGGCCCCGCATTTAGCTAAATGATTAAAGATCTCAATCCCACAGCACATGGTCTTGGCTCTGCAGAGGGCTATGCCATAAAGGAGGGTTCTAGTGACCACAAACTTCAGAAGGTCCTAGCCAGCACTGACCATTTGCAACTGCCCCCACCCCCAAAGGTTCCATGTGTGAGACAAGTTTCTGCCTGGAGAGAGTTTTTATTACCTACTCATAAAGCCCTGAATCATGTGGTTTACAGCGCAAGTGCTAATGCAGTCATAATTATATTGGTGTGAACACATTGTCATAGATATACAGCAAACATAGACACAGGCATTTAAGAGAAACCAGCTGCTCCCAACGCAAGATCAACTGTCGCATGGAAACCAGTCAGCAGACACACAGCTAAGGAACTTGAACTAAGTGACTCAAGGTGACACACCCTATAAATCAGAGTAAAATGACAGTTTGCAGCAGCACCTCGGAGTAACCGGCTCAATACCCAGAGAGCAATGCAGTTTGGAGAAATCTCCAATTAAGACATGGATCCCACTCTCCCTCGAATGGTGACTGCCACTTATTTTCTGTTTAATTAACCAAAGCATAGAATACGTGTAAACTTTAGTCTGTGGGTGATTTCCTTTCTTTTCTCCTTGGAAGCAGATCAAGAGACAAGAAGGGACATGACTTCATTATAAATTCAGCACTTACCTAGGGTTTTTTTTTCCTTTTTAGTCTTTGAAATAACAGTTGATCCATTAAGAGACTGGAAGGTGAAACATGTCAAGCCTTTGACCTTTTCTTCATTCACAAACATACCGAGTCAAGGAAAACATACCCGCCCGCCCACTCCATCTCCACACAATTAGTACTTTCCATGGGCCCGGTGATGATTGTAAAGCAAGGCTTCTTGGTTTAGGTACCACTGACATTCTGGGTCAGATAGTTCTTTGTGGTGGGTGCTGTCCTGTGCACTGTGAGTTGCTTAACAGCACCCCTGGCCTCCATTCACTAGATGCCAGGAGCACCCACCCCTCAGCTATGACAACCAGAATAGCCCCCAGACATTGCCAGGTACTCCTCGGAAGGGAAAACCACTCCAGGTTGCAAACCACTGTTCAAGCTGCTATACATAAAAAACTGGAAGGAAAAAAAAAAATCAGCGATTACTCTCTGTTTTCCTCTCTCTTTTTTTAAAATTTTAAAATAAAAACCTCTTCCAGAAGTGGGTTTTTTTAAAGATTTTATTTATTTATTTTCAGAGAGGGAAGGGAGGGAGAAAGAGAGAGAGAGAGAAACATCCGTGTGCGGTTGCTGGGGGTCACCGCCTGCAACCCAGGCATGTGCCCTGACTGGGAATTGAACCTGGGACACTTGTTTTCCTTTTTTAACGTATGGTGGCGCATTTTATCTCTTGGATACTATCAGGAGAGCAGTACAGAATGCACACGTATTGCCCCTGTTGCTCTGCTTTCGCGGTGGCTGTTTCTCAGCATCTTTCGGAAATGCCGCAAGGCCAGGACCGCTTTTGTAGGAAGACTCCTTGAAATTCAATGCAGGGCTTTATGCCTTTATCAAGAACTGTATGCCAAGATTGGACTTAAGAAACAACCAGGACCCATAAATGCCTCTGAGACTCGGCAGTATTTGTGGTCGGTGGGAGGATCTTAAAACCGGTTTCAAACCAGACATTTAAAGATCATAATATTTGTACGAAGAGCTCTTTAAGGGAAAAGAAGAGAGCCGGTTTCAGTTTGAAACCGGTGAAGAAACAAGTCGTTTGTCTCTGCCTTGTGCTAAAATAACTAACCTCTCTTAATGACGATCTATTTAGATGAACAACAGAAAGAGAAGAATGAGCCCTGGTATAGGCCTTACAAGATTTTACAACTCTAAAAGGGCCATTAATCACAAACAATCTATAAAGACAAAGTAAAGAAAATGCGTTCCAACTGCCTCATTCCCTTGTCTTGGTTCAAATCCAAGAGTAAATCCTGCAAATCTAAATCTCGCTACTCATAAAACTCCTTATCTGACGTTCTTCTGTAAAGGCCATCGACTGAATCTCCGCACACTGGGTTTCCCATGGAGGAATGAGGCTGTGTGTTTGTTCACCCAGAGGCAAGAGGTGGAAAGGAAGAATAAGCAAGAAACGGAACGTAAATCTTCATCCGCTATCTAGTGCGAAGCTGACACAAATTTAGAAAAACCTTTTCTCTGGGGTGTTCATATATTTTCTTATTTGTCCAGGAATCATGTCTTCTAATTGGAAAAAGTGCCTTTTAGAAGCTGCCGACAATCATACATGGATTATTTCACATTACACGGGAGCTGCTGACCAATGGTTATTGATTTAGCAACAGATGCGTATTTGGCGTGAATGGTGTCATTTCTTTAAATGGTACAATTTATGCTTATAGAGACACGAAAAGTCAGTTAGTGTCATTTTTTCACCTTTTTTTCCTTTCTGATGAGTTAATGACTTGCTTTACACCAGCCCCGCACTTGGGGGCCGCAGAGAAAAAAATATTTGACATGCTCCACCTCAATCAAACTTGTGGTTTTGCTTTAAGCCGTCTATGAGTAGCTTGCCTCTTGTGATCTATTTTAATACCTTGCCTTTCTTATTAACAAAACCAAAACTAGGCCATGTTCAGGGTAATCAGCTGGAAAGAATGTGGCTCCTCCGAGAAGGCGGGCGTGTACGCAGCATTCTTCTCTAAGCATAGTGTGGCTCGCCACAAGTGTGGAGGGCGGCTTGTGTGGAAAGTCTGGGTGCCCAGTCTAGCTCTTGATTAGGGAACTTTTGAGCTTTTATTAATGACAGTTTAAACACCCTTCTTTTCTGTAGGTCTCCCATCAATGAATTCAACAGCTGCTTTTGCGGGGCGCACGGACATGATGGATTCAGTTTAGAAGACGGAGCCTAATTGCTTCCAAATAACCTTGACGTAATTTCTAAAAGAACTGATCATGAAAAAAAAAAAGAGCATCTTGTAGGTATAAGTCCGGGAAACGAATGAATACTACTTGAGTAAAATGCCATGTTGTTTTTCTTCTCATCCTTCTGCTCAGTGAAGATACAGCTATTAGTACAACCTCTTTGCAAAAATTTGGGTGCTAATTTTAAGGTGAACATAACTGAACATAATTTAATCCATTCAAAGTGCCACACAGTGACTGTCTTGGTGGTCTTGGCATTCACTGGATTCTGTATCCTATTTTCAGATGTAAAATACTAATTAGTTCAAAGCTGACTCTTTAGGAAGTATTAGGACAACTGGAGTCATATTTCAAGTGGGGCCCAACAAGTCGGGCCTGTACAGCAGCACGCCCCTCAGCCTGCCTAAGCACTCACGGAGCCATGCACGGGGCCCCAGCAATCCCTCCGGGGTCTCCGATGCTGACGTCAGCTCCCTTTGCGAAAAGAGCCAAATTGGCCGTCACCAGCAGAACAGAAACCCCGCAATGAGCACTGCTATGTGCGTTATTTTATTCGTTCCTCTACTCACCTTATGGGGTAGGTACAATTTCTCTCACTTTACTGAGAGGTGAAATCATTTGCCGGGTGTATGCAGCCAGCAGGGAGCTGAGGCAGGTCTTGACACCAGCTCAGTGCAAGGAAACCGTCTCAGCTGCTCCCGCTCTACCTGGAAGGGTAAGTCATTGCCCTGTGCTGCAGAGTTCTTGGCCCCCACTGCAAGGGCATGCTGAGTGGAACCGCTGAAATGGGATCCAGGAATTGCTGGATAGGTATTTCTACACCCTGATGCCAAATCAGATACATATTTGACAGGACACTACAGCATTATAAGGGCATTGGCAGACAGCATCAGTACTTGTTACTAAGTATGATTTCTACATGCTACCTCCTTCGATGAGACGAACCAATACGCAAAAACCCACGCTTGATACATTGCTACTCTTTAAAAAGCTCACCACTGCAAGCCCAGTCAATTCTGTTTTCTTCTCCAGTCTTTGCCAATTAACGATTGCTTCTTCTGCCAGCTCTTTAAACAGACAGAAAGCAGACCTTGAGTGTAGGGCTAGCCTTTGGAAGCACCTTCCAGTACAGTAACAGGGCTGCACACGGGAGCACTGTGTTCCGAAGCAGTAGTTGTTTTATTGTCACTGATGCCTAGGCCACAGTGAGGCTGGCGGGATTACTGCATTAGCAGCGGGGTTTGCGAGCTGTGCCTCTGACCTGTAAAACTTCTTGCGTTCTCCTTTGAAAGCAATTACTGTCTGCAGTGCCCCTCCTCATCATGTGTTCCCTCGCCTTGCGTTAAAACACGTCCTGACCGGTCTAGCCTGTCCACAGGATATGGAGTCCCTCAAAAGCTGATACCCTGCTCATTAGTTTGGATTGCCTAGGGGTCTGGCAACTGTGCCGGTCACACACGGATGCTGCCCTCCCCTCCCCTCTCCTTTTTAGGTGTATATCCTCTGAAAGTTCTCATCCGCATTCTTGAAATATCATTGATTCAAGTATCCACCCAACTTTACAACAGCAATTTACCACTTTGATCCCTCACTCCACTTTGCTTCTGCTGTTGATTTAAGTTCCCCTAGAGTTCTAGGGCAAGTCAGAAAGATGGAGAAGAAACATTACAGACTTCGGAGTAACTAGCCAGCCAAGTGGCAAGGGGCATCTTTAATTTCTATGAGCTTTATGAGGGTCTTCATTCGTATTTCTAAGGAGAGAGTTGAGTCGGGAAGAAGGGCGGGAAGGGGAAAAGGGAGGGAAAGAAAAGAAAAAGGAAAGCAAGAAAGTCAGTCTTGTTGGTCACTGCAGGAATGTTAGAAACCGTGCTTTGTAAGTTCTTGGCATTTAATTATCAGTCATTATTAGCAGTCATCCACTCGTGTGTTCCCGAGCCTGACTGTGAATACTGTGGGGGGCCAAATAGGTAACACACCACATACTGAAATAAGAGATGTGTCTTTGATTTTGTTTTGTCTCCATGACGGTATTTGTGGGTGAATTTTTTCTTGTTCAACATCATTGGGATTTTTATTTCCTAGTATTAGGGTCAACCTTATAAGATGTCTAATATTAGCAAGCAGCACTTTTAGGTCATTAGATTAACATTTAATTAAAGAGGGGCACCCCTCCTTAAAGCTCTCACCATCCAGGCCACCAGGACTAACATTAATATGATGTAGCCGTCTCTACCTTATTTTCTGCAGATAGCTTTTTAATGTGAATTTTATTAGTCCTTCCTTTTTTCTTCCCTCAAGCAAACATTAGTGAGGAATAATGAATAAGCAGACTTCAATATCTTTTAATCACATAATGGGCCCTCAAAAGTATTTTAAAAGAGAATGGTATTGAGTTTGGGTAAAACGATCAATGATTGACCAGCATTCAGACTGCAACGAGGGAAAACACTGTAGGGTTTGTAAGAAGATTAGATTTCTCATCACGCATGTAGGCCATGGCACGAAGGTAGCAGAAAAACAAAATCTCATGATAGTATAAGGTCAGAATTGACTGTCTTGGGTTATTTAATAAAAATATTATGATTGGAAACAGTCATTACCAAAAAGCATTCATTGCTGAGTTATTCAACATGTGATTCCAGAGAGATATTACAAAAAGCATGGCAAGTCAACATACTTCTGGAAATTCCAGAAGGTTTGGAGTGGGGTTGAGATATCAAACAGACGGAGTAAGTCTCGGTTACAGCCGTGGGGGTGGGTAAGGGCTATTACCACGCAGCGAACACTCACACCCACAGTGTGGGAGACCAGGCACTCTCCTCCCTCCTCGCAACTGTGGGGCAAAGCCAGCGTTTTTATCCCCATATTTCCCAGAGGAGAAATTGAGACCTAAAGAAGTCAATAAATCCTACCCAAAGCCCAGACTTATTGGCAGTGGCTGAGCTGGGATTTCAACTCATTTCTGTCTCTAGACTTCTTTTTGATTAAATGAGGTAACAGGAAAGTGACCTTAATTATGTGGTCCTTCAAACCACCATAAATACTGTGGTAGACACCTGTAAGATGGTCCCCAATAGTCCCTACCTCCTCATATTCGTGATTTGGTTTTTAGCTCCCCTTAAGTAACTTGCTCTAACTAACTAACTAACTAACTAACTAACTAACTAACTCGCTTCTACCTAAGAGAATGTGGCAATGTTGAGAGGAAGCGCTTCCATGATTGGTTAAAAAGATATTGTGATCATCACCTTGCTAGCAGGCTGTCTTCCCGGCTAGCTTTGATGAAGCGAGCTGGCACACTGAAGAGGCCTGCAGGACAAGGAACTGAGGGTGGCCTTTGGTGAACAGCCAGGAAAGAGAGAAAGCCCTCAGTCCAACAGTCCTCAATGAACTGAATCTTGCCAATAACCACACTAGTGAGCTCGGAAGCACGTTCTTCCCCAGCCTCCAGACGGGACCCCACCTCAGCAGACATCTCGATTACAGCTTTGTAAGGCCCCCAACAGAAGACCCAGCTAAGCTGTGCCTGGATTCCTGATCCACAAAACCTGTGAGATAATAGGTGTGTGTTGTTTTAAACTTCTTAGCCTGGGACAATTTGTTAGGCAGCAATAAATCACTAATACACAGGCCTCACAGAAAGGCCAAATAGAACCAATTGGCTTGCCGTACGTAGCCAACAGTTCAAGACCCACAGATGAAAAGGATGCTGGTTTTCAAAGTGACAGATACCACAACTCCCCCACTGTATCACACCCAGGGAATGGGCAAAGACAATACAGTGAACACATTGCCTCCTGGGCCTAATACCTTCGCTTAACTTTTGTGTCAAAAGTGTAAAACAGAAAAGGGTATAACCACTAGGCAGAAAAACAGTGAACTCACACACAGATGTAGTGGATTAATATACATGAACAAAGAACGAGTACATGTTGAGTAACAGAAATTTTAGAAATCACTTGATTTAACCAGGCTGAACTTAGAAGAGAGAATTCCAACTGAAATTGAGGTTTCAAACTAGGGGATGTCTGAGTCATCCCCTTGGGAATTCTTCTGGTATCCTGCTTGCTAAGGCTAGCTCCGTTGGGCTTAGCTTCATCATCAGGGAATGGTCCTTTGTATTAGAAAGTCTCCAGCTTTTACAGAGCTTTTATTTTGTAATAAATGAAGAGTCAGGACTCAAACTCAAAAAAATTCTGGCCCAATTACATTTAGTAATATGAGAAATTACGTTATTTCTCTTGGCTTTAGAAATTAGTCAAAGCTCACTTGGAATTTTAAAAATTCCCCATTTTTGTTTGATTTTGCTTCCCTCTTCATTTACAGATTGGCCTTTGTGTTCAATACCAGTTCCTTTGTATAAATATTAAAAGTGACAATTTATGTTTGACGATTTCCATACTAGTGGGCAGCCACAGCTTTAAACTTTATTAACCAAATGCACAAATGTATAACCTTCTGTTCTGCAGCTGACACCTATTCAATATACTAAGTTATGCCCCATCAGCACTATTTCTTTGTAATGAGACACAGTCTTTGGAGTTAAGTAGCCCTGAACTTGAATTCTAGCCAATTCACTTACTAACCAAGTGGCCTTCATCTCCCTTACCCTCAGTTTTATAATCTGTAAATGGGGATAAATATAAAGTCCTTGAGAAAAAGGTTTCCATATGAATTAAATGACATAATGTAAGTAAAATGTTGATATTATGCTTGGCATATAATAAGTAGCTATTACTTTATTTTAAAGATTTTCTCCTTGTCTTTGGTTTTCTGTAGTTTGAAAGTAATATAGCTAGGTAGAAAGTATTTTGGTATTTATCCTGCTTTGTGTTCTATGAACTTCCTGGATTTCTGGTTTGATTTTTGTAATTAATTTTGTAAAATTCTCAACCACTATTACTTCAATTAATTTTTCTGTCCTTTTCTCTTTCTCTTCTTCTTCTGGTATTCTCATTGTGTGTACAGTAAACATTTTGTAATTGTATTACTGTCCTTGGATATTACATTTCTTTTTTTGCATTCCTTTTTCTCTTTGCATTTCAGTTTGGGAAAGTTTCTTAATGGCCTAATTTTCTGTTCACCAATTCTTTTCTTGGCCATGCCCAGTCTACTAATGAGGCTATCAAAGGCATTCTTTATTTGTGTTATGGCATTTTTGATTTCTAGCATTTCCTTTTGAATCTTTCTCAAAGTTTCCATTTCTCTTCTTATGTTACCCATCTGTTCTTGCATGTTGTCCACTTTTTCCATTAGAGCTATTGGCATATTAATCATAGTTATTTTAAATTCCTGGTCTAATAATTCCAAAATCTCTACCATATCGGAGTCTGGTTCTGATGCTTGCTTTGTCTCTTCAGATTGTGGTTTTTCTTGCATTTTAGAATGCTTGGTTGGTAATTTTTTTGTTGAAATTGGGACATGCTGTATTGAATAAGAGGAACTAAGATATAACTTTTATGTTGATCTACCTAGGAGTTAGGCTGTGTTTGGTATTTGTTGTAGCTGTTAGTGTTGTAACAGGGTGCAGCCAAGAGGGGAGCCCCAAATAGGGATTTGTAACAGGGTCCAGAACAGCTTGGGGATCATTGGCTCCACACCACAGGGCCACACCTGCCCAGAATGCGGGCAGCTGTAGCCAATTGTGGGAGGAGCCGGAAATGGGGCTGCAGAGGAAGACTGGCGCTGGGATTTAAATGGAGGCATGGGAGCCATTGGGTGTCTCTCTTTTTGGGACCACGTGGCTTTGGTGTCTTATTGGAACTGTGCGGCTTGGGTGAGGGTCAGGACCACGAGGCTTTGGAAGTGCTCCCTTTTGCCACGTGGAGGGTGCTGGGAGGACTGTGTGCATTTGTGGGGAACTTTAGTTTGTGTTATTTCGAATGAATAATAAATTCCTTCCCTTTTCACTGAATCTCTGGCATTGAGAGATGTCTTTCCTTTGGCGGCAGACATAACGAACCTGGGGGGTTCCTTTTGGGGTAATAGTATATTGCCCTTTGACGCCCCCCTTGTTGCTCTGTAACAGTGGCAGAGGCTTCAATTTCCTCAATATCCTTGTTTTGTTTTTCCTTCCTATTGTCTTTGTGTTTCCTTAGAAACTCCTTCTTAAATAGAGTCTGAGTATTGCCGTTATTTTACTTGTTATCTATTGTCATTATACAGAAGCCCTAGTAATATGGAGTGTGGCGGGGGAGGGCAACATTCTATGATCCTATGACTAGTTCTTAATTTTTTAGTGTGTCTGTTCCCCTGGGCTTTAATCTTCACAAGTGCATTTCAGCCTTTATTTTTCCCTTTAGGTGACACTGGAAGGCTAGCGAGGGCTGGAGTTAGGTAATTTCCCTTCTCCCAAGTCAGATACGGCTCTGGTAAATTTCCCCCCTCTCCCTGTGAAGGATGCTCTGGGTTTATTTCAAACTAGTCATTTTTACCTTGGGCTTATTTCAAAATGATTTCTTTTGTATTTCAAAATGGTTACTTCCCCCTCACCTTGCCAAAGCACAAGGGTATTTTTCTCTGATTTTCACCAGGAGAACTTGGTGTGGAATCCTAGAGGTGAGACCCACAAAAGTCTGGGGCCCCCTCATAGACTGAGCCCCCAGAAGTTTTAAACTTTCAAGAGAGGCCATATGCAGCCAGTAGCAATTCACTGAAGTTAGGGTTTAAGTGTTACTACCAGCTGGTGGGTCCAGTGGCTCTGCTTCAGGTCAACGTATCTTTAGTCTAAGGATTTGCCTGTCTTTCTGCTTTCGGTGATGGAAATTTGTCCTGTGAATTCAAATTGTCTGAGGGAGATAAGCAAAGTCATTGATTTTCAGTTTGTTTAGCTTTTTTCTTGTTGGGAGGGCAGAAGTGATGATTTCAAGCCCTCTACATGTTTGAATGGAAACCAAATGTTTCTGATATTTTAAATATTTTAAATTTATGAACAAGTTACACTTTTCTCAACTAGCGAGATCTATAAATCTAGGATCTAGAACTCTAATTGTCTAAATGTTTCTATCATGGTATTCAAGTTTTTCATATTATCAACCATAATAGATCTTATTATATGAAGCAAATCAGAAGTAGGCAAATAACGCTCCTTTTTGGTAAGTACAAATGTTACTGCAGTTAATTTTGAAAGTATTCTTTTCAAGTGATGTAATAGTCAATTAATTACTAAGTTTCAAGTGAGGAGTAGTAAAATAAAGAAAATGTGGACAATTTAATAATTTTTTATAAAGCTAAACTTATTTAATATAATGACTACTCTTCTAAAGTTACATCCTACTTATGTTTTTTGATGGTAAAATGTCCATTTGTTTGCCATTTTGTGTGTAAGAGGGTTATTTTTTTTTGGTTATATCATTAGTGGCAAAATGTAAAGTCGGAATTCATACTAGTCCCTTGCCATTAAAAAAAAATCATATTGGTTCTTGAAATTTAAAGATCTGGGAAGCAATGCATAAGAAATGTCAGGACAAATCAATGTAAAATATTACAGACAGTTGAAGTACAGTAAGGGCTGGAGTACTGAGTGGATTAAGCCAAAAGTGGTCATTAGTGACATGATTTTGGGGACAGTTCTGTCAGAGCAATGAGGATGGGCGGCAGGCTACAGAGTGGACAGACAATTCTCATTTATCTCTCGGCAACTAAACTTGAGTGGCCACACAAGTTTAAAGTATATATTGGCTCATTACATACATGTTGTTGCATTCTGCTGGTGATTAGGTTGCCATATCTTTAAGACACATGGAGAACATAAAGAAATGAAGTAATTTAAGCCATAGCTCCAAAGCCAAAGAGACTGACAAACTCCAAATGTAATCATTTGACTCAATCAAAAAAATCATTCATCAGCTTTTTTACACTCCCCCTTTGATCATGACAGCATCCTCCCAGATTAGAAACTAGATGAACATTAGCACCCTAAAACACTGTTCTGTAAGCACCTCTATGAAGGATCAAGGTAATGATCAGAGATGCATGTCCCTATCAGCACTGGGGTCATTGCAGTCCTGCTCTGCCTGGCCCATAGTGGGGAGGACACCTGAGACTGGATTTATGTCCTTCCGGAGTGCGTGGCATGGAATACAGCCATCCCGGCCACCAGCCTGGCTTGCCGAAGGAAAAGTTGTGTGGGAAGCACGTCCCAGTCCCCAGTGAACCAGTGTGGACAATTAATTGCAAGCCAGGCCACTTAGAATTGAACGCCTGTTTACAATGACCTGGCAAGGAAGTCCCCCTGTGCGTGTCCCTTTAGACTCTGTGATATCAGTGAGAAGGTTGTCCTTATAACCTGAAGGCCTGCAAACATTTTAAAACCTGAATTGGCCTATTCCTGGAGACTGGTGATGAACCTACTGGGATAACATCAATCTGCAGGTTTCTCCCAGCACTAAAGATATATTTCATCCTATAATTGAAAAACAGATTTGATTTATATTCCATTGTGTCAGAGCCTACACTTAGGTCTCTCAGTGGAGAGGTCTGGGCAACAGGGAGATGGTCTAGTTTCGAAAAAAGATACTTCATAGCCACCTGTGAAGAATCCTGAGAAAATGGAGCCAGAGTCATGTTTGAAAAAGGATTCTGATGCCTCTTTGTAGATTCTGGAGTTAGATGGGAGGACGTGAGGCACGGACAGCCCAGACCAGGGGCCTACCACCCTGGACTAGCATTTGCTAAGTCCCGCTACGTGTCAGGCATTTGACATACAGGTTCATTACATCCCCTCAACAGCCCGGAGACTGGGTATCACTATCTCTACTGTAAAAAAAAGAGTAAATAAAGTGCAGAAAGATGGGTGACATAGCTGGCAAATAAATGACTGAACGGTGACTTGAACTTGAACCCAAGTCTGTCTCGCTTTGAGAGTACATCCTTTGCTGTGCTCCACAAGAAACCCTGCTCTCTCCCTCGAAACAGATAGATGTCTGGCTTCTTACTGGCTGAGTATGTAAAGATGTGATGTTTCTGCTAGAACAGCAGAAGACATAAGCAAAATAACCCAAGATTATAGTGTATTGACTCAGGCAGTGACACTTAGGACACTTTTTTGTCAGTTTATGTTGTGAACGTTTAGCATTTTTTTTTTTTTAAATCAGGCAATACCTAGAAACCACATGTCTGTTGTCAGGGCTATGCTCACAGACTAGCAAATCCCGGGCAATTATCCCTCTCGTGCAGAGGTAGACAAACTTCCCCTGTAAAGGGTCAGATAGTTGATGTTTCAGGTTTTTCGAGTCAGACGGTCTCTGTCACAACTACTCAGCTGTGCAGTTGCAGCCCCAAAGCTGCCAGGGACAATACAGAAAGGAATGAGTATGGCTGTGTGCCAGTAAAACTACCTATGGAGACAAGTTTAAATTGCATATACTTTTCACTTGTCACAAAATATTACTCTTATTTTGGATTTTTTTTCAAATTAAAAAAATGTAAAAATCATCCTTAAGCTCCTGGCTGTACCAAAGCAGATGGCGAACTGGATTCGGCTCATGGGCCAATGTTTCCCAATCCTTGCCGTAGAGGATCATACTTTATCTTCTTTTTTCATACATGCCCAAGAGTTTAATTTCAGAAAGTTTAGAAAAGTTGAGAAGATCCACTGATAGATAATTAATAAAAACTACTGAGTATAATGACATTTTAGATTGTATTAATACCAGTTTTTGGTTACCAGGGTGGCTCATAAAAGAAACACAGTTCTATATTTCTTTAAAAAATGTTTTTTAAAAATTGTTGTTCAAGTACAGTTGTCTCCAGTTTCCCCCCACTACCCTCCCCTGCCTCACCCACCCCCACCTCCTACCCTCAATCCTACCTGCCCTTGGCCTTGTCCATGGGTCCTGTATACATGTCCCTTGATGACTCTTTCCCTTCTTTCCCCTGTTACCCCTTCTCCCCTCTGGTTACTGTCAGTTTGTTCTTTATTTCAATGTCTCTGGTTACATTTTGCTTGCTTGCTGTTTTGTTGATTAGGTTCCACTTATAGGTGAGATGAACCGAAGGATCAAAAATCTGTGGTACATTTACACAATGGAATACTATGCAACAGAAAGAAAGAAGGAACTCCTACCCTTCACAATAGCATTTTAAAAAAGATGGAACTGGAGAGTGTTATGCTAAGTGAAATAAAAAACTTTTTCATTGAAATTTTCATTGCAGTAATTGTAGATTCACATGCAGTTGTAAGAAATAACACAAAGAAATCTCTTGTACCCTTTGCCCAATTTCCCTCTATGGTTATAGTTGCAAAACTATAGTATAATATCACAAGCAATATATAGACATTGATATAATCTACTGAGCTATTTCATATTTCCCCAATTTTACTTATACTGGTGTGTGTACGTGTATTTAGATCTACACAATTTTGTCACATGTGCAGTTTTGTCTATCTACCACCAGAATAAAGATACAAAGAGTTCATTACCACTAGGATTCCTTGAGTTACCTTTTATAACTCCATCTACCTCCCTCCTTTCCCCCATCCCTGATCCTGGCAACCACTAGCCTGCTTTTTTATTTTTTAAATGTTATGATTTCAAGAATTTGATATAAATGGAATCTCATAGTATATATTCTTTTGGGACTGGCTTGTTTGACTCAGAATAATTCCCTGGAGAGTCATCCAAGTTGTTGAATATTTTCAGTAGTGTATTCCTTTTTATTGCTATGTAGTGGACCATGGTATAGATGTACCACAGCTTGCTTAACCCTATACATGTTGAAGGACATTTAGGTTCTCTTTAGGTTCAGGTTAACATGAATAAAGTTTCTATAATATTTATGTATAGGTATTTGTGAATGTTTCATTTCTCTGGGCTAAGTGTCTGAGTGCAGTTTCTAGGCTATATGGTAATCTCATACTTACAATTTTTAAAAATTCCCTTTGCACATATGAGGTCTGTCTGCAAAAAGTCCAGCCATTGTTAATGTAATGAGAATGGTTTATGCAACATCAATGTAACCTGGCAGCCAAGGAAGGTGGACTGGAATGCACATGCATGAACAATGACGACTTCACTGTACCAGTCAGTGGGGGTGGTAGATGCCATTGAGTGAGCATGTGCACTATGTGGTCATCACATTCAAAACGATTGAGCAGGTAGAGCAAAGAATCTGCATCTAATTTTGCGTGAAGCTTGAACATTCCTCCGTGGAAACTATTCAGATGATTTGGACTATGGGCAATAGGTAATGGGCAGCTTCATTACGACAACATGCCCACTCATGCATCATGTCTCATGTAGAGTTTCTTGGCAAAACATCAAATCACCCAGGTGACTCAGCCCCCCTACAGCCCAAAGTTGGCACCCTGCAACTTCTGGCTTTTCCCAAAACTAAAATCAGCTTTCAAAGGGAAGAGATTTCAGACTGTCAATGAGATTCAGGAAAAGAGGATAGGGCAGCTGATGGAGATTGGGAGAACTGTGTGAGGTCCCAAGGTGCTTACATTGAAGGGAACTGAGGCATCATTGTCCTACGCACAATGTTTCTTGTATCTTCTTCAATAAATGTCTCTATTTTTCATATTATGAGGCTCGATACCTTATGGACAGACCTGATATTTCAAACTAAGTAATTTTAACATTATCACAAAAACACCTGATGACAAATGATGCCATGGTAAAAGCCCTTTAAAATTTCCCTGCCATCACACATTCTCATTTTATAGGCCGGGAACTAGAGACAAGGGACCCTAACTGACTCCAAAGGGTCACGAGTTACAGAACAGTTAGTGAGGACTGAGCCAGGACAAGAAATCACTTCTTCTGTGTCACCATTTAATCCTTTCATCCTATCACACTGCACCAGTAAAATTACAGATGGAGCCAGCCAAAGACAGGGTGTTTCTCATCACAGAAGAAGGGACATGATTTACTTGACTCTCAGGGACGTTGTAAACTCACATCCAACCATCTGTCCTTGCCATATCTCCCTTCCATGGGGTCTTGTGTGGCTTCTCCACTCATAACTTGAAACTGCCTTATGGCATGGGCAAATGATTAGGGACAGCAAAGTGAGAACAGGAAAACAGTGTTTAGTAATTGTCCCAGATGTGTATGGGAACTGGAAACTCCAAAGCTCTGTGGCTAGAGCAAACAAGCCCTTTTCATCAGGCCCCTGGGGGTCATGTAGTTGACTCTACTGACTAGGGAGAATTGAACCAGTTTTGGTAACTTCCAGTTCCTCAAATCTAAAGTCTTACCAGACGAGGTCTGAGGTCCTGAACAGTCCAAAGAAGAACTTATTGCACTTCTATACTAGACTGGGCAGTTGCTTTTTTCCCCTCCACTGGCAATGGCTGTAGTGCAGATTTCCTGGCACCTTTTACTCTCTGCTTGGAATCTCAGAGGCACTGCAATGGTGCAGAGGTATCTTAAACCGGTTCTACTCAAGAAAGGGTCTTAGGACCAGCAGTGTCGGCATCACCTGCAAACTTGTTAGCGTTGCAGACTCTTGGGCCTGAGACTGGGAGGATGAGAATTTGTGCAGGTGGGGTCCAGCCATGTGCTTCTTCACTATCTCTTATCTGGAGATTCTGAAAGTCACTCAAGTTGGGGCAATGTCCTCAACCACTTCAGAACTATTTCAAGAAGATAATGGAAATGTAAACCATAGTGTGCAAATAAGTTAAATAAGAACAGCCAAGGAAACCATTTCAGTCCTTTTCTGTCAATTACACAGTCTTTATGAGGTCAATATTGATATAAGCATAAGCCAGAGTTGTTATTTCTGACATTCAACAGATCATAGCTTTCTTCACACTTGCTATATTTAAGTTATGTTTCTAATGAAAATGTTGAGTTTGTGCTTCTACTTAGCACCTATTTAAAATTCTTTATCAAACTGTAATTTCCTTGAGGGCAGGAGACGTGCGTCTCCATAGGCTAATAAATAGGTACCTAATAAATAGTGACTGCACAAATGAATAGTTCATGTTTTATATTATAGTTGTTTTGTCCTCTGTTAAACGGTGCGTGTTAAGGTTGTACAAGATGCTGAATTCTTGACACTATTCTGACTATCCCTAAGTCTCCAGCAGATTACCCTGAACACAATAGGTTTATAAAAGTTGTTAAATGAACAGTGAACAGTAACAAGCAACTAAATTCCATCCTTGGTGCTACTGCAGAGACTCCACATAATTTTACTACAAACATTATTTCCAAGTGCATGTGGGAAAAACTAATTTCATATGTGCCTCTTTGAATACTGTTGAACGAACACCATTACCTACAAAATGGAACCGGGGACGCATGTCTGGGGGAGGCTGTGGATAAACAAAGGTACCTGCGACAGAGGTACCTTCTTTCAGAAGGTGCCTCAAGGAACAATAAAGGAGAAAGGACGTAATGGATATCCAGCCAGGTCAGCTAGCAGGCCCATGCTTCTGTTTCTAGCATAGTTTTTCTAGTTAAAAAACTGAATGACAGTCTCACCAGATTATGCAAATTGTGGCATTGAGGTAGGGCTGTCTCCAACCCTTTGATATTGAGCTGTCAGGTTTTCCTGCCCTGTTGCTTATTTTGTAGGATTTAGAGAACTGACACTTTCACACAAAGGTGTTATGACAAATAAGCCCTCTTGAAAGATCAGGTGTGTGCAGGAAAAAAAGTATCTTTACTCAAGGCTCTAAGGTAATTTAGCAAGGAAGATCATCTGTGCTCTTTCATTTTCATATAGCTTGTTCGAAGGATGAGAAATCTTCAGTGTTGTCCTCAGCGGTCTTTGTTATAAAACACTACAGAGGACTAGTTTTGTAATCTACCTCTCTGTAAGACAGGCAAATAAATCATTCATCTGTGCCTTGAAATCTGACAGGATAAAAAGTAACATTAAGTATTTATGGTAAGCAGACTTCAGCAGTGAAGTATTTGCAAAACTTACAATTATTAATAATCTTAGGATGACTTCAACAGAGTTTTCTTTTCCATCCAAAGAACATTTTTTTGAGAGTGACCAGAAGAAGAAATGGCGACAGATACTCGTTTTGTTCATGCAATGTTTCTGCCATTTTTGCATATTTCTAGAAATAGAATTTTGTTGTTGATTAGGGTTTCTGTCCTCTTGAAATGTGTCTTCAGGATATGTATATTTTTAAAAGGCTAACATGTTTCCGATCCAGGAGGAAATACAAAACCAGTCTGGCTAAAACACCATCTTCCAAACAAATTTTAACTTTGTATTTAATTTGTTCAAGCATTTCACAGAGAATATGTCTCTAGGCAAAATTCTTAAAAGCTAGTTTTGAGCCAGCGTGGTTACAATGGTTGCTTGCTTGCAATCACTGAATATGTTAGTAGCATTCGTTCAAGTTTATTTGAGCAATGTTTTACATGTGAAACTTTAAGCTGATCTGGTCTCAGAAAGATTCTTTTAAGGTATAAAGCTGTCCATTGTGAACTGAATGGACGGGGTGTTAGGGAATGAATGTCCACCTTCAACTCTGGCAGCTCACTGTCTCGACATGCTATCAATCCTTTTCATTAGCTACATTAACAAAGAGATCCTAAGTCCTGCCTAAGTCCCCAGACATCTGAAGAAACTCTATAAACAATTCTGAGTGATTCTGAGTCAAAGCAGTATTACCCAACAATTTCGAAAGCTCCTCAGTGGGTACCCTCTTCCTCAAAGGCAGTGCGTTTCATATGATTTGTCCTTCTGAGTGGCAGTTCCACAGCTCACATGTTTATGAAATGTTAGGCCATCACTCTCAAGGAACTTAGTGGGGGTGATACTGGCCAGCATGTATTGAGCACCTACTCTGTGCAGACTACTGTACATACATCTTCTAATTTAGTCTTTTTTGTTTAAGATTTTATTCATTTATTTTTAGAGAGGGAAGGGAGGGAGATAGAGAGAGAGAGAGAGAGAAACATCAATGTGTGGTTGCTGGGGGCTGTGGCCTGCAACCCAGGCATGTGCCCTGACTGGGAATCGAACCTGCGACACTTTGGTTCACAGCCCGAGTTCAATCCACTGAGCTCCGCCAGCCAGGGATAATTTAGTCTTAACAAATGACTCTGGCAGGCAGGTGGTAAGAGAAATCAAGGTTAGGCAGTTAAGTGTTACGAGCAGGAAGTCCAGCTATCAAGGGGCATGACACAGATTCTAATTGAGGTCTGCTCAAGCGTTGGTTCGCCCAACAATTATGCCTTTTGCACCTCCTTACAAGTCATTAAATGGCTAGTGATGGTGGCTGTAGAGAATTGAGGGCTGTGAAATCAAAGGGAGTTCTTCTTTTCTACATCACTCCTTAAATGGATGGGAAGCAACACATACATATTATTAGTTTTATTTGGTTTATTTCTGAGGGAGACAATATGCATCATATTAGCATATGTTGTATGTCTGAGACAGAGAGAGAGAGAGAGAGAGCGAGAATATAGTCATATTGAAAGAGTTCCAAGATACTCGAGTCTTTTTAATTAATTAAATGAAATAAATTTGAACTGTAACTTATCTCCCTGACACACATCCTTCCATTTGTGACATTAGAACACTATATTCTTTTTTCTTAAAAACTACATTGTACTTGTTACTCCATGCCATGGTCTCAAATTTCTCCGCCCCCTTCTCTTTCTCCTCCCAGTCATGAGGCAGTGGGTGTGCTTTTCCCCACCCCTCACTGCTTCCCTTTGGTGCAGGCTCATTTCCTTCCTTCCACTTTCTTCAATTGAGAGTAAGAAACAAATAGATGGAAAGAAATCATTATAACCTAACATTTCCACGTTTGTTCTGTCTGGTTTCTCCAAGTTCTCCTTAGTCCTTGTCTTACTTCCTTGGCAAATCTAAGGAACTCTCATAATCCTCGAATTATCATCTTCCGATATTCTTCCCTTGGGGATTCCATGGGAGCCACCTGCCTGCATGCGATCATGGGATCTGAGTAGGAGCCATACTTTATGGAATATCACGTGAGTACCCTTCCAGATGGCCTATTTCGTCACTCTACAAGGGCAAGGGCACAGTATGTATAGCTCCGTCTTCCCTAGCCTTTCTGATCAGTGGGCTAAGAGTCATTCTACGATTCATTATGCCACTTGCCCATCTTTGCTCATAGCCAGGACCATAACTGACAGGTTTTATTTTTCCTACAGATGGAGCCTTCGTTTCGTGGCTCTCATGTTCTTGAGCAGTCCCATGGGTTTCACACCCTTAACTGCCAGGAAAGGAAGATAAAGTTGCCCACCAAGACACTCTGGAATGCAGTCAGTGCCTTGGAATGGAAGGAATGATCCTTGTTGTCCTGGGCGTATCTTTCATGGGCACGCCTGGAGGGCAAATAGGTCACACTTGCCAGGGTAAGATAAATATGCAGGGAAGGAACGAGACAATTCCCAAGAGCTACGACCAGTGCGCAGTGGTCCAGCTGATCCACTCTCCCATACTTAGTAAATGGAAATGAGTTTCTTTTGACATAATGTGCTAACTAACACGCAGCTACACTGCACACAGCCCCGAAGACGACAAATTCCGCAGCAGGCCGGGGTACTTTAGTCACCGTGTCATCCTTGCAAAAGGTCACAAAAGTAGAAAATACGATCTTGATCATTTTTGTGTACCTCAAGGGCCAATTATCTATTAAACAATTGTAAAGGCTGATTGTTTCAAGGAAACACTAAAAGAGTCTTTAAAAATAGCCAGTTGATTCCAGTGATTTACGTCATAAAGAAACAGACCATTTTAAGTAACACATGGGCAATAAAAGCAAGCAGATGTTTGCATTCTAACCAGGGCACTAATGGAGGTGCTATGGCACTGTATCAAAGTCACGTTTGCCATCTTCAGAATTGCCCACTGGAGTTTTAAATGCAGCTGCGTAACTTTGAATCAACAACTGGTGAGTGCTCCTTGACCACTCTCTGTCGAATTCCCGGCTACAGGTACGATTTAATAATTCGCTGTTAACATGCTGTGTCACACTCGTTTCCTGAAATGGGCCTTGAAACGTGTGATTGACTATAAGATTTGAAATCGCCATAAAAAAAATTCCTCGGGTTGCTGAATTACAAACATAAGTTATTATGAGCAAAATCACAGTAAAAATAAATGAGCAAGTCCAAACCCACAAGAGACCGGATTTGGAATTTCATGAGCAGGCTCTAAGCCTGCTAGTTACTGAGTCAAGCCCTGCGAACTTGGGGAAAGCTTGACAGTGGAAATGGATTCATATGCAATAACCCTTCCCTCCCTCTGCTCTTCAGAAATCCAAAGCGTTTAATAAATATTAAGCCAGGTACTGCTGGCCAAATAAAGGACTCCTGGGAGTCTGGAAGGCATTTGGGGGATTAACTCTTTCAGCCAGCAAGCTATCCCAGGGCACCGCTGCCCTAGAATCATCACTTATTCAATCAGAAATAGTCAACCTCCTCTGGAGCAACCACGTAGCTTAGAAGCCCATGATTCCTGCTGTACACGCCTTTTCCGGTAGGGACGTTTAAAAAGCAAATTGCGCTCACACTGCAATTGCAGATATAACTCATTACAGGTTAGACAAGCTCCACCGCCTGCAGGGCCAGTCTCCCCGTCCCTGGAGTAACCCCCATGAGGGCATCATTACGCACCCATTCTCTGCTCTGCTAGGCTGCCAGTCTGCTCCTGTGGGCTCATGGCGCAGCCCTCTCCTCATTCGTGCTCTCTCCCACTTACTCACCTTCATTGCGATGCTGTCTAACCCTCCGTTCATCAAGACCCCTAGAGAACAAGGTCTTCGCAGCCATTCATAGTGACCGCTGTTGTACCGTTTCATACTTCTTGATTTTTTAATATCACCTCCTCATTTCTTACTTTCTTCTATATTTCCTTTTTTTTTTTTTTTTTTTTTTGCTTACTTGCTTTAGCTGTGCAAACATTTCCCCTGAAGTTGTATTCTCATCCTTTGTTTTGTTCGTATTCTCTCTTTCTCCGGCTCTCTTCCCCTCCCTCCCTCCCTCCCCCTCCCTCCCTCCCTCCCCCTCCCTCTTTCTGACCCTCTCCCTCCCTCCATCTGCTCCTCCCTCTCTGAAGTCTCCAGGATTTTCTAGCAATTTATGGTTTTCCCCTTCTTTCCTTGATCCCGTATTCCTCCACTTGATTGTCAGCCTGACTTTTGTTTGGATATGGAGTATGGGCTTGGCTGGGGAGGGGTGAGTAAATTTTTGAGGCTTGGGGACCTCTCTTCTTTTTAATGTCTTCTGCTCTCTCTTCTTTTTCCTTCCTGTTTTTTCTTCCTTTCTCCCTTACCTTTTTGGACTTTCACTTTTTTCTAAATCATTCTACTTGGTCTTAATAAATTGTGACATTTTCTTTTCTTATATCTTTTATCATTCAGATAAGAAATCGGTAAACAATAGCTGTAGCTTATTGTCTTTAATACAGAGATACTTTCAAATGGGCACACGCATTTCTGTATCTGTAATATGCACAGACATGTACATAGATACATATAGTGTTGCTTCATCATTGATACTGACTCTAGTCAACAAGAGCTAGATGCAATAATACATGGGGATATTCTACTAGAGCTATATAAGCCCTGAAAGGTCTAGAAAACAGAAATTAACATTAATTTTCTAAAAAGATTTTATTTATTTATTTTTAGAGAGGGAAGGGAGGGAGATAGAGAGAGAGAAACATCCATGTGCGGTTGCTGGGGGCCGTGGCCTGCAACCCAGGCATGTGCCCTGACTGGGAATCGAACCTGCGACACTTTGGTTCGCAGCCCGTGCTCAAATTAAAATTAATTTTATGACAAAAATCAATACATTTTGGCATACGAAAGCATATACATTTCAGTGGAATCACTAGTATTAAATATTGAGAGCTCAAATTAACTTTCAAATTCCTGATCGGCCAGCAATAAATTACATACAACACACACACACATACACACACCACTGTTATTTACTCCACAGAAGGCAAGCCATTTACAAATAAACTTTTGTATAATCTAAAACTCATATATTGACTCATACTACCAAAATACAGCCTCGAGTAAGCAGAGAAACAAATAAACCAAATGGACAAGTATATATAAAATAAGCTGTTTGGGCGATAACACTGGGACATATTTTATTAACTAATTTAGGACCTACAGTCTGTTGTCAGAGGCCTTCCTCCTGCCTGATTTCAGTCTCTCCGAACTAGGTAAACAGACCAGAAGGCCGGATGGTGTGTGAAGCTCACATCTTTATCTGTGCAAGAGCTTTATCGGGGGGCCTGGCAACAGAAGTTCTCACCCTTTTTCATTCATTGTAACATCTGATGTGTTTTTGCTGCGATCTTGACCCTGGATCATTCTCCCGGGTTCCTTTATTATCTCTGAGCTATGGGCAAACGACTTAATGGCTGGTAATTCCATTCACGGGCAAGTGAGCTCCTTCCCTGGCACGACACTGTCTAGCTTTGGCTTCCTCATATTGCACTGTGATTCCTAAAACATCCCGAGTTGGAGCAACTGCTAATTGCACATGCTAATTAGAAGTTTCAATGGAATGCTCCCGCTTTGAAGCTAGCAAAACTAAAGCCAAATCGGTCTTTATGAAGTGAAGTGGCAGCCCCTCTGGGAGATACAATTCAGATGAACAATTGCCCTTTTAAACTGCCCTTATATCTTGAAATGCATTTGCGCCCAAACGGACCATGCACAGAGAAATTATGAAAGCAGGGGAAGGTAGTGGAAAGAGGAAGCTCTTAAAAAACGTGCCTAAGACTTCTCTTTCAGGTAACAGCTTCCATTCCACTTTGCCAATCCTCCTCCACACCCAAATCCCATTCAGGGTGCACACGCTAGAATCTCAAACATCCAGATGGAGAAGCAAGTGCACAGCCTAGTTATCTGACAGTTCACACAAACGTTTCACAGTCTTGCATCCGGACATTACACCAGTGAAGTGACAACATGGAATGCCTCCCACTGTCTCCCACACGTTTTTCTGTATGAAGATAAGTATTTCTTGCATGGAAAAACAACCAAAGGAGGTTCTGATGAAAAACTTAATATTGTTGATAATTCAGTGAGCGATAAAGGGGACTCTGAAATTAAGACACTTTAATAGTGCGTGTCAAAAACAAAGAAAACGAAGTAGAAGAAGGCAACGGGAGGCTTTTGATAGTGACCTGGACCCCACAGTGTCAGAGCCCCTGCAGACAGGGAAGCTAATACCTGCATTCCACAGGCTTTAAGCCCCTGCTCCCCTCCGCCCGCCTAGGCCAGCTTTTCCCTAACCCTATGCGGTGTTCACTGCTTCACCGCCCCCTTTAATGACAGAATATTTGGAAGGCAGAAAGGAATTTGCTGAGGTCACTCGAGGGCAGTGGTATCACACGTCATATAAAATTCTCGCTAAATCGATGCTAGAAAAATAGACTGGTAAATCCTTCACCCAAAGCCTACAGGGAGTGTGAAGTTAATCAAGTGTGCTCATCTGTTAGTGCAAACTCTCAGGTTACATTTTCCTAAATCCCGTAGTCCTCTTACAAGTGATAAGGGATCTCAGCTGAGAAAAGCAATGTAGCCCGTTCCTGCCTGGGAATCCTTAATCCAGGGTGAGGGAGAGGAGGAGAGGAGGTTGGAATGAAACAGAAGGAATTCACCAGACAACTAAAGTTAATAGCTGCCCTGGTCATTATCAAGGAGGAGAAAACTCCACTTCGGTAAACTTACAGAGTGTTGAGATCTCCGCTGTCAAGACTCTCACGCACCACCCCACACCCCAGGAAGTTAGCGAAAGCAGCTATTCCTCTCCCAGGCTTCGTTGCTGGTGGGTTTGTGGAATAATAATAACAACTTGTGTGTGTAGGACCTTTAACCATATATGCGGTTAGTTTGACTGGCTGAACACCCGTTTCAGGTGGATGTTTATTGTCTCATTTTTAAAGATGGAAAACTGAGAGTCAGAGAAACGTAGCATCACGCAGCTAGTAAAGGAGCGACCTAGGACTTGAAGCCACACCAAGACTTTCAGGCTCAAAATTGGTGCATTTTCCATTCCATCAGGCTACAAAGAATGCCTCTCCTAACTCCCAGACCAGGTCTCCTTTCATTGTTCCCTACATCATTAATCAGCACCGCTATCCCTCTGGTTAGGTGAATCACACTCCTGGGAGTCTGCCTTGACGCTTGCTGGTACCTCACCACTGCCCATGTCCCATTCATCACCTGCGCCTGTCTATTTCACGTCTGAAACATAATTGTAATCCATCCACTCCTCATCCCTACCGCCATGATATTACTACAAGCAAACATCATCTTTCCCTGGACTCCTCTCCTAGGCTCCTGTCTGGTTCACCCCTAAATAGATCAGACACCCCTCTGATCTGTTCTCCAGGTTGCTGTCAATGTCGCCTTTCCAAAAGACAAGTGCCGTTTCTTGTCGAAAACTCCGTAATACAGTCTTGCCATTTCCGATTCCTCCAAACATACTGACTCGCATTCTTGCATAGCTCTCATTTTAAGCATCTCTTTCTTGGGAAAGTTTTCTCTGATTTCCTCCCCTCCTCTCAACAATTAGCTACATCTCATGACTTACACATACTTATACTTTACACCTTTCATTCTGGGCACACGTTTACCCTTGTTTGCATGAGATTTCATCAATGTTTGTCTTCTACACTAGACTTCATATTTGAGTGCAGGTTTTACTTCAGCCTTGACATGTAGAGGGATGCCTGGTTCACAGCAGGAATGTGATAAATATTGCTGAGTGAATGTTGAGTTTATCCTCTTTGTTTTCCTATTTTCCTGTCCTCTCTCCATTCCTGTATCTTCATCCTTATTCCACCCCTTATCCCATGCTTCATAGGATTTTGTTTTCTTATGCAGTCTTAATTGAAAAGAAATCCATGCCAGAGCAGTGCATACGGCAGCTACAGGTGTCCCTGTCTATAGAGTCTTTAGTTTCTACTAGAATACTCCTGATACTTTCAAAGACAATGAAACCACTGTCTAATGCTGAGATTTTAGGCATCCTCTAAATGGGAGAGATACATTCTATTCCATGAGTTCTCAGGGGAGATTCTGTCCAATTTAATATAGCTGATCTTGAAAGATATCCTACGCTTGTTGCTCAGGCTGCAGTCATAGTATAATACATCTTGTCATTGCCTACCTGCTCTTCTCAGTCATGGAAATTTATATTGTTGTCACTTCATTGAGGTCTAGGCATTACGTGAAGCAAGCCCCGCCCATGAGGAAGAGCCTCTCAAAGACATGGGAAGGAGGAGCATTTTCCCCAGGCCAGAGAGAGGTCCTGTCAGGGCTCAGGTGGGAATGGAGGAAGGTTGTCTGGACAGATGCCTATTAGATCTGTGAGACGCACCAAACATGTGGTTCTTAATGAATGCGTGGATGCGCTAGACAGGTTAAAAATTAGGTCACTACCAAGTGTGACAACTTGGTGGCTATTTCTGGGGGTACAAATGGACAACTGCATTCCCATGTAGGCCAATGAAAGGCAGAAATACAGTTTTTGTTGTTACCTTTTTGGTAGAAACTCAGAGACAGTACAGAAACTCTTTTAAAAGTAATGCTGCAGTCTCATTTGTTTATTCTCTCCTTCATGTCCCTTATTCTAGGAGACGTATTGGTGAAAACATTGCTGTGTGGAATATCTGAGATTTTCCTGCCTATGTTCTCCTCTAGGATCTTTATGGTATCATGACTTATATTTAAGTCTTTCATGCATCTTGAATTTATTTTTGTATATGGTACAAGTTGGTGGTTGAGTTTCAATTTTTTGCATGTAGCTGTCCAGATCTCCCAACACCATTTGTTGAAGAGGCTATTTTTACTCCATTTTAAGCTTCTGACCCCTTTGTTGAATATTAACTGACCACAGAGACTTGGGATTTCATCAAAATAAAATGATTCTGCACAGCTAAAGAAAACATCAGCAAAATGAAAAGGGAACCAACTGTATGGGAGAATTTATTTGCCAGTGATATCTCAGACAAGGGTTTGAGCTCCAAAATATATAAAGAACTCACACAACTCCACTCCAGAAAGAAAAACAATCCAATTAAAAAATGGGCAAAGGACCTGAACAGACAATTCTCCAAGAAGGACATTCAGAGGGCCCAGAAACATGTGAAAGGATGCTCAGCATCACTAGCTATCAGAGAAATGCCAATTAAAACCACAATGAGATACCCCTTCACGCTGGTGAGAATGGCCATCATAAACAAATCAACAAACAATAAGTGCTGGTGAGGTTGTGGAGAAAAGGGGACCCTAGTGCACTGTTGGGAGGAATGCAGACAGATACAACAACTGTGGAAAATAATATGGAATTTCCTCAAAAATTAAAAATGGAACTGCCTTTTGACCCAACAATTCTACTACTGGGATTATACCCTAAAAATCCTGAAACACTAATTCAAACAAACCTATGCACCCCAATGTTCATAGTAGTACGATTTATAATAGCCAAGTATTGGAAGCAACCTAGGTGCCCACCAGTAAATGAATGGGTCAAAAAACTACAGTACATTTACACAATGGAATACTATGCAGCAGAAAGAAAGGGAGCTCCTACCCTTCTCGACAGTGTGGGTGGAACTGGAGACCATTATGCTAAGTGAAGTAAGCCAGGTGGTGAAAGACAAATACCATAGGATCTCACCTATAAGTGGAACCTAATCAACAAAACAAACAAGCAAGGAAAATACAACCAGAGACTTGGAAATAAAGAGCAAACTGACAGTAGCCAGAGGGGAGAAGGAGGGGGATAACGAGGGGAAGAAGGGGAAGGGTCGTCAAGGAACATGTATAAAAGATCCATGGACACAGCCAAAGGGGGGAAAGATGGAGGGTGAGAGGAAGGGTGGGTGGGATGGGGGAAAGTTGGGGTAAGAAAATGGAGACAACTGTATTTGAACAACAATAAAAAAATGGAAAAAGTAATGCTGTGTTTTGGCAAAAAGTATGGTGGCATGGTGTGGAAAAACACATGCATGAAACTCTAACTGAAAAGTAATTTAGAAAAGTTGAAGTTTTAAAAAGTTTATCTTACCTATAATGTCCATTTTCAGTATATAGAAGAGGAATATATGATTTTTAAAAATGGTCTAAATAATTCTAAAAGAATTTTCTCAATAAATATAGCATACAGTATTTAAATGCTAAGAAAACACTCTTATAGTCTAATTGGAAGAAATTTTTTTTTCTTAGTGTTGAATCTAACTTCACTTCACTGAAAATAAGTCAGGAATAGTCACTTGATCTACATTTTTTTAAAAAGGTTTATTTATTTATTTATTTTTAGAGAGGGAAGGGAGGGAGAAAGAGAGAGAGAGAGAGAAACATCAATGTGTGGTTGCTGAGAGCCGTGGCCTGCAACCCAGGCATGTGCCCTGACTGGGAATCGAACCTGTGATGCTTTGGTTCACAGCCCTTGCTCAATTCGCTGAGCTACGCCAGCCAGGGCGCTTGATCTACATTTTGATAAAGCCACTGCTCTGGACTAAACGGTGTCCTCCACTCTTCCTTTAACTTCCTATGTTGAAGCCCTAGCCTCCCAATGTGATGGTCCTTGGAGTTGGGGCCTTTGGGAGGTAATTAGGGTTAGTTGAGGTCATGAGGGAGGGGCCACCATGTTGGGATTAATACCCTTATTAAAAGAGGAACAGAGGGAGCTGGCTGACTCTCTACCATGTGCGGAAACAGTAAGAAGGTGGCTATCTGCCAGCCAGGCAGAGAGCTCTCACCAGACACTGAATATGTCCACAAGTTGATCTTGACCTCCACAGCATCCAGCACTGTGAGAAAAAAAATGTCTAGTATTTAAGCCACTCAGTCTATGGCATTTTGTCGTAGCAGCCTGAGCTGACTAGGACAGCTGCCCTGCCTCTTCATCACACCGACACCATATGCTGCGTACTTGCCTTAGCCAGAACTGACCTCTATCAGGGCACATCGGTCCTGCACAGCATACACTCGCTCCACATCATAGGAGCCACATCAAATTAAATGTTACATTCCACCGAGGTGTGGGATGTGGCAGGTTGGGGGGAGTAAGGCAGAAAGTGGGACCCGAGGGTAACCTTAGAAGACATAACATCTTTACATCTCAAGACCCCTGGAAAACTATTACTATGAACTGGAGCCAGAATGCTTTAAAGCTATGAAATTAATAAGTACCAAGTGAGTATTTTTCTTTTGTTTATAAAACATAGTTGTTTTAGAAAAACACCTTCAAAGGGAAAACTTTTGTTTGCGATAACAGCTTTTTTTTTAGAGAAGGAAGAACCCTTTGGAACAAGGGTCTCCAACACAAAGCCCTACAAGGGAAAAACAGGTAACAAAACTAAACCAAGAGGACCTGCTACAAGATGTTAGAAACCACGTCATGGTTCATGGAAAGCACGTTTTGAAATCATCGTGTGTGCGAAATTACATAGGGGCCATTAGCGTGTGTCTCCTTCTATTCCAAACTCTTCATTGTTTGTTCAAGATGCCTAATCCACTCCCACCCATTTCAATCCAGCCAATATTTAGTGATTGACCACATGCCCAGTATTGCGCTAGGTGCTTTCACAGACATGACCGTTTTCAATACTCATAACTGTCCAATGAATTGTATATTCATGTCTCCATTGGTGGATGAGGAAATGGAATCCCAGAGAAGTGTAAGATGACTTGGCTAAACACACCATCCACTGCTTTGGAAGAAACTTGGGAAACACCGTGATTCTTTTGTTTCTTAACCTTAAGCCAAGTATATATATGAGTTTGAGTAAACTTGTTACCCATTCTCTAGTAGTGTATAGACTGTTTTGTTCCCCAAGGCAATACATGATGAGTCTGTTAGTACAGATCTAAATAACTGTACAACTAGGTACTCAGGGAGGGGGGAAATAATTGGGGTTTAACTACCAAGGCCCCTGTTGCAGAACAGTACCTGTAACTAATGCAGCATTTCCTGGCCCAGGCTGCTTCACCAAAATTCCACTTCTGTCACGTGTTAAAACTCCAACTGTCAAATTGAGGAGGTTCTGCTTAATTTCATTTCTGTCTCAAGTTTAGACAAGTGAAGGGCAACTCACAAGACAGTGAGCACCAATACCATTTAGAGCCATTTGTTATGCAGATACAACGATTACGTACCGGGCATATCTGAGAACGCTATATTGCACGAAGCACTGTGACCCATTTTTATTTTCCTTTTGGACAAACAATAAAATTAACGGAACCCTTGGCGATAATATATAAAGCAACTCAATTCATTTGAAAGCTTCACTCACCGAAGATTCCCTTATGTGTGATTGCTAGCAATTAATTAGAAAATGGAAATGTACTTTTACATTTCACTCGATGTCCTACTCCTGCCTATCACCTCGCCAGCTACCTGTCTTCAAATATAAATATAAATTAAATCGGTTTCGCCAATGCCCTAGATACTTGGCAAATCCTATTGGTGCCCATTAGCTATTAATTCATGGTCCCCAACTCTGAGCCTTATATATACAACCTGAGAAGCAACAGCAGCTTTTCTTGTTTGCTTCATTGCCATTGGAACTTGTACCTTAATCATTTCCAGTGGTTAAAAGGGAATATAATCCCTGACTGGAGTGACTCAGTTGGTTGCAGCACCTCCCCAAAACTGAAAAGGTCACTGGTTCAATTCCCAGTCACGGCACGTGCTTAATTTGCATGTTCAGTCCCCGGATGGGACATGTCCAAGAGGCAACCGATCGATGTTTCTCTCTCACATCGATGTTTCTCTTCCCCTCTTTCTCCCTCCCTTCCCCTCTCTCGAATAAATAAATAGTCTTTTTTTTAAAAAGCTCTCGAGTTACTGAGTACTCTGGAAATATCTGTGCTTCCTGTGGCGTGTTGGAACCCCTGACAACCCAAGAAAGTGTGGTCTTGAGAACTACATGAACAAAATGTGAAGAGGCATCACCCAGCTCTCTGTCATTTACAGACAATGTCTACATATACCACGTTCATTGGCATCTGCCTCATGTGTTCTGACACGGAAATCCTCTGTCTGGGCACTGAAAGAATAAACCCCTTGACCTGTGTGTTACCTGCTTTGTGCCCACCAGCTGGGAAGCTGTGACTTAATGAACGTCCCAATAATGATCAGCAAAAAGCGAGTGGTTGCGAAAGTTTGTGGCAAACGATACTCCATCTATGCTGCACATCATTCAAATGATGATACTTCTCTTCGCAGGAATGCTATGGGTTGCATGAAGATTTGGTTTCAATTCATCTGTCTCTTATGTATGCCCTTTTTCTCCAGAGTACTTAGCATAAGACTTCAAAAGGCACTCAATAAATATTTGCTGAATGAATGTACCAGGAATTAATAACGCAAAATGTTTTTGAAAAGGTAATTGATGTCAAATGGTAGGCGGAGAAAGCCAGAGAAAGTTCACCAGGGATAGGAATGCTGTGTACAAATTTGGTACTGTGTCCAAGGAAAGAATTTACACTTAATAAATAACTTTGGAAACCAGGTCCTTTTATGTCATTGCCTCTGGACGAGGCCACACTGGTGGTGGGAGAATCCCAGCCAAACAAGCCCTGATAGCAGTTGGAGAAAGGGGAGTATAAATAATAACTTAATGTTACAAAAGACCCTAAGAAAAAAACCCTTTGCCATCAGCTTTTCAGGAGATCTTTACGAATAGGACAACACACCACCACACACACACCTCTTTAAATGTTTTATGGAATAAAAAGGCCAAACCAGAAGACCTACAGAGGGCCCTGACATCCCCACCAGAGCATGAAAGACAATAAAAGTTAGTATATTCTTTCTGGCCATGAGCCCTAAGACCCTGGTTAACACAGTGTAGCAGAATTTTGACTCACATGGTCTGTATTCAGGGCCTGGGTTGTCGGAGACAGTGTCTTCGCTTTCACACATCACGACAGACGGAAATGGATCCTATTTCTAGGGATCACCTGGGGAAGCTCTGCAGTGTAGATATAACCTTTGGGAGGGTAACCCAGCCCAGGCAGGGTTTGGTGGTCTAGGTGCCAAGAAGCATCGGCGTCTGGGCACGTCTGTAACCTATTCCTCCTTTGCCAGGCCTCTGCGGTCCAGCTGGTGGAAAGCTTTGTCTTAAAGGGCATTCCTCAGGATGGTCAGCCATCAGGTAAGTTTGCAGCAGAGCATACCTCACAGGCTACACTTCCACGGGCAGTCGCAATACATACTAGCACGTGCACCACATATTAAGTCTCTGAGAAGACTGGTTTCTCTTCGCTTTTCCGCAGTATTTTCTTAATCTCCTTCAACCCAGACACGCCTTTAACATCTCACAGGTGCAAGGAGCTCCAGCATCATTAAACCCTGCACACAAGCGCCCAGAACCAGTGACTCGCAAGGGTTAATATAGCACCACGTCCTAACTGCCTTTCACGGGAGGATTAGTTCAGACACTGAAATAACTTGCATCTTTGGGAAGAAATCCTCCTGGAACTTTATTAATGCCAAAGCGTTAAATACAATAATCACTATTATTGCCCCCCAATGGGCTGTGGAGGAGCCAAGGGTAAGTGGATTCTGGGGCTGGGGCTACAGCCATCTCCAGTCATTCATACACCACTGGCAAAGAGAACTGTAAACGTGGATTGAAAAACCCCGTGCTTACCCCCTCACCCTGGGCCTGTCCGCCCCAGAAGACGTATCTGTCTTTCTGGTTATGTATTCCCCTGGCTGTTGATGTCATTAGTGTCTAATGACTGTGTACATATCAACTCACGGGAAAAGCGGCGGACGTGCTGGTTGATTTGGCCTGGGGCCATCCCAGCGGCGGGGCGAGACAACGCAGTGCAAACACCTGTTATGAAGCGTGTGTTTTAAAATAGTGCGTTTGTGTCTCCTGGGTTGCTGATTCCCACCGAAAGCAACACAATGTCAAAACTTCTGTTTTTTTCTGATTGGCACCTATGAGATAACAAGCTTTAAAACATTTGAAAAATCTTCCCGGCTCGGCTGCTTTTGTGCTACTAAGAATTTTATTTAGGAAAATGTCTGGTACATCACACACACTGCTTTTCTAGGTTTCGTTCTCACAGAGGTGAGCAACTGTCACTTCTACTGAGTTCCTATGAATTGTTACACTTTTTCAAGTCAAGGGCCTGCAATAAAACTGGCCGAAGCCTTTGCTTTTATGAATAAGCAGTTGCCTTGCCCTGTATTCAATCAGTAGCCTCACTAGGGAATGGACCATGACCGCAATTTTTAAAGTAGTCACTCTCTCAAATCTGCTTGTTTGCGCTGATTGCTTTTCTTGAAATTCATTTAAGCGATTCATTTCTTAATATGAGAAATTCAAAAATAGTCCCTCATGTCACTCGCTGTGACCGGTACCACAGTCTTGCTCCTGAAACTCCCAGGATTAGGTCACTGTGTGTGACACAGAGCAGAATTGCTTTGATAGATGAGCCATCACATATTCAAAATGTTTACTCAAGCTAATTCAATGAAGAAACCACCTTGCCATAAAAAAATTAAAAAACTACAATTTTGTACCTGATTCCCAAATCACTTTTGACAGCTATGCCATTTTTCAGAAAAGATTCTCCTCAAAAGTTCTGTGCCCTAGAACTTACATAGTTTTTTCTTCTTTTTCAGTTGTCTCACAATTGCCTGTTCTTAAGTCGAGCTAAAGTTCTGCTGCAAATCTGTTAAACCCTTTCACGTTTCTGTGTTTAATTACATTCACCTTGGGATCTTTGTGTATACATAGAATATAGACAAATTTTAAATCAATAGACTGCAATGCCTTTGACAGAAAGCCTTTATGCACCATTCTTGCCTTATATATAAATAGACATACACTACTTGTCAAAATGCAAGAGTAAGCTTCTTTACATTGTCTAGAACAAAGAGCCCAGCTCGGCTTTTTTTTTTTTTTCTTTCCTCAGTGTCTCAGAAGGTGTCCTTTATTACATGTGCGGGATGCAAGGATTTTGCTGCTGCATGGATGAAAAACGATACCTTCAGACCGCCTTTTTAGTGACAAATTGCACCTCTGCAGAATACCCCACTGCCTGTGGTTGTAAGAACCCCGCTTAGATTTACTATGACTTCCTTGGGGACTCAGCCTTCTCACAAAGCACCCCAAGGCTCATTTGCAGTGTCTCAGAGTGCAAAACAAAGATGAGAAAGTTTGCTCATCGTGATGGGCTGGAAAACTCTGCCGAGTAAAAACACTCTGTGGAATGTCTCAAGCGCTCAAATCATCGCCCCGGTGGATTCCTGGTACACAAAACAGGCAGGAAAAGTTGTCAGGAGGCTTTTGCAAAGCATTGTGTTTGTTCAGGAAGGAACTGTGGGGCGAGAGGCTGAGCTGAGCCTCTCCCTTTGCTTCCTGGGTGAGAGCAGGGAGGCTGCCACTTAGCAGAAGCAAGCAGAGAGAGATCGGTAAGACTCACCGGCTTCCCCATTTTTCCCAGGACGGGGTTTTTGTTCCTCGCAGTGCTCGGGAACAGGCAAACCTGTAGGTCCTCCAGGCAGGCTGCCTCGGATCAGCTGAATGGCTGAGGCGTTCGGGAAGCTTGCTCTGTCCAGCTCCAGATCACTCCCCTTCTCCAGGCTGTGTGCTTACACGCCTCCCAGTCGGCGCAAAAATCCGCCAAACTCAGGTCAGCCGAACAGGTTTCCTTATATAGGTAAACATGGATTGCATTCCTGGTGGAAGAAGTTAACTAGGAATCCACTAACCTGGTTAACTCTACACATGCCAGAATGGCTCAGCGTCAGTCAGCCCGAGTGGGGTTTGGTCGCAGTACAAAGGGATTTGTGCGATTTAATTAAAATCATCTTTATCCTGGCAGTCTGTAAAACTGGTCCTTCTCGGGTAACTGGGAGTCAAGGGCTAGTATTTTATTTTTATATTGTGAGCTGTGACCAACCTTATATAATCTGAAGGCGTTGTAGGGAGAAAAACCAAAGCATAGGATGTTAAATCATGTGTCTTTTATGTTTTGAAAACTAGGGATAACTTGAAATTATTTTCAAAGAAGTGAATGGAAGATGGGATAGGAAGAGAAAATGTGAACAACCTCTATGGAATGGGGTTCAAATGCTTTATTTGAACATAGCAACAAATACTTATTCAGATTTCCCAGGCCTTTGGTAGTAGATAATGTAATGTGATCATTTTGAGCCTACTCCCTTTACAACGCAGTAATTGCTACTGTATTCTCTGATGAGCAGAATGACACATAATGGCATCTATTTATTCCATATAGTAACCCTCCTGAGACCACATGCTGAAGTGTTTCAGGAAAGAAATCTAAGACTTGTGAATTTGCATAATTATATGTAAAAATTTTTAAACAACTTCCTGGACTTCAGAAGGTAAGAAAAAAAATTTAAAAGAACTCTGGGGAAGGCCTCACTCTACATTCAAAATATAGTTTTTAAATTTAACTATGTAACTTCTATCAATTGTCCAATAATTGTCTCTTTCTTCCTATATTTATCCACCACTAGTAAAATGATTCTTTTTAATTGTAACCAATTCCACTGATGTCTTACTATAGAGACTCAAGACTTTTCAATACCTGAGTGTCAGAAGTGAAGATTGCCTGCTAAATAAAACCTACTTTAAAATGAATCATTTGTTCCTATTTCAGCCACTTGGTGACTGCTCCTTGAGCGGTGACAATCTTAGTAAAAATAGCTCAGTGCTGTATTTTAGGTCTCTGCTAGGGAAAGGGGAGAGCAGGAATGTTTACACACTCCTTAAGCCAGCACAAACCAATCATCCAGAGTTTCTGTTAAGAGCAGTAAATTGCACAAATTGCACTGTCAGGAAGGGTAACTAATCTTTGAATAGCAGTTTGCACTGGGCAAAGATTTTCTCCTACAATTCCTTTTCACATTGCAACAGGAATGCTGCGCAGTGCGTGTTACTATTTCCTTTCTGTGATAACAAAACTGACTTGCAGAGACCATGATCAATCTGTGGGACATCCAGGGGCCCAGACCTTCTACAATTTAACTGCAACAGAACTTCCAAAAATAGAGTCAGCTTGGAGAGGCAGAAGAACATTCAAATGGCAGTTTTCCATGTTCAAATGTAATTTTTAATAATCATATGTCCAGAGAGTTTAAATGCAATACAGTGACTGATTAAATATTCTTTATAAAGTCATAACTTACCACTAAAATGACTGCCTTTAAATGGCTCCAGAAAGATCATAAAATGAGATAGGAAGTGTGTTTTTATTGAATATGAATTTGGGTTATAAAATATTATGAAAATATAACTTGGCAAATGTTGCACACATTTTTCTGTTCGCAGTTACATGCATTTATTGCATGGAGTTAAGACTCATCTTGACTCCCTTACTAGAAGGAATATTAGTGTTTTATACTTATTGGGTTTTCATTAAGCTTAAATAAAAAAAACTCTCTGCCATGGTCGCTAAATGGCTTTCACTAATACAGTCCATTTATGATCCTGCACCATTTATGTTCTCACAATTGCCACTGCAGCAAGTTCTGTTTATGCAGGAACTTTAGACTTTATTAACATGTTGATGCAAGACAAAGAATGCATTTTTTCCCAAGGCAGGCTAAACCTTTAAGTGCCTTAATCTGGCCTCCAAATTTGTTCGTACGATTTTAAGCAAACAATCACTTAGGCTTTAAACACACAATATCTTGGGCTATCATTATTGAGTGGGAAGGTCAAAACGAAGTTTGGATCTCTGAGTAGCATATTTCAAAGAGGAAATACGACCCTCTGCTAAATCCATTTTGGGAGCCGCAAGAAATGGTTTGGGAAAGACTGGATCACTGAAGCAGCATGAATTCAACCTAACCATACAGGACCCCAATGAGAGAGTACTTACAGCTGAATAATTATACCGTGCCAAAAAATAGCACTTTGGGGAAACTAAATAAAATACAAGACTTACTTGAAGGGGAGAAAAATATCATTGCGGTTTAAAGAAAACATCAGAGGGAAGATTTTAGACATTCCCAATGACATATAACTAATGAGTAGTTGAGCTATAATTCAAATCTTGGTCCATCCGATTCCAGAATGCTTGCTATTTTTACTGCATCCTGGACATACCACTCGATTCAAGAAAGGGCAAATGCCATAGAGTCAGAAGATGCTTCCATTTGGTTCCATCTCTTAGCTGTGTGACCCTGGGTAAATTACTTTATATTTCTGAGCCTCCCCTCCAAAGTGGAAATCAGAAATTGTTGTCAATCTCATGGATTGACAATAGTTCCTAATGCGATTTTTAAAACTCTTTCTACCGGGGTGTGTATAGGAGACAACCAATTGATGTCTCTCACATGGATGTTTCTCTCCTTCTCTCTCTCCCTCCCTTCCCCTCTCTCTAAAAAAATCATGCTACATATATTTACTGGTGCTTTTTATGATGCAGGCATTTTGCTGGGTCCTGGGAATACAGCCAGTAGCAAGTTAGGCATATCCTTCCTCCTCCAAACTAACCACCTTACAGGAATGACTATGCACATCTGTATTAAGGAATGTGAAACTGTAATGTTGCTCCAGACTTCTCATAATACAAGAATGTTTAACTTAAGTCCTATGTTAATGAAGAAATATTAATGCATAGATGTCCAAGCTAGTGCTCCCACTGTAGCAAGTGCAGTTACTCTCACTGTCTGGAGGCCGGCCTCACCATGACTGTGTTAACCTGGGCTGAGTCAAGTAAGGTAAATACTAGAAAAATAGAAAACTTGATGCATGCATGATGTCGTGACAATGTTCTTTAACAACTGAAGAGGATGAGCACATTTAATTGAAAAGCATCTTGCAGATACTCAGAAAGCTAGATGTTCATGGAGTTAGTTTTACCATTAACTCTTGTTTAAATTTAAGTTTATTTTTAATTACTTTTTATTGTATTTTTCCATTACCATTTAGTACCCTTTACCCCTCCCCCCAGCAATCCCCACACTGTTATCCATGTCCGTGAGTCCTTTTTCCTTTTTTGCTCAATCTCTCCACCCCCCATCTCCCCCCATCCCCACGAGCTGTCATCTGTTCTCCATCTATGGGTCTGTGTTTCGTTTGTTAGTTCAGTTTGTTCATTAGATTCCACAGATGAGTGAAATCATATGGTGTTTGTCTTTCTCTGACTGGCTTATTTCATTTAGCATAATGTTCTTTAGGTCCATCCAATCTGTTCCAAAGGGTAAAAATTTCTTGTTTCTTTTTATGGCCAAGTAGTATTCCATTGTGTAAATGTCCCATAGTTGTTTTATCCACTCATCTACTGATGGACACTTGGGCTGCTTCCGTATTTGGTGATTATAAATAATGCTGCAATGAACATAGGGGTGCTTATACTCTTTCGAATTAGTGTTTTAGATTCCTTTGGATATACTCCCAGAAGTGGGATCGCTAGGTCAAAAGGCAGATTCATTTATAATTTTTTGAGGTATCTCCATACTGCTTTCCACAGTGGCCGCACCAGTCTGCATTCCCACCAATGGTACAAAAGGGTTCCCTTTTCTCCACAGCCTCGCCAGCACTTGTTTGTTGACTTATTAATGATAGCCATTCTGACCGGTGTGAGATGATACCTTATTGTGATTTTAATGTGCATTTCTCTGATGATTAGTGACATTGAGCATCTTTTCATACATCTATCGGCCATCTGTCTGTCTTCTTTGGAGAAGTATCTATTCAGGTCCTTTGCCTATTTTTTAATTGGGTTGTTTGTTTTTTTGGTGGTGAGCTTTCAGCATATACAATGGACTAAAGATCATTTATTCAATAAATGGTGTTGGGAAAAATTGAACAGACATGCGCAAAAAAAAAAAAAGAAACTAGATCACCTTCTTATACTGCACACAAGAATAAATTCAAAATGGATTAAAGACCTAAATGTTAGACCTAAAACCATAAAAATCCTCGAAGAAAACGTAGGCAGCAAAATCTCGGGCATAGCTCATAGCAATATTTTATCATATATATCTCTTCAGGCAAGGGAAACAAAAGAAAAAATAAACAAATGGAACTATATCAAACTAAAAAGTTTTTGCACAGCAAAGGAAAACATCAACAAAATAAAAAGATAACCCACAGAATGGGGGAACGTATTTGCCAATACATCTGATAAGCAGTTAATATCCAAAATTCATTAACTCTTTATATAAAAGAGTAATGAAAAAAACATGAGAAAGATCCCTAGATATTATAGCCAGTTATCTATCTACTAATCTATTATGAATTCACTTCCATGCAATAAACATTTAATTGGTACATACTATGGATAAGGGCCTATGAAGGATACACACAGAAAAGAATATACCAAAAATGGTCCCTAGTTTTAACTGAGCTTTCTAGAAAAATGTTACGGTGTTTAATAGCTGTATCAGGCAGGATGAGTGAGGTTATGCTCTGGTAACAAGTAAGCCCAAGATTTCAGTGGCTTATAACAAACGTATATGTCTCATTCGTGCTGCATATTCACACAGATCAACAGGCAGGACTCTCTTATTCATAGCCACTCGAGAACCCAGGTGATGAAGTTCCTTTCAACACATACTTCCATGGTTGCTCAGACAGGAAACAGGGACTTGGGGAATTGTACACTGCCTTTCAAAGCTTCATTCCATAAGGTATGCTTCAATGTTGCTTACCTTTCACTGGCTAGAGCCTGTCCTCTGGCCCCCTTAACTTCAAAGAAAGAGAGAGAACTAGAATACATGACAGATATGGCAAATGATTTGGCTGGAGGAAAGGATCAATTCAGTAGGTGTATTCAATACCCCTTCCGGCATAATGGCTGGCGTGATAAGTTTGGAAATTACTGGCTAGATCCAATTTCCATGAGTGGGAACTTAAAGGTAGATTCAAAGATTATTAGTGGTTCTGGGTGGACCTTGAGGGAAGGTGACTTTTTTTTAAAGATTTTATTTATTTATTTTTAGAGAGGGAAGGGGGGGAGAGGGGGAGAGGGGGAGAGAGAGAGAGAGAGAGAGGGAGAGAGAGAGAGAGAGAGAGATCAATGTGTGGTTGCTGGGGGCTGTGGCCTGCAACCCAGGCATGTGCCCTGACTGGGAATCGAACCTGCGACACTTTGGTTCGCAGCCTGCACTCAATCCACTGAGCTACGCCAGCCAGGGTGGAAGGTGACATTTTAAAAAGATGTCCTGGGGCAGGCTTGTCTTAATATTTCTATCAGTTACCTGAGTGATGAAATAAAACACAAGTTGATTTAATTTGCAGATGGTGCAAAATTGGATAGCTAACACTTCAGAGGATTTTATTATAATTCAAAATAACCTTGAAGAGTAGGGGGGAAACGACATTAAGAAAGCAGCTTGTGTTCATGGTGATAAATAAAGGATTGGAATGAGAAAGATCTACAAACTACATGGTAGAAAAATTATCTCGAGCTAATATTAATCTGTAAGTTAAATATATCCTGGCAGCTTAGTGCTTTTACTTGCAAAGCCTTGGTAGGGTGGTGTTAGCCACGGAAGCATTGGAAAACGAAGCATTGGTACTGCTTCACAGGCAACCCACAGTATAAGACATAAGAAATCAGAGCCAATCCGGAAACAAAAACATACGTTTCCAAAAGACTAACTGCCCTAGGTCAGGAGTCAGCAAATATTTTGTGCAAAGGGTTAAATAGGAAATATTTTTGACTTTGCTAGTAGCCATTAAGCCTTTCTGTTGCAGCCACTCTGCTGTTCTGGCCCACAACAGTCATAGATAATATGTAAATGAATGGGTGCAGCTGCGTTCCAGTTTAACTTTATTTACAAAACCAGGCAGCCAACCGTGGCCTATACTTTGCACATCCTTGCTCTCTACATTATGTGTCCCAGAATGACAAGGTTCTCACATTGACTGCAAGGGCCTCAAAGGCCAGAAGGACCTTATTTTGGCCATTTTCCTATTGTTCAATATCCTTTCATAGTGTTTTCCAGCCCTGGCTGGTGTGGCTCAGTGGATTGAGCATGGGGCTATGAACCAAAAGGTCACTGGTTCAATTCTCAGTCAGGGCACATGCCTGGGCTGTGGGCCAGGTCCCCAGTAGCGGGTGCGTGAGAAGCAAGTACACGTTGATGTTTCTCTCCCTCTCTTTCTCCCTTCCTTCCCATCTCTCCATAAGTAAATAAATAAAATCTTTAAAAAAATAGTGTTTTCCATATAGGTGCTAGCGAAGAAACTGGTAAAACAAATTATATTAGCCAAAAAATGTTACTATACCAGCCTCTTTACTAAATATTAAAAAACAATTAGAATATGTAAGTCTTGAAAATGTCATCAAATCCAGCATATAATTTACCTTCTTAATTTGTCGAGACTTTATCAATTGTATTGTCTTTCTGGTACAAAAAGATTAATGATGAAAAGGTACAATAAACCCTAGAGAAGGATTATAATAATGACATTAAAGGGAACAAAAATTTGCAAAGCAGAACATATACACGTACACTTAACTCTTTCCCTAGTTCTTCATAACTAGTGGAGGTTAATGAAGCAAATGTTGTTCTTATTAAGCATAGGCGAAAATGGAGACAAAGGCAGGTTAGGCCCACTGCCTAATGTTAACGAGCTACCGGTGATGGAGAAGCACATAGCACCCAGGTTCCCTGCATTGACAATTCCAGACCATGATACACACGAAGGGCACAGGAACTGGGAGAATAAAGGGCCCGTATGGCATGCAATGAAAGTCTTGCGGTATGTCCTTTTGGGTGCCTCAAGGAAAGCCTAGTACTCTGTGCTCCATCTCTCCTTCCCTCCCCCATGTGTCCTCATAGCCCTCGGTGGGCAAAAAAGGGAGTATGTACAAGATCAATGACCAAAAGTAGCCTCGCACGGGGATCTGACCGTAAACTCCTAACCGGGCAGGCTGTGGTGGGCAGTCACACCCCGGGCCTAGAACTTCTTTAGCGAAAGGTTTAAGCCGGCCCTGCCCATTATTCTTGTGCATCTAGGTCAGCACACCTTTGACATGCCAGAAGTAATCTTTTCCAGATGCCTCAAAGGTTTAATGACCCTCAAGGAAGCACGTAATCTTGTTAACTGTCCTGTACCTTGCTTTCTCCAACCAGCATGTAATCTTTCTTAACATTCACTCCTTAATTCTAAATGCATAAAAGACAGGCCAAAACCATCTTTTAAAAATATACATTAGAGCGTGCCACTTCCCTGCTTAAAATCCGTAGTGGTATTCTCCTATCATTAGAATACCATCTGGTTTCATACCATGGCCACAGAGCTCTCCATAATCTGACCTCGCCAGCCTCTCCAGACGAATCTCATAGTACAATGGCCAGCCACAATGGCCTTCTTTCTTTCTTTTTTTAAATAAATAATTATTTTTTTAAAGATTGTATTTATTTATTTTTAGAGAGGGAAGGGTGGGAGAGAGAGCGAGAGAGAAACATCAATGTGCGGTTGCTGGGGTTCATGGCCTGCAACCCAGGCATGTACCCTGACTGGGAATCGAACCTGCGATGCTTTGGTTCGCAGCCTGCGCTCAATCCACTGAGCTACGCCAGTCAGGGCTCACAATGGCCTTCCTTCTGTTTCCCCAACACCTTGGTCTTGTTCAGACCTTAGGACCTTTGTACATGTCCTTCCCACTGCTTGAAACACCCTTCCTGGTGTGGCAGGCAGACCAGTGGCCTCCCAAAGATGTCCAAACCAGAGTCCCTGGAACCCGTGAATTGTGTTGTTTGTTAAATGGCGATGAGAAATGAAGGTTGCAGATGGAATTCAGATTGCTAATAGACTGACTTTAAGATAAAAAGCTGAACTTGTATTACCCAGGTTGATCCGGTGTCATCGCGAGTTCCTTATAATGTGGGAGAGGGAGGCAGGAGAACCGGTATCAGAGTGATGCGATGTGGGACACTTGACTATATGCTGGTGGCTTTGAAAATGGAAGAAGGAGACTGTGAGAGACCATGGAGACCTCCAGAAGGAATGCAGCCCTGGCCGCACCATGACTGTGGCTCAGCAAGACCCGTGCTTGATTTCTGGCCATGAGAGTTGTAGGAAAATAAATCAATCTGGGCTATTTTAAGCCATGAAACTTGTGATAACTAGTTACAACAGCAAGAGGAAACCAATACACCCGGCATCTTCACTGCTAACCCCTAACCCTTCAGAGTTTATGCTCAAGTCTCCTCCAGGAGGAGGAGGCCACCCTTGACCAGCAGGACGGACACCAGCCATCCTACCTCCGGTGGGTTCCACAGTGATATCCATTCTATTTCCCACATAGCTCTGATCACTATGTGACATTATAGCTGTTCATTCAGTGCAAAGCGAAAAGAGGAAAAAGAAAAGAAAAAAGAAGAAAAGTCCCACCTTGACAAAAAGTAGAAAATCACGATAAACTGGAAAACATTTAATGTGGTGGTTATTTTATACTCCCTGGAACAGGAATGCTGGAGAAAGAACCAGGTTTGGATTAAGTAACGAACATTTTACGTTGGATGAAAAGACATTCTTGACGGTAGTTGGAGTAATTGCACAATGAAACGGGCTGCCAAGAGGGGCCGTGGAGGCCTAGATTGTGGCAACACTCACAAAAGAGATTAGATAACTCAAGTCAAGAGAGTAAGTGGAGCTCAGCCTAGAGCATTTACTTGATGACCTGCTTGTCCTTCCTCCAGCTTTAAAATGTGTGTAGCACAAAGCAATGAATCACAGGACAACATCTGCATGTAATTGCATTTCTGTTCCAATAATAAATGTTTCAACTGCTATGCTATTTACGAAAGCTGTTATCATAAAGAGCCAAGTGGGGGAAATTTGAAACACAAATGCTTATCTTGAGAAACCTTTCCCTTGCAATTCAGTGTCCAAGTACCCAAACACCAAATTTGCTGTAGTATATGAATTGTCCTGAGGAGTTTATCTTTGAAATTCTATTTCGAACTGACTTCTTAGGTATCTGATTCCCGGTAAAGAGCCCGTTCTGTTACCCATGGTTTTCTTAATATTTTTTGAACCCAAAGAGGAGCAAAGGTTAGACATTGTTCCTATTTCCCTAGCAGACTTATCATCTGAATTTTGAACCCACTGTCAATAGGGAAAAGAAGATGTTTAGCACTTGCTTTTCAGTTCAGAATGTTTACTCTCAAAACACAACACTAGAATTCCAGATTTCTTTGACCCACCCCACTCTTACTCCCACAAACCACCAGCATCTCCAGGGATTTTAAGCCTTTACATTGCTTGCAAAATGCCAGGACCGTTTAAAATGATTAACCACCAATGCAGAAGAGAATAGGAAATAAAAGAAACTCTTATTCCTCAGTCCAGCCTTGTCCTCTCACCTCTACACAGTGGCAGATGACACAGTGGCAGATGACACAGTGGCAGATGACGTTTCCGTACGCCTTGGCCAGGAGAGCCAGGCTTTTCCACTCAGTACTCCCCAAGCCATCAGTGCCACCAGCAAAGGCCAATCGTGTTGGCCTTTTAAAGTTAGCTTTGAGAGAATTCGTGTTCTGCAAAATCAAGTTGAATTTTTAAACAACTGACTTTACTTTGCATCTCTCAGTCGCGTCTGTTGGCAAAGTAAAATTCATCGCTTTTGGTAAAGCGCGAAAAGTCGAGCTACAGAGAAAACAAAACCACAGCTCTTAAGAAGTTGCCTCTTTCCACTTGGCCAGGCAGATGTTTCAAGATGATGTCGTTGCGAGTTTCTCTTTTAATGAGATGGCAAGAAACCACACAGGAGGGAAAAATCCTCAAAGACCAATGAAAACAAGCAATTTTACAATAATAACTCCAAACCACCGCCCCATTTCCCAAGGTCTATATTTCTTCATTCCTAAATGCTTAGTTCTCACTTCATTAGCACTCTTTAAAACACCACAGTTGAAGCTCAAAACCAAATGAAAACTTAGAACACTCTTTTAGGAAGATGAAAATATATGATCAGTTTCCACACTTATTTTTAATTAACTCTTTCAACTCCAGATCAATTGCAGCGGCTAGACGATTCAATGGTTAGCATCTAGGCTGCATGTTTTTTCCCACCCAGGGACCCTGACTCATGGTATAGCTGAGGATGGAGACAGACATGGATATATTCATTCATTCGCTAAGTAGTATCAGGTAAATACGATGCGTCAGACATGCAGTACCAGATTAGAGTAGATAACAGCAACTTCAAGGTTGGAAGAGTTTCAACAGTTACGTTTTAGTGAAACATATAAAACATTCCATTTTCTTTACAAGCAGTGTGCATTTCCTGGTATTAAACATCAACAAGAACCCATTACCAGTGATAAGTGATGTTGAAAGCATGTACCTATGACGATATGATGAGAAGGAAATGTCTGGTCTATGGTATTTGTCCTCAAAACCGTAACCCCAGTCTGATCATAAGAAAACATCAAATAAACGTATGTATTAGTCTGTTTGGGCTGCTATAGCAAGATACCACAGACTAGGTGGCTTATAAACAACAAAAATTTACTTGCCACACTTCTGGGGGTTACAAGTCCAAGATCAGGCTGTCATCATGGGTGGGTGCACACCCTCTTCTGGGGTGCAGACTTCTTGATGTATTCTCACATGGTAGAAGGGCTAGGGAGTTCTGTGGGGTCTTTTTTTTTGGTAGGGTCTCTTTTGTAATGACACTCGTCCTATTCATGAGGGTTCCACTCTCCTGGCCTAGTCACCTCGCAAAGGCTTCCCTCCTCGTATCATCACATTGGAGATTAGGATTTCACCATGTGAATTTAGTGGGGACACAAACATGTATATTGTAGCAGCTACATTGAGCGACATTTTACAAAATATCTGACCAGTACGCCTCAAAGTTGTGAAAGTCTTTAATAGGAAAGGAAAGTCAGAAACACACAGCCCACAGAAGCCTAAGAAGACACGATAGCTAAATGCAATGCAGTGCTTTGGATGGGGTCCTAGAACAGAAAGAAGGCACTTGTGAATAAACTAGGGAAATATAAGTGAAACTAGAGTTTGGTTAATAGTAACATATATACAGGATCTCTCTGTGCTGTCTTTGAAGTAATTTGAAATCTGAAATTATGAAAAACTTCCTAAATAATTAAAACAAACCCTTGCCCTGGCTGGCGTAGTTCAGTGGATTGAGCGTGGGCTGCAAACCAAAGTGTTGCAGGTTCGATTCCCAGTCAGGGCACATGCCTGGGTTGCAGGCCACGGCCCCCAGCAACCGTATATTGATGTTTCTCTCTCTCTCTCTTTCTCCCTCCCTTCCCTCTCTAAAAATAAATAAATAAAATCCTAAAAAAAGATCCTAAGACAAGAATAACAAAACAATATACCATATTAGTTTTCCATGGTGGCCAAAGAAGGAAAAAATAAGATGGAGCAAAGATCCATCCAAGAAGGACAGAGACACACAGGCAGGGGACATGCAAAGAATAACATATAGAAATAGACCGGTGGGCTCTGGGAGAGTGTTAGAATTCCATGGCCTTATTACAGGGCTCCCTGCTATTTTGTTAAGCTATAGTGATCCAAAAAAAGGATCGTTCTTTTAAAAACTGGGAGACTTGACATAGGTCAGAAACAGAGTATTGAGAAACTTCTCTTCTTTTTGCTATTTTCAAATGTTAGATTTTTTTTCTCTATGTGATTCTGAAGGTTTCACAGATGTGTCAATGAATGGCTTTGGCTAGCGACACTTTCAGGAACCTTGGAAAGACTGATCACCAAGCTTTTGACAATGAAAGCTGTTGTGTGCCAGCAGAGTTCGTTTTTTGAGACTCCTACACTCTCTAGTAGTGTCCCAACGCCAACGGGATGCATTTAGAATTGGCCTTGACTTCATCCTAATAGGTATTTCTGTTTAGAAATCAATCTCGTTTTTGGTCTACCTGGGAATAGATATAATGGGAAGAAGAAAAAAGATAGTTAAAAAATCCCTAACATTAGATAAAGTTTTCACAGTTGCACATAATGTCTTTAGGGTTCGCTTCTTAAAAGAAGAGCTATAATATTTCATAGAAGTTTTCCAGATCACTTAACCCCACAGTTAATCTGCAATTAATTCATGCTAAGAATTTCTTCAAACCAATGTGCACTCAGTTACACGTCCTCTGGTGTTTCTCTAAAAAGGACTTGAAATATCAATAGTTTTAACGGTCAGCTAGGATAGTCTTGACAAAGTGAGGTGTTAACAGTGAATCTAAGGTTATTTGACCACCGTTTGCCCTAAATCAGTTCAAACATGTATGTCATGGATGGGATACTCACAGACAGGTCTCGAAATCTCTCATTTACATCGATCGGAGAATCTGCGTACCTTATCACATGGAAGAAATCTCTATGCAGAAACTGATGCAGATTTTCGTCATGGTTGGCATGTTGGAAGCGGGAGAGTAAGGGGGTAGATCTGGACAGATATCTTAGGGGACTGCATGTTTCATCTTGAATTACTTCTGTACCCTAAAAGTGCAGTTCTTGGGAGCTTGGATTGAAACTGCAACGCAGCAAACTACATGAACTCTTTAGCAAGAGCCGAAGTTCTAAAGCGCCCTCTCATACTGGTTTTCCTTTCCCGCTGAAACACATCCCGGATCTGAGTCTGATTAAGTCTGCCGACTTTGTTATCAGCGCTAGCAACGATGTATCTATGCAGAAAATGAACTTCACCTAGAAAGGCATGTTTTGGTGGTTTTACTCCTTAAAAAAATGCTGATTAGAAATGCAGGAAGTCCTGGGAAAGGCCAAACTCCACTTTTCCCAATGAAGAATTGGGTTTGTACATAGGTTGGAAACAAGGCTGGGATCTGGAGATGGAAAGAGACATAATGATTTTGCACTAAAGTAGATTGTCATTCTCTGCCGAACGGTGTCTGGTACTTAGTATATACCTAGCTTTAGGCCTCTGCGTCTATGTAGCTGTCATCTGTCTGTCTATCTGTCTGTCTGTTTCAAAGCTTCTTAAGCTCAGCACTATTGACATTTTGGATTGGACAACTCTTTGGGTGCGTGTGTGTGTATGTGTGTGTGTGTGTAGAGGGTGCTATCCTGTGCCCTGTGGAGCAGCATTCCTGGCCTCTACCAACTATTTGAGTGTAGCACACTCTCTGTCAGCTTCAACAACCAAATGTGTGTCCAGATATGGCCAAGTGTTCTTGGGAAGGGTGCAGAATCTCCCCAAAGTAAGAACTGTTATCTTTCTTATTTTTTGAGAGAGAGGGAGAGAAACATCCATGTGCGGTTGCTGGGGGCCATGGCCTGCAACCCAGGCATGTGCCCTGTGACTGGGAATCGAACCTGTGATGCTTTTGTTCGCAGCCCGTGCTCAATCCACTGAGCTATGCCAGCCAGAGCTTAAGTAGCTTTTCTTAAAACATCAACAGCCAGAGCCTCACCTGATTTAGAACAAAGAAATGAAAGAAAAAGGGGGACCAGAGAGATTTGGTTCCTGAAATCAAAGAGGGTTGTGTATTTTTTCCCATCCAGAAGATGGGAAAAGACGACTCCGTGGGGTGCCCTGTCCTATAAGCCCAGTGGTTTGCACACAGTGAGTGCTCAAATTTACCATCGAAATGAAATCACAGTACATAATCGGTGTCACTTCATACTCCATTTTAGTCATCAACAAGACCATAATTAGAATAGCTTGAATCACTTGCTTTGAATCGAAAGCCCTGAGTCTGCTTTCTCATTATGTATCAGGCTTCTCCGTGCCACAGCTGAGCAGAGCAGGCATTCAACGAGGAAGCCGACAGATGACCATGGGTACGCCATTCGAACACTCTGAGACTCTGTGACCCCACCATCTGAATACAGGGAGGGATACTAACGTCTACCTCTTCAGTTTCTCGGTTTGAAATGAGATCAGTAAGAACAAGTATCTTTTTCTAAATGTTCAGTCATCTGCTTAATGTCTCTGGAGACTGGCTTCCATGGCCAACAGCTTTAAATGCAGGAGCAAAATTAATTTTCTCCGTGTTCCGGAATCAAGAAAGTCTATGTGAAAGCCTGCTGAAAAGAGTAGAATGACATAATTACAGGTAAAGTGACAGCAGAGTAACCCTACTCCTTCAAGGCAACTCTTCCACCCTCTCTCTCTTGAAACAGGAGCAAGAAAATGCCCGATTCACTTTTAACACCGACTATTGTTTAAGGGCCCTCAGACCACCTAACCCCAGGAGGCTAACAGAGTAAAGACCAAGTTCAACCTAAAGCCCAGAGCAGCCCTGTCTGACCTAGCTTCCCAACTCTCGTCCAACTTTCAAAACATGGTGGACTTGACTATTTTATTCTGGGCTGGGTGATCTCCGTGAACTTGACCCCTGGTGTAAGGGACCTCTGCAGCTCATTCACTCATCCTCTCGTTCATTCACTCATTGCTCTCCTGATGAACCATACTCCAATTATAGTTAAATAGTGACACTGAGTCTTGTGGAAGATCAAAGGGTAATTCAGGAATTAACTCTGCATACAATGGGTGTGTGTGTGCACACGCACATGTACACAAACATATAAATATAATACAGATGCTATGTGACATAAGGAGGTTCTAAGATGGTCTTATACATTGATGAGAAAAAGATTAGAAATAAGAGGCTCATGCAAGTCTTTGAAGGACATTGAATCTGGTCTTTGAGGTATGGACAGCATTTGGGCAGAAGGAGAAAGTGGGTATACTGGTATTTATTTTATAAGCATTTGTTAAGTTGAACATATATGCTTAACTTCCAAACATTTTGGCAGACACTTTAATCACCATACTTTTCAAGTTTGCACTACATTCTCTGCTCCTCTGACCATTCCAAAACATGGTATCTGAAATCAATATTTTAATTAGGCTAAGAGAATTATTTTGTCAAACCACTTCTAACAATAATTGGGGTGTACTGATGAAATTGAAAACCAGGATTGGGATTCATCCATCTAAGTCATCTAAAACCCTGAAACCAAGATAAGTTTCCCAAAGAAGTAGAATCTATGGTTCTCTTTGCCTTCTTTGACTCAATATTTCCTCTTCTAACATATGGATAATATTATTTGTCTCCCTGAGGTGTGTGGCTATTATGAGAGTTACTGGGGCAATTTGTTCAAGTACTTTAATGAGCCCAGTGTATTTGAAATCAGTTCACTACTTTCTTCCATGGGCAGGCTGACCAAGAGTTCAGGGACTCGTTCATCCATCACAGCATAAAGGGTCTTAGCAGAATCTACTGAATGAGTGGAGGGTCAACTACTCACCCACAGTCTCTTGGGGGGAAATGACAACTAGATTGGTGAGTGGCTTGGAGGGCCATGGGTGGCCATGGGAAGGACAAAGGAGAGGTGGAAATATAGGAGACAGAAATCCCAGGTATCAAGAGAGAGAATGTTTCACTGGCTGGTGGCCTTGGAGGGTAAGACATTAGAAATCAGGGGACCTGAGGTTAAGCCTAAATATAGGGATTTGTCTATTGTAGTTATGTTTCAAATCAACTTATGGTAAGGGACACAGACAAAACAGAATCATTAAAATAAGGATAAAAGAGTAAGAACAAACTAATAAACTGAGGGAAACAGTTGGATAAGAAATCAAGTCAGCGGAGTTTTTGTAACTGAACACAGCTATTAGCTCCAAATGCCCTCCCTGGTAGCCAAGGCAGGGGAAAAAAAAGAACAAGACAAATTACATGTTTCTGTGCTATAGAAAGACACAGGAATTTTACAAGCACCAAGACACAGATATTTTATTCAATGGATATTGTGGAAGGCAGAATAATGGCTCTCTAAAGATGTCCATGTCCTAATCCCCAGATCTGTAAATGTCGCCTTATATGACAAAAGGGTCTTTGCAGACATTATGAAGTTAAGGGTCTTTTTTAAAAAGATTTTATTTATTTATTTGTAGAGAGGGAAGGGAGGGAGAAAGAGAGGGAGAGAGAGAACATCAATGTGCGGTTGCTGGGGGCCATGGCCCGCAACCCAGGCATGTGCCCTGACTGGGAATTGAACCTGCGATGCTTTGGTTCGCAGCCCGTGCTCAATCCACTGAACTACGCCAGCCAGGGCAAAGTTAAGGGTCTTAAGATGGAGAGATTCTTTTACATTATCCTGGAGGACTCAATGTAATCACAAAGGTCCGTATATGGGCAAGAAAGAGGTAGGAGATTCACGGAGAAGGAGATGTGATGATGGAAGCAGGAGTCTCAGTGAGTCCACTGCTAGGATGGGGCCGCAAGCCAAGGAATGCAGGCAGCCTTTAAAAGCTGGAAAAGGGAAGAAACAGATGCTCCCCTAGAGTCTCCAGAAAGAACTAGCCCTTCTGAAACCTTGATTTTAGGCCCATGAGGCCATTTTTAGACTTCTGACCTCCAGAACTGTAAGATAATAAATTTATGGTTTTTGAAGGCACTAAATGTGTAGTAGTTTGTTACAGCAGCAATAGAAAGTGAATACAGGTCTTTAAGAAAAATAATGGCCCCAGGGAAGAATCATTGAAATGTATAACTTTTAGGTCACTTCTGTTGGGTGTAAAAATAATACAGCTAAGGTATGTAACTTTCTGGTGTACCTGACTAAATGTAAGAATAAAGATAAGAGAATTGGGAGTGATTATTTCTAAACCAGGTGCATCAGAATCATCTGAGGTGACGGTGAACATTTCAGATTTCCAAGTCCTTCTCCAGTCCTGCTAAACAGATACTGTGGGCAGGGTCTTGAATTCGTATTTTTTAACAAGCACCTATATTAGTTATTGCTGCAAACAAATCACCACACATTTAGCAGCTCAAAACAACACGTATTTATTATTTCAGTTTCTGTGGGTTAGAAATCTGGGCACGTCTTAACTGGTACCTCTGTTTCACGGTCTCATTAGGCTGCAGTTGATTTTCCAGTTGGGATTGGGATCTAATCTGAAGGTTTGATTGGGGGAGGATCCACTTCCCAAGCTCATGTAGGTTGTTGGCAAAGCTCAGTTATTGAAGAGTTGTTTGAGGTCCCAGGTTTCTTGGTTGCTATTGGTTGGAGGCTGACCTCATTTCTTTTTTAGATGGGCCTCTCCAACGTGACAGCTTACCTTACAAAACCCAACAAGAAGCCCTGGCTGGCACAGCTCAGTGGATTGAGCATGGGCTGCGAACCAAAGTGTCACAGGTTCGATTCCCAGTCAGGATACATGCCTGGGGTGCAGGCCATGACCCCCAGTAACCACACACTGATGTTTCTCTCTCTCTCTCTCTCTCTCTCTCTCTCTCTCTCTCTCTCTTTCTCCCTGCCTTCCCTCTCTAAAAAATAAATAAAAATAAAAATCTTAAAAAAACAACAAGAGAGAGAGTCTGCTAGCAAGACAAGGATTACAATCTTAGTAATGTAATTGTGGAAGTGGCATCATATTACCTTTGCCATATTGCATTGATTAGAAGTCACAGGTCCCACCCACATTCAAGGTTAGGGATCCAAGAGGGGGTGCTCATTGGGGGTCTCCTTAGAGCCTGTCTACCAAAGCATCCCAGATGATTCTTGTGTACAACCAAGTTGGGAAGCACTAATGTAGAAGGGTAAATGATTAGAAAGAATCAACTATTTCAGTTAGGCTTTGGACAGGGAGTGGGTGGAAACTAATTCAAGGCTTTGGGCTCTGGTGATGTGTCAGTTGTATGTTTTCCATAACAAATGCTATGGGTTAGCATAGTGTCTGGAACTTGGAAACAGTCATTATCATTTTTCCCAGGCCCCTCTCTGCTGGCAACTCACTCACTGTCCCTAAGCTGACCTCAGCATCTCAGGGTAGCAGCACCAGCTGGAGGGAGAGGATGAAGGGACAAAGGGGGATACATTGACATGGTAAGAGTACGTCTCTGAAATTCATGAGTTTTGATTATTTTTACTTTCTTGTCAAAAATGTAAATCGTGCCCTGTCACAATATAAAGAGAATCTATTTCACAATTTACACAGCTGATTTTAAAAACTATCCTATTTCAAGCTCCATCGTCGTTCCCTTAGATATTGAAATGATATTCTGGCAGAAACACTGGCATGTGCTTAGTAAGCCCTCCCGGGTGTAAAACTAAACAACAGTTCCCATCCCCTGCAGTTAAGTGGGGCCAGGGAATGCAGTTGGCCTGAAGCAGGTAGCCTGGCTCCAAAAACGTCCTGCACAATTCTTGAAATTCTCTCTTTACTCGCTTCTTGGCCAGGTGTTGAGAACCCAGGACAGGTCTGTGATGGATGACAAAGCCACCAGACTGAAAGGACCTGGGTTCCCAGATAACTCCTCTTCCACTGTCATTGACCAACTTCACTGTAGTCAAATGAGAATGAGAAATGAACAGGTGTTGTGGGAAGTCACTGGTCATTATAGCAGCTGCCATTACTTACCCTGACTAAAATAGTTGTATTGTTTTCCTTGTGGGACAGATGTCACATGCTAGGTGTTGGGGGACATGTATTAGAATAGCTCATGAGGGTGGTGATAGGAACATATTATTCCCTTTGTGTTCTTCCCCTATACTTTAGCATGGATCGATCATTCTAAATACTAGTTCTGTCTGTGGAAATTAAGGATTTTTTTAGTGAGCTTGTATGACAGAGTGGGACCTCCTATTCTGACTCAGGCCCTCATTCTAAGAGGGCTAATTGCCTGGAATTGCCATACTCTCACTCATCTGACTTGAAATCATGATACTGTAAAAAAGCCCCTGCTGCCAATCTATGCCCCCAGACCAAAGAGCTTTGCCAGTCAGGTCCGAGCACAGGTTGGCTACGCACTTTGCATGCCAGGTAGTGGATTGCTGGCTTCAGTCTGAGGGTTCAGTGATGGCCAAGGTCAGTCTTGTTTCTACATTAACACACAAGCCAGTGCTGTTAAGGTATCAGCCTCTCTTGTGTCAACATCCAAAACATGTTTTTAAAAAGAAGGGAAAAAAACCCATGTAAGCCATCAAATAGCAAAAATATTGATTTGCAATTGTGCAGTTTTTGGAGGAAGCAACTCCTGGGAAATGCATTGTTTCCCACTCAGTTTTTTAATAGTATGGCAATACTAATAACTATCATGACAATAATGCCATGTAGTATGTGAGAGGCCTTGTACTTGACATGCCATGTTACATTGTGTATACTTTTATTTAAACTTCTCAGATAAAGTATTAGTAATATATTACCATCTGCTCATGGGAAAGGTGAATCTCAGAGAGTAAGTTGCCACTCAGCTAATGAGTGGGAGGAACAGGGATTAGGAAATAAATCTAATTCCAAAGATGATATTGTATTAATGCAGGTGAATGCCTGTGTGTGTGTATAATGAAATAGTTCACAAGGAGTAAAAACTGACTCAGCTAAGCCCCACAGATAGTGACAGAGGTGGAAGTCTACCCTGAGCTCCCTCCATCTGTAAAAGCTGGCTTTCCTGAAATCAGCACATGCTTGTAATGTTTTACAAAGAATCATATATACACATTTCCTGCATAATCCAATAGAAAAGCCACGACACTGTATAAAACTGGGGTGTCCTATGGATTATAAAATACCTATATCAGTTATAAAATTATTTAGTAAAAATACTTAGGACTTAGGCAGATAATGTTTTTAGCTGAGATTCAACGAATGCTTACTTGCTTCATTACTGAATGAACAGACAAATGAACTAATGACTAATATGAGAATTGCACTGTTAAACCTGAATGATAATTAAGGTTATGAAGTGTATGTCATGAATTTTCCTGAGTCAAACAAATCAGACAACACTCTTTGCCACACCTACAAGACAAATGCCAGGTTACTAAACATTAACTGATGATAAACTTGGCAGTATGGCTGAATGTATGAATTAAATTCTGATACGGGTCCTGGTTGAATATTCCTCAGTTTGAGGAGTGTGTTATGCCAACTCAGGCTGCCATTAAAAAATATTGGGTGACTTAAATATCAGAAATTCATTTCTCACAGTTCCAGAGGCTGGGAGTCCAAGATCAGGGTGCCAGCACGGTCAGATTCTGGACATAACAATTATCACAGGTACACAGATGGCCACCTTCTTACTGTGTGCTTCTTACATGGTGGAGAGAGACCAAACTCGCCAGTCTGTCCTTATCAGGGCACTTATCCCATCATGGGGGGCCCACCCTCATGACCTAGTCTAACTACCTTCTGAAGACCACATCTCCAAATATCATCACACTGGAGATTAGGGCATCGACATATGAATTTTGGGGGGACACAATTCAACCCATAGCAGGAAGTATAATAACGAAGTCAGATTTGATTTTTAATTTTCTAACCAACACTTTGGTTACTTTGCTAGAATTCTGTCATTACTGACCTCATATCGCAAGCCCCTCATGATCATGCCTATGGAACAATAAGGGTTCTCGACTTCATATTGACATTTGGGGATCGATCATTGTTAGCTGTGAGGGGCTGTCTTAGGTCTCGCAGGAAATTTGACAGCATCTCTGGTCTCTACCGACTACATGTCAGTAGCCTCTCCCTGAGTTGGGCAAACAAAATGTCTCTATTCATTGCCACATGTAACCAGGGGGACCCAACTGCCCCACTTATGAAGCAGAGAAGAATGAGGAGCGTGTTTGCAACACCTTCAGCAAGGATCTGTAACCTCATGACCTGGACTCAGAAGGACTTGCCAACTTTTATCTGGGTGGGACTCAGGGCATTGCTCTTCCTTTCAATATTGGTTGACTCCTGGCCTCTTCTTTATGTGGTATCCTGAAATTAAGCAATGACTTAGCCCAATCCCTTCACCCAGTTTATTGTTTTTATGTTTATTCGTGAGATATGATTGACATGTAACATTGTCTAAGTTTAAGGTGTCCAACATGATGATTTGATACACTCCTACCATAGTGTTAGCTAATACCTCTGTCATGCCACAGAATAGTCATTTTGCTTCTGTGGTAAGAACAATAACATCTAGTCTCTTAGCAACTTTGAAGTTTATAATACAGTATCATTGCCCATAATTACTATGCTGTGCATTAGATCTCCAGTAGTTATTTATCTACTAATTGCAGATTTGTACCCTTAAACTATATCTCCCCAATTTCCCCACACACAACCCCTGGTAAGCACCATTTTACTCTCTGTGTTCAGGCGTGAGGCTTTTTCAGATCCTACACATAAGTGAGAGTATCTGTCTTTCTCTGTCTGGCTTATCTCACTTCGCATAATGCCTTGAACGTCCGTCCATCCCTGCTGTTGAAAATAGCAGTATGCCTTTTTTTCTCATGGCTGAATAATACTCCATTGTGTGTGTGTGTGTATATATACATATATATGTGTGTGTGTATATATATATATACTACGCCTTCTTTATTCACTCATCTGATGTCAGACGCTTAGCTTGATTCCATATCTTGGCTATTGTATATAATGCTGCAATAAACGTGGGAGTACAGGCATCTCTTCAATACTCTGTTTTCATTTGGTTTGGATATATAGCCAGAAGTGGAATTGCTGGGTTGTATGGTAGTTCTATTTTTAATTTTCTGAGGAATCTCCATACTGGTTTTTTTTTTTCCATACTGGCTGAACCAATTCACATTCCTATCCATCCAGTTTAAATTCTGGCCATATGGATAGGACTTTTTTTTTTTCTGCATCAGAATAGCTCAGAGTTTTAGAGTTTAATTCTCACCTAACTCTCTTAGGGTCTGGCAGTTACTTCAAAAAGACTGTGCTAGTCTACAGGCTACCTTTAAAATTACTTCGATTAAAACAGATATTAAACATGATGCATTTCACTGTAGACATGGACAGCTATTTTCAAAAAAGAACACCTGATGCACATGTGTTTACATGTACCTTCCTTCTCAGCAGAATCTTCCAATTAAACAATCCCTTTGGCCTCCATGTAAACAACATTTTAATAATGTTTCATTAAGATTGCCATAAGATTTGGAGCAATAATTACATTTGTTTTCAGTGCTATAGGAATCAGCTGTTTTTTTTTCCAAGGAAACGCTTCCAAAAACACTTTATTACTTAGGGAAACAGCTACAAATGCTAAAGGTTAGTATTTCAGCCCACAAGTAAACCGAGGAATCTCTCTTATCCTCAGAAGCAAATGGAGTTAACTTTTGAATTTGCTACCAAAAATATATTTTCCCTGACGAGCCCCTGGGAGTAAAATCAAGTCTGAAGCTCCACAAAACAAAACCATTATGCAGTGAGTGGGCAGGTGTGGTTTATACAAAGGAATGCAAACAATTAATGCCCACTTCCCAAATGAAAAGTCCCTCTTTAGTGTTTTCCCACTATGACTCACATTTCTTTGTTTTTGTGTCCAGATTTGCAAATGCTATTGTCAGCAAGGTCTTCTCACAACCAGAACATAACGTCCTATGCTTATTCTCTCTCAGTAACTCTCTAATACGTTTATTTGGAACCAAGATATGTTATTGCAAGCTGCCAGGCCCTCAACCCAGCATGAGAAATCCGGGTTGTCTTCCATCTGCCTCTTAAATCTTTTCTCTTACTAATGACCCAGTAATCCAATTTCAGTGTGCACTACACTCAGTGCTCTATCAGGCAGTACGGAATTACTCAGTTTGCTCACTTGCTTCCCAGCACCCAGCCTGAAAAAAGTCTTGGTATTGTCAAAGCAAACAGTGTGATTTGAACACTTCTAATGAACTAAAATAAGAAAAAAAAAAACCAGGCTCTATTCCTTCAATATGTTATTTCTCAGTTTTTATTATTAAAAGGGCAGCAGAACATGACTGTATTTGCAGTACAAAGGAGAACTTTAAAACATATTTTGTAGCCCTGGCTGGCGTAGCTCAGTGAATTGAGCGCGAGCTGCGATCCCAAGTGTCACAGGTTCGATTCCCAGCCAGGGTACATGCCTGGGTTGCAGGCCATAACCCCCAGCAACCGCACATTAATGTTTCTCTCTCTCTCTTTCTCCCTCCCTTCCCTCTCTAAAATCAATAAATAAATAAATAAAATATTTTTTAAAATCTTAAAAAAAAACATTTTGTAAATGAGAAATTTTCTCAAGTGCTCCAAGGATGACTTTCAAGGGTACAGGAATAGCGTGTGATATGACCGAGAGGATGCACTGATCAACAGTTAGTACAAAGCTCCCTTTGCTCGCCACCCCAACGTGCCCGTGGTAAACCTCAAAGGAAAAACCACATGAGAGTGGCAGCACATGTTTATCCTGCTCTGCACGAAATTCTTAGCTTATATTGTTGGTTCAGATCATCTCCCTCAAGATAGTTTAACCAGAAGAAATATTTGGCTTTAAATCAAGTGTCCCAGGTCTCATCTTAAAATCAGTGATATGCTGAGAACATTTCTGTGGGGCAGCACTTCGGTACATCTGCCCACCAGCTGCCAGAAATGGAAATACCTAGAGCAAATTTGATATCAGAGACGCAGATAATTTCAATCTCTTAGAAGGGAAAAAGCAACATAGAGGAGAAACTGCCAAAATAGAGTAGGGAATTTCCCTCCTTACTCAGTCCTAGACATCCCTCACACCATCCCAAGCTTTGAAAAGTTATCCTACGATTCCAGACTCCGAGCTCGGTCTTCTCATGTTCTTGCTGTGGATTCTGACCTTTCAGCTGACCCACTGATAACCCAGCATAAGAGAGATTAACTAGCCATATGCTGAAAGGTTTGAACACCCCTTAGGGGGTATTGAACTACACGGAAAATTCTATGTCCTGGCAGGGGAAACACAGTGTAACCCAATTTTCTTACCCTTACACACATTTCACGGGCCTGGGAAAATGGATCTTCTTACTTGTTTTACCGAACTCCATCAAAACAAGACTAGGTATCGCCCAAACAACTAATCAGAGCCTGGATTGTATTGTGGCTCAAGGGGAAAACAGAAAGATCACTGACATTTTCTTGGCTCTAAAGCTACATTCGGGGACTTCACAGCCCAAACATTTCTCAAGGGATAAGAAATGTCACTACATTGATATCCTCATTCTTGTTTTGGAAAACTGATTGACATACATGACGATAGGCACCTACATAGACACTGTGCTACACTTGTTCTTAGTATCTTCTTAGAGTTTGCTCCAAAATATTGAGCGAATTCTCAAAGTCTTCCTTCTGAGGTCAGAAAATTAGTACGCAAGAATTCTATGCATTATCACCAGCGAAGAGCTGCTGCTTGATCTAAAGGCATCGCCTTCTGGGTAACCTCCCTTCCAAACCAGCACATCTCTGCCTTCCAACAAAGCCAGTATCAAATACTGGGATGGCAAGGAGCCATAGTCCCTTTCTCAGAGCCTCTTGGCCGAGGTGTCACTTTTTCCAGGCATCTTTCCCAGCCATAAGTGGCAGTACCCATTTAAATCACTTCTCTACTTTTTATCCCCACCACCCTCATTTTAGCTCAGGCTGCCATCTTGGCTTCCTTGAATGATCATAACAGCCTGTTTTTTTTGTTTTGTTTTGGTAATAGTTATTGAGGTTTAATTTACATATAACACAATTCATTCCCTTTAGGTGTACATTTCAATGGTTTTTAGTAAGTTCACCAAGTTGTGCAAACATCAGTGTAATCCAGTTTTACAACATTGCCCAAAGAGGTCCCTTTACTTTTTACAGTTAATACTTGTTTGCACTTCTAGTCCCTGGCAACCACTGACCTTTGTGTCTCTACACACTTGCCTTTTCTGGATATTTCCTGTAAATCAATGTTAGAATACCTGACCTTTTGTGAGTGGCTTCTTTCACTTAACATGTTTTCAAGGCTCATACATGTTGGAGCATGAATCAGTACTTCATTCTTTTTTTAAAGGTGAATAATATTCCATCATATGGAGAGAGACCATAAATTGTTCATCAGTCTACCCCCTGATGGATATTAGGGTTGTTTTTTACTTTTGCATTACTATGAATAATGTTGCTATGAATCATGTTTGCATTCACATATAAATCTTGAAGTGGATGTAAGTTTCACTTCCAAAATTGGAATTGCTGTGTCGTATAGTAAATTTTTGTGCAGCAATCTCTTTTTTTAATGTGTATTAATTTTAGAGAGAGAGGGAGGGAGGGAGGGAGAGACAGAAAGAGAAAGACAGAGAGATACAGAGGGAGAGATATCGATGTGGGAGAGAAACATCGATTGGTTGCCTCCCATAGGCACCCTGACCAGGGATTAAACCCGCAGCCTTTTGGTGTATGGGACTATGTTCCAACCGACTGAGCCACAGTGGCCAGGGATGCAATCTCTTAACTGTTCTACTTGTCTCACGCCTTGACCCACTTCAAGATCTTCTCTTTCTTACAGCTAGAATGATCTTTTGAAAATGCAAATCCAGGCATTGTTTTGCTTGGTCAAAACACTACTGAAGCATTCCATTGTTCTCTCTCTTTTTTAAGGTTATTTTTTAAAATTGTTGTTCGAGTGCAGTTGTCTGCATTCCCCCCCACCACTCCCCCCACCCCAGCCCTCCCCACCTCTCTCCCCTGATCCCGCCCCTCCTTGGTTTTGCCCAGGTGTCCTTTATACTTGTTCCTGAAAACCCTTCCCCCTTTCCCCCATTATCCCCTCCCACCTCCCCTCGGGTTACTGTCAGCTTGTCTTTAATTCCTATGAAAACCCAAACTGCTGCATTGTTTATAGAGTCCTGCATGAGCTGTTCTCACTTCTGCGGCCTCTAATGCTGTTTTTCCATCTCACCTGGCCATTTCCCCTTCTTTATATCAGTCAGCTTAAATTTTAGTTTTCCAAGAAGACTGTGATGTCCCAAAGCCTTAGCTGAAGCTTTTCCCACTATCTACAACTCTCCTTAACTCTAGGGTTGTGGTTAAGAAGGCAGGTCTGGAGTTAGATACTTGAGTTCACCAATTAGACCAGTGTGACGTTGCACAAGTCACATCCCTGTGCAAGAAATTTCCCATTTTTATTTATGTATTTATTTATGTATTTATGTATTTATTTTCAAAAAGATTTTATTTATTTATTTTTAGAGAGGGAAGGGAGGGAGAAAGAGAGAGAGAGAGAGAAACATCAGTGTGTGGTTGCTGGGGGTCATGGCCTGCAACCCAGGCATGTGCCCTGACTGGGAATTGAACCTGTGACACTTTGGTTCACAGTCTGCACTCAATCCACTGAGCTACGCCAGGGCAGAAATTTCCCATTTTTAAATTGAGGATTAATAATGGATCCTGACTCATAGGGTCCTTGGAAGGATGAAATGTGTTACAATGTGTGAGGCCTTTAGAGTAGTTCTCACTAAAAATTAGCGATGGCCAATGAGTTCTTCATGTTTTGGCTTAGATTTGACCTCCCCCTTAGAAACCCTAGCTAATGCTATATATATGGACTTGCTCCTTTAAGTGTTTCTATAGTATTCTATTTTTGTTGCATCATATTATCACTGCCATCAAATTGCCATTTACTCATCTGTCTTCCCCTGGAGGCCTCTGAGTGTTGTAAGGCAAGTAAACTAAACCACTTCTATCACTTCCACCACATGAATCTCACACAGCATGGTTCACAGTGATCGCTGTGATAAGTGAGCATTAAAGTATCTGTTGAACTGAAAATGGTGTTAGATATTCTCTATGCTCCACCTGTTCTCACCTTTCTTTGCCCAGTTCTCTCTTCTTGATAGGCCTGCCTGGACTGTCTCATCTGAACTATCAACCAGCTACAATTTGGTTGGGTTTGGCCAAGAGGACCCTCTGGCGAGACATAGATGGATGGGGGGAAGGTCATAGTAATTACCCTTCCTACTTCCTCCTTGTTGTGGTTCTGCCAGTGGTTGCCTTCTGCTACAGGCATGGCCCCTGTCAGGACACCCCACTTCCGCAGCTCTAGCCCACTCTGTTGCCAGCAAGAACATCACGTTCCCTTGCACCTTCACACCTAGGAGTGCTACCAGCAGGTCTCTGCCATTGCTAATACCTCATTGCTCTTGTATCCCTCCAGCAGGCCTTCAGCCCTGGCCAACCCTCTATAAAAAGTACACTAATCACTCACTCTCCATGGAAACCCATTTGAGTGCATCACCTGCTTCCTGTTGGAACCCTAACTGGTACAATGACTAAGCATACCCATTATTCCACACTTCACATTCTTACTCGGGGGCTCAAGTGGTAGAGGGGTAGGGGGGAATCTTTGCTGTGTTTTGGCGGAGAGGTGGTGGTAGGGGAACATACGATTTCACTATTAAAATAGCTTGTGATGTTTACAGTTTTTATTTTTGCATATATATATATATATATATATATAATTTGGCATATGCCCAGATAGGTTATTGCCAATGGTTTCCATATGGATTGCTCTTAAAGCATTTTGCTGGTGGATCTTGCTTTCTGGTGCACTTTGTATTGAAGACTGGGTAGCAGCGCTTGGCTTAATTAAGAAAAAATCCTAGTCCATGCGAAGTGCTAAGACTCTTCAGGTATCGTGATTCTTCCCGGGTCCAGTGAATGGGACACTTCCCAGGCTATTATTTCTAGTTCTGTTTGAGAAACAATAGTGGATATGTGACACCATCAGTGCCACTGCAGGAAGAGGCTGCAGGCAGTCAAGTATCAGACTCTGAAATCAGGGAAGGTCTGTGGGTCCGAAGACCACCTTGCGGGGACACCTGTGTTTCCTGTGTTGCTTGTCAAAGCTGTTGAGCATACACTCCTCACAGAACACGGTCTTATTTGCTCAGTTCCCAAGAAACAGGAGGCTTATACTACACATTCAAATAGTTCACAACTATTGTTCTGTGTTAGGTAGGACACCTGCATATGAGCTTAGAGCTATCATCACCCATAAGGACTGGGCATTATTACCCACTCAGCATTTTCAAATGATTCTCTAATATGATCAAAGCTCAGCTTTCAAGAGCTCTAACTAAAACTATTTTGTTGAATCCATCAAAATTTGTCATGCACTAAATGTGAGAAGCTACACAGAGGAATTGATGAATTTTTTTAAAACTGCATATGCTGTGTTGGTTTCCTATGGCTGCGGTAAAAAAAATTACCGCAAATTTAGTGGCTTAAAACAAAGCAACTTAGTATTTTATAAGACTAGAGGTCAGAAGTCCCAAATGGGTCTCGCTGGACTACATACAAGGTATAGCAGGACTATGTTCTTTGTGAAGGGTCCGAGGAGAATTTATTTCCTTGCCTCTTCCAGCTTCTGGAGGCTGCTTGCATTCCTTGGCTCGTTGCTCCTTTTTTAAACTTTTTTAAACAGATTTTATTTATTTATTTTTAGAGAGGGAAGGGAGAGAGAGAGAGAGAAACATCAATGTGTGGTTGCTGGGGGTCATGGCCTGCAACCCAGGCATGTACCCTGACTGGGAATCGAACCTGCGACACTTTGGTTCACAGCCCGCGCTCCATCCACTGAGCTACGCCAGCCAGGGCTTCATCGCTCCTTTTTGACTTCAAAGCCAGCAATGGCTGGCTTATTCTCTCTTGCATCATGTCGCTCTTCCACTGCTTCCATCCTCACGTCTACTTCTCTGCCTCCCTCCTCTTTTGGGATCCTTATAATCACACTGAACCCACCTGGGTAATCCAGGTGGATACTCTTTCCATCTCAAGAGCCTTAACGGAATCACACCTGCAAAGCCGCTTTTGCAATGTAAGGTAACATACTCGTAGGTTCCAGAGATGAGGATGTGAAGATCTTTGGGGGCCATTATTCTTTCTACTCTAATGCCTATTAAATATTTAAAATGTTAGAAATTTTGCCTTTGCTGATATAAGTAATGTAAAATGGTGAGAGTAAAACCTATGAATCTTGTTAATTTTCCCTTATGTCATAAAAAACCCTAGACAGCCCTGGCTGGGTGGATCAGCCGGTTGAGCCTCATCCCACGCACCAAGAGGTTGCTGGTTCAATTCCTGGTCGGGGCACATGCCTAGGTTGCAGGTTTGATCCCCAGTCTGGGCATGTGCAGGAGGCAAGCCATCAATGTTTCTCTCTCTCTCTCTCCCTTTCCCTCTCTCTGAAATCAATGAGCATGTCCTCGAATGAAGATAAAAGAAGAAAACCTAAACACATTCTATTGCCTTGATGTCTTTACATATTAAATGAGGATAAAAATAATAACTTCAAAGGGTTTTAATTTTTAAGATTTTATTTTTATTTATTTTTAGAGAGGGAAGGGAGGGAGAAAGAGAGCGAGAGAGAGAAACATCAATGTGCAGTTGCTGGGGGCTGTGGCCTGTAACCCAGGCATGTGCCCTGACTGGGAATCGAACCTGCGATGCTTTGGTTTGCAGCCCGCGCTCAATCCACTGAGCTACGCCAGCCAGGGCAAAGGGTTTTAATTTTTGAATTTTAAATTAATAATATAGGTAAAATTACTGAAGCACAGTGCTCAAAATAGTCCCCTATTCTTTATATATCATTTGTGTATATATCATTTCCCCTGAGTTAGGAAACATAAATATTTCAGTAGTAATAACTATAAATATTTAGGTTTTGTGTCACTTTGTGATTTGAAAAACTTCATGAAATAATGTCATAGTGTGTATCCTCTCATCTTCAAAATTAAGGTGAAAGAAACACAATTTTTGAGACTACATGTAATTTTTACTTAAGTAATGTTGGGTTTGGCTTTCTACAGGACAGGAACTAGAAACATTTGTTGCTGTTGTTTCTGTTGTGGGAGCTAGGCATTCTTCCCCCAATTTACAAGCCAATCATCATATATAATTATCCATTGCAGCGACTGAGAGGTGATTAGAAGATTTGATAAAGGCCAGGTTGTACAGCTTAGCATTGTAAAAGTATCATAGCTGTGCCACTGTATTTAGAACAATGAAGTAAATGGCTACCAGAGGGATTAAGCACAAAGAAAAGATAAAAACCCCACAGACTTGGACAGCAGTGTGGTGAGTGCCAGGGGTGGTGTTGGAGGAAGGTGGAGGAGGGTACAGGAGGGATAAATGGTGATGGAAGCAGACTTGACTTGGGGTGGTGAACACATAATACAGTGTACAGATGACGTGTTATCGAATTGTACACCTGAAACTCGTATAATTTTGTTAACCAATGTTACCCCAATAAATTCAATAAAAAGGAGAAAAGGTTAATTGATTGGCAAGGGACAAGTGTGATACAAATAGAGAGGCACCTGTTTCCGTGGTCCTTACACCCTAATGGAGGCTAAATAACACACCAATACATAAGTGAGCCAATACGTATTCAAGCAGCATACTTCCTAGAAAGGTAAATGCTATGGTGACAGTGACATGCTGGGTTGTGTTTGTGTTGGAGGGGAAGCTAGTCGAAGGGAAGATGTCCCTGGAGAGGGGACATTTGAGCTGTCATTTGTTGACGAGCAGTTCAAGCTGTAGGGGTTCTTAAAAGCCCAGCTCCCTAGTGGGGTGTGTGTACTACCCAGGGTGAGTAAGCGAATTCATTGGAATACAGGGGGAAAATATTAGAACTTTACTTGTATTCATTATTTATCTAGAAAATAGAAAAGTAAAATGCGGTAATATTTAAATGTTTACATTGGCACCATACACTCTGTCCCTATGGCAGACAGCCACCCTCACTGCGAGTACTGTAATGTATTGCATTTTATAAAAACCAAGTGAAGCGAATGTAGAAACTCTATTATCCACATTTGGATAATGGACCTATGGCTTTTAAAGTTTTCTGTAAGGATATCATGGGTTGAGGTAATACTATTACTGAGCTCGCAAGTTAGTAATAAGAAAATGCCAGAAGCAACTCTTTTTCTTATCCAAGTAGGCCATGGTCAGCCACGTTATGACTCTCCTCACAGCTGAAGATAACCCAACCACAGATATTTAACATTATCAATAAAGCCATATAAAACAGGTGTTGACAACCACTCCCATTATAGACGAGTCTTACCCAACCTCCCCATAGGATGAAGCCATCACAGGAAGCGACGCATTTTAAAATATTGTTCACGTACTTCATCTTTATTCCATTATGGATGTTTCATAATATACAAAATATGTTGGCTCCTGAGTCGTGCATGTAATTTTTAAATTGATATACATATATTTAGGATTCGTGTGCATTTGTTGTTACTTCCAGGCTTGCATAGTCAAACACACTTTGTGACCACTGTTCTAAACTATTCGCTAGTTTATGGCCTTTGTCAGTGACTGTCAGCAACCGTACACAGGACAACCCAGCTCTGAACTCTGAAATGGATTTTCAGGATGGTGTGAAGTTTTGAGCATAATTGAGGTGCCAAGAATCACATAATCCAGCAGAATCCAGGTTGAGTGGCAATTCCCTAGGGTTTTGGAAGGAACATTCCAGTTCCAGCTAGAAGCAGCAGGGAATCTGAGACGATCCCTGAGGCGATGTTGTAATTCATGTGCCTTTGGTTCATACCGGATGGTGGCCAAGATTCCTCTGCAAATCCATTCCTCCGAAATACAGTTCCAAGTCTACAGGATCTGACCAGTGACAAGTTTTGTGAGTGGGTGCGTGTGTCTGTGCATGCACACGCATGCACCGAAACAACACAAAGGTTTCCTTTGGCCTCTTGTGACTTTATCAAACACTTTTAGGCCACGCTGGTACTTGCCTTATTTTCATACTGGATAAAGTATTTCATAAAAGGGATGGTTACTTTCTTTACTCAATAGCCAAAAAAAAAAATACAAAATATAACTATGAGCACATCTAGAATGAAAGTTAAATGTATTTTTTGAGTCTGTGTGTGTTTTACTCTGATGGCGTTGATGAAATATTTTGCAACTCTGTTCTTAAGGATGGGCATTAGATGCATCAAGGTTTTCTGATGTTCTAACATAATCAGTTGCCTGCGGTAAAAAGCAACCAGTCATCTTTAAGGATTTCTTGCTGATTAGATTGTGGATGCTTTGACATGCACAACAGAATTCATGTCCAGGAGAAAAGGGACGGTAGAAATCCAAAGGTTCCCCAGGCCTTCCACGTCCTAGACCCTACATTTATCAAAGTGATAACTCTCTTATCAAAAGATTTTTCTCTCAATCACTTTTTCTGCTCCCTGTGTTTGTTCCCTCTTCAGCTAGGTCCATACACCCACTTCTTGAAACACAGACTAACTCATCTCAGAAATATGAGCAAGGGACAGCGAACTAAGACTCAGCCAGTGATCAGTATTTTCAGAGATGTGGTACATTTATTTCATTCCCGTTTTTCATCTATATCTATACCACCCTGTGCTCTGAAGTATAATACCACATAAAGAACACAAATAAAAGCATCTCACGTGTGTAAATGTGTAACTGTGTGCGTGTTTTTGTTACGGGGCCCAATATCTCTGAGGAGATAGACAATATCATGAAAGTTTTCCTAGTCAGTCACCACTCCAGGCATTTGAGCTTTGGTGGTGGTGGTTCTAAGCAACTCAGAGATCAGCGACAAGCTATCCGGGTGGAGGGGGGATAGTTTAGAGTGGGGCCTCACAGATTTGGTCGGCTTTGAGAAGGAAAGGGGTAGGAATGGAGACCCTCAATCATCTGGCCTCCACTTTATTCTCCCCAGAGACCTACTTAAGTCCCTTCGATCTCTGAACGTCGAGGTCCAGGCGGATGTCCTCTGCGGAGGACAACTTCCCAGGGGACGTTGAAAGCCTCATGTCCTAAACCCAAAACAAAGAACTCCAAGCACCCCCCCTTCTTGCCATCACAATAAACATGTACTACAATAGGATGATTTAATTTCTTTTCCATGTGGAAGATTTTATTACGTTTAAAGTAGGCTGGGCACACAGTTCTTTCCTACAGCTGCAGTTTATGATGAGGGTAACCCCAAAACACATGACCACAAGATAAAACGACGGAATGCAGTGCTTCAAGAATGACAAGTGGACAGAGGGTTGGAAAGCGATCCTGTGTGTAAATAAGAGCCGGCCTCCCATAATGCAAGATGCCTGGAGATTTCAAAATCCAAAGAAATAAGTGCGTTCTCCAGGATGCCATTCTTAGGACAATAACCATGATTCCAAAGGCTCTTGCACAAATATTGTCACATGAAGAACCTCTATGTCCCTCATCTTCCAGCACCGCCTATGTGAAGGGAAATCTGGAAATCTGTGCAGGGGCTTTTTATTTTTAGGAAGGTACTTCCAGCACTTCTCTTCTCAATCTTATTGCCAAACCAACTGACTTGCTTCCTTCTGATATTAGCCCAAGTGGAAGAAACTCCTTAGAGGACTTGCAGGTTCCTGACTTCTCTGCGGCCCATTGCCTCTTCTCCTGTCCAGTACAGACACGTGTGTCCAGGCCCTTTGAGGAGGGAAAACTTAGAGCACTGCCCCCTCCACCACCACCAGCGACTTGATCCACCACTTAGGAATCTTGCAGAATGTTCTCTCTTGCTCGCAGGTGTAGCCCTCTCACAATACATGAAATAGTAATTGACAAAAATAGCATTCTGGAAAATGTTTTGAATGACAAACGCAGGAATTGGACTAGGCATGAAGTGCTGTGATTTAGAAGGAAAGACGATATACTTTTCTGTTAGAATGCTTGATTCACAGTCTTCCCTCTGCCAGTCACCAGCCGGCGGGGGCGGGGGGAACCTGGGCAAGTCATTTGGTCTCTCTAAGTCTCATAATCTTTCTAATCTTAAAAAGGACCAAGAATATCTCTCCTACCTACTCACAGTGTGTTTGTAAGAATTGGGTTATTTGTCAAGTGCTACATGGGTTACTGATGGGCATTCAATGATTGCTTACTGTGCTGAAGAAATTTAGAGGAAAGTAATATTTTTTGACACTATTTGGTCAAATTAGTTGATTTTCTGGATGAGTGATCTGAGCCATGGGGAAGAGAAAAATCTCAGTTTGTCATGGTTACACAGTGGATGTGCTTTTAAGATACAAAAGAATAAGACAGTTTTATTGGCCTCTGAACTCACTCACTGTACCAACTTCCATGATATTTGTATGGAACCTTATAGAACAGGACAAGAATATTTCTTCTGCAACCACTCCTTCCGAACATTCGTTGTCCTGGCTCCCTTTTCCTTCCTCAAAGACACCCCAAGCAGATCCTTTATTGCTTGCTTATTCTTATACTTGAAAATGCCCAGGCCAGTCCAGTTTAAAACTAAATCTTATATTCCATGTATCACACACTCTTCCTCCTGAACCCCAGCACTGGGCCTTGGACTGGGGGGTTTTGAATAGGGAGAGAGATTTTTCAACTGCTTTCACACTCCCCTGTTCTGGGTTCTGTCTTCTTGTTTAGGGTTAGAGCCCAGAGGGAAAGGAACCGTGGTGCTGGTGCCTGGGGTAGACGTTGCAGATAGACAAAATGCTTTTGTGGTCTTCTCTGTTGACTATTTCTGCTCCTCCGCACAGGCCCCGTACATGCATGAACACGAATGTTCCCCACTGACCTGAGGCTCATAGACATATTTTTCTACAAGTTCCTTGGGGCTGATCTTCCCACTGCAGAGTTCTCATGTGTGAAAGATACACTTCAGTTTGAGTCCACTTCAAATACTGTCTTTGGGGGCGACCACACAGCACTCCATTGCCAGAGATCCCTTGCCTAGCAGGTAGTCATCATGGGTGAGGTGATGGCTCAAGCTCATGTGCCTTTCTTTCTTTCTTTTTAACATTCTCACGTACCTTTCTTTGTGTCTGTTTGACTCATGGGAAACCCAACTATCTTGGCTTTACCCAGAGTGAATGCTCCTTGGTCTTTGTCTTGCTATCACTCTCCAGTGATTGTTCTGCCCCTTAGTCCCAGAGAATAAATCAGCAATTCTGTTACATAGGCAAACTACAAGATGAGATGCCACCCTCCATCTCTAATAATGATTTTCTACATTCTTCCCCATCACTTTACTTAAAATGTACAGATGTTCTCCAATGATTCTCCAATGTATTCCCAGACCTGTACCTTTGTAGGATGAGGGAGGTGGGGAGGAGATTGTGTCAATGTGAGGCCTCCCGGCTCGCACTGAGTTCTATGGCATTTTTGGATAGACTGTGGAAACATCTGGTGCCTGCTGTTTTCATCCTGGTGTCTTCATCTGCTCAAATCTGCTATTGAACCCTTCTGGTGAATCATTTCATTTGTTACTGTACTTTTCAACTCCAGTATTTCTATTTGGTTCTTCTGAAAATAATTTCTAGCTCTACATTAATATTCTCTAGTTGGTGAATAGCATTATCATACTTTCCTTTAGTTATTTAAACATAATTTCCTTGATTTCTTTGAAGATATTTAAAATATCTGACTTAAAGTCATTGTTTAGTAAGGCCAAAATCTGGCTTCGTCACAGACAGCTGCTGTTTATTGTTTTTTCCCCAGTGGATGGTCCATGCTTTATTACTTCTTTGCATGTCTCATAATTTTTGTTGAAAACTAGACATTTAAAATAATATAATGTAGCAACCCTGAAAATCAGATTCTTTCCCTATCATTTGCTGTCATTGCTATTTTTGTTGTTCTTATATTTTTTAGTGACTTTACTGAAATAACTGTATAAAATCTGTATTCTTTTTTTAAGATTTTATTTATTTATTTTTAGAGAGGGAAGAGAGGGAGAGAGAGAGAGAGAGAGGGAGGGAGAGAGAGAGAGAGAGAGAGAGAGAGAGAGAGAGAGAGAGAGAGATGTTCCGTTGCTAAGCACCATGGCCTGCAACCTAGGCATGTGCCCTGACTGGGAATTGAACCTGCGATGCCTGGTTCACAGCCCATGCTCAATCCACTGAGCTATGCCAGCCAGGGCAAAATCTGTATTCTTTATCATTCATGGCCACTGGGGTGTCTGGCTCAGTTAACTTACTAGTCAGCTAACGACTAGACAGAGATTTCCTTAAATGCCTGAATCGGCAAGTCTTCCATTCTTTGCTGAGGGCCTTCATCTACATGTTGGGTCACAACTTCAACACTCAGTTTGTAACTTGGTCTTAACCTTCACTTCTTGTTTGCACAGAGCCTCCAAAGTCAGCCAGACATGAAAGTTTAGTGCCTCTTCAGGTCATTTTTTTTTAGCATGTGCATAGCCCTGGGCATGAACACAGCCTTACACATGCATGGAGCTCTCTGATATGCTGGAGTCTTGCAACTCTCCCTGTGGACATCTCATTCTCTAGCTTTTCCTTTAAAGCTTTTTTGGTTAGCTTATCATTTGCCCCAACTGTTATCCACTGCCCAAAGTACCTGAGATGTTCAACAAATGCCTCTAATTGTTTTAGACAAACATCCCCAGTGCAAAGGCTGTTAGCACAGGGTAACCTCTGAGTCAGGTCAAATGAAAACCGCCTTGTGAGTGAGGTTTCCTAGGGAAACAACAGGTCAAAGAGATAGTCCTGTGGGAATGCTGCTGTGAAGGGGACCTAACTTTACTTTGTCTCCTACAGTTGGTATTGGGCTGCTGATTTTCACCATGATTGTAGACTCTCAAAGCGGAAGAGGCAGAGACAAGAGCAGTACAAATTAAAAATGCCATAAAGTCCACTGTTCTTTTTTTAAAGATTTTATTTATTTATTTTTAGAGAGGGAAGGGAGAGAGAAAGAGAGAGAGGGAGAGAGAAAGAGAGAGAGAGAGAGAGAGAGAGAGGGAGAGAAACATCAATGTGCAGTTGCTGGGGGTCATGGCCTGCAACCTAGGCATGTACCCTGAGTGGGAATCGAACCTGCGACACTTTGGTTCCCAGCCCACACTCAATCCACTGAGCTACGCCAGCCAGGGCTAAAGTCCACTGTTCTTATGAAGATTTAGTCATCCATAGAATAAATGCTCTTGAATTTGTGCAAGCCTTTGGTTAATTTTCAAAGTTCTGAAAGAGTTGATTCTGACCATATTTTGCCAATATTATCTCCTTTATGGAGGAGAGAAATTTCTCTTATGGAGGAAGGAGATTATGGAGGAGAGAAATTCTGACCATATTTGGCCAGTGATATTTCTCCCATGAAGGAGAGAAATCCTTCCTTTGTTATTTTCACTGACATCCACTTCTCCACTGGGGTCTTGAGCAGTAACTCTGACACAAGACAAATGAATCTCTTCAACAGCCTGTTACATATGCTTCGATATATCCAGCTTCATTCTGTTATACAAAACCAAGTGATCCTCTTTGACTTCATGCATATGGTCCCAGAGATAGCAGCTTATGGTCACAAGTAAGAAGGAATAATGACACAAATACATTAATTGGTGTCACATTTATATGTAAACAGTCAACCACTATTACAGTTTTTTTCACTATATTAAACTTGTCGCTATTAGAAATGGCATCATCTGGCATTACCAATGCAGGTCTAGACTTAGTCCAAGTCATCTTCTGGATCTTCCCACGCCTTCTAATGACCAATAATGGAAGCAAGGTCCAGATATGGCATCTCTAAAATTACTGATGTTCCACACTTCCTCTTAGACATCCTCGGCTTTCAGCCTCACAGAGATATATCTGCATCTATATCTGTATCTAATCTACATCATCTATATAATTGAGTCTAATTCTCTACCTAATATTTCTTTCCCCAGATGACTCATTTCCTAGGACTTTGTACTTGGACCGAATATGACACAAGTGAATAGAGCTCCATATTGGCCTGTGGATAGGGTGTGAATATTCTAGGGATCTCAAAGTTCAGTAGTACGGATTGCTCTCTTAATCAAAAATTTAGTCCAGGAACCAAATTGTTCTTAGGTCATGGAGGATGACTTCAAGTTGGAGACATTGCAATGGCTGTCATTCCATCAGATTCTTCCTTTCCAACTTCGCTTTCACTCTGATTGCATAGACTTCTCCTGTCATGTATATCTGGGTCTCCTTTCCTTTAGATCTGCGGGAGGACACACATTTAATAACCCCCCTTGCCACTGTACAGAGATGTGAGACTAGTAATAGCTGATAGGCTGTGGGCAGGAGTAACTTGTATCATTTCCCAGCTGGTGAATATTAGTGCCATTGTGACACCCTGCAACAGTCTCTTCCCACGGCTGCCACGACTGCTGGTGCTCTCTCCATGTTGGTACCTTCATGAGTCTGGGTTCCACAGGTAGGATGACATACGGAAGAGCCCTTCACAGACGTCTGCTATTTCTCAGGTGTGATCAAAAATAAATCTCATTGCATTACAGGACTAAGATTTCGGGGTTGCTTGTTAATGTGGCATAATAATCCGCGCTACCCTCACTGGTATCTTACTTCATTTCATGGTTTTAAGCTTGTCGCAAGTACAGTATTCTGGCGTGGCACCACTTTTACTACATGCGTCACATTGATCCCCATCTTCATGCTTATTTGAGACAGTGAAGGGAGGTAAGGGGTTCATAATTGTTTTCTTTTCCTCTGAGCCTCCCACGAACATATTAAGCTAAAGAACAAACCATGACGAACCATAGTCTGTTCTATATTTAACTAACATTCTCTCTCTCCCTAAGAGAGAGATTTGACATGGACCTCAACTATCTAAAATTAAATGATGAGAACATGCACATACTCAGAGTTCCAATGCCTCTTTATAACTTCAGCAAACCACCACCGTCTTGGGTTTCCTTCTGCTGCTCTGTAAAGCAAGGGCAAGAGTGATACTTCCCAAGGCGGTTACGAGAATGAGTGCGTGTGGGTGTGTGGGGGAGTGTTAGGGGAGATGTGGTGTATTTTGCATAAAGTGGGCTATAATTGGAAAAGGCATTCAATTGATTCTGAAGGAGCACTGAGGAGAACTATAGACCCCCAGAGCATGCTGGAATCTGTTTTCTATTTTCCCACGTTTGTTACATACTAAACTGTTTGGATCCCTACTCACCATTGAGATATTTGGCTCCAGCGAAATATGGAATGACTAGGTTTATTTACCAATTTAAGAACAGAATCCAATCCAATAAAAAGGATCATTATTATATCGGCCTGAAGTGGTAATAAAAATGGTGTTCCTGAAAATTCTTAAATGCTTTAATTTTTCACTTTTTCTGACTTTATTTATAAAATAGCTGGCCACTTTTCATCAAAAGACTAATACATTTACACAAGGTAAAAATATTTAAGTCATAACGTGATATGTAGGGAAAACTACATTTAATTTTCACCCCATGTGTCTAGGTTCCACTCCTTCCAAGAAGTAACTCTTGTTGCTATTACATGTTCTATGCATATAAAAAATATCTGGCACATACAGTGTACAAAACATACCCCCTCTCCACATTTATGAACATAAATGGGAGTAGATCAGGGACACTGATTATAACCTTACATTTTTTACTTTATAATGTTAGGTTGGCCATTGTTCCATATAGCCTTAATCGTGTTTTCTAATGGCTACATAATACTTCATTGTACATTCAAGACTTCTGTCAAGGGTACAGTTGGCTCAACTGACGGGCAGTAGGTGGGTGTACAAGCAAGCAGAATAGAACCAGAGTCATTGAAATTAAGAACAATCTGACAGTAACCAGAGGGGAAGTGGGAGAAGATAATGGGGGAGAGGGGGAAAGGGTTTTCAGGAACAACTACAAAGGACACATGGACAAAACCAAGGCGGGGTGAAGGCAAGGGAGGGAGGTGGGGATGGCTGGAGTCCGGGGGAGTGGTGGGGGGTAAATGCAGACAACTGTACTTGAACAACAATAAAATAATTTAAAAAATTTAGATATAGATATAATAGACACAGTAATGATATAAAAAACAAACAACCCCCCCATGAGATTCAGTAGAATATCTGTTCTGATGGTGCAGGTTATGTTGCATTAACACACAATCCCCACATGACAGATGTACCATATTTTGCTATGTATAATGTACACTTTTTCTTGCCCAAATTTTGGAAGAAAAAATAAAGATGCACATTAGACATGGGTAGTGCTAAGTCTATATCTATATAGATGTTTTTAATTATTTTATTTACGCTTATGTGTTAAAAAGTATAACTCTGGAAAGCAATAACAATACCTGTATGTACAATAGTAATCTTTGTAATACAAAAACAAGTACCTAAATATTAATTAATTAATTAATTAATTAAAAATTAAAATGAAAGATTTTTTTCCTAAAAGTTTGGGCCAAAAATGTGGATGCACATTATACACACAAAATACAGCATATTGGTTTTAGTCTAAGGCTATTGCAAGCAACAACATGAATACATTGCTTTACCTTTGCATACATCTGAAAGTATATCTAAAGGATAAAGTTCCAGCAATAGATTTGCTGATATAAAGGGTATGTACATTTTCTTTTCTTTTTTAATAAATCTTATTTATATACAATTAAATGCACCTTTTTAAGCGTGTAGTTACATGTATACCCAAGTTATTTCCATTTAAGATACAGAACATTTCTGTTTTAGTAAGTTTTATTTTTATTATGGAGGTATAGTAAGTCCAATGAATCCAGAGATGACTGTCATTGAAAGGACAGTTTATTGCACTCACAGTTCTGAGGACAGGGAGTACCCATCACATCACAGGGCACCACATGAGGAACCACCCAGGGTGAGGTAGTGAAGCTGGTGGGCAAGAGAGAGAGGAACTGTGGGCCCAAGCCTTTGCTGAGATTTCTGCTGGAAGCATGGGGGGGGGGCGTGAAATGGCCTTAAGTGGTTACTGGAGGGGGGTATAGATTCTGGATTGGCTGGTTTGCATTTGAGCTGACTCAAACCCAGAACAAGGTGTGTCTGACACCCACATACAGGGTGTATATGAAAGCATCAGGTTTACTGAATCTAGAAATACAGTTAGTACAAATTCCATTACTGCAAAGGGGTCCCTCACAGCTCTTTTCGGAAAATCCACCACTGACATCTGGTTCCAGGCAACTGCTTTTCTGCTTTCTATCACCATAGTTACTTTTGCCTATTCTAGAATTTCATATAAATGGGATCAAACAGTAAGCATGTTTTTGTGTCTGACTTCTGTTGATCAAGATAATGTTTTGGAAATTCATTTATGTGGTTTTGTGTACCAATTGTTCTCATTTTTTCATTCTTGAGCAGTGTTCCATTATATGTATATAGTGCAATTTGTTTATTCATTCATCTTTGATAGACATTTGAGTTGCTTCTAGTTTGAGGCTATTATGAATATCGCTGGTTTGAATATTCTTTCAAATGTCTTTCCTGGGCGCAGGTACACATTTCTCTTGGGAAAATACCTAGGAGTGGAATTTCTAGGTGTATGTTTAACTTTTAAGAAATTGCCAAATCTCAGTGAAATCATATGGTACTTGTCTTTCTTTGACTGGCTTATTTCACTTAGCACAGTGTTCTCTAAGTGCATCCATGCTGTAGCAAAAGGTAAGAATTCCTCCTTTTTTCTTTTAATAGCCAAGTGGTATTCCATTGTGTAAATGCACAACAGCTTTTTCTATTCACTCATTTACTGATGGACACTTGGGCTGCTCCTCATCTTGGATATTGCAAATAATGCTGCAGTGAACATAGGGGTGCATGCATTCTTTTGAATTAGTGTTTCAGGTTTCTTTGGACAAATTCCCAGAAATGGAATTGATAGGTCATAAGGTACTTCCATTTTTAATTTTTTGAGGAAGCTTCATACTGTTTCGCACAGTGGCTGTACCAGTCTGCATTCCCATCAATAGTTCCTTTTTCTCCACATCCTCCCCTACACTTGTTTGTTGATTTATTGATGGTAGCCATTCTGACGGGTATGATGTGATATATCATTGTTGTTTTAATTTGCATCTCTCTGATGATTAGTGGTGTTGAGCATCTTTTCATATGTCTATTGTCCATCTCTACCTTTTCTTTGGAGAAGTGTCCATTCAGGTCCTTTGCCCTTTCTTTAAAAAAATTGAATTGTGGATGCAGAGAAAAGGGAACCCTAGTGCACTGTTGGTGGGAATGCAGACTGGTGCAGCCCCTGTGGAAAGCAGTATGGAATCTCCTCAGAAAACTAAAAATGGAACTGCCTTTTGACCCAGCAATTCCACTGCTGGGATTATACCCTAAGAGCCCTGAAACACTAATCCAAAAGAACCTATGCACCCCAATGTTCGGAGCAGCACAATTTACTATAGCCAAGTGCTGGAAGCAACCTAGGTACCCATCAGTAAATGAATGGATCAAAAAACTATGGTGCATTTACACAATGGAATTCTATGCAGCAGAAAGGAAGAAGGAGCTCCTACCCTTTGTGACAGCGTGGATGGAACTGGAGAGCATTATGCTAAGCGAAATAAGCCAGGCGGTGAGGGACAAATACCATATGATCTCACCTTTAACTGGAACATAATCAACAAAAGAAAAAAGCAAACAAAATATAACCAGAGACATTGAAATTAAGAGCAATCTAACAATAGCCGGAGGGGAGAGGGGGGAGGGGACTTTGGGGAGAAGGGTTTTCAGGAACTACTACAAAGGACACGTGGACAAAACCAAGGGGGAGCGTGGAAGCAAGGGAGGGAGGGGGGTTTGGCTGGGGTGGAGAGAAAATGCAGACAACTGTAATTGAACAACAATAAAGTAATTTTAAAAATAAAAAAATAAATAGTTAAATCATAAAAATTTGAATTGCTTGTGTTTTTTGGTGTTGAGTTTTATAAGTCCCTTATAAATTTTGGATATTAGCCCCTCATCAGATGTATCAGTGGGCAATATGTGCTCCCATTCAGTGGGTTGTCTTTTCATTTTCTAGTGAACGAAATAGACAAACAAAATAGAAACAGGTTCATAGGTACAGAGAACAGACTGACAACTGTCAGAAAGGAGGGGAGTTTGGGGGTTGGGTGAAAAAGGTAAAGGGATTAAGCAAACAATATCCTCACAGACACCGACAACAGTATGGTGATGACTGAGGGAAAGGGTGATGGAGGAGGCAGAAGGCAGTGAAGTGGAGACAAATGGTGATGGAAGGAGACTTGGGGTGGTGAACACACAATACAGTATACAGAGGATGTATTAGAGAATTGTACATCTGAATCGTACGTAATTTTATTAACCAATGTCACCCCAATAAAGTCAATAAAAAGTTTAAAACATTTAAAAAAGAAACTGTCAAATGGTTTTGAAAAGTAGTTTTGCCATTTTACACTCGAGATGGTGTATGAGAGTTTCAGCTGGGTCACATCCTTGCCAATACTCGGTATGGTTAGTTGGGACATACATTTTGAAAAACATTGTTCTCCAAATGTGTAGCTGACACTGCTAGTTGTTGGAACCATCAACTGTTTCTGTCTGCCTTCTCTCTCACTTTGCATCCTTAAGCCAATACTTTCCAGCCTCCCTTGCAGCTATGTGGGTTCAATATATCACCCTTCCAGCCAGTAGGGTAGAAATCAAAGTGTGCTGGAACCTGTCAAAGTAAGCTTTTATTTTCCTGCTAAAATGATAGATGTGCCAGCGCTGCACTTCTTTCCTCCTCACTCCTTACCGACTTGATTGCAGACATGGTTCCCAGTGCTGTGCTAGGCATCTTGTCATGCACCATGAAGGGAAGGCCAAGAGAGCCATAGCAGACAATCAAAATCCGGAGCCCCTGAACCAACAGCCAGCTACTTCCAGACTTCAAATTATGAAAGAAAAGTAAACCTGGACTTATTTAAGTCATTGTGCCCCAGGTATTCTCTTAATTATAGGATAATATTTCTTACATCCTTATCATCGTTTAAGGTATATTAAAGAGAATCCCCAGCCGATGCCCCTTGTGAAAGAGAATGCCTGTTTTCCTACATTTCTCCTATATATGGCATGGTTTTAACCTTGAGTATTTTGTTGTTTTAATATAGATGTGCTTAATTATGGTTGAAGTTAGAATTTTATTTGCTTAAAAGCTATACACTGGTGCCCTGGCTGGTGTAGCTCAGTGGATTGAGTGTGGGCTGTAAACCAAAGGGTCGCCGGTTTGATTCCCAGTCAGGGTATATATGCCTGGGTTGCGGGCCAGGTCCCTGATGCGGGGTGTGTGAGAGGCAACCACAAATTAATGTTTCTCTCCTTCTCTTTCTCCTTCCTTTCCCCTCTCTCTAAAAATAAATAAATAAAATCTTTTTTAAAAAGAAGCCATACATTGTCCTTTCTGTGACTTGCCTGTATATGTCTTTAAAGTATTGATTCATAAAAAAGTCTTTATATTGTAATAAAACCAGCTGTTTATTTGCCATAGTTGTCATTTGTCTCTCAACTTTGTATATGGTAGATTTTTTGCTGGTCAAAATTTTTTAGTTTTTATATAACATATTTTGAAGTGAGATGTCCTGTATTGAAATGCTAGTTTTGCTCCTTACTAGTCCTATGATCCAGGACTCGATTACCTGTGTTTAATTTTATATATATATAAAATTAAAATTTATATAAATTATATATATATTTATATAATTTATATAAAATTTATATATATTTATATAAAAATTGTACCGGGATTTGAACCCAGGTCAACCTTATTCCAAATCCCATGATCTTTTTACTATGTATGAAACTACTGAAAATTTTACAGACTATACACTGTCTCAGCTCACTGCCATATACACTATTTAGGTCATCATTCTAAGGGAGATCAGAGCTGAAGTCACAGAGACGACCGGCTTTTTTAAGTATGCTCACTTCTAATCTTTGCAAAATGCAGCTGCCCTATGCTTTCGTCTGTAGGTTATATTCTAAGAGAAATCACACCTGAAGAACTGGAAAAGCCCGGCTTTCTTTGGTTTATGGAAAAGTTGTACTCATACTTCCAATCTTTTCTCAAAAATGTGACTCCTCTATGACTTCATCTTTAGGATATGTATAGATATGCGGTAGGTCCAAGTTGGTCTCCCAAGATCAAATTGCATCTTGCTTCTGATGATCGCTACTAAAATAATTTGTTTTAGTTTGTGGAATTTTCCAGTGCCATTATCAATTAATTGCACCCCCAAATGTTATTAATAATAATCAATTAACATAAAAATGTAAGAGCCATGGACAATCGGCTTAGTGTGGGGTTGTCTTTCCCTGTATGACTACATAGGAGTGGAAGTTTCATTTTTTTTAACCTACATGAAATTAGAATTTTACAGTACATGCCAAACAAAATCAGTCTTTTCCTCAATCCCATTTCCATTTTAGACTGTGATTCTGCTTTGGCTTTCATTTTAATAAAGTTGGCATTTTTACCTCTTCTGCATCTGGGAATTCCCAATTGGCTTTGTCACATTGTGAACTGAAATGGTAATTCACTTGGATGGAATTTGTTTTGAGGAATAAACCACCACTTTTTACATTTTTCTCCCTTATGATATATTAATTTGCAAGATATGCCATGAAATATATACATATATGCATATGTACACACACAAACTGAACTTTAAAAAGAGCAAGAACTGCATGCATGTTTCAGTTTACTGTTAATATGATTCTTTTTCATTTAGGGCAACTCCAAGGAGTCAGGAGCTGAATACATGTAACCGAACTCAAGAGAGAGGACGAACAGCAAATATATATGTAGAGTGTTGAAAACACGACTGTCTGCATCTCTTCATTACTTTTAGAAAATAAGCAGGATTTTAAAACTATGTTCAGAATTTAAGAAGACTGTATTCTGATAAATCAATAAATACAAATAAATCTACTAGATATCCTATATCAATATAATTCTTAAATTTTTGAAATATTGTGACAGCAATGAAAGATATCTATAGGGATCCTGCTTTTTCACTACCTTTGAAAGTAAACAGAAATGTAATTGTCAGGTAAGAATGGCCACCCTGCTGATGGCACTTGCTTCTTTTGTTTGAGGGTAAGAGCAAGATAGGGTGACTAATTATTCCATTTACCCAGAACTGGGGAGGTTCCCAAGATGTAGGACTTTCAGTGTCTGGGAAAGCCCTGGGAAATCATGGTGAGGTGGTTAGCTTAAAGCAGCGAAACCTGTCATGGGTGTTACAAATTGCACCCATCTGGGTTTGATATTGGAACACATGACTGTCCTTCATGTGCCCAGAACTGAGATCATCCCTGGAAATGCTCACAGTTGTCTAAATGGAAGAAAAAATGTCTGAAACCACAATAAAACCTTAAATGTTTTAAAAGTTTAAAATGAGTGCTTTTTGTAGTTTAATGTCTCCAGAGTAATCAGGATATTGATACAAATACAATATATTCTAAAAACAACATTCAAGCCCTGGCTGGCATAGCTCAGTGGATCGAGCGCGGGCTGCGAACCAAAGTGTCGCAGGTTCGATTCCCAGTCAGGGCACATGCCTGGGTTGCAGGCCACGGCCCCCAGCAACCGCACATGGATGTTTCTCTCTCTCTTTCTCCCTCCCTTCCCTCTCTAAAAATAAATAAATAAAATCTTTTAAAAAATTTTTTAAAAAGAGTAAAATCTTTTTTTAAAAAAACAACATTCAAAAGAGAAAACCAACCCTTCCTAAGATAAATGTCAGGTCTAAGGTGCAGATCAACTTACTGTTTTGCTATGAGGGGAAGAGTAACAATAATGGTATGGGTGAAAATGCAATATTATGTTCAGAAAGCAATTCAGAAAGTAACTTCTTTTATCATTATGAGCATTGAATTCTCCAAGATAACATAATGCCCATTTTATGTCCTTGTGGCAACTTTCAAAAAAGCTACATCTGCATCAGCCACTGGCATCCACATTCAGGTATGCCCAGAACTGGGGACTGTGTCTAAATGCATCTGGTATGAAGCAAAGATCTCTGAAAAGGACACAGGTAGTTATGCCCTCAGATTAAATAGTAAGTACCTCCAAAACAACTAGACACCCCTTATTTCTCCTTCACAATTGATGATTTTGTAGGAAGTGTTTTGGTTGACAGCTTGTACATCCACTTTGGAGTTGCTGGCACTACCAGACATGATGTACAGATGACGGATTAAAGGGAAGTGACCGAACTTTCCCTATTGTAGTCTATAAGAAGAGCCAGGGTGTAACTCAGATGTCATCCCAGCCATGCTCTTCCCTTTGATTCTCATTAAACTGGTTGTATCTGCATCCCAACCACCTGAGAGAACTTCTGGCGGGGTGGGTGGTGGTGGTGGTAGGTGGGGCTTGGGTCTCTCCTAGTTGTTTCTCACTCCAATTTCTGCTTCTGATGAATTACTTCAGTGTTTGGACCCCCTCACCCTTCTGAGCTTATCCTCTTCAGTGGCCAGGGGGTTGCACCACCCAGGTCCTCCTTCAAGAGAATCTGCTGCCAAGAGTGTAGTTAGCAGACAGCCGCCAGCTGTTGTGCCTACAGATCTACCCTGGTATTTATGCCAAGGCTGCACTGACTCAGGGCCGCTCCCAGCCAAAGACTGAGCACAGAAGGGGACTCGATCCAGGCTCCTGCCTGATGCGCATCTCGGATGGGCAAGCTTTGCTCGGGGCCTGCCTCAGCCGGGCCATGACTGTCTCAGAGCTGCCCTGCAGGCTAGGAGGCCAGTGTCCCAAGCTTCCTTCTCTCCCTTCACAGGTATCAGGTGATCAAAGGCTCTCCGGGCCTTTCGCCTCCTTATCTCTCACTGCCATTTTCTCCATCTGCGTATCTGCTTCTTGGATGACCTGACTGAACACATAGTTCTTCTTATCGCCTTACGTTAGAAACCACTGGAAGGACAAATGAGACAGGGTCTGTGGGCAGCACTTTTTTGTTGAAGGTTGGGGACAAAGAATGGTGTTTACCCTGTAGCACACAGAATGATGTAAGGCTGAATCTTAAGCATCCTTGTTGTTAAAATCTTTGGTTCATAGCCTCATCTTAGCATTTCCCGTAAGTTCCAATCTTTTGCCGCATCTTTCACATTCTCAGCCTGGCCTCATTTCTTTAATCTTTACTCTGCACTCAATATTTGCTATACCCCCTAGATCCTTGTTAACTTCTCTTGCACAGACTATGTATGTCATCGGGACAACATCTGCTCAAGTACTCTACTGTTCTCTTCCTAAAAGGAGTTGCCAGCCTAGGGTGAAAAATAATATTTTTTCCAAACTCTACTGTGCATACTATGCATAATTAAGGGCAAAGAACAAGAGTTATCCTATTTACAGATGAAAAAAGAGATATCTCCGTAACCCTATTGAACCTGAAAGAATATTTGTTTACCCCTATGAAGTCATGAGAACAAAAGGAAGGGAAAAAGAGTTGAATTGAGTCAAAGCAATGGTATTGTGCAACTGATTTTATACATTTGGGGATTACTACAGAATATTCTTTATTTGCCATAAGCCACCTTAAGGTGCCTAGTGATAACTGCTAATTCTAGTGATGCAGAATGTGGAAGAGATTAAGCAGTTCTTTGCTAAATCCATTTCCCGATTTCCTTGGGCAGTTCTGTGTGATTACGTGAATAAAGTGTGGCCGATAAAATGTGGGCAGGGGTGACACCACACTCACTAGCCCAAAAAACCCCCAGTGTATGGATTCTCCGTGCTCCTTCCCCCCTTTCGACAATTATTGAAGACGGCAAACCCACACCCTGGAAGGATCATGGGTCTCTGAAATTAGGCATGGAGAAGAGCATTCAAGGTATTGAAATTTTTGCTAATTTTTGTTATTGGGTGGCTAGTTTTCTTATTAAGTTTTAGAGTTGTTTATATATCTGGGTATACGTTCTTTATGATACATATGATTTGCAAATCTTTTATCCCAGTCTCTACTTAGTTTTTGATTCTCTACTTTGAATCTCATTGTTAAGGGACTTGCAAAGAGCACTTTTTAAAAATTTGGTGAAGTCCAATTATTAATGTGTTCTTTTATAGATCATATTTTGGTATTGTATCTAAGCAGCCTTTTTGTGTAATCCACCACAAAGTTTATCTCATGTTTTGTTATAGATGTTTTATAGTTTTAGGCTTTACATTCTTTTCTTTTTAAAAAGATTTGATTTATTTACTTTTAGAGAGAGGGGAAGGGAGAGAGAAAGAGAGAGAGAGAGAGAGAGAGAGAGAGAGAGAGAGAGACATCAATGTGCGGTTGCTGGGGGCTGTGGCCTGCAACCAAGGCATGTGCCCTGACTGGGAATCGAACCTGCGACACTTTGGTTCACAGCCCGCGCTCAATCCACTGAGCTACGCCAGCCAGGGCCACTTTTTAAAAGTTGTTTGGGTTATTTTAAGATTTGTGCATTTTCATACAAATTTTAGAATCTGTTCATCAGTTATCTCTAAGAAGCCACTGGGATTGTGATTAGGATTGCACTGAATCTACTGATCAATTTTGGGGGGAATGACATCTTAACATTACTGAGCTTTCTGATCCTTGAACAAAGCACATCTGACCACTTATGGAGGTAATTACTTAATTTCTCTCAAGAGTGTTGTATAATTTTAACTATATATGTCCTTTACATATTTTGTCCAATTTATCCCTAAGCATTACATACTTTTATGCTATTGTAAATGAGATTTTACTTCAATTTCCTATTTTTCTATGTCAACATATAAAAGTACAATTATTTTGAATATTTATCTTTTATGTTGCAACTTTGCTAAACTCACTTGTTAGCTCCAGCAGTTTATTTACTTATATTTAATTAAATTTATTGGGATGACATTGGTTAATGAGATTATATAGGTTTCAAGTGTACAATTTTGTGATACATGACCTGTATATTGCATTGTGTGCTCACCACCCAAAATCAAATCTTCTATCATCATGTGTTTGATGCCCTTTACCCTTTACTACCCCCTCAACACTCCTCCCTCTGGTAACCACCGTCCTGTTGTCTGTGTCTATGAGGTTTTGTTTCTTTTTCTTCTCTGTTCATTTGTTGCTTTCAGTTTTACACCCCATATAGCTTTGTTTATAGATCTATCAGATTTTCTACATAGGCCATCATGTCATATACAAATATAGAGTTTTACCTTTTCTTTTCCAATCTTTATTTTTTAAACTAATTTCTCTGTCTAGAATCTCTAGTACAATGTTAAATAGAGGTGGTGAAAATAGACACCCTGATCTTGTCTCTGATTTTAAAGAGAAAGCTTTCAGTCTTTCACTATAGGTATGATATTAGCTATAGGTTTTTTATAGACGTCAATTATTGGGTTGAGAAAGCTCCCTTCTATTCCTATATGCTGAGAGGTTTTGTCAGAAATGAATATTTGATTTTGACAAATGGTTTCTCTGCACATTAAGATTATCACACAGTGTTGTTGTTTGTTTGTTTGTTTGTTTGTGGGTTTTTTGGTGTGTGTGTGATTTTCTGCCCCCCCCCCCAATGGAAAAATAAGTTTGGAAATGCCAGGTGAAACTGACTTCTTTACTGCAGGACTTCTAATAAGCTAATATGCATTAGAAATCTCTAAGGAAGGAATAACACTTTACTATGTGGCATTTCCTAATTTGAACCTGCGGGCTTTTTTCTTTTTTATTAAATGCAACACCCTTAGCATCTTCTGGAAAATAAGGATCTATATAAATTAGAGTTGTCAAACTTTTGTTTCTATCAGAATTCTTTTTTTAATGTTTTATTGATTATGTTATTACAGTTATCTCATTTCCCCCCCTTCACTCCCCTCCACCCTGCACACCCCCTCCCACCCACATTCCCACCTTTAGTTCATGTCCATGTGTCGTAAGTTCTTTAGCTTCTACATTTCCCATCCTATTCTTGCCCTCGCCCTGTCTATTTTCTACCTACCATCTATGCTACTTATTCTCTGTACCTTTCCCCTCTCTCCTCCTCCTCACTCCCCTGTTGCTAACCCTCCATGTGATCTCCATTTCTGTGGTTCTGTTCCTGTTCTAGTTGTTTGCTTAGTTTCTTTTGGTTTTTGTTTTAGGTGTGATTGTTAATAATTGTGAGTTTGCTGTCATTTTACTTACTATACATGTTTTTTTTATCTTCTTTTCCTTAGATAAGTCCCTGTAACATTTCATAAAATAAGGGCTGGGTGATGATGAACTCCTTGAACTTGACCTTCTCTGAGAAGCACTTTATCTGACCTTCCATTCCAAATGAAAGCTTTGCTGGATAGAGCAGTCTGGGATGTAGGTCTTTGCCTAGGTCTTTGCCTTTCGTGACTTGCAATACTTCTTTCCAGCCCCTTCTTGCCTGCAAGGTCTCTTTTGAGAAATCAGCTGACAGTCTGATGGGAACTCCTTTGTAGGTGACTGTCTCCTTATCTCTTGCTGCTTCTAGGATTCCCTCCTTCATGTTTACCCTGGCTAATGTAATTATGATGTGCCTTGGTGTGTTCCTCCTTGGGTCCAACTTCTTTGGGACTCTCTGAGCTTCCTGGACTTCCTGGAAGTCTGTTTCCTTTGCCAGAATGGGGAAGTTCTCATTTATTATTTTTCAAATAAGTTTCCCACTTGTTGCTCTTCCTCTTCCCCTTCTGGTACCCCTGTAATTCAGATGTTGGATCGTTTAAAGATGTCCTGGAGGTTCCTAAGCCTCTCCTCATTTTTTTGAATTCTTATGTCTTCATTCTTTTCTGGTTGTATTTTTTTTTTCCTTCTGGTCCACTCCATTGGTGTGAGACCCAGCTTTCATTCCATCACTATTGGTTCCCTGTGCATTTTTCTTCATTTCACTTATTGTAGCCTTCATTTTTTCATCTAATTTGTGACCAAAATCAACCAATTCTGTGAGCATCCTGATCACCAGTGCTTTGAACTGTGCATCTGATAGGTTGGCTATCTCTCGGTTGCTTAAAAGTACTGCTTGAGGAGTACTGCTTGAAAAGTACTGCTTTTCAATTCTGTTTGAGCCATCTTTTTTTTTCCCCTTTGGTCTGGTCATGCCTGTTATATATGAGGAGTAGAGCCTTAGGTGTTCAACAGGGCAGGGCACCCCAGTTGCTGGCTTGTGATGCTGTGTGTGGGGGCGGGATCCAAGAGGGAACAATGGTGCTTGCTCCACTCTGGGTGGGACCTCAGTCCCTTCCTCTGCTTCCCCCCAGCCAACTGGGCCCCTCTGGTGCCAATGCCCGTGTGGGTGGGCTTGTGCACCCCGTGGGACTTTCCAAGGACCGCTCCTGTGAGGCTGGGAGTCTGTCCCTGCGCCTCAACCCCCACAGGTGTTTTCAATCAGTGCCCCAAGGCTCTATTTCCCAGCGCTGGGATCCTGGGTTGTGCTCAGTGCCTTTGTTCACAATCGCTGCCTTGCTGGGTCTGCCAGTTGCCACCCTGGGCCAGGGTCTGCCAGCTGCTGCTAGCATGCTCAGGGTCCACCCTCTGCGGTCTTGCATGCCCTGGATGCCTTACACACCTGGTCCCAACACTCTCTGCTCTCCGTGCCACTACCCACACCAGGCTGCCCGACTCTGCCCCTCCTACCGGTCTGGATGAACGGGTCTATTTTAACTTCTTAGTGTCTGACTTCCATTCAGATGAATTTTCTGTCAGTTCTGATTGTTATTCTGTTTCTAAATGGTTGTTGTTCCTATCTTGGCTGTGGGAGGAGGCATAGTGTGTCTACCTACGCCTCCATCTTGGCCGGAAGTCACATAGTTTTGTTTTGTTTGTTACAGTTTGTTAATGTAGTGTATTGCACTGTTGATTTTCATATTATATGTGAACCTGTATTCCTGGGCTTAACCCCACATGATCACGATATAGTATCCTTTTTGTATATCCTTGGATTTGATTTGCTAATATTTTACTTAGAATTTTTTTAGTAGAACTAATCTTGCACATATTAAACATTCAAGGAATATTAACTACCCCTCTCCTCAAATGTACATATGTCTTCTATAGTTGCTGTTTTTCTAGAGTGTGATAAACAGAACTACAAAATAATAGGCCCACTAGTGCATTTTAGCACCTGGGCAAACTTAATTAACTTGTTATGAGTTGCCATAGGAATTCAGGATAAATTACATTTCAACTTAAGTTGAACATCTATTTTTTAGCTACATGAAAAGAATGAACACATGTCCCTTCCTGTCTATAACAAAGGGTTTCTAGAGCTTAGGGTTTACTTGCAATCTCAAATTTCTTTTTGGCTCTCTATCTTCAGTTTCAGACATATACAAGCAGCAGAAAAGCCTATCTTTCAAAATTATGGCTAATGGGGTGACTTTATATCCACACATGCCAGCAGGGTTGGACTTCCAATAGAGAGAACTGGAGAACTCATTCATATACATTATGTTCTATTAAACCTCATGCTTTGAGATCCACTCACCCTTGAGCACACAATAGGTCCAATTCTCATTCTACATAGATAAGGCTGCTATACGAATCAACGGAATTTCAATGTCTGTAATCTTCTACCACATTCTTACGTTCCAAGCAAAACCAAGGACATGCTGATGCAAGAGCAGAGAAATTGGTCTTAAATTTGAGTCATCTGTGTCATCACCTCCAAACATTGCTGGAGTTAGTGTCATGGTCTATGTAACACAGCCATTCAAAATGCCCAAGCCCAAGGGAAAAGTACTCTTTTCTGTTACCAACCACAGACTGTTTACACAACAGCTAGACACCCCCAGGCAGCAGTTGAGTATTAGAAGACTTGGGAAAACCAACCCATACAGCAAAAGAATCAGCAGATGTTTGTGGGTATAGGACTGGCTGTCTGTTGCACCATAACATATAATGTAATATAATCTAAAATCTCTGTATAGAAAACAATGTTGAAGCTTAGAACATTTGTGTCTCAGAACCTTCAGTGTTTACAGTTACATTTAATACTAGGCCGAAGCATTCAGTGTATGACAGCAGCTTAACTCCAGTGTTATCAAGTACTTGTAAGGCAGGCTTGGTTGCTCTTCCAATTTGTCTTCTGACCATCTTCTGAATTACCCCATTTGGGTTTCAAAAAGACTATAATTTAATTTAATATTTTGCAATCAACTTTGGGCATGGTTGAGTTTAAGGACATTTCTAAAATGAATCATGACCCTACTGTTTGCCTAATTCCCCTTTTGTTTCTCTTGGTCTCTATTTGCTATTATTATATTCCAGGAAAAGATAGGATAGTAAATTATATAGTATAAGCTTTGCTGGCTGGGACATATTGCTAAGAAATCTCTGAGCTATTTCTCTTGAGCAAATATTTCTAAATTTGTATTGGTTTTGGCATTAAGTGAAAATGAAGTATTTTGTCTCCATTTCTTACGAGCAACATAATTTGAATGCATATTATTTCATTCGACATTTTTTTAATGCCATCTGGGTGCCTAATGCAAAATTTTTGTTTTTATTTTAATAGTAAGGCCTTTGTTTGCAAAGACAATCTCTCATATTTATTTTTTAGACACTAGTATATCTAAGACAGTGCAAGGAACATTATACAACTTCCATAAATAGTTATAAAGAATTTGAAAAACTGTGTATTTAGGGCAACATTCTGTTGTTTGGACATTTGGCCCAATGGTTCCTTTAACTCTTTCTCATTTTCCATGATTTTTATCATAGACAAATCGTCCTTTTACTCTAGCAGGAAGTAGATTTTCTTTTAAATAAATAAATTCATAAATATACAAACATTATAAGCATGTATATTATATATTTTTATGCTTTGTATTTATTTATATATTTATCTATTTCCTTTGGAAAACAGAATTGGCCATAACCATAAGAGGACCTCGCCAGAGACCACACTCTGTGTGTTGAACATTCCTCTGGCAGAACTCTCTGAGCTACGACCTCCCCAGAGGGATGGAGCATGGAGTAGCACAAGTGCCGAGCTGCCACTGCTAATGATGATCTTCTTTCTTACACTGGGAAGATCGGTTGCACCATGAAAACACGTATCTTCAACCAGAATAGTTTGGGTTACAAGAAAGTGGTAAAGAATGGGACACAGCCCATTTTAGCAAATGAGATTTGGAGGGAGGATTTCAGAAGTATTCTGGACAACTTGCCCGGTGGCTCAGTCCAGTGTTTAAACATCCCTGGTGACTGAAATGTGAATGTTTGGAATGTTAGAAAGCACACATTCAAATTTGGTATCTGGATTATGTGTGCCTCTGATCCTCCCCATTTCATAGTTAATAAGGAGCCAACAGAACTGATATTTCTGCCCTTACTCACCTAAACATTGCATCTCTCCCTGCATTATTTATTACCATTCAAAGAAACAAGGTGTTGCCAATCTTATGGTTCTATATAACTGGACCAGCCCCCTGGGAAATACTCCCAGTGCTCAAGTCTGCCAACACTAAGCTCGTCTCCATAATCTACACTTGGCAAGTCATTCATTTTAGATATCACCCAAGATAAGAAAGACAGCAGAGACCGAAGGAGAAATAGGCAAGCTTGTCATAAGCTCAAAGAAATGGAAAAGGAGGAGGAGCAGCATCTGCTGAAACTGTTGGAGGGAAACAACAAATAATAAAGAATGACACGCACTAGGTAGAATAATTCAAGTTGAAAAGGAAGAAGAATGTCGGAGATTCCCAGAAGGAGCGGAACCAGAATCATCAGTCAGGACAAAGGGGAAGAGAATGTTTAGAGAAAGTCTTGAGAGAAAACGTGGCTCCGTAAGAGACCTTGGCCTCAAGTCCTTTAAACTTCACCATGTCACAACATCCTTCTCTGTATTCCTCCCCTCCAGGGAGTGACACTGGAACATTCTGATGTCTCTGACTCTAGGAATTCAAGTGCAGACAGTGGCTGACTTACCATGGTTCAACTTAGAACTTTTTTACTTTATGGTGCTGCAAAAGCCATATGTGTTCAGTAGAAATCATACTTCAAATTTTGCATTTTGATCTTTTCCTGGGCTAGTGATATGTGGTATAATACTGTCTTGTGATTCTGAGCAACGGCAGTGAGCCACCGCTCCCGGTCAGCCATGTGATCATGAGAGTCAACAACTGAGTACTATTACGTGCATTTTTAACTTGAAATATTCTCAACTTATGATTGGCTTATTGGGTTGTAATCCCATCATAAGTCGAGGAGCATCTGTATATACATGTATATTTTTAATGATATCAGTGCCTTATCCAAACTCTAAATTTAACATAGCATCCTTTATAATTGTATGCCTTGTGCTTTATTTCACTTTCATAAAAAAATGTTCATGTGGAACACAACTAGTAAGCATCAAAAAAAGAATGTTGTGAAAGTTGCCAGTAGATTTCCACGTACATGTCAATATACGTGAAAGGAATCTTTTAATTCCCTAACACCTTATTTTTGGATCAGCCCCTCCATAAATACCCTTCTCACACCTCGGAAAGGACAAGAACAGAATATATTTAAACTGGGCTTCCTGGATGAGTCCAAAACCTTGTCGGGAGATCTGAAGCCTTGAAACCACAGGTTTTCACTATGTGAGTAAAGTGACACAAACGTATCCCAACTCTGCAGTCTGTTAGCTAAAGGAACCACGCTCTTATCTCCTCTTGGTCTTACTCGTCTGTTTGTTTTGCTTTGCTTTACTTTCGTGTTGGCATTCCTTCACATCTGGCAAAAGTTTGTTTGCCGTGGTAAAGGGGAGAGGGAAGAAGATGGGATGGGAGGAAGGAAATAATATTGAGTGGGTAAGGGGGAATTCTAGATGCATTTTTTTATGCAGGTTTCCATACGAAGCCAGTGGTAATGGGGGCTTGCTCCATGCCAGGCCCCGGGTGAGGCCTACGAGGCACCATGCTAGACGGACATCAAAGGGAGAGCAAAGGAACACAACAGCTTGGCAGACGCGCGGACTTTAAAACCCATTTGCACAGGCTGGAGAGAGCCTCTTGTCTCCCGGGGAGGCTTTGGCATGGCCAGCAAACATCAAAGACACTCCAGACTTCAAATCCTTTCCAAGGGTGGGATCAGCAGGACAGGAAATGGGAAAGTCATCCTAGAAGGGATTTGGAAAGGAAGGGGCTTGTCCAAGGACATAGCTGGCCCTGAACGTGAGCTGTCGCCATGTGTACATTCGACAGACGTGATACAGTGAACAGCTTGGCGCCCCGTCAGTAGCAAGTCTTACTGCAGCCCCCTACCAAGACGCCACAGGGAATAAGGCAAAATGAGAAGAGATAATTCAATAAGAGTGTTTTGTCATCCTCATGGTCGACTTCACGTTTTGAAAGGATCCCACGGAACAAGAAAGCGTGCATTCTAAAACAACAGAAGTGTAAATAAATATCCAAAGGGACGGGAGAAGACCAGACTCAACCAAGAGAAAACGAACAGGCAGCGTTTGCCTGAAATGCTATCTGGCATGCTAGCCTAAAACCCCTGCTAAGCCAGCAGGGGCACTTCATGCTTATAATGCCTCCGTGTGACCAAGGAGCCCAAAGTTGCCAACAAACACAAGGAAAGGTCTTTAGTTCCATGTCGCTGGGAAGTAATGACAGACTATGAAATCTGCCCATGTGCAGAGCCCAAACAAGACTGAAATTACTCATGTGGCCTGCCACTAACGTAGGATGGCCAAGCTTTTTTTTTCAAGACACAAAGTTCCTACCAAAGCAAGGGGTGGGAGGTTTCTTGATGAGATAAGAACATTAAGGCAAATGCATGGGATGTTCTGGATATATATGGACTGTAGGTATTACGTACATGTTGTTTAAACCAAAGAACACATACTGTACACACCTATTTACATATTTTCAAATAGATGAAAATATAAATTTAAAAATATACATTTTAGGTTGAACAAAGCAGAGATTTTAAAGTAAACCCATAGGGAGTGCAAAATTTTCAAAGAGCGCCAAGCCCAGTAACCCATGCGTGTGGTTTGCAGGCCATGTAGCATAGTGGTCCAGCTTAGACTCTCTGGGATGCTGCCAGCTTCACTCCTATCAGTGTGACTTAGAAAAGTTCCTGAGCCCGACCTCAGAAAACATGAGCATAGTATCAACATTCGCCTTGTGCAGCTATTGTGCAGACTAAGCAACATAAAATATGCAAAGCACTAGACTGGACCCTAGTACATGTTAGGGACTCAGTCAACATTCAGTATTAATATCGCACATCTGTTAAAAGCTCTGTGCCCCATATCCCTTTGTAGTATCCACGGACACCAACAGCAAAGAGTAACCAGCAGTATTGAATCATGCCTGTTGCTTGATTTAGAAATTAGGGGTCCATAATTTGTTTGATTCCCTCAATTGCACACTATGAACAGGCATACATACAGAATGCAAAATTTCTTTTCTTTTTTCTTGCCATATTTCCACCAGTTATTTTTCATTGGCTATTAAACAAATACATTTTTCTATGTACCTGATTTTTTGTTTTAATTCATTTCCTTAGCATAGAGTAAATGCCTGTCCCTTGTCATCTGTATTAAATCTCATAAATAATTCTTAATGTCAGGGAAACATTCATACCTTAGAACAATGTTCCTCAATATTCTTGAAGGAGCACGGTCTCCAGATGGGAATAGGTCCATCTATTAAAAAAAGAATTCCACATTAAAGTTACTTTGAAAAATATTGGATTAAACAATGTTAACTAGGCATGCAGGATTTATCATAGCCTTAAATATGGTAATGTGTGCTATGGATCTCCAAGAAATGAATATAAAATGCCATGTTTTCCTAAATCACGTGTCCACACAACTCCTTTTTCATGAAATTACCTCTTTCGCAGAACTATGATCATCTGACAGAACTAATGCTCCATGATAGGCACGTCGGGACACTCTACATTAGAAGAACTACATGAAATCTACTGACTTTACCCTGGAAAGAGAGGTCACAGTCTCCTGAGAACACAGTCACTTTTCTACTCAGATGGTCTGCATATCAACAATAGTACCTACAAAATGTCAGTGCCCTGACTGCCAGGGTTAATCTTCACAGTTGTGCTGGTTGGGAAGGTATCTCCTTTCTCTTATACCACTCATTCCATAGACTCCTCCCGCCTCTATAAGCTCAGATAAGTCAAATTCCTCAAAAGATGAACACAGCACCATTTCCAGGCTAGGTCATCACTTGCTCTGCACGTGTGTTGTGCTGAACCTGCCATCAGTGGATACGCTGAAAGATAATGAAACCTACATCTGTATCGTACTGTCTACAGCTATGTGGGCCTGCGTTCCAATTTTGCCCTTTGCTGAGTGCTTCCCAAACTCTGGGATCACAATAACCGCCCATGGGACCTGGGATAAGTAATGATCCGGTGGTTCTACCAGCCCACGTGTTTGGAAATGCTTCCCTGATGAGGAGGCTTACAATAAAGCACCTTTGGGAAATTCAAACTTGGCTACACATTACAAACTTTGTTGTTTGAAAACACCAGGATCCTAAACAAAACCTAGTGAATCCGAATCTCCAAAGGTGGGCAAGGTAGCTGTGTTTTTGAAACATCTAGAAATCCGGAGAGCCAGCTCTCTGAGGGGAGCTGCAGCTCCACCCCTCAGGCTCCCCTACTGACAGAGGCAGAGATGATACTGCAACGCGGTTTCTCCCGGGCTTCTCCTGGGACGTCACTTGATATCGGCCACAAGGTACTGACGAGCAAGGCACTCTACATGGGATGGAGCCCACATATACAGTGAATAAAGAAGGAAGGAATGTCAATAGTATCAACAATATCTACAAATAAACAGGTTCCAGAAACACTTTGCTTCTTTGCACAACCAAAAGAAGGATAACAGCCAATTTAAAAACAATAAACCGCCAGAAGTGCCAGCAAATCAAACTGCATGGAACTCCAACAACCAAGGAGTTAAATGTCCATCCAGACTGGTAGGAGGGGCAGAGATGGGAAGCCCAGAGGAGAGGACGCGGGGCAAGGCGGAGGACCAGACGGGTGAGGCAGGCCTGGCTGAATGGGAAACTAAAGACTCAAAACCTCTAGCCATAAAATGCTGTAGGGGTTGTGATGGTGGGAGAAACTCCCAGTCTCACAGGGGACTTCCTAAGAAAGTAGGGCTAGAGCAGAGAGAACAAGCACCGCAGTTCCCTCCCTGACCCCTCCACAGACAGCACCACGATGCAGCAAAGAGGGCTGCCCCACCCTGGTGAACACCTAAGGCTCTGTCCCTTGCAGAATAACAGGTGCACTGACACAAGGAAATATGGCCCAAATGAAAGAACAGATCAAAGCTCCAGAAAAAGAGCTAAGTGATGAGGAAATAGACAACCTATCTGATGCAGAGGTCAAAACACTGGCAATCAGGATGCTCTCAGGATTGATTGAGCTCAGGCACAATATGAAGGAAGAAATGAAGGCTACACAAGATGAGCCTCTCTTAGGGTGTCATATCTGGGAGTACATTGTGTTACTGATTATGTGAACTTTAATCACTTGGCTAAGGAATCTGCCAGGACTCTCTGTTATGAACTTACTATTTTTTTCCTTTGTAATTACTAAATATCTTGGGAGAGATACTATTCAAACAAATATCCCGTTTCTTTTTAAACAAATACCCACTCATTTTAACATTGGTTGGTAGATTTTTAAAAGATTTTTTACTTATTTATTTTTAGAAGGAGGGGAAGGGAAAGGGAGAGAAATATCAATGTGTGGTTACCTCTTGCATGCCCCCCACTAGGGACATTGCTGGCAACCCAAACATGTGCCCTGACTGGGAATCGAACCAGTGACCCTTTAGTTTGCAGACCACCACTCAGTCCCCTGAGCCACACCAGCCGGAGCTGGTTGGTGGATTTTGTCTCAGATAATTATTACTGAGGCTTTAATAATTCTATTTTGAACTATTTTGTTTAGAAATTCTATTTCCAACATTCTGTCAGCTTTTATTAGGAATTCTGTAAGGAAAACTTGTTGCTTCTTCCCCATTTAAGACAAGAGATTAAAAAGACGGAAACAGGCTACATAATTTTTACGTAGACCAGCAGGACGGCATGCATCATTAATTGGGTATTCAGAACATGATACTATGCCACCACCCCCTGATGGGATTCTACCCTAGAGACAAGCAAAACATGTACCAGGTGGAAAGTCCTAGAGTTTAAATGTAAACATAGAGCCAGGGCAGGCATGACAGGGTGCTGATGATGTGAAGAGGGCGTATTCTTGTCAGTGTCCATCTGAAGGAGATAGAAATGCTAGCCTGGAACTAAAGAATTTCTGGGGTTCAGAGAGTATAGGCAGAAAAGGTTCAGCAGATTGGTGGCAGTTAGGTGTTTGGTCAAAAACCAAGTTACTACCAATAGACTTCAGACAAATGGTGGCAGGCATAGTGAAGACATTTCAGACAAAAAACATAGGCCACGATCTCATGGGGATTAGGACTGGGCACTAAGGAGCCTGGGTGAAAGCAAGGATATGAGGCAAACGTGATGCTATCAGAAAATAGAAAAGATTAGCCCTGGCTGGCGTAGCTCAGTGGATTGAGCACGGGCTGCGAACCAAAGTGTCGCAGGTTCAATTCCCAGTCAGGGTACATGGCTGGGTTGCAGGCCACGGCCCCCAGCAACCGCACATTGATGTTTCTCTCTCTCTCTCTCCTTCTCCCTCCCTTCCCTCTCTAAAAATAAATAAATAAAATCTTAAAAAAAACCTCCCAGAGGGACAAAGAACTAAAAAAAATGACTACAATCATTTCAAACAAGGCACAATAGTTCTGGGAGTTCCTGACAATGAAGGGTCTTGGAAGAAATCTAATAACTGCTCTATGTCTACACAGAGAGGTAAGCATCACTTTCACTTTGGAATTTAACCAAATCACTTATGTTCTTAATACATTCCCCCAAATTGCATATAGTACACACTTTTATCTGGATGTTCAGGTTTTGAAGTAACTTATGTTGAGGTTTCTTGAGATATTTTGAACCAAAATTGAATGTAAGCCACTGTTATTAATAAATGGCCTCTTAACTGGAATTTTATGATATGAGTAATTTGAACCAAGTTCTTGATTTAAATTATTTCAGTAAGTTGAAGTAAAGGAAACACTAAGATTTTCTCTACCCTTCGATTTATCTTTGGTCTGGTGTTTTGTTTAATGTTCTTCTTAAACATTATACATCTGAAATATAAGCTTTATAACATAATGGTGGCTAAATAGAGGAGAATGAACCAGAGGAGAACTTCAAATTATTTCACTCTAAGAGAAGCAGAATATACAGAAAACATTAACCTAATCATTTTAGGAGTGACATATCCATTCTGTTTTCCTTGCACACTCTGGGCCTTACTCGATTCTCTGAAATAAATCCCTTCTCTATAACTCGATCTCCAGTGAAGATATTTCTGTATATTTATTCTCAAGCAGCATAAACCATTTTGGAATTCTTTGCTAACTTGACTTTATGATACTTTATCATTTCAACAGCCTTGCATGTTATACAGATGCAAACATAATGCACGACAGGCAAAATGCATGGCCACTCATCTGGGGGAATGAATAAAGAGAGAAAAACACCTTTCGATATTTTCAGTTTTCATAATGGCTTATTAGTTCCCTGAAAATTTAATTTCAAACCTGTGTCATAATTGCAGAATTAATATGAAGTAAAAGAGTCAATTTCAGTAAAATATCAAAAAGGTGTTTTTGTTTTAAATTTCATTAGATTGAATATTGGTGCAAGACATACATGGATCCATGTCTCAATCTACTATTTTGTAAAATTGGAGTTGAAATATTAAGCAAATTGTTTTTCACATAAAAAACTTGAGTGATTTGATTTTACCTTGCACAGAAAATAAAAGTTTCATACCCCAAAACCAGTAAACACACTATAGAATCAGTTGAGTCTCAGGGTTATGAATATTCTGATTATTATACTCATGCATTCCTCTGGGCATAAATTAAGTAGGTCAGGGCAGTTGGAGGGTGACCACAGTTCGACAAACCTTATGGTTCAGCAGATGTGGTTGTAAGATATGGCTTTACTGAAAAATATTCACCACTAAGCAATTTTGGGACTCCACTCTGAGGTTTTGATTTAAACACTCGAAATTTTCAACAGAAAAGGAGTAGGTTTACCATTGGTCTTGAGGTAAAAAACAAAAACAAAAACAATTAGTTGCCTCAAGTAAGCAATAATGTGAAACAAGAGAGTATTTTCAAGATGCAATATTACTACACAATTGTAAGTCATGAGTGAGAAGAAAGCTTTTCAGCTCATGCCATGAACCTATTTCAGTTTCTTTTTTTTTTTTGACTTCCAGATACCCAGAGGCTTTTCATGGTATATATATGAGAAGCCTTCATGTGGGTCATTCACTTTGAAAGATCAGCTCAATTATTTGAACAGTATTTTTCTCTGATTTAGAAAATAATATGTGCATTCTTGAGTAAATGTAGAATTATCAAAATGTTCCAAGATTTTATAGGAAATATCACAGCCACAATCATTTCCTGGGCTGTGGAGCTGAACACCATTATTTATAATATACACTGATAAATTCCATAAAATCATAAAATACACAGGAATCTAGCAAGTACCTAGACATGCGGGAGAATAGGAATGAAGGAACTTCAGAAACAAACTAATGTCAACCTCATGCTTCAAAGCTTTGAGTTAATAAAAATCGAGTCACACCAGCAGTACTACTTTGATCTAGATCAAAACTTCCCACTCTAATTCCTTGGCTGTGAGGGGAAAGTGAATTTCCAGATTTCTCTTTGTAAAGGAAAAAAATAATAAATGTGAAAGATGCTGACATAATTCTTCAATCCTTTTAGGATTTGTGGATAAATTTATGAAACTCTTTGAGTTACAGTCTAACATTTACATAAAATAGGAAGGCGGGGTCTGATGAAATTAACATGTCCAAAAGTTACAAAGGAAACATCTAAAATGAGGCAGGATTGCAGCACCTCTCCCTCAAGGGGTGCTGGCTCCCCACTTGGGGGGTAATTCCTACTGGGTGAAATAGTGCACAGAATTTCTTGACTTGTTCCAGTTTCTCGCTTACCTCCCTAGAGAAATTGAGAGTATCACTTAGTGGTTTCATTAATCAGGACTCTCCGGTTGTCTAATTGTGACAATATTTGCTTTAAAATATTCCTGTTCACTTGTGTCCTTGAAAATGACCGTATACACTTTCACGTTCGCACTCAGACAGATGAAGAGCAAAAGAAAAAAAGAAAGGAAACTTGTGTTCCCATTGCCTAAGAAGTTGGCAGTGTTCCCTCATGAGACTGTAAACTCCATGAAGGGAGGCATATGAAGGATTTCTCCTTCCAGGTGTCACCAGCACTCGTATGGTGGTTTGCATGTGTAATAACAACTCAATAAATATTTCAGTTTGATTACATCTGGGGTTATCAGGCCCTACGCAATGTGTTTCCTCTATTTATCATCAATTACACTTTGCAACAACTTTTCTAGTGAAGCAGTATTGTCCTCATTGGATAAGGTCCCAAGGTCACACAGCAGGAAAGCAAAGGAATTGGGATTAGAGCCCATGCTTTCTTATTTCAAGTTTATCACTGCCATCCACATCGGCTGCCTGAAACAGTATTCAGTGGACAGAAGCAGTTTCAAAATCTTTCTCATCCCAGCAAATGAAGGGTAACGTTTGTCTCTTCTCATTTTTTACCTGAATATCTAATATAGGAAGTTTTTCTTAACCACAGAAAAGAGTTTTAAGATCCATTATTTCTTTCCATTTTGAAGGAACAGAAAAGTCTTCAGTTAATTATTTAGGGAAAAAGCTTCACAATCCCCATTCCAATATTTTTCTAATCACGTTCCTGGGTGGAACACGGGCACTGAATTTGGAACCTGAAGCTCATTTCCTGTCTAAAATGGTTCGCATTCATTGAATGTGAACACTTGTTTTTTATTGCAAAGTTGTTTACAAAGCTGAGCTGCTGGAATTAATTTCTTTTAATGAACAAAAGAGTGATGGAATATTTAGCTGGAAGAAATTCACAGAGAGCTGCATGCAACTGGCAAAGAGTTTTAAGGAAAAGTTTTCAGTTCTAATTAAGGCTACTCAGTCCAAATTGGAGGAACATTCAGGTAAAATTCTTTTAATGAAGGAATTGAATAACAGGGAAGGAAATTTGATAACCTCTTAAAATGAAATGGAGCTTGTTCTCATCCAAAAAATCATTAATTCAGGAAATATTCATGAACATGAAATCCTTGCTACATCATCAGGATCAGTTCATGAAGACTGATCGGTACCCATAAAAGATAATCAATAATTTTATGTTTTTACGAAGAGTAGAAACAACTTCTATTCTTAATGGCAATGCATTAAAGTGAGGCCACATTATATTCAGAACCCCAATAGGCAGAACAATAAAATCGACACATAAGGGCCATGATTAGTTGCAAGTCACCTTGAAGACCAAAACTTGATGGATACTTGATCTATAATGTATATGCCTCAAAAGAATGTGTTCCTTTTTTATTGAAGCTTCAGTCTTTTTATTTAAATTTAGATATAATTCATACACCATAAAATGAACCATTTTAAACTGAACAATTCATTGGTTTTTAGTACATTCAAGGAGTTGGGTAATCATCACCACTATCTAATTCTAAAACATTTTCATTGCTCTAATAAAAAAACGCTCTGTACTCTTTCGCAGTTACTCACCATTCCTTCCTCCTCCCAACCCTGGAAACTACTAATTTACTTTGTGTCTGCAGATTTGCCTATTCTGGATATTTCCCAGAAATGGAATCACACGATACGTGATCATTTGTGATTCATTCCTTTCACTGAGCCTAATGCTCTTGAGGTTCATCCACATTGTCACACGAGTCACTTCATTCTTCTTTATAGTGGAACAGTACTTTCCATTGTATGGATAGACCACAATTGGTCCACCTATTCAGTTGATGGACATTTGGGTTCTTTGCACCTTTGACTATTATGAGTAATTCTGTAATGAACATTTGTTTACATGTTTTTATGCAAACATGTCCCTTTGATAGGGTTGACTTACAAACCAAGAAAAATAAGAATCAGAAAGTATCTAGCACTGTACCAAAGACAACAAGTGTATCAGTAGTCTTTGCCTTTAGTTGCTGAATAGTATTCCATTATATGAATCTACCACTGTTTGTTTATTCATTACCAGTGGTAGGATATTTGGGCTGTTTCTAGTTTTCGGTAATTAGGAATAAAGCCACTACAAACATTTGCATACAGGTTTTTGTTTGAATACAACTTTAACTTTTTCTTTGGTAGATACCGAGGAGTGGGATCGCTGCATCGTATGATAATTCTGTGTTTAACTTTATACAAAAGTACTAAACTCTTTTCAACAAAACTTGACCATTTTGCATTCCCACCAGGAATGCATGAATTACAGTCATTTGACATTCTTGCCAACACTTAATACTATCCGATTTTTTGGTCTCTTTTGTTTTTAGCCATTCTGATAAGTGTATAGTGGTATGTTATTGTGATCCCTTTCAGTTTTGATGTTCTAAATTATCCTAGGTATTTTTACATTGATTTTTTTTATCCAGGAAATAACTTGTTTTGTTATTATTATTTGTTTTCTAGCATTTTAAAAAACTTGCACTGAAGTAGAGGGAATATATAATAAACCTGCATAAACAAATCACCCAGCTTCAATGATTTTGCCAATTTATTTTATCAAGCACCAGCATGACTTTTTTCCTGGTGTACTTTTAAGCAAATCTCATATTTTATTTTATTTCATTGTGAAATATTTCAATATGAATGCCCTGAATGACTTTAAAAAATAAAATGTAGTCACAAGTAACAAAATTAATTGTAATTGTTTAATGTTCTCTAATATTTAGTCCATGTTCAACTATCCTCAATTGCCCCAAACAAACAACAAGTGTTGGAGAGGTTAAGGAGAAAAGGGAACCCTAGTGCACTGTTGGTGGAATTGCACACTGGTACAACCACTATGGAAAACAGTATGGAATTTTCTCAGAAAACTAAAAATGGAACTGCCTTTTGACCCAGCAATTCCACTGCTAGGATTATACCCTAAGAACCCTGAAACACCAATCCAAAAGAACCTATACACTCCAATGTTCATAGCAGCACAATTTACAATAGCCAAGTGCTGGAAGCAACCTAGGTGCCCATCAGTAAATGAATGGATCAAAAACTATGGTACATTTACACAATGGAATTCTATGCAGCACAAAGAAATAAGGAGCTCCTACCCTTTGTGACAGCATGGATGGAACTGGAGAGCATTATGCTAAGCGAAATAAGTCAGGCAGTGGAAGACAGATACCATATGATCTCACCTTTAACAGGAACCTAGTCAACAAAACAAACAAACAAGCAAAATATAGCCTAAGACACCGAAACAGAGAACAGGCTGACAGTGACCAGAGGGAAGAGAGGAGGGAATTTCAGGGGAATTTCAGGGGAAAAGGGGAAGGGTTTACAGGAACAAGTATAAAGGACACATGGACAAAACCTAGGGGGAGGTGGAAAAGGAAGGGAGGTTGGGAGGGATGGGTGGGTGGGCTGGGATGGGAGTAAAGGACAGAAAACTGTACTTGAACAATGATAAGTAAAAAAAATTAAATTAAATTTAAATAAAATAAAATAAACCATAAAAGCTGCTTTGTCTAAATTTAATTTGCTTCTGACATGAAGTGGAAGCTAAAAAATCCCAGGTCCTACTTTCTCCAAATAAATTGAGGTTCCACTCAATTTTCAGAAATAGTTTGAAGTTAGTTCAGATGTTACCCAAGTTATAATTTAGCTATTCCAAATTATATTTTTATTACACACAGCAATTTGGGGTTATAAAGCAGATATTAAGAATACAAAGTTGGCATATCATTTAACCCACGGATCAAAACACTTAAAAGATATCTGCCATCAGTAGACAGTGCAGCCAACTGATTCTGTTGGCAGCGAATACATGGGTTGGCACTACTAGTGCAGGGCAGGGCGGAGCAGACAAATAAAGCGGTGGGGATATGAGAAGGGGTTCTTTATTTGGCCACGAGAAAGAAGGATTTGCTTCTCTCATGTGGCACTGTTCCAAACATGACTTGTTCATAGTAGGACTCAACACAACAGGAGAATTAATAAAACATCATATCAAGAGGGGGTGAGTGTGTAAGCAAGCATGCAACCATGAGCATAATATGCACTATGGGTTTTAGCCAAATAAAATTTGGGTTTTGTTTTAGAATAAAACCCAAATAAGAAATTTTCCATCATGCCAGTTTTAGGTTTTACTCTACTTAGTAAATAGACAAAACTTTATTTTGAATGGCTTCCATTTTTCGTTCACAGTTGAGTGACACAAAAATCCAGAAAGTAATGTGTAGATTTGAAGATAGGCAACTTGGTATGTTCTGTCCTAATTAAAAAAAAATAATATCTGTTACATGAACAAAGAAAGAGGCAACAAATTCACAACTATCGATGACTAAATCTTTTTAAAAAGCAAACTAATCAAGCAACCAGAACAGGAAGAGAAACGTAGGTATGGAGATCATTTGGAGGGTTATCAGTGGGGAGGGGGAGGGGAGAGAATGGGGGAAGAGGCGTATGGATTAAAAAGCATAAATGGTAGGTAGAAAATAGACGGGGGGAGGTTGAGAATAGTATAGGAAATGGAGAAGCCGAAGAGCTTATATTTCATGACCCATGGCCGTGAACTAAGGCGGGGGAGATTGCTGGAGGGAAGACGGGTACTGGGTAGAGGGGGCAAGGGGGACAATTGGGGCAACAGTAATAATATCATCAATCAAATATACTTAAAAATAACTTTCTGGTTATAATAAGACTCGCCTTCAATCCAAACTGTAGTGCTCTGTTAGATCCTCACAGCCCCTAAGGTCTATTTCAATGTTTGCACAAATGTATTTGCTTGCTCTATTACCATTTAGTCCAGATAACAAGGCTCAAGTAAATGTAGCCTGCACAATAAGAATATAATCACTGTTTAAAATCAAACTTCAGAGCGGGTCAACATGGCATAATCTCCCGTCTAAGTGATCTGTAATTTGCCTCTCCAGATAGTCATCTGGGCCCTGCAGCGGTTTCAAAGGTACCAGCTGCCAAAAATTGTTAACCATTAAACAGAGATTTGCTTTTCTTTTATGTGGCAGGAACAAAGGTGCACTTTTTAATCTGTGTCTGAAAAATGTGTAGGTTTTGAAGAGGCCAATCCACTGTACAACTCTTGCCTGCAGTATACAGAACAAACCTTTTCAAAGAGTTCTGGGGGGCAGGGGTTGGTTTCGTTTGTTTTTTGTTTTGCGTTAGTTGGGTGATCTGAGCCAAGGTATGGGAGTTGTATTTCTGGTTGCAAAGTTGACGTAAAGAAAACTTAAAAAACCGAAGAAGAGTCCTGAAAGGAGAGCATATTATGCTGGAATATGCTCCGTCCCTTGCCAGGACATTTAAGAACATGGAGTCATCATCATGGGGAATGTCCCCTTTCTGAGGGCAAAGGTGAGTTTTCATCCTGGAGAATATCAATCTCTCTGACCAAACTATCATGCAATTTAGCAGTCTCCATATTTACCTTGCATGGTAGCTAAAAAGTAAACATTACCATCGCTGCCCACTTTTCAATTGTAGCCAACTGCATTGCTTCCATCTTCAAAGAATATTACAGTTTCATTTTGAAGGCAGTTCTAGGAGACATGGCATTTTAAGTACCACGGAACTCGAGACTCTACCTACAGTGTCTCATGGATTCAATTAGTCGCCACTAGAACCTGAAGATCTAAGTTTCCACTTAGTTTACTCCTCAAGGCAGGTTTCTCCCAGGGCATTGCGCTTTTCAATTATATTTGGTCTCTGCCAAGTTCTCCTTTTGGAACTTAGAATGTCTTTTTAGACCTTCACCCGTGGAAGGACAATGCCAGGTTTTTCATTAGTGTAACAGAACCGTTTGCCAAAGACATTGGGATATCGTGTTACTAATCAAATTTCTTAGAGTAAACATGTTAGCAAAATCATTGTTTCCTTCTATTAGAATTGTGGGTTGTTGTTTTTTTTTACTGCTGGATGAAAGAGACAAAGACATCTGAAGTGATGTTTTATAATCAGGGTTTTTTCATCCCCTTTGGCACTGTGAACATTTGGGGCCAGATGATTATTTATTGAGGGAGCCGTCCTGTGCGTTGCAGAATGTTGAGCAGTGTCTTTGTCTCCACCCACTAAATTCCAGTACCTTCCCCCAACCCCAGTTGTGACAACCACAAACAGACACTGCCAAATGTCTTCTGGGAAAAAAAATCACCCCCTGTTGGGCGATACTGTTTTATAACCAGCAAGACAGGTATTAATCTTCTGTCTTTTTAAATGATTTATTCATTCATCTATTTCACAGTCAACTACTATGTTAAGTAGTGATGATGGACACAAGGCGGTACTAGACATGATCCTTGCATGATGCTTGACCTCACAGAGCCTATAGATTAACCTAGGAAGCCCACGGTTTCACTTCATTCCAACATCTCCCTAGCAAGAGTCCTGAACCATAGGCACAACAGGCTAAGGATCTGTGACCTCTCATCTAGCCTTGGCTCACAACTTCCCTATTTGTCTACAAATCCCTGAACCCGAACACCTGTTTGACTTAGGTGGCCACTCCAAAGGATGATTATACTCTCTTTTGAGGGCTTTCAGGGCACTGGGATTGTACCGTTCATTATTTACTACCCAGTTTATAGACGCTGTGTACAGTTCATCATTTTCTTATTCCTTATGACTGGCACCTCCTTCAAACAGATGCCTGGCTGGCCGCCTGGATGGATGGTTGGGTGGATTATTGTGGAACAGCGCGGCAGCCAAACTAAGAGTTTCAAGACGCTTTTTTGAGTATGAGAATGACATGACCAAAACAATTACTTAGAAATGTCATCAAAGCCCTGGCTGGCGTAGCTCAGTGGATTGAGCGTGGGCTGCGAACCAAAGTGTTGCAGGTTCGATTCCCAGTCAGGGCACATGCCTGGGTTGCAGGCCATGATCCCCAGCACCCCAGCAACCACACATGGATGTTTCTCTCTCTCTCTCTCTCTCTCCCCCCCCCTTCCCTCTCTAAAAATAAATAAATAAATAAAATCTTTAAAAATATATCATCTATGTGACTTTGTGCTGGAAAGAATGGAGAAGGAAAATCTGAAGCTATGGAGATAGTAATGAAATTATTTTATATTCTCCCTACAGATGAATAAAGTACATTATCATAATAATAACAACCTGAATAGGAACAAAGGAACAAAAAGGAGAACTGAAAAAAACAAAATAAATAAGATTTTGGAGCAGGAAGTGATCATTACAAATGAAATAAAGGTCAAAGGATGATGAAGGTCTGAAAATACAGTTTCTTTAATTACAAGTACTGAGTCAGAGTTGTCCTGATATTCTGGGATGAGCTCATCATTCTCCATGTAACTTTCCTCATTTGAAAGTAATATTCTTAAGCATTTCCCAGTCTTTTTTTTTAATATATATTTTTAAAGATTTTATTTATTTGTTTTTAGAGAGGGAAGGGAGGGAGAAAGAGAGAGAGAGAAACATCAATGTGCGGTTGCTGGGGGCCATGGCCCGCAACCCAGGCATGTGCCCTGACTGGGAATTGAACCTGCGACACCTTGGTTCACAGCCCGCGCTCAATCCACTGAGCTACGCCAGCCAGGGCGTATTTCCCAGTTTTACATTAAGTTCAGCAGTAACCTAAAAGGAACCAAACTGGGGATTCAGATGATCAACTTGGTGGACAATATCACATGAAAAACAATGATGAGAAAAGCAATGCAAGGCAGATCAGAGAGGACTTACAAGACCCCTCCACAGTTGTGAGGAGAGCAGGCTGTGGCGGGCTAGAGTAGAAGCAGGGATATCACTTAAGGACTTACTACATCAGGCCTCAGCGTCAGGGGTGGAGACTCTGAGAAGGGGCCAGACTTGGGATCTGTTGTAAAGACTGAGCCAACAGAATTTGTAGAGGGATTCAGTGTAAGAAGTGACTCAGAAAGACATGACATGAAGCTTTACAACATGAATTACGGAGCTGAGGGATTTAGGGAAGTAGCCAGTCTGGGAGGATATGAACATTTCTTTTTAACATGGAAACATTAAAGAACTCGTTAGCTATCTGAACATAGATGTCAAGTAGCCATTTGGAAACAGGAATGTAAAGTTAGATGCTTGGCTGGAAATGAAGATGTGGGAGTGGCATTGCTCAGGATTCTTAACTGCAGACAACGGAGTCCATGCGAGCCAGGTTAAACAGAAATGGGATGGTGCACAGTTCCAAAAATGTCTAGATTAGATAGCACAGGATCTGGATGTGCGGCCAGAGACAAGGCAGCCAGGACAAATGTCCAATCAGACCATGGGAAAGTTCTGATGGCAATAACACTGGTGCTACTACCCACTGTAACATTAGGGACTGGGCCCTGGCAATGGGACCCAGTAGATGCCTCAGCCATCATGAAAGTCATGACTGCACCCAAATCTTGCACTTGCGCACTTGGGTCAAGGAAATTAAGTCACATGTCTACACTCTAGCTATAAGAAAACAACAACATAAAATTCTAGCTTTATAACCTCCCCAGTATTAGAAAGCAAGCTAAAGGGGGTTGGAATTAGTGTTGAATAAGTCAACTTGCTGTTATCTGCTTCAGGGAGCCATTGGTGAATACATGGGATTTGCAGTTATGTCACTGGGGACAGAAGAGGGACAGTCACTGGGAAGAGTCCTTAGGCACCCAATCCTTAGGTGTCCATGAAGGAGTCTGAGAAGAATCAGCTAGTGAGGGGAAGAAAAACCAGGAAACTGTAGTGTCCTAGCAGCTTAAGGAGTAAGCAGGCAACCGTATTGAATGGTGCTTTGAGATAAATTGAGGGCAGGGAACTGGCCACTGAATTTGAAAACACCGACACAGTTCATGACTTTGGCAACAGGCATGTCAATGGAGTGATTAGGATGGGAGAAGAAGGTGAGGTGGAGACCATATGTGTAAAGGAACAAAGACACGGCGCTGGGAGTTGGAGGGCAATGGGGACCCAGGGAAGATCTTTCAAATGGGAGACAGTTAAAACTTAAAGATAAAAAGAAAAGGCATTACAGAGCCACATTTGAAAATAACCCAACCAAACTCTACACTTTAAATTCTCTCGTTCACACAAGTTGGTCTGTTTCCTGGTCTTCGGACATACTGTGATTTTAAACATTTTTTTTTCTAACGAGTTGAATGGCTCCATGGGGCAAGCCAAGGGATTTCTGTTTGTCAGCTCATTGCCCTTTAAGTCTGGACACAGTCAAAGACAACCATCCCTTCACGACTGAGGAATAAAGTGTCCGATCTTACTCACACTCCTCCTGGAGTGCACCCCTCATTTCAGTTTTTGCTACCTTTAACTAAAAAGTTCATCAGAAAATACTACATTTGTGTTATCCAGAAGCGTAGGTGTTTACTTTAGAAAGCACTAGAATATGAAGGTCTTTCTGTAATAATAGGTATCTGTTCGTCTGCTGGAAGCCCAGCTACTATGAACACAGAATGAGTAACTGCTTCCATTCAGGCCTCCTAGCCCTCCCTAAAGGGACTGTGTCTGAAGGATTCAGTGGTTTGGTCAGCTTGAATACGTCTGAATTTCCATAATACGCTCTTGACGATTCAGGTTCTACAAATCCCTCCATTTACGTTTCCCATTGGGCACCTCTGTCTTTTCACAAACTGCTTTTAGTTAGCGTGGCCTTGCCTATGAAGATTAGGTTTGCTTTGACAAATTAGGGAGGATTCTAAAGGATGACATGAATTTCACAGTTTTACAAGTGTTCATACCTTTAAATATGGAAAGGAGTGGAACAGTCATTTGGTTTTTCCATTAAGAGGAAAAATAAAGGGCAGTTTGCTTTTCTTTCACTATCAGAATGTCTGACTTAGTTCGCTGCATAACTCCATCCCCCCTCCACCGAACAGTTTTCTTGTGCCCACCATCCCTAAACCCTGAAAGCTGCTCATCTGAAGTGTACTCCGACCCTATAGTTTTGCTTTTTCCAGAATGCAACATAAACGGAATCATCAAGTATGCAGCCATGTGAGACTGTATTCTATTAGTCAGTATAATGCCGCCTTTGAAGTCACCTCTGTTCTGAGTATCAATAGTTTGTTCCTTTTATTTCTGAGCAGTATTTGATTTTATACATGCACCACGACTTATGCATTCATTCACCAGTTGCTGAACATTTGAATTGTTTCTAATTTAGATGATTATGAAAAAGCTTGCTAAATACTTTCACGTTCTGTTTTCTGTTTGGACAAATGAAGAGTAATGTCTTCATGCAAGTATGGAAGAAGACTGCTAAACCATAAAATAGGTATATGGTTAACTTTTGTCTATACTGGCGGTGGCAACCATTTTATATTCCAACTACCACATTTATCCTGAAAAGTTGCTAAACTCACCTATTAGTTCTAAAAGGTTTTTTTTTGTGTTATTGCTTACTTTTAAAAAAATGTATTTTATTGATTATGCCATTACAGTTGTCCCATTACCCCCTTCATTCCCCTCCACCCTGCACACCCTCTCCCACCCACATTCCCCCTCTTTACTTCATGTCCATGTGTCATAAGTTCTTTAGCTTCTACATTTCCCATACTATTCTTGCCCTCCCCCTGTCTATTTTCTACCTACCATCTATGCTACTTATTCTCTGTACCTTTTCCCCCTCTCTCCTCCTCCCACTCCCCTGTTGCTAACCCTCCATGTGATCTCCCTTTCTGTGGTTCTGTTCCTGTTGTAGTCATTTGCTTAGTTTCTTTTTTTGTTTGTTTTAGGTGTGATTGTTAATAATTGTGAGTTTGCTGTCATTTTACTTACTATACATGTTTTTTACCTTCTTTTTCTTAGATAAGTCCCTTTAACATTTCATAAAATAAGGGCTTGGTTATAATGAACTCCTTGAACTTGACTTTATCTGAGAAGCACTTTACCTGACCTTCCATTCTAAATGAAAGCTTTGCTGATAGAGCAATATTTCACCTTGTCGTTCATGACTTGGAATACTTCCTTCCAGCCCCTTCTTGCCTGCAAGGTCTCTCTTGAGAAATCAGCTGACAGTCTGATGGGAACTCCTTTGTAGGTGACTGTCTCCTTATCTCTTGCTGCTTCTAGGATTCTCTCCTTCATTTCTACCTTGGGTGATGTAATTATGATGTGCCTTGGTGTGTTCCTCCTTGGGTCCAACTTCTTTGGGACTCTCTGAGCTTCCTGGACTTCCTGGAAGTCTGTTTCCTTTGCCAGAATGGGGAAGCTCTCCTTCACTATTTGTTCAGATAAGTTTTCCACTTGTTGCTCCTCCTCTTCTCCTTCTGGTACCCCTACAATTCTGGTGTTGGATCATTTAAAGATGTCCTGGAGGTTCCTAAGACTCTCCTCATTTTTTTTTGAATTGTTATTTCTTCATTCTTTTCTGATTGTATGTTTTTTTTCTTCCTTCTGGTCCACTCCATTGGTGTGAGACCCAGCTTTCATTCCATCACTATTGGTTCCCTGTGCATTTTTCTTCATTTCACTTATTGTAGCCTTCATTTTTTCATCTAATTTGTGACCAAAATCAACCAATTCTGTGAGCATCCTGACCACCAGTGCTTTGAACTGTGCATCTGATAGGTTGGCTATCTCTTGGTTGCTTAAAAGTACTGGTTGAGTGGCAGTCAATTCTGTTTGAGCCATCTTTTACTTTTTTTTCCTTTGGTCTGTTCGCGCCTATTATGTATGAGGGGCAGAGCCTTAGGTGTTCACCAGGGTGAGGCACCCCAGTCTCTGGGTTGTGAAATGTCACAACTCATGGGGTCCGAGAGGGAACAATGGTGCTTGCTGCACTCTGCATGGGACCTCAGTCCCTTCTGCCGCTTCCCCCCAGCCAACTGGGCCCCTCTGGTGCCAATTCCCGTGTGGGTGGGCTTGTGCACCCCGTGGGACTTTCCAAGGACCTCTCCTGTGAGGCTGGGAGTCTCTCCCTGCGCCTCAACCCCCACAGGTGTTTTCAATCAGTGCCCCAGGCTCTATTTCCCAGCGCTGGGATCCTGGGTTGCGCAGTGCCTTGCTTCACAATTCCCACCTTGCTGGGTCTGCCATTTGCCACCCCTTGGCCAGGGTCTGCCAGCTGCTGCTTGTGCGCTCAGGGTCCACCCTCTATGGTCTTGTGCGCCCCGGATGCTTTACACACCCGGTCCCAACACTCTCTGCTCTCTGTGCCACTACCAGCGCCTGGCTGCCGACTCCGCCCCTCCTACCGGTCAGGATGAAGTGCCTATTTTAACTTCTTGGTCGTCCTGTCCGCCTTCCATACAGTTCAAGTTTCTGTCAGTTCTGGTTGTTATTCTGCTTCTAAATTATTGTTGTCCCTATCTTGGTTGTGTGAGGAGGCACAGTGTGTCTACCTATGCCTCCATCTTGGCCAGACTATTGTTTACTTTTTAAATTGATTTCTGTTCAGTTAAATTTGCTCCTTTTTCTGATTTATTCAATGGAAGTTTAGGAAACTGATTTGAGACCTTTACTGTTAAAGCCTTAATGCTATAAATTTTCCTCTGAGTGTTGCTTTAGCTGCATCCTACATATTTTATATATTGTATATTTCCTTGTGATCTTTTGATTCACAGGTTATTTACAAGTGTGTTATTTCATTTACAAGTACTCAGGGGATTTTCCAGATAGCTTTTCATTTTTGATTTCTAGTCTAATTACATTTTAGGCAAAGATATAGTTTTCATATTTTCTTTTAAACTCATATTTTATGTTTATCATACTTAGTTTCAAATATTTCACTACAGAAATGTCCAGGATTGATTTCTTAGGGCTTCCACAGCCTCCACTTTGGGTTTTATGTAATACAGTATATTCACCATATAATCTTTCTAAAATCTGAAAAATTGTGAATTCTAAAGTATACCTGGTTTCAGGGATTTGGCATAAGAAATTGTGGACTGGTTAATTGGTTATATTATCATTAATGTAACTCAAAATGTTTCTATTGTTTTTAGATTATCACTGACATGAAAATACATATATAAACAATTTGAGAGAAAAACTTTAAGAATCTGAGGAGCATTTCCCTAGACTATGGAAACCATGGTTCCCAGACCAAAAACAAAACAAAACAAAAACAAAAACAAAAAAACAAAAAAACAAGACAAACAAAAAAAACCCCAAACCCCACAGAAATGATAAACTTATGATAATACAGTGTTGAGTTTTCTTTGGCTATAGCCACTTTTCCTATCAGAGACCTTCTTTGAAATACTAAACTATCTGAGGAAAATTTGGGTACCACTTCTTGTTTTGGATTTTCTTGGACATGATCAGGATTGTCAAAGGTAATTTTACTGCTTTTCTGTGATGGTTACCGAAAACTCCAAGGAAGCTCCTAAGGAGATACAGAAGATAACAGTTCATGATGAACATCAACCTCATTTTATATCAGAGTTATCTTGCTTATTGAAATCCTATAATTGGCTATTAAAACTAAGAAAATTGCTTATCAAAACCAAGAAAGTGGGCATTTTTAGGAGACATTCTTACTAACAGTATTCCCAAATCTGTAGTAATGAACCAGAGGCAAAGAGTACATTTAAGGTGTCCCTATAATTGCAAACCTTATCCCAGACTCAAATAAATAATGCCAATCTTTTAAAAAATACTGTTGAATGGAAATGATAAATCAGGGAAGAATGCCCAATATGTATGATGATGATAAAAGTTAGTAGGAGTTAAATTATTAAATTCAGTAGACCCTGTGTAGGTCAGCCAAACTAATGAGGAACGCAGGGAGACAAAGCAGGCAAAGCTATAACAGTTTTTATTTTTTCAACCACAGTAATTCAAGGAACCAATAAAATTGTGGGAAACTGACTAGATATCGTAAAAGGTGATGTCACAACTGATCTGCACATTTTCCATTTGCCCAGGAACTAAGACCCCCATGTTATTCCAGTGACATTATAAAGAGAAACTCACATGCTAATGAGGACAACAGTAATTGGAGGTGGGACAGAAGATCATCTGGTTAGCTCTATCTTTTTTGGAAGATTTAAAATGACTGATTTATTTTTTAAAATTTTTATTGAATTTATTGGGGTGATATTGATTAATAAACTCCTATAGGTATCTCGATAAAGCCTAGAGCAGGAGGTTGGGTTTGATGTCATTATGGGGAAAACTATTAAATGATACTTTTAACTGGGAGCTTCTGGGGTATTGCCTCTTCTAATGGAGTCTGGGTGGACTCTGTGTTAAAGAAAGCGATGTGGTTATGCATTCAAGGTGAATTACATTGTCACTCTTGGATCCCTGCTTACAAGGAAAAGTCCAGGAAGCTAAGATCCAGGATGAGAACCAGATGGATCCCCCATCTCCTGGCACTCTGTACACGGCTGAGGGTGTGTGTCAGTGCCTCTGTTGCTAGAAAGGCCCCCTCTCTTTACCCTTGGGCTGGGGAGAGGGGTGGCACATAGCAAGTAAACAGGGTCCACAGAGAATTCTTGGCAAGGCCATTTTTCACTTTCATTTTACTTAGATTGTTTGCAAAACTAGATCGGGGCTTTTGAAGAACAAGTTACTACACTTAAACTTTATCTAGTATGGATGTGACTGAGAAAATCCTGTTCTGATTCCACTTCCATTTCGAATTTAGGAAACAGGGACACTCATCTGCCTCAGTCTTCATCATAGATGAATTAAACTACTGGGGCAAAACAGAGGCTTAGATAACTAAAAGGTAGGAATGCGTAACATACTTTGACGACAAAGGCCAAGTCCATGCTGCAGGCACTCATGGGCAGAATTCTTAAGCCCTGTGGGAAATGAAGCTGTGGATGCTCTGTTCTCCAACTGGCCACTCTTGCTTGCATTAAGTGACCACTTTGAGTGAAAGCAAAGCTCAGCTCCCCAAGTTGAGCTGTACACCTGAATGCTCTCGAAAGTTGTCTTTCTTTTCTTTTCTTTTCTTTCAAAACTCTATAGCCTGCTGACCAGGTAAAATAATACAACATATGGTCTTTATTTAATTTCTTCGTGCTTACTGCCAAGACAAGAGGCGGCTGAAGATCTCTTGGCTGTCTCCAATGCTTTCCTTTAATCTTACTTTATTTACTAAGAACTAATAAAAAATCTGAAGTGCTTAACTCTCAAGCATTGTTTTTCTTCTGGGCATTAGTATTTGACTTGTTCCTTGGCCTGAACCCCCCATTCTTTTTACTGCTGAATGTGCTATTGTGAACCTCCTTTTTAATGCTGTGTTCGTTCTTTCTTTGATATATTTTTCAGCTTCAAAAGTTTGTATTTTTCCACTCTTTTACAAATTACTCTCAGTTATTTTAAAATATAATTAGATTTATAAAAGTATAAAATTTAATTACAAAAGTAATAGTTATATGGAGAATTTTGGAAAAGAGGAGAAAATCATTTAAAAATTTACTGCCCAATTGTAATAGCTCCTTATTTATTCTCTTTTAATATAATTATTGCATTTTGTATGCTTACATTTCAGAGTGTGTATAGAATTTTGCTCTGTATGTCCTACTTTCACTCTACATTACCCTATCAACATGGCTCCATGCTTGCTAATTCTTCTCTGTAATTATTAGGTTGCATATTCAAGTGACATTGCCTCCATTTATATTGCCTTCCTGCTATCAGTAGGACATTCAGAGGGATAATATCTGTTTTCAAGGCTGTGTTAACACTGACAGGAGCTTTGCAAAGCAATCAAACCTGCACAAAATTAACATGTAAGGGTTAATAATGTATGAAGCTTTCAATATGAAAATGCCAAGTTATAAAAGCTTTGTTAAATTGTGACAAATTATTTGTGACAAATAAATCAACAAAAACAACTCTCTTTCTTATACCTTTCAAGACATACCAACTGTAGATCAGGGGAGTGGGCACTGGTACTACTGGAGTATCAGCATTTTTTAAAAAATGGATTACTAATATAGAGTCAAGTTCCTGCCATATCTTTTATGAAATTTATCCTTGAAAATGTGATTCCTGATACATCTGACTCCCAGGTCAAACCAAGTATATCTGTATCAAACTATTTAATAGTTGTAGAACATAAGTATTTGTTTCCTTATTCATTACAGAGAGTAGCCTTTTTAGTATCTTCCCACATTCTGATGTTCACACATTCTAATATTTTATTTGGAGCTTTTAAAAGTTCAGGTGTTCTTCTAAAAGGGTGGTATTTCTCTACAAACCATTAAAACTGAGAATAAGAGCTTAATAAATCTGTATGCTTCATTAATATAAGATTAAGCTTGATCACCTTATTTTTTTTTAACTACCTGAATTTTTTTTTCAGTTTCTCTAATCAGGGAGAGTTTTTTGACTTTTGTTTTTTTCTTTTATTTTTTTAATTTTGTTTTAAACTTTATTTTAATTGTTGTTCAAGTACAATTTTCTATCTTTTACTCCCATCCCACCCTACCCAGCCAGCCCTCCCCACCTCCCTCCCATTTCCACCCCTCCTAGTTTTTGTCCATGTGTCCTTTATACTTGTTCCTGCAAACCCTTCCCCTTTTCCCCTGAAATTCCCTCCCCTCTCCCCTCTGAACACTGTCAGCCTATTCTCTATTTCAGTGTTTTTGGTTATATTTTGCTTGTTTCTTTGTTTTCTTCTTTAGGTTCCTGTTAAAGGTGAGATCATATGGTATTTGTCTTTCACCACCTGGCTTAGCCTGATCATCTTATTTTTGATAACCACAGAATTGTAAACAAAACACATGTTCTTAGCCCTTTGTGAATTACTCACTGCACTACCTCTTTTAAATATCGTATTTCTTAGTCTATCAATTTTCTTTCTTTTTAAAATCCTTTTAATTTTTAATAAAATATTGTAAAAAATAAAATAAAATAAAAGTGGTCCTACAAAAAATACTTAAAATATACAGAAATCCTCTAGATTCTTGATACAAACGACTCTTAGTCAAACACATTTTACCAATTCCAAAACCTTTTTATAGTTTCACTAGATAATTACTTTTCCTTACTCATTCCATTTTTAATATCTCCTTTTCCCCTTTTAATACATTTTCCTTTACATGTGTTTTATTTTATAATACAATAGTGTGCTGGTTTTGTTTCTGTGAATTGGTGTTCCCCTGGATATCTTTTTAAAAATCCTTTTTTCTACAAATACTTTATGTCACTTTGTATAATTTGTTTCTCTTGTGAGCAGCACATGGGTATATTTTATTTTTTTAATCCAATCTGATAATCTTCATGTTCAATATGTATATTAATTTTTTGCTTTTATTTTTACTGGCAAGTTACATTTATTTCCATAGTCTTCTTTCTCTCTTTCTCTATTTTTCTTTTTGCTACTATTTTTGCTTTTCTTTTCTGACTTCTGTGGGATTAATAATTTTCAAATCAATTCTTCTTTTTAAAAGGTATAATTTGCATATGGCAACAAACAGCAGGCTAGTTTCATTCTGTTGCATGCAGCTTTCCAATTCTCCCAGCACTGTTTACTGAAGAGGCTTTCTTTTCTTCATTGTATGCTTTTTGCTCCTTTGTTGAAAATTATTTGTCCATATATACGTGGGTTTATTTCTTGGCTCTCAATTCTGTTCCATTGGTCTGTGTGTCTGTCTTTGTAGCAATAACATGCTATATTGATTTTTGTAACTTTGTAGTATAATTTGAAGTCAGGGAGTGTGATACCTCCACCTTTGTTCTTTTTTCTCAGGATTGCTTTGGCTTTGGGGTCTTTTGTGATTCTATATTAGTTTGATAATTCTTTTTTTTTATAAAGACTTTCTTTTTTTAAGATTTTATTTATTTTTAGAGAGAGAAGGGAGGGAGAAAGAGAGAGAGAGTGAGAAACATCCATGTGTGGCTGCTGGTGGCCATGGCCTGCAACCCAGGCATGTGCCCTGACTGGGAATCGAACCTGCAATGCCTGGATCGCAGCCCGTGCTCAATCCACTGAGCTACACCAGCTGGGGCTGATAATTCTTTTAAAAATCCCATTGAGATTTTAATGGGGATTGCATTAAATTTGTATATTAGTTTGAGTAATATGGCCATTTTAATTATGTTGATTCTTTGAATCCATGAACACAGAATATCTTTCTATTTCTTTGTGTCTTCTTCCATTTCTTTTAACAATGTCTTGTAGTTTTCAGTATATAGGTCTTTCTAAGCCTTCATTAAGTTTATTGCTAGGTATTTTATTCTTTTTGTTGTAACTGCAAAAATAACTTTTTCATTTCTTTTTCTGAAATTTCATTGTTAATATATAGGAATGTGCTATTTGTCACCATACACAAAAATTAACTCAAACTGGATCAAAGACATAAATAGAAGACCTAAAACAATAAATTACACAGAAGAAAACACAGGTACAAAACTCATGGGTCTTGGTCTTAGAGAGGATTTTATGAATTTGATCACAAAGGCAAGGAAGTAAAGGCAAAAATAAATGAATGAAACTATATCAAATTAAAAAGCTTCTGCCCAAAAAAAGAAACCTCCAGCAAAATAAAAAGGCAACCAACCAAATGGAGGAAGATATTTGCAAACAACTCCTCCAATAAGGGGTTAATATTCTATAATATATAAAGGACTCCTACAACTGCACAATAATAACCCAAACAAGTCAATTAAAAATGGGCAGAGAACCTAAACAGACACTTCTTCCAAGAAAACATATAAATAGCCAACAGAGATTTGAAAACATGCTCAACTCCACTAGCTATTAGGGAGATGCAAATGAAAACTACAGTGAGATACCACCCCACAGCTGATTCCATTCCATACCTGTTAGAATGACTATTATCAACCAGACAAGCAATTATAAGTGTTGAAGAGGTTGTGGAGAAAACAGAACCCTCATTCACTGCTGCTGGAAATGTAAGCCAGCACAGTCGCTATGGAAAATAGTACGGAGGTTCTGCAAAAAAATTAAGAATAGAGTTACCATGTCACCCAGCAACGCCTGTTCTGAGTATCTACCCCCAAATTTCAAAACATTTATTTGTAAAGATATATGTACCCCTATAATTATTGCAGCATTATTTATGGTGGCCTAGACACTTAAACAGCTTAGGTATCCTTCCATTGATGATTGGATTACCATCTGCAACAGCATGAATGGACCTAGAGGGCATTATGCTCAGTGAAATAAGCCAGTCAGAGAAAGACAAATACCATATGATCTCACTGATATGTGGAATCTAAAGAACAAAACAAACAAACAAACAAAATTGAAATAGCCTCATAGACACACAGAGTGAACTGGTAGTTGCCAGAGGAGAGGGGGTTCGGGGGGCTGGGTGAAAGATAAAAGTGGATTTGGGGGATGGGTAAAAAAGGTGAAGGGATTAGAAAGTACAGATTGGGAGTTACAGAATAGTCACAGGGATGGGAAGTCCAGCATAGGAAATATAGTCAATAATATTGTAATAACTATGTATGGGGCCAGGTGGGTACTAGATGTATCTGGTGTATCACTTAGTAAGTTATATAATGTTCAATCACTAGGTTATACACCTAAAATGAATATAGGGCAGTCACCATATTGTATGTCAACTGTGAGTGAAAAATTAAAAAACTATTTGAAAAACAAAATGATATGTGGTATATATATATACAATAGAATACTACTTAGCCATAAGAAAAGATGAAATAGTGCCATTTGCAATGACATGGATAGATCTTGAGAACATCATGTTAAGTGAAATAAGTCAGATGGAAAAAGTCAAGAACCATATTTCACTCACATGTGGGATATAAAACGGAAAGCAACCAATGAATAAACAAGACGAACCAGCAAACCAAAACTCATAGACCCAGATAATAGGATGGTGGTTACCCGAGGGGAAGAGGGTTGGGTAGTAAAGGGTAAAGGGAGGATAAGTGGTTAAGGAAGGAGATTTGACTTTAAGTGGTAAACACTCAATGCAATATATGGGCGATGTCGTATGTAACTGTACACTTGAAACCTATATGATTTTATTAAGCAATGTCACCACAATACATTTAATCATATTTTTTAAGGTTTTTTTTAAAGATTTTATTTATTCATTTTTTTAGAGAGGGATGGGAGGGAGATAGAGATGAGAGAGAGAGAGAGAAACATCAATGTGCGGTTGCTGGGGGTTATGGCCTGCAACCCAGGAATGTACCCTGGCTGGGAATCGAACCTGGGACACTTTGGTTCCCAGCCCGCACTCAATCCACTGAGCTATGCCAGCCAGGGCTTAATCATATTTTTTCAATTAAAAAAGATATAATTTGCATTTATATTACTTCAGTGGCTATTCAGACATGTTAGTGTCCATAGCCATTCTAAAGTTTTCTAACAATTTTAAGGTTATTTGGTAGTCCTACCCTTTTCTAGGACACAGCAAGGACTTCAGTACCTTCAATATCCATAGACACTTCGCATCCTCTCTTTTATTATTGTTTACAATTTTCCTTTCATATCTTTCAAAAATAAACTACTTCTTGTCAGTTAATTATATCTGTTCATGTAGTATATTAATTTTATGCTACTCCTTGTTTCTTGTACTCCACACTTTTTCCGTTTTACATTTCTTTGTGCAGAAATCCTTCACTCCTTGTTACTTTAGTGAGGCTCTTGGGAGTGGGGGTAAATTCACTGAGCCTTTGTGCAACTGAAATTGTCTTTATTTTGCTTTTGGTGTTGAACAATCACTAACTGGGTATAGAACCCTGGGTTGACACTTACCATAAGCACTTTGAGGCTCTTAGTCCATTACCTTCTGGCATCTATTTCCAATTATGAAGGGATGTGCCAGGAATCTAACACACAATGGTCCATTCCGTCTCTTTTCTCTCTGGCAGCTTTAGACCTTTTGTTCATTTTCCCTCATGTTCTGTAATTTCATTACAATGTGCCTAGGTGTGGATTCATTTCCATTTATCCCCCTTGGTATTTAAGGCATTCTTTTAAATTGAGGACTCGTCGTTCTTTAGTTTAGATATTTTTCAGCTACCTAGCACTCATTTTCTTCATTCTCAGCTCCCTGTTTCTCTGACACCGCTCCGACAGGGTTGGGGGAGTTGGCCCACCTTGTTATCGTCCGTTGAAGGCAGAAGTCTGAGCTCTGTGCCTTGCCTTTCACGTTGTGGGCGGTGTCGGGCTGGAGCAGAGTGATTAGTGTCCCAAAGTTCTTTGTTTCCAGTCTTCCCTTTGCAGTGAACGAGAGTTATCACAGGCCTGGGCCCCAAGCCATTTGGCAATTTGGTTAAGCCCCTAGTTGGCCAACTGTGCCTGGGTTCTCTCAGTGGCTTGGCCTACAGTTACCTGGGAGCTGTAAGCTCAGGCAGTGAGCAGCACAAAGTTTTTCAGCCTTCTTTAATCAGTGAGAGAAGAGGACTGCCCGCATCATCCCTAGCTTTAAGCCACAAGCTACCCTAGCGCATGTCCAGTGGAGACGGACAACCAGAGGGCACTTCACTCTCCCTTACTTTGCAGAAGCCCAGCTGTCTGCTATTAGATCCAGATTCTCAGAGGTCCCTTGCTTCACCTCTGCCTACGATTTACTTTCCGACTCTACTTATGGGTCACAGAAATGTTCATTTTTATCATATGTCCTTCTTTTTATCTTTTTGGTATAGCACGGCCATGTGCTTGGAGCAGGCTGCACTAAAGCATGAACGTACGGGGCCATCGAGATGGAAAATCTAAGCCTTTCTTAAACATGTCTTGGAAATACTCGAGGGAAAGTCTATATAAGATAACAAGCTTCAAGTCCAAAACTAGCTCTGATTAAGTTAGTTTCATAACAGAACCAGTTTTTTAAAGTGACATCATATATTTATTAGCTATTTTGATATATAATTATGTGGTTCTCTTATATCCCCCCTTCGCTTCAACCCATCATCCAAACATAGATGATAACTTTCTGTTAAACTGTTATTCAGTATTATTGGGTAAATAGAAGTCAAATGTTTACTATGATTAAAGTAATTTTCTTGTAAACTTTTTGTCTAGTGCTAATAATTGTCTCATTTACTTTTCTTAGTTGCCTTTTTACCTCTGGATAATACTTCCAATAGCGTATACAGATTTCCATGCAATCAAATCTCTCAGTTCACAAAGTTACTGTTCTCTCCTTTCTGACTTCCTCCCAAGTACCCTCCATTTTTATGTTCCACTAGGACCAGTTGCTCTCTCAGACAGTTGTCTTCTTTTTTTTAAGATTTTATTTATTTATTTTCAGAGAGGGAAGGGAGGGAGAAAGAGAGAGAGAAACATTAATGTGCGGTTGCTGGGGGTCATGGCCTGCAACCCAGGCATGTACCCTGACTGGGAATCGAACCTGTGACGCTTTGGTTCACAGCCCCTGCTCAATCCACTGAACTACGCCAGCCAGGGCTAGTTGTCTTCTTAAAACTTCTCTTTACCATCAACCCTCTCCTCTTTCCTGTGCAGTACCTCCTGTTCCCAGGATTTTACTTTTTTCTTGGTGCACTGTAGTATGAGCCATGCTCCACAAACTTGCTATGAACAAAGCCATGAGACATACCTTTTAAAAAATTGTCTTACTCTTATTTTAAATGAGTAGTTTGGCTAGTATAGCACTCTAGGTTGGAAATTTTTTCCTCCCAGAATTTTTGGAAGTCATTGCTCCATTTTCTTCCAGCTACCAGAGTTTCTAAGTTCAAAATAGTTTTCATTCCTGATTTTTCATATAGGACCTGATATTTCTACCCAGAATATTTTAGTGTCTTCTTGCCATTCATGTTCTGCAATTTTGCAATGATGTACTGTGACGTGAGTCTTTTTTATCCTTTGAATTATGCTCTTGTTGGTTGTCTTTTCAATCTGGAGATTCACATGCTTGAGTTCTAGAAATCTTTCTTGAAATTTGTGGCAGAGACAGCGAACTCCCACTGGTATTTCCCCTCTTTGCTATGGTGTGAATGTTTGGGTCTCCTCAAAATTCACAGTTGAACTCCTAATCTCCAAGGTGAGGATATTAGGAGGCGGGACCTTTGGGAAGTAATTAGGTCGCAGTGGCAGGGTGTTTATAAATAGGCTCAGTGCCCTTGTAAAAGAGGCTCTGGAGAGCCTGCTGGTCCCTTTCACTGTATGAGACATAGCAAGTAGCTGGCAGTCTGCAAACTGGAAGAGGGCCCTCATCAGAATCCAACCATGCCGGTACCGCTATGGACTTCTTGCATCCAGAATTACAAGCAATGCATTTCTGCTATTCATAAGGTACCCAGTCTATGGTATTTTTGTTATAGCAACCCAAACGGACTCAGACAGAATATGGAATTTTGTTTTTCCTTCCAGAATACTGTCCCCTCTTTGCATCCAGGTAGGTGAGACTGTAAGCTCTCCCCAGGGGACTGGGAAAAGTGACGTGTCACTCTGGGCCAAGGCAGCGAAGAAGTGGGTAGATGGCTCTATTCCCTTTCCCTCCATTTGTCAGCTGGATGAAGATAAGACCGAAGTGCCGGTATGGCAGAGCCACAAGACAGTAGTGGCACGGGTCCCCTAGTAAGCACGAGGAGAAAAGCAGCTTGGTGGCCCGTAACCAGGAGCATTAACTTATTATGGGAGCCACGGAAGACAGGGGAGAGGGAAGGGATGACCATATTTTTAATTTCCAGAGTAGTTTTCTATGATTCTCCCTCTCCTTCTTTTATAGTATATAGTTCATGTTTGAGTCACTGTGTCCCTTATCTCTGAGGATAACGATGATAGCTTATGAAATGATTTTCTTGCTCTTTACAGAATTTCCTTCCTTTTCGTATGCATGTATTGGAAGGTATTCCTCAATGTCTTATGATCCAGGGTGGCCACGCTTCTTTAGACTGAGGTGCAAGAAACGTGAGTGAAAGTTCTGTGCAGCCAGAGAAGCGGTGACACGTCTTGGCAACCAGTGTGCTTCCTACAGGGCAGTTGGATGGCCCACTAGCTTCCTCATTGGATGACCTTCAGTTGCGTACCATGGATTTTCAACTTGGCCCTGATGTTCTGGGAGCCCTGCAGAGGCAGAGGGCTGGGCGGGGACGCAGAATGAGGTTTCCATCATTTTGTATGCATGCTTGCGTTTCGCCTTCACCTCCATCTTAAAACGTGCAGGTGTTGCCCTAGTCTGAAGCCTTTGTAGTTCAATGTCTCCATTGAATAAGACTGCAGGTCTTATTACAAGGATTGAAGAGAAATAATTACTTGATAAAAAAAGCTAAGGCTGGGTTGTGGAAATAGAGGTGGGATGGCCTATTGGGATGGTTCATACTCCCAGAGTTTTGCAGGTCAAGTGATGTGCTGGTGTATTCATGATTACTTTGTCCACGACATAAGCAACACAGGAGAGATAATAAGTGTGGTATGGTTTCGGGTCCTAATTGTGTAGAACAATCTCAGCAACTATAACCTAAATTAGTAGGGTATCTTGCTTTGGGGTTTTCCCCAAAACAGTCTGAGATAATGACTTGAGCGGAGTTAACTTGGGAGGTGATATTTGAAACAGAGGAGGGGGAAGGAGGAGAGTGAACAAGGGAAGGGAGGGAAAGCTGTAAAAGAATGTTACCGAGTTGGTAAACAGTGTGAGCAACCGAGGCTCAAGCCCAATCAGGACCATCTGGGCCCCCAGCAGAACAGATCTCAGAAACATCACATCAAATGAAATGGAAGTAAAGTAATTTATCTATTGCCTCATGCTGTCCCTTTTATAAGGGTCACTCCTGGGAGCATTCACACCCCCCACCACCACTTCAGAGCAGTGGCTGTTCAAGACCTAAAGGGTCTTCCTCTGCTTTGGAGAGAGCCCCCAGAGCCAAACGAGGAGATGCCAAGACTGAGCCGTGGCATGCTGGCGGAACGTGTGGAGTGTTCATCCCAGCTGCGGGGAGATCGGGTAGACCGAGAGCACGTAACAAAAGGCACTGTGAGCATCTGCTACATGGGGATAGTGGAAGGCGATGACATAACCGGCCAAACAGATGAGAGAAGCATCTGACTAGCTCCAGAAGGTCATGGTCCAAGGGTTCATAAACAGAGCCTCCAGGGAGCCCCCAAAGGCCCATGTGACCGAAAACCAGCTTTAGGCATCTGCCAGGCATGGAGAAAGCAAAGCCAGCTCCAAAGGGACCACCTCTGTTCTTCCTTTCCCTTCCCTACTCTTCCCTATTCCCGGATCCTTGAGCTCTCTGGCCAACCTGCTGGGGAACGAGGGAAGAGGAAAAATCCAAGTCCATGCCTCCTTCCTCCACTGGAAGCTTCAAGCCTGGGGAAGTGATGAAGTGCTGTCTTTAAATCAATTCCAGAGTTTTCATTAATATCCTGGATTGGATGCTACATGCAGCCTAAGAATGAGTAGAATGAGTAGAAAAGTTTTTATCTCAGGGCGGGAGATAGTCAACCCTTCCAGATAAAGCTCTGTTGAGAGTGTGGGAGATAAAGTTGTATTCTGATTACAGCATTGGCTATCCTTATTTGATCTACATTTATCAGGCCATTTGAATGGGAAAAAAATTCATCCTTGCTTTTTTTCCCCTGGAGGACCCCAGTTTCCCAAATGAAAAAGGTGATGAAGAGTATGGCAGACAGGAAGATTGGCTTGAGGCTGTAAGAACCCAAACTCCTTACCGCTACTCACAAGGCTTGGTGTGGTTGTCAGCCTGCTTATTATTCCTAGTCATATAATACTCTCTCAGATTCTATGCTCTAGCCACAGTGAGATTCATTTCCTACCTGCAGAGCACCAAAATATACTTCCTCCCAGTCCTCCAGATTTGTTCCTCTCCCCTCTTCCCATCTTCCACTTCCTCTTTTAAATCTTACTTATTCACTAGATGTCAACCTAAAAGTTGCTTCCTCCAGGAAGACCTCCCAAGCATCAAAGTCTATGTCTTTCGAGTCTTGGTGCTCCGTCTCTCCTGTGATAATGATAGCGTGTTACCACTATCACATTATCTTGTTTGCTTTGCATTGCACTCTCTGCCCTCACCCACTACCACAGTCTCGGAATGTAGGAGGTGGTCCGCTGGCTCATGTCTGCAGCCCCAGAAGCTAGCACAATGTCTAGCATGTGGTGGGAATACTTGTTACATGAATTCATTTGTATACATACTTTCATAAAATACTTGACAAATGTACGCATATTAAGCTACAGATTTTTTCCAAAATCAGCTTGGCAGAAAAGAATAAAATGACAAGATGCTGGAACCACCCGGAAGATTCAGGATTTATGGTGCCTGTATAGTCTATGTCCCTAAGAGGGTTTTTCTCAAAGTGTGGTCCCTCAACAGGCAGCATGCCTCGGGAGCCAGTTAGGAAGGCAAATGCTATTACGTTCCAGTTAAAGGTGAGATCATATGGACAGATACCATATGATCTCACCTTTAAGTGGAACATAATCAACAAAAGAAAAAAAGCAAACAAAATATAACCAGAGACACTGAAATGAAGAGCAATCTAACAATAGCCAGAGGGGAGGGGGGAGGGGACAGTGGTGGGAAGGGTTTCTAGGAACTACTACAAAGGACACAAGGACAAAACCCAGGGGGAGGGTGGAAGCAAGGGAGGGAGGTGGGATTGGCTGGGGTGGGGGCAGTGGTGGAGGGAAAATGCACACAACTGTCATTGAACAACAATAAAGTAATTAAAAAATAAATAAATAAATAAAAGGACAAAGAGCTTATTTATCAACTAATCTACAAACATCCGTGTATATATGATACATGCAGAGCGTAGAGCTGGATTGAAGTAAAATAAATGTGACAATGTTAAAAAAAAAAAGATATGCAAACTGTCAGCACATCCCTCCAATCAGAAGCTCTGGAGGGAGGGACCAACATGTGTGTTCAACACGTCCTTCACGGCGCACTCAAGCTGGAGAACCACGGCCCTAACATTGAAAATATCTCTCCCTGCAAAGCACTGAAGTCATACGTGGAAGGAGGAGATGGGGCCTATTAAACATCCCTGAAAATCAAGACCCATGTGACCTTGTTCTTCTTGATGCCATTCAAGTGAACCACCTGAACTAAACGCCGTCCAACGCAGCCCATTACCAGGGGACTCAGCCGGGAAGGATTACAGCTGAGCAGCACTGTCAACAGCTACAAGCGGGCCCAGGGGCACGCACCTGGTCCTCCTGGCTAGGAAATCACTGGATACTCGCTCCATTTAATCCTACGTTTTAACAGTCTGACATTTTCAACTGCATGGCTGGGTCTTTAATCAGATGGGCCCAGCTCTGCACCTACACTGGCAGGACAGCTTCCTTTGCGGGAGAGTTGAATGAGCAAGGGTGTTCGGCCAGGGAAAGGGGAAGTGACATTTGGAACGTGTGGCCAGTCCGTATGTGACCTTGACATGTGAAATCAAAGCCTTCAGGCAGGCAACAACAGAAATCACCCAGAACCTTCAGTGAATATTTGCTGATGCCTTCACGCAAGGAAAGCTTCTATTTTCAAAACCCTATCAAGTTCAGGGAAATGGGAAGTTGTATACCTTGGATCAGATTTTATTTTATCTGTGAGGGTCACCAATAGGACCAATGGGACCTAAGACACTGGAAGGAAATTAGGTTTTTAAATGAAGTATAAATAAATAAATAAATAAGCCCAGCCCCAAACAAACAAACAAACAACAAAACAAGAAGCAAGGCAAGGATAAAAAAGAGTAAAAATTTTCAGTTGATGCTAACCAAAACAAATAATAAATAAACGAATAACATGCCAGGCACTATGCTGAAGAGGAAAACAGTGAGGAGAGTAAAAATGTTCATCATCTCAGTGCCAAGGACTGTCTACTTTCCTCTCTGTCCAGTAAGGGAGCTGGTAGCCAAGAGAGGCTAATTAAATTAAAACCAACTAAAATTAAATAAAATAAGACATTCATTGCCTCAGCCACACGAGCCACATTTCACCTGCTCAGCGGCCACACGTGGCTACCATATTGCATAGCATGGATTACACCAGTCCCCTGATCCCGGAAAGTTTTGCTGGACTGTGCAGCTCTAGAACTTTCTCTGAGATCACACTCGTATTTTTTTCCTACCCTTCCAGGGATCCCTAAACTCATAGAATATAGAAAATCAAATGGCCAAGGGTGCAAGTAATTTTGCAAGTGACTTTGCTTGATTTGTCAAAAACTGTAATTCTCCCTGAAATTCAGCACACATGTGGCCTATTTTGTTTGTCCACACGTCTCTGTCACATACATTTAATGAGACTCACCACAACAAACGTCAGCTTGAATGCCTGCTCTGGACAACACCCAGCCCTGGGCCCCACCTGAAGAGTAAAGATGCATAGAATCTAGTTTCTATTCTCCAGGGACATAGTTTACAGGATATGTAGGACCAGGGCACAACTACATTGAGATAAGAAAAATGGGTAAGTTGAGAGTATAAACTAAGGCTTAGATCTCCAGTGTTACTGAAGCTGCACGTAACAGCTTTGTTGAAAATGCAGATGCTGCAGCCCCTCCCCAGAGAGGGATACCCTTCGGTTCTAGGAGAGACTTCTAGTACCGGGTATGTGCCTCCTTCATGGAAGCAGACACCTGGAAGATGGTTGTTGAATCTAGAGACAGGGCGATATAGGATGATAAGCATTCTTCTAGAGTTAAAGAAGACAATTTATAAACTAGCTTCGGCATAAATATTTGTGTGTTGGTGATCATACCACATCAGCAACTTAACTACTAACGGTTGTCAAAATGGCCCAACCTGATTTGTTTTTCATTCTTCAAAAGCCAAAGGAACAGTTTAAGTCCGTAAGTAGAAAAATGAACTCAGGAGTCAGAAAAGTCTGAACGGATTCAAGAGGGAAACCAAGTCCTCAAGTCACCAGAATCATTCAAAGGCCCGAAGCCAAGCAAAAGACAATACCCCCAATCCTTTGGGGACAGAGAAGTCATACTCATAACGCTATTCATTAACATAGGGAAATTGGCAATCCTTAGGGAAAGAGCACAATTTTTTTTACAGACAGAACAACTCTGAAATATAGGAAAGCATTCCTGGAGAGAGTGATATGCAAAGCTGTGAGCGGCCAGCAAATATCATGTCCTGAGATGCTCACTTACCAAATGACGACAATGCTGCAAGTCTTAGCCAGTGAATAGCATCCTGGGCCCACACTGTCCATAGCTCACGCCCGGCTCACTGGTTGGCAGTGACAGCTTTAACATCAATGGGTGACTTGGGCCAGGGCGATGGACTCTGCTCCTGTGTTTGGGGAAAAAAAAAACAGAGAAACGAGCATTAGTGGACTGAGATAACGTCTCAAACCGGAAAAACACGTGAGTATTAAGATTCTAACTTTTCCATTTGTATCCTGGATTTCTTTTTCATCCATCTATTCTGGAATATTGCAAACTCATGCCTTCTTTGTTTTTACTTTCCCCTTCCTTCTTCCCTCCCTCCTTCCCTTCCTTACCTCTCCCTTCCCATCTTTTCATTCTTCGTTTTTTTTCTTTAGTTTTTAAAAAGACTTGAGGTGAAGGGGATTGCTTTTTCTTAACAGAATAAAGCAGGTACAAAACAAGAATGTTGATTCACTCAAGGCTATCTTAACTTCCTTTGTTTCAACGTATCCCTTCACCACCACCAGAATGCCTTCTTTAATGACAAACAATTTCCTGCCCTGCCAGATCCCAAGACCTTAATCCTTGTGTAGGGCCATGCAAATGTTAAATTTGTAAGTCATATGCAGTTGTTCCAAGGAATTTTTATTGAGTTTCATTGGACATGCAGGCTAAAATGCAATCCCTGGCTTTTATTAGACAGTAAAAGTCTATGTTTCAACGAACTCAACAAAGAAAAATTTGGGTGCAATACATAGCAGATGGGAGGAAAACCCATCATGTGAGACTGCACTGGTTGTACAGTGTTCAACTCCAGGGAGGACCATTTACGGAGTCTTTGAAGTGAATAGTGTCCCCAGGAGTGGAACAGTTGCGCGACTGTTCACGACAGCCTTCACAGGAAGCTTTCTATATAATTACCACAGGCTGTATGTCCATTCATATATGCACTTATTGGGTACTTATCATATGTCAGCTATGCACCAGGCCACGGTAAGCAAGACTGATTAATTATCTGTCTTCAGGGAGCTAATACTTTTTTTTTAATTTTATTTTAATCATTGTTCAAGTACAGTTTTCTCACTTTTACTCTTGGGAGCTAATACTTTATTAGGAGAGTCAAATAAGGAAGCAAACACTCATGATTAAAGCAGCATAAGTAACGTGATACAAGAAATACAGAGTGCCATGAGGCACAGAGAAAGGTATCCCTTTGGATGAGATCAGGGGAGAGTCCTAGAGGAATTTATCATTATTTTGAAATATTCGAGATGAATGGGGTTTAGATAGTTCAAGCGAGTAGGTGTGGTTGGGATGCTAGCTATGTTGGAGCCAGGTGTACCTGTCCTATCAGGGCCCATTGCAGACAGAATGGAGCCATTCACAGGACCCACTTGGGGAAGACGTCATCTCCATACAGTCACCTGGACAGCCGTGTTTTGCCTCTGCTTATTGACACCTGTCCTGAGTCTCATGGTTCGTGATAAAGTAATTGGAGTACTTTACTCCCCACTTGATTGTGGGAGCCCACTGGGAACAGAGAGTGTCTGAGCTCCTGGTGTCCTGTTATTCTCTGTGTGTGTGGTAGGTGTCCAGTAAATACTGAGAGAAAAGAATGAAACCATCATCTAACCTAAGGCAAATCTGTATGAAATAAAGACTTGGGAATTTGATTTTTCCTTTTCCTAGCCTCTCAGTGAAGTTAAACCAACAAAGACACCCCAGGCTGACCTTGAGTCTGGTTTATCTTCTTTCAGTTGTGCTATTAGTGAATGCGTAAGAGCAGTCTCCTCATATTGTAATATCACCGAAAAGGACATTTAAATACATAATGACATTTGCAGCAAAAGGCGTATGATCTCATGTTTTGATTTCAATCTTATAAACACTTGAAAGTAGCTTTATAGGTGTCTTGGGCGGATTCTGAGAGAGCGTATAGTTTTTGTGCAGTCATTGGAAAGAAAACATAGTATCCTGTTCCAATAAAAGTTTCAGACGCAGCAGTAAATCAGGCTTGCCTTCCAGAGCACAACATTAGGCCGTGGGTTTGGGCATAACATTTGGTAATATCATTGAGACACTGAGGGCAACCATCAAAACCCACGGTTCCAACGGCAGCTTCAGAGCATGACGATGGCATGCGGTTTTTTTAAACCTAGGGAGAAGAGCATGGAGACAGCCACTTGAAACCCATTAACAGGATCAGCCTTTGCCTTGACACTAACAGAGGAGCTTTTCTGAAAGCTCATAAAATAGTTCTGTATCTCCACTGATAAGCACGCAATGACAGTGGTGGAATGTCCTCAATTTATTTTAGTCAGCTTAAAAAAGTTAAATGGTAGACTGTAAATCGGGACAATCTTGTGACCCAACACAACCGCAGCAGTCTTTTCTCTTGTTCACGACAACATGGCCGGTGACAGTGAGGGTACGTGGTCTAAAAGAGTGGGCTTCCATAATTTGGCTTATATTTTCAGCTTGCATTTAAATCAGAAGATTTTAATGCTACTTTTCTCCTGGGTTTTAGATTGTCATTTGTCACAAGATCTGTTTCCAGAACAGCTATGCCAAATTTGGTCATCCATGACAACGGTGATATGAGTTAGAGAAATACTGGTCTCCAGCTCTCTTTGGAGAACAAATTCAGATTTCATGCTGCCAGTACCCCACATTTCTTGGGAGAAATATGCTCGAGTCTTTGCTTTAACCTGTAGGGATATTCAATAATAATGAATAAAGTTACCCGTTTAAGAGCCTCTCATTTGCTTTATATTCTCATTACTTTAAATTCTGATGATCTTGGACTACACTGGGCTGTTTCAACACTTAATTTTTCATGATTTCTTGAGACCTTCCACAAAGCAAATACACTTTTCAGGTGCAAAGAATTGACACGGTACAACCTATGTATAAATATCTTTACAACTGAGCATCTTTCCATAGTAGCTTTGCACATAGTTGTCCAGTGAATATTCCTGAATAAAAGCATGAATTGTTCTATACATATTTCTCTATATCAATCAGCCAAAATATGGTAGGGCCAGACTGTGACACGGATAATTTTCAAATAACATACGTCCGATTGCAAAAAGCAGCTCAAACCAGTGAGCATTTTCATTCCACTGTTGCTCCAGTCCCTGGGTTCATGTTGTCTCCCACAACGGCCCAGCTCCCAGGAACAGTCAGCAAAATGACTGTGCCAGAGTCACCTCAGTGGGTGGCCCTGTTCCTCAGGCCAGATGAATGCTGACTTTCTCTGCATGAACCTCAGTAGCTCCAGTCTTTTCCACGGCTGAGCTCTCAAGCTTCGTACAAAAGTCCTTCTCCATAACTGAAGGTTCAACCCTGTGCTAGTTTCTAGAACCAACACCAACCTTTACCTTTGCTGGGAGGATTTGTGGAATTCTGGTTTAATATCTAGGACATCCTTTCCTATTTGCTTAGCTGCCATTTTGGCTCTCATCTTGCCCCCGGGTCTTTTAACTGGATTTCTTCTTATTTTTTTTTTCCCCCACTGTGGCTGCCTCACCTGTGGCCGCCTGGCTCACCTTGGGCTCCATCTGTATCTCAGTAATGTGAAGGAGCTCAGCCTCCTTAGGAATGTCCTGTCTTCATTCCTTTTCGGTGCTTTAGAGGGGTGGAACGCTGTTCTCTCTCACTGCCCATGAGCTCAGGAAATAAGAGCATTCCTGAAATCCCCCGCCCGCCTGCTGCTTAGATTGCTGGAAATCCTCATTGCCAAGGTACATGTCCCATTTGCCAGCCAGTCCACTGGACATCCTAACCCCTGCCTTCTGCGGCCGTGATGGATGAGTGCTGAAACCTACTTGTGCATTGCTGGTTCACGTCCTCTGAGAAGTACGTGCTGAGACAGGATACAGTGTGTGAGGATTTCACTGAGGGGCATGCCTGTGTGAAAGGAACTAGGATGAGAAATGCAGAAGGCTGGTAGAGAATTCAGACTGTAATGCTCAGTGACTCCCAGTGAAGGAGAGAAGGGGAGAAGGTGGCAGCTTCTAGCCTCCCCCTTCAGCCTTACAAAGGTCTGGGGAAGCTATCAGGGCATCTTACCCAAAGGCATCTATTAAAGGGGTGCTGTGTCTCTCACGGTTGGGCCTGACCTGATAGGCTTAATGTCTCCTCATCATCTAGTCACTGGGAGGGAACGGCCTGTGGGGGGGCTGCTTGGGCACAACCCCACCCTGGATTCCAGAGCGCAGCAGCTGGGGCCCTTGGTCAGTTCCGCTCCCCGTAGTCACGGGTCTGCCAGATGGGTGCTCCTGGCCATCGCGCCTGTCGGGCTAGGCTTTCTTCTAGCCCCGGAAGCTGCGTCTGTACTCTGGGAGCTCGTCCCACCCAGCAAGCATGCTTTCTCCCCTCCGGGTCCCAGCCTCTCCCAGCCTGCCCCATCCGGCTGGAGTCACCAGCCAGCCACACCGTGCCTCACCATAAGTAGCACTTGGATGTGTCAGTTCCCTCTTGGCATTTCTCAGTGAATTTTTATGTGCTTCTAACACCCCCCAAATTAGCTGAGACATGGAGAAAATGAGACAAGGTGTTCCAATCCTCTTCTGAAAATTAAAACCGAACGATCAAGATAGAGCCACTATGAAAGCCACCCATGAGAGCCACTAACGCAAAATCAAAAGTAGGAGCAGGAAATTGATGCATGGGGTCAAAGAACAAGATCAGCATTTCATGACCCGGGGCAGGAGAACAGAAAAGTGGCCGTGCCTTCATTCAGCCCTCCTTTCAGCTGGTACCATGTTGTACATGTGTGTTCAACGCAAATAAGATATTAGTAAGTTCATATGCATAGTTTACTTCATGCAAATTATATAACTGATGTTAAAAACGTCAAGCTTTGCCCTGGCTGGCATAGCTCAGTGGATTGAGCGCGGGCTGCAAACCAAAGTGTCGCAGGTTCGATTCCCAGTCAGGGCACATGCCTGGGTTGCAGGCCACAACCCCCAGCAACTGCACACTGATGTTTCTCTCTCTCTCTTTCTCCCTCCCTTCCCTCTCTAAAAATAAATAAATAAAATCTTTAAAAAAATGTCAAGTTTTGAAGCAAAATAAGTCCTCCAATTGTCAGTTTCCGTGTATGACTCTGGGTAGTGTTGGTAATCTAATAAAGAGATCTGAATATAAGGTTATTCGGATTCCACCCAATAACAATTTCCAGCACTTCCAGTGTTTATGTGTTTACAACAGGACACAACTTTTGTAAATACTAAATTGAAAATTCTTTATCTATTAAACAATTTTAATATCTGTAATAATTTTTTTAAAGATTTAATTTATTTATTTTTAGAGAGGGAAGAAAGGGAGAAAGAGAGACAGAGAGAAACATCCATGTGCGGTTGCTGGGGGCCATGGCCTGCAACCCAGGCATGTGCCCTGACTGGGAATCGAACCTGCGACGCTTTGGTGCGCAGCCCACGCTCAATCCACTGAGCTACGCCAGCCAGGATTAACTGTAATAATTAATAAACAGGATAAAGAATATTACAACTGTTTTAACAATAATGCAAAATAGAAAATAACTCATGACAATCCCCAGAATTCTAGTTTCTCGTTCCAAGTTCTGAAGACTGGAAACACTGAGAGGTAAAGCTGGGAGTCCCCCAGAACTGAGCGGAGACGTGGTGACGACTTGAACCACCATGCTGCCTTCTCCTTAGTCAGTCGGAATTCAACCCCCTTAGCTCATCAGAACCTCAGTCTCACGGCTCCTTCACACAACAAGGAAAAGAATCACATCCTGCAGCCTTTAGTTGTATGTCTTCCCATTTTAGAAAAAGACAACACAGTTTTCTTTTCATGTATATGTCCTCTACAGGTCACGACAACCACATGGCTAACAGGGAAAGCAATTTAAGAAAAAGAAAAGTGCATCCTATGAGTTAGCCCTGATATTGCAGCAGAAGGTTTCGTGCACTTGAACTTTGACGAGTGTGTCATCTCTCCAAAGGCCTATTCCTGATTCGACTCCAGTGCCTTGATTGGCTTGGACTGTCAAAACAAAATATAACAGGCTGGGTGGCTTAAACAAGAGACATTTATTTTTTTCCCGTTCTGGAGACTGGAAGTTCAATAGCAAGGTGCCAGCCAATTTGGTTCCTGGAGAAGGCTTTCTTGCTGGCTCGCATCTTTTTGTGTCCTCACGTGGCAGAGGCAGCGAGCTCTCTGGCGTCTCGCTATAAAAGCACTCTTCCTATCACGAGCTTCCCACCCCTATGACCTCATCTCAGATCCTAATTCCCTCCCATCTCCAGTAGCACCAGATCGGGAGACTAGGGCTTCAACATATTAGTTTGGGGAGACGCATTCAGCCCCTAACATCCAGCATGGCCTCCCTGAGACCAGCACGAGCTCATAAAAATGAAGTCCAATTGGGGAAGGGTGATTGGGCAGTTCTCACCCTTCTCCCTGGTGTTCCTTATTCCCCGGGAGGCATCAGTCCCTCGGTGTCCCCATGGGGCCCCTCTCTGGGACTTGGGCAGGGGGCAGAGGAGACAGCACACTCCTGTGTGTTGAGGGCAGACCACGCGCAAGGGCCCCACACACAGGATCACCTTCCATCCTTCCTTTTTCCCTAGGGGGAGCCCTCCTCCATTACAGAAGACAGACATTTGGGGGTCACATGGTTTCAGTAATTCCCGTGTCACACAAGCAGGAAGGACTAGACCTGCTTTTTGAAGATAAAATTCGTACACCATAAAATTCACTCTGTTAAAGCATGCAATTCGGTATTTTTTAGTATATTCACAAGGCTGTGCAACCATCACTACTATCAAACTTCATGACATTTCATCACCCCCAAAAGAAATCCTGTACCCATATTAGTCACTCCTTAGTCCCCCTTCTCCCAGCCCTTGGAGACTGCTTATCTGCTTCCTGTCTCTGTGGATTCGCCTCTTTTGGACACGTCCTATAAATGGAATCATATAATATGTTGTCTTTTGTGGTGGGCTTCTTTCAGTTAGCATATTTTCACATTCGTCCATGTTGTAGCATGGATCACTACCTCATTCTTCTTTATGGCTGGATAATATTCCACTGCATAGATACACCACATTTTATTTATCCATTTACTAATAGATGGATGTCTGGGTTGTTTCCACTTTTTGGTTGTTATGAACCATGCTGCCATAAACATTTACGTTCAAGTCTTTTCTGTTGACATATTTCCAGTTCTCTTGAGTATACGCCTGAGTGCTGAATTGTTGGGTTATATTGTACCTATATCTTCAAGTCTTTGAGGAACTGCTAACCAACCTAGCTGTGAACAGTCTAGTTTTGGACTGTCTAGGTTTTTCCCACCACCTCAAGCAATCATTATAATTCCTCCCGACCTTCCAACCTTGGCTGTGCACTCTAAGCACCTGAAGACCTCTAAACATATGCTGAAGCCCTAGTGTGCCCTGCAAGAGATTCTGACGTAATTAGTCCAGGCTGGGGCTCGGACACTCGTCTTTGTTCAGAGCTCTGGGTAGATTCCACTAGGAAGCCATGGTGGAGGCTGATCACACTATACTGCACACATTCTAGGTCTGTGGACCTTTCAGCTGAGGTCAGCCTCCCTGCTGTTAATAAGAGAAACAACAGGCTAAGGCTGTACGGGGCAGTATTGTCTGTCTCTTGACGGCATGACATTTTAAGAGAGTAAAGATACACGGGTCCCTGACAGAGGTTTCTGACTTGCCTTGGAAACACGGTGAGGCCAGGGCAGGCTGGCGGGCCCCATGGACCCAGTGTCTATCCGTGAAAGTAAGTGTGCACCATTGTTGTCTGTTAACCTCACAGCCACCCTAAGGATGGCCACCTATTTTACAGATGAAACCTGGAAGCTCGAAGAGTCAGAGCACCTCGTCCAAGGTCCTCAAGTGGTAGAGCTGGGATCTGAGCTGAGGACATCCAGCTCTGGACTCAATTGTACTAAACAATGGTAACAACGATAAAAATAGTTCTTCACCTGAGTTACTACAAAAATATCACTAGCCCTGGCTGGCGTGGCTCAGTGGATTGAGTGCGGGCTGCGAACCAAAGCATCGCTGGTTCGATTCCCAGTCAGGGCACATGCCTGGGTTGCAGGCCACGGCCCCCAGCAACCGCACATGGAGGTTTCTCTCTCTCTCTCTTTCTCCCTCCCTTCCCTCTCTAAAAATAAATAAATAAAATGTAAAAAATAAATAAAAATAAAAATAGCACAATATTAAAGAAAATATATCACTAAACACAGTACTGTTTATGACCCAAACCAAAATACTCTTGGTGAGAAATGAACTAAAGATTTTAAAATTTGGCCAAAGGCACTAAGAAAATACATACTGATATCAAAATATTGCAGCCATCCTGGCTTCCCAACTTGTGTACCTGACCCCAGGGCACAAGATGTTTTTCTTCTGTACCCATGATGGACATACTTAACGTTTCTTCTCTGAGGATGGGGATTCCCATAATGGACCATACACGATAACATCGCCCTGTGTCTGAGTGGAGTTTTGAAGGTTGAAAATCTTGCTAAAAGTTACCAGCACAGTGCAGCCTGGGTTGCCGTCTCCTTCCACCGACCCAACCGTATCAGTTTCCAAACTGTCTCTCTCAGTAGCCTCTGGTTTTATTTAATTTACTGCACTTGGAATTTGATAAGTTCCTGGCTGGCTTTTGCATTCTTTCGGATCCTCGTAATTCACATATTATCTTTCAGCTTTAGCCTTTTGAATCTTCTAGTTACTCCTGGAGGAAAGCTGCTTTAGTGTTTTATCCAGCTAATGCCTCGAAAACATAGTCCGAGTCAAACACAGGGATATATTCTTACCCAGAAGTGTCATTGTGGTCCAGACGCTGCTCACTGTCCGACATTGGGGAGGTCCAGTATTGTTCATTGGCCCCACCAGGCATCTACACATGAAAAGGAGTATCCCCACCCACAGGAGTTCACATTTTTGTGGGGAGGACAGACAGCAGCCAGTCACGAAATAGTAAGTATTCTGACTGAGGTATATATGTGGTGCCATCCATGCTCATGATTGAGGCGGCTTGCACAGACTGTGGACACCAAGGGCGCTTTTAAACTAGAGGGTGTGGAGCATAAGTAAAGGGGGCAACCATATCCCAGGAAGGCATCCTCAAAGGATTGGCTATGAGAATGGACGTGGTTCGAACACAGGGTCGGGGGGCACAGAGTGAAGAAATTAAAAACTGGTTAATCCTTGAGTAGTCTTAACGCATGCCATGAGAAGTTCTTGCCGCTTGTTAACTCCTACTAATTGTCACGGTGCTTGAGAAGTAAGTGTCACAGTTCACCCATTTTAGAGATAAGGAAACTAAGTCTGAGAAAGGCCAGAGTACTCAATAAGGGATGAAGCTAGGGTTCGAACCCAGGTAGCCTGGTGGCCGAGTCGGCAGTATAATTCTACCAGGCCTGCGTGGAAAGCTTGTGTCAGATCCTAAATGACTTTGCCAGTTCATCCCCTTCATTCATTCATTCACTCATTCATTCAAAGTACATTCACAGAATGGGGCTATATGTTAGGCAGGATGATTGGCTTGAAGACAAAAGAGACAAGGTCCTTGAATTCTCCCTTTAAGGCAATGGTGTAAACAGAACAGTGGGCAGGGGACCATTTAATTAAAAAGCAATGGAGTAACAAGACACTGCCTTCTGGTGCTACAGTCTAACAGGAGGAAATACTATAAAAACAGGAAATACTAAAGCAGATAAATGCAATCAAAATCATGAAAAGAAAAGTTGGGCTCAGCATGAGCCCTAATAAAGGTAAATCTTGGAATATGCAAGAGGACAAAGATCGGTAAAGAACATGTTATTGCCCTGGCTGGCGTAGTTCAGTGGATTGAGCGTGGGCTGCAAACCAAAGCATTGCAGGTTCAATTCCCAGTCAGGGCACATGCCTGGGTTGCAGGCCATGGCTCCCAGCAACCACATATTGATGTTTCTCTCTCTCTCTCTCCCTCTCCCTCTCCCTCTCTCTCTCTCTCTCCTTCCCTCCCTTCCCTCTCTAAAAAATAAATAAATAAAATCTTTAAAAAAAATTTTTTAAAAAGAACATGTCGTTGCACACAGAGGAGAAGGAGTATAGTGTTGGGGATGCTGATGCCAATGGAAAGTGAATACAATTTGTTATGAAGGGTTAAGTGGAGTAGCTGGCAGGGCAGGCTTTCTAGAATGGTAAGTGGCACCCAAGGTATCATGAACATCACTTGGGTCTCTGTCCAAATCCATCATGGCTTTTCCGGGACACATTTGAGGATGTCGTCGGCACATACGAGCACCTGGAGACCAGCTCTGGCTGACGGAGGCAAGCACTGACCTACAGGAACGTAGTTCTAAATTCTTCCCAGAACACATACAGTGAGTACACTCCGGTTTTCAGTGGTAACGACCCCAGCAGGCTGGGCACACAAAAAACAAGATCTTACCACCTCCCAGCTGACTGATTTGCCACAGAGTGAATGCCCCTCACCTATCCTGCCTCCTCCAGGACTTGCCAGCCACAGGAAAGGGGAAGGTTTTCCTCTAAAACTCCTTAAACTTCAAGCATGGGCAACACTTTAGGGAAACTCTTTCCAAAGCAGATTTTTCTGCTTGACCAAAGGTATAATTTTTCCTCTAGGAAGTTAAGGTACCTCACGCTGGTGTAATCGAGTTTCCCTGGGAAGAAGCCGATGCCCCCTGGGTGGTCACTGCAGTGGAAAAATTAAATGCAGATGTTTGGCGGGTCGCCTCCCGTGCATCCTGTTCTTTGTGTTTTCCTCCTAGAAAAACGAAGTGGCTTCAGGATGTCCCTGACGCTGGGCCTGTGTACTCACTAACAACATGTCCATGCATTTTGCTGTTACACAAGCCTCTGAAATTAATGAACTATCCAAAGAATTCATCCGTTTCCTGGCTCCCCCCGCCATGCAATATCACCTATCTCTTCTCCCACCCACTGTCCCAGCCAATGAACATAGCAGTTGTGTCCTTTCTCACTTAACGAATGATCATGGGAAAACTCACAAATTTGTGAAATGCAGATTTTTTAAGCTGCGCTCTTATTTATTTTGAGAAACAAATGTTGACACTTTTAACCTTTGAAATGGAGGGTGAAAGAAAAGGGTGATAGTTGCTGTCCTAACATAGCATTATGAGGCAAAGGTGACAGGCACAAGTTTGCTAGTGCATTCACCTACTAATTAAAAAAAAAGATTTTATGTGTTTATATTTAGAGAGAGGGAAAGGAGGGAGAAAGAGAGAAAGAGAAACATCCATGTGTGGCTGCCTCTCGCGTACCCCCTACTGGGGACCTGGCCCGCAATCGAGACATGTGCTCTGACTGGGAATCAAACCTGTGATCCTTTGGTTCGCAGGCTGGCACTCAATCCACTGAGCCACACCAATCAGGGCTCACCTACTAATTTTTGACAAAGTATGAGTGAAGAAAAGAATAGGTTAAACTTATAAAACTCACCTTTACAAATAGTCTCATTTCTTTTATTAAAAAATATATTTATTCCAATCCCCCTCCAGCTACTGCTTCCTTTATTTCTTGTCATTTATAACATAACTCCTCTCAAGAACTGTGTGTGTTCTGAGCCTGATTTCTCTTTTACAATGCATTTTATACTACCACAATTTCTTCATCTCACTATAAAACGCACTCACATGCAAACCTCCCAAACACAAAACAAGTGAGCTGTGCTTCTAGGCTGAAGATCATTTTCCTTCCAAACCCTACACTCTCTCATTTTAGGACCATGTTCTAATTAGGTTTGCTCATCAACTCAAGGCTGGCTTCTAATACTAGCTCATGGCTATGTTCTTCCTTGGTGGGTCCTTAAACAGGCCGATAAAATGAATCATAGTGAAAATTCTGTATACAACTTCATTCTGCAGCACAAATATTAATCTATTGGCACCTATTATTTGCGGTCAGCAGTATTTTCTAGTATTAACAAGCCTGCCCAAATACAATACAATGCCAAAAAAGCATCATGATACACAATTTAAAAACTGTATGAGGTTTGTCCAGAAAAAGTCCAGCCATTGTCTATATAACGAGGACGGTTTGCACGACATCGATGCGACCTGGCAGCCTAGGAGAGTGGACTGGAATGCACAAATATGAATGAACAATGATGACCTCACTGTAGTAGTCAATGGGGGCCATAGACGCCATTGAGTGAGCATGTGCACTGTGTGGCCATCACATTCAAAATAACTGAGTGAGTACAGCAACAAACCTACATCAAATTTTGCATTAAGCTTGAACATTCCTCTACAGAACCTATTCAGATGATTCCGAAGGATGCAGCTATGGGCAGCTGGTGACTGTCATCTTCCTCATGACAATGCGCCCACTCATGCATCATGTCTTATACAGAGTATTTTGGTGAAACATCAAATCACCCAGGGGACTCAGCCCCCGCGCAGCCCAGATTTGGCACCCTGAGACTTCTGGCTTTTCCCAAAAGTAAAGTCACCTTTGCCTTGGCTGGCGTAGCTCAGTGGATTGAGCGCGGGCTGCGAACCAAAGTGTCGCAGGTTCGATTCCCAGTCAGGGTACATGCCTGGGTTGCAGGCCACGGCCCCCAGCAACCGCACATTGATGTTTCTCTCTCTCTCTTTCTCCCTCCCTTCCCTCTCTAAAAATAAATAAAAATAAAATCCTTAATAAAAAAAGTCACCTTTGACAGGGAAGAGATTTCAGACCATTGATGAGGTTCAGAAAAATATGATGGGGCAGCTGATGGCGACTGGGAGAATGGTGTGAGGTCCCAGGTGCCTCCTTTGAAGGGGACTGAGGCCTCATTGTCCTTGTAGAACGTCTCTTGTGTCTTCTTCAATAAATGTCTCTATTTTTCATACTACATGGCTGGATACCTTCGGGACAGACCTCATAGTTCCACTCTTCATAGTCAGGGCCAGCAAGCAGAGCATACGCCCTATGTGTGCTGCGGGCCCTCTAGGCACACAGATGTCACGCAGTCATCTTGCACGTGTATAACTGTGCTCACTGAGTGCGTGGCTTCCCTAAGCGATAATAGCAGGGGGGCTGATGGATTGGTCTGCAAGCGCATTCCCTTCCCAGTGGTGAGCTCTGCCAGCAACTCTTGAGTAACTACAGGGTGGAGAGAGGGATAAGTCAAAGTTTTAAAATCACCTTCAAAACATGCCGTTAATTCTTCCATCACCCAATTCTTCTCCAGATACTGCCTCGTTTCTCAACTTCCTTTTGCAAGAGGCCTTCAAAGTGTTGTCTCTACTTCCCATTTCCACTTTCCTTGCTCTCAATCTGTTAAAGCTCCTCTGATGAAGCTTCTGCAGCCATCACTCACCAAGGCTGTTCTACTGAAGTTTCTTTTTTTTATTGTTTCAGTATTTTTTTAATAAATGCATTTTGATTTTTTAAAGATTTTTATTTATTTATTTTTAGAGAGGTAAGGGAGGGAGATAGAGAGAGAGAGAGAGGGAGAGAGAGAGAGAAACATCCATGTGCGGTTGCTGGGGGTCATGGCCTGCAACCCAGGCATGTGCCCTGACTGGGAATCGAACCTGTGACACTTCGGTTCACAGCCCGCGCTCAATCCACTGAGCTATGCCAGCCAGGGCTCTACTGAAGTTTCACTAGTTGCTTCCACATTACTAAATCCAACCTCAGCTCTCAGTCCTCGTCATGCCTGCTTTGGTAGCATTCTACAAAGCTCATCACTCTGCCCTCTTTGAAACATTTTTTGTGCCTGGCTGCCAGGACACCACACCATTCTGCTGTTCTTTCTGCCCATCTGGCTACTTCTTCTCAGGCTCCTTGCTGGTCTCTTCTCCTGACTTTTTAAAAAAGATTTTATTTATTTATTTTTAGAGAGGGAAGGGAGGGAGATAGAGAGAGAGAGAGAAACATCCATGTGCGGCTGCTGGGGGTCATGGCCTGCAACCCAGGCATGTTCCCTGACTGGGAATCGAACCTGCGATGCTTTGGTTCGCAGCCCTCACTCAATCCACTAAGCTATGCCAGCCAGGGCATCCTGACTTTTTTTAAAATAGAGGTGAAATTCACAAAACATAAAATGAACGATTTAAAAATGAACAGTTCAGTGGCATTTAGTACAATCACAATGCTGTACAACCACAGCCTCTATCTAGTTCCAAATGTTTCTGTCATCACAAAAAGAAACCTTATACCCACAAAGCAGTCACTCCATTCTTCCCAGCCCCTAGTCCCTGGAAACCATTCATCTGCTTTCTGTTTCTACGAATTTAACTATTCTGGCCATCTCATATAAATAGGATCATATAGTATGTAACCTTTAGTGTTTGGTTTCTTTAATTTAAAATAGTGTTTTGAGGTCCATCTGTGTTATACCATATGTCAAGACTTAATTTCTGTTTAGGGCTGAATAATACTCCATTGTATGGGTAGACCACAATTTGTTTTACTTGTCGATGGGCACTGGGGTTGTTTGCACCTTTTGGCTATTGTGCACCTGACTTTTTATAATCAGTGTGCCCTGGGACTCAGTCCTTCCACCACTTCTCTCTTTTTTTCATTTGCACATAACTGTTGGGTGGATCTCTTCCAGCCATATGACCTTCTACAATGTCTGTATGTAGCATATCTCCAACTCAGACTTCTCTTCCAAACTCTATACTCGTATCATTTAACTGCCTGCTTGACATCCATTATTGGATTACAACAGGCATGTCAAATATAACATACCAATTTTCTGCCAATCTGAATGCTCACAGTCTTCCCATCTCAGTTAATTTCAGCCTCATCCCTCTTTATGCTTTGGCCAAGGAGCTCAGAGACACCTTTGGCTCCTCTCAAATTCGCATTTGGTTTATCAGCAAATCCTGTCATCTGCTCTCGTCACTTCTACTCTGACCACCTAGATCCAAATTAGCTGCTCCAATATCGTCTAGATTATTATGATGGCCCCCTGGCTGATGTCTCAGCTTCTTGCAAGACCGGTTTATAAAATACACGCGTACACTCCCCAGCTGCTCAGGACTCCATATGTTCTCACCTACTGCTAGCCTGCATCGGTTAGAAAGTACTCGGGCAGAAGCATTATGACCTTCTGGGAGGGGTTGAAGCCTGTCCATTATCATCTGGTGAAGACATTCTCAACTGAAATAAGCATGGAAGAAATGAATTTGATTTATTAATGTTTAAATGTACTTAGGTTCTGGATTTATTTTCCTTGCTTCCGATTCTTAAGGAAAAAAAGAAACATCAACATAAATTAAGTTTCTTAGGTCCACTCCAAGAGAAAAAAAATTCTTCTTTGTTCAATTTCAGTGATAATCTCCCTCCATCCATTTTAATACATGGACTAACTCTTGATTCCCTGACCAGCTTTTATTCCATGCTTGCGAATTAGCTCCATGTTGCCCATGAATTGAAAAGAGCAGTAAGTTAACTCCACTGAATTCCATCCACAAGTAGAAGATAGCCCAGCAGCACTGAAAGCTTAAAGCAGGCTTCAATTAGCATCAAACTAATTTTACTTGTCACATGTATTCTTTTCAAGAAAAGAACATTTTGTGCTGTAATATAATTGTCAATTTATCGTGCTATAAAGCTGTGGTTTTAACTGGGGGCAATTTTGACCCCCCGCCCCCAGGAGACATTAGGCAACGTGTGGGAACAGTTTTTGGTTGTCACAACATGGAAGGGGGGTGCTGCTGGCAGTAGTGGGTGGAGGCCAGGGATGCTGCTCAACACTCTGCAGTGCACAGGGCAGCGCCCACAACCAACAGTTACCTGGACCAAAATGGCAAGAGTGCCAAGTCTGAGACACTCTGATTTAAAGTTAAAGTGGGGGGATCAATGGTGACAGAAGGAGGCTTGACTCACGGTAGTGAACACACAGTACAATATACAGATGATGTGTTATAGACTTATGCACCAGAAAGCCCTGGCTGGCGTAGCTCAGCAGATTGAGCGCGGGCTGTGAACCAAAGTGTCGCAGGTTTGATTCCCAGCCAGGGCACATGCCTGGGTTGCAGGCCATGGCCCCCAGCAACCGCACACTGATGTTTCTCTCCCTCTCTCTCTCTCTCTCTCTCTCTCTCTCTCTCTCTCCCTCCCTTCCCCCTCTAAAAATAAATAAATAAAATCTTTTAAAAAAAAAGAATTACGCACCAGAAACCTATATGCTTTCATTAACAATGTCTCCCCAATAAATACAGTAAAAAATAAAGTTAAAATATTTATCATTCTTTGGGACCATGGAATATAAGTCCAACTAAAAAGAGATTTAAATTTTATAAGCAGATTTTTGGTTTTCTGACTTGGGTGCTCTCATTGAAGGTACAGTTTTTATATTTTTATGCCAATATAAATTAGCATATGTCATTTTTAAAGTCCCCCATGTGGCATGAAGCCAACTTCTGGAAATACTCTGAGAAGAACTCAGTAGCAACTAATTTCCTGAAACACTGATCTGGCACCAAACTAGTCCAGAGATGATTACAAAAGCAACAAGCAAAGTGCATTGCACACAGTAGGTGTTGACAATATGTGGTGATTTATTGACTCCAATTCCGAATGTGTTTGCAATTCAAGGTTCTGGATGGTTTGTTAGTTTCTACGTTTGTGAACCTGATATAATTCTCAAATTCTTTTGGGTTCAGTGGGGTCCCACAATTTCTATAAATGAAGGTGGTGTGAGATGATTTAGAAAGGTTTTATTCCAAAATGCTCACGTCAACCTCTTTCTTTCTATTATAAGTACATACTGGTGTAGTCATACTTATAGCCATAGGTACAGGTATAACTCTGTAACCACTGGAGACATTTTAAATGGGAAATCCCGCATGTATTATATTCTCTACTTTAAGAGACTGACTGAAACGTTATTAACTTCCAGAACACGGATACTGCAGGAACTAATGAATATGCAGTGCAACCACTCCTCTTTTATTACAAATGAGGAAAGGGAAGCTCCCAGAGGCTAGGAGACTTTTCCAAGGCCACGGAGCTGGGCAGCAGCCAACTCTGGACAAAAGCTCCGCTCTTATATTAGAGTATTCTGAGGCTTTCCCAATAGACTAATTTTTCTTTGCTTGACTTGTGTGGAATCAATCTTCCCAAGCTGCGGTGTAAAGTTATGTTGTCTAATTTATCGTAAGTCTATAAACTTGATATAAGTCCCTGAGCAACTTATTTTTTCCCATCCTTTTATCTGAAATTAAAATCCTTCCACTGAATGTACAGCACAATTCTTAAGGTGAGTTGGAAATCATTATACTACAGACTGAATAAATATAATACATGATACTAACTACTTAATATTTAATAACTATGCAGTTAATTATTTTTTGTCTTAATGGCTTTTGAAATTTATATTACTTTTGGAAAAATTCTTTTTTCTCCCAGAATGTCAACTTTTCTACCCTAAAACGCACTAAATGAACTATAAGAAGCGACATTTTAACAGTATTAATTTAGGCAGTGACATACCAATTTGCTTCACACAACAATCTTTACTCAGAGAATATAATAATATAGAAGAAATGTTATGTGTATCATGTTTGAAATTTTATGTACACCCAGAGAATTTGCTTGATCCTTACCCCAAGCGAGAGGCCTGAACAGGTTGACGGTTGTTGGCCACATGTACCATCTCCACATTTTGAAGCAGAATCACATGTAACCTCTATGCTTTCCCAAAAGCATATTTCTGTCCTACAACTTTATTTGTATAAACTTATTTTGAGAATAAGGCAGCCATAAGCCTCAAAGGGTTGAGAAATCATTAAGGAAAGTGGGTCAGAAAAAATGACTTTCAACAAACCGTTATAACATCTATTTGTGTATTTATCTATTTAGTATCTACTTAATCTAATGGTGACTTCTTTCATTTAACGGTTCTCAGGAATTCATTAAAGCTATGAAGCAAAGAACAGAATTGAAAGTGACTTGGAATTTTTTTAATCATAAAGCCGAGAAGTCCAGCACCCTCCACACTTAGGTCACTTTTCCCTGTTCCCACATAGGCCTCATTATTAGAACATTTGATTTCAGATCTTCTTTTTATATATTTTTCCTGCCAGCTAAATACTGAAGTGTTGTAACAGACACTTCAAAAATGCCTGGATTCAGGCATGTGACTTTAATAGGAGGCTCTGGCTGGAACTTTTTGCAATGAAAACCAAATAATTCTGCGTTCAAATGGAAATGGAAATATTTCATCCTGAATTATCTTTACAGGATGATTCCAGCTTTTACATAAGAAAAGAACAGTTAAGATTTTTATCTGTGAATTTCTCAGGAGCTCCATTTTCAGACTATGTGGTCTATTTTAAACACACCATATGGATTATGTACTCTAAGAACTACTCTGGACTAAAAAAAAAAAAGAATTGTGCAAACACAAACCACCCAGTTCTCAAGTCCCAGCTGGTACTTCTGTTACCCATAAGTGCTCTTTTCTGTTTATGTTTCTTACACCCACATGTATATATGTTTGCAGTTGGAATTCTTCACCCTTGTCTCTTAAAAATTCCTTGAGCCATAAGGCAGCTGAGAACGGGGCTTTGCTCCATTTTTGCAGGCTGATATTTAGCCCAGCAATGTGTACAAAGGCAACACTGAAGGCAGGAGGCCGCCAGGAGAAGGCATGGTCCAGAATCTTCTCCTTCCCCTCTTCCATTCAAATTTACTTGTCCGCTGTTCCATTTCCCTGAGGCTTAACTCTCTGCTTTCGCAGATGCCACTCAACGCGAGGAAGCAGCATCTCCCAAAGCTGTGGACCTTGCCCACTGTTAACAAGAGTTCCATGGAAGCCCTGGCTGGCGTAGCTCAGTGGATTGAGCACGGGCTGTGAACCAAAGTGTCGCAGGTTCGATTCCCAGCCAGGGTACATGCCTGGGTTGCAGGCCATGATCCCCAGCAACTGCACGTTGATGTTTCTCTCTCTCTCTCCCCCTCCTTCCCTTCCCTCTCTAAAAAAAAAATAAGTAAATAGAATCTTTAAAAAAAAAAGAGTCCCATGGAAAGAAGGGTCCCGTGGGTAAACTATGGAGATTCAAAGCTTCTCAAAGCCTTTTATGCCCAGAGCTTTCCATGTTAACACTCATTGTAAATATCTTGGAGTACAGGTTTTTCTGTCATGTGTTTAACTAGGGAACTCTTCCTTTTTATCTCAGTGTCCTAGAGGAAAAATATTCCCCAGAACTCAGTGGGAACTACTCCAGTTCAAAGGAACTTCTCAAGGTTTAATACTAGACTCCAGGGCATGAGTCTCAAGTACGACATGCAGGCCACACAGATGGCTGTTGGGAAAGCTATTTTTAAATAAGTGGAGCTATTGGCACATGTCAAGACCCACCACACAAGTGGTTGCCTATTTCAGCCCTGATAATATACTCTCCTGTGACATAGTCACATTGTCACACATCGAGGGGTGACAGTGATTTTAGGGATGACAAAACATGAGAGGCAAAGCACAAAATAGACAGACTCATTCAGGGTTTATGAATTGGAAACAGTAGCAATCCCCTTTGTCCTTTTGTCCCCACTACACACTGTTGAACTTGACAGTGGGGCCAGGGTGTCCCTGGTTGTTGCCCTGAGCTCTGATCCAGGGTCCGGCACAGTTTTCTACTTCATGAATATTTTCCGAGTGACTTAGTGATTCGGTGGCCACCAAATTTGCGCGTTCTGCTCCATTTTCATATTTCTCCCTTCATCTCTGCAATTACCATCTGCATTCTCACAGGTGATTGTGGGAATCTGTACACAACGGAATCTGAGAGGACTTATAGTCCATTTTGTATCCCCAGTCTGAAAGCCACTTAGATTAGGTAAGTGATCAGCTCTGTTGTATTTAAAAACTCTAGTAAAAGAGGCTTCAAGACACCCTTACTATTTTGTTCTAAAGCTACATGACACTCACGGCTAAGAAAATGATCTTCAATCGCACCCTCTATCTTGTGCAACTGTCAAAAGGCACTTGAGGGATGGTGGCCATTTCCACGGAAGTGTCAAGTTCAAACAGACTTTTCTCTAGACATTTTGGCAAAACCACCAAAGAAAAAGGTTTTTCTTGTTGCAGAATTAAATGAAGAACATCCTCTGGAATCTTATCTCCGTCCTCACCTTAAACACACACACATAGGCACACATGAATATATGCATGTGTATATTTATATATGAATGTGTAAGTATACTGATATTATCTATCTAATCATATAGGTTCAAAACTTTAGCCATTTTTATGACCTCCTTCTCCTATCGGCTTTGTTCATTTAATGACCCATACTATTCCTGAAATGACACATCCATTGGATCCTCTCCAGATTTCTACCATTAGTTCTAGCTTTCCTTCTTTTTCACTTAGACTGTGCAGTAAGCTCTAAACTACTGGAGAGATCTTTCCAAACTCCCCATCCAGTATTACATTTGTATGACCTTATATAACTGCTGAGCTGTCTGCTAATACATTGGGTTGGCCAAAAGGTTCATTTGGTTTTTAAGTAAAAAAACACACATATTTTTCATTTTTACCAATAACTTTATTTCACAACATATCCATTGTTTTCTTCCACTACCTTTTGCCATCTTTCAGGCAACTTCATAATTCCATCTTTCTAAAACTTATCTTCTTGAGCAAAGAACTGTTCCAGGTGCCTTTTGCAGTCTGCCAGGGAATTGACATTTTTTTTCCACTAACAGAGTTTTGTAAAAAATGAAATAAACAGGAATCCAAAGGTGCAATGTCTGGTGAATATGGTGAATGAATCACAACTCCTCAGCCAAGCTGTAAGAATTTTCGCCTGGTCATCAAAGAAACATGAGGTCTGATGTCCTCCTGATTAAAGATTCTGCATTTTCTGTTGACTAATTCCGGACACTTTTCATCGAGTGCTGCTTTCAGTTGGTCTGATTGGGAGCCGTACTTGTTGGAATTAATTGTTGTGTTTTGTAGAAGGAGCTCATAATAGAGGGCTCCCTTCCAATCCCATCATGTATACACCATCCCCTTCACTGGATGAGGACCGGCCTTTGGTGTGGTCGGTGGTAGTTCATTTCACTTGCCCCAAAACCCTTCTATCCCACGTTATTGTCAAGTATCTACGTTCCATTGCCTGTCACAATTTGTTTTAAAAGTAAAGCTTTTTTTTCACTTAAGTAGAGAATCACACGCAGAAATATGGTCAAGTGTTTTGTTTTTGTTTTTGTTTGCTTAACTCACCTGGAACTCAAACATAGAAGCAATGAACACAACCAAGCTTGTGTTAATGATTTTCAACACTTGACTTATATATTTTAAGTATGTCGCTTATCTCCCACATGTTATAATATCAATTGTTCTCCATTCATGTCTTGATGGTTGCTGTCAACTTCAACTGGTCTGCCCAACAGTGGAGCATTGTCCATCAAGAAATCTCCAGCACGGAACTTCGCAAACCACTTTTCACATGTTCAATCGACCCACAGCATCTCCCCCATACATGGCATAAATCTTTTTTTTAAAGTTTCAATTACATTTTACCTTTCTTGAAATAATAATGCATAATATGCCAAAAGTTACTTATTTTCTTCCATCTTCAATATGAAAATGGGTACACAAACATTCACCAATTTTGATAAGCTTTTTTTAAAAAAATGTATGCTGACAGGAAGCTGTCACAATACAATCTAACAAAATTGTTTCGAATGAAGTTAAAGACAACTAAATGCTACTAGAGCCATCGTACGGAAAACAACATAATGGACTTTTTAGCTAATCCGATGTTTCTTCATGTTTATGATCATTCTGTAAACCAGGCACTGTGGTCTCTGTGTGCATATGAGATCATTGTGAATGGTAAACAATGAGCTAGCTCCGTGTTCCACAGCTAGTAATTTATTTGTCAGCCAATCATGCTTTCTCCCACTTCATTCCCTGCCCCCCATGGACCTTAGATATTTTTTAAAACACACCTAAAAAATAAATTTTAAAGGACTTCTAAATGAGAACTTATTAAGTGGGAAAAGACCCAATTTGTCTTGAGAGGTCACTAATAAAGTGATTAGCCATTAAAATTTTTAAATAATTATCCACTGATTAAAATTAAATAAATTCTACTTAAAACCGGTTAATTTGCACTATGAAAAAGCGAGATACATCATTTTTGTGAATTGCTAAGGGCATGTGAAAGCAGTGTATTGCCTTGAAGGGGTTCTAATATCACCTAGCCATTCAGATTTGGGGGTCTTGGCAACTGGAACTATTTGCTGGGTGCATGCGCTGTATTTGTCTTTGCTTTTCTCCCAGTATAGGATGACTCATCCCAGTATCTCCATCCAACCTTCCTTGCCCTGCTTATTAGCCTCTAAGCCTCGGCTCATAGGCTATTCCTCTTCACTAACCCCCAAACCTTCCCTGTTACCTTAGGTTGTTGTTCAGAACTCTCAGGGCATTGATCAGACTCTAGCCTATACGATGGTTACCTAGGTACACGTCCTCTACTCTTAGAGAATCATTCATTTGTTCACTGGCTCAACAAATAAATAACCTTTCACCATTGCTACCACATCAAGCGTACGTTGGGCTCTGAAAACAGAGTAATAAGAAAAAATGTCCCTCAAGAGTGCAATCTTGTGCAAGCGCCTGCTGTCTCTGTTATGCCACAGGCGCTGATGGTGCTGCGTGGCCAGTTCGGCCTATCTGACTTCAGTTTACGGAGTGCCGTTTACTCTTCCACCTCTCTAGTGTAGCCTGACACTGTAAATCCGCCACAAAGAAATCTTGCATTTCAGCCTTGTATTAAGCATCTAATAGCTGACTGCACTTCAAACAGAATGGCGCTGCTATTGAGAAAGAGGTATCCCTTACACGAGCCCGGCATTCCATTACCCAATGAAAGAAAGCGTTGTTGAGACATGCCATTTCTCCCTGAGTTCTCCTCTGAATTAATTATGTAGCTCAGAGTAGTAATGGTAGCAGAGAAATCTGTCATACCCACAGTTCTTTTCCACTAACGAACTCATTAGAACTTCTTTTTTTATGTTTACATTTCTATGTAAAAGTGAGTTGATTTTCACAAAGTGATGTTGAGTTCACTAGTGATGAGAAGAGTCCGTGGCTTCCTTGAACAATTAGGAACAATTGTTTGAGTGCTTTGGTTATAATTATAATTATAATTATAGTCAGTTCATCATTTATATAATAAAGCCTTCTGAGGGCCTGCTTCCACAACCCGTGTAAACTAATACACGAAGGCAAACAAAGAGAATCTAAGGGAACAAAGGGAAAGCAACTTTGAGAGCTTTCAGTAGGCCCTGGAAATTACAGACTGCATCATGGCTTTATGCCTTAGCCGATTCTTTCAAAGCAGGGCTTGAGACAGTGCTTCGGTAAGTACATAAATCCCAATTAAAAATAGTAATTGAGGCTATGGAAGGGAATAGGAAAAAATGTATACTCCTACATTTGATGGAACTGAATAACAAGTGTAACTCCTGCCCTTCGTGTTGGCCAAGCCAAGAAGAAAATAATGACCAGTAACTGAGTACTCCTTAGTGGATTGAGCCACATATACGTGCTTTCTCCTTGACCGAACCCCTCCATTGGGTACTGGATGGTAGCTTACTCATCTTTACCTGTCAGTTTGTTAAACTGCATCCCCCTTTCCAAGCGGAGGTCGGGGCTTCATTAAGTTTTGCTAAGTCTCCTCTGGAAATGAGGACAGTGTTGTGTTAATAGCTCATAACTGGGATTCCTGCCTTCACACTTGACCCCCTATAATCCACTCTCAAGTTAGAGTCATTCCTCATCAATGTAAGTCAAAGCATGTCTCTCACATGCTTGCCATCTTCCCAGGGCTTTCCTTTGCATTTAGCATCAAGTCTAGGTTCCTGAACTCTGACCCCCACGGCCCAACGAGGTCTGGTCACTCACTGCCTTAGCTCCCACTTCCACTCCCTCCCTCAGCTCTGAAGCAGGGTGATTCTCTCTTTATTTCTGGAACACATTGAGCTCATTTTGTACTCTGAGTCTTTGCTCCTGCTGTTGCCTCTGTCTGGAAAGCTCTTTTCTCTGACTTTCACATAATTGTTTCTTTGTTCATTCAGATTTCACGCCAGTATTAAATTCCCTGGAAGCACTTTCCTGGTCATCACACGACCAGTCTGCACATCACTTTTGACCATGTTACTAGGTCTGTGTCCTTCGCCACACTTATCATCTCAAGTGACCTTGGTGCCTGTCTGTGTTTGCTTGTTTGTGTTGTCATCACACTTGCACATAAACCAAGCAGAGGAGGTGCCTGTGTATCTCACTTCCTTCTCCACAACCAGAACCCAGAGCCACGCATAACACATGGTGCAATGGACAGAACAATAAATGAAAGACAGTATATGATGAACTGATTTTATAATATGAATAAAAGAGAAGCATAAGTATGAGGTCTGTTCAGAAAAAGTCCAACCATTGTTAATATAACGGAACAATTTGCTCCCCATCGATGTAACCTGGCAGCCAAGGAGCGTGGACTGGAATGCACATGTATGAACAATGACAACTTCACTGTACTAGTCAGTGGGGTTGGTAGACACTGTTGAGTTAGCGCATGTACTGTGTGCCCGTCGTATTCAAAATGACTGAGCAAGCAGAGCAACGAATCTGCATCCAACTTTGCATTAAGGTTAAACATTCCTCTACGGAAACTATTTGGATGATTCAGAAGGCCACAGCTATGGACAACTGGTAAATGGTGGCTTCATTACAACAACACACTCCTTCATGCATCACGTCTCGTGCAGAGTTTTTTGGTGAAACAGCAAATCACCCAGGTGACTCAGCCCCCCCAGCTACCCAGATTTGGCACCCTGTGACTTCTGGCTTTTCCCCAAACTAAATCACCTTCAAAGGGGGAGAGATTTCAGACCATGAATGAGATTCAGGAAAATACGACGGGGCAGCTGATGGCGACTGGGAGAAATGTATGAGGTCCCAAGGTGCCTCCTTTGAAGGGGACTGAGGTGTCATTGTCCTGTGTACAGTGTGTCTTATATCTTGTATCTTCTTCAATAAATGTCTCTATTTTTCATAGTACATGGCTGGTACTTTCTGGATAGACCTCAGTATATCAATGTAGGGATCAGAAACTTTTATTGTAGAGTCAGAGAATAAATATTTTATGCTTTGCGGGACATACAACCTGTGTCTTAACTACTCGACTCTGTAGTGATAGCATGAAAGCCACCATACATAATATGTAAACAAATAGATGTGGCTGTGCTCCCATAAAATTTTATTTACAAAAATAAGCAGCTGTTGGATTTGGCCCACAGGCCATAGTGTACTAACTGTTGATATAAGGAGTAGATCACAGATAGTATCAGAAAAATGGTAGTTGCTTTGTTAAAAATAAAAACAGGTAAACAGAAAACTTCAATGTTAAAAAAATCCAGAAGCCCTGGCTGGTGTAGCTCAGTGGATTGAGCTCAGGCTGCGAACCAAAGTGTTGCAGGTTCGATTCCCAGTCAGGGCACATGCCTGGGTTGCAGGCCATGACCCCCAGCAACCGCACATTGATGTTTCTCTCTCTCTATCTCCCTCCCTTCCCTCTCTAAAAATAAATAAATAAAAATCTTTAAAAAAATCCAGAAACACTAGAGTAAAAGTTATTTTGTCTAGAAAGAAAATGAAACCAAGGCATAGGTGAATCCATGATAAGAACAATAGAAGAAGGACCAAGTAGTAGCAACTGCAATGGCCACATCACAGTTGAGCCACCTCACAGGTTTCGCTCCGTGACTATGAAGAGATGACCCTCTTTATAGAAGATGCTGATGAGATCACACTTGGAAAAATATAGACAAGTTCAGGCACTTCATTAAAGAGAAAGTGGAAAAAATGTCCAAAATATTTGGAAAGCATTCAGTCACTGGCATGTGTTCAGAGGCACATAGCCAGAAAAAAAAAGGTTCAGGAAGCTAATGGTTGGAAAATGATAAAAAAAAACAACCAACAAGATATGTAACAAGGTCGGATACATGAAGACTACCGAGGACATGTGCATGTGTTTATGCAAGAACACTGAAAATACTGTAGAAAGCAGAGGTATATGCTGTTCATCTATCTGAAGGTTTGAAAACACGAAATAGAATGAAATTTGGAAAATACATATTTAAGCCAAATTATCCTACCAGAGTTTAGAATAAAAATATTCTTTTAAAATTCCTTTCCAGGGATTCCATAAAATATCTCCAAGAATGTTTTTATATTTATTTAACACTGGGCAGTTTTTAAGGTACATTTGGATACCCAATTCCAATCTGATCATTAAAGCAGTTGGGAAAATGTTATTATCCTCATTTAGTAAATGAAGAGACAGAGGTTCAGAGAAGTTACTAATTAACTAGTAAGTGGTGGTAAAAAGCCCAGACTTGGGAGATGTAAATTCAAATTATTTAAATTCTGATATGAAAATTTACTACTTTAAGAAAGAACTTTCTCTAAACAAAGAATGTTAATACTGCCCTGGCCGGTGTGGCTCAGAGGATTGAGTGCTGGCCTGTGAATCAAAGGGTCACAGGTTTGACTCCTAGTCAGGGCACATGCCTGGGTTGCAGGCCACGGCCCCCAGTAACTGCACATTGATGTTTCTCTCTCTCTCTCTTTCTCCCTCCTTTCCCTCTCTAAAAATAAATAAATAAATAAAATCTTTAAAAAATATATATCTTTAAAAAAACAATGTTAATACTTGGAGAATTTCTGGCTATACATTAGATTTACCTGGAGTGTTTTTTGTTTAATGTAGCAGTGCCTGGGTGCTACCCCAGACCATTTAAATAAAAATTTCTGGCAGTGCGATCTAGACATCAGTAATTTTTAAATGCTCTAAGGCACCACCAAAGTTGAGGTTCACTGATCTAGTACAGAGGTCAGTCAATGTTCTCCATAAAGGGCCAGATAGTAAATCTTTGAGGCTTTGCTGGCCATATGGTCTCTGTCACTACTACTCAGCTCTGTGGTTGCATGGGAAAAGCAGCCATACACAACATGTTATCTAATGGGCATGGCTGTGTCCCAATAACAAAACTTTATTTACAAAAACAGGTGATGGGCCATAGTTAGCCCAAGGATCATGATTCGTCAACCCCTGACCTACTGCAGGTTTTTGTGAAAGAGAGGCCTGGAGATGTGAAATCTTTTGCCCAAGGCCTTACTATTCATCCGTGACAAATCACAGGCTGAGGTTCTGCTGTTCTACCCGCTGGCTTGCCGTGGTAGCACTACCAGCTTTACCTTGGACTCTCGAACCATGACCTTGGACAGGCTGTGCTCCACTTTCCACGAGCTTAAAACTTTATTTTCAGAATAACGTATAAACTACTTAGTGGGCGCAGGGCTGCTTTCGCATGTAGAGAGTGTGGTTTTGAGTTCCAGCTCTTCCACTTACTAGCAGGGGAACCTCTGACCGTTCTCTCAAATCCTGAGTCTGAGATACGATCCAGGAATGAGATTCCCCACAGAGAATTTCTGTGTAGTTTTTTTTTTAAAAGATTTTCTTTATTTATTTTTAGAGAGGGAAGGGAGGGAGATAGAGAGAGAGAGAGAGAGAGAGAGAGAAACATCCATGTGCGGTTGATGGGGGTCATGGCCTGCAACCCAGGCATGTACCCTGACTGGGAATCGAACCTGTGACACTTTGGTTCGCAGCCCGCGCTCAATCCACTGAGCTACGCCAGCCAGGGCTAATTTCTGTGTAGTTTATATGAGTACTAAATGACCCACCGGCACCATGCTTGGCACATAGTAAGTATTCCATAAATATTGATTCCACAACCTGAGGACTTTTTCTATTTTAAAATTATTTTTTAAAAATAGTTCATGGGGAAATTTTTTAAAAACTAGAATATTAGGAAAAATGAAGCATTTCACCAAAACTCAGTCTCACCATTAGGGAGGGAAGCAGGAGCATATTGAAAGGGGGATGGGAAGAAAGATAAAGGAGGTATGTAAAGATGTTCCCCTAACAGATTCTAATGGCAATAATCCAGTCCAACCTCAGTACCAGCTGACAATCACTAGCCTGCATTTTGAGTAATTTCCCGTCATCCCAGAAGTAGAAACAAGATGAGGACAGTGTGAACATTATATTATTTCATTCAGAGATATATTTTTTAACTTCAATTGTTCAAGTACAGTTTTCTGCCTTTTACTCCCATCCCAGCCCACTCCCCAAGCCCTCCCGACCTCCCTCCCGTTTCCAGCACACCCTGTTATTGCCCATGTGTCCTTTATACTTGTTCCTGTAAACCCTTCCCTTTTGCCCTGAAATTCCCTCCCCTCTGCCCTCTGGTCACTGTCATCCTGTTCTCTATTTCAGTGTCTTTGGTTTTATTCTGCTTGCTTGTTTGTTTGTTTGTTTTGTTGATTAGGTTCCCGTTAAAGGTGAGATCATATGGTATCTGTCTTCCACTGCCTGGCTTATTTCGCTTAACATAATGCTCTCCAGCTCCATCCATGTGTCACAAAGGGTAGGAGCTCCCTTTCTTTCTGCTGCATAGAATTCCACTGTGTAAATGTACTATGTTTTTTTTGATCCACTCATTTACTGATGGGCACCTAGGTTGCTTCCAGCACTTGGCTGTTGTAAATTGTGCTGCTCTGAACATTGCGGTGCAAAGGTTCTTTTGGATTGCTGTTTCAGGGTTCTTAGGATATAATCCCAGCAGTGGAATTGCTGGGTCAAAGGCAGATCCATTTTTAGTTTTCTGAGGAAATTCCATACTGTTTTCCATAGTGGTTGTACCAGTCTGCAGTCCCACCAACAGTGCACTAGGGTTCCCTTTTCTCCACAACCTCTCCAACACTTGTTGCTTGTTGCTTTGCTTATGATGGCCATTCTGACCATCAGCTATTGGTATCTCACTGTGGTTTGAATTTGCATCTGTCTGATAGCTAGTGATACTGAGCATCTTTTCATGTGTCTCTGGGTCCTCTGTATGTTCTCCTTGGCGAAGTGTCTGTTTAAGTCCTTTGCCCATTTTTGTATTGGGTTGCTTGTCTTCTTAGAGTGGAGTCATGTGAGTTTTTTATATATTTTGCATTCAGAAATATTATAAATAGTGTGTAGGTTTGTTTACTCTATTCTCCCATCTTGGCTGCTTGAATATTATCCTACATCTCACAATTCATTATTATCCACTGACTATAAGAGACACTATTAGTCAAATTATGAATTTAGGATTTAATTGACATCAAAAGATTGATTTATTCTGTTACTATTAGTGAATGGACTGACTTTTCAAAATATTCTGGGGTGGCCATCATGATCCCTATTTTTCCACTAAGGTATAGAATATTTCTATGTCATATATTGTAAAATATTGGAATGGTCTTAGCAGGAATTGTGAATTGACTATGCAACATACACTTCCTTCCTTCATTGCTAAGGGATCCTTATTTCATTTGAATATCCTTACACCCACGCCATCGTGTATCTCATGGTAGGGAGAATGAACCTATTTTCACTTGAAAACAATTTTTATTGTTGTTCAGTTACAGTTGTCCCCATTCTTCCCCTGTTACTCTCCCCTGCCTACTCACACCCACCTCCCATATTCAACCCTCCCCTCTTCCCTTGTATTTGCCCATGGGTCCTTTATACCTGTTCCTTGACTTGACCTTTCCACTTCTTTCTCCCATTATCACCCTCCCCCTCCACTCTGGTCACTGTCAGTTTGTTCTTTATTTTTATGTCTCTGTGAAACCATTTTCAGCTCCACCCATGGAGCCGATTGATATTGCATAATATCTTAGTCCTCTTACCAATGACTAAATAAAAAATGGGTATGTGAACTTATTATAGACAGTGACTAAAGAGAGAAAGTCAGGTAGGGGATTTTGGGGAAAGTTTCCTAATTCTTCTGAAAGGACAACAGGAGAGCCTGTCTTTCCTCTTTGCTTAAAGAGTGTTGTGTCTGGTAGTGCCTGGAACCCCTGCTGTCATCTTACCTGAAGGTAAAACAATCAGAAAGATGACATAGGCAAATGGTGTTGAGAACCTGGATCCTTGATAACATCATTAAATCACAGAAACAACAACCCTGAACATGCTCTATCTATGAACATATCTTTATGTGAGCTAATACCTCTCCTTATGGTTTAAGTCAGCTTGATTGAGAACGTCTTGATTCTGAATGCATGCTACTGAAACCTTTTATCTGATGTTACTTCCTGCATGCATTTCTCTCCCATCTCTCCTAAAATCAGTTTTTAAACTACTCTCTGAAAATACAAAACAGTATAGAGCAGCTGTACTGCTACATTTGGTAACCTGATGCTTCAGAAGAAAGCGAATAGTCTGGCATTTTGGAGGTTTTAAAAGAGAAATGTCCTCTATTAACAAACTTCTGCAGGCAGCTCTCACAGCTGGACGGCTATATACCCAGAGACAGTCTCCATTCATCCTTGGGCAAAGCAATGTCTTTGGAGCTCAGACCACTTGAGTGCACACAGATTTGCCAATCTTGCATACAACTCAAGGGATTTAGTCTTTAATCCATCATTTCTAATCACAATCAAATGTTCACCACAGTAACCAAGCAAATAAGAGAAACCTGAATACATAACTTCAAACTAATATAGATTATAAATTATTTCTCTCATCTCCGTGTCTAAACTTCCTATACTTACTCATTTCACAACCATTTATTAAGCTCTTACTATGTATCAGATGTAGGGAATAGAGCAATAAAAATGGAAAAATCAGTCCCTTAAGGGAATCAGTATTGTCCAACAGAATTTTCTGCAGTAATGAAAATATTCTATATCTGTACTGTCCAACACAGTAGCATTAGCCACCTGTGGCTAATGAGTACTTGAAATGTCTCTGTCGCCACTTAGGGACAGAATTCTTCATTTAATTTTAATTAATTTAAATTTCCATAGCCACATGCACCCAGTGGCTACCATATTGAACAACGTAAGTCAAATGGTAAAGCAGACAAGAAAATCAAAGGTGATGATGTCCTCTGATCAGTGCCGTAAAAGGAGATGGACACGGCCCTACAAAGGAGGATTCCAAGGGAAGAACACTCCAACAATTCAGCCTGAGGCTAGAAGACAGGATAAGAAAATATGTTCAAAGAAAGTTGACCCACTAATCAAATCCTAAAGGACAAAGAGAAGTCAATGACTCAGTCCACTTTCTGTTTCTCTGATGTTAACAATTTGGATTCGAACATTCTACTTTGTCATGAAATCAGCATATTCTCCCATCATCAATCTAACCATCTCTCATTCATCAGCTGACTTCATACATTTTTTCTTTGCGTCAACCATATTCATGACATACACATTTTAGAGCTTTCCAGAATCAGGTACTCCACGTTTGACCCGGAGGGATTTATACTAAACATTTCACGTTAAATATCTAATGCACAAACACCCACATGCCAGTTTGAATTGGAAGAGCGCTAACTTGCTGCTGAGTGCAAACTACCGTAATAATTTTATTTCACTGACTCTACGTGAGTTTTCCTCTTCCATCTGTTCTAAAGATTGGTTTTCACATTACTATTCAAAATGCATATTTGACGAAATTATAGCTCTAGTTATATAGACAGCAAACGCGTAGCAATTCATTTTTCTTTCTGTCACTTAAGTTGTTTCTGACCCTTGAGATCCTTCTGAAGTCATGAGGCCACTTGCCTTCTGGATTAATGCAGAGTGCCAACCTCTACAAGTGTATTCTAGGCCCTGTTATGCCCCCCATGCTCCCTAAACATAACCTCTGTCTCTCTCTAAGCAGCTCTGGGAGGATCTGAGTTTCTGAGCTCAGTGGCCTTTAGAAGACTAATGTATTCAGAGTGAAGAGGCAGATGGGGGTAGGGACAGTGCCACTTGGTAAGCAGAATCTCTGGGAGGCCCTGACAAACAGGAAATGGACAGCTATATTCAGCGTTAGGATTTTGGTGGTAGCAGCAGGAATGGAAAAAGCCCCGATGCAGATGTGAGGAGACCAGAATTAGAACTACTGGCTTCAAAACACATTGAATGTTGGAGGACAGAGGAGGCCACAGCTTTAAAGGAGGTGACTGGACAAATGGTGTAGTCATTGGCGTAAAAACACATTATTTGGAGGGTGGGGTGGGATTCTGTTGGATTTTAGGAGCAGTTGGCTGTGAGCAATGCAAATTTGGAGGCCAGAGACACCAAATTGAGACATCACTGGGAGAAGGAAGAGAGATTAGGAGATGGAAGACGCAAGAGACTAGATAGGGAGCAAACACACAGATGAACTGACACTCTTGGAGGTTTCCGGGTCTTCAAAGAGGCATATGAGATGCCGATGAAGGTATTAAATGAGACAGCTGGAGGAAGGGGAAACCTTGGATGGAGGTGGATGAGAAACCACAGGTCTGTGATTCCTACTGAATGGACAATATGTTCTTTTTTTTTTAAAGATTTTATTTATTTATTTTTAGAGAGGGAAGGGAGGGAGATAGAGAGAGAGAGAGAAACATCAATGTGCGGTTGCTGGGGGTCATGGCCTGCAACCCGGGCATGTACCCTGACTGGGAATCGAACCTGCGACACTTTGGTTAGCAGCCCACACTCAATCCACTGAGCTATGCCAGCCAGGGCCAACAATATGTTCTTACTTACTTACTAAGTGTCTTACTCACGGCAAGGAAGCGTAATGCAATGTTAAGACATCCGATGCCATTTCACCTATTTTGCGATCCTGACGCTGCCCTTTCCTGGCTGTGTGACCTTGGACAAACCACACTGTCTTTCTGTACCACAGCATTCTTATTTTTAAAATAGCAACAACAACAGTGCCTTGAGTGTGCCACTGTGAGGCTAAGTGAATACCTGCAACATATGTAATCTGTGAAAGAGGCAGAAGGAGGCAGGTGACCGTTCACAGCAGGAGAGCTTCAAGACTGGACAGCTCTGAGTGATGGTGGTGGTGGTGATGAACACCAGAGGTGAGGTGAGGGTGGGGGCCCAGGAAGTGCTGCAGGCGGAGGAAATGGCAGACAAGCGTGGTGGGTACATTCTCAATGTGCATGTTGAAGTCAAGGAGAGTAAAGGTAAGAGAGTGGATGTGCCCTTGCTAGGTGGCTCAGTTGGTTGGAGCAGCCTCCCATATACCAAAAGGTCATGGGTTTGATTCCCAGTCAGGACACATGCCTGGGTTGCAGGTTCAATCCTGGGTCAGGGCACGTGTGCAAGGCAACCACTTGTGTTTTTCTCTCTCTCTCTCCCCCTCCCTCCCTCCCTCCCTCCTTCCCCCTTTCCCTCTCTAAAATCAATAAACATATCCTTACATGAGGATTGAAGAACGAAAAAAGAAAGATTGGAAGAAAGATGGGAAGTCCTCCTGGTAGAAGACTGGTGGCATTCCAAATTGTAACAGCAACATATATTATTGATCCAACACACGTGCCTCTGTGGTCAGCAAGTTTACATATCCTCACCTCGTCTTCTCTTTACAACACCCTGAGGAGTCAATGTGTTCTTCCTCTTCAGAAAAGAGAAACTGGCACTCAAGTGTTTTATGTACAATGTCAAAACGGACATGAGTAACACGTGAAAGTGGGGCTCTTAGAACTCTTGTCTAACCACAACTCTGATGGGGAAAAGGGGAGCGGAGACAACAGGTTTGAACTTCCCAGGTGGAGCAACTGTGGAGCTAAGGTGGCAGTTGCAAGAGGAAGGCAAGGCAGAAAGGCGAAGAGGCGATTCTGCAAGACTGAAGGATAGTCAACACTGGTTTCTGTGTTCACAAAATTAAAAGAGAACTAATTGGCTTACACCACGTCTTTCTGTTATTGCAGTTATTCACTGGACTGAGGAGGCCTTTTGTTCACTGTTTCTGGAGAACGGCATCATCATTCAGGTCGGGCTGAGCGCCTGACAATATTTTATACAGTCTTATGTCCTAGCCTGAACACATTAGAGTTCCATACTCCTTTTGGATTGTGTAGTGTGCTATCCCTCCCTCCTTCCTAGCAACCTGTCTTCTGTGATATATGCCATTTCATCCCTTCAGCAATTGGGAAATGCATTTCTGCAAGCCAGGTTCTTGGCAATTGATGCATCATTTTTCCATTAAAGAGAGAACTCATGCATTCACGAAGAAGTGCAGTTTGAAAGAGTTTGGTAATGATCTCTGGTGGCTTGTCAAACGAAATTTCTATCTGAACATAAAAATACAACTTTCATGTGATTTGCAATCCTTCCACTGGCTTCCTAATTTCCTCCGCAACACAGAGTGATCTCTCTCCATGCTTAAAATCCATTACAGGTGCTTACTGCATTTGGTCTTCTTTGGAGGTACATCTTCTAAGCCTGACACAGGAAAAAGTTAAAAGTGCTCTAAATGAGTAATCCCCCTACCCTACAATCTTCTAATTATGATTTATTCCTAAATTTCAGGTATTCCTCACTAGCTGAGCTAAAATAAACGAACTCTTATGACATATAATTAAGTTATTGGCAGAAATAAAATCTAAAATTCCTCCCGAGTATCTCACATAAACATCGGCAGAATAATTGAGCTAAGATAAAATATTTTGTTGAAAAGACAAAAAAAAAAGAAAGAAAAGAATCTACATGAAGGAATTTGTTTCTGTAATCTCTGAGAATGTTTAATTTTCTTTTCGTGGCAATTACAGAAAAAAATTTCACTTTCATGTAAAATCCCCTTTTCTTTCAACTTTTCTTTGCCTCCTTTCCTTTTCGATATCTTTACTAGAAACCGGGAAGAAAAGCATTAGAAAAATGTTTAAACTCTTAGCTAAATGATAGCTCCTCAAAACCTGGCTAAATAAAATTATGCATTTACTCAGTAGTCCAGCTTCAAAGTTCACATTCAAGAAAGGGAGAGTGTTCTATTTCCATTTTGTCCATCTGATTTTCCTTTCAGTTGGACCAAAACCAGATTCAACTATCCCCAAAACTTTATAACCAGAACACATTCATTTGTGAGAACAGTGATTTCCGAACCCCCAATTAAGTGGCATTGGGAAACACACGCACGTGTGCACATGCACACATGCACGCATGCACACACACACGTGTGCCTGCACAGTAACTCAGTAAACGCACTTTTGCTCCTCCAAGAACTTGCAAGGATGACTTCAGTTCCATTTTGCTAGGGAGTTTGCCCTGTCTTTCACTCGAGATTCCCAAAATGAATCGGTCATTTTGGAAGCCAGAATTGCAGTGTCCACACCACACGGAAAAAATGTAAGCCAACTTTTTCCCGGGTTACCACAAAATGAACAACAAGTCAATACAACAGCGGTTCATGAGGCAATAAATTTTTCCTTCAAGAATCTGTGGTATCATTTTCATATTTGCTTCTAAGTTTTAAAAATCCTCTTAACCACCCTCTCCCCGTTTCTGTTGAGCAGCAATTTTTTAATTATCTGGTGGTTTAATACACTTCCCTTACTTTTGTCACATTCCCTTCAATGATGCCAGTGTTTTGCAGGCCACTCTCCTTTCTGGATGAAGAAGAGAAAGAAAGTTTGGAATTGGATTAGGAAAATTTGCGATCTAACCTAACTCTCCCATTTATTAGCCACATGTGCTCTGGCGGGTCCTGACAGTTTTTCTGAGCCCAGTGGGCTTATCTGTAAAACAATGACATAAATACCTACTGCACAAGGAGAGGACTCAAGGAAATGGTAGTTTGTGAATAAGCATTTTAAGTGCAAAGATGCTGTGCATAGGTTTTTGTTGTTGTTTTGTTGTTGTTGTTGTTGTTTTAATTTAGATGGCTTCTCTGTGATGGGGACTATTTGGTAAAAGAATGAGTTGACCTGCTGAGAAGAAAGGGCACTGTGTCAGTTATCAGCACGTGGTGCTATAAGGGCATGTGTCTTACCACTCTCATTGCCAAAAAACTTTCCTTCTTACCATTCACAACTTCCCCAGGCCCGGTTCCCAGAGGATAACTCCACTCATATTATGTTGGAGCTCACAGTCTGCTGATAACATCTCTCTACAATATCTGGTTCCCTCAGCTTTCTGCCCCCTGCCTTATCCTCCCCTGCTTCTCATCCTTAGGGTTCTCCCTCCCTTCCCAACCTTTCCAAAGGAAGGCGGGTTGCTCTTTGTCACACTTCTCATGAGATGGAGAAGAAGTAGAGAGACTAGGAGGCAGTGGAATATTCCCTACTCTTCTCTGCGGCTCCTAGGTTCCTGCCCCACCACCAACATGCAATCATATTGCTAGTGTTTGAGTCCTTCCCCACATTCTAACACAGCTCTCCCTTGCCATTCATTGCTGGTTCACTATGGGACATCTTTCTATGTCCTTTAACATGACAAGCACCATGGAATTCTATGCAGCAGGAAGAAAGAAGGAGCTCCTATCCTTTGGGACAGCATGGATGGAACTGGAGAGCACTACGCTAAGTGAAATAAGCCAGGCGGTGAAAGACAAATACCATAGGATCTCACCTATAAGTGGAACCTGATCAACAAAACAAACAAGCAAGCAAACTATAACCAGAAACATTGAAATTAAGAACAATCTGACAGTAACCAGAGGGGAGGTGGGAGGGGATAATGGGGGGTTGAAATGGGGAACGGTTTTCAGGAACAACTATAAAGGACACATGGACAAAACCAAGGGGGGTAGGAGGTGGGGATGGCTGGGGTGGGAGGAGCAGTGGGAGGGAAATGGAGACAATTGTGCTTGAGCAACAATAAAAAAAAGTAGGTACCACAAAAAAAAGAAGACAGCAAGCAACCACCAATGTTTCCTTTCAGAGGCGATCATCCTTTTAAGGCCTACCGAAGGCCTTCCTGACACTGTAACTCACAGACCCTTGCCCTCTAGGGCACTAGGAACTCACTTCTTTGCCACGTCTCCACTAAGGAAGCGTCACAATGCACTTGACCATTCATTGCTACCAAGACCTCAAACTGAGAGCACCCTGTAATAGGCCACAACCTTGTGACCTTTCAATTCTTTCACCTCCTAATTCCTGTTACATTTCCGGCCCCATCATGGCACCCACTTCCTTGACCCCACTCTGTTGTCCTAGTGGGTCACCAACTGTTGTCAGACATACAAGCCCCCCCCCCCGCCGCAAAAGGTGTCCATGTCACAATCCTTTAAACCTGCTCGTATGTTACTTTGTATGACAAAAGGGACTTGCAAATGTGATTAAACTAAGGACCCACGGATGGAAGACGTTTCTGGATTATACTGGGGGTCCCAATGTAACCACAAAGGTACGAATAAGAGGGAGACAGGAGGATCAAAGTCAGACAAGGTGATAGAAGGATGGAAGCAGAGACTGAAGAGATGCAGCCGTGAGCAAAGTAAAATTAGCGGCCTCTGGGAGCTAGAACACGCAGCCGTGGAACTTGCAGAAGAACCAGCCCTGATAACACTATGATTTCAGCCCAGTGGAACTGATTGTAGACTTCTGACCTCCAGAACTGAAACAGATTCTTTTTATTTAATACTCCAAGTTTGTGGCAATTTGCTACAGCAGTGGTAGAAAACTAATATACCACCCATGAAGCTCACTGGCCTGTTGACCTAGTTCTGAGAGTGTCAATAATCCATAATGCAGTTTTGCCCTTATTTTCATCTTAGAATTCTTGCTTGGGTCTTGCCTGGATTCCTGCCTTTCCAATCCCCGACCCTGATTGGCTTTTATCACAATAATGGATTTTTTCATTCCTGTGCATCCGTTTCCAAGGGCTTTGGAGCCAATCCCTAACTAGTTCATTGAGATCATTTCTAAAACCCTGGATTTTACATCTTTTTCCTTTAAGACTTCTCCTTAGTGGCTTAGTAGTAGATGCTACGTATATTTCTACTCTGCCTGGGATCCCAATCCGCCTCGTCTTACTTCACTCTTAGATGAACACACCTTTTTTGAGAAGATTGAGGAAGTCTTTCAGCTGTCCTTCTATCTTGAGCTACTTCTTTTCCCCCGTCTTGTCTCAAAATCAGTGGCCTTTCTCCTCAAATCCACACCCTCTGCATGTCTCCCGGACCCATGCCATCCCAAACATTCCTCAGCTCCACTCTATCCATTAGCTTCTGCCAGTTCGAGCACATGAGCAGGGGCCACTGGTCTACTCCTGTGTGCAGGGAAGCACCATCTAAGCCATCTCTGATAAATCATTCTTTAGGTTTCACCTACGATCTCCAGGGCTAGAAATCTGTATCACCTCTCATTTCTTCTTACGGTGTTTCCTGGCCTTAAGGATGAAGAAGTCCTCAAGTGAGAGACAACAGTCCATTTTTCTGCCTTTTAGAGATACACAGGAAGAAATATAGCTATGACAATCATAGAAATTCTCTGAGGGAGATTGCAAATATTTTATATCGTTGTTTTCATGTTTTGGTAAATAGAAAATGATTCCTTATTTTGTTTTGGAAAATACAGTCCCTGTGCCCAAAAGTCCTCAAGAATTGTGTATTTTATGTAATAGGCACTCACTGCGTGTTTATTGAATAAATGGTGCAAGCAGCTCATTGAAATGGAAATTTTCCACGAGGTGACCATCAAGGGCCATAGAACTTTTAATACAAATAGCTGGATCTTTCTTCAGGTAAGAATCTCTCCACCTGCCCTGGCTGGCATAGCTCAGTGGATTGAGTGCGGGCTGCGAACCAAAGCATCGCAGGTTCGATTCCCAGTCAGGGTACATGCCTGGGTGCAGGCCACAGCCCCCAGCAACTGCACATGGATGTTTCTCTCTCTCTCTCTTTCTCCCTCCCTTCCCTCTCTAAAAATAAATAAATAAAATCTTTTTAAAAAAGAATATCTCAATCTCTGTCTCTCTAAATTGTTATAAAATATTATTTTCATCAATGTATAATCTTTATCATATGGCTCCCCGTTGTTGAAAATAGAATTCTGTGCCTCCTGCTGCTGACTCTAATATATTCTTGTTATAGGTTTCAAAAACCTCACATAATACTTCCAACAAATTTTTGCCGGCAATTGAAGCCCATGGTTGAAGACAAAGATGCATAAAAGGGAAAAGTAATTTTAAAAAAATAACTGATTCTACAGAGATGTTAAAGATGTCAACCTTTTTTAGGGAAAAGAATCTTGCTTATTTTCAAATGTCTAAAATTATTCTAGCCAAATAAATATAGAACTATGCTCTTGCAGAAATATAATCCTTGTGGAAAAGATATAGATTTTTTCACATAGCTATTTACTTTTTGTTTAAATTAATTGCATGTGTATGTAAAGTACACAGACCTATATTTTAAAAACATATTAAATATATTAACTTTCTCAAAATTTATATTTTCAATCTATGAATTTATATATATGTGAAAATATACAAACCATTTCAACAATGGTGCTGGAATACATTTCAAACCCCAATTTATAAAAATACTTTAGAGACATTTAAACAAGAGATGCAACATGGAGCAGTGAAAAGAAAGTATATGCATGAGTCAAACTGATCTAGATTTGAATCTTGATCACTCACTATATAATATTTAACAAGTTCAGGCATATTAATACCAAAATTTGGTATAATAAGTTAAAAATATGAATGAATGATAGGTATCATTCAGTAGAGTTAATATCCAAATATTTGATATCAAGAAACCTTCCAAAGCCCTGGCTGGCATAGCTCAGTGGATTGAGCATGGGCTGTGAACCAAAGCATCGCAGGTTCGATACCCAGTCAGGGCACATGCCTGGGTTGCAGGCCACGGCCCCCAGCAACTGCACATTGATGTTTCTCTCTCTCTCTTTCTCCCTCCCTTCCCTTCTAAAAATAAATGAATAAAATCTTTAAAAACAATTATTAAAAAAAAGAAACCTTCCAAATTTCACCATCATTGTAAATAAAAGAGAAAAGATACTTGCTCAGGAGATGTATAACTCTCTGGAAAAATAAGGTATTACTATACTTCATCTTAGCCAAGAGGCTGAGAAGTGATGGAAAATAAAGCATTCCTAATAAACAGGAAGACAGATCGAAGTAAACAGGTCAATAGTGGTATGGATATAAAATACAGAATATTGATATTTGCCTTGAAATAATTTGGACTAAAAATGAAACTATTTTCTTAAAGCGAAGCTTGGGCACATTTTAACATTTACTTTGTCATTTTCTCTTTGAATAGAGAAAAATGGGTATGTAATTTGCAAATAAATGACATTTAAAAATGGGAAAATAATAATGTAATTTTCATCTTCCAGGGATAGGGATTAAATGAATCAGCCTCTCCAAAAATATAGGTTTCTCTTCTTCCTTCTGTTCAAAGACTGTGTCTGATTCTTTATTCCCCAAGAGCGCCCAACACAATGCTTTGAACAAAGTAGACATGCAATGTTTGTTAATTAAATCAATGTCTTGAAAATCAGTCGACAATGTACATTATGTTTTCCTGCACTGTGAGAAAGAACACTCAATTTAATCATTTCCTTCACATAAGAAATGCATCCCATTGTTTTGAGAACCTCGCATTTTGAGTTTCTAAGAGTTTCTTTTAAATCATGTGTCTTATAGGGGGCTTGGCAACCATGTGGCTAAAAAGAAAAGATAGACCAACATTGAAGAAAAAGGAAAATACATGATTTTAGCCATGCTGATTCTGCAGATTTCATACATTTGACCTTTGATAAACATGTCATCTCTCCAAAGTGCTATTCCTGATTCGATTCCAGCATGGCTTGCCCAAGACCAGAACCGGCTCATGAAAATGAAGTCCAACTGGGGAAGGGTGATTGGGCAGTTCTCACCCTTCTCCCTGGTGTTCCTTATTCCCCGGGAGGCACCAGTCCCTCAGGGTCCCCATGGGGCCCCTCTCTGGGACTTGGGCAGGGGGCAGAGGAGACAGCACACTCCTGTGTGTTGAGGGCAGACCACGCGCAAGGGCCCCGCACACAGGATCACCTTCCATCCTTCCTTCTTCCCCAGGGGGAGCCCTCCTCCATTACAGAACAGAGACATTTGGAGGTCACATGGTTTCAGTAATTCCCGTGTCACGCAAGCAGGAAGGACTAGACCTGCTTTTTATTCAAAGGTATAAATTATATACCATAAAATTTGCTCTCAAAGTAAAATTCAGTGGTTTGTAGTAGATTTACAATGACGCGCAACCATTACTACTATCTAATTTGAGAACATTTTCACCCTCCGAAAAAGACACCCCATTCCCATTAGTAATCACTTATCCCCTCCAGCACCAGGCAATCACTAATTTCTTTTCTGTCTCTGTAGATTTGCCCATCCTGTAGTTTTCACATAAACGGAATCATACAGTATATGGTTTTCTGTTACTGTTTTCTGTCTCTTAGCGTAATATTTTCAAGGTTTATCCATGTTGTAGCATGGATCAGTAGTTTCTTTCTAAGAAAAATTATATTTTAAATTTAAAAAAATGTTTGTTATAAAGTGCAAATATCATGTTGCAGGAAAATACAGACTAAAAAAGGAAATACCAGTTATCAACGATCAGATAGGCCAAAATCTTAAATTGTTACAATACTCTGTGCTGATGAGGCTGTAGGAAACCAGCATTCAAGTGTTGTTGGGGCAAAGTGGATGAACTGGCTCATTCTTGTTTGAGGGGAGTTTGGTAATATCCATTGAAATGACAAATTCCACTTTGTAGAAATTTGTACTATAGATATATCAGCACATACATGAAATAATGCATCTGTTTCAATATCATTTGTTATAGTAAAAGACAGGAAACCACCTTATAGTCCACTACTAGTGAATTGGTTAAAGAAATGATGGTACATCCAGACACTGGAATACAATAAAGCTGTAAACACGAATGTGGAAGTTCTAGAAATACCGATATAGAATGTTCTCTATGATACAGTCATACTGGAAAGAACAAGGTGAAGAACACTGTGTATGGAATGTTATGTTTTGGAAAGGAAGGAAACGAAGGAGAATGTATATATTTATACTTTATACATCCAGAGAAACTCTGCGAAGGTCACAAGAAATGAACGATATTGCTTACTTATTCGGTGGAAAAGGAGAGAACGTTATGACTGGGGAATAAGCTGGGAAAGACTTCTGGCTACACACACATAAGCCTATGGTGTGCTAGGCAAAACTGTAAAATACTCCTCCAGGCTAACCTGGATACTGGTGTGAAGGGACTTTGCTGATAGAATTAAGGTTGCCAATCATGTGACCTTAAAGTAGGAAGACTTTCCCGGAACATCTGGATGGGCCCAGTGGAATCGCACGAGCCCTTTACGGCAGAAGAGGAAGGAAGAGGAATGAGTCAGAAACAGGAGGGAAGGAGTGAGAGTCAATGTTGCTGGAGGGGCCCAAGGAGAAAGCCAAAAGAAAAAAGTGCTGGCAGAGGCTAGGAGCAAAGTGCTCCAATTAACAGCCAGCAAGGAAAACAGGGACCCCAGTCTTACAACCACAAGGAATCTAATTAGCCAACAGCCTGAAGGAGCTTGGAGGAAGACTCTCCCCGAGGCCTCCTGAGGAGAGCCTCTTAGCAGACACATTAGCCAGGCCAACTTGCACTTTTGACCCACAGAGCTAGGAGATGCTGTGTTGTTTTAAGCTGCTGTATTCATGGTAATATATTACAGCAGCAGTAGGAAACAAATACATTACTGTGGTACTTGTCCTTTTATTATAAATGAAGATTTCAAGTGAATAAAAATCAAAATGCACCTCAGTAACATTTGAAAATAAGAGCCCTGGCTGGCGAAGCTCAGTGGATTGAGTGTGGGCTGCGAACCAAAGTGTCGCAGGTTCGATTCCCAGCCAGGGTACATGCCTGGGTTGCAGGCCATGACCCCCAGCAACCGCACATTGATGTATTGATGTTTCTCTCTCCCTCTCTCTCTCTCTCTCTCTCTCTCCCTCTCTCTCTCTCTCTCTCTCCCCCTCCGTCCCTTCCCTCTCTAAAAATAAATAAATAAAATCTTAAAAAAAAAAGTAAGCAAGGAAAAGAATGATAGATGAGTGCTGCTGTTATTAAAAAAATAAGGTTAGTTTTCCAGGAGTATAACTATCTGGTCAAATATTCACGGTAGTTTTCTTTGCTTTGTGGGCCTAAATTTAAATATTTTTAGTCTGAAATTGCAATTTTGATTTAAAAAAAATTCCCTGGGCAGAAAGTCTGTCTTGTAAAACGAAAATGCAGGCTTATTTTGCCAAGGCTCGTTGTCTCCTAAATCTACAGTCCTCTTTAAAGGCTAAAATGCCAGGATATAAACACAGTTTCTTTCATTCTTCGAAAGCCAGTTAAAACTGTTACAATTAAACTGATAGACACTAAAGAGACAGGCTCTTGGCTTAACAGAGAATGTCCGCCTCGTCTAATTGAAATGTCTAAAGGTTAAACCTGCACTTTGTCTAACCTTTAACTACACAATTCTTCCTTTACTGTTGGGCATGTTCCAGAACATTGCTAACGGAGTTTATTGTTCTTACATGGGAAAAAAATGATCAAATACGGGATCTTTAATACGGAATTAAGATGAAAATTCTAAGGACACCATTTCTCTTTATTATCATTTAGCTTTGTATAACTGCAGACTTTTTATGAAAACAAAGACCTTCCAAAGTTAACTACATTCTGGGAGAAAAAGCAACAACAAATTTCCCTTCTAATTTGTTGGAAAGGTTAAATTAATCTCACTGCTGAGAAAAATCTACCAATTAATCTCATTGTGAGATAGAGTCTACTTCTTTTCAAAACTGTTTCTCCTCTTCTAAGACCTATGTCTACTTTTTGATACTCACTGCTGGTCGATGCCTGTTGTTGTTGTTTTTTTAAAGATTTTATTTATTTATTTTTAGAGAGGGAAGGGAGGGAGATTAAGAGAGAGAGAGAAACATCCATGTGTGGTTGCTGGGGGCCATGGCCTGCAACCCAGGCATGTGCCCTGACTGGGAATCGAACCTGCGACGCTTTGGTCCGCAGCCCACGCTCAACCCACTGAGCTACGCCAGCCAGGGGCAAGAATTTTTAAAACATGTAATACCTGACTAGTCAGTCAAGGGCACTGACCTCTTTTCCCTTAGACTGTCAAATTTTAAAAACTCACAACAGCCAACACAATAATATTCATCCAGTGTGAATGAACCAAAACTATTTTGTATCAGATAAGCAAAAACTAGAATATATTTTTGGTGTGCTACAGAATTGTAGCAATTAGTCTATGTATGATGAAAAAGGTTGCAAATGGCTGGGTGAACTGGTATGTTTCTTTTCTGAATTGTATAGAGAGCTTAAATTTGATATTCCCGGTTGAAACCAAAATGGATTTGACATAACAACTACATCTTTGCATAAACTGTAAGACATAATATATGTGACTGTCTGCTTTCTCTATCCTGGACTGTTAGGTGCCATGCTGAACTGTGAACTATCAGCCCAGGCCTGAGCAACCATTCCTTTATAAGGAATCCCCACAGCCCTTAAGTGGCATTTCCTGGGGCCTCTTGAAATGGATATGAAAAGTTGGAAGGGCACTACAGAGCAGCAGACATAGTCACACGAGAAATTCTCCCGTGTGGAAAGTGCCGCCACAGGAAAATAGAGTTCCGATTTCTAGGAGGGAGCCGTTTCGTATAGTCTCTAACATGGGGACACTTTTTCTCAGACCCTTGAGACGATATGGTTCTAGCCTTCTCCTGGCTTTGGGTTAGAGGACCTAGTTGAGTAATAACTAACAGGTACCATAATGCATTCACGCTCCTTCAAGTCTCTGGCACGCCAGCTTGGGGTCTTGAACTGGAGCCCAGTGCCATATCCATTCCAGCCTCTGTAGGTTGCTGAGCTCTGCCCTGTGTCACAATGTCTAGTCCTGAGTAGGTTTCCATGAAGGGGTATGGATAGATGAGCATATCTTTGTCATTATTGGAAAATAAATAAAGACAGCACCCTTTTGATGTGAGGCTTGGAGTACCCTCCCTGTTCATGGAGAACATTCTATTCTTTTTGGTGATAAAAGTGGATATTACATAGAAGACAGTCACATAAACAATTGTAACTTTCAATGTATTAGCACTTGAGTTGGCTGCTCCCGCCACGCTATGCTCTCCCACTGGTTGTGCAAGTCAACAGCCCTCAGTCAGTCTGTCAAGACCCCTCTCATCCCCCTTCAGGACTTTGACTTGACTCACACTTCTCTTCTGTTTCTCTAAATCCCTCCCAGTCCACCACCTCTTCCAACATCTCAGAAGGACACCACAGGATCTTGGCATTTAACTTGTGAAAAGTCGCCAGGCCTCACTGTATCAATGCCCCTACTGAATGCTCATACAATGAAATGATAGTTTCGCATGAAAAACCCCATTGCTTTTGTAAATGCTGTGATAATACTCATTACATCAACACAGAGCAAGAGGAAGGAGCTCAGATTTAATCGGGTTTAATCTCAGTTATTTCCTAATATAAAAGACTGTAGGCCTTTTCACATTCTTTTGGAAGGATTAGTGAAGGCAAACAGGAATAACAAATTGACATTTCTCAGTTCTGGAAGAGCCAAAAGCAATACAAAAGGAAGGCAGACAGATCAAATTTCTGAACAGAATTATTTTTCTAAGCAGAGTTTAAAAGTTAACATTAGGAACAAATGTTAAACAGCTCTGCACAGTTATTTTTCTTTACCTGGAGCACATTTTGCCAAACAGTTAAACTGACAAGTCAGAAAGACACATCTTGATGCTATGGAGAGAAAGAACATTATGTGACAGGCATAAGAGAATTTTTGAAAAGAAGAGTATCTTGGATACCAATTTTTATATCCCTGTAGTCATTTCATTCGTTGTCTGAGATATTCCAAAACTAGTGGTATCATTTTTCTAGTGAAGGATATATTGATTCTCATCAATTCATTGAACATTAATTAGTGTTAAAGGAGATTCTGAAATAATCTACTTTGGCCTCTTCACTTCATAAATGAGGAAGGCAAGATACAGAAAGAGTCTCCAAGCCATCCAGTGTCACAAAACCGGAGATCAGTGACAATTCAGCACTGGGACCTTGGTTTTCTGATGACTCATCCAATGATCTTTTCATTGATCATTGCCCCGCTCCTGCAGAAGGTTACATTTCATTGTTGCATAGTATTAATTTTCTCCTCCATTATAACCCCACTCCAATTTGCTTTAGTATATCTTGACTCAAAATGCCAAGAAAAAAATTGATTCCCATGGCCCTACTGGTCCTAATGCCACCCACAAAGTCACTGAGAAATGCTATAAAGGTCAGGCCTACCCAAGCCCTTTGATAGCAATTCACATTTGACTAGCAGAATTATAAAATGAAAAGATCCCTCAGTGACTAGTTCCATGATGGGAGTGTGGATCCTCACACACTCCACCTACACCTTCAATCCTAGACATGGATTTTAGTCTAAAACAGGATTTCTCAACCTCAGCACCATTGAGAGTTGGCACCAGATGGTTCCTTGCTGTTGAGGGTTGTCTTGTGCATTGTAGGATGCTTAGCAGCATCTCTGGATTCTACCCACTGGAGACCAGTCAGTAACACTGCATCGCTAAGTTGTGACAACCCAAAACGTCTTCAGACATTCCAGGTGTCCCTTCAAGGGGCAACATCACCCCGGATTGAGGACCACTGGTCTAAATCCTTCGGCGCCTCTCTATACCTTGACACAAAATAGGAACAAAAGCAGAGATGAAAAGTAGGATAAAAGGGAATTCACTGGCACCTCTGACTAGGAACCTCCCTTGGTTCCAAAGCCATTTTCATGTTTTGGTGGGAAAGGCGAAAGTTGTTTTAGCCAACCGTATGCCTTTCCTCACTCCCACCACACTTTGGCCTTCGAGTGTGTTCTTGTGGCCATGAGAATAGAGCCTGCCTGTTTGTAGTTATATTGCTAGTCTGGAGCAGATTGCAGAAAGAGTCAATTGGTGCATTCCCAGCCTCAACTTCTCTTTCTCCTCTTCTCCCTTCCTTAGGCAGGAGTTTGAAGGGAGGGAAAGAATGGGAGAAGAAGGTTTCGTGTGCTCGGCTTGGACCTTGCTCGGATGCCTGTGCGCAGCACCGACCTCTCAGATCTCCAGGACCTGCCGGGCAAACCTTCGCACGTGACCTTGGCTCCGCCCCAACTTCATGCCGTGCGGTTCTCATTCACTCAGCATTTTCACCCAACACCCCAGGCCTTCGGTGAAAGGTGGTTAGAACTCAACAGCAGTGCTGTAGGAATGGGCGTAGGGAGGAGGCAAATCCCCATTCTCACTCAAAATGAGTTATGATCTCTTATTCATAGCTTGGGTTACTACCCTAAATATGCCAATGATGGCCAAGCTGTAGAAATTTAATAGAGAGGTTTAATAGCTGTGGTTCTGATGGAATTTCTTTTCTGGCTTTTTATAGATTGAAATGAGATGAGCAAAATGGCCAGATCTGAAGCATAAAGCTCTATGAATGTTTACATATGTGTACATCCATGCAACTGCTCCTCAGATCAAGGTCTAGAAGACTGCCATCACCGGAAGACTGCTCTTCCTCCACCCAGTTAACATCCCCCCCCGCCACCCAAAGCAAGCAATATTCAGTGTGTATCCGTGTAGACTGGCTTTGCCCACGTTTAGCGTATATTTAAAATGCACCATAGGAGGGAAAAACCCAATTACGTAAATCATTATACCAATAACATCATTAAAAATAACTAACAGATACTGAGTGTTGATTATGTGCCAGGTGCTAGGCCACATGCTTTACTTGGATTTTTCTTTCCATTTGATCCCAATAATACCTCTCAAATAGACATACCATTATTCGAATTTACAAAGAAATTCAAGGTCAGAGGGGATAAAAAAGTTACCCAAGGTGCAGCAGAGCGAGGACCTGAACCAAGTCCATCAAACTTTGTTTAACGTTCTCCCTAAGTTCATGAGGTTTAATAGGAAAGTATACAGACTTTTCAGAGCTTGAACACACAGAAATGCATTCAATCCCTCATCAAATGAGGAAACTGTAGGCAAGTGGAATGAAAAATCAAGCAAGACTCTTTATCTTTGTGTAAGATGTAGATATAACTTTGCAAAACAAAGCATTACATAATACTCATTAAATTGTTACCATCACACCAAATTTCCACCTGATTGTAATAAATGAATATAAAATAAATTTTTGAGTTGCAAAAAATAAAATGCATAATATGTACTCTTTGTATGCATTTTTCCACAGAATGTGTTTCTAAAGTTCACACTTATAATCTTATGTGTCAGTGGTTTGTTCTTTTTTGTTGTTCTGTAGTGGTCTATCACATAAATATACCACAAACCCGGTTAATGGATATTTGTAGGGTTTTTAAAAAAATACTTTGGGACTATTATGAATAACACTGCAAAGAAAACATGCACAAGCCTTTGTTTGCATAGGTGTATTTGTTTCCCTGGGGTGTATAATTAGGAGCGAAATTCCAATATTAACAAAGAGAAAATACCAATCATTAAACCTAATCTTTACATCAACATAAAGACCTGAAGGATACAATGATAGCCACTCATTTATTTTACATAAAGTAAAAACAGATGAACCATTTTTATTAACCAATCAGGAACAACATACTAGTGCAGCTAACAGAAAGGTGAACATAGAATTTGTCATAAGATAGAACAACATTTTATAGTGCAAGAACACTGTTAATATTTGCATGGGGACCATTTAATACAGACTTTCCTGAGAAAACTGAGTCTTATGGTCACTCAAGCTAGTTCTGCCTGAGAAGATGGAAACTAGGGCCAGCTATCTAAGGTCAATTTCACAATGAACATTTTTGCTTTCTACCTTGGTCAACTTGTTGAAGTCTTTGTCCTTCAATCATGACATTGGTCAGAATCTTCTTCACTACAATTTTATAAATACTCTCTACAGGGCAAGTCATAAATACTAGACCTCAAAGCCAATAGAATTGTCTAGGAAGGGCTGAGGGCTGGAATGCAGGATTCCAGGGTTGAGACATACCCTTTCCAGAGTTGGCGGTCCCCTCATCTAAAGGGCCACTCAGTTTATGAGGTTCTCCCTTCCCTTTCATTTTCTCTTCTAATTCTGAATCCATTTTGGCTTCAAATGAGTTTAGGCTAGCCACATACGCTCTATGTTATTTCACTGAGAAGAAGTGAACTATGGATTACACCAGAGGTTGAGACACATTAGGCAATATCTTTCTTTTTCGTGCTTTCGTCCCTGGACTTACTGTGTGACGAGAGCCCAAAAGCACAATGGGACAGTGCCCGAAATCTTCACTAAACCAAATAGCATGAAATTGTTTCATCCAGCTGACTCTCAACATTGGATGGAGGGAGATTGGAGGTACCCATGGAAGCTGATGTTTTTGGCCTTATGTGGGAGAACGATGATGCTTTTTATTTCTGTCATGTTTAAAAGCTTGAAAGCAATATAACACAATAACCATAAAGTTGCAGTGCCTTTTGAAAATAAGGGACTGCCAGTTTTTACAGGCATTTAAAACTACATTTGTCTTTCACTCACCTATAAGCAGAACCTAATCAACAAAACAAACAAGCAAGCAAAATAGAACCAAAGGCATTGGAACAAAGAACAAACTGACAGTAACCAGAGGGGAGGTCGGGGGGAGAGGGTTAATGGCAGAAAATAGGGGAAGGGCCATCAAGGGAACACGTACAAAGGACACATGGACAAAGCCAAATGGGTAGGTTCGAGGGTGGGAGGTGGGGATGGTGGGGTGGGGGGCTGTGGTGGGGGTGAGAATGGAGACAACTGTACTTGAACAGCAATAATAAAAAAATAAAAATACAATGAAACTACACTTGTCAAAAGTCAGGGATAGAAAATTCAAAACTGATATAACATCTCTTGAAAGGGAAACAATGCATACTAGCTACATCTAGACAATCCCAGGCTCACTGCACTGAAATGAGGAGTTGCATAGAAAGAGTAAATTTAGGGGAAATGGTGATCTGAGATTAAAACCATTGTATTTCCTACTGCAGACAGCAGCCATTCCAAGTGAGCTAATTGGGGAGTCAGAGCCTATTACAAAAGCTTAGGTTAGAAAAAGGACTAGAAATACAGGCTAAGATTAGAAAACTAAAATAACATTTATAACATAAATAAGGATTTATAAAATAAAATATACTTTCCCCATTTTCCCCTCCCCTTTCCTGCTGATAGCCCTCCATGTGATCTCCATTTCTGTGATTCTGTTCCTGTTCCAGTTGTTACCTTAGTTTGTTTTTTTTTTTAGGTTCAGTTGTTGATAGTTATGAGTTTGTTGTCATTTTACTGTTCATAGTCTTTGATCTTCTTTTCCTTAGATATGTCCCTTTAACATTTCAGATAATAAGGGCTTGGTAATGACAAACTCCTTTAACTTGACCTTATCTGGGAAGCACTTTATCTGCCCTTCCATTCTGAATGGTAGCTTTGCTGGATAGAGTCATCTTGGATGTAGGTCCTTGCTTCTCATGACTTCAAATACTTCTTTCCAGTCCCTTCTTGTCTGCAAGGTTTCTTTTGAGAAATCCACTGACAGACTTATGGGAACTCCTTTGTAGGTAACTGTCTCCCTTTCTCTTGCTGCTTTTAAGATTCTCTCCTTATCTTTAATCTTGGGTGATTTAATTATGATGTGTTCCTGGTGTGTTTCTCCTTGGATCCAACTTATTTGGGGCTCTCTGAGCTTCTTGGACTTGCATATATAGTTCCTTTGCCAGATTTGGGAAGTTTTCCTTCATTATCTTTTCAAGTAAATTTTCAATTTCTTGCTCTTCCTCTTCTCCTTCTGGCACCCCTATGATTCAGATATTGGAACATTTAAAGTTGTTCCAGAGGTTACTCAGCCTTTCATTTTTTTTGCATTCTTGTTTCTTCATTCTGTTCTGGTTGAATGTTTCTTCCCTTTGTTCCAAATCATTGATTTGAGTCTTGGTTTCTTTCCCTTCACTGTTGGTTCCCTGTATATTTTCCTTTATTTGATGTTGAATAGCCTTCACTTCTTCCTTTATTTTGCAGCCATACTCAATCATTTCTGTGAGCAACCTGATTACCACTGTTTTGAACTCTGCATCTGATAGGTAGACTATCTCCTCATGACTTAGTTCTTTTTCTTAGGTTTTGATCTGTTCTCAAAGTCATTTTTTTAAAGCTACAGCCACATCTATATCGTATACACTTACTCACTGACTCACTCATTAGGCTTGCTCTCTGCCTTTTCAGGGTCATTGCTTCCTGGAAAAAAATCCTTCCTGACATGAATTTTCCTAAGTAAAAAATAAAATCACAATGACTAGCAATGATTAGCTGTTACAAATTTCTGACACCCAAATTAAACCTATTTATGCTAAAGCAACATCAAGTCACATTAAAATGAACCCAATCGTGTCAATATGTAACATGAGTTGTTATAAGATGACATAACAAGGACGTGGTCTTTTCATTCCTCACGAACAGGGTTGTCTATCGGTACATGTTTCACTCTTTCTTAGCAGTTAGGTAGTGTTCATGGAAGCCTGTAGTCATACCTCATGCATTTGACACTGCTTAAGTCATTGCACAGTTACTTAAGAAATAAAGGGAATAACAATGATAAAGTTATCAGTGATAACAACAGAGATAGTGACTGAAATCATCATTATTCCAAACTAGGAAACCAGGCATTTCCTTGGACGAAGAGACAGTGGGAGGCATCAGCTACCATGGGGTTGCTCTCCTTCCACGGTACCCAGCTGCCTGGAAGGCAGGGGGGATCCAGCCCAGCCTTCCTGATCACCAAGAAATGCCCATAAATGTAAGCAAGACTATTAGACTAAACTCCCCTGAACAGTCCAATTCTTGTCAACTGAATGAACTGAATGACATGCACCGGAAGAAGGCTAAAACGGTACATGCTGAAACCTTCACAGTAACTGGCAACTAGGTATTAAAATTACAAGGAGATTTGTTTCTCATATTTTGAAAATACTTTCAATGTTCATATTTTCTTTATAAAACAATTTTAGTATATATATACACACATATCCACACACATATGTTTGTACGTACATATGAATGCATACACACCTATAAATGCTCTCCAGGGGTCCTTGATCTGAGGTGAAATTGTAGTAAACACTGCTGCTCCCTCTAGATCCCTGAGGTCGTTTTCACTTTTTCTGGGCCCTCTCCCTGGGTTTGGGGACATTTTTGCCTCCAGGGACTGCACCCACAACTTGAGCTACGGGAGCACCTCTGGCTGCACTACACCTTGACATACCTGGCACTTGACCCTTAGCTCATGGCTAACATAAAGGGGAACGCAGACCCCTTGCCCCAGAGGAAGTGGCAAGCTCCGCGGTTCTCCTTCAGAGCTACTCTGCGGAGGAGGGTGGGACGTTCTGTTTCACACTGCATCGCTGCTTGGCTTTTGCCTCGCTGCCTGCTTGCCCTAGTCTCTGAGGCTGCTTCGTCTGGAAGCATTTTCTTAACCACTTACATATAAATCGTCATTTTAGAATTTCTGGGGACCAAGCTAAAAAGAAACCTTTTTTTCACATTGAAATTTGTCTGAGGGCAAGGAGTATCTTATAACTACCATGAACATTTAATTCAGCTTTTACTCCTGAAACATCTATTACAAAATAGACGTTGCATCTTATAACTGAAGACATCTAAGATCATAAGCTGTGCGAGGGCAAGGTGAGACTATTTTATTCTCCAGTGTGCATCTAATGTCTCAAGCATTGCAACAAACATATTTTACTCAAACATTTTTTGTGGAATTAATGGATTAAAATATAGTTTTAGCCCTGGCTGGTGTAGCTCAGTGGACTGAGTGCAGGCTGCAAACCAAAGTGTCGCAGGTTCGATTCCCAGTCAGGGTACATGCCTGGGTTGCAGGCCATGACCCCAGCAACCGCACATTGATGTTTCTCTCTCTCTTTCTCTCTTTCTCCCTCCCTTCCCTCTCTAAAAATAAATAAATAAAATCTTTCAAAAATATAGTTTTATATTTTTTCTTGTATTATAATTCAAATTATGAATTTCCCTGATGGTACGGCATGAATCATGTCTGTGTTTATATTTTTCATAATATTTAACATGAAGTCTTGCCCAAGTTCAGCACCAACAAATGTTGACTCTAATTGGAACACAGATGCAGAAAATTTTGCAGAGGGAAAAACAACTTTAAACCAGGAAAAGCAGAAAATAGAGAACAAAAGAAAGGGAAAAGAAGAGACGGAGAAGAGGAAAAACAGCAGGCTAGGATGGGGTGAAATCACTAATGAGAAATGTGAAGTGGTAGATACAGGTCAACTTTCAAGCGAAAACAAAGAAGAGATTACAAAAACAAAAATGGCTGCAAATGAGATGTGAGCAAGAGGCATCTGATTTACACTGATTTCCAGTGGGAAGGGTACATGCATTGCTCAACACCAGCAAGTTAAGATCCGGAGCGGATCTTCCATAGGGTGCCAAATTCTCCATCGAGCTACGGGCAGGTAATACAAAGTGCCGTAACACAATGGTTCACACAGATCACCACAACACCGGGGATTTCTAGACATCATCACAACATGGAAAGGCTCCAAAAGACAAGCTGGAAAAGCTTGCTATCTATGCTCTTTGGGGCAACCCATGAGCACTCAAAAGCCCTTCCGCCTGTCCTCCACCAAGGCTGCTCACCGGGACTGAGTCCCCTTTCTCTAGTATCCTTTCAAGACAGCCAAGCGGACACAGGGGCGCTATTTGCAGTTTGGCGAGGACCTGATCAAAGGTAGGGTGACTTTTGAAGCTGTCTTGCATTAAGAGGTGTCTAGATAAGACAATAGAGTAGAGGAACAAAAATATACTGTTTCAGTGGAAGCAAAAGTATCGTTATCTGTGTTTGTATTAAAGCCCATGTGTGTCCATGTGCGCCGTGATGTGTCTAATCACAGTTGGCAAGTATCACTGTGGAATTTGCTGACTTAAGAGAGTCAGTGTCATTGCGAGGGGATGAACTCAAGTAAAGGATGCAATGCTTCCTTCGATACGCAGAGTTCAGGGCATCTCCGTAAGCCTTCCCTTTCACCTAGGATGTCCAAACTTGCCACGGAAGGGGCAGGAAGCAAGGAAAAGGTGAAGGAGACAGGAAATACAGGGCAAGGGAGACCCACCAGTCTGAAACAAAAATTCATAATCTATCGAGGATGGGAATGGGAGAGGCGCAGGCATGGACAAGGCCTCCGCTGTACGCTGCCCCACTCGCCGCCCACTCAGGAAAAAGGAAGCAGGGAGGAGAGCGTTGGTGCATCAGCCCGTCCTACCCAGGGACTCCTGCTGTCGATCCCCAGCAGGCCTATCTCTGTCTCTCAGGGTCACTGCTTCACCCAGGCTCTGTCTGGGGACCAGGCAGCCCACGCAGCCCAGCTCATTTTGCGTGCAGGCCTCTCCATATCCTCGTGTGAGAAGATCCAGCCATTGGCACGGTAAATGTGACTGCAGTGAAAGGGAAATGAGCAGAGACGTGATGTCACCTCAGAAGAGATGCCTTGCAACTGGAACCCCTAAATTAGTGGTTCTCAACCAGGGACATTTTTGCATGCATCACCAGGCAACACTGGGTGATGTCTGGAGACGCTTCTGGTTGTCACAATTGGGGGTGGGGGGTACAGTTGGCTTTTAGTGAGTAGAAGCCGGAGGTGTCGCTAAATATACTATAATGCATAGGAAAGCTTCCTATAGGCAAGACTTATGGGACCCAACATTTCATTAGTGCCATGGTTGAGAAACCTGAGCCTTACACGACGCCGCTCCTAAAGGTCAGCTGGATGCAGCAGAAGCAGCCGGATTACATAGCCAGGGACAGAGTTGGACAGAGCCAGGCACAGGGCATGTCTGGACTTCAGAGGACTTCCAAGTCAAGGTGAAGAACAAACAGGAACTCAGAAGCACACAGTTGAAATGTCCAGGACTTCGCAGACAGAGTCCAGAGCCTGCCTCTGCCCAGACACATGAGCTCGGGCAATTATTAAGTGTTTCTCGGTCTCAGTGGCTCCACCTACAAGACCAGAGTCCTAACACCTCCAGCGGAATCTGCATGGGTTAAAGCAGATAGTTGAATAGGAAGCAGTTCTCAGCAGGCACGGAACGAAGAGCACTTTCTTTCACTTTTCTTGCTCTGGAGAATTTCTAAAATGAGCATCATAGGAACGTGAGAGTGGTAGAGGGAGGAAGGGGACAGTCCAGTGTCTTTCCCATAGCCTGATATTTTCAGGGGTTCTCGGTCCTCCCTCACTTTTCTTGTTTTCTTCCTTTTCTACCTCCTTTTGAGAGTCGAGATTTCTCATCCATCAGTGATCACAGACTCAGGCAGAGGCCTGAGCTACAACTTATTTTCACCTGTGACGCAAGAAGATACAGTAGGGTGAACTCACCAGGGATCTACACACAAAGAAGATGAAGAAGCCTCTTGGAAAAGGTATAGCTCAGTGGATTGAGTGCGGGCTGCGAACCAAAGCATCGAAGGTTCGATTCCCAGTCAGAGCACATGCCTGGGTTGCAGGCCAAGGCCCCCAGCAACCTCACAGTGATGTTTCTCTCTCTCTCTCTCTCTCTCTCCCTCCCTCCCTTCTCTAAAATAAATAATCTGTAAAAATTCCTTAAAAAATTTAAAAAAGAGAAAAGTAGTCACCCTAAGAGGACAAAGGGTCACCAGCAAAAGTGTGTTTCAAAGAGACAGGTGAGCCTTGGAAGAAAGGGCTCATTCTGAGTACAACACAGGTCCTGTACTGGAACTGCCCCTTTCTTCCATCACTGTGGATTCACCCTGAGTCTCTGCACAATGAAACTCATAAATATCTACTAAAAAGCAAAATGTTTCGGCAAAGTTGCCAAGGGATACTGAGCCACAAAGAATAAGAGGATGTGCAATCGTGGAGGAAGGCCTGGCATCGGCGGAGTTGCTGATGGCCGTGGCTGCTTCGTTCTAATGGTGACATGGCAGCCCCTATCCACACCTTGACAGAAGGCATTGGTTTCAGCTGCAGCAGCAATGCCCTTGGGAGACATCAGCAGCCAAGTAGTTCCTTGGGGGCCACTGGGAGCAATCAAATTCCCCCCCACAGAGACCCAGAGCAGCGGGGGAGAGAAGACATGCACTTACCCAGTGCCAGAGCCACGCTGTGAGAGTATGGGGTGCACCCTCTTGGAACCCCCAGTGCTCTGGGGGGACAACTCAAGCAGTGGAGGCAGAGCAGCCAGAGAAACAAGGATGCTTGTCATTGATATCTTTTCCTTTTTGGCAGAGATATAATATAGTTTAATAACCTTTTCACTATAAAATTAATATTCATTTTAGAAAGATTGGAAACCTCAACCACAGAAAAAGAAAAATGGCCATTGTCAATCATGCCACTGCTCAGAGATGACCACAGTTGGGGTTGCAACGCATTTCCTTTGGTCTTTGTCTTTGCTAGGGATATGTTCACATCGTTTGGAATATAATGGATGTCCATTTCCCTGCCTCCCCTTTTGTGAGGGTTTTTTTTGGGGGGGTCCAATCCCTTCACCTTTGTCACCTAGCCCCCTAGCTCCCTGCCCCTCTGAAAATTGGCAATCTGTTCCCTACCCATCAGTCTGTTTCTATTTTGTTCGTTAGTTTATTTGGTTCATTAGATTCCACATATGAGTGCCTGTCTTTTTTTCTGGCCCACACGGAGGTAGCCCAGGAAATCAATATTGCGTGCGGGAATACTTGCCATGGCCCCTGCCCACCCAGCTCCAGCGGAGGGTAGGGCGTGGCGTTACTCTTCTTGTAACTTAGCTGATCCCCAATTGATACTTATAAACCACTGTATTCTCCATTCCCTGCTTCAGATTAGAAGACACGTTTACATCAAAGTCATCCCCTTCGGGGGAGGGAAAGGGAAGCTGGAGTAGCTTGCCTTGCCTTGCCTTGCAGCGCACAGGGAGACAAAGGCGGGCCCGGGACCCGTCCCTCCCGCAGACCACCGCCGAACGCTGTCCCCCCCGGAATCAGACAGCCTGGAACACGCACAGTGAAAATAAAGACCTCAGGACGAAATCAAAGCTCAGCTTTCTGTGATATATTAGAAGAATGTAAAATATTAGACCTAAGGCGTTCACATTGAATCTCTTACATTCCATTATTCGTATCTGAAGCTCTTTTTCTTGTTCCTGTCTCTCTCTTTTTTTTTTTTTTGACAGGATGTTCATTCTAAATCAAGATTGTAAAACGAAACCATGTAGAATATATGCATGCTTAACAAAAACATCCTAAGGTTTAAGCATCGTTTTTAAAATTAGATTTTTTAATTCCATTCAGTGAACATGTATTAAATAGCAGCCCCAGAGTCTCTAACTCCACTCACTTGTAGGTACGACAGGCCCCCAAGAGGAGACCTAATTCTAGCCCAATTCCAATGAATCCAGCCTCCAACCATTAAAAAACGTTTCCATCTAGTTCTTCCTACATGTTCGGGCACTGTGCGGAGAGCCGTTTGCACTCTGCATCTCATGTGCCTACAATCAACGCACATTTCCCTCTTCACTACAGACAGGAAATATTTCACTTTCCTCTTAACTCTCTTTCACGTATAAATGTATAACCCTCTTGTATAAACATACAAGTGCATTTTATATATACATGGTGATAAATGGTACCTAAAATGACTTTCATGTTGGAGGGGATGGGGAATATTAGGGACCATGGCAACCCAGAGTGCTCACTGTCCATCTAAAGAGGACAGTCACTATTGATTCTGGCTGACTGGTGCCTGTGGGTTTGTGGGGCCACTGTCCAGTTGTTTTGGGTTTTTTTAAGATTTTATTTATTTATTTTTAGAGAGGGAAGGGAGGGAAATAGAGAGGGAGAGAAACATCAATGTGCGGTTGCTGGGGGTCATAGCCTGCAACCCAGGCATGTGCCCTGACTGGGAATCGAACCTGCGACGCTTTGGTTTGCAGCCCACGCTCCATCCACTGAGCTATACCAGCCAGGGCTAAAATACCCTTTTTCTAAAAATTCATATTTTAAAGATACTGTGTAGGTCAAACAAAAAATGATTAAACTGAGGAGTGTACTCCTATACATTATTGAAAGTGCATAAATTGGTTCAACCCCTATGGAGGGCAATTTGGAAATATCTGTGAAAATTTAAAATGTACTTTCTTTTTAAGTCGGATATTTCAGTCCTAAGTATTTATCCTGTAGATATCCTCTCACATGTGGAATACTGTGTGTTCAATATTCATTGCAGCATTGCACGAGTGCAAATCATATACATGCCCAACAATATAAGACTAAGTAAATTACTGCATGCCCATACAGTAGATTTCTGTGTTGTTATTTTAAAATTAAAGTAGTTTTATATAAAATCATTTCACAGATAGGGTGCCAGGTTAAAAAAACAAGGTGCAGAAAACACTATATAAATATGCAACCATTTGTGTAAAAAAATTAAAATGACGTATATAATAGCCTATGCTTCAAGGTGGCCAAGGAACCACTGAACCTCCCTCATACTTGCAGGAAAGAAAGAAAAAAGTCTGCAGAACTCTGGATTCAGGGCTTTTAACCACCTTGCCATGGCTTTTGACAGTCATTAGGAGCACCACAGTTATCCCCTACCATTATCTTCCAGCCCATTTCCAGATGGGCACTCCAATTTCTCATTTGGCTATGATCATCAGACTTTCCCATTTCTATTTCTGTGGGTGGGATTCTACCTCTAGCCTTCCCCGGACACTCCCTCACTTGCCACTAAATGCTGCCTGGAATATGGAGATCCCACCCAGAATGAGCTTTTTCTTTGCCACGCCTCTGTAGGCATCAAGGAACGAGCTACTCTATCCCTCTTCTGGATCAAGTCCTTCCATGGCCTAATTAGAGAACAAATCCCAGGTGGCAGGAGTAATATTTACATCGAGCACAAGAACCTCATTACTTATATGGTCAAATAAATCTTGCAAACGTTGCATATATTTGCATATTCATAAGCATGCTAGCATTATAATGACTCTGAAGTATAGAAAGATGGTTGCCCTTTTCACTGCACAGTTGCCCGAGATTATTCGACTAATGATTCCTCCCTATTTTTGCTGTATGCCTATGAATATTGTGCAACACTAGTGTTACACTTGGGAAAATCTATTCTAACCTTTCTAACCTATGTCCACATTTCATTGTTTCCCCAGCTTGCCCTTTATAGAAGAGACTCCATTAACACCACCCTTTCAGGGGTAGAGGGGGTCCACTATAAGACGAGGGAAGATTTGACTCTGGGTGGCGGGTACACAGTGCAAGACACAGATGTAGCGTAGAGCTGCACACCTGAAAACTCTGTAATGCCACCCCCAATGCATTTCATTAAAAAAATAAGAGACACCGTAGACCTTCCCAAAGAAAGACACAAGGGTTATTACCAACCACACACACAAAAAAGAGACTCAATAGAAGAGGGAAAGAAACCCAGTAAGGAGGAAAAATGAAATGTCTGCCTAATTCTATAATTTGATGATTATGTTCATTTCAGCCTAAGAAAATGAAACTGTCGTGGAAAGTAATATGTCAGAAACCGGGAGGCAAGCCCGCAGGTGAACAGACAGGAATGTTGGAGGTTACGGCAGACGATGGGCCATAAATCAGGAGCTGAGAGAACATAATATGCCTGAAAGGAGGTCAAGGTCAATGGTTCCAACTCTGGAAATCCCATAAGAAATCATTAAAAAGCCACCGGACTGAGATGGTTACAGACTCTTTCCCAACAGAAGCTTCAAAGATGACTACTTCGGGTTTGATGGATGAGACTCCTCAGGGACCAACACGGCTGTGTGTGTTGTACATCCAAGGGGAACCATTAAGGTGGCAGAGACGGTAGGTTTGTATATTTATTGCCATAATTTTGGCAGGCTTTTTCTAGCAAAATTTTTATTTTATGACAATATAGAAGCAGATTATATTTCTAACTCATGCAAAGGTGCCATAGGAACTAGTAGTGGCCCTTCCTTAAGGGTCTACATGGTCCTCAGAAGGCCATGGGTGTACGGCAGAAGGTCAAAGCTCTTTGAAACCAGGTGACCTGCACCCTACACCTGGCTCCACTGGACATTTTCTGCACCTTTCTAGCTCTCGAGTACTCATCGGCTAAATGAAATTTGGCTCTCGATAATCTTTCAGTTATCTGAATACACAAGAGACTTTCTCACCTCTTATTTTTCACACATACTGTTGGTTCTTCCCGGAGTGCTTGCCCTTTATTCATCACAAGGCTGACCCTCCAAATCCTCCAGGTCTCAGCATAAATGCCAAATACCGTGGGAGGCTTTCCCTTCTACCGTGGTTACATCCCCTACTGACAGTTTTTGCAGATCACCTGTCATCCGCCATCATAATTCACATCAGATTTTCCCATAATTTATCTCAGTGTTTGTCTTTCCCACAAGACTTGCAGCACCACTGGGCTGGGGAACACCCTCTTGTTCAGGGTGTCACTTCAGGGCGAGCACACAGTAGGAACTCAATATTTGTTAGATAGATAAAGACGTGAATGGTCTCCAATTCCATATGAAGCCAACAAGTCTCATTTGTAAAGATTTTTTTCTGGATCAAATCTGTTCAAATAAATCAAATTTACTGGTCTCTTAGCTTAAGAAAATCAATTTTAAATCCCGACTTCTTATCTTTACCGATTCTTCTAAAAATAAAGTCCTTTACAGGTACAAACATATTCCTATAAAGTTGTATATGTTTTGACTATATGAAAATTCGTCTCTATTCTAATTGTACTCAGCAACTCAAATGGAATGGAATCCCTTTATAAACAAACACACACTCCCATTCCTGTTTCCCTATTTAGTAAATCCAAATTAATTAGAACTTGAGAGGAGTGGGAGGAGATTTGAGGAGAGCTCTTAATATTGGCATAGAAATATGTCAATCACTTTTTTTAAAGATTTTATTTATTTATTTTTAGAAAGGGAAGGGAGGGAGAGAGAGAGAGAGAGAAACATCAATGTGTGGTTGCTGGGGGTCATGGCCTGCAACCCAGGCATGTGCCCCAGCTGGGAATCGAACCTGTGACGCTTTGGTTCGCAGCCTGCACTCAATCCACTGAGCTACGCCAGCCAGGGCTAATACGTCAATCACTTTTGTCAGTGAAACTGCAAGATGCAGAACAGCAGAAGTGTTTCTTGCATGAGGTCCCCCTACGGCCTTATCCCCTGCTCTCTCAGGGGACTCTGTGTTTGGTGGTCTTATCATGCGAACCCAGAAACGACCCTAAGCAGAAAGGAGCAGCAAGGTAAGACCACCTGCCTTACTGGGAGCAGGGGCAGTGTGTCACGGAGAGGGCACGTATCTCTGCAGGGCGGAGAACCCACCACCAGCAAGGCCACAAGCTCAGGCATGCGTTTAGATGCCCAGACTGAGGCTGAACTACATGGATCCAAATCCTAGCTCTGCCCTAGCTACCTGGGGAGACTTGTATAACCTAGCCTCACGGCACCTAGACCCCTCACCTGTAAAATGGGAATAGTTTTGGTAACTACATCCTAGAGTTGTCACACAGCTAAAATGCTTTGATGCATTCAAGTGCCTGTAAAACCGCCTACCGTGCTAAGTGAGAAGTGTATGTCAGCTAGGACTTTGATTACATTCAGCTGTCTGTTCGTGGGTGGGGCCAGCTCGTAGGAGGGACAGAGTACACGAAGGCTCTCCAGCTAGTCTGAAGCAACTGAGAAAAACTGAAATGACACAATTTCTTGGGATGGGGGAGCCCAGAAGACCTGAGACTGAGATCATTGAGAGGTCAGACTATAATTGCTTGGGATTCTCTCCAAATTCTCTGACTCTGGTGTGGGCAGTGACAACAAGGGAGAAGAGAGAAGACAGGATGAAGGCACCAGTCAACTCGGGCAGGATGACAGAATGAGGAAACAACAGCCACGAAGCAGAGGCAGGAAATGCCAAGAGATAATCATTTGCCTACCAGGCCGATGGTTGTCAGCCTTTCCTCTTTAGACGCCTCCTGGAACAGGACGGGGGGTGGCTTATGGTAGGAGAAATCTAGAGCCCAAACCCTGTAGAACTGGCCTCCAGTTCTTTAACTCAGCAGCAAACATCTCATTGGACAGTACAGAGGTGCTGAGCTGGGAAATTAAAAATTAAGTTTCTCCATCAACAATTCATGTATTTAGTCAATTGTTCTCACTTTATATTTCTGTAACTTTTTTGCCATTAAATATCAGAAACTAATTTTCACCTACAATTGTAAAAAAGCTTTACACCTTTGAATTTAGAGACGACAGATTCACCACGAAGCTGTCAGGATGCACACACACACACTCACAGAGACACAAACATATATACATACACACACAGAGACCTCTCTCAAGAGGTCATCTAGAAGAGAAAGACGTGATCATTACCTTCACTCACAACAGTCTGTCTATTCTAATCTGGTTGTTTCTTTCCACAAGGCATCTGTGACATTGTCGAAACTTGTCACTAAGTTCCTTGGCAGCAGGCTCTATGTCTAATCTTTGCAGGGCACTGGCTGCTCACTACCCCGCGCTCTCGCCCATCTCCACATGCCGCAACTGCACATTGTGGCTGGGGTTGCATATGTAATTAGAGTTGCGCCTTTCTGCCAGGTGGCTTCTCCCTCGTCTACTAATTAGTCTAGTTTTTCCTTTAAGGCATGCAGGAACTATCGGTTAAGTCAAATGAAAACAATAGGCCAGGTGATGTCAGTTTTTGAAACTGTTGATTACTTTCCATATTATATCATATGGTCATGAGGATTACTCTGCACTTATGGGTAAACGACTCAGCTGCTCATTAGCTCAGTGCAGACACATCCAGGCTTGTCCCGGTTCACTAACCTTTTAAGCCATGTGACATCGGAAAAACAAATCCTTCTCCAAGAGGTGTTAAACCAAATATCATACTAAGACCTTTGTTTCCTGGTGGCTCCTGTAGTCATTTTTCTTACAACACAGTGGATTCAACATAAGGACATGGAACAAAAAGCAACACAAATAAAGGTATCTTGAGTGTCTCTTAAGGAGCTAGAGTTATAGTTTGCAAATATATCATGGGTCCAATTTTCAAGCATCCTAACAGGGTGATAATAGAATCAGAAACTTCCTAATTGTGCCATAGGTTGTTTCAACGCTTCCAACACGCCAAGTCCATAGGTTTCCCTACCACAAAGGACAGTAGCTTCGGATGTTGGCAGTGGGGCATTTGTTGTATCCTCTTCCTTCCTTCTCCTTTCAAAAACGGTAGTCCAGGAACCAGCAACATCAGCATCGCCTGGGAAATTGTTCGAGAGGCAAATTCTTGGGACTCTAAAGAAACTCTGGGGGTAGGAGGCAGCACTCTAAGTCTTAATGAACTGTTGGATATTCTACCGCATCTCCCTCCGATGGAACTCCGAGCAGATATGGGCAGCCAGTCTGTACGGATTTGGCAGAATCCTTAAAGCTCATCCTGTTATTATGGGTCTTAGATCACAGAAAGCGGAGTGTTAGGATCATTGTTAGTTCTATGAAGAAGAAAGGAGGAGGAAAAAAATGTGCCAATTTCCTGGTAAATTTCCCCAATGGTTTTAACAATCTTTACCATATGCAAAGCATAATGTTCTCAAAGATTAAATACCACTCTTGGGACTTAAAGAAAAGAGGAATCGAAGACCATGGTTGGGAAAAGAAATTTCTCTCTTTCCTGCTATGGAAGAAATATAACACTCATTAGGTCATTCCAAAATCTATTGCATTGGTTTCTCAGACAAAGAAAACCTTTAAGACAAAGTGGCCAAGATTAATAAGGCCACCTTTCTGCAGTGACTTTTGCAGTGCTGACACACAGCTTCTACCAAGACATTTTTCCTAAATAGATTAATCTAATTACTAACATTCTTTTGACTCCGGTCACCACGGAAGGGGAGGGGAGTTCAGGTGAAATTGCCTTGAAATCGGAGCCCCAGACTTGGGCACATTCCCCGCATTTGTAGCATTCTTGAGACCCTCAGACCACCCCTCGTGACAGAGGAAAGAAGGGCGACTGGAGGAGCAGCACAGCGATGATTAAAGCTATTTTGAAGGGGCTATCTCACACAAACGTATTTCTTTATTGCCACGAAGCAAGCGGCAGTGAGGATGAGGGACGGCATGCCAGCTAACGGAAGAATGTGAATTGAGCAAGATCCTTCCTGAACTTATCAGCAAGAAAAGGCCCTCAGGGGGTGGAGATGCTCGGGCACTGAGGTCATCGGAGCTGATGCAGCCGCCCCACCACTTCCCAGTGCTGCCCTATATCCAACTGCTTATTTAGATTAGTTCCGCCACTTTACGGTAGATGTTTCAAGGAAATCAAAAGAATCTAGTGTGCTAAGTGAAATTATATAACCGGGACTAGCTGGGTAATTTCATGTGGAGGCACAGATGCTTTATTTATGAGAACTGGCCTTGGTCAGATTATTAAACTCCCTCACTGTTCCAGCGACCTCATGAGTCCAAAGGGAATGTTATCACCAACTTGCTACCGGATGACTCCTGAGAGAAATGGATGAGAACAGTTGGGCACTGCTCTCTCATATGATACAAATTTGTGTGTATTTTAAATTGTACTTTGAAGAACAAATTAGGAGTAGTCCATATTCCAAGCCCCTGTCGCTGAAATTGAACGAGGAAATCACCAAGCCAGTAGGCAAGCGCCGTATTTTGCCTAACCCTAAATGTTAAAAGGAGAGTAAGCAAATGTTGCTATTAACAACAGAGCTGAGAGAGGGAGAGAGAGGGAGAGAGAGGGAGAGGGAGGGAGAGAGAGGGAGAGAGAGAGGGAGAGAGAGAGGGAGAGAGAGGGAGAGAGGGAGAGAGAGAGGGAGAGAGAGAGGGAGAGAGAGGGAGAGACTGTGTAGAAAAGAGTACTTTTACTCCCAATTCCTTGGAATGCAATTAATTGTGGTATTGTGCACTGCTAGAAAGGGGCCTCCCTTCAGAAGCTACTTTAAATAATAGGTATGTCATAGTACGTATTCAGTGTGTGATTAAACAGAATACTGAAGTGCTGTACTTATATTCAGCATTGAATTATGTAAACTTCCAGCCTGAGGTATCATGAAGCTGCTTTCTGATGATTTTTGTTAATAATACAGAATATCCTAGTTTAAACAAAAAAGAAAAGAGTACTTTAAGCCAACTAACAGGCTGGATTCTCAAGAGTGACAAAAACACCACAGCACTGATTCTTTGGGAATAAATATTCTACAGCTATCTAGCAAACCAAGTCCTCAAATGACAAAGTCACTGAGCCAGGAGAGTAGATGCCACATTCTTGGTCATCAAGGTGGCTGTGCACTCACTGTCTGCCTACTAATGGCATTTCTTTGAGCTGCCTCTGAACCCCTCCCTAAGCCTCACGAGTCCTTCAGGCTTAGCCGGCTAGGGTTGCTGTGTCACAGCCCAAGGGCAGGCCGATTAAGATTCATTATGTCACATCAAGGGAAGGATTCTAAACGTTGGACCCTCCACCTATAGCATGTGGCATCCTCACCCTCCCACTTGAATCTCTGAGATGTTTTCAGTAAAAATAACCTTAGCTAATCACAACTGCTACGGAAGATAGAGATCATCTCAGTGAGGTCACAAGGAGCTGAAAAAGAAAGTCTTTAGAGATCAAAGGGTTACACTAAGAAGGGATCCGAAAAGTCAGGATATAATGACTCATATCCTCCTGTTCTTCTGAGCCTCAGATGGAGCTGGGACAGCCTCAGATGCTTGCACAGGGCTGTCTATTTACAGGTTCAGCCTTATGTTGAATCCATTCCTAGTCCCACATATTACCGTCTCAAATGAATGAGTCGTATACAGCTCAAGAACTTTCAAAACGGAGAAAGTCATCATCGTGACAGGCTTGTAAAAGGCAGTTACAGGAAATTGCACAAAATAAGTAGAATAAATATTACTAGAGCGAACAGGATGCTTCAGGCAACAACCACCTGACACTCCAACTTTCTTTCAAATTTCACTTTTTCTCCTGTCTCCCTCTCTCTTTTTTTTTTTGCCAGATGAATGTACTTCCAGCTGCACTTAGGAGACGCAGCAGTGTCAAACAATGACTTGTTAAGAAATACACACCTGTCATAAATGCAGGACTGTCTCAGGGGATATATCGAATTGCATTCCCTGCTTCCTATGAAAAGGTGCAATGAAAAAATGAATTAACTATCAACTACCAGATGTTTCCAGCATCTCTATTAGTTGGGGAAAGATGAAACAATTGCTGCATTGTACAGATGTGTAACTCACATAAACATGGTGTTTGGGATGTGGGGAGTAGGCTCAACAAAATGTGTCTAGAGGATAATTGATCTTTTCTTTTTGGCAATGATTCATAACAACAGGAAGAACTCGCTTCTTCTTAAATGGACACAATTTACAACATCACAAGAATAAATGGACATTTTTTTCTAAATACACAATTGTATGGAAATGCAATTTCAGTTTGACTTTGCTTCTTGCATCAATTACATTTATCTCAAACTTCCTGGTGATTCTCATATGTACATTTCATGGTTTGGAAGCTTTCTGGTTAGAGACAGTTCTAAATACTGCAAATCCCATCCTGCAAAGAACAAGAATGGATTCCAGTGAATAGAGAAGGTGTGGTCCATGGTGTGGGAAGCACAGAGCTGACTATACTTTAAAAAATACTAAGGGAGAACATATAAAATGGGTTACTTTTGACCTCACAGCCAAATAACCAGTGTTCAAATACGTGGAGCAGTCATCAACATGTGTCGTTCAAGAACGACAATATACTGGGAACAGTCTCCATTTCCGCCCCTGGCCCCACACTGCTGTGTTTCTCCAGTGGCTGGGATCCCCTGCAACCTCAGCTCCAGAGAAGCATGGAATGGAGAGCAGGGATGGATGGCACTTTGTGTCATGCTGTGCAGGGCTCACCGACGGGCTTTACTGAGATTTGGCTCACATGCCAAATCGGATGGATTTTTCCTAGTGGCTGCCTAGGCCCTTTCTGAAGGATTCGGAGATGGTGTCTGGGTTTAGGCAGAAAGAGGGTTGGAGTCCATTAGCCACTGGCCAGTACTCGAGAAAAGGAGAGTGTCAGCGCATGTGCAGGAGTTTTCCAGCACGGAGCCTGGTAGCAGTTGAGAGAGTGAGGTCTTGTGATCAATAGCACCTTAGCTCAGTACCACAGCTGCACCACTTACAAGCTCAGACATGCTGGGAAATTCCTTTAACCTCCCTAAGATCGTGTCCTCTTCTCTCAAGTAGGAACAGTGATGAAAATTACCCAAAAGGGCCATTGTAAAAATTAAATGAGATATTGTATATAGAGTTTCTACCATCTCATGCTATAGAGTAAAAGCTACAGCAATGACAACTGTGGCCTTGACAGTAACAGTAGCCTTGACAGTAGCAATAGCAGTAGCAGTATAAGCAGCAGTAGTTACAGCAGTGGCAGCAGTAACGTTAGTAGTAGTTTAAGGATCTAGACATGAAATTTTTCTGGTATGGATTAGAGATGAACTCTAATATGACAGGGAGGGGGAGAAGGGGGAGAGGGAGAGAGAGAGAGAGGGAGAGGGGGAGAGAGAGAGAGGGAGAGAGATGTTCTGACTAGCCAAGTAAACAGGAACCAGAAACCATCCTGGCGCAAAGGTAATTATCCTTCAATTGGAGCTACCCCCTCAGTCCCAGCAAGTTTTGCCTTTCTCTGTTACTGCTCTCAGTAGTGTGCTATGTGCCATCATCTGCTGGACTAAGTCTGTCCTCATCCTCCTGAGGTACAGGGTGTGGTCTGAACTCTCTGAGTAAGCAGGGCCTCGACCCACAAGGAAATGACGCAGTGACGGGTGCTCAGGTTCTCCCGAAAATCTGTAAAAGGCGGAGAACACAAAAATGGATGGAGAGCCACCACCTCCCGAGCTGATACCTCATCCTACTCGTACCGGCTCTTGTGATTCCAGGTTCTGAGAGGCAACCCAAGGTAAGCTCTCAGGTGACTTGGAGAGTTGAGAGCAGGTGTGGACGAGTCAAAAAGAAGGGGACTGGTGAACAGTTGAACAGTGGATCCTGAAGCCACTAATGCAGCAGAATGGCTTGGAGACGGTCAAAGGTTATGGGTACTTTGCAATGGCTGTATGCTCCAAGAAACAATGGCTGCCTTCAATAGTGAAAACCAACAAATTCAGAAGGAAGAGGTTTTTTAAAAGAATTTTGAAGAGCAGTGTTGGTGAAATAGCAAAGAGATAGAAGCTATAGATGACAGGCTTTTATTCCAGAAATAAGACTTTGAGATCATTTAATCTAATCCCAGTATTTGTAGATGAAGAAATACACGTCTTATGGCTAACCGATCTGTGGAGGTAACATATTGAAACCAGGAGTTATTGTACTGGAAAGAGGAGAGAGCCCCGAAATGGACATGGAGACTGAGGAGTCCCCTAGGTGCACACAGTGAATGAAATCATATATGATGACACCCTAGCAGAGGGAAGGGATGCATTCCCGATTCCAAGCAAAGCATGCACAGGGTGACACACCCATAGTGAAATGGCCAAATGGACACCACCCAAACAGAGATAAACCATAAGGCTTAAACTATGTGAATAAATACAGGAAGTTGGACATTTCTATTTCCCTTTTTTGGCATATGAACTGAACTTTTTTTTTTTTACTCTTAGGATGAATGTTTCTGCTTCTCAAACTCATTAAGTAAATAAAGGCAGGTTTAAAATCTACACAGTGTGAGACTGTTTGGCTAAAAACTGCAGACATACAGAGGAAAAAGAATATAAGAAAAGTTTAAAAGGTCTGTTGGTAAGCATTGGAAGCACTTAGTCAAAAAACTTATGATTATATTACAGAAGGCAAAAACAATTCATCATTCTTGAAAACACAGGTATGTGAGTTAAAATAGTTTCAATATTAAATAACATGGCTCTACAATCTCAAAAAATTCCAATAAAGAGTATGAAATTCATGTACAAGGGGAGAGAGAACTAGAAGCAAGTTAATGACCTCATCTTACGTGGGACTCAAATAGCTGTATTTCTTTTGTGAAACTGACAGAGATGCATAAACCATAGTTGTAAATTTAGTGGTAATCATTATAATGAAAATACATTCAGAGTTTCTAGAAGAAAGCAGCCCAGGGATTAACTAACAAGTATGAACACTTACCGTGCACCAGGTACAATCAAGATATTTATTTATATAGCCTTCTTAATAACTCGGTGAAATGGATACTATTTTTCATCCTCATTTTGCAAATTTTACAAATGAGGACATTTTGGTACAAATAACTTAAGGGCTACCAAGTCTTGAAATGGTGAAATGAGATCCAATCTTAGGCAGGCACATGCTTGAACTAATGGTCTTAACCAACATTCTGCACGTGCATCAAAAGATGGAAACCAACAGGGACAACAGAAAATATTTTTAACGCAACATAAATCAGGATGTTGGAAGGTTAAACATATTAGCATAAAAATAAATATAAATTTGTTAAACTCATTTTTAAAATAGTTAAGTAACAGAACTACATATTATTTACAGAACAAAATGATGTAGAGATATTCAAAATAAAAGGATGGACAAATATTTTATCAAGCAATTGAAAAAACAGAAAGTATTACATTCAGATTGTAATACAGTAACACAGCACCACTGCACTAATCTGAAGTATAATCCACAATAAACCCTAATAGCCTACATCTGGGCTACTAGTAGAACTTTCTATGGCCATGGGGAACGTTCTGTACTTGTGCTGCCCAATATGGTAGCTCCTAGCCACATGTGGACGTTGAGCACTTGAAATACGGCCTGTGTGTTGCCCTGACTGTTGAGGGTGCTTTCCATGCGGCCTCGTAGGGAGGGGGAGGCCCCCACCAAAGAACACAGGCGTACATCGCAGGCCGAGCAGCACTGTGGGCTGAGGACGACTCTCTGTAGAATGGTGGGCTGAAGGGAGACGTGTCCCTTCTAGTCCCTTGCCTCACTCTCCCATATACAATCCCATTCTTTAAAGATCCCCATAGGTCAGAGTGGCCTTTGTTCCACCCACACAGGTGTAGTCAGTAATGACCCAGAAGAAATCCATCTGGCATGAAAGTCATGCATGCTTTTCTAATTTTAAGGCTAACATTAAGTTAACAAAATGCAATAATTGCAACAACCAGAGGAAAAAATGGGTAATTAAAGACAAACAGAAAAGTTAGAAAAAATTGGTAAACAGAAAATGGAAAGTAAGATAACAAATAATCACAAAAAAATGAAAACAAATTAAATCTACTTATAAGAGGATATTCTCCAATTGAGTAAAATAATAAAATTACTTTTGTGGTGTTTATGGGAGACATAACTCAAAGACAGGCCAGAAACTTGGAGAAATGCTTTGCAAATCATGTATCTGATAAATGACTTGTATGTACAATTACAAAGAACTTAACAAAAGTTAACAACAAGAAAACAAACAGCCCAATGTGTAAAAGATGTGGACACTTCAAAAGTGAAATATACACATAGCAAATACACATACAAAAGGATGCCCAATATCTTCATCATTAAGGAAATGCAAATTAAAATCATGAAATACAATTGCGCACCTATTAAAATGACTAAAAATTTAAAAAGTAAGCATACCAGGTGTTGGCAAGGATGCGGAGAAACTGAACTCATAGAGACTGCTGGTGGGAATATAAAATGCCACAACTTCTTTGGAAAACATTGTGGCAGTTCCTCAAAAAGATAATTATATGCCCTATATATATTCCAGTCATTCCAAAAGAAAGGGAAATATATAGTCATAACAAAGTGTTGCACAGAAGTTATACCACTCTGTGAAAGTCCAAAAAAGAATCAGCCCAAATGTCCACCAATGGATGAATAAACAAATTGTAGTATATCCATATAATGGAATGCTAGTTAGCAATAAAAAGACATGAACTACTTATACATACAACAGTATAAATGAACCCAACATAATTAAGCTAAAAATGACAATAAAAAAGAGTACACATTGCATAATTCAATTTATATAAAACTCTAGAAAATTCAAAGTAATCTATAATGACAGAAAGCAGATCAGTGGTTGTGTAGGGGTGGGGGCCAGAGAGGGCCTGGAGGGAAGAGTTACTCAGAGGCACAAAGTGACTTTTTGGGGTGATGGATATGCTCATTAGCTTGAGTTTAACTGTGGCTTGACAGGTGCATACATGTGTCAAAAGTTATCAAATTGTATATTTTAAATATGTATAGTTCATTGTACATCAACTATATACCAATAAAACTTAAAATATATAGTGACATAGAAAAGGTAAAAGTAAAAGAATAAAAAAATATTTAACAGGCATGTTCCAAAAGAGAGCAGATACACATTAAACAGAATAGATGATAGCAAAAGAGGTTTTATGCTAAAAAGCATCTTCATAAATAGGTAAATGAAACAATTTACCAGGAATATGTAAAGACCCTGAACAAGTGTGCATCGGACAGAGCAGTCTCAAAGTATATAAAGCAAAAAATAAAATATAAGGAGAAATTATAAAAATGATACTCATAGTAGTAGATTGTAAAATAACTCTCAGAAACCAAGCACATAGCAAGCAAAAACAATATCTGAATGACACGATTAAGCCTGAATTGAAAGAGAAAACTCCCTGCACCCACAACATCAGAGAACTGAGACTCTTTTCAAATATTCATGGGACATTTATAAAAATGACCATGTAATACTTCACAAAGAAAACTTCAACACCAAGGAATTAGTATCATACAGCTCATGTTTTCTACTCCTAATTCTGTAAGATACTGTTAGAAATTAATCTTTAAGTGATAGATATAATAGGAATCTAAAAAATCACATATCTAATTCCCAATCACACAAATCAGCCTGGATACACACATTTGCCTCGATACCTTCCCCAAATTCCACTAAAATTACAGGGCTATAAAAAGGCCAAAACACATAAGGATAAAGACATAGGGGGGGAAGGCCCTATCCACAACATTTGGAAGCTGAAGTACAAATGAAATTCGCAATGGCAATGAGAAACCCCCAAAGCAACCCAATTCGCACCACTGGACCCTGGAATCACTCAGGAACTGGAGCCACTGATTACCTTTAAAATTGGCCTACAGGCAAGGCAGAAAATAGTACAATTAGTTCATTTTTTAAAAAAGCAGTGAAAGGAAGGCATATCATCCGTAACCCAAGTCATATGGAAACTATCTCCATTTCGGTAAAAGACTGCAGACCCGTTCTCAGGAGGTGGTGGGTGGAAGGCGCTCTTGACTCAGAGGTGACGGTCAGGGAAAAGGGTGCTGCAGTGTAGACGGGGCAACTCAGTAAAACCCTACTCACCGATGAGCGGGAGAGCGCTAAGACGTTTTCAGCCAGCATGAACCTCCCGCTCCCCAGGGAGGAGGTGGAGCCTTGGGGAAACTCAGCTCGGAGAAAAGACTCCCAGAACCTGAGATTTGGGGGCCCCTCACAAAACAACTCATGCCAATGATCCTACACTGAAACCCACTATTCTAAAAGGCTCTGGTCCCCCAACACCTACCTACACAGGAATCCAGAGCTCCCGATTAGCTCCTTTTATTTTTTTAAAGATTTTATTTATTTATTTTTGGAGAGGGAAGGGAGAGAGAGAGAGAAACATCCATGTGCGGTTGCTGGGGGCCATGGCCTGTAACCCAGGCATGTGCCCTGACTGGGAATCGAACCTGTGATGCCTGGTTCAAAGCCCACACTCAATCCACTGAGCTACGCCAACCAGGGCTCGATTAGCTCCTTTTAATAAGCTAGGAGTCAAGGATTTCCAGAGCTGCCAGCAAGTTTCTAGCATGAAAGACAGAGATCCGAAGGAAACAGAGGTAAGTCGGGGAGAATGCCACTTTAAAAAACTACAATATCATCCAAGAGATAAGAAAAAAATATGGCATTCAGGAAAAAAGGAGGGTAATATTTTTAAAAGTAAGAAAGAAATGTCAGACTATAGTTAAATTAAAATAACAGAAGTTAAAATTGATGGGGATTAAAAGTTCAAGTTGATTATATTACCCCAAAAAGTGAAACAAAAACTAGAAAGATAAAAACGCTAAAGGATAAGTTTAGGGGGTATAAAATCCAAATTATTAAAAATTTCCAAAAGAGAAAGTAGAGAATACTGTGGGGAGAAAAGTGTGTAAGAAATAATGTGAAAATAAATTTTCCATAGTTTAAGTTTCCAGACTGAACATTCCTGTTAGCTGTCCAACACACTGGAGTCCTTCAGTCAGGCCAAGCGCTGGTCTGTTTTATTATATAACTACACGGTCACAGTACAATGAACTAACTAATTCTATTTTAGCAAAAAGCACAGATACAGTACTGTTGTCATGGGTCTCCTGACAGTCTATACATAGAAAAAGCAGCCCAGGGCATCTCTGTATGTATAATTATAGGATCAGCTTCTCTATGTCACCATGGGGAGTGTTTTTAGAAATGTTCTACTACTAAAAAGCAAAGTCACAAGAATCAAAAGGTGGAAGCAACCCAAGTATCCATTGACAGATGAATGGATAATCAAAATGAGGAATATGACTGAGCCTTAGAAAGAAAGGAAATTCTGACACGTGCTGCAACATGGATGAACCTTGAGGACTTGCTGTGGGGTGAAATATGTCAGTCACAAAAAGACAGATGTTGCATGATTGCAGTCACAGAAAGTACTTTAGAGTAGTCAAATTCATCCAGACAGAAAGTGGAATGGGGGTTGCCAGGGCTTAGAGCAGGGGCGTCAAACTCGTTTTCACCAGGGACCACATCAGCCTCGCGGTTGCCTTCAAAGGGCCGAATGTGATTTCAACTCCTTAACAATTAAGGAGTAGTTACATTTAGACAGCCCCCAAATTATTTCGGCCCTTTGAGGGCAACCGTGAGGCTGATGTGGCCCCCAGTGAAAATGAGCTTGATACCCCTGGCTTAGAGGAAAAGGGGGAATGAGGAGTTGTGATGGGTACAGAGTTCCAGTTTGGGAAGATGAAAAAAGTTCTGGAGATGATGATGTAATGGCTGCGCAATGTAAACGTACTTAATGCCACTCAACTGTACACTTAAAATGATTTAAATGGTAAATTTTGCCACAGATATTTTATCACAACTAAAATTAAAAAAATTTATTTGTTTATTTATGGGGAGAGGGAAGGAAGAAAAAAAGAGAGGGAGAGAAACATCAATGTGTGGTTGCCTCTCATGCATCCCCCTACTGGGCACCTGGCCCACAACCCAGGCATGTGCCTGGACTGGGAATTGAACCAGCAGCCCTTTGGTTTGCAGGCACATGCTCCATCCATTGAGCTATACCAGCCAGGGCCCACACCTAAATTTTTTTAAAAATAAGGTACTAGGGAGTATTGAGAAGTTAAATATTCAGAATTTTATGTTTTTTTTTAAGAATAAACAATTTTTGTTTAACTTTCTTAGCTGTATATGTATGGATATATATAGGGGTGGGCAAAAGTAAGTTTATAATTGTACAGAAAAAACACATGCAGGCTAGGGTTATTACAATAGTTTTACTAACTCAACAGAATGTCACAGTGACACAAGGCACTTACTTTTGCCCACCCCTGCATGCATACATATAAATATATATGTGTGTACAGCAGTTCTCACTCAATATTTAACTTTGCGTCTATTATTTCATACTTCTCTAAAGCACATAGGTCTTCATGAAGACAATCAAATGACTACATACAGTAACTCAGACTATAATTTTACTAAAAATGGCTTTGAGTTCATAGCAGTCATAATTATGCCAAATAGCATCACTTGCCTTACAATTCCATGGCCTAACACGAAGGGCTAATGTACGGAAATTAACAATGCAAAAAAGAAACGTAGCGGAGGGTCACAGGAGCTTCCCATTCTTTAAATAGAGTGTTACATTTATAATAGCACATTTTCAGAATCCAGAGTAATGAAAAAGTGTGCCTCCTCGAGTTTTCTGCTGAATTTTTTTTTTTATCTTTCTCCTCCCCCTCTCCTCCATTATCTTATCAGGTTGGAAACACACTTTACAAAGCTATCTTCCACTCTATCTCAGCCTCGTAAGTAGGTCAGCACTTCTGCACTGGGTGAGTAGGCATCTATTTAAGGTGTCTAAGGAAGGAGATTTTATGAGGTCCCTGATAACTCAAGTCTGTTTTAACTCTCTCTTCTCTTAAGTAATCAGTTCTTCATTTCACTCCTGCTTTGCCTTTAGTGGAAAAAAGGACACAATTTGAAATTTGTATGTTTCAGGTTCAAATCATGTTTTAATGTGCTCACTGAAAAGAAACATTTTAAAAGTAAATTAAAGAAAGCTTAAAAACTACAGTCTCACATACTATATAATCCTGTTTATGTGAAATTCTAGAGAAAGCAACATTTTAGTGACCAAAAGATTAGGTGTGCAGGGCTAGGGGCAGGGAGAGGGGATTGACTGGGAAAGGGCATTCGGAAACTTCTTGATTGGGGTAGTGATAACTCATCCTATAGGATACCACAATTCACCATATTCTATACTAAAAATGGGTGGATATATATCATGTATAAATAATACCTTAATGTTTAAAAAATGCTTTGTTCAAAAGAAAGGAAAAAATCAACCAGCCTGTAGCTCACTACTCAAACACAATCACTATTAATATCCTGATGTATTTCCCAACAATGTTTACCATAGATTTTTTTTCTTCATTTGGAAACATAAATGGGATTCCATACCCTTTTTGTGGCTTTTTTTTGTAACAATTTAATATAAGCATTTTCTATGTTGCATGGTCTTTGAAATGATCATTTTCATTGGCTAATATTCAATCAAGTGAAAGAAATTACTTAATATTTAAGACTATTTAATCACGTGTCTATTGTTAGTCATATTGGTAGTAACCAATTATTTACTTATGCAAATATGACCAAGAAGAAATTTGTGTAAAGTTGTTTCTTTAAAATTTAGAAATATCTTAGGCTATATTCCCAGAAGTATAATATTAAGCCAGATGTTATAAATATTTTTAAGGCTCTTGCCAAAAGAGCCATACAAATTGGCACTGCCTCCAGTAATGCTTAATACCCTTTTCATTCCTCCAGGGTTCCATGTGATCAGTTTTTTAAATCCTAAAGACTTCCTAATGACCACTTCCCAAAGCCTTGCAGCCATAATTAACCACTCTAATTTTTTGTCAAGCTTTTCAAAACTGCTTTGCTTTCTGTTCCTGTCTTCATTCACCACTTTCTCTTCCTTCTTCCCTTCTGTCACCCACTCTGTCCCCTCCCTCGCCCACCTAACTTGTGTCTACTGCATTTGATGGCTTCCATCTTTATGGAGTGGAACACGTGTTATAATCTACATTTGGAAAGGAAGGTTTCACCTAGGTCAAAACAGAATTTAAGAAATGTGAACACTAGCGGCAGAAAGAAAGAAGGAACTCCTACCTTTTGTGACAGCATGGATGGAAGTGGAGAGCATTATGCTAAGTGAAGTAAGCCAGGTGGTGAAAGACAAATACCATATGGTTTCACCTATAACAGGAACCTAATGAACAAAACAAACAAACCAGCAAGATAGAACCAGAGGCATGGAAACAAGGAACAAACTGACAGGGGCCAGAGAGGAGGGGCGGAGGATATAGGAGGAAAGAAGGGGAAGGACCTAGTTAAAGAAAGAACAAGTATAAATGACCCATGGACATGGACAACAGGGTCAAGATTGACTGTGGGAGCAAGTCCCCATAGAAACCTACCATTTGTCCACTACGCCCAGTTTTGTCAACCTCCACCCACAGCAGTCCTTTATTTTCCCCACTCTTGGGTTTGCACAGAAGCTGCTAGAAAAGTACATTAAGCCCTGGCTGGCGTAGCTCAGTGGATTGAGCAAGGGCTGTGAACCAAAGTGTCGCAGGTTCGATTCTCAGTCAGGGTACACGCCTGGGTTGCAGGCCATGACCCCCAGCAACCGCACATTGATGTTTCTCCCTCTCTCCCTCTCTCCCTCCCTCCCTCCCTCCCTCCCCCCCCCCCTCTCTCTCTCTCTCTCTCTCTCTCTCCCCCCTCCTTTCCCTCTCTAAAAATAAATAAATAAAATTTTTAAAAAATGAGCAAAAATTAAAGACATCCTAATTTAAATGTTCTTTATCTGCAAATATTTTAGTGATATACCTTTAGCTTAATTAATTCTCTTTTACTCAATACCCCAATTCAAGAAAAGATTTTAAACTCTGGTGCAGTAATACAGCATTGTCATGCACGAAGTATCTAACCAACACTAAACACCTTTTAAATAGTTTGTGGTTTTCTAATATGCCCAAGGGAACCTGGAACTCTAGTATAAGTATTCCCAAGACTTAGCAAAAACACAAGCAAATGTGCATTCAGGATCCCACGATATCATGAACAAAGATGTGACTCTGAAATAGAAACACGGTAGTAGGGAAGAATCCAGAGGGGACCTCAACTGTGAAAGTCATTAGAAATGATTTCTGTTGCTTTCACTAATAACTCCAGCATTTGCATCAATGTTACTGTGCCTGTACTCTGACATCAGAAAGTGGTCTCCATGGACCTGCTGACAGCTTCATGAGCTGCCTGTGACAACAGTCTATGTCCAGTGAGAAGGAACAGGCAAGTAGGGAGTGCACATGTTTGTAAGTGAATATAAAGAGGACAGTAAACAAGCAAGTTCTCTTTCTATCTTTGGAATACATATGCTTAAATTTAAAAAAATCTGGTCATTTGCAGCCAATTACAGGTGTTTAATGGCGATGTTCAAGAGCCACTTAGTCAAAATTCATTGTAATGAATTGGTAACGAATTAGTACCATAAGTGAGGCGATTCACTCAGAGCCTGGCTAGCGGCTCCCCACCCTGGTCCCCCAGGTCATGCATTAGCATGGCCTTGCAGCCCTGTAGAGCAGACGATGTATTAGGGGGATGAGAGTGAGGCAGGGGAGGCTTAATGCAGCAAATGCCAGATTTATCAGAAAACACTCGAAAACGATACATCATAGGGGCACTCTGATCACTGGGAATAAAAGCAGAAAAACAAAGGCCACTTTAATGTTCAAACCCACTCTTCTCTCCCACATTTTTAAAGATGAATTTTTTAAAAATAATAAACCTGGCACTGAGCCTAAAACATCCATTTCCACTTGCATAGTGAATCTTTTTCAATTTGATAGGAAAATCATCCGAACTTCCCTGCGCTAAATGCATTTGCCACATTCCTGAATTTTCTGTTAAAAAGCAGCAAGAATCCAGCTTCAATTCCTACAGTAGTATGTTTATTACTTCAGGGAGCATACAGGGCTACTTTAAACACACTGAGAACATTTTGGTACAAGATAGATAAGTTACTTTCCAATCATGACAGCCCAGATTTAATTTCATGGTAGACTCGGTAAGCAAGGAAGGATGGACTAGCATTCATCTGTGGTCTCTATCCAGTTCTTGGCTTAATTTCACCCACATACAGGCTGAATGAACTCTAAGGAACCATTAATGTCTAAAATCCCAGATGGAAAATGGATGTTTATTCAATGAACCACTATTTTCTCAGTCTGTTTCCACAATGTGTGAAAAAGGATTTTCTCCACCAAATGAAGAAAAGAGAACATTAAAAAATGTCCATACTTCCAAATATTAGGCTGAAATTCAAACACGTCTCCTAATAAAATTTGACAGTGTTTATACGTGTTTTAATTCTACCCATTTATATACTCCGTTTTCTTCTAAGATGATTAATCTGTTAATGCATGTGGCTTTGGCAAATAGCAGAATCGTGTTTTTACAGCTCTGGTCACACCAGTCTACACATAGTTATGACTTCCCTTTCTTCCAACAGCGCTTCAGTGTTACATCTGTCTCCCTCACATTTGCATCCATCATCCCTTCGTTGCTCTCTTTCCTTCCCATTTCTCTTTCTCTCCCTTCCCCTCTTCTTTCTTCTCGATGTACAGTAGTGAGATGCAATTGTGATATATTTTTATTTACAAAGTATTTTACACCTTAAAATAGAAATAATAATACTAACTTCATTGGATTCTTATGAGGATTAAACTATATATTTCAACTACTTAGAACAGTGCTGCATACATAGGAAAAGTTATATAATTTAGCAAAAGTGACCTGAATTTTGGTAGCTATTAAATAAAATTTATAATCCTTATTCTTAATTTAAAAGCAGGTGAGTGAAGGCTCCAGTTGGGTGGCTCAGTTAGGTAGAGTGTTGTCCCTATATGCCAAGGTTGTGGGTTCAATCCCCAGTGAGGGCACATACAAGAATCAGCCAATAAATGCATATATAAGTGCAACAAAACAATCTCTCTCCCCCTCTCTCTCTCTCTCTCTCTCTCTCTCTCTCTCTCATTCCTATCTCTCTTTCTGTTCCCCTTCCCCCTCCGTTCCTCACTCTCTCCCTAAAAATCAATACATAATTTTTTTAACAAAAAATTAAGGTAGATGAGTACAACGTCTTGCATTTTTCTTACAAAAGCAATCTGTGTAACTTTCTCTTTTTTTATTCTTCGGTCTCCTCTCCCACTTTTAGGAATTCCAAGCATCCCCAACATTTTATAGCAGTGGTTGTCCTGTTGTGCACGACAATAAAAGTTCTAGGCTCACCGCAGAAAAGTACTCGTATACACAGTGTTTTGCACGCCATTCCAAGGCTCTCATCAACATCTTTCTTTCATCTGTTGGCCATTTAGTTGTCCATAAACCTCACTTGAGAACCTCTGCTGCACAGAGGATAAAATGTTGCTACCCTGACAAGTACCAGCTTACACAAATGGAAAATAAAGCATGTGCTTATGACCATACCAAAGCAGGAGAGAAAGAGAGGGAGAAAGGGTAGGGGGCCTTTGAAAATATTTGGTTACTGACATTTCCATGATAACTAAGCACAATGGTTACCCTGAGAAAACTGTAAACTATCATGGGGTGTTTTTGCACTATATTAGAAGTTGGCATCATTTTATTTTGCATTACATTGGAGGAGTTTGTTACATGTTAGGACCATGATCCATCCCTTCCCGGCCTCACTAATACAAAGAGTGTGGTCAAGTAGAGAAAACCGACATTCTAAAGTTTGTGTTCTAGTTTTCTTCTTTCGTGTCCTTGGTTTGGATGAGATATTGCACTTCTCAGAACACTTGCTTCCTTGGTTCTAAGAAGATAATATCGCCTAACTCTCAGGCTCACTGGGGACAATATGAGATTGGTATGTTGAAGTTAATAATGGCCGTAGACTTCTCTCCCTCTTTTTTTTTAACACTAGAAGTTTGCTGAATGAACAGATGATGGTGAAGCACACTGCCTTCATTATTTTAGGAGTAACTTCAGAGACTGCCACACCATGGCCTTACTGATCCCGTATCAACGACAGGTATTGTTTTATTTTGTTTTCACTGGAAAGTTTGAATTAAGAAACACTGCAGTGTAGTGTCACTATTCTGAGTATGGCACATCCTTAAAAATCAGAGGGAAATTGTCCAGGTGCTAATTTTCTTTGACTTTAGAGAGGAAGGTATAGAAAAAGAGAATGAGAAGGGGACAAGAATGAAATGCTAAAAATGGGTGTAATATACCTGTATTCCTTTACATGTTTCATAAAAGAATAGAATTGGTATTAATCCTCTAATACTATAAAATTTCCATTTTAAAGACAAATTCTCAATCTTTTATTCATGTTTTTCTACTGACTTCACAATTAAATAGGTGAAGAAATAAAAGATCACATCTGGCAATGATTTTTCACAGCAACATTCTGTTTGTGGTACAAACTTCTTCATACTACTTGATTAAGAATTCCACACAAATTGCATATGTTTATGCTGTCTCCAGTAATGAATGTACTGCAAACAAGGCAATTTTTCTTGTCTTATACAAGAATTTCCAATGGGAGGAAATATTAATATTTGCTTAATTCTTTCCCACCCACACCTTATGCCAAAAAATGCACTTTTTCCTGCACTCTTAAATATTTCTAAAAAAATTCACTGATCAAGTATCTACTCAGAAAACCAAAATATTGAGGTGGATAACTCAGAACAATTGTCCAAATGGTTTCTGGACTCCATTCTACTGGGTACTGCAAAATTGTACATTGTCAGAGGCAGATGTCTGGGTAGCATGTGATTCTCCCCTGTAGGGCAAAGGCACACATGCAGAGGTTGAACAACGCATACAGGCTGGCATCTTAGCAAATCATCCCCCAACTCTGAGTGAAAAGATTTTTTTTTTCCTCTTCTCTTCTTATTCACCTTGATGGTTACGATAATTCTTTTTTCCTATTTTCCCATCCTTCCTTTGACAAATCCAAAGAAGACCTGCTTTTAAAAATTGCCCTATCTTCAGCATCCTAATAGGGACACAGAAGTTCTGTGCTTTATTTTGTTTTCCTTCTTTCTTTTTCATCTTGTTGTGGGAGAATAGCTATTACATTAAATAAATGAATAGCTATTAAATTTTTATTTGAAACAGTAAGTTTATGAACATGAAATTTATATGAAATGCCAACTATTCACACCAACAAATGCTTATTGAGCATCTACTATACGCATCAACAGTAGGCACTGTGAACATAATCATGGTTTAGATATAACGGGTGCCCTTTACACATGAACTGTCTCTTGCAAGCAACAAATGCCTAAATACGTTATTGTAAAATGTATGCCCTCTTCAATCAGGTATGGGCCCAGAGTTTGCTGGCACTGAGGATGGCATGAAAGAAAGGGTATCAGAGGTATAACCTCACAGAGGAGTGATGTGGAAATGAATCTTAAAGGTGAAGGGTTCCAGTAATGGTAGACTAAGTCACTGGGACCAGCCATCCCCCTCAGGAAAGCCAGTTCAAAAACAGCTGATTCAAGCCCTGGCTGGTGTAGCTCAGTGGATTGAGCGCGGGCTGTGGACCAAAGTGTCACAGGTTTGATTCCCAGTCAGGGTACATGCCTGGGTTGCAGGCCATGACCCCCAGGAACCGCACATTGATGTCTCTCTGTCTCTCTCTCTATCTCCCTCCCTTCCCTCTCTAAAAATAAATAAAGAAAATCTTAAAAAAAACAGCTGATTGAAGGCATTCAACAGCTAACAAGGGAACAACAATTTGAAGCTCAAGGAACCGGAAAGACAGAACCTCAAAGAGGTAAGCCTACTGTGTAGGTGCTCCTTCTCCCTTAGATACATCTCTTCAGTACAAAAGAAGGCACTAGAGAGACTTCCAGAAGTTGAACAGAACTTCTGGCAGTCTCCTAAGTCTAGGGGAACAAAATTGGGAGTGCAAGGTGACCACAGGGAGTGGCAGCCTGCTAACCACGCCAGGCTGTGCAGTAAGTCCTGGAGGAGCCACAGTGTATGTAAGTCATAGTAAATTGGGAATATACCATCACCGAGGGGCCCTGCAATCCACGTGCCAGATACATGGTGATATGCAAGAAATCACTGTTGAATGACAAATTAAATGATTAGATCCAGGAATCAAAGTGGAGATGGTCCCTCTTCTGCCAGTAGACACAAAGGGAGACCCAATTCCCAAAGGGATGTGAATCCACAAAGTTGGGGTTCTGAAGTAGGATAATTTATGCAAAAAAGGAAGAGAAGCAGAGGGTACCTGCAGCTGGGACCACCATCTCTAGTCATCTGCGTCCCACTTGGAAAAAAATAGAGAGAGAGCCGGGGTAAAGGGAGAGGAGAGACGGAGAGTAGGAGAGATGGACAGAGGTAAGGAGGTGGGAAAAGAACTCAGTTAAGAAACAGGAAAACATCCATTCTATTAGCCAGCAATCATATTTTCCTACAGTTGTTCAGAAAATGGATTCCTTACATCCGCTACGATATTAACTAATTATGTTAACATCAATTTCGCTATGCACCACACTGGAAATGAAACTTTTTAAAAACTTACTTGAATTTTTTTTCATATTCTAAAAACTTAGCATTTGCCCTGGCTGGCGTAGCTCAGTGGATTGAGCGTGGGCTGTGAACCGGGCATTGCAGGTTTGATTCCCAGTCAGGGCACCTGCCTGGGTTGCAGGCTATGGCTCCTAGCAACCACACATCCACACATTGATGTTCCTCTCTCTCTCTCTCTCTCTCTCTCTCTCTCTCTCTCTCTTCCCTCTCTAAAAATAAATAAATAAAATCTTTAAAAAAAAACCTAGCATTTCATGTTGACCAGAGGAAGTGGAATTTGTTCAAATCTGTGCATGTCTTCTTGAAAAATTAGAATTGTGAGTGAACAAAGGCCAAATTTCCCTTTTGTGGCTGAATGATAAATGGGGCAAGTCTATCACAGTTTCTATTTTTTAAAAAGCAGTATAAAGATCTGTCTCTTCTTTTTGTCATGCTTAGAAGGATGAGCTGACTGCCCTAAAAAGTATAGTTATTCAGACGGCAAATCTGGTCTTATTGAACTGTTTTCTGTGATACCACGTGTTTATAAATATCCTGATCCTCAGTTTCTTTTCCTCCTCTAAAGCTGATATTCCGTATGGTATACATTAATGCCAACTTATTTAAAGAGTGAACAATCAAAAGTCAGAAACACCTAGTTAAAATGCTTAGGAGCAATGAGAATTTGGCCACATTGCATACCCTGGGCAAATTATGACACAGTCTTTACCACACGAACACAGCTGCATTAAAGGTACAAATTTATAAAGGAAAGAGGAATAGAAAAAATTACATTCAGGCCACGACACCCACATAATTGGGCCGTAGAACCTTTGGAATTTCCCGACAACTGTTTTAAAATTTGGACTTTGCACATAGATATTGTGGTAACAGTATTTGCATTTAGTTTCCATGGGCTTATTAAAGAAAGAAAGCATTCTAGAGAAATCTTCCACTTAGCTGTCCCCAAAATTTCTTAATTCATGTGTCTTTATGGGATTGCAATGGGACAGAAAGAATGGAAAAGAAGGGTAATGTCTTAGCAGGCTTTTATTCTTTATATTTGAGAATTTTTCCTGACGAATGATGACCACTGGACTAAAGTGAAGTTTTAAAAATTTCTCATTCAGAAATATGAAACCACAGATATTTGCGCTTTAAAATTGTGTTCTGAGCAAGACATAAATGGGAAAAGTGATTGAAGAAGTCTGAAATGAGAAACTATCATTTTCTCATTTTTTTCCTGACCAAAGCCTTAATGATTAAAGAATCAAGTTTTCACAAGGATAGATCTTTAGTGCTACTCCTTCTTCCATACACGCCCATAGCAGCCACGTGCAATAGTGTGGTTTTCTAGATAATGTACGATCAATTCTTCTGCATCTGCTGCGAATTAGAAATCAGTGGCTATCTAAACACAATTTCCCTACCAAATTCCCCAAGACACTGAGGATTTTAAACAGGAGTTGTTATTAAATTCTAAGTCTGAAAAGTCACATTTTTCATGGATGTACCCACTGTTGGTATCAAAGTAGATGAAAAAGAATATGGAAATTACCATGCTTGATAAGTTTAATTTCGTTTCAGAAAGAGAGTAAAAATGGATCAATTTACCATTCACCTTCTGGAGTGGAGGAGAAAATTCCATATGCAAAACTTTATATAAAAAAGCTCCTACTGGGTTACAGCTTCATTCTTAAATTTATTAAACGCAAATATAAATGTTTTTATTGTCATTACTAAAAATGATCACAGCTGACACTTGTTGATTTCTAACTTTGTGCTAGTCATCGTGCTAAGCCCTTTGCCTACTTATTTCATTTAAGTCCCTCACAAAACCAATCCCAGAATTCATATTATTCTCTCCTTTTTTTTAAAGATTTTGTTTATTTATTTTTAGAGAGGGAAGGGAGGAAGACAGAGAGAGAGAGAGAAACATCAACGTGCAGTTGCTGGGGGCCGTGGCCTGCAACCCAGGCACGTACCCTGACTGGGAATCAAACCTGCGACGCTTTGGTTCGCAGCCCGCGCTCCATCCACTGAGCTACGCCAGCCAGGGCTACTCTCTCCTTTATATGCAGATGAAAACAGCTGCGAGACAAGGTTTAGGAACTTGCATGGCAAGTGCATGTAATGGCAAAAGGTGCACACTGCAGGTGCACCCCAAATTCTGGTGCATGGCTAGTGAAACTATTCAATAGAAAAAAAAATGGAAACAATCGCAACACACTCTTTCACGATCTAGCTGAACCAAAGCCTCTACTGAATGGAAAGTAAGAGAAAATGAATTTTGATTCCTGCTATTCCAAATAAGTTGACTGTTGAAGAAACAGACACTGAAATGGTTGCCTTTTTACCAGAGAGCGATACTATATATATCACACGTATTTTAATGACTCCCAGGAACCAAAGGGCAAAGAGCAACAATCCTCTCAGTCTATGATGCGCTGGAAATTGACAAGTGGCGGTTCTTGTTTATTTGATCAGGTTAGCTTCCTGAAGGTCATTTTTCAAAGGACACGCACGTGATTGGGAAAAGGACATTCTTTTCTTTCGTGGTACTTGTTCACACACGGAATAAGCTAATTGAATTTCCCGTTAATAATCTTATTCATTTGTAAACCGCCCATAAAGGGGAGTGATTTGAAAATGAAATTGAATGCAAATGTCATCTCAAGTTGCGGGAAGGGAGGTATAAGGGGACTAAAGGCTAATGGAAAAAATACAATAAAGATTAAATAAAATTAAAAATTAAAAAATGAAGTACGCTAAAAAGAACCAATCTTAAGTATCTTTATATATTGAACTTAAAATTCTTTGCTTTAGATTCACTTTTGGTCCAATGTATACATGTACATATTCTAAGGAGGCGTGGCACTTTCTACGAGGTTTTAACAAGGTGCCTAATCAGTTGATTACAAAAGTTACCTGCCTCCCCAACTCATATATTGCTACTTCAGATTTTTTTTGATTCTAGTCATTATCTATTACGTTAACTACAGAAGAGGAAGATTCTGTTCCCACCCACCGACCCTACCCCACATACACTTCCCATCTGCAATCCTCTAGTGTACTGACAGGGTTCAGGACATGCTATCCCAAAATATGACACTTTATCATGTGAAATATTTACAGCTGAAGGAATCTGAGAAATGGCAGGTGCAGGAAAGACTTCCTGACCTTCTCCCTGAAGCAGGTCATAAAATCCTTATGTGAGAGGTGCCCCCCCCGCCCATATACCTGGAGGAAAGGAGCATCCTTATCTCTGAAGACGAAAGAACACAAGAATGGGAACTTATAGGCCTTGCTAGGTTTCCCTTATTTTATTACACTTACCTCATACTCTTTGTCCTACCACATCTTTCTACAACGTTCCACTCTTTATAAAAGCTAGCATAAAAACATTAAGCTCGCCCTGGCTGGCACAGCTCAGTGGATTGAGCGCGGGCTGCGAATCAAAGCGTCGCAGGTTTGATTCCCACTCAGGATACATGCCTGGGTTGCAGGCCATGGCCCCCAGCAACCGCACATTGATGTTTCTCTCTCTCTCTCTCTCTTTCTCTCTCTCTCTCTCTCTCTCTCTCTCTCTCTCTCAATGTCTCTCATTGATGTTTCTCTCTCTCTCTCCCTCCCTTCCCTCTCTAAAAATAAATAAATAAAAAAATAAAATCTTTTTAAAAACTACTAAAAAATCAACAATTAAAAAAACACTAAGTTCAACTGTTTCTTTGGGTCTTCATTTCCTCATGAAGATTCCCATTTCACCTAAAACTTATATGAAATAAATTTGTATGCTTTTATCCTGTTAATTCGTCTTTGTCCGTCTAAGTCTGAGATCCAGCCAAGGACTCAAAGAGGATCAAAGGAAACTTTGTCTTCCTCCACAGTATTTATCATGTAATTTTGCTTAGACTGTCATTTGGTTTTTCCATTATTATGACTCTGTAAATCCTATTTCTGAGCTACGTTACACACTATGGCTATCTTCACATACAGCATTTTGTTTTCCTTCAAGTGACCAATGGTCTTGTGTTTGATTGCTCGGTTTTGCGTGTATTTTCTACCAATACATTTTCTAATTACCCTAAATTTGTGTGCATCTGTCAACACATTAGTACAGTCTGACATCTCTGAAAAAATTCCCCCAAAGTCTCCTGAGCTGCTCCATTCTGGACTGGCTGCCAGCTTCACCGGCCTTACTTATCAACAGAAAGAAACTGAACGGCTCAAAACGAGGTACATTTCTTATCTCACTGTTTCCCTGGGTCGAGCTCCAGGCACTATAACTGGTTTCTCTACTCACGGTCTCACAGGGCTGAAGTCGGGGTGAGGGCCAGGGCTGTATCCTCAGCTGAGGCACGGAGCCCTCTTCCAAGCTCACGTGGCTCTTGGCAAGAGTCAGTTCCCTGTGGTTATAGAACTGAGACCCCCAACTTCTACAGACCACCCACCACTCCCTGTCACGTGATCCTCCCCGCAAGATGGCTGTTCGCTCCTTGAACGCCAAAGGGGGGAATCTCTGCTGCTTCAAATCTCCCCGACTTCTTCACTCTATTGTCTCTAGATCCTCTCTTCAAAGGCCAATCTGATTAGCTGTGGCCCACCCGAGTTCATCTGCCTTTCGACTAAGTTCAAATCAACTGGCTAGGGACATTATCACACCTGCAAAATCTTGTAACGTTCATTATGCAACACAAATTCATCTTGGGTGTGATATGCCATCCCGTGCACAGGCCCCGCCCACACTCAGGAGAGGGGATTGTTCACGGCATGTATATCAGGGGGCAAAAATCTTGGGGGCTACATTAGACTTGTGCCTACTACTATACCTAATACAGTCACGTGCCCCTTACTGACAGGGATATGTTCTAAGAAACGCATTCTTAGGTGACGTCATTGTGTGCAAACACGATAGAGTGCACTTACACAAACCTAGATGGCAAAGCCTACTACACACCTGGGCTGTACGGTACAGCCTGGTCCTCCCAGGCTGCAGGTCTGTACAATCTGTTGCTGTACAGAAAAATTCAAGATTCAGTTAGGCACAAGAGAAATGCCACCTTTAAGACAATGGGTTAAACATGTGATATGAGGTTGGCCAAAAGGTCTGTTTGCTGTTTAAGTAAAAATAAAAGACACATTTTTCATTTTCACTAATAACTCTATTTAACAATGGATTCACTGTTTTGTTCCACTACCTTCTGCCATTTTTCAGGCAACCTCATAATTCCATCTTTCCAAAACTTTTTATCTTTTTGAGCAAAGAACTGTTCCAGGTGTCTCTTGCAGTCTTCCAGGGGAATTGAATTTTTTTCATTAAGGGAATTTTGTAAACACCAAAATAAATGGAAATCAGAAGGTGCACTATCTGGTGAATACGGCAGACAAATCAGAACTTGCCAGTCTGGCTGTAACAGTTTTTGCCCGGTCATCAAAGAAACATGTGCTCTTGTGTTATCCTGATTGAAGACTAGCATTTTCTGTTGACTAATTCTGGAAGCTTTTTGTTAAGTGCTGCTTTCAGTTGGTCTAATTGTGAGCAGTACTTGTTGGAATTAATCATTTGGCTTTCTGGAAGGCGCTCATAACAGAGGACTCCCTTCCAATCCCACCATATACACAATATCACCTTCATTGGATGTGGACCAGTCTTTGGTATGGTTGGTTGGTGGAGGTTCATTTCACCTGCCCCATGATCTCTTCCATTCCACATTATTGTAAAGGATCTACTTTTCATTGCCCGTCACAATTTGCTTTAAAAACAGAACATTTTTGTTTCATTTAAGTAGAGAATCACACGTGGAAATATGGTCAAGAAGGTTGTTTTCGCTTAACTTATTTGGAACTCAAACAGCAAAGCAATTGACATAACCAAGCTGGTGCAAATGATTTTCAATGCTTGATTTGGGTATTTTGAGTATGTCGGCTGGCTCTCACATAGTATAACATTGATCGTTCTCTATTAATGTCTCCATTTGATCGTTATCAACTTCAACTGGTCTACTTGACTACGTAGCATCATCCAATGAGAAATCTCCAGCATGAAACTTTGCAAACCACTTTTGACACATTTGATCAATCACAGCACCTTCTCCATACACTGTACAAACCCGTTTTTGTGTTTCAGTTGTGTTTTTACCTTTCTTGAAATAATAAAGCATAATATGCTGAAAATGTTTATTTTCTTCCATCTTCAATATTAAAATGACTACACAAAAATTCACCAATTTGGATAAGTTTTTTTACATGCATGCTGATATCACAGCTGTCACAATACAATCTAACAAAATTATTTCAGATGTAGTTAAAGGGAACTAAGCATTATGGAAGAAACCAAATGAACATTTTGGCCAACCCAATATATGTGGCTCTGCTGCTGGCTTAACACAGCATATTGTTTTACATCAAACTTTTCTTTATAAGTAAAAAAAGTACATTCTAAAACAACAATTAAAACTCTTGTGCCCTGGCTGGCGTAGCTCAGTGGATTGAGCGCGGGCTGCAAACCAAAGTGTTGCAGGTTCGATTCCCAGTCAGGGCACCTGCCTGGGTTGCAGGCCATGACCCCCAGCAACCACACATTGATGTTTCTCTCTCTCTCTCTCTCTCTCTCTCTCTCCCTTCCTTCCCTCTCTAAAAAAAATAAATAAATAAAATCTTTTAAAAAAAGTCTTGCATAATAAACACACATATCAGTCACACAGTCATTTACCATCAGCATCAAGTACTATGCACTGTACAGAGCTGCATGTGCCCTAGTTTTATACAACTGGCAGCACAGTGGCTTTGACTGCAACACCATCTCCACAAGCACGGAGGGATGCACTGCGCTATGATGTCACAGGGGCCACAACATCACCAGCAGACAGGAGTGTTTCAGCACCACTGTAATCTTATGGGACTACCAGCATATATGAGGTCCATCTTTGACCAAAATGTCATTACGTGGTCCATGACTGTAACCAGAAGCCATCCAGGGATCTCCCTTCTTTGCCATCATGAGGATGCCCTTAGCCATTCTCTGGCTTGGAGTGCCTGCTTCCCGGACTCTGTCTTCTTCTTTCTTGACTAACTCTATAATTTTGTACAAGCATATCTAAAACAACTCCCTGAAAAGGACTACATGGAAAGTAGGTTTTGTTTTGTGTTTTTAGGCATTGAACTTGCAATTCATGGTTTGAAGTTGTTCTTCCTTAGGATTTTGAGTGTGTTGTTGATCCACTGTTTTCTAACTTCAACTATTGTTTTGGGGGTTATTGTATTTTTTTCGATCACCATTTACCCCCCCATATCCTCTTTCAACTATTGTTATTGATAAGTCTGATGCCTGATATTATTTAATATTTGACACTTTGTATGAAACTTCTTTTTCTTTCTCCCTGAACGTTTGTAGAATCTATTTTCTGTCCCCAGCTTTCTGAAATCCCTTGATAATATGCCTTGAAATTGGTCTAATTCATTGTTCTGGACACTTACTAATCCCTTTTTATTAGGACACGCAGGTGCTTCAATTACAGGAAAAAATTTTAATTATTTTATTAATGATTTCCTTCCCTATGTTATCTCTGTGCTGTATTCACAGAACTTTAATTATTCTGCATGTACATGAGTTTCTATTTTTTAATGAAAATAATTATCCAAGTTTACTTACCTTCTGTTTTGTACTTAAAAGGGCCTTGACCTGATTGCAAAGGTTTGGCAGATACTTGATTTAACTTAACTAAATTTTCCTTCTACCAAAATATTTAAATAAAACGGCTTTTACACATTACTTGGTTAACAATAGAAAAAAGGCAGAGCTATTACTAAGTAGGAAAACGACATGTTCTGAAGCAAAACAACTGATACTTTTATTCTCTAATCATTAACTATATATTTATTTTGAATTATTTCCTGGAGTGTGTGATTCGTTAAGTAGGGCTAGTCCAAGAAGCCTTGAACCGACGAATGTGACATTTGGGTTATGTTCAGCAAGGTGAGGAGTCACTGAATCCTTTCAGCAAGGAAGTGACTTACAGAGCTGTAAATACAGTCACAGTAGGTGAAGAAGATACACTATAGCAAATATGTAATGTATGTTAATGTCCAAATCCAAACGAGAAGTAATAGATGCCAGAAGCCGTAGGGCAGGGAGGCAGGGAAAGACAGGAACACAGGCGAGAGACAGTCCGCTGTCCTTTGACCCAAGTTGACTTGACATGGAACAGGGAGAAGAAACAAGAGTCGGGAGATGACCGAAGTATTTCGATGATCTCAGTTTTCTTTCGGAACCCCAAATATCCCATCTATGGCATTCCTGAATGCATGACATCCAGATATATTTTAGGAACCTGAACTTTACTCTGACCGAACAAGCTGCCACAAATGATCAAGAACTACGTCATCAAATGCATTTTCATTGCGGAGACCTTTAAATAAACCAATTTTCACGTCAAAGCAGGAACTATGACAAGGTTGGATTTTGGATACTTGCAAATGGCTTACTGCTTCAAGAAATAGCTGTGGTAGGCGGGGTGAAGGCAGTAACAAATTGAGTAGCCTTTTCTGACTAGCTGGGCAAACTTTATAAAAAAAAATGTCTATTGTTGTTCTATGACAGTTGTCCCAGTTTTTCCCCCTTTGCCCTCCTCTACCCAGCCCCCACCCCTGCTCCCACAGTCAGTCCCCAAACTGTTATCCATGTCCATGGGTCATCCAGACATGTTCTTTGACTAGTCCCTTCCCCTACTCTTCACCCATGCTCCCCTCCTCCCTCCCCTCAGGGCGCTGTCAGTCTGTTCCAGGTTTCCATGCCTCTGGTTCCATCTTCCTGGTTTGTTTTGTTCATTAGATTCCTCTCATAGGTGAGATCATATGGTATTTGTCTTTCACCGGCTGGCTTATTTCACTTAGCGTAATATTCTCCAGTTCTATCCGTGCTGTCACAAAAGGTAGGAGTTCCTTCTTTCTGATGTGTATTCACATCAGATGAGTACATTTTCTGATGAGTATTCCTTTGCACAGATGAACCAGTTTTCTGATCCACACATTTACTGATGGGCATTTAGGCTGTTTCCAGCACTTGGCTATTCAGATCCTTTGCCCACTTTTTCTAAAGATTTAATTTATTTATTTTTATAGAGAGGAGAAAGAAGAGAAAAAAGAGGGAGAGAAACATCGAGGTGTGAGTGATACAGCAATTGGCTGCCTCTTGCATGCCCCCTCCTGGGGACCTGTCCTGCAAGCCAGGCATGTGCCCTGACAAGGAATTGAATCAGCGACCTTTAGGTTCACAGGCCAGCACTCAATCCACTGAGCCACATCAGCCAGGGAAAGCCCATTTTTTAAATTGGATTGTTTGTCTTCCTGCTGTTGAGTCAGGTAAGTTCTTTTTATATTTTGGAGATCAAATCCTTGTCCAATGTATCATTGGCAAATATGTTCTCCCATATGGTCAGTTCCCTTTTCATTTTGATGCTGGTTTCTTTAGCTGTGCAGAAGCTTTTTAATTTGATGTAGTCCCATTTGTTTTTGTTTTTTTCCTTTACTTCCCTTGCCCTAGGAGATATATCAGCAAAAATGTTGCTACATGGGATATCTGAAATTTTATTGCCTATGTTTTCCTCTAGGATTTTTATGGTGTCACAACTTATATTTAAGTCTTTTATCCATTTTGAATTTATGCTGGTATATGCTGTAAGTTGGTGGTCTAGTTTCATTTTTTTTGCATGTACCAGTCCAGTTCTCCAAACATCATTTATTGAAGAGGCTATTTTTACTGTTTATGTCCCCTTTGTCAAATATTAATTGACCATAGAGACATGGGTTTATTTCTGCGATCTCTATTCTGTTCTATTGATCCATGTGTCTATTCTTATGCCAATACCAGACTGTTTTGATTACAGTGACCTCATAGGATAGTTTGACATCAGGTATTATGATCCCTCCTACTTTTCTTCTTTCTCAAGATTGCTGAGGCTATTAGGGGTATTTTGATCCCATATAAATTTTTGAAATATTTGTTCTAGATATGGGCTTACATGAAGTATCCCATTGGTATTTTAATAGGGATTGTGTTGAATCTATAGATTGCTTTGAGTAGTATGGATATTTTAATGATGTTATAATATTCAACCCATGAACACAGTATATGCTTCCATTTACTTGTATCTTCCTTAATTTCTTTTTTCAGTGTTCTGTAGGTCTATACAGGCCTTTTACCTCCTTGGATAAATTTATTCCTAGGTACTTTATTTTTCTTGTTGCTATAGTAAATGGGATTTTTTCCCTAGTTTCTCTTTCTGATATTTCATTGTTGGTGTACAAAAATGCCCTCCATTTCTGAATATTGCTTGGAATATTTTTACTATCCCTTCACTTCTAGCCTGTGTAGATCTTTTGTTCTGAGGTGGGTCTCTTGTAGACAGCATATAGGAGGGTTCTGTTTTCTTATCCACTCAGCTACCCTATGTCTTTTGATTGGAGCATTTAATCCATGTACAGTTAAGGTTATTTTTTATAGGTAGTAATTCACTGCCATTTTTTCCCTTTGTACCTGTGTTACTCTCTCTCTCTTCATCTTTTTTTTAAAGATTTCATTTATTTATTTTTAGAGAGGGAAGGGAGGGAGACAGAGAGAGAGGGAGAAACATCAATGTGCGGTTGCTGGGGGCCGTGGTCTGCAACCCAGGCATGTGCCCTGACTGGGAATTGAACCTGAGATGCCTGGTTCACAGCCTGTGCTCAATCCACTGAGCTACACCAGCCAGGGCTTCTTCATCTTCTTAAAGTAGTCACTTTAGCACCTCTTGCAATGTTGGTTTGATGGAGATGTACTCCTTTAGCCTTTATTTTATCTGGTCCAGGAAATTCCTTATTTCGCCTTCCATTTTAAATGAGGGCCCTGCTGGGTAGAGCACTCTTGGTTGCAGCCCTTTGCTTTTCATTACTTGCAATACTTCCTGCTATTCCTTTCTGGCTTGTAGTGTTTCTTCTGGGAAATCAGCTGCTAGCCTTATCAGAGCTCCTTTGTATGTCACTAGCTGTTTCTTCCTTGCTACCTTTAAGATTCTCTCTTTGTCTTTACATTTTGCCATTTTAATTATGCTGTGTCTCGAAGTGGGCCTCTTTGGGTTCATCTTGATTGGGACCCTGTGTGCTTCCCGGACTTGTATGACTTTTTCCCTCACCAAGTTAGGAAAGCATTCTGTCCGTACTTTTTCAAACAGGTTTTCTATCTCTTGTTCCTTTTCTTCACCTTCTGGTATCCTGGATGGCACAAAGCATCTTCTGTACTCCTGGGTTTCAAAAATTCCTATCAGCTGAGATTCCATTGATTGTTCAGGTCACTTGACAGAGATCAACCAAAAATCCATGCTAGGGGCACAAGCAAGTGGGCTCAGCTTCTACCTACTTGGCTGCCATCTTCCAAATTGAGTTTCTATTTTAAAGAGATCTTGTTTTCTATTTTACTCTCTGGGAGAGTCCTTTGATTTTATCTTCCAAAAGTTCGTGCTATTCTATTTTTAATATTTCAGGTTTTGTGTTCACCAAATATTTCTTGTTATAGTATCTACTTCTTTCTCATTGGATTTATATCTTCTCTAAAGACATTGACAATAGTTATTATAGACTTTTCTTTCCATTTATATTTGTATTTCAACTTAGGTTTTGCCTTTTAAATAAATATCTGGCAGTCATTGGCTGTCTGGTCATATTAAGAGCGGGGCACTAAAAAGCTGTTGGAGGCTCTTAGGGGGTGCTTGTCAGTGATGCTTTCCTCTTTAGGGTGATATTTGAAAGACCTCTGATTTGAGTGTCTTGTGCTCATTTCTCTTGGAAGATACATCTCCAGAGAAGACGATTCTGAACTCTTGCATAGAATACACATGTCTGCCTGCCAAAATTCTTGAACTCTGTGAGGGAAGAAGACTGGAAGTCTCAAGTCCCATATATCAAGTTTACCTTAATCCCCATGTTTTCTACTTGGTCTCTGTTTGAGCTGTGCCTAGTATTCTCTAGTTCAAAGATCATCTGCTTATCCTCTTTACAGAATAAACCTCAACTCTCCTGCCAGAATGGGAGAAGGATGTTTGCTCAGCTGCCTAAATTTGGAATGGAGATATGAGGGACTAAATTCTTCAGCAGAGTTTCAACCAATTCTTCCACTTGCCAAATTCTGCTCCTTCAGAGGATTCTGCAATGTGCATTAGATTACTGCTCCCCTTTCCCAAGTTCCACCTTAGGGTTCAGTTTTCTCTGTCTGTTAAGTCATTTAACTCCCATCTAGATGCCTATCAACTTCAAAAGTTTTGTCACTGTTGTTCTCCTATCTTTTTTATCCGTGTCTATTTATATCTTCTTTATACATTTCTTTACTCTTATTTAGTAGGATTTGGGGAGAAAGAAGATTTAAAGTGCTTATGTGTTCAATCTGCCACACTTAACTATTTGCATGCAAGACAATCACAATCAAATCCTTAGTGAGTTGTTGTTTTTTGGGAGGTGGGTGGGTAATCTCACCAAATAAGAGAATGTACCTGAAAGGAATACCCTTATGAAAAAGTCAGGAAAATTCTGGAAAAAAATAATGATGAGACATTTCTCTACAAGATATTAAAATAATTATAAATATATATTTACCAAAACAGAATCATTTTGGTAGTGTAGACAAATGGATTAATGGAACAAAATGCAGCACAATAAAATATATTAAAATATTTGGTATATGACAATGTAATATTTCAAATTGGTAAGAAAATGATTAACCAGCAAGTTAACCATTTGGTGAATGATATCATAACAAATGGCTAACAATTTTCATATACGTATATATAAATATAAACCTCTCATCAGAATAAATTCTGAGCATCTCTTTTCCTTCCCAGGGCTAGACAAGGGTCCCAGAGGCTGACAAAGATTTCAAGGATGTCTTTCGGTCTGTGGTTATAACTCTGCCACTTGTCTTTTCTCTGGGTATTATTGTCCATCTGAAGGCAAGTGGCTTTTCTAATACCACACACACACACCTCTCATAAGAGATCCTGACAGCCTTTAGTATAACTCCCAAGACCACTGATGTCGGTATTTGGTCCACAGACCCCCACACTGCCAGCCTGTCAGAGGTCCTGCCCTTCTTCTGGGCCTAACTGGGAGAGGAACACCATGTCCGCTGCTCTCAGACCTCCCAGCTCTTTTTCCTGTGGTTTAGGAATTTTACTCCTTGGAGGCTGGACTACTACTTCTGTTTTTGAGCTCTTTTAGCCCTGATCTTGTTCTCTCTGATCTTGGAAAACAAGGGCCTCTTAACTGCCCCCTGAAGCAAAAACTATATACAGCTCCAGGACAGGAAGCCCGGGGTTATAGTTCTCTCGTCCTGATGAACAAACCATGCCAAAACTTAGCATCTTAAGCAATGGCATCTCTCGTTTTGCTCAGAATCCTTCCATTCAGGGCTGTGCAAAGAATGAGGACTGTGATACACAGTTGTCTGCAGGGCAACACACTAACATTTCTGGCATCTAACGCTGACTTCCGGCAGGTGTTCTCAGCTCGCGTTAGGAATGAGCACGTAGTCTCCTCATGTGGCTGAGACTTCATCACAGCATAGCGGCTGGATCTCAAGGGTGAGTGTCCCAAAGAAAGAGAGCCAGGTACAGCCATAACACTATGTATGACCTGGCCTTGGTAGTCCTGCAGTGTCACTTCCACTGCTCTCTATTTGTTGGGCCAGTCCCAATGTTCTGTTATGGTTCAAAGTAGGAGAAATAGATTCTGCCTCTTGATAGGAGTGTGTTATGGTTCTGGAGGAACATTTGGGACTGGATATACTGCTGTGGCAATTTTTAGAAAATGTAATCTGCCACACATGACTTCCTACATTAAAAAGAAGAGGCAGAAAAAAATGTTTCTTTGTGTGTGTGTGTGTGTGTGTGTGTGTGTGAAGCCCACAGGCAAGAAAACAGTTAATTTTTCAGGTCGTCTTACCCATCTGGGTTCACGGTTGAGATAAAGTGCTAACAAATCCTTTCCTACATAAATTAATTCTGCTTTGCTTCAAGGTCATAGAATAGGTCCTTAACTGAAGTCAATTACCTTGAAAATAAATGATACTGCTAATAAGGGCAACCAGACCAAAAAACACGGCTCAGTATAAATACCTTTCTGCTAACACATGATCTACTAAAGATACACTGGTACATCTTGTTTGCCTAAATAAGGGCACCTTATAAACACTTACAGTGACAGAAGTAGAATATTTTGGGTTTTTTTTCAGATAAATTATATGTACATTATTGCTCTATCGAATTCATTTACAAAAGACCAGATCACATTTCTGTTTTAACTAAGAACAAGCCATGTCATTCCTAAAGTGCAGGATGACTGTCGTAGCAAACTAACGATGTGGGGACTATTATGCCCAACTTACAGATGAGGAAACTGAACCACAGAGAAGTTAAGTAACTTGTCCAAGGGACCACAACTGAACCCAGCAATCTGGCTCCAGAGTTTGCGCTCATATTTACCATGTTCTGTTGACTTTTGAGAAACTTAACCACATACACACATAAAAAATAAAGTATTTATGGTCATAGAACTACAGGATCAAAGACCAGTCATTTGGAAGGCATCAGCTTCCCTCTTTCTCAGGCCTTTGTAGCTGCATTATCACTGCAGGCTCAATGACAAGGAGTTTCTTAGACAACATGGCCATGGCGTACCAAGTCCTACCACCAGGAGGATACGGTGCTACCCAATTGTAATTCTCATCATAATTCTCATAATTTCCATTGTAGCAATGGTCCTTCTCCTCTGGCTTCTCCACTGGCACGATGTGAAACTCTGCTGCAATCCCTACCTATTCCCTACTCTTGCCAATTTTGTCCCTTGAATGGTGGCTGCCATTTTCCATAGACCTACAGCTATGGCCTAAGGTCCTCCTCTGAGGGACTCATTTATCTATGACCACAAGATCTGTCCTTCCCGTGACTATCCATCGGGCTCAGCAGCCAGATCACATTACCTTGGACATATCCACTCTCCAAAACCAAACCTACACCTCTCCTAGACTTGGTGTCCTCACACCTATACTAGTCCATGCCCCAGAGCATTCAAATCCAGACATGAAATAAACAGCTCCCCCAGCATGCTTTATGGGGTATTCCACATCCCCACATCTGGAAATAAATTGCTATCTCATATAACTATACTTAAAACTTGTTATCCCATCTCAAACAACCTGTTCTTTCTCTGAAAATGAGGACAAGCCAAAATTGAGACTTTAAAAATTTTAACTTATGTATGAATAATTGATGATGCCTCTGAATTAGACATTTTCAACTGTTGCCCTAAAAAGATGGGATCTGTCAGGTTTTACAATCTGGCTGCAGGAGGTTTACTCCATAAATTGACTTTATATAAAATATTTATAAACATTAGAAATGTGTTATAGAACGTAAGTTCATTATGACCCTTGTTTTAGCTCATCAAAAGGTACATTAGGAAACTAGGACTTGTTTTCTGCCCATGCAATATGAATGGGTATAAGGCTACATTTTCATTCCTAAGCATTTGGGTCATATGGAATCAATAGGATAATGCCTGTTTCCTTGGTTTTCTTCATTGTACTTATTTACCATAGGAGGCAGCAGAAAGAGAAGATGTCAACTACCCATTAATATTAAGCGAAAGCTGAAGAGAAAGATGACCCCTCAAGATGGCATGGTATGGCGGAAATATTATTGGCAATTGAGTAAAAGCAATCTAGGCTCCAATTCAATTCTGAAATTTCCAGGTTGCAAAGCTAAGTAAAGGTTCATGGCCTTATCGCCCTGCTAGAAAGAATTCCCAACAGATAAGCTGACAAAGAAATAGGATTCACCTAAGAAAATTAAGCGGTTTCTTAAAAATGTGCTTTGAACCTCAGAGAGCAATGGAAGCAGGTACACACCAAAGCTACTAGATGCATTTTCCAAATGTCTGAATTGTATCATTTTATTAAGTTGTTTCAGGGATCTGGTAAGTTGACTAGCACGGTTTTAATATTTGAGGTAGTGCTAGGTGAGCAAAAGGGGCAATGATTGTACTGTAGACATGAAATGAAAGGGTTATAGAAGATTAGTTCAACTTCCCCCTCAGTTCCTGGTGTATCCCAGGAAGAGGTCCATCCAGAGGTCAAGTGGGGTCACGTGGAAGCAGCAGGAATGCTAAACTGATGACACTGAAAGAAAGGGTCACCAGGGGAGACTGCAGGTGAGGACTTCTCCCGCAGACAGAAATTTACGACAAAAACAAGGAACCCGATGACAAGTTGACTTGCAAGAATCCAGTTCTTGCAGTGACGTAGAGTTTGGAGCTCTCTCTTAACCTCCTGTTCTCCACTTCCTGTAAGTCTACTTAAATGACGGGCCTTCTATCAAAGGTCACCCGAGAAATCCCGGCCACCGAATTCAGCTTCGTTTCTTCCCTTCTTTCAGTCCGGCCAGCTCTGCCCTGCTGAACATTCCTTTTCTCCAAAATTGTTCCCTTGGTCTCAGGACAGGTTTTTTCTGGTATTCCTACTTCCTCCTTATTTATTTGTCTTATTCACTTCCCCCTCCCTATGCTGCTAAATGGAGGCCCACCTCACAGCTTAGCTCGGGGCACTCTCTTAGCATTTATTCTCTTTTGCTCAGTCCATTCACTCCTTTGGCTCCTACTTTCCTATTCAAATTGTGGTCAGCTTAAGCATGGTTCAGGTTTTCTAAACTTCTGTACACATCTCTGATAGATGACCCTGAAACTGCATCACGCTTCCCTTCTTACATTCCCACACCCCCAAACTCCTCAACAGCACAGCTCTTCTTCGCTGCCTTCCTCTCGGGCTGCCCGGGACCACAAACTTGAGGCCACCTAGGACATCCCCTTCTCATTCACCATCGTACCTGACAGGTGCTAATTACTACAGATTTTGCACCTCCACCTCATTCAGGTCTACGCCACTCTCCTCCTTCCACACTGACTTCGTGTTTCACCCCTGCATTACCTCCTGCCTGGAGTCAATACATCTCAAGAGAAGTATAGGTCAAGTATTCGGGACTTCAGAGGAGATTATTAATTTGCACATGGGTTATTCACATATCTGCTCCAAATAGCACAGGCAAAAAAAAAAAAACAATGAATGGTCCCCAATCCATGAAAAATAGCTCAAAAGGCTACTGAAAGACTAAAATTAATGTTGTGTCATAAATATAAGCTATCATTATAGAAAGAATATAAGACAGAGGGTTCTTTTTAAAATAGACAAAGGTAAAAACTCATAGTTTCTTTCCTCTCCTAACCAGTCAATGTAGGGTACTGATATGACAGAGGCATAAAAATGTGTATCAGTTTCTCCAACTGCTTTTTATAGACCATCTGAATCAGAAATATCTGAAATATCTGTTAAAATGCTGTTTCCCAGGCCCAATATGTGCCTTCCTTTTGTAATGCAGGCAGAACACGCTCTTTAAAAAAGTTATCCCTATGATTCTTATGCATGTTAAAGTTAGAGCTACTAAAGCATAAGCAAAGAAAAATGGCTAAAAACTATGTCAAACTATTATAAATGACATGTATTTTCTTTTTTATACTTGTATCTATTTTTCAGATTTTATAAAGAAAAGTAATGTGTGATTTTAAAACAAAATTTATAGACTATCTCTGAATTTCACCTACATATATCAGGCAATAACTCACAGATAAATTCTTTCAAAAAATTAAGAAGATTCTATAAAAGGAAAAGAGACTTGAGGCAGAATTTTTCCGTATAGTCTCAAAACTACAATTAAACTAAAGAGTGACTTAAATAATCTAATGGGATTTTTTTATTCAAAACGTTTTCAAAATTCCAGACGTATAGGAGAAAGATAATAAAATTATAATGCCATTGTTTTTTTTTTAAAAAAACTCAAGTTCTCTTGCTAATAGTTAAGGATACTGATTTATTTAAAACATAACATGTTTCTGCTTCATGACAACATCTGTATTATTTTACATTTTTATTGGCAACTTTCACTGTACCCTGGTGATTTCTCAAAATCCTCATACTTCCCTGCTGGTCAAAGTTTCCAAAAAATAATAAACAAATGATTATTAACTATGATCTTTTTATTCCATGACCATGTATTTCATAAGAAACACTTGAAAAAGCTGAGCTATTAACTCTGGGGGAAATGAGCTTCATATACCAGATCTCGACTGCAGAGATTCTGTGAGGTAGGCGGATCAACCCGAGTAGATAATATAGGCGCATTATCCCCAAGGGACAGCGTCAGCATCTGGACTTCCACGAGCATTAAGCACACTCCTAATTTCTCCACTGCACGGAAGACATGTCCGTTACTCACAGAGAACCCGCTACGTGGCAAGTGCTGCCTATTGCTCAAGTTTCTAGCCGAGGTGTTCTCAATGGAGAATGATTCAAAGCCTGGAACGGACACTGGGCGATATCCACCGATTTTTTTTTTTGGTTGTCATATCTGGGGAGAACTACTGGCATCTGGTGGGCTATCTGGTGTCTATTTCTTAGAGACAGATGCCACCAGTGCAGTAGAGGCTACAGGGTGCTGCCCGGACTCCGAGGCGGCAGGAGTGTTGGATGGTGATGACTCACAGCTCAGTACCTCTCTAGGCATTACCCAGTACCGAGGACAGCCACCCCGCCCCAGCTCACACCCTCTCTCCCTCCGAGTGCACTGCAGCTTGCAGCCAAAGACTGGCAAACGCAGAGGGCTCTAAAGGCCTGTCCCCCTTGTCTCAGGGCAAGACAACGCTGAAGATCCACCTAAGCTCAAAACTTCTTGACCCACGACCATTTCAATCCCTCCCTCTCTCCAGCCTGCTTCTTTCTCTCCCCCAAAGGTGTTGAGGGCACTCCCCAGTGCATTATTTGCATGTAAACTCCATCTTAGAATCTGTTTCCTGGAGGACCCAGCTAAGACTGCAGGAGAGGAAAATAACAAGGGTGGTGGTAAAGAGAGAGAGTGGGACCCGGCGGCCTTTAAAGCTGGCCTTCTTGGGCAGTCGGGAGTTACGCCACTGCAAATATGTAGAGAAGCAATTTCCACCCTTTTTCATCTCATGGCACACACAGAGTAATTACTAAAATTCTACGGCACACTAAAAAATATTTTTTGCCAATCTGACAAAGAATAGGTCTAGTTTTGATTCATTCAGACTGTACAGCTATTGTTGCGTTGACTGTTGTCATTTTTTTTCATTCGACAGTCTAAGGGAAAAGAGGTCAGTGCCCCTGACTAAACAGTCAGGTACTGCACGTTTTAACAATTCTCGTGGTGTCCCTGTGTGCCTGGCATGGTTGAAAAGTGCCGAGGTAAGGAGTAACTGGTCCACCACGTTGCTCACCCCGCACTATTTCATCCCCCCTGCCCAGCTGGCACTCCATATCCCTGGGAAATGTTCCTACCCACCCTGGAGCAAGACCTGCTTTCAAAGTCTTTCTTCACCCACATGAGAGCTTAAATAGCAGGACATCCTTTTAAATCTCAGCTAACAGGAATCAGTGTTGCCATTCAACCTTGATTCCAGCCGAATCAAGGAGTCAGCCTGCCCTATATAGGAGGATATTTGGGTCACACTAGTGCCTTTCGTGGTACCACCGAAACCATCAACCTGGATAACGGCAGAGACAGTGCTATGAACTCAACAAACCTCATTTTCTTGTCCACCCGGGCGCAATGTTAGGGGTTTGTCAGCCTCCTCTGTAATGCCACCAGGTGATATTTCTAAACTCTGGCCCACACAACCAGGGTGGGAGTGGTGTCTGTCACTACGAGGCCAGGGCTCTGGAACCCCCTGCACAGCTCCCCACGCATCCTTCTCCCTTTTTCTACCATTTGGTTTTAGATGATCCAGGCAAATTCCGAGGCCTCGGAAGACAGTAGAGCCATGAAATGTATGGAACCGGGGCCCCTGAATGACTGAATAGACGGAGCCTCCCCCACACCACATCAACCATGCTTGGGTTACGTCACGGAGGTATGTGGGTCGCTTGTCCCTGCAGACGGTGCTGCTTGCCTCAACACATTGACCAGCTACATCTGAGTGCAGCAAGAAGAGCCCGATTTCTGAGAAGGTTCCTTGCTGTCTGAGGAACCTGGTCTCAGACGAGCCTGGAATAACATCCTAGAAAATGCAGGAAAAAGAAAGGACTTCTGTGCCATTCTAGGCATAGCTAGTGGATATAATCTAATCAAAGGCATAACCACTTACAAACCAACAAACATCCCTGTATTTAGCTATGGAAGATATAGCTGAATTATGTAATTGCATTCACCCATACACATTTTACACATCGTTGATTGGGTTAATGCATTTCAACTTTGTTTCCAAAACAAAATATCTCACCAGCATTCTCTGGGTAAACAGACTCAGAAAAATGATGCGCGAGGTCTGAGAAGAGAGAAGGAAAACTGAGGAAAATGGACTGAAATGTTCACTTGAAAGTGAGAACTGGGAAAAGATAGAAGGCCGAGTGGGTAAATATAGAAATTATACAAACCAGCAATTTAAGAAATGTGCATTTTAAAAGTGAAGATAACCAAACCAGGGTGAATAGTAACTCAATGTTACCCTGCTTTCTAGACTCTTACAGTCCATATTTGGAGGAGAAAATAACCAAGTGAAACAAGATGACTTGCTTTTTCTCTTTTAAGTGATTATTCTTTTCTATGTTGAGGGATTTGGCTGTGCTTCAGTTCTCCAGAGGGACTCTGTTTAAAAAAACACTTAGATTGTTATCTTTGAAACCATCTTCACAAAGGGCACATATTTGAAGTAGTAAGAAACTCTGGTTTCAGACCTAGAAATGCATCTGATTTCATTTTATTTTAAATTTCATCCTCGAGGAGCGCATTACGTATTTGAAGTCACTCTGGAAGGACGCTTCCAAAAATCTTTCAGTTCACAGGATTATTCACTAGACTGCAACATTTTCATCCACTTACTAATGTCTGAATGCCTCTAACACTTACTGCTAATTTAATCCACTGTGTGTGCACATGCATGCATGTTTGTGGGTGCGCATGCTTCAGGTCATTTTGTTGCATTGGATGCGGTCTTATACTTCTTTAAATGTGGAATCCCACACTGCTTCAGGGAAAAATATGTTAGATAAGCTAAGATATAATAAATGGTTCCTCCATACACCTACCTTCCTTCCCCTCCCTTCTCCACCCTGGACTACTACCATTTCATCTATAATTATTTCTGTCCATACATGTATGTTTAAGATTGTATTTCTTGCAGGAGCTTTTATGCAAAATTTATCAGTGGCTGTCCATTAAATGAATATTTGTTTTGACTTCTGCAGGGAGAATTACATTTCTTTCTACTATTTTCATAACAGAGAATGAATGTGTTCGACACTACTCATTTTTAACATTTCCAATAAAGACAATATTTCATTTGACCTTAAACTTATACAATTTTATCTGTCTATTACATATCAATAAAGCTGGGGGGAAAGATTGCATTTGAACTGACAATGACCTTTCCTTCACAACAGAGCTGTGAATGGACTTCTGCTCCACAAACTCCCACATGACCCATTCTTCTTATCACTAGGAATAGTCATTCATCAATCAGCATACATACGTACATACAAATACACACAGAAAGACACATGTGATTTTTCTTCCCGTATCACATTCTTCGAGCCTAAAACCAAACCAGATTTTTCACTCATGAGGAAAAACTTGTAAATAAGGTGTTAAAGTAGGAAATAGGAAAAATACATGAAAAGTCATCTAACATGTTAACAGTTAAGGGAGCCAAGGCCATATCCCATTCCACACATGTGTAGATTTTCATACCATATTTTATATCATAGTTATATGTAATTTTATGTTAATATATCATAAATCATGCCTAAAATAAAAATATGTTAAAATCTTATTCTTAGAATTTTAGTCAAAGTCAAAAGAAGAAATTTGAGTTGGTACCTTTAGTTCAAGGAGAAATATGTAAGATTTTACTATTCCCATTACTTAAAATAAAGCCTATAGGAACAGGCCATCTTGGGGAATTTTCCCTTAGACCTATAAATGTTCTGTCATGAGAACAAGATACTGGTATGTTAGAGAATATTGGTATATACCTGGGCTCTAATATTTAAAAGGTGTGATAAATTCCTTTATCATTTGAGAGTCCACCTGGGCTGGAATCCAAACATTCTGGGTAAACATGATGAGTACAGTCCCTACCCTCACAGAGATTATAATCTCCTGAAAAAGACACCTACGTGAGGGGTCACAGTCAAGTGTGACACTTGTTACAACAGAGAGGTTGCAGTGGGGAGGTGCAGAATAAGGAAGTTGAATTTAGGAACGGCCTGGGGAAATACTGTTTAAGCTGAGACTTGCAGCATCCTTCTTGATGCAGTTTTGTTTTATTGCAAGTATGGCCCGATGCAGCATGGAGGAGAGGTTGGGGAAGAGAATATGGAGGCGGGGGAACAAGCACAAGACCAATGGCATGAATATGATGGGCAGGAAAAGATGTCATCCTGAGCCAGGGCGATGGAAAAGAAAATGGACAGAAGTGGGCAGATTTAAGGGCTATTTCAGAGCTAGTATCCATAGAGTTCGGTGATGAATTAGTATGAGCAGTAAGAAAACGGGGAGAATTGGGTGTATGTGTGAGAATGGAAGGTTACTGTTTTTGTTTTGCGAAGCTGGATAAGCAGTAGAGCTATTTGGCTTTTGAGATTTCTATTTCAGTTGATTCTCCAGAGACAGACAAACATCTCAAATGAGACCTGGCCTTGAGATTCATGAAAAATTGAAGACTGCGTACATGTGGTGTAATGATTGCTCTAATTCAATGGGGCTGCTTTGTGGTTCAAGCTGAGAAGCAAGCATACATGCGTATGTTCGGAATGTTAATTGAGTTACCTCCGACTTTAGTTTATGTTCCTTAAGTACGAACTCTTAAGTCAGGCGAAAGGGATCACAGTTATGTAGTGCCATACTTAACTACCCTTTTTATAAGCAAGGGTTTTCATACCAAAAATAAACAGAGGCATACAGACATAAACCCATAAATTATGTGGCCAGTACTTTAAAGGGCTATGTATTTGCACACGGACCAGGAGAGCTTTCGTAAAAAGGACTAGGTCCTGGGAATTCTTTCGAAAAGTGATTTATTTCTGTCAACATTCTTCTTCCACTTAAACATACGCATTCACACATATTTAAATTTCTCCAGACATTTGACTTTAAAGCCTTAGTCTGATATTCTGAGTAAACACCTTTAGCAAAGAAGCAATAACGTAAGTTAGGGCAGCTTTTCTCTTTGCATCTATGTTTCTTGTATACATTTTCCTTTCTACATCTAAAGATTACTTGGTAACATTATTCAGAAATATTTTGTATACAGTACATATATGTAATACATATCATACACACATATATTACAAACTATTGGAATGTTTCTATTGCTCTGTATTTTTTTCTTACAGAAGGGTTCTTCTCAGTTTTCTGACAATGTAGATTTCAAACTTCATAAATGTATTTATAAAATCACTTTCGACAAACATTTATGAAACATCTATTCTGTATAGGTGGGTGTGCCAGTGAATGTCAATGCATATTGTTACCATAGTAAGTCAATTGTCAAAAAACCCCCAGACAACTTAATGAATAAATAATAACGTTAAACTTCATAGCCACAAAAAAGAAACAGACTTATGCAACCATTCTCTATCTTTCTGGTTTATTAAGGGAACAACTGAGAACAAAAGCAAGCTTTTAGAAAGCTTGGTCTCTGGTATACCATAAAGGGAACTAGCTATTCTCCAACCCTAATGATCTATTCTCCAAAGAACCCTGATGATCATCTCCAATAACAGGGTATTGTACATGACCAATGGTACATGTCAAGTTATTTCGCATCCCAGGCTATTACTAATTGCCCAGAAAGCCTTCATATTATTTATATTTTCTGTAAAATAATCCTTATTTCCCAGTAGGAGGTAAGTTTGCATTCGCTGATGAAACTGCACTTTGGGATATGTATCCTGTTAGTGTATAACATATTGGTATATTATCCCTAATACAAAATTCTCGTCTGTTAGTTTAATGCAAAGCTTTACTTTCTCCTCACTTATAACTTACAGAAAGACATGTTGAACAAGTTAGTTATGTCAATACATGTCTGTTAAGCCCATGAGCTGAATTCCAAAAGGACTGGAAGGATTTTTTTTCAGTGCTCTGCTTACATTGCTGCTGCATTAACATCACTGACCCAATTAAAAACATACACGGACAGTTCTGTATTTGTAATGTTCTGTATGATTTAAATGACAAGGGACCTTAAAAGGGAGCCAAAGTATGTGTTTTGATGTCTCAGAAGTGGTTCTCTCTGGCAGAGTGAGTGTGATTCTCCAGCTAATCAGAGCGATCGCCCTTTAAATCTGGACTGGGGGATCCTCAACATCAGAAAGACAAAGAGCACAAAAGTTGTCCGGAACAGAGCGAACGTGTGTGCTGTTCTTCAAAGCTTAGAGTACCAAGGAATCTTGCTGGTGTGAACTTTGCCTGGTACGGCCAAAGAGAAATCACCCCAAGGTCTTACTGCCTTGACCTTGAGTCTTTGAGCGAGGCAATCTACCACACACCAAACAGCTGTAGCCAATAAGACCGCACTTTGGCTCCCCTTTGCTATGCAGTGAAACATCATGGACAGACCTTCTCATCGGGTTCCAGGGTTTGCTCCTCAGTGCCTCCTCCATCCCTGCCTGCCTTCAGCCAGCTCCAGACCTTTTGGCTCCGCCTCCTGTCTCCCGCTACTAATCCCACACCTGCTCTTCAGACAGACTTGGACACCGGTTATCTGGCACCTCATCTTAGGTAGGTTTGAACTCACCGTCTGGCACCCATGCCTCTGGCTAGGCCTCCATCCCAGAGAACGCTGGTCTCCAGGAGTTCTCTGCTTGGCCGGTACGTTCACTACACTCAATCCTGCCCAGCAAGAGCAAAGCAAACAGTGTGGACTATAGGACTGTATCAGTTGATCAAGATAGGCTCAGTGGCACTTACGTAACAAACAGCTCTAAATTCTCTCTGCTCTAAAGCAAAGGTTTCTTTTTGGCTTATCCTACATGCCCACCAAGCAGCGGCTGGGACAGGGCCAAAGAAGGATTGCCCCCTACGAAGCACAGGGAGCGAGTGCAAGGCAGTCATCCCCAAACGTCGAAATGCGACAAGTACAGTCAAGGCGCTCTGGGCTCTGAGATACCGAAGGCATGGGGCTTAGCAGGCAAGTGGAAAGAAATCTGTCTGTGACAGTCCCACAAGTAAACAATAAAGAAAAACCAATACAATTGGGCAAAAGAGTTGCTTGAACAGACCCTTCACAAAAGATTACATAAAAGGCAAACAATTGCATGACATAGTGAAATAATGATGTATTAGTTCCCAAGGAAATGCAAATTAACCCAAAACTTAAGGGACTTAGATCAAATATTGGTGAGGCTATGGGGCAACTAGAATTCTCAAACTCTTCCAGATAATGTATAAAATAGCATAATTACTTCGGAGAACTGTTTGGAAGCTTCTAATAAACATATATCTGTCCTGGAAACCAGCTATTCCACTCTAGATAATTATCTAAGAGGAATGAAAATGTATATCCAGGCCCTGGCTGCCGTAGCTCAGTGGATTGAGTGCGGGCTGCGAACCAAAGTATCGCAGGTTCGATTCCCAGTCAAGGCACATGCCTGGGTTGCAGGCCACAGCCCCCAGCAACCACACATGGATGTTTCTCTCTCTCTCTCTCTTTCTCCCTCCCTTCCCTCTCTAAAAATAAATAATAAATAAATAAATTTTTTAAAAGAAAATGTATATCCACCAAAACATGTTTATAAATGATCAAAGCAGTCTTACTGATAAGCTCAAAACTGGACACTACCTACATGTTCATCAACATGCAAAGATAAAACTTTGTATGTTCACATGAGAGAATTCTATTCACAAAAAGAATAGGAATTACTGATACAATACAAAATATGGCTGATTCTGCCCTGGCTGGTGTGGCTCAGTGTACTGAGTGCCAGACTACAAACCACAGGGTCGCTGGTTTGATTCCCAGTCAGGGCACATGCCTGGGTTATAGGCCAGGTCCACACATAGGGGACACGTAAGAGGCAACCACACATTGATGTTTTACTCCCTCTTTCTCCCTCCCTTCCCCCTCTCTAAAAATAAATAAAATCTTTAAAAAAACATGGATGATTCTCAAAAACATGATGCTGAGTGAAAGAAGCCAAGCACAAGAGTACATATGTATGAACCTGCCTACATGAAGTTCAAGAACAGGCAAAATAATATATGGTGATGGAAATCAAAACAATAGTTGAATTAACCAGAAAAGGGCACAAAGGAGCATTCTGGGATGATGGAAATATTCTACATTTTGTTTTGCATGGTTAATACATACAGTTGTCAAAACTTAATTGAGATGGGGATTCGTGTTTATTGTAGCTTAATTATATCTCACTTTTAAGATGTATGAGGTGAAATGTCATTATTTCAGAATACTGAGAATGAGTCAGCTCCAAATTGAGTCCATGGCACAAGAGTTAAAAGCCAAGTTTTCCAGGCCACCCAAGGTCAACATAAAACAATCACAGCACTCCTCTTACTCATTTAGGAGTCGGGTGCAGACACGACAGGACTTGCTGTAAACAAGGCACAACCCTGCACCTAATGAGCGAGCCCATCCTTTCATCTCTGTGTAGCCAGTGTTATCTCATGTTGATCCACCCAAGCTTGCTGATGTGTCAGGACCATAATCTCTGTGTCAGCCCATAATTGCTCAGGGTCAGCCCTTAAAGCACTAGGGATTCCCGCGCTCGCCACACAGAGCTTATCGATTGTACGGCTTGCCAGGGCTCTACCATGAACTGCTGGATTGTGTTGTTATTGCCATTTCTGTTCTTAACTTTCCTACGCAAGTCCGTGCAAACACTTTGCTGGGAGGCCCCTTTGAACTGCTTACAAACAGTGAGATGGAAAGCGGTATTATGCAGAGGGTAACTGCAGGTGGGAAAACGCACATCTTCTAGTCTGCACACGCCCTAAATAGTAGTTCTCACACTTGAATGTGCCTAAGAATCCCAAAGAATATCGTTAAAATTAAGATTCTAATTCAGAAGGTCTGCAGTGGGACCCGAGAATCTGCATTTCTAACAAGCTCCTAGGTTAACGGTGTTGCTAGTCCATGGACCACACTTTGAATTGTAAGGACCAAACATTCTTTTCTCTATGGTTATGTTCTCTGTTTCTAGAAGGTGCCTCTTTCATTCAACTGCTTCAGGTTCAAAACATGCAAGTGAGGATCCCAGCAGTGGACAAAGAATAGCTTTTGGGCCCTGGCTGGTGTAGCTCAGTGGACTGAGTGTGGGCTGTGAACCAAAGTGTCGCAGGTTCGATTCTCAGTCAGGGCACATGCCTGGGTTGGAGGCCATGACCCCCAGCAACCACACATTGATGTCTCTCTCTCTCTCTGTCTCTATTTCTCCCTCCCTTCCCTCTCTAAAAATAAATAAATAAAATCTTTAAAAAAAAGAATAGCTTTTGGAATGTTTATTAAAAATAAACATTCTAGAAAGCCATTCTAATTTTCATGTATTAACTGAAAATCAGTGCATCTCCTCTGATGTGGCCCCATCATCAGTCTGCAAAATTCCCATTGACCAGCAGCTCCTCCAGAGCAGGCGACAGACCCTCCAGAGTCCTATGGGCCCAGAGCCATGGGCCACATGCCGGAGCCTCACCACCACTTCAGCTCACGTTGGTTGGCAGGAATGCTCTGCCTGACAGCCAGGGAGAGAGGAGGGAGGGAGGTCTGCGAGTCTGTCTCTGGAATAGGCCAGGGCCTGCTCCCATAATCAGGTGGAAAACACAGCTTCTTCCCCCAATGACTCCACTGCGTACAGTTCTGCTCCTCAGGCAGATACAAAGGAAAACAGATGTTGACTTCCGAACAACAGCATTTTAAGAGGTAATAAGCTTATGATGACAATATGATATTTGATGTCCCACGGGACATATTCTGAAAGTCCTAAATCCTTTATGTATGTGTGTGTGTGTGTGTTAAAATTTTAATTTTAGGAGAATACACTGAAATCACTGAATCTAAATAATTCAGAATATTCATAAATTCTCCAGTCATTCTATTTAAGCATTTGATTTATCACTGAGAACGAAACTTGATGTGTAAAACAGTAAATACCAATGCTTAATGCAGTATGCTATACAAGAATTACTGCAGTTGGTCCGGTTTATTGTTAATTGGATTGGTGGCATTAATCCTTGGGCACACAAATACTTTGTAAAAGAAACACAAACAGCTAAAATCTACATGCACATACAACATGGCAGCAAAAGAAGTCTTCAATCTGCCCATAGCTTTGGGTCATTTAAGGAGATAAGCCAGTTATACTGTGATGAAGGTTAATAGTTCTAGATTCTGCAAAAGAAACTTAAAATATGAAAATAAACCGTAAATGGAGGCAGCCAGTTAAGCACTACCCCTAAGGTTTAGGGATTCACCTGTATACAGAAATCTGGAAGTTTATTAGTGAACGGGAACACTGAGGAGTTTAAACTGGGATTCTCATTGAATATAGCTGCATAAGCATGTACCAACTGTCAACTATTTATTTTACTTTCCCTGTGGAAGTATTCCTTTGCCCTTCTAGAATACTTTATGACAGCGTTTTAAGGTTGTAAGAGTCCCTTCAAAAAAAAAAAAGCAGGCCCTGGCTGGCGTAGTAGCTCAGTGAATTGAGTGCGGGCTGCAAACCAAAGCATCACAGGTTCGATTCCCAGCCAGGGTACATGCCTGGGTTGCAGGCCATGACCCCCAGCAACCGCACATTGATGTCTCTCTCTCTCTCTCTCTCTCTCTCTCTCTCTCTCTCTCTCTCTCTCTCTCTCTCTCTCTCCCTCCCTTACCTCTCTGAAAATAAATAAATAAAATCTTTTTAAAAAATCACAGTACAATACATGCAGTATAATGCTATTTTTTTCTAAAAATCATCTTGATCTAAGCATGTAAATGTATAAATACACAGAAAATAATCTAGGAAGATATCATACTAACAGGGAATAGATGATTATTTCTAAAGAGGAAAGTCATTGATTGAGTAAGTCATGGAAAATTTTGGCTTTGTGTGATATTTGGATTTTTACATGAACATGTTTATCACATGCACAGCTAAAATATATCAGGCTACATGAAAAGTACTGATGAAATGTTCATTGTCACAATCTGGTCTAAAATACACTGTACTTAACAGAACATTTTCACATACCTCCTCACTGTTGGTCAGTTTTCTAGGGCTTAAAATTTTGTAGGCTGATGGTTGACGAAGTTTACATTTGTTAGAAGAAAAGGCAGGAAGGCAGGTGGATGAGAGACAGAATAAATCAGGATGGTGTTAAATCAGTCAAACTTGGATTCTAATCCCTATTCTGAGTCTTGATAAGCATGCATGTTCTCAGAAAGTCCACTTGCAATAACAAGTAATAGGATGTCTGACAACAAGTGGCTTAAACAATAGGGATTTGTTAACTCACATAACCAGAGATTTGGAAGCAGAACAGTGCCAGGCAGGCCAATCCCAATAGCTCTCCTTTGGCTTTTTCCTCATAGTTGCAATATGGCTGCCATAGCTCCAACAAAGCCTCACATCCTTATAAGACAGCAGTCCCATATAAGAAGAAATGAGGTCTTTTATTTATGCAGGTCTCCACTTTATCCAGGTAGATAGGTTTTTACAGCAGTCTCCACAATATCCCCTTATATTTAATTGGCTAGATTTACTTGGGTCACCCCCAAATAAATAACTGGAAAAGAGGTAGAATAATCATGTGTGACTTAAGCTCAATCATATTTCATATCCTGAGGCTGAGACCTCCTCCTTACCTGAGCACAGAACTACTTGATACCCACAGTAATTCTGGGGTCCTCTAGTAACAAAAGAATAAAAAATAAATCACCATTGAACAGCTAATAGCCTGCTACAATAAGTAAAGATTCGATCCTTTATCTGCAAATGGGGCCATGTAACCTATCCTCGTAATTGTGTGGAACACTAAGTGAGATAGCTTATGTTAGGCACTTGACTCATACTAGCTATTTGATAAATAACAGTTTTCTTCCTCGATCTCCTCCATCGATATTTCTACAAGGAGCCTTTAAAAAGATAGAAACCAAAAAAACTAGAAGGCAAAGTATCTAGAGATCATTTGCTATTCCTTGCATCTAGGTTTTCCTATATAAATGGCATATTTACATTCTGCAACCGTGTCACTATCTGTCTGAAGACTGTTACCTAAAATGCCAAATTAGTTTCTGAAAAGAGCTCTGCACAAAGCTACACGATCCAGTGATAGAAGTCATCAGAGGAGCTACAATCTCAGGGAAAGATTTTTTCAATAATAATTTTAAGTTTATCCCTTAAAGAAAAAAGGGATCCCAATAGGTGTTACCTGGACACTATGGCCTCGCATGGGGCCAGGCAGAGGGAGCACCAGTCCCAAGCTACCATCCCCCTCTTCACAACTAAGGATGACAACATTGACTTTCTCAAGGGAAAACATCTCTCTGGAAATTCCAAAATAATAACACCGGAGGTCCTTTGCACAAGATGGCAATCAATCTAATATCACTCTACCACAAACTATCAATATTTCATGACACATTTGGCATTTTTGACTTCAGCCACCGCAGGAAGAGGAAGAATAGAGGGACTCAGAGGTGGGCTTTTCTGTGTCCGAGTAGACATATTTCCTGAGTGCAGTGCTTCTCAAATTTGACTGTGTCCAAATCACAGGGAGGGCTTGCTCAGTAAAATTGGTGCGTCCCGTCCCTAGGGTGGACTCCAAGGCTCTACAGTTCCAACAAGCTCCCAGGTGATGCTGATGATGCTGTTCAGGACTATTTCAATGCCTAGCGACAGAAAGCTAATCTAAACTAGATAAAGCAAAACCCAGAATATATTGATCCGTGTAACCAAGAGATAAATAATCAGTGCTGACTTCTGCATGGTAGGGTCCAGGAAGTCAAATGATATCATGAGCGGCTCGCCAGGAGAGATACTGCCCCCAGTGACACAGAAGCCATGAGCATGAGTGATGGTGTCAGCCACTCCCTGAATCCCCACCTGTGAACTCAGGCTCAAACCCAGTCACAGGACGTTGGAGAGGAGAGCTGTGAAACCTGTAACATTTCTGATTAGTTTCAAATGATTTCCAGGCTGGAAGACTTCATCTGGGGAGAGGGGTCTTCAAATAAGCTTGAAAGGAAAAGAGGAGGGTGACCTGCCAGATCAAGCCAGCTTTCCACTGTGTCACCAACTTCCCAACAAAGGGAGAAAAAAATAACAAACACTCCAATTCTAAATGCTTTTAAGGGCTTGCAAGTATTTCAAGTCAATTACCTTTCCTTTCTTTTGTGCCTGATAAAACCATCTCAACAGAGGCCCCGAGAATTTAGGGCTCTTTTGCAGCTTTGCCAAAGGACAATTCTCCTTAATTGGACTCCATCACAAAATCAATCCAAGGGCCTGGCCCAAACTGGCTGGATGAGCCTGCTGTCAACCGCTTTGCCAACAGTGGACCAAAGAACTGGATTAGAAAAATTTTTTTTCTGTCATTTGATGCAACAGATTTTTCAAAACAATATTTTAATTTGCATACCAAGCCAAATTCCCTCTCGGAGGAGGGAGAGGGCACATTCCATTGTGTAAGACAATACTCATTCCCGCACGGTGATGTCAGTACTCAGCGAGTCATGCTCTTTCTGAGATTCTTTTTCTTGCCATTAAGGATCCTATTATACAATTTTAACCACTTCAGGATCAAGAAAGATGTTGCAAATCTTTGTTAGTGTTTTTCTGCAAAACCAAAAGAGACAAGGCTGTCACCAGCTGCCTCACGCACAATTATGTAATGACTTTTCCCTCATGGTATGAATAGGATTTCTGAAATCTATCTTCACCTCCCAGGACTGTCTTCTCATAGGAATACTGATTTGGATAGTTTATCTTTGCCAGCTTTTAACATTCAGGGAGCAGTCTGATTGTTTGCTAAAATGATAGGAGGCATTTCAGGGCTGTGAGACTAAATCTTAGTAGGAATTTTGAGGTTAATGGGAAACATACTGGGCATTTTGCTGGTTGGGGGAATACTAGGGCACAGGGAAGATTAAGGATAAAATGCACTCTTACACATAAATGATATAAAATGACGTGAAATAGTAGAGCACAGCAGGGAGATTTTGGCAAGAGCCTGTTCTAACGAATATTTGAAAAAACACCAAGTAAAAAAAAAAATCACAATATGTTAGCTATCCTTTATCTATCCATCTCTCTATCATCTATCTTCTTTCTATCTGTATACATATCCAAAAATGTTAAGATTAAAGAATAAAATTGAACTCTAACCTTTTTAACTGTAAAAAGCTTTAAAAATATAGAACAGTGAAGAAAAGAACACAATACAGTACCAGCCAGCCTAAGTTAACAGTCGTTCACATTTAGTTAATTTCACTAAGTTCATTTTAAAATGAAAAAAAAGGAACAGTACACAAAACATTGAAATCCCCTTCATTTTTTTCCTTGTCCCATTTGCCTATTTAATTTCATGAGAACCCTTACAATATATGGTTTTATACTTCCATTGTACATACATATATTCCAAAACAATGCTCAGTGTGGTCTTGTATGTTTTCCAATATATGCATATACATGAATGCTCTCAATACAACACTTATGAGGGTGAACCACCCAAAACAGAATTTACTAATCAAAAGTTGTATTTATTCTTACATGTTTAAACCTCAGTCACCTTCAAAATACTCTCCATTTGATGCAATATCCCTATCAAGATGTTTTTTTCACTGCTCAGAACAGTTTGTGAACTCTTGAACTCATTGATTCTTACGCCTTTTAGTGTTTTTGCCCTTTTTAAAATCATTGTTCAAGTACAATTGACTCCATTTTCCCCCTCTACTCCCCCTTGCGCCTGTCCCCCCAACCCTGCCCGCCATCCTATCGTCTTTGGCTTTATCCAGGGGTCCCTTATACGCGTTCCTTGATGACCCTTCCCCTTCTTTCCCTCATTATCCTCCTCCCCCTTCCCCTCTGGTTATTGTCAGTTTGTTCCTTATTTCAATGTCTCTGGTTCTATTTTGCTTGCTGGTTTGTTTTACCTCTTGCACATGGGCAAAACATTTCCTTTGAGGACTGCTTTTATCCAGGGTAACAAACTAACGAACAAAACGTTGCTTGGGGCAAGATGGGGTGAATAGGGAGGGTGGGGCACAGGGGTCATGCCCTTTTTTGGTCGAAAACTGCTGAACACTCAGCGCGGTGTGGGCATGTGTCCTGAGGCTAAAGCGGAAGAGTTTTTGCTGGGACAACATCAAGGACAGAACTGCTGCGTTGTAACACCTACACACTTTCAGCCTTGCTAAATGTCATCAAAATACTCTCACGCGGTGCTAGCAATCAGAATCCCAATCAGCGGCACGGACAGTTTCCGTTTCCCTTTATTCTCAGCAAAACTCTCTGCCATTCTCAGGGACTCACCTAAGGGTCCCTGATAACCAACCAAAATGAGTTTTCAGTTCACACTTGGAAAGAGATGGAGTGGACACCTCTCACCTGTGCCCAGGAGCACCCCCTATTTCTAGAAACAGAGCTTCTCTCTTCTATGGAGAACTGCCTTCCTGCCCCGTGGCTGGTCGGTAGTCGCACGATCAGGAGAGAGCCTTTCCCTCCGTAGAGGTGACCCGTCCAGGAGTGCAGATCAGAATTTCAGCAATGAGGATTTTTCTTCAGGGGTTAACATGAACCATAGGAGAAAAGATCTCTTCCTCCATCACGTGAGGTAAGTAGTAAGAAACAAGCTGTCAAGCCCTGCCTGGCGTAGCTCAGTGGATTGAGTGCGGGCTGTGAACCAAAGCGTCGCAGGTTCGATTCCCAGTCAGGGCACATGCCTGGGTTGCAGGCCATGACCCCCAGCAACCGCACATGGATGTTTGTCTCTATCTCTCTATCTCCCTCCCTTCCCTCTCTAAAAATAAATAAATAAAATCTTAAAAAAAAAAGAAACAAGCTGTCTTTCTTTGCCTCCCTGAGGAAGAAGCTGCAGAGAAGACACAGGACGCAAGACTGGATACATAGAAATTCCACTCCAAAAAAAACTGGAAACAGGGACTTGAACAGATATTTGCACACCAATGTCTGTTGCAGCATTGCCCTTTGCCCCCCGCCCTGTTTTCTGTAACAGTGGTAATAGTTTTACAACATTTTAATGTAATTAATGTCTCAGAATTATACACTTAAAGTGGTTAAAACGTCATATCTTATGTTATATATACTTTATCACAATGCATTTTTTAAGATTTTCTTTATTTATTTTTAGACAGAGAGGAAGGGAGGGAGAAAGAGGAGAGAAACATCCATGTGTGGTTGCCTCTTGCACACCCTCTACTGGGGACCTGACCCGCAACTCAGGCATGTGCCCTGACTGGGAATCAAACCGCTATCCTTTGGTTCACAGGCCGGCACTCAATCCACTAAGCTATACAAGCCAGGGCACAATACATTTTTTAAAAAACATATGATCATTGAGGATAAAAGAGAACAAACAAGATTAGATAGACAAACTGAAAGAACGATGCACACATGCATGTCCTATTGATATCATTTGACTCCCTGGATCCTACCATGCCTGAAGTCAGCCCTAATTCTTTCATCTCTTAGTTACATATATGGATACATTCTGTTTTTTCCTTTATCTAGTTTGAATTGGCTTTCTGTCACTAGGAACTAAAATAATCTCCTATCAGGCATAACAGTGTCTAGTCAGGAAGGACAAAACATCCACTTAGGTTCTCAATGTTTACACCTCTGCTGTTTGCAGGCAATCAACCAAATCTTACTCTAATTGAGTTTGTCTGTGTGTTATTAAAAGCTGATAATCACTTGCATGTTTGATACAAGGTCTATTCCAACCAAATTTTTTCCAGGTCCATTTCCCTTCTGGTTAATTTCATAAGAATAACTGAGTTACATGCTGAAGAGAATAGAAAAGAAAAAAAGAGAGTCCACAACAATGAGAAAAGATGGCCATTAAAAGTGATTCTTTTACTCTACCACCAAACAGGAAAAAAATGATCCCAAAGCAAAATAATTGTCACATGTTAGTATTTGCATTGTCCTGGAGCATGGATGTTCCCTTTCAGAGAGTCACCATGCCTTCTTGAGGGAACCAGAAGCCCCCGCCCCCACCTTGTGAATAAAAGCAACTAATGATTCTTACATGGATTTAATGGCTCCTTAGTAAGAAGTTGCCAAAGCCACAGTGGCAAAGAAGAACAGAGGAAAGAGGAAGAGAACTCCTTCCCCTTGCTTTTTCTGTTCATTTAATTGGATATTTCTATCTTTGCATAATTTTAGCAGCACACAACATAGAGCTAGATGAAAACAGATGAAGATTGGAAACACAAGATAGGTCATTTTAGCCCTTAATAATTCATGGGAATGACGGTACTTTGAATGCAACAGTTCCTCCTCTCTCAGAAATTACAGAAATGGCAAACCTAGCTAATTTGCCTGCACTCTTGCTCATAACAGAATCCAGAATGAAGCGAAAAGTAGAGTAAAATAAATCCATTTGCAGAGACAAACTACAGAACTAAAAGTATTATTTATTGTAGAATTTCCTCGAGGACTGAAATACTACTGGTAGATAACAAAAATGTGAAAGGTCCCAAAATATTTGATAAGTGTAACAAAAACCGGAGAAATGCAATGCCCTTCATGACAGGCAAGGACAAGAGAAGGGATTTGCTTGTATGGAGTAGGAAAAGGGAAGATAGACACCAGCAATTGCCATAGGAAAACTCCAAATATTAGTTGTAGTTTGGTTAGCTTTTATTAGTGTTTTTACAGTTGCCTAGCAATAAAAATCAAAAGGGAATCAGGCAAAATACAATAAAAGTGAATTATTTGTTCAATGTGAAAAGAAAAACAAAGAGAAGATAGGAAAGGAATACTGCAGCATTGTGAAAATTGAAAGGTCATTTTCTATTTTTTTTCTTTTTGGCCCTGAAATAGCTCCATAAGGACTGGGAGGAGGGGACAGCAAAGGAAGAAGAGAATCTCCTTGGAAAAAAAACAAAAACAGCACCTTCAAAATGTATTTATGCTTCTCTTCATCCAGTTTAGTACATTTCTTCCCCCCTCTAAATGCTTACGTGCCTTTTCTGCCCAGTTATTCATAAGCAACACATTTTTGAAATATGCAGCTTCATACCAAGAAAGGGGTGGGGTGGGACAGCACACCAAGGAGCTTTCATTTCAAATATTAACATAAAGAACTGCTTCTTTGAAATATGTAACATTTCCAACTTCGGGAAGGCACATCTGGCTTCATGTGCCAGTGGCATATAAGACCTTCCAAAGGAAGCAGCGCGAATGAACTACCATGTACAGTCCATAGCTCATTGTAATGCAATGAAAAATAGGAGCTATTTCCCCTTCTGACACCATGTGAGTTTTCGGCCGGTCTCGCAATCATGAGGGTTCCATCGAATGAATAATGCCATAGTTAGAGGGGAAAAATACTTGGCAGACAGAGGGACGAGGAGGGGATAGGAGAAATAATTGACACAGAAAGTCATTTGATATGACCAGTCAAGCTCCAGAATTGGGGTTTTGAGGAGAACTCCAAACAAAATCCCAGACACTGGTTTGGAAACTGTTTCTCTAATCTGCGTTCTACTTTTGTGGCTTTCCAATGATTGCTAGCCCCAAATTAGAAATGTTTTCTTCAAACTGAATTTCCTGTGAATTGGCTACAATTAGTTTAATTGGATTGAAGAAAATATGATTAATGTTGAGAAGAATATATTTGCTCTGAGTCTTCTAGAGAAAAATCTATTCTGTTTTGGTAAAAGTATGAACCAAAGTTAGAAGTAAGTCATTATACAATGCAGTTCTATGATAAACTTGAAGTCTTGCTTAAATATGGACATTTTCTTTGCAATAATAAGCTATAATAATTAAATTAATTATAGGGAATCAGATTCTTTATTAAACACTCATATCAATGCACGGCCCAAGTTTTAATTTCCTTTACACAGTTTCTCATCTTGTCCTTATGTATGCAGTTTTTTCATTGCAGTATCCATGAGCTCACTCTTTAGAAGCAGAAAGCTATAAAGCTGTTGCATACTTATATTAATAATTATCACTTATGAAACAATCACTCTGGCTAGTTTATATATTACCTAATTTAATCATGGAGACAATGTTTTCATCTCTAAGATATGAATGAGAAAGCAAATCCATGAGGTGTTCGGTAACTTGACCAAGGCGACATTTAAACAGAGACCTAACCCCAGAACCTGTGCAGTTTTCACTATGTGACGCTCTCTCCAACTGCAAGACGTTGGCAATATCATCATTATGGGGGCCATGCAAAAAGACCACGTAAGTATTTACAGACCACGAGTAGAACAAACTATATCACAGAAAACACCGTTTCCACAATATTAGTTACAAGAGCATTGAAAATGTCCCAGAACTATATCCCCCTTAATCCTAGATCACTATTAGTCATTTATTTACATAGATATTGGAAATTTAATGTTTATATTTTATCTTAAGTGCTTGATAGCATTTTCATAAATACGGCATTTACTCCTTATTACTAACAAGTCAAAGTACAGGTTTCTCCCACCTATATGCAAAAGTAGAGGAGTCCTATGGAACTTTTCATAAGGGGACATGGTGGAGAGCGAGGAGTACCTTCCACTTTCCAAAAGTTTGTGTTGGCTCCACTTCGCTTTTTTAAAGGGCCAGGTCAAGTCAAGGGACATGTGTAAAAGGCCCATGGACAAGGGCAATGGCGGGTAGCTGGACAAGGGCATTCGGTCAACACCCCCCTACCCCCGCCACTGGTAGGGCAGGGAGGAGCAATGGGGGAAAATGGGGACAACCATAACCGAACAATAAAAAGTTTTAAAAAGACAATTAGGGAAATTTGAACATTAATTAGCTATTCAGTGGTAACAAAATAAGTATTTTAATTACCCAGAGATGCCACTCTTGGCTAAATAGACTTGGTACATTATTTTTTAAGTGGAAAAAAAAAGACCTACTTATATATACAAACTTAGATTTTTCAGTAAAATACTTACATTGGGTTTGAAGACTATTTCCTACAAGAAATTGGCCCCATTCTCCTCCTCGTCTTCATGCCTGATTTCCTCTGTACTGTCGGGATGACCTGACAATTTATCAGAGGACAAAATTCAGAAAAGAGGAGGAGAAAGAGTAATATTCAACCTGAGAATAAATCGGCATACTCCTGCTACCACTGTCCTGCAGTACTACTGAGACTCGGGGAGTTGCAGGAAATAGTTGACTTACCTAATGTGGCTACATTTTATCACCCGATGCTGAATGAGCCACTTCACCCTCTTCCTGGTATTGCACAGAGGTGAAAAGTGAAAATGATACGGAGAAAACCTGGGGGATGAAGGGGAGACTTGTACATCAGTTTAAGAATCTGCCTGGCTGGCGTAGCTCAGTGGATTGAGCGCAGGCTGCGAACCAAAGTGTCGCAGGTTCAATTCCCAGCGAGAGTACATGCCTGAGTTGCAAGCCATAACCCCCAGCAACCGCACATTGATGTTTCTCTCTCTCTCTCTCTATCTCCCTCCCTTCCCTCTCTAAAAACAAATTGAAAAAAAGAATCTGACAAATAAATTTTTGTTAACTAGGAAGGAAGCATTTTCTTAATATGATGGAAATATTAACTGACATTGGTATACAATGAGGTACCCTTTTACCAGATAGTAATGCATATGTAAAACAAAGTTTTGAAATGCTATGCTGACTTATATAATCCTAAGAATGAAGGGCCCTTATGGGTTCCATCATGTATATTTCTCCAAAAAAAAAAATAGCCCCAAAGATAATTTGTATTAACACATAGAGCTTAAAGTAGAGAAAATAAATGGAATAAAGACCGAATACTTTTTTAATTTTTTAAAATATTTTATTTATTTTAGAGAGAGGGCAAGAGAAGGAGAGAGGGAAGTATGTGTGGTTGCCTCTCTCACACACACTACTGTGGACCTGGCCCACAACCCAGGCAAGTGCTATGACTGGGAATTGAACCAGCAACCTTTTGGTTAGCAGGCCAGTGCTCAATCCACTGAGCCACTCCAGTGAGGGCAAAGATCAAGCACTTTTTAAATCCATCCCTCCATATTTTTTGAGTGATTTACATTATTTCCATAGATCTTAGACTATAAAATAAGGTAATACATGATCACTGTAGGAAATCATATAATACTAAGCTATATAAATAAAAATAATATTCTAACTCTTAGAAAATCCCAGAGTTTTGTTAGCAGTTCACTGTATATCTTTCTACATCTTTCTTAGGCTCACTGTAATACACACCTATTTCTTTTTAACTTTTTTTCAAAAATAGGATTATATTCATCCACCGTTTATTGCACTGTTCCAATTTTTAAAGGCATCTCAGCTATGTCTAGTAATTTGTTTCTAAAAGTAATGCTGCCATAAACACCCCTCTACATATATGTTTATCTATTGGTGGTTTTATTTCTGTGGAATCAACTCCACAAATCAGGGGCATTGAGTAAAAATAGATGTCAATGTTAAAACTGAAGAGACCCTGCCAGAAACCAACTTTTCATGTTTAGCTTCATGTAAGTGTAAATGTTCACACACAGAAATATTTATAGATATGTGCTAATGCATAGCTTCATTTGTAAACATATATTGCCTCGCTCTGCCAATTGAGAGGGCCTAGCAGCAACGAGCCAACTTAGCACCCAGATCTTGGTTTCTAATATTATTTTCCAGTAAAAGGAGCCAGGGGGCCTAGGAGAAATGGTTAAGTCTACGGCTGGGGCAGAAAATATACAAAATAAGCCTGGAACAATTTGAACAAAAAAAAATAAAGCAGTTTCACATTATAACCCTAAGTTTAAAATAGTTGTCCATGAGTCCATATTGGCATGAATAAATAATTGAATCAATAGATGTGGAAGATGAAACAAATCTTCCATGCAGAATTATAAGTAACTCGTGTAGGTAAACTGCCCTCGAGGAGCTGAATGGTAGTTCTCCTTTCCTTGAATACGACCTGTGCATAGTGACTTCTTTCCAAAGAATGTAGGATGGAAAGGGGGGAAAACAGTAACTTCACAGGGGAGAAAACTGACAACTACTACTTCAGCCAAGTGATCCAGGCCGATAGCAACAGTGGTGAGTCATGTGAGGAGTATGTGGTGCCGATATAATGAGATGAGAATGGGGCTTTACCTCTGTGGTCTTCCATTCAGCCACAAGCCCAGTCTAATTATAAGAAAAAGGTAGACAAGCCCTGGCTGGCCATAGCTCAGTGGGTTGAGCGTGGGCTGCGAACCAAAGCATCGCAGGTTCGATTCCCAGTCAGGGCACATGCCTGGGTTGCAGGCCACGGCCCCCAGCGACCGCACATTGATGTTTCTCTCTCTCTTTCTCTTTCTCCCTCCTTTCCCTCTCTAAAAATAAATAAATAAATAAATAAATAAATATCTTTTAAAAAATCTTTAAATCTATATTTTAAAAAAAAAGAAAAATAAAAAGGTAGACAAATTCCAGTAGATGGGCATCCTACAAGATATCGGACCAGAGCTCCAATCGTGTAAAGGTCATCAAAAACCAGGAAAATCTGACAAATGGTCATGAGCCAAGAGGATGCTAAAGAGACATGATAACTAAATGTATGTTTGCTGGACAAGATCCTGGGATAGAAAAAGGGCATTAGGTGATAACTTTAAACATCTGAATGAACAATGAAATGTAGTTAATGATGTTTTCCATATTGGTTCCTTAGTTCTGAAAAATGTCAAAATGTCCCATGCTAACGTAAGATGTTACTAATAGGGGCAACTGAATGTGGAGTATATGGGTCTCTCTGTACTATCTTTGTAACTTTTCTGTGAATGTAAAAGTATAAGATAATAGTTTTATAAGTTTTACTGGAAATTGAAAGGAAATCATAATAGCAAGCAAGACATACTACAAAATACTTTAAAATACATTTTTTAAAAGACTTATTTACTTATTTTTAGAGAGGGGAGGGAGGGAGAAAGAGAGAGAGAGAGAAACATCAATGTGCGGTTGCTGGGGGCCATGGCCCGCAACCCAGTCATATGCCCTGGCTGGGAATCGAACCTGCGATGCCTTGGTTTGCAGCCCGCACTCAATCCACTGAGCTATGCCAGCCAGGGCTTAAAATACATTTTTAAAAGAAAGTACAGACCCTGTAAGAAGAACACTACAAAATGATGTTGGGAGAATTAAAGCAAGATCTTCTAAAGGGAGAGCAACACCAGGTTCCTTTTCTAAAATAGGTAAGGTAATAAAAAGGCCAACGTACTGGTTTAATACTATTTCTATAAGAATCCAAGCGAAGTTTATTTGGATTGTGGGACTGTTTGTGGAGGGGGCAAGGGCATAGGAGGTTGAATCAGGTGAAATGATGATCAAGTTTTATGAAAATTGTGAGAAATTGTTGAAATGCAATCATGAAGAAAGATTCGCTCAACAGTGTTTTAAAATTATAATCAAGTCCCTGTAATAAAAGGTCTGGTATTACCATGAGGAAAGACAAAGAGATCCAAGCACACAGAAGAATGTGACGTCTGTTAGAGCACTTACCTCGACTGAAAAGGGAAGGAGCAGATGATACATTGGGAGGGCAGAGGAGAGAGGAGGGGAACGGAGCACGGCAAGCAAAACCGGACGGCGGAAGTGCACAGGGCACGTTGAAAGGATTCGGTGTGTTTCAGCAATAACACAAGGGAGCAGCTGGGATTAGGGAGGGCAGAGAGAAGGATGTTTGGACAAGGCCAAAATGCCAGGCTCTGTTTAGGCTTTCCCCAATAGTGAGAGGACTGCTAAGAAAAGGTCTGATTAAGACAAGGGCTGGGGTGGGAGGCAGGGAAGACGAACGTTGATTGAGTACTGACTGTGCCCAAGGTGTCGTTCTCGGAAATCGACACAGATCAACAATTTTCAACCGGTGTGCTGCAAGAATTTTTAAAACGTGCAATAGCTGACTATTTAGTCAGCGGCACTCACCTCTTTTCCCTTAGACTGTCAAATAAAAAGTGACAACAGTCAACATAACAATGGCCGCCTGGTATGAATGAATCAAAATTATACCTATTCTTTTTTAAGACTGGCAAAAAATAAATAAATTTTTTGATGTGCCACAGAATGTGTCATGAGATGAAAAAGATTGAAAATCGCTGACGTAGGTCACTTAATCCTCATCACAACTCTATGAGATTGGTATTTTCGAATTAGCAATTTGCTGTTCTTGTTACCATTCATCTCCTTGTTTTATTTTTTGTAGCAATATTTCTACTGTTATTCTGAAATATTTTCTTTATTCTGTAGTGTAAAGCAGAGAAGTAATTATGCTAGTAGTGATACCAAAAGAAAAGAGTGTCCATATAAGAAAAAGTTAAGGTTATAAAATTAGGGAAGTGAGAAGCTGCTATTGTTATTGGCCTGCAAGTGTTAATATGAACTTTTAAGTCTTAAAAAGGTGTACTTTCTGGCTCTGTCAGCTAAAATGACTAGTAGAAATTAATGCCCATGCCCCTATATTTTGGCCTTTAAGTCAATTCCCCACTGAAAATCACCAGAGTTTCTTGGAGGAATGGACAATTCAAGAGCTGGTTCAGTGGCAGGGAAGAGAGGAGATAAGCAGGTGCCACTTTGCAGTGCCAGAAGTCAAGTCCGATTTCAGAGAGAAATAGAGTCATCTGAAAAGGACTCTGGGACCAGCTTGAAGAGGCTCCCACTACTCAAATCTATGGAGATCTAAGCATCAGACAGTGTCACTGAAGTTCTGTATCCCCGTTTTATCAGTGGTAATTGTAGAAACTCAGTCCAGGGGCAGCTAAGAGGTTTGCGCAAGCCTGAGCAGCCAGTAGGAAGCAGACCCGATGTTGAAAATGAGTTTTCATGACTCCAAAGCAATGCTCCCACCCTAGACTGTGCTTCTTGATCAAAGCAATGTTGAAGCGAAGAGAAAAGTGCTGAAGTGAAGAAAAGAAAAAGTGAGCTATGAAAGGGCCGATAAGGCAACCTGAAATTAATTTTCATCGGAAAAACATTCCTAGCAAGGAGCCCCATCCAACAGTACAAAAAGATGAGCACAGCTATCCGAGCAGTGGCTGGGTAAGATGGCGTCTTGGAGAAACCACCAAGTCTCTTCAATACGCATGTCCAGATGCTCCAAGTGCTCCTTTAATGTCCCAGCGACAGCGATCAAATCCCTACATCATGCCACGATATGTTGTCTAGGCCAGGTATGTCTGATACAGAAGAGGCCCAAGGGCTTGTTGACTTTTCCTTCAGCTCACGCTGGTGCCCTTATGGCCACAGCCGGTCCTGGAATTCAGTGCCTTCCTGTCTTGTACCTTGTCTCAGCAGGCTGCAGTAACCCTTCTCTCATCTCTGCCCCCAACGGGGACCGTGACCCTTCCTTTAATGTTACAAAACACTGTTAAGACCAGGCTATATGATTTAATAAAATTCTACTGACCACACAAGGCTAATGCAGAAGAGAAAATTTAAAACCAGATACAAAAATAGTGGAGCTCCCAGTGCCCCCCATGTTGCAGAGTAGAGCCTGCCTCCCACTACCCACTCCCTCGGTGGGGGGCGGGGGGCGCGCTTTTGACCATTGTCTCCCCATAACCAAACTCTCCTGGGACCCAGGGAGAGGAAACACGTTTATCCTTCATTACTAGCCCCAGGCTCCCTTCCTGTGAGGGTACAATCCTCCAATGCACAGTTTTGATGCAGATGGCTTCGCGTTACAGTTTCCCGTTCACACAACCAAAAGGTTGGCTGTGGTCACTTTTGTTCCCCACAACTGAACAGTGAGGAGAATCAAGCATCCATCTCTTGCAGCAAAATTAACCGCAGGAACTTCAACACCAGGGTGTCTTTTCCTCCCAAGGCTGAAATATCCCAGAACTAAGTTTTTTTTCAATTGGGGCCAGAGTTAAAATCCTGGGACTTCCTTTTCATCCAGATGTGGCAAGAAAACGGAAAGCTGTGCTCAAGCATATGACCTAGGATGAAAATGTCAGCCATGCTTTGGGGGGAAAGGGGAAGGAGAGGAATCAAGCCTGATACTCCTCTCCTTCCTAGAGCAAACACCGAACAGCAGATTGCTCCCTCACCTGCTCCCACGCACTCCACCCACTTGACAATTCACCTGACCCCAGACTTGCACTCTGTCGTGTATCGTGTATCTCGTGTTGAAAACTAAGAAGTTGCAGAGATGCATTTTGACCTCAGGGCAGTGTAGAGTATAGACAAGCAAGTAGGTCAGTCAGTTGGTCTCCTCCCTCCCTCCCTCCCTTTCTCTCCCTCTCTCTCCCTTTCTCTCCCTTTCTCTCCCTCTCTCTCCCTCTCTCTCTCTCTCTCTCTCCCTCTCTCTCTCTCTCTCTCTCTCTCTCTCTTTCTTTCCCCTAATTTGCCTCTTCACCACTGCAGCTTTCTGCATCACCCAGGACCCAGCGGGGGAAGAGAGGATTCGCACACTCCACGCCTGCAGCCTGCCTTTGTGGCCCTGGGGGCTGACCTGCGTGAACTGCATGAACTGCGTACCCAGCAGGGGATCCTGGTATAACACCAGAGAAAGCGAGAAGAGTGAGTTTTAAGTGAGAACTCCCCCAGCACCTTGGCTGCAGGCTCAAGTCCACCGGGCCCTGTTGCCCAAAGGTCACGACCTAGCTAGTGGGTCTTCTAGACTGAGCTGTCTTTACTTCTGTGTTCCCGGAAACTGACCTCTCCCTTCCACCCTGCAGGCTGGGCTTGCTGGTGGCATCCATCCCTACCAGCCCCAGTACACTGTACCTTCCCCTGAGGCTTCCACGCCTTTGGAGATAGGCTCTTCACTAAAGTCCTTGCAAATTACTCCGTATGAATGTGCCATTGGTTTCCTGCTGGTACCCGGACACATACAAGTGGTTAGGAAAGTTCTGATTGAACTCACACCTTGTGAGGTGGACTATGCCGTCTGGGGCGGCTGGCTGCCTGCCTGAGGCATGTACGCATGTTCCTGGGCGACACCTGTGACTGGAATCCCTGTGACATGGCATGTCCCCAGTCACTTCTCAGCTTCTTTCCCAAGTCCTCCGCACACTCGCTTCCTAATGCTGAGGCACGCTTGTGTGGTGTGACGGGCACTGAGGAGTGCTATCCGGGCCCCCGTCAGTGACATGCGTGCTGCCCCAGCTGCTGGCAGAAAGCCCGCAGCCTACAGCTTAGCAGCAGACAGGTGCCAAAGCCAAGGTCACGTCCTTCACGGGAACGATGCCTCGTGAAGTTGGTCAAAATGAAGGTACAAAATTCTTGCCATCTGGCCCAAAGAGGGACTATTATGATGCGCCCTTTCGTGCCATGGGGATGGGCCAAGGCAGACTCACTCTGCATTGCATGGGTCCCCTATATGAGCAGGCCCCAACCTTGTTGGCACCAGGGACCACTTTCGTGGAAGACAAGTTTTCCACGGACTGGAACAGGGGGCGTGGGGAGACAGGAGGCAGAGCTGAGGCGGTAACATCAGCAAAGCTTCGCTCACGGGCCCACTGCTCGCCTCCCGCTGTGCAGCCCTTCCCTGGGGGTCGGGGACGCCTGCCCTAGACGATCCCCTCAGTAGGACGGGGCTGGGGTTGAAGTGTCCCTGTCCTGATTGTTGCCGGGGAAGAACGGTAAGACTTCCAAAGGCACTTCCTTCAAGGATATTTTTTTAAAGATTTTTATTTATTTATTTTTAGAGAGGGAAGGGAAGGAGATAGAGAGAGAAACATCAATGTGTGGTTGCTGGGGGCCATGGCCTGCAACCCAGGCATGTGCCCTGACTGGGAATCGAACCTGCGACACCAAAGATAACTCTTTTACAAACTCCTCTTATCTCTCTATCCTCCCAACTCTTCGAGTCCTCTACGCAGGCCTTCTACCCAGAAGTATGACCCTGTGGGCGTCTGGGAATGCGGTGCCCATTCGCTTCATCCCTCAGCCAGAACCGACCCTGGAAAAGAGCTCCACTTTCACAACATCTTACATTGTGGAAATGCTCGCGTATGGCAGGAATATCTTCGGGAAGAACTGCAACGGCGGTGATCTCTAAGGAGGGACATGGATGGGCAGGGGAGAAGGACAGGGTGGAGACGGACATACTTTTCCCTCTCTGTGTGTTACACCTACTAGACTGTACCTTACGGGATTCCTGGCATGTGACCATCTTTGACCTCCAACGTTCTTATTATCATGTCTATCCTCATCGTGGTCAATAGGAAGCCGGGGGGGGGGGTGGAATTCATGTTTCTCTCACCATCAGGTTATAACAACTGTGAGCGGCCTGAGCTGTACTTTATTTCATCCTCTCCGACCTTGAGCATGCTGTATAACTTTCCTACTTACACCTTCTATATTGTAAGCTCCCTTCTGGAAGTAGAAGAGAAGTTATATACAAATACAACCCAAAGAAGACAGGAACATTCCCAGCCTGTCCCCACCCTATGTGCAACGCCCTATCCAAGTCTCCAAATAAATAACCGCCTCCCCTGACTCTGCTAGGGCACCGCCTTCTCCCGCCAGGCGTTTCTGAATTTCTTCTTGCTGCGCCCGGCGCACTGAGGAGAGGTTGAGCTTTCTGCTGTGCAGATACCTATCAGAGGGTCGGTCACAGCACTGGCCCCATGGGCAGACACGTCTGCCTTCTTCATTATACTATTCATTTTTTTTAAGAAAAAAGGTCACACCTTTATATCTCGAATTAGAAAGTTCCAGGATGGGACCAGTACGTTCTGATAGAACAGGATCCATAAGTGATTGCTGGGTGAACAGATGATTTCATTATGAGAGCTGGCATTATTTCATAGCAAGAGTGAATTCAGCAAATACTTCATGCTGTCCACTCCTTATTCCGGTTGGAGTGCAATATTCCGTCTAAATGTGCAGTGGGATACAACTGTGAATCATTAGCTTATGCGGACTCAATTACTCAATGGCCCGTATATGATAGATGTGTTGGATACACAGTGCTAGCACACAGAAATGCACTCTTTCTGAAAGCATACCTTGACAAAGAAGGGTAGCCAATAAGATCCTGGCTCCTTCAGACGATTATTCCGTTCTGCTTCATAGCCTCCAAATTTCTATCTTGCTTCTAAATGATGAGGAATTTCAAGTCTCCAAGGAGGACAAATAACATGAGAAAACTCTGTCAGGAAACTCCGGGCTCCAGGGCCAGAGTTTAGAAAACACTTATGCAGGTGAGGCTATTTTTAAGAAGTTTCGACTATAAAAATTCCTCTTTGTCAGAGTTACCATGCATTAGTCTAAGACAGTTATATTTTCTTATTATAAGCCTGCGCTGTGCTCTATATGCGGAGCATTTGCCAGATTGTAGATTTATTCCTATTTCTATACATCTGTGAAAAGAATGTGAGTTCTGTTTCATCAGGGAGTTGCTTGAAGTCACAGGTTGCTAATTCCAAACGAATAGGAACAGTGATGAATCTGGGAGATACGAGCTCTCCACTATTCATGTAACAGATGTCCATTATGATGAGTTACACATTTGTTCCATGTTTACACTAGAATACAAAAAAAAGAGGATTCGACCATTTTGTAAAAACACACACACACACACAAAAGGCAAAAAGAAAAGAGAAGAAGGATGTGGGAAGGTAGGGAATTAGAAAAGACTTGCAAATGTTTATTCAGGTGCCAGGTTAGATGCGATGGAGACATGTGGGATGCCTGCAGGGTGGCAGGTAAAATGTGGAGGGGCGGGAGGGGGTCGGGGGAGGGAGGACCAAGCCGGGGTAAATGTTCCTGGCGTCCTTTCAGGGTGTGGATATTACCGCAGCTCATCTCACTGGGCCGGGAGGAGCGCCCACGCCAAAACCGGCGGTTTCATCCGCACCGGCTACAGACAAGACGGGGTTTTGGAGGGGGGGCCTGAGAACAGGGAGGACGATGCGTGTCCTTTTATTCAAATAATTAAAAACAAAGTTGGCAGTCTATCTTGCTGTCAGGAAGAATAAACATCAGACTGGAGCGCTGGAAGGGGAAGCGCAGGCGGCTTCCTGTGGCTCCCACTCCGGTCCAATACAAACTCTCTAGCTCTCTGCACACACGCAAAAAAATGATCCTCCTCTGTGTTTTTTTAGTTACTAGGAGAAGAGTTAAGACGGGAAGAAGACACAAGCCAGGAGTAAGTGTGGAGGAGGCCGACTGACTGAACCACACGACAGCTCTTAGCTTGATAGCTACAAATATAGGGTTTCTAAAGTAAGATGAGTGAAAGAAAAGTTTCCAGAATTTTCCTTTCTCTCACTATGCGCCCCTTTTCCTCATATGCCCAAGAACTAAAGCAGGACCCAGCATACGGGAGGAACGAAATAAAGACATACGTAAATACACACATTTTTTAATGAATTAAACATGCGCCGGACTTCAAGGACATGAGCACATGAACGGACAATATGTATCAATGCATTCATTATCTTTTGCATCATGGGCAGGTCACTGGACTATAGCAGATGCAATATCACAACCAAAAGCTACATAATCCTCTCTGAATGTCACGACATGGCTGACATTTGTCCTCAAGTATACCTTTCTCAAGTGTTTCTTTTTAGCAACACTTTTTAGAGGAGAGGGCAAATTCCAGTTTGCTACTAAATAAAAAGATGACCGTGGCCAATTGATAAAAAAATGATCATTTAAACAGACTCACTGAAAGTTTTGCTTCTAAAACGTTTTAATCACTATTCCTCTATGTTTCCAGTAATGTATCAAACTGCTCTTCAGTAGCTTCTAAAATGCTGAATTTAAGATGCAAGATGTTCCACTTTTACATCTAAACATTTCTTGTTATTCTTTGAAGACTGGGAGATATGAGCTTTCCACTATTCATGCTCACTTTGATGACAAAAGTGAGCAATCCTCGCATTTGTGCCACTCACAGGCCAATTAGCAGAACTATTCTTCTGAGCTCCTTGTGCTGAGTGGACCTCGAGATTTTGCTATGCCCAGTCAGAAGTGTTGGTAAGTGGGTACTTTAAGGCAGTTAAAAGGCTCTTTCAGGCAGCCAAAATCTTTGCCAAAAAAATTAACATTCTCATTTAGTGTGATCCCACCGCGTGAGCCAAGCTGATGATGGCAGAAAAAGAAAGCTTCAGTTTTCGAAGGAAGTGGGGATGAAGATAACACAGGAGTCAGCAAACTTTTTCTGTAAAGAACCAAGTAGCAAATTTTTTTGGCTTTGTGTGCCACATGGTTTCTGTGCAAATGCTTCACTCTGCCATCATGGCAAAAGCAGTCACTGACAATATGTAAACAAATGGACACAGCTGTGTGCCAATAAAACTTTACTTGTAAAAGTAGGTGACAGGCTGGATTTGGCTCACAGATCATAGTTTGCTGACTCCTGGGACAATACGTAGATGGTGCTCCAAGACTGCCTAAAGCCTGAGAAAAGATGCAGATCTCAAGGTCACACAGAAAAGTATAGGTTTTTAAAAATGTTCTGCATGTTAAAATGTGCCTAGTGGTACATCCTCTTCTTGTGCGGCTCTTACGGTGTTTGTCTTCCGATAGCATTTCCCTAAATGCATCATGGAGATGCACAACGTTTCATCAAAATACCTGCATAAGCTTAGAGTCCGTCAAGACAATTAAAGTCATCCTAAATATTCCAGGAATAAAATATTTGATAGAAGAATTAAGATTTGCATCGGTGCTGGAATATGTGGGGAGCGGGACAAGCAAGTCGCCACCCAAGACAAGGGGGGCAGACATGGGTTATCTCATCCGGGCAGAGCAATGTGGGTGGTTAACAGAAGCTCTACAGAAATCGACTGCTGTTTGCAAGGATCTCTGGGAAACTTCTCACCAACTGTCTCAGGCTGCGCAAGGAAAGCACCTGGTTCTTAATCACTCCCTGAACAGCCATGGAGTCTCCCGCCTGTCCCACAGCCAGCTGCAACCACCCCTGAACGTAACAGTTTCTACCTCTCTTTCACCTGGAAAAGAAAGCTTGTTAGTTACTGTTCTTGACACACCCTAACTCAGGACCATATGGCGAAGAGGATCGTAAAGTGCCCAACTTCTCTGCAATGCAGGAGAGATCTTGGGAGAGGCGGTAGTGACACCTGCTTGATAATGGATAATCCACCACATTTCGCACCTTTGTTGATGACGTATCCATACATTCTCCTTTTACCCATTTTTAACTTCCAAATAAAGTAAAGTACATAATGCTTCTGTCCTACTTGATGGGACTCTTCCCCATACATCCAAAACTCACTCATGGTTTTCCCAAAAGTACACCCACGAAGTCCTATTTGTTGTTTTATCCATAAAGGGTAGTTATTTACCTTCTAGTTCAGGTGCAAAAGCTCTCTACTATTCTGCAATTGAAATACTGAAATATAGTTTTAACTCACCCTTTATATTACATAATACACAGAGGGGGAAAGGACTAGTTTTATGAATATGTACAAATATATCTATACCAAAACTAGAAGACAGTATGTATGCCTATTGCAAGCCTAACTTCTACAACTGGTCATGTGACCATTGTTGGTTTTTAAAGCTTTCTTCTCCTAATACCCACTGGGGTTGCGGACACCCAGCACTCAAGTGGGGTCATCATCCATCCTCAACACCAACCTGGAGTGTGCCACCCTCCGGTCGTCGTCAGGTGATCCCCTCTGCACAGCAGTCCAGCCCAGCTCTCTCCAGCTTCGGGGACACTTAACAAGGCCTCACCTGCTCTAATCACCCACCTCTTGGCAGCTGCCTGGATCCCGGGAGGCAAACACATTAGAACTGGGAGTACCAAGGAGTCCACCGATACTACCATGTTCCCATATCCACGGTCCTCCCACCTCCACCCCATGTTTTAAACTTTAAATCTGGTCCTTGGTCCTCTTGAGCAGGTCGAAATTTAACTTGACCTTCAATTAATGTAACATCTCCCCCTCTCCCCCATTCTTTCCAATCCAATAGATTTGAGAGAAAATATCTTCATTCGAATTACACCTAAAAGGCATGTATTAACTCTCTTTGATCTAGGCTGGGTGACTGGGTTGATTACAGACTAAGGTTCATGGATTTAGATTCTGCATGAACACATTTTGCTTTGTACCAAGGAAAAGCCTCTTTAAGGACTTCAAAGTCTAACTCCCCTCGCCAGCCAGTTCTCAAATGCGTGCTGGTGGTCAAGGGCAAAGAGAATATGTGTGATGGTTCAGTGCAAGCCCTAGCCCCAATGCCTAACAAACCAATAGAGAAGACTTCTCCCTTAATGAGAAATATTTTAATGGGCAAGGGGTAATGAGATTTTTTTTAAAAGGAAAAATGGCCAAAATGTGAAAAATATCTGAATAAACGTCAATAAAAGCACCCAAAACATCCAGGTTAAAATTCCAGTTTTTCTGCCCTGGCTGGCGTAGCTCAGTGGTTGAGCGCGGGCTGCGAACCAAAGCATCACAGGTTCGATTCCCAGTCAGGGCACATGCCTGGGTTGCAGGCCACGGCCCCCAGCAACCGCACATTGATGTTTCTCTCTCTCTCTCTCTCTCTCTTTCTCCCTCCCTTCCCTCTTTAAGAATGGATCAAATAAAATCTTTAAAAAAAAATTCCAGTTTCCAAATCTTCTCCCACACCTTCCTCCCTCTCTCTTTCTCCCCCCCCCCCACTCTCACACCCCCCCCCAAAGATCTGAGGATTTTATAGGGCAAAATGGATTTCAACAAGTACAAGAGAGTGGGTGTAAGTGTCAGAAGGATCTGGATTCCAGTCTTGCTCTGCCCTTCCTGTGAGTCCCTTATCATGTTATTTAAAATCTCTAGGCATCAATTTCCTCATTGGTAAAATGTGGGTAATCAGAATTTGGTTAAGAAAAACATTCCAAACTTTGAATGAGATGAAATGGGCTGTGGCATGACATTTCAAAGTCTTACTGGGGCACTAACTAACCTACCTACCTACCTACCTAAGAGTTCTTTAGTTATCTAGGGAATGTACTTGCATTTGACTTCACACTTTTTATTGGATTAGAATTTAGATGCTCTGAAGGTACATGTTAAGTCATAGTTTTCTGTCCAGTAGAAAAGATAACTCCAAAGGTCGTGGTTTTATTGCCCTGTAGGACATTAACCCATCTTTTTAATCTGTCTTAGAAATTTATCCAAAACTTTTTTTCTCAAAATGCCTACAAATACCAAATTCCTCAAAATGTTCTTGGAATCCGCTTAAACTTTTTATGGATTCCATTATTAATGAGTTGAGTAAATTCTTAATGTGTATTTATCCTGAATTTGTATGACATTCATATTCTTAGCTCTTTAAAAATTATACGTTGACAGTACCTACATCATGAAGTTGTTATTGAGAAATAAAATAATGCAAATAAATTAATTAGGCTCTGACATACACTGAGCAGTTAATAAATGTTAGCTATTATTGTTGCTATTATTAAATGCAGTTTGATCCAAAGGAAATACAAAATGTCCCATATTCCAAACTTCACTCAGAGCTACCCATGAAGTTAAAACAAAAGAAATAAAATAAATAGACTGTTCATTTAATATTAAGCTCCAGCTTGATTTCCCTTAGGACGTTTGACTCTTCTAGAATCTAGACCAGTGAATTAAGCTTCTGAATTAAGAACCATTTTCATGGATGATACAAGAACTTATAATTATTTGGATCTATAATTGTACATAGAACGAGCATTCTGTCCCATTATGAAAAGAGAAATACAATTTTCCCTCCTCACATGGCCAATAATAATGAAATTAAAATTGAGATTAAAGGAAAAATCAATGTTTTTCCTCTCCATCCTGCTTTGATATACCCAATTGTTATGCCTCATTTATTTTTTCAATTTTAGTGGATAATTCTCTTTTTTCAAAAGTTTTAATAGCTATGTCCTTAATATCTTCCTTTGTCTGATTTCAAAACTGCTAAAAATAATGGTGTTTTCCCACAAAAACAAACAAACAAACAAACTTATCCCCTAAAAGAAACTAAAGGATAATAAAGGGAAAAGCATGGCAAATTTCTTCAATTTCACTACCATTTTGGTTGTTATTTATGCTCAAACAACTTTCTCGGATTAGAATTCCTCAAAAAGATCTCAGTCAATTTTAAATTTCTTTGGGCTTTTTTGTTTGTTTGCTTGCTTGTTTTTTAGAACCTGGCTTAGGAGTTGTATCACCTTTGGCTCAGGGAGACAAGATGAATTGGATAAATATTGAAACAACACTTCAGAAGTAATTCATAAACTTTCCAAACTGAGGCATAAAGAAGAATGAAAAAGCATCTCTAGGAAGAACCACAAATACTGGGAACCAAAGCTTCCACCTACGAGTACAGTGGGGTTTACTCACACTGTACACAAAACCACAGAGAGTCGTCAAATACTTTTAAATACCTTCAAACATTGAAAGACAATGCGGGAATCTATGGGATACATTTTAAGAAAGCAAACAAATGAATATAGCAGGGACCTAAGTCAAGATGAAACACTCAGCTATTGTTCAGTTCCAGTGAGCCAAAGAAGAGCAGGTGAACTGAAAATAAAGTGAAGTGTTCTTTATATTTGCAAAGCTTACTTATGTGCCTAGACAAGTTATGACACATATTCAGATACATGCATATGTGTGTATGTATGTATACCTATGTATGTTATATATATTTATATGAATGCCCACATTGCCTAGCCTTTGAAGTGAGAGAATCCCACTAAGCCAGTGGAGAAATCAATCAGGGTTGAGGTACCCCTCATTCAAGGTTACTCTAGTCCCTTGCTACTCAAAGTACGGTACCTGGACCAGCGTCATTAGCATCATCTAGGAGGCTGTTAGAAATGCAGTCTCAGGCTCCACCACAGAACTAGATTTGAGTCAAACTGCCCAGTGATTTCTATGCCCAAGTTCAAGTTTGAGACACACTGCCCTGCATACGGGCTGTCCACTGGCAAAGCTGTTTGCCACAAATGTCTATTCAGAAATTAAAATGTGATTAGGAAGACAGAAACCGCATTTTTTCTTTTAATTAAAATTTAAATTAAAATGAATACCTGATTCTGTTATTGGAATATTTTAAAACATGTTTGACATAATTCAGGTATATGAATCTAAATACAGATAAAGTATTTCTTTTTTTTAAAGATTTATTTATTTATTTATTTTAGAGAGGGGAGGGAGAGAGAGAGAGAGAGAGAAACATCAATGTGCGGTTGCTAGGGGTCATGGCCTGCAACCCGGGCATGTGCCCTGACTGGGAATCGAACCTGCGATGCTTTAGTTTGCAGCCTGCACTCAATCCACTGAGCTACGCCAGCCAGGGCCAGATAAAGTATTTCTTATGAAAGTTTCACATCCAATTTGAGAAGCATGATAAGTATAAAATACACACCAGATTTCAAAGACTTAGCATGAAAAACAATTATGTAAAATGGACCATTCATATTCTTATCACGTTTATAGGTTAAAATGAAAAAGTTCAGATACATTGTGTTCAATTCAATATATCACAACAATTCATGTGTCTCTCTTTTACTTTATATAATGTGACTACTAGAAAATTGCAATTCACATACTTTCTCTTGGGCAGTGTGCTGTGGCTCCACGGTTGTTCTCAAACTGTAACATTAGTGGTTCCTGAGTCCCAATCCTAGAGATTCTGATTAAATTGGTCTGGAGTACGCTGGGCATGCAGATTTTTAAACTGTCCCCAGTGAATGTATTGGAGCTGCCAAGGTTGAGAAGCAGTGGCCCGGATTAAAATAGAGCCATTGATCCCAGCTGACAAATAATGGCCTCCTAAGGACCTTGTATCTTTTGGGAGCTCCCATCATTCCTCAGCTGAAATATCGAGTTGGAGAAGCAGTGTCTGTTTCTCACCTAGAGTGAGAAAGCATCTCCACGGACAAGGTCTGGGCACAAGGCTGGCTGCTAGGGTTCTACCTCAACGTCAGGCAGAGCCACACACACCAAACCCGGTGAAATTCGATGTTTCCTCCCTGTCTCCTGCAACTCATCTCCAGCTCTTTCCGCAATTCCTTCCCACAGCTGATGGAGTGGCTCTCGGACTTCTGTGTTTAGAATGATCTCCTGGGTGTGACAGCAGATCGCAAGGTGCTAGCAATACGCAGCAACCCTGTGGTCGGCTGGCCCCCACCAGGATTTGCCCAGGACTACCTGGGTTTGGGTTTTAGCAGTGCTGGGACTGAGGCAATGGCTCACAAAGCCCAAAACAGTTCCTCTCTGGCCCATTCCCAAACTAGTGCCACTTCGCCAATGAGGCCATGGAGGTTCCAGAAAACAAAGTGACTTCCACATTCAGAGCCTGAAGAAGAACTGGAACTTTCTAAGCCACCCCACCCTAGGGCCTGGAGGGTTTTTTTTTTTTTCCCCCTGGATCTTGGAATTCTGTGTAGATGTGGTTGCCGGGCCTACGACATCAGTAATTCTTCTTGTCAGCACAAGGGCTTCTGGCAACCCTGTCAGCTTTGCAGGCTGTTGTCACTCAGGCTTGAATGCCCCGCTGTCTCCATTTACACCTTATCAGTGTTCGCTTATAGCTAATTTAGGCCCTGAGTTCCTGGAAATTTTATTTTGTTTCAGTTTATGTTTTGCACCAGGGCATGCATTTTGTAATGATTAGGTTATACACAGCGAGCAGATCCCTTGCATTCAGAGAACCTTGCAAATAATTATGTTGTAGACCTTAAGGGGTTGCCAGGGATCATTTCAGGCTGTTGCTCCCAAATGCAATTGTTGGCCCTTTTCATTATTAGACAGTACGTTTCCTTTTCTTTTCAGCATCGACTATTGAATTGGTGGTGCTTTCCTTATCGTATTGATTCCAACTCGGGATTCTTTTCTGTAGAAGCATTTGTCCATAGAAAACAACTCTTAGGTCCTCTTGGAATTAGTAGAGAATCGTTTATGTAAGAATCCAGACCATCTTCATTGGGCCCATGGTAGAATTTAGGGACACGAGACTGCAATTGGGGGTAACTCTACTATTGGCTAACGGGGTCTTACTACGACTTGGCTTCTTGGTCTCCCTGCCCACACAAATTATCTGCATGGAGATTCACGCTGCTCTGTCTGTCCAGGGGCACTTCCTTTGAGGAACCTCCTCTCTCCCCCTTCCTGTGGTTCTGCGGCGGGGGGCTATCAGTTATAACACCCCAGGCTCTGCAGATCATATTGCCCCATTCTACCCCCAGACACAGTGACTGAGCAAGGGAAAGTGCATGTCCCTACAGGAGCTAACTTCCCAGGATGTTGAAGAAGTTGGGAGAAAGGCCATCACACAGAGGGACATTGGGCCGAGAGAGAGAGAGGCAAATCCCTCAGATCCAGCCCTTCCTGATGCCTTGCTCCACCCCAGACTTCCTGAGGATGTGAGCCAATACATTCCTTGCTCTGTTGAACAAACTCAAATTGGGCTTCTCACTCAAAACCCCGTATGTCTCCACTAATACATACATCCTTCCAGATATTCTGAGTGTCCTCAGAAACATACATCAGCAACTTCTAGAAGGTACAGGGCACTGGGCATTGGGATCCATGACCCTTCATCCTAGCTACAAATTCAGAACTCCCAGGCCACCCCGCGGCTGGGTCAGAGGGCTTTACACATGGAGAGCCTACAGGACATGGGATGCAACGTAATTTCTTGGACACATTTACGCCTTCCGTTATGCACACAAGTACATTCTGGAATTGCTTGCTTAAGTTGCACGTCTCCCCACCCTTTGGAGCCAAAGCAGGACAAAATCCTTGGCACTGGTGACACTTCAATGGAATCAGTCTTGGGAAAGAAAAAAAGGCCAAGGACCATAAGTGGCTGGAGCCCCAATGCTGGTAACGCTTGAGGGCACAAGCTGGCCAGAGTCTGGTGCCAGGGTTGGTTGGGTCCAAGCCCTACCAGGGGTCCCAAGCTCTGCAGAGGAAGTCGGGAAGGAGAAACAAAGCCCACAGCACACCACCAGGTGGCTGCAAAATCATCCCTTCAGTGGAGACACATTTTTTTTTCTCCTTCATTTTCGAAAAGATACTTTTCTAACCCTGCCTAAACTCCGTCTCAGTAGATTCGTTAACTGTCACCTGAAGTGTTAGCTATGACTCGGAGTTTCCCAAGATAAACTCTACGAACTCCCTCCTCCCCCTCCCAGGAAAGTTCCTGATTTAGGCCCACCCACACCAGCCAAAACTCTGCTCCAAGTGGCTGGGAGATGCTCTCATGACCCTTAATGACGTGAGAACCGTGCACTCACAGGCCTTTGCAGGTAATGATAAATAGGCACGGTTCTTTGTTGTCTCGTTTCTTTGTGGTTTCACTTGGTTCCCTCTGTTTCAGACTGATGGGAACCGAAGTCAGTTCCGAAAATGCACAAGGAAGGAACGTTCTTTGTGTTAAAGGCAGTCTGCCAACGTGCTAATTCCATCTTTGGTGGGTTTTCCCCAGGACTAAGTTCCTCATCCAGGCATTTCTCAGAGCTGGGTGTTTCGCACGTCCCAATTCCAGTTGAACAAATAAACTAGCTGAAGTGCTGGTTTGCCTTGGGGACTACAGAGCAATTTCTGAGCTTCCACCGCCCCCCAGTGGCAATTTTTGTTGGAGATTTTCTTACTCCAAAAAATTTGTGTTAACGCTTCTTCCTTCCAAAGCTGTTTAAATTTTTTTTTTAAATTCTCACACTGCAGATTATGAAATGTTTTTGTGGAGGTGTGTTAGTGAGGTAGACTTCATCGGTTCTGGATCACAGGGTCATCGATTCCTGCACTTGACAGGAATCACGCAATTGGCCGATCTCACCAATCAGGGTGCCCCTTGCAATAAATTCCTACCTATCCAAGCTGCAATGTCCAGTATTAAAATGATCACCCCAAATCACTTGTTTTTCTTTATTTTAATTTAGAAGATCTAGATCTGGGCTTCCGTTTTCTGGTCCAGTTAAATCCCTCTTGTTAACTAGGATTTTTTAACTCATGTTCTCCCTTTGCCAACTTTTTCATCATGACATGTTCTATAACATTTTCCAAAGAGGTAAGAAAACATAAAGCCCCCAAATATGAACGTTTATAAACCATGTATGTCCAATGTCGCAAAAGCCCACATCAAACACACACAAAGTAGAAATATCACTGTCAAGTTGTCCAGATTTCAGCAGATTACACACAAAGTGGCAAAATCAAGTGAATACAAGTTTTAGTGATTTTAAACTTCACCCCGATTAAACTGGGTGAGTTGCCCTAAGATATGGGTAGTCTGACTGACACTGAATAGCTTGATGGTCAGTGGGAGCGGATATATAATACTTCATTCATCCCCCCAACACATCCACTCACCCATCATCCCATCCCCTCATCCATGTGTCCACCCACCCATCAGTCCATCCTCCCACTCATCTGTTTACACAGGGTCAGAAAGGCATCCTATGGAAAACAAAGGAGAAAAAAGTGTGTCTTTGCTGCAGGAATAATTTTGCAGCCAAGCGTGTATGCATATGACACAGCCAAGGAACTTACAGCATAATAAGCTCACAAATTCGCGCTAAATACAGTCAATGCTTTTGGGTGGCTGGAATAAAGAATTTCTCTCATTTTCCAGGAAAAAAAAGGGAGAGGGATTTAGGAAAGCAAGCCCAGACTAAAGAGTCTTATCTTGAACTCAAAAAAGGGAAGGTTCTCATCTCCCCATTCACACCGGAATGAGCACTTCAGCTTATTTTCCAAATCAAAGGAAATTCCTTTGCTTCCCCACCTGCTATGCCCCACCCCCACGCCCCTTTAAATTAGAGACCAGGCTCCTAGTCCTTTAAACAACCCTAACCAGTGCTAACCTCCTCCACACCCAGCATTCCTGCCACACTCCCAAATCCTGAGTGGGAGTGTATGTCCTTCAGCTTCCCTTCCTCAGATCTTGTCTCCTTTCCCTCTAGAATATTCTCCTCTGACCACCCTTCTCCCCTTGCCATTGCAGGATCAACTCCATCAAATCTCTTTTGTTCAAGATCCTCCCTCCCAGTGGCCTGGGGGCCTCTTTAGTCACGCCAAAGCACATCGTTTCTCTCTTTGTGTGTGTAGCATACTATCTTGCACCCAGTAGGTGCTCAATAATTGGTTAAAAGCAAGGGAAGGGGGCACAAAAGGGAGAGACGGTGGTGGGGAAAGGGAGGAAGACCAGAAGGCTAGGCGAGAACAAAGCAGAAGAGAGACCCATAAAGAAAGAAAGGCAGAGAAAAGAATTCTTTTACAAGGACCCAGTATCCTCTTTGGTAAACACCACCAACAATGGAACGCTCTTTTGTCCTCCCTAAGGAACATCCAAACCATGCTTCTGAAGTTTGATCTCAGCGATGTAACTTTCGTGAAACAACTGTAATCTGGTTCAAGGGTGAAACCGCCGGTTTGCACAGTGCTTTTCTGTAGTACTTTGGGGGCCAGACTGATGTTCCCCGTGAAAATAAAATAGTAGCCCCACACACCCAATTTTCGGGAAGTCTTCAAATTAACAGATAGAATATTCTTTTTTATTTTATTAATTTATTTTTAGAGAGAGGGGAAGGGAAGGAGAAAGAGAGGGAGAGAAACATTAATGTGTGGTTGCCTCTCACATGGCCCCCACTGGGGACCTGGCCCGCAACCCAGGCATGTGCCCTGACTGGGAATCGAACCAGTGACCCTTTGGTTAGCAGGCCAGTGCTCAATCCACTGAGCCACACCAGCCAGGGCAGATAGAATATTCTTAATTTTAACCCTTCTTCCACCGCACAGAACATACATATTGTCAAGGGCTCACACAGAACCAAGCATATGAACCCACAACCACCAAAATAAAAAATAAAAATGAAAAGAAGTTCCCAGAAACTGGACTTTCTTTTACATAGTTAGCTGCTAGCATAATCTGCAATCTATTGTTTCATTTTACCTCACATAATAAAATATGTACTTCGTGATGTTTCGCAAGAAGTACCGGCACATTGTCATTTCTGCGGCCACTTTTCAGTGTTAGAATTACCAGCATCATAACAGACCCACCTGAGGATGAGTGTACCGGGCGGCGGAACCCTTGCAGGTCATCCTCCAAGGACATGGGGCAGCATCTCAGGTGGCTCAGCGCTCAGCGCTCCGGTGCTGCAAAAGGCAAGAAAATATAGTGTAAGGACATTTGAGCAATCATAAAGCAACTTTACAAAATAAATCAAGTACATTACTATTGGAATTATTACTTAAATAAACTGAGGGACTGATTACATTACTATTGTAAATAATAGAAGAGTCATACTCATCGCGCTGATTCAGTAAATCTATTATAAAGCTGAATTCACTTGGGGTAACTGAAAAGTTTAGACAAATGCTCTTGCTTCCACAGGAGAGGAGAGATAAGCAATCTTCTCTCACTAGGAGGTACTTTAAAGTGGGGCTTTTGAACTATCTGCAGCGAATGACTACATTTTTAAAATTTGTAACCAGTCACAGACCAATATTTTTTGTACAAAAAAAAAAAAACAAGAAAAATTACTAATAGTCCTGGCTGGTGTGGCTCAGTGGGTTGAGCGCCTGTCTGCAAACCAAAGAGCTGCCAATTCGATTCCCAGTCAGGGCACAGGCCTGGGTTGCGGGCCAGGTCCCCAGTACAGGGAACATGAGAGGCGACCACATATTGATGTTTCTCTTGTTCTCTTTTTCCCTCCCTTCCCCTCGCCCTAGAAAAATTAATTTGAAAAAAGAAAAATTACCAATAGAATTAAATAAAGAGGAAACAAACAAGATGCAAGCTGCATTTATTATCCAATTCATGAGACATAAAATCACTCTTTTTTACTCATTTTTTATTAATGTTCAAATACAGTTGTCTCCATTTGCCCACCACCACTTTCCACCACCCCACCCACCCCCACCTCCTACCCTCTTTTAAACTGCTACAAAAGTGTCTAAGTGCTTACTCTTTTTTTCTTTTAATTTTGGCAATTGCCTATATTTTCTTTTTTTTAAGATATATTTATTTATTTTTAGAGAGGGAAGGGAGGGAGGGAGAGAGAGAGAGAGAGAGAGGAACATCCATGTGCGGTTGCTGGGGGCCGTGGCCTGCAACCCAGGCATGTGCCCTGGCTGGGAATCGAACCGGCGACACTTTGGTTCGCAGCCAACACTCAATCCACTGAGCTACGCCAGCCAGGGCCTACATGCTTACTCTTGACGTCTGTGCTTTTTCCTATAGACAACACCTAGGGTGCTCTAAAGCCTTACCCTCCAAAATGTGGACCTTGGCCCAGCACCGCTGGCATCGCCTACAGAGGCCATGGGCAAATACATTTTCTTTATACTCCCACAGTAACTTTATATATTAGCCACAATAAATGAAATCCCCTGAAGGCATGCCTGTCTCACTACCAAGAGTATTGGTGAGGCAGGAGGGAATATGCCCCGCCCCCTGCATGGCAGCCGAAGCTGGCTCCACGCGCAGGCTCAGTCAATGTTTGCCTCACAGCCTGCCCTTCAGATTTGAGACTTGGCAGTCTTCACAACTGTGTAGACCAATTCTTTAAGATAAGTCTCTTGATTGGTTGGCAGATAGATAGATAGATAGATAGATTAGATAGATAGATCTCTTACCAGTTCTGTTTCTTTGGAGAACACTGACCGATAAATTTAGTAAGAGATTCGGAGACAAAAGAACACTCCTCAGATAACCCCATGCATTAGGCTTCCGACTAACATGGCTACTTTGGCTTCTGATGTAATAGCCAGGGAGGTACAACTGAAGAGGACCCTTGAGCAAATTAGTAGACAGCCCCCCAAACAGAGAGGCAAGAGTAACATAGTTTAGCATTTATGTTAACAATGCTTTAGAATTCACAATTTAACTCTTTGAATATAAAGCCTTACATTGCCATTGCTGGAGTGCATGTGTCTGAGAAAGAGAGACAGACACAGAGAAAGAGGAAAACTGTAAACCTTTGCTACAGTCTGATCACATACTTTAAATATTTGTACCAGTAACTCTGCATTTAGAACCTGCATATCTTTGGTTTTTACTGCATAAGGAGACCATGCAATAAAATAATATCACAAACATCTGTACCTACTAGGATTCAAGAGTTAAAATACAAATTTTAATATCCCCAAAGCATATTTTTGGGGAAACTGTGTTTGATGTGGTGGTGGTAAAGAATGGTTTGTCAGGCTTGTCTTTTTGTGGCTTTAATTCTTCAATCCCACTTTAGAATGAGTCCAAACCACTCAAAAGAACCTTTCCTTCCTTCTTCTACAGTCACTCATACCTCACCTTCTTGATTTTTCTTCCATTTTTACTTCTGTTCTAATTTATTCATTCACAATGCTTACAAGAAATAAGACTGCCAAAGAGACAGGAATACATTTACGTTGACTAGTCAAGCACTCTCTTCTTAGTACAAAAGCGCAACTAAAGGCAGAAGGTTCTTTGGTAAATGTGGAAAGACAGCAAAAAAAAAAAAAAGCCTTGAAGAATGTCGCCATTCGTAGTTGTGGCTTTAATGTCCAACCATACCTGGTGACTTACATGTCTTTCCCAGCTCCCACTTTCCTGAGTTTCAGGTCCACGTTCTGAACTGCTGCTTGGGTTTTACTGCCTAGATAACCACTGTCATCACAACGGCACCGTGTCTAACACTGAACCCATCTTGCCCCCGAACCTATGGATTTCTCAGAACCAGCAGTCTTTTACTTGCTGTCTTACCTTCCCTATCTTGGTTTTCTGTTTACATGGCAAGATGGCAAAGTCAAACAACTATGGCCTACTGTGTCCATTCCATCAAAAAAAATCATATCGGAAGGTCCTTGACTGTTGTTTATACTTTAAAAGGTGAATGACAAATGACAAATTCAATAACCACTGGAACTGTGGGAGAAATGGAGTATTGTAGAAGAGAACAGAATTGTGGTAAGTACAGAGAATTGTGGGAGAGGATACAAATTGTAGAAAAGATGGAAAAAGGAGAAAACAAGAAAATGTGGGGGAGACAGACAATTGTTCAAAAGAACAGAGAACTGTGAGAGAGAATTGTGAGAGAACTGTGAGAGAAGACAGAATTGAGCGACGGAACAGAGGATTGTGGGAGAGATTGGGAATTATAGAAGAAAATGGAATTGTGGAAGAGAATATGAAATTGTGGGAGAAACAGAGAGTCGAGGGAAGGAATTATGGGAGAGACCACAGAAGTACAGGAGAAAACAAAATTGTGGGGGAAAAGGAGATATATGGGCGAAGCAGGAAACTATAGGAGAGAATGCAAATTATGGGAGAAAACAGACAATTGTGGGAAAAGCAGAGAACTATGGAGAGAATGGGATTATAAGAAAACCGAGAACTGTGGGAGAAACAGAGAACTGTAGGACAGAATCGGATTATGGGAGAAGCAAAAAATTATGGGAAAAGCAGAGAACTCTCGGAGAATGGCACTATGGAAGAGAATGGAGAATTATGGGAGATAGTGGGATTATAGGAAAAACAGAATTATGTGACAGAACAGAGAATTATGGGATAAGCAGATAATTATGGGAGAGAATAAAGAATTGTGGGAGAAGCAGAAAATTGTGGGAGCATAGAAATATAACAGAGAATGGGATTATGGGTGAGAATGGAGAATTGTGGGAGAAGCAGAGACTTATGGGAGAAAATAGAATTGTAGGAGAGAACAGGGAATTATGGGAGAAGCAGAGAACTATGGGAGAGAGCGGGATTATGGGAGAGAGCACAGAATTCTGAGAGCAGCAGAGAACAGTGGGAAAGAATAGGATTATGGGATAGAGTGGGAATTATGGGAGAGTGGAGAATCATGGGAGAAACAGACAGCTATGGGAGAGAATGGATTATGTGAGTGAATGGAGACTAGCAGAAGCAGAGAATTATGGGAGAGAGCAGAATTGCAGGAGAAGTAGGACTTGAAGGAAAAAACAGAATTGTGGGAGAGAAGAAGGAATTATGGGAGGGAATGGAGAACTATAGGAGGGAGGGAGAATTGTGTGAATAAAACTGGGAGTTGTGATAGAGATGTAGAACTGAGGGTGAGAAAGGAGAATTATGGGAGAGAATGGGGAATTGTGGGAGATACGGACATTTGTTGGAGAGAATGGAATTGTGGGAGATATATAACTGGTAAAAACAGAATTGTAGAAGAGAACACAATTTTAGGAAAAAAACAGAATTGTGATAGAACAAAGAATTGTGAAAGAGAAAACAGTATTATGGGAGAAAATATTTGTGTGAGATAGTGAGGTATTGGTGGAGAGAATTAAGAACTGTGGGAAATACAGGGAATTATTAGAGAACTAGAGCATTGTGGCAGGGGGAGGAATTGTGGGGAAGAACAGAGAAATGCGGCGGAAACTGGGGAATTGTTAAAGAGAGCAGATTATCATGAGACAGCAGAGAACTGTGAGAGAAAATGGAGAATTGTGGGAGAGACGAGGAATTACAGGAGAAACAGGTATTTTGGGAATGAAAGGAGAGTTGTGCAAGAGACAGGAAATTCTGGGAGCACTGAGAAATGCACAAGTAGCACTTTACAGACAAGCACCTGTAGGTTCGGAAAGGAGGCTCACTGCACCAGGACCGGTCACAAATTCAGTTTGTGACTCCAAAACAGCTTGAACTTTTCCTCCTCCGCTAAACCTTTGGGTGTGACAGCAGCAGTTCATATCACATTACCATGGATCGGGAAACCCACACCACTGCCTCGTATATGGTCGTGTACACATACATACACACACATATACACACTCACACAAATACACGTGCACGTGCACACATACATACATATACATATGCGCATGTTTTGGAAATTCCAAACATGATAGAAAAAAATAAACCAAATAAAATCATGTGGATTTTTTAAATTCCTAAAAATAGAAAAAAAGTGAAAAAGTGGTGGAAATAAGAGAAAAATGCAAGGTCATTAGTGTCAGTGTAGGAATGCAGCATAAGAGTAATATAGGTTTTCAGAAAGAGCAAAGGAATGAAATGGAGAGGGAAGCATGTTATCCAGAAAGTCAATAATACAAGAAAACATCCCAACGTGAAGGATATAGGTTTCCAGAATGAATGGTCCCATCAAGTGCCAAGCCAATGAGAGCAAACAGGTCTATGTCAAGGCACACTCTCTCGGGCCACTGGAAGAAAGAGAAGATGTTTAAAATATTGAGAAAGGGGCGGGGGGAGAAATGACATTTGACTTCTTAACATCAACAGTGGAAACCAGAAGACAATGAAGCAACCACTTAACAATTTGGAGAGAAATATTTCTAAAACATAGAATGATATATCCAAACTACCAATCAGGTGGGAGGGTACAGCAGCGACGTTTTCTGATTTTCAAAACTTCCAAAACTGATAGGCTCTCAAAACAATGCAAAGAAGGATACGTGGTACCCAAGAACTAGAGATCCGACATATAGAGGAAAGGTATGAAAGGCAATCTCAGGAAGACAACTGGCAGAAGTCATTTCCAAGCAGTCTAGAACTGGGCAGTGACAGAGGTGAAGAAGAGGAAGGTTTATGTAAGAGGAAGGTTTCAAGGAGAAAAATGAGACCTATAGAGCAGTTGATATCTTTGAGTGCAGTGAAAGGAGATTTACAACGCCGACAGAAAATTTAAAGATAAAAATTAAAAATCAAAGAGGAAAAACAAGGTAAATATTAAAATCTAGTGAAAAAGTTGCACAAGTAAAAATTTATCATAAATCATTATGGTTTCACAGTCATAATAATGTAAATATTAAGCCATGTTCCGCCCCCCCCCCCGCAAATTGTGTAACTACTGGAAATGTGCATTTGTGTGCATGTTTCTTGGAACATGGACTGAGAAATGAGAAGAGACAGTTAAATAGCACTGTCTGCCTTGCAGAGAAGGGAAATGGGTAGAAGGCATCCCGCCAGTCTTAGGCGCCGACATCTCTTCCTTTAACACTCTGCATAAGTAGTTTCTCTCTCTCTGTAAGTAAAACCTTCTTGTTATTTACTCTTTCCTTTCTATCCAGTACGTGCACACCACATTCACGATAGCCAATGCTTCCTTTTTGCTCCAGAAAATAGTCTACACGTCCATATGTTGGGATGTAAATTGCATGACAGTCTCAACCATTACTACAACTTTTTGCCCTTCTTGTGTCATATGCTCCTTTGGAGTCTGGTGAAGTTTCTATCTTTCCAGAATAATATTTTTACATGGAGGAAACAAAATACAAGAATTTACAAAGGAAACCAAATGTACTGAAATATAGTTATCAACATTTTTAAAAAAACAGATTTTAGCCCTGGCTGGCGTAGCTCAGTGGATTGAGCGTGGACTGTGAACCAAAGTGTCACACGTTCGATTCCCAGTCAGGGTACAGGCCTGGGTTGCAGGCCATGACCCCCAGCAACCGCACATTGATGTTTCTCTGTCTCTCTCTATCTCCCTCCCTTCCCTCTCTAAGAATAAATAAATAAAATCTTTTAAAAAATAAATAAAAAACAGATTATAACTGTTGAAGGCCAGGTTCCCCAGGAAATGTACAGTGACTTACTATATCATAGTATTTTAAATGCTGTCTCTAGGTTTGAGGCCCTGGCAGGAGACAGGTCAGCTTCCTCTTCTTGAGTAGCTGAGGACACACCCCCAACCCCTTCCCCTATTGGGTTCTCACAATCTGGGCCACTACACACCTGCCCTAATTGCCCCTGGGACAGGTACAAGACAACTGGGAACAGCCCCTGTACTCTGTACTCCAGAGCCTGCTGACAGTAATTCATATTAGCCAATGCTAAACCTGCTTACCCTATGTCACCTATTCCTTCCCATGGAAACCATAATACTGTTGCCTACAGTCTCCCCCTCCCTCCGCCCCCTGCTGGACCCCAGTGCTTCCTTGTGTGCGTGGCGCCCTGTGCTGTGACGTGTACTCCCTTTCTTGGAATCGGTGCTTTTGAATGGCAGCCGTTTCCCAATCTGCTGGCCTTAACAAACCTATATAATAATTGAACTTATTAAAAGATTTGCGCATAGGTGTGTGCTCTCCTGAACAGCTGCAAGAGTGATGGAAGGTCGGGGCAAAAGAATTGCCATGCAGTAGCGATGGAAGCTTCAGCTGACCCTCTCTGAGCTGCTCTGAAGGTGGGATGGCCCTTCTGAGGCTAGGGGACTTGAGGTTATTGTCCTGCTTGAGGCTAGGGGCCCGTGCTTCTGTACCTTTGCAGAGACCACTCATAGGCTGCAACCTGCCACAGGGAGGGAATGTGATTTTGCCTGAGGCAGGTCTCTTAGGCTGAGGGCAAATCCCGGAGAAAGCCTCAGCCCTGAGCTGTCCCGTCTGCTGCCAACACTCCCAGCACCCCTGGGGATGGACTGCCTGGCCCTAATGGGCACCCGAGTGTACTTCACAGATTAACTGCAATGATACAGAAAGACGTGTGCTTCTTATGAACTCTTTTTAAGTAACAAGATAAAATTATCTTAATTTGAAAGTAGTGATGACTAGTATTTTGAGGCAAAAACAACAATCATGGGACATCATTTCTCTGTAATTTCTATTATGCCACATATGGCTAACACTACTAAGATTTGTTGCCTGCATCCCTGATGGAAAAAGAGAAACACTAAATTTCTGTTAGAGTTAAGTAAAAATACAGACCTTCAAGTGCACACCCCCACTTAAGAAGACCTGGGGAGGGGGAATCTTGTGTTCGTCTTTGGATCTCCAGGGTCCGCCACAGTTCTGGACTCTTACTGAGGTTTTTTGAGTCATTACTATGATTAAAACTGATGAGATACAACTTAAAAGGCAGAACTTTTTAAAACCAAAGCAACTCCTCTGTGCTTAAAGCATCTCTAAGGGAAAGACTTGCTCTAGGGACACCTCTGGCCCGGGCCAAATTCACCCCGCCGGCTCTGTCCCAGCAGGGACAGCGCGTGGCCAGGAGGGGCGGGACCAGAGCGCGGCGCGCGCGCTTACTGGCCGAGGAGGGACGGGGCGAGGCTAACTCCTTTATGATTGACGGAAGCTCTGTCTCGTCAGCTCGCGGTTCAACTACCGTCCACACGGAAGTCCCGCCTTCAGAAACGGAAGTCGCGGCGCGCGCTGTTGCAGGAGTTGACCGCGCCGACAGCGGTGACCGAGCGAGGGGAAAGGCGGCGGGCGGCGGCGGGGCGCTGCCGCTCCAGGCCGGAGTTGGAAGTGAGAGGCGGGGCCAGGCGCCCGGAGCTGCCCGGACGGGAGTCAGGTGCGGGGGAGTCGGCGCGCTGAGGCCGGTGAGGATCTCGAGTCCGGGGACCGGAGCGGATGGAACACGGGGGGGCGGAGGGGGGGGACCTTGTGAGGAGGACCTTTTGTACCTTGCCCTCTGCCGTCGGCGTCCTTTCCTTCCTTCCCCCTGCGCTTTTCTGCGCCGTACTTTTCCCAGACCCGCAAACGCTCGCTAAGCCCTGGGGCCGGGGGTCTAGCCTGCACTGTGGACCTCGCTCCCATGCGATCACCACCTAGGACCCTCTGTCCCCCGGCCTAACCGCCAACCCACACACCGTTAGAAACATTTCCCCAAAGGCTGATGTGCGTGTCACACTAGTAATTCCCAGAGGCGGTAATATATTAAAGCTGTCGCTGGAAGTGTACCCTGCCCTGTAAATGCCCGTAAGGATAACAAGCAGGAATAACAAGGGTTGGCCAGATTAAGAATTCCTAGAGAGCCCTGGCTGGCGTGGCTCAGTGGATTGAGCGCCGGCCTGCAAACTGAAGGGTCATTGGTTCGATTCCCAGTCAGGGCACATGCCTGGGTTGCAGGCTGCGTCCCCAATGGGGAGCGCGTGAGAGGCGACCACACATTGATGTTTCTCTCCCTCTCTTTCTCTCTTCCTTGCCCTCTCTCTAAAAATAAAGAAAACCTGAAAATTCTAGAATTGTTCAGTTTCAACACAGCGGTTCTAGCCATGGGTTTGTCTACATCGACCCCCGCTGCTGCAGTCCAGACCTCAAGTGCTTCAGACCACCAGACTACATCCGCGACTGCATCCCCGCCTTCAGGATGTCCAATGCATGAAGGGAAAATGAAAGGTAATTGACATTTTGTCTGGAATATAAAAAAAGAGAATCCTCGAAAGGATTTTAGGGAAGACGCAGTGCAGCATGCTAGTGAGGCAGCCTGGGTTGGGTCCTTATGTTGCTACTTACAGGTTATGTGACTGTAGACGAGTTACTTCTCAACCCGTCAGCTGTAAGATGAGGATAATGCAGCTTCAGAGGGTTATTATGACGATTAACTGAGATAATGTGTGAGGGTGTGGGGTTTGTTCCACACATCAGCCCCATCCCCAAAGTTTGCCTGTGTCTCCATCAGTGGTTCTCTACCTGGGGGGTGATTCCCTCTCCCCCCGGGGAAATGTCTGGAGACATCTTTGCTTTTTACAACCGAGGGGAGTGGGTACATCTAGCAAATAGAAGCCAGTAGTTCTGCTAAACAACCTACAGTGCACAGGACAACCCCCAAACAAAAACTCACCTGGCCCCAAATGTCAAGAGGGCAGTGGTTGAGAAACTTTGGTCTAAATCTGCCTATCTTTATTTATCTAGACAACTTGACTGCTATATCCGTGGCAGTATTCATCTATGTAAAAAAAAGTGATCACCTGATGGATTTGCTGTTCATTCTTTAGGTGCAAATGGAAAAGATTGTTTATATAAAGGAAGCCTGAAGTGGTATCTCACTGTGGTTTTTATTTGCATCTCTCTGATGGCTAGTGATGCTGAGCATCCTTTCATATGTCTCTGGGCCCTCTGTACATCCTCCTTGGAGAAGTGTCTGTTCAGGTCCTTTGCCCATTTTTTAATTAGGTTGCTTGTCTTCTTAGAGTGGAATCATGTGAGTTCTTTATATATTTTGGAGATTAAACCCTTGTCTGAAGTATCATCAGCAAATATGGGAGTAAAAGGCAGAACACTGTACTTGAACAACAATTAAAACAAAAATTAAAAATTAAAAATAAATTTAAAAAAAAGCAAGCCTGAATCAGCCTGATGTGTGACTTCTTGTTTCAAGACATGAGGGGAGGAGTCAACATGGCCTGCTTACCGAGTGCTAACACTTCATTCCTCTGGTCAGTCAGCAAGGCCTTAATCACTGCCCACTCTGTGCCGAGCACTGGTGGATCTCGCTTGTTTGTGCTTGCACCGCGAGAACAGCAATGTATAAAACAGACAAAATCCCTTTCCTGGTGGAATGGACATCCTCCTCCTCCTAACCCTGCGTGGTGGGTTTTCTCCCCATATTATAGTTAAGGAAACCTAGAGGTCACACTGCTCATAAGGAGCAAGGCCGGCAAAAACTCCGTGACCTTGGACAAGGACAGACCCAGCTCTCTTGCAGGGTTTCTCCGAACAGGGTGAACTGACACAGGTGGAGTGTGCCCCTGTCCTGAGCATCCCCAGGGAGATCACAGCCCTGTCTGTCAGTCTGGTTTCATGTGCGGTGTATCCAGACGAGCTGTCGGTCGGATGTATTTTCATTAGTCAAGGGTGTGGATAGTCATAAGAGATTGAAGGGGCTGGGGGTTATAGAACATGAAAAATGTGAACAGTGTGTTTTATTAACACCCAACTGGGATCAGTGACCCAAAAAAGATTGACACTGGGAGTGGTGGAGAGGAGAGGAGGTATAGCAAGGCTGCCTTCATCCCTCAGGTGGAATACGGGTCTGGAAGGAGAAGCAGAGGACAGCAGGTGAAAGGAAACTTGTCTTTTGTGGAGGGCATCCAGCATCCAGTGTATTCCTGGTGTTATTGCTGCTGCCTCAGACTAGGATGTTGTTACACCCACAGCTGTCTTCCTGGGCTGTAGCTCACCTGACACTTGTCCCCCTCTCTAAGCCATAGACCAGCTTCTCAGTCCCCACACTTGCTTCCATGGGTACCCAGTATCCTTGGGCACTGACTGCCCTACTTGCTGCTGCTCTCATAGGTTCAGACCTTCTCTCCTAAGTGGCACCCGGATCGTACATGGTTATGGGATGTTTTCTCTAATGTTTCCTTCCTAAACGCTCGGCTGTCTTCTGACAGGGACTAGCACCTCAGCCAGGTGGGAGCCTTCTGTGCTTTGTTTTAGTCCTAGGGCAGAGCACAAGCAGAGTGCATTGAGGCTTTTCTCCAGAAGTCTTTTTTGAGGGTTCCTCTGCTCATTTTCATCTCCTGTGTCCTGTTTGGGGTTGGGTCTTGTCTGGAACCTGGGACTGCAGAATCACCGGGAGATGGGTAAAATGTGTCCCGGCCCCCACTTAGGTTCCTCTGTAGCAGCTCACAGCTGCCAGTCCAGGTAGGTACCTTCTAGCCCTTTACTGAAACCATGGCATTGCCTTGCAAATGTTGAGTTCTTTGGGGGGCGGGTATTTTTGCTAGGGGCGTGACACAGTAAGAGAAGGGGTACCGGTTTCTCTTTCAAAGGGAAAGTCAATTTATAGACCCTTCTCCTCACGTTTAGCGTATTAGAATGTTAGCTAGCTTAGCTTTTGGCAGCTTTCAGCAACAGACACCTGGCTTTGCCTGTGGCCATCGCTGGTCAGAAATTCCGCTCTTCAGGGCCCAGGTGGAGGGAGCCAGATGTCCTGCCTTTGTGGTAACAGCGTCTTTATACTTGGTTTCTTTCAGGTTGTCCCGTGAGTGCACAGCCAACCAATGAGAGCAAAACCTGCTCCGGGCCTGCCCACCAGGAACGTGCGTACGAGTATGTGGAGTGTCCTGTTACAGGCGCTGCAAATAAGGAGAACCTGGATCCTTCGAATCTGGTAATCTTCTTCCTGGAACTCTGTACACAGACATGCTTTGATAGAATTCCAAGACAAACTGCACACTGCTAGGGTTTATTCTTTTAAAACAAATCTGATAGTCCATGCACAGGGACAATCTAGAAAGTGTGATGAAGAGAAAGAAAATGGTGATCACGAAGAACCAGAGTGGGTGGACTGCGAATAAGCCATCCCGAGAGAATATCTCCTCCTGGGATAGTAGGAGGCACATTCCATTAGGAGTGCAACTAGAGTTAGTAAAGGTGTTTCTGGACTGGGGGAACCTTGTAGGTACACTGTAAGACTGGGGGGCCCCTTAGGGAGTAGCTGGGTGCCAGCCTGCACATGAGGCACTGGGGTGTCGCAGCGTCACGTGGCAGCCAGCAGTGGTATGCCATTGAGAAAGCAGGGACAGGACAAGCGCGGCCTCACTGCGTTTTGTGATAGTCAGACCACACAGGGGCTTGAGGTTTCTTGTTTGGAATCGCATTTTAATGGAGAGACAGACAGACTGGGACCTGTCGTTTAGAAGGCCACAGGGTTCTCAAAAAGTACTTAGAAATCTTGGCAATCCAGGCAACATTTCAGGAAACGAGAGGTATTTAGTCTGGAAAAGAAAAGGCGTGGAAGGCATATATACAGCAATACGTCATATAATGTAACATACATAACAGCGCCGTGAACTGGGGGCTTACGAACAACAGACATTTGTTCCGCACGGTGCTGGAGGCTGGGAACTGCGGCATCCAGGCGCCGGCTGGTTCAGGGAGTGTTGCAGGTGGAGGCATGAGTACCTCCCCCAGGGCACTCAGTAACGACCCCATGGAGCTATAAGGAAACTGCTGTGTTGAGGGGGAAGGTGGGCTAGACCCAGGTTTCCCCCCGTTGCCACTAGTGACACCTGGGGCTAGATGATTCCTTGGGGAGGGCGCCGCCCTGCGCCCTGTGGGACACTGAGCAGCACCTCTGGTCACCACCCACTAGATGCCAGGAACTCCCTCCTTGCTCAGTTGTGACAAACAGCAGCATCTGCAGACGTTTCCAGAAGCGCCCCTTTTAGGCCACTGGTCCAGATCACCTCCAGGGCCCTAGTGGTTCAGAACACGAGCCTTTGGAACCCTGCAGACCTTGACTCTCATCCCGTGGGATTCTGACCTGTAGTGAGAATATGAAAAACAGCGAAGTTTGGGGATTTTTTTTTTTTTGCTCACATCTTTTGGAGTATGCTGAGCACCATACGCTCTCTCCTGTAATCCTTGTAACAACTCTATGCAGTCGGGCGTCTTCATGTCCCCGTTTTACAGCTGACGACGCCAACAGTGAGGGAAGAAGCCATTTGCCCCGCATCGCTCACCCAGGAAGTGGCAGAGCCCAAACTGAATTCCCACCTGCCTCCGACCTGTGTTCTTAAACCCCCTTTGGAGAAAATGCAGTAAAATGCTCGATGTGGGGCCAGCATACCCAGCTCTTCTGCCATCTTTCTAACCAGGGGTCGTGTTGGGACATCACAATTTATGTACACCTGCTAGGAGACGCTTCATACTTTCACTACAAAAAGGAGTTCTAGGCCAGTCGTTTTAAACCTGGGGCAGTTTTGCCCCTTGGGGGACACTGGTCGTCATAAGTGGGGAAGAGGGGTACCATTGGGTAGAGGTCAGGCACGTTGCTAAGTATCCTGCAGTGCTCAAACAGAGCCTGATAACCAGGTGTTGTCCACCTTAAAGGGCAATGCTGCCAAGAGTGAGAAACCCCGGGCCAGGCTAAGCGTTTGCATGATGGTACCGCGGCCCCTGTGTCGGGGAGAAAGCATCGTCCCCTCCCTGCAGTCTGCTGGTGCGGGGCCGGCACCTCTCATCCGTAATGTCCTCAGCCCAAAAGCTGAAAGCATAAGCCAGATCCTGAAAGGAACAGATTTTGCAATAGGAAGCGGTGGTGTTCGTATATTGTAGAGGTGCCTACGGATCATGGTGCGTGTTTGTTTTTACTTCTTAATCCTTGAGGAGAAGGAGACCAAAACTAGAACCACAAGGTGTGTTGACCATGTAGGAGAACTTGGACAACAAGGAGAAACCACCTCAGTACTCTGACTCTTCGGAGAGCCAAGTGATATGAGCCATCTGAAACATCGACGGCAGTGCTTTCCAAGAGGGCCTGTGTCACGTGTGTGATGTGTTGCTTCCCCGGAAGCAGTTAGTTATATTGCTTGTTTCTACTGGAGAACACATTTACAATCTTTAAAAAAAAATTCCGTTTATTTTATTTAGATGCCACCACCTAACCAGACTCCGGCCCCCGATCAGCCATTTCCACTCTCTACTGCCAGAGAGGAGTCATCCATTCCAAGAGCAGATTCTGAGAAAAAGTGGGTTTATCCTTCGGAACAGATGTTCTGGAACGCGATGTTAAAGAAAGGGTAAGCGAGGGAGCGCAGGGCTGAGAACAGAAATTTGTCACATTCATCTTAGAATACATGCAAAAGAGGTTTTTATCCCCCAAACATACTGTAAGTTTTTATTTCAAAAAGTTAATCTGTTTAGAATAATTCTCAGACTTACCGGAGGAGACCCGCAAAGCCACCGTAGCTTACGCAGGGCTCTACGGAGAGACAGAACCCACGGGACACGTGTGTCCCCCAGCCACCAGGAGGTTTGTCCCATCTCACCGGCCGGTCTCTCCTAGGTGGAAGTGGAAGGACGACGACATCAGTCAGAAGGACATGCACAACATCATCAGAATCCACAACCAGAACAACGAGCAGGCCTGGAAGGAGATTTTGAAGTGGGAAGCGCTTCATGCTGCGTAAGTGTGTTTGAGATCTTTAAAAAAAAAATCCCTCCAGCCTCTTCCTTAGCTTATGTCTGTTTTCTGGAGTTTTGACATTTATTCCGATGTGTAGTTTTAATAAAGCACTGTAGGTAGCAGGTCTGTCCCAGGGACTGTCACGTGGCAGACCAGCCCCACGCCGCCATGGAGGACGGCAACCATGTCGTCATGCTCATGGAGTCGGTGGGTCCCGAGTGCCGAAAGTGGGGAGTAGGGATGGCTCATCTCTGCTCCCCGGTGCCTGGGGCCTCACCCGCCCCAGTGGGCAGGGTGGGCGTGACGGTCGTGGGCTGGAATCCTCTGCTGGCTCCACTTGCTTATCTGGTGAGTGGTGCCGGCTGTTGGCCATGACACCTGCCCGCAGCCTGTAAAGGCGGCTGCTTTGGCTTCTTCACGCTGTGTTGTCAGAATGCTCAGACCTGGGGTTCCAAAAAGCTCCTGGTGGAAGCTGCATCTCCTTTGATGACCTGACTTTGGAAGCCCCAGGTGTCACTAGCCTTCCAAATTCAAGGGGAGGGGCCAGAGACCCTCACTCCCAACAGGAGCGTCTGAGGCCACTGAAAGCAGAACATGTGGGACAGAGGACACTAAATTGTTCTCTGCCCCCAGGGAGATGCCCACTCAACAGCATTCACTGAGTCCACAGCAGGCCTCAGGATCAGGAGACACCCGGCACGCAGGCCTTTCTCTGGGGGAGAAGGCTGACCACGAGCTCCGCCAGCGCAGGAGGGTCTTGTGTGGTGCTGCTCCCCGCACTCCCCGGGCCTGGGCCGGCTGGCACCGAGGGGGTCCCCGCCAAGGCTCTGCAGAGAGCAAGCAGTTCTGTAGCCAGGGCCTGGTCGCCCGTCTGCTTGTGTGCGCTTCCTGCCTTAAGGAGCTGGACTGACACGAATTACATTAGTTCCTAGGGATTCATCCCGCATTTTATTTCTTCCTGCAGGCCATCTATTAGTTGCAGATCCAAAAAGAGTATAGGATTTTCTTATGTTCATCTGAAAAACAAAACAATACAAAACAAAACAGTGCTCTATGTGAAAGAGAAGCGTGATGCCCGATACTTCACCCTTCTTTTTCCCCTGAGAATCGATAGGCCTGAGCCCCCACGCCAAGTGGAAAGGCCCTGGTTCCTGACCCCTGCGCAGGGCAGTGCAGATCCTTGGAAGGAAGTGGAGGGAGGGGGCATATCTGATCAATGCCTCAAGGATTCATTTTTAATGAATAGGTGTATTTCTTTGACTTTTGCGAAGCCACCTTTCTTTGCAAATTTGACTTGTAAAATGCGTACAGAAAAATGCTTATTATCGATAAACTGCAGCATCTTATTTTGCAAAGGAAAGAACATCTTTGTATATACTTTTCTCACTCGGGGCTTTCTAGGGAGTGCCCTTGCGGTCCCTCGTTGGTCCGGTTCGGAGGTAAAGCCAAGGAGTACTCACCGCGAGCAAGAATCCGCTCCTGGATGGGGTGAGTGTGGTGCCGAAGGTGACTGCCGCTCCTGTGTCGGGGTCACTCTCCCTGGGCCCCAAAACCAGGCAGCCAGAGAACCGGAGGGCCATCTGCCAAGGCTTAGTCAGCGCGCAGCTGTAGGCTTCTCCCTGTCCCGGAAGTTCGCCTGGTGGCGGGCAGGTCCGGGCGGGTGTCCTGGGTTGCTTCCTAGCCGAGGACCACAGGATGGAACCCAGCTGTCCTCTTACTTCTCTCTGGGACTGCACCTGGGGCTCCTGCCTTTGCTCCCAGCGTAGGCAGAGCCCCACCTTTCCCGTGGGCCTTGTTCCCCTCCCTTTGCTCCCAGCATAGGCAGAGCCCCACCTTTCCCGTGGGCCTTGTTCCTCTGTAGACAGGACTGCCTATCAACCCTGCCTGTCCACCCGGGCTCGTCCCAGACCTTCAGCTCCACCTTCCTCCAGCGCTGCGCTGCGGGCTGTGGTTCCCAGGCGCACTCCCCCCTTAGATGGTTGACTCCGAGAGCAGGCCTTCCCACGCGCTGCCGCTCTGCCTTTCTCGCAGCTTTTCCAGAGCTGGAGGCCCCACGGGCGGGCGGGAGCGCTCACCAGCGTGTCCTCTCTTCTCCAGGTACGAGTTGCCTTTCGACAGGCACGACTGGATCATCAACCGCTGTGGGACGGAAGTCAGGTACATCATTGACTACTACGACGGCGGAGAGGTCAACCAGGACTACCAGTTCACCATCCTGGACGTCCGGCCAGCGATGGATTCACTCTCGGCGGTGTGGGACAGGATGAAGGTCGCCTGGTGGCGCTGGACCTCATAAGCGCTGCTTTGTTAGAGATGGGAAAATATAAACTATTTTTTTTTCCTGAGGATTACATTAAACTATTTTCCCCACACTGAATTGCACTTATGATGTACTGGGAAGGTCAAGTGGGTGATGGCCTTACATTTCACTGAGCGAGGAGGGATAGCATGCGAGTGCCCTGTGGAGTTCTGTTTCCGCCCTGCCGTTTATTGCGGGGCATTTTAAGTTTCCTTCCCACTGAGGTCAAGTGGGAAGCGGTCCCTTCATTTTCCCTTTCACGGCAGTACTGCATGTGCATTGCATCTAGAAAAGCCAACAGCGTCTGGAACGGCTCTTTTCCTTACAATGTGAAGAGAGCTGCTCTTTTTGTTACTGTCTCGAGTACTTGAGATACACACCCGAAAACCCGTGTGATCTGCAGGACCTTTTACCGGGTCAAATATTTTAATTGGAGCTGTTCACTTACGCTTTTTAAAGAGTTACCAGCATTTTTAAAGTCCCTACGATATAGTAGTGACCCCTGAAGGAAATGCAAAGGTTTACACAGGAACACATTCGGCAAAAGTAAGATGTGTCTTGGCTCTCCAAATCCTCATAAATTTTCCACACTGGACCTTGTAGTAGAACAGTTTCGATTCCCCCATGATTTGGTGGTGCATGTGCATTAGAATGTGTTTTAACACTTTAATTTTCATTTGACTCTCAGTTGTTTGGATACGTAACTGCTGCCAACAAGCAGGTGTCATTGCCCACTCTCGAGTCCCATTCCTTCTGCCTGCAGTTGGCCTGATCTGAACCTTCATGGTCTGGTTCAAGGTGCAGTGTTCGGGGTGGTCCCTGTCTAAAACGTGACTCTTATTTTGTTGAGTGTTAGAATTCACAGAGAGTATTTTTCCCAAACAACAGTATTTGCATCAGCTTCCTGTCTCCATTCAAATTTTTTTTAAGGGAGCTCTAAGTTTGGCGTTGAAATTCTTGGTACCAGTAATCCATAAAGTAGTTGTTCCTCTTAGAACAGCACGTGATAAGTAACTATCGGGGTTTTTCTCTGTTGTTTTGAGTTGGTAATAGTAACTCCTTTCATTTCTCCTAAATACTGGAATTGTTACGTGAGTAGATGGAATTAGTCTACAGTGGTTAATTTAGTACGGATTTCTTTGTTGTGACGGCTTTGCGTGGACTTTGTTTTAAATCCAACAACCTTAAGCTCTTCTACATTTCAAGATATTTGTATATTTTAAAATAAAGCTCACCGTTAACTGGTTTTGAAAATTTCTTTAAGAGTAACGTTACACTTAATCATTTCTTCAGACAACAGTGACCTTCCCAGAAGTAATGCCACAGTCTCCCTGCTGGGGGCAGGCATCTTCTCATCCGCGGGTCACATTTTACAGGCACAGCTCAGAGACACTGCGGTCCTAGTGCCAGGCCACGACAATAAACCAATACCACAAAGTGAGTCGTAATCTTTTTGTTGGGGCAGAGGATTTTGCCTTCAATTTATAAAAAAAAAAAGTAACAGCTATGGAGTGCAATAAAGCAAATCACAATAGAACAACGTTGCCCGTACTAAGGAAAATCATTACTGTTGGCATTTTTTAAAAGTGCAGGATAAGGCATTATGAGAAACAGTGTTGTAACCAAAAACTGAAAAGTGAGCCACAGGCAGGCACCGCTTTTACAGGGCTTCAGTGTTGAGAAAAACCACCTCTGAAGTCAACTAGCAAGCAAACCTGATGACGAGATCAACAGCTTACACACCCACCACCCCTGGGAAGGACTACAGCCTGTTAGCTCTCACAGCTGTTTGGTGTCTACATTATACATGATCATATTCAGGGACCAATACCGCTCTACTCTGATAGGAGGTTTCGTTTATATCTTGAAATTCATCTTGGATACTCTCCAGTGTTTGAAACTCAAGTCTTTTGTCTATGGAAACAGCTGTATTTATTTTTTTAAGATTTATTTATTTTTAGAGAAGGGAGGGAGGGAGGAGAGAGAGAAACATGAATGTGCGGTTGCTGGGGGCCATGGCCTGCAACCCAGGCCTGTGCCCTGGCTGGGGATCGAACCTGTGACACTTTGGTTCGCAGCCTGCACTCAATCCCCTGAGCTACACCAGCCAGGGAGAAAACAGCTGTATTTAGAATCAGAACAAACTACTGGACGTTGGGCAAAGTGTTGGCAAACAAGTTAGGGGGGGCGAACTGAGACTGCATATAAACGTGGGGTATTACTAGTAATTACCCAAATGAAATCCATTCATGTTCCCTGCATCATCATGGGCATGCAAAACAGCAAACAGTGCAGCCCTGCCTTACACAGGACAGTTTATCCATGAGATGGTTAAGCACTAGAGTTGAGACAGCCTTGTCATCCAGGGTGGGCAAGTTCTCATATGTATGTTTGAATATGTAGTTCCAGTTCCCATACTGTCACCAATAGAGTTTGTCTTCTACCATAGTTATTCTTCCTTAGCTAATGAGGTGCAATTTCATGCCTCACTTCTATGGTGATCGTGGGACTTGTGCTCCGGATCATTTGTGCCTTTGTAGGCTTGAAGCTGTGTGGTCACCAAGAACGCTTGTCCTCAAAAAGGTACCCGCACCCCCATGCCCCTTGAAGAATTATTCACAATAGCCAAGATATGGAAACAACCCGAGTGTCCACTGACAGATGAGTGGATACAGAGAATGTGATGTATATACACATAATATTATTTGCCCATTAAAAAGAATCTTACCAGCCCTGGCTGGCGTAGCTCAGTGGATTGAGCGTGGGCTGCCAACCAAAGCATCGCAGGTTCGATTCCCAGTCAGGGCACATGCCTGGGTTGCAGGCCACGGCCCCCAGCAACTGCACATGGATGTCTCTCTCTCCCTCCCTTCCCTCTTTAAAAATGGATGAATAACTTAAAAAAAAAGAATCTTACCATTTGTAAAAACATGAATGAGCCTTGAAGGCATTATGCTAAGTGAATAATTCAGAGAAAGACATACCATATGATTTCAGTTATATGTGCAATCTTAAAAAAATATAGCCCCCAAACCAGGCTCATGGGTACAGAGAAAATTGGCGGTTGCCAGAGGTTGGTGTTAGGGCATGGGGGCAATTTGTGGAGAGGGTCAGAAGTACAAATCTCTAATTGTAAGATAAATATGTCATAGGGATGTAGTGCACAGCATAGTAATTATAGTTACCAATGCTGTGTTGCCTATTTGAAAGTTCCTAAGAGTAGATCTTAAAAGTTCTCATCTCAAGAAAGAAAAAAATTGTAACTGTAAGGTAACGGATGTTAACTAGATCTATTGTGATCATTTCACAATATATATACACACACAAATACCGAATCATTACTTCTTACACCTGAATCTAATATACTGCCAATTTTACCTCAATTATTAAAAAGAAAAAAAAAAGATGGTGTGTCCTAGAGACAGATGGATGGCTAAGAGTCAAGGCTCAAGCCTTCACTTGCTGTGTGATCTTAATATCTCTCAGCCTCAGCTTTGCCAGCTGTAACAAGAATAACAAAATACTGTCTTAGTCTGTTCAGGCTGCTACTAAAAAAATACCATCAACCTGGCGGCTTATAAACAACAGAATGTGTTTCTCACAGTTGTGGAGGCTGGGAAGTCCAAGCTCAAGGTGCTGGCAGACTTGGTATGTTGTAAGGAGCGCCAGCTTTGTGGTTCACAGCCGCCCATCTTCTCGTTGGGTCCTCAGGTGTTGGAAGGGGGAGGGAGCTCTCAGGTGCTTTCTATAAGAGCACTAATCCCATCATGAGGCTCCTCCCCCTCCCAGAATCACCTCCCAAAGGTCTTGCCTCCCAAGATTCTAAGGCTAGTTCTAGTCCCGCTTCTTTTTTTTTTTTTTGAAACTCTCTTTGCTTTAGTTCTGAAATAAAATCGAGGTTTCTGAGAGTTTCTTAAAAACTTCACACTAAGTGGGAAAGTAAGTAATGGAAGATAAAAGGCATGGAGATGGAATTTGGGTAGATATTAGAAGGATGTGGAATTCCCTTCACACTTGCCATTTTTCTCCCTACCTGATCCCTCCAGGATTTGGCATTCTTTATGAGTGAGTGCCAGCATCAAGTGTCCTTGCATAAAGCCACTAAAACCAGTTGCCATTGGTGCTTTTGTTAAATAAGAGTTTGACTGGCATGCCACGCCTGCAGGAGGCGTGCCTGGCCTCTGCTTGTTACCAGAAATCCTTGAGAAACTAAGAGTGACTTTCCAAACCAACAGAAGCCCACTGGAGAAATGGCCTGGTACCTTGTTGGGTCATGCGGTTCATGGCAGTCCTTCCAGGGAGAGAATGAAGGTTGCTTTCCTGAAAGATGGCAAGGAGGAACCCTAAGCCACGATGGGAAACTCCAGGACTTGAGGAACACAGGAAGTGCAGGCAAAGCCTGATGGCAAGTGTGTGGCTTGGCTTCTGGGCCCTGGTAGACTAAGGGTCAATCTCAAGGTTCCTTGTGCAAGTTCCAGCAAAGCATACTTAAAGACCCTATGTGATCAGTTGTTGCTCTTGTTGTGTTTATGCAAATGAATGGGCAACAAATTAAAATTGGATTTAATGTAGTCCATTTCGAGGACAATGAGGGTGATCTTAAGGAGAAAAATTATGTTTCAAGGAAAATTACAACACTCAGTGGAGGACATTGGACTCGAATGTAGCTGTCTTCAAAGTTTTGTTTTCACTTGGAAGTTCAATGTCACCAGAGATGTTCAATTTATACACGAGAATTACTTGTCAGATTGTCACTATTTAATGTCATTATAGCCAAGGCCTTGTACCAGGATGTCTTCTCAAAAGACAGTCTGGCGGAGTCAGAGATGGGTTTGTGATGTTCTGTGTGGATTAACCTGTGTGTTCTCCCTTCTGTTTTCATAGGGTGTATGTCTACAATCTCATTACAGGAGCATTTACACATTATAAGCTTCACTTTAGAAGCCCATCTGCGGAGAGACCAAAGGAGGCGGTGGAGTAAGTGGAAGCTACACTAACCTCCTCCCAGGACCAAACTGGAATTACAACTAAATCGTAGAGAAATCATCCTGAATAACACTAGCTGGAGAGAAGCCTTATAACCATGGCCAGACAGAAGATGCCACATCACCACAATGACACTGGCAGGGAGTGCAGAGGAGGCATGAGAGGGCTGGCTGGGCTCCCACGGGTGGCAGCTGACGTTCCGCAGGGATATTTCAGCAGTTGGGGGGTTCACCCTGATAAGCGTGAGGTCTAAACTGCAAGCCTGGCTCCCCAGCCTACAGTATTAGAACTGGGGAAGGAACCCAAATGCCATATGGCTGTGAAAAACAGCAGGGTTTCGGTGCACCAGGGAGAGACAGCTGGGGACACAGGGAGCCTTTTAAAGGGCCAACATACAAAATTCTGTTTGTAGCCACTTACCCCGGGCTCCAGCAGAGAGAAGGCAGAGTGAACCAGAGAAATTTGGGGAGAGTCTGGGGTTGGCGGCTCTGGGGAGAGAACTGAAGGAACAGCTACCAGGATCGCTGTGCTGATTCATTCCCCATACTGCGGGAGCCATCTTTCTCAGGTAGAGCACTCCCCTCCAAAGTGGCATCAGCCCGAGGGGAAGGAGTACCCCCGCCCACGGGATTACTCTGCCCCAACCCGTGGAGCTTAAGCCAGCTACTGAGGAGTACAGCTGGAAGACTTTCACTGATTAGCCCTACAGAAAGCCTGCAGCCTGCTGGGAGCTCTGAGACTTCAGCTGACTCTCCTCCAGGCCTGGTGCTGATAAAAGCTGGTCTTGGTGCACAGCCTGGTTCCTTATTCACACACCCAGGCCCAGCAGGGGGAGCTGCCCGCCGTGGATTGCTGCGAGTTCCAAACAGATTGCCCAGGGCCAGTCACAGGCAGGGCAGGGCGGGGCAGGGCAGCCAAAATGGGAAGACAGAGAAACAGGCATCAAATGAAAGAACAAGAGAATTCTCCAGAAGAACTAGATGACATGGAGGCAAGCAATTTATCAGATCGAGTTCGGAGTAATGATGATAAGGATACTTGACAGTGTGCAATGACATACACACCATAAAAAAGGACCAGTCAGAAATAAAGCATGCAATATCTGAAATAAATAATACACTGGAAGGAGCTTCCTGAGACTCAACAGTTTGGCTGGACTGAGTGACTGAGTTGGTGAAGTATGGGGCAGTCTGTCAGCTTCACTTAAAGCTGCTTTCCTTTTCTGCCCTAAGGGTTTGAACCAAAAGGGCCCAGACGTGTTAAAGGGGGGGAATCTCAGAATAGTCCCCTCAGCCTACGTTAAGTAGAGTGGGCAAAGGAACTATGGACAGGTGTGACATGCCTTGCACATCCTCCTCCAAGGAAGTCGTTCTTTCTTAATGTAGGGCATTGTGGAATTGGTCTCTAACTTTGTCATTTCATTCTTATGGTTCTGATTGTGCCTTCTAACCCTCTTGCCGAATCTGTCACCTCCAGAATACACCAAGGATGCCAACTTGCCCAGCTGTGCCATCCTTTGCAGATCACACATTGCCGCTTTCCAGAGACTGCCAACTGACCTGGGCTCTGCAAGATGTTTCCCCATGTGTGAAGGCCGCCCTCCATTCTAGAACCACTTTCTGTTAGGGATCCCTGGACCAGGGGATAGATAGGGCCTCACCCCTCAACGGGCTGGATTCAGTAACAACAGCAATATGTATCGGTCATCTGTACCCCCCATTAACAGAAATAATACACTTATTGCTGCAATGGAAGTGAAGCCATCACATCTTACATAAAATGCCATGCCATTTGTATAAGAGGTAAAGCACTTACTTCCTGCTATGTACTCGACCCTCTTTTTCTTATTTTTGTTTTTGTTTTCAATTACATTTATGGGGACGACATTGGGTAATAAGACCACACCGGTTCCAAGGGTACAACTCCATCAACATCATCTGCATGCAGCACGGTGCGCCCGCCACCCAAAGTCAAGTCTCTTTTGGTCACCCTTTGTCTCCCCTTTGACTTCTCCCACCTCCCCCCACCCGCCTCTGAACAGTCACCACACTGCTGTCCATGTCTTTTTTTTTTTTTTTTGCTTAATCCCTTCACCTTTTTTCTCGAGCCTTCCCTCTGCCCCAACCCACCTCACCATATTTCTTTCCTGCTGGGGAAAGCATGTTTCTAATTCCTTCTTTAATTCATCTCATCCTTGCAGAGACCCACTTGGAACCCCGGAGCTGGCACAAAGACTATTTTAAGCTGACGACATTTGAGATTCAACAGATGCAGCAAAAAGGCCTTCTTAGAGCTGCCTTATCTGCTTAAAAGCAGCGGCTTCTGGGAACTGAAGGTACTGTAGATCCCCTCTCTGGGAGTTTTATGGTCCGGAAGGAGTCAGAAAAACCACTCACACCTGTGTAGACACACATTCTCACACACTTTCTTATCAGCCGTCTGTGCTCCTGAAACCCATTTGTCTTCCTTCAATAAGCCTAGTTGTTTATCTCAAAAACACTGTTTCCCTCCACTCTCTTTTCCCTACTAACTTAGATATACAAACCTTTAACCATTTTAAGGAGCAACTTTGCAACCATTTTAAGGAGCAACTTTTTTTTTTTATTGGCTTCTGCTATGCCTATGAAACAATCCCTTTTCTCCTGTTAAACTGTCTTCATCAGTTTAATTTGCAGGCCCCAAGAAGGAACTTAAGAGGGTAGGGGGAAGGTTTTTCCTCCCTGACACCCTCTAAGCAAGTGTGGGTACCATGTTTACATGGAAACAAGAAATAACTTTGCCCCCGACCCCAGTGGGCACCAGAAGATTCTGTCTTCCTTTTCATTCATTTGCACATTTTAAGTCTTGGAACTAGGCGGGAGAACCAGACCCATTAAAAGATACCACCAGAGAAATGGTGACTTGGAAGCAAGAAGATTAAAAGTATGGCAGAAAACAGAGAGGAAGAAGAGTATGGGAGGAAATAAGTGGATAGATGGATGGGTGGGTGGAATGGGAGTGGGTGGGTGAATACAGGAGGGAAGGAAAGATTCATGTTTTGATTTATTTATTCAATGATTTTATAGATTGCCCACTAGGTACCGGCCACCGGGATATAAGCGTTTGCTGCATCCGAATGTGGCACTTTGCAGTATCTGCTGCCATCCTCACAGTACAGGTCACAGGAGTGATCCTTTTCTCAACTGAGGAGTCCTCAAAGGCAGACCTGGACTGCATTCTCTGTCCTTGAAACTCCAGAACCCAGCGCTGGAGCCCCTGGTAAATATTGGTGGGATAGATGAGTGGATGAATCTATCAGCCAATCCCTTCATCTAAGCAAGTTAGTGGTGGCTGTTGCTGCTGTTTGAAATAAAGGAAAATCTGAAGACAACGCTAAACCATCGTTAGGCGCGATTCATTATAATTGATAGATGCGTGAATGGTAAAATTATTCATTATAATTCAGCTAGGAAAGCTCAATGACGAAATTGTACCCATTTCGCATCCCATGGCTTTGCTATCCAAGACTCCCCAGAAATCAGATTTACTCTGGGTCTTGACTACTTTAGCTTCTATTTCTCTTTCTCAGTGGGAAGTGGGGGGCGGGGGGGGGGGGCAGAGCCTTCAACTCCCCTGGGAGAGAGAGCTCCAGGCTCCACGGACCGCAGAGCTTTGTTCATCCTGCTCCTAATTACCCAGACGGCGGGCTGCCACAGTCAGATGGCCTGCTGCCCAATCTTGGTCCTGCTGTCTCCCGGCTGTGAGATCATGGACTACTCATTTGATGCCATTCTGAGTCCTCCGTGCCACCTAGACAATGAAGAGAGTCATGGGGCTTTTATTAGCAAGCCCAGGATGTCCCGGGCAAAGTGGGAGGAGTCGGTCCCTCTAGGCTGACGTTGACTGAATTGAATTTAGAGAATCTGCTGACCTTTCTGTGACCCCTGGGACCTTCCGCTGGGACGGGGTTGCAGGTACCTTGGTGAATTGCAGGCCATGCCAGGCCAGGGGGCCACACCCCGGAGACCGCTGTCTGCAATTCAACATCTCCACGACACCATCAGTCACCTTGATGATGTGGGAAGAATTCCAACCTTTAATGGAATTTTCCTTTGGTTCGTATTTTTTTTTCCTCTCGAACATTTGCTGCTGATTTAGTCCTGCTTTAAAATTCTGTACAGTCAAGATGTTGTCTTGTTTTAATCTCTGTGTGACTCTTCTTCAGTCATTTCCTTTCTTCTCAGTTTGCTTATCAGTCGATAGACACCACAGGCCTGGACTTTGTTCTAACATCTCCTTCTAGTTAATGCTCATGCTGTTTTTCTGCCAAGCAGATGTGTATTAAAATGTGCATAAGAAAAGAAGCAAGCGGAGCTTATTTAGAGATTTCCTCAATTTGCACAAACTCCACTGGTGTAAGAGATTTTTTTTAAAAATAAAAAACCACAACAAACGTATGTTAATAGCTACTTAGATGGATCAAGACAAATTCATATTTAGCCGTTTCTGCCATCATCGTTCTGGCCCCATTGCCAGAGACACAACGCAACGATTGAGAATTCCTAGATGCAAAGACAGCCACAGTGTACTGTAGCTGTCTTCTTGCTTGTAAGATCTCTCTGCTCACAGGAATGAGGGACTGGAACGGCTTGTTAAATGGTTTGTCCAACCTGAAATAGTTGGAGTTTTATTTTTTTCTTGTCAGGTATTATATAATTTACAAGGTGTTAGAAATGACTTCAGTTTCCACTCATGTTCTTGGGTTTTGTGTGTGTGCTTTAAAACAGCTGATTTTTCATGTGCTAAAGGCATCTAAGAAACTAGCTTTTCCTCAGTAAGCGAAGGCCACTGGGCTTAAACCACACAAAGAGAAGAGAAGAGTACATATTGTTTATTACATGCATTCACACACAATTTAATTAATTTAGAAATATTTTGAGCCCCATTTGCTAGACTGGCTATCGTAGTTCTGGCTATGAACAGATGGACATAACTTTTGTTATCTTTTGCGGCACAGATGTCAACCTCACTGACATTTGGTCTGGAAGTTTTAAAAAAAATAGGGCTGTTAGGGCAAGAAACTGGTGTGAAGAGGGTCCCATACATCAGCCAGTCCGGTCTAGAATGGAGGGAAAGAACTGGTCAGATCATGGTCAAATGCAAAGCCTAGGAAACGCAGGGTCAGCAGGACAAGGATGAGAGTGAGTGGCACAGAAGAGCAACCTGTGGTTCATAATTAAGCAGCGTTTGTTCTGGGTCTTGTTTACAATTTTTTTGGCTGCTTCTGGACAGCCAGGAAGAACCAGGAGCCAACAGGCAAATTCTTCCTGAGTCCCGGCCAGGGGTGGAGGTGCCGGACCCAATGGCAGAGCCTGAAGATATCCCAATCATTCCCCCAATAAGGAAAGTGGATCCTGTTCTAGCCTTCATTCTCCCCACCCTGAAGCAAATGAAGCATCTAAGGCCTATAGGCATATGGAACTTACAGGATACTCTGTTGGGCAATACCTGTCTAGCAGGTAAGAACCCTGGGTTCCCATCCTATAGCAAACCACTTCTCCATTGGCAGCTGAGTTTCACTTGAGTGACTGACAGCCTTCCCTCAGTTGCAACACATAATTATAAGTTTGTAAATTCATCAGTGTCACTAGCTTGATGTCCCCAAGCCATCATATTTTTATTAACTCCTTAGTCGTATGTGTATAGTACAGACGTTTTTTATTACACTGGGGGGGGGGTGTGGATAGGTGCTGTATGTATGGAATGGGGTGTGAGTTCATTCACTGAATCGAACACCAAGGAACGATGCTTTTGCTCAACTTTTTATTCATCATGGCACAAGACAGATTTTTAAGAAACACCACTGACAATGTCATTGCCAACATGAAAATTAAGAATAGCATGTTTTATAAAAAAATTGGTTTTCTATGATACACATTCCCTTATGAAGTGAAAAAAAAATCACATAAAATACTGAAGCGAATCGCCACCTGCTGGTCAAAAGTAGTTTTGCAGTTGAAAAACTAAGCTTGACTGAAGTGTACGGTAGGAGTATTTTACACTACACACAAAATTACTGAAGAAGACACTCCTCAGCCTTTGGTACAATGTAAATACAAAGCTGTACTTCTTCTCCAAATATGATTTACTTCCAAAGCACTGCATATAATTTGGTTAATACTGATTATGGGGCTAAGGGAAAAAACCATGTTCTCTAATTTGAAGATTCTATTTAGATTCTTAATCACTTGATAGTGGGATTCCAGTTTGTGGGTTTGTAAAATACATAAAAATTACACATTATAAATATATATTATATATGGTCTATATAAAATGGAATTTGACCGAAAATGGGAAAGACAACTTCTTAATTACTTTCTTTGTCAGGCACGGCCTTTCTCCTGTTTGATTAACTGAACCCTTTCTAAACAGATTCTAAAAATATACTCCATAACATATCAAATTTAATAGTTTCCTTAAAACATATTCAATACGAAAAGGCAATCAGTGACTATATTTTTTGTATCTCACCACTATATAAAAATATGGCTTCTCATATTCTGTTTTATTTTGTTTTGTTAGTGTTTTTTTCTTAGTAATTGAAGGAAGGGCAGAAAGCACAGAAACCCACTTGTGCATAACATAGAACATTCTATAGAATCTTCTTGCTTAGTATAAGTGAAGTGATTAAAAATGGTTCCTTTTGTTTTCTGTGACTATATCATATATGATTATCATACATAATCTGTTACAGAATATACAAGAGTCAAAACTGAAGACACATAAATACAATTATGCTATACTAAAGCAAGAGTTTAATATTAAAGCCAATATGAGTAGTTTTTATAATAGAGACTGCCATCCATTTACGTTTTTGGATTTCCCTAAGCTGGCTATGCAATAGAATCTTATTATAAGGTTTAGGTGAGGGTACTGGTGCTCTATATCTTTAAGTGAACTGGGTTCCTCTTGTGTTATTATTTGAAGTGTAAAAGAAGAAAAGTAAGTAAGTGTCCAATTGTCCAACACCAAATTTTTTTTCCCTACTGAGTGAAAGAAGGCTGTTGGGATGTGAGGGCTCAAGCTGGGTGTGGGCTCATACCAGTGTTTCTGGGAGGGCATCGGGGTTGTCAGTGGACAGGAGCTCCCAGATTTGCCACCGCTCTCTCTGCCAATCAAGCCAGTTGGGCTCACCCAAGGCCTTGCTGTTCTGATTGCTGGCGGGGCCGGAGCAGGCGCCGCTCAGTTTCGGCTGCGCAGCCTGACGCTCCCGCTCTGCTGTTTGGCTTCCCTCTTCCAAAGCTGATCCTGAGCTTTCTTCTGGCCTCTGACGCCTCCACAGCGGTGGCTCTGCTGGCTGGTGGGCCAATGCCAAAGCTTGCTTTCCCGGACCAGGATAAGGAGGAGGAGGCCTGTTGTCGGGCCTCACACTCTCTCGAGGTCTCTGGTGCAAAGGCCTGGCTCGGCTCTGCAGCCGGGCCACATCCAGCTCGCTCTCAGTAAGGTCTTCGGCACTGCTCAGAGTCAAATACTGCTCCGACCCTGGTGTGGCTGCCTCTGATCTCCTGCTGCTGCCCTGAATGTGGGGCGTGCTGCAGACTCGGGACACAGGAGGGTGGCCTCGGCACTCCGCCACAGTGGCTGTGGTCTGAGTCCTCCGAATGACCTGCATGCCACTGTCCAGTTCTGTGGGGCTCCCCTGCCACCGAGGCCAATTTAGGGACAGGTTCCCTTGAGAAAGGGAGCATGGCCCCGGTCGTAGGGAGCTGCTTTCAAAAATGTCTCCATAGGAACCTGGAAGCCAGACAGAAAGGCAAGAAATGCAATTAGTTTACAGAGTCCCTGTTGGGATGTCCTGTTATGTCCTTCCCACTGCCAGTTTGGAAAACTGCGAAAGCACAGGATTCTCTTAGCTGCTGCTACCCAAGTCAAAGACTTCCTAGCAAGAGCAATGACAAACGCTTTTTGATTATTGACACAATTCCTGGAGCAACTCCAAATACAGACGGCCACAAACTAACAGGTTAGCTAGCAAATGAGATGAAACAGTCTTTGTCCCTAATTAATGTTTCAGAAAATGCCCCGGCTACCTGGCTATGAACTCTTCTCTCTTCCACTCCTGTTCAGTGCAATCTGCAGTCCAGAGGAGACACGAATAACAATGTTTTCATGTTTCTACCTTGTCAATAAAAGCTGTCGGAGTAAACGAATGGAATCCAAAATGCCCATTTCATGCCAGAAGATAATGAGCAGAGCAGCTGGTGTGTATGGTCTATCGCCAGCACTGGGGGAAAGCCTGGCTCTTGGTTCACACCTCCTCCCCTTTCCTTCTGGATGGCATTTCCCAGCCTCCTTTTCAGTCCGGAGGGCCACATGAAGGAGGTGTGACCAATGAATGTGAAGAGATGTGACGTGAACTACTTCTAACTCTAGTCTAATAAAAAAATCCTAGTCTCTGTTGCTGCCTCCCCGTGCCCCCGCCCCCCTCCCACCGCCGGCGGCACAGCTACTAGCCTGGGAGAGAGAAACCATGCGAGACAATGAGGCCTCCGAGGACAGGGAGCTGCGTGCAGAACAGAGCACTCCCGCCCGCCCCTCCTCACCCTGCACAACCCACGCTGGACTGAGATATGAGGGAGAAATCAGCAGGTTAAGCCACTACCATTTAGGGGCTGCTTATGACAGTGTTTAGCCTTCCCGAACTGATCCAGTTTGCTTCCGAAAACTGATGGGAGAGTGAAACAGTGTGTTCCCCAAGGAGTTCTTGGGGCTTATGCCCCCAGCGTGCCTTTTTCCTACGGATCTTCCCTGTCCTCGCATGTCTTAAAAAGTAGGCAAAGACAAAAAAAAAAAAACAACAAGATCATTTTCAGGAAAGAGGGGGAGGTGTGCATTTAGACAGGGACAGCTCAGAGTCGGGACAGCAGAAGGAAAACGAAGCAGAACATTTCTGAAGAATTGATCGTTGGGAGGAAAGACAGTGAAACACTTCATAGGATACAATGAGATAAACAGCTAGGATCATTACTAAAGTCAGCTGCATTAAAGGCTATTACATAAAAAATGCAGTGTGCTTTAAATATAGTATGGGAGGCATTACAAAACAATGAGAATGGGAATATATATATATATGGAACAATAAATAAAATAGTTTACACACTTCATGCTATATATTAACATATACTTCAGATGGATTAAAGAATTACGGTTAAAAGAATAAAATACTATGAAAGTAAAAAGTGTATAGATGACTACCCAATGCTTACGTAAAGATTCATTTTGTAAAAGACTTCACAAAAAGGGATACTAATAGACTTATTTATGTGAAACCTGAAAACGTTCCTGATATCCAAAGTGGAAAAAAGTACAAGGGATAATATAAGTGGCGAACAATATGGACAAAGGGATAATATCTTCATTATGGCAAGAGTTCATGAGAATCCATTTAAAATATTAGCATACATAAATAGCCAATGATATAGATGATAATTCAATGGGGGAACATTCAGTTAATTAATAGAAAAACTGAAAATGCTGATAAGTGATACGTGAAAATGAAAATAATATAATGGAAAACTACTCAGCCATGAGGATGAAATATTGCCATTTGTGACAACATGAATGGATCCTGAGAATGCTAAGCAAAATCAATATGATGGAAAAGGACAAGAACCATATAATTTCACTCATGTGCGATATAAAACAGAAAGCAGCAAATGAAGAAACAAAACAAACTCAGAGAGACAGACACGAGTATATGGTGGTTACCAGAGGGGAAAAAGGGTGGGGGAAGGTTGAAGAGGATAAAGGGGTCAACTATATGGCAACAGAGCGAGACCAGACTGTGGGTGCTGAGCACCCAACACGATATACAGATGATGTATTATACAACTGTACACCTGAAACTTATATAATGTCATTAGCCAATGTCACCCCAATACATTTTTTAAATTAATAAAATTTTGCTTTTAAATTAGCAAAAATGCAAACCCAATGACTTGCGATAGCGATGAAATCAAAAAGGCATGGACAATGCGGTGAAATACGGCCGCCATCTGCAGCTTGCAGAGAAGGAGCTCATGCATCCTACAGGGAACATGAAGTGACTATACCTCTGAAATCTTGGAAAGGTTCATCATGTTTGACCCACTTTCTTATTTGGGATTTGTAACTGTTTTTCTGCAATTTTGTGACCCTCAGAATAACATTTTTAAAAAGGACAGAAAACGGGTTCCTAACAGCATAAATTATTACAAAAACAACAAAGAAATGGAAACAACCCAGTTGTCCAAGCACTGGGCTGAGAAGTATGGATATGCACTCTGAAGTGCTATGTGGCCCTTACCAATAGTCGTGGAAAATAACTGGTAAAGAGAGGTTAAATGATATAAAGTTGTATAGACAGAATGATTTTAGCCATATTTAAAAACTCTTGCAAAGGAAATAAAATGAAACATAGACACAAACTGACATATTTTGGTAGAAAAGCTAAGTATAACTTTATCTTTTCCCTCGTATTTTCAGCACTTTCCAAATAACTTTTTTAAAAGACTTTATTTATTTATTTTTAGAGAGGGAAGGGAGAGAGATAGAGAGAGAGAAAGAGAAACATCAATGTGCAGTTGCTGAGGGTCATGGCCTGCAACCCAGGCATGTACCCTGACTGGGAATCGAACCTGCGACACTTTGGTTCACAGCCTGTGCTCAATCCACTGAGCTATGCCAGCCAGGGTCCAAATAACTTTTGATAAGTACATAATATGGTGATAAGAAGGCAAAAATTAAAAGAAATTTAATTTTAAAAACAAATGTAATAAACACTCTTTAAAAAAATAATAGCTCACCTGTCATTCCTGGGTCTTTGGATCCACTTTTTAATGTGGAATGCCAAGTTCCCCAGATATTGAAAGGTTCCTCTGACATATCTAGGAAAAGCATAATAAAAAGGTTTGTCATTCACAATAAAAACAGAAGAGCAAAAATCAATACACAGATATTTTTATATAACACCTCTTCTTTGCAAAGTACTGTATTTGAAATCATGATGGATACAAAACAGACTATGAGATGTATCTGTCTTTCAGAAGGCTCATTCCATTTGAGATTTACAAAAAGGTTTTTTACCCTTTTGGTAGAGAGAATAAGGACCCCCCAAGATGTCCATGTCATGATTCCCTAGAACCTGTAAAGATGTTCTATTTAAGAGGGATTTTTGCAGGTGTGATTACATTATGAATCTGGAGGTGATGATCCTGGATTATCCGGATGGACATAATATCATCACAAGGGTCCTTACAAAAGGGAGGCAGGAGAGAAGAGGAGACGTTGCTGGCTTTGAGGATGGAGGAAGGGGCCATGAACCGAGGAAGCAGGCAGCCTGTAGAAGGTGAAAGAGGCAAGGACACAGATTCTCCCATGAAGCTTCCAGAAGGAACACAGCTCTGCTGACCTGTTTTAGACATCTGATGTCCAGAACCATAGTACATTTGTATAGAATTTTAAATCTCTAAGTTTGTGGCCATTTGCTACAGCAGCAATAGGAAATGAATACAACGGTGATGAGTGGCAACATCTCCAACCGCAGTAACATAGAGAGAGAGGAACAACAATTATCATTCCTATATCTAGTACTACCCTCAGGAATACTCAGGTACTGCGATCAATAGATTCATTTCTGCATGCTTTCTTTTTTTTAATATTTTATTTATTTATTTTTTAGAGAGGGAAGGGAGGGAGATAGCGAGAGAAACATCAATGTGCAGTTGCTGGGGGTTATAGCCTGCAACCTAGGAATGTACCCCGGCTGGGAATCGAACCTGGGACACTTTGGTTCCCAGCCCGCGCTCAATCCACTGAGCTACGCCAGCCAGGGCTTGCATGCTTTCATTCATACATTCCCTTAGTCCATCTATAAATATTTACAGAGTAAGGCACTATTTTAGGTGTTCTCGTCATCTCATTTAATCCTCACTACAATCCTCTGATGTGATCATAGCGACTAGTTCTAGAAGCATATGTGTAATGGAAGCTTCCCTGTATCCCACAATACATGTGTATGGTCTCATTTAATCCCAAGGAGATGCCCCTGCGTCCGTTTTACAGGTTGGCAAATAGCGGAAGGAGTGGGTGAGAAGTGCACACAGGGTCACGTAGAAAGTATCAGCAAGCATTTACTACATGCCAAGTCCTCTGTTAAGGCCTTTACATAGATTAGCTAGTTAGGCCCTATCAATTAATACTGCTATCTGTCTTAGTTTTCATAGGAGGAAGAAATGGGACTCCAAAAAGCTCAAGTGCTCACGTAAGGTCCTGCAGGTTGAAAGTGGCGGAGCACATTACGTACTATACATCTAGTGCTCTTGTCACCGGATACCAGCACTATTCGCTTCTAGTTCACTCCGGGTAAAACTATCTCCAGGGAGAAAGATATGGATTACACAGGAATTCTGCACCTTGGCACGAGTGACCTGGGTGGGGATCATTCTTTGTTGGGAGAGGAGCTGTCCTAGGCATTGTGGGGTGCTGGGCAGAAGCCCACAGCTCTACCTGCCAGATGCCAGTTGCAACCCCTTTCCAAGTTGTGACAACCAAAAGGCTCCCAGACATTACCATATGTCCCCTGGGGGCAAAATTAAGAACTGCAGCGTTAGAGTTTGCCGAAGTATTAAATGGATGAAGGGAGCTGATGCATGCCTACTCTGTCTGCTAATAAGTTACAGCCCATGTGTATCTTAGCCCACCTGCTAAAAAAAACTGCACAGCAAAGATACTGGCCCTGGGAGGAAAAATCAAACTTTCCAGGGGTGAATGTGTCCAAAACTACTATTTTGAATCTGTATTTACAAACCCAAATATGCTATGCCTCTCATAACAGCAAAGTTCTCTTAAGATTGCCTTTTTTGTGGCTGCTGCAGAGAATATTACATATAAAAAACCTGCTAGTAATTTAAAAGGTTAAAATTAGAGATCAAGTACATACATTTGACAGGGAATAATTAAAATCTTTGATGCATCTATTTAATGGAAATATATTGCAGCCATGAAAAATGTTAGCAAAATGAAAAATGAATGATAGGATTTTAAGTAAAATAAGCTTACTCCACAAGTAGCTATACTGTGAAAACAAATATATAGAGTTATGTATGCATATGACCAAGGAGTAGGAAAATAAAGTGTCACATTTTAAAAATAAATCGAATGCCTGATGGGAACATGGATTATTGCTTTCACTGTCAATTTTAAAATCATTTTGGACATGGATATTTGGAAAATAAAATAAAGATGCTATCGCTTAAAAACACACAGAGCCCTTCCAGAGTGGCTCTTGGGATTAAATGAGAACTTGAAGATAAAGTAGCAAACATGTGTACTGTGTCTTCTAATTATGACTCAAAGAGTGTCCTGCTGAGTCCTGACCCCAAGGAATTACTCTGCGGAGGGAAAGAACACAAGCAAACATTCAGTGGTCACATCAGTGGTCAAATAAATGTGGGAAAAGCGGCAAACCACATCATCCTTCCGACTGCAGGAATTCAACCATTAGCACTTCAGAGTTCGAGAAATTGTACAACAGAGATGCCGGTTCCCAAATGCCTTTTACCATGACACCCTTATCCTGCCTAAAATTGTTCATCTCCCTGGAGGCTAACATTATGTTCTTTCTGGAACATGATGTCTTGTTATATAGTAGGTTCAGCATGTTCTCTTTATAAAAGTAACAGCAATGATAGGATGACATCTTAGATTAGCAAATATGCACCCAAATTCACTGGCTGGGACACACATCCTGGGATGCTGGAAGGAAAAGAGTCAGCTGGGAATATTAATCTCTTTCTCAGCATGACAATGCTTCCCAGACATCTTGGTCCTCAGGGACCCTCCAGGACAATGACTGGGCCCACCTCACCTTCCTCTTCCTAGAGAGGAGATTTGCAGTAAATGTTCACCGAATTACAGAAACATAAACCTAGGAAGGGGATAAAGAAAAGTTCCTAAGGCCGCATGCCACATGCAGTCAGAGTCACTGATTTGCCAGCACCCGCTTGGCTGTCGTTACCTTTGCCAAGCCTTGGTCCAGGAGAACTCTCCCTTGATTTCAATGATGGCAAGTGGCCCACCAGTGTATACTGCTCCGGTCCTTTGTAAAGCTTTTCCGAGCCCTCCGGGGCCGTGTTCTCTTGCATAGCCAGCAGGGAACGTTCGGACAGCACTGGGGAGTTGTTGTCATAAGGGGAGAGGTCTCCGCTGGAGGCCTTGTTGGAGTCTGTGGATGAATGTCTTCCTCCCATGGAAAAGGAAACTTCCGACGGCAGCATGTCAGGGCTTCTGGAACAAGGACACAATTACAGGTGTGTGAGTATGCTCACAATCAACGACCATTTTCAATCAACGTGACCGTTACACAAATGACAGGAAGAGAATGCGTGGCTGAAACAAACAAAAGGACTTTTGAGCACTGTTCCAAAACTTCCATCAATACAGTGAAGGCGTTTCCATGAAATAGCCAGCAGAGGGCAGTAACACTCAACAAATGTTACTGAAATGTGAAGGCGAAGGGAGGGGGAAGGATGAACTGGCGATGGATCCCTGTCTTCTCCAGTGTGCCTTGCTGAAATGCCTGTTGGATTAAACTGTTTTCAATTCAAAGTTCAAGTCTGAACACCTAGGGAAGATTGCTCAAGGACTATGAAACGAGTAAAAGAAGTTAAAGGTATCAGAAAGAAACAGAAACTTTTTGTCAAAAAGGAAAGGCGTTTCTGTTTGGGGCAAGAAGAACAAAATGTACTCATTGGATTTTAAAAGAAACTGACATCCTGTCGGAAATATGGCTTGAAGAAAGGCGTTACAAAGACAGTTAAAAATGGCTGCAAAGAGAACTGAGTCATGGTCAAACTGGGGAGTGATACATATGTGCAAAAACAAAAACTGTCACCGCTGTGCATTGATTATAAAGCAATGAAAAAAACCCCAAAAGACTGAATTGCCATTATTTTTATCAACCAACCATACTTATGGCTATTATGTAGGAGTGTGCACTGATAAACACAGGCAAATCAGAAGAGTATGTATATTTGATTAAAATGATAACTAACATGAAATTGAGAAATAGGCTGAACTTGTCAGGATATATTCAGGGCATTTAAGATACCTAATTTAACAAAAAATAACTTGGGATTCACATTTGATATCTTTAAAATACAGCATTTAATTTAGTGCATGTGCCAACCATCAATGATTCTGTATTTAGGAGACCCATTAACTAAATATTTATATTTTTAAATTAAAGTAATACCAACCAATTGATTACATTGATTGTAGTGAATATTTTGGAATTATTTATACATCAATGTGATTCTTTCTGGCCATGGGATACCATTCAGTCAAATGAGATTCTAGATACTAGATCATGCCTCAAGGTTGATGGAAAAGTGGCCCCAATTTTAGTGTTAAGGACTTATTCCATTTGTGGTAGCAACTGAAATATGTATTCCCTGGGGGGCTAAAGCTCCTGAGGCTATTTGGAAAACCGTGCCTCAGATTTTATACAATCCAGTATATATGAGTGTGTATGTGTATATGTATATCTTCGCAGCTGTTAAATAAATAAATAAAATTAAAGTCTGATGCTCAATATTTGTTAAGTGAGGAAAACTGGTTGACAAATCTTTTACTTTACGCAGTATCCTGAATGAAAACAATTCAGATAAAACTATGATTGAAACTTTACATGACGTTCATTATGGCTTCAAGGACGAGTTTTCTTCCCCCGCTCAAATACTTAGTGTAAGTAAATCCATCCTTCCTCTGACCATGATGATAATGATGATGTTGCTGGTGGGAATAGTTTCATGTATAACATGGCTGAGAGACAAATATATGACCATAATTAGTGCGCACTGCATTTAAATACATCTGAAGTGATTCTACAAGGCACACGTTCTTTTACAAATTGATATAAAAGATACTAATTAGCACATCCATTACATGTTTATGTGCATGAATTGTCACAGCAACAGAAACAGCATGTGCAAATGTGAATGGAACAGGAAAACGAGAACGTTGGGGGGTGTGGAAAGAGTGTTTGAAGTCTTACCTGTGAACATCTGTGTTTTCTACCTTCCTCAAAAATGGCCCTGACATCTTAAAGGGAAATGATCACACATTGATTAGAAGTTCCCAAACCTGCTTCTGTTCCCCACCCCCACACTTCGCTTCTCTTGACTAGTCTTTGATGTGTTTTGGTTTAAATTTTCAAAACAAATCCGCTGTGATCTTAAAGAAAGTAAACACATGCCTGAGTAATCCTTTCCCAACCAAATGGTTTTGTATGCAACGTAGAGGAATGGCGCTTACAGGAGTCTTACTTCTTCTTGGGTCCACAGCAGGGGTCAGTGTCCAGGAGAAAAGCATCTCAGTATGTGACATACCTCAGCTGTCACTGAGGCAGCCAGGGCCTGGGGCGCTTTTGTTGAGGGGATATCTTACCCACGTGTAATAAATAAGTCCTTCCTTTGCCTCCTCTTTATGCTGATGACAAATAATCTTACAGGAAAGAGCCAGAGGACAGCCATGGGGGTGATTTTCCAGAAACTTTAGGCCTCTGAGGAATGAAGGAAAACTAAAAGGAACTTTTACTACTTCTGCTGGGAGGTGGGGGATAAATCGATTTATCCTCCATATCTAATCAAAGGGGGAAAAAGTCTCCTTAATTCTAGTGGAGGGAACAGAAAATAAAACAACTGTACTTATCATCATGGGCTCAGCTCTGGTTGTGGAAACTTGACTATGAAAAGGAGAAAAATCGAACGCATTGAATTGGTAGCTACATGAAGCTCAGCTCAGAATTAGGGTTCTAGGTTCTGACCAAAGCTAGAAATGATACTACTGCACTCATTTCATTTTTTTGCTTGTTTAGTTGACACTTTTCTACTCATTAATGAAATTGTCTTATGTCTCCTCAGTAAGAATCAGTGGGTATATGAAACCTTATTTGATGGGATGTTTTCAGGAGAATCAAGTCAATGTATTACCAAAACAAAATAACTATCAGAGCTACAAACACCTTTTTGACCCCTCACATTGGGAGAAGAACTTTGGAAAGGTCACATTTTAGCTTGTGGAGAACCCTTAGTTCTGTCTCATGTCTTCCTCACCTGGCTTACAAAACCTATAGAAGAAAGTACATTCAACAAAATACTCCAAGTTGCAGATTCAGCCAACAGTTCAGTGCATCAAGAAACATACTCTACGAAAGAAGTTCCTTTCAAGTCTCAGTACTAGGGACATTTGGGTGTCTACCAAGCAAGAAGGCTATTTAGATGCATCATGTAATAATAATGTATCTCCCTCTGCAATGGCTGCTAAAAGGCTGGGAGGAATTGGGGTTCCACTCCAGTTTCACATCCCAAATGCATCTTCTTTTCTCACTCTTTCCACTATTTTCCTGTCTCTAGCTTCTCAGGTTACTTACCACAGTACCATTCCACTTTACATATTTTTTCAAGCTGTGTTAATACATTGCTTTTGGACTGATAGACAGGGAAATCATACCCCCACTAATTGTTGGAGGGACTGAAAGGGCACCATGCTTCATGAGAACACTTACTTTGGTTAAAACAAAACGTGATAAAGCAAGAACAATAATAACAATAACAAAAGTAACGGGAAGTGCCACACTGTTCCTGCATTTTCGTGGCTGATTGGATATCATCAAGCAGAGGTGAGAGGGAGGGGGCAGAGCCACTGCCCCCTTTCCTCTGTTCCTTGGACTGACTCTGCAGAATCTGTCAGTGGTTGCCCGTGGCAGCGCCCACCACACCCAGGAACTTGTTGGATTCTCAAAGCTCCATTCTGGGCCTACTGACAGGACTGGCTATTATTTTTATTTTTAGTATATTGAATTTATTGGGGTGACATTGGTTAGTAAAATTACATAGGTTTCTGGTGTACTGTTGTATAATACGTTATCTGTATATTGTATTGTGTGTCCACCACCCCAGGTCAAGTCTCCTTCCACCATTAGTTTTTTAAAGATGTTATTTATTTCTTTTTAGAGAGAGGGGAAGGGAGAAAGAAAGAGAGGGAGAGAAACATCAACGTGTGGTTGCCCCTCACGTGCCCCCTACTGGGGACCTGGCCCACAACCCAGGCATGTGCCCTGACTGGCAATCGAACTGGTGACCCTTTGGTTCGAAGTCTGGTGCTCAGTCCACTGAGCCACACCAGCCAGGGCCCTTCCATCACTACTTATCACCCCCATATCCTCTTCCACCTCACCCTACCACCTTCCCTCTGAAAATTGACATACTATTGTCTGTGTCCATGATCTGTCCTTCCTCTCTCTCTCTCTCTCTCTCTCTCTCTCGCTTTCTGCCTATCTTACTACCTCCACACTTAGGAGTGGCTATAACAGATGGGACCCAGAGCAAGATGAACATGCAGAGCCCCAATGGACACAGAAACAATGTAGTGAAGGCTGGGGGGTTCTGGGTGGAGGGGAGCAAAGGAGAACATGGGGGACATCTGTAATAGCGTCAACAAGAAAAATCAAGAATTTCAGAACAGTGACAGCAAATCATTAAGCCAATCATTGGGTTCTCTTGAGTGTGGGGTTCTGTGTGACTGCAGGGGTTGCAGCTCATGAAGCTAGCTTTGCCTACTGAAAGGGAATCTCTGGGCATGAGGCTAGCAAACTATTTCAAAAAGCACTGCAGGTAATTTTGATGCATAGGAAATTTGAGAAGCTCTGATATCAAACTACCTTCCTTCTGTTAAGTCACAGATGTGACAGTGGGCTAAGGATCTATTACGTCAAAAAAGGAGGGAAATGACAAACCTCCACACTGGCTGGCAGTGGAAGTAAATGTGGTGGTCCTGACCTTGAGGTGGTTGGGGCCACAGCTGAGTATAAGAGAGACAGCGTGCCCACACCAGCGAGCTCCAGTCACCAGGGTCCAGATAACTTAATGGAGTTTAGTTATCAATCAGGACACTTTAAGGTGAGAAGGGGCAGGTGAGGCTAATCTGCCTTTCTCTACTCTTCTGGTTCATTCACCTAAGTCAAGCCACCCAAGTGACCACAATGGGGGCCCCAGTCAGGAGAAAAACTGGGGAGAGTGGCTAAAGCTAATCCCTGGAGGTAAAGGGGGATGAGGTGTCTCATAGTTGGCACAGGCTGTGAACCTCTTCAGAGTGCCCAGGGACACAGACTGATGGGGCCCAGTGAGAGGTGGTATCTTCTTTTCCCAGATACCCATAGTATCTTGGCAATGGAAGGGGACACAGTTTGGGTACATATGACAAACAGCTTGTGAAATGTACTTATATGAAATAACTCCTTGGCCTATGGTAGGACTGAAAGTTGATGTTTATATGGAGTTCATTATGCAGCAGGCATTGTACTAAGCTCCTGTGAACAACTCTCCTTGTTCCGGACCACAGCTTGGAGAGGAGTCAAAGAAATGAGGAGGGGACTAAGTAACATGTCTTTCTAGCAGTAGAGGCAGGAAGGGTTAAGACTGTTCTAAAATTTATCTGATATGTAGTATTTAATGTTATTAAAAATCAATAGTAAAATGTTATATTTCATACTTAGAGTTGATGGCCCTTTTAAATGTTTAAAGTATTTCCTATCTATCATTTTACTTTTTCCGCAGAGCTCAGTAAGGTGGTGGTCAAATTTGCCTAAGAACACTTATTCTAAGACTTGTCTTTTCATATGAAAGCCCACCAATGAACAAAAGTATTTTATTCATTCCTCAGGACTCTTACTACAACATAGGCAGTTCAGAATTTTAAGACATTTGAGTGTCATTTCACTGTCTTATTATTAAATCTATTGGAAACAAGTCCAGGACCCCCCTTTGGGTATCTCTGAAAAATAAGATAAGTGGTCACCAATGTCTTCTCTAAGATTTGGCCCTAAGACGATTCAACTCTATGGAGACAAATTTAACTTCAGTGCTCCAAGTAAAAGCAATAAAATATTTATGTATTTATTTATATAAAATATTTAACCAGTGATTCACTAGCTGAAAAATAACTTAAACGCCTATACTGGCCTCTCTTTCTATGTCTTGGAATTTAATGGATTAGAGGCTGGGCATGTTGGGTGGATAGGCTGCCAGTTACCATGGGTTTGCTTCCATGAATGGATGGATGGGTTCCTCATGAGAGCTGAAACCCCCAGGACCACCACAGCATGCACGGCTAGTCTGAGCTAACCGAATAAGCATGAGATGGGTATGGAGAGCGGATCACTTTCTCACCCTTAGCTGGTCCCTCCAGATCAGGGTGTGAACACGCTGGTAGGGTACTGTGGGCAGGCCTGCACTGTGGCCGGAGGCACAGAACTTGTTCTGTGGATAAAGGGAAAACTCTGGTTCAAACACCAGATGTGGCCAGCCCAGCTCCTTGCTGAACTGTCCCAGTGAGAAACATCCTTGCAGATTTCAGACTCGCATTGGCTTCATTCTTGGCTCAGTGGTTGAACTGATAAACTTCAGTCTGTTGGAACTCAAAGCACATAACCATCTCAGACGCTATTAATTGTACCGGGAAAGGAATCCACTGCCACAGCAACTCTGGATTTATGGGAGATTTTCACATTAATCATACTCAGTTCTGCAGAATCCTAAGAACAAAGGCACCCTACCCCAAAAAGAAAGATGACATGGATCCAAACGCCTTACCAGGAGATGAAACAGCAACCTGGACATTAGAATTTGCCCACGGCTTTGGTGAAATGTGTCTCACCATTTTTAGCTTGTATTAAGCCCTTCCTAATAGCCCGGCATATGGAAGCATTTATGACAGGTGAAGAAAAAGCAACACTGGCTTTATTAATTTGATTTCCAGTATGCCTGATAAGGCATCTTCCAATTAATATTTTACTAGTTTATAAGGAATCTGTGAATCACAATAAAGGTGTTGGAAGAAAGAGCTGATGTGATCAATTCTCCCTCCATCTTGAATTGCCTTTCTATAGAAGGTACGTTTATACTTTTGGGAATTTTTCGTTACAGAATTCCCTATTCCATATATGTTTTTCATAGAATTATCTGGCTGTAAAGGCTTTCTGGAATGGAGTGTGTGTGTATGCACATGTGTGTGTGTGGTTAATGCTAATAATTTCGATGGAGAGAACAGAATGACAGTTGAAATCACCAGCTACTGCCAGTCAATAGGATTCACTGCTGTTATACTGGTAAAGTTTCATTTCTTATCTCTGAAAATTTCCTAAGAATTGTTTTTATTTTTAGAAATCTTAGGAAAAGGAAAACAGAAATTATACTTCATCTTGTGACATCCCATGGTTTGTGGGAAAACACCTTTTAATGACAATCATTGAAAGATTAAAATAAATATTTATTTGATCATTTAAATGTGATGCCTTTACATTATCAGAAGATCCAGTGCTCCTCCATCATGAAGAAGGTAAAGTTATTATTCAGCTGGAGGAATAACCAATTCAACAAAGCAATTACTTTGCAGTTCTGAAATTTTATCCTTTGAGACAACTATGTACCTTCATCCAATAGTCCTCATTGGCTGATCACCGGTTTTGTTATTTGGGGGACAAATTCAATAAGAACTTTGTGAAGGCTGGTAACTCCATTACATACAATAAAAAGCAAAAATATAAAGTGAAATATTTGGTTCATCGATATCAGCCTTCTCCCCAAATGCAGTGAATTTTTTATTGTGATTTGGTCTTCAGAATACAGTAGGGAAAATGCTCTATTTAGTTCTGTATGCCACAGAAGTATATGCAGTTTTATGTAATTTTTTAATGATTAATTTTTCCAAGAACATTAAAACAGTTGAAAAATATCGAAAACTTGAAAAGTAGGCATATTAGAACTTACAACATTATATTAAGTTTAAAAGCTTTATTTATGCCCAAACAGAATTTTATTATTATTTTAATTTGGGTTAAATTCATTAAAATGATTTAAGGTTGGCACTTGGTCCAGACAAATTATCAAATAGAGCAATTCTCTCACTTGAAAATAAGATAAAGAAGTACATTTGCAAAACATTATCAATGACTTGCTTTCATTAAATCCAGGGGCACCTGTTGCTTCAGGATCTAGTATGGTTTCACTTGGCACTAGGCTTTTACATTTTCTTGATATTTTGTCCACAATAACTTTGATTTTCAAAATACTACATTTCAACGTGGTTTATTTTAATGACTGAGTTTTGTGGCATACCCTTAAATTTTGCGCCTAGGAGAGGGCCTGCTTTCCTCTGCTCACCCTGGTCCCAGCTCTGCTGTGACAGACACCTTTGTTCTGCTGTAAATGCCTGCATTCAGTGTACCTTGGCCTCTTTGATTTCACTTCTACTCTCATTCCCTATTTCCTTACATCCCTAAGTCAAAGGAAGGCAGTTTATTTTAAGCATCTTTGAAGAAAAGGGCATATAATTCTAGTAAATATACCAGACAAGCAATTTAAAAACATAAAGTCTTGCATTGTTAGTAATATAAATCTCTTCTCCTCTCCCTTTGGCATTCTGTTGTGGTTAAAGACAAAAATGTAAGTAGACAAGCACAAGAATAAATGATGATTCCTCCTTTCACTCCCCCAATTCTCTTGTTACGTAAAGAGAAAAACTCACAACAAAACAAAACATTAACTTCCCCAGTATCACTAAATGTTTGATCTTTCAAGACAGAAGTTATAATAAATGTGTTCTTTTTCTTGGTTCTACACTCTTTTGAAAAGTTACTTTTCCAGTCCAAAAAAAATTTTGTGCAGTTTCCACATGGGGCGCACAAATCTAAAGCCTTTCTTAAGTATGTGAACTGATGGCAAAAGCCAGAAGCTTCAGGGGGAAAAATAACAAAGGATCAAAAGAGAATATGAGAGGAGGACCACGTATCACTGCACTTCAGGTGGTCATTGCAGAAGCTACAGTTGCTTGGCACTCTGTTGTCTTTCCACAAATCCTTTTAATTCTTACCTTTTACACCCTAGCTCTCAACCTTTTGAAGACATAAAGTCTTCAAAACAAGATTCTGGCCATTCCCATGATGCCATGTCTTACTCAGGTCCTCTTCCCTTGTTCCGTGCAAATGTGTGATCCCTTCCAGTCCCTTATGAACTCTACCTGGCCTAGTGTGAGCAGATTGTTGCCTCACTTCAGTGCCTTTTTACCCTCAACCCCTCTCTGTTTCAGAACCAGTGACATCATCTTGATGCCAGTTAGATCGGGCATGTATAAGTAGGTGTTGTTTTTTTTTAGATTTTATTTATTTATTTTTAGAGAGGGAAGGGAGGGAGATAGAGAGAGAGAAACATCAACGTGCAGTTGCTGGGGGTCATGGCCTGCAACCCAGGCATGTACCCTGACTGGGAATCGAACCTGCGACACTTTGGTTCGCAGTCCGCACTCAATCCACTGAGCTACGCCAGCCAGGGTGTTGGTTTTGCATTTAGGCACTGCCTACATCTTATGTGGATGAGATTTCACTTGTGCCATATTGCCTTCATAGGTTGCTATCTCATGGGGTAGCAACATAAAATCTAGTAATGCCAAAGTCTTTGGTAAGTAGTTGTAAGTAAAAAAAATGGTGAGCAGAATGACATTTAGTGTGCAGTGGGGGAGGTAAGGTGGTGGAGGAATTGAGCAAAAGGAAAAAGGACTCATGGACATAGACAACAGGGTGGTAATTGCGGGGCAGGGAGGAGGCATAAGAGGACTAAAAGGTAATAGAAAATACAATAAAGATTAAATAAAAAGAACTATTATACATTAAAAAATGGTGAAATGCTAAGTAATGTGATACCGACCACTAACATTTATTAAAAACACTAACTATTTTAATAGCATAACTCTATAAAGTTTTTATCTGTAGTTTACAGATGAGGAAACTGAAACAGAGAGAGATGAATTTATTTATGTAAGATCACATAGCGAATAGGAGTGGAAATAAAATTTGAACTCAGGAGATCTGGCTCTGGATCCAAAGCTCATAACCAGCATGTTATGCTACACGGGGGTGTGGTATGGATGGATAACTGACATAACCAACGTAGCCAGCACTATCTGGCAATTGGAGTACTGTTATTTGTCACCACTGTAATCCATCATTAGCATGGATTTAGAGTCTGGAGTATTGGTCCCCTTCCTTTGTTAACACAAAGGCCCCATTTTAATGTCAGAAAATCACCCACAGTGAGAGTAAATATGTAGTATCTATTGTGGTGGATCTAAGCCAGAGATTTTTACCCCTGGCTGCTCAGTACAATCTCATGGGGAGCTTTTAAAAATCCTAATGTCCCGACTGCACCCCAGAACAAATGGGTCAGAATTTCTAGGGGTGGTGTGCAGGCACAGTATGCCAAACTCCCCAGGTGATTCCCACTGGGCAGGCAAATCTGAGAACCCGCAGCCCAGCACATACTGTTTTGTACTCTGTGACATACTTAATCACACACCTCCTGTTATTTTCACCCTCTTAGGCCTCCTTCAAAAAGTCTGCAAGCTCTTAAAGTCAAGAATATGCCTTGATAATTGAAGCTTGCGCTCCTTCAAGTGTGGATCACAGACCAGCAGCATCACAGGATCATCTGGGAGCTTGAGAGAAGCACAGTTTCTCAGACTCCCTCCCCCAGACCTACTGGTTCACAAAGAGCATTTTAATGAGATCTCCTAGTGATTGGTATGCACAGTAAAGTTTCAAAAGCACTCATGTAAGACATGAACAGACTACCTACAACTTGAGGGTTAGGACTCACAAGCCTCAAAAGGCCATTAAAAATAAAAATCAATTTATTAATTTATGTATTTTTACTCTACGACATCATTATCAACCTTCTGGGCTGTTCTTTTGTTTGTATCTAGAGGAAACAAACAAACAAACAAACAAACAAACACTCTTTTCTCCTCCTGACTAAGGAAGTCTTTTTTAAATGTTTTCTGTTTGATAATGCTAGTCTCTGCTATCCACAGAGCTCCCGTGAACTTGCTTCCCTTTCCTTGAAGCCGTGACACTCACCTAACATCTTGGTCTAGGGTCAGCCTGTTTAGACCTTACAATTCTGATTTTCACGGGGACAGTAAAAAGAAAAGGCTGCACAATTATACAGCTTGGGATGGGTTTAATATATACACTTTGTCCTTTTCGTAAGAGTGAAAAAGAAAGGTTTACTTCCTGGCATTTATATGTGAAAAGCATACTTGACAACCACATAAGACAACTATTACCAATCGTTCTTTAAAATTCAATGTTTTTATATACCCAAATGCCATATGAAAACAGAAGTGTGGCAAGTCAAAATCAATATATTTTTAGGTGTGTTTTCTAGCTTTCTTACAGAGCAGTACCCCCATGAAATGTTATAAGTGCAGCTTAATGAAGGAATCACAAATAAAAGTGCCATCATGTCTGCTTTTTTTTTTTTTTTTTTGCATGGGGGAGGGAAATAAGTGAGTTCGTTAAAATTCTGGTGATGCAAGTTATACTGTGCAAAAAAGCCATTTGTTACTTTAATTTAGAACTGCCACCTTGATGACAGTTAAAAATCTAGGAAAAATTTAAGTGAACCTAATTATCTGATATGAAAAGCTAGATCATGAAATGCCAGCCCATTTATATAATTTAAGTATACTCTCATTCACTTGTGGCTCTTGGTGTTTGAATCCAGGAAGAATGTCTTACTTGACCCAGAATTTAGCCTGATAATTATTGGCATAGAGATGGATTTTCAAAAGTACATCTGAAAGGATGAGCCAATTAAAAATTCTTCCCTGCTCTGCAGGAAATGGAGTGAAGCTGAATTTAGCAGTGTTATTAATGTAATGACCCAGGAAAGAAGGAGGCCTGAACAACATGGATTTCCTTTTTACCAAATTTCTCTAAAGAATATAATATTTTAATACCTCCAATAGTTTTCAGTGAAAATGAACACATCAAGTTTGGCATCAATATAAAGGAGCAATTTAGTATGTTTTAATGTGTCTAAGATATCACTGAATAAGATAGTATTATTTTATATCTGGCTGAGAAAGAAAAAAAATGTTATGAATTAAATTAGGACATGCCATTGATTATAAGGTTAATCTCAACCTCCGAGTTGATAAAACATTGGGGAAATATATCTTAGAATTGTTGAAATTTGGTAGGTTGAAAGCACAACATAAATGATACTTTCATGAGAGGATAACAACTTTTGCAGTTACAAATGTAAGACTTGATGCCATGGTGGCAATATTGCTCCTGATAATGATGCAATATTATCCCCTTAACTGGAATACCAAATGCACAGTAGCTCCATACACTCGGCCTCCACACCACATGATTGCAATTAATCATAAAACCCGACTAATGCAAAACTTCAGTGCTCCTCCCTTGAGGGCATAAAAATGGTGGCAAACCATAGCCTTCAGCATGGCTTGCATTTTATTCATTGCAACCATAGGTATATGTGCAGGCCAACGTGTATTTTTATCAAAAGGATGCTAGCTATAAAGGGCAGGGGAGTCAAGAGCGTGCCAACCTCTAATTTCAAATGGGCACCTAGGCCTCGGCTGAGGCCTGTCTTGTGGTTTGGTAATGCGTCACTTGTGCCGGTAAATTACACATGTCAGGTGCATGCAGGCTCAGCTTTATGGGGCTGTAAAAACAGTTATCAGAGTTCTGGAAGTAGAATCACTGATGTGTGTCCTAGTCAGAACCTTGAGTTTCTTACCAGTGATTTAGTGTTGTTGTTTTTTTTCCTGGTAAACACAGTCAAAAGGACCTCAAGGGACTAGGAAAAAGCCAAAAATGAAAATGAAAAAAAATCCTGTGAAGCAGTTTCTAATTCAATGTGTGGATTGGTAAAACCAAAGCAATTTCCAGTTAGGTAGACTGATCGGCTGTGCCGGAAAGTTGCCACAATTCTACTTCAAGTCATCCTGCATAGAGAAACCTTTCCAATTCTTTAGAAATGGAAGTAGAAATCCCCAAGCAGCTTTAGAAACTGGCATACTCACGAGGATTGGGAAGCCTTTCTTCGGAGTAAATAGTCCACCACGTCGGGATCGGTCTCTAACAGGCTGATCAGCACTTCATTCTGGAGATCCGGGGGAACCTGGATAGGCCAAATGTTGAGGCATAGAGAAAACACTTCAGAAAGAACATAGGTCATTGGCAACTTTATTACAGCATAAAGCAGAGCCTGAAGAATCGTAAGAGACCAGAGTGGTTGGTTGGTTAAAACCAAACCGATAACAACCCAGTTAGTTTAATTCTTAGGACAAACTGGATGGTTACCAAATAGTCATATTCAACCCAAACTGTCACCTTTGTTTTTGGCTAGAGATACAGACTAACCACTGGATATCTCTGTTGTTCAGACTACATTTTTCTTGGCTTTGAATAAGCAAACTATCATAGTTAAGAGGAATGGCGTTCATAATTTATTATCCAAACGGGGAAACTTTCTAGAGTTCATATTTATATTTATGCCAAGACAATAGGCATAAATTACAACTGTCTTGGACAGTTCTGGAAGATATAATCAGTTTATTAAGAGGACAGGTCCTTGAGCCAGACTGCTTGTGTTTGAGTCCTAGTTCCGCTTACCAGTTGTGGGAACTTTGGTAAGATACATAACATTTCTATATCTCTGTTTCCTCACTTGTGAAGTGGAGATAACAATAGTACGCGCTACAAGGAGTTCCTGTGGTGATTAACTGACTTATTACAGGTCAAGGACTTAGAACAGTACCTGGCAGAGAGTAAACACTGAAAAAAATGAAGGCTATAACTGCACATGTCATTTTACCATTCAGTGCCTATCTTCACTCCTTTCTTGCATCCTGGTCCGTTAACAATTAAGTTTCTTGCTTCATAGTTTGACAAGGCATTGACTAGAGTTCTGTGGATGAGCATCCCATGTTTCTCTAAGCCTAATCCACAGTACATTAGAAGGTGGCCTTACAATCCTAAATTACTTGTGTTGAAATGTTCTACAAGAAAAGACTGAGCTTGGTTCTACAGTTTTCCACATTGTAGATGCTGGTAGCTCAACCAAAGGAAATTCAAACTATTCACAGAAAATAAATGTTCAGTCCGATTCTCTCACACATGGACTTAGAGATAAGATTCTTCAGAAGTGTGGTGACCAGTCTTCTGAGAATAAGTGGCTGGGGGAAGAATTTGCTTCCTGCCTCTTGCAGAACTCAATTCTTCTTGACCATTGAGAAGCTGGAAACTATTTTATTAACAAAAATAGGTATGAGAAAGGAACAAAATGCTTTTTTTCTCTTGTAAATCTCTCCCTCCTACTTCATCCTGAATCTTCATTAATGACATTGCCAAAGCCTAGTCTCACAAACACAAAATCTGGGTTGCGTTCAAGTTTCTCTGTGTCCTGTCCCCTTCCTGTTGAGAGCCAGATCCTGTTGACATCTCCATGATGCCTGTTACTTCTTCCTTTTATCTTCCATTCCTAATGCAATGGTCAAAGTTCAAACCCTTATTGCCCCTCTGTAATGGTCACGTATCGGCCATTAACAGCCTCCATTTCCCTCTTCTTTTAACAGTTACACCCCAAGTTTCTTCTGGAGAATCAACTGTTCCCTAAACCTTACCTCAAGGGTGAAATGTAACCTAGCCTAAGTCAGTGACCATTCCATTCATTCCCAGACTATCATGAATGCCTGAGCAATGGGCATGTGACTACCTTAGAGACAATGAAAAGCCATGATAATTTCTTTGAGACTTGGGAGAGAGAGGATACAGGGCCTATAGCCATATATGGAGCCTGAGGATTGTATTGACCATTGAAGAAAAAATACCAAGAAATGGAGAGGGAAAAAAAGAGTCTCTTGACATTATTTGAATCCTAGGTAAAGCCATGCTTCAAGACATATTTGCTTTTGAATTGTTCAGCTATGTGAGTCCACAAATTCCTTAAGCTAGTTTGACTTTTTAATTGGAAAGAAAGACATATCCTTGATGGGCCTTTGGCTCAAAAGGTTGCTAACCTGCGTGCTATCTATTTCCTTCAACACATGTACCAAATTTCTTCTCTGCATGGTCGTCAGAATGCTCTGATCAAGACATTTGCTTGCTCAAGAGCACTTTTATCCCTACAGCTAAAGCCCTCAAACTCGCCTGCTCCCTCAATCTGTATTTCCCATTTTCTCCTTTAGCAGTCATCTTCATACACCCTCCATTCTACTGCCACTACACTTCTCACTGTGGCCTTTTCCTACCTCCTTCCTTTAATTCAATACATAAATATTTGCTGAATGCTTACTGAATGTCAGGGACTAGAAGTTGGGATTCAGCTACAAACCAAACAGATAGGAATCTTTGTCTCCCAAAGCTGACAATGAATATGGGAAGCCTGGCATTAAACAAAGAAAAGACAGCATGGATCACATGCAGAAAATTAAAGCAAAGAAGAGCCAATGGAGAATGTTGGGGAGAGGAGAGTGCAATTTAAATAGTATAGTTATGCCACAGAGAAATGGACAGTTTAGCAGAGAACTGAAGTAGATGAAGGAATGGCAGAAAGTCATTCCAAGCAGGAAGAAGAAAAAAATCAGCAAGATCTTGAGTCAGGAGCAGCAAGGAGGCTAGTGAGGTTGAAACAAAGTGAAAGGAAGGAGCCTAGTGGTAATTAAGTGGGTCAGGTAGCCAAGGCCAGATGTTGTGGAGTCTTACAGGTCATGATAAGGAGTTCTGTTCTCAGTCTAAGTGGGTGGAGAGCCACTGGGGGCTTTGAGTAGAAGATTCACATGAATTGTCATCATTCTGGCTGCTGAGTTGATAGTAGATTGCAGGAAAGCAAGACGTGAAGCTGGAAATGCAGATAGAGTTGTTGCTACATCCAGAGATGCTGGAGTACTGAACGAGGATGGTGAGCTGATGAGAAATACTGCATTTTGCTGTGTATGATGTGCACCCACATTTTTGTGTGCACTATACATGGGATTATTATACCTGTTATCATACCCATGGTATGTAATCATTATACCCATGTATAATGCACATCCTTATTTTTCCCTCAGAAATTTGGGCAAAAAAGTGCACATTATACATGGCAATAACCAGTATTTGGATCCTGGAGATAGTGAAGATAGAGATCATAGCATTAGCTAATTTGTGCACAGAGAGAGAAAAAGAGCAGGAGAAGGAGTAGGAGAAGGAAAAGAAGCAAGAATGACTTCAATGTTTGGAGCACTTGGAAGGCACTGGAAGGATGGGGTTGCCATTGACTGTTGTAAAAGCATCACAGGAGGAAGAGGCTGGGGTCAAGATTAGGAGTGTGGCCTTGATATGATAAGGGTGAGAGGCCTATGAGACATCTGAATAAAGGGGAGATCTAGTAGGCCATTGGGAAGAAATATCTGGGGATCAGGAGGGGCTTGGGCTGGACATAGATAGATATTTGGGAGGTACATATAGATGATATTTGAAGTTCTGTGACCAAATGCAAGGGCCTGGGAATGAGGATGAAAGAAGGGGAAGGACTTTCAGGTCAAGGCTGAGAGACTCTATTCTCTGACTTTATTGAGTAAATTAAACAAATAAAGACACTGGTAATTTTTACTGTAAGTTTTTCAAATAATTTGATCCAATAGATATGCACTATTATATCAAAATTTTTAAAAGTATTACCTAAAGGGTGAAAATAAGCAGAATAGTCATTAAAAAATGAACAGCAAAGCAAAAAAATAATAGTGGCCCCAAATGTATACCCTGAACTCTTTTTAAAAGAAAATTACATGAGAAAATTATAAAAAGTATGTGTATTTTCATCCAGTTAGTTTAATTAAAAAATTTCTATGATTAGACATGTAATGAAAATTTTTGCTTCAAGTGCCAATCCATTCCCATAATATGGTGTGTCTAATAATGAATTAACTTGGGTACATTATTAGCATAGGTAACAGGGAGTATTATTATTTTAAAAATAACTTTCTATAAATTTTGTTGAAGTATTCTGCAATTGAAAATTTTTACTCATGCAACTAGACCTGATTCCCAACCAATTATAACTATTCAGGTTAGTTTTATGTACTATACATGACTTTTACTTGGTAATAAATATAAATAGAAAGGGTCAGTGTTATAATTTATCTATAGTTTGTTTTTAAAAAGACCCATGATACCATTTTGGCTTGGAGACACTATTTACAAATAAACAAAAAGACATGGTTAAAAAATGTGAATCCACGTACTGCAGGAAGGGTAGATAATATTTCCCTATTATTATGGAAGACTGACTACAGTGTACATAACCCATTATTTTAATTAATTTACTTATATCTCATTTTGTTACAAAGTGATTTAAAGCAGCTTCAAAAATTCATATGATAAAACCACATTTTTTAAATAAAGGGATGGTTCAGAAAATTGGGGCCAGTGGGAAAATGAGGATAGGAAATTTGAAATGATACCTGGAGTTGACTTAGTATTCATATGACATTAACCAATGCTGCTTTCCAAGTAATGCTTCTAATCTTTGTACATATTTTCACATTTCATTTCCTCTTATTTAATAAAAATTTCAAGCTAATGGCTCAGTTAAATTGGATGAGCATTTATTTTCTATTAATTTAGATGCTTAATAGAGAAATAAAAGTCAAGGGAATGAGTTGATAGAAAACAGGAGCTTGCAGTAAGTAAGAAATGTCCAGGCAGATTGTTCCCATATGCATTCCTTTTCAGAAATTAGGATGCTATTGGAAAAGTATCTAGGAGTTGATAGCCCCTGAGGTTCAGTTTTGGCTCTGCTGCTTATAATTAATGTAAACTTGGACACATCAACCATCTACTGTAGGATTCTGTTCTAGCATCTAAAAATCCAAGCGTATCCTATCCAGCCCATTTGCCTTTATAGAGATGTTATAGGGATCAAGAGGGCTAACAGATTTGAAAGTACCTTACTAACTGTGAAGAGGTATAAAGTAAAAATATTTTATGAGAAATGCACAAAATACTTAATAAATTAAACACTTAAAAGCAAGAACAAAAGCAGATAACATGGAGATGGCCAGTATTTGTTCTGCAGTTTTCTTCTTGACTGAGTCATTTATTGCTGCCTCTTATCCTCTGTGCTTGCAGAGAAGCATCATTCTCGTCTCTTTTGCTTAGCATTTTTCTGGTGGGCAACTAAGTGATGGGATCTCCTCTTGATATATCTGTGCTCCTGACCACCTCCTGAATTTCTAGAATTACAGTTTGTGACCTCTTGGCCCCTCAACAGCAATGGTTTTGAAGCCAGACTCTGTGTAGTTTCTCCCTTCTGGTTCCTTCTCTTCCATCAGACCTCAAGTGTTTGGGTTGGTTACAACATTGGAAGGTAAAGTTCCTGAAGGCAAGGGTTATCTAACTTGTCTACCTGGAACTGATATAGGCTTCCAGGGTTGTAGTTCTCTGTCAGCTAGCCTCTTTTGCAGCTAGGGGAAGATCATGTGTGCCAATCCTGACCAAGGTACCCCAAAGGGGGTCTCATAGAAGCTTCTGGAACATGTACTCCTCCATATTGCAGAGAAGCAGGAGAGAAAACATCTCCCTTCATCGCTGGATGATGATGGCTGCAAGAGATGCTGGAAATGATTGTAGTATCTTGAAGACGAAGATGGAAGGGCAGACAGAAGGAGTGTGAGTGAGCTGCTAAAACTGTGTCTCCCTTGGCTTCTGATCGTGCAAGAAAATATATCCTGATGTTTTCAGTCACCTTCAGTTGATTTTTCCCCTCCTTGCACTTAAATGCTTCCTAAATAATGTCTCCTCTTTCTCCTCTTTGCCTCTCTACACTTTTCTCTCCTGAAGTTCTCACCTGCATATCCATGACCGTTGACCCACTTACTTAGTCAATATTATGCTCTTCCAGAACACAAGCTATGGTGGTGTTTCTAGTGGATGCTTAATAAATGTTATAGAAATGGCTATAAATGGTTATAAAATAACCCAGGATTATTGGTCTTCATGGTATACACTGGTTCTGTTACCTTTGTCTCGATGCTTCCTTCTGCTTATAAGTAGTACCAATGTCATGCTCTAGCAAAATATCCTTGCTATTAATTTGTAGAGTAGAAAAATCAATTTTCTTTACCAACTGAAGATCATTAGAAAATTTCTAATAGGTTCTTAAACTATTATTCCCACCAATACTAAGACTCTAAAAATGAAAAGTATGACTCAATAATCAAACAGATTTTTTCTTTTTTGATTTGGGATTTTATATAGCAAGACGAAAACTGAGGAGTGAGATTGTGAAAAATATTAACTTTTAAAATCAACTAATTCTGCACATTTGAATGAAGAAACAAAACCCATTCAAAGGGCTTCTGCATGTATAGTTTACTGTTTCACATCAAAATCTCTAGTGAGTTTTAGTCAACTACTGAGTAACTTTAGATATTTTCTAAGGGCACCATTTATGGTTGTGTTTACTGGAGACTCAATGCCTTAGCTTTTCATGTGTTCCTTCAAAGCTTAATGCTATTTCAAAAATCAAAAGAACTTGGACTCTCCTGCTTCAGAGAAAAAATGTAAACACTGCACATATGAAGGAATAAAACTGTCACAATTAAAATCCACCCTATCAAATTAAAAATGAAACCTTGAATGTCTGCCTAGGGTATAACTGCTATGATGTAGTTTATTCCATAAACCACAGAGAGGGAAAAACGCTTCAAGTTCTCCCCATTTACTAAGTCACTATAACAAACCATTAAGGGCATCCCTGAGAGCAATTCCTAGGACCCAGCCCTACCATACTTGCCACTGGATGCTCCACGCCAATCTACCACTTTGTACTGGGCCAAGAAGGATGCTTTGGCATTTAAAACTCTAACAGTCCCCAGAAAAAAAGTAAATATCACCTGAAGTCATGATGAGTTTTCTTTAGTTAAAAAACTTGTAAACTTTCTTTTAAAGTGACAGAAATCACTTTGACTGTTTATGGCAGCAAAAACTCGAACCCGGGCAGGCTCAGCCTAGAACCTTTGATGTGGTTCTGTTGTGGAGGACGGCTTAATATTATGTAAGGGCATCTCGATGCATTTGGAGGGTTAGAGTTCATTAAGTTTAATGCATTTTCCCAAGTGCCTGATACATGCCAGGTAGTGCATGGCATTTGAGGCACATTCATAAACAAAAATGATTGAAGAGCCCAGGACTCACGGCGTTATGTTGGAGGATGACTCAAGGAATGAAGATGAGGAATAATTAGCAGGCTTTGCTCCATGGCAATACGTCAAAGGAAGCAGAAACAGCTGAGGTGTAATATGCTTCTGCTCCCCTTTACCTGTGTGTGCTGACAACAGTACACACATTCTGCTGTTGCAGACAGGGACAAGGTGCGCATGCTCCAGCAGGGACACGCACTGGCTCTCGAAGCCACGTGCTGGCGTGAACATCAGACATGTCAGTGCTATGAACAGTCCAGAGGGATTAATACTGTTAAATATCTCCTTTGCTCCCTACTTTCAAGCTGGCTAAAATATTCTCTTTCTTCCCTGCACATGAGCTCCATATCTGAGATGCCACACTGAAGTAGCTGTTTACTTTGTGGGGAGCAACATGTTGTCGAAGTCACCCACCTCGTTGTGGTATTACTTGAGCAAACGATCTTGGCTTACTCTTCATGAAATGGTGGTGAAATTTAGATAAGCCGATGATATACATAGTGACTAGCCAGCTTCAGCACGTAAACAGTGGTTATTTTAAAAAACAGTTACATAAAACAGGAAATGGAAATCCTATTTCATTATCTGGATATGTCGTGTGTGGAGGGGGGTGGTGTCTTGTTTGATGACCTGGATTGCTGCCTGACTACTTTGACTTGGCATGCAAGCGAGGTTTTAAGAAAATGTAATTTGCATTTGGGGAAAGAAGAGAACACAAAGCAAAGCTTGGCTTCAGAGCCTGGAATCCTCATCTCGGCCTCTGACCCTTATTTCCAGTAGTTCTCATTTGAAATTTCCCACGTGCACTGTGCTTGTCCCCAGCTCAGGCTGATGAACCAGTAGGGTGGGAACTCGCTGGCGTTCCCACGTCTCCACTGCACTCCGGACTTTTCATCAGCCCACAGGGGTGGTGCTTTCTCTTGTTTCCCTCTCTCTCTCTCTCTCAAAAAAAAAAAAAAAAAAAAAGCCCTCTTAGGAATCATATGGTATTGACTCTTAGAATGAACTGAAAGTTTTCTCCACTCTGCTCTGAAGCCCTTATTAATTCTAAGAGCAATGATGAGTTTTATCTGAGGTTCCCAATATCAGTTAAAGAAGGAACGACTTTCAGAACAAATGATATGTTAATGATTTAGTCAGTGAATGCTTTCTGTCTTACAGTGATACCATTGACCATTTCTATCAATGCATGCACATGCATGAGCCTTCTCTTTTATTCCCAGTGTTCCCAGAGAGTTTCATTTATGTTACCCAGCTTTTAAATGGTTGTTGATATTAGAAATGCAGCGTCAGGGTTTGAAGGTAAAGGAAGCTAAGGAGTATGGCCACTGAACCAAAAGCAAAGAAACAAACAACAAAATGTATGTTTTCCCAGCAATATATTGTTGTAGTGTTTATTCAGCAAATAATTACTGAATAATTATTCTGCCCACTTGCTGCAGAATATTTTCTGGATGTCAGTGAACAAAACCAATGAAAATCCTGATCTTCATAAAGTTTGCATTCTAGGTTTCAATAAATATAACAAATAAGTAAACTATGTAGTGAGTTGAAAGGTGGTAAATACTATGGAAAAAGGAAAAAGAAGAGCCAGGTAAGGGACTAGGAACAAGTCACACTGTTACAGAGTGGCCAGAGTGCTTCCTTGCAAAAGACACTGTAACCACGTAGAAATTTCATTTCTTCAATATGACCTTTTCACTTTCCTTTCCTTTCCTTTCCTTTTGATTCAAGCTGGCCTCATCCAGCTCCCTAATGCACCTGTCTCCTTCTTCCTTGCATATCCACTCCCTTCATCACTAAGCCCTCACAACAATGAGGTTCTGGTTGGCATCAACTAATCTTAGGAACAAAGCCATGGGTCCATTGACCAGAGAGACAGGGTTTTGGTCAAACTGGAGATGACATGTAGGCCTCAGCTGTGTTTCAGCTCCAGGCCCAGAAGAGCAATAGAATCAGATGAAGTCACACCATGGCTGACATCAGGGCCAGATGCAATGACCAATGACCCTAGCACTGACCAATCAGTAGAGATCATGATCCTGACCATAAAACTAGCTTCCTTAGTCACCATAATTAATGATTTTTTTGCCTATATAACTGGTCTCCTGGAAGCCATGGGGAGCCAGGTGTTTGAGCATTAGCTACCTATATTGCTGAAAATAAACCCTGACTTTCTTTGCTGCAAGCTCCTGTTCATGTGTGATTGGGCTTTGATGCACACAGGCAAATGGACTCTTTTAGTCTGGTAATGACACCTGTTTTATGGAGCAAACATTTTGCCCATGTAATACAATAATAGCAGCAATCTTGGTTTTTGAGTGCCTAGTATATGTCAAATTCTTGTCCCAAGTGCTTTAAAATATCATTTCCAATTCTCAAAATAATCCTATAAAGTAGGTAACTTCATGTCTCTCTTTTTACAACAGGAAAAAGAACACTTGGGAAAGTTAAGCATAGGACCAGCATCACATAGCAAATACATGGCTGAGCAGGGATTTGAATTCTGGTAGCTGATTCCAAAGTTTGTGGTCTCCCCACAACATCTTGGGTATTTCTCAAGGTGTAATTACAAAAGTACCAGTGTGCCCTGAAAGTATTCATTAGATAGTGCAGATTCCTGGGCCCCGTCCTAGTGATACTCAATCTGTTTCTCTGGAGTTCAGCCTAGAAATCTGAATGTCTGACAAATTTCCTTGTGACTCTGCTATATGCTGAAGTTTGAGAACCCCTATTACAATCTGCTGCCTTCATCTTTGAACAGAATGATCATGGTGGTCACTATTTAACAGAGTGTTCATGATGGCTTTTATCATGACCAGCTCTAGGACTCCAAACACAGTGCCTAACAAGCAAACACTTGGTGCAAAAGACTGTCCTAGTCAGACTCTTGAACCATATATCAGTCTCTAAATCTAGGCACCTCTTCTGTATTATGGGACAAAGCCAGGTTCTTGACTGCCCTTTCCCATTAACTCAGATACTGTCCACTTGGGAGAGGCATCAGGAAATGAAGGACATTATTAACACTCAGAACAAACTTTGGGTCCTTGCCAGGCGTCTGTGAGTTTTTATATCTCTTCCATCAGTTCTGTGGAATCACTGCCTCCAGGGTGCATTCTGCCTTCAAGGACATACTTACAGCCACCTTCGCTAACAAATCTTCCTTTTTAATGCCAATGGGAAGCGATGCCTCTCTCTCTGAGCTCATAAACCTTTCCAAGGACTGTGAAACTGCACAATTGCTAACTACCTTGAACTATCAGGTCCTGACTAGCTTTATTCTTCCTCATTTGAAATTTCTGTACTAATTCTGAAAGTTTCTTAAAAACAAAACAAAACAAAATGAAACAGCTATATACATGATTGCATTTTTATCCACCTACACAGACCACATTTGCCAACCAGCTACCAGCTTTGGTATAATCAACTGAATTCTGAAATGCCAAATATGCCAACCGAACCTACACAGTGATGAGATTAATTTTCTTCTGTGCTTTATGGAAATAAAAGAGGTAAAGTCAGTGGTAGGGAACAGAACCATGCAGATTTTAGAACTACAAGAGATCTTGGCTAATCATTCATTCTAACCGAGTCTTCTGATAACTAAAGAGCTAGAAATCTAAGAAGGTGAAGTCACATAGCTAATGTATAGCAAATATAAGGCTATAGCAAACTTTTCTGGTTCCAGAACCAGTTTTCTTTTTAATGACCCAGGCTTGGCATCTCTGTCCCACTACTCCTGTCACCCCACTGTCTTTTTTCTCAATATGTAATTCCCATAATCTGCCTGAGATCAAGAATGCTTAGAGAAAGCTATCCTTAATTTCTTCCTGCCCAGACCTTTTCATACGTATAAGGAGTACAGTTTAGTAATGTAGAAATCATATGTCACAAACAACCATTGTGTGATTTATTAATTCAACCAATATTTCTTGTTTCTACCATATGCCAGGCACAGACATAATGCAGTAAAGGAAATAGATGGAAAGGACAAAAATTCATCCTCTCATGGAACTTACATTGTTGTGGGGAAAACACTCAACCAACAAGAGAAATTAGTAAAACCCTATATTAGTAGTGGTGAGTGCTAAGAAGAAAAAGCAGGCAAAGGAAACAGCAAGTGAAGAACTGTGTACACGGTGGTGGTGGGACTGTATTTTAGACAACGTGGCCAGGAAAGGCCTCATTGAGAAGTAAAGACCACAACTGGGGAACCAAAATATGAGCTATAACCCAAGAGAGTCTTGACATTAATTTCCATGGAGAGTGGCAAACAAAGATCAGATCTGGAAAATCGAAAAGGTGGAAAATGGATGTTTTTTTTTGCTAGAAATCATCAGGTGGCAGGAAATGGGAAGGGAGGGGGACTGGAGGCACAATTAACGTGGTGGCAACTGTACTTTAAAGGAGGCTAGGAAGAGATTTTTTTTAGTGTCAGAGGTGAAAAGAAGTGCCTGATGGTTTGTGGTTGCATATAAAGAACTTATCTTAGAATACTGAATTTAGAGGACAGAATTAAGATTGATGAGAGGTATTATTTTGTTCAAAAAAAAAATCCAGAGAGCATAAAGTAATGTCAAGACTACTTGGCAAAATGATACGTGACTTAAAACTCGATGAATATGTTGAAAAGTTCAGTCATTTGATTCATCCAAATATGTAATTAATTATGAGGATTTTGGCTGATGTGTGAAATTTATATAGAGTTAATGACAAATTCCACATTTTTTGAGAGCTTACTGCATTTAACACAGGAACAGTGTTTCAGAGGCCGAAAGAAGAGCAAGACACTGTGATACCTCAGTGAAATTTTGACTTTGCTCAATCCATTTTCGGTTCCTCCTGGGCATCCAGCAAGCATACCTTTCCTAGCCTTCCCTGCAGTTAAATATGTCTTATGGCTCAGTTCTGGCCAATGGCATTTGAATGTGGGCATGATGGATGTCCCTTCTAGGTTTGGCTCATAAATTTTAGAGGATTGCAGAGTCTCAAGATGCTAGGAACTGTGTCCCTAAATCATGACCTGTAAGGTTGTCAACCAAGCATGTGATTAAACTTCATGTCAACAAGATATTTATGTCTGTTGTGAACTAAGATTTGAGCCAATTCATGTTGCTCAATTACTATAATTAGTAGTTAACATTTGCATACATTTTATAGTTTACAGAATACTTTCACATATCAAATGATTCTGGGAACCACCCTGAGAAATAGGTCATATTTTTATTTTTTCTATTTCATAAACTGGAAAGGATGCTTATTGAGTATTGAATTACTTGATCACAATCATATATATAAGACACAGAGGGCAAAGATTTTAAATCACTGGCTCTCAAATTTACAAAAAATAATTGGTATAAGATGAATTATGGAAATAAATCTAATGCAAGCCATTTGAAAAATACAGAGAAAATGTTGAGAATATTAAGAGGAGACTAGCACACTTGGTTGTGAAAGCACAAAAGGCTCTAGTAGAATAGGTAGAGATTTATGGTGAGTGATAGCACATTGACAAGAAAAATGGGAGAAGAAAAATGGGAGAAGAAACAGAGAAAATTCCTGTAGATTTTGACAAGCAATATGAGTGGTAAACAGAAATAAAAGAGAGTTGGCATTTGTTCTACTATTTCAAGGGAAGTTGAAGCAAGCAATGCAGTTTTTTGAAGGAAAACAGGAACTGGTAATTCAATACAAATCAAAAAAATATTTATTGAGTGCCTGCCAGATGAAGGGCCTTCCAAAAGTGTACAGAGGATACAGAGAGGAGATAACAAGGGCACAGCCCGTGTTTTAAATGTGTTTATAATCTACTGGGGGAAACATTTCATAAATGACTATAGTACAACATTAAAATAAACATCAATAAGAACAGAGATGGGGTTCAAGGGACAGAGAAATGATATGGGCAAGTGGCATGAGAAGGACACAGGAAAGATAGGTGAAGCTTGATGGAGGAGGTAAAATGTCAATATTGACCTTGGAGAAGCTGCCATCTCTAAGGATGGTTATAAATATATAAATTCATGAGAACCACATATAATTCCACAGGGAATGGTTTTATCAATATTTTGAGCAAGGATATTAGTATATAAATAATTAAATGACCCCCAAATGTGACCATTGTTTAGGTCACAACAAACTAAAACTTATAATTTGAATATGTTTATTTAAACGCAGAATCAACTTAAGCGTCCATCAGTAAATGAATAGATAAAAAAACTATGGTACATTTACACAATAGAATACTACATAGCAGAAAGAAAGAAGGAGCTCCTACCCTTTGCCACAGCATGGATGGAACTGGAGAGCATTATGCTCAGTGAAATAAGCCAGGTGGTAAAAGACAAATACCATATGATCTCACCTATAAGTGGAACCTAATCAACAAAACAAACAAGCAAGCAAAAAATAACCAGTGACATTGTAATTAAGAACAACCTGACAGTAACCAGAGGCGATGTGGGAGGGGATAATAGGGGGAAAGCAGGGAAGGGATTTCAGGAACAACTATTAAGGACACATGGACAAAACCAAGGGGATGTGGAATCAGGGGAGAGAGGTGGGTATGGCTGGGGTAGGGGGGGAACGCAGACAACTTTACTTGAACAACAATAAAAAAAAGAATTCTAGTACAGTGATATCATAGGTTATAAAATTCCATTCCCATTAAAACTGCATGGCTTCCAATGAATTCAACGACTAGCAGTGTAGACCTGATGCATGAGTTTCATTATGCCACCAAAAGGCAATCAGTAGGCAGTTAATAAGATACCCTGCCAAAGAAAGGCCACCTACCATGAACAGGGCTTCATAATTTTCTATCATTTTCTGAACCACAGCAATGATGGCTGTACTTTCCTCAGCCCGGGCTGAGCTCTGGACCGAGAATTCTTTGTCTGATGACTTCTGCTTGTGCAGCAGGTTGGGTCCAAATATGGTGGCCAAGTTTAGAGATGTCATTTTGTTCCCAGTGACCTACAGGAACAGAAAACACAAAAACTGTTACTTTTGCCTTTCAAAATTCCAAGTGGTTCAGCAGTCAATGGAACCTTTTCCTTTCCTTTTCTTCTGCAAGGACTACATAGTCTCTGGCAGAATCCATGAGGGGTGCCACTCTTTTTTCTTCTGCTTTATATCTTGGATTGAAGCTCACAGTGCAGTGCCATTGAATAAAAGTTTACAACTCTGTTATTTATTGTGAAACTGGTACTACATAAAACTTCTATCGTGTCTGCTCATTACAAATATTGATGTCCATCCATCCATTTATTCATCCATCTTGTCATCCATCCCTCCAATCTAACCCTTCATCCATCAGTCAATCTCTCCATTAATCCATCCACTTAGCACCTACCATAGGCTAGGCATTTTTCATGAACTTTTATTATTTAACATTTTTCCAACACCGATCACCACACAGTCTTTATTTTAAGGGTTCACATGGCAGAGGGTAAAGAAACTTATCAATGACAAGAAATGAGTACAAAGTACGAAGCTATCAACTCTGGAGGCCCCAGGGACACTCCAAAGTGGTGGCAATATTTGCACAAAAACTTAAAAGAAAGAATAGACTTTGCTAGGCTGAAAAGCAGAGGAGCTGGGACAGAAGGCAATTTTACAGTGCTGAGAACACCATACGCAAAGACAGAAATATGTAAAATACCTTAATACACATCAGGAACCACAGTGTGGCAGAGAATTCCAAAGGAAAGGCAGGAAAGGCCCAGGAAAGAGCCATTGCCCATGTCCCTTGTGGGGCAAAATTGCCCCTGGTTGAAAGCCACTGGTCTAGGCAATTTTTTTTTGTTCCTCTTGTTGATATTGAAAATCTAGAATTCCTGGATAAGTACGGGAACTGTGGTTGTTTGATGGGGATCTAGCTGCACAATCTTTGACAGGCACCTGGGTGCACAGCACAGAATTCGAGAGTCCTGATTCACAGCCAAGACAAAGCCTCCTGAGTCTCAGTCTTGCCCTGTAGAGCACCGAAGTGGTGGCTAGCAGCCCTGCAATCCCAGAGTGGCACAAGGCAGGCATTATTTTTAGAAGGTGAGGCTGTTTTCAGGTTTGCCGCCAAGTAAATTGATTTTACGTGATAAACACTGGGAATTTTCAAGAAACTGCCCATTATGTAAGACTGTTCAGTTATTTTTTCTTTGTTTTATTTCATTGATATAAAACCTGGGAAGTTTTTATTTTCTTTTTTTTTCAAATTTTAAAAATATGGAATGCTTCACAAATTTGTGTGCTATCTTTCCATAGAAGCCATGCCAATTTTCTCTGTATCATTCCAATTTTAGTATATGTACTGCCGAAGCAAGCACTGATTTTATTTTTCATTTCTCTTCCTGCAAATGTATGGCTAAGGATAAAATCAAATATATAATTTTCCAATTTATCCTTCTTGAACTCTGAGGCATTTGAAGTGCTTTTCCCTTCCCCATTAAAGTAATATCAGAGCTTTCTCATTTTTAAAATATTAACAAATAGAAGATTCTTTTTGTCTTAAACAATAGACATTTATTTCTCACAGTTCTGGAGGCTGGAAAGTCCAAGATCAAGGTGCTAGCTGATTTGCTGTCTGATGAGAGCCCTCGTCCTAGTTTGCAATGGTTGTCTTCTAGATGCCTCCCAGATTTTGTTTTCTTTTAAAAGAATGTTTTGTACAAGGACAATCCAGAACTCTGTTTCCGCTCTTTCCTTCTCCTGTTGTTATTCTGGGAATGCAATACAATCTGTCTGTAAAATTGCACATAGATTCCAGCTGCAGACTGTGCTGCTGCGGTTTGTTAACACTGTTTTGTTTTGTTTTTCTTTGATTGTTGTTTTAATTGGAGACTGGTTCATGATAGCTTCTACCCTTGCTCCCCATGTCTCAGTACGGATATGGCTATGTCTATGTATATTAATAATGTGCACTTGGGGTTGGTTCATTATTTCCTTATTAGCCAGTCAATTCAAGGAAAAATTTTATCTCTACTAAATAAGCATCCTAGATCATTTCTAACCCTAATATGAACATTCCATCTTTATTAAAAGTTTAGCATGTACAGTCACTGGGCTAGGGGGCTTTCCATAGGCTGTTTCAAATATTCTCACTAGAAGCTCATGAAACAGCTACTGCTTCTGCCCTTTTTTACACACAGGGAAGTGACACCTAGAGTTGGCAGCCAGAAGGTGGTGGAGCTGAGAAGCAAAGCTGGAGGCTTGGCTCTAGGTACACCCATGCTCTTCATCACCACCCTGTACCTCCCACTGTTCGTACTTGACTGGCAGACCGTCTTTCCTTGGAGAAATGGAATACGGGCTTCAAGGCAGGGCCAGGACCAGGGTGAGGAGAGCAAGCACTCACTGATCCTGTTACAGTTCCAAAGCCAACCTCCCATTTCCTGGAGGCATGTACCTCCTCAAAGGTCAGTAATCCTGGCAGCTTGTAACTTCTTTTTTGCTTCATAGACTCTTTGAAAACTAAAGGCCAGCCTCGAACTCTCTCACCAAAAGAGTGTATATTCACACCACATTTTCCATGCACTGCCAGAGGGTTCTCGGACAACTGAAAAACTACGGCTCTAGAGGTTTCAAGTATGTTCCTGTAATACTTTTCTAGAAGAAATGAAATCTTTCATACTTTGGGAATTTATTTTTCCCCTAAGGAGCAAAGCAAATAGCAAACTAGACAAAATGGAATAAAACAAACACGAGATAGAAAAACAACACAATTTGATAAAATACCACTATTTTTCCCAAGAAAAGCACGGATTGAGTAGTCAACAATTTTTCTCATGCCCTTCTTTTAGACATCTTTAAGATCTCATTAGTTAAAGATGCATTGAATTTTAAGCACCAGTTCAAAAGGAAATATTATATTCATTTTATAAAGGAGTAAGCTCAAACCTACTCCCCACCCCAACTCTGTTTTCCTTCCTTTTCCTCTATTCTATAAATACAAGGTCATGTAGCAAGGTGCTGGCAGAGCCTGTGTGAGCTCCAAGCTTTTTGACTTCCTGGTTCAGTTTTCTTCTATGATCTAATCCATAACAACTACATAACAAAGAGTTAAAACATGTAACACAAACAGGTAAGACAAAAAGCTGAAATTGCTTGTTTCTTTACCATATTTCACAATTTATTTTTTGCCTCATTCCAGTCTACTTATTCTGTATTCTCTACCCACTTGTGCCAAACCAGTGCAAAAAAATAACAAAGAACCTCTTTCTTGTTCCTCTCCCTCTATTCTTAACTTCTACCAGAAGGGGTTTTCAGCTAACTCCTATCTATGCAGCGCTTATGTGTTCTTTATTCAATCCCTACACAGCCTTTACTCAATCCCTACACACCCTTTGAGGTGTAATTTAAATTCAATCCCCTCCATGAAGCCATTCCTAACTTTTATGGCCCAGGTTCATCATGTCTTCTCTGAACTTCTGCAGCGACTTTGCACCGCACTCCCTAATTCTGTACTTGCCCCTTGTCCTCATGGCCTCCACCTCCTGGATGCCACAGCATCTCAGGAATGGTTATTAGAAAATTTCTCAACAACACTCTCTGGTTTAGAGGAACTCCAGCTGGGTGACCAGGATATACATGGTTCAAATATCAAGACCATTCTTATAAGAAAACACTAATAATGCAAGTTGCTGTTTTCCCTATTGCTATTCAAACAAAAGCGTCCTAACTCAGTGTCCCTGTGTCTAACCAATCTATAACATGGATTATACCACCTTAGTGGAATCCTTCCAAAGATTCTTTCGGGCCTTAAAAGAATCTATCACCTACCCACTTACAAAAGCATTCATCACTCTGTGAATACAGCCCAATTCCCCCTTATACCTTATCAATACTTTTGCATTCTGTAGCCTTCATCCAATCCAGGATGGCCGTGCGGGCTACTTGCTTCCCTGTAACTTACAACCATTTTAAAGAAGCGAGGCTCTCCTCACATTTCCCCTGTAGCTTTAATTTTTGGTTACTAATCTGTCATTTTGATTTAACGTTTAGGTCAAGGCTGTGTAGGAACCCTTGGAATCTCTCATTTCCCTATACAACTTTGTGGTTACTAGGGTATTCCTTAGAGCAATTAGTCTTCTAAAGCATTGTGCAGTGCCAATTGAAGGATTAGTATTCCCAAAGTTCCGATAAGTCAACTGAGGTTTAGGAAGGTTAGTAGATTTCTGCAAGAGCATATGACCAGTGATCTATAAAGCTACTAAGTGCTCTCAACCAGGGGTGTTTTTCCCCTTCCCCCTCCCCACAGGATACTTGGCAATGTCTAGAGACACTTTTGGTTGTGGCACTTAGGGTGGGGGCGGGAAAGAGCTGCTTTGTTGATCAAATGAGTAGAGGCAAGGGATGATGCTAAGCATCCCACAATGCATAGGGCAGTTCCCACTACAAAGAAATACATAGTTCAAAATGCTATTCATGTGGAGGTTCTGAATCCCTGAACTAGACTAGTAGGTCTTTTTTTACTTCTTATTCTGTATTTCTGTTTATATTAAGTTAGATTGGTTTGGATTGAGGCACAGCTGGGCCTTTACTAATTATGGGACTGACCCAACCATTACTATCCAACATGACAACTTTCTGTGAATTAGAAAAAGGAGTCCCTTCCTCAAGATATTTTACTGCCTTTTGCTGGGATATTGTCCCAATATATCTGCAAATCTACAGTGACAATGAGGTCCACGGTGCCTCTCTAGAGTTGTGAAATGCAGAAATGCATAACTTGTGGATGCTCCCTGTGGGACACTGGGAAAGGTACTTAATGCCTCGAACCCTCAGTTTTCACCTCTGAAACATGGGACCAATGATATCTACAATGTGTAATGGAGGATTCACTGTAATATATTAAACCCCCAGTACATAGCTAGCATATGGTAAGAGACACATCATTGGTAACTAGTATTTCAGCATGCTAAGTTTCCTTTGTACCTATCCAAGAATATTTTCTTCCCTTTAGCATAGGCAATGGAGGCTTGTTCAGCATTTGTACTAAAAGAGTGTCTACAAATGATTCTAAAAAACAAGAGTGAGTTCAGTTGGACTTTTTGCTTTCCTCAATTCCTTCTTAATCACCTGAGACCTGACTTTCTCCTTCTTACACAGCACTTAAGAAACGTCAGAGAAGCACTGACACACCCAGGAACATAGACAGTGCTCTGTCTTTACCCAACGATTACGCAGATGACTCCACAGCTTCTGTTATATCTATAGTCGATAAGGGATGATACCAAGATGGGTCATAAAACTACTTAACAATTATGAGAATTATAGTGTATCCATCAAAGAGCTGTGTCTGCTGAAACAAGGTGTCAGTACCATATTATGAAACCTGAAGCCTGCAGAGGTTTCACTAATTATAACTACTATACAGATAAATGGCTAACTCAGGAAAGTTCCATTCTTATACCTAAATGGGGGATGAGAATAAGAAATGCAGAATTGCCTCTCTGGATTACAGTGAAAAAATTATATATGACTATGATTTCAGGAAAGAAATTTGGCAGACACAGAATTGAATCCATAATGCAGCTGACTTCTGTGGTGAAGTGTGGAGCGCCTTTGGCCCTTTGTTGATTTATAATGTGTGTTAGCATATTAAAGGGTCTGAGTTCTCCTGGGGAATCTAAGGGCAAGGAGAAGCATGACTGCACGGTATCAAAAAGGGAAACAAGTCCCTTGTTAAGGTGAAGATTAACTAGGTTGCTTGGTGAAAGGTCACCTGAAATTGAGGCAGACATCTTCTTTGTCCAATGCTCAAACCTAACAATACCTTAAAGCATATGAATGTGACCAAAACGAACTGGATCCCAAGACCTCAGATGCGGGAGGCTTGAGTGGAGGACCAGGTCCAACAAGAATATCACAAAAGGGTCCATGACACTGTAAGGAACCTGCCTTCAGCAGCTGATGCCATGTGGTGTTGAGATTCATGGTAATGGTCAGCAGGGCATACTTCCTAGTTCCTTCCCACCTGGTTTGGAAGCAGGACTGGCCTTCCATTGCATTGAGCCAGTCTCTGTTTTGGGGGAGGGTTTAAGGAGAGAAAGGACCTCTCAAAAGGAAGATACTAGACTTCTAGCTAAAGGGCAGATAAGGAGCTCCAGGAGCAAACTGGACAAATAAAGAGGTGACCTCACATTTCAGCTCAAATTTAAAAAAGCAGATCAAATTACTTACAAGGACAGAAACCTCCCCTCATCTTCATTACTCTATTTTTTCATGATTGTAAGCATCTCTATAGTTCATTGTTTGTCTGCTTTACACAAATGGAAATTCAAGATCTTGAATTTCAAGATCAAAATTCATCATCTTGAAAAATGACTGCTTAATTAGGAAGCATCCTTGAAACATAGGATGTTAATGGCCTATTCACTCTTAGGAACTGTCCTTCTAGAGAAAACCCTGCATTAATTCTTCCTACATAGACAGGCGGGGAAAGTTAAGGTGTATTTCCACTAGGTGAAAAGTTTGAACCAAATCGATGGCTTGGCCTTTTAAACAAGAGAAGGGAAGAGTCGCAGTGTCTATGGCAGCAGAGGGGCGCATACCTCTTGCCCATCCTTGCTGATGTTGTCATTGGCGTGCCTGGCCACAATGGAGAGGAACTGTAGGAGGCGGTGGAGTGTGTCGCAGTTGCAGGGAGGTAGAAGGTAGATGAGGAGCTGCAAGGTGCCCAGCTGTTCCTCTGGCTCCAACACTAAGCAAGGCAAAAAGAAGTGCTCCAAGTAAGTAAAATGGGGGAACTCGCACTATGTAGTCTCAGAGGAGAGGCCCCCTCTCAACTTTCTTCCGAAAGGGATTATCAAGTCACATTTCTTTCCTTCACCAACTCTCCCATTGATTTAGCAATTTACCAGCAAGGTTCTATGAAGGATGTAAAGATAAGTTAGACCTGAAGAAATGTAACATCTAGAATAAGCATTATAACCTAGGTTAGAAGAGTAACTTAATTTCCCTTACTTTTTCCCTTACTTTCTTCCCCCTCCTTTTCCTGACATTACTCATCTTTGACTTTATGTATTACCATCTTTCATTTTTGGTTAATATTTACTAACAATGACTGAGAACTGGTAAACATAAAATCTGAGTTAATACACAAGCGATAGACTTTTTGTTGGCAATAAGCATGAGAGTGCACAGTAATATTGTCTTTTCTGTTTTTGTGGTCCTAATTGAATTGTAGCATTGGAGGATGGAAGATATGGAGGCTGACACAGTTATGGCCTATTCTCACTCCCCCTCACCCTCCTTTTCTCCCCAGTGGGGTCTGTGTCTCTAGCCCTGAAGCAGCCACACTGGAAGTCCTGGCACTGGGCGACGCCATGCTGCTCCCCTGGAATGTTGCCCACCTCCATTTCTCACTCTGGGTCCCTTTCTTGCTCCTTCCTCATACAACAAATGCAAACTCATTTTTAGGCACAGACTCCATATGAACTCTTGCTGTTACTTCAAAGTATCAATATATAACACTTTCTGCTGTCCTAGGGTCATCCGAAAGCATCTCAAATTCTTCTTGGCTACTTCTGTTTGTTCTATTGCAACTTTCTTCTTGCTAATTCTCTCCAAGGTAAATCCCAGAAAATTCCCCAAGTAACCCACTCATCATAGACCAAGAAATAAGGACTAAAAAAGTTATTGGGAAACACATGCACGAGGTTTGGATGAGTGAGTTAGACATCCTGGTAATCCACAGACACATTCCTGCTAATGTCTATAATACTCACAGAGAGTATTGATGAAAGCGGTGTAAAGCTCCCTGGTGAGAAGGGGGTCCGGCATGTCCCTCAGGAATTCCTTCAACAAGGCAGCCACATCATGAACACTGTGCTCTTCCTCCAGAGAGACGTCAACCCCACGGTCAAATTCCTCACGTAACTAGAAAAATAACAGTTCAAATGGCAGTCTCATAACACCACACGTCTATGTTCAGGGCCAAGCAAAAGAAGTACTGTGACTTACAGCAATGGCATTAAGTTTGGGCACACCCAACGAAGAGATGCAACAACATGTCCCTTGATATACAGAGTCTATGCAACTCAGCCATGAATATATATAAAATGCATCGTTAAATAAAAGTATCTGTGGGTTTACTGTTAATGATGCAAGCAGAAGGGTTCAATAATGACATCCAGAAGTTGGGAGGAAGAGCTACGGGGTTAGGTCAGCTACAAATGTGGGAGGGAAGAATTAATCTGTTATGTAGTAGTTTTGCATGTCAGCAATCTTAGCATGTTGGAATTTTGACATTTCACAGAAATACTCAGCAAGAAAGTAAAGAGATTTTTCTGCAAACAATGAAATGTAAAACCCTGATGAGACATTTGTAACTAAGTCTTGAAGGATGATAATTACTAAAAATCTGCCTTATATTTATCAAGTAGCCTTATGAACAGTTCCTAGAAGGATTCCCTGCCTTAAATCACTATACTAGGTTTATTACTATTTATAGCAGCAGAAGACACAATATCAAGAAGAAGGGAGTCATAACTCTGCACCCTACTTTCATCACTGACATCTCAACTTATCTTATATATTGTTCTCTGCTATGGAAATAATTATGTGATTTCACGAATCTCTTCTACACAATAAACATCTGTAAGAGTTTTTGTGTTCAATCATTCATTCATCTGCTCATTCAACAAAGATGTACTGTACACTTCCTGGGTACCAGACACTCAAATAGTGGTAGTGAATGAAGAGACAAAGTCTTTACCCTCCGCCAGCTCTCGGGCTGATAGAGAAACAGGTAGTAAAATGGCAACCCTAAAAATGATTAATTAACTGTTAATATTGTGACAATTGTTCTGAGGAACTCAAAATACCAATTCGAAAGAACATAAGCACCTTTATATTCATTGCAGCATTATTTATAATCACCAAGATATGGAAGCAGCCCAAGTACCCATCAGTAGGTTAGTAGATAAAACAACTATGGGACATTTTAACAATGGAATGGTACTCGGCCATAAAAAAAGAACGAAATTTTACCCTTTGAGACAGCATGGATAAACCTGGAGAACATTATGCTAAGTCAGGGGTGTCAGACTCATTTTCATTGGGGGCCACATCAGCCTTGTGGTTGCCTTCAGATGGGTGAATGTAATTTCAACTCCTTAACAGTTAAGGAGGAGTTACATTTATACAGTCCTAAAGTTGTTTCGGCCCTGTGAAGGCAAGTGCAAGGCGGATGTGGCCCCTGGTGAACATGAGTTTGCACAGGTGTTCTAAGTGAAATCAGCCAGTCAGGGAAAGACAAATACCATATGATTTCACTCACATGTGGACTCTAATGGACAAACTGAACTAACAAGGAAAATAGAGACAGATTCATAGATGGAGAGCAGATGACAGCTAGTTGGGGGTGGGGGTAAGAGGTAGAGGAATTGAGCAAAGAGGAAAAAGGTCTCATGGACCTGTGGGGATTGCTAGGGGCAGGGGCAAAAGGTACCTAAAAAGTAATAGAAAAATACAGTAAAGATTAAAATTTATAAAAGTATAGGGTACTAAGAAGGGATATAACAAGTTAAAATAATGAATGAGGGCATCTTTCATTCTTGAAATCTAAGTTTAAATAACCACTAATTATATTTTTTAAGATAACCTCTTTGCAAAGGTTTTCCTTTGCTGGATCCAGATATAACTAAGGAGTAATTTCGGACACCACCTATCCATCTGAGGAAAATGCCAATTCCTGTCCTGAATTGCTCATCGATTCCGGGCAACTTATTAGTGTGCATCAGACAGGCAGAAAGAAGGCTTCCAGTGGTGCCACTCCTACTTGTGAGCATTCAGACACACCACGTTTCTTTTCTGAGCATGTGCACACGTACAAAGAGTGGATAATGGCAAGAGCTTGGGTTAAGTTGCGTGATCCTGAATTTAACACTGGCTAAATTGTGCGATGTTGACTTAAATTTCTTAATCTGTCTAATCCTCAAAAGTGGATGAAAGGGGCTAATCTCAGAACTGGTAAGCAGATTCAGTAAAATGTTTGTGAAAACATTCTGCAATTCTGCCTAGGCCTAAGAAATGTTAGTATGCTGCCTTCCTTTCTGCAAGTCCTGTTGTGAAATGGAGTTCAATAGTATCTTGTGTGACTGAGAAATATAAGAACCAACAAACAAACCAAACAGAAAACACACTTTTTTTGAAGGGCCCTCTTATCTTGACAAAAACATAGATGAGGAGGGATTGATTTCAGTTACTTTCATTAATATGAACCAATATTTCTTCAACTTCATCCAACTAAACATTATTTTCATTTATGCTCATTTATCCCCCACTATATTCTCCAGGTACCTTCATTTTTAAGTTAAGTCCTTCATTTCTTTCTGTTGGAACCAACAAAGACAAAATAACATTTTAATTTTTCTTTAGCCAACAAATGAACCCTTTTCTTAAAGGATGGTTTGCCTTTTATGAAACCACCATAAATACAGATACATGCCTGGTCACAGGAACCAATTCCTGAAGCTCTAACATCAGACTTCAGTTGCAAGAATGCTGCCCAATACAGTCCCTACATTGAAAATGAACTGGGGATCAATGACTTCATGAAAACTCCAGGAGAATTATTTATTTTTGAGAAAGTAAAGTTATAAACATAGCATTATACAAATGTTAATGGCATTATTCATATTGCATTTTAGTAAAAATGGGTGCTATACAACTGTTTTCTATTCTTATCACTTGCTAATTAGGTATCTCTGAATCTCCTGCTTTTATAGTTTCAGTAAGATATTTATAAATTAGTTTTGTTTGGCTGTACATGCCAAGCACACATCTGGACATTTTGCTTTCAAGTGTTTGATTCTAACTCAATCAGGTCATTTCTGAACTTCTGAGTTGTTGCCTTTTACCTCTTGGGAGTCAGTTATACTATAATTGTCAGGAAGGTACAGAAAAGATATTCAGAAATGAAGTTGCATAAACTTGAACTTAGAGTGAGGTAATTCAATTGAAATTCAAGTGAAACATAAAATATAATCTTTACTTTGCACTTACTTGTCTCACTCTCTTTTTGGAGCTTCCAACTCGGAATATCCCCACTGTTTGGAGGCCTGCAAATAAGCAAACAATATCAAGTCTTGTTTAATGACTTGAGACTCTGGAAGAAATCAAAATAGAAACAGAACAGAAGGCCAGCACTGAGCTGCAACACGCAGAGCAATAGTACCTTAACAGTGTGCACGCATGCTTATTTATCCCCCCTATATTCTCCAGGCACCTACAGGTTAGCACTATAAGCACCAGGACAATTTTATGTTAAACATTTCTGATAAAAATCTTTTAAATGTGATATTATGTACTTCCACACCTCTATATCAGAAAAATTCTCTTATTATTCAGAATTACCTAATCATACATTTTATAAGATTTTTAGCTCTTTATCAATATTTATAATAGATATTTCTTATTTACTGATCATAATGAAAACAGATGCTTATTAAAGAAAATCTATAAAGTGTAGAAAAATGTAAAATATAATCAAACATAATATACTTTGAAAAGTACCTGATGTGGAAATAATTGCTCTTAAAATTTTGGTTTATTTCTATCCAGACTTTTCTCCATATATACAGGAATGAGCAAAAGTAGGTTTACACTTGTACTACAAATAAATAATACAATAATTAATAAATAATACAAGAATAAACTGTGTTTCACATATGCACAACTGTAAACCTACTTTTACCCATCCTTGTATATATGGAGGGAGGGAGGGAAGGGGAGAGAGAGAGAGACTGCTACCACTTTTACTCAATACTGTGCTGTAAGAATTTTTATGCCAGTAAAAATTCCTTGTAAATGTCATTTAAAATGCATGCAAAATACTTGATTGTATGAATGTGCCACAATTCACATATTTCCCTTTGAATGACATATAGGTCCCGCAACACACATGCACTTGTTTTGCATTATAAATGATCCTATTATGAACAACTGTATGTAGGTCTTCATTCACATTTCTGATTTTCTTAGGATCATGTCCTAGAAGTGGGATTACAGAATCAATGTATAAAAAAGAGTTATCTGGCCCAAAATGTCAGCAGCACAGAGGTTGAGACACCCTGCTCTTAAAAAAATTAGGCCTCTTAAAACAAATATTATCACTATCACACATAAGAAATTTCAACAATAGTTACTTAATATCATTAAGTTTCTACTTAACATTCGCATAAGAGTTACAAACTGTTAGGTCAATGTGCCTCTAAATCTGTTACAGTATGTGTCTCCCCTCTCTGTGTTTTTTCCTTGTAATTGGTTTCATGAAGACAGAGCATTGATTTCCCGCTATAGATTTCCCCATCATTTGGGTTTGGACACTCATGGTGTCATTTGTATGTTCCTTTCTCCCCTTTATTTCCTTTGAAGACATAGTTAGAACCAGAGTTTCCTCTGATTCAGGTTTGATTTTGGGGGCAAAATACTTCATAGGAGGTATTATGCACTTCCTTCAGGGGCACAGAATGCCTGAAACACTCCCCTTCCTATGCAAGCATTCTTTATGGCCACTGATGTTCATCGTCCGCATTCATTCTTTCACTGCAGAATAAATGGTGGCTCACTCCGTCTTCATGCCGGATAATCGGCTCAGAGGTGATGCTGAAGTGGAGCTGTCAGTGTGTTTTGTAGCCACACGAAGAGATCTAGTCTGAGAGTAAACCCAGCGAACAGACTTACACACACATGGCATCATTGGAACCCTGAATCCAGCTATGCCTGAATCTACATATAATACTCCCAGTATATAAATAGGATTTTTTTTGTAGGGAGTGACTTGCTTAATCTGGTTTTATCTAGGTTCCTCTCTCTTGCCACTGAAAATGTTCTCCCTAGTATAATCTTTCTGTACACTTATTTTATGCTCTTGCCACATTATTTTTAAGTATAAGGCTTTTTAGTTGGTTTTCTAGGGTTTTTTAGTTAAAAACTATAAAACCCATAAATATGTATTTATCACTCCTATATCTTATAAATTGTGTCCTGAATTTTCAGAATGATTTGAGAGAATCAAGGTAAGAGGCTAATTTTCTTGGTGCTTTGCTCTTGGGTAGGATTTTGCTTTGTACCTGTTTTCAAAAGATTTCTGTACCATCTTGTTGCTATCATCAATGTGTCAGCCTCATAACTGAGTCTGACCCCCAGTGTAACTTATTGCTTCTATATCTCTCTGGGAGTTTGAAAAAAGGATAATCAAGCAATTAGAATCAAATCCAGAATTATATTTCTTCATCTGCAAAATAAGCATAATAAGTATCCACCTCAAAATATAGACAGTGATTCAATTAATTAATGCATATAAACTATTCAGAATCATATGTCATCATATATTATATAAAGAGAGATATGCTCTCATTGTACTGAGTGAATCTTCTCTGTGCAAAATGGAAAACTTTAATACAATAGTAGGTCTCAGCAATTGTACTTTTTTTCTTATTTTCTGATGGTTTTCTGACGGTTGGAATTTCTACCTAAGTGAGATATCACATAGCAGCATTTTCTACATAGGTGATATTGATATTTTTCATTTGGTTGAATTCCTCTAGGCTGTTCAAAATATCCATTTCCATGACATGATTTTCTCAATTATAGTACTTTTCCACTTGGTAAAAATGACTACAGTTTAGAAAATAACTAATTAGTGATCAATTGTTATAATTCCTATATATCTCAAGGGATTGTTATCTATTTTAAGTTGAAAAATTATTTTATTTATTTACTTTGCTTAGGTAGAGCAAATGACAGCATTCAGATAGCCGATGCTGTTCTCTGACATAAGCCTCACAGTGATTTTCTTCAGAGAGAAGATACGGTCTAGACACTCAGTAACCTTCACTTAAGGCAATCACTGATAAAACAGGTGTACATAATAAAAGGCATAGATCTGGCAAAGAAACGTGACTTTGCTGTGTTCTGTCCCAGAAATTGATGTGATCATCTTTCTCTCCTTTTCATCAGAAACTGAAATGAAAACTAGACCCAGAAAACCTGAATCTCAGGCTTAGGGAATTCAAGTAACAAGGGCAGGCATAATAAGTAGGAGGCCCCACCCTAAAATCGTCCTAAATCCCAGAAATATAACAGCATTTGACTCTCCATTACATCGTCTTTTTAAAAAAATATGTGCTTCTGGGGAATTGAGGATGCTTAAGAAATTTGGACTTGATAGTATAGGAAGCATTGGGATGAAATATAAGGGGGGAAGGGTGATGTACATAATTATAGATGGAGTCTAGGGAATTGTCTAGACCAATTTTGGAGATAATAGAAAGATCTCTGATAAATGTTTATAAGGCTAAAGGGAAGCAAGGTCTTGCCACCCATTTTCAAAAACTAGCAAGAAAAATCTTATGAAAGAATTATTTTTGAAGTTTGCTTTTCTCCATTGGTTTAAGGTGAACAGATATTAATCTGTTTGATTCTGGACGTGTCTCTTCTCTTCCCGGAGACATTTGGTCTCAGCTCCATGGAAACCCAGAACAGAATTGGGGCACTGAAAGATCACGCAGGTTATCTTCTTTCCTTTAGGTCCTAAACTGCATTTTAATCATCCCCCCAAAAGAAAGGAATTGGCCTGTTTTTTAATAAGCTTAAAGGAAATGCTATTTTATAAATTATAATCTATTTTCAAGAAGAAAATAAAAGATGTACCAAGTTTTCTTTCACAAAAGCAATTACTCAAACTGTCTCTGGATTCTTGCATAAGTGGAGTGGAATTTTCCTGTTTAGAATTCTTTAACATATTTACAATTCATTCTCTATATACTTTACAAGGAAAATTATAGTTATAAAAGTATGTGTCTCTTTTTTCTTCCTCATAGTGTAATTGAAACTGAATTTACATATTCATAATACTTTACTCTTTAGTTGTTAAGGTATTTTGAAGAACAATTCTGTTCAAACCATATTCATTGGACATGTATATTGTGTTAATCATGATACTAAGTGTTGAGAATTCAAAATGACTAAGACCTTTTTCTTAACCTCCAGTTTACCTGTCAAGGAGAAGAGACAGATAAACACATACACACAGATGTATACACACATATTAAAATTTTGTATAAACAAATAAAACTTCAATACAATTAATTAATTCACTCATATGTTGTCAGGGATTTCCATATATAATGATTTCTTTTTATTTATTATTTTTATTCTTTAATTTTATTGTTGTTCAAGTACAGTTGTCTGCATTTATATAATGATTTTATTAAGAGATTTAGCTATATCCTTAATTTTTAATGAATTTTCAGTTTTACTGGAAAAAAATAAATGAGAATGTTAACAGTAGTTATGTTATGTGATGTGTACATAATAGCCCCAGAATTTTTCCTCTTCTGTTTCCTTTTTTCCTTTATTATAAGGAGCATATTATTTTTAAAATAAAGAAGCAGTTAAAAGACTTTACTCATGTCCACAAAATGCATGCTAACACTAGCAAACAAATTTAGATCATGGCAATGTCCATTTGATGAGCCAGATCTAAATTTCAGTAATACTTTCTAAGACCTGTACAGTATTTTTAAGTGGAACTGAGTTGCACAAAGGGTTACTGTGAGGGAATTCTAAGTGGACACCTTCCACAAAATGCAAATAGCATTTTAGAAACCTGTTGTCAAAAGCTGTATATTTTCTATTCACTTTAGGAATGGTTTTCAAATCCTCTTTTAAGAAGCTGGACTCTTATTTTGTAGAGGAAGTCTTAAGAGTAACTTCAAGGCATAAAAAAAATAAAAGTGGCTCTGCTCTGTTTGAAGGGAACCCTGGGGACAGACCCAGTGCAACAGATTTTGTACTCCCCTAAAATGCTTAGCCTTAACAGTCACTTTTCTGAAGGCTCCTGGGGTGTGGTCAGTTTGAAAGACAGCAAGTAGATTCTTCCCCCTCCAAATCTTGGTTAGCTAAGTAATCTCTTAAGCAAACACATCCATAAGTCATCTTCACAAAGGAAACTTTGGCACAGAGTTTGATCAAATGAACAAAGAATTAAAATGGGTGCTTAAATGAATGATGCTCAAATCAATTCAAGTCTTTTGTATTTGCTCACCGACAGAAAAGTATGCTTACCATGTTTTTCTAGATGTTGACAGCAGCTGTCCACCAGCCTGGGAACCTGTCTGTAAATAGGGTTTAGACTGAGTTTCTTATCTCTGGCTTTTTCTTTTTTACTTTGAGCCTCGGCAGGCAAGGAGAGTTGTAAAGCTTCTAGCAGTCGAGACTGATTGTCATCAAGATCTGTGATAGAGTCCACCGACATTGCACCCTGCAAATCACACATAGATATGAACAAAGAGTACTGACAGAGAAAATAAAACAGCTTCCCCCAAATGCCATCCAGAAATACTTTTACTTGTAAGTATCACACTTGAAACCATACTGCTTAATTGTGCTGTTTGTATATTAAAAGGAAAAACAAACAAACAGCTTTTAAAAAAGTTAGAAAACCTCTATGACATAGGGTAAGGTAATAGCAGTTACAATTTCAACAATAGACAACATTTTCCAAATGAAAGACAAGAGATGGAAAACATATAATTAAAATATTTTGACCCAACCACTTTGTTCCTTGAAACAAGAAAACATCACATACTCAATGAATGAGGTAGTTAGAGAAGTCTTGTGAATGAAAAAACTCAACTATGACTCTAGAAAGTAGATTTTTAAAATAGGAGGATTCCATAACAGTCTTAGTTTGTTTACCCCCAGAGACAGCACCAAGTGCTTTATTAGGGAAGTGGTCCCATGAGATACCTGCAGGGGAGTGGGGAAATGAGAAAGGGAAGGGAAAGCAGCCACCAAAGGGGAAGGGAAAGCAGATCACCAAACCTATGACCACCGTGGAAAGCTGAAGTCTAATTGCATGGGGACCTCTGGGGAGCGTGTAGATAAAACACCTCAGAGGCAACCCTGCTAAGGTATGAGGGAGCTTGGGTATTTATACTCCAAGTGTCAACAGTCATGGATTAAGAGTAGCTTCTGTATGGGCAGGGAGGTGGTGTTAATGCCTCAGTACTTGAAGCCTGTCATCTGTATGGGTGGGCTTCTCTGGCCATCAGAGAAAGCCTTCCGCAAAGAGGTGAGGTACTGGTAGGTAGAAAGAGGGTTGGCATACAAAGAATGGTAAAGGCTGAGGAGAAGGAAACAGGGAACCAACCATGTCTGTATAGCCACCCATTCTTTAATGAAGCATAGAAGAAGCTGGCTACTGGTGTCCTGGGAAGGCCTGAACAGAGGAGAGAGTATTTGGGAGGCCAGTTGTGTGGCTCTAGATTCCCAGAAAACTCTAATGTAGAGTTCTGCTGTTATTACCACATATGGGTTTGTACGGACAGTCTGAGAAACAGTGAATGACAGGATTGGAAGAACAATTCCACCATGCAAATTCAAATGTCCCATAATGTCATAATTTCTTCATTTTTAAAAGTAGCCAAAGCCTTGAAAAACAGCACTGACTCAAGTACCCCTCTGTCTTGGAGAGATCCTGAATGTTGGGAGCTGATTAAGAAATAAGGATTTCAGTGGAGAAGTGTCTGGAATTTTAACTAGGGCAGTAGTCAGTGGCTAGAGGTGACAAAGATTTGGGGCTTCCAGGCGAGAGAAAAATGAGAGAAGATCTGTCCCAGTGATCTAGGAAGTTTTATGAACATTTATCAACTGACTCAGCCAATCACCAACCAATTATCCTGAAAACTCAGCTTTCCTGGATTGAAATGTGAAATGTGAAATGCCAAATAATAGCAAAATTCCTAGACAAAATACTCAATAAATAGTATTATATCAGTATTGATTTTATATACCCACATACCCACACACACATAATTCTATGGTTATGTTTGGGGAAAAAGGAAGTTCCATAGATAAGAAAAATGTCACTGATTATGAAGACCAGCCAAAAGTCACTGGGCCAGGCATGGTTCTCAACTGGAGATGAAGAAATTACCCAAACATCTAGACCTGCCCTCAAGCCTCACAGTCTCATGGGAGAGTCTTCTAATACAACAGAAGATTGCAACAGATCAGGATCAATGGTGATGTTGTTGAATGTTCAGGATATCATGGGTCATATGGGTAACCAAGAAGAGGCACCCAACAGCTTTGAGAGGGATCAGGGAAAGGCTTTGAGGATATTCCAGGGGCCATATAGCCAGTGTAAATTCTCCCTGAATGGAGTTGTTGACAGATACCTGGACAACACAAATGATATTTACAGTTTTCATATGAGCAGAGGCTCAAAAAATAACCTTATACATCTTCAGCTATCCTAGCATTGGTGACAGAGAAAATACTGGCCAACTCACCCTCCTCCTGGCCCGAGGAGCCGGTTCTGGGGTGTTCGGGGATGTAGACTCATTTGGTGTTTCCGAGGTGGAGCTGAGAGATGAGTTACTGCTTGACAGTTCTTTGTTCTGTCTTTTATTTCCAAATGGGAGGAGGGAAGCAACAAAATCAGATGCATCTTTTTGTTCGTCCCTCTGTGAGTCCTGCTTGAGTTTATAGGCCCGGTCATTTGCAATGACTTGGGATAAGGGCATTCCAAATGCCTGTGGGATGAATTCTGGAATCCAAAAAACAAACATTCATTTTCAGAGAAAGACTGGACCAGTGAAGACTCTCACTCATGTTTCAGACCTCAGGGAAGACATATTCAAATGACTGTTTTCAGAAGAATTGATTGCTCAATCAAAATACGAAGACAACTTTTGTGTTTATCAGAATGGCCAAAGATTCTATTTCAGTAAAGAAAGCTAGTATGTATAAAGGATATAGATGTTAGAAATCTTGGTCTCTAGTTTTTCTCACATATCTGAAGTATGTTCTAAAGAAAATAACTTTATAGAGAAATGTGCTGTTGTTGATAGAATGTGCATAATATTTTATCCTTGTGAGTATGAAGTTTTATAAACTGTTAGTCTTCAATTTATGTCTCAAGAACCCCCAAAACTTACAAGGCACGGCAAGACTCTGCACTTATACAATCATTCAACAGGTATTTATTGAATACGTATTACGTGCCATGGCAAATTACACAATGGGGAGTATAGAGCTTATGAAAGGTAGGTCCAGTCCTTGGTTCTGAAAGGTTTCAAGAGTGGGGTGGGGTAGTGCAGAGTCAGATGTGTAAATAAACATAGTAGTGTCTATCACGTGCTAAAATAGAAAGATGCATGAAACACAGACTGAAATTCAGTTAAGTGTATATACTTTTAGGTTCCTAGTAAAAAAGCCAGTGCATAAAATGATAATCTGAAATACAGTAGAGCAACTTGGGAAGAAGTTTGCTCTTTCTTCTGGTTGGGGCTGCCACTCTCATCATCTGTATTCAATCCATTCTGCTGGCATCATGCAGAAGTGGATTCTCACCATTAAATATCTGGTGAAGGGCCCAGGATACAATTTGTTAAATCCTCTAGTAAGGGCAATTTTGAGAAAGGAGAATAATGCAGAAATCTATGGCTTTATTTAGAAATGTACATCCAGTTGCTTTCTGATTCTCTGTAGTAACTTGTATGCACAAATTGTAAGCACACCAACGCTTAGGGCCAGGCATTTTATTGGCAACATTTTAGATCCATGCTTAAAAGCATTAATAATTAAATTATTCCTTTTAGGCTCAAAATTAGGTCTCCTAGCAGCAGCAAATTGGAGTCTTGCCTCTCCATTATTTTTATAACCCCTATGAACAGAACCAGAATGATCAAGAAGAAACATTTCTGAAGTTGTTTGTTCTTTGAAGGAAAAAGCTAGTATAATCAGGGTGGAAAGAGGCTTTAAAAGGTTTTCTTCTTTGACCATGGCAACATTTTTAACATCACTAAGCTAATAGCCAACTCTACATTAAAAGCAGAAATAACACTTGAAAAATCTGCACCTTGGTTCTGTCAAAACATGCAATTCACTTTGAAGTGGAAAATGAAAACTTCAGCACTTTCACTCAGCATTTTGGGATTTTTCAGAGGATGCTTACCATTTTCCATCAACAAACCAGGTGGCATATAATAACACAAAAATAATTTAGGAATCTGTTTTAAGTGATCAATGTGGACAGTGTGGCAACATCCAATACTCACTACTGATGAAAGACCACTTCCACTACTAGCAAAATTAGAGACCAAAGGGGACAATACCAGACCACCTGTGGTGTACCTCAGCATTTATTACATAAATCAGCACTCTCTTGCCTACGGGAGTAATCAAATAGTCTTATTTCAAAAAGGTTGGGGAAAGTAGAGAAACATGTGGATGGCGAGGCTGACTGTTACACGGAGTATATAAAAACTGTTAGGGGATAATAACAGCAAAAAGACATTAATAAATATATCAAGCGACATGTCTGCTCATGAAGGTGTGCTCATAGCAGAATTTAACATGAGATGTAGACTGAATTTCTCCTCTAGCCATGTTTTCTATACAAGGAAAACAAAGTAGTCTCATTTAGAGATTTCTAATCTCCCTAGGGGAAAAAAAGATGAAAAATGGGTTTTCTTTGGAATCCATAACTTAATATTTTTTAAATTTTTGTTCAATTACAGTTGTCTCCATTTTTACCCCACCACACCCCCCTGCTCCACCCATCCCAACCTCCTACCCTCAAACCTATACCCTTTGGCTTTGTCCATGTGTCCTTTCTACATGTTCCTTGATGGACCTTCCCCTATTTTCACCCATTATCACTCTCCACGGCTAAAGAAAACAGCAGTAAAATGAAAAGGGAACCACCCATATAGAAAAATACATTTGCCAACCATACCTTGGACAAGGGTTTGATCTCCAAAATATGTAAAGAACTCATGTGACTCCATACCAGGAAGACAAACAATACAATTAAAAAATGGGCAAAGGACTTCAACAGACACTTCTCCAAGGAGGACATACAGAGGGCCCGGAGACATATGAAAGGAATGTCATTTTTCATATCTGAAAATCTGCCACTCTACTTGTAAACTGAAATAATTGAATACAAATTAAACAGGTGGAATACGTGAAGTCATTCTCCCCAGATTTTTATTTTTCTTTCATTCACATTCAAGAGGTGTAGCCACCTATAACAGATTTTTATTTCTAATAAGCTTTCATTCCTGGCTGAGTTTATTCTTTTGGTAATAGGTAGTCTTTACTTCCTTGTTGCTTTCTCCTGAGCACTCTTATAAGTTCCAGAAATGACATGTCTCTATGGCTCTAAACTTGTGTTGCAGCATCTAGTTTCTGTAAAATTCTAAGCCGAATTCCTTGAATATTATTGTCTCTCACATTATGACTATTGTGAAACTGAGAATTTATCACAAGTATATTGAGCAAAAACCCTCCTTTATGTGTAAACTGTTGGGCATCCATGCTTATCTGTGGGTTCAAAGCTCTTCTGTTAGCAGAAAATAGGGCCCTAGAAATTCTGTGATGATAGCAGCTAATAAAACTGATAATAGGTTTTTAAAACTTAAGGACATTAACCAAGACTCACTGTTTGGGGGCCAGGGACATTGTGTATCACGTTCTTATCTATGGTATGCGTTCACTAAGGAGGTTGCTTCTCTTGCTGTCTTTAGTAAAAAACATCTGCTTCCCCTGTCCATGAACTGTGGGGACTGGAGGTGGAATGCCATCATCTTCGCTCCCTACTGCGACTTCCGTATCATCCACATCCCACTGTGTGGCAGAAATTTGCTATTGTAAATTTTCCCTTGTCTCCTGCTCATTGGTTTCTTCTACTGTCCCTGACTTTGACTCATGGTGTGACCACCCTAATCTACCATCATCCTGGATGACTTGGATATCTACTTAAATGAGCCACCTGATTCTCTATCCTCCCATCTTCCTAACCTTCTCTTCTTCTCTTACTTTTTCATGTGTGCCACCTTTTTCATCTACTCCCTCCACCCTATCCTGGACTTTGTCCTCAGCAGAAATGGTTCCAGCTCTAGAATCAGGCTTCTTCCCAGTTTTGTCTCACCCAACCCCAAGTTCACGTTTTACATTGTGTCGTGGCAATCTGTTTAAACACAACATTAAGCTACCCTTTCCTCACCACACTTTGATGGTGTCTCAATATTCTTAGCATATAGACCAAAAGCTGTGTTGTGACTCACTCATGCTTATGGAGGTAGTTCCTTCCTACTCTTCTCTGGAATCACACCCTCCCTAGTTCTCTCATCTCCAGTAATAGCGTTCATTGACAGCATTCACTACATTTTTTTCAGAACTCCTACGTACTGATAACCAATACTTGATTTTTCTACTGCTATTTAATATGATGCAAAATAAACTTGTATCAAGTATTCCTATATGTCGGCTCACATGCAGTAACCTATTTAGACAGTCAGGAACAATAAAACATGACATGTATGGTTTCAGCAAAAAGAAAGGTGCCAGACCTGAACAATCCCCAGATTTTATGTTGATAAATATATGGCATGATCTGAAAACATGTTGTGTAGAGGGGACCAATCTCCCAGACTTATGCCCCAATAAAACCCATTCCCCTGGCACTCTGATTAGGAACCACATTAACTGGAACAAAGTAGTTATTTTTAAACTTTTACCCCGAAGGTGATTTCTTTTTGATAAAAGCAAAAAAATTTCGAAAGTTCTAAAAGGTTAAAAACGTTTGTTGGTTGCCAAGTAATAAAAGTAAGAGAAATTAAAGGCTTGGAACTATTCTGTATGAAGAAATGTTTTCTGAACCAGCATCAGTCTTGGATTAGTTTCTATGTGAAATCAGAAGTCATATGGACACTGCTTAAGTGGCAGGAGGGATGCAGAAGTGTCACATGATCTGCTGTATATTGTGTCAAGCAATTAAATAAAATACAGGACATGATTCATTCTGATCAAATCAATTAGTCTATACTAATTAGTCTATACTATACTAAAAGAAAGGTCTGCCACCTTTCTTTTTGCTGAAAGCATACCAAACATCTAATGAATCTCTATTGGGAAAGCCATTTGATTCTAATAAGATGCTTCTATTTATTTTTAGATGATCTAAACCAAGAGGTCATTTAGAGTTTCCTGTTTTCCTTATTTTACTCTTGGATTCAAATGATTATCATTTTTTACATGTGCAACTGTTATGAACCCAAATGATAATATTCAAAAAGAAAATAATGTGAACTGATTACAACTACGCAAGATCTGCATGTTGCCCCCTCACACATGCAATGGATGTGTTGACATAGACAGGGCTTTATGTTTGGAAAAGATGACATACAATTAAGCTTCACTTAAGCCTAGGATATCTTCTTTTTAAATATCATCGCTACTTTAAAAAAGAAAAAAAAACTTCTTTGCCATGAAGCCTGATATTTCTCCCGAGTTGCATGGGCAATGTCTTTTCTTTGGAATCATCAGGGCCTGTTTCTCCCCAGTCAGCTCTCTGTGCAGCCTTATAGAACACTGACAAGTTTTCACTGAGCCTGTATAATATATAAATACGATTTGCTTGGAAAAAATGTACAGTGGCCCAGTGCATATTCAATTACTTCCCCTGGCCCTTCCTTCAGTGCTCACTCACATTCTTGCTTCCTGCTGTTTTATGTTATAAGCAAGCACACACACATCTCCCTCTGTTGCGAGAACTCAAACATCTCCCACAAAAATGCTCCTCTGCCTAGTCTAGCCTGAATGAGCACTTCACAAGACTCACCTAAAGTCTATATTATGAGTATTCAAATCCCTATATAAATATCATCATCCTAGAATAGTCCAATTTTACTTATTTAGTTTTTAAAAAGATTTTATCTATTTATTTTTAGAGAGAGAAGAAGGGATGGAGAAAGACAGGGAGTGAAATATCAATGTGTAGCTTCCTCCTATATGCCCCCAACCAGGGACATGGCCGGCAACCTAGGCATGTGCCCTTACTGGGAATCAAACCAGTGTGCCCATTTGGTTCACAGGCCAACACTCAATCCACTGGGCTACACCAGCCAGGGATAGAATAATTCAATTTTAAGGAGCACACATTACTTTAATGTGCTAATCTAGCCAGGTAAAGGTGGTCTGTGACAGGAAGAGAATGAGTAAAAACTAATTACAAAAGCTATCCTGACTGCTAATATTAATTTAAAAATCAGGGCAGGAACATACAAACTAATCAAATAGAATGCAATTTATCTGACAATGATAGATTGCTGGACCAAGAGTTAGCACCTTTTACCTTCATTATTCCTGCAGCAGATTTCTGCTGTGATAGGACATGGCCTGGTAGGTTTATTGGTGAATATGGACCAGAGTTCTCATTTTAGAAGTTGCACATTCGTACTGGTAAAATTACTCATGCCCAGTGCACCTACGGATCAATGAAATCAGACTTTCTGGGTGTGGGATTGGACGCTGAAAATGTAAAAGGTTTCACAAATTATTCTACTGCACAGTCAGAAGTAGGGAATCATGGGTGTTCACCCCCTTTCCTCCAGTTTGAAATAAAGAATCTGAATGTCTAGAGTTATTTGGGTAGGGGGAGGTGTTATTGGCATCTGTTTAGTGGGGAGAAGCCAGAGATGTTACAAAACACCTCACATGATGTACAGGATAGTCCCCGCAACAAAAAATTATCCAGTCTAAAATGTCAATAGTCCCAAGGTTAACAAATCATGCTCTATGGGAAGTAAAGCATTGGTTTTCCATTCTTCAGACTTCTTTATCTCTTTTATCCCAAAGAAGCAAATGTCATGACCCTTTAGGCATGGTTCAAAATATGGGTGTGGAGTCCGAGATTAATGATGTGGACTCTGTGTTCTCCAATACTGATTACAGTGCATTTACTTATTATATCTTCAGTTTATTGTCTTCCATTAGGTTTCAAGCAGAAATTCAATAGTTATGAAATATAAAAGCACACCTAGGTGAGGTATATGGCTCTTCTTACTTAACACTCATTTACTATGTCACATAAAATGAAACTACATTCACATGAGCACGCCACTCAGCAGTCATTTCATATGGGACCATGGAAACAAACACAAAAAAGTTGTACTGTGCTAATGGGGGCCAGGTGTCTACCGTGTGGACTCAGTGAGTATTGCTTGAAATGACCATAAATACCTCTGAAAAAGTGGCTAAAGTGTCAATTCCCTAAATAGACATAAAAGGGGACACAAAACACTATGGATATAGTCAACAGTTCCCAACACACACAGGGCAAAGAATAAGTATGCTATGATCTAGCATAAAAATGCTGAGAATGGCTCATCTTCAGTAATCCATGAAGATGAGACTGTTTTTTTTTAGTAGTCATGGCAGGCGAATCCAAACTCTTTCTCATTCAACTAGCCCTGCCCAAATATCTGGATTTGCCAGACAGCTGGTTAATGTTAGAGATGCTATCCATGGCTACTCAACTCAGGTTCTCTCTATGCATAGCTGATTGGCCAGAATCATAATTGGAACCATAAACTTGGCTGAAGTCACACTTTGCCCAAACCAGTTGAACTCATCAATTCAGTACAGGGCCACTCAAACACAAAGGAGTAGCCCCAAACAGTCCTTAATGACATTCCATCACAGAAATCCAGTTTACATAATAGAGTTGAACCACATAAATCTTTGCAATTCAAAAACCCCACCAAATTCAACCATCATGTTCCATGGAAGATGTATTCACTTCTGTCCCTTACCTTTGTCTTTGTTTTTCTCCTTCCCCAGTGAATCCAGTTTCTTTCTCAAAGATTTCTTCCTCTTTTGTCCATCTATAAATATTAAAAGAATGAAAAGTTGTTAAAAACAAGCATACAAGTAATACATTTTTTAGACTACTGTACATTGAAAGTATTTTTATCTATTTATTTTTATTGTTGTTCAAGTACAGCTGTCTCCATTTTCACCCCATCACGCCCCACACTGCCCCAAGTAATATTTTACATTATCAAAAACTTTGTTAGAATAAATCTAACCAAGGAGGTAAAAGACCTGTATGCAGAAAACTACACAACACTGAAGAAAGAAATCAAGGAAGACAAAAACAAATGGAAACATATACCATGTTCATGGGTCAGAAGAATTAGCATCATCAAAATGTCCATACTACCCAAAGCAATTTACACATTCAATGCAATACCTATTAAAGTACCAATGGCATATTTCACAGACATAGAACAAACACTTCAAAAATTTATATGGAACCATAAATGACCTCAAATACCTGCTGCAATTTTTAGAAAGAAGAGCAAAGTAGGAGGGATCACAATACCTGATACCAAACTGTATTACAAGGCCACAGTAATCAGAACAGCCTGGTACTGGCATAAAAACAGGCACATGGACCAATGGAATGGAACAGAGAGCCCAGAAATAAACCCAAGTCTCTATGGTCAATTAATATTCGACAAAGGGGGCAGCAACATGGAATAAAAATAGCTTCTTCAACAAATGATGTTGGGAGAACTGGGCAGCTATGTGCAAAAAAATGAAACTCGAGCACCAACTTACACCATACACAAAAATAAACTCAAGGTGGACAAAAGATTTAAATATAAGCTGTGACACCACTAAAGTCCTAGAGGAGAACATAGGCAGGAAAATCTCAGATATTTCACACAGCAACATTTTTACTGATATGTCCCCTAGAGCAAGGGACATAAAAGAAAGAATAAACAAATGGGATCTCATCAAAATAAAAACCTTCTGTACAGCTAAAGAAAACAGTATTAAAATAAAAAGAGAACCAACCGTATGGGAAAACATATTTGCCAATGACACCTCAGACAAGGGTTTAATCTCCAAAATATATACAGAACTTACATGACTCCACCCTAAGAAGACAAGCAACCCAATTAAAAATTGGGCGAAAGACTTGAACAGATACTTCTCCAAGTAGGACATACAGAGGGTCCAGAGACACATGAAAAGATGTTCAGTATCACTAGCTATCAGAGAGATGCACATTAAAACCACAATGGGATATCATTTCACACCAGTCAGAATGGCCATCATAAACAAAGCAACAAACAACAAGTGTTGGAGAGGTTGTAGAGAAAAGTGCACTGTTGGTGGGATTGCAGACTGGTACAACCACTATGGAAAACAGTATGGAATTTTCTCAGAAAACTAAAAATGGATCGGCCTTTTGACCCAGCAATTCCACTGATAGGATTATATCCTAAGAACCCTGAAACACGAGTCCAAAAGAACCTATGCACCCCAACTGTCACAGCAGCACAATTTACAATAGCCAAGTGTTGGAAGCAGCCTAGGTGCCCATCGGTAAATGAATGGATCAAAAAACTATGGCACATTTACACAATTGAATTCTATGCAGCAGGAAGAAAGAAGGAGCTCCTACCCTTTGCGACCGCATGGACAGAACTGGAGAGCATTATGCTAAGTGAAATAAGCCAGGCAGTGAAAGACAGATACCATATGATCTCACCTTTAAGAGGAACCTAATCAACAAAACGAACAAGTGAGCAAAATATAACCAAAGACACCGAAATAGAGAACAGGCTAACCAGAGGAGAGAGGGGAGGGAATTTCAGGGGAAAAGGGAAAGGGTTTATAGGAACAAGTATAAAGGACACGTGGACAAAAACTAGAGGGGGTGGAAATGGTAGGGAGATGAGGAGGGTTGTGGGGGGGGCGGTTGGCTGGAATGGGAGTAAAAGGCAGAAAACTGTACTTGAAAAACAATTGAAAAAATAACCTTGTTAGAGCAAAAGTATGACTTTTCACTTACTTCACTCATAATCTGACATTTTAAACAGAGCAACCAATCTGAAAATACAAGAAAATCCCTGACTTGGATTACACACATCTCTAGAATATTTGTATATGTATATGTTCTTTTTTGTTTTAATCATGGAATGTACAGGAAACTTACCTCCTTGGGAAGTAATTTAGCTTTGATACTTTAGATATATTTGTTTTTACTATTAGATAATTCTCTTCCTATTTTTCATGTTTATGCAAACCAATGTAATCTTTAAAAATCTGTTATTGAATTTATTGGGTTGACATTGGTTAATAAACTTATCTATGTTTCAGGTGTACAGTTTTATAATACATTAACTGAACACTGTGCTGCATGTTTACTCTCAAAGTGTCCTTCCATCACATTTATCCCCCCTTACCTTATTCTACCTCCCCAACCCGTCCCTTTACTAATCACCATACTGATGTCTGTGCCTGTGAGTTGAATTATGCTAAGTGAATAAGCTAGTCAGAGAAAGACAAATACCATATAATTTCACTTATATGTGAAATCTAATGAACAAAATAAGCTAAAAAACAAAATGGAAATAGATTCACAGATATGGAGAACAAACTGACAACTGTGAGAGGGGAAGGGTGTTGGGAGGCTGGGTGAAAAGTGAAGGAACTAAGCAAGCAAACAAACAATGTTATCTTGAATCAAGTCTCCATGAAAGGAAAGTCAACAGTATATATGGCTTTGACATTCATAAGCTAGTAAAGTGTAGCAGAAGAAAGAAATGAATTTGGAGGTTATAGAACTCAGATCTAATTACTGCTATATCATTTACTAACTGCAACCTTGAGCAAGTCTCAGTGTCCTCATCTATAAAGTGGGAATTCCATAGTGTTGTGGGAATTAAATAAAATGATACAGACTTCAGGCCAACATGGAGGCATAGGTAGACACACTGTGCCTCCTCCTCGCACAACCAAAATACGGACAACAAAAATTTAGAAACAAAAAAACAACCAGTACTGACAGAAAATTGAACTGTGTGGAAGTCTGACAACCAAGGAGTTAAAATAGACACATTCATCTAGACAGGTAGGCAGGGCAGAGTCGGGTGGCAGGGCAGAGAGTGGCCTTGGCACAAAAAGCAGTGGCACCAGACACGCAAGATGGAAATGGGCGGACCCTGGGCACCCAGGTGGAAGCTGGAAGACCCCAGGTTGGAAGTGGCAATGGGCAGGCCCAGAAAGGCAACGATTGTGAAGCAAGGCACTGCGTGGAACCCAGGCTCCCAGCACTGGGAAATAGAGCCTTGGGGCACTGATTGAAAACACCTGTGGGGGTTGAGGCACAGGGAGAGACTCCCAGCCTCACAGGAGCGGTCCTTGGAAAGTCCCACGGGGTGCACAAGCCCATCCACATGGGAATTGGCACCAGAGGGGCCCAGTTTGCTCAGGGGAAGCAGCGGAAAGGACTGAGGTCCAACGGAGAACAGAGCAAGCGCCATTGTTCCCTCTTGGACTCCGCCCCCACATACAGTGTCACAACCCAGCAAATGGGGTGCCCGGCCCTGGTGAACACCTCAGGCTCTGTCCCTCATGCATAACAGGCATGACCAGACCAAAGGAAAAAAAAGATGGGTCAAGCAGAATTGAAAGCCCCACAAGCAGTACTTCTAAGCGACTGAGAGATAGCCAACCATTCAGATGCACAGTTCAAAACACTGGTGATCAGGATGCTCACAGAACTGGTTGATTTTGGTCACAAATTAGATGAACAAATGAAGGCTACAATAAGTGAAATGAAGAAAAATGCACAGGGAATCAATACTGATGGAATGAAAGCTGGGTCTCACATCAATGGAGTGGACTAGAAGGAAGAAAAAAACATACAACCAGAAAAGAATAAAGAAATAAGAATTCAAAACAATGAGGAGAGGCTTAGGAACTTCCAGGACATCTTTAAACGATCCAACATCTGAATTATAGGGGTACCAGAAAGAGAAGAGGAAGAGCAACAAATGGAAAAGTTATTTGAACAAATAATAAAGGAGAACTTGCCCATTCTGGCAAAAGAAATGGACTTCCAGGAAGTCCAGGAAGCTCAGAGAGTCCCAAAGAAGTTGGACCCAAGAAGGAACACACCAAGGCACGTCAGAATTACATTAGCCAAGGTAAAAATGAAGAAGAGAATCCTAGAAGCCGCAAGAGACAAGGAGACAGTAACCTACAAAGGAGTTCCCATCAGACTGTCAGCTGATTTCTCAGAAGAGACCCTGCAGGCAAGAAAGGGCCGGAAAGAAGTATTCCAAGTCATGAAAGGCAAGGACCTAATAGGCAAGGACCTACTGCTCTATCCAGCCAAGCTTCCATTTAGAATGGAAGAGCAGATAAAGTGTTTCTCAGATAAGGTCAAGTTCAAGGAGTTCATCATCACCAAGCCCTTAGTTTATGAAATGTTAAAGGGGCTTATCTAAGAAAAAGAAGATGAAAAACATGCATAGCAAAATGACAGCAAACTCACAATTATTAACAACCACACCTAAAACAGAAACAAAAAGAAACTAAGCAAACAACTAGAACAGGAACAGAACCACATAAATAGAGGTCACATGGAGGGTTAGCAACAGGGGAGTGGGAGGAGGAGAGAGGGGGAAAAGATACAGAGAATAAGTAGCATAGATGGTAGGTAGAAAATAGACAGGGGGGCAAGAATAGTATGGGAAATGTAGAAGCTAAAGAACTTATGATACATGGACATGAACTAAAGAGGGGAATGTGGGTGGGAGAGGGTGTGCAGGGTGGAGGGGAGTGAAGGGGGAAAATGGGACAACTGTAATAGTATAATCAATAAAATATATTAAAAAACATTCTACCCAATGCCATTCTATGTTGTTTAAATTTAGAAACATGTTATTTAGAAACATGTTATTTAGAAACATGTATTATGTTTGTACTAAGAAAAAAAGACATACAGAAAATTAAGATGAACAAAATGTGCCTTCAGTATGACATTTTATTATTTTACAATTCAGGAAGATGAGCGTTTTGGGAGGATGAAGAAAATGATAATGGAATAAACCTAGTGCCTTGCCTGCACGGTTGCTAATTGATCCCAGTGATGGAGGTCACTTTGGTTTGTTTGAATGTGGTTGGGAGAGGGTGTGCAGGGTAGAAGGGAATGAAGGGGGCAAAATGGGACAACTGTGATAGCATAATTAATAAAATATATTTATAAAAATAAATGAAACAATACATATAAAGTGCTTAATGGGGACCATGACACATAAATTCAGATGTATTTTTTTTGGAGAGGTTGTATAGTATTCCACAGTATAGCTATATACTGTAATTTCATTAACCATTCCCCCACTGATGGACATTAGGGTTGTTTTTAATTTTTCACTATAATAAGTAAGGCATATGTAGCATATTGTACTTGTAACAGATGCACTTAATATGTCTGTTTAACTCACCAAATAATAAAGATACCACTCATATCAGCAGGCAGCTGCAATTGAATTCCTGGGATGTCATCGTAAAATATTGGCAGTCATTGCAAGAATGCATTTTGGGATTATGCAGCTGTCAACTTAACATGTGGGAGATGAGAATCGGGAATCCACACTGTGATCAAATAGGAGAAACACAGCCCATGCCACGGGAAACTTATGTTTAAAAGGAGGATTAAAATTTTTTTTAATGGGATAAACTAAAAAGCGTAGTAAAGAAAGACACTCAACCCAATAAAATGTAAAAGCAAGACTGATATCAAGAAAAGACTAAATATGCATTCTTCAACAGAAATGAGCATTCCTGAGATCCTCATGGGGCTGCGGATGTTCCCAACTCCACCTCTCTGAATTTTTGGAGGCAAAAGATATAACAATATAATCAGCAGGCACATTCAATACCTCCTTCCTTTCAAAAAACAAAAACAAATATTTCAAACATGATCTCCACCCATCAAATGGAAATAGTTTATGAGTCTTCACTCTTGTAGTTGTGAGACTAGTATAGGGAAAATTATGTAAATTGGTTGCAACTGTGGCAAAGACTCATCAGTCTCTTTCATCATGTATATGTTCTTACCCTCCATGTCTAAAAGACAATCTAACTATGGGGACTATCATGACTTATTATATACATACAGATAATAAACATACTAACTGCACAAGATTCTAAACTGTTCTTCAAACAGGACTGACAGGTCTTCTACTTTGTTAACACTTTGTTTATCACTACCACCAAATGTATTTGACCATAACAAAAGTATATTTATTTAAAAAATACTATCATTCCTTCATTTTAATAGTTGACCTGGAAGAATAACTAAATGATACATGAAAGCATAAAAGATTTATTTTTCATAACCATTGGGCATATCCTACAATTCAAACAAACTGTGAAAGAACCAAAATATTCTCCAGTTCCATCCAAATTGTCACAAAAGGTAGGAGCCCCTTCTTTCTCTCTGCTGTGTAGTATTCCATTGTGTAAATGTACCACAGTTTTGATCCACTCATCTACTGATGGGCACCTAGGCTGCTTCCAGCACTTGGCTATTGTGAATAGCGTTGCTAGGAACCTAGGGGTGCACGGGTTCTTTTGGATTGGTGATTCGTGTGGGAGCAGGGGGTGGGGGGCCGAGGGGGAAAACTGGCACAACTGCAATAGAATAACAATAAATAATGATTTTTAAAAAGAACCAGAACAAATATAAAATAGGGGACATTTTCTTTTGACATAAAATGATTTATAAACTTCTTTGTTAGGGGGTATGTCATATATGCAGAATTGTATAAATACAAATGTACAGTTTAAATAATAATTAGGAAGCCAACTCCCACATAATGAACAGCCAAGTTCAGATGTAGACTATTGCTGATACCAAGAAGCCCTGTATGTGCCTCCCTGTCCCTCAACCCAGGTCATCACTGGTCTGATTTTTGCAATACTCAATTCTCTTTCTTTTCTTTTTCCTTTTCTTTTCTTTTCTTTTCTTTTCTTTTCTTTTCTTTTCTTTTCTTTTCTTTTCTTTTCTTTTCTTTTCCTTTCTTTTCTTTTCTTTTTTCTTTTCTTTTCCTTTCTTTTCTTTTCCTTTCTTTTTTCTTTTCTTTTCTTTTCTCTCTTTCTTTCTCTCTCCGTTTTACCATCAATGTATGCATTTACAAAAAGTATACTTTTTTTTCCTGCTTTTGAATTCACATATACAGAATCACATTGTGTAGGTATTCTTTCTTGCTTCATTTATTTCTTTCATCAACACTTCCTAAAATTCATCCTTTTGAGGCAGGTAGATGGAATTCACTCATTTTGTTTGCTATTCAGTATTTTCCTGTATGAATATACCACAGTTAATTTACCTGTTGAACGGTACATGGAAATGTGAGTTGTTTCTAGCTTGGGACTATTAGGAACAATGTCTTTGAAAAATTTTGTTCATATCTTCTTATGAATATGTACAAGAATCTCTCTAAGACAATGGTTCTTAAAATGTGGATCTAGGACCAAGAACATCAGGATTGTTTGGGATCTTGTTCAAGATGCAAATTCTATGGTTCCATCCCAGATCTACTGAATTCTGGGGTGGGGATCAGCAGTGTGTGTTTTACCAAGCCCTTCAGGGGATTCTGGTTCACACTAAAAGTCTGAGAACCACAGTTCTAGTGGATATGTGTAAAAGCTACATTGCCAGGTCAGTGTGTATGCAATCTTATAGGTTTGGGCAGATAACAGTGAAATCTTTTCAAAGTAGTTTTTGCTACTTTATATTCCTACCACCAAGAGAGCTTACATAGTCTCACAAGGATAATATGGATTTCAAACTCCAAAATTCCATATATTTTCTTAAAGCCTCCTTATAGGAAAAATGTGACCTTTGTCAATATTGGCCTATAATTTTTTAAAAAAGCTTAATTATTTACAACAATATTATCTTTCATTTAATAAGACAGAGGTGAATGTTACTAACAGGAATGCGATAGAATGATGGGTGACGTGCAATAATGTGAAATGATACATTACTTTATGCATTTCATCATTTAAAATCATCAGGAAAATGACCAGAGCTATGAAATGAAACTGCTACCTTCTTTTTGCCCTTGTGATCAATTAGCAGTCTGCTTTTTGAGTTTCCAGTTTTTGAACACTGTCGTTTATTCCCATAGATGATAGAAAAGCTGCCCTAGAGACTGACAGATTATGTGCAACCACACAGAACAGTTTATGTGCAACCAGTGCCTCGGATGGCAATAAGTGTAATAAGTGCCATTCCATATTTTATAGGAATTTAAGCTTCCTAATTATCAATACTACCCAGCAATGTTTTACAGTGCAAATGGTAACAAGCATATGCTTGCTAACTGCTTCCATGGTGTGCACTGTCTCACAGGCAGCAGTGAGCTGTAGAGAGAACTTGGGTCACAGGTCCTAATCAAAGGTTTCTGGGAACAAGAATTTGGGGATTGGATTTCATGTACCCTCCTTTCCAACACACAGACAGGACATGTCCCCCACACATGCAGGACAATGGCACATGGCAACATAGCAAGCCCTCCACATACTAGTGACCCCAAAGCAAAGGAATCATCAGTATAGAGTGTGGTTGATCTGAGTGTCCTTTTGGAGGTGACCAGTACCACACAGGGTCTTCAAGAGGGTTGAGAACAAGAAAACATGAGATTTCTCCTCTAGACTATGCTTTTCATGAACTCATTCATTCACTGTCAGTTGGAGTTCCATTTGAAGACTTGTTTCTCTAACTAGACTAGAAGCTCTCTGAGGGCACAACCATGTCTTCTAGGCTTTTGTCTCCCTCCAAGTCAATAGCACAGAGTGGGGCACACCACGAGGACTTGTTAGCTCCGCCCATGGTCAGAAGTAAGGTGGAGGTTTGGGGTTGGTTCTAAGAGAACCCAGGACCAATGAAGTACACAACTGCTAATTTTAAGGTGATCAGATTCAGAGAATATGGGTTATGAAACAGTATTTTCCATATTAAATTGATTCAATTGGTGATAGAAGAGTCAGGGTTACTTTGAGGGAATGGATAGTGCCTGAAAGGGGGCATAAAGGAGCCTTCTGGGTTTCTGGGAATGTTCTATATATTAATCTGATTGGTGGTTACATGATTTATACATATTAAGAATCTATTGAGTTGTACTTGTGTACATTGATATTTATGCACATTATTCTATATATATGTTATTCCTCAATTAAAATAATATCAAAAGACTATCATTTTAACAGAATGGCACAAACATTATAATTACATTAACTGAATAGGTCTGAAAACTCAGCAAGAAAGTCTTGCACAAGAAAGTTATTTTTTTCACAAAAGAGTTCTTGGATATTTAACTTTTCTAAATATCTAAATGCCTATGATCTCTTCAGACCACCATGACTTCTCTGTGACACAGGCATACAGTAGAAATGAACACCTCGTGTTTATTGAGCATGTACTATAAGCTAAGTGCTTAGTATCCGTGACCTTATTACATCCTCACAGGTATATGAAGCCCACACTATTATTTATTCCTGTTTTACAGATGAAGAAATTCAGTTTAGAAAAGGTTAAGTAACTTGCCCAAGGGCAGAAGTTGGGAAGCAGTAAATTCAGAACTTGTGCTCAGGACTATCCAACAAGAAAGCTGGTGCTCTTAACCTCTACTTGTGCCGTAGTGAGGAAAATGTGCCTATTTGAGGGATGTGACATTAAAGGCCAGATATATGGACTAACAAGGTAATACAGAGTTAGAAGGGAAAGAGAAACATACAACTTTAAGCTCTAATTCACCAAAATTGGCATGAGTCATTTTTGCATGTATATTACCTAATATACATCAATATGCAATCAACAGAGGTAGCTTTTTGGTTGACTCATTTCACAGTGGAGGGAACTGAAAATCAGAACTAAAGCAAATGGTCCGAAATGCAAAGGACTGGTAGGTGTTGGAATTGCAATTTAAAGTAAAATGCCAGCTCTTTCCCAAAAGCCCAGCTTTGTCTTGAGAGGGCTAGATAGGAGCAGAATCCAGATATCTGTGATAAGAAGCTCAGAATCCTTTCTGTAAGGTCACTTTATCTCTGCATCATGAGAGATGGCTCTGGAGTTATTTCAAAACAATGGATGTTCATCTGTGAGGGTCATTAGGATTTTGCCCTCCCAAAAGTATGAGTGATGAACATGAAGATGCTAAGGCTCATTCCTTACCAAGGCAGTCACAGGGAATGTATATAGTCAGCCTAAATTCACAGGTGCACCTGGATATGGAACAGGGCATCAACATTTAAGCTCTTCACTTGTAGAGCTCCATAAAGATTACATTACTGGAAAAAAACAAGAAGTCACCTGCCCTGAGATATGAAATAAAGGAAAACACTAAATGTCTTCTAGGGACAAAACCTTAATGTTTCTACAGACACAGGCCAAGAACTAGCCTAGTGGATGCAAAGTAACCATATTTATTCCCCCACTGTTTGGGTATTTACCCTTATAGTGATTTATAAAAACTTGAGCTCTAATGCAAAATCTTGGTAGGTTCATATACATATCTGGACTTCTACCCTCTTGAGGAATACGGAAAAGTTGGCAGGGGTGGTTCTCACATTCTTTACACTTGCCCCCTGGCCAGCAGAGACACCTGGGCTGTCTGGGCCACTGCACACCTGGCAAGCCTTGGAGTTTGCAACTCTGTCCCACCCGAAAAGGAAGTTTCTAGCTTATTGCAAATCTTCAAAAAATTCCTGTTGAGAAAAGTCTGAAGGAATGCTTTTTGGCACTACCTCCCCTGCTGTTCCCAACCACAGCTGTCTCATTATTTACTTGGACCAGAAAAATAGACTCTCAGAGAATGCAAACCAAAGGAATTCATCAGCAGTGAGGGGAGCTCAGTTTAAAAGTGAGGAAAATGGTACAAAAGAGACAACTGGGTGGTAGAATGGGAAGTAGCCCTTTAGAAGCTGCACATAATCTATGCCAGGGTTTCTTAGTCTTGGCACTAGTGATATTTGGAGCTGGCTAACGCTCGTTCTGAAGAACTGTACTGTGCATGGTAGGATACTTAGCAGTATCCCTGGCCTCAGTTTACAACACATCAGGGTACCCATCCACTGTCTGCTATGACAACCAATTATGTCTCTGGACATCACCCTATGTCCCACAGGGGTAAAACCACTCTGGTTTATAACCACTGTTCTACGTATAACTCTACCTAGAGAGCAGCCGTGTACTCAAACCATGGGACATACAAACTACAAGTTATTCACATTTCCCCACTTGTCACAATGGTCAATTTATATCTAATCTCAGTTTGTTTTAAACAGAACGATATAAAAATGTTTACAAATTATTGAGCCTTTATAGGCCAGGTTGAATTTTGGGCACAGTAACAATTTCCTTCAATTTATTAAGAAATGTAAGGCCCTGGCTGGCGTAGCTCAGTGGATTGAGCACGGGCTGCGAACCAAAGTGTCACAGATTCGATTCCCAGTGAGGGCACATGCCTGGGTTGCAGGCCACGTCCCCCAGCAACCGCACATGGATGTTTCTCTCTCTCTCTCTTTCTCCCTCCCTTCCCTCTCTAAAAATGAATAAATACAATCTTTAAAAAATTTGTAACATTATAAAAACAAAACAAAACAAAAAAGAAATGTAAGCATGTCTATGTACATCCTTCTACTAGATTCCTAAAGTTGGGGAAATAAAGCAAGTTCCTTGAGTAAATAGCCTTCTATTTCTTTGTATGAAGTGTTTTTTCTCCTTTAGGGGCCAGATCAGGTGTGGAATAGCATCTGATGGTGACCAGTTAATGAATGGATGTATGAATGGAGTTTCTTTAGCCCGCAGGGAAGGCTCAGGGGATACTGTAGGTTTTTACCTTTTTTTTTATTTCAGAGTGCTAAACAGGGCTGTGTGGTAGGAGACTGGAGTCTCCAGCCTGCAGTCACACAAGCGGGCACGAACACTGATTCTCCAACCCAAGTCAAGCCTTCAGATGACTCCAGTCCCAGCTGAGCTTGATAGCAACCTCATGAGCCAGAATGTGAACCAGAACAACAAGGCTAAGACATCCCCAGATATTCCCAACCTAAGATAGTCTCCAAAACTGTGTGGGATAAGAAATGTTTGTTATTCTCATAGAAAAGGAAAAAGAAAAGATGCCTAGCTAAATGCATGTGGTATACTGGATGGAATCCTGGAACAGATGATATTAGTGAGGACAGTGGTAAAATCTAAACAAGTCTGTAGTTTGGTTGACAGTAATGTATAAATATTGCTTTCTTAGTTGTGATAAATGTACCTAGGTTATATATGCTATTGTTAAGGGAAGCTGGGTGAATTGCATAAGGGAACTCCATATTATCTTTATAACTTTTCTATAAATCGAAATCATTCCCAAATAAAAGTTATTTTTTAAAAAGTCCTTTCTCCCAGCCACTGGATTTATTCAAGCAAAGGTTGAAAACATCCATCAAGCATGTGAGAAAGAGAAAGGTTTTACTGCTCACTGATGCACTTCTGAAACCTGCAGACTGGAGGGCTCAACTTTATGGCAAGAAGCTGACTCACAATGCAGAGTTTCTCACCTGGCTGAAACTATTGAAATAATCTTCCTGGTCACATCTCCCTGACCTGAAAGAAAACAAGTGTCTAGGTCAATATAAGACATCCACTATACCTGCCATTCTGGTGTAGTGTTTTCTGGAAAGGGGGTGGACACCTGAGAGACTTGAGCAGGTTTGTTTTTAGGGCCCTGGTAATGTCTTCACACAGGGCTGATTAATTTGTCTCAAGATGCCTCCTATTTCATAGGTTCTCTGAATCCCTTTTCTGCTTAAGCTATTCAGACTTGGTACTTGTCATCTGCATCTAAGAACATTGATTAGTACAGAAATCTGTTTATTATTTAAGTTCTCATGCCTATCTTGATAAAGCAAAATATAGTCTTTAAATTATATTTATGAATGCACATTAGGTGAGTTATACAATCTTTGGCTGTCTTACATAAGTGTTTACTAAAAATATATTTTATCCTTAACTAAAACTAAAATTCATCCTTTAACTTTCATCTACTTCCCTTTTGAGGGCTCTAAAGCCACAGACCTCCCAAAATTAAGGCAAGAAAAAAACCTACACCAGATATTTTATTTCCAGTTTAGAAAAGGAGGTTTGTCAAAGAAGTAATATTATTAATGGTTCTGGGCACTTGAGAGCTATTCATTGTGCCCATACTCCACCTCTAGTGTTTTCCAATGACTCGTCTCCTAAATGTATCAATACGTTTATTTGGCCCACTATGTTAACAATGGAAAACAGATAGAGACTGATGCGAGTTGGGCAACCAAATCCCAAGTCAAAATCATATCTCAGGAAAAGTCAGGCTGGTCATTAGAGCCGGTTACTGCCATCACCATCCTCAGTAGAATGAACTCAAAATTGCCCCTGTTAGTTTAAGTTGTCTGCTCCATATTCAGGAAAGGGAAGAGAGAGAAGCCATGGAAGAAAGAGGGAAGTAATTACCAGGAAGATGGCCACCTCTGCTTCTTGGCAGGAAGCATGGCAGTAAGCCCTGAATCGCGGAACCAATGGTACTAGTACAATACTCTGATGTAAGAGTTGAACTCAGCTTAACCCCAGAGATTTAGGAAAGGAGCCAAAGCAGGGATCTCTTCTCTATTCCAAAAGTGTCCAGGGATGTTGCACCACAAAACACGATCAATTTCCTTGTCTTGGGAATGCTATTCACTCTATAATAGTTACCTGTTTACATGGCATCTTCCTCTAAAAAATGGGCTCACTCCCATATATTGATCCACCCATTGTTCCATCTCTCCCTCCATCTAACATTGATTAAGTACACGTTGTGGTTGAGACAGAACTAGTTCTATGAACCCAGATGAATGGACACTATCTCTGCCTTTGAGAAACTCAGTTTTGTGCTAAAGACAGAGATGCATGAACACCTCATTAAATAAAAATTAAAAATGCTTCAGTAGAGACATTTACTAGGTGGTAGGTGAAAAGTGAGAAGGCTGTTCCCAACTCTGCTTGCAAAGACTAATGTTTGAGTTTAGTCTTAAACAATGAAGTGTTATCCTTCTTGGGACCTTTTAATTTTTTTTTAGTAGTCCCAGTAGTAACTTATTTATTTAACAGATTTCTAGATACATTTTGTCCATTAATTCTTGTTTAAAATAGTTTTATTGCTGTTCAATTACAGTTGTTCCCATTTTCCCTCATTATTCTCCCCTGCCCTACCCACCCCCACCTCCCACATTCAATTCCCCCCCTCCACGTTGTCTTTGTCCTTGGGTCCTTTATATATGTTCCTTAACTTGACCATTCCCCTTCTTTCCCCCATTATCCCCCACCTCCACTCCCTCTGGTACTGTTGGCTTGTTCTTGATTTCCCTGCTGGGAATATACCCTAAGAATCCTGAAACACCAATTCAAAAGAACCTATGCACCCCAATGCTTATAGCGGCACTATTTATAATAGCCACATGTGCTAAAGACAGAGAAACAGCCTAAGTGCCTATCAGTAAATGAATGGATCAAAAAACGGTGGTACATTTACACAATGGAATACTACACAGCAGAGTCAAAGAAGGTGCTCCTACCCTTCATGACAGCATGGGTGGAACTGGAGAATGTTATGCTAAGTGGAGTAAGCCAGGCAGTAAAAGACAAATACCATATGATCTGCCTATAAGTGGATCCTAATCACCAAAACAAACAAGCAAGCAAAACAGAACCAAAGACATGATAACAAATGACCTCTCTATTTTGTTAGGGGTTTTCCCCAATAAATCTCATGGTGACTACTTAGTGTAAAAAATCCTCTCTTATTCTAAGCCTCTGAATATTTTATTCCCAGTAATCCAACCCTTTAATAAGCAAGCATTTTATTGGAAAATATGAAAAAGGTGAGAAAATGATAAATTTGGGAGTGGATTGATAGTTCATTTAGTGAGAACTAGGGCTCAAGATTGTGACAAATAAGAATTCTGGAAGAAAACAACCTACATGAAAAAAGTGGCAAACAATGTATTCAATCCCAAACTGGCCCTATCATTCAGTCAATTTCATATGTGTGTGTGTATATATACACATATAATGTGTATATACACATTATATATATAATTTTAAAGAAATCTTACATGCTATGGACTGTTGGCTATTTAATCAAATCCATAGGTTGAAATTTTCACTTATATATCACCTTATCTTTAGCTGCTCTTTCATTAACCTTGATTGAAATAAAAGGCAGGTACAAATACGGTTATTGAGTCATTTCTCTTGGTGTAAATCCCAATGAATTAAATACAGTTTTTTTAAATCCTGCTAGCACCTTGTGGATTAGATTTTTTTTCAAAATGTGTTTCCAAAGTGTCTGTGTTTCTCAGGGTAGAAAATATTCGTGGTATTCTTAAGCAACACAGACATCTCTCAGAGCTGAGGCTCCCTAAAGTACTTGTGAAATGCACTAATCCCCACAGTTTACATGTTGAAGTGGTGGTGAAATTATCAAAGTTGTGGTCAGAAAGTAAGAACATTCTGTGAGTCTCTTACTGTTGCAAAGGGAGTCAAATCTTGGAGGTCACCATGTTTCCAGCTACATTAAACACTAAGAAGCCTTTTCTGTTTTGTGTAAATTATTTTGGCAAGGTAATTAGTTCTGAAATGTTTCTTCAAGAGAGAAACGTAGATTCTTGAATCTTAAATATTTTTCTATTACAGAAAATCATTGAGTTATTTCATTTGTTGAGCATGTCTCATTATTTTACCAAAATGTGAGGTAGGAAAGCTGATCACGTAGCTTGAATGCCATGGGTTTAAAAGCTCAACTATGGTTTTTCCACAACCACAGCTTGCTGTAATAACTGCTTATGATCAAATTATGCCCTAGAAGGATATTTTACTTGCTGTCATTTTTTCCACATTCAAGTGCTATGAGTTAAAAACAAACAAAAAAACTATAACTACAAGCTCATATTCTGGTGAGACAAACTTGCTGTTATCTTTTCCTAAGCAAGGAGTTAGTCTGTCTTTCCGGGCTCCTGAATTTGCATCTCTTATTGCACATTCCTTAAATTGAAAATGGTATTTTTTTACTTAGACCAGGTAGGCACTGTATTTGCAGAGACAAAAGTTTCCAAATATCAGAGCAAGTAAAATGGTTTTCGGCCACTCATTTTCTTAAGCTATATTTCTTTCCTGGGGTATGAAGGAAAGAGAGCAGGCAGGAGAACAAAAAGACAGAAATCACTTATCCCAAAGAAATACCTGGATTGTAAACTCAAGGAAATTCAATCCCCAGATTGTGGGAATTTCATTAGTCATTTTAAAGTCAAAGCTCATAGTTCAAGTTCAAAAGGTAAAATCAGACAAGGGTGTATACACATGGTGTGATTTTGGCCTAGGTAAGTGGCTAATGCTATCTACTTTCTTTTGACACATATTATTTTATACTGAAAAAGAAGGGGATCAACTATATTTAAATCATACACTCTAAGCCTTGGCGATTTTAGGTGTGGTAGGTAGAAGGAGGGGAAAACTGTGAATTGACCAAAGCAGGGCACAGTCTGAGGCTATTGTTAAGGGGAGACATAATAACAAATTATCTTGCTTTGAGGGGCAAAGTGACACGGTGATGGTGATCATGATAATATTAATGATAATGGTGATGGATACCTTCTATTATGAGTATATAAGATGTCGGGAGATGTTTTAAGCTCATCATGGTTATTACCTAATTTAAGCCTCACATCAACCCCGTGAGACCATCGATCAAATTCGGAAACTGGGCATGGGGCGAAGCAGTAGGGAAAGCATTGAGACTATTTCAAAATCATTATTGGGGATGCTGGGGAACGTGAGAGAAAGGTGGTTGATGCTCTTTAGAGAAATAGGGAAGAGTGAAGGAAGGAGCTTCATTTTAAATGAGAATATGGGTGTATATATACACAAATGCATGCACTTTCTCAATGATTTGCTTAGAATCAGTGGTTTATTGGGCCGTTCCAGATTCGATGACAAATGAAATATAGCTTCACCTGATGGGCAATCACGGTCCTCTAAGAAGATCACAGAAAAGGTAACTGTGGATTCATAGAAGATACAACTAGCTCTGTAGGTCACACAATAGAAATCCTTGTTGAGGGCCTCTAAGCCCAGTGGTCTAACATTTTTTGATTACCCTATTTGGTACTTATAGCGGAGTCAAGGATTTTACTTCAGATTTCAACTTCATTTTCATTTATACAAAAAAGCTTTAATAAACAGTTTTGGCACATCACCTCTTCAACTGAATATTGCCAGCAAGAATAACATACAAATAAGATAGTTATATTTTCTCTCTAGGGTCGTTATAAAAACACCCAAGCTCAATTCCCTTGCCTACCAGGTTGCCCTTATTTTTTTAAATCAACATTTAAATCACAAACCAAAGACAGCTGCAGTGTTAGCCTACCAAAATATCATTTTCTTGATTTCACCGAGTTGTTTACTTGGGTTTCACATTGCCCAAGGGACAATGGTGAGGGACCACTTTATAAGGAAGCCATATAATTGAGCAATTTTGAGGCGTCAGAGTACTTTTATTAGGCCGTTGTCCACATTTTCTTAAACCATCAGCTATGCCTCATTCCACAATACTGTTTTCAAAATACATAAACAAAGCCTTCCTCAACTGTGATATCAGAAATTAGCTGAAGTAAAAGTGAAAAAGAACACTCAACAAAACATAAATATGGTCAGGTCCTTTGCCCAGGGAGATAACAGGGGAAAGAAAGGAAAGGGGTGGCAAAGAGCATGTATAAAGGACCTGAGGAGAAAACCAAAAGAGAGTAGGATGGAGGGTGGGAGGGGGGGTGGGTGGTGCAGGCGAAAGTGGTGGTGGGAAAATGGACACAACCGTACTTGAACAACAATATAAATAAATAAATAAATAAATAAATATGCATTTCTTTCCTATGGAATCAATGGGCTTTAAATACTTAGTTTACAATCTAATGAGATTAAGCCACATTGCCTACACTAAAATGCTTTACTGATTGTGACAGAAATCAGCCACTTTCTTTCATTTTACTTTATAGTTCAGAGGTCAGAAAATTTTTCCTGTAAAGGAGACACCAAACATTTGAGATTTTGTGAAACATATGGGCTGTCATAACTCCTAAACTCTACCACTGTCACATGAAAGCAGCCACAGACAATGTGAAAATGAATAAGCATGGCTGTATTTCAATAAGACTTTATTTACAAAAACAGATGGTGAGCTGGATTTGACCAGCAGGCCAGTTTGCTAATCCTTGCCTTAGACCATTTGTATTTAAATGCTACCAAAATAATATTAATTGAGTTTAACATACTACCTGATATATAAATAGTACTCCGTTTATGTGTTTTGAATAAATGAAAAGTTCATGCAAGGCCATTAGGTGTTGCTTAATTTCTGAACCATGCTCTCCTCATTTGCTTCTTGGTTCCACTGTGAAGGATCAGGCCAGTTATAGGGTAGAAAGTCTGACCCAAAAGCGTATGCCAAAGGCAGCCTTTGACCATGTCAAGGCATTCCATACCTCCATGGGGCAATCTCACTCACAGGAAACACTCTATTGATAGATATAATCCCTCCCGCCGAAAGGCCTCCTGATTTATACCACTAAACATTTATCTAGGTTCTTTGCACCATCTTCTTTTTTTTTTCACCTTGGATTTCTTTTTTTTATTATTATTATTGTTCAAGTACTGTCAAGTACTGTTGTCTTCATTTTCCCCACACCACTACACCCTACCCCAGCCATTCCCACATCCCTCCCTCGATCCTACCCCCTTTGGCTTTGTCCATGAGTCCTTTATACATGTTCCTTGACAACCCTTCCCCCTTTTCCGCCACTATCCCCTCCCACCTCCTCTCTTGTTACTGTCAGTTTGTTCTTTTTTTATAAATTTTAATTGTTGTTCAAGTACAGTTTTCTATGTAAGTTTGTTCTTAATTTCAATGTTTCTGGTTATATTTTCCTTGCTTGTTTGTTTTGTTAAGTTCCACTTATAGGTGAGATCATATGTTATATCTATAGCATCTTCTAAAGACCCTTTTCAAAATAAGTTAAATTTAGTAGGGGTAATAAACCAAGCTCATCAGTCACCTTATAAGGTTTATGGAAAAGTTATTCAGTTTTAGTTTGTGTGTCTCATGGTTGAATGTATATAGAGAGGAGTGGGGAGCCACAATGTGTGAGAATCCTAGGTCCCTGAATCACTGCTTAGAGCAGAGTCCACTCTCCTGAACCCCATGGCCAACCTATACCAGATGGTGCCTGAGCACAAAAGAAACTTTTATAATGTTAAAGCACAGAGTGGTTACCCTACCTCAACTAATAGAAATATGTATCTGTGACGTACACTCTTAGTAGTAGAATTGTTAGGCTATTTAAAAATTACATGTTGCCAAGTTGCCTTGCAAGTTGCTACCACAGTTAGATTTCTACTAACAGTATACAGTGTCTGTTTTCCCATAAAGGACATTATCCAATGTTTGAAGCCATTCTAATATAAAAAAAAAATCCCCTTGGAGTTTAGCTTGCATTTCTTTAATGAATATGAAGGTAAGCATCTTTTCAAATATTTATAAATTATTTGTATTTCTTTTTCTGTGAGCTATTTGTAATTTGTCTATATTTTAATTATTTTTTTCTTAGATTAATTTGTAACAAAGCTTTCTATAGTAGAGAACTTAGCTTTTTGTTTGTTACATGTGCTATAAATTCCTATTTATTTAATTGCTGGCAACACAGATGCTTCTTTTTCTAATGTAGTGAAATGCATCACTCTCTTTATGTTTTCTGGGTAGTGACTTCTCCAATGTAAAAATATATAAATATCCAGCTATGGTTTGGTTTGGTCCATTTATAGTTTCATCTTTTTCATCTTCAATTCTTTGTTTCATATCAATTTATATAGATGTAAGGAGTAAGGTAAGAATCTAGCCTTTTCTCCTCAATGGTTGTCTCATTGTAGCAAGTACAATAATAATCCATTATTTCCCCCATGACAAGAAATGCGATATTTATCATGGCATAGTTCTCATATTTATTTCAGTTCGTTTCTGAACTCTGTTATCTCCATTGATGTGTCTACTGTGAAGTAGTACAATACTCTTTAATTGCTTTAGTTTTATGACATTTTAATAAATGGATAGATGATATCATTTTCATTAGACCTTTTTCATATTTTCCCTTTCTACTCTCACATAATTATTTGCCCAGATGATGTTTAGATCAATTTATTTATATTACAGAAACAAATTCTGTTGGTATGCTTTTTGGAATCACATTCAGTTTATAGATTATGAATGACATAATTGACATCTTCATTTTTATAGATTCTTCTTATTAGAAAATGTAAGTGTTTTACATTTATTCCTAACTTCTGTACTCTAGCCAATTCAGATTTCATGGTCTGGGATTGCAATCATTCCGCTGGACACTGTGTTAGTTTCCTGTCACTGCTGCAACAAATGACCACAAATTTAGTCACTTAAAGAACTCAAATTTATTATCTGACATTTCTGCAGGTTAGAAGTCTGAAATGAGTCTCACTGGGCTAAAATCAAGGTGTCATCAGGGGTGCAGTCCTTTCTAGAAGCTCCAGAGAGAATCTGTTCCCTTGCCCTTTCCAGCTTCTAGAGGTTACTTTCATTCCTTGGATTGTGGCTCCTTCATCCATCTTCAAAGCCAGCAACATAGCATCTAGTCATATCTCTGACTACAGCTGGGAAAGTTTCTCTTCCTTGAAGTACCCATGTCGTTAGTTTTGGCCCTCCCAGATAATCCAGGATAGTCTCACTATCTTAGGGACTTTCATGAATAACATCCGCAAAGTTCATTTTGGCATGTCAGGTAACACAGTCACAGGTTCCAGGGACAAGGGCATGGTCATGCTTGGGAGGCCATTATTATGGTTACCAGAAATATACTCTCCGCTGCCGTGTCCCTCTCTGCTACCACTGAACTCAACTAGAAAACCCTAACTCTAGTGAGAGGAGATTTGGATTCACCAGACATGGAGAATTTAAAGTGTAAAATAATGTATTTTGCTTTAGTAGGGTTGAGCTGCCAGGATGGTTATTTTGCAATTTAAATTCCTGGATACTAATATCAAATAAAACTTCTGGAATGCCCTGCCATCCTGCAACATTGCTGGTCTATCAGTTCCCCTTTCTTGCACCCATCTCCTTTTCCCTCAGACCTCCAGTCCCTCCAGTCCCTCCTCAATCCTAGCATATGAAATTGCTTCCTATTTCGTTAAGACTGGGGAGAGAGTCTGGAGTGAAATTACACATGCTCTTCCACCATCTTCTAATTTACTTGCATCTGGACCCATATAACCAATGTGCATCTATTACTCTAGTTCGAGAGGAAGTCAAAGTCTCTGTTTGCACTCTGGATCTCACCCCTTCAGTCCACTGCAGGAAATCACCTCAGTAATCCACCCCCCAATCTCCTATTCTTTCTCCTCTATGGTGAATCCAAGAAGCTGATGAATATGTTATAATATTATTCATCTAAGCCCTGCAGGCACCAGTCTCATGGAGGGAGAGGGTTCTCCAAACAGTTACCCATAAATAAATCCTTCTGATCATCCCTAAGTGACAAAGAACAGAAATGTGAGCTTGAGTATGCTTCTGTTTTTATTATACCCATTGTCTTATTAGGCTTGGTATCATTTATTTAGGTTCTAGGCCCACTGTATTTATTTTCCTGAGTGAATAATTCATACAGTGAGTCTGACCCTGCTTAGAACCTCCACTTGGGAGTTTGCATGGAACCAAGTGCATCCTCAGACCAAAGTGGCCATCATAGCACTCAACACTGGCTATGCATTTGAAGGATCTTGGTAAATATTTGATGTCTATATTCATCTGTTCAAAATAACAGCTGCAGAACTCTTGGGTGATGTCTGTTTGTTTCCATCCTGCCACACAATCTATTTTCTCTTCCATAAGTAAAAGAATATTTATAAAACATTAGCTCCCATTTTGATAGAATATATCAAATTCTTGTAGCATGAACATCTTTGAACATCTTAATAAAGTAAACCATTTCCTGAATGTGAAGTACATAGTCTTAGAAATAAGCAATGAAAACAGAACTCCCAGCAGACAACTTATATAAAGCTGTCTATTTGGTAAAGGTTATTTATATAGTGGAATCTTTAAAAGCAGGAACAAAGAGAAACATCAAATTAACTGGATTTAAAAACAAAGCTACAAATATTTGTTTTGTGATATCTTGTCTGATGTGCATGCAATCAAGGTTTCACATAATTCTTTAGAGTCATCATTCCCTCCACTATAAATTGGGTCTACCAACAACTTTTTCCTCCCTCCCTCCCTCCCTCCCTCCCTCCCTCCCTTCCTTCAGAACTCAAAGAACATCTGTGCTGGTGAAAGGGAGCTAGGACTCTCGGGCACCGCCTGGACCATGTTGTGAGTTAATGGAGAGGGGAAGGCAGCCCCTTGCTCTCATCTACCTCTTCCTTCTCCTGAACTCTCAAGACCTTGAGCAGAGTCCCAGATTCCAGCTTAAAGGATAGAAGTGGCCCAAAAGTCACCATCCAGTGAAAACTGAATGGTCAGTGTTTTTATGCTATTCTTTCAGGTCAATAAAACAGAGCTTCTTACTGCAGAGGCAAACTGCTCAAGCTCACACTTTGGGGGAAGTGAGGCAACAAGTCTTCAAATCCTGGTCTTAAGACTCCCAAGCCAGTGCCCTTTCCATGAGCCACAGATGAGCCAACAAATCACACCACCAGCATGGTTGTTGACAGACTGTGAGTTCATGTCCTTGTGTATAGCAAAGCTGCTCAACCACTGCACTTGGGACCTGACAATACTTATTGTGGGGGACTATCCTGAATACTGTAGGATATTTAACAGCATCCTGACTTCTACCCAGAAGTCAGTTGCATCCTTCCTTACGCTGCAACAACTAAAAGTGTTGCCAGACATCGCTAGATTTCATGTGGAGGTGGAGGGCAAAACCATCCCTGGTTGAGAACCACATATCTATGTATATGTGTGTATGTGATGTGATTATTTTACAAATAAATATTCATGACTCATCCCCTCATCCCCTAGTGAAAGAAAGCAACGTAGAATTTCTGCAGACACAGAAATCCTCCAAAGCAATCTTCTAGCTTTTGGATGCTTGTTATGCCTTTCCTGCTTTCCTTTAAATTTCAGCCACACTAGCCAATGTTGCTTGTTATGACGGGTTTACTCTATTTGTATAACCTCATAGCTTTTTACTCTATCTCTGATTACCTTTCCACTACACACTAATACAAAATGTAAAGTACCCTCATAGAAGATAGTAGACGTTCAGAAGCAGACTTTTTACAGATTAAAGGATTTTAAATACATGCTTTTCATCTTTACCAGAATCAGAATCTGTATTTGTAAAAACATTAGACAACCAGGCCTGACTTGTCTCCAGGGTCACATTGGTGAACACAGATGTGTCAGGTGAAGGACTAGATAAAAATGAGTTAACATTGGTATGATCCCTGATTCACGATTTGCATAAGGTCAAATGACAAGCTTAATAGATTGTTAAAACATTTTTTTTTCAACTGGTTATTTTGAAATCATGTTGAGATAGACAGGGTTTTTCTTCTAACCCTTTAAGCTGACCTTTCTGAAACTTCTAATTGGTTGTTGTGAAGCCATGTAGACTGTTGAGATACACACAGCTTTCCTTTTTAATGCCCCAAGTTGACCTTCCCTTTAAGTCAACATATTAGTTGCCATGTAAATTACCCCTTTCAAACATGGCTTTCAAAATGGACACTAACGCCACCCAGGGATTAAGAAGCTATAGTTTCCTTCCAGTTGCACAGTGGGTATGAGATGACTTTGTAGCTTACGGCTCTGAGAGGGCAGACATCTGATTTGCAGTGCTCCCTGATGGAATGACAGACAGGGCCTTACCTTTGGGGATGGTGATCTGACAGCTCAGGTCACAGTCCTGCTGCAACTGATAAAAAGCCACTTCCTGCAACCGGGCCCGCTCCAGCTCTGAGAGACTCTGGATGGGGACTGACCTTAGACGCACACTACGGCCCGACATGCTGTTCCAGGTGAAATCACCCTGCAGACCAAGGGGAAAAACAGCAAGAGTTACATAGTTCATGAATACCTCACAAATCTCATCCTCTTTCTTAGAGTAATAAAGTTAAGCAAATGTCATCTTTTTGTTCCAAAATTGGCTCTCAATCCCTAATATCAAGTCTACTTCTAGTTAACCAGAGATTTTCTCAGTCAGTTGCAAACATTACAATCTGGAGAGCCTGCTGAGTCACCTGATCCCATATAATGATGCATCCTAGGCCAAAGAAAACTATGTGGAAAGGTGCTTCGAGGGTCCTACATCCTGTCTTTTATGGAAACTTTTTGGTTTTGTACTCAATAACAGGGAAAAATGTTGCTAACTGGCCATGATGCACATTAGATATAGCAGGGTGAATGTATACTGATAGGCTACAATGTACCAGTGACTGCACCAAGGGATTTTTAGTTATACCCTCCAACAACCTATGAGGGGGTTACCACTTTTGACCCTCTCTAATATAATATTTAGTAATATAATAACATAATATAATAATATAATCTAGTACATTTATAATATAAAATATATATTTATGATATATTATAAAATATGTATACAGATGCTCAACTAACAATGGGATTACATCTCAATAAACTCGTTGTAAGTTGAAAATATCATAAATTAAAAATGCATTTAATACACCTAACATACTGAAAATCATAGCTTTGCCTAGCCTACCTCAAATAAGCTCAGAACACGATATCAAAAAAAATGCTAGCAACACAGTACACTGTAGAGTGCCGGTTGTTTACCCTTCTGATCCCGTAGCTGACTGGCAGCTGTGGCCACTACTGCTCAGCATCATGAGAGGGTATTGCCCTGCATCTCACTAGCCCAGGAAAAGATCAAAATAGAAAATTTGAAGCATGATTTCTACTTTAACAATATCATAATGTCAAAAAAAATCTTAAGGTGAACCATAGTAAGTCAGGTACTGTCTCTCCTTATGATACATTATATTAATATTATAGTAATGTATAGTAAATATAATATAATATAACATAATATAATATAATATAATATAATATATAACATTGAGGCTTGGAGAGGTCAAGTAATTCCCCCTATATCATAAAATTTACAAGATTTGGAACCAACCAGGACTCAAGCTAAAAACGTTAATGCCTCTGAATCTTATGCAAAACTGTAAACTGTGAGTTTATATTTACAGCACTCTAATGAGATATTTTGATTGTACTAAGTACAGAGATATGATCAATAAGAACTACATATATTTTTAGAGACATGAGACATTTGATGATCAAACAATCCGCATCAAAGGATCAAAGCAGTTCCGGCCAAGATGGCAGCACAGAGGCAACAGTCTGGGTGTTCCCATAGAATAATGACAAAAACAAAAACCCAGAAGGAAACAAAAACCAATTCTGTAATTAAAAAAAAGACTCAAAGCAAAGATTCTCACAATCCTGACTGCATTTATGTGTATGCACACACTCCTCCGATGTCCACTGGGAGTGAATGGCTCTAACTTTGATGCAGGCAGTGAGAAAGTGGTGGCCTACGAAACAATACTTCACAATTGTCTGACGCCCAATGTCTTTTTATTGAAGGCAACTTCCTGTGAATTACAGATAGCAACCAGGGCATGAGAGCTTTGAAAAATTACCTATTGTTTCCTCAAAAAGCAAGAAAAGTTCCAAAAGAAAGGAACAGTGCTAGCCCCCACAGGCACTGCCAAGGATCTGTGGTGGATGTGTGGAACACTTAAGGAATCCTGTAAGACTTCCCATCCTCATCACTCACCTTTAGAAAGGGAGACAGAAAGATTGAGACTGGCAACTATTAAAATACCTTGTTCCGTACTGGCAGCAAATTCCTGCCTAGAATGTTCATTCCAAAGAGTGAATGACACTCTTTCAATGCTTTGATGTTTTCACTCTTTATTTGGGATTTCATTTATTTATTTATTCACTAATTAAAACAAATAAAGATATTACACTCTAGTAGGGGAGGAAAATAGATGATGTAAGTAAAGGGTATAATGTATTCAAGAATGGTAACTGCTAGGGAGGAGCACAAGGCAGTGAAGGGGCTGTCGATGTGAATAGCAAGCAAGAATTCAGCTTTAGTTCGTGTGGCCAGGAAAGACCTCGCAGAGAAGCCCATCTCTGAGCAGGAGTTACAGGAAGGGAGGGCTTTTTGTCTGCCTTCACACATAATGACTTTGCACCAGAAGATAATAATGATGAAGTCTAACAGGAGCCTAGCAGGGGCTCAGGGAGCATGATGTGGGAATGAGCCTAGGGAGGGAGCAAGTGAGCAAGTCTAGGCAAAGTGGGTAGATTGCAGTCACACTTGTTGACCTAAAGAAAATTCTTTCAGATCCAGTACATTTGGGAATTTTTTCTTTCTCTTTTTCTTTTTCTATTTTGATAAAACTGGACTAAGCACAAGTTTGGACAGTTAGGAGTTGGGGACTCGGGCCTTGGGTATACCCCTCACTCACTCACACCCTTTAAGCTTAGGGCATCACAAGGTACAATATCAGTGAATTGATTTTCCCCCCCAAATGGGGAGTTCCAGATGAATCAGTGACTTTTAAATGTAACTTTAGGTATCTAATGGAGCCAACATCTATTTGAGGTGTCAAAATGGAATTATATACTTATTATTTAAAAGTATTTAAAAATATGAGCTCTAATGGGCTCAATTATCTTTATTGAGCAGGGGTTGCTATCTGTTTCTATAAAAGACCAGATAGTAAATATTTCAGGCTTTTATAGGCCAGCTGGTCTCTGTCAAAACTACTCAATTTTGCCTTTGTGGCATGAAAACAGCCATAGACAACTCATAATTGAATGAATATGGCAGTGTTCCAATAAAACTTTACTTACAAAAACTTACAAAAAAAGGTGGAAAGCTGAATTTGGCCAGTGGGCTGAAGTTTGCCAACGTCTGAATCATAGCTTAGGACAGAAATAAACCAAGCCCTAGACAACACATTTTATTTTTATTTACTACATCCTCCTGGTTAATTAATTCCAACAAAATTGAATAGGCACCTAATACAGGCTAAGAACAGTACTAGACTTGGGACTATCGAAATGACAGCACAGTCCTTTCCTTAAGAAATTAAACTTTGGTAAAAAGAACACATGCAATCTATTACACAGAGAAATTATGATACTAGAAGTTAGTACCAAATGCAATGGGGTACCTCGGGAAAAAAGCTTTTACATCTGTCTGGGGGATCAAGAAAGGTTTCATAGACAAGGCAGTGTAAATGGAGACTTGAAAGTTGAATAATATGAGTAAGGTTTTGCCTAGTGGAAATGCAAGGCTTTGGCCAGTAGAAATGCAACAGTGGAAAAAACAGTGGTTTCCAAGGCAAATGATTTCGAGAGAACAGGTTTGTTTTGGGAAATTACAAGGCTGGAAAGAGGAAAAGAGCAGGAGGCAAAGCCATGTAGAATCCAGGGCCAGATCCTGGAGGGCTTTCTCTGCAGACATTACAAAGTAGATTGGATTTTACTTAGTAGGTGATGGCTAGCCATCAAGTGATCTCCAGTAAGAGAGAAACATGCTCAGATTTACATATAGGAAAGAAGACTGGAAACAAATTTCTATAGGAATTGAGGGGACCGAGTCAAAGATGTAGATATCAGAAGAGATGTTGGGCTAGGTAAAATGATGATTTAAATTTGAACAGAAAGGAAGATGCTCAGACTACACAGATGCCTGGGGAGAAATTGGATGCAGGGGTTGAGTGGGAAAGAAATAATCTAGGATGACTCTTAAGTTTCTGTCTTGAGCAACTGGGAGGATGGAACACTAATCACCAAGATAAGAAAGAGCAGAAGGGAATTAGGTTTTCTGAGGAAAGAAGAAAAATGTTCAAGTTTTGACATTCTTAAAATGATAATCATATTTTTTAATTTTTTTAATTTTTATTTTTGATTTTAGAGAGAGGGAAAGGGGGAGAAACATTGTTGTGAGACAGAAACCTACTGGTTGCCTTCCATATGTGTCCCAACCAGGGACCAAGCCTGCAACCCAGGCATGTGCCCTGACTGGGAATGGAACCAGCAACCTTTTGGTTTGTGGAATGAGCACCAGGACAATAATCTTATTTTTAAAAGATAAATAAATAAATAAATATTTCAAAAAGATAAATAAATAAGTAAAATACATTTCCAAATTTGGCAAAACAGAACCTGGGCAGTTTACATCTTTCTTGAGCCTTCATTTTCTTCTCCCAACTACTACAGTTCCAAATGCAATCACGTAATATGTAGTTTTTGAAACAGTTTACAAATGACCACATATTTAGCATAATAAGGTGAAGTGTGATGCTGTAAATTTCTCTGAGTCCATTATATATCACAGCCTGTGATTCTTAAGTTCTTAGATTTTTTTAAACTCTAGTAAATTTGGAGTTATTGGCAAAAGAGAGAAAACATTGGTCTATTTGTAATGACTTGAATGTACAGAGTTATTTTTTCCTAAGACTAGTTCTTGTAGCAGGTAACAGCTCAGTAAAAGGCTACAGTCCAATCCCAGAAAGAGAAATGAGTGTGGTGCTTTCCTGAAAGCAGGGCAGCTGCATTAGTCAGGCCTTGGAAGAATCATTTCAAAAAGGAGGTAATATTGTGTCCACAGACAATTGGTTCTTAAACCCATCCTTAGCCCATGGCTGAAAAAAAAAAACAATTTACCTAGGTTATCAAATAATAAGCAAAGAGGGACCTCACAGGGGTCTCCAAAAACACCTATTATCAAATGGGCAGCATATTAAATACAGTTCTGATTATGGGTAATAGACCAAGTTATCTCCCAATCCATTATATTTCACAAACTTGAATAAGTAAAACCTAAAGAATTCATATAAACATGGAAGAGTTTAAATGGGCTGCTGCAGTTCATCACCCTCCCAACCATCAGCCCTCAACCATCTCATTGTCTTTTGCTACCTGCCATTCAACAGTGCTGAATATATCAAGTACTTTGCATTTTCTTCTATGTCCCAGTTCTCTTCTTGTTCCCAATCTATATTTCCACCACTCTGATTTTAATAGGATTTTTTTCAAATTAAGTACATGCAATTTCAATAGGTTTTTAAAAGCCAAAATATGTTAGGCCTATTATTAAGAATTATAGAATCAACACAATCAACAAATAGGCTAAAACCATATTCATTAAGAGTATCTTGGGATAAATTTAGGAGGTATCAGTGACTACTATACATGGCATAAAACAATGTTCTCCATTTTTGTTTTTATCCCTAATGCAATATGGACATTTGTAGAATCAAGAAGCCTAATTTCAGAGCCAACTACAGTGTCAAGTAAATGTCACAACACAATGGCTAGGAATAACTAAAAACAGTATGTCTTCAAAGTTATGTTGTTTTTAAAACATGTGATAATTTAGTGTTGATTCATGATGAGTTACTTGGTCTAATGCATTCACCTTTCTAATTTCAGTCCACATCATCCTTTAAAATGTATTTGTTTAAAGAGCCCTCCTCAAAACATTCAACCAACGTCTATTCAAATTATCATAGGGTTTGTATCAGGGTGTTCACAATTAAGAATTTAGAAGCGTGTTTTTCTCTCTGCCTCATTACCTTTCTATTCAGGTTACTACAACAGACGATGAAGCCCCCAGGTGTGGCTACCTTGGAACTACAGATGGGTGTTGGGAGAGTTGTTGAGCAAACCCATGAAGTTTCACATCTTCTCATTTGCCTTTTCCAACAGTTCCCAGAGGCCAGATTGCTTATGTGCTTAAAATATATTTGCCTTTATATTAGGAAAATTGTCAAATACATGCAAAGAGATTAGACTAATAATCTCCCAGAGGTTCTTATTCAGTTTTTAGTCATGCAGTTGGGCATTCATATTCTTAGTGTCCTGATTCATTGTCCCATGCAGCCAGAATTGAGAACCACTGAGCTCAAGGGTTGATGAGATTTAGGTTTGAGTTTGTACCCCATCATTCAGTTTGGTTGTAGTAAGTCTTCTGTTCCTAAAAAAAAAGGTCAAGAAGTTCTGTACCACCAAAGAAAGATACAAATCCACCACAAGAAATAAGGTTATTTCTATGATAGTTATAATAGTGAAGATGCTACTTTCTGAAACAAAATGTTAGCTTTAAGACGCCCAGGAGTAAGCATGTCCTGCTTTCTTTTATTGAACAAATGTAGTGATGCCATAATCCTTATTCATTCACTCAACAACAAAAATGACTTAAACTTGACACTCAGAATCTAAAGTCTATGCTATTAGCCACTACAATATCTTGGCTGGTGATCATAAGCTTGAGAGATGCCCTTCAGCCTGCAATTTGCTCTGCAGAGGCAGAGAGAAGTACAGCACTGAATTACTAGATAGAAGATGTGCCAGATAGAATAATACCCTCCTGCTCCTAAAATAGCTAAGTCCTAATCCCCAAAACCTTAGAATACGTTACCTAATTTAGCAAAAGGAACTAGGTAGATGTGATTAAGTTAAGGGATCTTGAGTCGGGAAGATTATTTTGGATTGTGCAGATTGGTGCAACCGAATCCCAAGAGTCCTTACAAGAGGAAGGCAGGGGTGGCAGAGTCAGAGAAGGAAACGTGACACCAAAAGCACAGGTTGTTGGGGGTGGGGGGAGGGGGGAGAGAGGGAGAGGGAGAGATTTGAAGATGTTAGGCTGCAGCGTTTAAAGATGGAGGAAGGAACCATGAGCCAAGAAATGTAGGTAGCTTCTTTTTTTTTAAGACTTTATTTATTTACTTTTAGAGAGAGGGGAAGGGAGGGAGAAAGATTCAGAGAGAAACATCAATGTGTGAGAGATACAGTGATCGGTTGCCTCTCTCATGTCCACTACTGGAGACCTAGTCCACAACCCAAGCATGTGCTGGGAATCAAACCGGGGACCTTTTGGTTCTCAGACCGGCACTCAATCCACTGAGCCACACCAGCCACAGCCAGGCAGCTTCTAAAAGGTGGAAAAGGCAAAGCACAGATTTTCCCCTAGAGCCTCCAGAAGGAATACAGCCTTTGATTTTATCCTAGTGAGACCCATGTCAGACTTTTGGCCTCCAAAACTGTAAGGTGTTCAATTTGTGATGTTCTAAGTTTTTGGTAACTTGTTGCATCAGCAATAGGAAATTAATACAGAAGGAGTAGGAGGGATCATTAGAAAAGGAGGTCGGTGAGGTGAAGGGGATTGAGTTTAGATGAGGGTATGCTCCCAGACACCTCAAAAAGTAAGTCTTGGCCTCCCATCAGATCTTTATCTTCCTACTTCCTGGTGCTAAAGTGATGCTTCACACTACAGGTACCACTAACAATGATTTGAGCTGGACAGGTTTCAAGATTGGAATTCTAGAGGCACTTTTCTCACAAAATAAAATTACAGACAGTTACATATAGCAAATATTTTAGGCTTGGAGGTCATATGGTCTCTGTTGCAACTACTCAGCTCTGCCAATGAAGCACAAAAGTAGCCATACATCATATGCAAACAAAAGTTCCAATAAAACTTTACTCTTGGACACTAAAATTCAAATCTCATATAATTTTTATGTTACAAGTATTATTATTCTTTTGACTTTTTTCAACCATTCAAAATGTGAAAACCATTCTTAGGGGCAGGTCATACAAAAGAGGCAGCAAGCTAGATTCGGCCCACTGGCTACAGTTTTCTTGACTCCTGATATAGAGATTAGGGTCATTTAGTACCCTACACATATTTATTTAGTATCTACTATCATGTGGCAGAGATCCAGTCCTAGGACCCTGCATCATAACCTACATATATTAGCAAGATTCATGAGGGCAAGAGACTTGTCTGGTTTATTTACCTTGGTGTTCCTGTATCTAAGACAGTAACTGGTACTTACTGTATTTTGCTGTATATAATGTGTACTTTTTGCCCAAATTTTTGAGGGAAAAATAAGAGTGTGCATTATACATGATGGGTGACACCTCAAATACCTTGCATTTGTTCTTGTGTTTTGTAATTATTTGTTACATAAAATTTCTTGTACCATAATATGTTAAAAAATAAATGCTAAAATTTCTTTATAATACAAAAAGTATTTAAATATAAACAGACAAATGAATAAATAATTGAATTACAAAATTAAAATGAAAGATTTTTTTTCTGAAAGTTTGGGCCAAAAACGTGGGTGTGCATTATACATGGCAAAATATGGTAATTGTCACAGAGCAAATATCAATCAAGGGATTAAATGAGTCAGGTACATCATGAGTTCAATAAGAAGTTGGAAACTGTGAAGCTGTGTAATACTGCATCAGTGTGGGAGAATGTCTTGTGGATTTGAATAAAATGTTAAGAAACAGTCTTTTAAAGTAAAGACTGTGGTGAGCCAATAAATGCCTGTATATGAGAGAAGAAAATAAATGTAATAATATTGGACCTAAGGAATATGGAATCCATGACACCAACACTCATCAATCAGACCTTGTATGAGCAGGTCTAGGCATGAACACAAAGGTCAACGTTGCCTTGTCACCCTCATGACATGGACCACAAAGTAAGCAACAAGCACCCAGAAGACTGCCAAAGCCTAGTACACCCTACAATGTAGTTCTGGCTGTTTCGGAACTCTCAAATGTGTGTTCCAGGCCAGCAATTTTCTGTGACTGTTTATCTCATAATAGGATGACTCACTTTAAGGCTCTCTGGATGTAGTCTTTTAAGTGGCCATCATAGGATTTTTTTAAAGACCGAGAGTGGATGATTTCAAATTTGTTTCAATTTCATAAATGTAAATGAAGTCGAAACTTATCCAAGGTTTCTAGATAAACTGAGGGCCCTTACAGTTGTAAAAATATCCTTTTATTCTGAAGTACTATGAAACATTAATAAAGGGTAGCAATATGATACAAAAGGATATAGCACAGAGGTTCTTGGGGGTAATTTTGCCCTCTCAGAACATTTGGCAATGTCTGGAAACATTTTTAGCTGTCATGACTCTGGGAAGGGTGCTACTGGCCTCTGGCGGGCAGAGGTCATAGAGATTTACTCAACACCCTACTATATACAGGACAGATACCCACAATAAAGGACCATCTGGCCCCAAATTTCCATAGTGCAGAAGTTAAGAAACCTTGACCCAAATTACATAGAATCGCCTTAAAATGATGGTGTCAGGAGATATAAACAATCACTTATGAGTTTTATTTACCATCCAAGGCATGTACTATATATTCTTAAGTATATTATGCATTATGTGTAATATTCTGTATATAATATAAGCAGTCATAGAAGTTATTTAAAACTAGCATGAAGAAACACAAATACCACAGACCAATTTAAAAGAAGCAAACTAAATAAAAAAATCTCAATATAATAGAATCTATATTAACTGGAGAACAAGTCACCAAAAGCATTAACTAAAGAGGTTTTATTTCCACCAGAAGTATACGTCTCCGTATTTAGAAAAAAAGAAGCAAAAGACAAACTCAAAAATCAACTATCTAATATCTGTGATTTATTCAGAAAGGGCATTCTTTTGAGCTGAATTGTATCTTTCCAAACAGACTTGATTTTCCCATGAACTAAAATTGATTGAAATAATTTTGGTTTTGGTTTCTCCCACATTGTTTTCTTATGTCCCTGAGACTAGTCTCTAATTGCGGCATCTCTTTAACCTCAACCAACTGTAAAGTTTCCAAGGCCAAGGGAGCCAGCAAGGAGTGATGCAGGGCTGCTCAAAATATGGCCTGCGGACCTAGGTAGTTGATTCTTCTTAATTATGCAGGTTTCTGGGCTGTAAGGCAGATTTACAAAATTAGGATCATAAGGAATAGGGCCCAAGCACCTTCATAAAAAATCAGCATTACTATATGATTCTTATTTTGGGGCAATGAATGTTGAGACCCCCTGGTATGATGATAAGGCCTTGGGTTTAAATAAATATGAGGTCTTTGGAAAGGTTCAGAATATCTCGGAGTCTCAGTTTCCTCACAATAAGATGGAGCAAAGAAGAAGACAACTTTCAGGTTTGTAGTGATCATATGAGACAATGTGAGTGAATCTTGTAGAGTGTTTATTAGCTCCCAGCAAGCTCTAAATACATGGTATTTCAGTTATAATTAACATTAATGATCAATACCCTAAATTTACATCCCCTTTTTAAAACCTGGCAGTTTTAGTGACACCAAAAACTCTTCAGAAATGTGTGTTGAATTATTTATCATTAAATGACTTCACTATGCATAAGATGTCTTTTCTAGGTATTTACAAGACAGATGCTAAATTGTGGTTCTATACAGGTGAGAAACAGAAGAATGGATCAGATCAGTAACTTAAGGTCTGAAAAATGGCATACCATTTAGATCAACCATGCCAGGGCCGAATTTCTTTGAATTGATTTCTGCTGTGGCCAGTTGTCATTTATGGATAATTAGTACAGCCATGGTTCCCAGATAACCACAATGTGTTGCTGAAGCATGGCACAAATTTTAATACCAGGCTCACAACCAGCATTTTTGAAGGGCTGCCGAGTTCTTTATAACTCCAAAATGAACGTATCACCAATGACAAGGAACTCCCCTCTTCATGAGCTTCTGAGCAAATCCAAGGATATTTGCATAGCTGTCACATCCTTTTTTGAACTCTTAAAAGAGGTTCTTCCTTCATGAACTCAACAGAATAACATTTGCTAATTCTTCCTTTCTTGATTCTTCAGCCACTCCTTCTCAACAGATTTTTAAAAAGATTTAACATATCTACAGCCTATATAATTTTTATGTTTTATTTATCTGTTCTGATCTGTTTTTTAAAGCAGGACTTTTAGAAAATTCTGAACAGTTGGTAGGTATGGCAGTCCATTTTTTCCTTTTGCCTTGGTATATTAACTATTTATTGCTACCTGAAGAGTATCAAAATATGTCCCAGTAGCATGATGCAAAGGCACACCTCATTCATTCTGCAAATACTTAATGAGCACTTTCTATGGGCCAGGCACTGTTCTATGTCTTGGTGAATTCAATGGTGAACAAAACAAAGAGCCCTGCCCTCACAGAGCTTTCAGGCTGGTGGAGGAAAGCAATGAGAAACTGTTGAGTAAATTCCATAGTAAGTACAAGGTGATAAACCCTAGAGGAAAAAGAGGAAGTACAGCAGGGTGGTTTCCAAGGTACCCTTACTGAGAATCTGATATTTGAATCAATCTTCATGGAACTTAGGGAACAAGTCAGGCAGATTTCAGAAGATGAGCATCCCAGGCAGACATGAGTTAACACCCCAGTCAGTGGGCGGGGGGCGGGCGGGGTGTAGTGGCTAAAAGTTGGCAAGGTAGGCTGCCTGTGTTTGAATCCAGGTTTTGCCACTTTCTAGCTGTGTGGCTTTTAGCAAGCTACTTTACCTCCCCATGTTTTGCTTTCCTAATCTATGACATGGGGATGATGACAAGCCAGGGTTTGGCAAACTACTGCCTGTGAGCCAAATTCTACCTACTGATTGATTTTTTTTAATATAAAGTTTTATCACAACATAACCACATTCATTTAGGTATTGACTACAGAGTTGAGTTTGGCAGAGACTTTTTGGCCTGCAAGGCTAAAAATATTTACTATCTTGCCTTTTACAGAGAAAGTTTGCTGATCCTTAGACTAGACTAAAAATAAAGGCACACGTATGATTAGGATTTGTCTTGTGGGATCAACATTTTCTCTTCTCCTAAGATTGTGTTTCTCTGGGTAACATTCCAAAAAAAAATCATACAACATAGTAAGAACTGGGATATTGGAAATTTTGTGAAAGCTTGGCTAAAATAGAAGTGCTTATGTACAAATGGCCTGTTTATCTTGACTATTGATAAATCAGAGAAGTAGAAATGAACATTGTCACAGTTGTGCTAACACCATTAGAAAAGTCACTCACATTTTATTTCCAGTGGAAATATCTTCCAACGGTTTGCATAGAGGGGACATTACCACAAAGTGGAAGTCAAAAACTTCAGAACAAAAGTCCAGTTTCATTTCTGTGTATCCCAAGCTGAACTGTGGACTTGCCCACCAGCCACCAATTTAATTCTGAGTGTTAAGCCTCACTTGCAACTTGGATGGAGAAGAGGTAAAAGAACCTGCACAGACCCCAGGGGTGTGGAAGACAGAAACACTTGCAAGAATCAGAAGCTTCTCAATGACAAACAAGATGACGGTTTTGCTTGTCCTTCTATAATTAAGCTTAGTTCGCTGAAATTAGAATGACAGCCCTCCAAAGATGGATTAGACCTTGGAGACATTGCTAACTTTTATAGATGGCCCAGTCTCTACTAGTTACTGTTCTAAGCCCTTTGTTTATATTAACTCGTTTAATTCTTATAAGAACTCTAAGGAATGTATTACCATTATTATCCCCATATTTCAGATAAGGAAACTTAGACATGGCTGTTAAGTAACTTGTTAAGATCGCACATCTAGTTAAAGTGGCAGAGTTGGGATTTTCAGGCTGCAGAATCTAGAACCATAACCATTATTTTTATTGCATCACTTCTCATAACTGATTAATACAAACCCCTACCTTTACAAGGGACAAAGCAAGGTCTACAGAAGTTAGATGACTCCTGTAGTAGCAGAGTGGGATCTGGGAAATAAGGGTCACATTCTGCCTCTTTCCATTACTGAGACAGACCCTTAAAATTAGGTGAGCCAGACAATGTTTAAAAATCTAGAGGCTTAACGTTTTCCTCTTTAGTAAAACAGAACACACTAGATTTATTATTAGCCTTACCTGGTATTTAAGTTGTTCTCCAAAGCCCATATTTATCATAGCCACAGCAACTAAAATGTTACACTGAATTCAATAATTCCAGAGGGGAAGATAAGCCAATTTACCCTTTCAGACCTCAAGCAGACGGTGCTGAACATTTTGCAAAAATCGGCTCAATTATGCTGTTCCATTTCAGCATGACACAGTCCTTCCTGCTCCAGTTTGCTCATTTCAAGCTGTTTCAACATTATCGTTCAATCTAATAAGAACAGTCTCATAAACCTCCAATGGCACAGACAGTGCTTAGCTGTCACACATCTCAGATGCTGATCAATCTACACTTCTTCAAAGTCACAAGATAGATGTGGAAGAATGACACCTTATCACATCACAATAATCTTCTTGAAAAGAAGTATAGATGTTTATATTGCTTACCCATGAATTATATTCAGCTGTGTCTTTGCTGTTCTTTCTAATTTAACTGAACTAGACTTGGAGTAGAAACTTCAGCCTGATTAAAAATTTTTTTTGGTGAAAAATACATCCTGAAATGGCAGATTACATTGAGTGTCTGAGAAATGGCCCAGCTGACATAGCTGTGACTCCCATGATACCTTTTGTTGACAGAGACCCCCTCTACCATGAATCCTAGGACCAAAAATATGCAATCCTTTTCATTGGACCATTGACAAATTCTTGTCCCTTCAGAAGGGAGACAGGCCGTGACACTGAGTGAATGTGCAAGTGTGTGGGTATGTAGAGAGTGTGGTGGGAGATAAAAAGAATGCAGAGAAATTGAAACTGAATTTCCTGATTTTTATTTGAATAAGACTGTTTGGAAGACATATTCTGGAGGTATGAAAGGATTCCTCTAAAAATAATGTCCCTCTTTCCACAGAGATCTGCAAATGGTAATTGGATTGTAACTGTGCAAACTGTCCTTATTAGGAATCAACCAAAGAATGTTGGGAGCCTCGGGTAAAACCCCTGAGAGCAGGACAGAGCACACAGGGTGCTTTCTTTGTTAAGGACAAATTCTCTATTCTTAAATTATATTTTAAAACCACTGGCTTCATTTTTCTAACGCTAGTAAAAACATTAAAAAAACAAAACGATTTCATTATCTTTTATACTGAAGCACAACACATGCTTTGAATTTTACGCTCTTTGTGGAACAATGGTCCTTGAGAAGTTGTTCACTTCCTGAACAGAGGGTGTGGAGGTCAGAGTCGATGTAACCACGTGGTCATGTTTAAGAGAGTGCTGGTGGGGGTGGGCCTGGGGATAGGGGTGGGAGGGAGAGATCCATGAAGAACAGAGAGAAAAGGAAAGATTAAAAACATATCCCATAACCAGTTACCTTGTTCTCCATGCATTCCACATGGCACTGCACCAGCAGCTCAAAAACACATCTTTGTTTCCCAGCCGATAAGAAGTTATCATTCTCTGGTGGTCTCAAGTGAATTCCAACAAAAGAATCACTGTGGTTATCAGTGAAAAACGGAGAAATGATTTCATGGAATATCTTACTGACTCCAAATTTAGAGACTCTGTATGTTTTTTACTAGGATTCTGCTAGGCTAATCACCACTTGATGTAAGCCACACACGGCTTCTGTTGCTGTTAGTATTTAAATATTTAGCCAGGGAAGGAATTTCAACACAATAAGATCCATCAGATTGTTTTCTTTACTAGAATAATTATACCGAAAGAGAAATTCAGGGTGAAAATCTACCATTACTGCATATACTTGTACCTCTACTCCACACAAAATTTGGATGTTGAAAATAGTCATGATTTCAGTAGACAGTGAATATGGTTCATGCAATCTGGATACTTAATGGAATATAGACTCTCATTTAAGTGATTTAATATGATATTTAACATGAAATCCATAAGTATGCAATTAATTTGTCATTGTTAGGCAAATGATATTTTAGTGTATGAATAGATGAAATCAACATTTACTTTTCATTGAGTGTTTACTAACTGTCAGACTCTTAAATCAATTATTCGATTGTTCTGAGTACTTTATGGGCATTGATTTATTTAGCCACTAAAATAATTATTAAAAGTACATTACATTATAATCCCCATATTGCAGATGAGGAAACAGAAGCTCAGATAGGTTAAGCAACTTGCCCAAAGAAAGATTCACACCTTCTAAGTAATGCAGCCAACAACTGTGAAGTTTGCAAGTTAACTGGAAGACAAAGGCACAGCCCAAAGTCAGCACTAGTTGTAGTTATGTCATTAGTGTCCAATAAGAAATAGACACAGAGATTTAATAAAAATCATAACCTAAGACTGGAGTGGCCTCTTAAATCAATTATTTGATGGAGACATACACTATCAAGTCAATTCATGTTTCATAAGGAAAGGTGAAATGTTTCAAAAGAAATGATGATTTCTTTTTTCTTTTTCTTTACATTCAGTATTATTTTGTATTAGTTTCAGGTGTACAACATAGTGATTAGACAATCATATACTTTACCAAGTGTTTCCCCTGATATTTCCAGTACCCACCTGGCACTATAGATAATTATTATAATTTTATTGACTATATTTCCTATGTTGTACTTAACATCCCCTTGACTATTTTGTAACTACCTATTTGTACTTCTTAATCCAAAAGCGAACTATTTATTTACGTGAATATTCTCAAATAATCTCAAGAGACAATATCTTGTGAAATTACTAGTCAGTTTTAAGAGTAGAAACCAGTCATGCCTCATGAGGAAATACAGAAATAAGGAAGATGTTGTATACCTTTGGGATTCTTTGAAAAAACACATTCAAGCCAGAAAAACAAAGGGTGAAGATAAAGAAACTTCTTTAAAATTCAAATATCATTTTTTTAAGAAGAACCATTAAGAGGCCAAAAAGTCACCTAAACAGCCTTAGAAATAAATATTAGGGAGCAATTAAAAGGTCCAATCCATGGAAGAATTTTGCTAACCAGAAAAAAAATGCCAAAAACACAACAGCCATTATTTACCTATTTAAATTTTCATTAGTTAAGGATGCCAAGCAACAATTTATAGCCTCAGAATCTACGGAATTCATCATTCACTGTACCTTCTTGATTCCTATTCTGGATTATTTTTGTTTGTATCATTGGAGCACAGCTGCCCCATCATTCATGACAATATGACTAAGGAATAAACTTGTATGGTGAGATTTAAGGATGTACATGATATAGCAGCTAAACTCACCTTCCTTAACTTCTTTTGTACACACACATAACAAATATAAACAGGCTGAACCTGGAGTCCTAGCCCCTGGAACTTCTGTAATTCTGCCCACTGAACTACATAATGGTTCATTACTTCACATTCTACATTTTCACATGGAAAGAGAATTCCTGATCCACTCACTGGATGGTGAAATAAAAACTACTCTTTATAAATCACTTTGTAGAACATGTAAAAAGTCTTTTTTAAACACTTTTTAAAAAGATTTTATTTATTTATTTTAGAGAGGGAAGGGAGGAAGAAAGAGAGAGAGAGAGAAACATCAATGTGAGGTTGCTGGGGGCTGTAGCCTGCAACCCAGGCATGTGCCCTGACTGGGAATCGAACCTGGGACACTTTGGTTCACAGTCCGTGCTCAATCCACTGAGCTATGCCAGCCAGGGCTAAAAAGTCTTTTATGAACAAAAAGATAAATACATGTTTAATAACTTTTGTAGGTTGTCATTTTAGAAACAGGTCATTCTCCTATGTTGCAGAATTATGATTTGATCTGATAAAATGGCACAGTGAAATTTCACTTAGATCACATGCACTACCAATACACGTTTTGTTGGTCCAATTAACTTCCTTTGACCAGTCTCATAGAATTGGCACTTTAGTTCTTAATATTTTTTCTGACTGTACATAAAAAATGCAAATTGTAAAGAACCTCTTAGTCCTTCTGCTACCTTAAAGAGCACAGTGAAAATGTGGTATCTTTTTGTTTAATCACCAGACCCTATCTTTGGATTGCTCAGAACTTCCAGAGTCTAAGGTCACAAATGTGAGCACAGACAGAACATTCTACATTCCATTGCAACTCTCAATTGTTTTTTTATCTGTAATTCTCTGCCCTCTTCCCACCCCAGCACTTGACCTTATTTTAATTTTTAGCATCCTCCTGCTGCTACTTACTGTGACCCATTTGCAGGTGGAGTAACTTCTAGATCATTCAGATATAAAAATCTACCATCATTAGATAACTGAAAAGTTACTTAAGCTACAAATCTCAAATAGCCACACACAATAAACAACATCTAACATACAGTTAGTGTTATTGCTTGCATGAATAGCTGCTATGCTTGATGAGGCAGGTACTAGGATTATCTCTGTTTTGCAGAGAAGAAAACTGAGACAAAGGGACCTTAAATAATTTTTCCAAAGTCAGACAACTAAGTAGTAAGAAGTTCAAACCCAGGCAGTGTGTTTCCAAATGCAATGGATTAATCCTTAGGTTACATCACAGCGTGTCAGTGACCGTTTCTTCAATAACTCCCTTGCAAGACAAGTGTGAAAAGTTAAGTATGACACAGAGCACCCAAAAGAGACCAGAAGGTGTCTCTGAAACTAGGAGCGATATGCTAAATGCATGGAGGACAGTTGAGTGCCCAAAGTCTGTATGGAATAAAGGCACAGAAATGTGCATGAACAGAAGCAGGACCGCAAAAGAAAACAGAACAGAAAGCAATTAGCTCTGAGAGTAAGGGGAGGAACTGGTATTTTTTTTCTAAGGAAAGAAGAACAGGCATTTTAGAAAACCTCCTGAATGTAATATCCTTTACAAGCAGGAATATATATGCACGCTAAGTTTTCAAGTAGAGGTATAACAGGATGAAAGGGATGTTTTAGGAAAGATGAATGAGACAGAGTGATGCAGAACACATCAGAAGGGCATAGATAGAGGAAACAAAAACTGAGGTCTACAATGTGTGTGGTTAAGGGAGGCCCCATGTCTGACATCAACTGACGAAAAGGCACTTTCAGCAGCAATAAAACAAGCAGCCCTTAAGGATTGCTTTTATGAGAGTCCCTCAATTTTTTCAGTCTATCTGGATCCCAAGAAAGTCAGTTCTAATATTATACTTAGAGAAATAACTTTAGGGGCAGAGGGAGAAATTAGCATCTCATTTTATATGTTGGGGAGGGTGGACCTAGAAATGATCATTCTTTTGGGGTTCTCATACAGATATGTGGAAATGACATCACTGGTTCTAACATATTGCAGAGGGTGGCATTTCTTTTGTTGTCTGCTCCTTCTACTCACACCGTGAGGGAAAGCTGAGTTATACGAATAGATGCTGCAGGTTTCATCCAACAAGGACACTCAGATAAGAGGACACTCATTATGGGTAAGATGTTACGTGAACTCTCTGCGGAGCAAGTCATTTATTCAGATACGGGCAGATTCAATGTTCACTAAACAAGATTATCTAAAAGACATTGCAGGCATGGTGAAAAAATGTGACTCCAAACTGGAGAACTCAATCCCAAATCAGATAATTACAAATCAGCAGGAAATAAAGCAATCCTTAAGGATAGATGAATATCATATTTAGGAGATAGAAAATTCCATACTGAAAACTAATAGACAAAACAAAGCAGGCAACATCCACAAAAAACACCAAAGTGAATTCGATTTTCTCATTTCAACACTACATTTAACAACATTTTGTTTAATCAATTGTACTTAACATTCTGCATAAATTTCCTCTGAAAGAGATTGTTCTCCATGGGAAAGACAACTCCCTAGAAATTACATTACAGTTAATAAACTTACTACCTTAACGAACTAATTTTAAGAATCACCAAATAGATGGACATCAATTACCTCTAATATGTTGCTCAAAATGTGAGCTGTTGACATAAGCCTCTCAGTTTCAGTTTAGGATAATTTATCTTATTAAACTCTTTCAACAGGTAGTTCAAAATTGACATGAATTGTTGTAATACTTCAAGCTAAGTGGAAAAGGCAACTTATACATCTCCAGTCGAAGGCTGATAGTTAACTCATCTAAACCTTTACGTGAAGAGAAAATGAGCAAGCAATGTTTTAAATAAAAATAAATGCATCTACATTACTAGACTGCAGACAAGTATAGCTTCAATAATACTCTTGGAGTATTTGCTTCAAAAGCAACATGAGTTAGATGTAAGTGGTGAAAAATTGTAGAACAAACTATGAGGACCAACAGTTCTCATATTTGGTTGTACATTAGAATTACTTGGTGCATAACTCAATTTAAACAAAAAAGGAATTACTCAGTGACATTTTAAAAAATACTCATACCCATCACCCTCCAGGCCAGTGAGATCCAACAGACTTTTCTATGATGACGGAAATATTTGTTATCTGTTCTTCCTGATGTGGTGGCTGCTAGTCATTCATGGCTAATGAGCATTTGAGATGTGGCTAGTGAAACAAAATCACTGAATTTTTTTTTATTTGCTCTGCATTGATTTAAATATAAACAACCACAGTGTAAATAGGACTGCAAATGTAAATAGGACAGCACAGGCATATTTCAAATAAGTTAGACTCCTGGGTTGGAGCTCAGGCACTGGTAGATTTACAAAACTATACTGAACTCTATCCTCTATCCTCTCTGGGAGATTCTAATCAAACCCCCAAACTTGTGCATTTATAATTTAAAATCGTTTTTCACTTTCACAGGCTTGATCTAGATGCCACTCTCTACAATTTCTGCCATATACATGAAGGGAACATCTGTAATGGTAGCACTGTTAAGCAACTAGAGTTGTTGGGACATTGTGATAAGCAGGTCTCATCTGCTCACTGGCGGCTGTTTCATTAGAATGGATGCAATGTTACAGCACAATGCTTGCAGGGAGGGCTCTGTGGTCTGACACTTACTGCCTGGCTCTGAATTCTAGCTTAGCCCACAAGGATCCATGTGAGTATCTAACCACTCTAAGCCGCTGTTACCTGTTCTGGCAAGTGGAGATAAAAATAGTTCTGGGGGGAGGATGGATTGATGCATGTAATGTGCACAATGAATGAGCCATGTGCTCCACACACTGTTTTAGATCCGGATTTTCACTTCCCTCACCCACACATACAGTTCTGTGGTAAGTAAAGCAAATAAGCAGGGCAAACTTTTGGGAGGAATTTATGGAATTCATAAAAGCATGTTCCAAGCAAGTAATTAAGTTTACATGGCACTATAAACCATTGGAGAATGGTTACAAGAAAAAATAAATAATATGCTAATGTGATCTTAAAAAGTATTGAACTTACTTATCTTATTTATTTTTATTGACTACAATACCACCAGTTAATATTAATAGAACCAGGAAGTGTGTGCTAATAAATGCAGATAAACATCACTTGATTCATAAAAATGGTAAAACTCAGAACTCCAGGGTTTAGTGATATCAACATAAAAAGCATACTGTACAATTTTCAGGTGCATAATCACTTTGTTGACCTTTGGTAATCTCAACTGCTGTAGCCTAACAGTATGCTCCAATATTGTTTTCACTCACAGGCACTGCTAATTTATGTTCATATTTTCTACACTGAGTTTTGTTGCCACCTTTCTTGTTAAATATCCATGTATGGCTATAACATTTTTTAATGTAAGAAAATGTAACATTACAATTCATTATCACCATGGGAGTTTGTAGTCAACACAACTATTAATGGTAAGGATTGTTCACCAGTGACTCACAGCACAGATAAGATAAGCTGAGAGCTTTGCTTCATCCCGAGGGGATTTCAATATGTGAGGAATAGCTAACATTTCTTGTGGATGTAAATATGTACACATTATTACTTCTAGTCCTGATTATGTACTCCCAACTTTATGTATGTATGTATTTATTTATTTTGGATAAAAGAGAGTGTTTTTATTTGCTTGCAAGGCACAATTTTCACAAGGAAGTTGTTCCTGGAATACAGAGAATAAACCAGATATATTGCTCAAATTATTACATGACAGCCACATTTTCAACTGGATGCCATTTGGGGCCATTTTGAAAAAATATAATAATAGTAATAATAATAGCACGTCCCTTTCCTATTTCCTATATCCTGAGAGCAGAAATTTTAGGAAGGCACTTGTTCGCAGCTGCCTCTGTGAAGACACCAGATGGGGCCCATCTGTAATGTTGTAAACCTTTTATCTTTAGGAATATAAGCTTTTGAATGTGACCTTTTAAGATTGGCTGGTGTTTTTTTTTTTTCATTTAGCACAATGTCCTTGAGATCTGTGCAAACTGTTTCATATATCAATGATTCTTTTTTTAAACTGCTGAGTAGTATTCCACAGTATAGATGTACCACAGTGTGTCTAACCATTCACCTATTGAGGAACACTTTTGCTGTTTCCAGGTTTGAGCTATTACAAACAAAGCTTCTATGAATAGTAACGTGCAGGTTTTTGTGTGGACATAACTTTTCATTGTTTTGGGATAAATGTTGGATTGTATGGGAAGTGTACTTTTTGTAAGAAACTGCTCAACTATTTTCCAGAGTGGCTGTAGTGTTTTTACAAGGTGTTGACAGATAAAGTTTCTCTGCATCTTTGCACCATTGGCAGTGTCAACATTTCTCTTTTTTTAGTATATTTTGTCAATTGTGCTCTTACAATTGTCCCAATTTTCCCCCTTTGCCTCCATCTGCCCAGTACTGCCCTTTGCTCCAGAAATCCCGCCCTTAGTTCATGTCCATGGATTGTGCATATACATTCTTTGGCTTCTCCATTTCCTATACTATTCTTTTTATTAGCTTTTTTAAAAAATTTATTTTAATTGTTGTTCAAGTACAGTTTTCTGTCTTTTACTCCCATCCCAGGCCACCCATCCATCCCTCATTTTACTGTTCATAGTTTTGATCTTCTTTTTCTCAAATAAGTCCTTTTTAACATTTCATGTAATAATGACTTGGTGATAATGAACTCCTTTAGCTTTACCTTGTCTGGGAAGCACTTTATCTGCCCTTCCATTCTAAGTGATAGTTTTGTCAGATAGAGTAATCTTGGTTGTAGGTCTTTGCTTTTCATCATTTTGAATACTTGCCAGTCACTTCTAGCCAGCAAATTTATTTTGAGAAATCAGCTGACAGTCTTATAGGAGCTCCTTTGTAGGTAACTCTCTGCATTTCTCTTGTTGCTTTTAAGATTCTTTCTTTACCTTTAACATCTGGCATTTTAATTATGATGTGCGTTGGTGTGATCCTCTTTGGGTCCATTTTGTTTGGGACTCTCTTACTTCCTGGACTTGTAGGTCTATTGCCTTGACCAAATAAGGGAAGATTTCTGTCATTATTTTTTCAAATAAATTTTTAATTTCTTGGTCTTCCTCTTCTCCTTGCACCCCTATGATTCAGATGTTGGTATGTTTAAAGTTGTTCTAGAAGTTCCTAAGCCTCTCTTCATTTTTATGAATTCTTGTTTCTTCCTTCTGTTATGATTGAATATTTATTTCTTACTTTGTTCCAATTCGTTGATTTGAATCCTGGCTTTCTTCCCTTCACTGTTGGTTCCCTGTGTATTTTTCTTAATCTCACTTAGTGTATCCTTCATTTCTTCCTTTATTTTGTGACTGTACTCCATGAGCTCATGATCACCAGTGTTTTAAACTCTGCATCTGACAGGTTGTCTATCTCCATTTGTTTAGTTATTTTTCTGGGGTTTTATTCTGTTCTTTCATTTGGGTCATATTTCTTGGCCTCCTCAATTTAGCAGCCTCCCTGTGTTTGTTTCTGTGTATTGGGTAGAGTTGCTTTTACTTCCTGCCTTAGTACTATGACCTATGTAGAAAAGGCACTCATAAATTGCGTGGAGCAGAGCCTTAGGTAATCACCACAGAGGGGTAACCCTCTTCACTGCTTTGTAGCTCTGTGTGTGTGTGGCTCAGATATGGGTTAGTGCCACTGCCTGGCTACTGGAGGCCTACCCAGCACTCGCCCTACTTCCAGACATCTCACCCACCTGCCATATATGACTGGTGCTCCTCCAGCTGCTGCCATGGGGTTTGTGTACATTCTAAGCTCATGCAGGCCCTTTAAGCAGCAAAAATCCAGCAGTTTTTTCTGCTGCCCCAAACCCTACTGGTTTTTACAGCCAGAGGTAATGGGGGTTTATCTTCCCAGTACTAGAACCCTTGACTGCAATCTGGCCTGAGGCTGGGATTGCTTGTTTGCAAGGTATCTCTCCTGATTTCTGTCCACCGCAAGTGAATGTGGGACCATCCATTCTGCCACTTCCACCACCTCTGTAGGCCACATCACCTCTCTGCCCCATCTCCATGACTCTGCCCCTCCTACCCATCCAGATGAATGTGGCTTCTTAAATAATTGGTTGTCGGACTTCCATACAACTTGATTTTCTGATCATTCTGGGTGTTATTTGTTTTTGAGATCTGGTTGTAATTCTTTCTATGACTGCATGAAGAGGTAAAGCACATCTGCCTACTCCTCCATCTTGACCAGAAGTCTGCACTCCCCACTTAATCATTAAATAATTTTATGAGGTATGGTTTATAAATATGTGCCCATTTCATAGATGAAGAAATTAAGCACCAGTAGGTGAAGTACTTGTCCAAGCAAACAGACTGCAAGTGACACACTTGGAACTTAAACTCCTGGGCCTTAACCCCAGAGTTTGGGGTCTTAACCACCACCTTATGCTACCTCCCTGTGAGTAAGATACCTTTCTCTCAAGGTTTGACTTTCTTTCAAGGTATGGCAAGGTATGATTCAGGATAGCACACCAAACTGACTGTAACTGTGAGATGTCTCTAGGTTTACATCAAACCCACTCTCATTTAGTTTTCTTACAAAGTAAAATTCTGAAGTTTGTAAACAATGTTTGATCAGTAATAAATTACATCTAACATCTTGATTAAGGCATGATTTGACCTTGAGGTGACAACTGTTGATCTAGAGCAAGGGCAGACAAACTCCAGTCCCAGGCATATCCAGCCTCTTTCCTGCTTCTGCACACTGGAGCCCAGTCAGGCCTAGTCTAGGGCTGTGTCCTGGCATAACAGGAGAATTCAGTGGTTGCAGTAGAGATGTACGACACCCAATGCATATACTATTTACCATCTGGCCCTTCACTGAAAAAGTTTGCTGACCCTATTCTGAACCCACCAAAAAGTCACCAGACATGTATTACAGGAAATGAGTTTCACGGTGCATTTCACAATGTCGAGCAGCAAAGGAAGCTCATTCTTTTAATAACTATCATCACAATATGTATGTATGTATGAGCAGATGAGTCTATAGAGATCACCCAATAGTCTATTTTTCCTTTGTGTTTCCTTTAAGGTCCCAAATGGCCTAGACACTTAAGATGTGTGGTGAACCACTTGTGATGTCTCACTGAGGAAGAGTAAAGGGGGGGTTGGGAAGGCCTAAGTGTCCATTATTTTCCCAGAAAAGTCTACCTTCACATGATATCTCCCTCCTATAGCATCACATTCACCTTCTCACCTCTCACATTTCAGCTATTTTCTTGATTCTCATTCAACATTCCCTATACCTGTGCCTTTTCTCCCTATCTACACTGTACATTCTGGAAAAATAGAGCACTTAGAAGAAACAGCACTTGCATATTTATTAGTTGAAAGAAAGCTGTGGGGAAAGTATACTCTATGTCTATACAGAAAACCATTTGTGTCTATTAGCATGGAAACAAGACCAGTGAGGAATATTTATATTTAGGACATTTGTTCTAAAGTAGCTCAAATCACTTCCAGTAAAAATGAAAACAAAATCTCACTTCCCGGCTTTTACTATTAAGTGTCAAAACATGTAAAAAGTGACAACTGAACAGAGAGAAACAAATTTGCAGAACGACACAAAATGCCAGGTATAACATGGAAACAAACCATCTGCACTTACTGGCACAGATCTGATTTTCTTAGTTGCCATTTTTCAGGTTTTTATTCCAGAAATGTTTTCTCTTCAATGTGCTACTTTTAAAATGATAAATTTAAAAGTGTGAGGTGAATGTGATAACAACTACACTTGTTTCAGAGACTTGACTAAATAATTTTGCTTTTATATAAAGCAAATTATGCTTCTTTGGAGCAATGACACATACAGAAATTGAAGTTCTAAAAATAAATTATAGTAAAATATTACAGGGTCTTGGAGAGTTATAACTAATGGGTCAATTTTTAATAGGCTTGATTTTTTAGAGCAGTTTCAATTTCACAGCAAACCTGAGGAGTAGGTACAGAAATCTCCCATAAACCCCCTGCCCCTAACCACCAGCACAACTTCCTCCACTGTCAACATCCCCACCAGAGTGATACATGTGTTACAATCAATGAGCCTACATTGATTGACACCTATATCACAGTCACCCTAAGTCCATAGTTTACATTAAAGTTCACTTTTGGTGTTTTTATGTACAACTAGTCTGGCCAAATGTATAATGACAAGTATTTTCAATTATACTATCATACAAAATAGTTTCACTGCCCTAAATATTCTTCGTGCTCCACATCTCCATCATTCCTTCCCCACAACCTCTGCAACCACTGATCTTTTTATTGTCACTATAGTTTTGCCCTTTCCAGAATGTCATAGAGTTGGAATCATACAGTAAGCATGTGGCCTTTTCAGATTGGCTTTTTTCACCTAGTAATATGCATTTAAGTTTCCTCCGTGTCTTTTCACAGCTTGACAGCTCATATCTTTTTAGCACTAAATAATATTCCACTGTCTGAATGGACCATAGTTAATTTATCTATTCACCTGCTGAAGGACATCCTTGGTTGCTTCCAAGTTTTAGCAGTTATAAATAAACATCCACATGCAGGTTGTTGTGTGGACATAAGTTAACTCCCTTTGGGTAAATACCAAGAAGTGCATTTCCTGGCTCATATTGTAAGAGCATATATAGTTTTGTAGAAACTGCCAAAGGGGCTGTACCATTTTGTATTCTCACCAGCAGTGTATGAGAGTTCCTGTTGCTCCAGACCCTCACCAACACTTGGTGTTGTCAGTGTTTTAGATTTGGGACACTATACTAGGGGTGTAGTGGTAGCTCATGGTTGTTTTAACTTGCACTCTCCTGACCACATATTATGTGGGACATCTTTTAATATGCTTATTTGCCATCTGTATATATTTTTTGGTGAGATATGTTAAGGTATTCGGCCCATATTTTATCAGGTTATTTGGTTTTTTATCATTGAGTTTTAAGAGTTCTTTGTATATTTTGGAAAACAGTCTTTTATCATATGTATCTTTTTGCAGATATTTTCTCCCAGTCTGTGACTTGTCTTCTTATTCACTTGACATTGTCTTTCACCGAACAAAAGTTTAAAATTTTAATGAAGTTCAGTTTATCTATTATTTTTTCATGGATCATGCCCTTGGTGTTGTACTAGAAAATTATCACCACACCCAAAGTCACCTGGATTTTCTTCTGTGTTACCTTTTAGGAATGTTACAGTTCTGCATTTTACATTTAGGTCTGTGATCCATTTTGAGTTAATTTTTATTAAAGATATAAGGTCTATTTCTAGACTCATTTTTTTTTTTTTTTGCATGTGGATGTCCAGTTTTTCTAGCACCATTTGTTGAAAGGACTATCTTTGCTCCAAGGTATTGCCTTTAGTTCTTTGGTGAAGGTCATTGACTAAATTTATGTAGGTCTATTTCTGGGCTCTCTGTTCTGTTCCATTGATCTATTTGTCTATTCTCTTGCTAACACCCACTGTCTTAATGACTGAAATAAAGTTTTATTTTTATTGAATTTATTGTAGTGACAGTGGTTAATAAAATCACATAGGTTTCAGGTGTACAATTCTACACCCATCCTCCTCCATACTGTTGTCTGGGTCTATGAGGGTTTGTTTTTTTTTTTTTTTTTTGCTTACTTCCTTCCCCTTTTTCACTCAGCCCCACAACCACGCCTCCCCCCAGATAACCATCAGTCTGTTCTCTATCTATGAGTCTATTTCTATTTTGTTTTTTATTTTATTTTGTTCATTAGAGTCCATATGTCAGTAAAATGACATGGTACTTGTCTTTCCCTGACTAGCTTATTTAATTTAGCATAATGTTCTCCAGGTCCATCCATGATGTCTTAAAGGGTAAAATTTTCTTCTTTTTTTTTATGGCTGAGTAGCATTCTATTGTGTAAATGTCCCATAGTTATTTTATTCACTCATCTACTGATGGCACTTGGGCTGCTTCCATATCTTGGCTATTGTAAATAATGCTTCAATGGGCAAAAGGGTGCATATATCCTTTTGAATTTGTGTTTTGGATTTCCTCAGCTATATTCCCAGAAATGGAATCACTGGGTCATAAGGCAGTTTCATTTTAAATTTATTTATAAAACTCCATACTGATTTCAGCAGTGGCTGCCCCAATCTGCATTCCCACCAACAGTGCATGCAAGTTCCCTTTTCTCCACATCATCGTCAGCACTTCTTATTGATTCATTGATAGTCATTCTGACAGGTGTGAGAGGATATCTCATTACTGTTTTAATTTGCGTTTCTGTGATGATTAGTGCATTTGAGCATTGATGACTGTCATTTTATACTAAGTCTTGAAGTCGGATAGTGTCAGTCCTCCAACTTTATTCTTTTCCTTCAATATTGTGTTGGTTATTCAGGGTCTTTTGCCTCCTCATATAAACTTTAGAATCAGTTTGCCAATATGCACAAAATAACTTGCTGGTATTTTGACAGGAGTTGCCTTGAATCAGTAGATTGAGTGAGAAGAACTGACAGTTTGGCAATATTAAGTCTTCCTAGTTTTGGACATGGAATATGTCTCCATTTATTTAGTTGTTTGTTTTAATTCCTCAGAGTTTTGTAGTTTTCCTTACATAGCATTTGTATATTATTCATTAAATTTATACCAAAGTATTTCATTTTGGGAGGGTGCTAATGTAAATGGTATTATGGTTTTAATTTCAAATTATGCTTGTTCATTGCTGGTCTATAGGAAACACTGACTTTTGTAGCTTAACCTTGTATCTTAAAACCTTGCTATAATTGCTTATTATTAGCTCCAGGAGGTTTTGTTGTTATTGTTGTTGTTGTTGATTATTTCTGATTTTCTACATAGACAATCACATCATCAATAAATGTGATAGAGATCCAGGAAGTAAAATTCACAGAAGTGTGGGGTCTCCTGATAACTGGGTCTCCCCAGAGTTTTCAACTCTCAGAAAACTGAACCTCCGGCAATTCTTCAATTATAGTTCAAGTTTCCCTACCCAGGTACTGGTTCCCTTGGAGAATGCTGCTCCAATAAGTTGTGATTCTCTTTATTTGCCTGTCAGTCCATTTAATTTTTGGAGGCAGCACTTTTCTCTACAACGTCACTTCACCTATGGATCTAAGGAGAGCTGTTGATTTTTCAGTTTGTTCTGAATTGTACTTCTTAGATGGAATGGCAACTCCTAAGCTTCTTACATGCCAGAACAACACTGAAAGTTCTGATATATTTGGAGATAAAATTTACATACCCTAAAATTTAGCATGGTTTAGTTTTTTCCTTTCTGTTTTTTTAAAGATTTTATTTATTTTCTATTTAGACAGGGGAAGGGAGGGAGAAAGAGAGAGAGAGAGAGAAATGTCAATGTGTGGTTGCCTCTCACATGCCCCCTGCTAGGGACCTGGCCCACAACCCAGGCATGTGCCCTGACTGGGAAACGAACCAGCAGCCCTTTGGTTCGCAGGCCAGCGCTCGATCCACTGAGCCACACCTGCCAGGGCTGATTTATTTATTTTTAGTATATCCATAGATATATGCAACCACTGCTATTATCTATATCCAAATATTTTCATCATCCCTAAAATGAACTCTAGGCCAATTAGCAATCATTCTTCATTACACTCCCACCTTAGGCCCTGACCTCCATTAATCTATGTCTCTATGGATTTGCTTATTTTTGACTTTAATATAAGTGGAATTATACAATATGTGGCCTTTTGTTTCTGGTTTCTTTTCCTTAACATGTTTTCAGGGTTTACAATTTTGTAGCATGCATTAGTACTTCATTCCTTTTTATGGTCAAATAATAATCAGTGTATGCATACGCCAAATTTTGTTTAAGCACTCATCTATTGATGGACATTTGGGTTGTTTCTACTTTATGGCCATTATCAATAAAGTTGTTTCAGATATTCATGTACAAGTTTAAATGTGAACATATGTTGTTAATTCTCTTAGGCATATGCCTACAAGTGAAATTGCTGGATCACATGTTAATTCTATAAATATCCACACACAAAAAACAACCATAAATTAAAGAACATGAGTCCAAACACAAAAAATGGTTTTTAGTGCAAAACTCATTTTCCATCTCATTCTTCTCATGTGAGATAAAATATCAATAACTAGATATGTACTCATTACATGAGTAAGCCCATATAAGGTTTCACTTCATATAGATTGGCCATTGGAGCTTTTACCAGTAAGCAGTAAGAAGGAACACAATCCCTCAACTTATTTTCACAGCCAGATGATCATGAAAGATTTAAAGGTTTGTAGTGTTCACTTTTTAGAAATTGAGCCAGCTAATGGCTATGTAAAAAAGGGCAAATAAACTATTTTAATCCCTTTGTGTTATATATTGATTCCAAAGACTAATTGTTGATATCCATCCTGGCAATTTTACGTGTTAAAATAAAGTACAGTTTAGAACCTGCTTTCTTTCAGGGAGATATTCTTGTCTGTATCAGGAGAGAAGTTAAAAATAAAATGCCACACAGAACAGTTCAGTAGCCTTATTTTAATTACTCTTGCATTCTTTGATTTTATTGCTCTGTTGGTGAGGTTGCAAGATAATCATTCAATACTGTAAGTGTTGGGAACCGCCCTGACTGGTATCAGAAGCTGAAACCCCTGCCTAGGCTAAGGCTAAGGGAACGCCCTTGGAACTGTAAGCCAGCAAGGAAACAAAAGCTTATCTTCCTGGCAGGAATGCTGCTTCTCCTGCTGAACCCCAAAAAGCTTGGTCGGTTAGCCAAAGACGGGTAAGATTCCCCACGGGGGGAATGACTTAAGCCAGGCACGATCACTTTGGGAGGCCCCCCAAAAGAAGGACTTGGGGGGCTGCAGCAAAAGGGGGTGACGGACCCTAGCTCCTCGGCTTTGACATAGCCTGAGTTCTCATCGTCTGGGAGAAAATCTCCTTATTGCCTTAGTTCCCACCTAAGCCTGAAACAATGACAGGGTGGTGCAGCTCTGTGCTGAAAAGGGCAGATTCCCCGGGTGATCAGGCCTAAGAAAGAACATGTAAATTACTGTGAAACCTTCTTTGTTTAGAATGCTCTCAGTTGAATGAGAGGGGTCCAAGGAGAAAGTTTGTTCCTCAAAGTCTTACAGCTCTTTGACCCCCACTCAATAGACCAGCAGAGTTCCTTGTTTTCTATAGTTCCTTACTTCTGCCTGATAAGTACTGTACTTTACCTGAATTATTATGCAAAATGAGCCCAATAAAAGCAAATGTGGACGATAAATCAGGGCCCTCCCCACTAGGGGGGGTGGCCATTCTGTTCCTACTTCCCCACAGAAACTAGTCTTGTCTCTGTGCATGTTTTTGTTTTTTCTCGCGTGTTTTTCGGTGAGCCATCCACAGTGTTCCGTGGTCACTGCTGGCCGGTGACCCACGCGCAACATGTATGAGTTGATCAGAGCACATAAATAAGAAAGATAATAATATGAGTTTCTTTCTGGCCCTACAGAACACTACCTCACATCCTCCAGTGTTGACAAATGGAGAAACCACTGGGACAGATAGTGTGGTTGGCAGAATAATAGCCCCCCAAAGATGTTCATATCCCAATACTGGGAACCTCAAAATATTTTGTATTGCATGGAAAAAGGAACCTTGCTGGTATAATACTAATGATTACAAAATGGGAAGAGCCTCCTATATTTTCCAGGCAGGCCCAAGGTAAACACATGGGCCTTTAAAATAGGAGAATATTTTCCAGTAGAGTTCAGGGTGAGAGAGAGATGTGACTATAACAAGGTGGTCAGAGATGCAACATTTATGGCTTTTAGATGGAGATATAGTGCCGTGAGTCAAGGAATGTGAGTGGTTTCTAAAGGTTAAAATGTGTTCTACCAAGAGCCTCCAGAAGAAATACAGCTCATTTATACCAAGTGGATTTTAGTCCACTGAGGCCTCTGTCAGATTTCTAACCTACACAGCTGTAAGATAATAAGTGTGTATTGTTTTAAGCCAGTAAATTTATGGTAATTTGTCACAGCAAAAAATAAGAAATGAATAGAAAAGGAATCAAGAAATTTCTATATGTACAAGGAACTCAAATTATTGAATGCAGGATTTCCCAAACTGTTCCACGATCACATAAGTTTGAGAAAGTTGTTCATGTTAGCTCCATCTTATAGAGTCATAATAAACAATAGCTGAGGAAAAATTGAGAAGTCCTGCAGAAGAAAAATTATAACTCAGAATATCTTCTAAAAACATTTGCCATAATCTTCCACCCTTTTCTTTTTTCTTTTCAGAACATCTCTTCACACCAATCAGATTCCTCAGAACATAGTTGGGAAATCCCACCTGCTCAGCTGAGAAGCTGAGACACCCAAATAAGTGACTTGCCAAGACAGCACTTTGTCAGCACAAAGACACAACCCTGGCCTCACACTCCTCATCTGGAACTCTATCCAGGATGCCACTCTGTCCCACTCACACGAAGATATTGTTTCCTGGCATCTGAGTCTATCTAAGTTAGACCACTGGTGGGAGAAAAGGACATCAGGGGAGAATCATCCCAATGAAGCTCATAACTCATGAAATTCTCTACTGAAAAATACCAAAAACTATATGGTTGCTTTAGCACTGAACATATTTTACTATTTAAAATAAAAGTGTTCAATAAACTATTGAACATTTATTAATTTCACATCATCAAGAGGAATACAATTAAATGCTTCCTCACAGTGATTTAGTATTTCTTAAAAACTCTTAATTCTGCTGCCAAAGTCCATTTTCCACAAATTCTGGTTTCCATAAATGCTAATTTGACAAGGAAGTGAGGTATAACCAAATGCCATTGTTTTCTTTTGTAGTACTTAAGTAATGACTTCTCCACATTTCCTACTTACTATTCCAAGAGCTGTGAAACCACTGCCCTTTCATGTTTTTTTAAGATTTTATTTATTTATTTTTAGAGAGGTAAGGGAGGGAGAAAGAGAGAGAGAAACATCAATGTGCGGTTGCTGGGGGCTGTGACCTGCAACCCAGGCCTGTGCCCTGACTAGGAATCAAACCTGCGATGCTTTGGTTCACAATCCGTGCTCAATCCACTGAGCTACACCAGCCAGGGCTGCTTTCATGTTTTTTAGATATATATTATCTATATCTTTTTCCATAAATAAAGCTAAGAACTTTGAATGCTTAGTTTGTACCAAAGACTACTATCCATTTCACATGAGGAATCTCATTTAATCTTTACAGTAATCAATTAAAGTATTACTATTAATATCTATATTTCACAGATGAACCAACTGAGACACAGTGAGTTTAAGAACTTTGCAAAGGTCACACAATAAGAAGTGGTAGAGCCACCATCTGAACATAATTGGATTTAGAGCTATGGTTTTCTGTAAGCAGTAGCCTAGTGATCAGCAATTGGGAGTGATTCTACCTCCCAGAGGACACTTGGCAATGCCTGGAGACATTTTTGGTTATCACACTGAGGAGTGGAATGCTACACGCATATTGGTGGGCAGAGACCAGGGATGCTGCTATACATCCTACAGTACACAGTTAGCCCTCCAACCTCACCCCCTGCAAGTACAATGGTCCTATCTTAAATATTGAGAGATCCAAGGTTAGGAAACACTTCCCTAGACTTATGCTCCCAATGTCAGAACATTTTGAATGGATCACTTGTTGGTAAGATATATGATTCTCAATACCAGGTTAGATACCCCTATCTCCACCTAGGAAACGAGATTATTTCACCCTGGAGTGAAGGAAACTTAGAGCCATGGAGTCCATTTGGTTCATTTCATAGCATCAATTTATTCCGTTTCCATTGGCTCTGGAAACTAGCATCCACTTCACACTATGCCCTGGCATGCTGGAACATGAGGTCATTTTAATTTTTGTCCTTCAGTGTACACATGAGAGAGGAACTAGACCGCTGGGGCATGTCTGAAAAGGGCCAGAAAGAAGATTCTGGTTTTCATCAGCTTTGTCTGTAGTGCAGAAGACACAAGAGTAGCATCTGCATCACCGATAATGGCAACAGCAAAGAGATGCAGGCCCAATGGGTTGCTTGGGGTGCAGACCCAGCTTAAAAGTCAAAATATTTTCAGAGAGCAGTCCTGCCATATCTACTCAAAATGTAATTGTGCATATCATTTGACCCAGCAATTCTACTTCTAAAAATGTATTTTATAGAAATATTACAAAAGGTACAAGATCTATTCACAGATATTCATTTCAACACCATCTTTGATAGCAAAAAAAACCCTGACAATAAAAACAATAGAAACACATGCATATGTTCACCAACAAAAATGTGTGCTAGAGTGCTCACAGCAGCATTATTTATAACAAACAAAAACTGTTAACTATCCAAATGCCTATCAAGGTTGAATGGACAAACTGTGGTATAGTCACACAATGGAATACTACATAGCAATGAGAATATATAAATACCAACCACCTACAACAACATGGAAGAATCCCACAGACATCATGTTGAACAAAACAAGTCTAACACAGAAAAGAAGATACCTTATGAAACCATTAGTGCAAAAATATACATAGCCAAAACCAATCTCTGTTATGAAAAGACAGATTAAGAGTTATTCTCGGGGAACAAGTGCCTGGAAAGAATTCCAATGGGGTCCTGGGTTTTGGTCATGTTGTTTTCTCATAATAGCTATTGTTTGAAGAAGAGATTCTTATGGACTTTAACATTCTACCTAATTCGGACTTCGGGCCAAGATGGAGGCATAGGTGGACGCACCGTTCCTCCTTGCACAACCAAGATAGGGACAACAATAATTTAGAAACAGAATAACAACCAGAACTGACAGAAAATTGATCTGAATGGAAGTCGGACAACCAAGATGTTAAAATAGACCCGTTCATCCAGACCGGTAGGAGGGGCGGAGTCGGGCAGCCAGGTGCAGGTCGCAGCAAGGAGAGCAGAGAGCATTGGGACGAGGTGCGTAAGGCGTCCAGGGCATGTAAGACCACAGCGGGTGGAGCACGCAAGCGGCAGCTAGTAGACCCCATCTGAGGGGTGGCAACAAGCAGACCCAGCGAGGCGGTGATTGTGAAGCAAGGCACTGCGCAACCCAGGATCCCAGCGCTGGGAAATAGAGCCTTGGGGCACTGATTGAAAACACCTGTGGGGGTTGAGGCACAGGGAGAGACTCCCAGCCTCACAGGAGAGGTCCTTGGAAAGTCCCACAGGGTGCACAAGCCCACCCACACAGGAATTGACACCAGAGGGGCCCAGTTTGCTTGGAGGAAGCAGCAGAAGGGACTGACGTCCGACAGACAACAGAGCAAGCGCCATTGTTCCCTCTCGGACCCCGCCCCCACATACAGTGTCACAACTCAGCAACTAGGGTGCCCCAACCTGGAAAACACCTAAGGCTTTGCCCCTCATACGTAACAGGCACGACCAGACACCTCCCCCCCAAAAAAACACACACACAAACAAAAAAACGATGGGTCAAACAGAAGAAGAAATGAAAGCCCCAGAAGCAATCATTTTAAGTGACTGATAGACAACCTATCAGATGCACAGTTCAAAACACTAGTGATCAGGATGCTCACAGAACTGGTTGATTTTGGTCACAAATTAGATGAACAAATGAAGGCTACAATAAGTAAAATGAAGAAAAATGCACAGGGAACCAATAGTGATGGAATGAAAGCTGGGTCTCACACCAATGGAGTGGACCAGAAGGAAGAAAAAAACATACAACCAGAAAAGAATGAAGAAATAAGAATTCAAAAAATGAGGAGAGGCTTAAGAACTTCCAGGACATCTTTAAATGATCCAACATCTAAATTATAGGGGTACCAGAAGGAGAAGAGGAGGAGCAACAAATGGAAAAGTTATTTGAACACAGAAGGAGAACTTCCCCAATCTGCCAAAGGAAATGGACTTCCAGGAAGCCCAGGAAGCTCAGAGAGTCCCAAAGAAGCTGGACCCAACAAGGAACACACCAAGGCACGTCAGAATTACATTAGCCAAGGTAAAAATGAAGGAGAGAATCCTAGAAGCAGCAAGAGACAAGGAGACAATAACCTACAAAGGAGTTCTCATCAGACTGTCAGCTGATTTCTCAGAAGAGACCCTGCAGGCAAGAAAGGGCCGGAAAGAAGTATTCCAAGTCATGAAAGGCAAGGACCTAATAGGCAAGGACCTATTGCTCTATCCAGCCAAGCTTCCATTTAGAATGGAAGAGCAGATAAAGTGCTTCTCAGATAAGGTCAAGTTCAGGAGTTCATCATCACCAAGCCCTTAGTTTATGAAATGTTAAAGGGGCTTATCTAAGAAAAAGAAGATGAAAAACATGCATAGTAAAATGACAGCAAACTCACAATTATAAACAACCACACCTAAAGGTGTATAACAAAAACAAACTAAGCAAACAGCTAGAACAGGAACAGAACCACAGAAATGGAGATCACATGGAGGGTTAGCAATAGGGGAGTGGGAGGAGGAGAGAGGGGGAAAAGGTACGGAGAATAAGTAGCATAGATGGTAGGTAGAAAATAGACAGGGGGGCAAGAATAGTATGGGAAATGTAGAAGCTAAAGAACTTATGATACATGGACATGAACTAAAGAGGGGAATGTGAGTAGGAGAGGGTGTGCATGGTGGAGGGGAGTGAAGGGGGAAAATGGGACAACTGTAATAGCATAATCAATAAAATATATTAAAAAACATTCTACCTAATGCCATTCTATGTTGTTTAAATTTATTTAGAAACATATATTATGTTTGTACTAAGAAAAAAAGACATACAGAAAATTAAAATGAACAAAATGTGCCTTCAGTTTGACATTTTATTATTTTACCATTCAGGAAGATGAGGGTTTTTGGAGGATGAAGAAAATGATAATGGAATAAACCTAGTGCCTTGCCTGCATGGTTGCTAATTGATCCCAGTGATGGAGGTCACTTTGGTTTGTTGCTGGTAATCTTAACAATTGATTCAAATTAGCACTTGTTTGCTGGGCTGCTCTACATTCAGATCTTGTTGTGGTGTGGCCACCACAAACAGGATTCTTGGCCACACAAAGAATGTGTCTACAGAACAGCAAAACAACCAGATTTGTTTGATTAAATGAACAAAACCATATATTGAGAGGAAGGAAAAATCAAAACAGCTACACCCAGAATAACTCACTCAGATGGGTGGTGCATGAAATGGACCCATTCATTGAATCAATATTTTAGCAGCTTCATGCAGACTCTGTGTAATAGTCCGTTTGAAATGAAATACTTGTACATAAACCAAGAGACCATGAAAAACACTTTTTTGCCCATTATCAGAACATGTTTTCTGAGTGCCCACTGCAGGTCTGCCATAATGCTGAAAGTCTGTGGGTCTGATACTACTATTTTATAATCAACTGCAAATGTCATTGGGTTGAGTGTTCTTAATTTGACCTATGGCACTAAACAGAAATTCACTTAAAAGAAAAAAATGATTTGGGTAGAGTTGATAACTACAACTTTTTATATACAGTAAAAGTTCTTAGAGACAGATATAACAATCCATTCATAAAATGAAATAGATTGTGTCCCATGAATCTCAGTCCTGGCTGCACACTGCTATATTCAACTGAAAAAGAATTTCTAAAGGTAGCACATGACCATCAATATTTTTAAAAGCTCTCCAGGTGACTAACAAATACAATAAGAGTTGGAGTCATTGCTCAAACCAATTAAATTAGAAATGGGACCCAAACATGAGTATTATTTAAAAGCTACACAAGTGGTTCTAAAGTATACTTTGTATTGAGATCATTTAGAAGACCAGACTTCTTCTAAATTTATATTTTTAAAAAGTCAGAGGTGGCCTTTTGAGAATCATTTTGTAAAGAGACCTAATATTACTTGGACTCAGCTTTCAAAGTTTTACTAGAAAAAGATCACCACATGATACTGTACCATGATATGAACTCAGATGATTCAGCTAATTGTGTTTCTGTGTGTGTGTGTGTGTGTGTGTGTGTGAATTAGATCCCAGTTTGTTAAGTGCTTACCATGGTTAAACAATACTCCATGTGCTTGCTTTACAAGGTCTGTCTGGAAAAAGTCCAGCCATTGTTAATATAGTGAGAACATCGATGTAACCTGGCAGCCAAGGAGAGTGGACTAGAATGCCCATGTGTGAACAGTAAAGACTTCACTGTACTAATCAGTGGAGGCAGTAGATGCTGTTTAGTGAACGTGTGTACTGGTGGCCATCACATTCAGAATGACAGCAAGTAAAGCAATGAATCTGCATGAAATTTTGTGTTAAGCTTGAATATTCCTTCGCAGAAACTATTCAGATGATTCAGAAGGCTGCAGCTCTGGGCAACTGGTGATTGGCAGCTTCATCATAACAACACGCTCACTCATGCATCACGTCTTGCACGGAGTTTTTCAGAGAAATATCAAATCACCCAGGTGACTCAGCCCACCTACAGCCCAGATTTGGTGCACTGCAACTGCTGGCTTTTCCCCAAACTAAAATCACCTTGGAAAGGGAAGAGATTTCAGACCATTGATGAGATTCAGGAAACTACCACAGGGCAGCTGATGGCGTTTGGGAGAACTGTGTGAGGTCCCAAGGTGCCTACTTGGAAGGGGACTGAGGTATCGTTGTCCTATGCACAATGTTTCTATGTCTTGTATCTTCTTCAATAAATGTCTCTGTTTTTCATAAAACATGGCTAGATACCTTCTGGACAGACTTCATAACATCGTTTAATTTGATCCCCAAAACAATGTTATAGAGAACTGAGTGGCAAAAGTTATTTCCAGTGAACCATCACATGGATAGGTTTTTGTCTAGAAGTATTACTCTCATCCAGTTTTATGGTTAACCTGTTAGATCCAGCCTTCTCCAGATGCTCTATCCATCCTACATCTTAACTGACAGGATAGGGGAATAAGTTAAGAGAAAAGTTTTATAAATACAAACATTTAAAATCTTGAAAACATCTTTAGAACATGTCTTTTTAAAATAAATTTCAGTCAGCATGTGTTTAGTTCATTCAGTAATATCCTTGATGATAACAAGAACCAAAAGCAACATTCTGTAATTGCTATACTCTAGGAGAAATAAGAAAATTTATGTTTTGTATTTACAGAGAAGCCACCATATAGCATCAGCCTACTTATAAACACAATCTGAGTTTACTAACTTCAGTCTGATAGCACTGCCATACAAAGGATATCAAGTCCTAGATGACCAAAGTTACACAGACTAAGGCAGTTTGAGAAAACATTTCCTTAAAATTGAGAGCAGGAATCACGCCACTTATTACCTCAATAATTTTAAGATTCCCACTCTGGGCAGCACAGTTCTTGAGAACTGGAACAGACCAAATAGATACAATTTCCTTCAACCCACTTATTTATATGGGTTACCAGGGAGGATGAAGGCCTCTTCTACTCACGCATTTCTGAACAGAGAAGAGGTCACACTTAAAAACTGACTTTCTGAAATTTATGTATTTCTAAAGCCTACACGCTTTCTTCCATTCCTTAGACTTAGTTAGACTAGTGGGATATGATTAAACTGATTGCTCACTTGATTTTGTTAGCCATGGTATAAATCAAATCTCATGCTTCTTTTTGCTGCTTAAGGGGTGTTTATAGTCCGCAGAATAATTTTAAAGCTGAGTTAAGCAAAACTCTTTGGGAACCATTAATACACTTCTTTGGTTGTGGCATAGAACATTCCAAATCCCAATTTATTTACTTTCTGAATTATTGGCACCATGGTTCCAATCCTTTATAATAAAAGTAAAGACCACTAGCATATACCATTTTATTTTCATATAACAATTTCTATCTTTTTCTTAAGAAAAATTATCTTCACCCAAGGACATGCCATTGATTTTAAAGACAGGGAAAGGGAGGGAGAGAAAGAGGGAGGGAAATATCAACGTGAGAGAGAAACACTAATTGATTGCCTCCTGTGTATGCCCTGACTCCAGAATACAACCCTCAACCTAGGCATGTGCCCTGACAGGGAATCGAACATGCAACTTTTTGGTTTACAAGATGATGCTCTAACCAACTGAACCACACCAGCAAAGGCTCAATCTTTTTTAATGACCTGAAAAATTATTTTTTTCCAACAGATACTTTTTGAACAATAATTTCATCTAAATCTTTTCCCTATCATCTCCCCATTATTTTTTTAAAGATATCAAAGACTTTAGAATTCAGACAACAATGTTTGGACCTTCAAGGATCCTGAAACAGTGGTCTTTTCTCAACTGCATGCTAGCTCCAGGCACCCACCCACTTCCTATACCTCTTTACCCAGCTCAATTCTTAGGTAACTGTAGATCTATGGTTCTCAACTGGAACCAATTTTGTCCCTACTCCTTATTCCCAGGCAACATGTGGCTATGTCTGGAGACATGTTTGGTTATCACAACTAGGGGAGAAGGAGCTGCTGGTATCCCGAGGGTAGAGACCAGGATACTGGTAAATACCCAACAGTGCTCAGGATGGCCCCTCTACAGAATTACCTAGCCCAAAATGCCAAGAGTGCTAACATGAAGAAACCCCGCTACAGAGGTTCTCAGAGACCCATTTTCCAACCACATTTCCATCATTCCCCTAAAAAGCCCAAACCTATTAGCAGTCACTCCCCATCCCTTTCTCCCTCTAGCCCATGGTGGCCATGAATCTACTTTCTGTCCCTGAATTTGCCTATTTTGGGACTTTCATAAATATGAAATCATATATTGTCTTTTGTGCCTGGCTTCATCATTGAACATAATGTTTTCAAGGCTTATCCATATTGTAGCATGCATCAGTACTTCATTCCTTTTTCATGGCTGAATAATGTTCTATTGGACGAATATAATGCCATATATGTATGTTTCCTGTGCCTTGGATATTACAGATGCACAATAAATATTTTATCCTAATGATTTAAGAATTTTGGAGATGTACAGAATACTACTGAGAAGAGAAATAGCACATGACTATAATTCTCTTAAGAGCACAATGATGATGAAGATGATGCACTAGGTAAGATTCTTAAAACTGGCAATTTTATGATTCTAAAGCTATGTTAGCACTATAATGGGGGAAATGTTATCTATAACTAGAATAAACATGCATTCACTCCACAGAATTCTGTGACAGGCTACTGCATCTCTTTAATTTCATTTGAAGTAAGAATTTCCTATAATAAAATGTATGCGAGTAGAATTAAATTAACTTCTGGCATTCTTCCTAATTTATTTCATTCCTCACAATTATATCAGCTTCAGATCTAATAAATACTCCAAGCAGACATATCATTCATGATATGACTTTTCAAATAAAGGTTTGAGGATAATTTTAACAGTAATCATTGAATTTATATAATTTAGGGATATAATAAAGAAGATACTAACTGAAAAATTGCTCAGGGCTCTGTCCACATTCAAGAGGCCACTAACAAAAGCAATAATTGGAATGGATATCAGCAATGATAATACAGCCAGAACTGCTGACATCACTGGTACTTACGTTCCACCACATGTTTCTTGTTCCCTGTAGAATTAGCAGATCATATGCAAATATTATTCTGACATTTCACATTTATGTCCCTGGGGCATTTCCATAAGAGATGAAGATGAAAGGTATGCTGCTAAAGAGTAACAATATAAGCATTGTCTGCCCAAGAATGATAGAAAAACTCTGCACATCAAATATATGAGAATGATAGTTTCCAACCTTTCAGGTGCCAAATTATTTCCTTTGTTTCTTTAAAGATTGTATTTATTTATTTTTAGAGATGAGGAGTAGGGAGGGAGAAAGAGAGGGAGAGAAACATCAGTGTGTGGTTGTCTCTCATGCACTACCCCACACTGGGGACCTAGCCTGCAACTCTGGCATATGCCCTGACTGAGAATTGAACCAGCGACCCCTTGCTTTGCAGGTCAGCACTCAATCCACTGAGCCGCACCAGCAGGGCCTTTGTTCCTTTCAATTTGCATATTTTCTCCTTCAGCAGTTACTAAAACTATTCTTCTTAACATTGGAAATCATGTTTAAGAAGAGTCAAATGTATATTGAGTAACCTTACTAGCTTCCCCTTACTGATATTTCTCCATTTTCCAGGTAGTAAAGTGTGCAAAAGTGTGCAAAAGAATCAATGAACAAAGCTAAAGGGGGTGGATTTGAGGGTGGGAGGCATGGATGGGTGAGGTGGGGAGGTGTGGTGGGGTGAAAATGGAGGCAATTGCTCTTGAACAACAATTTTAAAAACAGAACATTGGCTAAGGTCTGGCATCACAAGTCAATGGCCCAGTCACAATTCTGACCCAGACCTACAAAGACAAGTCCTCTCCACCATAGTACATTGCTTTTGTTTGGAAATTACCCAGGTGTGTATGTGTATGGTGAACCCCAGTAGGAAAGTGTGACTTACTTTTGGTATATTTTGTCTAATAAGTAGAAATAAAAAAGCTTGTGTTTATGTTACTGTGTTACATCTGTGAACACAGATACAAGATTTTTCACTCCTGACAGTCACCAGTTAATTATAACCAAGCAATACACTATCCATCTGCATATAATTTCCCTTATTGAAGATTGCTCCACTTAGCCCTGGCTGGGTAGCTCAGTTGATTAGAGTGTCAAGTGTCATCCCAACGCACTAAGGTTGTGGGTATAATCCCTGATAAGAGCACATACAAGAAGCAACCAAATAATGCATAACTAAGTGGAACAATAAATTGATGTTTCTCTCTCTCTCTCAAATTAATAAATTTTAAAAAGTTTAAACAAAAAGAAAATTCCCAAACCAGATATTTAGCAAATGCTTACAGATCTTTCAAATTACAAGCTGTACAATCTCTTTCTATGAATGCTTATATTAAGATATTTTCTACTAGTGATATAGTAGAAAAGAGACCCTATCACCGTAAATAAATACATATTATTTTGATCTTTGATTCAATGTTCAGCTTTTTCTCTCCATTGAGAATTAACATTAAATAAACCCAGGGCTACAGGGGATCTAATAACTATCACTTATTCATCACTTTTGCTGAACATGAATGAGAAACATTACACCTCAAACTTCTTGTACCTCCCTTGTATTTGTTCCATTCACAGATTATTTCAAAGAAATAAAGTCTTAGCTTCCCAGAGATTTTCAAGAATGAGTCCCTTAGGTAACAACTGTTAATATTTTGGTGAATGTCTCCCCAATGATGAAAAGGAATAGAAGGGAGGGAAAGAAGGAGTGAGGGACAAGGAAAGAGGAGGATTATTTTACGGAAAGAAGACTTTAAAACTCTCTTTTCCACTTAACTATGTGTCACAGTCATCTTTCTATGTCAACAAATACAGACTGATACCCTCATTTTGAATGTTATATGTGTCATAATTGATTTGAACTAGCCCCCTATTGGTAAATATTTTGTTTTACAAGTTAGTTCATAAACACCTCTATCTATATTGTCCTCAGAAATAGAAGACACTGGCTATAATTTAATATTTTCTTGATGACTTTGTGCGTGCATGTCATTTAATGCACGATCACTGAAGAAGCAGGAAATACAGAACTTCAGGTAGAAAGATTGAAGTGGTCCTATATACAGTTGATATGCCCCTGACCAAACCAGCCAAAGAAATATTGGAATACTTTAGATGTCCAGCTTTTACCACAGGCCCTGATGCTTTTTGGTGTCACTACTGTCTCTCTCCTCCCTCATCACCCCTTTCTCATCCACAAACACAGATATAGGCACAGGGTGTGTTAGCTTCCTGAAAGTGAGAAGGATAATTTGTTCCAACACCTACTCCCAGCATTCTTCATCCATCTCAGAGTGAAGAATTCTTCTAGAGGCCGGGAGTACTTTGAGAGTTGGATTACTGTTCTGTTCCTCCTTGTAGTCCAAGACCTATGACTGTTAGATATATACTTAGTGCCCAATAATGGCTGCTCAGGTTATGTCACAATTTTGGCCTTTGAGGGATATGTTCAGAACTTGGGACCATAAGACCATCTCCATGTACTGCATAGCTATTTTGTTTCCTATTGCTTCATTAATAAGTTTCCTCTTTTCTTTTCAGGACACTTTGGGCTTGCTGAACCAGTATCACCTTTGATTACCACCTTGAATACCATCACAATGCATTTTCTTTTTCTTACATGTGCCTTTCTCTTTTCTGGTTCCTTACCTCTGTTCTTGCTTTTCTTATTCATCTTGCCCAAAGTCTACTCACTAATTAAATGTCCTTAGCCTGTAGAGGATCCCTCTTTTTTAATATAGCTCCAAAGAACCAGTCACAAAACATAGTTAATTCCAGTGTATTCTGGAAATAGGTCCTGATGATTTGTAATCAATAAAGTATGTGAATATGCATGAAAGATGGGTTTTGTTGTTTTTCTTTTCAAGTTACTCCTTGGGTTGAAGGAATTCCAGAATCCTAAGATAATAATAATAATAATAATAATAATAATAATAATGTTTCATTATATTAAGCAAATAAACCCAGGTACAAATAAATAAAAATCAAGTACATATAATAGTATATTTGCTTGTAGTATATTACAATTTGAACTAACAGGTCAGAGTCAAATATAATAAGGATATTAGGATAATGGATTCTAAACCTTTTACAACATCTCCCTTTTCAGGTCCTTATCAGAGGCCATTTGCATGAAATCCATAGGAGCAATTGGCAGCAATGCTGAGTTATCCATCTTAGGTGTTTAAAAGGCCCACCTAAATGACTGCATATTTCTTTGTCTATGAAGAATCCACATAAATCAAGGATAACTTTAATATTTTCATAATGTCATGGATAACATCTCCGTATTTCAATTAATCAACACATTCATCTAGCACTAACTTTGTAAAAAGATATTTTTCTAGGTCCAAAGAGCTCCCGAGAAAATAGAAGGCACAATATCTAACTTTCAGGGTTTGCAAAGGAAAGTCAGTGTGTTTATCAGAATTAATTAGTGGTGGTATATCTGAGTTCTAAAATGGGTACCAACTCCATTCCAGGGGTGGGGGAAAACAGCATAGAGAATATTTTCTTACAAGTAAATGTCTGTAAAAGAAATGTTTAAAAGTTGACTTTTGCTGCAGTTATTTAAGAATACTCACTTTTGAAATTATTCCAGAATATTGGGCCATCCTTGGCCTGCTTTAAGAAAAGATTCAAGTACAGAGTCCCTATAGATGATAAGAAAGGCTTCGAAAACTCCTAACACCTGACTTATCCAAAGATCACCCATATACCTTGACTCCTGCTAAAAACCAGAAAGTTAAGAAGAGGGAAAACTCCCAAGTAAAATAAGACATCCTCTCAGCAGTCAGAAATCAATGTCATAAGACTGAAATTTTGAAGCTTTTCTCACAAGTCAGTTCTCGGGGCCAACACCACTTAGAGCATCCCTTTATTTGCAGTCCACACATACTTCTAACAAGCTTGGGCACATGATTTTTCCAGCACACTGTAAATTAAGCAGCAAATTAGAAAGGAAGAAATTGCTACATAAGCAGCACAGGAACAGCAAAATGTGATGAGCTGCAAGTATAACTACTGTAAAAAAAATAGGCAAAAGAGCTTTTTAAAAATTATAAAGCTATACACACAAACAAGTATAATTTATTGTTGTTTTTGAAGTGAAGACATTTAAGACATGCTTCCTCTCAGAACTCAAGACTGCTTCAGCTCTTGGCTACCATGGGTTCTCTTTATTTAAAATATTTGATTGGGCCAAAGTGAGGAGGTATGATGGTAGATTCGTCCTTCCTGGGATTAACCCATGCTTTCCTCATCTCCGACCACTAGCAGACAGGAATCACGTGGCTCTTGATTTGGTCAAAAAGAGTAGAAGCCTTCCCAGCCTAAGGTCCTTCCCCACAAATTGCATATTTTGCAGCCCTGCTTGACCCTACAAGGCCTCAGGAGGGATTTAGAGTAGGGTTTCTGGGCCAAAAAGTGCCCCAAATGTGATGTTTTTATAATCCTTTCTTGGGTCCTCTTAGCAAGAATGGTAACCTATAATTTATAAGAGCATTTATTCACTCATTTTGAAGAAAGGCTTTTAGAAAGTATAAATTCATACATGTATTTGTCCCCTCTAGTAACACAAATGGTCTTACATTCATAGGTATTCAACATACCGTAATTTTCAGACTATAAGATGCATCCCCACACACAAATTTGTGAGGAATAATTGTTGTTAATGCTGCTGTTGAGTTATGTTTACATTTACATTGGTGAAATATTATGCTATTTATGTTATTAAATACTTTACCACATTTTTTGCTTCAAAATTTTTTTCCTATTTTCTTCCTCTAAAACGTAGGTGTGTCTTATGGTCCGAAAAATATGGTATACATTTGGAACAAATGCTTAAGTGAATGAAGACACATTCTAGGGTCATATTCTCTCAGTTATTCCAGATATATTGTCCTAGATGAAAATATTTTATGCTTATGATCCATTTTAAAACTGGTGATTTTTAAAAGAGATAAAAAATATTTGATGTCAAAGCACCAGAAAAATGAGAGCACAAATATCTTGGAAATTTCATAGTCTCTATATAACAAAATAGTCAATCTAATAAATTGCTTTCTTTTATAAAGTCACCCTTTTCAATAATAAAATAATTGGTTATAGGAAAAATTTTTCAATTGAAATTTTGAGTTTTCCCCAAAACATTGAGCAACTTTTAAACTGCATACATAGGACCTAACTTAGTGAGAGATTTTAAGCAGAGTGGTCCATATTTTAATACCCTGTAACTTAGGATATGCAGTGGGGGAAAACGAATAGAAAGAATCAAATCATTTCTACTGTATTTACCATCAAAGCTGGAACAGCTATATATAGTGAATTGGCAATAACTCAATATCTAGTAGACCAGACAAATTAATGCCACAATGAGGGATCCTTGCTGACCTTTGTGGCAACAGGGTCACTCTCATTCTTGAAATATAAAACAAAGTAATGAGATAAATTTGGAAAACTATAAGACCACTGGTAAATCACCAATGACTTAATTAGTAGAGATTAACTGAAATTTTGTAGAAAAATATCCTGAATCCTTTTCGGGCACTCTGATATATTTAATCAAATAAAATGGGGAAAAAAGATTGAAAAAGAATTTGATGTTGCCTATATTTTCCTTTCCTCTCCCCCCTACTCTGCTGAGCACCTTATTGTGCACCACCCACCTCCTCCGCCTCCAAGTAATCTGATGCCAATTCTCCTAAAATCCATTCTATAACTTCCTTCTTGCCTCTGATACACAATTCACTAATATATTCATATGTAAATGCAAACTCTGAACACAACTGGCTTTTAGAATTCTGGTCAATGTTCACTTTTATTTATACATTTTGCCTGTTATTATCTTCCATGTTATTCTGTCTCTGATTGAAAAGTCTACCTCTCTTCATGAGGGTTATTCATGTCTTCCTAATTCATTCCCAAAGATCATCTTAGAATCTTATTTGTTAGCATTAATAAAACACTTACTGTATGATAAGTGATGGGATAGGGGAGGGTGAAAACTTTCCATTTTACCCAGACATGTCTCTCATTTTGTTTTCATATTAGTCCTCTTAGGTTCTATAATTATCCTCATTTTACTGATGAGGAAAGTGAGGCTCAGATAGATGAGTTCTTATCAACGGTCCCTCAACCGTTGAGTTGAGGGCAGGACCCATGTAAGTCTAAGCTCTAGCTCTTAATAATATCCTTTCATGGATACTTTCTCCTTGAATTCAACTTAGCCAATGTGGAGCACCTATATAAAAACATGTACATGTACAAACTTTATTATTTAAGTAGTCCAAGAGATCTGGCTGTAATGCCAATATTATCTGGGTATATAATCAATCTTTCTTTTATTGCTCTACTATTGATAGACAACTCACCGGCTACCTTTTTATCACTACTTACAAATCTGCTTTTTAACACACCCAATTTTAGAATAAAAGAAAAAATCCATATGCTTTAATAAAGTAGAAGAGTAAAAGTCATGAATTTAATATCTAGGTCAGAGATCTTCTTACAGAGAGAAGGGCTTTGGTTATTATTGTTTAGGCAAAGGAGAGGCTGCTGAGAACATAGGGACAATTCAAATAATGGGACAGTTAGGAGGCTCTAAAAGGGAGACAGGAATTTGGATTTGCTTATAAGAAAAAGTGGCATCTGGCCAGAAGGATGTGGACAAAGAAGGGCCAACATACTAAGAAAACTGAGTCGCTACGTGAAATGGGGAGCCAAGGCAATGTCCCCTCTGATACATATTTGTTTGCAAGTATCAAAATACAGTTTTAAGTGTGAGGTCCGGTGTGTGATATATTTCTTGTCTTTAAAATCATCGGTAAAAGTTTTGCTACTGTGACAACTTCAAGTTCATGGTTGATTGGGTGGCAGATAGGCTACAGGATGAGGCCAAGGATAGAAAACCTAGTCCTCTCTTCTGGTGGATACCAGAATGGTGTTAAAGAAATGGCCACAGGGATCAGAGAAAATACCTTCAATGACAATAGAAAATTGAGCAGTAGTGATCCCTAAAATATAATCTGTAAGGGAAATATTGGGGAGCACTATGGGGTTTTACCAGAATGGGGGTTTGAATCAATTTATCTAGATCTGAAAGAGATGGGGGAACCCTAGGGGCTATCTTGATTACACTATAGTTACTCAACCATCTACATTTTTGGATAGAACTATGTTATGTTTGCTAAAACCAGAGAACAGACAATGACATAACTGCTTTGTAAAAGTAAATTTGAATATATCAGCATTTGCAGTCAACTTACTTGCTGACTTAAAAACAGCATGATGAAATTTTTTGCCTGTTAAACCTACTATTGCCCATAATGAAAGACTCTATATGCACTAATCACAACATACAGCCTTATGTTTGATCATAGCTTCTAAAAATTCATGATACAGGGATTTTTTAGTTATACTCAACACATTTTTCTTTCAGAAACCTGATTGGTTGTTCTAGCTGCCGTGAGTGATATAAATTGAGCTCTTAGTTGGAAGAAATCTATAGGATCAAGCATCTCTGAGTTTCATACAGAAACTTACTCTGAAGACATATATTCAAAGGTATGTAGATTTTATTCATTATTTAGTGTCTTTTCTGTTGTGCTTATTTCTTTTTCTACATTTCATGTTGAAAAGCTACAATGTATTCTGAATTTCTAATACTTTATGCTCTATATTCAGTTACTACTTCAGTTGGACCATAATTAAATTAGACTTTGATTATTAAATGAATTATTTTACTTTCTAATACAGGGAAGTATATTTCTCTAAATTTGAGTTCTAAAATCCTAAAGCACTTTTTAGGGCCAAATTTCAAAGCAAAATATTTATTTTAATTACTTATCAAATGAGATAAAAATTTTTCACACTTTGTGATCCACTACTTTGAAAATCATTTTATTTAATGACATAAAATTGAATCATTAACTACAGTTTTTTTCCTCATTAATTCAAACTCTAAACAAATCAGGTTTAGGAGGCAGAAAATATGAGTTCCATAGCCAGCATTATTACACACAATATTCACTTCCGATGCAGAATTTAAAGTCTTTCTTCTGACAGTTTTCAAAGTTAGTCAATAATTTGCACCACAAAGCGATGTGTGTATTTTAGGATAGCCTGTTTCGCTTCATGTCGAAAGAGTCTTATTTGTGGAATAATCACAATGCAGTGTCAAACAAAAGGAATATGACATTATAAATATGGAATCTTTTAAGTAGATGTCATTTAAAATTCATGGAATAATCACAGAATATTAGTGCCATCCTATCCTTATCATTGAACCACATCTTTTGCTCCACATCCAGAGCACAGAGATGTTACCTGAGGGTCTTGCCTGAAGTTCTATTCGTGGGAACACCTGGAACTGAATTCCACTCCTTCCTTACTCTGTTTTGGCAAATTTATATCTTTTCTCAGATGTTCAGGCTTTGCTTTTCACAGTATTGCTACTGTCAAAGACAAACAGACAGTCATTGTCAGTACTGATTAGACTGAATACAGTCTACTCAGGTAGAGTGTACCAAAAAATCATTTCTGTGCCTCTTGGTTCTAAAAGAATCAAGCACTGTGCACCTTGATGCTGTCCTCAATTTTAGAGCCAACTGTACTCTTTTAATCATCAATTGTAAGATACACTTAGCTTCTATGCCTCTACAAGCTGTACAGGTATAGGGAAATGGCATGTAAATACTACAGTGACAGATTATTCATGTCCCTACAACTCGTTTCAGCTGTCAACCTAAAGGAAAAGCATTTTTGTCACTCTTGTAACTACAAAAAAACAAAATGGGCTGAGAACTGGAAATCATATATGAATGAAGTAACCTCACTAAGAATGATCCCATCCTTTCCACTACAACAAACCAATATGGATTATCAGGGTTTTACGGAGCATTAATTATGTCCATATTTGAGAAGAGATAAGGAAAGTATGTTTTGACATATTTCAGGGCCATCAAGAAATGGGGACCTGGATTTTGTTTGCCTGCCTCCTGGGAGCAGCTTTCGCTATGCCTGTGAGTAAAACACCCCCTACATACGTCAATGTCCAATTTCACAAGCTTGGAAATAAAAACTGCCCCATAGTTGATAAACTTTAGGGTTTAAACCAGTATTAAGATCAGATGTTCTCAAAAAATTTGTGTTTAAAAACAATTTAAAGAGCTTGTTATTAAAAATTAGATTCTCGGATGCCTCAACCAAAGATTCTGATTTAGTACAGCTGGGGTGGGGCCCAGGACTCTGCATTTTAATAAGCTCCCCAGGAAACAATAAGCTTTTATCATTGCCCATCTCTAGATGGAGGAAACTTTTGGAAGGGACAATTGAAAGGCCTCCAGAAAAGTGCTTAAATCACACCCTTAGGAAAATATTACGATAATGCCAGTTTTGTCTAAAACCCAATTTCTTGCAAGTATCCAAATCTCTTCCTGCTCTCCAAACTCCACAGCTGTAACCTTCAGAAAGTCCAATTTCTGTGTTAGTAACTCCCTTCTTGAACAATCTTTCTGTTCTCAGAGGCCTCATCCCTTTGGGTGTATCTGCTAAGTACATGACTTTTATGTGGTTGTCTGGAACTCTACTTATGCCACTACATAGGGATATACTTTACATTGAAATGTACCAAGGACCAGGAAGTCTGACCCATTCTTCCAAGACATGGGTACAAAAGATCACAGAGCTTAGATCACATGAAGGCAAAGTAGGATAAAGAGCAGTTGATACAACCAGAAGCCAGCAAAGCATGCATATCTGCCTCCTTTCTTTCTCTCTCACCCCCACGATCAACATTCTGTGCTCTGCCTTCCTGAGATCCTACATTGTGGCAATTCGTTGTCTCCCAAGGACCCTTGCATTATAAATTCAGCCCTTTTTCCACTCCTCAATTCAACACCCCTACTCTCTGACAGCTTACATCAAGATGGTATAGAAAAAGCAATTAATTGACTAAAATAATTCACACTCAGACAAGAGTGAATTAACCCTTGTATTAAGTATCAGCATTTTAAGAGTAGAGACACATAGCTTGATGTCTCAGGAAGGTGTTCTGCATGATTCTCTCTCCTCTCCCTCTCACCCATTCCATGGCCAACCAGAACTCCAGAATGCAGGCATTAGTCACTTGGCCTACACTTTACACAAGACTAGATCATTTTTCAGGTCATTTTTTCTTTTGAACTTTCAAATGTTTTTGCTATAAAAACATTGACACAATAATAAAAAGAATTGACCTAAACTTCATAAATCAACTCTCATTTTCCACAGAGATTTATAGTGTTGTATTTCACTGCACCCATCTTGTTCTCATATTCATCAATCATTCACATGTAGTTACAATCACAATCATTTCTTTTGTTGTTGTTGTGTTACTTTGCACACAAATTATGAGGAATCTCTTTGATACTTAAGCACTCATCCACCTCCTGATTTATAAGGGAAAGTTTGCGAGACAATTCTCTTGTTGGAATTTCATAATCATGTCAGAGAAACATATCTCTTCCCAACATGGAGTGAGTTTCATCAAGAAGTAAGATGGTGGGTGGGACAGAGTAGGAATAATTGACAACATTGGTGGAGGGATGCCTGAAGATCACTGGAGGACAATTGTGTGCTGGTTCCTGATTCCAGGTCTCTCACCATAGACTGCAACCCTGGGAAAAGTCTTTTAGTTGTTCTAGACCTCTTTAAAATAAGAGGGCTCCTCTCCTACACAGCATACATGTTCAAACTAAAAGTAGACCTCAAATATATTCTGCATTATATAGATTTTTTAAGTTGCTTCAGTCTCTCTTAATGTGAACAATTGCATATTGACTTAATCTCTTCCTCTCTCCCTTTCCCTTTTCTCTCCCTCTCCCACTTTCATTTTCTTCTCCTTCTCCCCTCCCTATAAAAGCTACCACCTCATCCTGGGCACCCTGGTTATATCAACTTCAGCTATGAGGTAATTTTTCTCTTTACTAATTTTGACCATTGTTTGAGTTAACAATGTCCTGGGCTCTGTAAAGAAGAGTATGTTGATATCTCATTCAAGATGTTTCTCAGTCCCACTTTTTCAGTTCCCACTACCAGCTTCCTGGCTTAAGCCCTGATGAGTCGCCTCAAGCCTGCACTGCCCCAGCACACTCCTGCCTGGCCTCTCTGATTCAGTCTCTCCTCCTTATATGGCTATAAAAGTATCCATCATGAACTATCACTTAGGGGGGACTTGCATGGTAGGGAAGAAAGTAAATTCTGGCTGAACAGGTTTATTCTATTCTAGCCCCTAAAATGTGGGGAACAGGTAAGAAGTTATTTAAGATCCTTTCCAGCTAGTAAATTGCCAATTCTAGTATGTTCATACTCCTTTGTGTCTTCCTCACTTGTCTTTACCAAAAGATCAGTGACCAAGTAGTCTATGAGACATTCTTTAGAGCAATAAAAAAGCTTGACATTTCTGTAAATTTGGTTTGAGGCTCTCCTCAACCCCATACTAACCATGTGACTTTGGCAAATAATTTTCTTTCTCTGGAACTTTGGTTTCCTCATCTGTAGAAGGGAGGCAATTATAACACCCACACTTCAAAATAACTGTTTGGGGAGCAAAATAGTCAAGCAACATAAAACATGCTTTGTCAAGTATATCTTGAGCAAAATTAATAATTGTTTGTTGTATTGATATCAAATGCTGTAGCACTATATCAAGGAGTCCCTGCACCTGAAATTACCTAGATATATACTGTTTAGGAAAGAAGTGAAACTCTTACTTCTTTCATAGATTCAGATGATAATCTGTGAGTCTTACTCTGTTAAATTTTAAAAAGTTTACATATTTGACCAGAAAACCTGTATTTATAGGATGAGGAACAGTGTTTCTGTCTCCTATATTTTTAATTGTGACATCATATAAAAATAACATGATTATGTCACATTAATTTTTCTGTTTTGTTTTGCTCTTGCAAAGAAGAGCAGGAGCCATGGACTTAAACACAATTACTACTTTTGTAACCTCAGCCAAGCTCATGAAATTCAACTTTCCATGACCCTGTCTGTAAAAGTGAGGGTAATGATACTTGCCTGAGTGTATATGAGAAAACATGAAAACTGTGTGTTTGATGGATGTGATGTAGTGTCTAACACACAAGAAGCACCTGAAAAAATGTTTACCCTGTTCTTTCTTCAGTGGAACCCATATTTTCAGATGATCAATATTAATAGGACTGCATTATTGAGTGTATATTTCATGTAACTACATTAAAACAAATGTATTTTAATGTCTCTTTCTCTTAAGGTGCTTACCCCTCTGAAGTGGTACCAGAGTATGATAAGGCAGCCGGTATGTAGATATTTTGTTCTTTATTCTCTTAAAATATTAAGCATGCATTTCAATTCCCTTTTAAGTGAAATAACATATCTATGCCACATAAGACACTAATAGGAAGTCTAGCTTGTAAAGGTCTTATCTGTATACACAGCTAGAAATTCTTGCACGGGAAAAATGAATAAATACTCATATTGTCATAATGGCAAAGACAACATTGCTACTTCTCCAGCTGGAAGTCAATGGAGCCAATGGTAAACCTGACTCTTTGTTTTTCACCAGTACACTTCCTATGGTTACGAACCCATGGGTGGATGGCTGCACCACCAAATCATTCCCGTGCTGTCCCAGCAGAATCCCCCGAATCACGCCCTACAGCCTCATCACCACATCCCTGTGGTGCCAGCTCAGCAGCCCGTGGCCCCCCAGCAACCAATGATGCCAGTTCCTGGCCAACACTCCATGACTCCAACCCAACACCACCAGCCAAACCTCCTTCCACCTGCCCAGCAGCCCTTCCAGCCCCAGACCGTCCAGCCGCAGCCTCACCAGCCCATCCAGCCCCAGCCACCCGTGCACCCCATCCAACCCCTGCCACCACAGCCACCTCTGCCTCCGATGTTCCCCATGCAGCCCCTGCCCCCAATGCTTCCTGACCTGCCTCTGGAAGCTTGGCCAGCAACAGACAAGACCAAGCGGGAGGAAGTGGTGAGTATATTCTGAAGCCACTACAACACCTGTGAAAACGGTAAAACAAAATTGGCCTCCAGAGTTCTAAGTTCTCAAACAATCCAGGTTCTTCAGTATCAGTAGCTACAGATTATTGACTCTGTTAGTACAAACATATGTTGTAACTTTACATTATCAACAAGTTTATCTACATGGCTTAGCCATTAAGACCATAGCCTTAACTGACTGGGTTTAAATTCTTTAATTCCTACCAAGAATATATATTCTTGAAATCCATTATCTGTTCTCCTTATCTTTCAAGTGTTAGACTAGAAAGAGTAGGCTAGAATTGCACTGAAGATTTTTTTAAAGGGTGATTTTTTAAGAGTGAGGGGATACAAATATTTGAATTGGTAGGTGGGAAATCTTTTTAAAGATCTACAGGAAGATTACCTGTGTGAAGCAGTTTTCAATCTAACTTGGAGGAAGCTAAACCATACAGATCATCAGATACCTTTTCAGTGCTGGGGTTCTACAGATTAAGCTTTTAGCAAGAAATTTTCACACAAGTACAAAATTTTCCTCCATTACAGAAAATTCTTCCAAATGAATGGGAAATAGTCACTTAAAATAAATGACCCTTTTCATATTCATAAACCCTTACTTCTGTGTATATGAGATAGTATAATTCTACTGTATGTGTGTGTTCAAATGTAATAAGTTATAAATGCTACTGATGACTTTATACTGAGAAGCACCAAGAGGTGAGGTGGAAATGACTTGGATGAGGAGCCTGGATACCTGGGTTCCAGTTTTGGCTCTGCTCTCAATGAGGAGATAGTATTAAACAAGTTTCTTCAAATTTATGAGTGTTTTCCCTTCTATAAAATGAGAGACAGTGACTAAACCAGACAATTTTCAAGACTCTGCCCAAGTACAAACACCATAGTTTTCCCAATAAAAAATTATAATATATGCCATATATAGCTTCACAATCACAAATAATCTGGTACTTATAGTTGATTATTCTAGTCTAAGGTACATGTTTCCTCTTTGTATAGAAAATACATTTATTTATCTCTTTATTAATAATTGTACTTCATAAAGTATTCATACCCTGCCAGAGCTATTTATTAAAAGGTAGCCAGACAAGTAGTTTAAGTTTTTTAAAACTCCTGTGTAAAATAGAGTATATATATTGATAGCTTTGTAGAGTTGTTTTATGGGAAATAAATTCATAAACTCAGAGCCTGGCAAGCAGGAAGTACTCAATAAAAGGTATCAATTGTTATTCTATTATCAAATAATAGTGTTAAGTGTCCTGAAGGCAGGAGTCTCCATCCTGAATACCTCACTTCTAATGTTAATGAGGTAACAAAAACTTTGAAAATTATAGAGTCAAATCTAAATGGCTGTACATTGTTTTGGCAAAACTGAAGCTATATGTGTTATTATAAATGGTACTCAGTAAGAATATTTGTAAATCATTTTAATTGTTCCTTTTGCTATTCTCTTTCAGGATTAAAAGATCAGAAAATGAGAAGAGAACTGAAGTAAATACTTCAGTTGCTTTTAGAATGACACAGTGATTTGTGCCTAGCATCACTTAGCAAATTCTGTAACTAAAAATAAGTATCATTAGCAAACAATAAAAAATGTTTTAAAAATTATTCGTATCTTTGTGTTGAATTAAATTTAAAATTTCATGTCACTTGAGAGAACAATCTATAATTAGCTATTCTTGAACAAGGTAGGAACTGCTCATTTGTACATACAAATTGACCATTCTGCAGGCAAACGAGTACTATATTTCTTTTTAGAAGAAACGTAAAATATTCTATCTCAAACTTTTTTAAAACCAGAAGTTTATATATTAGTTATAATAGTTGATAAAGTGAAAAGTTATATACTGTCTCTGAACCTGAACCAAATAAAGGGAAGTTTATACGAAGAAACCCTTATGTTAAAAAATAAGCTCTTCAAAAATGCTTATATTACAAAACAAATTCAGACTTGGAACACTGGCTTTATAATTCATACCACATTAGTAAGTACAATCTGGTCTTCTGATCTCATTTTACTGAAACAGATTTTTAAATGAAATTATGTGATATGGATGATAACATACTGAATTTTAAATTATTGAGGTAATTAGCTTTCCTAACAAAACTTTTATTAAATGGAGCTTCAAATAATCACACTGATTTAACATATAAGTCATTTCATCCACTTCATAATCCTTAAGATAATATAAATTCTACTGTATAGTCTTCAAAATGTTAACAGATGCATAAAATGGACTCAATACAAGATTTTTTTCCCACTCCTAATTATATGAATCCCTTTTCCTCCTCCACCCACACAAAACTGTAAACACTCTTTTCAGGGTTTATATTACACAGCACCCACAGTAACTTTATTCCAGTACTTTTATGATTAAGGCCCCTTAATCAGTTTCTGGAATGAATATACATAACTTTCCTGGGAGGGTGTCAATATTCAAACAAATAACTCAATTTTAAAGCATTTAGATTGATAAAAACTAAGAAAGCTTTTAATCAATTACTATGGGGCAAGTCTAATCAACTTAGTAAATATTTATTAATCACCCTCTAGGACAAGAGACTATTCCACATCCTAGTGAAAATAGTAAGTCCACAACCTTAAGTAATCTAGTATCTACCAAAGGAATAAAATAAGCTCACAAATAATAAGAGAGGGCCTAAAGGCAGTAATACTATAACAGAAGTGTAGCAAAAATGCTCTGGTGACTATAGCAGACATCATGAGCTAGCTGTCCAACAGTTTTCCTTTCCTCACCACTCATTCCCTGTTGGCAGAGCTAGAATTCATCCCAGCAACTGGCTTTCCACAAATTCAGGAGAAATGGGCCTCCTCCCCTGTCCCAGGGAATGAATGTTAACTCCTCCATGTGAATTATGGCATGTATTACCATAACATACCATATTCATACCAAATACAGTATGTATTCTCCTTGCCAGTGATCAATTTAGGAATGAGTTGTGGTGTAACCCGAACAATGAATAAGGCCAATAGGGAAGTCTCCTGGGAAAGAAGGAGCTTCTGGAAAAAAAGATTACCCTTTCATTATACATATACACACATACACCAGGAAAAAGTACTGTTCTGTCTTTGGATGTATTTGTTTGAGGATGTGATGCCTGGAACTCTGTCTACCATCTTGTGACAGGGAGGGTCAGGTAGAAAGATGGAAAGTACCCAGGTCTTTGATGGCATTATCATGTCCCTAAACTAACCAACTCTGGAGCCATCTACCTCTAGGTAGATGACACACTATTTCTGTGGTAGTGTTTTTCAATTGTGGGTCATAACTGATTAGTGGGTCATGATACCATATCAGAATCCCCATCATTTGTATGATTATAGCAAACTTTCTCTCCTTATGGACAGGAATAAAGAGAATTACTTGAATATCACTGAAAGTCAATGACTTTCCTGAAAAAAAAATCTGATAAACAGATAAAATATATACCCTAGCATATTCTTCAAAATATATGCCCCCCACATACTTTGTCTTCCAAAGCCCATGAAAGTATTGCCATTACATTTATTCCTACTGAGAAAAATATTAAGGGTGTAAGTGATGATGTTACTTGAAGACTGTCTGTGACACTGGAAAGAGCACAAATTTTGGAGTCAGCCTGGAGTTGCTTTCATTTTCTGATAGAAGGGGATTCTCTATTTGGGAAAGTCATGAACAAAGCAGTCTCTTTGTAATAATTTAAATGGTATCTTTGTATGTGTACACACACATTCAAATCACCTTTTTAATTACAAGAAAAAAGTCTCTTCAGAGTGTGAAGACTAGTCACCATGGAATGAGATATACTGCACAGATAATTTTAACAAGAAACTGACACTTGCACATTAAATGTCCAGACATGTTTTAATATAATCATTCTCATGGTGGTTTTCTATAATAACATTGTTCTACCACATTAAACAGTGTATGTTAGCCATAAGATAGCATCTTCCTGGTGGTCCAGAATGAGACTTACTCTGTGTTGCCTTGGAAATTCAGAGGTAATAAGGCTCTTACGCTTCTTACTGCCCCATATTACTCTCTCATTGTACCTGCTCCTTTCTGCTCTGAGCTATCACTTCTTTTTCTTCTTCTTTTTTTTTGGTTAATGCGTATTAAAACCTTCTATTGTGTACCTTATTTTGTATATATATTCTCCCTAACAAAATAAAGGGTATTGGCCTTAGAATTGTTATTCTGGAAAGTCCACAGTTACTTTGAGATTATTTTATTACTTTTTTAAAGAGTTTATTTATTTAGTTTTAGAGAGAGGAGAAGGGAAGGAGAGAGAGGGAGAGAAACATTGATGTGTGGTTGCCTCTCACGTGCACCCTTCTGGGGACCTGGACTGCAACTCAGGCATGTGCCCTGATTGGGAACTGAACTGAGACCCTTTGGTTCCCAGGCCGGCACTCAGTCCACTGAGCTACACCAGCCAGGGCTTATTTTATTTCTTGATTCCCCAACTGTGGCAGATGGTCACAAATGACAAAATTCTGGCATACGGATGTCACCACATACTGTAACACAGCTGATGTAAATTGAATAAAATTGAGCAATTCTCATTCATTAAAACTCAGGCTTAGTCAGATACCCAATATCGCATGTATTTAAATCAAATATGGAAGAAAATTACTAGATACTAATGACCAAGGCTCAAAGTTCAGGCTGAAATAAATAGCGGTATTGATCATAAATGCATTAATAAACCCAAACTTAAATATAAAGAATTATTAAATTAATAACAAATCAAAAGTAGATTATTTACAAAGCTGTGCTATGCCTTTGAAATTAAGTTTAAAGAGACAGACGAAGTTAAGTAAAACACCTCAAAGAAAATCTCATCTCACCATAATCACTCCCATGTCACTAATAAATTTGAAATCTTTTCTGCTCTCATCCCCTCTTTGTTGGTAGGGTCTTCCATATGCATAATTTTTTCCAGAGTACAAGTACATGTCTATGAATTACCCTTAGAGAGTCATCAAAATGCATGGAAAGATTTGTGCAAAGGTGTTGGTCATAGCATTAGCTATATCAGTGAGAAATTGGATCTCAGTTAAATTTTCCTCTGTATATCTGAAAAAAAATACTGTGATAAAAAGTATGTTTAGAAGAAACTTTATTAGTGGAGAAAATGTGAGAAACTAAAGTTTAATATCAAGGCTGTACATCATTTGTGAATATTATACATGACTATAACATGTAAATAATTGAAACACACACATAAATGGGCATAGAAAAAAACTAGGAAGATGTGGCTATTTGTCTGAAGATCTAATTTTTCCACAATAAACATGAATTACTTCTGTAATCAGGAACAAATTTAATTATTTAAAAGTTTGTTCTCCCTTTCTTCAGCTTCAATCTAGATATACCTCCTTTCAGTTCCATTTGAGGGGGATCTTGCTGGGTCCCCTTTTTCCCAAGTAGAAATCAGCTTATATGCACTTGACTTTTTCAAAGAAATACTTTGACCGAAGAAGGGTGAAGGAAAAGGAGCAAACTGGATTTAGGAGGAACAAAAATGAACAACACGCCCTGGCTGGCGTAGCTCAGTGGATTGAGCGCAGGCTGCGAACCAAAGCATTGCAGGTTCGATTCCCAGTCAGGGCACATGCCTGGGTTGCAGGCCATGGCCCCCAGCAACCGCACATTGATGTCTCTCTCTCTCCCCCTCCATTTCTTCTCTAAAAATAAATAAATAAAAATCTTTTTAAAAATTTAAAAAAGAGAAAGTATGAAAAAGTAAAATCTCAAAACTTATTTTTTAAAAAATGAACACAATCAAACACCAAAAGGAGATAAGCATTATAAAGTGGAGGAAGAATTAGAAACAACACAAAACAAAAATAAAGAAATGGCTACCAAGACATTCTACCAAAGGTTACCTGGGTTCAAAAAGCAGGCAGTTCAAAAGTAAAACACAACGTCTAAGCCCTAAACCCTTAAAGACATAGTGGCTTACAGTGACTTTATACATTAAATGAATTTTCTTTTGATTCAAATAATGCCTGAACTACTTGCTGACTTAAAACTCATCAACTGTCTAATTTTATTTTGGCACTGCGACTGGCTATAATGTAATTTTTTCTCTCTCATGCTTAATTACATTGGGTCTGAGTCATCTGAAGAGCTCAACCTCAATCAATAACAACTCCAATTAAGCAGGAAATGCTTGCAATTCATCTATTAAAAGGGTAAAGGAAAATGAAATCTAACAAGCTAATTTTCAGGCTCTATTTCCATAACCACCTATCTTGATACATGAATTGAGGATGGAAGTTCAAAGGATTACTTGGAAGTAATCTTCACTTTGTCAGACACATTAATAGTTGCCACATTTTTCAAATCAAAATTCAGACATAAAGGGTGATAAACAATGTCACATTTGAAATCACAGACCTATGTTCACTGGTAATTATACTGTACTTGCACTGTTCAATGTGAGTCCACATAAGGCTATTCAGAGTTTTAAAAATTAAAGTTAAATAAAATTTAAAATTCGGTTCCTTAGTCACACTAAATTCAGTTTACATGGTAAAAGGCCACATGGAGCTAGCAGCTGCCACACTGGACAGCACAGATACAGAGCATCTCCACCACTGCCAAGAGCCATACCTGATAGTGCTATTCTCTACACCACCTTGTCAGGTGGAAGAAGAATTCCTATTCATTCGAACAGTTAAACAAAAGATGGGGGGGAATCAGATTTGCTGGTCAAAACCAAGCATCTCAACTATCCCTAAGAAGCCATTTCCCAAGCATTCCAGAAATCACAATCTTGTATGGGAATTTTCGAAGAACTGTAGAAGAGCCTTTCTCTTACTCAGGTTGAATCACACACACCAAAATGATTTTCACTCTAGTTTTGTTTTTATTTTTATTTTCTAGTTTATTTTTTTAATTTTTTATTGTTGTTCAAGTACAGTAGTCCCCATTTTTCTGCCACCGCTTTCCCCTGCCCCACCCACCTCCATCTCCCACCCTAAATCCTTCCCCCCTGTGGCTTTGTCCATGGGTCTAGTTTTCTTTTAAAACCAACAAATATGACAATAACTCCAATTAAACTTAATTTTTAGCTTGTGAGATAACTTATTTCAGTTCCAAAGAAATGACCATTTATTTTCAGACACCCACACTGGAGGTAGAGGGCTGGGGTGGCCCTGGACCTAGAGCTTTATTGGGAATAAGCCAAAATCTATGCTGACAGAAAAATTAAAATAAGAAAAAAAACCTGATTTTTTTTCCATCCCTGAAGGTTGTTGACTGCTTGCAAACATCAGAAAACATTTACATTCTCTTCTATTTTGTGGTTCAAAACAGCAGTGCAACACAGGACAAGTGGGTACACACACACACACGCATGCGCACAAGTACCCCATTGAGTTTACCTGTAATAAAAGGACAAGGTGGAGACAAATATCACCTGAGCAGCTGGAGATAAAACTTTTCTGCATCTTAATCATTTAGAACTATATGGTTAGCATATCAGTTATTATCACAAAGGCACGTTACACTTCTAATATAAAATTCTATCAAGCAAAAAGGTCAAGGTGCTCATTTTATTTAGAAGCAACATCCTGTTGACCACCTCTTCTCTCAACTCCACACAAAAAGAAATACTGAATTTTCCCATAAATCTAAAGTTTTCCCCTCAGTAAACGAATGCTGAAAATACCAAGATTGAGTTTAAGTCCAGGATTTATAAAAGAATATAAAATAGTAAACAACTGTATTAATTTTACAAAACACCAAATAGCTTAACTGTGAACAGCTTAACATAGTAATCACAAGAGAAAAACTATTTGAACCAATTTCCCACATTTGCAGAACATAGTGGCCTCTAGCTGTGTTCCATATTGCTTTAATAAAATAGTCATCAGCTTATGTTTGTAGTGAAATTCCTGTTAATTGGAGCTTTTACTTTTTGTTTTATAATTTGGCTCATAATTCCTTTTGCCCCCATTTGGTCTAGAGCCTTATCATCAGGGGTCATTGGGTAACATTTAGTGAATCAAAAAATACTTCTCTGCTGGGAAGAATTCATTCTGGCCTCAACTGAAACACCTGACTCTTCTAGAAGATAAATAATTCTTGAGAAATAAGATTGGGCTAGGAATGGTGTGGAGTAAATCATGCCTGAATCACCTATCAGAAAAAAAATCAAGATCAAAAAAGCTCTCTTACAAATACCACTGCCCTATCATCAACAAAAAATAGCCCAGGGACCAGCATTTATTTTTTTTATTAATCAAAAAAATGTTTTAACAATGTTAAAATCTCTGCCTCAGAACAGCCAAATCTTGTTTTCTCTCCAAAGTATTTTTTATGCTTCCAATTTGTCAGTGGAATGTTGGGGGTCAGAGAAGTGTGCACACAAGGGCAAAGATGGCTTCCCAGTGTGATGGTGTGGTGTGCAGGCTACACAACCAGATTGTCTGGGTTTACAATCATGACCTTCGTCTATCTGCTGTGGAAACATGGACAGTTTCCTAGTTGCTCTGTGACTCAGTTTCCTCCTCTATAAAATGTACTAATATTCATCTCTGAGTCCTTTCCTGTCAGTGAGCCCTAAGCTCAACAAATGTTGGCTACAGTTCTAATATTCAGAAAGGGAACCTTCTCCAGGCTCTGTAGTCCCTCATAGGGGAAACTACACAATCGGAAACACAGAATGACAGAATTTGAACATAACGCAGAAGTTTTATATGCCAAAGGCTCCAAAATCAAACATATCCATCATTTGCCATTGTGCCATCTCTGACATATAGCAACCTGAACACCTCTCTTACTAATTGCTACCTTGTATTATCCCTGCCTTCTCCCATCTGACATCCCCAGAAGTTACTCTTTACCGCCCTCAAGGTCACGTTAAGGATAATACAAGAGTAAATCCTCCAGGAGGATATAATGAACTGCACAAGGCTCACTGGAGGCCAGAGTGTTCGACCTCTTCCCTCTGAATGTCTTCCTTTCAGCTTCCTTGTAAGGCCTGTTCCCCATTTATAGTGACTCCCAACTCTGACTCTTCCCTGTCGCTCTGGAATTGGTCACAGCTCAGCTAATTCCACTTTAGAGATTTCTTTATCTGTTTTTCTGCAGAGCTATGGTTCTCAGCTGGGGCAGCTGTGACCCCTAGGGCAGAGGTCCCCAAACCCCAGACTGTGGACCAATACAAGCCCACGGCCTGCTACGAACCAGGCTGCAAGGGAAGCATGTCTGCATTCTACCTCCTGACCTACCCTGCCTGAGTTCCGCCTCCTGGCTTCCCTAATTCTTGTCCATGGAAAAACTGGTCCCTGATGCCAAAAACGTTGGAGACTGCTGCTGTAGGGGACATCAGGCAATGTCTGGAGTCACAATGAGGGGATAGGGTGGGCAATGGAGTGGTACTACTGGTTATCTAGTAGCAAGAGATCAAGGATACTGAGGATACTGCTAATCATCCTACAATGCACAAGACTGACCCCACAATGGAGGATGATCCAGCCATGAGTGTCAACACTGTTGAAGTTGAGATACTCTACTCCAACAAACAATGCCGACATTAAATAAGTCTCTGTGTTCAGAACTGAACATACACAAAGAATGAGACTTTGAACAAATCAGATGTCTACATGCACTTATTTTATTTTACTTATTTTTAGAAAGAGGGAAGGGAAGGAGAAAGAGAGGGAGAGAAACACTGATGTGAGAGAGAAACATTGATCAGGTGCCTCTCACGTGCCCCAACTGGGGACCACCCGGCAACTGAGGCATGTGTCCTGAACCGGGAATCAAACTTGCGACCTTTCAGTTTGCAGGATGATACTCACCAACTGAGTCACGCCAGTCAGGGCTCTGTGTGCATTTTTGAAAGATAATTGAGAAAGAATACCAAGAGTTCTTAAAGTTGGTAAAGTTGAAATAGGACTTCATACAATGGGCTTTTCACTTCCTACACCAACTGCATCAGCAAAATCTAAACAGCTTAGGACTGACCAGGATGTTAAAGAAAATTTTCCAGATGAAGAGAGGGCTGCCCCAGGATTATGTCAGCTGATATGTCTAAATCAAAAGCATTCTGCAGAAACTAAAAGTTATTTGCCCTTTCAGAAGTTACTTAAAGATGAGAGTGTTACTTGTTCCTTGGAAGGTTACCTAAAAGTGGTTGTGTTACCTGAGTAATGAAGAAGAGAAAAATAACCAGACCATTAAGCCATCACTGTAACTACTGAATTAGAGCTTATTAGGTTTGTCTGGGAAATGTCCTGTTTTGGGATTTGCTTGAATTTGGCAGGATAATGAGAAATAAGTAGTTTTGTCCATGGAGAAGGTAGGGATTTAAGATGTCTTAATTCTCACGATTTTTAGAACCATCACTCTCCAAAAGTATTATTGGACAAATATAAGAAGGTTTTGGCTGCAAGATTACTACCAAAAAAACCTCCAACAGCCATGGGGAATATAAAGCTGTGTGCTATAAGTAGAGGAGACCCACTTTGATTGAGTGCAGACTTTGGGTAACCTGATGGACCCAGAACATGACAGATCTTATCTGTCCAAATATCAAACTCAAGACACTCCTCCAAGTGATAGTAAACCCATTCCCCTGGTCTCCCATATACCACAAATCATGAAAATGGCTGTAAATAAGCATCAGCTCAATGCCTCCTTGTCTATAGACCTTCTCTTATTGGTCCACCCATGTCAGAGTGCTCAGGCCTTAATGTATCCCAGGATATTTGCGCATGCTTCCATTACAAGCAACTACTTGTTTCTTCTTTGGTCTCCCCACTAGCTGGCAAACACCTTGAGGCTGATTTAGAAAAACACCTGGAAACTGGTCAGTGTGTTTAATATCTGCTCATAGAACCATCATTGACATTAAAAAATACCATACTGTAATACAAAATTAATTATTATAATCAATTGAACATTTACTGGGCTCTTATATCCTAGGCATGTTCTAAGCACAGGACATATATCCCTCATTTAATTCTCACAACCTTGTAAAGGAAAAGTTGTCTCACCCTTACTAGTGTGGTTCAGTTGGTTGGGTATTGTACTGAAAATTTAAGGTCATCAGTTTGATTTTTTGTCAGGGCTTATGTCTGGGTTGCAGGTTTGTTCCATGGTAGGGGTGGGTGTGAGAGGCAACCTATCAATGTTTCTCTCTCACACTGATGTTCTTTTCCTTCTGTGTTTCCCTCTCCTCTCTAAAAATAAATTAATAAAATCTTTAAAAAAAGAAAAGTTGTCTTTATCCCAAATTTCACAGATGAAGAGTTGTTTAAACTTTAAAAAGAAATGAGGCATTTCTTAAAACACACACATACCCTGTCCTGCTTTTTTATGAGTGCCATTTGAAAGGTAAACTAATTTGTCATCTGCCTCTAGGAACCTAACTAAAACAACCTGTATCTATTTTTAACATCAAATAATGCATTCAACTTGATCAGAGTCATGAAAACTTGTCTCCTTTTGTCACTTAATTTTTCCAGCCCATTTGACCTTCCAAAGATGAGCTAAGAAGCTAAGTGTACAATAAAAACTCCTCGAGAACCCCCAACCCAGTAACTCCTCCACAGTTATAATAAACCACCCAAGATCGGTGGAAACCTCTGTAATTAAGGGCAAGTACAACCACACACTAGGGCAGTATAGCTATTCAGCCTCGGGTGTGAATCTGACCATGAACCACCCTCACTCCTTCCTTGGTTCCAAAAGATGGACTAAAAACAAATAAATACAATCCAAGTCCTCATAGGAACTGCAAAGTGCTGTCTTTCTCTCATTTGTTCAGTTAGTGAAAGCTACAGTGGGAACTAACAATGGGTTGTTAGAAAATCCAGGCATTGGCCTTCTATAACCTTCCTTCCCAGGTAGCCCACTGAACGCATATTCAACACCAATGGGAAAGCCATTTTCAGTGACATTATGAAGTTCACTAGAGTGATTAGAATAGGAAGGCTGCTGATAAATTCTTAGCATGATATTGAATCAGAACTAATTGGTTGGTATACTCTCTCTACCTGGCGTTTGATGTCCAGATTCAAATACAGGGTCCAGCACAAAAAACACCCCTTTTTAATTACAAAATCATAAACATGTAATTCTGTAACATAACAATATCACACTCAAACACAACACATGACATTTTAGGTGAATTGCTAAAATTAAAACTATAAATTATTACACCCATATTATTACCCTACCAACCACATTCAAGCAGTTGTTACTTCTGCCGGACCCTGTATATTAAAAGTTTCAAATATCTCAATAGCCTCCTGCATTTCAGCTTCTACAAACGTTAGCTATCAAGGTGGCAGTTCAAACTGGCTAGGAAAAAAAGTTTGCAAATTTGTACAGCTGCATGCAATAATAAATTCAGGCTCAGAAGGTTTACAAAATGCCATTTTTGCCCTGTGATAATGAACTTGGGCTCAACCTGGGTTCCACAATGATTTTATATTAATTTGAAAAGAGCCACAAGAGAACAACTTCAAAATTTCAAAAATATTTCTTTTTAAAGACAGTCATGGCTTTCTAAAGTACTTACTGAACATTTCTAAAATATGCAATTCCTATCAGCAGGATTTAAAAAGAGAGTTGGAAAATAAAGGGAGATTTTACTGCCTGTGTGGCTCATTTTTCCTCAGGTAGATAGAAATGTTCTTGGTTACCAGTAACAGGTATCCAGGAAACTGCTATCACTGCAGTCTGAGTTGACTCATTTAATTATTTTTTAAAAATTTTTATTGAATTTGCAACAGTGTGTATGGACCAGATGAGTTGACTTATTTTATTAGTGCAAATCATAAGCATCACAATATTAAGTCTTTGTCCTTCTTCAAAATGAAACCTTTCAACAGATTGTAAATGATGGTGATTTAAAAGCAATAAATTTGCCCCAAAATCAAATTGATTTTCAACAAATTAAATAATATTTATTTCAATTATTTTACGCATATGGTAATGGCACGCGCATATGACAGAGAGAGGGAGAAATCTGCAAATGAATTGAAGTGGCCTGTCACATAGTTCAAGGTAATAGATTGCCAATCTGTAGGAAACTTTGTGATTCCACCTCTTAAAGTTAAAAATTATTCACCAAATAAACTAATATTTAACATGATATTGTCAGTTCCTTCAGAAAAGAGTCAAAGAAACTTTTACTTATAGTTATATGAAACCAGCAAATATCTAAGTACCATGAACACTTTAGTAATATTCTAAATGAATAAGAAAAGATGTATTTTAAGGTTCTTTCTATGAAATCATAAAAAAACTGGAATAATAAAAAAATAAGGTTTGTATCAGAAGCTGCAAGCAGAAAAACCAAGGCTCTCTGGTGTTCTGAGCCAACCATCTGTCTTTGCTGCATGGAGTGGCCACAAGGGAAGAGTCAAACCGCATTTTGTGGTTTCACATCAGTGCCCATACTGTTTGTAGGTGTCATGAATATTGATGTTGCATCATATTGAGGGGAAGGGCCATGTTTTCCCTTGTCTCAAATGCCCATCATTATAGTATCCAGTGATTCAGACCCAAAGAGAGGCTCAAAAGCAATGATATTTAGTCTCAGTTCTGTCATGGACTAGTCAGATGACCCTACCAAAACCTGATCCACTCTCTCCCTCGGTTTCATCTGTCACAGTAAAACATTGCACTAGAAAGCCACTAAGACCTATGCAACAATAACATTATAAGCCAATATGCATCATTAAAGTCAAATTCCATTGATTTTAAAATACTGAGAAAATAGCCAAAAGAAAGGTGCAGAAGAAATAGTGGGGCCTTACTGAGATTTTCTCTGAACATTCAGTAAAAATATGAGTCTCTTGGCATTGATATGTAACATTCCAGTCAGCCTGGCTCAAAGGCTCTGAACCTTTTCCTAAAGCAACAGGCAGAGACATCTTAAGTGTCATTTGAACCATCTGAACTTTGAAGTTGAAAAAGGCTCAAGTGCTAAAACAAGTGGATTGAATCCCTTCAAAGCTATTATTTCTTATTCTTTCCTGCTTGTGTCTACTTCTCTGAGATGCTGCTCCGGAATTATTCCCCCATGAAGTCTTTCACAACCTACCACCTTGGGTCCTGTCTTGCTTCAAGCACAAAGCAGAGCCTGAAATGCACACACCATTATGTTCTTACCTCTCCAGGGTCTTTACACCTCAGCAGTAGCAGCATCTCCAGACAAAACTGACCACCCATCCTCTCCGCGCAGTACCCCTGTCCACTGTGGGAACGAAGAAGGATGCTGGAGAAAAGGATACTGCTCTAAGAGCTAGAGGAACCAGGCAGGCAGGCTCCCCAGCTGGAATGCGTGGCCAGAGGCCCTGGGAGGGACAAGGCCTGGGTCACTGTGATCCTCTGAGTCAGATACCCTGGGGAGTTCTTCAGCTCTAAAAGGCCTCCTTGGGCACACAAGGCTGAGAGGCACTGAACACTTACTAAGGGGGAAAGTCTGCAACTTACAAAGTTGATATAAACGGTTCACAGTAAATGGTAGAGATGCAATATGAATTCTAGACAGAACGAATCATTTAAATGAAATGCTAACTCACATACCTGATAAGGGATTTGTATCTACAATATATAATGAACTCTTACAAGTCAGTAATAAAAAGACAAATAACTCAATTTTAAAATGTGCAAAGGTTCTGAATAAACAGTTCTCTGAAGAAAACATTCAAATAACCAATAAACACATGAAAAGATACTGAACGTCATTAGCCATCAGAAAAATGCAAATCGAAACCACAATGAGATAACACCTCACACCAATAGGATGGGAAAAAGAAATGTTGGCGAGGATGTAGACAAACTGCAACTCCCATACATTGCTGGTGAGAATGTAAACTGCATCGGAAAAAAGTTTGGCAGTTTCTTAAAGTCTTAAGTATAGAGTTCCCATCTGACTCAGCAATTCCATGTCCAGTTATATACTCAAGAGAACTGAAAATATATGATGTCTGTCCAGAAAAAGTCCAGCCATTATTAACACAACAAGAACAATTTGCTCAACATCTGTGTAACCTGGTAGTCAAGGAGAGTGGATTGGAATGCACATGGGTGAGCTGAGATGACTTCACTGTACTAATCAGTGGGGGCAGTAGGTGCTGTGGAATGAGCAAGCGTACTGTGTGGCTGTCACACTGAAAATGACAGAGTAGAGCAACAAATATGCATCACATTTTGCATTAAGCTTGACTATTCCTCTACAGAAACAATTTGGATGACTCTTAGAAGGCCACAGCTATGGGCAACTGGTGATTGGCAGCTTCATCATGACCATGTGCCTGCTCATACATCACATCTCATGCAAATCAGCCAGGTGACTCAGCCCCCCTACAGCCCAGATTTGGCGCCCCGCAAATCTGGCTTTTTCCAAAACTAAAATCACCTCTTAAAGGGAGGAGATTTCAGACCATCCATGAGATTTAGGAAAATACAATGGGGCAGCTGATGGCGATTAAGAGAGCTGTGTGAGGTCTCAAGGCGCCTACTTTGAAGGGGACTGAGGTGTCATTGTCCTATGTACAATGTTTCTTTTATTGTATATCTTCTTCAATAAATGTCTTTATTTTTCATACTACATAGCTGGATCCCTTCTGGACAAATCTCACATGTCCACACAGAAACCTATACACCTAATTGTTCACAGGAGCATTATTCAACTGATGAGTGGGTAAATAAAATGTAGCATATCCATACAATGGAACATTTGTCAGCTATAAAAGGTAATGAAGTACTGATTCATGTCACAATATGGATGAACTTCGAAAACATTAAGCTAAGTGAAAGAAGCCTGACACAAAAGACCACATATCATATAATATGATTCCATTTACATGAAATGTTCAGGACACGCAAATCCATAGACACAGAAAATATATTAGTGGTTGCCAGAGGCTAGGGAGACTGAGGCAGTAATGACTAGGAGGGATGGGGTTTCTTTTGGGGGTGATAAAACACTTCTAAAACTGTGGTGATGATTGCACAACTCTGAATATACCATTAAATTATGCACTTTAAATGAATGAACTGAATGGTATGTGAATTACATATCATATCACATACACTTTAAATGAGTGAACTGAATAATATGTGAATTACTTATCAATGGTATGTGAATACATATAACATATGTTATATTAAAAAATGAAATGTTTGCTCTATTTCCTTGCACAACCCTTCCTCAATCACATGGGGCTCTTCTGAGGTATCCATTACTCCTGTAGATTCACCTATGTGGTTTGGCAGGGGCCATGGTGAGACAGGGCTTCCAGTGAGCATGGACCTGGCCCCCAGCACATCAAGACCCTTCCCCTCAGCTTCATTTCTAGAATTCTGGTGGCAAGAATTCTTCTCTTGCTTCATGTTTTGGTCCATTCCTCCCTGACATCTTTGCTAACTCCGTTCCCAGCACATCCATGGTTCCCATCTCAAACTTAGAGTTGTATCCCATGTGGCCAGAGTCTCCAAATACATTACGTGACTTAAGCACAATGGACCCTCACTGCCCAGTGATTTCTCATGGCTGAAATTCAGTAGCTGTTCCTTTTCACTGTATTTTGAAATGAAAAGATTTACTTTTTTGTTTAGCATTTTAAAAGCAAGGGTGTTGCCTATGGGGCTATTCTGCATTTTTACTATTATAAATAAAAATAAAATTAGGAGATGATGCAAATGAAGGAAGCAATTCAATGAAGAGAAAGCCACTGTGGTCATTGGATTAAGAGAACTCAAAATTCTTATATAACTTTTTCATCTGGTAAGAGAATTATATTAGAGTTACTGACATATTTTAATTATTTGTAATTTAAATTTCATTTTCTTTTTTATTTTATTTTAATCATTGTTCAAGTACAGTTTTCTCCCTTTTACTCCCATTCCAGCCCACCCACCCAACCCTCCCCACTTCCCTCCCATTACCACCCTAAATTTCATTTTCAATTACAGTTTACGTTCAATATTATTTTGTATTAGCTTCAATTGTACAACATAGTGGTTATACAATCATATACTTTACAAAGTGTTCTACTTCAGGACCACATATTTTAATTATTAATATTCATTATTATTATTTGTTTGTTTTCATATTCTTCATCTTTCCAAACTGTTTGGCCACAATGGACAAATGCTCATGAACATTATTTTCTTAATGATAACTAGCTCCATCCTGCCCCATGTCCAATATTTTGTTTGAATCAGTGTATTCTGCTATTAGGACTAAAGTCTTAAGGGAAAGGTTTGCCAACGGCCTCAATTAGCTGCAATGCCCAGTGTCTGGCATTTGTCACACTTTGGACCACCATATAATTTTTGCTTATTTTGGATTTGTCTTAAAAATTACAACCTTTAACAGTCCTTAAAATTTTTCATTTTTGAAGTCGGCACCATTGCCCTCTGAAGGATGTTGGTGGAATTATGAAGGAGTAGCCTTTCCCATCTGAGGATAAGCAAGGAAGCAAATGAATGTTCTCAAAAGACCCCGCCTGTGTTCATTCTGTGCTGGAATGTCCATACGGGCTTTTTCTCAAACACACTTCAGTGCTGTGGGTAATAGAAGTCAAATAACAAAACTCAGAGGAACATGCTGTGTTACTTTTTAAGGGAAAAAAGCAGGGGGAAATCAAAGGGTTTAACAATTTTATTCACTGGCTTACATTCAGCGACTCTGAAAATTTGGCCACTGCTCAGGTTTGTGAATTTCTATGGAAAATGAACTGTGTTTGGCAAGCTCGACCAAATATGAGGCTGATAAAAAAAAGTTTCATGCTTTCTCAAGACCTTATGCCACTAACTGTGTGGGATTGGAAAAACTGCTCAAATGTCAATTTAAACACTATAAATAAATGATTTTCTATACCAATATAAATTAATGAAATTTTGTTGATTTCAGACCATAACTTGAACTAAATTTTCTTTGAGTTTTAACTAGGAACTGTTTCACCAAGAGCATGAACTTGAGATTAGGCAAGTTGAGTTCAGCAGAGTTCTGTTTCAGAGTTAGAAATGTTAATGCAATACTTTATGGGGAATTGACTGAAAATTCAATTGACATGAAGGTTGTTAGGAAGCAGGTCTTGAACTAAAAAAAAAAAAAAGGATTAGGCCAAAAGAAATAAAACATTATTGTAACGACCCAAATCATTACATAAAAGAACACTGTGGTGAGTTCCATTGCAAAGTTCATGACTTTTGAATGTTATCTCCAAACCAGTCATCTCTCAGTTTTACAGAGTTGGCTATTCAACTGCCTTCTTGACCCTTTCATCTGGTATCTCAGAGTCATCTCAAACTTCACTTATCCAATCTTGAACTCTTGACTTTCCTTCCTGGCAAATGTCTTTGTATCTAGGTCTCCTACATTTTAAGTGGTTTTTATAAGCATTTATCTCAGTGTCTGGTATGTATACCTGCTCAATAAATGTTGTTGATGATAATATTGATGATGACTGATGATGATTAAGATGATGATGACTTTCATGCATGCAATTAGTTGAGCCAAAAACCAAATAGTTTTGCATTACTCTTCTCTTCACCTCATGTCCCACATTTAATTCATTCCCAGATTCTGTCAACTCTGCCACCAAAATAAATCAGGAATCCAAACCCTCCTCTCCAACTATACTTTTATCATTCCACCTCCAGCCTCCATCATATTTATCCTGAAGAAATTTAATGGCCTTTTAAACAAGCAAACCATATCCACTCTTGCCCTTGAATGATCTTCTTAAACACCAATTTTCATTACTAAGATGAATATAGTGCATATTATGTATTTATTGAATATACTAAACAATCTTATGAGGTAGGTACCGTTATTACTTCTATTTTACAGGACAGGAATCAAGCATATCTAAGATCACTCTGACTCCAAGAAGCAAATCCAAAATTCATACTCGAGTAGTCTGATTCCAGAGCTGAGTATTCAACTTCTATCCAAAGTACCATGTCATATGCAAGCTTAAAAGAACAAACAAGCAAGTAAAAATTGTCAATTCATTTCTACTGCACACAGAATAAAATCCATCTGCTTTGGACTTCCCTATACCAAGAGTCTGGACCTACCTCCTCAGTCTCCTTTCTCATGCCTTTCCCTTTCCTCTTGTTCTTCTGACACTCATGATTAAGGCAAACTTGGTCCTGCACAGGGGTTTCTGCCCATGCTGTTCCCTGAAATGATCTCCCTAGGCATTTTCACATGCTGGCTCCTCCGTCTTTATCTGGAATCCCACTCCCTCAGAATAGGCTTCCCTCACCTCCACAATTTGAAGTCACTGTTCCCTGGCTTCTCAAACTCAACCACCCTGTTGATTTTCTTCTCAGCACTTATCTCAACCTATAATTGCTTCCATATGCTTGCTCATTTGTCTACTTACTGTCTCTCCCACTGGTCTGGAGCTTCACAATGATAAATATTATTTATGACTATAGGTTTACTATCTAGCATCATGCCTTGCACACAGTAGATGCTGAGAAAATTTGATAAATGATTGTATGATGACAAGTACACTTTAGTGATATGAAACAGTCACCTGGACTTTAGATTCTCCAAGTGAGACTGCAGGGTTAGAATCAGAATCACTTGGGGATGCAGTTTATCCTAGAATTCTAGCACTCTGTGCGATTTTAAGCACGTACCTTTGAGTTTTCTGAAGAATCTTTATTATTGTGATTTTGGCATGATTTAGCAATGAAATTACCCATAGAATTCTTGTCTGGCTTTGCTTTTTGAGTAATCATTGTACATTTTAAGGAATACTTGCTAAGAGAGAAAAATGAACCTTATAAATTGCTTTCACCTGTGATAAGATTGTTAAAAATATGTACTGACAAGGGAATTGATACATACTATGTTTTTAGATATATAGGTAGCATTGACATAATTACATTGGAAGCCAATAATTTCCTTTTCAGCTTGAAGACATTTGTGTGGGATCCTGGAAAGCTTGAGGTTCCTAGGGCCCGTAATACATACAATGGACAAAATGGACTAGCTGCAGTCCAGTCCTGAACTGACCACAATAAAACTTCTGGGGCCCAGGGATCTGCATTTTAAAAGTTACCAGGAGATTTACGCAAATAAAATTTTAAAGCAATTTTTCTTTTTGTCTAGACATGGCTATTGTTTTAGAAAAATAAACAACTGATATCCAATGTCTGCTCTTAAATTTGTTGTTTAATTCTGAAAAAATATAAGATAATGTTTCCCATAAAGAAAAAACATGCAGTATTAATTGATGTTAAGCTCACTAAGTCTCAGAAATGCAACATATCAACACCTTTTTGGTCAAATAAATCATCTTTAGTAACTATCTTTTGTTTGCATGTACCATGGGAGTAAAGGGACAGGCGTTCCTCACTTTGGCGGGGAAGGATGAACCATTTGGCCACATAGAAAGATTAGCAAGGTAAATGCCATAACCCATCACTTGACTATGTTGTGGGTATCCAACCTTTTAGCATCTCTGGGCCACATTGGAGGAAGAAGAGTTGTCTTAGGCCATACATTAAATATACAAATACTAACAAAAACTGATGAGCAAAAAAAATAAAAAGGATTGAAGTAAATTTATGCTTTTGTGTTGGGCTGCATTCATAGCCATCCTAGGCTGCATGAGACCTGCAGGCCACAGGTTGAATACCTTAGATAGTGGATAATGTTAAGAAAATTAAAATTGAAGTCAGGAAAAGTCTTTCTGGATTGCATGAAAGCAAAGGTGGCCATTGTTTCTCTTTTAAGGAAACATACCTAAGTTCTAGAATATGACAGAAGAGCTTAAGTTAAAAACAAAAACAAAACAATGAAACATTGAGCTATGTTTATGATATCAAGTAAATAAATGAGGTAATAACCTACATTCCTGTCCATGAACCCTGCCTTCCATTTCCTTTCCTCCCAGTCTTTCTTGAATACACTTCAATCAGGCTTTTATTCCCACCATCTATCAATACTGCTCTTACTAAAGTTATCAATGACCTTTATATTACTAAATCCTGTGATCAATCCTCAGTCTTTATCTTATTCAACTCACCAACAGGATAATCCCATAACTGACCCAAACAAGAACTTTCTTAAGGGTCAAAGTAGGTGCTATTAATACATATACTAATTGATAATTATGCATTATCTAGAATTGTACCTAGCAGACAGACTCAGCAGAGACTGGTTCTATAAAATCCTCCTCAAAATAGTCATTATTTTCTCACTGAAGGTAATTTTCCTTGAGAAAATCTTCATATTGTCAGTGAGTCATATCTTTTTCTAGAAAGGTATTAATAATGCAGATTAACCAGAAAAAAAATACAGGTGTATAAAAGCTTCTCCAAATCCCACAGTGAGGACTTGAATTGCTTCACAGGATTCTCAATGATGCCTGAATTATTCTTTCTTGCTCATAACAAAATAGTACTGTTACATGAAGTACATTTATTGTTCACATGAACCATGTATAGTCATTCCCATGCATTTTGGGATTGAGTGAACTGATCTTGGTAATACCACCCTTCCTGGCCATGATTGATACTAAAAGCCAGATCAAAAGCCATCATTGTTCCTTACAGCCAGAGACACATGAGGGAAAGATGGCTGGAGGCTTCTGCAAAATGTTTTGCTGAACATAAGCAAGAGATACAGAAAAGAAAACCTCTCTTCCTGTATGCGAGGGTTTCTCAGCCTCAGTACTACTGACACATTGGGTTGAATCATTATCTGCTGTGGGGCTGTCTTGTGTGTTGTCAGATCTTTAGCAGCAACTCTGGCCTCAACTCACCACATGACAGTAGTACCTCTTCAGTTGTGACAACCAAAAATGTCTTCAGACATTGCCAGATGTCCCTAAGGATGGCAATAACCCCAAATTGGGAACCACTGGCCTAAACATAGTCAGATTTATCCCCAAACTGCTAGCTTCTCTCAATGCTAGCTTAGAGATGCTTAGAGGAAAATAAAGTGAGGAGAATTACAGGGAAAAGATCCAGAGTCAATGGATGAAACACACCATACCTGTGAATTTTTGGTGATGTGAGCCTCTAAAATTTCTAATTATTTAAGCTGGTTTAAGTGGGTTTTGTCAGGGGTATTAAACCACATTGTTTTATTCTAGGGCATCCTACAGCTTAGGGCAGGACTTTTTTTTTTGTAAAGATTGTATTTATTTATTTTTAGAGAGGGAAGGGAGGGAGGGAGGGAGAGGGGGAGAAAGAGAAACATCAATGTGCAGTTGCTGGGGGTTATGGCCTGCAACCCAGGAATGTACCCTGGCTGGGAATTGAACCTGGGACACTTTGGTTCCCAGCCCATGCTCAATCCACTGAGCTGCGCCAGCCAGGGCTAGGGCAGGACTTTTTGGGTTTCCTCTTACATGTAGGACAGAAATAAAATGGCTCATCTTTCCATTTGTTAATTGCTGATTATTCACAATTTTTATGGAATTGTAGAATTTAAGGCAGGAAGGGATTTTAAGGAAGGAGAATTAAGCTAAAACCAATATCTATGTTTACCTTAAAAGAAAGGCTTTCAAAAGAGCATTAAGCCATTTGACTCCAAATATCAGGAAAAGATATTATTCACTTCAAAACACTTCCTGAGAATGACAAGTCACCATACATCTTTTGTAAAAAGCGATGGGAGACATTTTCTTATGACCACATACACTTAAATATTCACTTCCCCCTAAAAAGAAATTCTACATGGGTTTAATGTCTAAATCAATTATCTACTTACAGTGGACTTCCTGTTATTTCTGTGGGGAGAGTTGTTACTTAATTTTACCATGCACCAGTATATATATACATATTTATGTGAAAACTGATGAACAAACAGGCTGGCACAATTGTTGGACTGTTAAATTCAGGGTATAGTGGATAAGATAAAAAATACAATCTATTTCTTTCATTATTTTTATTGTTTGCATAGTATCATTTTTATTTTCTTTGCTTACAAAAGAAGCTTATAAGTAAAAAATCAGAAATATGGAAATAAGAAAAATAAAGAATATTGAAATAATCTATAATTCAAGAATCAATTACTGATTATGGCTTAGTGAATATTCTCCCAAGTAGGCTTTTTGTATACTGAGATTTTCTTCCTAAATAGCATCATATTATTTTGAAATCTTCTATAATGTATTTTAAAAGTCTATTCTCTCAGATATTTAAGTTGTTTCTAATTCATTACCATTGTAAATAGTGCTTTATATGAATTATTGGCTGAAAATAAGTTATACATGCTCAAAAACAAAAATATAATTTAAAAAACACAAAATAAATTCTGAAAAAATGGACCAAGGCTTAGGATATCATTGGTTTCGGTGCTGTTACCATTCACTCGCAGATCCAATGGCAGAAAGAAGCCTCACAGAGGGCAAAGGGGAGAGAAGAGCAACCAGTCTTGCAGTGAAGAAAACTACTCGGGTGACAGACATAATAGAGCCAACACTGCATGAGCCTAATGCAGAAACATTAAACAAATTAACCCCAAGCAGGTTTATAGAAAAAGAACAGGATTTACCCAATCATGTAATTAAAACCCTGTGATGGCAATGCCAAATAGCTATATTTAGATATATGTTCACATGTACAAGGCCTGTCCATAAGGTATCCTGCCATATATTTTGAAAAACAGACACATTTATTGAAGAAGATATACAATACAAGAAACATTGTCCATAGGACAATAACACCTCAGTCCCCTTCAAAGGAGGTACCTTGGGACCTCACACAGTTCTTCCAATCACCATCAACTGCCCCATTGTATCTCCCTGAATCTCACCAAGGGTCTGAAATCTCTTCCCTTTTAAAGGTGACTTCAGTTTTAGGGCACAAATCTGGGCTGTAGGGAGCTGAGTCCCCTGGGTGATTTGACATTTCAGCAAAAAACTCTGCATGAGACCTGATGTATAAGCGGGCACACTGCCATAATGAAGCTGCGGATCTCAGTTGCTCATAGCTATGGACTTCTGAGCCATCCGAATAGTTTCTGTGGAGGAATGATCAAGCTTAATGCAAAATTTGATGCAGATTCATTGCTCTACTCACTCAGTCATTTTCAATGTGATGGCCACACAGTACACATGGTCACTCAGTGGTGTCTACTGCCCCTACTGTACAATGAAGTCATCTCTGTTCACGCACGTGCATTCCAGTCCACTCTCCATGGCTGACGGGTTACGCTGATGTTGGGCAAATCATTTTCATTATATTAACCATGGCTGGACTTTTCTGTACATACCTCACATATATTTATATCTATACCTACATCCATGTTTATATTCATATCTGTTTATACTGATACCTATGCCTTTACCTATATGCATACCTATAATTGTACTTGTATATTCATCCATCCATCCATATATTAGCAGTTCTCAAACTTGAATGTACAGTGGAATTCTCTGGAGGGCTCATTAAAACACAGATTCCTTTATCCACTCCCCAGAGTTTCTGATTCAGCATGTCTCTAACATAGTCTAAGAATTTGCATTTCTAATATATTCACAGGTGATGCAGATGCTGCTGGTGTGGAGACTACACTTTAAGAAGTGCTGCCTGAACTTCTACCTATATCTTTATCTCTATATCATTATCAACCTATATTTTATTGAACATGTGGTTACCACCACATACTTTAACTTTTATCATCTTCTCTCATTACTATAAGCCACATTGCTACATATTATATAAAACAGATATTGTGGTGCTTTCAAATTTTCTTCAATTAATTTAATAATAAAAATTTTAATATATAAAAATTATTCCCATGTATCTTCCTCCTCCCAGGAAAATAGTTCAATTGTGGTACATGTCTTGTTTTTACTTGATTTTCACTGACTTTGGCTTTTAACTTGATGTATTTACATCTTAACAGTTCAGATTTATTTTCCAAACAGTGAGATGAAACAGGGACAACTCAAAGGCAGCTTCATTTTTAAATTGGCCAGGCTTTTGTAAACAAGCTCTTGACTGAGCAATTTATAATTCTCTAAACAGTTGGAGGAAAATATCACACGGTAAAGCAGATGTTATTCTCTTAACTTCTTTTTTTTCAGGTCTACAAGCATTGTCTATAGTACTGAACCAACCACATTCCTTCAAGTAAATTTTGGCTTTGCTGGATGTCAACCATGTTAGCCATACTCAAGATGTGGTTCAAAGAACAAAGCATTTCAGAGGCAGCCCTGTGGCATGCTTCCTCATGCTAGTTTGACAGTGCTTGATTTAAGGGCTGTGTTGGCACATGTTTGCAGCATGCAATGGGAACACAATTCCCCAAATGCCAACCTTAACCTAAATAAAAGCTAGGCCTGCATCTCCTCAGGTTCAAGTTAAAAAATATGGGCTGTGATGTCTCAGACCTCAGTGGGTACCAATTACTGGGAGACAAGACATGAACCCAAGGAAATATAATCAGTAATTTTAATGGATAAACAATTGAAAAAAAGCGAAATTGAAAAAAAGAGTCATTTTGTGCTTGTGCAGTTGGAAAAAACTCTATACTCCATTTGTTGGAATATTTTAGAAACAGAGGTTATTTCTCCAGAAAGCAAAATGCAGACATTAAAAAGGAAGATGAATTTTTACAGATAAGGTCAAAGCAAAGACTGTCTGGAGTGAGGAGTTAATGTGTGACAACAGAAGGAATAATCCTAAGAGTGATGAATTTCACTAATGAAATGATTAAAAATTATGGCCACCTACCACCTATCATGAATGACTTTTATGGTATGAGACAGAATAGATTGGAAAAGTAGGGGAAAAAAAGAACTTGTGCCCTAACAGAGAAAAGGAAGATGTGCATTCTATTCAGTTCAGAGAAAACATCTCTTTTCTCCTGGAAATAGATATAGATAGATAGTTAAATGGACATGCATGTACTCAAACATACACATACACACATTCAGACTTTCTGAAATAATTCCAATTCATATATAAGATCCCCTTGCTCCCATTAAGCATTCAAAATGCCCTTAATTGCAAATATTTCAGCAAATAGCTGTGGAATGAATGATACAGTCAGCAAACATCGAAATAAAGCTGACACTAAAAAATATATTATAAAATAGAGAACTCATAGACTGTAGTAATAAATAAATCTGCATTTAAACATCTATTACTGTATATTAATATAAGTGGGGCTTTTTGGTTTAAAGACATGTCCGGTATAAAAAGATAAGTTATCACAAATTGTGCTATGAAGATAATTTACTGGAAGCATTATAATAGGAGAAGTGGTGACTGTCTGTAAAAGTTTTTTGATGCAACAATTGGCCTACAATTCCAATTTGTTTAAACACTTGTTCTATTAGGCACAAATTTAGCTTCAAAATGGTATTTTGAAGTAAAAGTTAGCATAAAAGACAGGAGAAGTGAACATTTTCTGAAATGAATATCTTTTCTAAAGAAATGTAATATTTTACTCATAAGGTAGTGAAATAAGTGCTACTCACAAGTGATTTCTCAATAAAGTGAATGAATAAAATAATTCACTTTAAAAATCAGTTGGTTCCCAGATCTTAGCTTGAGAACTTCAACAGATACAACACACACACACACACACACACTCATTTTCAAATTAAATGTAATCCTATTAAAAATAAACATGTGAAAAGAAGTTATAACTGCCTATCACACCAAAACATGCACAGTTTAGCTATAGCCATTATAGCAGTTTTCACATTGTTCAAATTCAGATTTTAAAAACACAAATAAAATACAAAGCAGTTAATCAAAACAAGTTTGCATCAGAAATTCAAAAACATTTGTCATAGGACTGGAGTAAAACTTCTTACTCCCATTATTAATATAAACTGACCTTAAAATCAAAGCTGCCCATATCTTAGTGAGAAAGTTTTATGAAGGAATTCTGGAAAATGAGATAAAGAACCTATTAAGAGATTAGTTTTTCTTTGCACTGTGATGGGGCATACATGAGTAAGGCAGCTGGCACACCCATTGAAACACAGACGCCAACTTCAGAGTTGCAAAATATCCCAGGTCTGTAAAACATCTCAAGAAATTATTGGAGATTTACAAAAATATTTTAGCTAATAGTAGAGAGTTTCTCAGCCTTAGTATTCTTGACATTTGGGGCCAGGTCATTCTTTGTTGTGGGGGTGGGGGAGGGTGGTGCTGTCTTGTGCATTGAAGGATGTTTAGCAACATCCTTGGTCTCCACCCACTACATGCCAGTAGCAAACCACCTGCTGCCAATTGTGACATTGAGAATGTCTCCAGATACTAGCAAAAGTGTCCTGGGGAACACCATATCCACAGTGAAAAGCACTGATAGCACACATTTACACCAACTGGTTTGACCAATTGATGTAGCAGATGTTATGAAACGGTCTAAAACTTTATATTCATGCAGAACTCCTATGAATTTTCTCAAGTTGTATACACATTTTCATATTTAATCACAACAGATTGACAAATCTGGAGTGACTGCTTCTTAGGTATGAATGTTTTTAAAACCCAGTAAAATACGACTTCTTATGATCTTATGAAAATTTCCAAGGATTCTCATCCAGAATTTGTGATTTGGGGCTTAAACCAAAATGTCATCACTGTTTTGCATAATGCTTTCTCCAAAATGGAAGCACAGGTTGTGTTAGCATTGGGAATTGCACGGGAATAATGTTGCTTATGCTATACTTTAGATGAAGGAAAACAATCTGTTTTCCCTGTTTAAACAGAAATAAGAATAAAATTGCTGAGGATGGCATACCATAAAATTCTAAAGATTTTTATATTAGTTATTAGGTACATCTTATAAAAATAATGATAGTTTGTATTAGTTACTCAGGAATTAGCTGGGAAAGATTCTCCTTGGAAGATTATTACAATATTCAATTATAATAAATATTTAAGTGAGATTTTTGCCCTTAAAATTTGTCTTAGTGGAACTTACTAGAAAAAATGAACAAAGAAAAATTATAGGCAAATTTTCTTGGCTAAGTATATTTCAAAATGTGTGACTATATTGTTTAATGACAATAAATCTGGAGGGCAAAATGCTTATCGATAACTGTTCAAATTAAAATATATTCACAGAAAGTGCAGAGAAAGTATTCAGAATTGGCAAGGATAATTACTGAGCAAAGTCAAGTGGGAACAACACGCTTCTTTCAGTAATAAGGGACAAAATATGAAAGCTACCATTTTTATAATTTTTTTCTAAATTGTGCTTTCTCATAATTTTCTCACAAAGATGATTTGTTTTTCACTAAAGGTAATCATATTATCAGGTCACCAAGACATTTCATATAATTTAAGGCATGTCAGAAAAAAATGCTTGTTAGTCTGTATGTATAAATTATCGTTTCAGAAAATATTGTTAATATGCTATGCACATTCCTACATAGGTAAACACTTCAAACCTAAATTCTGACTTCTGTAATTATTTGACATTTATTATTGAAATTATAATGATCTAAAATATACCTCAGTTGAAAGAAGAAAATATCCCAAATCAAAGTCCTTTTTAATAAAAATAGTTACGTTTTTTTCTCTAGATTAGTGGTTCGCAATTGGCATAACTTTGCATCTCACAGGACATTTGGGAATATTGGAGACAAGTTTGGCTGTCACAACTTGGGGAAGGATACTACCAGCATCTAGTGGGTAGAGAGCAGGGATGCTGATAAACACCCAAACACACATAGGGCGGCCCTTCATAAAATAGAATGATCCAGTTCCAAATGTCCATAGTGCTGAAGTTGGGAAACCTGCTCTAGATAAAAGTAGTTCCTAGTTTAACCTGTGCAATGAAGCAAGGCGCACCCAATTCAAAATGTTGTGATGAGAGAGAATCCCTTTTGAAGAGCATGTCATATTTTACCAAGGAGATTTTCCTTCTCCCATGGAAGGTGGAACTTTAACAATCCCTTCTTGCTCTTGTTGGCATCTTATGGAGCAGTAAACAAAACAGAAGATTGCAGGGACAGGAAAAGCAACCCCAAATGAGGAATCCTTGTACTACTGTTCTCTAATGGAATATATCTTATCTGAGCAGCAAGTATGTACTTTGACATTGAGTCAAAGCAATGGCTTCACTGTGAAACAGGAATTACTTGACATGCTAAGAAAAACACATCATACAAATTAATACAGCTAGACTTAAGCAATAAGTTCAAATAACTATCGTTTTTCCCTCAAATGTTAACCATAAGTGATATTCTGTATTGCTTGGGAGTCATTATTAAAATCAAACTTTTAACAACCTTAAGTAAACATCTTCACTTTCCTCAAAACTAAGTGATGGCAGAGTAATATGATTGCTTACAGCTGCAATGCTTCATGGTGAACTAAACACACTAAACTTTGGCTAAAATTTCTCTTCAGTGGTGTATAGCATCTTTTCCAAATAAAACCATCTTTTAAGCAATTCATTAAATCATGCCCTGGTAGACTCCTTAATTAAAACTTGGGATAGACTTGAGACAAATGATCAATTGATTATACAATAAATGCACATTGATTTTTTTTTAAAAAACAGCCTATGTTCCCAAATATAAATTACAACTTTGCATTAGGTTCTAGAACTGTGTAAATTACTCATATCTTACCCTACCCAAAGGGAAAAATTAGAAACCTTCATGCTAAGGAGAAGCAAATGTTTCCTGTGTGTTTACTTCTCCTGAGTGGCTATGATACTCTCTATATTGTGGGCCATCAACATTTCAGGAGACAGTTGTCAAGTTTCTCAACGGGTTGGAAATGAGAAGCTGAGGTAAGCAAAAGGCATCTGGCTTTCATTCCTGCTAAGAAAGAAACCAAAATGTTGCTCACACACTTTGTTGCTTACAAAGACTTGAAAGGAGAAAAAAAGTTCCTCTTGAATTTCAAATCATCCAGGACAAAATATATCAATAGTTTGCCCTTTAGTGTGAAGTACTTTAATCAGATTCTTTTGTTCTAAGAGCAAACCAAGTTCAATCTTGTAAAGATCAGAGAACAGATTTGATGTTGCTGGATGTTTTACAATGTACCAAATACGTTTGGAATGGTAAATAAACACCTTTGGGAAGGACACAGCAAGTGAGCACCATAATTTGGAGGAGCAGTGTTGGTGAGTATAGCAGCATTTAAATACCAAAAGATATGCAAAAACATCACTCCACCAAAACACAGATGTTGAAAGTTCATTTAGTGACTACTTACCAAGCCCTCTACTAAGGTGTCAGGAATGCAGTTGCCGTAGTAGATAGATATGAATGGTTGAGTCTGAGATTAACTTCACAATGGATCCTAAGAATTTTGAGTCAAGCATAACCTGCTTTTCAATGTAATCTCAGGGTAAAGAGGAAAATAGACCGTGTTTACCCAAACAAAAAGACTTTTTACAACAGGCATGGTGACAGCGGAAATTACTAAAAATCTTTGGTTAATCTACTCCATTAGACATCACTTTACAGGGATGGCCAAAAGCATTGGCACAGCCATTGTCGATTTAGTCAGCACCTGGCCTGCTTCTATAGACATGCATTAACGTGGCATCCTTTCAAATAACATTCAGGGATGGTTTATGTTGAATCCCTTGAGAATATCACTTTAGTTTTGTAAATGCTGTAGTTTTAGTATTAGATTGGTGAAAATGTTTTCATTTTACTGAAAGAAGAATAAAAGGGTTCCTGAAACCATTTCTGCACTTTGTACATTCATCTCCAAACGGCGGAGTATTATTATTCTGTGTAACAGATAGAGCTCTGGTAAGCAGAAATATGTCCCAATGACTTAGTGGACTAACACAGGTATGGATAGGGTGAGGAATAGTACAAAATCTTTTTTAGTACAACTCTTCTTTAACTATAGAGTGATTTGGGAGCCTTGACTTTGCTAAAAGACACTTGAGGTTTTAGTGTACAAAAATTTTAATTTCAATTTAATTTTCAGCACATTCAAGATTAATCCACAGCTGGAATGTTCTTTCTATCAAATAACTGAACACTCTAATCAAAATCTCTTGGCCGACCAAATAACTAATTCTCCGAAAGACAATCAATTTGATCATCCATAGAGGATTATGGTGACTCATTAAAACAAGCACATGTTAGAAATGAGATTTTCCTCTAAAGGGCAGCTCTAGTCCCTTTATAATGCAACTAATCCCATTACATTGACACAAGAACAATTCCAAACTTTAATAATAAACTTCATAAAGGCTGAAAAAAACTGGGCAATGTTGACACCAGGCTCATGAGATTATTATGGGAGGTTCCTGAAATTGATGCTAGGGCAGTGATTCATTTGTTCTCTCCATGAGGCTAAAGATTTCATGGATCCATATTGGAGTAGACATTTTGCAGTATTTCACAAGTCTGGTTTGGATATTCAATAATTTACCTTTCTTATCACTGTCAGTGGTTTGTTTAGCCAGGTGAACACAGAAGACAAATTGAAACATCTGAAGCCATTTTCCCCCTTCACCTACCTGAAATTAAGTAATACATTTGATAACTGTTTTCATGAGCTGATTAATTTAGAAATTATGTGGTCCAACTAGCTATACCTAATTTCTGTTCTCTATCCCACCTCCTTCCAACAAGTTGTTTGAGAACTGCAGCTGTGTTAGTGTATATTCACAAGAAGATTCTGACCATCATTTTATAATAACCACTACCGCCACCACAATAACAACAACAAAAGCTAATTTAGCACTTGCTGCAGGCCAGCTACTGTTCTACCACATGCCTGGTGGTTCCACGACACAGGTTAAAAACCCTAAGATAGCCCACCAAATTTCTCAAGGGTTAATGACATACTCATGGTTCTTAGAATTCCAGAAAGGGTGGCAACTCTTATCTTGGTATCTTTGAATAGAATGGTCTTATATTGAAAAATAAATAAGCGTGATCCGCCATTGCATCCCACAAATACTAACTGAGGGCCTGTTGTGTGCCAGGCACTAAGGTCTGTATTCTAGATATGACCACTCATTTCATCATTACAACACCATGGTCCTCATTTTACACAGAGAGAAAGTTGGGTATGCTTGCCCACAGACCTACAGGTAGTAAGTGGCAGAGTCAAAATAAAGAGAATATATTTAGCTAATCATTTGAGTCATTTGGTGTCACTTTTCATCTTAGCACCCACGATGGAAACTTCAGGATGCACTCCTCACCCCCCGCCTCCTCCTCTCCCTTTCTTACTACCTCCACCAAACCGGTCAATTCTCCTGAGTGGCTTCTCAGACCTCTCCCTATTCCCCTGCATTCTAAAATCCTTGACTTGGCCCAGACATATATAGGCTTTCTTGTTTTGTTTTGGTTTCTTTTTATTGAAGTGAAATTCAATAATGTAAAATTATATTTACTGCTCTGGCTGGTGTGGCTCAGGGGACTGAGTGCTGGACTGAGAAGCAAAGGGTCACCAGTTCAATTCCCAGTTAGGACACATGTGTGGGTTACAGGCCAGGCCCCCAGTAGGAGACGCACGACAGACAACCACACATTGATGTTTCTCTCCCTTTCTTTCTCCCTCTCTTCCCCTCTCTCTAAAAATAAATAAATAAAATCTTTCACAAAATTATATTATATACTATTATATAATATACATAATATAAATTACATAATGTAAAACTTGTCATTTTAAAGTATATGATTCAGTGTCCCTTAGTACATTCATGATGTTGTATACCACCGCCTCTACCTAGTTCCCAAAGAGTTTTAGCATCCAAAAAGTAAAGCCAGTATTCATTAGTATCTCCCAGTTCTCCCTCCCTACAACCACTAACATATTTTCTGTCTTTATCGATTTTGCCTATTCTGGATGCTTTCTATAAATGGAACCATAACATATGTGATCTTATGTGTTTGGGGTTCATTTGTGTTATAGCATGAATCAGTGCTTCATTTCCTTTTATGGACAAACAATGTCCCATTGTACAGAGATACCATATTTTATTTACCCATTCATCTGTTGATGGACGTTTGGGTTGCTTTCACTTTCTGGCTATTGAGAACAGAACTGCAAAAAAAATTCGTACACAAGTATTTTTTTTGAATACCTGTTTTTAATTTTTTTGAAGTATATACCAAAAGTAGAATTGCTCCTTTTGAGTATAAACCTAGGAGTAGTATTGCTGGGTCTTGCAATAATTTCCGTTTAACTTTTTTTTATGAACCCCACATAGGCTTTTGCATGGACTCATGTGACAGGATGGTTTCCATGCTTGATGCGTCTCCTTCTGTAATCCCTCCTATTCACTGCCAGCAGAAGTCTGCTGATGCCATTCCACTGCTTAAAAACTTTGAATAGTTAGCTCTCCCATATGTGAAAGGACAACCAGCTTTATCCCAACATGCTGGTCTCAACCTACCCCATTATCCTTAGACTTTTCCCTTGATCTCCTTTCCTCCTTCCCTCTAGGCTACTGCCATAATCTCCAGTCTTAGAGCATACACTCTCTTTCAGGAATGTGTCCCCAATAGACCAGTTAGCTGACATTCTCTCCCGCATATCAACACTTTGCCTCTCTTGGAGATCCCTGAAATGCCATCTTTGTCAGGCCAGCTGTGATGATGCTCCCATCCTTTACACAGTTGGAGACAATGATTGCTTTATCTTGTCTCCTCATGACATTTTACCTGGGTCAGGTCAGAATATTTGTCCCCAAAGGCCTTCATCCTAAAGATTTGTGTACAAGTGTCAGCTTCTGCGTAGCATGTTAATTTTGCGAGAGCCAAAATTATATTGTGTTTGCATTGTCCATCTTAATGTTTTGAACACAGTTGGCATTTAAAAAACATGTGATAAAGAGTTATGGCCAAGATGGAGGTGTAGGTAGAAACCCTTCACTTCCTCACACAACCAAAAGGAGGATAACAGCCACTCTAAAATCAATAAACAACCAGAAGTGCCAGAAAATCAAGCTGCATGGAACTCTGACAACCAAGGAATTAAAGAGAAAATCAGTCAGAACAACCAGACTGGTAAGGCATTGGACCACGGGCCAGCCAGCAGAGAAGGACTGCAGCAAGTCTGCAGCCTTGGCGGGGAAGCCTGCTGCGGCGGCAAAATGGTGGGGTGCAAGGGCTGCGCCAATGGGGCCAACTTAAGGGGAAACAGACTCAGAGTGGATATGGCGGTTGCTACATTGGGAGAAACTCCCAGTCTCATACAAGAGCCCTTTGGAAAATGCACTAGGGACCAGCAGGTGAGCCACACTGTTCCCTCTCTGGCACCCCCCACCCCAGGCAGCTCCACAGCCCACCAAAGAGGGTTGTCCTGCCCTGGTGAATACCTAAGACCTCACCCACTTACAACTTATCATCTGTGCCAAGACAAAGAAATATGGCCCAAATGAAAGAACAGAGCATAACCTCAGAAGGAGAACTAAGTGAGGATGGAGAATTTAAAACTTTGATAATCAGAATGCTCACAGAACTGATTGAGCTGGGTCAAAAAATGAAGGAACAAATGAAAGATACCCAAAATGAAATAAACCAAAATATTCAGGGAACCAACAGTGACAGGAAGAAAAACAGGACTCAAAGCAATGACTTGGAACAAAAGGAAGAAATAAATATCCAACAGGAATAGAATGAAGAAGCAAGAATTCAGAGACGTAAAGAGAGTCTTACAAACCTCTGAGACAACCTGAAATGCTCCAATATCCGAATTATAGGAGTGCCAGAAGGAGAAGAGGAAGAGCAAGAAATTGAAAACTTATTTGAACAAATAACGAAGGAGAACTCCCCCAATCTGGTGAAGGAAATAGACCTCCAAGAAGTCCAGGGAGCCCAGAGAGTCCCAAAGAAGTGGGACCCAAAGAGGAAAACACCAAGGCACATCATCATTAAGTTACCCAAGACTAAATATAAAGAGAAAATCTTAAAAGAAGCAAGGAGAAAGGAGACAGTTACCTACAGAGGAGTGCCCATTAGACCATATCAGCTGACTTCTCAAAAGAATAGGCAAGAAGGGGCTGGAAAGTATTTGAAGTCATGAAAAGCAAGGACCCACATCCAAGATTACTCTATCCAGCAAAGCTATCATTTAGAAAGGAAGGACAGATAAAGTGCTTCCCAGATAAGGTCAACTTAAAGGAGTTTATCATCACCAAGTCATTATTATGTGAAATAATATTTATCTAAGAAAAACAAGATAAAAATATGAACAGTAAAATAACAACAAACTCACAACTATCAACAAATGAACCTAAAAAAAAAGAAAAAGAATGAAAACAAAAACTAAGGAAACAACTAGAACAGGAATACAATCACAGAAATGGACATCACATGGAGGCTTTTCAGTGGGGAGGGGTAAGGGAGAAATGGGGGAAAGGTAGAGGGAAGAAGAAGCATAATTGGTAGGCATTAAATAGATGGGGAGAAGTCAAAAATGGTATAGGAAACAGAGAACTCAAAGAACTTATAGGTACAACCCATGGACACAAACTAAGGGGGGAATGCTGGAGGGTTGGGGGGGCGTGCAGGGTGGAGGGGAAAAATTGGGAAAATTGTAATAGCATAATCAATAAAAATACTTAAAAATACGTTTAAAAATAAAACAAAAAATTTAAAAAACATGTGATAAAGGACTGAATGAAGAAATGAATTAATGGAGCCAAACGAAGGGATGAATAGACTCAGCATATCAAATGTAAGCATCTTCTTTGCTTTCTCAATTGGCTTCATTGTCCATCATGCCTGCCTTAGGGGTATAGCTCAATAGGTGTTAATGGCTTCATCAGAAATACTGGTGTATAGAAGTGAATCCCAAAAGGAAATCATACTTGACTCACTTTGAGACTTTAAGCAAGTTACTTAGCCTTTCTGTGCCTCAGTTACCTCATCTTCAAAATGCAAATAACCTAGGTTTCCTTTAAGTATTAAAATGAACTAATTATTTGTGAATTTCTTAGAATAGATCCTGTGAAATGGTCAGCATCTAAGAAAAGTTTGTTAAATAAAATATGTAAAAGAAATGAATCAACTGCTTACACTCTGTATGAGTAATAAAACTGTGATTAAGACAGGCAGAATGAACACAAGGCTCTCTGAACTGCAAAGTAAAGGTACTTAGAGCCACTAACCAAACTCTCCATGTGAATTCAAAAGGCAATACATCTGTAATTGATTTACCATGTGTTATTCTTTACTTTATTAGTTTTGGAAGCCTGAGGCCATCCCAGAGAAGTATTTTGGTCTAATTCTGGTATTCTACCTCAGCCAGTGTTTTCATGGGTAAGATAACTGACAACGTTTGTTGATTGGATTTCCAGGGGCAAATGAAACTGATTACAGAAAAACCACAGTCATAACTGGCTATGGCTTACTTTATACCCCAAGAATCCTGAACACCAACTCAAAAGAACCTGTGTACCCCAATGTTCATAGCATCACAATTTACAATAGCCAAGTGCTGGAAGCAACCTAAGTGCCCATCAGCAAATGAGTGGATCAAAAAACTATGGTACCTTTACACAACAGAATACTACACAGCAGAGAAAAAGAAGGAGCTCCTACCCTTCACAACAGCATGGATGGATCTGGAGAACATTAGGCTAAGTGAAATAAGTCAGTTGGTAAAAGAAAAATATCATATGATCTCACCTAAAAGTGGAATCTAATCAACAAAATAAACAAGCGAGCAAAATATAACCAGAGACATTGAAATAAAGAACAAACTGACAGCAACGAGAGGGCAGGGAGGAGTGAGATCATGGGGGGAAAAGGGGAAGCATTGTCAAGGAACATGTATAAAGGACCCATGGACAAATTCAAAAGGGGGTAGGATCGAGAGTGGGAGGTGGGGATGGGTGGGGCAGTGGGGAGTGGTGGGAGGAAAATGGAGACAACTGTACTTGAGCAACAATAAAAAAAAATAACTGTGAAGTTATGTCTAAACAACTAAAAAATCTAGCATATTGCTAAATCAATGTGAGTAAGTAAATTACCTAAATACAAGGAATATTTCCAATGTTTACTTCTCATTCTAATCTATTCATTTCAGTTCCTTTAGATTTTAAAGGTTTAGCTAAAGGGTTCTCACAAGAACTAGGCCCACAGCTTGTACTCAGTTGCCTTCTTTCTGCCACCACAGTTTCATTAACAAGCTCCTCTAAGATCCATCCCTTAGAAATATACTTTCTTTGAATAAACTCAAATTATCCAGTTTTTTGTACCTCCCATCACAGAGCCTCCCATGACATCTAGCTTACTTCTGTGTTTTGAGTGCAGATGAATCTTAAAGATGTATTTACAAATTCACCTTCATTTGCAAGTTTTTATTATGCAAACCAACACAGAAACAAGCTAAAATGTTCCAAAGTATACATGCATTCCCTTGTCCACAGTGCGGACGGCCCACCCACTGATATAAGTGTGGGTTGGATTGCTGGCATGTATGTGAGGTCTCCCCCATCTGATATCTAGTGGAGTGAGTACATAAAGGAGCCTCTCTTCCAACATTTATATCCAGGGTTTGACCCAATTTCAACAGTTTTAAGAAAATGCACTTTTAAATTAAACTTTTCATTTTCAGATAATTACAGATTCACATTCACCTGTAAGAAATAATACAGAGCTCTTCCCCATTATCCTTTACCCAGCTTCTCCCAGCGCCAGATAACTCCCCCAGTTATCTTGCATAAATGTAGTACAATATCACAGTCAGGGAACTCACATTGATATCATCCAAGGACTTTATTCAGATTTCACCAGTTTTACATGCACTCACTTGTGTGTGAATATGTGTGTTTTTAATTCTATGTAATTTTATCACACGTAGATTTATGTAACTACCATAATAGTCAAGACACAAAAAATTCCATTACCACAAGGATCCCTCTTGGTCCTGCTTTATAGCTACTCTCACCTCTCTCTCAACCCACCACCTTCTTAAATCTGGCAACCACTAATTTGTTTTTCATTTCTTTAATTTTGTCCTTCAAGAATGTTATATAAATGAAATCATACAGCATATAGCCTTTCTGACAGGCATTATTCATTCAGCATAATGCCTTTGAGATCCATACAAGTGACTGAGTGTATCAGTATTTCATTGCTTTTTATTGTCAAATTGTATTCTATGGTATGACTATACCACAGTTTTTATAACTAGAAATACATTTTTGATTCCATGTAATTTTACTAACTGCACCATGCTACAGAATATAATATGGTCTGATGAGTAATTACATAAACTACCTTGTTTTTTATAACAAGACCTCCACAGTGAAGTGAAAAATGAAGTCACTTTTCTGTATATTTTAAACTAAAGCTCATGCAGGTGTTTCAGTCAGCTAAGTATTTTAGCCTATACTATTTTAGTTCTGAATTATCCAAATAATTATCTCAATTTTTTAAAATTTAGCACACAAGGAATATCTCTGTATTAAGCAGGTGTTGGTAACTTAAAGTAACTAATGATGATAATTATTGGGACTTAGTCTTCTGGCCATTTTCTCCTTTGGAATTTATAGGGAGCCTCTGAAAGTTCAAACACACTGTATTTTTGGCAAAGGACCCTCATGCTTTGTCTGCATTTTACTGCTTCCTTTGCACCTGGGACAAACTATTTTAGGACTGTCTAGACAATCACCCCAGCTTTAAAGGTCTTTTCCTTTCTTTTCACATAATCACTAAGCCTGGAAGGTAATAAATAGACGATGCTGGCATTCTCTTATCCAAGATACTACTCAAATACAGTCAGGAACACAAATGACGTTGCTCTGGCTCACAAAATTGAGAGGCTCTCATATATGGTCTCGGACTTCTACCAACTGATCAAGTTTAAACAAGTTCTACTCGTCTACTGATGAACACTTGGGTTGCTTCCAAAGGACAAGAATGTGGTGATTGCCAGGGAAAAAGGAGCGGGAGAGTGGAGTAGGGTATAGGGGGATAAATGGTGATGGACAGATGCTTGACTTGGGGTGGTGAACACACAATACAATATACAGATGATGTGCTGTAGATTTGTGAACCTGAAACCTGTATTTGTTAACCAATGTCTTTCAGACAGTTCCTCCACTACCCACAAGCAAACTGGGCCCTTCTGGTGCTGATTCCCAGGTGGGTGGGTTTGTATATGTTCCAGGACCTTGTGGGTCTCTCCAGCAAACTCTCCTGTGAGACTGGGAGTTTCTCCTGCAGCTGCAACACCCACAGGTTTTTTCAGTCACAGGTTTTGAGGCTATATTTCTTCACACTGGAACCCTGGGTTGCGCAGTCTGTCTCACTCCCCAGTTGTTTCTCCTGGTTTATATGCATACAAGTGTGGGAGCACCCACTCCTCCAGCCCTCACCTTGCCGTGCATCCTCTCCAACTCGGCTGCCCATCTCTGTCCCTCCAAGCATTCTGAATGAATATTTTTTCTTTAACTCCTTGGTTGTTAGACTTCCATACAGTTCAATTTTCTGGCAGTTTTGGTTGTTTTTTGTTCTTAATTTGTTGTTGTCCTTCTTTTGGTTGTGCAAGGAGGCAAAGTGTATCTACCTACGCCTCCATCTTGGCCAAAACTCTAATAATAATAATTCTGATCTTACTTTTGCTTGCACTTGATATTGAATAACAAACATACTTCATGAGAATTTCATATCATGTGTAAGGTGTGATTGATAAAATTAAAGCACTCTAAAAATGCAAGCCACTACTTTCAATGAGTATTCATTGCATGCATATAGTTCCCCAGTTCATCCTCGCAATCTCAGTCTTAGAATGTATTATTATGTTCCTCCTTTTAGATGAACAAATTAGGCTAAAAAGAAGTTGATTTACCTCCCTGCCACAATATTCTTTCCCATGGGACTAATGAAGACCTAAGCTAATGCAAATTCCTCCAGAGTCATCGGCAATTTTTCACTTTCCAATTGCCAATATATTCTCAGTTTCTAATTTTTCACTTCTCAGTCACTCTAATACAACTCAATCTGTTTTATACTTCCACTACTCAGACAAAACTGGTTCAGTCAAGATCACCAATGATAAAGTTTAAGGGGGACTGTTCTGTCTTCATTCCACTTGACCCGCCAGCAATGTGAGACCTAGCTGACCACTCACTCAGGCATCTTGAATCCATTTCCTCTCCCAGCTGTAGCCATGTGCACCACTTTCCTCACTTCTGCATTCACTGGCCACTTGATCTAGCTTCTTTGCTGCTGCTCCTCCTTTTGAGTTACCTAAATGATGGTGGCCCTTATGGCTCTGTTCTAGGTCAACATTTCTTGTGTAAAACCTTCTTAAGATGTGTGCAGGATCTGTGAATCTCCTGAATCAGACTCACCAGAAACAAGCTCTAGGAGGGAAGGAAATTTTGCACTTTAATTGCTGAATTCCCAGCACCTGAAAGAGTCCCAGGCATAACTCAGTGCTCAAAAAATATTTATTGAAGAAATGAAATGCCTGAAGTGCTTGTGAGAATGTTGCTCCTGGGATGCACTCCAGGACTTCTAAATTGGAATCACAGTATATTAGAATATCTGACATCTGAGAACCAAAATCTCTGGTCTTCTGCCATATGGCCTTTTGTCCTTGTTCTTTCTTCAATCGAATACCCTCTCCCACTATTTCATCTTTCAGTGCTTGGGGAAGCCTTTCCCAAACCCCACCTTTACCCAGCCTCAGTCAAATCTCCCTATTGTGCCCTTTCATAAAAACCATTTCCTTTGTGGAACTTATTTTCCCTCTAATTTAACATGAACATAATGAAGTCCTATCTCTCCTGCCATTCTGCCTTGGATCATGTAGGTTTCTCTTACCATCATACCCATATTTCCTCATCGAAGCCTCACTCATAGTGAGCCCTCAATAAATAGTGAATAAACCAATATTTATGATATGGATTAATATTATATTAATGTCAATATACCAAGTGTATATTAACAATAAATATACATATATATTATAGGTTGATGATATAATAATAATTAATAGTTAAATAATGACAAAATTCTCTTTCCAGCTCCAAGCTCTCCTCTGAATTCTAAAGGCATATAACTATCTAGCGGCTTTACATCTCTACAGAGGTTTCTCTATTTCAAACTGTCAAAAGCCCAAGCTTTTTATCCCCAATCTTGTTCCCTCAATATTTTCTTCAAGCTGACCTACTTGCTTAAGTACAAACTTGGGAGTTCCATTTGATCCTTTCTTTTCCTTCACCAGCCTCCTGTCCCATACTCAGTCAAACACTTAATCTTGTTTCTGTACCTCTAAAATATGCTTGAAATCAATCCTCTCATCTCCACAGCCACTGCCCAAGCCCAATGGGGGCATCAACAGTCAACTGGATAATTGCTATGGTCCAATGGCCACCCTGTGTCTGTTCTTGCTCTCCAGCAATCAATTTTCTATACAGAACTCAAAACATCAACCAAATTATTCCCAATTAAATACTCATCCCAATCCAATGGCTTTCTGCTGCAATGGAATGAAGTACACACACTTTAGCTAGGCCTTTCCTATCGGTCCACACCACCTAATGCTATTGTTCCCTTTTCTCACTAGAATCTTCACAACCGTTTGGCACATGCTATTTCTTCTACCTGGAATGATTGGCCCCCTTGCTGCCACTCCTTGCCCATTTCACATGGCTGGCTCCTTTTTGTCCTTTGGTTCTCAGATTAAATGTCACCTTCTCAGAGCAAGCTTTTCTAACACTCTACTATTTAGAATAAGATTCTGTCTTCTGATACCTGTTATCATAGGAGTCTGTTTTCTACACAGCATTTACCACAATTTAAAATTACTGATTTATTATCTATTTTAATTGTCTTTTTTCTGCATGGAAAGCTCTGTCTCAATCTTGATTACCATTTCATCACTAGAACCTCAAACAGAGTTTAGCATGTAGTACTCTCAATAAATGTTTGTTGCATGAATGAACAGAGAGAAGGAAAACAGTTGCAGTAAAATAGCTCCAACAGGTTAGTAGTTTAGTAGTTGCCAGGGCCTGGGAGTGCAGAGACAGGTTGACTATAAAAGTGACAGCATGAGGAAATTTGTGGGGGGAGGAATGGAGTGACAGAACTCCCCTGTATCCTGATTGCAGTGGTGGTTACACAAGTTTATGCATTTGTGAAAACTCATAGAACTATACCCCCCAAAAGGAAGATGGTTTAACTTTGGGCGGTGGGCACATAATACAATATGAAGAGCATGTATCATAGAAATGTACACTTGAAACCTATATAATTTTATTGACCAATGTCACCCAAATAAATTTAATAAAAAGAAAAAAGATGAATTTTGCTATATGTAAATTTAAAATAAATTAATAAAATTATTATGTTTCCAAAACTCAAGTCAACCCAGAACAAATCTAAAACTTCCAGGTTCACAGGTTTAGGGCTCTTTAGCAACAGGGTCAATTAAATTCCTATGCATGATCAAATACTGACTCAAACTATACTTCCTTATTTCTCATTTATTAGTTTAAAGAAAGGAAACTGGAAACAAAATAAAGAGTGGAGAATAAAAAAAAAAGATACAGTGGTAAAACAATATTTAAAGTAATCGTGTGATAAAATGTCAGCATTTTTTGGTGACATTTGGCTTTGTTTGTATTGGCTCGCCCTAGCGGTGCAGTGGCTGTGGGTTGATTTCATAATGGTGCCTCCCACATATACACCCACAGCTGACCTCTGTTTTGTGCCGTTGATAATGACTAAACTTCACATATTATGCTGGCAAAAATCTATCCCTTCCCTGGAGGGCTGTTACACATAGGGAATTATAGTTTCACAGCCGAACAATGTTTCTTTCTCAAAATATTCACCATCAACCTTCATTGGAACAAAGTTACATGCGTTGATAAATTGTTGACTTTTGCCAAATTATTACTCATCATTGTATAAATGTAAAATGTAAATTATAAAAAAAACACTAAACATATGCCAGGGAGAAAGCCCATTCTATCAGAGGAAAGCAGGATGCAGAGATATTAATAGATTCTTTAAACATGAGTTGCATTCTCTAAAGTAAGCACATGACACACAAATTTCATCTGGCGACCTTCCCCCACCCACCTCCACTATTGACTTTTATCCATTAGAACATGTTGATGGATATAACACTCCAAAATGAAATATTTGGATATCTGACTCTGATTTAGGGAAAGGGAAATGGTGAGCTAATTTCCTCTTTTATCAAGCTGAATCACTGAGCTCGCTCTGTTGCTATGCACGCATAAGTCAATGCCATAGCAACTTCTAGTTTGCTCTTAAACACACAATAGCAGAACGATGCTAACAGGTACATTTTTTCAATCCTCAGATTTTTATTTGTTTTTTTAGCAGTTTTAAATTTATACTAGAATTTACAATACAGAGTTATTTAGTTATCCTTTGAGAGTCTTATCAGCACTGACTGCCATATGTATCATTAATACTAGTACAACGGAAGTGCTTACTTCTTGGAAAATTCTCCCATAGTTTCCCTTTATTCTTCCCAATCCCTTGCTCATAATTAAAAGTTTGCACTCTGGCCAGTACAGACTGGACCCTCTTTAGGATTCTCTTTATGACCATCTTAAATTTAAATAAAGCTGAAATACATGATTTGAAATCCATGAAATATAGAAATGCATGGACTTCTCATATACTTATTTAAGTAAATTCAGCGAAAGTGTAATTAGCATTTGGTATATACTAGGAAGTATACTAGGTTCTAGAAAGAAATAACAAAATCTTCACTACCGAGGGATTCAGGAAACATCTAACAGGCCAAGATAAGAGCATAATCTAGTTTCTATGAGCTCTTGCTGTAGAAAATAAGGGGTCAGTACTCTTGAATTTTACCACTTTGGGGTTTAGATTTCCCACCTATAAAATGTTTTTGTACTATCTAACTTTAGGCTAATTATGGAAAAATCACAAAATATTCCACTGCAATCACTCACAGCTGTCTGTAAAGTGTTGCTGGGTGATGGACTGGAAGAATAAAAAAGTTGCTTCTGAAACATCTGAAACAGTTTTCAGATTTCATACTTAACACTAAGATTATTTAGCCACCTGTGCCAATATTCCAATTAGTTAAGGAATCAAGATGTGTTATTTTATAGATAGGGAATAAATTTCACTGAAATTTTACATATCCGTCCACCCTTCCATAATTATATGTTAATGTATACAAAGCTAGGAAATTTTGGTTCAAATCATTTTCATTTAAGCATCCACTTATCATTTGAAGAATGCACATCAGTGAACTGGCATCTTTCATTTCTGATTGGGTAGAGTTGCTAGCTTCTGTTGCTCTTAGAAGTAGTAGCAAAAGGTGCATGTTCATAGATCTTTCCTGATTGTAACTGTAGAACTAAAAGGCCCTTGTACTTCTTACTAAATCATACTTTTAAGTTAGTAGTATACAATGATGAGGTAATTTTTGCATTTTTAGGAATGTTAACTTATAACTTTAATAAATAGCCCTGAGGTTAATATTCACTTCAAAAGTTAAAACTGTAGAAATACACTTCACATTGCAAATTCTCACAGTGTGGTCCCAGGACCAGAAGCTTCAGTCTCAGATGGAAACTTGTGAGGGATGCAAGTACGTGAACCCCACCCTAGACCTACAGAATGAAACATCTGGGAGTGGGGCCCAGCAGTCTGCATTTTAATAAGCCCTACAGAGGATTTCAATACACACTGAACTTTGAGAACCACTGCTTTATATAATGCATATCTCTTATTTGGCATCACACATATATTTAAGTTGAGAAATAGCTCTTTTCTTCTTTTAATGTTGTGTTATTTGTCTGTTCATTTTGTGTTACTTTTGGTATTCTGACAAAAGCAAGATTTCTGCCTATCCTAGTGTGGTTATGTCACAAGATCACCTCATTTCTGATAAACTAAAAAGTCACTGTAAACACCTGAGTTTCAGAGAAAAACCTACTCAAAATATATATTATTAGTAGCAGTAATAAAAAAATTACTAATTTGAGTAACCTAGCAGCTTGGGACTAAAGAAAGAACAATAGTTTAGAGCCAGAGGAACTTTAGTCCAGCACTTCCAGATTATATGGGGATTTCTCAGCCTCAGCACTATTGACATTTGGGATCAGATAATTTTATGTTGGGAGGGGGTCTGTAGGATGTGTTAGCAGCATCCCTGGTCTCTACCAACTAGATGTCAGGAGCACCTCCCACCCCAAGTTGTGGCAATCAAAAATTTCTCATTGTCAAATGTCCCATGGTGGGTGCAATAGCCCCCAGTTGAGAATCACTGAGTTAAAAGATTTGGACCAGTTCTACTGGTCTACTGAGAATTTTCATCTTGGTTGCACACTACAGTAAAAAAATACTGATGCTCATGGTCCATCCCAGTTCAATTGTATCAAATCTCTGTGGGTGGGCTCAATGCATACTTTTTCAAAGATTACCAGGTGGTGCCAAGGTGCAGCCAAGACCTACAAGCATTGCACTGACTCTGACTTTAGTTCCTTAACTGGGAGAAGCGTGCAATATTCTCTGTTCTAAATTCTACATAGGATGCCCCAAGGGTCGAATGCAAGAATGTTTGTGAAAGCACTTGCTCCACAAGTTGCCATGGAAATAAACAGCTGTATACAGTCCTTGATTATGAATTAGAATGATTTATATTCACAGTCTCTTATGTACACACCTCATTTACAATATAGAAGAGATGTGGGGAATTCACAATCTCTCTTGGTGGTGAATTCATAGCAATGTTTAGTCCTAGATGGACAGAAAACCGTATCAAATCAGATCAAATTGATCCGATAATACAGCAATGATACTGTGCACATCTAAAATCAAATCGCTAAACTTTCTATCCCCTTGGCTCTCAAGAACTCATTTTAACAAACAAGAAGCAATGAATATTCATCTGAAAGTAAATTTCCTCTTTCAAAATTGTTAGAATGTGGAAAAATCATGTAGATAAAACGCCTCGTATAGGCTTCACCTGTGTTCATATGTATTATTTCTTTAGGAGAAGATTTTAAAACATCTGAAGCAAACAACATCAAATGTAAAGTTATTAAATCTGAATGGCAAATATATACTTTTATTTTTCTATATTTTTAATGTTTAAAATATCTGATTAAAACTAAAAGAGGATGTTAAAATCAGTTTGAACAAACCACCAGAAAATACTCTATAGGGAAATAAGGAAAACATACTTTCATTGTTGTCAGGTGACCAAGGAGATCCCCACTGGTGTCTCATGAGGATGGAGAGGTCAGCTGGGGCAAAGGGGCTCCATCTCACTGTGCCTGGTTCAGTTTACATTGCGGGCATATTCAGAGAGGGGTCATTAGACCTTTGACATTCAAGCCTAGTTTCGAACTTGACCAGCACGTAGGGAATCTTACTAGCTTATTTTTGTCAAATGTTCTACCAGCTTTTAAGCTAAGCAAAGTATTACAAAATATCTTTTTCTACCTTCCTGCACTCCTCTCTCATTTCTCTAGAAATGAACATGGTAGCAACTATGACATTTTACACAAAAGGCAGTGAAAGGACAGCCCTTTAGGCACATGTTTTAAAAGAATCAATTTGTCTGAAGCACTACATTCAGTGTGGGCTATGATGAGATAAGTAAGCAGAACAATTTTTCTCCTGGAGTAGGAGTTGGCAAACTGCAGCCTGCAGGCCAAATCCAGGCCGCTGTTTCTGTAAAAACAGTATTAATTTAGCACAGTCTGATGTATTCCTTTATGTATTGTCTCTGGATACTTTCAGCTACATCAGACTTGAGTAGTTGTGACAAAACCAGTATGGCCCTCCAAATCTAAAATATTTACCACCTGCCCTTTAGAAAAAACTTTCCTAAGCTCTGTCCTAGAATGTTAACACATAAAATTTTCCCACAGAAACTTAACAATAAGTGATTGAACAAAATAAAATGTTTTTAATGATTTTTTATATTGTAATCATAGGACAATGCATATTTGTACTATATTTTCTTTTAATGCCAACAAACCAATCATAATAATTCAAATATTAATCACTATCTTTTCTGTTTAAAAAATAAACTGATGTGGTCTACAAAGGAAATATAATAGAAGATGTGTTGGTGATTTATAATTTATAGAAGATATGTTGATGATTTATAACTTAATATATAATGCAGTAACTATGCATGGTCTCAGATGGCTACTACACTTATCTGGATGATCACTCTATGAGTTATATAAATGTCTAATTATTGCACCTAAAACTAACATTGTATGTCAGAAACAATTGAAAAATAAAAAATAATTTCATACATTGTTAAAATATCACTATTTGACAGTCTCTCAAACTGGCCCGTTCCTAAAGCAGAATTATTTCAGTTAAATAGCTCTTTGCTGATGAATAATTGCATTACATGTAAAAATACTTATGGAAATTTACTGACCAAGAATTCTTCCCTTATAAAAAAATATATGTCATAATTGTATACTAGATAGAAGTACAAAATGATAGTTTCCTTCAATCATTTAAAGATAATCACTATATTTAAAAATAATCACCTAAAGATGATATTTATGTTTTAACATAAGTACAGCCTAGTTTTACTTTATTTCACATTGCTGGACTTTCCAATGCTTTGGGAAATTTTAGGAAAAGGAGATACTTTTGTAGCTACATAAAGCTGTATCATTTCCAAGAGCCTCATCAATGAAACATACGATATTACTGATACCTATTCCTTTGTTTCTCCTCAAAATGACCCCAAAACAGGAAAATAATAGGCAATAAAACAAAGTGAATGAAGAGCTATGGTTGCCAAGGCAATCGCAATCATATTTCCTTTGAACTTTGGTAGAGCATCTACTGCAGTTCAATCCAAGTTCATGCTTCCTTAGGAAACTTATATAAATTCAAAGTCCTTATTATCCATAGCAATATCATTCTGATCAAGCAAGTGATGACAGGGATGTAGAACACAAGCTGAAATGCCCATGGCATTCCCATCACGGAAGATGAGAAAAGGACACTTGCTATCATACACAATGGCAAAGAGAACATTTCCTTCCACTCCACTCAACACATATTTGTGATATTATGCTGACAACTGCCATGAATGGAAACATGAAGCTCATTTATAGATAATGTAATAATCACAGATTTAATTAGTCACAACCCCCTTGTAGATCCAAATGGCCCTAGAGGACTATGACAAAGTACAGAATGGCTGGTATGCATGTTCCATAGATTATTATTTGTGATCTTTTGTCTTAAAGGTGAATAGTTATGATCATCAGTGTTGTCTTCACAGTGAAGAGAAGAAAACTTTTTCCATACAATTTTGAGGAAGCTGTTACTGCTCATTTGTATGTTATTTGATACTGTCTTCAGGACTGAAAGGGATGGTATTTACTCCAGGAGATGGTCAATATCTGGAAAGTTGAGCAGATAGAGGTTGTCTTAATGATCCCTAAACAACCATGCCAATATTTTCCAACTCAGACACTCCCCAGTTTCAAAGTCTGTAAAGATGGCTGGTGTTTGAAAGTCTGAATGCATTTGCCCATAGAAACAATTTTACACACACACACACACACACACACACATATATATATAGTATAGTGGTTTTGGTTGCCCAGCCAACTGATGTGGTCTCATTTAATCCATAACACACTTGAAGTGCAGAGTGGGAGATAAAATAGAAATGGGAACACCATTTTCATTCTTTCATTCTTCTCAGAACCTGGAAAAGAGAGTAGACTCTCAATTATGGTACAGCGGAATGAGCACTGGGTTGGGGTCAGAGGCTCCTGTGTGTACCTCTAGACCACAGACCATCTCCTGTGAGTCCTCGTCAATATCCTGGATCCATACCAATAGTCTAGCTTAAAAGAGGAACTTAATTCATAACTTGCTGGATAAATGAAATAATGAGCACTTTGCCATGTGATTCTGGGCTAATCATTTCAACATTTCTGAAATTTGGTCTCCTCTCCTATGAATTAGATGTTTGGGAAGAGTGGATCTAGCACTATGCTTGTGTTACTATCTAGTCCTCTCTTCCTTAGATTGACAGGCAACTCATTTTATCTCTATTTTTTGTACAATAGTGGTAACAATGGTTTCCACATGGGGTGAATGGGAACATTTGTGAAGAGGATAAGCCTTTTACCAGCAGTGGGCATTAGAGTATTGTATGTTTAGAAAGAAATTTGCTGAAAAAAATAAGCACCTAACGGCATTTTTCACCAAATCAATAATGTGGTAACAAACATTCCACAAATTCATTCTCTCAGTGAAGTTCTTTTTGAGTAACCCCCGCACATTTTTCTGGTGCTTCCTTTCCTTGATTTTTTTTCTTTATGTTTTTATTTTCTCTTTCTAGGACACTTATCACCATCTCACTTTATTTTTTGCTGTCTATTTATTGGTTATTTCCTGACACACTAGAATGAAAGTACCATCAGGGCAGGGATGAGTGCCTGTTTGGTTCAGAACTGCATCTCCAAAGCATAGAACATTGCCTGCTCATAGTAGGGCATATTTATTGAATTTATTCATTCTTTATGTATTTATTGAAAAAAAAATGAACCATTGAACGAGAGAAAGAAGTGTATTCCAGTTTAGACTAAATCAAGGAATTAGACATTTTAAAGTACATATTTTCCAAAGCAGAAAAGGAGGCATAAATTTAAGACAAATTTTGGAATGTCACTAAATCTAGTAGCACAGGGACAATAATTTTTTATCAGAAAAACAGGAGTAAAGACATTGACCCAATAACCCATATTACTACCCATCAAATTCAGTAACCACAGTGGTTGCTTAAATAAAGATGTTCTTGGTATATGACATGTACACATACATAAAGAAGGAATGCTGCTTGGATTTTAGGCTATACTGAGGTCTGGGAGATGACCTGGTACAATGGAGATATAAGACATTTAGAATTAGTGTGTGTGCATTTGAATTCTTGCTCTGAGCTCTTAATGCCTACTAATTTTGAGCAGTTAGAGAACCTCCAATGTTTTTGTTGTTTCATTTGTAAAACTAGAATATAACTCCTCATCTTTCAAGGTTGTTATGAGGGTGAAATGAAAAGATGTTAAGTAAACCCGGGGAAGAGAAGACCTTCAATAGGTGACAGATACTCTCACTGTTGCGTATCATCACACTGCTGGCTCTGCCCTCACTTGCAGTAGCTGTGGTCAAGTCACTCAACCCCCTCGGTCTCCAGTTCCCTTTGCTACAAAATGAACAACTGGGTTAGAATGATTCCAAATAGATCTTCCACTCTGAAAATCATGAGCACTCAGTTTTACTTCCTCAAATTTGTAATTATGGGACTGGATAAACTAGGAGATATTTTAGAGATAATCTAGACTTATCTACAGAGAGAAGTTTATTAAATTTTGTGAATTGTGAATTCCAGCCAAGATGGAGGCATAGGTAGAAACCCTTCACTTCCCTGAACAACCAAAAGGAAGATAACAACCAATCTAAAATCAATAAACAACCAGGAGTGCAAGAAAATCAAACTGCATGGAACTCCAACAACCACAGAATTAAAGAAACAGTCAAACAGAGCAACCAGACCGGTGAGGCAGCGGATGGAGAGAACCCAGGATGAAGCGCTGGACCGAGCAGGTGGGGCTGGCTGCAGCAAGGCAGCTGACCGCGTGGCTGGGGCTGATTTAAGAGGAAACTGAGATTCAGAGCTGGTTGTGGACTACGGCAGTTGCCACAGTGGGAGAAACTCCCAGTCTCACAAGAGTTCATTGGAAAGTGAGCTGCAGATGAGCAAGAGAGCTGCACTGTTCCCTCTCTGGTCCCTTCCCCACAAGCAGCACCACAGCACAGCAAAGAGAGTTGCCCTGCTCTGGTGAATACCTAAGGCACCACCACCTTACAACTTAACAGGTACCCCGAACAAAGAAATAGGGCCAAAATGAAAGAACAGAGCAAAACTTCAGAAAGAGAGCTAAGCAATGAGAAGACAGCCAACTTGTCTGTTGGAGAATTTAAGGCCCTGATAATCAAAATGCTCACAGAACTGATTGAGCTGGGTCAAAAAATGAAGGAACAAATGAAAGATACCCAAAATGAAATAAACCAAAATATTCAGGGAACCAACAGTGACAGGAAGAAAAACAGGACTCAAAGCAATGATTTGGAACAAAAGGAAGAAATAAACATCCAACAGGAATAGAATGAAGAAACAAGAATTCAGAGAAGTAAAGAGTCTTACAAACCTCTGAGACAACCTGAAATGCTCCAATATCCAAATTATAGGAGTGCCAGAAGGAGAAGAGGAAGAGCAAGAAATTGAAAACTTATTTGAACAAATAACAAAGGAAAACTTCCCCAATCTGGTGAAGGAAATAGAACTCCAGGAAGTCCAGGAAGCCCAGAGAGTCCCAAAGAAGTGGGACCCAAAGAGGAAAACACCAAGGCACATCATCATTAAGTTACCCAAGACTAAATATAAAGAGAAAATCTTAAAAGAAGCAAGGAGAAAGGAGACAGTTACCTACAGAGGAGTGCCCATTAGACCATATCACCTGACTTCTCAAAAGAAACCTTGTAGGCAAGAAGGGGCTGGAAAGTATTTGAAGTCATGAAAGGCAAGGACCCACATCCAAGACTGCTCTATCCAGCAAAGCTCTCATTTAGAATGGAAGGACAGATAAAGTGCTTCCCAGATAAGGTCAACTTAAAGGAGTTCATCATCACCAAGTCATTATTATATGAAATGTTAAAGGGATTTATCTAAGAAAAAAAAAGATAAAAATATGAACAGTAAAACGACAACAAACTTGCAACTATCAACAAATGAACCAAAGAAAGGAAAAAGAAAGAAAGAAACAAAAAAAGAAAGAGAATGAAAACAAAAACTAAGCAAACAACTAGAACAGGAATAGAATCAGAGAAATGGACATCACATGGAGCGTTTTCAGTGGGGAGGGGTAAGGGAGGAATGGGGAGAAAGGAAGAGAGAAGAAGAAGCACAATTGGTAGGCATTAAATAGATGGGGAGAAGTCAAAATGGTATAGGAAACAGAGAACTCAAAGAATTTATAGGTACAACCCATGGACATGAGCTAAGTGGGTAATGCTGGAGGGTTGGGGGATGCAGGGTGGAGGGGGAAAAATTGGGAAAATTGTAATAGCATAATCAGTAAAATATACTTGAAAAAGATGGCAAAAAAGCTAACAAACAAAATAGAAAGGGGTCTTGTTAATATTTCAAGAAGATCATTCCAACTCTACTCAAGATGGCAGCGTAGGCACACGTGGCTCACCTCTTGGCACAACCATATCAAAATTACAACTAAAATAGAAAACAAAAAAAGTTTTGTAAATTGTCATTGTCATAATTATATACTAATAAAATCTAAAATATAAACGTTGGTTAAATAATCTGGGAGAAAAGTTTTCTGTATCATAGGCTTCAAACTCCAGAGCCGTTCAATGTTTGGGATGGACTGAATGGGCCCAACGTTTTAAAGATGAATTAGTGCTGAAATTTTCCCTTTGCGCTGATGACTGTGCCCCAAAATAGAACCCTAGAAAAGAGAAGTGTGTTTCAGAAATATCAAGAGGCCTCCTCAGAATCCAGCAGGACTTCATATACATTTTAGTTGATTTACACTTTCAATTTGCTATTCATTTACAAGTTCCCACATTTTAGTCCCTCAAACAGTATGAATGTGACACCTGTGAGTCATGCAAAAAGGAAGAGAATCAAGTCACTGAGCAAAATTGTTCCCTTTCGGGCATATGCGCACCATAACTGTGATGTGACAAGTACATCACAGAGATGTTTACTTAGGATTAGCTTCAATTATTTACTGGTTGCCATCTAGTCTTTAAAAATCCTTTTTTAAAACAATTTTTTATTGTTATTCAATTACAGTTGTCCCCCTCCCCCCCCATTACTCTCCCCTGACCTGCCTACCCCTCCTCTTGCACATTCAATCCTCTCCCCCAAAATTGTCCTTGTCTATGGGTCCTTTATACATGTTTCTTGACTTGACCCTTCCCCTTCTTTTCCCTGTTATCCCCCTCCCTAAAATGTATATATTAAAAGAGATGACAAGGAAGAAAAATCTTTTAATTCTACTACTTCTATAAAAATGGTCTGAAGTTTTTCCAAATACACTAGTGAAAAAGAGCTCCCTTGAATAAAACACAATTTTGATTCTTTAAACACACCCCTTGGGTCATATTGAAATTACACACATGAACATATACTGTACCACCCACTTCCCTTATTTTGTCCTAGAATCAGAAGACAAAATGGTTTACTGCAACCATGTACATCCTTTCCATCTACATAAAAACAATGGTGTTAACTCATTGAGGAAGCACAGGAACATAATCAGGGTTGAAATTAGTCAAAATAAATAAAAAGTGTTACAAATAAACATTAAGTTGTTTTATCTGGACAAACAGCCACTATGTTAAAATAGACATCTATATCACATAATTAAATACAGGTGACCTAGAAATACTCAACTTACAAATACACTGTACACGGCAACATCTGATCCAAGGGAGCCAAAGCAGAACCAGAACAGGCTCTCTCCAAACTTGAAGGCAGGAGAACGATTCCCCTAGGGTTCACTTTGGTGTCTTTCTGTTGGACACTAGTGTAGGTGGTGATTTAGAGTGGAAAGGGGAAATGGGAAGCCATGGTTCTCATTCCACCACTGTACTCCTTTCCCACCATGCTCACCAAGGAATCCATTTCCCATAAATGTTACAAAGACTGCTTCAGTTCCCAGGCCGGTCCATCAGAAATCTGCAGGACCCACAGTGCAGCTGGAACTGTGCTATTAATACTAGGCTAACTTCCCATTTGGAAGCTAACTCCATCCCTGACAGTGCCCGTCAACTCTGTTATGGTTAAATGAATTTGTGGGCGGTCCTGGGACTCTGCCAGTTAGAACATCCTTTCTGTGGGAAAATTCCTGCCGAGACTCCAACAGCGCACTGACTAACGAGTGTAGACCACATATTGGAAGATCCTTAGGCAGTGACAAATCAATCCTCACCTTTCCTTTCTGGGAATGCCTGGATGATCATTATAGTAAACCTTTGCAGAGATAAACACGTGGCTGGTCCAACACTCAGCACACAACCTGCTCCATAGTAACTAATGGGTATATTTTGTTGTCATCATTAATACAGCAACAGATCTATCTCTCCCCTGACACACACACACACACACACACACACACACACATTACACATATGCACACACACACACTCCACTATACAATGCTCTGTGCAAATGTGTTTTTGTTGATACAAAAATGTCTTTGTCTTTTCTTGGGGATAAGGTGAACTATGATCCAGGCCTGGGCTGTGTACTTTAACTGTTGTTCTCTTGTTCTGGGGATTGGTTTGTACTTTTCAGCCACATTTTCAATGGATATTTGTAGGACAACAAGATACTTGTAGGACAACCAGCCATAGCATGGAAATGCTCAGCCATGGGGCAAGAAGTGAAAGAGCTGTAATCGAGAGTCTACCTGGGACCTCATTAACATCATGTTCTAACCAACTGACAGACTCACTACTTACATGGTAGGCTTGTTGAATAGTGAAAATTAGGCATGTGAAAGATACTGTCCTCACCAATGGCAAAGAGATTGTTTGGTACAAGTTGATGAAATACAAACTCAGATAGTTTCTACAAACACACACAACTTACATATGAAGGAGATATTATATGATTATATTAGCAGTTTGTAATCTGCTAGGAGATGAAGGATAGTTGCTGCCTAGTAGCATTAAAAACATACACTATTAACCAGTCCAAATGAAGCAATTGTCCTTCTGAGCAGGTATACAGTCAGTATACCTTCAGTTAATTCAGTTGAAGGAAGCCAAAAATTTTGTTATTTACTTAAAGGTAGCACAGGACCACTGGAGACCAGAGTACTGCATGAAAAAGCAGAGGATCTCCGAAATTTGATGTCTTCTTAAGTAAGTTGATCAAAGGGCAAGGACAGAGACAAGAGCTAAACTCAGTATAGTGATTTGTTCTCCAGGGAGAAGACCAGAAGAGAGATTTCAGCCCACGTGAATAATTTCACTCAATTCTCTAGTACAGAGAGATTAATGACACTTCAGTTTTGGTGTTATATTTTCTTACTTAATCATCTTCAGGGATAAAATGTTCCAGTTCCCGTGGGGAATCTGAAATGAAGTAAGAACAGATTTGGATTTATTCCTTAAAATAAATGTCTGAAAATTATCTTTTAGTTGCACTATATCTTTTATGCACTATATACTGTGCATCTATATAATGTTCACTCAGATTGATGTATATATACTATTTATATATGTATACAATATGGATGTTAACTGATCTTTAAAATTCTTTCAAAGTGTATTATCAAGCATATTTAGTACACATCCATTTGTGGGTGACTAATTAAAAATTACTGCCTCACTATCATGTTTCCATAATGAAGGTAGGCTGCAACTATGCATGTATATACTGGTTGTGAAAAGTATCATCTCCTGCATTACTGCAGAAATTTCAGTAAAAAGCTGTCTTACAGTTCCTTGGACTGTTTCACTGTGATCAACACACAGAGTTAAGCCTTGGAAAAAAATGTTCTCTAATAGGCCTTTGGAAAGAAGGTAAGAAAAAAATTCCCCATCCAATTTAGTTTAACCTGCAAGGTGTTAAGTAGATGGAACAACGTATTAATTCCACACAGTGCTCTCTCCCAGGCAAATGCATTTTAAAATAAAAGCAGTGGGAGAAAAGTTCTCATTTCAAGTCACCCAGAACTAAACTCCTTCATTTTAGGAAATTTACTGGTTTTAACCGGTACTTAGAAGTATTTTGTGCTGTGGTATTTGCTGGAGTATCCCTGTTTGACCAGAAAAAAAATCTGTCTCATGCAACAGTAACATTTACACTATACTAAGAAATTTTTTTAATGGTGGCAGATATGTCAGCCTAGGCTAAGCACCCAAAGGGGTACATGGTAGTTGAGCAAGCCCAGTTTAGGAGTCTTGAATATGTGGCAATCAGCTCATAAATTTGTGCATGATCCCTTACTCCTTGTTTCACTTTCCTCTTCCCTATTTGTTTTGCTTTTTCTCAGCACTTTTTGGTCACTCTCCTTGACTTCATCATTGGAGAGTACCTATAAAGTGGGTGCAACCATACTGTGGAAAAAATCACTGTCTAAGATTTTGAATGAGCAAAGTTTTGTGACTGTATCAGGCAAATTTTTCATGCAAACAGATGCTTAGAATACGTGAAAGGACAGGGAACCCAATGTTTGTTTTTGCTGTTGTCAAGCTGAAAAAAAAACAGGTTGGATATTGGGAGACTGCTCGCTAATAAATGGTAATATGTATATTTGGGAGAACTTGATCTTTCATAAAACCCAATAGTGACATGATGGAGCAGTAGTTAACCTTTACTACTTTTCACTTCTATTTTTTTTAGATTTTATTTATTTCTAGAGAGAGGGGAAGGGAGGGAGAAAGAGAGGGAGAGAAACATCCATGTGTGGTGGCCTTTCATGAGCCCCCAACTTGAGACCTGGCTCACAACCCAGGCATGTGACCTGATAGGGAATTGAACTGCTGACCCTTTGGTTCTCAGGCTGGCACTCAATCCACTGAGCCACACCAGCCAAGGCTACCTTTCACTTCTTTACTGGTTCCCAATATCTAGCAAAGAGAATCAAACAGTTGTGAATGTCCACACTGGTCAGGGTCAATGAGCAACACCTAGGTCACAAGATTGTTGTGATGATTAAATGAGATAATAATTGTAAAGCATTTAAGACAAAGTTTGGCACCTGGAAAGAGCTAAATACATATTCACTATCACCAGTATCATCATCACTATCAATATAACCATCATCACCACCATTATCACCACCACCACTACCATCATCACCAGCATGACCACCACCATCATCATTATTATCATTTATTGTGAAACAAATACTACTAATTAGAGAATCCTAGTTAGGAGATGAATGTGATCTAGCTAGTAAACTCAACGGTAAACACAGTAACATACAGTCCTTCTATACAGGATGCCCTGATTGATACATCATCAGCCTCAATATAATTTTCCCTCAGGGCATATACTCAGTTTTGTTCCATTACCATGGAGCTCTACCCCAAAAGGTTTCAATAAATGAGTAATTTCAATAAAGTACTAGACAAATTGTTCTGGAACTTCTGTGGACCAGACAGGAAAATGTAGCAGAAATGGTTCTACATTCAGGTGGATATAAGAACTATGACTGTCACGTACTATTTAATAAAAAGGTTGAATATATAATGTGAGCCACTTGGTTCCTTCTTGATCAACATGTTCCTCAACAAGTTATATAAAGGTATAAGTCACGCTCATCAAATTTGCAGGTGACACTAAACTAGGAAGAACAGATAACATAATAGAGATTTGTTTAAGGCTAGTACCATCCTGAAGACAGTGGAGTGGGAAACAGCTTCTCTAGCGACCTAAGGGCTAGTCCGTGACCTCTGAAAGATGGAATGATGTCTTACACTTTTTCATGGTCCCCAGCAATACCTTAGGTACTAGGCACGTGACAGCTGTTCACCAACCATTTGCTGCTTGGTTAACTTTCCACTTTTTCTCCAGGGGATTCAGGTTAAAGAGTGAGGAGTGATTAGTCAACAGTGTAAACTCAAGTTTGGCAAAGTGGCTATTTGCTTGACTGCTTTCACTAGAGTATATGACCCTATCCTAATTGGATGTATTTTGAGGTCGGAATGATAAAAACATGGTTTTTGGTATTTTGTAGCAAAATATCACATTTGTGTGTCAATATGGATTTTTCTTAAATCTTTTGATCACTATTAATATTTTAAATTTTACCTTTTAAAGATTTTATTTATTTATATTTAGAGAGGGGGAGGGAGGGAGAAAGAGAGGGAAAGAAACATCAGTGTGTGGTTGCTTCTCAAGCACCCCCTGCTGGGAACCTGGTCCACAACCCAGGCATATGCCCTAGACTGGAATCAAACTGGTGACACTTTGGTTTGCAGGCCAGCACTGAATCCACCATCACTGAGCCACATCAGCTAGAGCTTAAATTTTATTTTTTAAAATATGCTTTTCTTATATCTTATGGGACAATAATGAATTTTGTCAAACTTTAATACTATAATGATTTAATTATTTGATATAATATTATAAGGTATGCAGCATCATTATCTTATAGTATATATATGCCTTTTAACACTTAACAAAACTTTCTCGAAGATTTACATCCTTCTATTCACTATATAGTTAAATTATACCAAAACAAATTGAGGATTTATTACATAATTAAATTAAAAATATCCACATTGCCTTGACCCAGAAATGAGGGAAACAACGGCATTAAAGCAATGTTAGAACATTATTATGGGGTATACCTGCTAGAGAGGGTATATTTTCAAATATCCCCTTTACCTCTTTGTTGCTACATTGGTTACACACTTAATACTAACAGAGCCTGTGCCTCTCATTAATTCATTTTTACCTTTTATTGCTGGAGAATTTCATCACAGATATTTTGCCTAAGAGTAGATAATAGTTCGGGTCAATTGAGAATGCCACAGCTTTCACTCCTGCAGTCTCTAAATATTCCATTGTGGATTTTAATTACAGTGGCGATATGCTTATGAACCAACTCCAAATTGCATTGAATTGGGAAGCCATTTCCTTGTAGTTACCTTTTATAAATTAATCTCAAAATGACAGATATATACACAATACATCATTCTTTAAAGACACTGGTTAATCATTGGATTTAATCACTTCCAGAGCAATGGGAATGGATGAAATCCAAGGGGCTCTGATTCATAAGATTCCTGGCTCTTCTCCCAGTCAGTTGGTGGGAAATTCTTTTTCTTTTTGAGTTAGAGGAGAGATGGTGAGTTAGAGAAAGCTGCATCTTATGCCCTCATGATTTGGCTCATGTCTTTATTGGTCTCCATATATTTTTTAGTCAGTTGATAAGACTTGTTATATCCATTGCATACAAAAAAAAAAGTCGTATTTTCCCACTTTCTTCCCTCAAAGCTGAAGAACTTTTCAAATATGAAGTCTCCCTGGCTAGCTGCACAGATTCTGCCTGAGTGATAAACAGCCTCTCTCCCTTGTGCTAGTAAGTCACTTAAAGTCCAAGGATTATCTTGGGTACCCTGTAAGTCATAACCAGCAGTGCACTAGGGACACAGCAATTTTCTTAATTAGTATCTGCTATGTGGATAGAGGAGCTAGAAATACCAATCAGACCTGTTTTTAATCAAACTTGGATCTTAATTATATGATTTCTTAAGCATGAACATAACTGGGGTTTTTAATTGATTTTTAGTGAGAGAGAGGAAGCGGGGAGGGTGAGAAAGAAAGACAGAGAGATATCAATTTGTTGTCCATTTATGCATTCACTGGTTGATTTTTTAAAAAATCTTTATTGTATTTTTTACATTGCTTTTTAGTCCCCTTATACCCCCCTTCCCCCCAGCAATCACCACATTGTTATTCATGTTCATGAGTCCTGTATGTGTCTTGATCAGCAATTGAACATGCAAACTTGGTGTATCAGAACAGTGCTCTAACCAACTGAGCTACCTGGCCAGGGCTCTTTTTTAAAAAATTGAAATATAATTCACATAGCATAAAATTCACCATTTTAAAGTGTGCAATCCACTGGATTTTAGTATGTTCAGAGAGCTGTGCTAGCATCACCATAATCCATTTTAGACCATTTTCATCACCCCAAAAGAAACCCATACACAATAAGTTATTCTCTATTGCACTCTCACCCCAGTCCCAGGCAAGCATGAATTTGCTTTCTGTCTCTATGGATTTGCCTTTTCTGTGCATTTCATATAAATGCAATATCAGTATGGGCCTTTTCTGTCTGGATTCTTTACTTAGCATTAGATTTTTAAGGTTCATCCATGTTGTAGCATTTATCATTTCTTTTTATAGCTGAATAATAGTCTATTGCAGGTATATATCACAGTTGCTTATTCATTCATCAGTTGATGGTCATTTGGATTGTTTCTGTTTTTTGGTTATACACATATTGTCCACAAACAAAATGCTTTGCTACCTTTTCAGTTGGCTAAGATATATAAAAATTATAACAATGGCACTGTTTCCCTCTAATACTTCACTCTGAAGACCTTGTTAAAACAAGAAGAAAAAAATAAAACCACTAAAATAAGGTTGAGGAACAGGATTTTCCAGCGATGTCATTCCTACCGATTTTGTTTTTTTGAGATGGCTACTAAGTTCCACAGATCACAAATGATGCCACCGCCCTTAAAATCCAAGTGCTATGCCTTTTCCCCAAATGCAGCTCCAGTGTGTTAAGGGAAGTGAAACTTCTAGGGTCAGCACCAGCATGGTGTTGACAAGGAAACCGTGTGCATGGTGCAGTGCGGGTTGTTTTTTGAACTGGCCTCAAACTTTTTAAAAAGCCCCTAAACACACATTTGGGTTGCCTTCCTCCCATCACTCAAAACAATCTTAGTTCACTTGAATCCACCCTCTCTGCTCAGTTCATGTGTTAGGGAAATTTATGCTATTTCAATATTTAGCTCAGGAAAACAAGATTAGCAGAACTGATTTTTTTTTCCTCACATTACTACCCATGGCCAAGTATATAACCTTTACATGGTCCTCTCTGCCTGCTATTTTTCCACTGAATGTAACCTTTACCTACAGGCATATAATTCTCATTAATGTAGAGGTAACTACTATCCATTTGTATCTTAGTAAGAGGGAATTAATGAAGCAACAAATGTTTAACAGTTAGGGTGTCCATCTCCCAGATATGTATAATTACTCTTTTTTTAAAAGATTTTATTTTTATTATTTATTTTTAGAGAGGGAAGGGAGGGAGAAAGAGAGAGAGAAAGAGAGAAACATCGATGTACAGTTGCTGGGGGTCATGGCCTGCAACCCAGGCATGTACCCTGACTGGGAATCGAACCTGCAACACTTTGGTTCACAGCCCACGCTCAATCCACTGAGCTACGCCAGCCAGGGTAATTACTCTTTATAATATAATGGCAAATTGTCAACTAAACTCAGCTGGTAAAGATAAGCCCATTGTTTTTTATTCAACCTGTGTTGGAATTTCTCTTCTCCCAATAATTACCCATGTGACCTTGGGAAAGTTACTTAACTTTGTTAATAGACTCAGGTAGTTGCATACCCAACAGTCACTTGCCCTTCCATGCTCCTTCCAAACAGAGGTATGATGTTTGGACTATTCAACCTTCCTCCATGTAGCAAAGGATGTTGGACCCATCCCTGGCTCCAACCATAGATCTTCATTATTTTTAGTCACTTGTGGATATATCATTCCATTTGCCAGGACTATTTTCAGAAGGGAAATGGATATCAGATTAAGTTTGGCTGTATAACAATTATGAAAAGAATAAGAAATAAAAATAATAGTGGTTTTAAATAAGATTCAAGTACAGTTCCCCATTAGGAGAAAGAAGCCAGATATTAGGCAACTTGGGGCACCGCAATGGAATCAGGGATGAGGTTTCCACTAGCTTACTTCTCTCATTTTGCTGTGCTTTCTCAGATCCAACATGGCTGCTTAAGTTCTAGACAATGTATTGTATATCAGCTAACTGAAAGCCTTCATAGGTGAGGATTTTGTCATTGGCCATCATTAGGTCTACAGGAGGAAGGAAAAGGTAGGCAGGGGGAAGGCAGGGGGAAGGGGTGACAACCAGCAGTCATTGATATAGCCTGTGACTCAATTTCAGCCAATGATATATGAAGAAACTTCTAGGAAAGATACTCTTGATAAAGAGAAAGAGATAACTTGTACTTCTTCCTCTGGTCAGTGTTACATATCAATGCACTATCTTGCTACCAGTCTGAGAATAAAGCCAACACACAGAGGCTGCAGGGAAGAAGACCTGCTACCCTAACAGTCTATACAGGGATCCCAAGCCAACCTGGATTTATGTTAGATAGCAATTCCACTGCCATTTAATCCTGTTGTAGGGGAAGTATTATGTTACTTATAACTGAATGTCTTCTAATTCATTTGATTGGTCCAATAAGCCTTCAAAATTTGAGGACAATTATTTTTCCATTCTGGTCTGTATTTTTACAGGCTAAAAATTCTAGAGACATAAAATACCAACAATTATTATTTTAATCACTATTACCAAAATATACATTTTTATATTTTTAAATGAATGCAGAAAACCATATTGCATTCATTCACTGAGATATTCAAGTCTCTCTTAAAAATCACAATAGTTTTTGAAATCCTGGCTTCACCATTTCTGGCACCGTTATATGGAACAGTAACTTAGTCTGTGAGAGCCACAATTTCTTTATATGTAAAAAGGAAAATACTACCTCTCTTTAGAAGTATGTGAAGGTTAGAAAGATATGTAGATGGCATAATGTTAAATATATAGTAGGTGCTGAACTCAATAACTGCCAACTATTATATCCTGGACAGACACTAAGGACACAATGATGAAATGAGCAGGTCTGGTTCAAAGTTACATTCATTCCTTTCTTCTCTCCTTCATTTATTCATTCATTTATACATACATACATACATAAATCTATATTCCACTTAACTCTAGAAGGCGCTGAAGCAGCCATAAGTTAAATATGAAAATTACAGCAATGTTTCAAGTTAAAAAGTGTATGCTCCTATACCAAGGAACTATAGATAGTCAAAGAACAGAAATCTTGAGATAGCAGTTGACACAAATGAGCAGAAATCATGAAGGAAAGAGAAGGAAAGTCAAGAGAACATATTTGAGACTAGAGAGAAGAAATGGGTAAAGAAGAGGACAGGGTTGAAGGAGGGAGGGGTGAAGTGAAGAAGGGAGGAAGAAACTGAGATAGCTAGTTAGTAAGCAAAGTTGAGTCTACAGCCTGGTAAATGTCTAGCATTGCTAAAGACTCATATTTTGCAGTTATGAGTTCTTGCCAAGTCCATCCTGGAGTAGTGTTCCACTTCTCTCGAAAGCTAAGATATTTTCTCCTCTTACATTCCTTTTCTTGTAACTTTACAATGAAGTTCCACTACCTGAAATAATCAAGCACATCGTTGTTCCCTGCAATACAAAATATCCCAAAACAAAGGAAATGGTAGCGGAACCTGTGGAACTGACAATAGGCTGAAAGGAATGTATGCACAGTGATAAGGAAAGAGGGCTGAGATGCAAATGAGTTTATGGATCAGATGAAGGAAAGGATGCTTGCAAAGTTGATCAGAGAGGTAGGAGGAGAAATAAAGGACTTGTTGAAATGGAGGAAAAGAGGTTGCCAGGGAGGAATAGTTAGATTCAAAGGCCAAAGAGTTTAAATGCAATAAAGAAGGACTCATCTTCCTGAATTTGGTGATGAGGTCTTCTGTAACCTTGGAAAAACGAGAGTCAAGAGAGTGATGAGGTGGAAGCCAGCTAGCAGAGTAAGTAGAGATGAGTATGTGAAGTAGCTTTGAGTGGTAAACTACTCTTACAATAGGTTTAGATGTAAAAGAGATGGCTTACAGGAGAGGGTTGCTCAAGCAAGGGTTTTGGCGAGACAATTGAGTGTGTAGAAGAGATATGGAAGCAAAAGGAGAGTGAGAAGGCTACTTAGAGCGGACCTTGAGGAAGCATGACTGCATGGGATTTACAGGAAAACAGATATCTTTGCCTTTGAGGTAGAAGAAAATGGGGCCTGTGCTGCTTATTTGAATTTCATTTGTGATAGATCTCTTACCACCAGACAAAATGACCCAGTACTTTCATATGGACCTAACTGTAACAAAGGAGTATTTCAAGCTTTAAATTAGCTTGTTTTAAGCTCACGACATATGTGTAAATAATATGGCTGTCTATAATTTGTCAATTATAGTTACTTGCTCTGTATCATAAGCCCATTCTACAAGAGAACTGTTGGGGCTGGGTTTGTGGAAGTGATGGCACTTATAGTTGTAGCTGGCCAGTGAATCACCCAGGAAGCTTGAGAGACCAGGATGTTATTACCTCCAGATCTTGGGGTTTCTAGACTTCTGCCCTATCAGTTAGGCACATCTGCTTCTCCAAATGAAGGAAACAAAACCAGAATAGAAGAGACAATTGGCAAAGCCACAAGGTCAACCCTTGCCGTCTCCGTCCTGGTTTCCTGCACTGACTTGAGAATATCTATGTGAGCTGACTTGGAGCAATACTGTGCTCTGAGGGAAAACTAAAATAGAAATGACTAACACCTATTTGTCTCTTTCAGCATCTCTGAAGTGATATATGACTCATTTACTCATCCTACAAATTTTAATTCATTTCGTACTATGTGCTAGACTCTGTTCTAGGTACTGGAAAGCATGGTGGTCATAAAAGAATTTTCCTATGTAGTATCCATGGCCATGGGTCTTACATAAGGACTAACAAAAATTCTTACTATTTATCTAAATGGATGTATCTGTAAATTTCACTGAGCATATTGCATTACTGTTTACAAAAGATGAGGTTTCTGTTTACTTTTCAGTATGCATGATGCACACATTGTACTTTTCATTTATGAAGTACAGATCACAGTGAACAAATCCTTAGAATAAATACCCCATTTAAAATCCACAAAACATAATGAACACCAAAGGTTACAAGTGTTCAGCTTTTCATCATGGCTCATTTGGTCCAGGGCTCCATATCTGTCAGAAGATCTAGGTGACATATTAGAGAAGAAAAGTTTATTTTGTTATCATCTAAAATAGCTTTCTTATCCTTCATCCCGTACTAACTTCCCAACTTGCCTTAATTATCACACTTGAATTCATCTTCCATGAATTTATATAAAATTATTTTAATGTCTAAATTTTAAAATGTTAAACTATATCACTTCTCAAGATACCAGATTAGAAATAAAACAAATATGCTTTCAATTTACGACTTCTATGAGGTTAACTCTTATTCTATAATCATGTTTCTTAATATTGCTGTTGTGAAGCTTAAAGAGAATTATCTAATGCTGTTAAGTTATATTGCATTATGTCCATTTCTGTATCATAATGGCCTATAAAATACCTAAGAAGAAAGGGCTGAATAAATATTTATGGAATAAAATAATTGAATAAATATATAATTGTTACCCTTTTTAATTTGTAGACTTTAAACTTCCATCTCTCTGCTTTCATTTTATACAGACTAGAGAATCTAACATTTTAATGAATTCTCATTAAATGAGATTTAACTGGTATGATTGATGTGACCATATGTCCAGTTTGCTCAGGGCAGTTACAGTGTAGGCCTGATGTCCCACTGCCATTATTACTAGTGACCCTTTCTCTTCAACAGTGCCCTGGCTTCAACGAATCTGTATCCACTATTCCCCTGGGCTCCCAGAGACCCTCTGTAATGTTCAATACATGTATTTCAGTGCAGCTGAAATCTTGACCCTTGGATAGCAGGTCATTTTCAAAGGATATCTGTAATAGAAAATAAGTTCATAACAAAGGTTGGCCCAACTATCAGAACAACTGAATAAAAGTGTTTTCTTATTGAAAAAATAAGTATAATTATCTTATTTTTTTTTCTGTCAGGGTTGTACTCAGCATTGACAGAGCTCATTTCGAGCATAAATTTCAAAATTCCTTAAAAACTCAAATGCGATTTGTGATATATTTCCTTTGGAGTAGGAATCCGAATGCTGAAAAATAAAAGTGTTTGCAGGCAAACTTTTCTTTCCTCTAGGAAATGCAACTAGGATTAAGTTGATTGGCATTCTTTAGAAATAGCAGCACCCAACCTTTTGATCAATATTCCAATGTGGAAGCAACTTACTGTCATTAATTGAGACCAAGCAATTATCTGCTTTCAGATATATTACACAAACTAACAGAATCAAGACTGATAACCCATGGAAATTATCTAAAAATACAAACACACGTGTGAGGAGACATCTCTACAGCTTGGCCTGCGGAGACTAAAGACTGGGGTTTCATCATGCACATTTTCTCCTTCACAGAATCACCACAGTCAAGGCCCCCTTTCTGTGCTACCAAGTATGGAGTGACCCCAAGATAGAGCAGCTTTAAAATTCAAAACTGGATCCAGGAGGACTGTAGCTTACTTACCCAGGTACTTGGGACCCACTGTTTAAATCTTAACAGACCACCTTCTCTAGGGTACAGATTTGGTCTTTCTGGCCCTTGCGTTTTTCAAACAACAGGGGCTTGATGGCTATAAAGGAAAACCTCTAAGGAATATTATTCACCAGGACAGAGCAGATATAAAATATTTCAAGCATCACAAAAATTTGTATTGGACAATGTAGTATATCTAGATGCTATAAAAATGTAAGCTGTTGGCTATTAAAAATTTCCTTTTCAAAATTTAGTTGCAATCATTTCTTCTCTCAGTTCCCAAGAAGCAGACAATCTAATTCCATCTTATGAGCTATTGTTTCAATGGATAATCATATGTTCGCTTGGTCATATTGGAAAACTAAATAAACATGAAAGAGTATATTTTCCCTGGAATGTGCTAATTTCTAGTTACACATGGCTATGTGTAAGAGTTTAAACTAAAACCTGTTCTTCACATTAACAGAGAAAAAGGGCTTTGACTACCTAAATTGACTTCCCACACAGAAACCTAAGTGATACCAAGTTGTTACAATGGTTGACTCATCCTTTAAATATCAGCTCTCCCTTATGTCATATTTCTGATTAAATAACAACCTCTGAGAAAGCTTCCTTTACCATCCTTCCAACGTCATTCCATTGTTCCATTCTCTTATCTTACTTATGACTACCTGGCATAGTATGTATTTACTGATTTGTTGTCAATCTATTCTACACTGTAATGTTTTTTTAAAGAAATTATTTTAACTATTTTATTCACTGATGTATTCATAATGCCTAGAATGGTACTTTTATTTTTTCACTTTGTATATGCTCAGTCCATGCTTGTAGAACGAATTTATGAAGGGAATCTCCTGAAAATGGATACAAAATTTTCTGCACATGCATATCCCTGGAGATAAAATGCATAACTTAGATCTTATTATGTACAGATTAGGTCTGTGATCTAAAAAGACTAAGCACCTACCTCCATTATACATGTATAATGTCATTTCATTATCAATAACATTATTACTGGCAATGGCCATAAATGAAAATTCTGCAACTGATTAAATGCCCATTTTTCTAGAATCAAAATAGACAAGCATAAATTGAGAAAGCAATGACATGGGATATTTATATTTTAAGGGCTTGGTGTTTTTGTAAATGTAGGAAAATTTACATTGAAAAGAGTATAATCCATACTAAACAATTTAGATCTCCCCAAATTCTATTCTGACTTTTTAATTGAACATACATATATATTTACAGATGTGCAATCAATGACCATGTACATTTTGCCTTTCAAGTTGCCCTAAGATATTTTAGGAGGAGCCTTGGAGGGTCAAGTTTGGGTGTCAAATTTGGAGCATTCTAAGGCAGACAGACCTGTACAAGCCTAGATTGTTATTTTCAGCACTGATGGCTTCTCCCTGCTGTCTGCTTTCTTACCTTTCTTGTTCACTAAAATGGAAATTACCCAGTCAGGGCTGAAGGAGGCACAAAAGTGAACCAATGTGTGTGTGGAGATAAGAATGTAGATGAGAGCAGGGGTGAGGAGGGGAAGTTGAAGAGGACAGAAAAAGAGATCGGGTCAATGCTGTGTAAAACTAGAGATCAAGTGGGCTTAAAGGAAAGTGATAAGAAAATAAAATGAGAGAGAAAAGAACAGAAAGATAAAACAAGTTCAAAACATACATGGACAATAACAAGGCAAGGTAGAGATGGGAGGGAGGTGGGGAGGGCTGAGGGGTGGGCTGGGATGGGGTAAAGGGCAGAAAACTGTACTTGGACAACAATTAAAATTTAAAAATAAATATATGTATATATACACACTATATATATATATATACACACACATACAAAAACAAGTTCAAAACAGACATAAATAGCTAAGTTAATAAGAAATATAAACAAAATGGTAAGAAGTGGGAAAGAATTATAATAATGAATGAAAAAGGAACGATATAGCAGAGGAAAAAGAAGATAAAAAGGGATCAATATATAGAGATATATCATGAAAATTAAAACAAAAAACAGGATATAAAGATAGAAGGGTGACAATAAAGAGATGATCTCTCTTAAAACATGTCCCAGCTGAGTATAAGTGACCTAAAAATAATGACCCCTGTCCCAGTGTTCATGAGAAATTCCATTTTACATGTTGCAGAGTCTTGAACATGTAAGACACTAAAACTTTATGGAGAAGTGTTGTTTCATTGCCATGATATTCACAAAGACTACACTTTCAGGGATCATTTCTATAGCTCATTGCCATGATACTCTCTACCCAATGTGGTGTTTTCACACTGCGGCAATGACCTGAGCAGACAAGAGCTCTTAAGAATACTTTGCATTTACTTTACTCTGTCACTTGGATCCCCCAGCATTATCTCTTACTCACTGCAGAGTTTGGCATAGGAAAAGAAACAGTATCCCAGGTTCTGCAGTCTCGCAAACCCTTCAAAGATGACAAGGAAGAATGTGCAAACAAATTAGGTTCCTGAAGAGCATACAATTCTATAAATTCTCAGAACAAACAAAAATAGGTATCATGAGATTTAACAAATAAAACCCTTTAACAAATGGCAATATTTATTCCTTCAGGCCATGAGAAAATTATGACACAAATGCCTCCACTTATTTGTTTGTCTGCCATTTAGGGGCTTGAACTATTTGGAAGATCATCTTAAATTCAGAAGTAAACCCGAAGCTTTCCAATGAACTTCTTTTCAAGACAGCAAAGCTCTGAGACCCCCTTTGGTCAGAATTGAGAAGCTTGAAAGTGTTTAATAACTATGGTTATTTAATGAGCATGGTTATCTGCTTTCTGCAGCAGCCGTAAATTGTGCCCTCAGAGCCAAGCACAGGAGTCTGTGACATGGGTTGAAGGACAGCAAATAAGGGAAAAGAAGCCAGTTAAAGTAGCTGGACTGTAGAGTCATTTGGGAGTGGGCAAACATTCCGACACACCTTGACCTCCCTGAGCGCTTCCCCAGTACAGCAGAATTCACTAAGTAACTCCCACAGTGGAGAACCAGATGCATGGAGAGAGGAGACAAGATCTTCAGAGGTGTCTGCTCTGAAGCCTCCTGTTGCAGCTCCTTGCTCTGTCCCACAATCTGCTACTCTGTGATGAGTGGTTCACAGACAAGTCTCATCTTCAGAACATGGACCTCTCAAACACTGGAAGAGTGTGGCTTAGTCATGGTGTACCCAGTTCTCGGGGGATGTGCAATTCAAACTTCTCAAACCAACATTTCACATACTTTTAGGTTTTTATGCTAATGATTTTGAGAAAAATGCAAGTTGATACTTACAGCATAAAACTTCAATTATCTGGAAAACTCTGGAACCTGTTTCCCAGCCTTTCTTGACTGTGCCTGATCAATAAAAGGTCATTCTAAATTAAATTGATCAGTGATGTTGCTACCCTCAGATCCTCAGCCTGCAATATGGTTTGACCTTTTCTCCCCGGTTTCCCAAAGTCATAGCAACCTTATGCAGAGGTGGTACAAATAGTATAGTGAATTAATTGTTGAAATTCTTATTGTACTTCTACATATACATTAGCCTGTGGATTCTGTGATTTATACATCTGACCACTTAACAGGATAAATTATTTCCAGTAAATATTTTGCCATCCAAATAATGAAATCATAAGCAAGATACATCAATTTGATTCCCTTATGTCAGGATATTATTGAGGCTGGAGACATGTACTCTAGTGCTGGTTCCGGAACTTGGCTGATTTTAAAAATATGGTTTTGAGCATCCCAGCTGCTGAATCTGTCTGGGTCCCAGTAGAAGGGGATCAGGGTATTTGTCTGCCTCCCTGGATGGTTTTGATACAGTCAGCCTTGTGTAAAATGTTGTAGAAGAAGAATCATTTTTCCAACCATAATACAGATGGTGAAAAACATAGACAAATTTGAAAAATCTTTACATTTTACAACAAATTTAACCTTCTGAAGTCAAGGAAGTCAATAAACATGACTCTAAATTAGGGGATATTGGTGTTATTTTCTGATTAAAAATGTGGTATTTTTTTAGGTTACAGAGTGTTGTTTAAAGAATGAGTCAGAGAATGATGTGACATTACAGCACAAATACCAGAACATGTATGTTTTATCTGATAGTTTTTCTTTACAATGCACCCTTGCCTACCATGTATTCCTCACCAAAATCACATAAAAACCAAGTCGTAAACAATTTTTGAAGCGAGACCTATATCAAAATAATTATTTCATTGGCTCTCCAAAAGACAATTCATGATTCAAAAAAAAAAGCACATATAGAGTGGAAGACTTATTTGAGGGCTATCAGTAAATCAGGAACTGAATGTAATTTACAATTTAGTTCACTATGGCTCTTGTTCTCTTTAAGAACTTTTACTAAATTCAACAGTAAGTTTAGTTTTAGATCATCAAACACAAAACCAAACCAGTGTATATGTTGACATTTTTAAAAAACCTAAACTGAATCTCCACGAGTTCCCTCCTTAGGCGGAGAAAACAAGAGAAAAAGAACCCTGTAGATTTTCAGGAGGGCATGGTTCCTGGATTTGCAATGACGCTGCTTTCCCCATGAGTCACACGGTTCCTAGTTTATGCCAGACTTTACCCTTTTGGATGCCTGAAGAGAATCTTCTATTAGACAATGGAACACTGGAAAGAGATGAGGAAACCAACAGCTGTGTCCAGCTCAATAAGATACAGGATGACTTGGTGTTTGACAGCAGAGCTTCTCCCACTTGAGTGTGTAAGAGGGACACAGAGGGCTTTTTCAAACACATATTCCTAGGCCCTGCCCCCAGATTTCCTGTTCACCAGGTCTGTGAGGCCCATAATTCTGCATTTCTAACAAGATTTCAAGTGATGTGGATGTTGCTGCTCCATGGACCACATTTTGAGAAGCACTGGTTTAGAGCAAATTTTCTCAGCCTTGGTACTACTGGCATCTGAAACCAGATAATTCTTTGTTGTGGAGGCTGTACTGTGCACTGTAGGGCATTTAGCATCATCCCTGGTCTCTATCCACTAGGTGCCAGTAGCATTTACCCAGGTATGACAACCGAAACATGCTTCAGAAATCACCAAATGTCATTAGGCAGCCAAATTTTCCTTGTTTAGAACCACTGACTTAGAGAATGGGTTCTGAATAAAAGATCTGGATTGGAGTCTAGCTGAACTAATTTACTACCCATGTGGTTCGGGGTAGCGGTGTCCAAATCATTAATTCAAGAGTGTGATTGAATTCAATCACCACATAGGGCTGTTGTAAGGCCTGGTTATATGAGGGTGTATTTGATCACGTATCATGAGGCCTAGCCCAAAAGCAGGACTCAATAAGGGGTAAGTCAGTTTTTTTTAAAGATAGTCTTTGTATGAGTCAACATCCTCAAAACTGTTTATCACAGAAGGGTAAGTTTCTGTACTGAGTTAGAGAAATTAGAGTATACAGAGGAAATAAAAATAAAATAAGCCCAACATCTATTCCTATAGTCACAAGGCTTAAAACTTAGCTCCATGATTAATATGCTCAACATACTGTTGTGATTCTGAAATAATCTTTATTTCAGGACATAAATGTGTTTCTTAAGTTGTCTCCAAAGCAAAATATTATATCAATTTTTTAAAACCCTCTTATCCCAATAACCTCAGAAGATAAAAATCAGTTGCCAAAAGAGCAAAAGCAACTAAAGGGGTTAAGATAAAAATGTCACAAGAAAGTGATTAAAGGGACAAGGCAACATTTATATATCTCATATCCTATCCATTCTCTCCCATGTGGAGCACTCTTCTTACTTATTCTCTTTCACCACCAGGAGGAGTACGAAACTTTCACACAGGGTCCCAAGCATTTGTCAGATGTGCTTTCCAGAGGCTGGCAGACCAGAGTTGAATAAAGCTTTTAGGGCCTTCCTAACGGGATAAAAATATATCCTGGCATGAATTCAGCAGAGAAGGCTGTACAAACTACTTCTGTATATAAGGTCCTTTTAAACTTTTCTATTCCAAACACTGCAGCAGCAGTTATTTTTGATCCTGGGAGGCAAGAAATGACAAAGTTAATTGACTCTTGGACAAGTAAAAATTAATGTTATGTAAGACAGTGTTATACAATATGTACATAAGAAAAGTACAAGTGATAAATAATTTATTATGCAGAAGAGGGTAAAAAGAGGTGAGTTGAGAGATCATAGAGAGAAATGGGGGGAGGGCCATAACAAGGGAAAGAAGGGGAAGGGTCATCAAGGAGCATGTATAAAGGACCCATGAACAAAGCCAAAGTGGGGAAGGATGGCGGGTAGGAGGTGGGGGTGAGTGTGGCAGGGGAAAGTGGTGGTGGGAAAATGGAGGCAACTGTACTTGAACAACAATACTATATATATAGTATACATATAGTGTATATATATTATATATATATAATTTTTAACATATATATGTTAAAAAAAGAAATGTTCATGTGTCTCCCTTTAGCATTCCCAAACCAAGTGTTAAAAGACAAGACCATTCACATCCCTACCCAACTCTTTGCATTCTTATCTATTCTATCAGCACGAGTGAACACGTTATCACTGTCTTGGTAATAACATAAGTAAGGTGCTTAAGACCCTTATTTTTATAATATGTTTTAATATCCTGGAAACTGGTATGGCTTTTTAATGAATAATAAAGTCCTACAAGATATAATAACATACTTCTAATATAGGAAACAAAATGGTTTTCAGCTAGTTCCCATGTCCACAGAGCAATGTGAGGCGCTGGCAGTGTGTACTGTGGTAGTGATGGTGGTAATGTTGAAGGAGATGATAACAGTGATAGAGGTTTAGCTAAATTTCATGAAAGCCTGTCACCAAAGGGCAGATACCGGCTGAGCAATTTACATTAATAGCTAATTAAGCCTCAACCCTAGGAGTAAAGTATAGAACTTTTCTCATTCATTTATTTTAAAGTTAGGGCATCCGGCTCACTCTCAAAAACCTTTCAATGCCCCAAACACAAAGATCAATAACTAAATAGATGAATGTAAGGTTATCATTAGCTAAATTCTAAATTAATTATTATTATATAGAGAATGTTTTTATGTTCAGATAAAATCCCATACAGCTATATTAGTGAAGGCTGGGCTCTTCATCTGGTAAGCTACTGGCCCATTTTCATTGATGTCCAGATAAAATAAGGCAAGAATACACATATATCCAAGATATATGGATCTTGCCATACACAGATTTTTTTTTCTTACTACAATCCACTCATACAATTTTCTCTACAGTTGTGACATTTTTACAATGAGCATGTGTTCTATGTACAACCAAAACCTATATAGCTTTGTCATTTTGAAAAACAAAAGATATAGATTCCAATCTACTCTCAGAATAATCACTTGCATTTATGAATCTGAAATATGGGCGCACATATTTATTAAACTGTTTCATAAGCCACTAAAGAATCATCAAGTTTTTGCCCAAACAATTCAAAGTACAAATGAAACTAACAAAAAGATACAGATGAAAATGCACCTGTACGGTGCCAAGTGGGTATTGGAGATATTGGGGGTATCACTATGTAAAGTATAGTATTGTCTAATCAATATGCTATACACCTGAAACTAATACAAAATAATACTGCATATAAATTGTGAGGGGCTATCAGGGGACTAAATAGTAATGGAGAAATATAATAAAGATGATATTAAACAATTTAAATTTTAAAAAATTAAAAAAGAATATAGCGGTAATAAAAGTCAAAAATAATAAGGCTAAAAAACTGATACATCAAATTTCACTTGCATTTATCTGCTAGAACTGTACCTCAGTGGAGAGGTAGATGTCGCATCTGCAGTCATATTATTAGCAATAATAATAATTTTGTGTCTGAATATGTAAACTCTACATTATTTATTAGATACCCCATTTCCTCTTGGCTAAAATCATTTTGGGACTTGAGCCAAAGCCACTCCTGAGTAAAAGGCATCAGTCAGATTAGCATTTACCAGAACATTCCAAAATCAATAAGGCATGTATTTTTAAGAGCATTTTGAAAAGCTGACTATCTTTAGGTCGGCACAAGAAGAAGTTCTAAAGAGCCAGGACTGGGAGTGACACAAGTAAACAGCCTGCTTCATGGTTCCCTGTGAAGAAAAAATCTGGAACCTCTCAAGGGGATTTTATTGCTCATCTAAAATGAGTTGATGAAACTCAGAATAAGGGAAATCCTTTCGATAGTGAGAGTTAGCCAATTGTCTTCTCAGAGTAAATTACAAAATTAAGACATTCTAAGATCAAGTCAAGAAAATTGTTAAAGGGCCTTCCTATTTATATCACCTCTCTCCTTTGCCTTCTCATTAAAAGTAACACTTACGTAGGTCTGTGGTTCCCTGACATTAGCAGCTGTGCTGTTCTGATCCCAAATTTCTGATGGACACCCTGAATCTGTAAACTTATACAAATCATCAGCCAATATGATGGCTGAGAGGGTAGTTCCGCTGATATATTGCCACCTCTCTTAAAATGTGACTTCCACCCTGGCTGCAGTGGCTCAGTGGATTGAGTGCTGGCCTGTGAACCAAAGGGCTGCTGATTCGATTCCCAGTCAGGGCACATGCCTGGGTTGTGGGCCAGGTCCCCAGTTGGGGGCGCACGGGAGGCAACCACACGTTGATGCTTCTCACCCTCTTTCTCCCTCTCTCCCCCCTCTCTAAAATGAATAAAATCTTACAAAAAAATAGCTATTTCCTCTAATTTCAGAGGAAAGTCCACTTTCTACTTTGTGTACAAAACTCAGTTGGCTATGGCGTATGAAGAAATAGGCTGAGAAGTGACAAAACTTCAGGAAACATGAGGGCCTAGAGAAGGGAGAAATGATCAAACTATAAAAGGAAATAGAGTTTGGTCTGGGAAAAGAGAACAGGGTGTTTCCCCTTGTCTCTGAGCATAAACTAGAAAATACACAAACCTCATGCCCATATTTTTAGTGATTCAAACACAGCTCAAATTTGGAAAGAGAGTAAGTCAAGAAGTGACAGAATTTTCATGCTTGAAAAAAGTACAAAGAACATTGTAATATCAGTGTATAGGAAAAAATGAATAAAATAAAGATAAAAATTATAGGATGGCCAATGAGATGCACAAAATCCATATGAGAGCATTAAGGATTTCAATTTCAGGTGAGGTCTTGGGTCCAAGATATACCTCCTATCACTATTTACATAAAACAACCTGGCGTGCACCCCTATAGCCAAGGTTTCATCTCTAAAACTTTCCCCACTAAAGTGAACAAGGAATCTTTGGAGAGTAATTGAATCCATGTATTGCAGCAGGAAAAATCAGGATGGGTCACTTATGCTCTGTTGTCACCAGGAAGCATGAATGCTTTCAAGGATGGTGCTAAGTGGACAAATGGGACAGCTTAAAGGAGTTCTCATTGACAAAGGTATGATAATTTAAACATCAAAAAGGAAAAAAAATAATTCTGCAAAAATCCATGAGAACAAAAGGATGGTCAAAAACTACAAATAACATGATACGACATAATGATGCACATTATTTCCCTCAGGAAAATTTACTGAAGTGCCTCAAACTGATGAACCCAAATACATGCTTGCCAAATTCAAGATTTGCTGAATTCCATTAAGTCAAAATAAGCAGTAAAATGTTATACAAGGTGTTTCAAACTGGATAGAGAGTGAACAGTAGATCTCAACCCTGGCTACACATGAAAGTCACTTGGGGAGATTTCTAAAAATATCAGTCCCTGGGCACTATCTGCCGACCAATTAGATCAGAATCTCTGGAGATAGGACTTAGGCCCTGGTAGTCTGAGAAGTTTCCCAGAGTATTCTGGACAGGGTTAAGAACCACTGGTCTATAATCTAGGGTGACCAGATCTCCTGGGGACTTTCCTGGTTGTAGCACTGAAAGTCCTATGTCCCAGAAAATGCCTAGTCTAGGGCAAAAAAGGATGATTGGTCACCTTTCTCAGTCAGGTGAAAAAAAAGCTGTCACAGGAATTTTTAATGAACATCAGATAAGAGAACACTGTAAAGTATTGGATATAGGTGACCATGATTCACGAGGTTGCAAAAAAAGACTGAGGCTTAAAAAATACTACTACTATAAAAGTGACTGTACAACTACAAAGGCCAACTGATGCTGAAGCACCAGGTCGGCAAATTCTAGTCTTTGGTGTCTTTATCCAGAATTTCTGACTAAAAACCCTGAATTTGTGACTTTGAAGCCACATTCTCAACCAATAACTCTGTATCCACAATCGCCATTTTCCTCATTTAGGTCAGTAAGCTTGCAACTCTAAAAATATAATAACCTTAATTCTAATACTAAGGCTAAGGCTAAGGCTAAGGCTAAGGCTGAGGCTGATGCTAATGCTGGTGCTGCTACTAGTACTACTAATAATAATAATAATGGTGGTGCCAGCACTAGTACTAATGCTAATATAGACACTAGTATTGGTGTTAAAACTAATATGAGTCTTAATATTAATGCTAAGGAGTAACACCATAAGCAATGACAACAATAGCAGTACTTCTAATATTTATACTAGTGCTGATCCTAGTAATAACATACTAATATTAGTATGAATATTAGTGTCAATATTAATATTAAAGTAGGTACTGCTATTAGTGTCAATACTAATGCTAATACCTAATACTAGCACTAATATTAGCATTACTAATACTACTGTCAGCATTAATGCTGGCACTAGTACTTATATTAGCAATAATACTAGTACTATTCACACTAATATTTATGCTAGTATTAATTTTAACTTTAACATTAATACTACTGTTATTACTAATGCTGGTATGAGTACCAATACTAATATAGGTGCTAGTATTAAAATATAGAGAGCTAATAATAAAAATTAATAAAACTTTAATATTAATATATTGAGTTGGGCATGATAAGTTGTGGAGTAAACATATAAGGATATACAAGTTTTATTTGTTCTCTGAGGTCTTTGAATTGTTTGGGAGAATCTGACATATTAAATTTATGATTTTATTTAAAGCACTAAGAATTTAATAAGTTTGCAATCCTTGTTAAAATATTTGAGGAAATCTAATGTATTAAATCTGGAAATTTAGACTTCGTAAGGAATATTTATTTTTAAAGGTTTTCAAAATTAAATATTTCTTTTTTTATTGTTATTCAAGTACAATTGTCTCCATTTTCACCCCACCACACACCCTCCCCCCACCCATCCCCACCTCTAAACCTCAAACCCATCCCCTTTGGCTGTGTCCATGTGTCCTTCATAAATGTTTAAATGCTCAGTTAAATTGTAACGGTTGGATTTGCCAACCTGACTGGCTGATATTAAAGGACCAATGGAAAAATGTTGTCTTTCTTTTACATTAATGCAAACATGTTAAGATTTACAAATAAAATGAGATTTTTAAGTGGAGCTTCAAGTGTTAAAAAGATGTTTTCAAAAGTACAACTTGATGTGGATATACTGAGTAGTAACCAAAGCAAGAGTCAGTATTAATATTCTTATACACATCACACACAAACAAAAGCTCAGGCTTCCAAAAACACAATTGATGTGATGTCTCTGGAACAAGAGTGGTGTTGTGGTCTCACAGGGTAAAAGAAAACAAAGACAATTCCTGGAAAATTAGAAGAAGGAAAAGGACAGAGCAGGCACCATGAATCCATCCTCAACTCTGAATGCAAAGGCCAGAGGGGCCTACACATTCACTGCGTATGAGAGCTTCCACTGTAAAATCACTGGCCTGAATCCAAGGGGCCTTTTTTTGCAGTGATACAGCTACTCGAGTTGAGAGCATGTGACATAAGTTTTCCCAAGAGGCAGTTTCTGATTTATTTTGTAAGAACTATCTGAAGAAAAAAGATGAAAGCTGCTGGTGGGACTTAACAGAAATACTTTCAAGTAAGCCAAGGATAAAGACTGTTTAGATGTTATTTAGAAATGCAAAAGCTGCTAGAGACAACAGGGCTTAAGGGGAGGCTGGCTACAGGGTTATGAGGAAGGTGAACCCGTCTTGTGGGAAGGGTAGAAGTGAATCTAGACGTGACGAGATGCCTGAGGCCTGGAATGGTTTACCTGGCCCGGAGCCACCAGCCATAATAGGAACCTGGGAGCGCTGCAGACATGAGGTGTCACATTTAAATTCTCAGGCGGGGCAAACAGGGACATAAGAGCATACATTTGAAATAACTTCATGTACAAGCAAAACATACTGGTCTCAAATTAAGAATAACGTGCAAGTGAGGTTCAAAAAACAAAGGGATCCGTGTCAAGTGAAACATCCTCTCCCAGCACCTTGAAACACACTGAAGAATTCACAAAAGGGGATAATGTCACCTAAAGATGGAAAAGTGAATGGGTGAACACACAGAAAAGTAAGAAAATTAAGCCATAAATGGCGGTAAGAAAAAATACCGGCAAGTGATGATAGGAAACATAAATGGGAATTGGGGATAATTATCTGTTAGAAGAAGAAGAAATACCCTTTAAAAACAATAGAAGTTTTTCAGGCAGAATGAGGTTAACAGTTGAAATGAATGCAGCAGTCAAAATAAGGTCATGGATTAAGTGGGCCATATTGAGCCAGCAGTTTCCTTGCAAGTCCAGGTCTGAGGAAAGGAAAAATACTTGAAAAAAAAAACATAATAATAAAGGATAGACAGAAGAGTTTGACCAGCACCTTACAGACAGAAAGAAAGCAGGCCACAGAAAATTTGGGAAAAGTGAACAAAAAAAGATAAAGGAAAAGAAGCTATTTCTACTCACAACAGTGAGAATCAGTCCTGGCTACACTCTAGAATCACTTGGGCAGCTTGAGAAACACCTAAGCCCCACCCTCAAGAACTGAGTTGGAATCTCTGGGGGTTCAGGCCTGAGCATGAAATGTCTATAGCTCCCACGTGATTTCAGTGTGCAGCCAGAGTTTGAGAATAACTGCTCTGCATGTACAGAGTGGAGGCATGAGGTCCTGTGTCTCTAGATTATCAGGCCAAAACATCCACTTGCACCTGAAGCAATCCAATAATTGCAGCCAAAGTCATTTCCTTAGTTGAACTTGGCAGATAAATGACTTGATTTTCCACTTGACTTAAGGACCTGTAAAATTCAGAGGGAAGGAAGAAAGTTTTCTCAACTAATTATTTTCAATATTTGTAACAATCTCTAAGTAGAAATCCAATGTACCAATGCTCTTCACAGTGGTAGCAATTTACCCAGCCACAAACAGAAACCGGCAACACTGAGAAATAAAGTGTCTTAGATTATAAAAAAAAAATCTACAGATTATTTTTCAGCTTTCATTTCTTCCCTACATCAGAAGTTCTCACTGGGGCCAATTTTGTCCCTCCAGGGGGCATTTGGCAATGTCTCAGACATTTTTGGTTGTCACTGGGGACATGCTACTGGCATCTAGTGAGTCGAGTCCAGGGATGCTGTTCATATCCTACAGTCTACAGGACAGTTGCCACAACAACAAAGAATGACTGACCCAGTGTTTGTTTCCATATATTAATTAGGTAGAGCTGCTTTGACTCCCTGTAAAAGGCACCTGTAAATTGTGCCAGGTGGAGACTTAGGTAATTGCCTGGGTGGGGCAACCTGCTTCACTTTGGAGAGGGGAAAATGCTGCTGCCTGGCCTCTGGAGGTTTGCTTGGCACCTGCCCTATTTCCAGTCACTTCACCCAATTTTCATATGTGACTGGCACCCTTCCAGCTGCTGCCCTGTGGTGAATCCCAGACTGGGTGGGTGTGTGTGCATTCTAAGTCCATGTGGGCGCTTTAAATGGACTCTCCCGAAAATCCAGCAGTTTATTCTGCCTCCCCAAACCCACTGGTTTTTACAGCCAGAAGTTATGGGGAACTACCTTCCTGGCGCTAGAACCTTAGGCTGTGTAGTCTGGCCTGGGGCTGGGATCCCTTGGTCCCAACATATCCCTCCTAATTTCTATGGACCACATGTGAGTGTGGGACCACCCATCCCAACACCATCGCTGCCATCTCTTCATGCCACATCATGTCTTCTCACTTCTCTGTGGGTGTCTGTGACTCCGCACCTCCTACCCACCTGGATGAATGTGGCTTCCTTAAGTCCTTGGTTGTTGGGCTTTCATACACCTTGATTTTCTGACAGTCTGATTATTATTTGTTTTAAGAAATAGTTGTAATTCTCTCTCTGGTTGTGTGAGAAGGTAAAGCATGTCTACCTATGCCTCCATTTTGACCAGAAGTGCAGAGTTCAAAACACTGGTGATTACGATGCTTAACGAACTCATTTGAGTATGGCAAAAATATAAGGAAAGAAATGAAGGCTACACTAAGTAAAATAGAGAAAAATCCACAGGGAACCGAAAGGGAAGGGAAAGAATCCAGGGTTCAAATCAATGATTTGGAACATAAGAAAGAAATAAACAATCAGAAAAGAATGAAGAAGCAAGAATTCAAAAAAATTGAATAGGGATTCCAGAAGCAAAAGAGGAAGAGCAAGAATTGAAAACTTATTTGAAAAAATAATGAAAGAAAACATCTCTAAATTGGTGAAGGAAATAGACATATAAGTCCAGGAAGCACAGAGAGTCCCAAACAAGTTGACCCAAAGAAGGTCACACCAAAACACATCATAATGAAAATACCAAAGGTTAAGAGAGAATCTTAAAAGTAGCAAGAGAAAAGCAGAGAGTTCCCTACAAAGGAGTTCTCATGAGACTATCAGCTGATTTCTCAAAAGAAACCTCTCAGTCAAGAAGTATTCAAAGTAATGAAAAACAAGGACTGACAACCTAGATTACTCAATCCAGCAAAGCCATCATTTAGAATTGAAGGGCAGATAAAGTGCTTCCCAGACAAGGTAAAACTAAAGGAGTCCATTATCATCAAGCCATTATTACAGGAAATGTTAAAGGGACTTATTTAATAAAAAGAAAATCAAATTGATGAACATTAAAATGATAAAAAATCGACAACTATCAACAACTGAATCTAAAAAAAAAACAAACTAAGCAAACAAGCAGAACAGAAACAAAATCAGGTATCAGAATCATAGATATGGAGACCATCTGGAGGGTCATCAGCTGGGAGGAGCAAGGGGAAAAAATGAGGGTAAAGGTGCAAGGATTAAGAAGTACAAATTGGTAGGTGCAGAATAGACAGGGGGATGTCAAGAATAGTATAGTAAATGGAGAAGCCAAAGAACTTACATGCACAACCCATGGACATGAACTAAGGGGGGAATTACTGGAGAGAAGGGAGGTGTTGGGTGGAGGGGGCAAAGGGGGAAAATTGAGACAACTGTAACAGGATAATCAATAAAATATATATTACAGAAGAAAGAATGACTGGCCCAAAATGTCACTATGTGCCGAGGCTGAGAAACATTGCTCTAAATAATACAGTGAACATATTCAATAACTAATATTCTCTGCCTTTCAGTCTCAATGCAAATAAAACAAATCTCAACATGTACAGATTATATGCCAAATTACAGAAAAATAGAAGGCCTTTCACAGAAAATTAAACCACTAATGAAATTATTTTGTGGGTTTACTGCAATGAGAGATCAAGGACTGGATAATCAGAACCTTGGCCAACCAGCCTGCTGCAGTTGAAAACTGGATTTTAAATTGAATTTGATTGTTGGACTTGAGTTTACATTCAGATACATTGACAGTTCTTCAAATGAAGACTTCTGAAGAGCATTTTTATAATCAATATTTAATAAATGATACCTAAAAAAACATCTATGTTGAATATTACATTTTACACTCCTTAAATCATGTATTTGTAGAAAAATAAAGAGTTTTTAATGTATGCAATACATTCATTTCTACCAAGACACATAAGTAAATTTCCCATTCTGCAGAAATCAAAATGAAAGTGAGATATTAAGATGCTTTTCAGGATTTCAGATCAAGTAAACAGTGAGAATCAATATAAGCCCCAAATATAAGAACGTGGGTGTTGATATAGCTGTAGAGAGTATTATCTGGCTTAAAGACAATGAAAATGAATCATTTCTTGTCCCCAGTCTATGATAACAGTAATGTTAAATAAAAACTACCTTAGAAAAAGATTTATAAATTTTGAAGATTATTTATTATAAATCAAAAAACACTAAAATATGAGCAGGAGTTCTAAAACAGGCATTTTAACTAATTGATGAAACCCATTTCCAAGTTATCAGTTATTGAGGGACTTCAGGTCAGACCAGCCAAAACAGTGGCTGTTAAACTTGGATGTACATCCTATTTTCTAAAATATTTTATGTATTTATTTTTAGAGAGAGGGGAAGGGAGGGAGAAAGAGAGGGAGAGAAATATCAATGTGTGGTTGCCTCTCACACACCCCGTACTAGGGATCTGGCCCACAACCCAGGCATGTGCCCTGACTGGGAATCAAACCCGTGACCCTTTGGTTCACAGGCTGGTGCTGAGTCCACTGAGCCATACCAGCCAGGGTTGTATATTCTACTTTGATCAATTGGGAATTGAGGGCTTTGTTTTTAATGATGCCCAGGCTCCTCCTCAAACCGAATAAATTAGAATATCCAGGGATGGGATCTGACCTTTTGTACTGTATTGCACGGTACATCTTGAACTGTTATGCATATGTGGATTGCCCAGGGATCTTTCTAAAGGGCAGATTCTAAATGAGTAGGTCTGGGAATGTCAGAGATTTTTAAATTTCTTGATACCAACAGTGCTGGTCTAAGGGCCACACTTTGAATAGTGAATGTTACAAGCTGCCTGGATGATTCTAGTATGTAGCCAACATGGACAACCATTAATAGTTAAGCCTCTAGCTTTGAGTTGGGTGCTATGTGGGCATAGAAATGAAATGGAGAATATAAAAAAAGCATTTGCTAAATAAGGAATTACTTTATCCTAAGTCAGAACTTTTACTGTCATGCAATCCACATATCATTGCCTTAACTTTCAAATCAAAAGTTCAAAAACTTTTAAAAAGGGAACAAATTCCAATGTGGCCAAAACAATCCTGGTTGCTCCTTTGGAAGTAACATGCCCCAACCTTAGCATTTGCCTTCTCTTTTTTGGAATGCTCTGATTTCAACAGAGTTGTACATTGGGTGGCTCCCTCTCATCATTCAGATCTTCCCAAGGTACCACTTCTAATCCCATCCCATCACTCTCATTTCCTTACCCTAGTTTTCTTCAGGAATCTATCACTAATTAATTAATCAATAACAAGAGACTGCCAAACTCAAAGAAACATAAAACCAATTTAAGCCCTGCTGAAACATTAATGCATCCTGACTATGGGTCAGTATAGGAACAGGGAAATCCTGAGATAAACATTAAGAAATGATTTTAAAGCTGCAACTAGCTGGCATTTGGAGGGTGAGCAGTCTTTACATTTATAGAGTAATCTCTATATGCAGTGACTTCATTTGATGCCTAGGATAAAGTCATGAAGCAGAGCAAGTATTATTCTGTCCTTAAGATGGAAAAATGATGCCACAGAGCACAACAGTACCAAAAGCAGGAATCAAAGGTAGACTTCTAGATTCCAAGTCTTAGATGTCTTAATTTTACCCAACTGCCTTATATTTTCAACATGCTATTAAAATCAAGGATGAAGGCACCCAGAGAACTCAGTCAGTAGAGCATGAACTCTTAAAAGTCAAGGATGCGATTCTAAGAATATGCATATATTTGAAATGAATATTCAGAGTAAATTTAGGCCACCATCTAGAATGGAAAAGGGCCACAAATTAGTCCCATTGGCATGTTTATCTCAACCCTTCACCCAACTTTTTTCCTTGTGATTGTTAATGAAGGCTCCTTTTATTGCCTGGGTAGAAAGCACTCAGAAGTTTCTGGAACAGGCACTGCCAAATTCAAGAAATAGTTCACTTGTATTATTCATGGTTTATAAGTAATCATTAACTATTATTTAAAGGAAATGGAACCTTTAATTTTTATTTATTCCAAAGGTTGTAAAAGTTGAATAACAGCAATCTAAGGGATCACATGATAATAATTATACATCTATCAGAGAATAACTTAACTTTTTTAAATCTTGACTTTTTACTTAATAAAGTAATACATGCTTGCTTAAAAAATAAGGAAACAAGAGAAAACAAGCACCAGAAATGAACTGTAAAAAGAAGAAATCCCCTATAGTTCCACCCCCTAAAGAAAGTCACTATAAATAATAATTATATCAATAATAATATAGCTTTAGAAGATGAATAAATTCTGAGGACCTAATGTATAGGTTCTGAGTATTATTTCCCCTATACAAACCTTGTATATCTTATGAATTCTTGGGTGAAACTCCAAAACATAGTGCTGAGTGAATGAAGGAAGTCACAAAAGGTCTGATATTGTATGATACCATTTATATGAAATGTCCAAAAAAGGGAAATCTTTTGAGATAGAAAATGGATTAGTGGTTGCCTGGGGCTGAGGGTAGGAACAGGGAGTAAATGCAAATGGGAAGGAGTGATCTCACTAGGATCATTAAAATGTTTTAAAATTGGATTGTGGGGATGTCTGCAGAACTGTAAATTTATTAAAAATCAATGAAATGTATACTTAGACTGGGTAAATTTTATGATAAATAACTAATACATCAATAAAATAATTTTCAAATTAGTTATCAATAAGGCAATCAAAAAGTACTTGCTTGCAAATGAAGGATTGAAATCAATTTTATACCTTCAAACTTAAAATAATTTAGTAACATTACACCATATCTTCTTTCCTTCTAAGTTGTCCTCTTAGAAAAATAAAAAATAATAAATAAGAACACTTTTTTTACCAGTTACTCAGGATGCACCGTTATCTGACCAAATATCCATCTATGGTTAGTATAGAGACATCCCACTAATCTAGACACCAGACTTCTAAGAAATCCAACTTTCCAAAGTCAGAAGCAAAAAAAAAGACATCTAAACAACTACCAGGATTGTCTACATAGTTTATGAGTCCCCAAGCAAAGTGAAAATGGGGGATCTCTTCCTTAAAAAGTATTGAGAATTTCAAGATGGTAACAGAAGAGCATTAAACCAACCATAAAGGCCTTTTGAGCATGGGAACCTGAGTCACTGCACAGGTCAAATGCCCAAAATGCTAGTCCTGGCAACCAAAGTAGTCACCACAAAACTCTGGGCCAAGGCCATGTACTTTATTTACTAACTTTACTCTGTCTTCAAACTCTCGTCTGTTTTTCTTCTAAATGCATGCCTAGTGGATTTGGTTACATAAATTGTGAGATGTGGGTAGATGTGGGCAATCAGAGTCATTAAACAAGGAGTGAAGACTTTCAGAAGGAAGAAGCCTTCTTCTGATGTGAAATATGAAGAAAGAGACACTTCAAAGCAGACCCAGGTATATGAATTATTATAATGAGGCCAAGAAAAAGTAACCTTTTCTATTACACACTCTGCTTGCAAAGAGGGTGATGTACTACATTTTAGATAATATTTATCAGAAAAACTTAGAACTGAATGGGGCAGTAGTGTGCTAGAGAAATACTTAATAACAGACTCTGGGGAAAAGCCCGGAGTCATTGTGGCAAATTTCAAGGTACCAAAGTGAGGAAATGGAATATGGACTTGGGAAGAGATAGACACAATTGGTTCTCCATCCAGTGCAAGCCAGTTCCAGCAGTGGAAATGCAAGGCAGGCCCAATGACCAAGCACAGAAATACAATTTAGTTCTCTTTCCTACCAAAACATTTTGTTCCAAGGGTTAGCAAAAGGGAAGGTAACTGTTGCTATTTGCTAAGATGGGATTTTAATTCCAGCGGCAAAATCATCAGGGACAATCAAAAATTGACTGCATAACTATTTCCCTTGTCATTTTCCTTCCAAAAATAATGGTTTGTAAATGATTTCACAGTTAAAGATTGTATGCTTAAAGAGCAAACCAATTGTGAAAAGGGCTGAAAACTATGCCAGTGATATGGTTTTTAAAAAAATAGTAATATTTGTTTTTAAAAAGGAGGGCATGGCCAAGTAAAAATATTTCCTCTTTTCTGTTCTAATGGTTTAACCTATGAATCACCCTGTAGGAGTACTATTATCATACCAGAGACAGGGAACTCTTACTCTTTATAGCAAAAGCATAAAACTTCACTCTCAGTTTTAGTTGCTTCCAATGGAATAAGGGTAAATGGAATGTTGCAATGTAAACATTTCAAATCACTATAGGTTATATAAGGCTATGTTAAGAATCTCTAACCCACACCAAAGTTCCACCTGAGGAGAATTTGAAAACCTCTTAAAAGTCAAGCAGTAAATCACATTCTGGCTCAGGGAAAGATGCCACATAAGACAATTCCTAGATGGTGTCTAAAGTAGCAGCCATCTTGCTCCCCTAGCATATCCCACATTTCCCCAACTACTTTTATGGCATTATTTTATCCAGGGGCAACAAAGAGAAGTATGAAGGGATTTCCCCTCTTTAGTGGCTGCTCCCTCCTCCAAACTGAGCAGCACTTAAAGTTATCATTTTTGTTACCTGATAAAACAATGGTCAACTCACTTATTTTTTGAAAAATATTTATTGAGTGCTTATTATAGGCAGGCACTGTCCTGGGACTTATAATTCTGTTATTCTTGTTTTGCACTCGTCCAAATTCTGACATAGTACTTGGAAGGCAAGGTAATATACTGTGCACAGAGCAGCTCATTTAAAAATGAGTTTTGGAATGAATGCCAAGAGAAGAAAGAAACACTGACTTAAAGAAGTGTATGCAACTGTGATTATCCTCATTACATCTGTTTGGCATGAGCACTATATTGAAAAATATCTAAGAGCCCATATGGAGATTATTAGTTTTAATCCAGTGTCTCCTCTGCCTTTATTACTTGCTGTTATGAGCACACGAAATGTCCTGCTCAATTTGAGATCCTCTAGCATGGAAAAATAGGAGGTTTGACAACACTCATGACTTCAGTCCACTAAAATAAACACACACACAAACACTCATGCACACACACCCTAAATGATGAGATATGGCAGAGCTACTGTCAATAGGAGCTGCTGATAAATGGGGTCCATCTTTGGGAAGCCACTGCCCAGTAGATGAGTACAGGTTTGTCATTCTTGGGAGTAGCTGATATTACAAGCAACTGCCATGAGATGTCCCTGCAAAAAAAAACATGACAAGAAATTCTTTCTCATGGAAGCTGCCTCCAGAGCAGAAAAGTTATTGTCAGGCTGCCAAGTCATGGACATGTCCAAGGTGTTTGGACCTCTCTTCCACAGTGCATCCTTGCTGTATGGAAGTAGAGGGACATTGTTGACCTTTCAATATACTCCTCACAAAGAAGAGAGAAAATAGCTTCCAAGAATACTAGTAGCACTGCAGTTCCTGAAGGTGTGAGAAGGCAGGTGCAAGGATGGAAAGCTCACATATTACCTAGGCCATGGAAGCACATGGGAAAGGATAGCCTGCATGGGGATACACATCTGTGTGTGTGGATAATACATGCCTATACATTTACAACAGCATTAATATATGTCATATGAAAATTGTAATGTAATATATATGGCCTATGGTGTATAAAATATGGTATGACTAATGCATTATATACACCATAGAAAATATAGGTTACACTATAAAGGACACACGGACAAAACCAAGGACGAGGGTGGAAGCAAGGGAGGGGCTGGGTTTGGCTGGGGTTGGGGAGCATAGGGGGAATGCAGACAACTGTCATTGAACAACAATAAAATAGTTCATGTATATATAAATAAATATATAAATATATATAAGTTGTAACATATATATGTTACCATGTATAATATCCTTTATCTCCCACACATAATTTCATTGTTTTCCTGGGCTTTATGAAAAAACCCATACCCAACTATGTTCTGAAACCTGGAATGATGTCAGGCCAACAGAATTCCCACGTTGGGATGAACTCGATGATTGCATTCCTTGAGAGACAGTCTAGAGCAGGTACTCTGGTGCAAAATTGCAGGGGATTACACTAACTACTTGGGTGACTTTAGGCAAGTTACTGAAACTCTCTGTTTCCTCATCTATAACATGGGGACAATAATTTTACATGTCCTGTAAAGTTGTGACAAAGGTTAAATAAGTTAGTATTTATAAAAACCTAAACTAGCATTTGGTAAATAGTAAAGTGCTCACAAAATATCAAACCCATGGAAAAATATTATTGTTTTCTATGTTTACAGATTAAGAATTTCACTCATCTGCATCTAATATAAGCATACACTTCTTAGTTTACCATAAGCAAACCTCTCTTCAGAGTTCACATAAATCACAGAAGCATTTTTAAGTCATTGTTAAAATTTTTGTGATTTAAAAAGTAGAATAAAAGTACCATTCTCTGTCCTTGAATGCATCAGGTAATCAATATCAATAACTTTTTCCTAACTACAACAAATTCTTTATGCACCTGCTTTGGAATTCCTGATGTTGACATTTTTATGTTAGATAATTAAGAATTGAAAACAAGGTGATACTCTTATTAAGTCACTAAAAGGCACAATATAAGATGTATTTTAATGATCATATTTTTTCCATATTTGGATAATTTTACATTCATATGGCATAACAAGTCTTTCAACAGTTTGTCATTTGAGTTTCATTCTTGACATCTTTAAGAGATTCCAAATGCCTTACTTTTTCTTGACCAGTGATGGGTAGTTGAAGAAAGACAAACACAAAACCAGACTGAATGCAGGTATAAGCAATATATGGACAATTTATATTTTAGAATTAAAATTTTAGAAAATGCCTTTTCTCAACTTAGCCTAGAGTCTCAAACAGTGTCTATACTTCCACGTCAACAAATTAACATCCTTGATGATTCACCCTTTCAAAATAACTCACATTGTAATTCCAAAGTTACTGCTGGAAATATTGCTGACATTTATTTCCTTAAGTATACTTACTAAATGGTACTGAAACACAAAAGCCCAAGAGAAAAATCAGAGCTTCTACATTTGGACTGAAAAGTGGACACACACAGAGATATGTTCTTTCTCTAAAATAGAATATATTAAACAGTAGACTCAAGTGGCGTTCGTAAGTATGACACTGTGGGAGGGAGACAATCAATATGAATTCTGGAAGCAAAGGCTGTTTCTTGATCAGGCAATCATTACTGCACCTGCCACCCAGAAATGAGGTGATATGATTATACGTACCTCCCCCACTAAACAGATCTTTTTCATATTCATAGCCTTAGCACTTAATAGTTCCTGGCACACAGTAGGCAATCAAGAAATACTTCCTAGGATAAAGACTGAAAAAATGGATCACCATCTAAGTACCTTGCAGTAAAGTTTGGGAAGTGAGACTAACTAATATAAAATCACTCATTCAGAAGACAAATAATGGCCTCAACAGACTTGTGTGGATCAAAATGCCAGAGGGTGAAATCAGAAGACTTATACACTGTTGGTGGGAATGTAAAATAATTCAGTCAGTTTGGAAAACAGTCTGGCAGCTCCAAAAATGAATAAACATAGAGTTACTATATAAGCCAGCAATACCACTCCTGGGCATATTTCATTTCAAGAGAAATTAAAACATATATATCTATACAAAACCTTGCACATGAATGTTCATAGTAGCATTATACATAGGAACAAAAAGTGAAAACTAAAATGTCCATCAACTGATGAGTGGATAAACAAAATGTGGTATATTTATACAATGGAAGGTTATTTGGCCATGAAAAGGAATGCAGCTCTGATGCATGATACAACATGGATGAACCAGGAAAACATGATGCTAAGTGAAAAAAGCCAGACACAAAAATCCACATATTGCATGATTCCATTTATATGAAATATCCACAAAAGCCAAATACATAGAGGCAGTAAGCAGATTAGTGGTTGTCAGGAGCTGAGGTAGAAATGGCAGGGGGTTGGCTGATAATGGATACAGAATTTCCTTTTGAGGTAATGAAAAATGTTGTAAAGAATGTGGTGATGGCTGCACAACCTTGTGAATGTTCTAAAACCCACTGAATTACACACTTTAAAATGGTGAATTTTTCGGTATGTGAATCTATCTGAATTTGTTTAAAAGACACCAAAGAAACACAGGTGTATTAAGTCCAGTGAAGAAAGAATTATTAATAAAGTTGACAAGGTCTTGAGAGACTTCCAGGAGAATGTGAGAACTCAGCTAAGTCTTCAGGAATGCATTGGATTTAGGGATGAGGAGAGAAGGCATTTTAGATGAAAGGAAGAGGATGAAAAAGTGAGGCTGGTCATTGTTCCAATCATGAATAGAAGGGTCAACATGTGCTGCAATGGTACTGTCAGTGAATTTGTGCCCTGCCCTGCTAAAAAGCACATCTGCCTCTGCTCTGGGTAGAATTCATAGCTAAAGAACAGGAAGCCAAAATACAAGACATTTAAGATTGCTCTATCCAGCAAAGCTCTTCTTTCACACCTGTGGCCTGCCATTTTCCACTTAAAACATTGGGACTCTACCCTAAGAATCCTGAATCACCAAATCAAAGGAACCTATGCACCCCAATGTTCATAGCAGCACAATTTATAATACGCAAGTGCTGGAAATAGCCTAAGTGCCCATCAGTAGATGAGTGAATCAAAAAACTGTGGTACGTTTACACAATGGAATACTATGCAGCAGAGAGAAAGAAGGAGCTACTACCCTTTTGCAACAGCATGGATGGAACTGGAGAGTATTATCCTAAGTGAAATAAGCCAGGTGGGGACTTCTGGCCAAAATGGAAGCATAGGTGGAGTCACTGTGCCTCCTTGCACAACCAAGATAGGGACAACAACAATTTAGAAACAGAATAACAACCAGAACTGACAGAAAATTGATCTGAATGGAAGTCAGACAACCAAGAAATTAAAATAGACACATCCATCCAGACCGGTAGGAGGGGCAGTCAGGCAGACGGGTGCAGGTCGCCATGCGGAGAGCAGAAAGCGTTGGGACGAGGTGTGTAAGGCATCCAGGGCACACAAGACTGCAGTGGGTGGACCCTGAGTGTGCAAGCGGCAGCTGGCAGACCCCTGGCGAAGGATGGCAATCAGCAGACCCAGTGAGGCGGCAACTGTGAAGCAAGGCACTGCACGCAACCCAGGATCCCAGCGCTGGGAAACAGAGCCTCGGGACACTGACTGAAAACACCTGTGGGGGTTGAGGCGCAGGGAGAGACTCCCAGCCTCACAGGAGTGGTCCTTGGAAGGTCCCACGGGGTGCACAAGCCCACCCACAGGGGAGTTGGCACCAGAGAGGCCCAGTTTGCTAGGGGGAAGCCGCAGAAGGGACTGAGGTCCCAAGAGAACAGAGCAAGCACCATTGTTCCCTCTCAGACCCCGCCCCCACATACAACGTCACAACCCAGTGACTGGTGAGCCCCGCCCCGGTGAACACGTAAGGCTCCACCCCTCATGCATAACAGCTGCGACCAGACCAAAAAAAAAAAAAAAAAAGAAAAAGAAAGAAAAGAGATGGCTCAAACAAGACCAAATGAAAGCCCCAGAACCCATCTTTTTAAGCGACCGAGAGACAGCCAACCTATCAGATGCACAGTTCAAAACACTGGTGATCAGGAAGCTCACAGAATTGGTTGATTTTGGTCTCAAATTAGATGAACAAATGAAGGCTACAATAAGTGAAATGAAGAAAAATACACAGGGAACCAATAGTGATGGAAAGAAAGCTGGGTCTCACATCAATGGAGTGGACCAGAAGGAAGAAAACACATACAACCAGAAAAGAATGAAGAAATAAGAATTCAAAACAATGAGGAGAAGCTTAGGCCCTCCAGGACATCTTTAAACGTTCCAACATCTGAATTATAGGGGTACCAGAAGGAGAAGAGGAAGAGCAATAAATGGAAAAGTTATTTGAACAAATAATAAAGGAGAACTTCCCCGTTCTGGCAAAGGAAACAGACTTCCAGGAAGTCCAGGAAGCTCAGAGAGTCCCAAAGAAGTTGGACCCAAGAAGGAACACACCAAGGCACATCAGAATTACATTAGCCAAGGTAAAAATGAAGGAGAGAATCCTAGAAGCAGCAAGAGATAAGGAGACAGTAACCTACAAAGGAGTTCCCATCAGACTGTCAGCTGATTTCTCAAAAGAGACCTTACAGGCAGGAAGGGTCTGGAAAGAAGTATTCCAAGTCATGAAAGGCAAGGAAGGACCTACATCCCAGATTGCTCTATCCAGCAAAGCTTTCATTTAGCATGGAAGGGCAGATAAAGTGCTTCTCAGATAAGGTCAAGTTCAAGGAGTTCATCATCACCAAGCCCTTATTTTATGAAATGTTAAAGGGACTTATCTAAGAAAAAGAAGATAAAAAACATGTATAGTGAAATGACAGCAAACTCACAATTATTAACAACCACACCTAAAACAAAAACGAACTAAGCAAACAACTAGAACAGGAACAGAACCACATAAATGGAGGTCACATGGAGGGTTAGCAACAGGGGAGTGGGAGGAGGAGAGAGGGGGAAAAGGTATAGAGAATAAGTAGCATAGATGGTAGGTAGAAAATAGACTGGGGGAGGGCAAGAATAGTATGGGAAATGTAGAAGCTAAAGAACTTATGACACATGGACATGAACTAAAGTTGGGGAATGTGAGTGGGAGAGGGTGTGCAGGGTGGAGGGGAGTGAAGGGGGAAAATGGGACAACTGTAATAGCATAATCAATAAAATATATTTTTTTAAAAAAGAAGCCAGGCGGTGTTAAGACAAGTACCATATGATTTCACCTATAAGTGGAACCTACTGCATTTTCGAACTATAAGATGCACCTTTCCCCCCAAACTTGGGAGGAAAAGGGGGGTGCATCTATAGTCTGAATGCAGCTTTCACATTGGTGAAATATTATGTTATTTACGTTATTAAATGCTGTACCACATTTTTACTTCAAAATTATTTTATTTTCCTCCTCTAAAACCTAGGTGCATCTTACGGTCCGAAAAATTTGGTAATCAACAAAACAAACAAGAGAGCAAAATATAACCAGAGACATTGAAATTCAGAACAAACTGATAGTGACCAGGAGGGAGGGGGAAGATATTGGGGGGAAGGGGAAAGAGGCAAGCAAAGGAACACAAATAGAGGATTCATGGGTGTGGTCAATATAGGGGATTGACTGGGGGCCTGTCGGGGGGGGGGGGGTCGGTGTAGGGGTGAGCAATGGGGAAACGGCAGGGCAACTGAAACTGAACAACCATAAATTTCTAAAAAATAAATAAAATATACATGTATGTTAGAAAAACATTAACTTTTAGATTTCTACCCCAGCAAATTGGTGAAAGAAATCCCAGACACCCTTTATTTGATCCAGAAATATTTCAGTATTATATGCTTAATGTGTAACATTAACCGAAGTTTACCTTTCACTACGTGATACTTGACCTATGACTACGCAGTATTCTATTTTTCCCAATATCTGGGGGTCTGAACTTCAAGAAGGGGGATGTCTTCGTGTCTAGGAGGACAACAGTGGCAGCCTCTAGTCATGTGAGTAGATTTGGGAACCCCTAGCATGGTTTGTTTTGATGAGTTTTTGATAGTTTACTATTAGACATTAAGAGGTTGTGTCTCCACTTGCAATCAGCTCCATTCAGGAGGCAGTATCATGGTATTACATAGCAGAATGCTATTTAAAAATAACATTCTCAACACATTCATCAGCATTCCAAAAATATTCTGCTTGGCTCTGATGGTGAGATTTGAGAAGAGGTTTGTCATGATGATCACAAACTTTGGGAGGCATTCTTGCTGAAACAGAGTTCTTTGGAGCAAAAGAGGGAAAGCATGGAATTCTTGGAATCAGAAGGGTGACTAATCCAGCCTCCCACCTAATAAACAAATGCCCTTTGACAGCCCTTATAGGTAGGTATCACCTTCACTTTAACTCTCACAGCTTTGTGTTCAGCCAGCCCATGACTACACAGTTTTTACCTAGATTGTCCTAATCACCTGGCAAAAACCATAAATGAAGAGAGAAAATATAAATGACAGGAAATACCATAATGTCTAGAGCAGGTTTCTCACTCTCATGCCTTTAAAATTTAGGGCTGGATAATTCTTTGTAGCGGGGCCTGTACTATGCATTACAGTATGTTGAGCAATATCTCTGGTCTCTCCTCACTAAATGCCAGTAGTACACCACCCCCAGCCCACTTGTGAAAACCAAAAATGTCTCCAGACTTTGCTAAATGTCCCCTGGGGACAAAAATGCCTGGGTAAGAACCACTGGTCTAGAGTGTAAATGACTTTGGGGGAACAGATTTACTAGACCACAGCCATTAGACATGTATTACTACTACTAAACTAATTATTCTGACCCTTTACATTTTTTATTGGTTTGTCAGGGTGTTTCTTTATAAGCTGGCATACTATGAAATGCTGATACCCTCTCAGACCACAACAGGAAACTGTTTCTATAAAAAACTGCCATGGCTGCAAAAAGCCAAAGCAATGAACATGTAAAACTATATATCGTGGAATTATCATCATGTTTTTTTGGTCCATCTGCACACATGAATATTGACACTATGGGTAGCCACTATGAATAAGATGATAATAAACAGGCAACTCCCACTAATGTGTAATTTTTCAAAAATTAACTTTTCAATCAGTTCTTAAGAAACTCAATAAACATTTTTTCTTAAAACCATATGATAAAAGATTACCAGTGTTCTAAGATTAACCTGAGAAATCTATTTAACCCACATTTTAGCTGAAATTTATCACTCACCAGAGACATTGAAATTAAGAACAAACTGACAATAACCAGAGGGGGGGTGGGAGGGGATAACAGGGGAAAGAGGGGTGGGGTCATCAAGGAACCTGTATAGAGGACACATGGACAGCACCAAAGGGTGGGTGGGATGGAGGGTGGGAGATGGGAATGGCTGGGGTGGGTGGGAGTTATGGGAGGAAAATGGAGACAACTGCACTTGAACATCAATAAAAATAAAAATAAATAAAAAAATAAAGTAATGATGCTACTTGAAAAAACAGAGAAAGCAATGATGCTACTTGATTACATAAAACAGTAGAACAATATTGAATAACACTATTGACTTTACCTTGAAACATGATGCCTCGGGACAAACTGATTTAAGAGAAAAACTAGAAAAGAGATATGAGACTAAGGGGATCCAGTTCTGAAAGGGACTTTTGGACATTTTAAGGGTTTAACATTATATAAAGTAGTCTTAATATGATGTTTCATGAGCAGCATACCCTTGATTATAATCTAAGTCATTTTTTCTCCCCAAATAAAACAGTAAGAGCTAGAGTCAAACACACCCATTTTTTTAAATAACCCACCAATATTTAGAAGGAGGGAAGAGAGGGGTGGATAGTTGCACATGATAATAAATTGTTTGAACTAGAATGGAGTGAGTTGTAGAAAGAGGAGGGGATAGGAGAGGCAGTAAGGCATTAGCTTTGTGAGATATTGGCTCTCCTTGGCTGTCAAGTGGTATTTTAGCCACTGCCAATGTGGAGTGCGTGATTTTATACAACAGAAATGGGGGTAGAGTAGAGTAGTCTAAATTCAAGGTTTCCTAACCTTGGCATTATTGACATTTAGAGCCTGACAATTCTCCGGAGGGGGGGGGGGGGGGGGGGGAGTGCACTGTGGGATGTTGAGCAGCATCCCTGGTCTCTAACCCACTAGATACCAGGAGCACCCTTCCCCCAGTTGTGACAACTATTTGTCTGTAGACATTATCATATGTCCCTGGGAGTATGGAGGGAAAATTGCCCCAACCGAGGACCACAGCTAGAGAGGCATTACATTCTGGAGCTACTGGAAGGAAGCTACGACCCAACAGCCATTCACATGGACAGGATGGTAAGATACTTAACACCTGACACTAACGCTGAACAATAAGTTCTTTACATTATCCAAACTTAGCAAAAGTTTAACTTGAATAAAAATATAGACTTTGATAAATTTCATGTTATGAAAAAGTAATTAGGCTAAAAATCTAGTACATTATATGTTTTATATATGAAACACATCTGATAACATGTTAATTTTTACAACTGAGTAGTTATCATTTATTCAGGGTTTACTTTGGCCAAATGACTGTCCAAGCAATTTACGTACATCATTTAGCTTAACTCGGACTCCAGCCCTATGAGACAGTTTTGCTGACCCAGTCATAAGATTATAATACCGAGGTTCACAAACAACTTGCTCAAACTCACCCAGTTAGTAAGTTCCAGAGTCAGGATTTGGAAGCCTGCCCAGTTCTAAATACAAATTCAAAGGATGACATTGCCCAGAAATGTCGGGTCTGATTTCCAAGCTTTTGGTCACACGATTACACTGTATTTAAGGGTCTATATTTATCTCATGTTAAAGAATTACAAATGTTAACAGATGAAAAAAAGCTCAAATATGCATATAATTTCCCATCCATTTTTGCTCCATCTTCTTTGAACGTTTTCCAAAAAATAAAGACTGTCAGTGAATCATGCTTTGAGACTATGCCTAATTTAAGCAAAGCTTGTTATAGCAGATTAATTAACAAAATAGAAGAGTGCTGTCCCCATTTCGTATCAGGAAATGCATCATAACAAGTTGGACTTTATCAAACAGGAGTCACTTCTCTTTTAGAATGACTTTGTCCATAATTGTGTTTGTATCAAGAGGTCTAGTAAGTGCCAACTCTCGCCATGAATATCAGCTTCAAGATGCTAACCTGGCAACACCCAACCACGCTTGCAATATAACAAGCTCTGAAACTGGAAGCAAAGGGTCTTGCACCTAAATGCTGAATCAAAATATTTCATGCATGAGTGATAGTTGAAATATCTATTCCACTTTTGTCTGCCCTTTCCCTTCCTTACAGGGCCCTATTACATAAAGGATTAGGTGTTCTGGGGAATAATTGGGCATCAATTGTGGCAGGGTGTGGGAGGATGCCTAGGTTACCTCCAGTATTCCACATTTTATTTAGGAGGTGGGCAATTCCTATTTATATAACCTCTGATGAATATACACCCCAGCAGTTGGTGAGGGGGGATTGCCAAAACAAGTAGATAATTTCACTTGAAAACCTTGTACTAAGTGAAAATCTGATTACTGCCTTTATCTTTTTAGAAAGGAACAGGTATCATTGCAAACAAGAGATTGCGTTGGCTGCTCAGTGTGGCAATGCCAAGGTGCTTAAATTCAAAGCTGAGTAGAATACCAGCAAAGAACAGAGCTGGAACTTTACCATGCAAGAAGAAAACAAGGCCCCATACCCACCATACCTGTAGATAAACAAAACCCTGACTACCTCAGGGGAGAAAAGGAATGTGGTTCTGGGGTGCCTAGAGCCGAAGTAAAGGCACAGGGGAGAGTGGAGAATCCCACTAATTAATATGAAACTTCCCAACAGGGAACTGAATGAAACCTGTCATTTTTTTGGCTCCTAATTCAGTCCTCTGAAGTCTTATGTGTCAAATATGGTAGCCACTAGCCCTTGTGGCTATTGAGTGCTTGAAATGTGGCCAGTTGGAATGAAGATGTGGCATAAATGCAAAATACATGCTGTATTTCAAACACTTGTAATGAAGAAGTAATATCTATATTTCCTTACTATTTTTTCTATTGATCATATATTACTATAATGATAAGATTTCAGATATATTAGATAAAATATATTACTATTTCTTTTACTTTTTACTGATTTAAATGTGGCTATTAGAAAATTTAATACTACCTATGTGGTTTGGATTACATTTCTATTGAACAGCACTGCTCTGAAGGCTGAATGTTACTTTAAGGCATGATTTATGTTGGGCTCAAAGACTCTTTCATATGAAAGTGTTGCTTGACTGAGCTTGGCTCTCTATCACAAAATGTTAACTTCAAACATACTTGAAAACTAAAATTTCATTCACTGCCTTCTTGGCAAAATCTGTTGGATAAACAAATCTTCTGTTTTGAGGCGTGAAAAGAGATGGTTAACAATGTAAGTAAATTTTCTTCCTTTTCAGACATACTTAAACCATATTAAAGCAGAGATGAAACAGGCTGTAACATTGCAACAGCCTCATAATTAGGTGCTAATGTTGAATATCCTGCAATGTTTCAAAAAGACACATGGATGGAGAAAAGCCAGGCCTGCACAAGGCAGGAGAGAAGAAAATGTTGACTAGATGAATGCAAATATGTTACAGATTGTTGAGTTCCCCGATTCCGTGCTTTTCTGCTATTACTTGCTTTTCAGCATCTCCACTCCATTTTCACCACCACCTGACTGATTGACCCCTGAGTCAGAGGCAAAAGCCATCTTCCTCATCCCTCTGATGAGCCTCTCTTACTCTTTGCATCTGCCATTGCTAATCTGTCTTGTACCCCACCATTGTACACCATGCTAATCTTTGGCTCCCAAACCCATCATAGTAGCAAGGAGTCTTCAGGTTGGAAACAAGGCTGTCCTTGCATCAAAGCCTTCAAATCTGACTCCACACAACCCACCCAAGCAAGATTCCAAAGATGAGACCTTTCAATCGATTCAAGTCAATTTTCAGCCTTTTTGACGCAACATGTAAATTAAAATATAAAACAAATCCTTTTGTTTTGCATTTGTTTGATTCATCCAAAAACTATTCCATGTAATTAGACACGATGAAAGTAACAGTGTCTGTCAACAGGAACCAAATTTTCTTTGCAATTCATAAGTTTTATGCCCCTGAAAGCCTCATCTTAAGAAATGTTGTGCTTGTGGGTGGTTATAGATTTTTTTCCTAATCTAGAGCTCAAAGAAAATGTGATCAAAGGATACTGCTGTGGGTAACTTCAGGAAGGAAAAATGTCTCAAAAAATATTTTTAAAAAGAGCAGGTCGCAGCTCTTAAGGCCCCAGTACAGCAAATCCTCAGCAACTCTGGATCATTTGGGAATGAATCATTCTAAATAAGCACACATCCTGGATAGCCCAGAGTTTATGCTCTAACCATCTTATTTTAAGAGCTTTTATTTTTCTAATGGAGACATTTTCTTGTCTTTTAACGTTATTGAACCAGTTAGGCTTAGAGGTGTAATTACAGGTGAATTACAGGTAAAATACAAAACTGAATGGGTCTGTTCACTTGAAGTGAATTATGTCTCCAGTCATCTACACTGATGATCCATTATGACTGACAATGTCTTTTCAATGTGGTACTCAGTGCCCTTATGGGCCAAGTGTGAGGGGCTGCTAGCTGCTTCTCCTGCAATTTTAGAGCAATTATTGCTTCTACTTCTTCATTGCCCTCCCTCTTCCTCGATGTTAACAGCATGGGTAAACTGCTTTCCCACTGTTTTCCCCTCTACCACCAAGTGACCAGGGGTGCCCACCCTGGAGTCCCAGGTAACCAAAGTGCTGCTACTGTGTGATCTCTACTCCTTCTTGCTTTCCCTTTATTTATTTATAATTTCTTCTCCACACATTCAAGTTCACAAGACAAGCTCCTAGTGCAGCTATCACTAATGGAATAGGATGTCTTTTTCCTTCTGCAAGGTCTATGAAGGATGACATCATTGGGTTAAAACAGGTATTCTCTGGATCCCAACTCTACTTCTCAGGAGAATTTATTTTTTCTTTAAAAAAATCACTAGTCATTTTTGATGTCTGTTATCCCAAAAATTAAGGTTTCACTATACTATTTTATATATTCATAAGGAAAAAACAACTAGTTTTAGAATTTGAATGGCTAAGCTCTGACATGGAAATTGGAAATCCTCGGTTCCTAATTAAATACACAATTGCTGTATAACCAATTTCTAGTCAAATAATCAATTTTTGCTTCTGTTTTATTAATGATTATAATTAAGTCAATAGCAAAAAAGTAAAGGGTATAATTTTTCCTTGGGAGGGTGTAAAAAGAGCTTATCATGAGAGTCTGATACGGCCTTTTGAATCAGCTAACATGAGTTCAAAATCCAACTCTACCATTTAATATCTCTGTGACTTTGGGAAACCTAGCCTCTGCAAGGCTCAGTTTTCTCATCTATAAAATGGAAGAAATAACCCCTTTAAACATTCTTCTAAGGATTAAAGTGTTTGATATGGAATGAATATTCAAGGGGAGCTTCTTCCCATTCTTGATACTCTGGCAACAGAAGATTAAACTAGGCCTCAGCTGGGAAAAGCAATTATCAAACAATTGACAGCATACAAGAATGCACTTTCAAAGATATTGACCTTTCTTCCTTTTTGGAATTTGGTAGTACTATTTGGCCTAGGATACTTTGCCTGAGCTTGCTACAAACACATACACATACACACACACCTCACTACCACCACAACCACCACATCAGTTAAATAGATTATGCTACATTTGCCTGCAAATGTCCACATAAAATGCATCCTAGTTTCTTGTGGTTGGTAGGCATGGTTGCTTCCAGCACATTGGCCCTGATTAATGTGTGGGATATGTGGGTTTGGGGCATTCAAATGTATCCTGGGCTCCACCAAAAGGCCAGACTATGCTCACGTAAACAGTCCTTACTCATTCTGTTTCTGTTTCCCAAGACATAAAATAGCTGGCTGTCACATATATATTCTAAGTGTACTGAGAAGTTTCTTAAGTACATATATGGCAAAGCAACAGATAAATAACTGAGAAGCTTTTGTTTCATAAGTAAATGTATCTAGATAATTATCTTACAGTGGAATAAACCATTTAAGTCTAGCATTGCTTGTTTTGATAAGCACTTTATTGAGACACAGAATTTGCATGCTGTATTTTAAGCTATACAATTCATGTACTTAAGGTGTTCAATTAAATGGCTTTTAGGATATTCAAAGAGTTTTACAACCACCACCACAACCAATTTAAGAATATTTTTATTGCCTTGAAAGAAACTCCATATTTATTAGCAGTCAGTCCCCATTTCCCCCCACCACCACTCCTAAGGCACTACCAGTTTACTTTCTGTCTCTGTGGATTTGCCAATCTGGACATTTAGTATAAATGGAATCATACAATATGTGACCTTTTGTGCCTGGCTTCTTTCACTTAGCATATTTTCAAGCTTCATCCATGCTGTATAGCATGTATTAGTACTTCATCACTTTTTACTGTCAGATAATATTCCATTGTAAGAATAGACCACATTTTATTTACCCATTCATCAGTTGGTGGACATCTGTATTATTTTCACTTTGGGGCTGTTCTGAATAATGCTGTTATGACCGTTCATGTACAAGTTTGTATGTGGGCACATATATCATTTCCTTTTGGGTATATACCTAAAAGTGGAATTGCTGAATCATATGATAACTCTATATTTAATTTTGTGAAGAGCTGCTAGATTGTTTTCCAAAGTGACTGCATCACTTTACATTCCTACTAGCAGCATATGATGGTTCCAATTTCCCATATTCCTGACAACATTTGTTATCTTTTTTATTATTACCAGCCTAGAGGGTACATTTCTCTGATGGCTAATCATTTTTAGCATGTTCTCATGTCCTCATTGGCCAATTGTATGCATGTATTATATGCTTGCTGGCCATTTTGGGAATGAATGTGGTGGAGGTACATGATGGAATTCAACAAAATCATGCAGGGATCAAGATACAGGAAAAATATCTTGTAGTTCTTTTTTAAAAATTTCTGTTAGCCCAATGACTGCCTTAAGTAATTTGAGTAACTTGAATCTTGAGACAGGAATTTGTGAGTTAACTATAAATCATTAACCAAAATGATGAAATGCTATTCAAGAAAATGTTGGAGGAGGTAGTAAGATTAATAACTAAAAAAACAAATGACTTCAATACCATAACTTTTTTACTGAAAAATAAAACTATGAAAATACTCTATTGTGTAAATGTACCATCGTTTTTTGATCCACTCATTTACTGATGGGCACTTAGGTTGCTTCCAGCACTTGACTATTGTAAATTGTGCTGCTATGAACATTAGGGTGCATAGGTTCTTTTGAATTGGTGTTTCAGGATTTTTAGTGTATAATCCCAGCAGTTCAACAAAACAAACAAGTAAGCAAAATATAAATAGAGACATTGAAGTAAAGAACAAACTGACAGTAACCAGAGGGGAGGGATGAGGGGTGTAATGGGGGAAAGAAGGGGAAGAGTCATCAAGGAACATATATAAATGGACAAAGCCAAAGGGGGGCATTGAGGTTGGGATGTGAGGGTGGGTGGGGCAGGGGAAAGTGGTGTGGGTAAAATGGAGACAACCGTACTTGAACAACAATAAAAATAAAAAAAATAAAGAAAACAAACAAAGAAACTATGAAAATAAAACCAGAAATTATCCATTTATTGGTCAAAGCTGTTATCATGGGCTCTTGTGTCAAAGATTAAGACCCCAGCTTGGTAACCTGTCAAGTAGTTTCCACTGAATCGATGTGGGTGTTTGGGATGGGTGGAATTAGATGGTTAATAAAAAATGGCAACAAACTTCACAATGCACACTGTGTGACAAGTATTGCTGTAAACAGTGTGGCATTATATACATTTCACCTGTATTATCTGTTATACTTGCCGGGATTCTGTATGTTTTCTTTTTCAATGTTGTTCTTGGTAGTGGTTTGCTTGTTTGTTATAGAGAAGGGCAACAAATTCCTGTCCATGCCCATTGGGGGGGGTAGTGATGTAACAGTCACCCAATCAGTAGGGGTTCATGAGGAGGTATGTTTAGGGAGTTTTCCCAGCATGAATGCTACTGCCCAAACTCAACCAATAAGATTCTCTGTGTTGCTACTGAGCTGGGAGATGTAGTAATTGCTGTTCAGCAGGTACTGGAGTAGAAGGAGCCATGAACAGATACAAGCATACATTAAAGTGGGAGGATCCCAGAGGAGTCATCCATTAATTCTTCCTCCCATAGTTCACATGATATCCAGGACTGGAGACTTCATGTGTGTCCTGGCAGGAAAAAACCTCCTAAGTGTCCAAAAGGCTGTAACAGAATCACATCATGTCTGTTTTATGGATGAGAACCATCCCCCGCCCACACACACACCTTAAAATCTTTCAATAGCTTCCTTGCTCCTAGATTACAATATAATATCCTTACTCTGTGACCTACAAGATGCTGCAATTCTTCTTGTTCACCCCTACCCCTTCTCTAAATTCCTCTTATGCCACTCGTCACTTCACCCAATCTGGACTTTCTTCAGTGGGTAACATGAACTCGCGATACCTCTTTGTTCTTCAGGGTCACTGCACAAACAATTCCTTCTTTCTTGAGTACTTTCTTCTTCTCTTCACCAACCTAATTACTATCAGCCTGGGTGTCTTGGCCTAAACATCACTTTTTCAGGCATAACAGATACAACAAAGGCCACAGACAGGTCAATCTGCTTCCATGGCCCTCAGAGAAGGGGGTGAGGGGTCTCTGAATTGTACCCCATGATTCACTGGATATTTATGTCAAGTTCACTCAGGAGTACAAGTAGGGACCTATTGTCACATGCTCTCTGGCCCTTTCAGAGTCTGCTGACACGTGCAAAGGCTAGAGAGCTGTTGAGCCACTGCACCCTGCTATGTCCTCCTAGGACTGCAAAGGTAGCATAGGACCTCCATGCTCAGGAGACACATAGTCTAAGGCAAAAGAGGAAGAGGGAACCTTTGCATGCACTTTGCTTGTTGTAATAGATACTGCTGGAATGTGCAGACTGCAGTGAAATACATTTTTAAAAGATTTTATTTATTTTTATTTTTAGAGACGGAAGGGAGGGAGAAAGAGAGAGAGAGAGAGAAACATCAACATGCAGTTGCTGGGGGTTGTGGCCTGCAACCCAGGCATGTGCCCTGACTGGGAATCGAACCTGTGATGCTTTGGTTCGCAGCCCACGCTCAATCCACTGAGCTATGCCAGTCAGGGCGTGAAATATTTTTTAAAAAAAATACTCTTTCAAATACATAGATGGTTTTGAGATGTTAAAAAGAGCGCTATACTTGGCTATTGCAAGTAACGCTGCTATGAACATAGGGGTACATAAGTTCTTTTGAATTGTTGACACAGAATTCTTAGGGTATATTCCCAGCAGCAGAATCACTGGATCAAAAGGCAGCTCCATTTTTGTGTTTTAAGGAAATTCCATACTCTTTTCCACAGGGGCTGCACCAGTCTGCATTCCCACCAACAGTGCACTAGGGTTCCCTTGTCTCCACATCCTCTCCAACACTTGTGGTTGGTTGAGTTATTAATGATGGCCAAATACTGGAAACAGCCTAAATCCCCATCAGTAAATGAGTGGATCAAAACACTGTGGTACACTTACATTGGAATATTACAATATTACAATGGAATACTATGCAGCAGAAAGAAAGAAGGAGCTCCTATCTTTTTGTGACAGAATGGATGGAACTGGAGGATATTATGCTAAATGAAATCAACCAGTCAGTAAAAGACAAATACCATATGATCTCACCTACAAGAGGAAGCTAATGAACAAAATAAACTAATATACAAAATAGCACCACAGGCATGGAAACATGGAACAGACTAAAAGTGACCAGAGAGGATGAGGTGGAGGGTAATGGGGGAATGAAGGGGTAGGGACTAATCAAAGAACATGTAAGAATGACCCATGGACATGGACAACAGCGTGGGAATTGACTGTGGGAATGGGGGGTGGGATGGGCAGAAGAGGGCAAAGGGGGAAAATTGGGACAACTGTAATAGAATAATGATAAAAACAATTTTTTAAAGTAAAAGGAAAAAGAGCACTATAGAAAATAGTGTTGTAAAGCAATCAATAACCTTCTAATGAGCCCTTGTTGAAAACTAAAAATTATAACATAACCGAGTACTTCACATCTACTAGGATGGCTATGATAAAAAAAGACAGATAATAACAAGCATGTGGAGAAACTGGAAATTTCATGCAGTATTGGTGGGATTGTAAAATGGTACAGTCACTTTGGAAAGCAGTAAGATACCTTCTCAAATGGTAAAACATAGAGTTATCATAATCACTCATAAATTCCACTTGTAGATATACACTCAAGAGAAATGAAGACATACTTCCATACAAACCTTATACATGAATTTGCATAGCAGAATTTTTCACAAGAGCAAAAAAGTGGAAACAACCAAAATGTCTATCAATTCATGAATGGGTAAACAAAATGTGTTTCCCTATCAGACGACAATTATAAGTAATGAAGTATTGATACATCACACAACATGGATGAACCTTGAAGACACTATGATGAGTGAAAGTAGGCAGTCACAAAGGACCACATATTGTATGATTCCATTTATATGAAATGTCCAGAATAAGCAAATCCATAAAGACAAAGCACATCAGAGGTAGTCAGGGGCTGAACAGTGGTGGAGGTGAATGGAGTGCTAACTGTTAAACAGTATGGAGTTCCCTTTTTTTGGGGGGGGACACAAATATTCTAATATTAATCACTGGTCATGACTGCACAATCCTGTAAATATTATACTAAAACACACTGAATTGTACACTTTAAATGTGTGAATTATATCTCAACAGAGGTATTAAACAAATTATGCTATCTCTAGGGTTTACAGAAGAAGTTGTCCCTATTTAACTTTGTGTCCACGGTACACCATTTAGCATGCAGTCTCTCACGTTAATGAACACATTTCCAGCTATCACAAGACAGTCTTATTAATTGCTATGAAACTAAAAGCCCATACAAATGAAACTATAGGATCTAAATGGTCTTGACCACAAGGACAAGAGAATGATAAATAGAAGTTAGAAAAAAAAAGGGGGACATAAAATAAGTTAAAGTTGGGCGGGATATTCCCACTGTACTAGACAATAAAGCAAAAGGAAACAAAAAATGGGTAGAAAGCTGTTTTTAGAAACTTTTTAAACAAAGGGAATAATATCTATAGCCCCAGGCAAACTTCAGTGTCACACAAAGTCAAAGTATTCCAAAGAAGAAGAGGAGGACAAAACTATGGCTCTGGATGTGACTTCATTATATGGAAAGCGGGCATTACGCCTATGTCACCAGAAGGTATTTTATGTATATATCTACACTTACATTTGTATTTATATTTATGACAGCTTTATCAGAGTATAATTTATGCATCATAAAATTCAACCACTTCAATATATAGTTCAATGACTTTTCTGTAAATTTACCAAACTGTGCAATCAAACTATAATCCAGTTTTAGAACATTTTCACCAAATTATGTAGACAAACCCGATAGTTGCTGAGATGCCTCATTTGCTTTTGATTTGAGAAAGTTGAATTTCTTAGACATCTGATGTCTAGTTCAGTGGGATGGTTCTGTGTTAACCACAAAAGCATGGTTGGTTAAACTACTGTGAATCCAGAATAAGTAGTAAAAAATGGAGTTATCTGTGATTTATTACTTTTTAATTTTTCTAGGACAGTGGCCTAAAAGGGAATAAGATATTTTATATTGCCACTAATGTATTTGAACCTTGATTGTATAAGGTTTATTTTAATCTTTCATTTCCAAATAAATACTTTTTGATTCTGTTATAAATGCATCCTCTTTAAAAACAACTTTACTTATCCCTGGCTGGTGTGGCTCAGTGGACTGAGCACTGACCTGCGAACCAAAAGGTTGCTGGTTCTATTCCCAGTCAGGGCACTTGCCTGGGTTGTAGGCCAGCTCCCTACTTGGGAGCATGTGTGAGAGGCAACCGATCAATGTTTCTCTCCCCCTCTTTTTCCCTCCCTTCCCCTCTCTCTAAAAGTAAATAAATGAAATGTTTAAAAAATAAAATAAAAACAACTTTATTTAAATGTAATTTACATACAGAGAAATTACCTGCAAATTTACAGTTTTGCAACATCACCATAATCCAGCTTTAGAACATTTCCATCACCCTAACAATATCCCTGGTGCCCATAAACAGTCACACCCCTTTCCCACCCCCAGTCCCAGGCCACCACTTACCTACTTTCTGTCTCTATAGATTTGTGGAAGGCATTCTATTTTCACACACATGTACAAAATATAGATTAAAAATATATCCTTCCTTTAACAAAATTCTACTTCTACACCCAGATTTTTGTGTCTGTGATGTTTACAATTTTTAAGTAACAAGTACATTAAAGGTTTCAAAGAAACCTCTGAAAAACAGTCCTAAAAACATGTTTCTCCAATTTAAAATATTATGTTAAAGATTCTGACAACAACCAATAAGCTCCATAATGCAATATTTTCCTCCTAAAGTCAAAAGTGTACATTTTCCCCTTTTCCAGCACCCCTCTCCACCCAAAAAACTTCTAACAGTTTAAAACCATTTGTAGCATATGTTCTTCATTGTATTTGCAGACAAAACCCTGGAGAGGTTGAATCTCTTCCAAATTAGGATCGTGGCGTGAATCAAGCAAACAAAATTTCCCCAAATGACATTTGTCCCAAAAGCTCTTTAAGGTCTATAATAAAGTTTCTGGACATTAAATTCTCTTTAACAATATTCTGGAAATTCATCAGACTAGACAAAAACTATAAGCTTTCTTAGCAGCCAGGAAATATTGTGAGCATTCCACAGTTAATTATAGAGCTGTCATTTTAAGAAACAACCATTAATTGATTTTTAAAATTTTTAATTTTATTTTTTTAACATTTTTTATTGTTGTTTAAGTACAGTTTTCTGCCTTTTCGCCCCGCCCCCCACCACCCCAGCCATTCCTCCCTCCCTCCCCTGTTTCCACCCCTCCTTGTTGTTGTCCACATTAATTGATATTTTTATTTTAATTAACAAGGCAGTATTATATACCTTCTACAAAATAACCTTTGTCCATTAATAACCAATAGAGAAAATTCTTATCATGGTAAATTGGAAATTGCCTCTCCATAAATATACACAATTTGCTATATATGTGTATATATGTGTGTGTGCGCGCGCGTGTGTGTGTGTGTGTATATATATTCTTAGTTCTATGTACATTATATATATACACATTACATACATTATATACATTGTGTGTGTCTGTGTGTGTGAAGATCTCAGTTCTCAAAAAAGTATTGTTCCCAAATTGCCTTTCTCTATTAAAGCATTGACCCTTGGCCAACATGACAAATATATGAAATTGAGTCATTTCCACATATCTTCTAGTCCAGCACAACTATGAAACTAGATGAATCACATTTCATTTGGGATTTGCACCATGCAATTACTGCCATAAAACACATCTTTATTCAGGCCAATCCACAGACTTTTGGTAGCAGCCTTCACAGGCCCCAGGTTGCTGGTTTCCAAGTCCTGTACGCTGGCTCTAACAAGGGTGCTGACCTGGTTTCTATTTTCAACTGGAATTTCCTCCTCTGGGGTCATTTGATCCCCACCCTGAGGGGCATTTTCCTGGTTCTCTGTTCAGTGCCCCACCTTGCCCCTTGCTTTGGAACTGGAGAGAATTTCAGGCTCATCCTCTTGCAAAGTCCAATCAGAAGACTCAGAGACATTATGCTTTGTATCTGGTGGGAATCAGGTCTTGTGAGCCTCCAAAGCTCCTCTTAGGAGACACCAAGGTGACATTTACTCAGGAAGCTGCGGAGACCTAGACAAGACGTGCAGGAAATGATAGTGGGAGGCCATGTTGTAGGGCAAAAGCTGTAAAGACATCTCCACTCAAAGGGTCACAAGAATGTGGAAGAGTCAGCCAAAAGAAACATCACAAAGCATAAGACAGGGCCACTTCCACTGGCAAAACATGGGCTGCACAGGCAGGACCAAGAGGTCTCTCACTGCCCAGCTCTTGTGGCTAAGTGCTCAGTGAGCTATAGCGTTTAAAGAACAGGGCAGTGGTGTTCTTAGGGTTAGCTCTTGGAGGCCCTTTACATTTTTTAACTGGCGGATTTCTGGAGTCACTAATGTAAAAATTGCAAATGCAAAACAGGAGGAACAAACATTTTAACCAATGAGTGATGACATTTTTCAGAGTTCAGTTCACTACTTTCAACTAGTAAGAATAGCAATGCTCGTGAAAATTATTCTGCTTAGAGTATTTACGGAATTGGCTATACAAATACTATTTTAACTTAAAAATTCCGAAGAGTTTTCTGGTGACTTAGCCAATTAGACAAGGCAAATAGATTTCAGAAAATATAACCTCTATGAGGGTACATCTTAGTTTATATTCAAGAACAAGCTTAAGGGTAGAAACTAGATATTATCCTTTTTGGACATTTCCCTTTAGTGTTACACCCATACGTAGTTCTCCACATACTGGTGAACAAATGAATATTCAGTGATATTTTATCTGTCTCTGAATGGACCCAGCATTCCCCTCCATGCTAAAGATGTATGTCCCCTTTCTTTTGCCCTCTTCTTATGTAATAGACCCATCTACAGCATCTGTGGTAATCCGAGACAGAGTACTAGAGCAGAGATCTGCAAAGTTTTCCAGGAAAGGGCCAGATTGTACATAGTTTAGTTTTGCATGCCATACAATCTGTTGCAACTATTCAACTCTGCTGTTGTAACATGAAAGCAGTTACAGTGACTACGTGAATAGATGGGCATAGCTGTTTCCAATAAAACTCAATTTATGGACACTAAAATTTGTATTGCATATATTTTTCACATCATGAAATAGTCTTTATTTTTTCCCACTGTTTAAAAATACAATACTTATTCTTACTCTGCTGGCTATAAAAAATTTAGGCAGCAGTCCAGATTTTGGCCTGTGGGCCATAATTTGTTGAACCCCAATTTAGATATCCGAGTGACTGCCCATTAGCAGGTGTTCTACTAGGTATGAGCACATGCAGACCACACTGAAAAAAAAACAAACAAACAGGATGTGGCAACTGTCCAATCAGTTGATATATGGAGGAAGACAGGATAAGGTTTTATACTTCAAAGAGGAAATTTTGTATCTGTGCAATATTTTTAATTTAGCTTATATGTACATGTCAGAAGTGATCAAAATAACAAACTAATTTCCAAATGTTAACTCTGATCTATTTGAAGTAAAGGATTGACATATTTTTCCTCCATTGTAAATGACCACATCCAAAATTTCCTCTAGGTTTTAAAACAGGAGTTAAATTTACAAATCTTTTTAAAGTGACATCAGCAAATCAAAACATATTTTAAACAAATCTCCTGGGAGGTGATTCTAAATATTTTGTTTTCATTTTGACAGAATGAGGAACCAGAGCTAAACACAAGGAAATGGGAAGCCTGTGACAATTCTATTGAATGTTAATATAATTCAGTCTATTTTTATGATATTCCCTGATATGTATTCAGTGTATATCCGATCAATGTGGATTGGTGGGGACTTGTATCAGTGGGATGGCCCCATCATCCTGCCTTTGTTGCTTAATAAATTCATAATTACATATCATTATTCATGAGAGAAAGAACTCATTGACCAAACAGGGAAAGAAAATAATGAGATAGATGTGAACCTGCTTAAAAACAAGAGTATTTTTCAGGAGAATTGGATTCCATACAGCGGTAAAGTGGATTATTTGCCCCATTCCTGCTTCCACACCTTGATGCACTCATACCTTTGCTACAGCCCCATCATGAAGGGAGAATATTTCCCCACCCACTGATGTTAAGTTTGAACATGAGACTTTCCTTGGCCAATGGCAGGTGGGTAGAGATGACAGCATGCCAGAGTTTTGCCTATGCATTAAGAACCCTTAGTCAGCCCTGGCTGGTGTGGCTCAGTGGATTAGTGCCGCCCTGCAAACCAAAGGGTCGCTGGATCGATTCCTAGTCAGGGCACATGCCTGGGTTGCAGGCCAGGTCCCCAGGAATGGGCACGCAAGAGGCAACCACGCATTGATGTTTCTCTCCCTTTCTTTCTCCCTCCCTACCCCTCTAAAAATAAATAAATAAAACCTTTAAAAAAGAATCCTTAGTCAGTTCCACTCGTCATATTGCACCTCTGCACTTCCCAAGGTAGATGCTTTCCCACCAACCTGGGCCCCAGAATAAACACAGGGAGCAGTAGTGACCCGGGAGCCAAGCCCTATAGGACTGGCAGCTTGACCTTTGGTCAAACAACTGAGTTCTGTCCAGCTAAGCCAACCCTGCTGACCCACAGGTCCATGAGGAGAACTAACGGTTGTTTTTAACCCATTGAATCTCAAAGTGTGGTGGTAGCTAACTGACACAAACACAGTTCTACATTTTAGATAACACAACTATTCAATGAAGTACCATTTTGTGTGTTTGTGTGCATATGTGTATGCATGCCAGGAGTTCTACATTTCATTCCTTTTTAATGATATCCAAAATAAAGAACTGTTCCCCAGTTCTCTTTAGACTCCCTACAATGGGTGATATGAAGTACCTACACAGTAATGAATGGTGGCATTACCTGCATACCTAATTAAAAGCCACAGGTTAGTCTAAGAACCTCTAGATTTTGAAAAACATTCTCTGTTTCTAATATCCAGAAAAATGCATCATAAAACTGTACAATAATTAAAGTATCCAATAAGAGTGTGCCTATGTTTGCAGAATCAGACAGCATCAGCACTTTTTACAACTTAAAAAAAATAGTGGGAACCAAATAAATGCAGGAAGTCTTTATAACTGTGTCCCAATGATAAGGTTTCACTTTGCAGTCATCCTGAATAAAAACAGCTATTAGAGGTTTTTTTGAACCACCTAATCTTGATAAGGTCCAAAGTTTTCCCCAAAGGGGTCTATGAACTGCCACTCCCTTTCAGATGAATGAATAAAAATGCATGTGTACCATGAATACCAGGGTTTACATGACCCTTGGGTTGTCCAGAGCATAACTGGGTTGTGGCTAGCACAAATACATGAGCAGCTTGTGTTTATCCTTGTTCACAAATACTTTTGGAGGGCAGTCTGCCAACTCTCATGTACCTTTTCCAGGCTGCCGCAAGTTCAGCCACGCAGTTGTCATTCCTGAAATGGATGTTTCATGAGAACAGCCATGCAAAGAGGGAGCATGGAGCAGTCATGCAGGAGCTAAACTCCGTGGTGTTTCGATCAAAAGCACTTTGCTAGAGAAAACACAAGAGTTGGCATTACAAAATTACCACAACACTCAGCTAAAAATACCAAACAGGATGTCCTTTATTTGTGGTTGTATATGTTACTAACAAGGAGAACACCAAAACCCTCTCTGATCTTATTATCAATTCTTCTGTTACGTTTCTGAACCTTTTTGGCATAAATGATCAATGAAGACAGGAATGTTCCTACTGTGTAGGAGGGACAGGAGGAGTAATTTAAAAGGTGTCATTTTATGAAGAATAGGTCAGTAGTTGTCAGGATTAGACATAGATGTAGGAAGTAGTATGGGTGTGACTACAAAGAGCAGTATGAGGGAGTTCTGGAACAGTTCTGTATCTTGAATATAGTGGTGGATATGCTGATCTATACATGTGATAAAGTTACATGGAATTAAAACTCTCTCTCTCTCACACACACACAGGACTGCATGTAAAAAACTGGTGAGTGAACAAAATCTGCTTCTACTCAAGTTAATGCCATTGTACCAATGTCAATTTTCCAGGTCTGATATTGTGCTATAGTTACATAAGATACTACCATCAACAGAAGCTGCGTAAAGGGTACCCAGGAATCTTGGTACTACTTTTTGCAACTTCCTATGAGTTTACAATTATTAAAAATAAAAAGTTTTTAAAAGTGTCATCTCAGAAGTATCATCTCAACACAATGCCATTTTTAACAGGCAGCCATTGTGCAATGGTTCAAGCATTGAGACTCGGGAGTCAAATAGACAAGGATTTGGGTCTCAGTACCACTACTTAGTAGATGTGTGACCCTGAAACAAGCTTAGATTCAGTGCCTTGGTTTCTTCATCTTTTAGATGGGAATCATAATAGGACCTACCTTACAGGATGTTTTTAAGAATTAAATGAGATAATATATGTAGAATGTCTAGGGCTCAGGGAAAGCGTTCCATAAACATTGGCTAGCATTATTGTTACTGTGAGTCAGCCCAAATATTTCTAAGAGCTGTAACTCAGTAATCATTAATTATTCATAAATCATTCATTATGCTGACATTAAAAAACAGACTAAGCATTAGGCACAAGGTATAGAGTTCAGACAATATCCCTGGTTCTGGCCTCTGACCCTTTGGATTTTTCAGTTCTGTAGTAACTATGGTCTTTAAAGGCGTAATTACAGATAAGATGGTTATTATGAAAGCACAGGGCCCTCAAGGAGGAACTAACTCAAACAAGAGGCATTTTCTGCAGTCAAGGTTGAAAAGGAAGTTTTCTCTTTGCTAAGTTAGCTGGAGCCCACAGTGGTTAAACTGCAGTCCTCAGTTCCAACCACTTCTTAACCAACTCCTTAACCAGAGACAAATAAGAATCACTTTTCATTAAAACACAGGTTAACCCATTTCAGTTGATATGTAACTTTAAAGGTTAAAGCTCTTTAACCATGAACCAGAAAAAGAGGTAACCCAGTTATTCCTTTTTTACTATTTGGAAAATAAATTAGATTACACGACCCTAATGGGCTTGAAGGAGAAAAAAATCTATTATATTTTGAATTTATATTAATACATTTAGACCAAAACATTTCTGATTAAGTGTGGAGCTTCTTAATATTAAATTAATTATAATATGTATGTAAAATATATCCTTGTATAATAAGTAAACAGTAAGTACTTTAATAGGCTTGTAATGTGAATATTCTTAGACATGTACATCACGTATGAATGGATTAGGCATGGCACATTAGTAGGTTAAATGTGGTAAGTATAATTACCTACAGGGAAGAGGAAAGAGGCATTCCAAGAAAGTTGGGAGTCTTCCATATACTTAGGAATTTAGAGTCTTTCATAATGCAAGTGAACCCCAAACAAGATTGAACATGCATGTGATAATATATTCTATTTGCCAACTCTCTCCCGCTCTGTGACCAACCAAACAAAAATGTTTTCCCTTTTCTGTACTGACCTAAGTGTTGCAAGACTGATCTCAATGGACAACATCTCAATGGATTGGTTGGGTTTGGTAAGAAAGCAAGATGAAGAGGTCAGAGTATTTATCCTCCCACTCCATCCCTCCTTCTCCATATTTTGCCCTTTCTGCAATCTGGGTTACACTTCCAAGGTCTCCTCTATTTGAGGTTGGAAGTCACCAAGTTCTGGTATCCTGGTCCCTCCCTGTGTCCTCATGGTAACAGTTTCCCCCCTACTAATAATCACTAGGTGCTTCGCTGCCCCTTGTTGGTTTCTTTAAACCTACTGACACATTAATTAGTAATAGTTCATTCCTTAGGTTAATTCCTTTTGAGTGTGTCAGCCTGTTTGCTGCTAGGATCTTGAAGGACACAATGCCCTCCTCTGTGAGTCAGTAGCTAAGATGGAAGAATGACTTATCTTTTGAGATCAGCGTTAAGAGTATCTTACACAGTTTGTTTATACCTTCAAAGTAACATCATAATGGGACTGTTAAGGTCATGTGCATAAATACTTACAAAATACTACTATGTGTTACCATTTTTAAATTCGTCCAGCAAACTCAACATTCCATTTTCTTGCTAAACTATTACTACTCTGGATTCAGAGAAACACCAGGGGGTTCTGCCCATGTAGAGCGGCATCCACCTGGCTCAGGGAAGCTCAGCAAATGCAAAGAAGAGGTACTTCCTGTGGGGCAAGATGCTTTCAGCCTCTTTATTTAACTTGAACTGACTTGAACATTTCTTTACTAGATATTTCACTCAGCTGCAAAAAGGAGTCATTTAAAAAATCCTTTTAAAGTTTATTCATCTTAAAGTTTTTTGCTATTTTCATGGCACATTTCCTCGAAGTCACAATGTCAAATCGTTTGAAACCTTCATTACAGAAATCTAATTTAGCCAAGACTCCAAACACTGAAACTTTGCCATAAAAATTTTAAAGTTAGAAGAGTTCTAAGAATGGGCCAAATAACCAAAGAGAAGGGGAGAAAATTCTAATGGGTTTTCATTTCACAGGGTCCTGACATCTTTCAAAAAACATCCCTTAGTAACAATTGCCATATATGAATGAAAAAATCTGTCTTACACTTTGTGTATAACTTATTCAAACTGAGAAGTATCCCACAGTCACATCCAAGTAGTCACCATGACAATAAAGAAAGCAGTACTATGTATGCCTTTTGACCCAGCAATTCCACTGCTGGTACTATACCCTAAGAATGCTGAAACAGCAATCCAAAAGAACTTATGCACCCCAATGTTCATAGAAGCACAATTCACAATAGCCAAGTGCTGGAAGCAACCTAAGTGCCCATCAGTAAATGAGTGGATCAAAAAACTATGGTACATTTACACAGTGGAATTCTATGCAGCAGAGAGAAAGAAGGAGCTCCTGCCCTTCATGGCAGCATGGATGGAGCTGGAGAGCATTATGTAAGTGAGATGACCCAGGCACTGAAAGAAAAATACCATATGATCTCACCTATAAAGTGGAACCTAATCAACAAAGCAAACAAGCGAGCAAAATACAACAAGAGAAATTGAAATAAAGAACAATCTGAGAGTAACCAGAGGGGAGGTGAGAGGAGATAATGGCAAAAGGGGGAAGGGGTTTCAGGAACAACTATAAAGGACACGTGGACAAAACCAAAGGGGAGTAGGATTGATGGTGCAAGGTGGGGATGGCTGGGGTTGGGGGGGAGTAGTGGGGGGCGGGAAATGGAGACAATAGTACTTGAACAACAATAAAAATAAATTAATAAAAAAGAAAGCAGTACCATATAATTATTGGTGGGAGCCCCTGGTGTTTGACATGCCTTTAAGGTTTTAAGTACTCAGAATGTAGTTAAAAATAAAATAACTCAGAAAAGCTTATTTTTGAGAATGAGGTTAGAACCAGAAAATCTGAGCATACATGAAAAGATATTAATTATATTCATTTGTAAATTTTGGTGATCTTAGTTCAAATTTCTGCAAGCACCTAAGATCTTTATATATATTTACTCCCCATCATTTTGGAGCTTACAATCTAAAACAGGCTGTGGTTAATTAGCAGTCCGTGAAGTGGCCAGGACTTAAGAAAGCACCCCATAATCCTCGTCAATGGCAGACTAGTTAGAACACCAACACACCTACTGTCCTGGCTTCTTGGGAGATTTTTAACCCAATCGGGTTGAGAGAAAAGAGCTGGAAGGAGCTGTATCACCACTTCTTTCTTTTGCTTTTCTTTCAGTGTCTTTCACAGAGTAGGCCGGTCCACAGCAGATCCTCAACAGGTGTTTTCTGGACAGAGGCAGACTCGAGCTTCTCAGTCACAATCCGTCACAGATCCAACATCCACACAGGAAGACTTTCTGAGTAACCGTCACATCTTAGTTTGGAGATTATGACTACTAATTTGAGACCCAGGACTAACATTTTAACAAACTAGTATTCTAGCTGAATCAGAAGACAGAGAATTAGGCAGGGCTGTTTACACATGTATAAATCAAGAAGTCAACTAAAGTCTCACACAGGAGAGAACACAGAAAATTTTTAAGAAATAGGCCCAAAATTTCAAAGGGCATCAGAGTTAAGGAATGAAGAGTCCAAGAGCTCAACGTGAAGCACTGAGGATTCTGGAAGGGCCACAATCACCCTTCGCAGACTGTGCCCCACACAGTGTGAAACATGCTGTTCATAACTAGGCATCACATGTGGAAAAAGTAACACAAATTTTGTCAACTCCTCTCTTAAATAGCAGGGAAATATGTATAAAGCATTTTAGCGAACTCCATTCAAAATGATTTTCAGAAACAGTAAAGATTTTGATGTCTACTGAGGTGCACGTAAGTCAAGGATTCTGAGTCCAGCACTACTGACATTTGGGCCAGGCAATTCTTCGCTGGGCTGTACTGTGCTGCGCAATGTAGGGTGTTGAGCAGCAGTTCAGGTCTCTAACCACCAGATACCAGTAGCACCCATGACACATTGTGAGAACAAGCAATGCCTGTGGAAATTTCCCAGTGTCTCCTGGTTGAGAACGATTAGCTTAGATTACCTAGAAAATGGATGCTGAGGGGACATATTGCCAGACCATGGTATGTAGAGAACGCATTGTTATGCTTCTTGTATCCTTACAGAATTCTGTTGAAATGAACACTATGTTATAAAACAAAAGAGCTCTCGGAAAACTTGAACTGCATTACCTCAGAGTCACCTGAGGTGAAAAGTACTGGATAGCACTCTTTGGATCTACTTTGTCACTGAACCTTAGACTTTATAGGAGCTTCTTTTTTAATGATTTTATTTATTTATTTTTAGAGAGAGGGGAAGGGAGGGAGAAAAAGAGGGAGAGAAACATCAATGTGTGGTTGCCTCTCTTGTGCTCCCTACCTAACAGGGGCCCAGCCTGAAACCCAGGCACGAGCCCTGACTGGGAATCAAACTGGTGACCCTTTGGTTCACAGGCCAGTGCTCAATCTACTGAACCACACCAGTCAGGACTATAGGGGCTTCCTGAATGGTAAGTGGTTCGCCATACGAATGAATCAGTGGTTTCCAAATATGGCCAATATCAGACTCACCTCAAAACCTTCTTTAAAGTTTTGATTCCAAGTTCACAGTTTGGAGATTCTCATTTAGTAGAAATTGGGTAAAACCATTAAGCCAATATTTTTTTTCCAAACATCAACTAATAACGAGTGAAGTTTTGAACCATCTGGTGTAACCTAGGTAACAATACCCAAGCAGCCAGATTCATCTACTCACAGATATTTGCTGGGTACTTATCCTGTAGCAGAGCACACAGTGGGCAGTGGGGATATGATAGGACGAGAATAATTGGATCTCTGTAATCAGTAAGTTTAGACACCAGTAGAGAGAGACAGACAAACAATGAATGTATATACAGGGATGGGCAAAAGTAGGTTAATACTACTACTAATAAATATAATAATTAGTAAATAATACAGGAATACACTCTGTTTCTTGTACTCACAACTGTAATCCTACTTTTGCCTACTCCTGTATAATACAAAGCAGTGATGCAAACAACACGAGCACCAGCTAGTGTGATGTGATCAATGGTACTTCAGTACAGTCAGAAGCACTTTGGAAAGAGCAGTCAGGGAAGGTGATATTTTTTTCTGCAACTTGTAGGACACCAAAAATGCCTGCCACTCAAAAACATGAAAGAACTGGTCATAAATGAGGAACAGAGAGGGCACTAATGTCACTGGGCAGTGGTAAGGTGAGGAAGGGTGTTAGGAAGCAGGAAGGATCATACAGGCAGACTTGGAAGGCCAAGGTCATGAATGAAGATATTCGTCTAAGTGCTTTCATCTAAGAGCTTTAAATATTGAAATGTCAGGACTAGATTTTCTTTTTAAAAGATATCACTGGCCATGTGATTATAGTACAGGGTTACCTTGCTGCCTTCGTGAGGATGAAGGATGTGAGGGTTGGTATTTAGGTGATAACACTGAAGATAGAAAGAAGAGGATGGATTTGGAAAGTGCTGTAAAACCGACCTGGCAGGGCTAGCTCAGGGATTCAATGCGGGAAATGCAGGAAAAGGAGAAATCCAAGATGATCTCTAGGTGTTCTGGCTTGACAACTCACCAAGTAACCAACCATGTACTGAGACAGGAGAGGCTGAGATTGTTTCAGGTGAGGGGCATATGAAGAATCAAAAACCCAGTGGAGACTGCATATGACAGCACAATAATATCACAAACCAAGTTGAGGCTCAAGTGCAACGAGGTCATCACAGTGTGGGGAACAGGAAAAGTAAATGATACAAGATTATTAACAGAAAAAAAAAAGGCAAAGTGAAGAATTTGTTTTTCTGTGATTGGCAGATATCTCTGGTACACAAAACCCAGCAGGAATCTGATTATTTATCAGTTAACAGTGGTGCTTAAGAAGTGTTTTTGAAGCATGGTAGATGTGGCTTCCTAAGATGATGGATGGGGTTCAGACTAGAGGCCACATCTAGGAAAACGTCTGAGTATGGCAGAAAAGAAGCATGTTGGGAGGTGGGGAGTGGAAAAGGTATCTATGATTAATAGAGGTATTAACTAAGGAGATTTCATGATCATAGTTAATATTCGTTAATGTTAATTTCTTATATTAATAGCTAATGTCAACATAATCCTTAATTAACATTAGTTAATATTAAGGGGATTTAATAAGTAAATAAGTTATTTATTTGCAACTTGCAAAATTCTTGCTTTTATGAGGAGACAAACAATGGAAACAGAGTATAAAAGTGACTTCCAGGCCATGCTCCTAAATTTCCTAAAATGTCTACACTGGCAGTGCTGATGATTGACAACTGATTCATATCAGCTCAGCCCTACAACAGGGCCCAGTTCTTGCTGTCTTCAGAATTACCAAAAAATATCTAGTAGTCAATACCACTGAATTATTAAGTGCACTTAATGACTTCAAAGTCTTTGGAAATCCAATGTTCATAGAGAACAAATTTGGAAACATGTATATTAAAACCTGTTTGGAGAGAAAAGAGGCTCCCTTTAACAGTAAGCAACTCAGTCCTTCTGATGGGTTCCTTAGGGAGGGTTTAAGTAGAGCAAGGGAACAATCAGCATTTAATGACAAGGCTGTGGTTAAGCAGATGGTGGAGAGACTGCACCAAACAGGAAGTGAGGTCAGCAACAGAGGAGCACAGAAATAGACAGGTTCCGGGGACAGCAATGGCTGAATCTTGACAGCTGGACTCCACAGAGACCAGCGCAGAATCAATCTAAGCCCCCGCTTTTTTACTACACCTCAGTGAAGAGAACACCCATCACCCGCCCATAGATTTATCCTTGCCAGAGGCATCATGAGACCTTCATATTGTTCCCCTTCCACAGAGCAGAGGTGAAAATAAGTGTGTTCTTCCAGGGAGTTGCTCAGTTTAATAGTATTCATAAGCTGTTCCAATGGTCCTCTGATAATTTGTTCTAAAACTAATGCTCGGTGTAGTAATTCTACTGAAAGAGCTGCCATACTTAGTTGGATGTGTTGTCATGAAATTCAACCTATGTTACATGACCTTGGTAGACAATTACAGTTTGTAATATTTTGTTTGCAGTCAACAGAACAAAGCATATGAAGACTGTTGGGGAAGGTAGGTTAATGTAATCTTTAACCCAGGTCAAATGGCCAGAATTTTAGGGGTCACCAGAAGCAGGAGAATATTGTTAAAGTTGTGATCACTGAAAATGGAATGAGTCATTATTCTACCCCAGCACTTGTGCTGTGTATGAGGCTGTCATTAAACCTTGGCGTTGGCCTCTCTCTCTGACATTCTGCATGTTCATTGAATAGTGTACATAGTACTCATAACATTTACCATATCTCCTCTTTTCAGACCTTATTCCACAGCAATTGTAACATCTTAAGAACACGCATGAAAATCTAATAGACCAATGAGTCTCAAGTGGGGGTGGTTTCCCCCAGGGGACATTCAAAAGTGTATGGACACAATTTTGTTTGTCACACCTAGGGGATAGGGGACACTATGCTACTGGCATCTAGTGGGTAGAGGCCAACAGTACTGCTAAACACACTGTACTACACAGGACCGTTCCCACCAATAAGAACTCTCCTGCCCAAAACGTTCTTTTTGCTTAAGCTGAGAAAACCTGAGAAAGACATAAAAACATGGCACTGAACTTAATGGATATTTTTAAATTTGGCTTTTGTCTACACCAGTCCAATTAAAGAGCTATTTGGCCATGCAATTCAACAATACGGCTGGTCACAGTAAGGCACTGAAGGTACAATATTTGGTTGTTCACTTATTATGGTGACAAAAGGGGGCGTAGAAGGATAACTCAGCTCATCTATTTCAGTTATCTAAGGAGTCAGTCAAACTCTGTGTGGTCAGGACACCTGAATAAAGCTTTCCATTCTGTCACCTGTGTCACCTTGAACTCTACTACTCTAAGCTTGGATTTCTTCAGCCATGAAATAGAAAACTTGTCTAACCCACCAGTAGAATGTGAGGCCAAAATTGACACAGACTGTGTCCAAACACTTTGCAACTTGCAGAAGACAATAAAGATAAAAGAAATATTATAATCTGTAGTTTCTCTCGAACTGCTGCCGGGAAATCATTGATTTATGTACTTCATCCTTGGCCCCCACACTCTAGCACCTCTGAAACCCATCTAAATGAAGTCTGGCTGGTCTAATGATCTCAACATCTTTCAAAAATGCTGACTGCTCTCAACCTCCAGCCCAGCTGCCATCCTAGTGTAGGTCATCTTCTACTATCTCTCCCTAGCCCAGATGGCAGGATGCACTCTGGCTCCTCCTCACCCTTGACTCCATCATGGGACCAGAGCAGGCTGTTCCAAACGCAAATATGATCAAGACACTAAAAGGCTGTCAAGGATGACACCCAGCTGGAGGGATGGAGTTACCATAAACTGAATGTGGGAAAACCATGGGAAGGAAGGTTGTAAGGAGAACATTAGTGCTAACACACATTTTTATTATGATAAAATGAGACAGTTGTGCTATACTTTAGAGTGTAACTGATTATATAAATGCAGGATTCATTTGTGGCCATTATAACCATTTGAAAAGATGAGTGAACAGTTCATAGCAACTCTTAACATTTTCATTACTTACTCATCTCTTTCGAAAATTGACCAAATAGGTGTCACACAGTAGGCATTCAACAAATGTTTGATGAATGAATAAAGTAAAAGCCACTGCTTTCTTATACACAGTCACCTCTTGGACAAATGAAAAAAAGCAGTAAAGAAAGAACATTAAATATTTGCCCCCCATTACATTTTAGAGGAGCAAAAGGCACTAAGGAAACATGAAGGGTCACTCTTTTCCAGGAGGACACAGACAAAAAGGGAAAAAAAGCCTCCAAGACCCCAGGAGCAAAGCCATGTTGAGCAAAGAACTAAGTGGAATGTTTGTGCTAAAAGGCAAAGCAAGCTTTTGAAATAACCTAAACCAATATAGGGGGAGCAGAGAAGAGTACATTGTTAGAATACATATGAAATCATAGAGGGTTATGTTCATGTGAAAAGCAATGGGTCACACTTAATATAGAACATTCTTTTGACTTGTGACTGATACAGAGCTGCTGAATGCTGTTGCTTATCATTCTAAAGTATGCAGAAGAAACTTCAGAGCATCCAGGTGATTTCTTTTAGCCTGCATGCCAACATGTTCCCTCTGTAATCTTCCTTTTTATAATCTCAACTCAGAAAATATGTAGGTGGTGATCCATGCTAAAATAAAGGGCTATTTCATCAGCAAATTTTCAGAGCACAAGAGGAGACATTAGCATCAACTTGTCTCTAAGTTTATGCTTCTAGGAGAATAAAACACCTGAATGAAAATAATTCTTAAATTGTTTTGTGATGCACTGGATTTATTTACACAATTGAGACAATAATCATTCATAGTATGAATAGAAAAATTCTACTTTTTCAAATTAAGTAGTCAGATTTCACCTTTCAGCTGTATCTTAAAAATGGTGGAAAGATTATGTTACAAATTAAAGGGCACCAGCCCACGATACAAAATCTGGAAAAGGTGGTGGGGTGAGATGGTGATCAGGCATAATGAGCACGGACTCCAGATCCTTCTATGCAAAGAAACCTCTGCAGAAAGTGCGTTACCCCTAATACCATATTAAAAGGCAAATCACTGAGCCCCTAGCATCTCCAAAAAATGAACAAGCATTAATAACTTACCACTACGTCACTTGCCAATTCAAGGCATATAACTCTGGCAAAACTAGAGAAAGAACCATTATAGATTCCTAGAATGTTCCCCTAGGAAGGGATTTTAACGATTTTGTAATTCGGGCCCTCTTTTTCCCCAGACCAGCAAAGGGAACCAACAGACATTCCTGATTAGCCTGATGCCCCCCCCTGCTGTTCCAGCTGATCCAGGACCTGGCCAGCAGCACCAGACGTCAGCTAGGGCAGCTCTGGAACCACTATACCTACCACCGCTGGCCAGCTCAACTTCTCTCTTGAAAAATATTTTTTCTGTGGAGAGTTCATTTTGCAATACATGAATTACAGATAGACAACTGTCTTTGCTTGAAGTATTGATGATTCTTAACTTTCTGCATACTTCTCTTGGGATTTTAAACTTGGCATTTAGCATATCCAATCTCAACAGTGAAAATCATGTCAAGGAAAACTCAGTCAAGTAGCAGATGACATACCAACAGCAACGCCTGGTCTGAAAGTGACACATCTTACAACTGGAAAATAAATGCCCAAAGATTGTAGTGAGCTAACACTGCTACCTACTCGCTTCCTGGAGGTGGCATTCAGAATTTTCAGTACTAATTCCTCAGAAACACTTTTTTTTCCCTGTCTTCTTTCTCTTTTCTTCTTCTTCTTTCTTCTTCCTTCTTCTTCTTCTTCTTCCTTCTTCTTCTTCTTCCTTCTTCTTCTTCTTCTTTTCTCTCTCTCTCTCAAATAAACAATCTAGAATCTGAATTTGGTCCATCAGTCATTAACCTCAAAATCTTGACTCCTTCCTTAAAGGAAGCAAATCCCATGAGGTTTTCGTCTGTTGTGTCCTGCGGGACCCCAGTGCATAGCGCAGTGCATGGAACACAGTAGGTCCCCAATAAATATTCATGGACTATTTGAGACTACAGGGAGAAGAGAGGCCACCAACAGAAGACCTCCTGGCATCCTTTTGTGTTAATCAGACAATATGCAACATTCTGTCCCGCTACAGATTCAAAGGGAAATGCACACCCTCTTTCTAAGAAGGAAACCGGCTGCACCCCAAAGCACTGGGCAGCATTTTTCCTGCAAGTCCACTCGACACACGCTTGGATCACGAAGCGGCCCTACCTTCCACCCCACTCTATTCCCGTTCTTGCAGCATATCTGACCAAAGGCAGAGTGGGCCAACCTGGCCCAGCCCCACGAGCCCCATTTCTCAGCCTTGATCAGAGAGGCTGTAGCAAGGTTCAGCCCCTGGCCTCGAACACAGCGACCACCGCGGGCTCCGGGGTTAGGGGCTCCCCTTCTAAGGGGCAGCTCAGTTACCGGGCAGTTGACACTGGGGGGGGGGGGGCGATGCACGCAGCACCCCCCACTCAACCCCACACCACCGAAGACCTCTGGGGAGCCATGGATCCCACCAAAAATGAGCTGTCCCCTCCCAGGCCGGCCAAGTGGCGCCCCCTGTTGTATGTTTGCGCCGGGACACTCACCGCGTAGTGCAGCTGCGGTTTCTTGCGGTACACCGGGTCCCCCATGTCCCTAGTGAGGAAGAGCGGTGAGCCCCCGAACACAGCCTGAGGTCGTGGCGCCTCTCCTAGGTCCCCTTACTTTACGGCCATCCTGGGCAGACCTCGGCTGCGAGCCCTGCTCCGGGCGCCCCGGAGAGCGGCGCTAAGTGCTCTCGGCACCCGAGTCCCGCCGTGGAGCCGGAGGAGCAGGGTGGAGGCAGCGGCGAATGGGCAAGAGGAGAAGGATGAGGAGGTGGAGAAGTTAGAGGAGGAGGAGGAGTTGGAGTACAGGAGGAGGGCAGAGCGGAGGACGCCGAGGGGGGAGGAGGGAGCAGAGCGAGGAGCGAGGCGAGGCGGGAGCGGCGGTGGGCGGACGTTTCAGTCCTTCCGCGCCCGCAGCGGCTGCAGCCGCCAGCTGTGGAAGGCTGCAGCGACGCAGGGTGCCCGCTACAGGTGACACAGCCGCGGGCGCGCGTCCCTCCTGCCACCCGCCCCTGAGCACGCCTTCAGCCAGCCAGAGGACGAGATTGGTTTCCAAGAAAGACTTCCACTAACTTGGGGACTCACTACCCGGGGGGCGGGGTTTCGGAGTTTGGAAAGCCCTCCTTTGGGAAAGTCTCAACCGCGGGAACCCTAAGAGAGGGGCAGGCCTGGGAGGAGAACTGCTAAGGAAAGGGAGGCCACGCTGGAGGGTGGCCCGGCTGCGCCACTTGAAGGAAACTTGCAGGACCTAGGCATGTCTGGGAAACCCCACTGGAATTGGGAGTCCTGGAAAGGATGCTGGAACATGAGTTGAGCGGAGGAGGGCAGGGTCCTCAAAGCGCTGCTTTCTGTGTCTTAGTTCTTAGATGTCAATCAGAAAATGACATAGCAAGGATTTGGAAACAGAAGAAACACAGGCGGTTTGCAAATGCTACCGGGTAAACCAAATCATTGTGAGCACACACTGGAGGTTCACAGCACCACCTAAAAGTGGCCTCTGGTCTGCAGTCCCCTAATGGAAACCTGTAGTTTAAAAGTCCGTGGAGAAGAGCACCGGCTCCCTCCCCAGGCCCAGCATCTGTGATTTCTAGGCACCCTCTTACAAGCTGAGTCCAGACAAAAGCAGAGTCTGGAGCCAGAGCGAACACTCCAGACTCAGTGAAATCAATCAATCCAAGTCCAAGAGAGGTGACTGTCAAGTGGAAGGTGGATTTCTGGGTTGCTTGTGTCAATTCTTCAGGGTCCCACTACAGTGAACTCCCTGAGTGGCCCTCCACTTGCTCTGTGGGGGTGGGAGGGTAGGAAAATAGGATGTGGCCGCTGTGTTGAAGCCTTTACAATTTGGCTGGACCAACCACCCACTGGCATATAGTATTTTACAACACCTGGATGCATGATTGTAAAAAGGACTAAGAATGTCAAGCCAGGGGTACAGGTATCCTCAAGAATCTACTGCTACATAATCCCATGACAGTTCATCTGCTAGAAAACTGTAAGATTATATTTACTGAAATTGATCATATGCCTACCCTCCGACACAACAATTCCACTCCTAGGTATATAGAAAAATGGGGGCCAATGACCTCTTGTGAATAGGAATGTTTATAGTAACTTCAGGCAGAATCACCAAAATGAAAACAATCTAAATGTCTATGAACTGGTGCATGATGAGCCAACTGTGATGTATCCATACAATGGAATACTCCTTGGCAATGAAAGGAAAGTGGTACTAAGGTACACAATTACATGGGTTATTTTCACAAACATCCTGTTGAGAGAAAGAAATCAGACACAAAGGAAAACATGCTGTAAGATTCCATTCATTTATTATGGTATTTAATGTTGAACTGAAATAGGCAAATATAATCTATGGTGATAAGAAGTCAAAACAGTGACTACCAAGTTGGCGAGGGACACAGGGAACCTTTTGGGGTGCTGGAAATGTTCTGTGCCTTGAACTATATTGCAGCTATTCAAGTACACCCCATATGTAAAAACTCATTGAGTAGTACAGTTCAGATTTGTGCAATTTATCCCCTTCACGATGTGCATTTTAAATTGGAAGAACCAAAAAAATAAACTTAAAATCAATCTCCTGCCCAAAACAAAAAATTCCAGCCAGCATGCTGCCTGCGGTAAGGGAAAGTCAGTTTTACCATTTGCCCAGGTCTCTTTCTACCTGTAGCCTGCCTTGCCCAGGACTCCTTTCCCTCTGCTATGTGGGAGGACAGAGCATGCCCATTCACCTTGGAGGAACTCCCTGCTCCCTGACATGTGCAGACCGAGCTGGAAAAATGACACACTAAAGTCCCCTCTCCACGTTCACTCTGCTCTGCTGCTGAAAGCAACCTGTAAAGCTGTTATCAAAACCCCCTTAGAATAAGGTGGATAACTAGCACCAGCTTCACCACACACCGCATTTTTCACAGAATGCAGCTGGGGCATCAAAAGAGGGCTGTTTACACAATGGCCCCACTGTAGGGACCTTTGCTTCATGGTGTTCTCTTTAGGTAGAAAGATGAACTCTTCAGCCTTAGGATTTCTTCCTCTATCATATCTGCAATTAAGATCTAGAAACTTAAAATCCCTTTCCCTACAAAATCTTTTCCATTATATATATATATATATATATATATACACACACACACACACACACACACAATACAAGGTGGGTCCTTGAATTTAAAATACCTTAACCCTAGTCTTTTGATCATTACCCATAAATAAGTCACCTCCATGTTAAAATTGGATCATCTTAGATTTTGTTTGCATTCTGCCTTTGGAAAGTGTATTAAGTCACTAAATGGCATTATTGTAAGCTGAAAATAATCCATCACTCCCAAACTGTGTATAATAAATCATCACTTTATGTAATCCATAGGTTCTTAGAAACTGTGACTTTAAGTCACAGATATACAATGAAACAAACTTGACCATCAGCTAATTTATATCAACAAGAGTTAAGCTCTTACAGCATAGTTCTGGTCACAAAAAAAAAAAATCACCAAATTTCTAAATAAAGACCCAAACACTCTTAATATGAAGCGTTGAAATACCTGTGAGCTACACACACATTTGAGGAAGATGAATAAACACAAGTAAAAGAACGATTTTCCAAGCTGCAGAGTCCAGTTCAGGGTCAAGGTGGCTGGAGCCCCTCCCAGCAGCTCAGGGCAGCAGGCAGGACCCAGCTGGACAGTTGCCCTTCCATCGCAGGGCCCTTCACCCCCACACCCACACTCACTCAGACTGGGGCAATGGAGATACGACAGTTCCCCTCACAGGCACATCTTTGTGATGCGGGAGGAAACCAGAGTCCCCAGAGAAATCACACAGCGATGTGGGGAGCACATGCAAACTCCACACAGGCAGGGGCTCTGGTGGGAATCCATTTTTTTCTCATCGACATTAGAACAAAATGAAACAACGGTGAACAAAACAACATTATTCGAGGACCTGCTTTACTTACATTTTAGAAATGACTTCTGCCTGCTAGCATATTTCTTGCTAAATTCAACATTAAGTTGCAGTTAAATTTTCAAGTGCAAAAGAGCTGTTTTTCTGTGTTTGAAAGGTTAAGGGAGATAGGACAAAGCATTTAAGAAAAGAAATTATCAGTTCATATTGAAAGGCTCCTAAATTAATCTGGGAGTGAATCATACGCCTCTTCAGTTCTCAGTCCATTTATTCAGGACTTGAGAAGAGACCCAGAAGGTTGTGCAGAACGCTAAGTGGTCTATTAAGTCCACACATTATTTCTATTTGCTATGGAGTTGTATGAGTTCTTTATATTTTTCTATATTAACCCCTTATACATAAACCATATATATATGGTTTGCAAATATTTTCTTCCATCCTGTAGGTTGCCTTTTCATTTTGTTCATTGTTTCTTTTGCTGTGCAGAAGCTTTTTAGTTTTATGTAATCCCGCTTGTTTATTTTTGTTTTTGTTGCTTGTAGTTCTGGAGTCATACTGATAATTCTTTGTTATGGAGGCTGTCCTATGCATTGAGGGATGTTTAGCAGCACCCCTGCCATCTACTCGCTAGATGCAAGTGAGCAAGGGAGTTATCTCCCTCCTTGAGTTACGAAAACCAACAATATCTCCAAACATTGACACATGTCCCTTGGGAACATGGGAGAAGATAATCCCTGTTTGAGAACCACTGCTTTTAGGAAGTTATGCATCTATAAATCTTATAGCTTAATGATACCTGCTTTTGAACTTTATAATAAATGGAGCATGTTTTTATTACGTCTGGCATCTTTTCCTCAACAATATGTTTTTACGGTTCTTCTATGATGTTGTATGTAGCTCTAGTTTATTCATTCCCATTGCTGCCGGTATTCTGTTCTATGTGTTTAGCACTTTTTATCTTTTCAACTACTGATGGACACATGTGCCCTTTCCAGTGTTGGGCTACTGCTTGAACATCGTTACACATATCTCTTTGTGCACATGTGCATGCATTTTTATAGGGCACGAATCTGGAAACAGAATTGTTGGGTCATAGGAATGCATATCTTCAACTTTACTGGACAATACCCAACAGTTTCTAAACAGATTGTACCAATTAGAACCTTTATTTACACTACAGTATAAATAGACTGGACATAGTTTATATAAAGACTGAACACAGTTTAGAGTTGTCTCTCTTTTAAGGTTTTCTCATGGGGCTACAAAGATAAAATTCAGGAAATCAAACACCAGGATCAGGAAGGAGAGATGGGGAAACAGCTTCAGGTCTTCCTTGTCAAAATCACATTTCCTTTATACATGAAGGACCTACCAGGCCTGCTAGGAATCAGAAATGCTATTGCTGACCCCATCCACATGTACAGGTAGTAGCAATGGGTACACTGGTTATACTCTGGACATTTTATTAGGCAGAAATTCAGCATACTGTGCAGGGGTGGGGGGAATCTTAGTGACCCAACTGTAAACATAAGTGCCTCTAAAGGAATTGCCATTTTGCCACACAGCCATAATTCTTCCCTTTGTGTTAACCCTAACAAGGATATGGATATGGGAGAAATCCAGGGAAGAATTAAGTTTTCATTCCTTTCTGCACATAAGTTAGAGAGACAATCCCAGTCTGAAGATCAGGGAATGAAGAATTCCTTGGGGTCCCAAAAATGGTACCTGAGACTGTGGTGACATAGAGTGGACAAGAGCAAAAAGAATGCTCTTGCATGGCTTAGTACTATGGCCCTCAGCCTTGATTCCTAAAACCATGAATATTAAAAAATTATACAGGGGGGGACAAAAATAGGTTTATAATTGTGACTATGCGAATCTGTTTATTCTTGTATTTTTTTTATTATTGTATTATTTTTCATAAGAACAAATGTAAACCTATTTTTGCCCCACCCCTGTATATCAACCAGAACTGAGAATGTGATAATCTATGAATATATGGAAAGAAAAGAGGGAGGGAGATGAGGCTAAACTGACCATAACAATAAGTTCAGTTTGGTATCCTTGATTTGTCCTGTTCTTGCCATTTTGATATTTTCATTGAGCAATGGCTACTCAGTGCCATGAAGTCATGGAGAGTGCCCTTAAGAAGTATCCACGGAAGTATGTTTCTAAAATAAATTTCTATTCAAGGGTCATTAAGCAAAAGGAGAGGTTGCAACCCCTGTAGTTATGACTCCCCTCCAAAAAAAAAGTTTGAGAATCAAGAAAATATTTCTCATTATATCCATATGCTAATGTTAGCCTATTTCCTCCACCCACCCAATTCCAACCTCCTTTCCTCTGCATGCTGTTACAAGCAGGTAAATGCTGCGAAATGCTCATGATAACACTAGTGGTTCTGGTGCTAAAATTATTGTTTGAAATTACAACAATTCCCTTTATCATTGAGAAGCTACATCACTGGCCCCTTGTCCAACTAGATGCTTTCAAAAAAGCAAATCTGAATCCTTGGCATAATTCTGTGAGGAAAGTATGACCACTTCTATTTTATTCAGGAAGGTAATTAACTTGCTTAGCACATCGGATAAATGGTGGAGTGAAGGTGGAAATGGAAGTTGGGTCCAAATCTCTTTGCAGGCCATTCCAGTACATCTCAAAGTAGAAACTCTATGATAAGTCAGACGCATTCATTAAATTGCTAGGGTGCCTTCTTACAAAAGGGGAAAGGAAGAAGACACTGCCAGTGCCCCATCCATATCTCCCAGGTTATTTGTTCTCAATGGGGACAGTTTTTTCTCCAAGTGGACACCTGGAAATATCTGGAGACTTTTTGGTTGTTGCAACTGTTGGGTAGGGGATGTGGAGAGACAGTTGCCACTTGCATTTAGTAGATACAAGCCAGGGATATTGCTAAACATCATAAAATGCACAGGACACCACCCCCTCACACACACGCACAAAAACTATCCTGCCCAAAATGTCAAGTGCCAAAGTTGAGAAACCCTTCCTAGACATAAGAAATCCATCCTTTAATGATTTTCACTTAGTAGTATATCTCACAGCAACAACACATTTTCTTTCTGTGGACTAACTCTTGCACCATCCAATAAAACAAGGAGAAATTTCCCCAGAGCAGAAGAGTACAGCTGAGCTCTAGGACATTCTACACCAACACAGCATGTGAAAAGGCTAACAAGTAGAAATTGACCATGTGTATGATCAAAACTGGAAGTTACGGCATCCTTTGGAACACTTGCTTAGTCACCCAACACAACTACTAGTTTCAAAAGCTCAGCAGTATTATGAATGATGATGACACCTGGCATTACTCTGGTATCTGAAATGTCCAAAACAGTTTCAGATGTAATGGTGCCCCCTCCTCCAATTAATCTATTTTGTGATTATGATTTCATTTTTAGAAGGAACAGAACATACAAGGCAAAAGTTGAGAATTTGTTGTCAAGTATAATAAAATGAGGAGAATGAAACAGAGTGTCCTTTGCATGCCAAGTCACTTAACCTCTCTGTATCTCATTAATCCACCAAATAGAATGAGCCAAAGAGTTTCAGATCCCCAAGGAATGCTTGGTACATAAAAGTTGAACACCAACAGTTTAACAAGGCCTTTTCAGCCTTGGCTGTGCAATGAGGCCAGCCAAACAAAACTGCTCCAAGACTAATTTCTTGATTCTCTTTCTTTGGGACCATGCTTTATTAAAGTAGTTCTCAACCAGGTGCAATTTTGTCCCCCAGGGCATATTTGGTAATATTTGAACATATTTTTTATTGTCACAATTTGGGGGAAGGGAGTGGTGCTACCGGTATTTAGTGGATAGAGGCCACAGATGCTGCTAAACATCCACCAATGAACAAGCCAATTCCACCACCACCCCTCCAACAGATACATACAGAGCAAGGAATGATTTGGCCCCAAATATCAGTAGCACTAAGGTTGAGAACCCCTTTACATGTACAATTGTTCTGGTCAACATAATTCTAATACATTAGAACCTAAGTATCAGACTAGGGCTTTTTCATTCTTTCAATTTTGGTAGCCATGTTTCTGCATGTTCATACATATAGCACACAGGGGAAAATATTTCCTGGAAAGATTATAAGGGTTCTTCTCCCTTTCACCAGAAGATAGGGCAAGAAGAAAAGGGGCTAGAAAGAAATGACTAATCAGTGTCTAATGTATAATCTTCAAGACCATGTGCATCAGAATCACTTGGGGTAAAATTTTTTAAAAGCAGATTGTGAGCACCTCCCCAAAATACACTGAAACAGAGTCTCTTGTGGCATCACCCCAAAATTACCATCTTTAGTAAGATCCCTTGATAACATGTACAACACTCTTTGAGAATCTTTGGTGTCATGGGACTAAAATGCAGAAACTGGTGCTTAGAAAGGTTGAGTGACTTGTTTAAGGTCATGCAGATACCATAAGACAATGTCAGAACCCATCCCTAGCTCAGTTAACATTTGACAAAGGAAGGAAGAACATACAAAGGGGAAAAGACAGTCTCTTCAATAAATTGTGTTTCAAAAATTGAACAAATATATATAAAACAAAAAAGAAAATAGACCACCAACTTATAACATATACAAGAATAAATTGAAAATGGATGAAAGACTTAAATATAAGTCACAAAACCATAAAAATCCCAGAAAAAAGTAAATGGGCAGTAAAATATCAGACATTTCTCATAGTAATACAAGGTCTGTCTGGAAAAAGTCCAACCACTGTTAACATAATGGGAATGGTTTGCATGACATCGATGTAACCTGGCAGCAAGAAGAGTGGACTAGAATGTGCATGTGTGAACAATGATGACTTCACTGTACTAGTCAGTGGGGGCAGTAGACACCATTGAGTAAGCATGTGTACTGTGTGGCTGTTGCATTCAAAATGACTAAGTGAGTAGAGCAACAAATCTGCATCAAATTTTGTGTTAAGCTTGAACATTCCTCTGTGGAAACTATTGGGATGACTCAGAAGGCTGCAGCTGTGGGCAATTAATGATTGGCAGCTTCATCACAACAATGCACCCATTCATGCATTACATCTTGTGCAGAGACTTTTTTGCAAAACATCAAATCACCCAGGTGACTCACCTCCCCTATAGCCCAGATTTGGCACGCTGCAACTTCTGGCTTTTCCCAAAACTGAAATCACCTATGAAAGGGAAGAGATTTCAGACTGTGGATGAGATTCAGGAAAATATAACAGGGCAGCTGATGGTGACTAGAAGAACTGTGTGAGATCTCAAGGTGCCTACTTTGAAGGAGACTGAGGCATCATTCTCCTATGTACAATGTTTCTTGTATTCTCTTCAATAAATGTCTCCATTTTTCATGTTACATGGCTGGATATTTTCTGGACAGGCCTCGTGTTTTTTCTGATATATCTCTTTGGGCAAGAAAAACAAAAGAAAAAACAAACAGATCGTACTACATCAAACTGAAAAGCGTTTGCATAGTAAAACAAACCATCAACAAAATGAAAAGGGGACCCACTGAATGGGAGAGCATATTTGGCAATGATACATCTGATAAGAGGTTAATTTCCAAAATATATAAAGAACTCATACAACTTAACACCAAGAATACAAACAACCTAATTAAAAATGGACAAAGGACCTGAACAGACACTTCTCCAAAGACAACATACAGATGGCCAATAGACATATGAAAAAATGCTCAATGTCACTAATCACCATAGAGATGCAAATTAAAAGCACAGTGAGATATCACCTCACACCAGTCAGAATGGCCATCGTCAATAAATCAACAAACAACAAGTGTAGATGAGGATGTGGAAGAAAGAGAACCCTTGTGCACTGTTGGTGGGAATGCAGATTGGTGCAGCCACTGCAGAAAATCATATGGAGTTTTCTCAAAAAATTTAAAACGGAACTTCTTTTTGACCCAGTGGTGCCACTTCTGGGAATGAATCCAAAAAAACCTGTAACATTAATTTGAAAGAATAGATGCACCACTCTGTTCACTGAAGCATTATTTACAATAGCCAAGATCTAGAAACAGCCCAAGAGCCATCAGTAGATGAGTGGATAAAAACTTATGGTGCATTTATACAGTGGAATACTACTTGGCCATATAAAGAAAAACCTTACCTTTTGCAACAGCCTGGGTGGACCTGGAGAGTACTATGCTAATGAAATAAGCCAGTCAGAGAAAGAATAGATACCATATAATCTCACTTACATGTAGAATCTACTGAACAAAATACATTGATGAACAAAATAGAAACAAAGGCATAGACACATGGAACAGACTGGCATTTGTCACAGGGGGATTTTGGAGGGCTGGATGAATTAAGGTGAAGAGATTAAGCAAAAATATATATAATATATGCCCTGGCTGGTATGGCTCAGTGTATTGAGCACTGGCCTGTGAACCAAAGAGTTGCCAGTTCAATTTCCAGTCAGGGCAAATGCCGGGGTTGCAGGCCAGGTCCCCAGTAGGGGGCGCACAAGAGGCAAGTACACATTGATGTTTCTCTCCCTTTCTCTCTCCCTTCCCTTCTGCCTAAAAATAAATAAATACAATCTTTAATATATATGACATATAATATGTTATATATTATATATATGACACATAGACACATAAAACTGTGGTGACAGGGAAAGGGAGGACTGGGGGGACAAAGAGGCAGAAAATGGAGACGGAAAAACACCTTACTTGGAATGATGGGCACACGATGCAGTGTACAGATGATGTTTCACTGAGTTGTACACTTGAAACCTGCATGGCTTTGTGGACCAACATCACCCCAATACATTGAATACTAAATAAATAAATGCAGCCAAAACAGAAGGTGAAAAATATCCCTAAGCTAATGACTAAAAAGCGAGAATCAGATCCACTTGTAGTTATGGAAGAAGAAATGAAGATAACATTTGGCCTTAGTTCATAACTCAGAGCCTGCTAAGTAACTTGCTGCATTTTACTGTGGGTGTATCAAGTTTTCTCCCCATTGTCTTTGTGACTTATGAATAAAAAAGAATGCTATACATGACTTCTTTCAAAGCTCTTAGGATAACTTATATCCATTAAGTTTTATTTTTCAAAACCATGGAATTCCTTTTCTCACATTAACATGTCAAGAAATGACAAATGTGTTTAAATTATACAAATTATTAGTCCTTTTATATTTCCCAAAGGGGAAAATCCCTTCAGAGCCTATTGAAAAAACTTCTCATCTACAAAATAATTCTTTGTCTCTCTTCCTGGAAAAAAACAACAACAACAAAAAGCTATCAGCCACTAGTTCCCCATTGTTGATGAGAAAGTCTGAGATTTGGAACAAAAGAAAGATGTTTTGTACATCATAATAGACATATGATTTCAAGGCTATTGGTTTGCATTTCTTTAAGTCTCACTTTTACAATGGAATGATGGAAGGAGCAAAGAAAATTCAGCCCTTGAAAGTTGAAGAACATGGAGACAATGATGGACAATCTGAAGGGATGTCGTGTATAAGAAAGGAAAGCCTTTTCAATTTTCTGCAGAAGTCTGGACAAAGACTATGAGTGAAAGTCATGAAGACTCAGATTTTGACTCAACACATGAAAGCACTGTACATTGGATCTGACAATTGCACTCTTAGATATATAACAAAAAGAAAAAAATAAAATGTCCACACAAAAACTTACAAGCGAATGTTCATAGCAGCATTATTTATGACAGACAAAAGGTGGAAACAACCCAACTGTCCATCAGTTGAGGAAGGGAGTGAGGGACGGGGGGAGGTCTTTATAGTAAATTGACTAGTGTAAAAGGTGAAAGGCAGCTATCGTGGAAGACAGTGATTTCTTCTTCCCAGCAATATTTAAGCTGAGCCCAGATGACCATCAGCTGGACAGGTTATACTATGTGACACTTTCATGATAGGACCTGCAACTCTAAAATGTCAATGTGTTATCCTTTTCCTTGATTATAACATGAGTGACACAAGGCTAAAGACCAGCTTCTTATTAATTCATTCAGTCCAATTTCTCATTCATTTTTTTCCTTGCTGACTGAAGGTAAGGCCTTGTGCTATTTATCTCTCTTAATAATATAGTTGCTTCTTGTCTTAAGTAAAGTTCCCAAGAAGCAGACACTAAGATGAGGACTCATATGCAAGTGATTTATTAAGGATCTATTCCCAGGAGAAACTGGTGGGATAAGCCGAACACGGTAGGAAAGGTGAGAAAGCCGAGTAACAGTGTGACTTCTAGCAATGTCCAGTCTCAGCCTGATCCTTGGGGCAGCTCTCAAGTGTAAATTCGCTCTCAGAGTTGTGCCACCTCAAGCAGAAAGGACTGAACTTGAATATTCTCACACCTGCCAGTCAAGGGCTAGGAGATGCTCCAGGTTGATGTAAACTCCCAGGCACTTCCTGCTCTTTGTGGGTACAAGGAAACTTCTGGAGAATCCCAAGGGAAGTCTTCTGAAGAAGTTCACAGATGTTGCTCATTAGAAGCAAACCACACAGAAGTTGGGGGATGGGACAGGCACACAAAACTGGTAAAAGGTCTGAGATATTCTGGGCACAACACCAACAAGCAAGTGCCCACTACACATTTGGGTTAAAAACTTGTTAATTTCTAAAGGCTGTTTATGACTCTGTTCTTATGCCCAGAGGTCCTGAACCGGATAGAAGCTTGAAGCCCCCGGATGTAGTTCCAGCAAGGTGATATGTTAGTTGATCATCCAACACTTCTCACTCACTCTGTGTTATTCCCCTCCTGGCAGATAAATGCTTTATGTGGCACCTTTGTCCACATTAGACCTATTTCATTTCATATACTGAAAATCTGGTGTGGTGAATCGGCCCACAAGCCCTACAGGTAATTTCTCAGTAGTTTCAGCACCCCCAATTGTCATTTAGCCAGTTATTTTAGGGTTGCGTAGGTTCCAAAAATCTCATGGAACCATTTATTTTTTGTCACGGAACCATTTCTGACTGGGAGCCTAGATTTATTGGACATCATTCCTTCCCCTGGGTTATCACAGATAGGTCTAAGGTGCCAATCCCCAGTCACACGGTGACATTTTCTCTGCTTTACCAACCATCTTATGACATCATTTGTTGATTACCATCTTTGTTGTGAGGATTAAATTTGTGTTTGAGTGTGTGCAAGTGTGCACTGTAGGAGGAAAGTGCCAGATCTCTATAAGCTCTGTATTAACACTTATTATTACCACATAGGTATAGGACTTTTCTCAGGTTGCCTGATAAGGTCTTTGTCCTCAAAATTGTTCCTCCTACCAAAGGAGTTGCAACAATTTTTCTGACCTAGTTCAACTTGGAAAAAGATATTTTCTTTTTTCCTTCCTTTCTGCTACTTCCTATAGCACTTTCTTCTTCTATTTCCTCTGGCATTATCTTACAAGATGGGGTTAAATTAATGGCAACACTCCTCAGCACCGAGCAGAAAGACAGTAAATATTAGGTAGACTGAAGAACAAGCTGGGGGGTGGTGAAAGCAGAAACAAAAAGCTCCCAGAACCTCTTAACATATTTTGGTGGTGAGGAGAGAACCAGAGGGCTTTACTGCAGAGTATGGTTTTGTTTGTATCTACAAAAGTGCACAAGTTGAAATTCCATAAATAGAGGAGCTTCTGTACCACTTTCTATTGCTAATATTTTCTTTTCCTCTGACGTCTGTCCCCAGCATTTCAGTTCAGGGTGAGTGCTTATTAAATGTACAACGATTGATGTTAGAAAGTGTTAGAGGGGCACGAAGCATTATAGAAAAATGCAAGAAAATACCAAAGATGAAAAATCACCACTTAATTAATTTACAAAATCCTGTAAAAGGAAGCATGTTACACTTCAAGGTTTTGTTTTCTTTTATTTGTTCTAAAAGAACAAATGAGGAGAGACGTTTGCCTCAGATCTGGCACCAGAATCCGTAACAATGGTTTTTACATTTCTAAATGGTTGAAAGAAAAATCAAAAGAAGAATAACATTTCATGACAAGTGCAAATTATATGAAGTACAAATTTTGACATTCATAAATAAAGTCTTATTGGAGCACAGCCATGCCCACATGCATGTATTTGTTTATGACTACTTTCAACAGCCTAACATATCTGGTCTTTTACAGAAAATATTCACTCACGCCAGATTTACAAAACTAAAATAGCACTTTTTATTTTATTCAATTTTTTTCTACTTTCAGTTTTCATCTTCTCCCTCTTGGAGTTTTACAAGTCCAAAGAAAAACTACATGTTTTATATATTCATTTCTATTAACACCTCAATTATTTTGGTTCATTTATAGCCTTGAAGCAAACAGACAACTTCCAGAGATAAACCAGAATCCAAATTAGACTCTGCTGCTCCACATGTCTGAACTTTTAGAAACATGTTTATGTTATTTCTGGAAGTAGCAGGTAAATGTATGTGGGACTCATTTGGTTTGTAGAAGGCACACATACCCTCACTTCTCCTAGAACAGTATAAATCATAACCCAAAACAAACATTTCCTTGTTGTGTTTGTATTTACTCTTCTCAAATCATTAGTTCAAAGTGTTTCCTTGTCACTGTTTCCTAAGTGTTGTCAAATAGAAAGCTTTCCCTGTTCCTTCACCTTGAAGTTTAATCCTGCATTTTAATTTTGTTTTGTTGTTTTTTATAATTTTTTATTGTTGTTCAACTACAGCTGTCTCCATTTTTCCCCACCCCACCCATCCTCACCTCCCACCCTCGTACCTACCCCCTTTGGCTTTGTCCATGTGTCCTTTATACATGTTCCTTGATGGACCTTCCTCTATTTTCCCTCATTATCCCCTCCCCCTCTCTTCTGGTTTTACTGTCAGTTTATTCTTTATTTCAATGTCTCCAGCTATATTTTGCTCGCTTGTTTGTTTTGTTGATTAGGTTCCACTTAAACACATGTTGTCCCTTGGTATACAAGTACCTCACTCCAAACTTGAATGTGTTTGCACCCATCTCCATCAGATTCAATTATATGCCACACCATATCATGTGTTCTGACACCAGAAAAGCAGAAGATTCTAAACCATTCATATCTATATTTGGCCCCTGGAGTCCGACAGTTTTGTCTCACCTTCAAAACCCTATGCCACTCAGAGGAAGTAAACTTGAACTATTAACAGTTCATTTATTTTTATGGCATAAACTTTGCAATAGGCCATACACAAATATGGGCATATATAAAATTTTCAGACTAGGTATTCAGAAATCCAACACTTTTTCTACAACTAGCATAATGCATATAGCATCCTCCTCACATTCTGAACATTACAAAATGTAGCCATTCACCACCTTCTTGGATTCTTCCCAAGGGAGATGCCCTTTGAAATTCGAGGTCACATATTGAACATGAGTGGGGTGTTGTTGTTGTTGTTGTTTTTACGGCAGAAACTCCCTCTTTCTGTAACACTTTCTTCCCCCACACATCCGTCACCTCCCTCCCCGACCCCTTCCACTTTTCCTTTGCCTATATAATTCACACTAGCCTCTCTGGATTTCCTCAAACTTATAGACCCTCCCTCTCCATCAAAAGGCCCTGCTAGCCTTGTGTGTGTGCTCCTGTCAGGACACTCATCTTGTCTGTTTCCTCCTGAAACACTCTTCCTCAAAGATAGGGGCTATCATAGTCATCTTTTTACTCCCAGAGCCTGGTCCCATGCGTACTATACGGCAACCACAGGAGAAATATCTATTGAGTGCTGCTATGAAATATGACTCCAGGAGATGTCAACAATCAGCATTGGGTGGTTACAGCACCAGGAAGTCTAGAAAGAACCTGAACTCCCATCAACTTCAATGGCAGTGACTGCTGCTTGGAGTAACCTGGTGAGTTAGCCAGTGGAATGCTTTCCTTGGGCCCAGTTTTGACCCTTATGCCCAGATATTGAATGTTGCAGGTGGCTCAAAATTATCATCAGGATAATATAATGTGGTATTGAAAAACAAAGCCTTTTAGAATCATAATTCTTGTCCTTAGGAAAGAATAAACCACTTCTCCATAAAAGAAAAGCCCACAGGAAATCACAAGGATGCTGTCCAATCTATATTTTAGATTATAGAATAAATATATTCAAGGGCTTTCCACAAGGAAACCCAGCATGGGTGAGAGGTACATGTGGCTCCCAGAACAGGGGAGCTTCTCAAGAGCACATCAGTCTACATAAGGTTTAGGAGATAGGGCTCTCTTTGGTCTCTCATGAAAAAAGCAGACTCCGCTCAAAATCCTGGGAAAAGGTTGAGTTTTGATAACTGTGAGTCCCATCTTTTCACATTCACCCCTGTTCAACTTTGTTATCAGACACGGAGACCTAACTCCTTGATGATTTGACACTAAGGGGCTACCAAGGAGCAGAGTAACTTGCTTCTCCTATGGCAAAGTTCCCCAAGTGCTTTTGTCCCCCCAAACAAGATGCCCACTTAACTTAAGACAACAAGAGCTTGGCAATGGAACCCTTGTTATAATGGCCCCAGGCCCCGCAACTCTCCTCTCCTCCTGGGACCGCTAAGAAGAAAAGAGAAGGAACTGGGAAGTTATTTCCCTAAGGAGGAGCCCCCTTTGAAGCAGCAGTAACCCAAACACTGGGGCCAAAGCAGCTGTGTGGGTGTCGATTTGCCTTCAACTGCCAGACCTTCACTTCCACAAAAAATGTGAGTCATGCAATTTTCTGTGGTTTCTCCTAAACTGATATTTGGATTTATTTTTCAAAAAAAAATGTCCTTTGAGGAGCTAGCAGACCTGGGAGGTTACATTAAGATAATCTAAATCTGAGATGTTTATAAACAGTCAGATGCAGCTCCATCTCATCACTTGCCAGTTTTTTTCTTTCTTTTGGAGTATATTAATTTTTTAAATCTCATGAATGTCTATACATATGTATTCAAACATATATATACACACATATTTATACATGGTTATATATATATACACACCACACAACACATATATAGTCTCAAGTCTCAGCAAGATACATAAAATGATGCTATATTTTTAAAGATTTTGGATAATGATGGAATATGAAAAGTAATACATCTTATGTATGTACCATAAGTTTTGAATTGACTATCAAGATTTATTTACAATTACTCAATCATCCAAATTTAGTTTTTAGCAGTGTCTTTTTAAAAGTATAATCATCAATTAATAATTAGATTTACATTCCTTTTATTAGTTTTTAGCATTTAATATTATTACTTCTTTTATAACTCCTCATTTGCATCCATGGAAGGGAACAAATTTAACACAATCAATGTATCAGCCAAAGATCCAGTTAATTCTTTAACGAGACCTGGTTACTTCTTCTGACCTTCTCCTTTAAAGCATGCCTCGATTTCTGGCTTTTCAGGAATAATACCTTAATCCTTTTTAAAATCTAAAATTGATGTTTTGGAGAAGTACCCACATCTTAGCCAGCCTCCTACATAAGACTAGGCAGCCAGCCAGAATTCAAGAGTGCAATTGAGGCAGACGACACAGCACACAAACAGCTCCCTCAGCCTCCAGCACCACTTTACAACTTCATATAGTTAAGACTAAACAGAAATTTTTTAAAAAGCCCACCTTCCAAACTGCTTTTTCAGGATCCATAAATTACACATTTAGCTGACCTTATAGCCTGTTTGCTTTGAAAGCCCATGAGCACGGTCATACACTTTCTGATGGAGAAGACATCTCCCATATTTCTTGGTGTCCACAGTACTTAAAAGTAAGTTCCTCATGCGTAGTCAGTGCCCCCCCAAAATAGTTCTTTTGATGATAATCTTTATGTTAAAGATGGTGAATAACATCCTTCTTTAGGCAAAATGATAGCACATTTTTGGTCTGGAAGACAGTTAAAGGAAGGCAACTTTGGGGTATGTAGGCAAAGGGCAGGGCTGGGTAGTCTCTTAATAGGCATACAGTTCTGTAATGCTAATATTCTAAATTTAGCCAACTCAAACTTACACATTTTGGGGCATTTTTTGGTCTTCTGAAACACTAATACTAGACTGATTCCTTATATTTTGAGTTCATTTAAGCTGAGTTCAAATGATCATTGAATGCTCTCCTACAAGGCAAGGTAGAAGGGCTCATATTTCCTGGTTGCTGTTCCTTGCAGCTGTGTACAGCCAAGCTCACCCCTCCTAAAACACTATGTCCTAAGATAATATTCTATATTATTTGAAAGTATGCAATACACTTTCAAAAGCGTAATCCAATGATTATAAAACAGATATTTCCATCATATTTTCTATACTCAGTTTCTCTTAGTTTGCAAGGGGCTATATTTTGGATTAAAGACCATTTTTAGAGGTGATTGTCTCAATGGGAGGCTATTGAACAGAGAAGCACAGAAAAAATATAGTACATTTGCCAACTCATGGTTCACGGCCAAGATGGAAGAGCAACAAGGCCCAGGAAATACCTGAAAAGTCTACTGAACTACAATGGAAGATAAAAAACACCTTAATTAAAGTGTTAGAAATGCAATTTTTATGGCGGTGTGTGCCTAGGGTGAAAACATCACAAAGTGAAGATAAAGAGATTGGGAGAAGGAATTTTTCATGCGTGAAGTCATCTATCTGTCCTCATTTTTTTCTGTCAGAGGTCCGCAACTTTGGCTCTCTAGAGTTTGACCTAGAGGGTTTTATCTAAGTTAAAGAGAAGATAAAGGTTCCAGGAGGCTGACAAAAGAGGAAAAGTATGGGGAGAAAAGGACATTTATATTCAACATCTCATATACATTCCATTCATTTGTATTACTTTAAAAATCAAACCTCAGCTGGTACTGAGTTGCAGATAACCAAAGTAATGCTGACTTGTTAAATGGAATGGTCTCACATAGGCAAAATGATAGCATATTATTTTGCCTTCATTGTGGGCTGAAAATCTCGTCTTCGTATTTTCATGTGGGAGGCTGATACTGATTACAGTTTACAGTGCATATTACTACCTGGAGTTTTTCTTGTGTATGCTTTATTAGCAAGGGTACCTGCCAGGAACCACAGAATCCTAATGTCCACTCAAGGCTTTAGCAAGCAGTCTGTTCTAATGTGACAGGATGTATTGACGTACAAAAAGATTTTCTCCTATTCTCAAGACCAAAGGAAAGATTGCTTTTTAAACCACCTCTGATTTCTTCAACTCTCTTCTATTGTAGCCCAATCTGTTCTAAACTCATTTTCTTCTGTCTGAAGTATTCTTGCAAAGCACTTTTCCAAGCAGGAAGCCCGATCCCAGTAATAGTGTGATTGTAAAAGCCAGCAGAAAGGCCATTATAAACTCAGAAGTAATTCCTTCTTACTTAGAATTTTAAACTGTGTTTCTATTGGGAAAAGAACATTCTTTCAAAAGCACTGTTCTTTTCCTTTTTTGTCTGAGCTCACTTTGCCTAATTGGTCAAAATCTGAATTTATGAAGACTTCAGTATGCAGCCCTTATGGACATGAAATACTTAAACTTCCAGGCTCCTAAAACTGGACAGGAAAGATTCAAAGACCTTTACAGGGGGAAAATGTCTTTTGAGATTGTAGGGGCCCTTAAAACTCTTACTCATTCTTGAAATCCAAAATGACAACATTTCAAGGAAGCTGGATAATTTTATCCCTACTAGGACACTCTTTAAGGTAGTGCTACTTAATAATTGTTTCTGAGCAACAGACAAAAATATAATTGTCCAAATCTAGATGTGTAGACTCCATACCCATGTGGCCTCTTCCCTCTACCACTCAATGGAAAACTGGGCTCAAATGTGCAGAGAAACCCAGAGTGGTATGGAAAATATAGGCAAAAATCTTTTAAAAAATCAGTTAAATGATACCAAAACCAGGGCTGTACAATATGAAATTAGAGTAGTAGTATTCAGGCAGGCCAATTCTACCTCCCAGGGGACATTAGGCAATATCTGGGGACATTTTGGTTTTCATAATGGGGAGGGTGTAAGGTGGGAAAAGTGGAAGGGTATAACTGGCATCTGGTAAGTAGAAGCCAGGGATGCTGCTAAGCATCCTACATTGCCCAGGACAGCCCTCAAAATAAACACTCATCTGGCCCCAAATATCAAGAATGGCAAGGTTAAGAAACCTGAATTAGGGTAAGTGGAAGCTAGAGCAATACCTAGGATGAGGCATGTCCATTCCAAAGCACACTAGCATGAGGTTTAGAACACATGCACTACCTGCTGTGCCCAATGAATGGTGCACAAGTGAGACCCAGCCACAAGCTGGGTGGAATTAACTTTTCATCACCCATGTTCAGGGGTCAGCAGTTGCTTCATGTAGAGAGAACAGAGTTAGCATCAAAGTCTTGCGATTATATAAATTCAAGTAACACTTCTAAATAAAATATAAATATAATTTATTCCATCCAGAGGTTAATCATCTTAATGAATTCTCCTTTTTTTCCCTCTCTCTACAATCTGGAATAAAAGGATCCCTTCAGATATTATTCCCTGAAGTTGTCCCAACTGACTACTCTGATGAGAATTTCTGCATCCATAGTGAGAAAGCAGATCATGTTCTCTAGTATTGTCTTTCAAAATGAGGCTTAAATAAGGCCCATTCAATCTGAGCATGTTCCAAATTAACACTTCAGTCATTATGCTTTAAAAATAAAAAAAAATAGTAACCAATGATGCTACCTGGCACCCATTTTCCAATGGGAATAGGTGCAATATGGATGTAAAGAGTTTTTTTTTTCTCCTCTTTTGATGCCTCGTCTCAAACAAATTCTCCATGTTACTAACTCTGAAAAGGAAAAAAATTGAAAAATTGTCTTTCAGCCAGAGAACTGTTGGCACAAAGTTGACATTCCATTCCTTTTCTGTCCTACCAACATACACACATTTAACTCCAATGAGTGACTCATCAGAGGATTCCAAGATGGCTGCAGAGTAGGTGGGAGCTACACTCACATTCTCCTGGCACCAAACCAGATTTGTAGCTAAATTATAGAGCAATCAACCTGTATAAGCAACTGAAGGCTAGCTGAACTGAAATATTATAACCAAGGATTTACAGAAGAAGCCACATAGAAACTGATAAGAAGGGCAGAGACATGGGAAGCACTGGCACCCACAACCATGTGCAGTGGCTGAGAAGCCGAGGGATATCTCAGCTGCAAAACTTCCTCCCTCAAGAAGCATTGGTTCTCATTTCCACACAGGGATCCCCAAACCCAGAGCAACAGAGACAAGAAGAAGAGGCTACATAGCATCTGGTGGTAGAAAAATCAGCGGGGATGCAGCCTATCTGGGTGAGAAGGGAGCCTGCTGGAGACCCATACTTCACCTTCCCAGGGTTGAGCACTCCTTTTGTGACAGCACCAGCCTGGGGATTGCACTGCCTAGTCCTCCAACTGCTGGCAACACCACTCTGCTGTGCTGGCGTCCTGCAGAGGGGCCTGCTAGTTGCAAACAGCAGAGACCTCTAGAGCACTCTTTCTGGAGAAGCTCTTGGTGGAGAAGCAGACAGAAGTTAAACTGTGTGGTTTTGCAGGAGGTACCACTCTTCACTCATTTGACAGAAACTGTAGTACACTGCTGGCACCCCCACCTCTAACCTGTTGGATCGCTTGGCCTGCCTTTTCACTATGTGTGGCCACACTCTGCTGGGTTTGGTCATGGTGAAATCAGAGTGCCACAGAGGTTTGAAACTTTTTTAGTGCATCTCTCATGGAGATTTTTGCCTGGGCATCATATGGGCAGGTGCTGGGTTGTGTGGCTGTATCACAGGAGGGCCACTCCTGTCTCCCCTGCAAGCTTGGCCTGCACTGCTCCCGCAGTGGGAGACTCATTTGGCCTGACTTTCAGGCAGCTGGGGGCCCCGCCTTGCTGGATTTGGTCCCACTGGGCAGATATTGGACCTGCTTGGAGCTGGGACCTTCAGTTCATGACTTCTTCAAAGGCTATAGCCTGGGAAGGGGAGGAGGTGCCTGCCCTCCTACAGGCTTTCCAGCATCACCTCCATTCAGAGACTCTTGATTTTTCACCTCAAGCCCCAGTGGCTTTGCCCTGCTGAGCTTGCTCCTGCAGAGGTGACACTGGCTGCACCCAACCTGAACCTAGAACATGCTCCTTATGGGAAAGCTGGAGTTGGAGACTCTAGCAGAGACTGAATGGTATGACTCTGTAGTAGAGGCCACCTTCCCCTCACTGAGTGCCTACCCATGTGGCTGCCTAGTTGGAATGCACTAGCCCTGTCCTGCCAACCCCAGTTGCCCCACCCTACCAAGCTCACAACTTGTGGAAAAGTCTGTGCATCTCAGCGAGAAGGCTCTGGAGGAAAACCAGGCAATCTCAGGGCAAGGTAGAGTGGCTGACAGGTAGAAGCAGACCTCAGGAAGCCTTGGACCTTTTCTGGATCTGCCCCAGCTCTGAGTTGGTGGAAGCCAACACTTGTACACAGATTGTCCCCTCTCACGCACACTCAGGCCCAGTAGACACAGCCACAAAAAGTGAATACAAAGGATTGTAACAAAATATTATGAATTATATATGCTAACAAATTGGACAACTTGAGCAAAATGGACAAATTCCTAGAAACATACAATCTTCTACAAGTGAATCAGAAAGAATCAGAAAATCTCAATAAGCCAATTACAACTAATGAAATTGAAGTAGTAATCAAAAAACTCCCAGCAAACAAAAGTCCTGGACTGGATGGTTTCACAGGCTAATTTCACCAAAAATTCAAAGAAGAACTAATACCTATTTTCCTCAAACTATTCCAAAAATTTCACAAGGAAGGAAGATTTCCAAGCTTTTTTTTTTACAAGGCTGGAATTATCCTAATTCCAAAACCAGCTAAAGACACTACAAATAAAAAAAATTATAGCCCAACATCCCTGATAAACATAGATAATAAAATTCTCAACAAAATATTAGCAAACTGGATCCAGCAGTACATTAAAAACAATTATATACCATGATCGAAATTAATTTATTCTGAGGACACAAGGTTGGTACAATATTTGCAAATCAATAAACCTGATATATCACATAAACAAAATGAAGGGTTAAAATTATATGATAATATCATAGATTCAGAAAAAGCACTTGATGAAATCCAGCACCCATTTATGATAAAGATTCTCAGAAAAGTGGGAATAGTGGGATAATACCTCTTGTGCGGATGCAGACTGGTGCAGCCACTATGGAAAAGAGTATGGAGTTTCCTCAAAGAAAATTAAAATGGAACTGCCTTTTAACCCAGTAATCCCAATTCTGGGAATATATCCAAAGAAAACTGAAAAGCTAATTTGAAAGAACATAAGCACCCCTATGTTCATTAGCAGTGTTATTTACAATCGCCAATATCTGGAGACAGCCCAAGTACCCATCAGTAGATGAGTGGATAAAAAAAAGCTGTGGTACATTTACACATTGGAGTACTACCTGGCTGTAAAAAAAAAGAAGGAAATCTCCCCTTTTGCAACAGCATGGATGGACCTAGAGGGTATTATGCTAAATGAAATAAGCCAGTCAGAGAAAAACAAATACCATATGATCTCACTTATATGTGTAATCTAATAAGCAAAATAAATTGATGAACAAAATAGAAACAGAGGCATGGATGCATGGAATAGACCTACAACTCTCAGGGGGAGGGGGTTGAGGGACTGGATAAAAGTATGTGAAGGGATTAAGCAAAAAAAAACCCCATATATATATATATGTGATATCTATCTATATCTATATCTATATCTATATCTATATATCACATATACCCAGACAACAGTGTGGTAATACCATCAGAAAAGGGGGATGGAGGAGGTGGGCAATGGCACGATAAATGGGGATGGAAAGAGACTTTCGTTTGGGTGATGGGCGCATGATGCAGTGTACAGATGATGTTTTGTTGAGTTCTACACTTAAAATCCATATGGTTTTGTGAATTAATGTTACCTCAATAAATTCAATTAAAATAAAAATAAATAAAATATATGCATGACACTAAAAAAGTTAGTACTAAAAAAAAAAAAGGAAAGAATGACTGACCAAAAATAGGCCTTCTGGGCCCTGAATAAAACATCAAATCACCTCAGAGAGTAGAAATCTTGGTAGTAAACATTTAATAAGCCTTAACAGCAAGTATTTAAATACTTTAAAGGGACAATGAGCCCACATTATTCTGATTGACATTTTAAGGGATGTTTATTTATTTGTGCAGAAGTATCCTCCTACTTAAGTTTGTCTTCTAAATCACAAGAGCAACATTTTGTCTTGACATTTTGTCAGAGTTATTTTTGGTCAAACCATATTTTACTATCCAAAAAGAAAAAAAGAGGTTCTTACAGATGAGGAGTTTCTAAAAGCTGGGAACAGATTTTCAGTGCAATGTTAGTTTTCCTAGAAGACACTGAATTTCCATGAGGAAATATGGTAGAATACAAATAGCAGTATAACAAACACAGAATTACCTTCTTTTTTACTTGTGTCTATGGATTACCTGGGTGAAAGGAAGGACACTACAATGTCAGACACCCACATTTCTTCAAGACCAAGGAAACATGCTTGAGAGTTCAAGGAAGTAAGCTGAGATGACAACCATCAGACTATAATGACCTATCAAGTTTCCATAAACCTATGTGTACTTAGAACCTTCCATGTGTCATTATCATTTACAAGTTGCTCCATTTCTACACAGTCATAACACACTGTGGCATAAATAAATGTTTTTACAAGTCAAAATTAAAAAGTTAAAGCAATACAAATATGAACTTGAGGAGATTTTCCCATAAGATTACATAACCCACTGGACTTTTCTTTTTTTTTTTTAACTTAGATCAGGAGTCAGCAAATTATACCCCATGAGCCAAATGCAGCCCATTGCTGGTTTTGTAAATAAAGTTTTATTGGAATGTGGTCACAATTCATTGACAAACTATGCCTGTTTTGGGCCTACAAAGGCAAGATCAAGTGGCTATAACAGAGACTTTCTAGTGTGTAAAACCAAAAGTATTTACCCTCTGGCCCTTGACAGGTACAGTTTGCTGACCTATGCCTTAGATGCCTGGCCTCTTCCAAGAGACACTTTCATAGAGGAGTATTTATGCATATTAATAACCTTCAAGAAAGAATTTTATCTACAGATTTGTCAACAAAATATGCAAACAATCACTAGTCAAGAACACATGGTTCAGGCAAGGAAGGTGTTTCTAAAGGATGTTGACTCTGAGAAGAATTAGCTTGAAGCAATAAAATTTGCATAAAGAATTTGTGATTGAACAATCCCCAAATGAAAGGAAAGGAGGAAGCCTCAGAAACAATGGTAAATGAAATAGAGGCAACTCAACTATCAGATATTGAGTTCAAAGCAATGGTTACCAGGAAGCTCAATGAGCTCACAGTGACTTACCAGCAACTACAGAAAAACTACAATGAGCTCACTGCAAACTATATCAACATGAAAAAAGAAATAGAAACTATCAACAAGGGCCAAGAGGAAATGAAGAATACAATTTATGAACTGAAGAACACAGTAGAAGGAATCAAAAGCAGGATCAATGAAGCAGAAGATCGGATCAGTGAGCTGGAGGACAAAGTAGAAAAAAATCCAGAAAGAGCAAGAAAAGGAAAAGAGGCTCAGAAAGAATGACAAGGGATTAAGAGAAATGCAAGACAATATGAAACATAATAATATCCGTATAATAGGGATACCAGAAGGAGAAGAAGAACAGCAAGGGACAGAAAACCTATTTGAAAAAGTAATGATGGAAAACTTCCCTAATTTGATGAGAGAAAAAGTCACACAAATCCAGGAAACGCAGAAAGTCCCAATCAAGAGGAACCCACAGAGGCCCACTTCAAGATACATCATAATTAAAATGGCAAAATTCCAAGAGAAAGAGAAAATCTTAAAGGCAGCAAGGGAGAAACAGGAAGTAACATACAAGGGAGCCCCAATAAGGTTAGCAGCTGACTTCTGAATGGAAACACTCCAAGCCAGAAGAGAATGGCAAGAAATATTCCAAGTAATGAGAACTAGAGGCCTGCAACCAAGGCCACTTTACCTAGCAAGGCTCTCAATCAAGATAGAAGGCCAAATAAGGAGCTTCCCAGACAAAAGAAGTCTAAAAGAATACACCTCCACCAAAGCAGCTCTGCAAGAGATGCTAAAGGGACTGCTTTAAGGAAAGGAAGGAAAAGAGAGAGAGAGAGGGAGAGGGGGAGAGAGAGAGAGAGAGGAACACAGGTACAAAAATGGCAATGAATAAGTACCTATCAGTAATAACCTCAAACGTAAATGGATTAAATGCTCCAATCAAAAGACACAGAATACTTGAATGGATAAGAAATCATGATCCCTACATATGCTGCCTACAAGAGACCCACCTCAGGACAAAAGACCTATATGGACTGAAAGTGAAGGGCTGGAAACAAATTTTCCAAGCATATGGACAGGAAAAAAAAGCCGGGGTAGCAATATTCATATCAGACAAAATAGACTTCAAAAAAAGGGCCATAAAGAGAGACCCAGAAGGTAATACTCAAGGGAAGAATCCACCAAGAAGACATAAACATTGTAAATATACATGCACCCAACATAGGAGCACCCAAATACATAAAGAAAATCTTAGGACTTCAAGAAAGATATTGACAGCAAGACAATTATAGTAGAGGATTTTAACACCCCACTGTCAAAAATGGACAAACCTTCCAAACAAAATATCAACAAACATATTGTGGCATCGAACAATGCCCTAGATTAAATGGACTTAACTGATATATATAGAGCCCTTCATCCCAAAGAAGCTAAATACACATTCTTTTCAAATGCACATGGAACATTTTCAAAGATAGACCACATGATAGGACACAAAACTAGCTTCAACAAAATCAAGAAAACTGAATCATATCAAGCATTTTCTCTGACCACAAGGGACTTAAACTAGAAACCAACCTCAAAGAAAAAACCCAAAATACTCGAAATCATGGTGATTGAATAGTATGCTATTAAATAATGAATGGGTCAAGATTGAAATTAGGGAAGAAATCAAAAAGTTTCTGGAAACAAATGAAAATGAACTCACAATAACCCAAAACTTATGGGACACAGTGAAGGCAGTCCTGCGAGGGAAGTTCATAGCAATACAGGCATACCTAAAAAAGATAGAAATATTTCAAACAAACAGCCTAACCCTACACCTAAAAGAACGTGAGGAACAAAAACAAAGAGCCCAGAGCAAGTAGAAGGAAGGAAATAACCAAGATTGGAGCAGAATTAAAATGACATACAGGCTAAAAGCACAATTCTAAGGATCAATGAATCCAGGAGCTGGGTCTTTGAAGAGATAAACAAAATTGACAAGCCACTAAGCAGGCTCATCAAGAAAAAAAGAGAGAGGGCCCAAATAAACACAATCAGAAATGAAAAGAGGAGAGATTACAACTGATACCACAGAAATACAAAGGATTGTAAGAAATTACTACAAAGAACTGTATGCCAAGAAATTTGAAAGCCTAGGTGAAATGGACAAATTTCTAGAAAAATATAATCTTCTAAAACTCAATGAAGAAGAAGCAGAAAGCCTGAACAGACCAATAATAGCAAATGAAATTGAAGCAGTAGTCAAAAAACTCCCAACACACAAAAGCCCTGGACCAGAAGGTTTTACAGGAGAATTCTACAAAGCATTTAAGGAAGAGCTAACCCCTACCCTTCACAGACTATTCCAAAAAATCGAAAATGACGGAAGACTACCAAACTCTTTTTATGAAGCCAGCATCATCCTAATCCCAAAACCAGATAAAGACACAACAAAGAAAGAAAACTTCAGGCCAATATCGCTGATGAACGTAGATGCTAAAATCCTCTACAAAATATTGGCAGACCGCATCCAACAATACATTAAAAAAATCATACACCATATCCGAGTGGGATTCATCCCAGGGATGCAAGGATGGTACGATATTTGCAAGTCAGTAAATGTAATACATCACATAAACAAAAGCAAAGACAAAAATCACATGATCATATCAATAGATGTGGAAAAAGCATTTGATAAGGTACAGCACCCATGTATGACAAAAACACTCAGCAAAGGGGGAATAGAGGGAGCACTCCTCAACATAATAAAGGCCATATATGAGAGACCTACAGCCAACATCATACTCAATAGGCAAAAACTAAAAGCTTTTCCACTGAGATCAGGAACCAAAACAAGTTAAAGGTGAGATCATGTGGTATTTGTCCCTCACTACCTGGCTTCTTTCACTTAGCATAATGCTCTCCAACTCCATCCGTGCTATCATAAAGGGTAGGAGCTCTTTCTTTCTCTCTGCTGCGTAGAATTCCACTGTGTAAATGTACCATAGTCTTTTGATCCACTCATTTGCTGATGGGCATTTAGGTTGCTTCTAGCACTTGGCTATTGTAAATTGTGCTGCTATGAACATTGGGGTGCACGGGTTCTTTTGGATTGGTATTTCAGTGTTCTTAGGGTACAATGTAGTAGGTGTTTTTAAATAATGGAAATATAATTAACCTACTGTATAGGATACAGCTGTGCTAAAACACTTTAAGATCTTCGTAAGGTAGCTCTTATATTAAGGAAATTGGCAATAACCAAGACAGACTTCCAGAATAAGGGAATACAATAGGAGTAAACACATTTTTCCACACTTGTGCGTTCCGCCTCAGTTGCATGGCATTCACTTCCAAGCAATTTAGCCACCCTTTCTCATATGTTCACCCTAATTGCGCTACTTTACAATCTTAAACTTTTAATATTGCAATCTTTGAGCACTGCCTCCAATTGTTCCACCTCTCTTGATTGTATCCTGGCTGATTAGCCCCATCTTTACTTCAGCACCTTCCGTATCCAGCCGGATTCACAGTCAGCTACAGAAATTCTTATTGTCCTTCATTTGACTTCTTGCTGCAATTCCACAAAGTTCACTCCTGATCAATGGGACCATCCTACCTCCCTCAAATTGGGTGTTAAGTACATTGGGAAAAATTCCACAAACATTGCTTTGTACTAGTTTCAGCTTATCAATAACCAGTGTTGCACCTGGACCAGTCCTTGTGGCTCTTATTATGACTGCAAGACACCATTCAGTAATAACCATTGAGAAACTTTGAAAAGATACAGGCTTATTACTTATAAGACTTGGAAATTACACAGCACACCTGGGCCCACACAGCAAGAATGCAGGTAGAGGGGAGAGGGAGGGGGAGAGAGAGAGAGAAAAAAAAAACTGAGAGCACAGGCCTGGGGTTCTGCTTTTATTGGGGTAGAGGGTGGGGTCCTAGGGGTTTTACAGGCTTACTCTTTATTGGTCAATTTAAAACATAAGAGCAGGAATTTAAAGCACAGGAAAAGAAAACAAACAAGTAGCCCAAATGGTCAGTTATTGAAATCAACCAAGATCTAAAACAAAGAGGCCTCAGTAGGATGAGGCAGACTGGTCCTTTATCTAGTCATGTGGTTGGCCGATGTATTTATTGAGACAGACTTCTTTGAAACGGATGTCTCAGCAACCAAAGCTTAAGTCAGGCATTGCATTACAAAAAAGAAAAAAAAAGTCAGGGTTTACACTACAAATGTGCAGCCTGCATTATGCTAAGTGAAATACATCAGCGACTCTATGATCTCACTTATATGTGGAACCTTTAAAAACAAAAACCAAAACAGTCAAGCTCACAGATATAGAAAATAGATTGGTGGTTGCCAGAGGCAGCAGTTGGAGGGATGAGCAAAATTGGTGAAGGGAGTCAAATGGCATAAACTTTCAGTTATAAAATAAATAAGCCATGGATATGGACAAGGTGGGGATCCAAAAAATCCCCCAGAATTATCTTCTGGAGGGCAGGCCCCTTATAGTACTGGCCTCCCCTCCTAGGTGAGTGTTCCCAGAACCCATCTGCATCGGTGCACAAGCTGGTGGTGGTGTGAGAGGCTCCGTTCGGCTTCAGTGAATTTTTTTAAGGCTCTTTTAACACATTTGCCCATTTCATGATGGGTGACTTACGAGCACACCTGCCCACACTGCACTGATGGTTCAGCAATTTCTGACCAAAAATGCCATGACTCCTGTTCCCACCCCCCCATTCCACCAATCTCACCTCGAGCAACTTTGTTTTGTTTCCCCACTTGAAAAATGTCCTCAAAGGAAACCATTTGGCCATGTGGATGAAGGGAAATAAAAACAGCAGAAGCACTAAAAGGCATCAAAATCGATGAGTTCAAAAACTGTTTTGTGCAGTGGAAAACGTGTCTCAATAGGTGCATTGCAAAAAAAAAGGAGAGTGCTTTAAAGGTGACTGAAGTTTACACATGTAAGAATACATACACTGTTTTTTAAAAACAAATTCTGGGTTTCTTGGGGGGTCCCCCCTCATAAGGTACAGCATGGCAACTATAGTTAACACTGTGTTGCATATTTATAAGTTGCTAGTAGAGCAAATTTGAAAAGTTCTCATTAAAAAAACTAGTAACTATGTGTATGACAGATGTTAACCACTAGACTTACTGTGGAGATCATTTCAAAATATATACAAATATTGAATCATGTTGTACACCTGAAACAATATACATATGTCAATACTATCTCAACTTTTAAATATGCAAACAGGACACAAATGCTGTTATCTCAGTGGGGTCTGGAGCACTACGTGGCTATAAGTCCATTGTGTTTCTCCTTTCTGCAGTCCTTTCGGCTCTTAGCCTACAATCCACTCCCCTTCTTAAGCCCTTACCCAATCTTGCACCACTGAGAAACCAGTGGTATTACTGTGAACCTTTCCTCGTTCCCCTAAAATATACCAATGTCTGGATCTGATATAATTGGTCTAGCGCCAGCCTGTATCTGGATTCTTAAAGGCTCGTCACCTGATGCAGTAAGGGATGAGAACCACTGGTGTAGACCTCAGTTCCTCTAAAATAAACAAGTTCACCCTAGGCTGCTTCCCTGAGCTCCATGTGACCTACCAAAAAGTTCCCTGTATACCCCACATGGACATTTAGCAGGCAGTTCAAACTTACCATGTAAAATAATAAATATTTCCATACCCCTCTCCCGCCATAAAATATCTGTTTCACTGAGAAGCCTTGCCTTTACTTAGTCCTCCAAGACAGAAGCCAGTGATAACTTCAGAATTTTATCCACAGCACTTTGGTTTGGAGTGGAAGGCTTGGAGTAAGTCATTTGGACTTGGTTTCTATACTTATCTGGGGTGGATGGGAACAGGAAGCTTGTGAAAATTATGAGAAGCCAGATCTTCCACTGGCCTTTCTTTGCCCCTGCTAGCTGAGATGCACCCCCACCGCCACAAACCAGCAAGGCACCCAGGTCAGTTGGCCCTACAGCAGAGGTCTCTCTCCAACCCCTTACTTCCTTTGTTTCATCACCACCAATAAAAAGTCTCTTCATTGGCCACCCTGCCTTTGGCTCCACTCCCTTACCTCCCAAGTCCCAATCCATATATACCCCTCTCTACTTCCAGAGCTTTCTAAAATGCCAAACAGATCAGTCACATCCCATTAACAATGGGATGTAAACAACTTGGCAGCCACGTCCATGGCTTGTGAGTTTTGAGAAGACACCACATTGTTCTGTTTCCATGCCTGCATCCTTGCTCTTCATCTCCTGCGGAGTGACATTCTCACTGGGCTCTAGAGTCACAGTTTTGTGAAGCTTCTTCTGACAACTCCCTTCTTGGGTGACCGGTGCCCTCTTATGTGCTTTCTTTTGGATTAAAGTTCATCATTTGTTTCCCACACTTGTCTTTCTTCCCTGACCGAGTTCTCCTATCAGGGACAACACCTTCTTGATTTCTACATTTGATCCTTGAGTCCAGTGTCTGGTACACTGCAGGAGGTATGATAACAAAGGCTTAGTGAATTGATACAAAAGTCCAAGGATTCAAAAGAATTCCAGGAAAATTTGTATCTGACTGACATCAGTGACCACAAGTGCCTTGGGAAAATATGTGAGTAGATGCTCGTGGACTGACATGTCTGGAATGTCTCAGTTAGGAAAAAAAATGGCAGGCAGTGACCTTTCACAGTGCCACTGGGAAATCCGTAAAGATGCTTACACAGGTATGATATTATTTCCCTATGACAGGTGAAGTATTCAGCATGACAGCAATGGCTGATAAGTGAGCACATTCCAGAGCTGTGTATACTCACAGTTGTCATTAGAACAGTCCCCAGATAACAACTAGGCAGTTTGTTCTTGCTCCTTTAAGGAGAGTTTTCCAAAAGAATAAGAAGTATGCCAATGTGTAGTTGATATTTTCACAGAGCTTGATAAATGATTTACACTTAAAATACCCTTTCAAGAGCAAAGAACACGTTTGTGTATGTGCGCATTTTCTTCTGCTATCTCCTGTGTGTTTGATCCTAGGTTGATGAGGAGAGTTATGAGTGAAATTCTCTAGAAAACAGTTTGCTGCTCTTGTAGCCATTTCAACATATGGTGTTCAAAGTACAATGAACATGTCATTTCCATGTGCTCTGCTACCTACGTGGAACTAAAAAAGTAATACAGTATGACGCAAAAGGAATTTATTTCTGGAAGTGAGCACCTGAGCATCTCAGGCTTCTGACTCATGAGAGCTGTGAGTTGCACCCTTCACTGTGAGGCTCTCACAAGGCTGCTGCAAGGAACACATGTTATTTCAAGGTGGAGCATCTCTGACAATCCCCTGAGAAGTCACAGAAAACTCACCCAAAAGAAATACATTTCATGACCTCAGATTCATACTCTGATCCTATTGTTAATTCCTGAATGCTAGCCATTCCAAAACCATGAAATTCATTGTCTAAAGCAGAGTTTCTGAGCCCTGGCACTCTAGATATTGGGGCCTGTCTTGTGCACTGCAGGGTGTTTAACACCATCCCTGGCCTCTACCCACTACATTCCACTAGCATGTACACACACACACACACACACACCCCAGTTGTGACAACCAAAAATGTCTCTAGATAATGCTAAATGTCTCCCGGGGACAAAACCACACCCACCTCCCATGGAAAACCACTGGTCGAAAAGATGGCAGCTTCCTGCAGAATCATCCAGGAGACTGCCAGTACAGACCACAAGGTGAGCACCTCAAACATCCCTACTCATGGATCTAGCCATGCAGCAGAGCTCACCCAGCACTGACTGCCCCCTGCCCCTCACATGCATTGAAAGTTTTCCTAAAGCTCATGTCACATGAGCCTCAGGGAAGAGTTATCAACAATAGTTGTCCCTTGCAAAACTGGACTCTTTTACCTTTAGTAGTTGTAGGAATATACTTTAGCTATTAAATGCAGGGGCAAACCCCAAGGTATTCCTTTTATTTCATTTGCAATTTTTTCAGTTACCCTAAGAGGACATGTAATCACTATGGTCTATGCTGAACCAACAAGCAAGAGAACCACTCGTTGCCATAACAACAAAGCCACAGTGCCCCTGAGTTCACAATGCAGGCTCCTGGTGGCATCTGACTTTCTAATTGCTTTAACAGAGCAATCAGTACACTCACACACTCACACATTTCAGTTCAAGAAATAAAACTTCAGTTACAAGTGATAGAGCATTTTTAACATAGGGCTCCTCTCACTGAAAAGGGGCTTTATATTTATTTAGTGAATATTTCAAGGGGAAACACCAACCTTGGTGGCTCTTTGTACATTGCTGACTTCACTTCAGAATCTGGGTACTCAAGTAAATTTTCTGAAAAGCAAAATTCCAGTAACTTACAATCCCACTAGCGTGTACTCTCATCTCTACTTTTGTTGGTACCTCTGTCCACAGTGCCCCCTGCACCCTGCACCAGTGTCACCTCTCTGACCACCTAGGTTAAGATGATGCCCCTTCTCCATGATCCCAGAGCAGCTGGTCATAATCTGCCCTGTGTAGAGACATTCTTTCATATGTCTGAATTCACTGCTGGACTGGAGACTCCTAAAAGACAGAGGTGATGTCTCCTGGCATTTAATAAGCGTTTAATAAATGTCTCTAAATTGAGAGGAGCCTTTTGTGTGTGACACTTAGAAAGATGAAAATCACAGGATAATAAAACAAACTCATACGAGAATTTAGAAAAACAATTAAAGTTAAAATTATATATCAACACCTGCAGAATTCTGTCAGGGGATTTAGAGTTATAGATGCAATCTGAAATTCTAAATTTTTCATCAATGAGTTTAGAGTAACTACGCCATTCACTCATTCAGCCATTTATTCAAAGAATATCTACTGAATGTCTGCTATGTGTTAGGTATTCAGCAGGTGAGAATAATCATGTTTGATACTTACATAAGATTTTATCATGTATGTTACAGTCTCATACACACAATCTAATGAGAAAGTTATCTAGAAACTCATTGAGTGGTTGCATTTCCTAAACTGATACAAAGTGAGAGATCTAGCTGTCCTGACCGATGCTATGTTTAGTGTTTTTTTTTCTAACTACTTCCCATCAGAAGAAAACCTCTGAAGAATTTATGCTTCTCAATAGATAAATAATTAAAATTTCCCAACCATTAAAATTTCAGCATTCAATTCATACAAGAGCCATAGTAGTTCATCAGAGTTGCATTCTAAGGAAATCTGTCATAGAAGCAGGCATTTGCACGCAGGAATCGCTCTCTGTAGTCAAGCCCCCTGGGCTTTGTCTGAAGGCAGAAAGCTCACTGAGTTATTGAAATTAATAGCAAAGGAAAGCCAAGTTGAACATAAATAAATTCTACAATTTTTCTTAGCCTTGCCGAGTTGTCAAAGCCACATTTTCCAAAACTATTCCTCACCAGTATACTCTAAAATATTGACCTCGTAGCACCTTTGCATTTGCATTTATAAAAGTGCCTATTCAACATGAGGTAACACTAGTGTGGATTTTGAATGTCCAGAAATAATCAAGTGCCTGAGTGACACCCGAGTCACTCGGAACCTAGGAATGAGCAAGTTACAATTTCATTTGGAATGTATTAAGGTTATTGGGTAAAATTTTATATAGAATAGGCTACACTTTTTATTTTTTACACATTTTTAAGAATGTTTTTAGCTACTGTCTTCTGCAGCACGCTAAAGATATTCTGGCTGGTCCAGCTTCAGTATGCGCCTACCCTAGCTTCCAAGGGAAACTTGGTCCCACAGAAGTGGTTCTTGAGCTTTTGAGCCCTTGGAAGTGGCATGGATCTAATTACAGTGCTTAAAGATGGTGGACAGGGAAGAAAAAAGACACTAAGCAGTATTTCTGGGTATTAAATATTTAATTATTTCCAAGAAGTCAAGTAAATTACTTGAGTTATTTCCAAATTACTTCTGGTTGGATAAATACAGAACAAAATTGAAACAGACTTACAGATAGAGAGAAAGGACTGGTGGCATCCAGAGGGGAGGGGGCTGGAGGACTGGGTGAAAAAAGTAAAAAGGTGAAGGAGTTAAGAAGTACAGATTGGTAGTTACAAAATAGTCAAGGGGATGTAAAATACAGCATAAGGAATAGAGTCAATAATACTGTAATAACTAGGTATGATACCAAGGGGGTACTGGAAATATCGGGGGGAACATTTTGTAAAGTATATAATTGGCTAACCAGCATACTGTACACCTGAAACTAACATAAAATAACATGAATTATAATTGAAAAATAAAATTTCAAAAATTACTTCTGGTTGTGCCAGCTGTATTCTTTCGACCCTTCCAAAACTAACACATACATGAATTACATGGCATATCCCAGCCCTCTGAAGGTACATTATTACTCATCAAAGCTCATTAAAGCCTGTCATTTGCATTTTTGTTTTAGTATTTCCAAAGGAAGAATAGGCAAAGTAGCATGTAGGCTATATTATATCAATTCTCATTTTTGGTAATTATTCTCTTTTAGCATGCTTTAATAATATATCTTCCTATGCTATCTCCTGTAGGTTTGCACTTTAGGTATGTTTTGTTATCATTCCTTGGCTTTGTCTTCTGCTGTCCCCGAAAAAAAAAAGGGGGGGCCAGTCTGAGAGGCAAGCTGTTTCTTGAAGGCTCATGTCTGACATGAGTGGGTTCTCATGGAACCTTCCATGATGAAACTCTTTTTCAATAAAATCATACTTCTAAAATATAAGCTCTGAAATATTTTCCTTGAAGTATTCAGAGTGCAGAAACAGAGAAAGGATGCCTAGTTTGCAGCCCCTAAAATAAAACTAACAGTATGTTTTTTAAAGAAAGTAACTGTCTGAATAAGAGGAATTTGTTTTTTCTTACAGTGGCTTTCCAACAATCTGGCATTAGAATTCACCGGAGTATTTCCTATAGTAAGTTTCCATATGGGGCCACATTGGCAAGAATCAAGGATTGTGGTTTTCAGGTCTTGGAGCTGCTTAGGCTTATGCTGTGTTCCATTTACTGACCATACAGCCAGTCCAGCCCTGCCTTATGTGAGTGACAGCTGCAAAGCCTGTTTAGAAATTCTGTTACGACTTCCATGTGAAACAGATGGTTCAGCTGCAGAACTTAAGAAGTCGTTGGTCCACATTGGGCATTTTGGGCAGCATTTGGCCTGCAAGAGTCTTCATGACATAGGCCACATACTATACTAAATATTTGTTATTCAGTACATACATGTCAATCAAGTTTGGCCTCATGATTGGAATTACTGCTGATGATGGACCAATACTGTACCATCTTGGAAGAGGAGCTATTTGGCTTCACAACAAAACACATTTTTTCAAGAACAACTTGGGGAGCTGCCAAACCTTCATTATAAACATGGAAAACAACACTTAATCTTTCATGAGTTTTCCTGGACTCTATTTCCTTATTATTCAATAGTCAGATTCCAATATATTTTCTTGTCATTGGAGAGGAAACATATTCTCCAAGGCAGTGGAAGAAATTCCTATATTTACCAAATGGAAATTCCTCCATTGGCTTTCCAGTCCTCTTGAAAATAACCACAGGAAGAAATGGGATATACTCATACAGAATCCAAACTCTAAAGTACTTTTGCAGATTCTGCAGAGTGGAAACAAAAGAAGAAATTGTGACATTCCACTTGGAATAATGGTTATGATGATATAAACATGGCTAGACTTGCTGGTGACATCTTTGTTATTCTCCAAAGCATTATGAGAGGCAGAACAGTTAGTGATACCAGCTCCTACCACTTATGAGGTGGCCATGTGAAACTGCAGCCACCTGATCTTGCCATAGTTGTGTAAATGCAGTCAAGGACTTCATTACCTCAGTAGTATTGGTACAAAACAGATATGTTAAAATGTATAAACACAGCAATGACATTAAACTTTGCAAACTGAAAAGGAAGGAGTTCCTGAGTCCCTATGGTCAATAAATCAAGACTTGGCTAATTCATCATATTTTGATGTTCATATGGTAACTGAAATTGTTTTCCTCATTTTCCTCTACCTTCACTATCTGTTGACTTCTCTCTGATTGTAATGTTCATCTCTTTTTCCTGGTGAGCGATTTCAGAAGGCATTGTATTATATTGAAATAAGAGGACAGGAGACTAGATTCTTCCACTTCAGTCACTTGGTACCTATGGCAGGTCACTTAACATCTTTGGGTCTTTTATTTCATTTCTAAGATGAGGATAATAATACTTGCTACGGAAGAATCAAATGGCATAATATATGTAAAAGTATTTGAAAATTCTAGCCTGTTGTCATAATCTACAGATGATATAACTGCCTACATAGGTAACTCAAAAAGGTCTACAGAAAAATGATTAAAATTAACAAAAGGCTTAGCAAGGTGGCTACATTTCAATATGAAAAAAAACAAATTATGTTTTAATAAACTTGCAGCTAGCAGCCATAAACTGTAATATTATAAGCTATGTCATTTATAATTGCAAAATAATATACAATGTACTCAAGAAAAAACTATCAAAGTATGCAAGATCTTTATATACAGAATTATACATTTTTAATTACTGAAAGCTACTAAAGAAGTCCCAAGTAAATTGTGAGAAATACCATGTTCATGCACGTAAAGACAAAATATCAGTAAAGATGTCAATTTTCCATAATGTATTTATGTTTGATACAGTTCCCATCAGAATCCCAACTGACTAGTTTTTTATATAAGTTAACAAGAAAAGGCTCAAGGATGACTAAAATTTTCCTTAAGGAAAGAAAAGGTAGAAAGACATGCCCTACCAAGCATCATTAAGAGAATATGGCAGGGGTGACAGAATAGACAAATAAAACTTTGAAACAGAACAGAATTTAGCTACAGACTCACATATTTATAGAGTTTTGATATATAAAGACCTGGTATCTTGGAATAAAAAACTCCAGTTACCCAGTCAATGTAACCAGTGGCAGGGCTGGAGGTGAGGCAAGCCCGCTAATATCTGCTAGGACCCAGCAGAAGATGACCCTTCTTCACATGTTGCAGAACAAGAGAGTACTCCTCTAAAACTGGAACAGTATAAAACCCTGGTTACAAGAGACAATCATGGTAATAGTTCACTATGATCCACATCATTCAGAAAAAGAATAATTATGATATTTACTAATTAATCAATGTATTCTATCCAAAATAGAAAAGGTGTCTTGCCTTGAAAAAATGAAATCCATAATGAGTATTCAATAGGCAATATAGTTTTGCATGTACATAGATTTCTTCCAATATAATTGGGGGTTTTTTGTTATCCTTAAAAGAGGGCTAGTACTACTTAGAGGAAGACAACCTTAGCTCTGAGGCTCAAACATATCAAATGAAGCAGAGATTTAGTACTATCAGGTTAATACTTCTATCAATAGAGAAAAGCACAGCGTGTGGTAGTCACAATTAGAACCCTGTCCATACCCCCTAGATTCACCGAGATGATCCTCAGGGATTGTGAAAAGTCTGAGATTTTACCCTACTTGAAAGCTAACAAATCTTTCTGCCACACTTTCATGGGTGCTGGCAGAAGACACAAGAATCTGAGCCAGAGACAAAGGAGAGTTTATTACTCACAACAATAGTAGTAGCCAGAGTATCAGCATTTGCTCCAGTTCCTCTGAGGCACAGTTTCCACAAGGTGACCTAAAGAGAGACAGCTGACGCCTGCACACATAATAAATTGCATTATAGGAGAGGAACCCTCAGTTTAGGGAACCTAATTTTTATAATGGGCAGTAAGCCTGCTGGAACTTTGTCCAGAGGGAGATACTATCTTTATTATACTGAACAGCAAAAAAATGCCCTTCCCTCTAGAGGAGGACATGACCTCTATCTCTCAAGAATGTTGACTATATAAATGTTTTTTAAAAGGTGTTCCAAAACAAAGATGTTTTGCCCCTGCTCACAAAATATATGCAATGCGAGAGGCACATATATAGGCTTGGTTTTCCAGCAAAAGTTCCCTACATTCAGATGGCTTCCTGTGTCTGCCTTAGGATAGCCTCTAGCCATGGAGTCTTCTGGATTACCTGCACAGGGAAGAGAGGACGTGCAGAGGCATTAAGGGCCCAGAACAATTCCAGATGACGGCATATATACCTCTGTTTCACCATGCCCTGGGACATTTCGGAAGTGTGTTCTATATAGTCTCTCAGAAGAACTGAGCCACTGGTTCCCTCAGCAGTAATCAGCTCATTAACACGTTATTTATTAGCTTTCCTCCTTTCCCTGTGTCACCTCCTTCCTTCTTCACTGTGCTCCTGGGACCAGATAAATAAATAAGCTACCTGCACTCAATTCCTGCTTTCAAGAGTCTGGTTTTAGAAAGCCCCTGCCAAGGCAGACTGAGCAAAGAAATAAACTAATGACGAATTTTCAGTGTCCATAACTGACATCTTTACTTTGCGATGTGCCAACATGATCTCAAAAATGGAAGAAAGTCATACTTTAAACATCTTGGTAGGAAAACAATTTATTTCCTCGAATTGGATTGTTCCTAATTCACAGAATCACCATGATGACTCAAATCTTGATTCTCCTGAGGTCCTAGTTGTAGTTAAGCAAGATAACCCTAGGCTTGATGGAATCCAACCTTCTGCAATAGATTTAGTGAAGACTTTGACATGGCTGCAGGCCAGGGAATGAGCTCATCCTTCAGAAATATGCCTCTGCCTCTTGCCACTCCAGTATTTTGAAATGTGGCAGGGTAGGGATAAGGAATTGGCTTGGCATGAGCCAGTGTATCTAAAACCCAATGTGTGTAAACATACAAATTGCGTGTGGGTTCCTAGAGCTGGGCAATAATGCTTGACTCATCACATCTGCCCAAGGGCTCCTCCATATGGCAGACTAGGGCTAAAAGAGTACATTTTGGAGTTGTACCAACCAAACTATGTGTGGTGGTGATAACATCTACATTTCATGGGTTTGTTGTAAGAATTCTATGTAATAATATATTCACAAAGCTTATACCACCTGTGTCCACTTCTTTCATTCTGCAAGTATTCTACTGAGTGTTGCTTATGTGCTAAGCATTGCTTTAAGGAGCTTGGATACATCGGCAAACAAAATAAATTCCTGTCCAAGTGGAGCTTATATTCTAGAGAGGAGAAATAGACAATAAATGAGAAATGTAATACAGAAGTAAATCATTTAGGATGTCAGATGTTGGTAAATGCTAGGGAAAAATTAAAAGTGCAGCAGAGTAGGGAAGCATTAGGACAGAGGGTGTGGGGTGGGGCAGCTTGTGGTGTGAGATAAGGTAGTTAGGGTTTTAATGAGAGGCTGAGATTAGAGAAAATGTTAGGAGAGGAGGCAGTTGGAGCCTGATATTCAGGGAAAAAGTGTTCTAGGCAGAGGCATAAATATATTTTAATGCACATTAAATATCTTCCACTAGCCATCTTTATAGTTGTTTTTAATTGAATTAAACAATATTGACAAAATAATAAAAAGCCAAGCACTACTTAGGCTCCTCATATATTAACTAAATTGATTCTCATAGCAACTCTTCGATATAGGCACTATCTTTGAGAGAGGTACTATCCTATTTGAGATAATAAAACTTAGGCAGAGACAAATTGATTCATTGTTGAAGGTCACACAGCCAGTAAGTGAGAGAGGACAGAACCAAACAATGCATTGTGACTCAAGTATTGGGCAGAGAGATAAAGGCCTCATCCAATTACTAAGGAAAGAAAAAGGTTTTGAACATGGAGTTTCAGATTTGCAGATTGGTGCTCATCCTAGATCCCATGACTAGAGGCAATAAACTGTGGTATAACTTCCAAATTAAGTCTTTTTGCTCTTAAGTAACTCGCTTTGTTATAAATATATTTTTTAAATATATGTGTTTCACCCAGCTATCCTACCTGTCTTTATGTGATAAATGAAAACATTTGCCCTCCCAAAGACTTATACAAAAATGTTCTTAGCAGCATTGTTCATAACAAACAAAAAACGGGAACAATCCAAATGTCCATCAACTAATAATGAACAAAATATAGCATGTCTGTACAATGGAATTCTATTCATCAATAAAAGGAATGAAGTACTGATACATGCTACAATGTGATGAACCTCAAAATGTATGGCAAGTGGAAGAAGAAGCCAGACAAAAAAAAAAATCATGTGTTGTATGATTCCATTCATGGAAAGTGTCCAAAATAGACAAATCTTTAGAAACAAAGTAGATTAGTTTTTGCCTGAGGCTGGGGCGAGGAAAGGACAGTGACTAGTAATGAGCACGAGGGATATCACTGGGGTGATGTAAATGTTCTCGATTGAATTGTGGTGATAGTTCCACAATTCTATGAATTTAATACAAATAATTGTACACCTAAAATGAGTGAATTTTATGCTATGTAAGTTATACCTCCATAAAATTGTTTTTAAAAGAGAGAGGGGGGAATCAATGATTTCTCCTTTGTATTTTTGTTTCTACCTCTGGCTTAGGAGGAGGGCCAGGATCTCGACCTGACTGACCTGTCATGTATAATTTTGTAACGATTTTTAAAGTGCAGAATCTCTTTGTCACTACCTTATCTTTGAAACTGGCACATTAGTAGGTGTACCCATGTGGTCAGAAAGTTGCTGACAAAATACACGTGTATCCATGAGAGAGAGGGGAGAGAATGTAGGAGGCATTAGTATTTTTCACTTCTATATCCTGAGTGCCGAGCATATTTGCTGAACACAGTGTAGAAGCTGAAAGAAGCTTTGCTTACTGCAGGACCAAATGAATGAGGTGGTGGGGTTGACAGATTTGCCTCACTGTATTTTCTTCCCCTGATCGCTCCAAGGTACAGCTTTCTTATTTAACCTCACACTCATGCTCTGAAAACATATCTCAGGGATGATGAAACAGACAATTTCTCTTATGTACAGGACAGCTCAGCACAGTGTTATCAAGGAAGTCACATTCCTATCTTGGAGGCTGAGGGTGGAGGAGACAGATGTGACTGGAGTTTAGATTTCCTGCAGACAACAAATGTCTGCTGTGGGCTCTGGTGGCCAACAACCAGGGACCCCTGTCAAGGAGAAACAGATCGGGTCTGACCAGAATTAGCCAGATTTGATGCCCTGCAGATGTCCAGGGCTAGGAGACGGGCTGAAGGAGGGACAACAGCATCTCTGGAAGTCAAAATATTTTCTTTTACCCAGTTGCCAGCTTGCAGGGAAGGAATTTAAAGCAAAGCAGCTTACCTAATTTAGGGCAAGGATATTTTCCATATTTTTGCAGAAATCTTTTATTTATGAGACATGACAGGAACCAGGGACGGGCAGAATGCAATAGTGTCTGTGGGCCTTTTAGTACATGGTGGGCTGCACATCTTCTTGTGCTTTTTAAAATGCTTTAAAAAAGAAAGTCCAACTTGTAAAATCACCAACGTCTAATTCTCTCTGAGATTTGGGCCAAAAGATGTGAACTGAGCTGAGTCACATATGAGTCAAAGAGAACTGCCCCATCTCTCCTCCACCCACATCAGTGCCCTATCCATAAAAAAAAAATCAAATTCTGTTTGTCCCAGATTAACACCAAATCTTGAGGTGATGTGGAAAAATGACCTTTTGCTTTCTTTGTATGGTGCAGTATGGCATTCTTGTGTTTCTTCCTTCCCAACCCTCTGAAAACACTTTCTGAATTTATTTCAGTTCTAGTCAAGGAATAACACAAGAGAAATATAATAGCAACTCTGTCATTTTAATGACTCAATCAAGAAAGAAAACATCCATGTTGGGTTTAAAACTTCATTCCAAATTGATTCATTGAATTTTTGAGATGGCTTCCTGATCTCCCAAATCTTAGAAAGCAACAATTTTCCCCCAAAACCAACCATAAAGGCTGTACCGGGATGGGATTCATATGTATAACATTATGTGGCAAAGACTCTACGATGCATTTTCTCCTAACTTTCTAACTAAAATTCTACGGTGACGAAACAGAAAATAAAAACACACAGCACCAGCAAGAGCTTGTCCTATATCAGTGTGTTGCTGGACTCTCACAGGTGTTTCTGCTAGCTGCATGGTTGATTGAAAAGGTTTTGGAAATGTAGTAGTGAAGCCTTTGAAAGTAGGTGAGCATATTCTTCCATCTCTCCCCTTCTGTCTGCTCCATGGTTGAGAAATGCATGGTCTGCCCTAGCCTGAAATCTGGGTAGCCAGCTTTCTGCTGTGTGATGATGGCAGCCTTTTATGTGTCTCTCCTCAGTGGCATCAGGGTAGATTTCTCTCTTCCTGCATTCAACTCAGGACTGCAGAAGCGCCAAGACACCTGAGAAGAGTGGAAAATGGTGTGACAGTAGGATTTCTATAGTTTACAGACATATTTGTCTGGAATTTAGCTATGGGTGCTCTGGAAAACACGCGTGTGGGGCATGTGAAGAGAGATATGGGAGAGAAGAGAGGCTATGAGAAGGCACGATCAATATTTAAGTTCTGATTCCACACCACTTTCCACTCAATGAGTGTGTTCCCACAGGAGTGCATGTAACTTAGAAAACGTCACTGCTCCAGATTCAAAACAGACTTTGTTCCGTGGTGTTTGTCTCTGCATGACTCCCATAGACAGTGCTTCTAACCAAGCTAAGCTGAATTTAGTGTTCAAAGTCATCCATTTGTAACTATGGCATGACCTTCACCTGAAAGCCAACTAGTAGAGACAGTGATCAATCGAAGACCCTGAGAGGAGCTCCACTGTCAGAAAGTAAACTAGCAGAGTGGTTAGAAGTAAAAGAGAGAAAATTCCATTTGTGTCAGGCAGAGCAGGACTCGTTGTATGCAGACCAGATATCTGACTTTGGGCTAGAACCTGAATGCATCCAAGTGCTGGCCTCTGACTGCTCTGAAAAAGGATGTGACCAGCACCCATTTGGGCAACACACACACTTATGGGGTTCTGTTGTAAAAGGCTATTATTCATTTATGTAGAAGGGATTATTGGTTGTCCACTTTTCCCTCCTTCCTTGGTTAGAGAACCCCAGCATGCTTTGGGGAGGGCAATGTGTCCAGCCAAACTAGTTTTATTTGACAGCCTCTCTTGTCCCTGAGCACTGAAGTCACCAGGTGCTGGCCAGTGAGACATGAGCGGCAATGTGAGTAAATTTCTGGGAAGGCTCCTATCTGGGCCATGCATTCACTCATCCATTTATTAATTCATCCTTCATTCATTTATTCATGCACTTGTTCAGAAAACATCTATTGACCACTTACTGTGATCCAGTGACTGGGAAAGGAGCTGGGATAAAAGACTTAGACATGGCCCTTACCCCATAGTCTCATGGGAAAGGCAAAAAAGTAAACAATCACAGTATAATATGATGAGGGCCGCCTATAATGGGGGTGAGTATCGGGCGCTGTACAGACAGGGGAAGGGTAAAGACTCTGGAAGGAGTCAGGGAAGTTTCCGTTGAGTTGGTGACATAAGTGAATAAGCACTAACCAGTTGAAGCAAGGGGGACAATTCCAGCAGGAGGAGTGGCATATTTGATGGCTTTTGGTATATTTCAGGGAGGCTGTTGTTTCCACTGGGTCCCCAGTTCTTCAGCCCCTTATGACCATTAGATCAGCATAGGAATTAGGAGTTCTACAACTGAGAGACTCCCTGAAGGAATGAGGTTTGGAACAATAGATCAATTAATGAATAACAGAAGAGCAAAGGAAATCAACCCTTTCTAAAAATCATACACCCATGTTGCTGCATGTATATCCAGCCTGTTGCTTCTAATATGCTGCATCATATTTCATAGTGGGTCTACCATATTGAACTTGCTCTTTCCCTCACTGATGGACATTGGATTGCTTGCAACTCCCTATTGTTACAAAATGCATTAATGAACATTTTCTGTGTTGCCCTTTTTGAAACTGTGTAAGAATTTTTCTGGGATATACATTATATGTCATATAGATTATATTATATTATATTATATTATATATTATTAGTATGTAGTGTATATTGTATATTATATATTTATTATATATCATACATTATATATCATGTATCATGTATCATATATTTTATATTCAGAAGCAGAAGTGCTGGGATATGGGGTAAGGTACTTGAACTTGACAGAATATTACAAGATTAGCTTCCAGATGGCTGCCTCAGTCTATATCTTGGAGAGTCCCAGATTCCCATGCCCCCCCCCAACAGTTGATATTTTTCTGCTCTTTTGACAATATGTTGAATTTGAAGTGATATTTCATTGCTATTTTAATTTGCATTTCTCTAATAACAAATAAGTTTGAGTATCTCTTCATACACTTAATAATAATATCCCTCTCTCTCCTCCTTTTCTGGGAATTGACTCTTCATCCCTTTGCCTGATTTTTCTGTTGGACTTCCTGATCCTATCATTGCTGCTAAAATTTAAATTAAGGCAAAGTGCTCCTACAGACTGTTAGCTACCTGGGAGTCAGTATATGGAAGTGAGGGGAAATATGGCAGGGTGGGAAGGACATAGACTTTGTAGTCAAACTGCCCTGGTTAGAATCCCACATCCACTCCTTATAGCTGAGCAACCTTGAAGAAATTACCTAACTATCAATGTCTCAGTTTGCTTATGTGTAACCTACCTCATAGGATTGTTGTGAAGATTAAATGTGTTAGAGGAAAGGTTTAAAACAGCATCCGGCATGTAAAAAGTATACTCAAATGTTAGTTGTTATTATTTGACTACTATTTGCCTCTTACTTATCCATGCTTTGTACCCCTAAGGAAGTAGATGCTTGTTTCACCAGGCAGTAGAAAGAAGGCGGAGAGGAAACAGCACCCAGCCTAGGATCGCAGTTCACCACCATTACTCACATATGTAACTCCTGCCAAGGCCTTGAATTCTGGAATGATGTTCTCCTACTGGGCCAGGCCCTTTAAAGAGCCCTCCCAAAAGTCCATATATACTGCTACTGCCTATCCTGCCTATGGTGCGGTCCCTTGGTGCTATTACACTAGCAGTGATCTTAGATTGCGAAGCGGCCCTCGAGAAGAAAGACACCGCCTCCGCTGGGAAGATGGAAGAGGGAGACTAAAGGAGCCTGGGTCCCACGTAAATGTGCAATCACAATCTCAGCCTCCTTTAAATAAACTAATAACCTCCTATATTTTAAACTATAATGATATAAGGCAACTAAATTGCATCCTCATTTATGCATTTTAAGTGTAAAATGAATTCTACCTGAGACAGCAAAAGCATGCCCTGTTTGTGGTCCAAGGCAGACCGCAGTGGACCTTTCGCCCAGAGGGGAATATTTACAAAGCTACTGCTTTACGTTCAGGTAAGCAGGGATTGTTTATTTTTCTTTATTGTAAAATAAATCACTGTGCATGCAATTAAAATGTTTCTTGCTGAGCTTTTCTTATTCAGCATTTTAAGTTCACGTGATTACAGTTGCTGATGGTCTAAAGCACATAGACATGGACACTGAAACTAAAGCACAGATAAACAAGGAGTACACATAATATATCAAAAGGCAAAGAGATTCAAACAATTATTCATAAACTATAATTATAGGGAAAAGGCACAGCATGTTCCTACCTGTTTACAAAGATTAACAAATTTCAGCTGAATTCTCCTTCTTTTCCTATTTCCAGTAATTGCCAAGCAAGTTCAACTGCAAAGCTAAAGAATTTGCCAATCCTTTCCTTCACAAGTGTTCCTCTCTGTATACAATGTTTATTTTCTTCAATATTTCATCGGAAGTTCCTTAGACCTACCTTTAGATAAATTGCCTCTTTTTATGTAACCATAACAGGCCTTACGTACAAAGCAAAACCAACATTTATGAACAATTTACCTTCCACTTCTTTCCACCGATGTAAACAAGGCAAAAGGAATGTCATTCTGTAGCTATGAAAAAGGGACATGGTAGATAAGCTAGCTTCCCCACCTTCCCGTAGTCCACTCATGGCAGTCAAAACTGGCTCTCAAGCCTAGAGAAGACCCTGAAATCCCACCAATTTCAGTGCTCACTTGCCATCTTCTTTCAGCTTTCTCAGTCCTGTTTGCCAGCTCACCATACATCAGTCTTCATCATTCACTGATCATCAGGTTTTTGATGCTTCTAACTAGTTATGCTATTACAGATCTTATAAAATCAGGCAGTCTTACAGTTATCCTCTTTTCTGTAAAACTTGGTTCTTTTCCTTTTTCTCTCTCTCTTTTTAAAATCCTCGCCTGAGGATATGTTTATTAATTTGAGAGAGAGAGAGAAAGAGAGAAACATCGATGTGAGACAGAAACGTGGGTTGGTTGTCTCCTGTATGCACCCTGGTCAGGGATCGAACCCACAACCTATGTGTGTTCCTTGACTGATAATCAAACCCACAGCCTTTTGGTGTACGGAAAGATGCTCCAACCAACTGAGCCAGCTGGCCAGGCATATCTCTTAAATATAAGAATAATAACACTTAGTTATTGAGCATGCTACATTACATTTACATGGGTTTGCATGCAAATCTGATTTTGCTTTCTCAGTACTTATATGAAGAAGAGCCATAGGAGATCAGGAAACTTAGACTCAGAGGAATTAAGCAACTTGCTCAAGCTCCCAACCTTCTCTCCAGAGTAGCACTGCTCAATAGAAATATGATGTAAGCCACAGATATAATTTTAAGTGTACAAAATGGAATTTTGGTATCCAGACTGTAAAAGTAGATAGGTAGCCATGGCTGGTGTGGCTCAGTGGGTTGAGCACTGGTCTGCAAACCAAAGGTTGCTGGTTCAATTCCCAGTCAGGGCACATGCCTGGGCTGCAGGCCAAGTTTCCAGTTGGGAGCGTGTGAGATGCAACCAATCTATCAGTGTTTCTCTCCTTCTCTTTCTCCCTCCCTTCCTGTCTTTCTAAAAACCAAACAAAATATTTTTTTAAAGAAATAGGTGAAATTTATTTTAACTATATATTTTATTTAACCCAAATATCCAAAATAGAATCACTTCAACATTCAATCAATGTGAAAATTAATTATTAATAAGATGTTACATAGTTAGAGCCTATGTCATAGTTGGGACAATAAATATTTATTAGAAATAATCTGGATGCTCTGAATGCTGTGGATTTAGGTTTCATAAAATATACAGTTGAAAAATATATAGTTATATACCCAATTAGTATGAAACATGTTTAAAAGTTTTCTGAACACTGATCATAGTATCAGCTTTTTTAGTAAAGTTTAAATTTAACTTTGTTATAATTACATAACATTAAAATCAGTTTGTCAGTCACACTAGCCACATGTCAAGTACTCAGCAGCCACATGGGTCAATACCTGCCATTTTGGACAGCAAAGTTCTGTGAATCTAGAAATGTGACCTTCCAGACAACTCAATTACATGTTCTTATCTGAGCTCATGCAGTGAGCATGGCTTCTCCTTCTTCTCCTCCTCCATGAAAAGAGCTCATCATTGCCCATCCTCCAAGGCCAAGCCCAGCTCCTCATCCTACACTGAGACTTTCCTGATCCACTCAAAATAAAACCACAAGCATGGAAACATGGAACAGACTTAAAGTGACCAGATGGGAGGAGGGAAGGGGACAATCGTGGAAAGAAGAGGAAGGGACTAGACAAAGAACATGTATGAGTGACTCACGGACATGGACAACAGGGTGGGAAGTGACTGTGGGAGCTGAGGGGTGGGGTGGGTGAAGAAGATCAAAGGGGGAAAATTGAGACAACTGTAATAAAATAATGACAAAAATGATTTAAAAAAAGGAAATGAGCTTCTCCTTCAATCTTACAGAGCACTTTCTCTGGGCCTCTTGAATGGCAACCATGATATATCTCTTTGTATAATAGTTGCTTTCTTTCATGCCTGTCTCTTGAACTACCATCTTTGGTCTACCTCAAAATGTGTAAAAACCAGGTCTTCAAAAATATTTTTTGCATTAATCACCCAAAGTCATTTGTGAAGGGAATATTAAAAAGACAAGACCCTAAGCCTATGGAATGAATATTTCTAATGTCCACAAACAGAACCGGAAGACAGAAAAACAACTTTAATAAAAAAATTATAATCTCTTTGGTGTATATATATAAGCTGAACAAGAACATGGGGAAAATAAATATTAGTGTACCTCATTTTTATAAGTTTTATAACAGACACATTGGTCTCACAAAACAAACAGCCTTTTAAATGTACATATTTATATGTTTCTTATAGTAAGACAGAATAAATATCGAACCTTTCATGGAAAATAACTAGGAATGTTGGATAACATTTTAAAACTATTAAAGATATGCATTAGTAGGTAGGAAAGGAAGAAATATTTAGGCCTCATAATAATCAGAGAGGACATTGCAGCCTTATAGCCAACGTGTGCCTGGAGGACATTTGTTGAACCTGCTAAAGCTAAATTCTAGGTTTCTTGGTCTCATCAGATTCAGGGGACTAAATGCAAATGCCAGAGTCTGCCCAAGATGGCAAGCTGAATAAGACATCCCTTCCCATAAACCTGGAACTCCAATAGGATATACCCTTGTGGTAAGGGGAAATGCCCCTTCCTCCAGCCAGAAGAAGGAAAATTTCCTATCTCACAGATGGCTAGGGGAAACAACCCCAGAGGATATCACCAGTAGAATGGGTACATTATGGTATATATGTAGCATGAAATGCGGTAGAGCAGCAAGAAACATTATGGATGAATGCAATATTGTGAATGAACTTACAAATATAATGACAAGCAAAAGAACCAGACACAAAAGAGTATGAATTGCATGATTCCATTTATATAAAATGCAAAAATGGGGAAAACAATGTATGGTGATACAGGTCAGAGTATTACCCTTGGAGATGGTGGGCTGAAGACCATCATTATTTTTCAACCTTCAGCGGCAGCATATTTTGAAGGTTAGGGTATGACATCCATTTGTATTATATGTTCATAGATGTGTCTATATCTACTTATATACATAATATATGTAAATTATGAGCATATGCCTGGTATTTTAATGAACTAATTTAGTTATATTTAATTATATATTAATTATAAATATATACATTTCATTTATGTTCATATCCTCTCCATGAATGCTGATATAGTATCCTAAGCAGTCTCTTGCATCATATGCCTTTCTGACTTTTAGCAAGCCTAGTCCACTAAAATGCAGCCCCAAACTCTGGGTTAAGGACCTCTTTGCAACCTAAGCACTAAGGTCCAAGGGTGGCAGGATATAAAGTATTAGTTCTACACACCAGTTGCACATAGCACATACATACAGAGAAGGGAATGATGGCAGAACAAAAAGCTCACCCACTGTCATTCTCAGAGGTCATCTACCCATCTGCTCTCAGTGGAGGTCAATCCCCAGAAGCCAACTGGGCACCACCTGTGTGTTACAAGGGACAGGAGACAGAGATGGGCCCATTTATCCTATCTGATGTGATTCTTCTGTTCCATACATAAGCCAGTGCCCATGTTGTAGAAATGGGAGGAAGCAGCCCCAAGTCTAGGATACCTTCGTTTACATGATAAACAAACAGGACACAAATGCAGATGTGAGGGTAGGCCTCTGCAGAGGCAGGGAGCTCACATTGTAGGCTGAACTGGGAATGCAGCTACCACGCTAGCTCAGCTAACCAAACACTACAAGTGGACATCGTGCCCGCAAAGTTCAAAATACAGTGCTGCTGAACACTGAAAATGAAATGATGAAGTTAAACCAATTTCCATCTGTGTATTTCCCAGATACCCCATTTATCAAGAGCTTTCATAGTTCATTTCCTCATAGGTACTTTTGTGATATCATCAGAAATGACCGGCTGATGGGTTCCCTTGTGAAAGCAATCCCATTTGGACAAGTTAAATGGGTAAACCTGGTTTTAAAAATATATTTACCAAGAGCCTCTGGGCATTAGGTATTATTTCCAAGAGCCCAAGCATTCTTGGCTACTTGTAAGTATTATTGGAAAGTACTCAAAGCAAACACTCCATTTGCCTGATCTTCAGCAAAGAAAATATCAGCCTGTGTGAGCTAATGTGGATGTTATTTTAGAATTAGCTCCACTGCTATTTCAGGGTAGCTGATACCATTGTCTTCACCTCGAAGTCTTTTGAACTGAGATTTAGAAGGCAGGCAAACTACAACGCCTGTGACTTTGAGTATGCTTCTAGAAAAACTCACATATGAGTAGACTTGGTCTGGTCATGCAAAAGACTTTCCCTTAACTCACTAGGCATTTGGATCATGGGATTGGGGGGGGGGTTGAAATATTGATTGGAACAGCAAGGGTTTGTGTCCTGAGCATGCAACCCAGGCAGTCACCTGGGCTTTGTGTTGCAAAGAGCCCCACAGTTAGTTTTAATGTTCTGCCGTCACTGCCTTGAAATTATTAGTAAGCCTTGAATAAGAGTCTCTGCATTTTCGTTTTGTGAAACTATGTGGCAATCCTGGAAACATCAGTATGGCTTTACTTCTACTCTCTCCTCAGATATCTTTCTTTCTTGTCGTTTGCATGTACAGTAGTTCCCCCTACCTGTGGTTTGGCTTTCTACAGTTTCAGTTACCCACAGTCAAATACAGCCAGGAATATTCAATGGAAAATTCCAGAAATCAACAATTCATTTTAAATTGCACACTATTCTGAGTAGTGAGATAAAAATCTCACACCATCCTGCTCCATTCCACCTGGGACATGAATCATCCCTTTGTCCAGCACATCCACACTATAGCCGCTCCCCACACATTAGTCACTTAATAACCATCTTGGTTATCAGATCGACTGTCATGGGATCACAGTGCTTGTATTCAAGTAACCCTTATTTCACTTAATCATGTCACATTCATATAACTTTTATTACAGTATATAATTTTAATTCTTCTATGTTATTATTCATTATTGACAATCTCTTACTATGCCTGATTTTAAATTAGACCTTATCATAGGTATGTATGGGTAGGAAAAAAACAGAGTACATAGGGTTTGGTACTGTCTGTAGTTTCAGGCATCCACTGGAGTGCTTGGAACAGATCCCCAATGGGTAAGGGCAGAATTACTTACAATGTTCTCTATTTATACTAAATTTAAAATGTACTGTTTTAGAAGCTGGGTCTCTTTAAAGGGTTTGGCCCACCAGAAAGATGAGAAAGTCGATTTTAAAGAACAGAAATGTGAAAAGATAACATCACAAGGAATAGAATCTGGGTGTGGGACGTACAGGAATTCTCTGTACATTTTTTGCAACTTTTCTAGAAATCTAAACTTACGCCAAAATAACAAGACTAGCTTATCATCAATGTACAGAGCAAAATAACTATTTTTACAATACAACTGTAAAATCATCAAAAACTAAAAACAGTCCTTTCACATCTGAAAATAAAGAAACAACGGCATTCTTCTGAAAATGATGAGATCAAAGAAAAATTAAAACTGGACCCTACTGACATTTGAGACCAGATAAATCTTTGTTTGGGGGTCTGTCTTGTGCATTGTAGGATGTTTAGCATCATCCCTGGCTTCTACCCACTGGGTGTGGTGCCCCACTCTCTAGTTGTGACAACCCGAAACATCTCTAGACATGGCCAAATGTACCTAGGAGGCAAAATTGTTCCAGGTTGAGAACTACTCAGATAAAAATAATTTCAGGTCATGATAAGTGATAAAAATAATAAAATAAAATTGGATGATGGAGAGAGTGCAATGAGAAGGCACCACTTGAGATTGAAGGATCACAGGTTATTGCAAGGGAAAGAGGCCAAGAAGCAGACATTGTTAAGTGGAGACGGAGAGTTCCAGCCACAGAGAACAGCCGGTGGAAAGGTTGTGAGGTGGTAAGGAGCCTGTTATGCTAAAAGAACATAAAGAAAACAGTAGCTGAAGTGTGATTACTTATGATGGGTGGCCAAGGTCAGATCATACAGCGACTTGTGATTTATGTTTTGAAAAGAGAATTTAGTGCCCCTGTGGAAGATCGCTTGGGGTAGCATGAGAAGAGGAAATTGGTGGTCTAGGTGGGAGATGATGAGTGCTGGAATAGAGTTTTATGGAGCAAAGGGGGAAACCCTAGACACCTATGGCACATGGGGCTGTGGCGGTGAGAAGCCTGGCTGGTAGACTGAGTGTGGACAAGTTCCCTTTCCCCTGCGAATATGCCAAGATGGACCCCATTTCCCATATTCCTGCAAACACGCCTCTGCTTCCAAATAGGCCAGACTCTCCACATTTCTGTTTGCTTGGGTTCGACTCTGGTTCTTCATACCCCTGCGTACCTTCATCTTCTAGTAAGTAGGTTGCTTACCCCTACCCTGCCCAGCTCCATGTCCAGCGGCCTCATCTTCCCGTAGCCTCCCTACCATTCAATCACACCCGCTTCCCTCCAAACATTGCTAGCATTTTAACCCTCTTGGGAGCTAAAGCTCAACATTCTGTTTCCATGAATATAGAAACCCACTAAATATAGCCACTATGAATTCCTGAGAAGGACCTAGTGGGTTTCTCAAAATCATCTTATGAACAAAATATATGGTAGATAAAGGGGTCAGAAATGCCAAGAAAGAGGAATGACTTTCAGCTTAACAGTGCAACATAGCCCAAGGAGGGAAATTTAAACAGTGGTTTTTCTAGTGTATACGCTAAGGGATTGAATTGTATCCCCCAGAAAAGATGTGTTCATGTCCTAACCCTTGGCACCTGTGAAGGTAACTGTATTTGGAAATAGGGTCTTCGCAGATGTAATTACTTAAGATAATCACATTGAATTAGGGGGAGCTGTAAATCCAATGACTGGTATCCTTCCGTTAAAAGGAGGTGACATATACAGACACAAACAGGAAAGGAGGTCATGTGAAAATGGAAGCAGAGATTGAAATAATGCAGCTAGAAGCCAGGGTACATCGAGGACTCTTGGAAGCCACCAGAACCCTGAAAGAAACAAGAAAGAATTCTCCCCTGAAGCCCTCAAAGACAGCATGGCTCTGCTAACACCTTGATTTTGCACTCTGGCATCCAGACTTGAGAACAAATGTCTGTTGTTTTAAACCACTCAGTTTGTGGTTATTTGTTTTGGCAGCCCTAAAAACCTAATACAATGCTCAATTGGGCAATTTGGGCCAAAAGGTCATATCATCTACATGTGAATTTTCTGCTATAAAGCTATAACATAGAGTATTTACAAGATGAAATTTAATAAGGTCTAGCATTCGACCTTCTGAGTTCATTTGGTATTGTATACATGTGCCCTGATTAAACTGTGTTCTTTTCTTTTTATTCTCGAGATAGGGGAAGGGAGGGAGAAAGAGAAGGAGAGAATCATCAATGCAAGAGAGAAACATTAATCAATTGCCTTTTGTATGTGCCCTGACCAGGGACTGAACCCACAGCCCAGGCATGTGCCCCGACTGGGAATGGAACCCATGACCTTTCAGTTTGCAGGACGATGCCCAGCCAACTGAGCCGCGCTGGCTAGAAGTACACTGTGTTCTTGATAGTCCCTTTAGCTGCACAACAGCTCCACCAGACCTAAGGTCCTGGGGCCCAGGCTCTCATGCTGGCGTCTTTGCAGAATGAAGTTTATTGTGCACCCTCAGGGCCCTGAATTCTGAATACCGTCTGTGGGGTGTGCTCAGTAGAAGTTGACCAAGCTTTTACACATTCTGACTACTCTTTCTCACAAGCTGTAAGCCTCACTTAGGCCTATACCCCTCCAAAAAGACCTGGGCATGGTGCTCTAAAAGGGTCACCCTTGGCAATACGTCAGGAAGTATACCGCAGTTTCACCCCCAAGTCTCACCTATTGGTGCTCCTTTGGGTCTTTGTACCTACTTCCCTAGATCAGATAAGTGTTTCTCGTTTGTGTCTCCTTTCACCTCCATCCAATGGTAATTTAAATGGAGATGTAAATCTCCCCCAATTATAAATGACCCAAGGCACTGCAGCTTCGATGACAGAACACACTAGGCAGTAAGATAAATGGTTTGTATGGTGGCACTTCTCTGTAGTGCCACCTAGTAGGCAGGGGACTAGCTGCCCCTTTCCCTAGTCATCCAGGAGAATAAAGATATGGATTCAAACTAAGGGTATACATGTAGCAAATAGATGGCAATTTTAAAATATCTTATTAACATAATATGAAAGTTTTCCTTTTCCCACATTCATTTGCAGTTATCATTTACCTCAATACTTCCCCTTCTCTCACATTCTCTATCCTTCTAAAGGCAAAAATTTTAATATATGTTCTAATTAATATAGAACTGCCTTATGACCTAGTGATTCCACTTCTAGGTATATATTAAAAAAACACAAAAATTTGAAAGAACATAAACACCCCTATGTTCATTGCAGCATTATTTACAAGAGCGAAGATATGGAAGCAGCCCAAGTGTCCATTAATAAATGAGTGGATACCTGGCTGGCGTAGCTCAGTGGATAGAGCGCGGACTGGGAACCAAAGTGTCCCAGGTTCGATTCCCAGCCAGGGTACATTCCTGGGTTGCAGGCCATGACCCCCAGCAACCGCACATTGATGTGTGTGTGTGTGTGTGTGTGTGTGTGTGTGTGTCTCTCTCTCCCCCCCCACCCCTTCCCTCTCTAAAAATAAATAAATAAATAAATCTTTAAAAAATAAATAAATAAATGAGTGGATAAAAAAGCTGTGGTACATTGATACAAGGGAATATTACTCGGTCATAAAAAAGAATAAAATCTTACCTTTTGTAGCAGCATAGATGGTATTATGCTAAGTAAAATCACTCAGACAGAGAAAAACAAGTACCATGCGATTCCATGTACATGTGGAATCTAAAGAACAACATAAACAAACAAAATAGAAACAGACTCAGAGACACAGAAAAGACACTGGCAACTGACAAAGGTTTGGAGGTCTGGGTGAAAAGGTGAGGGGATTGAGAAGTACAGGTTGGTAGTTATAGCATAGTCGCAGAGGTGTAAACGACAGCATAGTGAATATAATCAATAATATTGTAATAACTATATATGGGGCCAGGTAGTTACATTAAATATCAGGGAAACCTCTCTGTAAAGTGCATGATTTTTCTAACCACCATGCTGTACATCTGAAACTAATACAAAATAATAATATAAACTGTAATTGAGAAATGAAAAATATTCAATATACAAAAATACGTTGAGCAAAAGAAGCTAGACAAAAAAGTATACATACCATATGTTTTCAATTATAAGAAATTGTAGAACAAGCAAAACTAATCCACAGGGTCAGAAAGTAGATTAGCAGTTGTCTGGTAGGAAGGGGAAAGGTACTTACTGAAAATGGCAATGAAGGAACTCTTTTGATGGAAATATTTGATATCTTGATTGTTGGGGTAGTTAAATATGCATACATAAAGTATCTCATCAACTTGTACAGTTTAAAATGGTATATTTTATTGAATTCTAATCATACTCCAGTAAAGCTGATATTAAAGCTATTAAGGAAAACACATAAAAAGATACAATTACATACCCACCAGTATGACTAAAATTATAAACACTAGCAGGACCAAGTGTTGACAAGGATATAAAGCAATTAGAACTGTTGTACAATGATGGAAAGCTTTTTTGGCAGTTAAATAAATAGTCTTTCCATGACCCAGCAATTCTACTCCTAGCTTTATACCCAAGAGAAATTAATACATATGTCCACTAAAGATTTGTACAAGAATGTTCATAGAAGCTTTATTTGCAATAGCCAAAGGCTGGAAACTACCCAAATACCCATCGACAGTAGAATAAATAAACAAACTGTGTTGTGTTCATACAATGGAAAACTACTGAGCAATAAAGGAACAAACTAATGATGTTCACAACATAGACAAATCTTTGAAGCATATGTTAAATAAAACACACAGAAAAGTACATACAGTTTGATTCCATTTATAGGGATTGCAAAAGCAGGAAACACTAATCTATGTGGATAGAAATCAGAATGGTAGTTGCCCCAGGGCAGGGGAACTAACTGGAAGAATGCATAAGGAAGCTTTCTGGGGCAAAGGAGATGTTTTCTATATTAATTTGGATAATGAGTGTGTGTGTGTCTCAAAACCCATGAAGCTGTACACTTTGAGAGGTATATTTATCTGCATATAAGTTATACCTTGACAAAGCATACAAAAATAAAATAAAATTCGGAGCCACGAACATTTGGGGGCTGAGCTTCAGAGCTAGTGTTCATTTGTACTTATTTTCTCATTTTCTTAGAGATTCCAAAGATGCTATTTATCAAGAATATTCTTCATAAACAACAAAATTCCTCTGAGAGCAAAGTGACATGGAACTCTAGTCCTCTGAGAGCCCAAAGAAACAAAAACAGGAGCCTGCTGAGCTGTGGAAGCCCAAAATCTTTGAAGTCACAGAGAAAGAATTCTAAATTGGGAACCCAAACATTTTGTTTTCTAACAGAAACATACATGCATTGACAAAGCTTCAGGCAGGCAACGTGGCTATTAAAACAGCGATCTGGTCATCACAGATGTCTTAAAACGAATTCCAAATCAACTCAGGGCCCACTTTAAACAAATGTGGCTTTCTCCAAGAGTAACTCGTAACAATTCATAAACTCTGTGGTCACAGTTAATCTGACTTGAGGGGTCCTGAGCTTGAGGGCCATGTGTGTCCAAAGGTTTCTCAAATGCTTTGGAAAAACACAAGAAGCAATGCATTGCCATGGGGGATTATTGTTGCTATCATGAAATATGAAGTTGCGTGACTTCATGGTCAGCAAGGGCTCTCCCAAACAACAGCAACATCACAGTCCAGCTCATCATACCTCAGCTCCAAAGATTCAGCCAAAAAGATTTCATATTGGAGACACCAAGTTGCACACTTATTCCTGAAAGGTAGCTGACCTCTAATCAATAGGTCATGGTGTAAATTTAGTTGTTTAGGAAGCAACTGCAGATGTGTAATTTTGATTATAGACTGGTACTGTGTGGCATATGTAACCTAGAAATTCTCAAACTTAGATAAACTCTGTTCAGGGCGGGCATACAACCTATGCAAGGGATCCATGCTCAAGGCGGCTCTGAACTTCATTTAATGCTCAGCTGTGGCCATGTGGAGATTCTAAATCATCTTTTCAAAAAGAGCCTCACATTTTTATTTTGCATTTGGCTAGTGCAACTTAATTCCAAATCAATTATAAACCTAGACATAAGAGGTGAAACTGTTAAACTCTTAGAAGAAAATAGAGGAGTAAATTTTTATAACCTTGGGTAAGGCAAAGCATTCTTAGTTAAAACACCAAAAGCATAAGCAACAAAAGAAAAATATATAACTTGATTTCAACAAAATTTAAAATTTTTGTGCTTCAAAAGGCACCATCAAGAAAGTGAACATGTAATCTAACGAATGGAATAAAAGATTTGTAAATCATGTATCTGATAAAGAACCTGTATCTAGAATATAAGGAATTCTTGCAATGATATAATAAAAAGACAAATAAACCAATTTAAAAATATGCAAAGTATCCAACAGATGTTTGTCCAAAGAACATATGCAAATGGTCAATAAACACATGAAACAATTCTCAATATAATTAGCCATCAGAGAAATACAAATCAATAACATAATGAGATACCACATCACCCCCACCAGGAAGCCTATGATCGAGTGTTGGCAAGAAGGTTGGCAAATTAGAATACTTATACACTGCCACTGAAAATGTGAAATGGTGCAATTGCTTTGGAAATGGTTTGGTAGTTCCTCAAATGTTAAACAGAGTTACTATATGATTCAGCAATCCCTCTCCTATGTATCTATCTACTCAAGAGAAATGAAAACCTATGCCTATACAAAACCTTATATATGAATGTTCATAGCAGTATTATTTATCCTAGCTCCAAAGTGAAGATACCCTATTCATCAGCTGATGAATGTATGAGTAAATCGTGGTATACATAATCGAATATCATTCAGCAATAAAAATAATGAAGTACTGATGCATGCTACAACATGAATGCAGTTTAAAAACATTATGCTAAATGGAATAATCCAGAAAAAAATAGCACAGTAGATTTTATTCATATTAAAAATGCAGAATAGGCAAGTCAACAGAGGTAGAAAGTAGATTAGTGATTGCCCGGGATGGGAGGTGGGAGTAGGGGAGATGGAGAGTAACCGCTAATGGGTACAGGGTTTCTTTTTGTAGTGATAAAAATGCTCTAGTTGGTTGTGGTGGTGGTTGTACAATTCTGTGAATATAGAAAAAACTATTGAATTGTACATTTTAAATGAGTGTTAGGTAATTATTAAAGTTTTAGCATGTTAGCTGCTTCTTTCTTCCAGTCCTTCTTAGTTGAATAAACCAAGATACCCGGAAAAAATCAGCAAAACACACATCATAACAAAAACCCAAATTCCTCTGCCCCACTAAATCAACAGACAGGCAAGCTTTCTTAGTGTCTTGGATAATAGTGGGTTCCCATGATGTTGCTTCCTGCATCTCTGCCCTCAGCTACAGGTCTGTTAGGCACCAAAGCTCACCACTGTCCTTCCTAACACAGGGTAAGCAAATCTAAAAAAGATGATAAGCAACATTTTTTCATATTTTTTGATTGGTTTTGTTCAAACAACTCAAAAACCAATGGTTGCTTTAGGCCATCATAGTATTAACAAACAAAATGTGTCAGAAAATTCATCCAAAGAATGTACAACATATCAAAAGTTAACCGCATCTGGTCTTTAAAAATACAACCTACTAGTGCACCTCTGGAATGATATTATTTACAGAAGACTGTTTCTTCTGCCTCTAATATTTTCATGGCTGTGCTGACTGTTCGGTTTTTAAAACAGGGGCTACTGAGAAATGCTGGAGAATTCTTTGCAGGATGCTCTGTGGTTGTATTACTCAATTAGTCCATTCCCATAAGCATCTCTTAGGGACAGTAATCATTTTTTTCTCACATGCATGTATTTTCACACAATTACATCAGGCCTTAAAAACCCTAGTCCATATGATGAATTTGGGAAAAGACACAAGAGCTGAAGAAAGGAAGGGACCAGGGACTGTGAGAGGTAACAGCAATGCTTAAAGTGATGTGACAGAAACGGTCTAAGTGACAGGGCTGTGGCAAGTGGAGTCAAACTAATCAGCTAGCAGAGTAGGGATTCTGTGGTGGAAGAATAAGCTGATTGCACCGCAAATTAGTAATGGTGGCCATTTCTGTAGTCTAGACCCTGGAGAAAGACTGCAAACCAAGTATAGTTGTCAGATAAAATATAAGACATCTGGTTAAATTTGAGTTTCAGACAAAGAATGCATACTTTGGTAGTAATAAGCATATCCCAAATATTGCACAGGATATGGTTACACTAAAAATACTTGTTGTCAAAACAAGCAAAATATAACCTAAGACACTGAAATAGAGAACAGGCTGACAGTGACCAGAAGGGAGAGGGGAAGGAATTTCAGGGGAATTTCAGGGGAAAAGGGGAAGGGTATACAGGAACAAGTATAAAGGACACATGGACAAAAACTGGGGGGGGGTAGAAACGGGAGGGAGGTGGGGAGGGATGAGTGGATGGGCTGGGATGGGAGTAAAGGACAGAAAACTGTACTTGAACAATGATTAAAATAAAAATTTAAAAAATAATAAAAATACTTGTTGTCTTAAATTCACATTTATTTTCTAAATCTGGCAACCCTAACACCAAATGAGGAAAGCCTCAGCTCAGGTAATGCCAAATGAAAGTGACAGGGTAAGGGAGATTCTTAATATGGCCACAGTACTCTTCCTCTAACACAGGAGAAACAAGACACAAATACCAAATTAAATCACTAAGTAATAAAGAATAAAAGAGTTGTTGCACTAAATCTGACAAAAGTCCTACAATGTGCATAGAGTTCCACCGCTTGGAACTCTAGTTCCAAGTGGTGCTTAGAGTTCCCCAGTTCAGCCAGAGTTCTGGGAGGCCAGTGTTCTAAGCCAGTGGTTCTCAACTGGGGGAAATTTTGACAAGGTCTGGGGGGTGTCTGTTACAAGGCAGGGAAGGAGAGCAGTGCTGCTAAATATTGTACAGTTTACAGGACAGCTCCCCACAATGAATAACGATATGGCCACAAATATGCTTGGGCTTCAGAAACCCTACTCTCAGCTAAAGAGAGTCAGAGGAACCTGAATCAGACAGAGAAGAGCCGCACTAGAGGTCAACATTGACAGCTGGGGTGTCCCCAGCAGAAGCTTACTTGAAAGCTGAGAATCTGGCTAACTCCACATAGTACCTGCACAACCAATACTGCTGTTCACATGTAAGACCCCTCCTGGAGGCACCCTAACAAGGTGAGGAAATACGCAGAGAGTTTATTAGGGGGCATCCCAAGATGCTGACCTCTCTGCACCTGCCTTTCTGTCAGAGCCATCCCCCTCATGCCGGGTTTGTTCGGTGACCACCAAGCAATACCCACTCACTCCCTGGCTGTGGAATGCAGATGTGCCACAGGTCTGGACTCTCATGGTCCCTGTGGCACATGCCCTCAGAGCTTGGCTCACATCCCCTCCGACCCCTTCCTGTGTTTGTGCTCAGTACAGCTCTGGAGTACTCTTACTCCAAAGACTCGGTCTTGGAGAACCACACTTCAGTTTCCAGAACCATTTTTTCTTGCACACATGGAGAGTATGAAGTGCCTGGAAATGTATATTCCTTCCCCCACAGGACTGAGGTGGTGGAGATGCTGATAGGGACAGCAGTGCTGAGTGGGATCTACACTGTCCCCAGTGCCGCCCTGTGGGGTCGGGCTTAAGTAACTCTGTGGAGAAAATGTTATGGAAACCTTAACCCTTTTGGAGCCTCCTTCCCTTTTTCATCTCACTTCCCTTTACCATTTCCTCCTGGGAGTCTGTCTGATCAATCCCTTTCATACTAATCCTAGTCTGCGCTTGCACCTAAGGAACTCATTGAAGGCAGAACACATCCACTGTCCTCAAAAGATCTGAGGGATGGACATATAACCCAGACATGCTGTGTCAGAAACTGGCCATCTACTTAGCAATAATCATGTGCCCATACAGCTCCTCCAGCCCTGCACGCAGAATCTCGGGTATTTTTGGATGGTGGGCCAAGAACCCTTGATCACAGGTAAAGCTGCCCCTGCCCTTAGCCTCAGACACTGGGTCATGATTGCTTCAAACTATTCATAGCAACCCCATAATTCTGCACTAGTAAATGGTCTCAGTCTCAGAGTGGACATGTGACTCATTTCTGGGAAATGGAATATAAAGAGAAGCTGGCTGAAGTTTTATAAAGTAGAGACTTCCTACTCTCCAAACTAAAGTTGTTGTGGGAAGCAAAACCCTTTACTATCCTTCTTTTCTTCTTATTGCTAAGGTGAAGAAATAATGCTTGGAATGCCAACAACTATCTGCAACCGTGAGTATAAACTCAAGAGATTCATGATATGCTGCCCAGCTCGTGATACCACTGAGTCAGAGTCAACCCAAGAGCCTTCTACCATCAAATGTCTTGATCTGTGAGTTAATCAAATATTTTCTTTTCACTTAAGCCTCTGTTAATTACTGTTTTGCTTACTAAGAAAAATATCCCAAGACAAAGCCCATTCATCACCCTCCCATAAAAATGGTTAAGAAATTGGATGTTTTAATAGAGAGGGTCCCACTTTCCTTGCAACCGTGGACTGTAAGAATGGATATTTCTGTTGGCCATTGATCATCTTCCATGCCTATAGGGAGAAAGACGTCTCTATTGGAAGAAAACAAACCCATCAGGGAAGGAAACGGATCTATAGACTGTGACTAGAATACAGTTAATTCTTGTAGTGACACAGGCCTCAACTCCCTTATTTGTAAAGTAGGAATAATAATTCCTACCATGCAAGACTGCTGTGAGAAGGATTTGAATTAACATTTGTAAAGTGCCTGGTCCCACTTACTTCACATTGGAAAACCTTGGATAAAGAAGTAGTCCAGCCTTCCCTGCAAAGAAGATTAATGTTATTTGATGCTTGGGGGTGGGAGTGGGGTACATCCAAGAAGTCGGTATGCCTGAGCTTGAAAACTGGCTTCCCTTGAAAAGGATTTTGGCATCTGATCCAACTTTGCCTTGGTTTCAGTAGCTGTGATCAGAGAGGGCAAAAGAAGGGGGAGAATGGAGGAAAGGATGGAAGGAGAGAGAAAGAGAAAAAAGGAGATTGAGAGAGAAAGATAAAGAAGAGGGGAAGCAAGAGGAAGAAGGGAAGAGAGAGAGGGAGGGAGGAAATAGGAAAAAAGTCATAGAATTGATTGGAATTCCAAAAAGTTTCCTGGATCTTTCATTTGTCGAGGATCTGTTGAGCATCATACCATTAAAAAAAAAAAAAAAGCTAACATTTACTGAATGTTTCCCTGTCATAGAAATGCTCTTTAGCATTCAACTTTCAATATTCCATTTAACACCTAAAGAGAAAAAATAGATTATTAAATAGGAGCTTTTTTTATATTTGAGAAAACAGAAGCTCAGAAAGGTTTTTATATAAATTGCCCAAAGTCGCACAGCTAAGTGTGTGAGCAGGGATTTAGCTCAAGTGTGCCTACGTCCATAGATAGTCCTGCTGTTAGCCATTCTCACACTAAATGCCACTGAAGGCCAGTTACTAAAAATGAAAGGATGCATAATACATCAGGCAGAGTGTCATGAGCTAGCCAGTGTAATTACCTCAATTCCGTACACTTGAGATCCTTAACATAAATAAAACAAAATGAAATGCAACGTCTCCCTATCTGGAAGTTTACAACCTATGATAGAGACAGAATGTAAATACACAATTTCAATGCATGATAATTGTTCTAATAAACTTTCTGGAGAGCCATTGGATGTTTCATGGAAAAAATGTTTTTCATTACAGGATGAGTGAGGATTTATCACTGAAAGTTCTTAGAAAAGAAGGGGGAGAGAAAAAACAAGCTTATTTTTTTCTTTCAAAAGGCATGCAGGGCACAAAGTGTTTTAAGAGAGGTGAGCAGTTGAAAGTATTAAATACAAAATTGTAGGATATGCCATTTAATGTCCAAAAATGTTCTGAGCCTATGTAATGTTGGTTTCCCTTCTCAGCCCCTGAGGCAGTTCTTAGTCATGAAATAACATTATTTTTAAAGGTCCATCTACCTTTTCTCTCTTCCACAAACATAAGTAAAATAAACTTTGAAACTGCACAATATTCTGTAGCACTTTATGTGATCTTTGGGAATCGATTATAATAAATGTTAAAAGGAAATACAATTTGATAAACTGGAATGCCTGTTTACACACATTGCTTGTTTTTGTTGTGATGACTTGGGATGGGGGCAGTGAATACAGCTGCTGTAACTCCCCATTTCACAAGTTCAAGAGGAAGGGACTTCCCCAAGAGAATGTAGCTAGCTGGTGAAAGAATGAGGATACCGCCCCCTGGCCTCTGTGTACCTAGGTGCCTTACTGCCTCTTCTCTTCAACCCATTATTCATGCCAATCACAGAAGTGGCCCTCAATTCTTTCTTTTTATGCACAGAAGTAGCTATTACTGACCAAATGTGTTATTAATAACATTTTGATTCTGAGACAGAAGCAGTGGTTGATTGTGAACTCCATTTATTAAAATCACTATTAGGCCTCCACGGAGGATGGAAGCAGGGGAAGTCTGGGAGGCACAAAATGTGAGCCTAACAGAACACACGAGCCACTCCTAATAAGGTAAAATGATGTTTTGGCCATTTTCTTGCAAGGAAAAAAAGACCGGGTTATAGTGACCTGAAAATAAACTTACCCAGACATCATGCTAGGTCAAGTAGGAAACCCAAAACAATCGCTGGGTTACCATGGGTGAATACTACATCAAAAGTCAGATGAGTTAACAGTCCAAAAGAAAACTTTTAAGGGTATTTGATTTATTTGGGGGAGTGAACAAAATCTAGGCCTCCATGTATTCATTGTTCATTCATTATTCACTTATTCATTCAATGAATAATCCTTGAATGCCTATTACAGGGCAGGTACTGTTCTATGTCCTGGTAATATACCAGTGAATGAGCCAGCTTAGGAGAGCAAAACAGAATAAAAAAAGTAAATCAATTATAATTTCACATGATGAGCATGATGAGAACTGCTTGAATTCCTTCCTTTCTCCTTTCCTTCCTTCTTTCTTTCTCTTTCTGTCTTTCTTTCTTTCTCTTTCTTTCTTTCTTTCTTTCTTCCTCTCTCTCTCTCTCTCCCTCTCTCTCTCTCTCTCTCTCTCTCTCTCTCTCTCTCTCTCTCTCTCTCTCTTTCTTTCTAAATAATCCAATCTAAGATGGTGAGTCTTGCAATGAGGTGGGCCTTGCAGGATAGGTATGTATCTGCACAAGGTCAGGTAGAAGTGGCAACCCAGTAGAGCATATCCAAGTGCAAGTAGGGCGAGCAGGGCATTTGCTCAAGGTGGTCTGTTGCTGGAAGTTAGAGCCTTGGTGGCATGAGGAAGGCATCCACACAGGTGAGAGAGAATACTGGCCTGGTACGGGTTTATGGTACCTTAAAGAAGTGAATAGGGCACCCCTGTGCCACATGGGGGAAGTGACAGTGACATAAACTTGGCATGGGGTTTTGGAGATTGAGGCAGTGAAAGGTAGGCCAGTGTGGGATGTCAGAGCCCAAGGGAAGTGAGAAAGGCATCCATTTAGAGGTGTAGGAGTTGTTGGTGGCAAGGGAGGTTAGGTACATTTGGGGGGACTGATCCACTATGGTTATATTGATGGTAGGTGACCAAATTCCTCATTGTCAGAAAAGTGAAGGAAGGGAAAAACTAGAATCATCCATGTGGCATTGGATTGGAATTAGAGATATAGATGTGAATTCACAGATTTCTATATATTTAAAATAGAGAAGTAAATACATGTGCAGATGTAAGTAAGTGTAGGTAGGTATACAGGGTGGGACAAAAGTAGGTTTACAGTTGTTCATATGGAAAACAATACAATAACACATAATAATACAAGAATAAACTCTGTGCTTCATGTACTCACAACTGTAAATCTACTTTTGCCCGCCTGTATACAGATACATACAAACATTCCCCAGGGCCTCTCTACCAAAGAGGTCTAGGAGTTATGACACTCAATAACAATGATTATGTTTTGTGTCATGATCTTGGTTTCTTACATGCCCTTTTATACTAAATAGAACAAGTAGCTGATTTGAGTGCTGGAGTAGAAAAAGTACAAGATGATCATGGAACATCTTGTAGAGCCAGAAAGCAAGTAAGTGCTCGAAGAATGATGAAGACATACTGGAAAGATACAGAAACATCTTGAAGGAGCTCCCACTGTAGGTTTGTCAGACTCCACAAATAAAAGTAGAGGATGTCCTGTTAAGTTTGGATTTTAGATAAACACAGAACAATTTCAGTATGTCCATGCAATATTAAGTATATACATGCAATATTTCAGACATACTAAAAAATTATTCATTGTTTACCTGAAATTCAAATTTTAGCTAAGCACCCTACATTTTATCTGGCAAACCTATATCACTGCTAAATGTGGGACTCTTTAGGTATCAAGATAAATGAAAGTCATGGATTATAACTCACTGAATAAAATAGGAATTCATGAGTCTGTACTAATATTGATAAACAAGTAGAAAGAGTATATAAAGCTTTACCCTATGGTGGAAAACCAATAATATTTGTAGAAAGAATGATGGAAATAGAAAATTATCATCTGGCAATTATTACAGAAATAATTTCCCAGTCAGGGTACATGCCTGGGTTGCAGGCCATGACTCCCAGCAACCACACATTGATGTCTCTCTCTCTCTCTCTCTCTCTCTTTCTCCCTCCCTTCCCTCTCTAAAAATAAATAAATAAAATTTTAAAAAAAGAAATAATTTAACCAAGAAACATCACTGGATGCTGAAACCAGTGGGTAAAAATTTGATGAGAAATGGGATATTTACACCTCCTCAAATGTAATATTCCTGACAAAAATGAATGTCCTAAACCTAGTCATGAGGAATCTCAAACACAAATTTAGGGACATTTTACAAAACAACTGGCCTGTACTTTTCAAAAAAATATCTTGGTCCTACAAGTCAAAAAAGTAAGAACTGCTCCACATTAAAAGAAATTAAAGAGACATGACACAACAAAATTCAACTCATAATCCTGGACTAGATCTTTTTGATACGAAGGAAATTATTTGTAGAGTTGGTAAAATTTGCATAGAGCCTGGGGATATATGGAAGTAATATCTCAGTATTAAATTTCCTGATTTTGATGATTGTATTGTGGTCATTGCCTGTAGGAACTAAACACTAGAGTACTAAGAGTGAAGGGGCATCATGTTGGCAAATAACTCTCAAATGGTTTAGGGGAAAAGTTCTTTGTCCTCTCACGGCAGTTTTCTAAGTTTGAAGGATTTTAATTAGCTGCTGGGTCCCAAAAGTAGACTATGACGTCACTCTAGATACATGATAACAAGAGAATCAACTAAAGTGTGTAGTAGCAGAAGGAACAGAATGGAAAGAATGGAGGCTACCAGCATTTTTAAAAAACAAAACAAAATCAAGTTTGGTCCTCTTCAGTCTAGAGCACAGGTTAGCAAATGTTTTCAGTAAAGAGTCAGATAGCAAATATTCTCAGCTAGTAAATATTTTCAGCTTTGTAGGTTATATGGTCTCTGTGGTAACTACCCAACTCTGCCTTTGTAATAAAAAGCAACCACTGACCACACTTAAAGAAATAGGCATGACTGTGCTCCAACAGACTTTTATATACAATAACAAGCATGTGGATTAGATTTGATTCACAAGCCCTCGTTTGCCTATCCCTGGTTGATGGGTCTGATCCATAGAACTTTAAAGCCAGCAAGGGAGAAGCTGTTGCTCCAGTCTGCTAAAATGGGGTCTTGTATAATGGAACATAATCATGAGAGGAGCATCCCATCAGCTTCGTCATGTACAATTGGTTCAAAGTAAGACTCAGGTTCTGCCTACACTCGAGGGGAATGGATTATGCAAGGGTGTAACTTATTAGGAGTCATCTAAGGGTATGTTTGCCACGTTGCTTTTATGGTTTAACTCACTGCCTTCTTTCCGTTTCACCTCCAGTGCCCCTCTGATGCCTGTCTGGTACCTAGTTTCAAACCCCCACCTGTCTAGTACACACATTATTAGAGCTCACTTTCACCCAGCATTTCCAACATCTCCAAAACACAAATCCTTCGACCTCTCCCCATGATATTCTCTTCTCCATGGTTAAATCACTGATCCCTTGAGTCCATTAACCCCTCCTTTTTGTGTTCAGACATAACATGGGTAAGATGTAACTGATGCTGTTATGTTGAATACTACCCTGCCTGACTTTTCTGCCCATCTCAGTGGTGTGACCATTCTTCAAGTCACCCAAAGTCAAAACCAGACAGTTACCTTGAATTGAATTTTGCCAAAAACCACAGTGGTTGGAAGAAAACTCTGAACCCCAGAAAGGAATGCAGCTTGGCCAACACCTTGTTTGCAGCCCTGTGAGACCCTGAGCAGAGGACCCAGTTAAGCCATGCCTAGACTCCTAATCTAGGGAAATTGTGAACTAATAAATCTCTGTTGTTTTAAGCCTCTAAATTTCTGGTAATTTGTCATGCAGCAATAGGAAATCGATACAGGTGATTAGAAACAAGGTGTCCCAGGTGGCACTGTTGTTTCAGATGGCAATTGGTATCCAGGTGTGCTTCTGTTTGCCAATTTATGGCTATTCATAGTCTTTGGAAGAGCCAAGCTTGGAAGTGCCTCAGATATTACTAGTTTTTTACATTTTCTTTCTGCTTTTCAAAGAACAAGTGCGAGGTAGAAGGAAACCATACCAAAATCATTTTTACTTAAGCTCAAATTTAACTTGACTGTGGACAATAACACTCATTCATATTATGTCAACACTGAGGCCTCAGACAAAAACCCTATCAATTTTCTAAAACAAGATTATTTACTGTTGAAATTGTAATACCAAAGATGAACAGTGAAGTGCAGAATGAAACAGCCAAGGTTAGAATTGAAATGGGCATTATATTATTCTTTAGCTGTCCTTGCCTCTTCTGAGGTATGTCAACAGTAGAAAAGCAAGGCAGCAACAAATTTCAGAGGAATTTAGACTTATCTCCAGTTCTTGGAAAATAGAATATAATGTGCTATGTATCATCTTCATTGCCCTTGTCACTTAACAGTACAATAATAAACAGAAAAAATGAAAAATTCTTTAATATATGATTTTGGGGATTACAAACCAAACATTCTATGTCAGAATGCAAGTTTCTTTACTAGAAAAGAATGGCTGAAAAAAAAGGAAACCCTAGCCACTAATGTATGTGAAAGTGCCAATATATAGGGTGGTGCAAAGTATATTAACAACTGTTCATATGGAAAATAATACAATAATGAATAAATAATAATATAAGGATAAACTTTTTGCATACTCACAACTATAAAACTCCTTTTGCCCCACCCTGTGTATTGGCCAAGTCTTATATATGCTGAGCATTCAATCAATAGTTGAACAGACTAAAGGGCTCAAAAGAGCAACTTCATGGGAGAAAAAGCATATATTTGCCTCACAAGAGTCAAGGATATAGAATACATGCATTTAAGTCAATATAGTTTGTAAAAAGAGGTATTTTTATATGCATTAGCACAAAGAGTATTCAAGGAAAAGTACAGTTTTTAAAGTAAAGTGTAAGGTGATCTTATTTATTGAGAGAGACAGACAGGGACAGAGAGGGAGACAGAGACAGAGAAAAACTGACTACAGAATGATTAAGGAGCTATCCACCAAAATTTGCACTCCATTTCTTGCCTACATTATGATTAAGGCTAGGCATATGGCTACCCAAGTATACTTCAGTTCCTGGCCCCACTTGCAGTTAGGTATGGTCATGCAATTAAGTTATCATCCAAAGCTGTACTTCGAGGCAGGGGACATGCCTTCCTCATGCTGTTTCACTCTTTCTCACTAGATGGAATGGTGACCACCAGAGTGACATGGAAGACCATGTGTTAAAGATCACAAAGCCATAGTCATCCTGGCTCCCCAGAAGATTGACTGCTTGGATCAGGGCTGCCCTCCACCTTGATAAGGAGAAACAAATACTATTCCTTAAGTCACTGAATTATGGGGGTCTTACTGCATCTCAGTCAACCTTAAATTATATGCACATTATAATATAAAAGTACACCCCACAATATATGTGTGTATATATATGTACTGAAAATGCAAGGGTATTCTAAAAACTGTTAACAGTAGTTATTTCCAGGAAATTGACATGGTAATGAGGGATGGAAACTATTGGGTGGGTTAAAAGAGTAATACATGTGAACCCCTCATCCAGATCCCATCCCAACAGCTCAGACTCAGTCATGGGAACTAGGTCTCACAAATCAAATATTCCTGACAAGAACCTTTAATCCATAGAGACTGACATAGATTCACAAGGTAATTATAGATTAGTCATGGTGGCAATAGTAGCACCGAGTCTAGCAAGCTACTAATGGCTTGGGGTTCGAAGGCTAGGGTCAGATTCCTGAGGGTGTCTGGGCCACATACAGGTCGGCAGAAAGTTCAGCTGTGAGGGCCAAATATAACAACAAGAAGTTTCATTCAATAAAGAAATGAGTCAAAGAAGTATGCAAATATGGCAAGACCTGGGCTCTACTTTGCAACACTCATGTAAGTATATTTAATAGAAATTCATATCAAATTGACAAAAAGGGCTGTGTGAGATTTCCCATATAAAACTGGATGCCACTTCCTAAGTTAAAATAAGATTTCTCAACAGCATAAACCTTTTGGGATCAGATGATTTTTTTGTTGTGGGGATGACGGCATCCTGTATATTATAGGATATTTATCAGCATCCCTGGGTCTGTGCACTACATGCCAGTGGCATGCTCACTATTCCTGATTGTGACAACCAAAAATGCCTCCAGACATTGCCAAATGTCCTCTGGGTTGGGGAAATCCTTTCCTTCCATCCAGGTTGAGAACCACTCCATTCAATGAACTAATAAAAATCACTGCTTTACTCTAACATATTTTCTTTAAAAACCCCACAAAATCATCTGACCATTTGGGACATAATTGAGCATTGACTTAGTCAATTAATATGTCTGGACATGCTTTAAAAACCTGTGGCTGACACAATGCTGAGCATTACAGTAATTAAGGGAGATTATAGAATCAGGATTCAGAAGGTCATGGCAAATGGGCCTAATAAATATGACTCTATTCGAACAGGATAAATACAAGCTTATTCGCTTGAGTCCAAACCACGAACAGCAAATTACAGAACAGAGAGAGACGTGATTTAACTTCTGCAAGTGTAAAAAAAAGTTAAGAGCAAACTGCAATGTGATTACCAAAAGGCATAGTGCTTTTAGAGTTATTTTACATAAGCTCTTGGAGGTTGTCTTGGTTGGCTGGTGGTAGGTTCACCTGTGGGAGATGGTCACCAGGCTTTGAGGGACTCACCAGGAAGTCTGGAAACCTCATAACACAAGGTGTTAACGGTCACAATTTCCAGCTCTGATTACAGAAGAGATTTTTTTATAATCAACCCACCCTTTATGTACTTATCTGGGGCCCTTTGCTGAAGAAGTAGGAGTTGAGGGTAGATTGAAGGCTCAGACTACTGCCTGTTTTTCTTTGTTTTAATTAAATGTATTGGGGTGACATTGTTTAATAAAGTTATATAGGTTCCAAGTGTACGATTCTACAATACATCACCTGTATGTTGCATTCTGTGTTTACAACCCCAGGTTAAATCTCCTTCTCTCACCGTATACGAGGGTGGGCAAAAGTGGTTGCACTGTGACATTCTTTTGAGTTGATAAAGGCATTGTAATAGTCATAACCTGCATATCTTTATCCATAAAAAACAACTGTAAACTTACTTCTGCCAACAGAAGAAAAACAAGCAAGTTTTTACAACCCCTGTTGGCAATGTACTTGACTCCCTTTGCGTTTTACTACCTCCTATTTTTCTTTTAATGATTATCTTAGCATGTCTAAAAACATGACTTAGCTGATTGGAAGTTAACGGTCCATTAAAGAACCAGCCATTTTTGTGTAAAGTAAAAAAGTATATATATATATATATATACACAAATATTTGCAGATAAGAAATCTAAAAATAAAAATTTTATTATTAGCTTCATAATTTTAATTTCTTTAGGAAACATTGAAATAAAATCACCACAACAATAATAGGCAACTGGGAAGCTTCACAACTTACATTTGCATGTGTTTATGCAATAACTGAGCCAAATAAAAACTGAATGACATCATAGCACACTACATGAGTGAATGTCTCAGGCCAGGAGAACAGATAAAAGAGGCAGGGAATCCAGCCACGAAATGACACAGGTGTGTATAGACACGTACCCCTGAAAGAGCCTGTCCCTTAGTAATTGGTGCCTGTGATGGACCCTTATTGCCTCTTCCACAGAGTTCCCAACTCCTATCCCCTGCTTGTCTTTTCCTGCTGGCAAAGACTTGCATCCCACTGAGGGCAGAAATTCCAGATACTCACTTATTTTCCCAGACTCCTTCACAGTGTAAATATGGGCACATGACCCAATGCTGACAAAGGAGTACAAAGAAGACCCTCAGTCAAACAGCCCTTGAAGAAATGAATTCTGCCAACAATGAGAATGAGCTTGGAAATGGATCCTTCTGCAGTCAAACCTTCAGGTAAGACCCCAAGTCAGGCTGCCACCTTGACTGCAGTCTCAATAAAAGACCCTGAAGTAGAAGAATCAGCTATACTGCTTCTGGACTCTTGACACACAGAAACTGTGAGATAATAAACATGTGTTGGTTTAAGGCACTAAGTTAGTAGCAATTTGTTGTATAGTAATGCAGAACTAATACAATGCCTGTGAGAGATAAAAAATGTTCTTACTACTCATGTATTCTGTTACGTGCAGCCAAAAGCTGCCGGGCTGAACAGAGAGAGATTTCTCGTGCAGATCCTGTCTTTTTGTATGTGTAATATTTCATTAGTATAATAACAAGATACTGCTTGTTATAAGATTGATTATATCTGCTATTATAAGATTCTAAATAAAAACTACTGTGCTAATTTTATATTCAAATGAAGAAGCAAGATTCATAGGATTATCATGTGCTTTCATTAGCATTGACATTTGAAAGTGATTCATCTGGTTAAATGCATTCTGATCATCTTGGACTAGCAAAAATATTATTATACTTATAAATGCAATTTTTACAGCATCCCTACACAAATGGATTTCTATGGTTGTGGTTTTGAAATCAAAGCAAAGAACTGGACCCAAGCCTAGTGGAGGGGTGTCGGGATAGAAAACCCGTAAGACCCAATTCAGGACCTATCTCCTCTCCCTGCCTCAAGGTTTTAGGTTACTCATCTCACTTCTCTGAACTTCAGTTTCATCATAACTAAAGTGGGGTAATGCTCATTTCAGTGAGTAAAAGGCAAAAGGTTAACCAAAGTTTGATTATATTGAAGCATTTTGGGGGGGAAAGGAAGATTTTTTAAGGATAATATATTATCCCAGTTCTCAAAAAGTATCATGTTGTTGAAATAAAACTACACACACATAGAAAAGGTGAGCCCAACTATTTCTGGCTCTTTGGGTAGGGTCTCTAATTATTTCTGATAGAGATTTTAAGAACCAAGAGCACCCATGACCAGAGTTAAATCTAGGAAAGCGCTTGTCCTTTTCTCGGTCCCAGTAACTAAAATAACATCCTGGAGTGAGATTTTTGTGTTGTAATCTTTGCTGGCTGTGTCTTCAGAATGCCAAAACAAGTGAAAACTAAAACATTCAGGCAAAACAGGTACTTGGCACTTTGGTTGTTTTATTGATTTAATCTTTTGTACCCCTAATGCATTGATTCAAGCTGGCTTTTGTGTGTAGGCATAACCTTGGTGTTTAGAGTTGAACCTGAGGGTCATTCATCCTTAGTCAGTCATGCATTTGATTTGGAGATATTTGTGAAGTTTACATTTATGAAGATATTTTCTCAACTTCATCAAGCAGAGTTTTCCTTCCTTCTAAACATATTATAGGACTCTCCTTTTCTACTAATTCATTTATCTTCAGACTGGTAGCTCTGTGCCTCTCCACTGTTTTGCTTTCTTAAACAAAACAGCATCTCCTCATTTTCCTTCTCAACATCCCTCCAAAAGCCTCCAATATTCACAGATCCTCTGAAATTTTTCCAGTAATTCCTCTCCAGAGAGCAAAGGTTCATCTGACTTTAAGGTAAGTATAAAATGGCCTGTTTTCCAACATCTCCATGCAACCCGGGACTCCAGTTTCTCTGACGTCTGGTTCCCAATGTTACTGTTCTTACTTTTTCATCCATTTCATTCTTCCTGCCTGAAGGGACTCTGATCCTAGCCTCTTCCAGGCACTGCTGGATGCAAATGGGAAGAGGAAAGCGCTGTGAGGAGGTCTGCCCCTGGACAAAAGCCATCTTTACATCCTGAAGCATCTGGCTTTGCCAAGTGTGACTTCAGCTGGAAACAATCTTGAAGCAAGAGGGCTTACTGAGCTGTAGTCTGCAGTGTTGTGTATGAGTGCACAACAGCTTTCTCCTCAAAAACTGAGTCAAACCTGTGTTGTTGTGGGTCATTTTGTTTATTGTATCATTGGAAGAGCAACACAATTTTCCAACAAAGTCTTTAGCATAGCTGGATATCTGAAGAAGGGAGAAAATTGCCTTGTCACATGTAAAAACTTCCCTGTATGTGATTTTATAAAATGAAAGAAATTGAAAGGGCATTAAAAGTCGCCTGGCCCACCTTTTCTTCTTTTTATTCAGATAATAAATATTTATTGGGCCCTCTCTTCCTTTGGAAGGTTCTTCCTAAGATGCTCCATCATTGTCCTCATCCTGGACTACCTGCCTCATCTCTGGAGACTCTCTGCGCCTGTGCCCCTACTACACCTAACTGGCTAGACTACCACACTGTACCACCCTAGGAATAAAATATATTTTCCCAAGCACATTTTGTATACTTTCTACTAAATCCCACAAGTTAAGATTCAGAAGAAAAGAGAAATTTTTTTTCAAAATAAAACTCATGAGAATAACTAACATAAAACAGCAGACAGTGCAAGTGTTGGCAAGGTTGTGAAACTCAAAGATCCAATATAGAAAGGAGTCAGAAAACTTTGTATAATGAATCAGCTAGTAAATATTTTCAGCTTTGTAGGCCATGTAGTCTCATTCACAGCTTCTTAACTCTGCCTTTGCCATATGAAAACAGAAAGAGATAATACATACAAAATGATCAAGATGTGTGTTAGAAAAGCAGGCCTTTGGGCATAGTTTGCAGATTCCCGATCTACCATATTGTCAGTTATAGAGTAAATTTGTACAAGCAGGTTGAAAAACTAAGGCTGAATACACACACACACACACACGCACACATACATACGCAGACAAGTCTCAGCAATTCCATTTCGATGTATATGCATATGACAGTCAAAAAGCAGAAATAAGTCAAATGTTCCTCAATAGTAGAGCATACGTACATCCTGGTACATTAACACAATGTAGTACTCCACAGCAAAGAAAATTAATAAATTACAATTATGTGTGACAGCTTGAAAGAATCTCACAAAAACAGTGTTATAAAGGCAGACACAAAATAATATTTAATGTATGATTACATTCATATAAAGTGCAAAACTAATCTACGTGGTTAGAAGTTGGGACACCATATACTTTTGGTGGGTAGAGCAGATAATGCCTAATAGAGGGTGTATGAGGGGTTTCTGGGATTCTATTTCTGGTGATTCTGTATTTCTTGATCAGGTCCAAGTTACATGGGGGTGTCAACTTTGTGAAAATGGGGCCAGATGAGCATTATGATTTATATGCTTTTCTGCATGTATTTTACGTCAATAAAATATTTATAAATAAAACCTGTAAAAAAGTTCTTCAGTAAGTCACACAGTTCAAATCTCACTTCTTCATTGAACCTTTCCCTAAGGTCCTGGAACAGAATTAATCACTTCCTCTTCTGAGTTCCCATGACACACTGTACATTCCTCTACTATGCGTACTGATTCATGATTATTTATATATCTTTTTGCTACAGCTAGAGTATTTGCTGCTTGCAGAAAGGGAACACATCTTAATCAACTTTATGTGCCCAAAGGTTAGCACACTGAATGATCCGAAGTAGACTAGAAATAAATGCTACTGAATGAGCTCAAGCAAGCACTTTGGGTATTCATCAAATAATTCCACCAAGAGTTTATTACTCTCTAGCCCTTGCCAAAAACTCATTTACCATACTTTTCAGACTATAAGACACACTCCCCCCAAATTTTGAGGGGAAATGAGGGTGTGTCTTATAGTCTGAATGTAGCTTGCCTGGCTCGCTGTGTGTGTGTGGGGGGGGCGGGCAGTGGTGGAGTGGGGTCACAGGAGGCAGAAACAGGGTCACCACTGCATTTTCCTCCCAAATGCTGGGGGGACTGCATCTTATAGGCCAAAAGGTAAGTCATTTGATAATCCAAAGAGAGAGACCCTAACCCTTACATTACCAACAGTCCCCTATTGGGCGAAATCACACCCAGTTAAGAAAAACTTCCTTAAAAATACAAATAAATATCCCCAAACCCTTAAGTTCTTGTATCTAAACTTAGTCACCAAGTAACTATTAAACAAGATGCAATTCAAATTACTGATTAAAGTGCAACTACATCTTTCATCCTGTTAAGAGGTATACAAGTAAGTCTTCAGCCAAATGAGGAAAACACATAGATACCCATTGGCCCACTTAGCCAGGAGACATAGGCTAAAGAGAGGTTCAGTGAAGACCAGTGAATGGAAAATGTTGGTTTTGTGTTTTTCCTGGAGGTAAACACATAGGGAAAAAAATGAATGGAAGTGGTTAAAAGCCACAGACAATGCTATAAAGATATTTCAGATGCCATATTGGGGAAAGTCTTATGCAAAGAGAAAACCCAAGAGTTATCTAGTGCCTCTTTTATAGTTCTCTCTAGCCCTGCTAAATAGAGACATCTGGAGGAAGGTTGGATTTTTTAAAAGATGTGTTTGTTTGTTTGTTTGTTTGTTATATCAATATGAGAGAAATCATCAATTGGTTGCCTCTTGCACATGCCCCAACCAGGGACTGAGCCCACAACCCAGGCATGTGCCCTGAGTGGGAATCAAATCAAAGACCTTTCACTTTGTAGGATGTCACCCAAGCAAGTGAGCCACACTGGTCAGGGCTGGATTTTTTTTTTTTCAAAGAAGAAAATAACTGAGAGGTCTGGATGGCTTCTCTCCAGCAAACATGGAAGCTTCCCTGTTTTACCCCCAAAGAACAACATATGAGGGAAGGAATAATGGAGGCGACAAGTCACTCAATAAGAGTACTATCCACCAGAAGAATGCGTTCTGCTTCCACCTATGAGCTCCCATTTGACTCTCTGTGCTCACCCGGACAGCTTAGGTTGCATTACTCTCATTTTTTTATATATTAGGTTAAGTCAAACATATAAATGGCACAGAGTGATAAACTGGAGAATACAGAAGAGCTTGAGTGGAGGTTAACATTACTTCTATGCAACCTACAAAACCCCAATCCAATGCTTCTTCCTTCCATAATTCTCTCCTGATTTCCCCCAGCCCTCAGTCAGAAATAACTAGTTCCTCTCTTTAGCCCGTCTTTCACACTTTTATTAGTGTTGTCTCTGTGAGTTTTTTCTCCCTACTCCAACATGATGTGTCTTAATCTTCTTTGTTTCTCCACTGTTTTCACCAAGCACAGAGCCTTGTAGGACTCAAAAATATTTGTTTAATTGAGTCTCATCTATTAACATACTCCTGAATTCCTACTGGTTATTCAGTGGTGAAAGTTGAGTATTAAAAGACTCATCTTAAAGGGGAGAAAATTTCTTGAGAAATGTCTTCAGGTTTGTGACCCAGTGATCCTCTACAAAGGAACACAAATGTTTATGTTCAGGGGGAGGGGGCTGACGACTGCTGTGTGCAGGATGAATTCATCACTTCCACTTTTCAGGAAGTGCCCTTAGGGTGGCATGGGGGATGGACATGACAGTACATGTTTTAGCGGTTACTAGAGGGAATGTTTAAAAAGTGTGAAAGAGTCCACATCTTGCTATAATTGGCTTTAAAGCTAGTGATAGCTGTTCAGGTGACAGAGACATTTCTCTCTTGGGCCTTTCTCCGGGTGGCAGGGAAATCTGCATTTTTGTCTTTAGAAAGCACAGTATAATTATTTCCAATACATACTTACATTTACATATAGTCTCAATCCTTCATAGTGCCCATGAGTTAGGGATTTTAATCCCCAATCTGTAGGTGAGAAACTGAGGCTCACAGGATTGAGAACCTTCCTAAAGTCATTTAGACACTTAATGACAGAGCAGGCCATCTCATTCTCAGTCTAGGGCAGTGAACCTCAACTGAGGGCAATAGTGCCCTTTAGGGGACATGTGACAATGTCTGGAGATGTCTTGGTGGCCACAACTAATATTTGAGGGAGGAGTGCCACTGATATCTAATTGGTAGAGGGCAGGGATGCTGCAAAATACCCTAGAGTGCACACCAGACCCACAATAAGAACTTATCTGGCCCTGAGGGGCAACAGCATTAATGTTGGTCTAGATCACACTCTTACACATGCACATGCATGCATGCATACATGCACACTCATAATCTAGGTGCTGCATGGACATGTGTACCATCTAAGACACCTGGGCTACAATGCATTATATACCACTGCAAGCACAGTGTACAGAGTCATCTGGAAGACCCCGAAATCCAAAGTCTTGATGCTGCCCCCCCAGCCAATGTTGACCACCATATATGAAACAGGGCATGGGGAATGAACAGGGGTGTTAACTAATAATTTGCAAAAAGATCCTCAGGTAAAAATTATTGTATGCTATAATAGTAGTCACTATTTCCCCAGTCTTCAAATGTTTGAATATGTACACTCAGATTAGGAATATTGCTCTACCAAGAACAGCTATAAAGGTGTCACTGGACAAATCTCAATGATTTAAAAGTTATTTTCCCCTGTTCTTGAACACTGAAACTTGCTTGCAACAATACTTCAGGCTTCTGGGTACTGATACCTCATTACACTTTCTATGATTTTTCACTTTTCTTCCTTCTTAAAATATTTGGGATTATTTACTTTTTGCCTTCTATATAAATAAGACCCTTTATTTTTAAATTGTAACCAATACAATCTAACAGCATTGCCCAATGTGTTTTTAGGATCACAAAATGTGATTCTTTTCTAGCCCTGAAATAAACCACTATACGGATCTAGTCCAACTGTTTCTAGACAGACAGGAAAGCAGGCCCCCGGGAGAGGAAGTAACTTTCAGAATCAAGTGGCAAAGCTAGAGCTCAGACAAAGACATCTATGCTGCCCAGTCTCTACCCATCCTTTGCCTCTCTCATACTGTCACCATTGCTGTTTTTGTGGGAGAAAAATCAACATTTTTACAGAAATCTACCTATTCCATATATAAGTTACCGAACTCCAGATGCCCCCCCCCCCCGACCTTTTTTTCTAACTTTTTTTGTAAGGGTGAATGCACTTCATGGCTCCCCATGCTTACATTTATTCAATTTATCAAACACTGAGATTATGCTCATTAAATGTATGGCGCTCTTCTGGGTGTTTCACAAATATTAATTCATTTAATATATTTCTTACCATAGTTGTAGCTGTATTATCTAGATAAAAACTACAGTATATTTCCTGATGGACTGTGTGATACCCAGTATGATGTTCATGAAGCTATCTGTAAATACTTTCACGTACTTAATTATGAGAGTGATAAAGTTAGGAGAACACAGCCTCTCTTCTACATGTACACATGGAAAGAATGCAAGAGAGCAAGCTTTCCGCTGTCCGTTCTTATAAGGACACTAATCCTCCACCCCTGTGATCTCGTTTAACCTTAATTATTTCCTTACTGCCAAAACAGCCACTCTGGGGGTAAGGACTTCAACGTGAAATTGAGGGAGACACATACCATTTCATAAGAAACTCCTCAAAGGCTCGTGTCATCTTAACCAGCTAAAGAAAATAAAATTTGAGATTTTGGTACCTAGGACCAGGAAGAGTTGTGGGTAGAAAAGGGGAGAGTCTTGGAATGGGTTTTGGTCCACTATATAGCCTACATCCAGATGATAAAAATAACTTTTTTTGGAATTTTATCTCAAATTCTATACAGAATTCAAGTTTTTTATCTTTTATGGTACCTCAGAATCATATGATTTCCAAGTTGGAAGTGACTTCTATTTTCAGATGCAAATACTCAGGTCCCACAACACTAAGTGGCTCTCTGAGCTTAGCAGGTACACTGTGCACACTCTCAATCCTCCCTGATGTTTTCCTGTAGGAAGATGATTATTCATTGATTTATTATTTTAAAAAGTTGGGGTACCTGCTTAAAAATGTGTTGTTTTAAGAAATGTTCTATTCAGGAATTTGAAGTCGTAAGTTTAAAATCCAGAGGTTATCAGAAAAAAAAAAATCCAGAAAGTGAGAAAGGTTAGAAAAACATAAGACACTTTGTCCTGTGTTCAAAGTTGCATCAACAAATGGTGAAGTGGAAGGAATGTGGCTTAAGGCAAAAAAAAAAAAAAAAGTTATGTGAAACAGTCCTCAGTCATGACGTGCGTACAGCCATGGTAGCAAAAGGTCCAGTGGTTTCAGAGGCCTCACTTCCAGGAATAAACTCCTGTCACCTCCCCACGTGTGGAACAAGAGGACCTCTAGGGTAGCAGGGAACCTTCAGAGGCTAAACAAAGGCTATTCATAGACAGCAGTTTACGGTTTGAAATTCTCTCACAGAAAACATTTGGATGACCTTTAGTGTATTTAGTGTAGTGAATTTTAGGCCATGGGATGCCCAAAATCATGTAATATGTATTTTCCAGTAAAAGAGATATCAAATGAGGGCAAAATTATAAATGGCATTTTCCTGAAAATGACTGAGAGCAATAGTCATAGGAAGTTATTCTCTCCTGAGAGAATCTAAGATGAATCGTTTATTCTCTTCTTTTCATCTCAAAGTAAATTGGAGGAAAAATATGATGGAGGGCATTACATTTTTGGATAAAGGGAAAGTGAGTGTGGTACACTGCATTAATGATCTCAATTCTTCACAGTTGCCTTTGTTCACACCATATGGAGTTCCTCTTATTAAAGAGAACATTTTCCTTCCTATTGATTTTATATTTCACCATGTGACTTGCTCTAGCCAATGGAACGTTAGCTAGAGAAGAGATTGAAATGGATGTGAGTTCCTTTTCTAGCCCTGGGGAGGACAGGGACCCCAGGCCTTGTACATCCTCTACATTCCCTTCAGTGCTATGAACATCTCAAGGCGAACAGCGGATACTTGGGAAACATGTGCCAACCAAAGAAATTTTATATATATATAATATATATATAAATTACATCACATTTTCTTCACCATTCATCCAACGGTGATCACTTAGGTTGTTCCCATGCCTTGGCTATTGTGAATAATGCTGCAATAACCATGGCAGCACAGATATTTCTATGAAATATGTCATTTCTTTGGGATATATACCCATAAGTGGGATTGCTGGATCATGTGATAGTTATATTTTTAATTTCTTGAGAAATCTTCATGCTGTTTTCCACCAAATTTCCTGACAATTACCACCTACCACATTAACTGAGTCTCTGTAATATTGCCCTCTTCTTCTTTGTTTATGCATTGTATACACTCACCACACAGATTTCCATCTCCATGTATTTGCTCCTGTCATCCACTGCTGTGACACTTTCAATCAGACCCTCGCCAACTTCCCCCCTTAGTAAGTTTCCATAAGCCCACAGGTATCTAATATGGGGCAAGCAATGAGCTTCATCTCATAAGCAAACTATAACTAATTGACAGTGGTTGCCTGGAGCATGGTATTGAAATGCTGAGACTGTTATACAGGCTCAGCAGCAGCATGTTGTGATCAGTTAGTAACGTCTCCATGTACCTGAAATAGAATGGTGGTACCCATACCATCCTAGATAGATGGTCTCACATCTGTTGACTTTTCCCTAGTCTTATTATAATTTCCTAAAATCAGGATCAATGTTTCACACGGGAAGGAAGACTCTATCAGATGCTCAGACAATAAAATATTAGTGCATAGGTCATTTAGGGTATACAGAACCTTTTGAAATAATTTCTAAACATTTTTTTGTTTTCCTTTATTTTCTTTAATGAGATTTTTCTCCATAACCTAGTATGGTCAATTTCTTTCCTCCCCCTAGGTCTTAGGCTAATCATACTGTCATATTAAGGAGCTTTATTTTGAATTCTTCCAATTATCAGTCTGAAGAGCAGCTATATGTTATATACTTATTAGGGCATAAAATATACCTCCTCCTTTTTGATAAACAAAGGTTCTTCTCAATAGTCTTGGCAAAATTTCTGCACTTGGATAAGAACCATAGAAAATTACATATTTTGAAATTTTTTGAATGATTGCCTACTGTTTCAGTTTTTCTTTTTCTACCTTTCCTCTTTAATTTTTATTGTATTTTTCCCTTATCATTTATCCCCCTTATATGCTTTTTCACCTCCACCCACCCCCCACTGCAATCACAACACTGTTGTCTACTTCCATGAGTCCTTTTTCTTTTAAAACATATTTTATATTAAAAGAATCAAGTATGCCATTGTCGTGGGTGCAAATTCACCTTATTTACTAAAAAGTGATTCATACAAGTTGGTAATGGAAGAAATCTGTCCCCTTCCAAGAGCAGTAAACTATGCATTTGCTCACAACATTCTCTACAATTTACTTGAGTCTGAAAACTTCATGTGATTCATGAAATTTTACTGGTACTTCTAAAAGAAGAAATGAAAACTAAATTATTAAGATGGAGTGAAAAGACCCCATGAGTTTTTGCAGTGCCAGACCACCCCAAAACATGAAATCCCCAACAGAAACTAACAATTTTCCTGTTGAAGTTGATTATCTATGAGTAAACATGGACCATCGAGGTTTCCTGTCAATCTTATGTGGCTATTTCTAACCCTATTTCTGGAGAACTCCAAACTCTCTCTGCACTGACATTTTCACTTGCAAAAACAGCTACGGAGCACTTAGTATGTCTCAGGTTTCATATTCACTGGTTGAAACGCTATTCTGTGGATACTATTGTACATCTCTCGCATCTACTTTCCCATCCCCACTGCCGTCACCCTGGCATAGCATCTCTTGACTTCTGACCATGTCTTTCCTTTCCTGTGTTGCCATTCTAAGTAAGATTGGCCTATTTCTCCATAGTGACAAAAGTATAACCATCAAGTCGGGGAAGGGTTAGAGGCAGATTTGCATTTGATAGAGGCAATAGCAGGGTACTCAAGGAGAAAATGGGAATGGTGGTCCAGCGTTTAGGTTTTAGCATCAGACATCCTGGGTTAATAACTAGGCTCTGGCGCTTACTACCTGAAAACTTTGGAGAAATTGTTTAACCTCTCACCCCTTGGTATCCTGAAATGTAAAATGGAGATAATAACAGGATGTACCCCATTAAGCAACTGGGAGAATTAAATGAGTTAACACATGTAAAATACATACAAATTCATAAAACATATGAGTTTTCAACAACTAAGGGCATTATTTTCACTCTCATTTCTATAATAAAGGAAGTGAATCAGTTATCTGTTAGGGCACAGAGTGCTAACTAGTCAGCAATACTCTTTCCTCTTCTTTCAGGGTAAATGATTAGTTCATACTTCCCACCCTGCCATACAGTTAGGTGTGACTGTTGACTGATTTCTAGCCAACGGAATGTGAGAGGAAGAGTTGTGTGCTTTTGCTGTACTTAGCCCACATAAACCTCCCACACATGATCCTCTATATTGTGCTAACTGGAATGGAGGGACCCTGGTGTGGCCTTGGAAACAATATGCTGAAAATGAGAAGAGAATCATAAGACGGTGTCCTTGTGTGGAGAAAAGCTGGTTTTATCCTTCTCAACTCCCACAACTCTATCCTTGTCTAGATTGAAGCACCCTAGACTCGTACAGAAGCAAAAAGAAATGAATACATTTCTATTGTTTTGAGCCATTAGATGTTTTGGTCTTTTGCTGCTTATTGTAACCTAGGATTTCTCAACCTTGGTACCATGGTACATGCAGCTAAATAATTCTTAGTTGTGGAGGCTTCTCCTGTGCACTTTAGGATGTTTAGAAACATCCATACTTATGAAGAGCCACTAGCAGTCCTCCTCCCCATTTGTGACAACTAAAAATGTCCCATGGGAGCAAAAATTACCCTGGTTAAGAACCACTATTGCAGCCTATCCTAACCATATACCCATTTTCAGAGGTATTCAAGGTGCTGTGCGTGGTCTCTTTCCAGGAGTGATTGAGCAGGTGACTAAGATTTTGAAGTCTGTCCATGAGCTAGAATCCTTTTCAATTCTGAAATTTACACTGGGACTTTAATTGGTGGAGAAGACTGCATGCATATACTGGTAGACAGATTCTCAAAGATCATTGAGTCCCTAAGGAAAGGAGGGCCTGTAAATGTTACAGGACTTCTCACTGTCATGCAGAAGCCAGGGCTCCCAGCTTCCAGTTTAATTTTGTTTTTAATACACCATACTGCCTAGCAGGACACTGATGGATACATTGTTCCGTTTTATTATTACATATTTTTCTCACCAAATAAAATCATCTAATTTATCTGCTGTAGTTTAGTTCAAGGAAAATGCCCCCGAAAAGATGCAAGGAGAGAGGCTCTGAAGGACACCAGTTATTCATCATGTACTGTATATAAAAATACGTCAATCCTTTATTTACAACGATGATAATTTACAGAAGAAAATATCTACGCGAGAATAATTAATTGATATCAAGCTCTATTTACATATGTTGTTAGTAACTACATAGGCCCATCTGTCAAGAATTGATATTAACCAGGCTCACCAACCTACTAACTCTCAAAAGGCTAGACTTGTTCCCAAGGCACTGAGTATCAGATAAAATAACTGAGAACCAATTTGCTGTAGTATTGGTACCTATGGCAGAGTCTCAAATATAAAAATCCTTCTTAATCCATATCTTAACCCTGAGTTCTCCCAGAAACAGATCATGAGATGTCAATTTGCATGCAAGTATTGGGAGAAATTCAAAGAAGCATTTGGAAGGGAGTGTGAAATGGAAGGGTGAAGGGAGGAAATGGGAGGTGGCCAGTTCAGAGTGCATTAATGATCAGGTGTCTATTGTGGGCAACTAGGGCTCAGTCCTGCTGGGCTCCCCTGGGAAACTGTGTATGGCTTAACTCAGAGTCTTCTCACCCAAGAGGCAAGGAAGCTGGTTGTCTTAAAGTTGCTTCCTGGGCAGAACTCTGTCATTTCCAAGTTGTCTTGCAATTGAGTAAATAAGACCAATAGGGAGGGGTGGCAGAGACAGCCTTCTAAGTAAAGAGTTTCAGGTATTTGCAATATAAAGCGTTTATGTGGATGTGGGCAGAACACCAGAAAGCATCTGCTATAGTCCAGAATTAAATCACTGACCCCCACTCCTCTACCCTCTGCATTCTCCCCAAGCTCCTGCAGTCTTTTTTCCAACAGTGGAGGACTGTTGAGCTCACTCCTCCACTCAAGCAAAAGAAGCTCATTCATTTTCGGTCTAAGATTCAATTGCTCTAATTTAGAGATTCTGAACCAATGGGATCTAGATACTTTGAAGTGGGAGTGGAGAGAGCCTCAAATTATATAAGGGAATCCTCAAATCTCTTTTCACACAAGACATCATTTGTATAATTATTTACATCAAGATATATATTTTACTATTTTAAATGTTTGATGCTACTGTAAAAATCATATACGAATTCATTTTAACTCACAACTTAAATTGCTAATTTCTGTTATGACATGTTTTTTAGATAAACAAAAATTACCACAGCTAGTAATTTGATTCATGAAATATTAAAATGAGGGGGATTCCCATAACTAAAAAGTTTGGAAACCATTGTTTAATGGTTAGAGAACACTGAAGGAGAATTAAGATGATTTGCTGATGTCAGGTGTGTGTGTGTTGCTTTAAGTCCATCAGCTTCCAAAGTATTAAATATCACTTAGAGTACACTGAAGTGTTCAAGACTCCAGGGTACAAAGGTAAACATGAGCTTGAATCCTAGCTCTATGACTAGGTAGCTGTTTAACTTAGACATGTGACTTAAATTCTCCAAACCTGAGTTCTCACATCTGTAAAATATGAGGGGGGCATTGTTTGTTTGTTTGTTTTTAAAGATTTTATTTATTTATTTTAGAGAGAGGGGAAGGGATGAAGAAAGGGAAATATCAATGTGTGGTTGCCTCTGGTGCACCCCCTGCTGGGAAACCAGCCTGCAACCCAGGCCTGTGCCCTGACTGGGAATTGAACTGGTGACCCTTTGCTTCGCAGTCCAGTGCTCAATCCACTGAGGCACACCAGCCAGAGCTAAAATATGGTTTCTAATAATAGTCTGCATTCTATGAGTGTTGTGGAATTTGAGTGACATATATGTATAAAACTCTCAATTCAGAACCTGGTAGACAGTAAGTACTTAATGCATAATAGTTAGCTTAGCTTAACTACTCTTCTGTTGCATATATTTATTTGTTCTCAAATCTTTTTATCAATCACACTAGGTAAATTTGAATTTCAGAAAATCAAGGAATATTTTTTGGTATAAGTATGTTCCAAATATTGCATGGTTCTAGATGGACTATAGGCAATATATTTTTAGAAGCCCTGGAATTCAAAACGTCATTGGCACTGTGGTCTTTTCAAAGCATTGCACAGGACACACTTATACTAAATACTAAATATTGCATGGATATACTTATACTAAAAAAATATTCACTGTTTCTCTGATATTTGAGTTTAACTGGGCGTGCTGTATTTTTATTTGCTATATCTGACAATGCTACATTACATAAATATGCCTAATCACAGGGCCACAAAAACCTTTAGGATTTGTGGGTTTGAGCTTCAATTCATTTTCACAATTTCTATTAAAATGTTTAAGAAGCATGGCTGAATTTGTTTCAGGAGACTTTATCTAAAGACTCCTGTTTTTATATAAGTAATCATTGCAGAACCAAGACCTCAAATCTAAAGCCCAGTTTGAGAAGAGATGGCCTATTGAGCTATTTATTCTAATAAAGAACAGTGTTTATGGTGCCTTCCTGTGACACATTTATATAAACGATTTGCTAACCTTTCAGTACAGAATGACATGAAACACTGCTAGTGGAATCCAGCTTATCTGGAACACATCTTCCCATTCCATTCAGGCACACGTCTGAGTTAACCCAGGCATGACGCAAGCTCCACTGATCCTCACATTTCACTGCAGGCATTTTACTAGCAGGGTTGCCCAGCATGTTCCACGGGGTTTACAAATACAGGAGACTATATAAGAGGTTGCCTGTCCTTTTAATCTATAGAATGTTATCAGTTCAGATTCTTTGGATGCTTTGAAAAGACCACAATGGACAATGAGGTTGTAGATTCTAGGGTTTCTAAAAAACAAACTGCCAACCTCACCTAGAACTGACCTGCTTACAGCAAGATTTTCATACAACAGAATGCAGATCTGTATACCAGATTTCCTGGAGCAAAAGTCTCTATTATGCTTTTGAATTTTCCACCAGGTCTCTGAGGCATGCATAAACAAACAAATAAGTAACCTGAAACTCTCAGCTGTTCCTGAACCCATGTATGAGTTTGATTTAAATTCTCAAAATGTTACTAAAAGCAATGCAGTGAGAGAATGAATGTTCAAATCAGCATAACTATCAGTGGTTGGCACTGTAGACCTTCTATAGAAAAATATTACCTCTAAAAGAAGTGTGGCTAACACAGACCAAGAAATATCTGTGATTCTGATGGCCCTCTTCCCACAATCATGTCTTCTTTTACTTTTTCCATCCCTTGCTCTAAAGCAACAGTTTTCAACCAGTGTGCTGCAGCACAATGCTGTGCCCAAAGAATTTGTGAAACATGCAATACCTGACTATTTAGTCAGGGGCATTGACTTCCTTTCTCTTAGATTGTCAAATAAAAAATGACAACAGTCAACACAACAATAGCTGTACACTGCGATTGAATCAATTTTTCGTCATATCAGAAAATATGTGTATTACTAAAAATTCACAGAATTTTAGTAATCAGTTTAGTGCCATGAGATGAAAAAGGTTGAAAATCACTGATCTAAAGGATATCTTCCAAGTCTTTAGCATAACGTCTCAAACATAGTAAGTGCTTGATAAAAATGCCACCTCTAAGCATTGTCAACAGGTACAGCCACCTTCCTGAAGTTTGAGATTAGTAGAATCCAAGCTGAATTTTCAGTGTCCCCTATAGCTCAAATTTTGTGGGACTAAAGGCAGTCCACAGTTCACACTCAACACCAATGTTTCTCAAATGACCTGAACTAAAAGACCAGGATATGATTTGGTTTGGTTTTTGCTTTTATTCAATACATTGTATGTTCATACTTTTGTAAAATGGAATAAAAATAAAATAAATTACTAAAAATACAGAGAAGGGATATAAAACACAAGCCCAATTATTCAAAAAGATTTTATTTATTTATTTTCAGAGAGAGGGAAGGGAGGGAGAAAGAGAGGGGGAAAAACATCCATGTGTGATTGCCTCTCACAAATTCCACTGGGGACCTGGCCTGCAACCCAGGCATGTGCCCTGACTGGGAATAGAACTGGCAACCCTTTAGTTTGCAGGTTGGCATTCAATCCACTGAGCTATACCAGCCAGGGCCACAAGCCCAATATTTAAAATTAGATTCAATAGGCATGAAATTATGCTGTCAAATTTCTATGAAAGTCTCTAAATATACTCTCACTTGACTGAGAGCTTTTCTCACTGCAGACCAATGAGGATTGTCAAAGGACAAGCAAGGGTCCAGGGAACACACTCTGAGTAGAACAGATCTAATGGTTATTGCATATTCATTTGGCTACTGAAAATAAAGACCTCACACTAGAAGAATATTATTATTTTAATCAACAAGTTGACTTTTGGCTCTTTTATTAATAACTCTGGTAAGCCAAACTAATGTGTTGGGTTTGAAATTTTATCCTACAGTATTTTTCCTGACATATTAAATTTATAATTACATATAATATTCAGGCTAATGTTAAAATCTGTACTTTCCTCACCACACGGACTGTCAACAAGTGAAGGTGTCTGCACAGGGAATGCAACTAATTTTTGTTTAAAAAATGTAATGTGAATAATTCTCTCCATATATGCATACATATGTACATATATATGGCTGCCCAGAAGGTATCCAGCCACATAGTATGAAAAATAGAAACATTTATTGAAGAAGATACAAGAATCATTGCACATAGGACAACAATGCCTCAGTCCCTTTCTGTGTAGACACCATGGGACCTCACACAGTTCTCCTAATCGCCATCAGCCGCCCTGTTGTATTTTCCTGAACCTCATCGACAGTGAAATGTGTTCCCTTTCAAAGATGATTTTAGTTTTTTGGAAAAGCCAGTAGTTTTAGGGCACCAACCCTGGGCTGTAGTGGGGCTGAGACACCTGAGTGATTTGAGGTTTTGCCAAAACACTCTGCATGAGATGTGATGCATGAGTGGGTACGTTGTTGTGAAGCTGCTGATCACTAGTTGCTCATAGCTGTGGCCCTTCTGAATCATCCAAATAGTTTCTGCAGAGAAATGTTCAAGCTAATGCAAAATTTGATGCAGATTCATTGCTCTGCTTGCTCAGTTATTTTTTTCTGTCGGATTCATATTTTTTTAATTTTATTTTGCTCTTGCTTATTCTATTACAGTTGTCCAGTGACTAGTACAGTGAAGTTATCATTGTTCACGCATGTACATTATAGTCCACTCTCCTTGCTGCCAGGTTACATTGATGTCGCACAGACTGTTCTTGTTATTAGCCATGGCTAGACATTTTCCAGACAGACTACATATGGCATATACATTATAATGCTCTTCAAAGAAGGAGACAAAACTAGAAAAGATAAAAGGGGTATGGATTTATCACTTAAGAAAGTCACTACTTTACCTGATATATCACTCTCAATTTTACAGGCCCATTTCATTAAACCATGCTGTGTTACTGCTCAAAATACCTCCCCCACCCCCATCTACTAAGTAAAGTTCTGCTTATCTTTTAATACCCAGATCAAGAGTTACCTCTCCAGTGTTTTCTCAACATTGATTCACTCATTTACCATCTATTCATTCATTTATCCAACAAAGGCATATTGCTAAGCATTGTTCTAGGTGCTGGAAACAAGATAACAGTAAACAATTCATAATTCCTGTTTTCTTGGAACTTGTGTTACAGTGAGGAAAAAAGGACATAACAACAAATTAACAAATATATTCATAATATAGTATCATTGACAAGTGCAAAGTTTCTTTTATGAAGAAACTAAAACACAGACACAACCTACCTCCCTCAGCAGCACAAAGAGAGTGACTTCAGAGACTATTTTCTCAGTTCTCCCAAAGACAGTGCACAACTATTACTATTCTAGATGCGAGAGAGAGAAGCTGATTCATTATATACAATGGATGCCTTAGGGAATTGAGGTCTTAATTCTCAGACTGAGAGAGAGTGAAAACAGAGAGTAACTGAGATGTTTGCTTACATAACGTGCTCAGGGTGGCCTCTGTAAGAATTGTACATGTGAACAGAGCGCTTTAAAAGACTATCCCTAAGAGTGAGCCATGTGGATAACCAAGGGAAGAGCATTTCAGACAATGAATAGCAAATATAAATCCCCAAAGAAGGAACTTTTGAGTCTGAAGAACAGCTAAGAGGCCTGTTTTCACTCATGGAACTGGCTGCCCTCTCATGGCAATGTGAAAAATAACAGATAATAAAAATCAGCATTCTCTAGTGAATCCTAATTCTGGTTTGTTTACTTGACTCCTGCTTTAGTGCCCTTCATATGCATCAAGCTTCCAATTATGGTCAACAGAGTGGACAATAGCTGTAAGCTTTAAAAGTCTCTGTGCATCCTTATACTTTCTGAAAATTTCACTTGTTAGGTTGTTTTCATTCTGTGGACTGGCTGCCCTCTCCTGGTAATATAAAAAATAATGTGAAATAAAAATCAGCATTCTTTAGTTCATCCAGGATACCCCGCCCTATGCCATGTTCCTTTGGCATTTATAATAACATAAACATGTTCCTAAACATATCCACTGTAAGACTTTTGGCCTTTAAACTCAATACATATAAAAGGATTGTAAAGAACATGGCTAAGACATGACATCAACTAGTAAAAAATGAATAAATGAAACTGTTTTTTATAATCCTCATCTGAGGATATGTTTATAGATTTTAGAAAGAAACATCAACGTGAGAGAGAAACATCGATCTGACCAATTGCCTCCCATAAGTGCCCTGACCAAGGATCAAATCCACAACCTAGGTATGTGCCCTGACCAGAGATCGAACTTGCAACCTTTTTGGTGTACAGATGATGCTTCAACCACCTGAGCAACCTGACCAGGACAAAATTGTATTTTTAAAGTAACAGGGTGGACTGTATTAGAAATTGTTGCTACATTGCTGTGTGTTTATCAAAATCCATTCCTGCTCCTTCCTGGCTGTGGTCATGTGACTGGGTTCTGGCCAATGATGGAAGCAAAAATCATGCACCACCTCCAGGCTGACCCACAAAAATCTCCCAGACAAGATCCTTTCTGCAGCCTCTGGCTAAAGGTAAAGGATTCCTAGGCCCTAGGGCAGCAGTCAGCAAACCACAGCCTGCCCCTGGTTTTGTATGGCCTATGAGATGAGAATGGTTTGCACACTGTGATTGAAAAAGATTTTAAAATGAAGAATATTTCATGAAAATTATATGAAATTCAAATCTAGGCATCCAAAACAAAGTTCTGTTGGTCCACAGCTACACTCATTCATTTGCATAGCATCTATGGCTGCTTTCACACTACAACAGAGTTGACTGGTTGTGACAGAGACCCTACAGTCCACAAAGCCTAACATAGTCACAGGCTGGCATTTTATAGAAAAAGTCTGCTCATTCCTTCTGTCCTTTCAAAATGAGCTACAAGATGAGAGGAGCTGGGGTCCCCAGATCACTACACGAAGTCTATCTACCAAATATTGGACTGGTACATAGGAGAGAAAGTTTCCTGTTATTCCACTGAGATTTCAGGGTTCATCTCTTTTAGGACATAGGGTCACCCAAACTAATACAAAATTTTCTTTCTTTCTTTTTATTTTTTTATTTTTTAATTGTTGTTCAATTACAGTGGTCCCAATCTTTCCCCCATTGCTCTCCCCTAGACCACCCTCCTTCCTCAATCCCACTCTGTTGCCCATTACCATGGGTCCTTTATATATATTCCTTGACTAGACCTTTCCCCTTTGTTTCTCCCATTTTCTTTTTCTTTCTTTCTTTCTTTCTTTCTTTCTCTCTTTCTTTCTCTCTTTCTTTCTCCTCCCTTCCTTCCTTCCTTCCTTCCTTCCTTCCTTCCTTCCTTCCTTCCTTCCTTCCTTCCTTCCTCCCTCCCTCCCTCCCTCCCAGGGGGCAAAGGCAGACAGATAAGGGAGACTGCATCAGGTAAACTGAACAAAGAAGATATAAGAATGCATATTTTAAAGAAGATACCATTTGTACTTTATATTCACAGTGCTTACTGAAGTCTGAGGAGGACTACCAGGTGAAGAGAACAAATTTTCAGTAACATATTTAATTTTTATATTTTTAAATTATTTTATTGTTGTTCAAGTACAGTTGTCTTCATTTATCCCCCACCACTCCCCGCACTACCCCAGCCATTCCCACCTCTCTCCCCTGCCTCCACACCCTCTTGGTTTTGTCCCTGTGTCCTTTATAGTTGTTCCTGAAAACCCTTCCCTCCTTCCCCCCCATTATTCCCTCCCACGTCCCCTCTGGTTACTCTCAGATTGTTTTTAAGTACTATATGATCTCACCTTTAAGTGGAACCTAATCAACAAAACAAACAAGCAAGCGAAATATAACCAGAGACATTGAAATTAAGAACAATTCTGTAACATATTTTAAAAGATTGTGTAGTATATCACTTCATTCCCACTAGGTGGCACTTAAGAGCATTTACACATTCAAAACTAATTTATTCAGGATCATCACAAGAATTTTTTGCAATATTTTTAAAATTATTTCATTGTTGTTCAATTACAGTTGTCTGCATTTTCTCCCCACCACTTCCCCCCACCCCAGGCAAACCCACCTCCCTCCCTTGCTTCCACCCTCCCCCTTGGTTTTGTCCACGTGTCCTTTACAGTAGTTCCTGAAAACCTTTCTCTCCACAGTCCCCTCCCCCTCCCCTGTTTTTTAATTGTTTTCCTTTTTATTGAACGTTTTGGGGTGACACTGGTTAACAAAATTATACAGGTTTCAGGTGCATAATTGTACAATACACCAACTGTTCACTGTACTGTTTGTTGACCACACCAAGTCAGGTCTCTGTCCATCACCACAATTTTTTTAACTTAATATTTTGTATTTAGTGATGCCTACTGTATAGCCACTATTATTGCTGGAGATACAGAAAAACATAAAACTTGGTGCTCCTCCCTCCAAAGTATTGATAATTTGTAGATTTGAAGTAAAAAAATGTTCAAAGTAAAACATAAATCATGCTACGTAACCCCCAAATTAAAGTCTTCTTATCCAATAAACTTGTTGCTGGTTTGATAATTACTTAAATCTTATAAATGCACTTTTACCCAAATGGCCATGGGTCCCACTCTACAAAAGCAAAAAGCTGCCCTGAAAATCTTCATTTACAGAGAGAGACTTTACTAACCCTGTCCTCAAGGCGCATTTCCATCAACAACAGTCACTACCATAACACTGTGCAGTTATTTTTTGATTCTTACTGCACTTAACCCAAATACATCGTGCATCCTCCAGAAAAATTTATTGAATCCAAATCATAGTTTCCAGGTCATGACAAAGGATATAGACTATATCCTAAGAGGTTTTTTTTTTTTTTTTTAATTTGAAAGGGTTTGTTTTGGGGAAAAGATCACTGTGGTGTAGAGAAAAGAATTGGAGGGTTAACGTGGTCAACACTACAAACCAATCAGGAAGCCTAGACTAGGGTAGTGGGCCTCTCAATGGAAAGCAAGAAATGGTTACAGTCTTTGTCTCTATGATGGATAAAGCTCATGTACAGGACTTAAATGGCTGAGACTGAAATGTCTTTCCCCTTCCTAATTACAATAGCTCAGCCAGGTTCCTTGAACTCTGTGAACTGTAGGCAATTTGATCAGCAAAATCAAGATATTGCCCATCTCACTCCATGCTCTCATGGGGATTAAATAAAATAATGTCAATAGGAGGTGTGTGATATAACTGCCTAGCAGTTCACAGATGAGCATCAAAGGATGTTATGGGTTCCAGTGTCTGCTCTAGCAAAAACACTTACACTCTTGTATCCATGTTGAGACTGTAGCTCCCCGTTGGGTTTCTCAGCACCATACAGTGACAGTGTAGTGCAGGATTCCTTAGCCTTGACACTAATGGCATTTGAGGTTGGATCATTCTCTGTTGTAGGGGGCTGTCTGGTGTATCTTGGAGTTGTTAGGAATTAGTGAGAGAATTTGAGGGAAATACTCTTTCACTGTCTAAACTAGGGCTTCTCAAAGTCAAACCTGGATCATTCTTTGGGGAGCTGTACTGCACACTGTAGGCTGTTTAGAAGCATCTGCCATCTCTATCCACTCCCTCCCCTCCGGATGAAGGTCTCCAAACACTGCCAGATGTCCCCTGTAGGGCAAGAATCACCCCCAGTTGAGAACCACACATATAGGATACTGTATAATACAGACCTGTCCAGTAGAAATATGATGTGAACCACAATTGAGAGCAACTGTGTAATTTATAATTTTCTGTTTTTTAATATTTTATGTATTCATTTTTAGAGAGAGGTGAAGAGAAGGAGAATGAGAGGGAGAGGATTATCAATGTGTGGTTGTCTCTCATGCACCCTGTACCAGGGACCTGGCCCACAACTCAGGCACATGCCCTGACTGGGGATCAAACTGGCAACCCCTTGGTTCACAGCCCGCACTCAATCCACTGAGCCACACCAGCCTGGGTGTGTAATTTATAATTTTCTGACAGACACATTAAAAAGTAAAAGCAAAGATAAAATTATTCTTAAACTATATTGTACTTCATCCAATATAACCAAGACATTATCATTTCAAACACATAATCTATGCAAAAATTATCAATGATATATTTTACTTTTCTATATTAGCCTTTGAAATTCAGTGTGCCTCCTTAATCCTTACAGCACCCCATTTGGAGTCGCCACTTTTCCAGTGCTCAATAACCACATGTGGTTAGGAGCTACTGCACTGTGCAGAGCATGTACAGGATCTTACAGTGTGTACTTTGATATACTGATATCCTCTTGTTTTCTTTCTTCTTTTCACACTTATCCTTTTTGATCTTATTAGTTTTACATTTTTAACCACATGTTGGAGATGCTCCTATGAATATCACATATCCCCTCTTTTATTGCAATGAAGTGTGGTATAAATAATTCCTAAACAAGTGGCCCATCTCTAGTTCCGTCAGCATCCAGCCACAGCTATCTTCATTGACCTAAAACAAAACTTTAATTTTGCCACTCTTTCCAGGTACCTCTGATGTGTTCCCCCTACCAACTGCCCAAAGAACTCTTTATCTTTTCATCATATCTGTGCTCATGGACAAACACTCCCTTTCCTAGAATCATTTTCATGCAGACTGAAGGCATCTTTATTGTCTCCTTCAGTAAACTGCTTAAATCATCTATGAGAGGAGTCACCAAGCTTTAATGTGATATTCTGCAAACAATGTGTACTCAACCAATACCTGCCAATGAGCACTGAGTCCTTATACAAGGCTACTTGGTTTACTTACGCTAAAAATAAGCATTCTTGCTGAAACAAGCAGGCCACAGGGGCCTGTTTTTCTTATGGGTCAACAGCTTTGATAGATAAAAGCGGGCTTTTAGAACATCTGCCCTTCTTCAGGTCACCATATTTTCTTCACATTCCACAACCACCCACCTTCTCTCATCTGCATGCCTATCTGTGTTGAAGCAGACGCTGACTCTGGAGCTGCATTCCAGATGCTCATTAACAGAGAGGTCTGACTTCCATCTGACAGTAAGTATGGCGTAAAGATGTCCCTGATTAACATCCAAGAGATGATGAATCTGTGATCTCTTCAAGTCATACAACAGCAAAGACATTCAACTTCCCATTATTGTTCTACAGATCTCATTTAGGCTGCAATTTAAAAATATATTGATATGGGGCATGAAAACTAGCTTCATATTTTGTTAAAGTGTGTGTCTTCCTGACATCAAATTGATAAAATTTGTTCACCTATTCATTGTGCAAGGATTTTGTCAGCATCCTTTTGAGGTGCAGCTTTAGCTGGTTTTCTTTGCTCAGTCAACCTCAATAACCCCACAACGTATCACACAACAAAGCTGGTGGGCCAGAGACTGGTGAGTGAGCTGAGCCAACTCAACTAAACAGCTTATAGGGTGGAGCAGATGCAGTTGGTACTTCCCCACATTTCCTCAGCATTCACTGTTTCAGTACAGACCGATGGCATCCTATTGCATATGTAAGCAGCTGGCTAAGGGCTGTCTCTTGGCCAAACAACATGGGGTAGGCCAGAGTGTCAGGGAGTGCATGCCCTGGGAGGTAGCCCTGAGCCAATGGTACATTGAGTTAGATAATAAATACCCCAACTTCCTTGCCTTTGGGTGCAGTGACTCTGAGGCATGTTCTACACTGGCTCCCAGGTTCCCTTATGGGATTACAGCCCATTGGCTAAAATGGAAATTTGATATTATACTCATTATTGGATTCCTTCCTCCTCTATCTCATATGCTTCTTCCCTATTCCTCTACTCATATTCCCCAAATAACCCCCTTGAACTTGAATCCTAAGCTCAGATTCTGCTTCTTGGGTAACCCACACTAATCACACTAACCTTCATTAAGATAAATGTTTTGTTTGTTGTAAACAATGACCATCAAAAGAGATGATGAAACCTTAATAAAAGCTGTAAAATAATTTAGCTTATGGTGTGAACACATGTACAAAAAAACATATTTGTGGACTGAACTATAGTTGGGAGAAAGCAAAGAACCTACACAATTATTTTCTTTTTTAATTATTTTATTGTTGTTCAATTACAGGTGTCTGCATTTACCCCTCAAAACTTCCCCACCACCCCAGCCATCCCCACTTCCCTCCCTTGCCTCCACCCACCCCCCCGGTTTTGTCCATATTTCTATAGTCCTATGCAATCATTTTCATATTTGTTTCTTCTATTTAAATTTTTCCAGTGCAATATCTACCAAGGATAAATGGTATGTTTGAACTCTCCCAAATACTAGCATAATAGGATTTTGCGTTAAAAAAATTACTAGTTAGAAATTCTTCAGTGAAGAGCTTCCAAATTTTTAGACTAAAATACTCCAGTAAAATCTACTGAGTTGTTTTTATCTTACATTGGTAGAATGCACTATCACAGTCAAAATTTTTCAGGTGTTAATTCTCTTTTCATACATAATGGAGTTTTAGACTACCTTCTAATTTTCTGCCAAAGCAACAGATGATCCAATTTTAGTGAGCATATACCCAGCTAAAACAAATATGATGTCGCCCAGCCTCCTTGACAATTAGGAATGGCCATTTAATTAAATACTGGGCAATGGGATGTAAGCAGAAATGTTCTCTTACAACAATAGAGAATTGTCTTAAGACACAATCCTCAACTCGTGATTTGCTACTCAGGGGACATTTGAAAATGTCTTGAGAGATTTTTGGTTGTCACACCTGCAGGTTGCTACTGGAATTTAATGGGCAGAGACCGGCTCATTCCTACAAGACCAAACTTCCTACAAGGCACAGGACAGTCCCCCACAACAAAAAATGAGTCTGCTCAAAATGTCAATAGCACAGAGATGCCGAAACCCTGAATTGGACATTGGATTTGAAACAAGAACTCATAAACAACAGCTTATGGTTCTTTCAAGCTCTGCACAGAATCCAAGTGCCTTTTGCTTCTCTAATATCTACAAAGTAATAAGAGATGATGCTGTCTCATGCTATTAGCCATGGTATTTAAAGTATTCTGAGTCCTCGGGTTCTGCTTATCCTGATTCATGTTCTCTGTCACTTGTTAAACCAGTGGTTCTCATAACTTTCTGGTTTCACGACCCCTTTAAACTCTTACGAATTATTGAGGGCTCCAAACATTTGTGTTTATGTGGGTTGTATGAATTGCTATTTACTGAATTAGTAATAAAAATTGAGAAGGTTTTAGAACATAAGTACACACTTCATTAGCTGACAACAGGATGATATCACCACACATCATATGATCTAGGCACAATCCTATTTATTTATGAGACAATGAAAATGAAAACACACAACTAATTTCCTCATATTATTATAAAAATAATTTTGACCTCAAGGAACTCCTGAGACCCAAACCCTCAGTTCCTCAGATTACATTTTGAGAATCATAGGACTACAGAACCCACTTTAAAGACCTAGATACTAATAAATATTTTAGTTTCCTTTCTGATAGAAAGATGTCATTCTCCATGTAAATATATGCTCATCATTTCTAAGTGGTACAGAGAGTTTTCTTCATAGTTTCTCTAAAGCCTGAAGAACATACAAATAAGATAGATGGTGACTTTTGATATTTTTAATGTTGAATATGTGTATGGAACTGGCTTTTTGGTCTCAGAGATCATTTCAGGAAAATATCATTCTAAATTTCCTCTAATCTGAGACATGAGGAACTATCTCAGAAGATTGTTGTTTCATGTTTGCGAACTCCAAGCCCATGAAAAGGGATTTTGAAATCTTTATATATTTCTCTCTGCTTTTCCTAGCCCTTCATGGTTGAGCACCGGCAAATAAAATTTATCTCTAGGGGAAGAGCAATGCAAGCTGTAACACTCCCCCACCCCAAAAATCAATTGCCTAGAGAGGGAACCCAGAATGGCATTTTTTCTTTATGGAGATTTCAGGATAACTCAATATTTTTGTAACTTTTTTACTGTACTCGATAAAGAATTGACTCCTAGAATATGTACAATGGTAACCAATTACTGAATTTCTCACAGAGAGGACCAGCTATGTTTGCATAATATCAGTATTAAGACATTGGTAAATAGAAACCAGTTGGCTTTTCAGAAAATGTATCTAATCATAAAAATATTAAAGTACTTCATTCATATTTAAACACTCATTTTCTCTATTTCTTAGTGTTCTGGGTACTGGTTTCAGCATATATTCCTGGAAGCCAATTCAATTATACCTTGAAAATAAAGATCATTATAAATCCAACTTGGCACTGTTGATATTTGAAGTCAATAATTCTTTGTTGTACAGGCTGTCTTATACACTGTGGAATATTTAGTAATATCTCTGGCCTCCATATGGCAGTTGCACTCCCCAAGTTGTGACAACCAAAAATGTCTCCAGACGTTGCAAAATTGTCCCGATACAATTCCACCAATTTACCACTCAACTGTGTGAGAAACGTGTCACTGAGACAATAAACGTACTCATCACGAGAAAACTTAGAAGACTTTGGAATCTGGCTTTGTACTTTCCTGGCAGGATCAACATCAGATATTTGTTTCATTACTATCAATTCAACTTAAAACTATTCTGTCGATTCCATGAAAGTTAATGTCTGTGTGGTTGTGCAGAGCTGCCTATCCTGCCGGACAGTTGACCCCTTAGACATCTGCATGGACATAAACCCAGATCCTTGGGGGTAAACATTTTTTCCCATCCTCTCAGAAAATGTTTTCCAAAGGCCCAGGCCATAACTCCTACTTCTGAACTAGCCTAAGTGATCTAACATCGGGAAATACCCGAATTCAGTAAATGTTAGCAGAGTACCTAATCACCACCTCGCACCGTTTTAGGTACTGAGGATACAAAAATGACTGTGGCTTTATCCTCACTCTGGAGAAAAACACAGACCTATAACAGTGCCTGTATCTTTACGTTTTCCATGCACTCTCTTCACAGCCACCTAGCCCTTAGTGTAAGCAGACCTTTCAATCCTGTGTAAGATGGAACTCAATAGGCCTAATGGAGATAATTAAGCAGGGTAGATCAGTTAACTCTAAGTTTTTTGGTTATCTATGGGCGAAAAATCAACAAGTGCAACGTTTAAAAGAATTAAATTAGAAAAATTACCATGAAGATCTACACTATAGCTTTAGAGAGCAGCTGACAGAGGAAGGAACCGAACCCTCTGCTTCAAGAGACATCAAATTTCCTCCTACTCTTTCACCCAGTTCTAGAATCCTTGTATCAGTAATCATGGCAAATGGTCACCTTTGGGGAAGAGAGGAAGGTTGCACAAACTCAATTACCCATCTGACAGATAACTACCTTTCCTCAGCCAAATGAATTATCCAGCTTAAGAGAATATTAGATTCCCACTTTGAGGACTCCAAAGGTGACTACCTCCTATGCAGCAGCCACTAATGGCTCTCATTGGAGGAAATGGCTAATTGACACTGAGATGTCACTGGGAGAATACATAGCTAATTCTAAGATTGTATCTTTAAGGGAGGTACAGTGCTCCTTCGAATAAGAAAGAGACAAAGCAATCACATGGTGTTGGGAGCAGTTCATAAGCAGTACTATTTAAGCAAACTGATGTTTCTATGAGCCACAATTTATGAACAGTATGCAAGTCATCTGTTATACTCACACACACACAAAAAAACAAGCCAGCAGGGAGTCAAACAGCTGCTGTGAACCAGCCGTGGCATAAGCACTGTGTTTTGTGTAGCTTCTCTTCGGAGTGCCTATATGGAACGCCATAGACACACAACTGTTTTCAAATGTAGGTTTTATTATTACTCATGCATGGTGAGGCCAAAAGATGAGGAGACAATTGGTATTGAAAAGACAACTTGTTATTCATAGGTCCCAGGAGGAGTAGGCAGACACACCATACCACTTAGGGCCACATAAGGAAATACACATGGGATCAGTCGGGAGGCAGAGGGAGCAAGGGGAAAACATGGGAAAGAGTTTTCATCGTGGCTCCCACGGAAAGGAATGGACGATGCAGGAAAGGAGGTTTAGAATTGGCTAGTGTGAATAATTACAACAGGTTCTGGGATGTAGGGGCTTTCTCTAGTGTCCAGTGCCTGCCCTGGGGTGATTAGGGAAGGTGAAGAGAGACCTGGAGTGTGAGAGCTGTATAAAAAATGGAGGTTGGGGTAGGGGCTCTGGATTGGCTAATTTGCATACGGAAGGCACCCTTGCAGGTGAGTTGTTTACTATCTCTAGAAGTTGGCTAACCCCAGGAGGGGCATTTCCCTTCAGATATCCAGTCGTTAGACAGCAAGGCTCCACATATCAAGTCATTAGAAATACAGAAAATAAAAAGTGATTAATAGCCCTTTATCACTCCAACACAAGATTAACAATTTAGAGATCTCCCTCAAAAAAGTACATGCTTCTTACTTATATTTGTTATCCAGGACTTAGCGTATCTGGTAGCCAGCTGCTCAGTAAATCTGACTCCTGGCGCCACCGCTTACTAGCTTCATGACCTTTGGCAGGCTCCTTAACCTCTCTGTGCCTCAGTTTCCTTATCAATGGAATGAGGGTAAATAATAATAATATCAACCACACATGACGATATGAGGATTGAACTGGTTAGTGTTTCCTTGTCAAACAAGTCAATTGAACAGAACTGGACTGAAGGCATATCAACATTATCCATTCAGATGAGAATGATGACCTTTGTGAATGACTTCTATCTCTTGAGGTTGTGTTTAGGTCCCCTGCTCCTGCTCCACTTAAATTTAGTCTGCGTTTTGTTTTGTTTTGTTTTGTTTGGAGCTGTAAATAATGTTTGGGCAAATCACTATTTTATTTTTCTTCCTCCTCCAAAGGGAAAAGATAGCTCTGTTCAAATAAACCCTAATCCTGTCACCTTTTCGCCTGGGAGCCAGTTCTCAGGCCAATGGAATCAGAGGAGGGAGAATGGGGGGAGAGAAAGGGAAAGGGGGAAGAAACCTTCCATTGTTCATAAATAGATCATGCCCAGGGCTCCACCACCAACCCCCTAGTTCAAGCAATCTGCCCAACTTCAAGTCTGAGTTTGTGACTTGGCCTTCAGAAAGTTGTAATGGAAGGGAATGAGAGCTGCCTCCATTTCCTAAAAATGGGTTTGCTTGCTTCCCTCTTCTTTCATTTCCACCTCAAGTACACACAATCTGTAACATCTTGTACCTGATATTTTCTTTGAGGTTGAAGAGTCTGTGAGTTCAGATGCAAAATTATAAAACCTTCTATGCTTACTAGAAGGCAAACCCAAGGATCAGCTGGCACACATTAACCTTCATAGAAACCACATTATTTACCATAAATTGACACAAAGACATATTGGAATATGGGGTGGGAAAGGTCTCTTTCAGGTAGGAAAGAAAATATATGTTTGGGAGTAATCAAAAGGAATAGCTTTTACTACCTGCAGTTTCAAAGGAGAGATGAAGCAATGACTTGAGAAATGGAGCTGGTAGAGTTTACATAGGGAGAATTCATTTCAGACACTAAAGAAACATCAGGAAGGCAGAAAATATAGACAGGAGAGCCTCAAGAATCCTAAGGGGACTTGTGAATGTTCCTTCTCAATGCAGCTTCTCAGTTTAAAATTCCTCAGTGGCTTGATTCATTTCAAGTTTCCTTTTTTTCCTGGGTCTTAGCATGTCTAACAATTCCTTTACTTTATCAAAAAGGAGGGGTGTATTTTGTATAATTTTATTGGTTCTCAACCCTGGGGAGATTTTGGTCCACAAAGGACATGTGCAATGTCTTGAAACATTTTTGGTTGTCACAACTGAGGATGGTGCAGAACGGGTGCTACTGGCTTCTAGTGGGTAGAAACCACAGATGCTGCTAAAAATCCTACAGTGCCCAGGACAGGCCCCTCACAACAAAGAATGGTCCAGTTCCAAATGTTAATAGTGCTGAATTTAATAGGCCCTAGTTTAGAAGATGTAAATGTATTTTGCTCAAATTACCTCACTAAAACCTAGCAACTCAAAGAGGTAAGTATTATCCTTCCCACTTTGCTGCTCACATGAGGATGGGAGCCTGCCAATATCAAAAGTGAGTGACAAAACTGAGACTAGACCCGAGACTGCCTGACTCCAAAGACTGAACTCCTGAACAATATGCTATAATCATGACCCAGAAACCATGTAAATTATTATGTCTGTGAGCCCGCATTTATGTAGGTGTATGTGGAGAAAGAGAAAAGGGGAAACTTTTAAATTCTAGTGCAATTTTTTTCAATTTGCTTAATTTTTTTAAACCTTTGTTAAAGTCAAGGTGTCCTAAGGAACAGAGCAATGCAGTCAAAGCCATATACTCATAGACGGATTACCAATTTTCAGAGAATAAGAATAGAAGCAAGTGGCCTTAATGCTAAAGCCATATCATGTGTAATTCAATCTTGGATGGTTTAGAAGGCACCTTCAGCCAAAGCACTCCTAAAAACCCTTTCCTTACATATAGCTTGGTTTAAATACTTTTAGGCAATAATACAAAGCATGCAACATGAAACACACAACATGTGAAAAGTGCACTCTCCAAGTAATAGATAATTCTCAGTAAGACATGAGGAGAAATAATGAATGAAATGATAAAAAATGAATGTATCACTACAGGATCTACATCAACAGCAGGTGCCATTAAGTCTAATTATTGTTCATTTAGGAAAACATATACTGTTTGAATGCTTAAAATCCATATATGTGGAAAGTTACAGTGGCCAAACTAGTCAGAAATCACAGATTTATTATACATGGGACGAAGTGGCAAATACTTACACTATGCCAAAAACCCAGCTTGCCTAAAGAATATGACCAAGGTTCTATTCTAACCAACCCCAGAAGCTGGGTTATGCCTGTCATTTTGAAATTGGCCTCACAAGACTTTTTTTTTTTTTTTGAGGTCAAAAAATCTAAAACCCAGAAAAATTATCTTTTTAAGTCTTTACTATATTTGTTAATGCCCTGTTTGGAATGGGGTTCATTCTATCATCCATCTTACTTGTTTCAAGCAAGGGTCAATCCCAGTATTGTCATTTCTCTGGCAGAACTTAATACTGAAATCTTAGTCATTTGAACAGTACGATTTCTATCTTGTGAATAAACTGATTCTCCATCAGCCTTTCTGAAACCAGTCTGTCTGTTCCTATGCAATGGTAAGATCAAACATTTCAGCAAATAAGAGAAATGATAAATATTTTATGCTAGGTTTACAGAATGTAAGTTTTCCAATAGGGCTGAAGAAATTTGGCAGATATTAAAGCATTATCTCAAAAAAAAAAAAAAAAAACAACAACAAGCAAAGCCTTTGAAGGAATGATCTCATCACTCTGAAACTCCCTACTAAAAAAACATGTAGATAGCTCATAATTATATTTAATGTTCAACTGGAGGACCCATTGCAGTGTGGACTCTCAGGTTTAACTCATTTCAGACACCAGCAAGCTGTGGCACCACAGTAAAATGCTTTTCTTTCCCTTATCTCCTCATCCATAAAATTAAGGAGTTTAATTCTCCAAATAATAATACTTTTCAACAATGTTGAATTAAAGTAGATATTGTGCTTCTTATTTGCAAATATTAGATTGAATGATGGCTCTGTTAATTTCAGTAACCCTTAAATTAAAAATATAAAAATTCAATTAGATATATAATTTATTTCCTTCAAAGTTTTGCACAGTAGAAGCTAATTCTTTCAGATAAAGCAATCAGACATTTTTAAAAACAGATGTAGGTTTCAAAATGGCCCAGTGCCTATAACTTTCAGATTATAAACCAGTGTACAAGCCAATATTTTGAAGCTTAAGCATGGGGTACAGGTGGACACCCTAAATTTATCCTTCATTTCTAGATGAGATTTGGGGAAAATATTACCTTAAACCTTAGTCTCAACATCTTCCAAATAGGAATTAGAATATTTAGTTCAGGAAGTTGCTCTGAAGACTGCATGAACTGAGGTTGACTCAAGGTTATATCTCAGAATGTAGTCAAAAAATGTTAATAATTTTACTATTCACAGAGTAGTTTAGCATTATAACATGTTTCCTAGCAGTTTAAAAAGTTAAAGTGAAATCCTAGCAGTTTAAAAAGATAAAGTGAAACAAAATAATAGTGGACCACGTTTTTGTAAAAAAATATAAGAATTCCCAATTTAGGAAGGTAAACACGGGTGGTGCCCATCTGGATACACAAGAACAGAGCCACTGTGATTTGCTCTGCAGCTGACCTTTTGTTTTTATTTCTCTTTAAGTTCTGCCTTTAAAATAATAAAGAAAAATATGAAAAATGAGCTTTGTCCTACTGAATTAGTAAATGAACTATGATTTAAGACTTTATTGTCTTTTGTGGAATTTCTAATATATATTGTTTTGCTTTTTATGGTAGGACATTATCTTATTTATGTTTGTTTATATTTATATCCCTAATGCCTGGCCCTCTTAAGTCATCATAGTGAAAAGAATTTAGAGTAGCAAAAATGTTTTAAATATGTATCTTCAATATACTATAAATATAATACATGAGGATTCAGGAAGTATTAAACCTAAACTCATGTCTGTTCTTTCCCAAGTTCCATCAAAGTGTTTGGTGTTGAGAGGGTTACAAAGCAAGGGATAAAGACGCACATTTGGAAATCACTTCCAACTAATTCTATTAGACTTAAGTAATTTCCTTCTCCCATGACCGGTTTTGTTATTTTGAAGGACCATGTGTTGCTGTTTATTTTTTACACTCCCTCTTCCAGTCTCCATGGACTGTCTCAGGTAGCTGCCTGCTGATTTGCTAATCATTTCCCAGCAGTTTCCAAACTCCTCTGACAAAAATTGAAGAAACTCAAACCTCCACCAACCCTTCTCTTTTCTAGTTCTACAACCAGTGTTTACCCTCATGTCAAACGTCAAGAAAAATTTGAGATGGAGATGACCATCTGATAAAATATTATGCATATCGAATCAATTTCTGGTTCTATTTCTCTGATAAAACAGTGGCAGGAAACATGACATGTGTTGGTAAATAAAGGGAGGAGGGAAGGACAACACACTAGGTGAGACACAAGAGTAAACACCCAAGACATTTTTGAAAAGCAAGGATTACAAGAAAATCTGAGCCGTATCAGCCTCACGTTCTTTGGAATCATTTGGGCAGCAGAATCTTTGTCCTGTCCAGAAAACCTAAAAATAGCTTATGGTTCTACACGATGCCCTCTAGGTAGGGACTTGCCAATAGAGCATGTCATAACAGTTCCACTGCAGTGTGAAAACAGATGTTTGAATTCCCAAGTGAAGAATCTGCTTAGTTTCTGGATGCTCTTCCCTTGGTGGCAATCCCATCTTCCATGGCAGCAGAAGAAACAAGACAATTGTAAAGGGGTTAGAGAAAGAAAAACTCTGACTCTTACAGACCATCCCTTCTCAAACTTAAATGTGCATGGGAATCACCTGGGGCTTTTATTGACTCTGCAGGTCAGGGTTGGGGACTGAGGTTTTGCATTTCTAATGATCTCTTATGTGGTGCTAATGTTGTTGGTCCATGGCCCACACTTTGAGGAAGATAATGGAGTATTTCTAAGTAGAGCGGATTCTTCATTCTCTTCCCTTTGATTAACCAACTAGTTCACTGCCCATTCTGAACTTAAGGAGGTAGAAATTGAGACACTAAAAGGTCCAGCTGAGCAGGCACCAGAGTGGGCCTCTAGTAGACTTTCTTCTTTTTATCAGGTGCTGAGAGAGCTCCTCAGCATCTTTCCCATATGTGTTATTGGCCAAAACTGGGTCACAAAACCATGCTTAAGCTATAAGGGAGGCTGAAAAAGAGAGTGTCTGGTATTTCCAGACACTTTTGGGGGCAGAGCAGACTGTGCCACTAGGAACTTCTAGGAAGAAAGGGGAAGGAAAACAGCTGCTTGATCAGGCAGCCACCTGCACAGTGGGTATCAGAAACCTTGATTTATCACCCTGCTGCCCAAAATGTGGACCAGAAGCATCAGTGGTTATGAGACATGCACAATCTCATTTGGTCCTAGACCTGCTGAATCAGTCTGCATTTGAACAAGGCAGTTACTGCACACATTACAACTAGAGACATGTTGCTCTGAATAGGTGATTTTCAACCTTAGGTAAACATTAGAATCACTTAAGGAGCTTTTTAAAACCCTGATACATAGACTACACCCTAAAACAATTATATGAGAACCTCTGGAAGTGGGCTCCGGCATCAGTAATTTGTAAGTCTCCCCAGGTGGTTTCAGTGTGCAATCAGAGCTGAGAACCCTACTTCACAGGCATATGAAGCTGAAATGTCAGGCTGAGGACTTGGCACTCATTGAATGGAAAATAGAGGGAGGAGCCTTGATGGATTTTGAGCTGTGAATTGCGTTTTCAGAGTTACACATTACAAAGATGATTCAAACAATTGCACATTAATCAAGACAGACAAGATAGAGACTACCAATGAGAAAACTCATCTAGGAGGTGATTACAGTACTTATCTCAAGATGACAATATATTCTCTGTCAAGTTCCCCACTTTGTAGAGAAACGAAGGGGGCCCATTCTGTGTGCTGGTGGGTAGATTTGTTGGCAGTGGTGGCTGACATCAAAGGGCTGGCTAAGGTGGCCAATCTAGCTTGATTTGAATGAGGGAGAACCAGTAGAGCATACCTAAGACAAATTCTTTAGGAGAGGCCCAGGGGAGAAATCTAGGAAACAAGTACAATTGCCCAAAAGCAGGAGAGAGAGGCAAAATTCAGGAGCTCGAGGAGTAGCTAGAACAAAGAAGAAGAGACTGAAATAAAAGTCACCAACAACATCAAATCAACAACAAATCAACAGGGTATCTTGATTTTGCCATAATGGGCAGGCAGTTTCTTGAAATGGAATGTGAGACTGAATGAAGGGTACAAAGTCAGATTTTCAATTATGTACATTCTACTGGAGGGATCAGCTGGCATCTCACAATGTCATTTACAGGTGAATTCTCAGTAAATTGGGAAATTCCATCTGTTTGAGCCTTTCATCCTAATCAGGTAAAGTTTTACTATATCTATAAAGTCGAAGATTTGATAAAGAAGAAAACGTGCTCCTTTTACTAACCCCAGAAATTCAGGTTTCAGAAGATGAGTGTTAATGGGTTGTATTAAGATATGTTAGAGTCCTTACCTCCATGACATCAGAATGTGACCTCATTTAGAGATGAGGTCTTTATAGAGGTAATCGAATTAAAATGAGGTCATTAGGATGGGTCCTAATCCAACTGGTATCTTTATAAAATAAGTAAATTTGAACAGAAACACACACAGGGAGAACACAATGTGAAGATAAAGGCAGAAATTCGATTTAAAATTCCATATGCCAAGAGACAACAGCAAAACTCTGAGAGAGGCATGGAACTGGTTTTCCCTCACAGCCACCAGAAAGAACCAGTTTCACTAACTGGTTCTCAGACTTGGATCTCACCTTGATCTCAGACTTCTAATCTCCAAAACTGAAAGACAATAATTTCTGCTGTTTCAGCTACACAGTTCATACTACTTCGTTACAGCAGCCCTAGCAAACAAACACAACGAGCTATAAGAGAAGATGATATAGGTAATAGAATTAAGTCCTGGCAAGCTTAGTTGTTGTAAAGTAAAGATAATGAAATGAAAATGATAACTATTAGTGAAGAATATGCTTCATGAGGAAGGATGTGAAAAAGCATTTTTTAAAGCTTTTTTGTGACAAATCAGGATTGAGTGAGTAGGTAATGCATTCTAGAACAAACAAACAAAATACTTGCTTGGAACTTTTTTCAAGAAGAGCTACAACAGAATGAGACTCTCAGAAAATGTGCAAAACAGTCTTTTCTGACTAGAAATGTGGAACATTTTTATCCTTGAGGCAATTTACCATTGACCTTACTAAAGAAGATAATAGATTCTGAAAAGCCAAGGGGAGAGGGATAACAGAAAGAGTTGGGAAAGGAAGAAGAAGCCAAATGGATGAATAGGGGAAGGAAGAAGAACAGAGAATATCAACATGTATTGCATAATCAGTTCCTGAAAAATGTGTTGTCCAGGGCCAGGACAGCTTCAACTGGGAAATAACTGGCCAAGCTTCTCTGGGTAAGGGAGACAGTGATACCAAGTCCAGTGTGAATGTCACATGGCTTTAAATATTTGAGGAAGACATTTCAAGGGCACTGAGTTTGTGAAAATGTACAATATTCCAAAGCTAGAGAAATGTTAAAAACCATGGCAAAACCAAATATATTGGCCTAAATGTAATCAGCTAGATGTCCCTTTTAAGAATCATCCTATTCAAAGCCCTGGCTGGCGTAGCTCAGTGGATTGAGCGCGGCCTGGGAACCAAAGTGTCCCAGGTTCGATTCCCAGCCAGGGTACATTCCTGGGTTGCAGGCCATAACCCCCAGCAACCACACATTGATGTTTTTCTCCCTCTCTCTCTCTCTCTCTCTATCTCTCTCTCTCTCTCTCTCCCTTCCCTCCCTAAAAATAAATAAATAAAATATTTTTAAAAATAAATAAATAAAAGAATCATCCTATTCAATCTTTTAAAGTTAGGAATTTGGGAGTTTGAATCTGTAATTTATCAAAAAATAGAACAAATACTCTCTGACTTTTAAACCTTTCTTAGTAGTTGGTCTTTGTTGTTATGGTATGTATAATACAAAATTAAGCCTGAATCTACCATATTTATTTGAGACTGGAGGTACAAATGCTTTTGGATAACCTCTCCTTTTCATATATAACTACGATGAAAAAAAATGTATGGTGACATGTCAAAACACAGGAAGAAAAACAAGATTGGAAAATGCGGTGAAGTAGAGCAAGGAAGAAGGGCAATCTTCATAAACTGAACCTTTTAGATTACCTACCAATGAATAAGTATTTACTGATCAACTACTTGGAGAACGAGTCTGTGCTGGACTCCATTTGAGACAAAATTTTCTGATGGAAAACTGAAGAGGCTAATACAACTGAGAGGGTGATAAGAAGGATAAACCTAGAAAGGTATCTAGAAATACAGGCCAGTTTGTGGAACATGTCCTCTGATGGTATAAACAATTCATTCATTCATTTCAAATTCACTCAATGGTACTTACAAAGCCTATACGCACTGTTCTAGGTTCTAGAGAAATGGCTTTAAAGAAACAAAGCAGTTGCCCTCACATAGTTTAGATTCAGCGGAGACAGAGTAGAAGAAGAAAGGTAGGCAAAAAATACAAAAATAATGCATAATATATAAATGTTACAAAGAAAAATAAAGCCAAATCCCTTAGTCAGTTTGGGCTGCTATAACAAATACCATAGACTGGGCAGTTTAAATAATAACCATTTACATCTCACAGTTCTGGAAGCTGAGAAGTCCCACACCAAGATGCCAGTAGATTCAGTGTCTAATCAACGGCCTCTGTGGTTTGCAGACAGCTGCATTCTAGCTGTATCTTCACATGAAGGAGAGAGATTCTCTCTCTCATGTCTCTTTCTCTAAGGGCACTAATCCCATTCACAAGGGCTCCACCCTCATAACCTAATTACCTTCCAAAGGCTTCATCTTTAAATATCACATTGGATATCAAGGTGTAAACCCTGAGGGGGGGAGAAGAAAGACACCTACTAAAAAGGTCTTCTGGTGGCTAACTGGGCCCAATTTTTTTAAAAAAGTGGAACCTAGTGTTCATTTCTACACAGGGCCTTCTCATACAAACTGCACTCCATGGAGACACCTACACTGAACTGCCTGCCTGCACTGTGTTCAGCCATCTGAGCCAGCCCTTATAAAGGGGCTCCTGTAACCCTATTTTAACCAATAGGATTGAGGCTTGCCCCATCCAATCAGAGCTGTGCAGTTCCAATCAATCAGAGCAGCCAATCAAGACAGTGCCTTTGGACCAATCCAACTGTGCGGATTTGGAGTCCACCTTTTGCATGAAGACGGGCCAATCTGGGACCAGGGCCAGAGAATTCTGTCCACATAAGCCAGCTCCCCTCTGGTTCAAAGAGCACACTTTCTCTTTCCACTGAAAGCTGCATCTCCTTGGCTGAGCTGAAACACCAATGACGTCTTGCTAGAGCAGAGCAGACCAGAGAGGGGCAGAGCAGGGCTGTCTATATGGAGAGGAGCTTGGCCCCAGGGCTGCCTCACAGCCATGCTGCATCACAATTGAGCTGTTTTGCACTGAATAATATTTCCTTCTTTACAGCACCCCAAACTGGGGATTCCTGTTGGTGCTGAATTGGCACCAGTGACAATAGGTTGAAAAGGCTTGAATATGACTTTGGGAGGGGGGCACAAGCATCCAATCTATACCACCAGATAACAAGACATGGTAAGGAGGCAGGGGTAATGCTTTTTTTATACATGGTAACCAGGGGAGACCTCTCTGAAAATGGCAACATTTGAACACAGATTTGAGAAAGTAAAGCGACATTGATATGTGGGGGGAAAGCATTCCAGGCAGAGGGAAAAATATGTGCAAAAACCTTTAGATGGGAACATGTATAGATATTTGGAAAAAAGCAAAGGAGTCAGTGTGTCTAGGGAGTTATGAGAGTAGAAGTCAGAGTGGTATCAGAAGAGGGTCAGAGTGCATAAGCCAAGGCAAGAAATATGGATGTTATACTGATTAAAGGGGAGTCCATTAAAGAGTGTTCAACAAGCATGGTGTCAGGCTGTGCTACCTTTTAAAAAGGAAACTGACTGCTCATTCCATCCTTCAATTTTTTTTGAAATCTCTGCTGTATGCCAAATACATAAGCATATAAGAAGAAACAGTCTCTGCCCCATTATTGTTGCTATCACATATCCTTAGCATCAAGATTGCCAGCAGCAGCTCTGTCAACACCATTATCATTACCACCATACATCATCATCATCATTCTCAAACGCTGTTACTATAAAACCAGTGCTCAGTACACTTTCCCGAATAGTGAGCTGCAATCCAACACCCTTGTTTCAGGGGAGCTTGGTGTATGGGGTCAGTTAGATGTACATCTGACCACCATGTAGCAACCAGGGCTCACAAGGTGATCTGAGTGGTGAGAAAGACCCACGAGGCCAGGCCACATGCCAGTGCAAATTGGCCAACCTGTGCCATACCACAGCAAGGCTGCTGACTAGCCAACACTCAACTGAGCAGCTTCCTACAACAGGGCCACTTATCGTAGATAACACAGTTTCTCAAAAAGACCAACATCCCCATACACTGACTTACAATTTCTTGTTTTAGGTCTCCAATGAAGGTGGGGTCTTTGAGGACTAAAGTGAAGGAGTCTCTCTAGGAGATCAATTACTATTAAGATAACGAGCTACAGCTAATTGTGCTATGGTTTGGTTCTGGGGTGACTCTTATTTTCTAGAATTTAATTTCAGAACCTAAATTTCTTCTCCAATAAATAGAAATGACTCTGCTTCTAGAACATCCTGTTTATTGTTTCCTATATTAGAGTATATTTGTGTGGCTGCACCCTACTAGGTCCTAAAATTCCCAAAGAAAGAGATCATGTCTTATTCACATCTGTATGCCAATAACTTATTTTGGGTTTGGCAGATAGTAGGTGTTCATTAAATCTTCACCAAAATAAGTTGTTTTTCCTGCTTCTTCTCTCACAATGACAATCACATTTTCTATGGTAGGACTTTGCTATTGAAGTGTACAAAGAGACTGTGATAAAAGGGAAGCAAAGTTATTTCAAACTAAGCATTGCTAACAGAAAGGAAGGTGAAAGAAGAGGAGGAGGAGGAGATGGTGGTTGATGTTTTTCTCTTTCCAAAAAGTTAATACCTGTTATTCAGTTGACAGTTTCCTCTATAAATCCTATCACTCATGTAAAAGTTCTTTCTGGAAGCAGATCAAAAGATTTGAAGTAAGGCTGTCAGCAACAGTATTACAGTTATGACTAGAATGCAGCATGAAAGCTAGATTACTCATGATGAGAAAGATAGTGGCCCCAATGCTGCAACAGAAATTAAACTCTAATTGCTTGCAAGGGTCAAAAATGGCACCAACAGACCTCAGGTTTTAGCCCCACAGCCACAGCTCTTGACTTTCAACAGTTTCTTCTTTGTTTTTACTGAAATTCAAAAATAAGTGGAAGCTAATCAACAAAACAAACAAGCAAGCAAAATATAACCAGAAACATTGAAATAAAGAACAAACTGACAGTAACCAGAGTGGAGACGGGAGAGGGATAACAGGGGAAAATAGGGGAAAGTCCATCACAGAACATGTATAAAGGACACATGGACAAAGCCAAAGGGGGTGGGTTCGAGGGTGAGAGGTGGGGATGGGTAGGGTGGGGAGCTGTGGTAGGGTGAAAATGGAGACACCTATATTTGAACAACAATAAAAAATTAAAATAAAATAAAATAAAAATGGAAAAAAATATGGGAAAAGAAAAAGAAAAAAATCCATGAAAGAAATAGAGATATTACAGGAGCCAAAGCATGAACAACATCATTTCAGGAATAATCCTTCAATAAAAAGGAAAAAAGAAAGAATGTTTCTAATTAGAGCCCTCAAAAAAAAAATTGGAAGCACACTGCCTTTTTTTCCCCAAAGATGAGCCTTGTGATTCATCGCAGTGTTAATTATCAGGGGAAAACCTGTAAGCATAAGGAACCTCACCCAAAAACCATCCCCATGATAGGTACCATCAAGTCATCCTTAGTTAGAAAAATGTCATAGGTGCCACAATATAAACTGGGAATTTGTGATCAAATCGTGAGAAGGGAGGTTTCTAACCTCCAACCTGCTCATCAAACCCAGGCTTGCTTTTGAGCGAATCTTAACTCCCAAGCTATACTTAAGGTTAATATGGCCTCCAATGACTGGTATGGATGAGAAATGCCTCACACTGAGAGCAGATGCTCTAAATCATTCTAAACAGAAATGGCTTGTTGACCCACCACAATGTACACTCAAATCACCAAGTTAAAGAAAGCTGGAATGGGGCCCTCACCAGGAATTACTGGGATGGAGGTACTTCTCTCAAGCCCCTATGCTCCATATTATTTGCTGCCAAAATTAAAATCCAAGCAATCTGCCTGGGCTATGATGAAGCCTGACCATCATGACACTTTAGAGGGGGCTGCAGCATAACCTTGAGACATTATTTATTGTTGGTATTTGCTTATTTCCCCCAAAGGCTGCGGCTTATCCATAACATCTGGCCTTCATCGTTGACTGGAAAGCTTATGAGAGCCCTCGTGCCGAATGAGGCAATGGAAACAGAAAATGATGTCGGAGGACTGTCAACAGGCATTTGGACATTGCCAAATGTCATGTTCTTTTCCAAAGAACATTGAGGATGCAAATAAAAATCAAATAACACTTTTTCTTGGCAAAAGAATGGGCTCAATTTGCTTTTGTTTTCTTCTATCTTGCTTTTAACTTGAACTGGGCTGCAGAGGGTTGTGAGGACTATCAACTGTAGCTGCTCTCCTAAGATAAAGAGCTCTAGCTAAAGTTTGAAAGGGAAAATCGTTACTTCCAGGAAAAAGACTCCCACCATGGATGATGATTCTAGAGATATGACCTCCCTCTACCTCCAGATTAACTGTTTTGGGGATTTACTGGGACCTGTAGTTCTGCTTCTGGCAACTTGTCTGCTCTGGCCATGGGTACTTTTCAGCGAAAGTGACAGATCTTCATTCTCCCTTCCATTGAAGAGGTCAGAGATGGCAACAGCTCATACAAATCAGAGTCCCTCATGTTTCAGCAATTTCGCTATCATGATCCCCTCATGGACAATGGTGGTAAAAGGCGGCAGCAGGGGGCGATGCTTTTACCTTACTCTTGTATCATCCAGGCCCTTGGTCCTCTATGAGGCCTTTTTCTTTCTGTCACCTCTTCTTCCATTACCTCAGACAATTTAAAGTGACTAAGGCCTCAGCACCTTTGTACAGGCTAAGGGTATACTCTGTCTTCCTGGAATTCCTTCCTCTTCCTTCTTTGTCCAAACTCCTACTCATCTTTCAAAATGAGGCTCAAGTTTCATTCCTGGAATGGGAAGACTGTGCTACCCTCCAGGATAATATGGAGGGCTCCTTCTCCCATATCAGTCCCTTAACACTTCTATTACTCACTACTACCACTGATTTATTTATCTGTATCAACCAGTAGGCCCCAAGTTTTTTAGAGCAGGGAATCAATCTTATCTGCTTTTGTGGTCCCAGGTTTAAACATAACAAGTGTTCAATAATTATCAGCTCAACAAGCTAGGAGTTCACTGTGTTGAAAAAACAAATCAAGCAAACAACTAGACTTATTTTTTAAAAACTAAGAAACCAGCCTATTTCAAGGTCTCAGTCCTGAAAAACAGAAATAAGCCCTTGCAATTTCAGAGCAGAGATCACTGAATTCCTGAAGGTGGGAAAAGAATAGTACAATCTAAAAAGGGGGGTTGTCCATTTTTTTCTGTTCTATGGTCTGTATTTCAAGTAGTCAGGTCTGCTGTTACAACATAAAGGAAGTCACAGACAATACATAAACAAATGACTGTGTTGGTGCTCCAATAAAACTTTATTTCCAGAACCAACCAGCATGTTAGATATGACCTGCAAGACTCAGTCTGCTATTCCCTGATCTATAATTACAAATAATTCAAAAGTATTGAGTTTAGTGTCTAATAAAAAGGAAGGACTATTGTGTGATATTTAGGACCCCTAATGACAGTTAAAGAAAAAGGCCATGAAGGACATTCAGAAAAGAACATTACAGGATGATATACATTTTCAAAACATATGCTCATCAATCAAACCAAATGGATTTAATAACCATGAGCTAGACCACAGTAACACTCTATGGGTGAATCTGAGTTTACTAGTGATACTGGTGGTCCACAGAGCAAGAAGCAGAATTTCAGAGAGAAAGAGTAGTCAGAAGAGTCAGATCAATCCTCCCTCCACTACAGAATTTTCTCATTTCTGTTTATCACACTTGAAAAGAAGTCAGAGTAACACCTTAAAAATTTTAAAAGAAAATAGAATGCTCTTAAAGTCATGCATTTTCCATTTAGCTCTATTTTGATAGCAATATTTCCTGTTTAAGACTTTCATTGTTTAGCATTATTCTTTTTCTAATAACAAATTTCCAGATAACCATCAATCAATCACTAAATATCTATTAAACACTCACTGCAGGGCAGTCATAGCACTAGGTACAATGACAGTGCTTCTCAAAATTGTTTGATCATTGAGAGCAGGGGCAAAATCTAGCCTGCTGCCTGTTTTTGTATATAAAATTTTATTGGAACATAGCCACACACATTCATTTACATATAGCCTATAGCTGCCCTCGTGATCCAAGGGTACAGTTGAGTGGTTGTTGACAGAGACAATATGGCCTAGAAAGCCTAAAATATTTACTATTTGGCCCTTACAGAAAGTGTTTGTCAGCCCTTGATCCAAAGCAAAGGACCCAAAGCCACATAAATGTATATCAGTAGGGGACAAGTTGAATAAAATAAAGGACCACTATTCTATAATTAATGTTTATAGTATGAAATACTATGAAGCCCTTGAACAGAAGGAAGCATATGTGGCACCCAGAGGTATGAAACTATCTCCAAAGTATGTTACATGTAAGAAATTGTATACAAATAGTATACCACAATTTGTATATGCATCTGCCTATACACACATATATAAAGAGATGCATACTTACAAATGCTTGTGATATCACAAGAAAAATGGAAATATATATAAGAAATTGATATCAGTTGTTGTCTCTGGGTCAATAAAATGTTAGACCCAGAATTGAAATGAGATGGGGAAATCTTTAACAGGCACATACTCTTTTGGACCATCTGAATTTTTTAAACCATGTAGATGCTATGACCCGGTCAACATCAATCAATATATACAAATAAAATAATATTTTTACAAATTGATTCATTAAGTAAAGTCAAGGCTGGCTATTACCCTAAAAGAAATAAGCTTATATTTGGCCAACCCAAATTTCCTACCAGCTATGGACAAAGATAGACGAGTCATTTCAACTTTCTCTACTCACCTCCATTTTTCATACGGAAGGAAGCTGCAGGAGGCCTTAATCTCCTTGGTACCAAAACATTGGTTTTCCAATGTGAAAACCAAGACTCCAACACTCAGATGTCTGTGCAAGGCTAGCAGGGCGAAGCGAAGTCAGATGAAAGCCCGTGCCAATACCCACTGGGAGACAGGAGCACTGGGAAAGGGTGCTAGCACTGAAGCCGCTGGAGCAGGGGCACAGCATGTACCTGGAGAGGCTGGAGGCCACAAGACATGCTCTGCCCCACCCTAAGGCCCAGAGAAGGAAGAAGGATCTCTGAGGGAGAGCAAGGACTCAAGGGCAACAGGGGTAACGCATCAGCCCAGGACTGGCCTGGATCTGAACAATAACCACCACCACCACAGAATGAGTATCAGTCACGCTGGAAGAATCAATGAACAGGGTGTGCATGTCATCCTTTTAAGAACATGCCAGAGCCCTGGCTGGCGTAGCTCAGTGGATGGAGCGTGGGCTGCGAACCAAAGTGTCGCAGGTTCGATTCCCAGCCAGGGTACATTCCTGGGTTGCAGGCCAGAACCCCCAGCAACCGCACATTGATGTTTCTCTCTCTCTTTCTCTCTCTCCCTCTCTCTCTATCTATCTCCCTCCCTTCCCTCTCTAAAAATAAATAAATAAAATCCTTAAAAAATCATTCTAAAAAAAAAAAGAACATGCCAGAAATTATGTAAAATGAAAATTGTCTTTTGAAGCAATTTGAAAGTGGAACTACCACAGTACTTTGGAGAACTATTCTCATACCTGCAAATCTTTGAATTTGAAACAAATCTTGGAGCCTGAAACATCAAGTCTAGCATTTTTAAATGGAAATGGTATAATCACTGATCCATAGATTCTTCAAATGTTCATGCATACATTTTTTTAAAGCCTATTATCATATAATTGATATATCAAGAAAACACATTAGAGCTACTGACCCCACATATGGACATTATTTGGAGTTATTTCCTTTCAAAATGAAAATAATTTTATTATATTTGAATATCAGGAAAATATAAACAACATAGAAACCTATAAAAAGATAAAGTTGGTAAACCATCTCAAGTTCCAAACCCAGGAATTATTTCATAATTCACTTTCTAATTCTCACAAAGAAAACAAAGTAATTTCTTTATGATAGCTAGCTAACAACTTCACAGTAGAGTAGCATATACAACGCTCAGTGATTCTGAAATAAAATCCCTTCTTTTTTGCTACCCCAATACCAACAGCAACCTTCACTCTGGCTCCCACTTTTGAAATGCAATGTCACTCAAGGTTCACTGCCTATTTTGAGAACAAGCAAATCTAATTACTCAAGACTTTTGCAAACTCACACCATCTAGAAAAAGTTAATGCCTTTATGTTAATGTGATTCACATTCTATTTTTGAAACTTTATTAGTTTAAACACATGCCAGAAGTCATATTTCTAATTTAATGGCCTAATTGTGAAATTTTCTCATGTGTATTGGACTGACTAATTTTTGCTTTGGGGAAAAAACCCACAACAAATAAAAGTTATTTTAAAAAACATTACTATGGAGTACCTGGGATAAATGAATCCTTCTGACCACATATTAATACCGTTTTTAAAGACATCAAGGGAAGAGAAAAGAAATACTCTTTTATTAGAAAACTCATAAGAAAACAAAAAAGATATTAGAATATATATTATCTGTAATAAGTAACTTCAATATTAAAATTCCTTGAAGGAATTAATAACCATTCTAATTGAATGAGCAGAGTTGGAATACCCACTTAGTGGAAAAATCTTTAAAAACCTCAATTCAATTCTAATAAAGACGTTCAGGAATATAAATAACATGGGTCACAGCCCTGGCTGGTGTGGCTCAGTGGATTGAGTGCTGGCCTGTGAACCGAAGGGTTGTCGGTTCAATTCCCAGTCAAGGCACATACCTGGGTTGTGGGCCAGGTCCCCAGTAGTGGGTATGCAAAAGGCAACCACACACTGATGTTTCTCCCCCTCTTTTTCTCCTTCCCTTCCTCTCTCTCTAAAAATAAATAAATAAAATCTTTTTTAAAAAATGGGTCACAGAGAAGGCATTATGAAAATGTGTAATAAAAAAACTAAATATTATTGTTCTTCTCAGTTCATTTTCAATTTTGTGAAATCCCACAAGATGTACATATATCAGAAGCACATTAGTTAGAAGAGTAAGCATTTCTCTCTCTCTTACAGGCTTGCACACACATCTAAGTACACATCCACTGATTAATCAGAAAGATAGTCCCATGACCCAGGACAATAACGCCTTTATACAAAGACTAGAAACATAATTTGCATATATTCATCCTTTATAAGAATTAGAGACTTGATCACAGCTACTAGTTCCTAATTTTTTATCACAATTTAAATGTAAAGGAAGTTGGCACAAATTCACATTTACATTCACACATTATATCAAGGTGCAGCTAAATTACAGAACAAATACTGGTATTCTTGGTTGATCCTACCAGTGAAACATAATACCCTTTGATAAGTTACTGTTCATTAGCTTAGAATGATTTCTTGCACACCTTATTTCCTGTGACACGTCTCTTAGCATTCTTACTTTTGACTTGTCATCTTTATATTAGTTCTAAAATACTGTGTGTTAAAGGTCACAAAGAGTTTGATGCAGTCTCCAAATCTACTCTTATAAAATATTTTGTTCACATTTATCATTGTCAACAGGAAAATCATATGTAGCCTAAAATGTGCCTTTATTAAAAAAAAAGATAGTAAGAAGAGAGAGTAAACCAGTGTTTAGTAAAACTAAGGAACACTTCCAATATACAGAGAGAGGAAAGAATACAGCTTTCAGTGAATAACTATATCTAGTTGGGAAAATAACCTTAAAATTTATTATTTTCACTATTAAGTTATTATGCTTTTCTGTTTTCTTGGTGATTATTATCAAAGAGACAAAATCCCAATACTAGATATATCTCTATGAAGAACTTTCCAACCAGAATTTTAAAAACATATTCAGAATAATATTGATTATCACTGCAATACAAATTTACTAGAATAGAAGTATTAGTTACTAAGGTATTAATCAAAATTTAAGTTAATATTTTAGTAGGATTAAATCAAGAGGCCCTAGTTACTTAGGCAGAGTACCTGTTATTTGGCTTAACCAAAAGAACAATTTCTTTTACAAAGCTCTGGTTTTATAATGTGTTCTTTTTTTATTGTTGACACTATTACAGATGTCCCCCATTTCCTTCTCCCCTCCACCTCATAATGTGTTCTTGAGAAAAAAAAAACACATCATAGTTTGATATTGATTATGTAAATAGGGTGAAACTTCATAAAACCAAATCATGAACATGCAAAGACTATTTCACATTATGAAGAAAAGAAAACTAACTTCCAGCACTCTTTGAGGAATAAATCAGACATTATGACTTGTAACACGCAGCAACTTTTTAAAACAGCATTAGGTCAATTTTATGGATGCTTCATTCGGACTTTCAGTCTTGTACCCAGGCCAAAAGCACCCATTCTGGAAGCAAATGTTGTAAATCAGATGACAAGTAGAATATGACACTCAAAACAACCCCAGCAGTGGTTCTAGCACTCCTGGTCAGGTCCTGTGCCCTATAGGACTGGTTTGGTGGAGCAGGTGTCGAAGGATGACCCTCTGTCCAGTCCCCATTACCTCCTGGCAAATTTTTCCAAGGTTTGTCTCTGGAGGAGCCGACTCATCAATGACTGGGGTATTGGTATACAGGAGTAGAATCAGCCAGCAGATTAAAGTGCACAAGATATTTTACCAGAAAATAAAGAAATCTGAGAGTACAACTATACCATGAATAGTAAGGAAATGGGTACAGAGTTGCCCAATTTTCCTGGCAGCTATGCTTGAAGCAAAAGTCCCAGGCTCTTCCTATTTCACAAGAATAACTATTACAGACTCTTAATGGCCAGTTCGTCCCCAGCTGCTATTTCCCCTTAATTTCAATTGAGTTGTCCCAGATCAGAAATGTTTTTAAGAGCATCTTCAATTTTGAAGGAATAACATCCTATTCTTTGGGTGCCCCAGACTCACAAATCAGCTTCAGAAATTTTCTAGAGACAGGATATGACCTGAACTATTTGTAAGCTCCTCGGCACCATGTTCTTTCTCGTATGCTCTTCCCTAGATCCCAGGGGCTAGAAGTCTGAGAGCTACATTTTCCAGACTCCCTGCCCTCACAGTTCAGAGTCAAGGCACACAAACGAGACACACTCTCAAGGCACAACAGACACCGAAGCCCAGTATGGTGTTGGCAGGCAGGTGCCTTTGCTTTGGCAGATGGACAGTGGAAGGTGTCGCCAGGTGCTTCTGTGTACAGTAGGTGACGGAGACCATCCGTGGTGCTTCTGAATTTCACTATCTTTCTAATATCTAGAGGGCTAGTTGAAACCCTTTGCAATTCTTCAGTAAACTTGTAATTCATGTATTAAATCACTTTCTTCTTGAAATATCTAAGGTTTTTTTTCCCAACTGAATCCTGGTTACTGAAGAATGGCTAAGCCATACCCAGGGTTCATTGTTGGTGCAAGGGCCAAAGGGAGTTAACTGGATTTGATGGGAGCAACTCAGGTACCAACACCATGCAACCAACAAAGATTAAAAATAAGATTGAGCTCAACATCAGGAATGGCAAGTGTCAGTGGGGATACTGACTCATTGCTGGATATCAGAGGCAAGATTCTAGTTCCTGGAGGAAATAGAATTGACTTGCTTTGAACTTGACCTTAAAATCTTATGTTGATATTTGATATTCCTCTTCACCCCAGGTACAAATTTAGTGCAAGCAAGATAAAGACTATGCACGAAACCAACACAGTGGTGCCCATGGTCTCCTACTTGGTGATGCAGGAAGGATGAGTATAGCTTTAATGATGCTACAAAGCCACTAGAGACTGATGATAATAGTGAAGGATATTTCCTGAAGGTGAGAAAGGCACCTGGGAAAACGCCGCTTTAGTCTCTGACTTAACTATTGTTCTTTTTATCAGAGTGCTAGCATTGCTGAGGTCTGTGTCCTTTCATCCTCAAGTTTCCCACATTCTACAGCTTTGCATCCATTGGTGATTATCTTCTCCATTTTCATTGTCTTTCCAGAATCACTGATCAAATTAATGAAGGTTTCATGTTAATTCAAGAGTAGATAAAAATGATAAACAGAAACTCATTTAAACTCTCTAGAATTAGTTTCTCTTTCATTTAACCATCATGATGATCCTATTATTCAGGGACTTTGTGAGGACTAAATCAAATATATGTATAAGAGCTTTAAAATGTAAAGTATTGGCAGTAAAAATTAATTATAGTCATATCTATACAATGAGAATTATGCAAAGCCATGCACTATGCAAAGGAAGTTAAGACCTTTAGAGCTGAAACGGATTGCAAAGCATAACAAAGCCAAAATTAAAAACAAAACTGTTTGTTTCTTTAAAAATAATTTCACTAGCCAAAACTGTTTGACTTTCAGAGTCATGGCTTAGAGCATGCTCAAACAATTTCTAAAATGTGGAAACATTTGTGGAACTTGTGGGAAAACACAATTTCCAAAAGTTTTACTCAGAACAACCCACGAGAAATAACAATGTCCACATCATCACAGACATCCACATCAGTGCACACCCAATCTGGCCCACCCAGAATGTAGGCCTTAGAGCAATTGGTGACAACACTGATAAACAGCATTTCATCAACACATCTCTGTGAATTAGCTCAAGATTTCTTTAAACATATTGAATTGCCATGTTTGTAACATGGACTCTAAGTCTGTGTTCCCCTACAAATGGACCCGAGACAATGATCTGAGTGTGAATAGTTTATCTGGGAGGTGAGTCAGCGAAGGGAGAGAAATCAATAGAGGTGTGTTATCAAACAAGTTACTCCTGGAGCTCAATCCCACTGGGGAATGCTGAGACAGTGTAGCACACGTTGAGGGACTAGGAAGCTGGAGCAACTATCCACCAACTGCCTCATCCATCGCCAGCTGAGGGCTGCTTTCATAGCCTTTAACTCCCCAGCACTTCCATGGTCAGAACAAAAGCCCTCAGGTACAGAGTTTCCAGTGTTCCGTGAATGCTAAGAGGGCAACAAAGAATTACCTGGCCCCAAATGTCAATAGTGTCACAGTTGACAAACCCTGTTTTAGACAACTAAACAGTTAACACGGAGAGCAAAAGAGGTACATTACTTTGCAACGGATGTTGTAGGGGACTCGTCTAGGTGTTGGAGGAAAGAAGCAAGCCCAAACAATTTCAAACGGTTTTGTTAATTAGGAGACAACTGTACTTGAACACCAATTTCTAAAAAAGTTAAAAAAAAAGAAAGAAAGAAAGAAAGAAAGAAAGAAAGAAAGAAATTCCTTATCCCCGCCCCCTTACCTTTTAATAACACGTGGAGTTCAGGTAAGGTGATCAAAACCAAAGTTGTGACTCTAAATGGTAACATTATTGTACCATCGAGCATTTCTATTGCTGATTTCTACAGAATTTGGGGTGGGTAGAAGTCTGTCTGCATCACAGTGGCCTCTCCTAACTACAGGTCCCCTGACTGAGCTCTGGGTAGCCCCACATTTTCTTTGTCATAAGCTACTTATAAATAGTCTTGGAGGTTCCTCCTGATACTTCTGTCCTTCATACTTTTTCATTCAAATTTCTGCTTAAACCATCCAGGGTTCCCACAAGGACTCAACAGGCATTTCTGTTGGCAGCCATGAAGTCTTCATTCCATGACATTTATTTTTCTCACATTTAAAAAGTTGGCTTAACAAAAGCCTAGGAATCTGGTGAAAATGCATAAAGAGAAAAGCTCTGAATAAAATGCAGAGTAAAAACTAAAAATAAATTTCTTGTTTATAGCAAGCCCAAGTTCTCAGTCAAAGTAAAATGAAACATATGTTAGAGACCTTACAATAATAGGTCTCAGATCAAGAGGGAAAAAGAAAAAGGCAAACCGAGAGGAGGACTCTGAAAGTGACAATAAGTCTCATGAGTTATGCCATTAAATGTATATACATTAAATGATGGACAGAATTAGAACCAAATGAACAAACCAAATTACAGGAATGGCAAAGAAAACATATTTTCTTTTATTTTATTTCTGAGTTTCCAAGAGGTTAAAAAAAATTACCACATTTTACCAATCTGCTGCTGAGATTTCAGAAGCAAGTACAAGTCAAAAATGAGATCATTGCATAACTTTTTCTGCTTATTAGATAAATGAACATGATTTATTTTATGAAATTCTAATTACTTGATAATATGTGTAATACTTAGTTACTATCTAGGCTGACGGCTGGTGATCACGACAATGTAATAACGATGATGATGATAATGGTGATGGGGATGGTTAGCAACTGAGTGTTAAGTGTCTCAGAAATTATGATTAACATTATATGCGTCATTGTTTCAGTCTCTCAATGCAACTATAAGATGATATTATCCTCATTTTATGGTGCAGAAATTGAGGTTTGGGGTTTTAGAGTGAGTAAGTGGTAGCTCTCAGAATTTATCTGTCTGTGAGTAGTCCACACAAAAACCATTTCCCTGGTAGTGGCATTTTGGAAATAGCTAGTGTTATTTTGATGCATAATTTTAAAATACTAAATCTTCAATTTTAAATGTAAGAATTCTTTAAATTGTATGTTTGTAGGTTAGGAATTGGGGTTGGGTTTTCCTACTAAGACATTCTCTTTGGGTAATGCCCACCACTCATTTTCCTTGTGGGGCAGCCTTGTAGATGGAAAGGCACAGACTTGAATGCAATCAAATACTTGCTTCCCTAGTCTCTGGCTGTGTGAATTAAGGCACGTTAGTTCCTGTAGCAGGCAGAATTCTAAAGATGCCCCCACCAAGATTCCCACCCCCTGATTAATCAATCAAACACTAATCTAGATACTGCCATGAAAGGGTTTTATAAATGTAATAAAAGTCTCAAAAATCACTGAATCTTAAGATATGGAGATTATCCGGATGGGCATGCTCTAATCACATGAGCCCTTCAAAAGCCAGAAAACGTCAGATATTGGAAGCATAAGGAGAATTTTACATGCTAGTGATGGTTTTAATAGTGGAGGGTCCATAAGCCAAGGAATATTAGTGACCTCTAAAAGCTGAGAAAGACCCCACCAACCAACAGCCACATGGAGGTACCACAGGATGGAAGAAGGCTGAGTCCTTGAATGGCTACATGGAAGTCTCTGCCTTTCATACAACTGATTTAATTCCAGTGAAAACAAAAAACAAACCTTATTATGTTGAGCCACAGAAATGTTCAGATTGTTTGTTCCAGCAATTAGTTTTTTGCTACAGCAATTAGCCTATCCTAGCATACTTGAATGTTAAATGAAGCACTGCCATAACCAAGACCTAACATATGTAGTATATGCTTAGCCATCAGGTAACAGGAAGAGAGGAAATAGATACGAGGTGTTGGAAAGACAGGTGATGTGTTATGCAGCAGGGAAACACTTACTAAAACTCTTACCTGTGATGACCTGATAGGTAGCCCACACACCTTCATACCCAGCACCTTTAGAATTAAAGTGTTAGCATGTATTGTCAACTCTTGACTGCACTTAAAGCAAGAGATCTCAAGAAAAAGGGAAACTTGGGAGAAAATATCAATGTTTCAAGCAGAAATGAAATAGTGACTCCAGAATTTGAGCCTAGTAGTTTGGACAAGCTTCCAGATGCCCACTAATTATAAAATAGAGAAAGGCTTGAAATGTTAGTTTGTGCCTGCCTCCATCTGCTGACTGACTTTAGACCAGGGGTGTCAAACTCATTTTCACCAGGGGCCACATCAGCTTGGAGTTGCCTGCAAAGGGCTGAATGTAATTTCAACTCCTTAACAGTTAAGGAGTAGTTACATTTATACAGTCCTAAAATTATTTTGGTCCTCTGAAGGCAACCACAAGGCTGATGTGGCCCCCAGTGAAAATTAATTCGACACCCTGCTTTAGAGTCTTTCACACTGTCACTGCTTAATGGATGCAGTTCCAAGCAGTTACATATTTGCCAAATATTACGTGACCTTACGGAGACACATCCAGAATTCGAACTCGTATCTTATAAATCTGACTTCAATTTTCTTTCTGTATATTTTACAGCCAAAATGCTGCAGTAAATTATAATTTTTTTAAATGTGTCGATGGTTCAGGAACTAAACAACACTGAATTTCCTTGGGAACAAAATAAACTTTCCATGCTTTTTTATGGGAATTAGAAGGTGAAATCATTGCTCTAGTGTTCCTAAAATGGGATCCCTCCATTGTTTTCATTTAGAACTTGTTCTCCTTTTTATCTATGAGATTTTCCTCTTTGGGGGCAATACGGACACTTTATTAAAAATTAGATTTGAGAATTTGCTTATTTGTTGGCAGGGACTATGGTATATGTTTATATACACCATTGCTCTGATAAATGTTCACAGTGGATGCTTTCTTTTCACAGCAGATGCTTAATAAATAATTATGGGTTGTTGAGAAAAGAATACTGAATAGGGTAAGGCACATGCTAGAACTATTTATGGCTCTCTTCTACTTTTAGGTTGTAACCTTCATGCAGAGAAAAAATGACTTCATTTGATCTTTGTGACTAGCCATGGAACAACATCAAGCACACAGAGGTACACAATAATTACTGCTTATTCAACAATGACAAACATTGGTATTTTAAGTGAGACAGAAATAAACATACAAAATCAGATTGGAATATATTTTAATTTGGGTTTCCCCAGAAGCAGATGCTGAAGCAAAGGTTCAGGGGCAAATCATTTGTTTAGGTCGGTATCACTTTCCTGTTACAGATGTGACAAATTATCACAAATCTAGTGGTTCGAAACACCACAAGTTTATTATCTTATAGTTGCAGACCTCAGAAGTCCAAAATGGGTCTCACCAGGTTAAAGTCAAGGTGTTGACAGAGCTGCATTCTTTTGGGGAGAATCCATTTTCTTTAAGGGGGGGGGTGTCCAGCTTCTAGAGGCCACCTGCATTCCTTGGTTTGTGGTGCCTTCGTCCATCTTCAAAGCCAGCAGTATAGCATCTCTCTGAGCATCCCTCTGAAGTCACATTTCCCTCTCTCCACTGCCTGGAAGGATTCCCCACCTTTAAGGGCTCCTGTGATAACAATAGGATCACTCGAATAATTCAGGCTAATCTCTCCATCCTTGCTATCCTTAATTTAATCTACATCTGCAAAGTCCCTTTGCCATATAAGGTAGCATATTCACAGGTTTGGGAATTAGGACATGGACACCTCTGAAGAGCCATTATTCTGCCCACCACAGGAGATGACACCAGAGAACACTGGTAGGGGAGTGAGGTCATGAGACAAGCAAGAACGGGACAGAAGTCAACCAGAAATGAGTTAACAAGGCAGCCATTACCAAGGGCAACTGAGGCTCAGTTTTTCCAGGAGACTCTAGGTATAGGCCAGATATGCTTCACAGTTATCTCAGAAACAGGGTAAGGGTTTACCAACTACCCATCCATTGCCATTTGAGGACTGCTTCCATGGTCATTAACTCTCTGAAATTTCTGGCTTGCCCTGTGATGACAGAGTGTGCTCCCATGACCAGAAATAAAGCACTAAGAAGAGAGTGACAGATGTTCTTCTCAGGTACTTGCCATCAGTAGTAAGCAACTTCTGGAATCATCTTTTCTGGCCATATCCCTTTTCAGAAGATGAGAGGACCAGAATGTTGAAGGAATTGCCCAAGGTCACATAATCAAAGAAGAACACTGATGGTGGTTTCCATTTAGTTAGTATCTCAAGCTATTATGCCTTAGGCACTATATCAAGGTTTTGACAAATGCTTCCACATTTAATCTTCATAGTAACTCTTCGACATGAGTATTAATATATTTCTAACAGACTTGGCCAAGATCACACACCAAGAAGTAGCCTCAGATGCAAAAAGTGGCTATTTGTTGGAATGGAAGTCTCTGAAGTATGGGTTGGCAAACTACAGCTCACAGGCCAAATCTGGCCTTCCCCATATTTTCATACAGCCCATGAGCTAAAAACTAAATGTATTATTCTTGCTGTAGTATTAGCCAGCCCAAAATATGCAGTACTATATCACCTCCTTAATTCTAGGTACTATACTATCATTAATGCAATCCAAGAAAATTTGTTTTTTGGAAACTGCCTCAACAAGGTAACTCTATTGTCAACATATTCTCAGTTAAAACACATAAACATAGTTTTATTTTAAGTTGTATCCCCTTAACCCAGGATTTATACAGGTGATTTTTCTGCATTTCCTCATAAGAATTTTTATTTATCTTTGTTACAATTTATTTTGTTAGATGTGGCCCGCTGATCGAAAATAGCCAAATCTTCATCTCTAGCTCTCAACCTCTGTTCTCGGCTTTACAGTTGCCTACGGGGCATCTAGATCTGAACAGCTCCTGAGCTCTTAAAACTTAACACAGCCAAGCAGAACTCCTCATCATGTTGCCCACACCTGCACCTCCTCCTTCATGGTCCCCAACCTATAATTGTCTGGAGGACCGTGTCATGGTCATTGTCTCAAAGGAGCACTATGTACCCCTCTGGCACACCCTCTAGCAAGTATGAATGTGCACAATAAATTTCAAAGGAAAAAAGGAAAGAAGGGAAGGAGAGGAGGCAGGGGAGAGAAGGAAAGGAGAACAGGGCATCTTTGCACTTTTTAAACAATAGCGAAAGGAGTGGGGTTGAACATCAAAAAGATATAAAGGCAGCACTGCTGTGCCCAGGGCAGCTGGGACCCTAGGGGTGGCAACCCGCCCCCCCCCCCCCCCGCCCCGCACCTCCTAAGGCTGGCTGGTGAATAACAATGTGGAGATACCACCATCTAAATAAAGGGATATTATTTCATAAATGGAGGCTTAGCAATTCAACTTTGACTGTGTATGTGGAGGATCAGTATTGCTTTGATGATCAAAGATGCTGCTTCTATTCAAGGGGACTTTCCTTAGAGAAACATTTGGGTAATTATGGGCTCACTTTGAAAAAGTAAACAATTTCAGAGAAGAATCTCTACTTGCCTTCTGAGAGGGTTACAAATCTATAGCCTCATAGTATTATGTGCATAGTAATACTATAGTATTACTATAGTATAACATTATAAATTATAACACTTAAGCTAAATTTAAAAATTATAGTCACAGTACTTCAGAGCAAATATTTTCAAATGTTATCAATGTATGTAAGTAAATGTTAATTATTAAAATGTCCCAGATATAAGATCTTGATTAATTAACTCTATAAATAAACCGTTTTCCATAGTCCCTCTCAATTTAGGATGTGGCAGACTCCCTAAGGGCTACTTATCTCAGGGTAGGGAGGGGGCAGAGATCTTTGGCCTGCCTAAACTTCCCCAAACCCACAATCCAGGAAATCCACAGTGCTTCCAGCCACCTAACAGGTATTTCTAACTGAATTATTATGACTTTTCAGCTTGCAGATTTAGCTGTATTTTCAGAGAAAAATATCAAATTCTGGGCATGACTTCATCTGGGCAAATACTTTACTGTAAAAGGTAGAGACTTAGCACTTGTGAAAGGTTCATTCAAAATTGCAACAGGAGACAGACTCTCCCATGAGGAGAAGCTGAGGAGAAGATGTTAACAGGTCCATTATGAACTCTAACCAGGTACGTGTATCCCCAAAGAAATCATTTCTGGCTTCAACACTTCCATTTCAGTATCTGAACAGCGGGACAGAAACCACCTACAAATTACACCACCAGTCACTGCTAGTAGCCCTGTTACTGTTACGACTCACTAAACACCAGAAACATCCCCACGGAAGTAAAATAATGTGCTGTAGGGTAGGTGAGGAACCTATAAGGGTGACAGCTACCAAAAAAAAAAAAAAAAAGCAACTCATTTGAACAAAACCCTGATGTTTATAATTAATCTTGTTAAATTGCATTTTTCATTTCCAGTCTCTTTTCCAAATTTGTGCTTCCTACAGCTCTTTCACACTGTGGAGGAAATTAAGCCCATAGAAGTAATATAACTTTGTAATAAAACTGTTTTGTGACTTTGTTTTATGCTTGAGTGGAGTCCATGGACAACAGGATTACCTGGAAGCTATTGGAAATGCAGACTCTCAGGTCCCAAACAGGACCTACTGAATCAGAATTTGCATTTTAACGAAGGCCCCAGCAGCCCTGTGTACACGAATGTGTGAGCAGCGCTGATCTACCAGACAGTAGGAGCTCATTAAAAATTATTAGCATTGCAATATTAAGAGGAGGGTTCTAGTCAAATTGGCAATGCAGGTAAATGCAGTACTCAGAATCTCCCAAAACCACATCAAAATCACAACTAAATTACAGAACAACCATCATCCAGAATGCCTGAAATCTAGCAAAACAGAGGGCGTCTAACTAGGGATATAAAGAAGAAGCCGGATTGAAACCGGCAGGAGGGGCAGAGATAGGGGCCGGCTCCACGCCCAGGTGTGACACTTAAACATCAGGAGGGATATCTCAGCTGCGGAGATTCCTCTCTGAGAAGCAGGAGTCCCAGTCCCACAACAAGCCTCCCAGCCCAGGGTTCCAGTGCTAGAAAAAGAAGTCTCCCTAACTTCTGCCTGTAAAAACCAGTCAGTGTTATAAATGAGTGAGATAAAGGCTGCTGGAGCCCCGAGCAGTTTCTCTTAAATGACATACCACCGAGCACTTCCAATGTACAGGGCCCTATGTTAGTCTTAAACAGGGATTTTGTCTCAAAATTCTTCCCACAGCCTTGAAAGTTAATTGCTATTATTATTATCATTTTACAGATAAGAAAACTAAGGTGTTGGAAACATACCCAAGGTCAACTAACTGGTGAGCAGTGGTAAAGCTCATATTTGAACCCAGGGAGACTCAGAGCAGAGCCTGCAATCAATCAATCTCTCTCTCTCTCTCTCTCTCTCTCTCTCTCTCTCTCTCTCTCTCACTTCCCACCCTCCTTTCTTTCCCTCCCTCCCTCTAAGGCTAATACTTTGGCTAATTGTTAACTGTCCTAGTCCACACGTAGGTAGCAGAAGAGCTGTGTCATGAACAAAGAGAGGTGGGAGTTACCCCTGGCCACTCATAACTGATATTCTCCAGGCCTCTATTGCTTGTTCACTGTAGTTGGCCCATGTTTAATGATTTCTCTCTTTGTATCAGTAGACAGATTGCCATGCTCTGATAATCAGCTTCAATCTCATCCTTCTGAATTTTCCAAAACATAAAATATTTTGGAGAAATCAGCCAGCCTTTTTTTATTAGAAAAACACTTAGTCAAACAAAACTGCCTATTTTCAGAAACACTTTGAATGAGTAGAGGACTAGTCAAATTCCACATTGGCTGTTTCCATGAGTCATTATAAAAGAAAAAAAAATTTTCATGGGTATCTGCAACAAAACTCCTACTAAATTAACAACTCTCTTTGGTTCTTTAAAATAATGGCTAACACATGTATAATATTTACTATACTCTGAGGACTATTTTAAGTGTTATATGTTTACTCATTTAATATTCTGAATAACCCATAAGGTACTTCAAATAGTCCCTTTTTAAAATGATAAAACTGAGAAATTAAAGTTTTCATAGCCAGTTATTGGCAGAGCTGGGGTGTGAAATCAGGCATTGCATACTGTGTACTGCTACACCTCACTAACCACTCTTGATGATCGATGAATTAAAAGGCAATAACCTTCGCAACTAGAGATTACTGGAAAAAGAGTAATGCAACACATCAAAATCAAGTAAATTTCATGGTTGTAATAATTTCCACAAGCTCAGAGAAGAGTTTTGTCAGAAAGTGATGCTTGTTGCAACCTAGGTGAAGTTGAACGTGTTGTTTAAACATACAAAATATTAATAAGCCCTAAGTGTTATTCACTGTTAGACACCAGATGAATGAACTGCCAGGGAATATATTGTCTAAACAGCCAAGAAGTCATTCCTCTTTTCCAATTAAATATTTTTGTTCATGTCTGAAAGGGATGCAATTATTCAGGAAAAAAAGCAAACAGTAGAGCCAACTAGTCTATTTGTTCAAACAACAAGTAATTTTCAAACAACATCATGGTTCATTAGTTATTTTGGTATAGTCAGCCAATAAGTGTTTTTTAATGGAGGGTGATTAGAAACCTAAGTAAATAAAAAACTCCATAATAATAAATCATGGTCAAGTAGGCGTTATCCTAGGAATTCAAGGAGGTTCAACATTAAGACAGCTATTAATGAAATTCTCTATGTATTTATATTCAAGGAGGATAAAAATTATCATCTTAACAGATGCTAAAATATGTTTTACAAAATTTCAGAGTCTTTCCACATTAAAAGAAAAATGTAACTGTTACAGGGTGCAGCCAAGAGGGGGGACCCCAAATGGGCATTTGAAATGGGGTCCAGAACTCAAGGTGTCCAGGGGGTTTTTGGATGTCCTCACTCCCACTTCCCAGGTGTGGGTTGGGGGAAGGGACACGTGGAGCAGGGCCTTTGAGAGCTGTTTCTCATAGCAACAGCCTTGCAGCTAACCTCTGGCGTGGCCATTTAACATTATCTATAGCCTTTGGCTGGTCACTTAGATATGTTAAATAGCTGTGGCCAGGCTCAGAGCCAAGGGAATGGAAGTAACTTCCCCACCAAGACGTACCTGGGGGGGCAGGTCCCCCGAGCTAAGCGCCTGCGTGGGAGCTGGGAGATGATTGGCTCCAGGACTTGGGGCCACACCTGCCCAGACTCATGATGGCAGCCCAGTAAAGCTGGAAGGATGTGAGTTCTGGCATGTGAAGCCGAGTGTGGGAGGAGTCAGAAATGGGGCTGCAGAGGAAGATGGGCGCGGGGATTTAAACTGAGATGCAGCAGCCATTAAGGGAGAGCCCTGAGAGGGAGAACCATGCAGCTGTGGAAGTGCAAAGAAGATCACAGCCCTGCAAGAGAGAACCACGCGGCTCTGGCAGAGTGGGGACTCCCGTGGCCCAGGGAGAGAGGGCCACGTGCCTTTGCCAGAGTGGGGACCCCCACAGCTTTAGGAGATACGGTACTCTGGACTGGGCAAAGGGGGAAGGAAGGAAGGACTGTGTCTGTTTGTGGGTGTTTTAAGGGACTTTAGGATTTTTTGATAAAGACATTAGGTCACTACTTTAAGTTTGTATACCATTAAATAAACATTTCCTTTCCTTTTCACGAATCTCTGGCATTGAGAGACGTCTTTCCTCTGGCGGCGGACATAACGGACCTGGGGCTTCTTTCAAAAATAGTATATCGTCCCAGGCCCCACGTTGTTGTGCTCTGTAACATAACTACTAATAAGTCAACATAGAAGAAAAATACTTTATCTTGGTCAAGAGTACCTACCAGAAATTGATAGAAATCATCCTTAATAAATAGTAGAAAGTTAGAAGTAGCCCCATTATACTCAAGAACACGACAAAGATGCCCCATTCAATCTCATACCGTAAACGTTCATCAATACATAGAACAGGAACCTTAAATATAGAAAAGGACTACCCCAAACTGTTATTACTGGCAGATAAATGATGTTCTATCTAGAAATCCAACCCTGTTAATTTAAAGTTTATTAGAACTAATACAAAAGCAATAAAGTCACCAGATATAAGACCAACATACAAGTTAACAGATTTCCTATATGCCACCAATAACCAAATTGAAAACAAAATGGAAAAACATTTCATCTAGATAAGCAAACAACTAAGAAACAAGCAAAAATAAATGTACAAAGTACTAAGCTATTCAATAAGAAACGTGCCAGAAATATATGAGAATTTTGCAAAAATAAAAATCTGTTAAATTTGGGGATTATTTTGATGAATAATTATCATCAAAAGGGAATGTGTCAGCCACTAAAATCTCAAGAGGGAGAGATGCTGAATTATTCACTCTAGCTGCCCAAATATAATTTGTCAAGTAATTGATACTTTGCCAATGTGACCAGCTTCAAAGTCAAAAGCAGACACCACCCCTTGGGCATTTATCCTCATCCTGTCGAGTGTGTATCAGCCTCTCCCATAGTAGAAGCCCCTTGGTGATGCCTTCCTGGCCAGCATTCTGTCACACAGTGCCTGGAGCAGGAGGCTCTGTCCACAGGCTGTTGTATCTTGGAGTATTGTGAATTGCCTTACTGTACCAAGGAATATGAACAGCTTCAGTTACTGAGCAAGAGTCCACCGGTGTGTCTTATATTTTCAGACCATTTTGCTGTCAAGATTGCTTTGCAGTGAGGATCCTTTGTGTGTATAGCTCTAAAATATTATTGTAATGAATTTAGATGTAATGGAAAGGCATAAAACTACATAAATCTTAAAGCAGTGTGTTTGGTAATCCATCAAATAAAGAAAACACGCATGTAAAAGAGAAAAGGATTCTAGATAAGAACTTTGAAGATGATTATAGATATAGAGGATAACCTGTGAGAAGACCCCAAGTCAAAATTGATGAAATGGTTCCAAGAGCTACAGCTAGTAATAAAGAATAGTGAGGTTCACATGGAGGGATAGAAGATAAGAAAACAGTTATAAGTGTAAGTAATTGCATGGTTCTAAGCCATCAGTTCCAAATAATTTAAAATAAGAACAGAATCTGGGATGTTTGCTCTCTTCAAGAAAAGACTGAGCTGCAACTCTGTCATAGGGTGAGTCCTGGGAAGATATCTGCTAGCAATAAATACAACAGGGCATGTATGCTGTTGAGGGACTAGAAAAGTGAGTCTTTTCAGTAGAAATAGATTTCCTAAAAGGATGAACTCCTTAATATGTGACAAGATGGAGAACACTGTTAAAATCTACAGGCCCCAGGATTCTTCACCTAACCAAAAGAGCAAATGGAGAAGAGTTAACTTTATTTAATAGAACAAAAGTGTACATTACTAGGATTTCAGTAACATGATGTTTTCTGTATATTTAACCTTTTTCCCTGGATTCCTAGGTGCTATGTGTTCATTGTAGAAAGAACTATCATTTTTCATTGTTAAAAATGGAAATGTGATTTTTACAGATGTGTTTTGTCATTTATGGAATTGCCCTTGAGATGTTCAATTTGAGGTAGAGACACATATTACCCAGGTCCCAAGCCCTTGCCTTCCATCTCTGTCACTAGACATACTTAAAGGAAGCTGAGAAGGCCTCACTTTTGGGATGACACAACATTTTTAATATAATGGGCTTGCTTTATTAGTTTAGGTAATTTTTTAAAGCAGTATGGGCCATCATTTCTGGACCTACAAATATAGATAATCATCACTTCCCATGATGATTGTGAATTTAAGAGGGTGCAGCAGCTTTGTAAAATATTCTGCCCATTCCTCAAAAACTTAAACACAGAGGGTATAAGCTCCTTCTTTCTCTCAGCTGCATAGAATTCCATTGTGTAAATGTACCAGAGTTTTTTGATCCACTCATTTGCTGATTAAGAACAATCTAACAATAGCCAGAGGGGAAGGGGGAGGGGAAAGTGGGGAGAAGGGTTTTCAGGAACTACTATAAAGGACACATGGACAAAACAAAGAGGAGGTGAAAGCAAGGGAGGGAGGTGGGTTTGGAGGGGATGAGGGGGAGGGGTGGGGAGAAAATACAGACAACTGTAAATGAACAACAATAAAATATTTTAAATTTAAAAAAATAAATGATAAAGCAAGGGAAAAAAAACTTAAACACAGAATTCCCATGTAATCGGGCAATTCCACTCCTAGGTATGTACTCAAGAGAAATGAAAACACACGTCCACACAAAAACCTGTATGCAAATGTTCATAGTAGCATTGGTCATAACAGCCCAGAAAAGCACAAACAACCCAACTGTCCGTCAACTGATGAATGGATAAACAAAATGTGGTATATTCACACAGTGGGGCGTTATTCCACAACAAAAGGAAATGAAGTACTGATACGTGCTACAACATAGATGAACCTTGAAAATGTTATACTAAATGAAAGAAGTCAGTCACAAAAGACCTTATGTTTGATTGCATTTATATAAAATGTCCAGAATTAGCAAATCCACAATGGGCTTGCTACATACAGACAGAAAGGAGATTACTGGTTTCCTAGGGCTGTGGAGGATGGGAGGAATGAGGAGTGACAGCTAAAGAACACAGGGTTTCTTTTTGATAAAAACGTTCTGAAATTACGTAGTGATAATAGTTATACAACTCTGTGAATATACTAAAAACACCTGATTTGTACACCTTTAAGCGTGAATTTTTGGCATGTGAATTATATCTCAATAAAGCTATTATTTAAAAAATCCTTTATTCTGTTATTTGTCTATAATCTTATTGTCAATATCTATATGTATAATAATGAGCTATTCATCTGCCACACTGGAATTTATATTGATTTTAAACAATGAAGAACTTTTATAACTACTTTTGCAGTTTCTCATGCATGGATATCAGACCTAAAACTGCATAGAAAGAAACATGCCCAGTTTCCAGAAGTTTGTGAGTAGATTAAACTATAAAAAGCCTGAGAAAATATACTCACTTGCAAAGCCTGCCTTTGAGAAGCATTTCAGCAAGCTCTTCTCATTTCTATAAAAACAAGGAGATTTTCTGAGTGAAGGCAAGAAGGTATTTGGTTACTATCTACTGAAATGCTGAGTAGGAACAAAATTATCTAACGAGGAACTTGATAGGCTGGTTCGGAGGGGAAAGGTTGATACAAGAGAGTGACAAAATCCAGACCAGCCCACTCATGTGGTGATGTCTCATTGAGAGACTTGCAGAAGAAAACTGACCTCATTACAGAAATTTTGCTCACTTTCCAAGTCCTCCTTAATCTATGTGAACTATTTACTTGCAGCTATCTTATGAGAACCCAGTACACCAGCCTGAAACTCAGTGATGAGACATACTCACAACACACCTTCCTATTATAATCTAAAAAGGTAATTAGTCCACTACTGTTGAGAAGGAAAAAAAAAGACAAGAGTAATTAGGTATGCTTTTTAAAAATCAATGTTATATTTGAAGAAACAGATGTTGAGAGAGAAGAGAAAATAAGAGGACAGGGTGAAGACAGAATAAAATACAAATTTTACTGGCTTTCTTTGTTCTGAGGTTTTGATGGCCCAGAGTGAGGATTTGATACTTTTTAAATATACTTCAATATAATAATAATGTTTTTAAAAATCCATTCATATTTTAGAAAGGTTTAAATTATAACTCTATAGACATGGAATCTTCCAGAGGTCAATTACCATAGTATAATTCTTTGTATCCTCCCTTTTATATGATCTACATTATTTTAGACCAATCTTAATTTCCAAAATTCTGTTCTATCATCCTCATAATATATATACGTAGTTGCAAAACCATGACCTAATTTTTGGTTTAGAAAATAAGATATGCAATATCACAATAACTTAGTATGGTGACAGATAGATCGTGGACTTCTTGTGGTGATCATTTTGTAAGGTATATAAATGTGAAATCTCACTATAATCTCATGTTCCACACCTGAAACTAATACAATATTGTATGTCAAGTGTACTTTAATTCAGAAGAGCTTTATACTTCAGAATAAAACTTAGACATGAAAACAAAGAAAAAGAATGTGAGATATATATTTCTAGCACCAAATACAATGCCTGGTATAATAAATACTCAAAAGCAAGTATTGAATTATTTTAAAAATTATAAATAATATGAATACAAATAACTTTAAGAAAGTACAATAATTGGATTTAAGAGAATGAGGAAACATTTGAAAACAAATACTAAGGAGTCATTACATAAAACATGACACACGCATGTATCAGAATGCTTCACCTTAATTTAATGTGTTTACAAATGGTTTAATGACACAAGAGGATGCTTTCACCTTCTTAATAAATAAAAGAAGAACACAAAGGCATATGTATAGTAATCTCAGCCATGTTAAAATTCATACAAGCCCATGAAAAGATGCTCAATATCAATAGTCATCAGGGGAATACAAAACAAACCACAATCAAATACCCCTTTATTCTTGGGTGGCTATAATAAAAAAGATAGATATTAACAAGTATTTGCTGGGAACCTAATATATTTATGGATTGCAAAATGGTGTGGTCACTTTGTTAAATAGTTAGGCAGTTCCTCAGAAACTTTAACGTAGAGTTGCCAAATGACCCAGTAGATCTACTCCTAGGTATATACCCAAGAGAACTGAAAATATACTATCAAAGACTTATACATAAATGTTCATAAAAGCCTGTTCATAACAGTTGAAATAGTGGAAACAATCCAAGCATGTCCACCAGCTCATAAACAGACAAACAAAAGGTGGCCTATCTATACAATGAAATATTATTCAGCAATAAAAAGGAATGATGCATGCTATAACATGGATGAACCTGGAAAACATTATGATAAAGTACGGAAGACACAAGAGACCACATATTTTATGATACTAGTTGTTTTCTAAAAGTTTATTTCCAGAAGTGTATTTCCTTAAGATTTGCAATAAATGACTGGTCACTTTATGAGATCTGGCAATTCTGTAGATACTTTGAAGTAATGTGGAAACATAAAATGCCTGAAGAAAAACATCAGAATAACAATTCCTACATCCAGTCATTCTTTCTTCACATTATTGCTCAAGAACATCAAGGCCACTGGACGTTTATTTGTCTTCTAACACTCTAAAGTTGATTGTTCATGTAAAACCTCCTGTTCCCACAACTATTCCAGAAGGAGTGAAAATGTGACCCTTAGCTCTTATTGAGTGGCCTATAGAGTTATCCAAAGCTAAACAGGGGGGGAAAAAAAGCAGTGAGAAGCCAACTGAAAACTCAACATACTATATGATTCCAACTATATGACATTCTGGAAAAGGAAAAACTGTAGAGACAATAAAAAGATCAGTGGTTGCCAGGGGTTAAGGAATTAGGGGAATCAGGGAAAAATAGGCAGAGCATGGAGGGGTTTTAGAGCAGTGAATCTAGTCTGCATGCTAATGTAGTGGTAGCTACACAGCATTATGCAATTGTCCAAACCCAGAGAATGCACAACACTAAGAGTGACAAGTCAATGTAGGTTCAACAATTATAACAAAAGTACCACTTTCGTGCAGGATTTTGATGGTGGGGAGGTTGCACATTATGAAGGCAGGGAGTATATGGGAAATCTCTGTACCCTCTCCTCAATTTTGTTGTAAACCTAAAACTGCTATACAAAATAAAGTCTATTTTTTAAAAGGCAGAGAGAAGAATAAATGGTCCTCTCAGCTCTCAGTAGCCATTAATTCACTATGCCCATTCACCTGGATCATTGGCAAGGGCCAGCTAGGTAATTGGAAGGGTCCAGAGATGAAAATGTAGGCCCCTTGTTTAAAAACTTATTACAAATTCCAAGATGGCAACAACAGAGCATTAACCCAAGCATGATCCCCTCTAAACACTGGCCCTATGTGACTGCATAGGTCACATGCCAACCACCAAGTGGCTCTGGCCATAGCATATAGTTGCTACTCTCCTGCTTACAACTATTAGGAGTCCCTTGCAGATAATGAGGAAGAAGTCTGAAATCCTTATCTACTGTCACATGGCCTTTGGGATCTATTCCACCTCTCTTCAGCTTCATTTCTTACAGCCTCACCCTACTCTCTATGTTCTAGTCACCTAGACTTCCCTTCTGTTTCTTGAATTTTCCATGCTTAGTCTCAGGATGTTATCATGTATTTCCATTACCAGGACTCTAATTCCCCCAATGGTTTATCACTCTAACTGCTATTAATCATGCAGGTGTCAGTTAAGCAGAGAAATGATGGCTAAGTCAGTCAATATGTATATTATATATTAAATAATATATAAAATTTTAAGACTATTTAAAATACTACTTTAAATACTTAGAGAAAAAATCTTTTGTGCAAGAAATAATCTTCAAAGTTTCGGATATGTAAATGTATATTTTCACAAAGCAGACTAATAGTTTTCTTTTTTTTTAAGATTTATTTATTTTTAGAGAGGCGAAGGGAGGGACAGAGAAAGGGAAAGAAACATCAGTCTGTGGTTGTCTCTCAGGCACCCCCCACTGGGGACCCGGCCTGCAACCCAGGCATGTGCCCCAGACTAGGAATCAAGCCAGTGACCCTTTGGTTCACAGATCCGTGCTCAATCCACTGAGCCACACCAATCAGGGCCAGACTGATAGTTTTCAATATAGTTTGTCCTACTGCCAACTGTTCAAGAACAACAAGTTACTGAATACTTGCTTTTGTTTACAAAATACAAAATAAACCCTGCAATGATGCTGTCTTCTACATGAACATAATTCCCTGCCAATTTTTCTATTCTCTTACAAATAAAAGATCAAAACAAAGCTTAGACTGCTCCAAAAATATCACTTTTCTAATTTTGATTAAACTTCTCTAAAATTATTCAAATTATCCAAAATTAGCACCTAAGCACTTAGCATATAAGGTCTAGCTCCCATCCCCAGGCTTGGAATTTTTAAGCTGTTCAAATTTGGCCTCTTAATTTTCTGGTCTCCTGACGTACATTTTTCTTCAAGCCCAGGCAATCTACATTCTAAGGTTTCACACCATACTGTCTTGGATCATGCTATGTTCCTGGTTTGTTAGTGTCTTGATGTCTCTTCTCTGCCCACCTGATCCAAGTGTTTAATAAATCATTTTTTGTTAAAACTAATTGTGTGATACTTTCCATAAATAGCTCATGCTATGAACCTATGTTCTGATATGTAGATAGGGTGATCAACCCATCCCAGTTTGCCTGGGACTTTTCAATTTTACCACTGAAAGTTCTGCATCTCAGAACTTCTCCCATACTTCAATACCCCAAGCAATGAAGGATGGTTGGTCATCCTGTAAACATTGAGGTAAGTTATGAACTTATTTGTGTTTTTCACAAACTTAACACAGGGCTTTAAGCATAATGTTTACTCAGAAATGTTTTTGACTAATTTCAATCACATACATTTTTGTCAATGTATTTTTACACAGCCATTTTCAAAAGTGATTTTCTATGAATTCATCATAAGGTCCAAGTACTAATAATAATTAGACAAAATAGTTTGTCAGCACCTGGCAACCTAGACATGAAGAGAAAAAGAGAAGTTTAAAGCCAAAATGTGAATAGCTTTTAGAAATATGGTAGAGGTAGGAAAATCTTTGTTAACTGAGTCTGCAGCTTATCTGTGACCACCAAGAAATACTTGAATAGAATTGAAGTTTATGGACAATTAATGTACAATAGCTGGTTAACATCTGTTCTACCACATTTACTCTTGGTGGTAATGGTAGGATATTAAATTTGCTGGGTTTTTCCTTGTCAAATATATTACATTAAAAATACTTTGAATCCCCATGGGGAAAACAAATATCATTCTGTAAACTGTAAGGAATTATGGAGTTTATCGCTGGTAATATAAAAAGCAAAGCCAAAATCAACATTTTTAATCAAAAACTGACATCAGGTCACGGCTTGAACTTGATTGGCTCTTGAGAAAAGCAAGCAATCAAGACTAAGCAATAATGTTCCAGGCAGAGGGAAGAGTGTATATAAAGACTTACAAGTGAGAGGCCATGAAGTGTATTCAAGGAGCTGAAGAGTTTGTTTTGTTTGAGATAAAAATGAGAAGAGGATAGCTGGTGATAGACCAGTGATAAAGAATTAGAGAGGTGGATTCAGATCCCAGAGGGTCTTACAAACAAGGTCATGGAATGTGGAACTGACTTGAAGAGCACTGGAAAGGCACCAAAGCATTTCAATAGAGAAGTGGATGCCAGGTCTTCCTTTTCAGATAAACCACTGAAATAACAAAAGGAGAGAGTACACTGTTGATGAGTTAAGTTGGAGGCAAAGAGTCCAGTATGTTGAGGCTGTTACAGGCCAATGTGTGATCCAATATAGGGTAATGGGGATGGACAGAGGGAAACAAGAGAGATGTTTAAGAAGTAGAAGACACGCCACTTAACAACTGATTGGATATGGAGTGGAAACATGAGAGAGAGAATAGTCGAAATTGACATTCAAGTGTCTAGCTTCAACAATCGATGTACTTGGTACCCTTCACAGGTATGGGAACTCTGGAAGAGGGATGCGTGGGGTTGGGGGAAGGCGATGAATTCAGCTGCTTTATATATAAGTTGACAAAAACTTACAAGGAACCCCAGTTTCTGGTGCCATATGTATAATTCAAATAAATATTTTCCTTTAATAAACAGCTCAACAATCAAATACAGTTTCAAAACAAATATTTCCACTTGTACAAAATAAAGTGTGCAGAAAGTAAGTGGAAAAGAGGTGTCAAATTTCAGTAAGTCTATGCTCTCAGTGATAAAATGTCCTGTGTTCTAGGGAAGCTTTTTTTTTCTGTAAACTTCTTGGGTGATGGCCAAAATACCATACACCACTCTCAAAAGCCATTTGACCAGCACATAGGCCAAGGTGCTGCCCATGCATGAATTCCTGAGAATCCAAGGAAGTCAAAAGAGAATGATATCCAGAAGGAAAATTATAATTTTGACTACATAAGAATCCTAGAGCATATCTGGATGATAACACACTAGTTCAATGACATTGTCAAATAATCACAGGCTCTCGATGTTTAACATGAAAAAAAAAATGTTGCATTCTATTTCAAGACTCTGTGCCCAGAAACAATCAGTAAAAGCCATAATGTAACAAAACCTTGCAGTAATATAACAAAATCTTTTACAAAATTGAAATTTGCAGAGTCAATGTTATTGATGCCCCACCCTTGACCTTCACCTCTGCCTATTGAATGCTGTCTGCTGGGAACACCTGCAAATCTCTGCCTAGGGGTGTTTTTCTGGGTGAAGGAGCAAGACTTGCTCACGCAGGATAAGCTGGAAATACCAGAAAGTTAATGCCCCTGGAAGCAGCCCTTACCAATAACCAAGAAGATGTCGGTGGGCAAATACATCAGTCTCCTAGGCCGTAAATGGGATAACTCTGAGGGATGTTCTACACTGTCTCCCTAAGTCTTCTGGCAGGATTGAACCTGGTTATGGAGAGTAGGAAAGCATTTGAGCGCATGTAGTTTATTTTGGACGTGTTCCCAGGGAACTAGTAGAGAAATGTGAAGTACGATAGGAAAGGGGAAGTATCCAGTAGTGCAGATTACCACTGTGAACAATTTGAGTTCAGTCTTGCTTGGGACCTCTGAGATACAGTGTAGAACATGCCTCAGACTTATCCCCACAAAGCTAAGGAAGCTAGTGTATTTATGTTTCAATGCCCATTGGTCAAGGTCAAGAGTTGATCCTGGCAGGTGTGGACTGCCCGGTAATTCCAGTATGCACCATGCAGAGGCCAGGCAGATGGCAGTATCCAGAGAGGCAGAGAGCATGTGTTAGTAGATAGAAGCCAGCGGGTCAAGGTGCATAGGAATGGGAAAAACTAAGGGGCACTGACAACATCTACTACAGAAAGGCACAAACCTCACAAAAGGGTGTCAGAGAGCAACTCCCAGTGGCTGAATGATGTAAGTCCTAAAGAACAAGCAGGAGCTAGCAGGATTTGAGGAGGGCTATGGGAGAGAGACAGGAGCTTTAGGTGGAGGACAGTCAGTCTGATGGACACCCATTAGGTGAGAGGTTGTTGGCCCCATACAAAAGAGAACCGGTGCAGGCTAGATGCCAGGGAGAGAAAGTAGAGCCAAAGAGAAATGGAATCAAGAGAATGCGATGAATCATATATGAGTAAAAATCCTGCAAAGAAAAGGTGATTCTTAGATTGATGACTACCACAGGGGAGGAGGGTTGGAGAACTGGGTAAAAAAGTTGAAGGAACTAAGAAGTACAGATTGGTAGTTACAAAATAGCCATGGGGATGTAGAGTACAGCATAGGAAGTACAGTCACTAATAACTATGTACAGTACCAGGTGGGGACTGGAAATATAGGGAAGAATACTTTGTGAAGTATATGATTGCCTAACTATTATGTTGTGCACCTGAAACTAATGCAAAATAATATTGAATATAAACTATAATTTAAATTTTTTAATTTTTTAAAAAGTTTTAAGGTGATTCTTACATGTCTGCCTTAGGAAAATAGATGGCTACACTGTTAATTACACCAGGGACACAGCGGGAAAGACCATTTCACCCCAGGGTGAGTACCACAACTTAATTTTTGACACATATTGACTTTAAGGTTTGTGTGGTACCCAAGTAGAGATATGGTCTAGATGTTAATGGGTGGGAATTCGGAAGCAAACTGTGTCAAAGTAGAGATTTGATATCATAATATACAAAGAAAAAAATAACTCCACAAAGATTTTTTATTTGTTCATTAGAGTTTACATTACATATTAGTCTGTATTAGTTTCAGATATATAGCATAGTGGTTAGACAATCATGTACTTTACAGAGTGGTCACCTGCTATCTCAAGTATCCACATGGCACCATCATAACTATTAAGGTATTATTGACTCTATGCCCTATGCAGTAATTTACATCTTTGTGACTATTCTGTAACTACCAATTTGTACTTCTTAATCCTTCACCTTTTCACCCAGTCCCCCAATCCCCTCCTATCTGTCAACCATCAGTCTGTTCTCTGGAGATTCCACATATAGGTGAGATCATATGGTATTTGTCTTTCTTTGTCTGATGTATTTCACATAGCATTGTACCCTGTCAGTCCATCAATGCTGTTGCAAATGGTAAGATTTCATTCATTTATATGGCTGAGTAGTATTCCATTGTATATATGTACCAGAGCTTTTTTTTTTATCCAGTCATCTACTGATGGGCACTTGGGTTGCTTCCATATCTTGGCTATTCTAAATAATGCTGCACTGAACATGGGAGTGCATACAGAGTGTGTCCAGAAAGTATCCACCCATGTAATATGAAAAATCAAGACATTATTGAAGAAGATACAAGATACAAGAAACATTGCACATATAATAATGATACCTCAGTCACCTTCAAGCATAACGCAAAATTTGATGCAGATTTGTTGCTCTACTCAGTCAGTTTGAATACAATGGCCACACAGTACACAGGCTCACTCAATGGCGTCTACCACCCCCCACTGACTAGTAGAGTGAAGCTGTCATTGTTCACACATGTGCATCCAGTCCACCCTCCTTGGCTGCCAGGTTACATTAATGTTGCGCAAACTGGTCTCATTATTTTAACAATGGCTGGACTTTTTCTGAACAGGCCTCATCTTATATTATTTGGTGAGGATGTGGAGAAAAGGGAACTCTTGTGCACTGTTAGTGGGAATACAGATAGGTACAGACACTACAGAAAACATCGCAGACAGTCCTCAAAAAATTAAAAATGGATCTGCCTTATGACCAAGGGATTCCACTTCTGAGAATATATCCAAAGAAACCCAAACCATGCTTCTGGTCAAGATGGAGGTGTAGGTAAACATGTTTCACTTCCTCATGCAACCACAGAAAAAATTACAACTACTCCTTAAAACAAATAACACCCAAAACCGTCAGAAAATCAAGCTGTCTGGAAGTCCAACAATCAAGGAATAAAAGAAGCCACATTCACCTAGATGGGTAGGAGGGGCAGAGACACACTGTGGTGCACAGAGGTGGTGGCAGTGGAACAAGTGGCCCCACATTCACATGTAGTAGATAAAAACTGGGAGGGATACCTTGGAAGTGAGCGATCCCAGCCCCAGGCCAGACTGCACAGCCCAGGGTTCTAGCACCAGGAAGATAAGTCCCCATAACTTCTGGCTGTAAAAACCAGTGGGGATTGGGGCAGCAAATAGGAACTGCCAGATTTTCAACAGACTTGGCTTAAAGGGTCTGCACAGACTTAAAACATATGCAGACCCACCCTCTCTGGGATTCAGCACCAAGACAACTGCTAGAAGAGTGCCAGTTGCACAGGGCAAGTGCCAGGCAAACTTTCAGAAGCCAGGCAATAGCATTGTCCCCACTTTGAGTTCTCTCCCTGAACACAGAGCCACAAAGCAGTGAAGCAGGTTGCCCCGCCTGGTGATTACCTAAGGCTCCTCCCCACATAATTTACAGGTGCTTTTTCTACAATAGGCCACACTACTAAGAAAGGGAGTCAAAGCAGCTCTACCTAATACACAGAAACAAACATAGGGAGGCTGCCAAATTGAAGAGACAAAAAATGTGGTGAAATGAAAGAACAGAACAAAACCCCAGGAAAAGAACTAAGTGAAATGGATATAATCAGCCTATCAGATACAGAGTTCAAAACACTCATGATCAGGATGCTCAAAGAATTCATTGAGTATGGCAACAAAATAAAAACAACCCAGGCAGAAATGAGGGTTTCACTGAGTGAAATAAAAAAAAATCTACAGGAAACCAACAATGGAGGAGATAAAGTCAGGATTCAAATCAATGATTTGGAACATTAGGAAGAAATAAGCATTCCACCAGAAAAAGAAGAAAAAATAACTTTAAAAAATGAGGATTATATAAGGTGCCCCTGGGACATCTCCAATCATATAAACATCCAAATCATAGGAGTGCCAGGAGGAGAAGAAGAAGAACAAAAAAGTAGAAACTTGTTTGAAAAAAAATAATTAAGAAAAAATCTCTAATTTGGTGAAGGAAATAGACATACAAGTCCAGGAAGCACAGAGAGTCCCAAACAAGTTGGACACAAAGAGGACCATACCAAGACATATAATTAAAATGCCAAAGATTAAAGGTAAGAAAATCTTAACAGCAGCAAGAGAAATGCAGAGAATTATCTACAAAGGAGTTTTCATAAGACTGTCAGCTGATTTCTCAAAAGAAACCTTACAGGCAAGAAGGGACTGGCAAGAAGTATTCAAAGTCATGAAAAGCAAGGATCTACAACCAAGATGACTCTATCCAGCAAAGCTAACATTTAGAATCGAAGGGCAGATAAAGTGCTTCCCAGAAAAGGTAAAGCTAACAGAGATCATCATGACCAAGACATTATTACATGAAATGTTAAAGGGACTTACCTAAGAAAAAAAAGATCAAAGCTATGAATATTAAAAGGGCAACAGATTCACAACTATCCTCAACTGAATCTAAAAAACAAACAAAAAAAACAAAACAAACAAACAAACAAAAACAAACTAAGCAAAGAACCAGAACAGGAACAGAATCACAGGTATGGAGATCCTTGGGAGGATCAGCAGCTGGGAGGTGGAAGAGGGAGAGTGGTAGAAAAGGTGCAGGGATTAAAAAGCATAAATGGTAGGCACAAAATAGACTGGGGGGTGGTAAGAATACTACAGGAAATGGAGAAGCCAAAGAACTTACATGCATGGCCCACAAACATGATCTAATTGGGACTGCTGGAGGGAATGGGAATACTGGGCTGAAGGGGGCAAGGGGGGGAATGGAACAACTGTAATAGCATAGTCAATAAAATATATTTAAAAGAAAAACACTAACACAAAGAATTTTTTTTTGAAATATCTACTATGTGCCAGGCACTGTGTTATTCCCTAAAGATATGTGTGGTGAATATGAAGGGTGAAGTCCTTTACCCCTTGGAGCTATCAGTTCATTTAAGAGTTTCCACCAACTGTAGATGTTGGCAGAATCCACAGTGCTAGCTAAGATGTGCAGAGAGTTTTAACATTAAGAACAGAAGAACTCTAAGCAATTCCAGCATCTGAAGGACAGCCAGCAAAAGGAAATAATTTTAACCAAACCAAGAACAAATGGCCAGTGAAGCAGAAAAAGTACAAGGAAGATAAAGACTCCAGAGAACCTAAAATAACCATGTGGTTTTGCTGGTCATAATGTGCTGTGTGTGTTGGGGGTGCAGGATGGGTTGCAGAGCAAAAATGTAAATGTAGTGAGTTTAAGAGATGATTAAACATCAAAAAAGAACTGGATATTTATGCCATAAATGTGGACATTATAAATATCCCCTACAGGTACATATTTTGCTATAACATTAAAATGTAATTGATACTTTTTAAAAAGTCTAATCTTGGATCCTTCATAAATATTTCTAGCTTATTTCTTAGATGTTGACATATCTCAATAAAAAAATCAATACCTCACATTAGTATAGTGCTTGAAAGTTTATCAAACAAAACATATGTCCAGGTATCTACCAGGATTCTTGGCTGCAAGCAAGAGAAATCTGACTCAAAAATAAAAGAATATATCGCAATATATTGGAAAATATTACTGATTTCTAGGGAGTCAAGCTTGGAAAATGCTCAGAAATGGAGACTAGGTAACAAAAGTGCCTACCTTGGATACAGGACACTGCCACTGTCCCTGTACACTGGCATGCACTGGAGTGGTCACTCCACCCCACCACTCATCGTTAGGCTCCTTTTCTCAGCATCATTCATTCAAGGGTCTAAGCTCAGGCAGAAAAATCTGATTGGCTCACTCCAGGTCCTATGCCCTTGCTCTGCCCACCTGTGGGAAATGAGCTATCTTTAGCTCCTGCAGATTGAGATGGGAATCTGCTTTGCATCACAACTCACATTATGAGTATTGCTCAAATCTAGGAAAGGGATGCTGATTTGGCAAACCCCACTATCCACAACTTTTAGAATTGCTTGTCAAAAGTGGAAAAGGAAAAAATGAGAGAAATGTGGTAAACTTGATAAAAGAGAATTAAGCCAAATGTAAAACCATGGGTTTAAAAGGAAGTATATATATTGTCAATCAAAGCTGCAATAATATTACATTAACAAACCCCGAAATTCTGTAACTCGTGAAAACAAGCATTATTTTTTTGCTCACGCATTTCAGGCTGGGTCAGCTGGGTTCAGCTCTAGGTTTCAGACTGGGTCCAGATTTGTTCTATGAAACCCAGGCTAAGAAGGTAAGCACTATGTGGGGTATGCTTTAATCTCTGCAACATATGGAAATGAGAGGTCAATCACAGTTGTGCAAGCATGTGTAAGACTTATACTTGCATCTCATCCACTAACCTTCCATTTTCTAAAGCAAGTCATGTGGCCAAACCCAACACCAACAAGGTGTGAAAATATACTCTACCCAGGGGTGTCCAACCTTTTGGCATCTCTGAACCACACTGGAAGAAGAAGAGTTGCCTTGGGCCACCCATTAAATACATTGTGACATGCAATCACAAAAAAATCTCATTATGTTTTAAGTAAATTTTGTGTTGGGCCACATTCACTGCCATCCTGGGATGCACGCAACCCATGAGCCACAGTTTGGACACCCCTGCTAGCACAGTACAAAATCACATTGCATGGGAGAGAGTGAAAATTTGAGAACATAAGCCATCGCACTGTACAAAGAGCCCATCATTATGGCCCCAAGAGAACAAAAACACTCAAGCTCTCAAAACACATTTCATGAGGAACAGTTTAGTGGAGAAACTAGAAGTGAACAGTGTATTCACTGAGTTTGCCAAGAGTGGGAAACTGATGCCTACAACATAAAGGAGTTCCATGTTTCATGTGTAATTTAGAAGTCTGGGTTCTATGGAGATCTAGAAATTCCAGTGTCCACATGAAATGTACAGACTTCACGCAAGATATAGCTGTTACTTACTGTGTAACTGGGCCCAAACCTAGCCAATTTTGAACCTCCCCAAGTTGTCTATCCTGACCAAATAGCAGCATTTGTTCCACTCTTAGGATTGGGTTCTCTGGAAAAGGACTCTGAGCCAGGGAGTTGCAAGCATGTTGCGCATGGGTCACCGGCCAGCAGTGACCACGGAACGCTGTGGATGGCTCGCCGAAAAACACGCGAGAAACAAACAAACATGCACAGAGACAAGACTAGTTTCTGTGGGGAAGTAGGGACGAAATGGCCACCCCCCCTACTGGGGAGCGCCCCGATCTACCGTCCATACATGCTTTTATTGGGCTCATTTTGCATAATAATTCAGGTAAAGTACAGTACTTATCAGGGGGAAGTAAGGAACTATAGAAAACAAGGAACTCTGCTGGTCTATTGAGTGGGGGTCAAAGAGCTGTAAGACTTTGAGGAACAAACTAACTTCCTCCTTGGACCCCTCTCATTCAACTGAGAGCATTCTAAACAAAGCAGGTTTCACAGTAATTTGCATGTTCTTTCTTAGGCCTGATCACCCGGGGAATCTGCTCTTTCAGCACAGAGCTGCACCACCCTGTCATTGTTTCAGGCTCAGGTGGGGCAAGGAAAGTGAGGCAACCAAGAGATAGGAAGATTTTCTCCCAGAGGATGAGGACTCAGGCTATATCAAAGCCGAGGGGCGAGCGTCCATCACCCCCTTTTGCTGTAGCCCCCAAAGTCCTTTCTTGGGGGCCTCCCACGTGAGTGTGCCTGTCTTAGATCGTTCCCCTCTTGGGGAATCTTACCCATCATTGGCTAACCGACCAAGCTTCGGGGTTCAGTTATGAGTAAAGCAGCAGAAGCAGCACTCCTGCCAGGGAGATAAGCTTTTCTCTTTGCTGGCTTATGGTTCCAAGGGTGTTCCCTCAGCCTTAGCCTAGGGGGGTGGGTTACAGCTTCTGATACCAGGCAGGGCGGTTCCCAACATCTCCCCCTTTTTTAGTTTTTGAAATCAACTGTGGTTGTTAAGCCTGTGAAACCTACCTTTGCTGTTTTCGAATGCAAATCAGAAGAAAAGCAACATCTATATATGTCATAAGGCAATAGTAGAAATTAAAGCAGAAAGGAAATTCTATGGGTTGTGAATACCTAAATTTCTAAATTCAGCCTAAGAAAACATATTAGAGCAAGAAGAAGAGTAATAGGTCTGATTACATTTCAATCTTTGGGAGTAATTACATAGATATCAGCAAAGGCAAATCACATGGCAGTTTGAGCATAATGCAAGACTGACTTCTTACAGGAGGATTTCTTAACAGGTGCAGCCCCATGCACCAACTCATCACTTACTTTCTTATGTGGGTGTTGAGTTTTAATTTTACGTCTGCCAGAGTGGTTTTTCATACGTTCTCCCTTGTTTTCAGTTAGGACTGCTAAGGGTTCCATAAAGGTAGCTACTTGCTGGTCTCTGATACGACCCTGGGAAAACAATTTCAAGATACACCAGAGTACACAAAGTAATATTACAATCAGTAAACAATCAGCAGCTCCAAAAACCCAAATTGTCAAATGAAGTCCATCAAACCATGTTTTGGGATTCAGCCAACTAATATTTTCATTAAGGGCTCAGAAAATGTCCTGTTTGGTTAAACGTTGAATGTCCTGCAGCTGCTGATGTAACTCCAACTGCAATTTATCAATTTGTCCATTTAAATTAGTGGAGAGAGCTCCCCTCAAGCGATGTTGTATATCAGTCCAAGTATGTTGGCTGGAATTCCATTGTAGCAGTGTGACGCACAGTCTGGAGAAACCAGGGTCACAAGTTAGGTGCTGACGAGTCACGAGTGCATCCTGGCATTCGCCAATCCAGTCAAGTGCTGATTCAACTGCAGAAAGGCAGGTCAGGATCTCCTGATCTATTTGGGCCTGTTGGACTAATTCTAAAGTAGTATTGATTAAACAATAAGTGCAACCAGGTGTTAACAAACTGTCAGACTCATAAGGAGAGCAGTGCATTGTTAAATGCTATAATGCCATTTGGATTCATTCATTTTCTGGTCATATTCTGGAGATGACAGATTTGGAAAGAGTTGGAAGGCACAATTAAATCATAACCACTATTAACGACTAGTCTTGTTAGATTTATGCAAAGAAACCTTATGTCATCATTCACTCCTTCAGAATGCCAAATTCTGGAGGGATCAGGTAGGGAGAAAAATATAAAGTGTAAAGGAAAATCCTTTTCCTTCTGGTATCTACCAGGCTTCTGAAAACTTTCACTTCCACAGACCTTCTGAAACATTCACAAACTCTCTCTTCTTTTTCATACACTTTCTGATACCCACCAAGATTGCATCTCCATGCCTTATACCGTCCATTACTAACACACACCACATAATTCTTTCTTAAAACGTTTACTTCCACAGACTTTCTGCAACATTCACAAACCTTCTAATCTTTCTTTCATACCCCTTCTGATATTCACCAAGATCGCATTTCCATGCCTTATACCTTCAATTATTAACACCAGTCATGTTTACCTTCCTTTTTTTTAAAGAAAAAGCTTACTTTTACTTACTTTTAATTGGCCAAAACAAATCACCTGATTACTTTTTTCAAGGCAAATCATTTGTTCCCCCAAACTTGAGAATGAAATTACCATTTACCCAATTATAGGCGGTCGCGAAGAGAGAAACGACCTAGAAAAGAAAGACCTACTTCCCTGAAAATTCAACGCATCCTACAACGACATGCCCGAGAAAGAGTACGGGGTCGTTGGCCCTTACCTGGGCTGTTAGTGCGCAAATACACCCGAAGTTGATGCGTTATCCACAGCGACGGCTCGTAGCCGCTGGTTCCAAGTGGTCTCAAACGGGGTCCCACCTCTGTGGTCCCGAATTGCTACCCCACGTTGGGCGCCAGCTGTTGCGCGTGGGTCACCGGCCAGCAGTGACCACGGAACGCTGTGGATGGCTCGCCGAAAAACACGCGAGAAAAAACACACACGTGCACAGAGACAAACTAGTTTCTGTGGGGAAGTAGGAACGAAATGGCCACCCCCCTAGTGGGGAGCGCCCTGATTTACCGTCCATACATGCTTTTATTGGGCTCATTTTGCATAATAATTCAGGTAAAGTACAGTACTTATCAGGGGGAAGTAAGGAACCATAGAAAACAAGGAACTCTGCTGGTCTATTGAGTCAGGGTCAAAGAGCTGTAAGATTTTGAGGAACAAACTTCCTCCTTGGACCCCTCTCATTCAACTGAGAGCATTCTAAACAAAGAAGGTTTCACAGGAATTTACATGTTCTTTCTTAGGCCTGATCACCCAGGGAATCTGCCCTTTTCCGCACAGAGCTGCACCACCCTGTCATTGTTTCAGGCTTAGCACGGGAACTAAGGCAATAAGATTTTCTCCCAGACGATGAGAACTCAGGCTATGTCAAAGCCGAGGAGCGAGGGTCCGTCACCCTCTTTTGCTGTAGCCCCCCAAATCCTTCTTTTGGGGGGCCTCCCAAAGTGATCGTGCCTGGCTTAGGTCGTTCCCCCCGTGGGGAATCTTACCCATCTTTGGCTAACCGACCAAGCTTTTTGGGGTTCAGTTATGAATAAAGCAGCGGAAGCAGTATTCCTGCCAGGGAGATAAGCTTTTGTCTCCTTGCTGGCTTATGGTTCCAAGGGCGTTCCCTCAGCCTTAACCTAGGCGGGGGTTTCAGCTTCTGATACCAGTCAGGGCAGTTCCCAACACAAGCAGAACATTTCTTAGAGAATCCTCTAAGGATATAAAGCTATGAGGAAGAGAAAGGGGAGGATCAGGCAGAGGGAGGGGCTGACCTGAAATGCAGTTGTGTTGGAGGCCTCAGATGACCAGGCCAGGGGCTCGGAAGTTAGGGTGGCCCTTCAGAGGAAAAGAAGCCGGGCCTTTTACTCCCAATCAGCCGATCGATGGCTATAGATTGCCCTCTTAGAGGAGCTCTAACCTTGGCAGTCAGTTTTCTGGGCCAAGGACAATTCCAGTGAGGGGTACAGCGGTGAGCCTTCAGCAGGTATCATTTCCAGCAGCTAGACTTGAGTAGGCTGTCCCTGAAAAGGGGCCCGGACAGAACACCAAAGTATCCAGTACAGTTGGTACCCACCAGTCTGCTTGGGGATCTATACTAAGTAACTGGAGGAGGAGAGAAGAGTTCGTGATTGTACCATAGAAGAGTGAAGTAGAACAGGGGAGGGGGACAGATATTCTCCATTTGATCCCTAGGATTGGGTTTGAGCTCTGCAGCTAAGGCCCTTATGTTTCCATGACAAACCCCACACCCAAGCTTCAAGTCAAAATGACAAAGGTTGACCCAGAGCTGGGGAGCTGCCCACTCTTCCCTCCTTCTGCAGGAAAACCAGCAGCATGCTTGGAGAGTACGGGGTCTGGCCTTTGTTTGTACTGATCTGGATAATGGGTAGAAAGGTGAACTGAAGTAAGTCCAAAGAAGATAGCATGATCTATATGACAGCCAAGAGCAACTCTATCCTGGGGCAGGGTGGGGAGAGAGATTCACAAAGGGAGAGGGGGGCAGTGCTGTGAAATGGTCAAGACCCTGAGTATTCTGACTAGGTAAAGGAAAACAAAGAGAGGAGAGGGAAGAGAGGACAGTGGAAAGGAAGAGACAAATTATACAAAGATAGTTAGCATGCTGTGATGAGTAGGATTTAGCAACTTAGATCACTGAAGATATTTTTGTGCCATGGAACTTATCTTCACTATAATTTTTGAAGTACAACAAATTCTTTAAAGTGCAATCTAATTCTTTTATTGTAATGAAGATTTAAGTTACTTTTCTACTTTTAGAGGTTGTTGGATTTTGTGTTTATTTGAAAGGGACACTCAGTTGGACTGGATAAGAAGTGGGTTGGCTTTACCCAGGTTACACAAATGAAATGAGAGAACTATAATAATAAAGATTTGCAAGGACAGAGGTGCAGCACTTGGTGGATGTCCTTTTGATGGTTCTCAAAGTGTTGTCTGGCATTCCATGAAGCTCTTTGCTCTGTTACCAACTCCTGAAAACCCTTAGAAGGACCTGCAGCTTCCATTTATTTATAGCATGTGCATGATTTATGATCTCTCTGAGGGCAAGAGGAGTCCATACAGATCCAAGCTCCTTAGCAGTTCTTGGAGAGCACAGGATCAATGAATGAACCCTGAGAGAATGAATGGATGGATCCTCATGGGGTCACATTATCAGCTGAAGTGAAAACAAAATCAATGGTCAGGATCTCCCTTAAGCCTATTCCAGGGAATACTGGGGAAATAGCAGTAGGGACATCTTATTAGTATAAAAGACCCCATTTTTCAAATTGCTTTTAGATGCCTTGAGGCTCAGTTTTACTTTTTAAAATCTTAAAACTCCATCTGGACCCAATAGTAAATTTAGTCATTGTTTAATTTAGGTGCCTCCTTCACTTTCAAATGCAACCTGTCTATGTCTCAGAATTTAACAGCTTAAATATGTTAGGAAGACATTTAGCAAAACATAAACGTTGCTCAAAATGTGTGGATTAAAAATGCCACATTGTAAAATCACTTCATTCAATGTTTAATTCTTTCCACTGTTTTATATTTCCTTTGTTCTTGTTTCCCTCAACAAGGTGCTCAAATAATTCTCCCTCAGTAAGTATTCATTTAAGTAAGATTTTGTTCTTATAGTTGTTAATTCATGAACTGTACTCATAATTCCTGTAAGTTTTATGGACTACATTTAAAATACTGGGAGCATCTTTAAATGCTTAGCTGTCACCTACGAAGAGCTAAGATTATAATCTGTATAAATGTGTTCCTGGCAGACTATACTTTTTTGCTCCTCTGCATTTTGACAACGTACAATTCTCACCTCTTCCTGCACCCAATGCTGCCTTATAAAGAACCTTATTTTTCTGATTATGGTTTCCACTGTCTCAAGTGATAATACCTACAGAAGTCCAAAAAGATGGTGGACAATCACTATGCACCATTTACACAGTTCATTCACAGGCAGCATTTCCTGTCCAGAGTTCCCTGAAAAAGCCAGATCTAGACATGAGTGGATATAAGAAAAGGACTGCTGGTGATAATTATAGCACAATCATTGAGTCCACACCCTTTGTTTAATTCAAAGCAAGTTAAGAACATATTCCCACCATTATTTAATGTTCAGACAGATCAGGTGATGTTGCGGTTGCCCGGAGGAAAAATTCATGAAGCTAACAGAATTGGAATTACAGGCAACAAAAGTAACTAACAATCTGAGGTTATGTTCAGGATTTTAAAATCTCTATCTCCTTTGTAAATATATATTTTAAAATAGCTATGAAGGAATGTAATCTAGTTCTTATTGTTGGCTGCTTGGTTACTGTTAAATCAGGCATGTATAAAAGCATAGCTTGTCACAGTGACCTTATATTCTACTTTAAATTTATGTTTAATTCTAGCCAAAAAGCTGGGCCTACAAATAACTTGTAATCTTAAGGCTTCTTTCAATAGTTCTGAGTCAACCAGAGCAAGATGTTTAACAGCACAACTAATATTATAGGCTACAGTGAAAATAAGGGAAAATAATCTCATATTGATCTATTTGCTTCAAATACACTAATTTAAGAATTAAATCAGCCATGTGAATTAAATTATATGTCATGGATAAAACAGACTATTTGCAGATGCTCCTTGACTTACAACAGGGTTATGTCCTGATAAACTCATTATACATTGAAAATATTCTAAGTCAAAAATGCAATTAATACACCTGACCTACTGAACATAGCTTGGCCTAGTCTACCTTGACCACGCTCAGAATATCTCACAATTGGGCAGAATCATCTAAGACGATGATTACACTGTAGAGTATCCATAACATCTTCCAGTGTTAAGCCCTGGGGACAGGAAAATACTAAAACCAACAAGGCCTCAAGAAACTTACTCCCTTTTGAAACAGGAGGCTCTTTTTCAGCATACAAATAAATAATCAAAACCATTTTACATATAGAGGTACATACACACTCTTTTGGTTTATAAATAATAAAAATTCACTTTAAACTAGCCTAAAATCAATCTCACAGAACTAGAAGGGCCATGTGTACAGCTGGCTTTGGGAGGATTAACAATCATCATAATTCCATGTGACTGTTCATCTGCACTTAGCTGAACATAACTAACTGCATGCCAAAATGCAGGCTTTATAGGAGCAACAACCTCTCTCTTGTTCAATACTGTACATTCAATCTATAGCTTCTGGCACATTGTAGACACCAAAACTAACAAAGGTCTCCCAATCCCAATTCTGAATTTCAGGAGAGAAAACCAGATTCTGAATCAATCAGCTGTCAGTACACATACTACAAATGTTTGTTGGGACCCTGCCTTGAGATGGAAGGGGAAAACAGTTCTCCCAGAGGAGAGTTCTACCAAAACTCAGTATCCATAGAGATGCAATTTCAATTTTTGTTCTTTCAGAAATAGTGTTATGATCCCGCTAATCCTTTTGCATTCTTTTTTCCTAGTTAATTGAGATTTAATTGACACATAACAGTATGTAAGTTTGAGGTGTGCAATGTGTTGATTTGATACTTATATATTGCGACGTGATTACCACCATAATCTTGGCTAATACCTCCATCACATCACATAGTTACCATTTCTTTTTTGTGATGAGAACATTCAGAATCTACTCACTTGGAAGCCTTCAATTATACAACACAGTATTATTAACTATGATCCCCATGCTGTATGTTACATCACCAGAACCTATAACTCATCTTATAACTGGAAGTTTATACTCTTTGACCAACATCTTCCCATTTCTTCCACACCCTACCAGTGACTAGCAACTATCATTCTACTCTGTTTCTAATCCTTCTGTATTCTTACTCACTCCCTTTTGGATCCATAGATGTTTCTAATAATTCTGGTTTAAGAATTAAGAATAAAGTCTATAATCAAAAATTAAACTCAAATCAAGTTATTATTCTCTGGTTATGTACCAACTAACTAGGCCTACCAGCTATGGACTTAAACTAAGGAAAGCACATTATTGAAACACTAAAGTTTCCATTATTCAAAATGCCCAACATTTCTTGAAATTCAGTGGTTTATCCTGGGTAGAAAAATCATTGATCACTGTCTGTGTCAGACAACTTCAGAAGCCAACAATTCATTGTTATTTTGTCTGGGACCTACCATCTTGGATCATTCACCCAACCTAAGCAGGGTCAATCACATTCTTGCATCTAGGAACTGAAACTATAAGGCTGAAGGGCTACTACCAGGCTCTGTGGGGAACAGGACCCATTTGATAAAACCCTGAGAGTAGACTACATTTGGGGTACCATAGGAACCAAGAATCTGAGAATAGTGAACAGGGAAAAATAAATAAAGTAGATGCACAGAGACAAGAGAATCAGAATAATATTCAGTTGGTCAAAAAGTTCATTTGTTTTTTTCTGCATGATGGCTCTAGTAGCACTTAGTTGTCTTTAATTTCATTCAAGACAATTTTGTTAGATTGTATTGTGACAGTTGTCATAGCAGCATGCATTTTAAAAAAACTTATCGAAACTGGTGAATTTTTATGTAGCCATTTTAATACTGAAGATGGAAGAAAATAAGCAACATGTTTGTCATATTATGCTTTATTATTCAAGAAAAGTAAAAATGTAACTAAAATGCAAAACAGAGATTTGTGCAGTGTATGGAGAAGGTGCCACAACTGATTGAACATGTCAAAAGTGGTTTGTGAAGTTTTGTGCTAGGGATTTCTTGCTGGACAATGCTCCATGGTCAGGTAGATGAGATGAAGTTGATAGCAATCAAATCAAGACATTCATTTAGAACAATAAAGGTTATACCATATGAGAGATAACCAATATACTCAAAATATGCAAATCAATAAAGTTGTTGGTAAAAATGAAAAATGTACCTTTTATTTTACAGAAAAAACTAAACAGACTTTTTGGCCAACCCAATACAAGTATAATTCTAATTTCAGATTCCCTTCTTTTCCTGAGATCTGGCTAAATCTCTGCTCTTGGGATCCACAGATATTCCTATACACTTTTATAAAATGTCTTTTACCTAGGTTACAGTCAGCTTACATCACTAGCAACCAAAATCTTAACTAACACGTAAAGTTATTGGAATCCCTGACAGAACTTCTCATAGTAGATGATACAGGACAAATTTGAGGGTTCCCCACATTTCTTAATAGGAAATTTACTATCTATAATTAAACCATAAGGTTTTTGAGCATCAGTCTCATAACACTTCTGGCACTATGGTTTATAGCCAGGTTGCCATTCTTTGGAAAAGAGAAAATACAATCACAGTTTTAAGAAGAGTCTATGGTGGACATTGTTTAATAGCTCTGCACTAAATCCTACCTGCTATCTACCCCTATTCACCTCCTACAAGTTCCTGAGCAAGGCCCATGCATAAAGAAAAATAGCAAAAGAGAAAACAACGGTCTACTTTGTTTTTATCCAGGCCTGATTCAAATAATCCAGATGAAGCCAGGAGCACTGGGCAAAAAACAGTAAGGGCTTTGGTCTCTACACTATCACGGTACCACACCCAGGACTCCTGTACCATGGGTACACATGGTCCATTTCAGGGCAGGCAACTTTGCTAACAGCACCTACTTCCCTGTATGTCAAATTTAGCAAACAGGTCTTTCTACATGGCCTTGAAAATACACCACCTCAACCCTTACCTCAAAAACCTGGTTGGTAAAGCAGGATCATAACTGCTGCACTTCTCAGAAATTTGAAATCCGGTACCCTCCATCAAGAGTTGAGAAAGGGGTTATTTTCAGGGCAGCCCCGTGAAACAGAAAGTGATTATTAAGGCCTTTATGAGTCAACCAAACCAAGGACAAGAACAAAACAATTCACTAGTGAGGAGTTCAGTGCATGCATACTCAAAAAGGGGGTGAAAGTTAATTCTTGGGGAAGAAAAAGAAAACTTAGTCTTTTCTATACATAAAATGCAGATGTACACCCCTGACTGGTATGTCTCAGTTGGTGGAACACCATCTCACAAAGCGCAAGGTGACTGGTTTGATTCCCAGTGAGGGCACATGACTGGATTATAGGCCAGGTCTCCAGTAGGAGGTGTGTGAGAGGCAACCACACATTGATGTTTCTCTCCCTCTCTTTCTCCCTCCCTTGTCCTCTCTCTATACATACATACATACATACATACATACATACATCCTTAGGGAGAAAAATGTTAAGCAACACTGGAGCCCGTAGTGGATGCTGTGGCACTGTTTCCAGACTCCCTTACCCTTGGAGGACCCATTCCCAGATGTGTACATGCAGGCTACTGATACCTCACAGTTGACTCCTCCCCGAAAGTGTCCTTTGCAAAAGAAGACCCACTTTTCCCAGGGAGGCTATGCTCTCTCTTGTCCTTTTCTATTTCTTTCCTCCATGTTATGTTCCATTTCTGTCAATGTCAAGCTAGTCCATGCACTTGTTCATTCTGTACAGTTCTCAGACTCTTCCAGACCTTCCCCAAACCTACTGTTTGTTTTACAAACTAAACTTTTTCTTTACCTTCCCCTGACCCTTCCCCAAACACCACTTCCATCTAAATACTCTTCATTGTTATGTTGATGCCTTTTCTCCTACTACTCTTATAAGTAGTCTAAGGAATAGGACCCTGGCTCATTCCGTTTTCTACTCTCAGGACCTTGCCAGGAATACCTGTTCCTGGCAAGAACAGGTATTCAATAACTGTTAAGTCAGTCAAAGTAATTTATAGGATATCCTTGCAAGTTTGTTGTGAAACTTAAACTCTATGAGAGCTGAGAAGGCCACAAAACAACTCCTAACTGTTTGAAAGTTGGTCTATCCACTGAAAAGACCCAATTCTACATATTTTTGTGCCCCTACAAGCACCAAAAGCCAGGAAAACAAAAATACCTAAAACATCCCCTCCAAACTATAATCCACTTGTCACAATAAGACATTTTTAAATAAGTCAAATATTATGAGAAAATACATCAGTACTGAAATAGCTGTCATTAAATTCAAGTGATAAACATACATAAAACATATACTGCTGACTTCCTTTTCCACAATACCTACAGTTTACAGAGTTGTTATCTTTCGAGGCTTGGGCAACCTAGATAATATTTTCCCCACCTTTAAAAAATGTATTTTAATAAGTTCAAGAGACTCTTTCAAGGTTGGAGAATAATGTATGGAGAATATTATTCAGACCTAAGCATCCTATGCCTAGTCCAGTGGTTCTCAATAAGGGACAATTTTGCTCCCTTGGTGACACTTGACAATATCTGGAGACATTTTCTGATTATCACAACTTGGGAAAAGGTGTTACTGCATAAACTGGGAGAGACCAGGAATGTTGCTAAGCACCCTACTATGTAGAGGAAATGCCTCCATAACCAAGAATTCCCTGGCCCAGAATGTCAATAGTGGTGAGGCTGAGAAACCTTGATATGGTCCAGTGTGTTAGCCATATCATATTCCTTTGAGTAGACAACCTGACTCTTAAATAGGTAGAGAACTATAAAAACTTTGGCCACAAAACTGTGCTTTACAACACCAGAGCCATGAGCCACTTGGAGGTACTGAGTCCACACTGAGGTCAACTGTGAAAATAAATTGCACTCTGGATTTTGACAACAGTGTGAAATAAAGCACATAAATTCTTGCAACATTTTTATATTTATGTATGTTGACACAATAATATTTTGGATCTACTGAATTAAATAATTAAAATTAATATTACTTCTTTTTAATTTTTTAATGTTGCTTTAGGAAAATTTTAAATTCCACATATGGATCACATTTGTGGCTTGTATTACATTTCTTTGGACATTGGTACTATAGAGATTACTGCTATAGAAAATGTCTAGTTGAAAAAGTATATATTATATCTATTACACAAAGTAGCATCAGAACAGGCTATTTTTTAAAAATTACTTTGTTGTTGTTCAATTACAGTTGTCTGCATTTTCCCTCCACCACCCCTTACCCACCCCAGCCAAACCCACCTCCCTCCTTTGCTTCTACCCTCCCCCTGGGTTTTGTCCATGTGTCCTTTGTAGTAGCTCCTGAAAACCCTTTCCCCCACTGTCCCCTCCCCCCTCCCCTCCGGTTATTATTAGATTGTTCTTAATTTCAATGTCTTTGGTTATATTTTGTTTGCTTTTTTTCTTTTGTTTATTATAGAACAGGCTATTTTAAAGTACGTAAAATAATACTTCCCAATGATATCCACATCCTCATATAGAAACCAATAAATATGTTACCTTACATGACAAAAGGTATTTTGCACATGTGGTTAAATTAATGACCCTAAAATGGGGAGGTGATATTGGAATATCCGGACGAGTCCTTACAAGGGAAACAGAGAGGCAAGACAGCCAGAGAAAGAGGTTTGACAACAGAAGCAGTGTCTGAGAGAAACCAGAAAATATGCTGCTGGCTTTGAAAATTGAGAAAGAGGCCACAAGCTCAGGAAGGAAGGCAGTTTCTAGAAGCTGGGATAGGCAACTGAAAGAACTCTCCTCTAGAGCTTCCAGAAGAAATACAGCACTACCAACACCTTATTTTTAGCCCATTGATACCCAATTTAGACATGTGAACCCCAGAACTATAAGATAATAAATCTGTGCTGTGTTAAGCCACTAATTCTCTGGTAATTTGTTACAGCAGCCATAGGAAACTAATACAGCATTATATACACACAGATAGATAATGTTGCACATCAACTTTCCTTTAAAATTGGAGGTTCTACCAAAATATATTACTCTATTTTAGTAGTTACAAAATTTATATGACTATGATTAAGCATACTGACTGATATAGCTTATATATTGTGGGGGGTCTATACAATGTCCACATTTATAATATAATCGATAGCCTAAAAGTACACTGTATTTCATCCATGCATGATTAACTGATTTGCACAACATACATGAGGTCACAAATAAAAATTATTAAAGGGAGAAAAAAATGAAACTAAGATATAAAAAATTAATTGTCCTATATAATATACTTCCTTGACAGCTTGTTTGGAGGTTCTAGCCTGCTACTTGTATACCCTTGACCAAAGAATGGTCCTCTTCTCTATGCAAGAAGGTTGTCCAGGAGGGATACAAATGAAGGGGACACCTACCTAGCCAGTCAGATCAGCTGAATGAACCCTGGCAATCAATAGGGTGACAGATGTCACGGCCAGATCACCATCACATCCTATGACATACTTTATTCATATGCAATACCATATCCTGTGGATAAATGAACAGTCATTACCCAACCTATATTGTTGAGATTCTGACATAAAAGCAAATTGATTTGGGTGAATGACAATCACATATACAAACAGGACATCTTCTCTAAAAACCTAAGTGGAAGTACAAGCATAGTCACTGTAAGTCCTACATTTCTATAATATTTAAATTCCTGTGCTCTCCAGGCAAATAAAAATGTTTCAAATGCAGGCCAACCCAATTCAAAATCCTCCATATTTGAGTGCAGATCTGGAGAGTTAATCCTTTGGATAATATCACATTTCAAGGAAGGTGAGTTTTAGTTAAAAAAAAATAATAGGAGAGATTAATAATACCCTAATCTCCTTAGTAACTGCAGCTAATTTATGAAAACTATAAACTTTAATCTATTTCCAACTTTAAAAGCAGAGAACAAAGGTCAACCAGAATAGTATTTATGGCTAGGTACCAAAATTAAAATTGTTCCCTTTGGGCAGAAGTACCAAAAGCTCTGGATTGGAGGAAAGATGTGAGGTCTAGTGCCTGTCCTGGAACCAAGATACTATACAGCTGTAAGCAAGTCCCTCGGGCTCTTATTAAAACTTGATGTTCTCTTCTATAATGGTAAAATATTGGACCAGTTGGATCTCTCTATGCCTCTTTACAGCTCAAAAACAATGTATGTCTAGACATTAACGCAGGTTTGTTTTATTAATTTTGTTTTGTTAACATATAAAAGAATAACTTATAAAGACATTTCAGTCTTAGGTTGTATCCATGACAAGGCATGCCTGGCGACTCAATGAAAAACGGCAGCATGATTTGACCTATAGTTTCTTCAGTGTTTAGGAATTTGATGTCTTCACTTGGCTTGTAGTAAAAATGTTGACATGGATTACTGCCGTCTAATAAAAATAATTTTCATTATGTTTGGCCAGAAATCTGTGTGCGATGAAGAGTAGGGTCCAAACAACAGATCGGCATATCAGTTTTGGCAGCTTTGCCTCCTCCCTTTCTCCTAGCAGGGCCCTCCCCTTTTCCATCCCTGTCCAACATCATTAATCAAAACCAAAGCTTAACTATAAATAGGTGCTGGAATTGACTTGACTGACTTTAACATGGAGGGAAAGGGCTGGGGTAGGTTCCAACTTGGCTACATTTTGCTTCATTCCTGAAGATTTTCCAGCAAGGTCTAAACCTCCTGCTGCCCTCTTCTCCTTCATAGTCTGTAGTGTCCTTCTACATTATAACTACAGGCAGAACTCCACTTCTTACTTTGCATGACAATCTCATTTTCTTAATTTGCAACATGTCATGCCTATGCTCAGTCCCAAAGAGATAATACATAAAGTCATAGAGAGATGTCAATGTTTAAGTCATTCAAAAGGGTCCAGAGGTTTTAGTTAGTCTGAACAATACTCCAAATACAAAATCTGACTACAAATAAAGCAGATTTATGGAGGTTTTGGTTATAAATACAAAAAATGTGAAACAAAATCACAATCAAGTTAGGGCAGGAAGGTAATAAGAAAATATCTAAAGGAATTGAACTATCAAGAAAAATAACTGAAGCTCAATGAAAACAACTTTCTTTTTTTTTGGTAAACTGGTTAAACTTTCTTCTATGATTTATAAGTAAGAAATAATTTTAAGTCCATGCGTATAGTGTCCTCTCTACTGCAAATAAGTAGTTGTGATAAGTGAAATACAAAAAGAACACTAAAACACAACAGCAAAACACAAACTAAGACATATATCCTCAGGAACCAGTAATGGTCAGGTGCTGGGCCCTTAAACAGGCAGTGGGAAGGGGCAATGGCTTTCCAAAGGGTATTAAAAGTCCTCTACTTAGTATGAAGAGCTTAACCCACACTCTAGGTCTAAAGAGGAACTGGATTTGGACCCTTCTGCTTGTTAAAGGAAGTTAAAATCAACTACTGCCGATTAATTCCAGGATTTACATTCAGTGAGCAAGAGGGAGGATATGACTTTGTTCCATAGGGAACATTTGGCAATATCTGGAGTTGTTTCTGGTCACAGGTGAAGGGAAAGAAGTGCTACTAGTACCTAGCAAGTAGAGGCCAAGGATGCTGTTAAGTACCCTACAAAGCACAAGACTACCTCACAACAAAGCATCACCTAGTCCAAAATGTCAACAATTTCCCTACTGAGAAATCTGGGATAATATGAAGCTTTAGACCTAGAATATGTGTAATAAAATTAGTACCAGGCATATTGAGAAAATTTTAAAATATTGCCAAGAATATAAAAGATTACTTTAGTAAATGGTGTGGTATACCATTTCATGACTGGAAGATTCAATATAATACATAGGTCAATTTTCCTAAATTAATATATAAATTCAAAGTCATTCCAAACAAAATTATAATGTGATTGTTCAGGAACTTAATATGCGTATCATAAAACTTACAAGAAAGAAGAGCCCAAGAATAGCCAAGAAATTTTTGAAGAATACCCAGTTCATTAAAAGAAAAAAGATAATGGAACTGATGTTACACTTATAGAATCAAATATTATATAATGGTCAACATGAATAATTAGAACTATGATGAGCAACAAAAGCACGTTGCAGAGTGATACCTATAAATTAATACCACTCATAGAGATTTATTTAAAAACATGCAAATGTTCTGTTTAGTCATAAATACATAAGTATACAGGTCACAATAAATTGTCTTTATTTTTTTTAAGATTTTATTTATTTATTTTCAGACAGATGGGGAGGGAGGAAGAAAGAATGGGAGAGAAACAATCAGTGTGTAGTTGCCTCTCACACGCCCCCTACTGAAGACCTGGCTGGCAACCCAGGCATGTGCCCTGACTGGGAATCAAACCTGCAATCCTTTGGTTCCCAGGCCAGGAGTCAATCCACTGAGCTACACCAGCTAGGGCTTAAATTGTCTTTATTATCCTGTTTCTCCCAGTTGTAAAAAATAATAACAACACAGTGGTACAATGCAATTAGGCCAAAGCAATTCAGAACACAAACCTGCCTCCAAGTATTGGCTCTGCCCTTACTGGTATTGTGACTTAGAGCACATTATCTAATTTCTGGGCCTCAGTTTCCTCATCTGTAAAGGAAGGATTAACAGAATTTACATAAGATTAATGTGAGGACAAAATGTAATTACTGATTTAATTCACTCAGTATCTGGTCTGATAAGTAATAACCCTTCATTAAGTGATGATTATTATTGTTACTGTAGAAACTATTCCCTCTGGAGTTGAGAGACTATGGCATTAGCAAACTCCAAGCCTTTGGGTAGCATGCAACATTCAGAACAAAGCTACTATTTCCACAAATTTCAAATTCTAAAGTTACTTCTCCAGTCAACTGGCTGTCTTTTGTCTCTATTTTTAGACCCATAGGTAAATTTTCATTAACGATGTATTATAAAAGTGTACTGAATGTCACTGTAAATTTGAGGGGGGAAATGAAACAAAGATAAGCCACTGTCTTTTCAATAAATCACTTTGCTATCAAATTGTTTATTAAGCCACAACTGTGAAAAGGACTGGCTTGAGATTATAGAGGAAAACAATATGTAGTAGGTGGATCCAGTCATCATGTAAAATGTTTGACATAAGGAAAACTATTTATGATTTTGCTGTTAAGGCAAAGCTTCTGCAATAGGAATCCAAAATGATTCCACAGACAATTATTTGAAAGTAAGAGAGAAAATTATATTACTAAAACATTGCAAAAGCAACTGACCCCCAATATCATTTTCTGATTCATGAAAGATACAAGTGAATCTGTTAAAAGGAATTGTATTGTTGCCTACTGTCAAGGATTTAAAGGATTTCTTTTTTTTTTTAATATTTTTTTATTTATTCACTTTTAGAGAGGGAAGGGAGGGAGGGAGAGAGAGAGAGACAGAGAGGGAGAGAAACATCCATGTGCGGTTGCTGGGGGTTATGGCCTGCAACCTAAGCATGTACCCTGGCTGGGAATCGAACCTGCGACACTTTGGTTCGCAGCCCGTGCTCAATCCACTAAGCTACGCCAGCCGGGACTAAAAGGATTTCTTATTGAAAGCCTACTTAGTCTTTTTACAAAAGTTTCCTTTTAAAATACTATGTTTTGGATATATTTTACATCTGCGCAAACAGCAGCAAGACTATGTTCCCTTATAGGATACTCTACAGCACAGGTGGCAAACACAAGGCCCTCGGGCCAAATCCGGCCCTCCACCTGGTTTTATCTGGCCAGGCACCTTCTTTCTACCCGGCAGCAGCGCCGAGCTCTCGATTAACTGTTAAGGAGTAGTTACACGTGTACAGTCCTAAAGTTACATTTGGCCGTTTGAAGGCAATTGCATGGCTGATTTGGCCCCCAGGGAAAATGAGTCTGACACCCCTGCTCTACAGCAAGTTGATCATCAGAGTGTAAAGAAATTCTAACCATACACAATTTTAGGTACCACTATGAACTGCAATAATGATAACCACTTCCTACAGAACTCCTCTGAAAATGCCACCCAAAACCTGATACATCAAAGTTAAATATATAGCTATATATAATATACATATTATATATTTATATATTTTATAATATATATTGTATATATAATATATATACACTTATGTGTTATATATTATTATTATTATTATATATAATTCAATATCCTCATTAGGACATGAATTCTGAAAAAGAAAGAAATTTGCTACAAATCACTCCTAACTCCTAAGGGCAGCATTCCGTTATTAAAGCTCCCACAAATTGAAAGGGAGAGTCACTGCTTCTGAGCCCAGGAATAAGCTGCTCTCGAAGGCACCGAGTGGCCACAGGATGGCTGGGCTGAGGCTCCCCTTCACACAGCCTTAAGAGTTCCCTGCCAAATCTGACCTCATGTCTTAACCACAAACACACAGCTAATAATAGCTTCTGCTCTTAACTTACAAAATACAATTCTTAAAGGCAATTTTTGAGAAACAGCCAGATGTCTGAAAGGAAAATTTACAAAGCCTAACCAGTAACTACTACCAAAACAAAAACTCCCAGCAGCCACACGGCTCTTCCAAGTTTCACCAGCAAAGTCTTTTGAAAAGAATCCAAGGCTCCCCCAACCAGTGTATGTTTGTTCACCCTAGAGGTCAACTCGATTAATTACCCCTGCCAGCTTCTGTTCTCTCAAAACAAGTAATAGATGAAAATCTTTTGGGATAGGATCAAGAAAAATGTGTAACCAAATATTTTATATCTTTATGTATATTTATACATCATTGTTAGAGTCTGGCATGTGTTTAGTAGCTCTGAGGGAAATATTTATATAAAGTGTTATTTTTAGTTTTTAAAAAGCTGATGTCTCTTGTATTTTTTACCCTGAAACTCAAAAATCAAATAACATCTTCATTCCACTATACAGACTATTTGTAAAAAGCAAAACAGCCATCCCAAAACTCCAATTTAAGTGACTTCCTAAATGGTACAGTGTGAACTGTGAGGACATCAAACTCCACATGTGATGGAAATGCCTGGGCCCTAGAGATCTGTGGGCAAATAAAATTAATCCTCTGTGTGGCTCTAGCAGGTAAAAAAGGACTATAACATTTATGAAGTCAGGGACCATGTCTCTCCTCTTCACAGTTGTATGCCTGGTGCCTAGTGTAGTTAGCATGATGGCTGGCATGAACTAGGTCGTTAATAAACATGTGACATTTGAACTAATTGGGAGTGAGAGGGAGGGAGGGAGGATGGATGGATGAAAGGATGGAAAGGTAATGACTGCATACATATGGTTTTGTATTTATCTGGATAAGTAGAGAAAAAGTTAGGGGTAGAAAATAATCAATGAGTTATAGGAAGATTTCTGACCTGTGTTAATGACACTCTTCCTCTAGCTGGCAATAAAACAAAATGCTCTGAAAAGCTCTGACCAGTGTGGCTCAGTGGGTTGGGGGTTGTCCTGCAAACCAAAAGGTCACCAGTTTAAGTCAGAGCACAAGCCTGGGTTGCAGGCCAGGTCCCAGGTTCGGGGTGTGCAAGAGGCAACTGGTCAATGCTTCTCTCCTCTTTCTCCCTCCCTTTCCCTCTCTCCAAAAATAAATAAATGAAATCTTAAGAAAATCTTAGAAATTAGATGAATTAAGGTGTAGATCCTAGAGTGACCTTTGATTAGCTATGCAATGGTATTTAAATAACCTCATCTTTCTGGGCCCATTTCCTCATCACTAAAAAGGAAAAGTCAAATTTACTTCGAGGAATGTTGAGAAGATGACATGAAATAACAATGAAAGAATTCATTGGACCACCTGGCAGTGTTTTTATTATAAAATGCTGGAGATAAAATAAAGAGAGTTGATTATCACCTCTGTGCAAAAGGACATGCCTCTCACATACAGGGAACAGAGATAGCCTCAAAAAATTCAGGCTCCTGGAAATCTCTGATCACTTCAAGTATACACAGATCAAAGATCTTGCTCTGTGTAGCATTATGCCTTTAAGTAAAATGTTCCTCAGGATGAACTGTGATCATGTCTCCCTTAAAAAGATAAAATTAAGTCTATTCTTACCATTGCATGATTCCCCATGTTGTGTGTATTCTAGTATTATTTTAAAATATAGCAAAATGTGGACAAAGGGAGGCACACAAGCCTAGAGCCGGGGTCAGCAAACATTTCCTATAAAAGATCAAATGGTAACTTTTTTAGGCTTTGAGGGTCATATGGTCTGTCACAACTACTCAACTCTGGTGTCACAGCGTGAAAGCAGCCAGAGACAATAGATACATAAATGCATGTGTGTATGTTCCAATAAAACTTATGTATGTACACTAAAATTTCAATTTAATATAATTTTCACATATCACAAAATATTCTTCTTTTTCTCTCCAAGAGATTTTCCAGTTTTTGGAGCACAATGCAATGTGCAAATATTTGGTTGTGCTAAACACCTGAAACCTGTATGGTTTTGTGAACCAACGTCACCCCAATAAATTCAATTAAAAAAAGGAAAAAATATTCTTCCTCTGATTTTTTACAGCCATTTAAAAAATATAAAACACTTCTTAGTTAGCAGGCTATATAGTAATGCATGAAAGCCTGCATTTGTTCCAAAGCCATAGTTTACTGACTCTTGGTGTAAACAGTTATTTTAGTATTGACTGCAGTCCTTTAATGAATCAGGAGCATTTGTTTTAAATACAACATTTATGTTCTCCTGATGATCCAATGTAAAGGGTTTAAAAGTTTACAATTTAGCCTCTTTTCCTGAGTGGTTAGTACTGAGAGTGCAGAGTGTGGGTTCTATGCCCAGAACACACATTTATTATTATTTTTATTTTTAATTGAAATTCTTATTTAGACAGATACAGATTCACATGTAATTGTAAGAAATAATACATAGAGAAGAGTCAACCCTTTTATCCAGTACTTCCCAACATCATACAAAACTATAATACTGTATTACAACCAGGATATTTATATTGATATAATTCACTGATCTTATTCAGATATCCCTGGTTTTACTTGTACTTATTTCTCTGTATGTGTATTTAGTTTTATACAATTAAATCATATGTATAGGTTCATGCATACACCACCATAGTCAAGGTGTATAGTTAAACTCTGGTGCACACATATGAAGGAATAATACTGAGCAATAGAAAGAAACACACTATTGATACATGCATTTACTCATATGAATCTCCAGAGAATTAAATAGAGGGGAGGAAGCAATCCCAGAAGTTTTCATAGTGTGTGATTCCATTTATATAACATTTTTGAAGTGACATTTCAGAAATGCAGAATAGATGAATGGTTCCAGGGTTAAGGGAGTGGGTATTGGGTAGAGAAGGAAGTGGGTTTGATTTTGTAAGGGCAAAAAGGGGTTCTTGTGGTAATAGAATTGTCTTGATGGAATTATCCTGACACATTTATTCTTTTTAAAAATCTTTTTTAAAAAGCCCCCCCAAAATTATTCTAAAAATCCTCATCTCCCCCACCAGAGACTTTTTTTCTTTCTTCTTATAAGGTAACCCAGTGAAGCAGCCAAGACAGGGACCAATCCGCCCATGGCCCCATAGCAGCTGCAAGAAGGAACCAAGAGACCGAGGGCTTCTGGCAAACGGGACTGGACTCCGCCACCCTCACTCCCCAGCTGGAGGTCACTGGCCAGTGGTTCTATGACTCTGTGACCGTTGAGTAGCGTTCGACTATGACACATTTTTGTCCCTCTGCGCTTGCCCTCATTGCCCTCCTGCTCTGGCTCTGGCCCTCAGCCCTATCTCTCGCTCTGCTCTCCTCCTCTAACGGAAAGATCAAGCCCCATGGCCCTGTCAAATCCTGTCGAGATGGACACCTGCACATCCAGCTACCCCTCGACCTCGCTGTACGTAGGAGACCTACACCCGGAGGTGACCGAGGCAGTGCTCTACAGCAAGTTTAGCCCAGCCGGGCCCATCCTCTCCATCCGGGTCTGCAGGGATGCCATCACCGGCCACTCCTTGGGCTACGGGTATGTGAACTTTTGTCGACCAGAGGACGCGAAGTGTGCTCTGAACACAATGAATTTTGATATTATAAATGGCAACCCAATTCGCATCATGTGGTGTCAACGTGACCCATCACTTCGCAAGAGTGGTGTGGGCAACATATTCGTTAATCATTTAGACAAATCCATTGATCATAAAGTACTGTACGATATGTTTTCTGATTTTGGTAACATCCTTTCGTGTAAGGTGATTTGTGATGAAAATGGTTCCAAGGGTCATGGATTTGTACATTTTGAGACACAGGAAGCAGCTCAAAAAGCTATTGAAAACATGAATGGCAAGCTTATACATAATCGCAAAATATATGTGGGGCGATATAAGTCTCCTAACCAACGAGAGGTAGAGCGCAGAGATAGGGCCAAAGAGTTCACCAACGTTTACATCAAAAATTTTGGGGAGAGTGTAAATGATGAGCGCCTTGAGGATCTCTTTGGCAAATTTGGACCTATCTTAAGTGTCAAAGTAATGACTGATGAAAGTGGGAAATCCAAAGGTTTTGGATTTGTAAGGTTCCAATGCCATGAAGATGCACAGAAAGCTGTGGAAGAGATGGATGGGAAAGAGCTTGATAATACAACAATTTATGTTTCTCGAGCTCAGAGAAAAAAGGAAAGGCAGAAAGAACTTCAACAGAAATTAGATGAGATTAAGCAAAATAGGCACAACCAAGACCACAGTGTTAACCTTTATGTGAAAAATCTTGCTGATGATATTGATGATGAACGTCTCTTTAAAGAGTTCTCTTCATTTGGTACAGTCACTAGAGCAAAGGTTATGATGAAGGACGGTCAACCGAAAGGTTTTGGTTTTGTATGTTTCTCTTCCCGGGAAGAAGCCACTAAAGCAGTAGCAGAAATGAATGGTAAATTTTTGTCTACCAAGCCATTGTATGTATCTTTTGCTCAGTACAGAGAAGAACGCCAAGCTCACCTCGCTACCTACTACATGCAGAGAATGCCAGCTGTGACAGCTATGCCCAACCCAGAAATCAACCCCTACCAGGCAGCACCTCCAGGTTCCTTGATGCCAGCTGTCCCGCAGGCTGCAGACTGGGCTGCATACTCTCCTGTTGGCCAACCTACTCAACTAACACCAAGTCTTCACTGTGTCGATCAGGGTGCCAGACCTCATCCATTCCAAAATATGCCCAATGCTATTGGCCCAGCCACTCCTAATCCACCATTCAGTACCATGAGACCAGCTTCTTCACAGCTTCCACAAGTCATCTCAACGGAGCCACAGTGTGTTGCTAACACAGCAACAGCGACAGTAGGTCCACCTCCTGCAACTGCTGCCACTTCAGCTACTACTGCTGTCCGCACCATTCTACGGTATGAATATACTGAAGGAGTCTGCAATCCTCGACAACTTAATACACAGCCACAAGCTACCATTAAGCCGCCTGCTGTTCGTGTACAAAACGAGACATCTTTAATTGCTTCCAGGCTGGCATCTGCCCCTCCTCAACAGCAAAAGCAAATTTTGGGCAAATGGCTATTTCCTCTAATTCAAGCCATGCAACCTACTCTTGCTAATAAAATTACTGGCATGGTCTTGGAGATGGATAATTCAGAACTTCTTCACATGCTGGAGTCTCCAGAGTCTCTCCGTTCTAAAGTTGATGAAGCTGTAGCTGTACTAGAAGCCTGCCAGGCTCAAGGGGCTATCAGAAAGCCATTAACAATGCCACAATGGTTCCAATTTTAAAATTGACTGTTGACTATTGAAACACAGAAACTCGTGTTTCACTGGAAAAAAATATCTAAACATTGAAAAATGTAAATATTATAGGAAAAAAATTGCAAAACATAAAATACATTTTAAAAGGAACTTTGAACATTATGTACTGAGAAAATGCCAGATCTAGCAAACATATTGCTAGTCCTGGATTATTTGTTGACTTTTAAAAACACACAAAAAAATTGTAAAATATAAAAATGAGCTAATGTTTTATAGAATCTAAGAAAAATTTTGCAACAAAGTACAAAAATTTAAAGCATTTTTCTTTAATTTTGTAATATTTTACTGTTGCTGGATTATATAATTCTTCCTGTAGCAAAAATTCCTTAAGTAGTGAAAAGAGTTTAACATTTAATATTTTACCTAGAAGTGAAGCACTATTATTAACTGCTTTATTAGTGAAGTTTGGGAATACTTAAGACATGCAGGTGTTTGCTGCTAGACACCAATTTGAAAATATCGGGTTAAGAAATAAAAGAAAAATAAAACTATTTTCTTATGGTTTCTGATTAACTGTTGAAGTGTGTTTTAGAGTGATGACTATTAGAAAAGCATATTTCATTTCCCAATATCATAAATAATACATAAATAAAAATACATGATGACTATTACCTGCTGTTAGAAAGCCTTTGGGGTTACTTTTTCCACGGCTTATTAAAACCTCCCTTTGATGGATGGAGACTATTATACCAAATAAAATAAGCCAGTCAGAGAAAGACAAATACCATATTATTTCACTTATATGTGGAATCTAGTTAATAAAATAAACTAACAAACAAAATAGAAACAGACTCATAGATACAGAGAACAGACTGACAGCTGTCAGAGGGGAGCAGGGCTGGGCGATTGGGTGAAACGGGGGAAGGAATTTTTCTAAAAACCTCATAGACAAAGATAACAGTGTGGTGATTACCAGAGGGAAAGAAGTGTTGGGGAGGTAATAGAGGGAAAAGAGGGGATAAATGGTGATGAAAGGAGACTTGATTTGGGGTGGTGAACATATAATATACAGATGATGTGTTCTACAATTGTACACTTGAAACCTATATAATTTTATTGATGAATGTCACCCCAATAAACTAAATAATTTTTTAAAAAATCCTGACTTTGGAGGCAAAGGATTGAAAATCCCAAACCATAGCTTAACTTACAATTGCAAAAGCTCCAATTTGATTTGAACATTAACCCTCTAAGTTAGAGACTTGGAATTATTTGTATTGTTTATTTTCCTTTAGGAAATTGCATTTTAGTTGACCTAAATCTACTTCCTGCAGATTCTGCATAAATGATCACAGTGTAAATTTATGAGACTGACACAGTACCCACTGCACTAACGAGGCACCTACACAGTGTAAGAATTTAAATATAATCTCTACTTCTATTTGGTACATTAAAACTCAGCAGGGACTTCTGATAAACTGTCAAAGTTAAATCTTTTCCAATTGTCACAAATACACAGAAGCAGTATATGAATGGATATTGTTCATTCTGTTGATATACTATTGCTATGGACTAAATGTTTGTGTCTACCCCAAACATTTCATATATTAAAGCAGTAATCCCAATGTGATGTTATTTGGAGGTAGAGCCTTTGGGAGGTAATTAGGATTAGATGAGGTCATGAGAATGAGGCCTCCGTAAAGGAATTACTGTCCTTACAAGAACAGAAAAAGACCAGAGCTCTCGCTCTACTGTGAGAAGACATAGCAAGAAAGCAGCCATCAGCAAGATACCCACTCGATGATATTTTGTTGTAACAGCCCAAGGTAAGACGATTGTATTGCTACATGTAGTTTAAGACATGGTTTCTCTATCTGTGCTGCCCTCAGCAAGTTATTCTTAGCCTATTTTCAGTAAAATAAGGATGACAGTGGCAGCTTACTTGGCATCATCTTGAAAATCAAAAAAGTTAATATTTGTAAAGCATATAAGGAGTACCTGATAAACACTGACTTATAAACATATTCACATTTACATATTTACTTGTAGATCTAGTGGTTTAAGCTAAATACTTGACTGGTTATTTTTATTTAAATGTTTATTGAGTTTCAACCAAATAATAGTCATGTGAGGATATAATGAGAGAAATAAAAATTAAAATAACAAAGAGATAAAGCTTCTCAAGTTGGCACGTTTTTTAAACTATTCAATGTTGGCCAGTTAAAATACTCAGAGACATGTTAAATGGCCTAATCTTTCTGGAAACTAATTTGCCAATAGTCCTATATCCCTAACATTATCCATATACTTTGACTTATTGATTCCTCTTTCAGCGATGACTCTTAGTGGAATAATAAAATGTGTAGTGAAAAATAGCCCTAGCTGGCGTAGCTAAGTGGATTGAGCACGGGCTGGGAACCAAAGTGTCCCAGGTTCGATTCCCAGCTAGGGTACATTCCTGGGTCGCAGGCCATAACCCCCAGCAACTGCACATTGATGTTTCTCTCCCTCTCCCTCTCCCTCTCTCTCTCTCTCTCTCTCTCTCTCTCTCCCCCCTCCCTTCCCTCCCTAAAAATAAATAAATAAAATCTTTAAAAAAATGTGTAGTGAAAAATAGATGTATGAGGATTATTTATAGTACACAGTAATTAGAAATCTGCCCCTGGCTCGCGTAGCTCAGTGGATTGAGCGCGGGCTGCGAACCAAAGTGTCGCAGGTTCGATTCCCAGTCAGGGCACATGCCTGGGTTGCAGGCCCCGGCCCCCAGCACCCGCACATTGATGTTATTCTCTCTCTCTCCCTCCCTTCCCTCTCTAAAAATAAATAAATAAAATCTGAAAAAAAAAGAAATCTAAATAGCCAACAATATCAGCATAGTTGAAATATGGCATATCTTTACTATATTTTTCTTGGCAGCCATTAAAAATCACATTTTTAATAATTTTAATGAGTATTATATAAAATGTTATAAAACTATAAATGAGACCTTTTTCTAATTGTATTAGTCATCTATTGCTATACAATAAATTACCTCAAAACTGAGAGGCTTAAACAACACACATTTATTATGTCATAGATTTTGTGGGTCAGGAATCCAGGCACAACTTAGCTGGTTCCTCTGCTCAGGGCTTCACAAAGCTGTAATCAAGGTGTCCCCTGAGGCTGGAGCCTCATCTTGAGGCTCAACTGGGGAAGAATGTGGATTCAGTTCATTGAGGGGTGTTGGACTGAGGTCTTTATTTCCTGGGTTGGGGAAGAGGATTGTATAGGTTTTCTAGGATCCTCCAGGGCAACAATTGAGATGAGGTTTCTTCCCCAGCCTTCTTCTAAGAATTAGAGTCTAAGGCTCACATATTTAAATGACTTGCTTGCTTGAAATCATTCAAGATTTTGGGAAGAGGCGGCCATCTCCATGGTCATCATATCATCACACCTCAGTTGGGCACCATGATTTCTCAGAACAATGTCAAACTGGAAGTGCTAAATCATTCAGCATTGTTGCCATCACAAGAAAATGACAACTTGCTACAGAGAGTTCACTCTCTGGTAGTCATGGAATATAAAATATAAATTTAGGTCAGGCCAAATTTCACAGTAACTTTGCACAAGCAAATACAGGGTGGAGGAAAAGTAGGTCTACAGTTGTTTATATGGAAAGTAATACAATAATAAATAATAATACAACAACAAAGTATGTTTCATATACAACTATAAACCTACTTTTGCCCCATTCTGTATGCTACAGAAATTTTTAAGCCACAATCAGTTTGATAAAATTATGTGCATAGCCCTGGCTGGCATGGCTCCGTGGATGGAGCGCCAGACTGCAAAGCAAAGAGTCGCTGGTTCAATTCCCAGTCAGGGCACATGCCTGGGTTGTGGGCCAGGTCCCCAACTGGGGGTGTGTGAGAGGCAACCACACATTGATGTTTCTCTCCCTCTTTCTCCCTCCCTTCCTCTCTAAAAATAAATAAGTGAAATCTTTTTAAAAAGTGTGCATAATTTCACTTCGAGAAAGACTCTATAATATCAAAGTTGAACTACCTTCTAATAAAAATGTTGCTTCAAGGTAGTGCCTTATTTATAAACTTGTTAGTTTTAAATTTAAAAGCTTGACCAGAAAGGGAAAAATAATCTATTAACCAATATGCAAGTAACAGCAAGATAGAGATTTTTTTTGAAGAAGAGCTATCTTTAAAAATCCTTGTTGCATAGCACTCATTACTCAGCACATCATGGTCTGACTGTGCTGGCAGCAGACCTGAAACATAAATGTTAAAATGGTCAATTGATGCTTAGTGCAGCCAATTCCATTAAAATCTGGCAAAAAGGCAAGAGTGATAATATCCTGCCATTGCCCAAGACTGCTGAGACCACATCAACTAATTTTAACAGTTCCTAGATTATATATAAAATATTGTAATCTAAATTTTCCTTTCACTTTCATTCCATCTGAATTATTCCTCTAATAGGTATGGAAGCAAAAATCACTAGCCCAATTATTTGAACTCCTATTCAAGAGAAAAGCCTACCACTCTAACGCAAAACAAAGACAAAATTAACTTTTTTTATTCTTTGTACTATTACAGAGGTTGCTTTCCCCCCCTCCCCACTGCTCCACCCAGCCCATGCCCTGCTTCCATAGTCAGTCCCCACACTGTTGCCCATGTCCATGATATGGTAAGTAGAGTTTTTAACTCAAGTTGTCTGTGTGTGAAAAGCTCAAAAAGTCACTTCACTGAATTTCAATACGTTTCTGTTCCCCAGGTTCTTCCCAAATATAATCAATTTCTTCTGTAATTGTTCATACCCTTTCCTATGAAGCATTAGCTGTAACAAACACAAATTTTGATAACGTCTTTATTGGCATTTCAAAATGTTCCTAATTACCAGTGGCTTGGTGACTTAAATTAAAATGAATCTTTTGGGACTCTCTGAAATTAGTTTTTGATCAGTTTCATAAATGTTTAGGTAATAAGTAGTGATGAATTTATCCTGACAAAGAAAGAAAAATGGGAAAGTTCAGTAATACAAATAGGTTGCTTTCCTGTCAAAACAATATGGCCAGAACTAAAAGACTGACAGTTTTCAGCGAAATCAGGAAAAATCCTATATTTAATTCCCATAAGGAAGCAAACCCTCAGGTATAGGATTTGGCAGATAGAGAGAGCTAACAGAATCAGTTTGCCATATGGTGGTGGGGCACCATTTGACAGCAAAATACAAATAAGTGACACTAGAAGAAACAAAAGTGGGAAGAGGCTGTTCTTAAGCATTTTGGTATCTAGTAGCATCTACTTCAATGCAAAATAAATAGTGGATAATGTTTACCGTTGCACTAAAGAAAATGGTAAAGTCAAAAAAGAGCAGGTGTAACAGTGAAAAAGGTAGAGAGAAGTGATGCAAATTCAGTGGTCAGAGGTAATGTGCCCAAAACCTAAATCTTTAAAAGTTGTTTGCAAGGTGGCATACAATAAAAACTGAAGCTTGAAAAAATATTCAGGCTCAGTGTGCAAATAACCAAATTTCAGTCATTTAGATGAATTATCTACCAGACCAAACAACTAATTTGCCTGAACTGTTCAGATATTGTAGTGATTATTGTTGTGTTCTCCATTAAAATATCCACTTGTTTTCAGTTGCAACAATGATTGTTCCTGGTATCCATCTAGAGAACAAGGAGCAGCTGGGTATACAGCTCTTCACTGTTCTGCTTTCAGAGAAAACAGGCCCAAATACTACTCCATCCACATTAAATTCAAGTGTTAATCCCCTATCCAAAAGAAGAAAATATTAATTTCCAGCAGATGAAAGAAAAATTGTATGTAGCCCCAGACTAGTAATACAAGACTTAATTTTTTTAATTCTGAAATTTATTAGATGGCAAAAAAGAGAGGTTAAGGTACTAATTTTGTATACTAGAATGAATATGACCAAATGGATAATATACACGATCTTTAGACAAATGTTAGGCTGCAGAACATTGCCATATTTGTAAATGGGAAAGTTTGCAATTTAGCTAATCTGAAAACTAGAGGTTTCAGGAAGCATGAATTAACAGTCTCATCTGGAAGGATTTCTGAATGCCAACAATTGGGAATTGTAACCCAGAGTCTAAGAAATGTGATAGAGCGAAAGAATGACAAGGCAACAGTAGAAGGACACAGACAAAAAGCAGGGGACACTGGGACAGATTATAAAGAGTATAAATTATTTTTAAATAATTCCTTCTACCCTGGCTGGCATAGCTCAGTGGATTGAGCGCAGGCTGCGAACCAAAGCATCGCAGGTTCAATTCCCAGTCAGGGCACATGCCCAGGTTGCAGGCCATGACCCCCAGCAACCACACATTGATGTTTCTTTCTCTCTCTCTCTCTCTCTCTCTCTCTCTCTCTCTCTCTCTCTCCCTCTCCCCCTCCCCTCTCTAAAAATAAATAAAATATTAAAAAAATAATTCCTTCTAGATTAGACAACTGTACAATTCTGAATTTTATTTTTGTCATGTAATTTAGAGTGTGTGTGTAGGAGACAGAGAGAAACAAAGAGGAGAAATGTTGAGAGACATCACCAACCTGCTTCACAATCAGCTCCCAAACCCTATGCCCATGGCGTTAACCATTGAGTTTTTACAGTAGATGGGAATCCTACTTAACATCTTAAAGCCTTGTTTTTTAAGTTTCCACCTATTTTTATTAACATTTTAAGTGACTTTAGTAAGTAAGAAAGTCATCCTAAAGCTATGATTTTATGACAGAAAAAAAGTACATTTGGATGGCTGCTGATGTTACCAAAGGAATGAATCCAATCTCCACTGTCTTACTGGGTTCTTCTCTTACAGTAATGTTTCTGATATGCTTCTGATTCTATAGTTCTACATTTGTTTTAAATGGAAAGGAGGTATAAGAGCAATGCCCTGGGGAAGAGATATTCCACTCTCTAATTCATGCTCCCTCATCAGGCTAGAGTTGTTGATGCCACATCCATTACTCAAGAAAACATAAACTTGGCATCTGCATTGCCTTCTAGGCTTGTGTCCACGTTTGGCTTCAAATACTAATCTTTTCATTGAATTGAAGAAGGAAAATTCTCCTACACTAGAATTGGGCGTTGATCCTAACTCTGCTTTTGTTTGCCTCCGAAAGTCATGGTGTTTTAAAAGCTGAATCCATGAATGGACATCTAGCGAAGAACAGTGCTGCCCTCACCTTAAATGACCTTCTGTTGTAAAGTATGCAATGAGGGAAGAAAAGGACATTGCAAGAAAAGAAGAGGTTTACTCAAATGCTTGAAAATGCTTTCTGGTTTGCTGTTTTACCCTATTACTCGGACCCCAGTTGTACTCTCATGTGCACAGTGATTGCTTCTTCTTTGGAACTGTTATTTAGGCTGCTCCTTTCTCAGAGCTACTGCTCATCTTTCTTCCCAAACCTCGAATGCTTGGAAGAGTCTCCTCTTCATACATTCTCACTCTATCTACTTCCAAAGGCAGCTCAGCATCACCCCTTCTATGAGATCTTCTTTGATCATTCCCAAGCATCCCAAATCCTCCCTTCTCTACTTAGATGGAATTATCAGGCATCCTAGTAGAGTTTTACCCTAATAATACTTCTGTGTTGTTCTCTATTTTTTTTCCTGTGCACTATCCAACCAGAATAGTAATCTGTATGAAACTTGGGCAGCTTTACATCACAAGATTTTGGACAGTGACAAAGTCATGGTTGCTTGACAAGTCACTTGCTATTAGATGGACTGATGGATCCATTGTTTTCCTGGTTGGTAACGAGGAGAAAGTACAGGGAGAAGACTTGTTCTTGGTACAAGCAGTCACCTAATCATCTGATTTCACACGGGGTCACAGCATAAAAATCAGATTCTGCCTCACTTTGATATCCACCACATCTTTCAAATCAGCAGCCCCCTTAATTAACAGTGACGAGGACTTACCAAAACTATACACAAAGAGAGACGGGACAGTAAAATCTATTCCCTCAAATGAAAGAAGGGGGCCTATGTGGTTTCAAGAAGATTGCCCAAATGGGAGAAAACTTCTTCCAAAGCCATTTATTTTGTTCTTCAGCAACAGCAGCCTGGGATTTGGCATGCAAACCAGTGTGGCAAGTAGCTCCAAGGAGAAGAACCTTTTAGTTGTGATATGCTGAATAGTCACTTTCTGCCTTAAAAAGGTTATACCACATGTCACATCTTGATAAAGTAACAGATGATACAATAAATTCAGTCATACAGACATTGAAACACTTCATACAAAAATAAAAATGTAGGAAGCATGCATGTAAATTATGTGAATAAACTGATATGTACATTACAAATATTTCTACAACCCGTATTTGCAGCACCTCCGCAAAACATTCATTCTGCATGCCTGAATAGACTTCATAATTTTAAAAAGGCAATATAATATTCTCCTGTTCAAGTGCTCTTAGGCAAAAGAATGTTAACAGCCTGCAGGGAGAAAAGCCTAGAAACTGCTTAAGCAAATTCTAAGCATGCCCATGTGGTTTCTGCTCAGCTGCAGGTAATTATCAATCATATCATTCCGGCAAAAGCTTGACATCACTTGCTTTCTCATCTTTTTTTCTCACTATACTTTTCTCCCTATAGAAAAATGCCATTTAAAAAAATAACAAATATCCAGACTTTTTCTACATTGCTTGACAGACCAATGAATAGTTTAAAACTTTACCCTTTGCTTTATTCATTTTCAGTTCACAAGCACAGAACCATTTCATCTCTTCCAATTCACCATGTATGCATAGTAATACCAAGCAATATACCATATATTCAACATTAAATATATGTTTTCATTTTTATATGCAGTGCATTTTCAAAAGAAGCAGCAGAATTTATACAATCAGTTCAAAATACCTCAAGATTCCAAGCACCTATGCCAGGGATGTCAAGCTCATTTTCACCGGGGGCCATATCAGCCTCACGGTTGCCCTCAAAGGGCTGAAACAATTTTAGGACTGTATAAATGTAACAACTCCTTAACGGTTAAGGAGTTGAAATTACATTTGGCCCTTTGAATGTACACACACCTGTAGACTGATCGGGAATTGGCCATTTGCAATGTGACAGAACTTTCCATTAATAGGTAGAGTCTATTGATCTTTTGAATCTGGCCTGGCCTGTGAATTGACCAACAGAAAAAAGCAGAAATGATCATGAACAGTTTTCAGGGGCTTTGGAGCATCTTCTACCTCTCCTACAGCTCTGCATCCACCATGAGTACAAGCCTGAGCTAGCCTGAAGTGACAGTTGAAACTAAGACACAGTATTAGCCAAGTAAACAAAATTGTTGAGAAAACCCATTGCTTCAATTTGACTAAAATTATTTTTGACAAACATGAATATCCAATATAATCTATACATTTCCACCATGAAAGCACATTACAAACACCTATACCACCAGTTTAAAAAGAAACCTTATGTTAGATTTACCTTCTAAAAGATATTTAATTAGTGAGTATCACAGGAAATAATGACATCATTTTTGTCAACCAAGAAAAATATTTTAAGTTAAAATCAAGCTCAAAATCAAGATCAGTATATTCAAAGAATTCAGTAAAAACCAAGCATATTTAGCTTCTCTTTGCAAAGCACCTCCTAAATCCATACTTTGTCCTCTAATATAATGCAATGGCTGAGGATGCTAGCCAATTGTATTTTTTCCAATGGTATTTATTATAAAACAATCTTGGCAAGTGAAAGAAAACAGCACACACTGCTAATATTTTGGTAGAATTATGTGTTTATTCTAGCACTGTTAACAAGAGAGAAGTAAGCATCGAATGAGTACAAAGGAATGCTGCTGATGTAAATGAATATTTACTCAAAGCCCAGCTCTTCCTTACCTCTCTGATAGGGGAATGGCAAAGAGCATCTTGATCTTCAGTTTCTCCCAGCCTCACATACCAACAAATGTGGCACCCCAAGAAATACTTGTTGATGGCTGAGGGTGGCAATAAGGGCAGACAAAGCAGGACCCTATGAGAGGGTTTTCTTTTCTTTTCTTTTCTTTCTTTCTTTCTTTCTTTCTTTCTTTCTTTCTTTCTTTCTTTCTTTCTTTCTATTTTATTTTTTATTGTTTATGCCATTACAGTTGTTCCCTCTTTTTCTTTTTTTCCCACCTCCACCCAGCCCCATACTCTCCCCTCCCTCAGTCAATCCCTATATCATTGTCTGTGTCCATGGTCTTGCATAAATGTTCTTTGGTTAATTCCTTCACCATCTTTCATCCATGTGAAAGAGAGGAAGGGTGGACAAATCCAAATTACAGAGAGAGTATATGACTGAAAGGCCAATCAAGTCAACTGGTTGCTAGTGAGGTCACCATTACAAGGTGGCTTTCTTAACTCCCTTAGCCACAATGTGTAACCTCAATGTGGCATCTGCCCAACAAGCATGTAGACATGCTACAATGCAGACAGGACAGGGGAATGGGGCTGACTGTAAGAAAAGTATCACCATTAACAAACATAGCCTATTTTACTAATGTAGATTACAGTGACACTTGGCATTCAAATGATATCACATGCATTCTTCCCATTACCCCATTTTAATGAGGAGAAAACATCAGACAAACCAAAACTGAGGAATATTCTACAAACAAGAAAAGTCAGAAAAGACAAAGTAAGACTGGTTGAAGGAGCCTAAGAAGCCATGCTAACTAAATACAATGTGGGGTCCTGAGTGGGATTATGGGATTGAAAAAGGGCATAAGTGAGAAAACCAGTGACTCCAAGTAAATCCCGTATTTCAGTTAGAAGTCCTGCATTGAACGATCTCATCGAGATTACCTTGGCAACAAACCTGTTACCAAGGTTTATTTTTTAGTTTTCATAATATACCATGGTTACATAAGATGTTAACATTAGGGGAAGCTGGATGAAGGGTATGGGAACGCTCTATATATACTATCTATGCCACTCTTCTGTAAATCTAAACTAATTTCAAAATAAAAAGCTTACAAGTTATTACATATTGATGGTTTGTCCTATTCTTTGGATCTTAATAGCTGGTTGGGCATGAGATTCACTCATATATGAAACAATTCCAGAATTCATGACCCATCTTCCAATCACATCAGACAACTTTTAGTTTCTGGACTATGCCTTGCTTATTAATTCTTCCATGCCTTTGCTCATTCTGTTTCTTCTTGCCTTCCTCCGTCCTTGCTCCCCAACATACTCTTTTTTCTAAGACTGACCTCAAAAGTCATTTTCCCCAGGCAAAGTTTGGCTTTCCCTCTTATCCATTCTTAGAGCCCCTTCTACAAACCTCTGTTTTAGCTCAGATAAGGCACTAAATCTAGCCTATATAGAATGATGGTTATAAGCAAAAGATCTAAAACCAGGTTATCTGAATGGATTCAAATCCTGGCCCAATCCCTTACCAGTTGTGTAACCTTAAACAAATTACTTAATTCTCTGTGCCTGAGTTTCCTTGTCCAGAAAATAGGGCTAATAATAACTCCTACAGTTGATACATAAGAACTAAATAAATTCACACAAGTAATTCTAAGAGTGTTTGACCCAGGTAAATGCTCAATAATTGTTAGCTACTATTATGATTATTATATATCTCTCTAGACCAGTAATTTTCAACCTTTCTCATCTCATGGCACACATAAACTAATTACTAAAATTCTGTGGCACACCAAAAACTATACTGTATTTTTGCTGATCTGACAAAAAATGTTAATTCAATTGATTTACAAAATAATAATAACAATAATAATACTTAATAATAATAATTACCTGCTATTTTTGCTCCAAAGTGACTCTTTAAAAAATCTGGTATGTATATTTGTATAATAAGAATTAACCAACCAAACCCAACCTTATTAGGTGATGTGACCAATAGAATGTAACTCTAGTATAAGACCTATATATTTATGGTTCAAGACAGGGCATACACAATGGGTGGCTATTGTCATGTTGACTGTTGTCATTTTTTTATTTGATGACCTAAGGGAAAAGATGTCAGTGTCCCTGACTAAATAGTCAGGTATTGCATATGTTAAAAATTCTCACTGCACACCAGGATGCCACAGCACACTGGTCAAAAATCACTGCTCTAGACTGGGGACTTTCAGAACAAGCCATATGTATTTACTTTTCTGGGTGGAGTTCTCTGAGATGGACTGGCTTTGGACTTCCTTGGGTTATTGTGAAACTTTAATGGTCCACTGCCATTTAAAGCATTTGGTGGAACAACTAGTCAATGCAAGCATTCAATATCAGTTATTATAATTATTATCTTGCTACACCCAGAGTTTGACATTTAAGTTATGCTTCATTGTTTGATGAATGAATGAGTGCATTAATTGGTAAGAGTGATATATTAATACTTCAGTAGCTGATATAGATTATCTTTATCAACTGATGATAGCAAAAATTAAATTTGTTCACTTGAAACCCCTTGCCTCTAAGCTTTAGAAATGCTAGTTCTAAACCAGAGATACCTGTTTGTGTTGCTCTGTGTTGTATCAACGTCCAGTCATTTGGAAGGATCTCTATGGAGTAGACCAAAAGGTTCTAAGAACAAGTAACCTTGTCCAGTGATACTCTTATAGCCAATGGGGGTTACCTGAGCTACAGTTATTGACACTTGAACAATGTGTACAAATTCCCTAAGGGCAGCAGATAAGTTGATATAATAACTCTCATCTAATGAACAACTACTAAAGGACCAGATGGATATTTTACTTCACTTTTTCCCCCCAAACTCTGAATATAATGCAGAAAGGAGAGGGGACTTTTTGCCATTTACCCATGGGTATATGCATGTAACAGAAATGAAATTGCATTGTTTTTGATACAATTTAAAATATAGTACACAAATCTTAAAAGCTAAAATGTAAAGGAAAAACTATACTGTATTATAATCCCACAACTAGTGTGTATTTTTCTTATAGTTTTAAAAGTCCAAAATTGTATCTTTAGGCACCCCTGCTTAAGCTTACAGCTCATGGGTCCTGGGTACACCCACCAACTGGTTTCTCAGCCTCCTACAAAGTGAACCCACTTATATTCCCCTTAAAGATGAAGAAGCTGAAATTCATACCTCATAAGTACTGGTCCCAGGATTTGATCCCAGGCTTAGATACCTCCAAAGTTTATGGTCATATTTTCCTTTAGTTATGCTTTTAATTAGCTAAGATTTTGAATGACTGATTCTAAATGCTCCTCCCCTTGAGCTTGTGCTAAAAAATTTTGAGTTCAGCTGAAAGTGTCCTGGAAAGTTCTGGGCAAGCTCACACTGACCTTGTGCTGCTAGTGATCTATCTCTAGTGAACACTCAGTCATGTGTAGGAAATTACAAGGTAGTTAAAAACCTTGAAAGGAGTCTCAACCAATGGAGGATGAAAACCAATGGAGACATTTTCCAGATCCCCACTTTTTGACAAATCAAAGCAGGCCAGAAATTTTTTTTGTTGCTTCCCCCATCAAGAGATGGAATCTATTTTCCTTGTCCTTAATCCTAGCTGACCCTGTGACTCCCTTTGATCAAATACCATGATATTACCATGCAGCGAGGAAGCCCAAGCTAGCCATTGAGAAGGGCAACATGAAGGAACACTGAGGCACCAGGCATGTAAGTGAAGACATCCTTGAACTTACCAGGCTTCCCAGACACCAGCTGAAGGCAACCAAGTCAATGAGCCTAGTTGGTGTCATGTGGAACAGAACTGCCCAGCTAAGCCCTGATCTAATATGTGACCCATAGCATCATACTAACAGTAAGCTTGTGTGGCAGGGGTGGGTGGAAGGGGGTGTTATAAAGTAACAGATAATTAAAACAGAGGTAGATCACCCTGAGAGGCATTCTATATGTTTTCTAGTGGTCCTTGTGGGACCTTGGAAAGGTCACCCCTTTGTCCACAGCTGTGACATCCATGACACAACCTTACAATAGCATTTCATTCTCCTTTATTCTCCATTCCTGTTTCCTGGGATCACCTCCCAAAGAAACTCCACTCATCCAAGTCTGTCTGTGGAAGAACTCAAACTAAGACACAGAGCTTTTCCCTCTCCTACATTGTTTCATGGAGTTTTAAAAGCTTATATTTTCATAAAAACAGTTTATCCACATTGCTCCAATTATACATGGTAATAACCAACCATTCATTTTTATTTCTAAAGCAAAATGTTATGAAGTTAAAAACTGTGTGTATAAATAGACAGAGAGAGAAATTACACTAATAGTTTGTGATATAAAACTGCAAGAAATTTTGCCAAATAAAAGAAAAAATTAACCTTTCTGCATTGTAAAAATATTACATAGAAACATTTATTAATGGCTTAAAGGGAATCTTTGTAGCTATACCAAATGAATTTTCTTCTTGACCATTCAACTTTCTTATTCAATGAACTGTAAAAAACAACTTTACTTCTTTAGAACAGTTTTAGATTTGAATAAATGTTTACATAAGCTACACCTACCATATCTTTATATAAATTAGAAATGATACCTTATAAGGAGACTGAAACACCTTAGCAGAATTTTAAGCATTTTATGTAAAAGGGATAGTTCAAGATGAAGAAATGCAAACTAGATAATCAGGACCAGTTGACTTTTCTGCATCTAGCTCCCCCAAGGGAGAACCAAAACTGAGAATAATATTGCAAAGAAAAATAAACTATTTCATCTTTTTAAAACTAGTAACTCTGAATAAACTATTTCAACTAAAAGAACCCTCAACAAGAGCCTAAATATTTGATCATTTCCATAACACTTTACTGATTTTTAACATCATACTCTCAGTTATATGAGAAAAAGTAATATATTTCCAATTTAATCATAAATTTAAAAGTTAAAATGTTGCCATTTCAGCAGAACAAACATATATTTGCTGAGTTCATGACCCAGAGCTTCTGAAGTTAGTCTGAGACTCATATCACACTTCTTGACCTTCAACTCTGCTTACCATCTCCATATCAACTTTCATATTTATTTTCTTGACATTTTGACAAACACATTCTAACAACACCATTTATTTACAATGTATTAAGATGAGAATCCAGATTCAACATGCCTCTTTGGGGGAAGAATGCTGAAAGACTCAAAGCAATACTCTGTGATGTAGTATGAAAACTGCACCTGTCTTTGAGCTCCCTTATAAATCATGAAAGGAGGAAACCAGACACATTAGATTGGCAGTGAGAATGTGGAGACAGTGAGCTCTGATCCTCAATTTCTATAAGTAGGTTGCAAAATAACTTTAGGTCAGTAGCTTAACTTTAAATCATTCTTCAGTTCTAGTTTGATATATTCACAATTCTTACCTGCCAAAGAGAAAATATGACCAAACGTTGTGTTAATGCTCAGTAAGAAAGTTAAGCCAACTCGCACTTCTTTACCAACAATGATAACACAATGTTGGAAATTATCTATATAACCAGAGAGGCAAAATTTATTGTAGAATAAATGTACAAGGGAGGCTGTTTTTTTAAACAGAATTCCAGGAAAAATTTCCACATCCATTATAATCTATAGGCAGAACTGTAAAGGTCTCCATTGGTGGGGGCTGGGCATAGACTGGGGATGTTATAGATAGGATATAACTATAACATGGAGTCCAGACTAGACAGAAAACTTTTTAAAGAACCTTTCCCTGCTAATATTCTGTTTTGTTCATAGGATGCTGAAGTCACTCTAGAAATGTTCATGGGCATTACAGTTAGATTTTATACAAAAAAAAAAAAACTGAGTGTAAATAGTATTATCTCAACTTAGTGATGCTACATTGTTACCTTGAAAAGATGTCAATGAAATGAGCCATGAAAAACAGTCAGCTTGATTGCACATGATAGTAGTGGCATGAAGTAGCATGAGGAAGTGAGAAGAACACCAAGCATGAGGGGGGTAAGTACATTGCCATGTACCAGCTAGAGAATCAGGGCTGGAATGGGAGCTATCCAGTTTCCAACATTCTAAATATCCTTCAAACAAAAAGTGTCTGATGCAGTGAAGTTCCTGTGACTAGTTTGTGGGAATAAAGGCTACCCCTCAGCCTGTTGGCATGTCTTGGGTTACACCAAATCCACAATGCAAGTCTTGCAGATTCCTGTGTTCTAAGTCACTAGGCCAAAATGCCTGGGGTGACAGCCTGCTGTTGCTCCAATGCCTATCATGAAAAATATACCTCACTTAACAACTTGCAAATAAATTTCCAATTGTCTTCTGCTGTTGTCCAACTTAGTTGTGTCTACTCATTTACTTGGTGATCACCTAAGCCTTCTTCAACTGCTATGGTGGAAAGACCAAGGTTCCTGTCACACACTATATGTGTGGAATAAATATTTGTTTTACTAAAGTAATACTTTAACCTCAGCCTTACCTTGCTGCCTCCTAGCTGTGTGACCTGGGAAAATCTTCCATTTTATTTAACCTTGCTCTTTTTAGCATCTTTTACTATTTCCTATGTGCTGGGTACTTTCCAAGTTCAGTCCTGCACTGCTTAATGATGGGGATATGTTCTGAGAAATGTGCTGTTAGGTGATTTTGTCATTGTGAGATCATAGAGAGCACTTACACAAACCTACATGGTATAGCGTATTACACCCTTAGAGTAGATGATACAGCCTATTGCTCCTAGGTTACAAACCTGTACAGCATGTTACTGTACTAAATACTGTAGGCAATTGTAACACAATGCTAAGTATTTGTGTATATAAACATATCTAAATAGTGAGACATGATAGCTACAATGTCACTAGGTGATAAGAATTTTTCAGCTCCGTTATAATCTTATAGGACCACCATTGTATATGCAGTCTGTCATTGACCAAAATACTATTATGTGGTGCATGATTGTAATTAAGTCATGAGTTCCTCACAAAAAGTCTTTCACATAGGCACTTTAATTACCCCCATTTGACAGGCGAGGCAACTGAAGCATAAATATGCTTTGTAACTTCTTCACGGTCATACGGCAAAGCTGGGATTTGAACCCAGACAGTCTGGATCAGAGTCCAGCTCTAACCCATTCACATCATTTCCTCTCCAACTAAATCTGCCTACCTCTTAATCAGAATCTCAGTATCCTCATATACAAAATGAAGATTAGTACTATCACCCCGCACAACTGTAAGAACAAAAAACTGGTGAGCATTCTACAAACACTACTTGTTGTTCCGCCTATCACTATTATCATCGCCCATCAACTGAAATAAGTGAGCGAGGAATCAATCAGAAGTTCCAATCTGATCAGAATGATACCTGGCTCAAAAGCCAGAAAACCTAATGGCCCATTCCAGGATCTCCCTGGGCAAAATTATTAGCTATAGAAGAGGTCTTTTATAATAACCTCCGGGGCAAGATGGCTATTGTCACCTTAGGTTTCTCTTTCCTTTCTCCATCCACATTTGGTTCTCAGAGTACCATCTTGCCTAATAGTTTCTCAACTTCTGAGAGATGAAGTTATTGCCAGTGCAAGCTGAGAATTGATCTGATGTTTATTAACATTTCAGTTCCTGTAAGTGGTATTAATTTGCCTGTTTTCATGAGCTGTCCAGGAATACAGAAATAAAAACACGTTATTTTCCTTGATCCATAGTCCACTCAACTCAATTCACTTCCAATTTCTCCAAAGATATGGATATTCTAAGCTCAAACTTCTCTTGGGTCCCTCAGCCCACCACTTGCTGGGTGGTTTCTCAAGTTGCTTTTAATTCTAATAGCTCTTGAAAATCCTCGGCTGCTTAATAGCTCTGGTATGATATGGCTAGGCAATTTCAAGATTGTAAGTAGTTTTTAAAGTCTCTAACTATTCTGAAAACAATCTTTGTAATGGCTTCTTTGCTCTTGCTTCCAAAGTATAATAATAAGGACACAGAATTTCCACAGTAACCAATCTCAGAAAATCCCAGGCTGGCTGTTGACTCTTCCATTCAATCTGCCAGAGCCATTACAACCTCCCTTGTTGCATCTTTCAGAATAACATCTAATGGACATTAGGTCTGGGCCTACTACATAACCATTCCTCTATATTTATGTTTATGTTTTATTGAAAAAATGATGTTGCAACAATATTGATATATTTTCTGAAAGTCATAAATGCCATTTTTTAATTGACATTAAAATTCACCTATCATAAAGTTCACCCTTTTAAAGTGTACAATTCATACCCTGGCTGCTGTGGCTCAGTGGATTGAGTGCCAGCCTGCAAACTGAGAGGTTGATGTTTCAATTCCGGGTCAGACCACATGCCAGGGTTTCTGGCCAGGTCCGCAGCTGGGGGTGTGCAAGAGGCAATGGATCAATGTATCTCTTGCACATGGATGTTTCTCTCCCTCTCTTTCTCCTTCCCTTCCTCTCTCTCTAAAAATAAATAAATAAAATCTTAAAATATACAATTCAGCGATTTTTGGTATATTCACCAGGTTGTGCAACCATCACCATTATCTAGTTTTAGAACATTTTCACCATCCCAAAGAGAAACCCAGTGCCCATTAGCAGTCACTCCCTACCCCTCCCTACTTTCAGCCTCTGGCAGCCATTAATCTACTTTCAGTCTCTATGAATTTGCCTATTGTGAACCTTTCATACAGATGAAATCATACAATATGTGGACCCTTGTAGCTGGCTTCTTTCACTGAGTATAATGTTTTCAAGGTTGATCCATGTTATGGCACATGCCAGAATTTCATTTGTTTTTATTGCTAAATAATTTTGTGTTGTATGGGTAGACCACATTTTGTTTATCCATTCATCTGTGGATGGACATTTTGTCGTTACCACCATTTTGGTTATTATGAATAATGCTGATATGAACATTCATGTACAAGTTTTTGTGTGGACATGTTTTCACTTCTCTTCTGTATATACCTAGACATGAAACTGTTGGGTCATAGGGTAACTCTAACTGTAACTATTGAGAAATTGCTAAAGTATTTTGTAAAGGTGCTGCACCATATTACATTCTCACCAGCAGTATATGGGTTTTAGTTTGTCTGCATCCTTGCCAACACTTGTCATTATCTCTTTTATTATAGCTATCCTACTGGGTATGAAGTGATATCTCATTGTGGTTTTGATTTGTATTTCTCCAATAGATAATAAAAACATCATTCTTTACCAGATAACCAAATGACTAATTTCATTTTCTCACACATTACATTCTACTTCTTTGGCCCTATTGAAACATAGTCACAGTTCTCCCTTTATTAAAACCAATGGCTCAGAGAGGATGTAGTAAACTGTAGAATATGATGTCACGCCTCAAAGGTGTGTCTTCAGGAATTGTAGAATCATTGTCAGAACACAGATCCCCTAGGATATTGACTGGATTTCGATATGAAATACACTTTCCCTTATGAGGGCACCATATTGGACGAATCGAGTTGCACTATGGAAAACTGAGCTCACATGTCTGCAAATCCTGAATGTGTCATGATGCATACCATAGTCATAGTTTATTTATCTGATGGTGGCATCTGGCTGAGTCATAAAGTAGAAATGGAGCTTTCTCAGATAGATAAGGTGATCAAAAGCAGAATAAATTTAGAAATTAAAATGGAAGGAAGGAAGGAAGGAAGGGAGGGAGGGAGGGAGGGAGGGAGGGAGGGAGGGAAGGAATGAAAAAGGCAGAATAAGAAGGAGAGAAAAATAAAGGGTTCCCTCTGCAGGGAACCTTTACATTAAATCATAAAATCTGTATCATGAACCTGAAGGCCCAGACAGATTTATTGTTTGCCATCTTCCCATTCCAATACTTTGTTCCAGTTGGATTTCTCTAAATCCTACAGGGACACATTTTAAGACCCCCAGTGGATTTCTAAGACCACAGATAATCCTGAACCCTATATATACTGATTTTTCCTATACATACATACCTATGATAAAGTTTAATTATAAGTTAGGTACAGTAAGAGATTAACATAAATAACTAAGATAAAATAGAACAATTAATATACTATAATAAAAGTTATGTGAATCTAGTCTCTCTTGCTCAGCAAACTAGCATGATTTTTTGTTTGTTCTTCACAGTTTCATGGATAGAAGATCCATTCTCACTGTAAATACCAGCAACCTCAGCATATGATTTTTTCTTTCCTAATTAAGTCAAGAACTTTCAACTTTTCACTTAGAGGAAAGCACTTTATGGCTTCTCTTTGGCATATCCAAATGGTCAGCAATGCTTCTCATATGCTTTAGGGCCATTATTAAGTGAAATACTGGGAACTTGAACACAAGCACTTTGATGTGGCAAGGTGGCTACTAAGTGACTAGAGGGCAGGGAGCATCTATAGTGTCGATGCACTGCACAAAGGGATGAGTCGTACCCCAGGCAGGATGGAGCAGAATTTCATCATACTACTCAGAACCACATGCAATTTAAAAACATATGAATTGTTATTTCTGGAACTTTCCATTTAATATTTTCAAACTGTGGATAACTGAAACTTTAGAGAGTAAAACCACAGGTGAGGGGGGACTACTGTACTATATTCCCTCTTAACTACAGGCTGCTTCTTCTAGCTGGAATGCTTCCTCCCTTCTTTCTGTTTGGCCAAAGCCTCCTCATCCATCGGTTTCAGTCGAGGTGTCTCAGACCTCCTTAATCCTTGTATCAGTTCCCTATGGCTACCATAATGAATTGCCACAAGTTCTGGCTTAAGACAACACACATGTATTCATTTATAGTTTTGGAGGTCAGAAGTCTCACTGGGGTAGGACCAGGATGTCAGCAGAACTGCATTCCTTCTGTAGGTTCTAGGCAAGAATCCATTTCCTTGTGCTTTCTAGCTTCTTGAGGCTGCCCCACTCCTTGTCTGAAGACTGCATCCCCCATCTTCAAAGCCCACAGTGTAGCATTTTCAAAATCTCTCTGCCTCCCCGGCCCTCCTCCCTTCCCTTGCTAATTCTATCCTCATATCTCATTCTGTAACTCTGACCTTCTTGCCTCCCTCTTAAAGGACTTTTGTGATTACATTAGCTCACCCAGATATTCCATGATAATCTTGCCACTTCAAGATCCTTAATTTTACTCACATTTGCAAACTCCCTTTTACCATTTAAGGTAGCATATCTACAGGTTCTGGGGATTAGGACATGGGCATCTTTTTGAGGCCATTGTTCTGTTTACCAGAGTCCTTGTATCATATTGCCACAGTATTCTGAACAAGTGCAAGGATTTCTTTATTTGAAAGTATTGCTTTCATCAAAGGGTAAGCATGTTGTGGGGCCCTGCATGATTGTTCCACATACATCCTCAGTGCCAAGGGTATAGACAGCACTCAACAAATATTTGATGGCTGCCTGGCTGAGTGGCCAGTTTGGTTTTGCTGGACCAGAGTTCCTGGGGGAAGGGGAGAATGTAGGCTAAGATTATATTGTAAAGGACTATGAAATAACAGGCTAAGTAGTTTGGTTTTTACTCAGGGAGTTAACATGATTACAATTATGTGTTTGGAGTAGAACGCCAGTAAGCCAGATGGAGAGAGAGAAACTGAAGGCAGGGTGACCAAGCAAATAAGGCCCCAAACTAGGCAGTGGCAATGAGAAGGAACAGCTGGACAAAGATGTAAGAACTTGGATACATTCCACTACAAATCCTTTCTAGAACAGAGAAGTAAGTACAATGGGACTTGATAGCTTATTGAAGATAAGAGGAAAAAAAAGCAGGGTGGGGGGCAGGGACTGGAGACATCTTGAGCCATCTCTGGTAAACTAAGTATGTGGGAAAATGGTGACTCCAACTAGAATAAGAACTACAAAAAAAAAAGAAATGTGTTCAGAAGAAAGGGGTATTGGTCTGTTCTGCCTCAAACATATAGAATATGAGGAGTCCAGTGAGCATTGTGGGCAAATGTCTTGCAGAAAATCCGAAATAAATATGAGGAGCTCATGTGCAAGATCACAGTTAGACACAGAGTTAGGAGTGTCCTGGAAAGGGATAATAGCTGAAGTCACAAAAGTGAATGAGATCATCAAGGGAGAATGATTTAGAGAGAGAAAAAAGCAGAATCATAGGGATGAGTGGACAAAGACAAGCACAGACACAGAAGGATAGAAAGAGATGTTAGATACAGAGAAGCAAGCAGTAAAAAGGGAATTGAGACTCCTCTGTGTGTGGTGGGGAAAGGAGGGTGTGGGCAGAACAGTGCCAGCAGTTCTACCCAGAAGTCCACGAAAGGACATCTAAGAAGAATCTTAGAACTGGGCACCTTCGAGAAAACTGTCTCAGTAAGTAATGGGAATGGAAAAGCTCACTAAAATTTAAGGTGCTCCTGGTCACTTAATTTCCCCCCCAGAAGCTTGGCAGTTTATATTAAGAGTCAAGAAAGATTTCAGGATGGTTCTGCCCTCAGCATGTTGTCTGAGTTTGAGTTTAAACCTTTTAGTCCCTTTCTTTAACTGCAAAATAAGGAGGATGCAGCTAGATGCTACCCAAGATCCTTTCTGAGTCTAAATTTGTCTCTTTCCAACCCTCAAATCTCAAAATTCAGGTGAAGCTCAATTCCAAGTTATCTGAGAAGCTGTCTCCACATTATTCTCTATTTAAGTTAAAAATTTCCTTAGAAACAAATTCTAGCCTAGATAACACAAAAGAGAGCAAATGAAAATTGAATAACTGTATTCCTAATTTATAATTCTTATGGTATTGTGCTGATTTCAGATATAATTCCATATAAAATGCCCTTTGTCAATTTCCACTATGAAGCTGTCTTACTGTAATTACTTCCTCTTGGGTGATATGGGAAAGCCTTTATTTTTAATCAGAATATTCCTCTCTACTCATGTTGTAAATTTTAATTCCACTTTCCATCATTATATATTTATCAGTCAATTCTTCCCTATGCATATATTTAGATACCTTGTATTTTTTCCTATACTCAATACCTTTAGAAAAGGCTTCCCCCCCCAAAAAAAAAAATTCGGAGCCTTGGTTGACATATACCAAAAAAGAAGAAGAAAATGGCAAAGAGTAAAGACAGAGGCATGAGGGAAGATGGTACTGGAAAGCAACCTAGATTTCAGTTTCTTGTATAAAGTAGCATATTACACAAGCTTTCTCAGCCCTGGTGCTATTGAAATTTCAAGCAGGATAGTTATTTGTTGGGGAAGCTATTCTATGCACTGTAGGATGATAATGGCATCCCAGGCCTCTACCCACCAGACGACAGTAGCATCCCCCATCTCAGCTCTGGCCATCAAAAATGGCGCCAGGTATTGCCAAATGTGCTGAGGATGCCAGCTTGCGCCCAGTTGAGAATCAATAGTCCGCAGAGACCAACTCATTACAAGTAGTTCAATAGTGCAAGAACACAGTTTGCTAAAAATGGAAAAGTAAGAAATATAGAAGTATTATGTGTATATGCCAACTCCCATTTATTTATAGGATCCTTGGAATGGTTTCCCCAAGCCCACCTCCTCTAAGTATTTGTCCTCCCCCTTGTTTCACTCTAACACATGCCTTCCTCCCCCCTCCCAGACATCAGAGTGACCTCTCTAAAACACATATCTGATCATGTTACACCCTGATGCTTTCAAAATCACCAATATCCCCCATTCTCTACCACAGGGTTTCTCAGCCCGGGCATTCTTGACATTGAGGACCAGATGACTCTGTTGTGGGGGCTGTCCTATATATGGCAGAGTGTTCAGCAGCATCGCTGGTGTCTAACCACTAGATGCCAGTAGAACCTCCCCTGTAGTAGGTGAAATAATGTCTCACCAAAGATATCCATACCCTAACCTATGGAACCTGTGAATATGTTAAGTTACAAGGCAAAAGAAAAATAAGGTTGCAGATGGAATTAAAGGTTAGTAATCAACTGACCTTAAAATAATTAGATTATCCTGGATTATTCAAGTGAGCCCAATGCTATCACAAGCGTGCTTAAGAGGGAGAAATGGCTATGTGGAAGAAAGTCAAAGAGATTGCAACATGGCTAGCTTTGAAAATGAAGAAATCGGGCCACTGGAAAAGCAAAATATACAGATCCTAGAGCCCTCAGAGGGGGCACAGCCCTGCCAACACCTTGACTTCAGCCCAGGGACCATTTCATTTCTGTCCTCCAGAAATGTAAGATAATAAATTTGTTTTGCTCTGTGCCACTAAGTTTGGGGTAATTCGCTACAGCAGCAATAGAAAACCAATACATCACCATCCCTAGCTGTGTCAACCAAAACTGTCCTCAGCCATTTCTAAATGTGCCCTGGGGACAAAGTTGCCTCCAGTTTTGAACTACACTGCTCTGCAAAACATACAGTCCAAATTCCTGAGATGTGCACAGTGTGATCTTCATAATTAATGCTACCCAACCTGTTGTACTAGTATCCAACACAGAGCAAGATACAGCCTATACTCCAGGCACACCAAACTTCTAACTTCAAACACACTTGACATATTTCATCTCTGCAGATCTAATGCCAAGAGGTGCCTTGAAGGGTAGACAATGTGCTTTGGCCCTCCTGCCATTTTTATCCATGTCCATAGTTAGTCATCTTCTAAACACATGTCCAATTTCTGCTTTCATTAACTTACTACATAAAAATCTATGTGGTTGCAGCATATATTAAACCACAGATGTCCTAACCTCCTCCTTCAAAAAAATCATTGCTCCTAAGCCCCTCTAAGTCCTCTTCGTAGGAAACTGGCATCACCAACATCTCTGGGTGTGTCTGCTCTTTTCTCTTTCATCAAAGAATCCCTTTCCTTCTTCTTATCAATGGCAGTCATCCTTGAGATCAAGCTCAACTGTTCTCTACTTGAGATCAAGTGAAGGTTTCCAAAGGCTCCCCAAAGTATAGTGAACCATCACACCACCATCCCCCCATCCCTGTCTCTCACTGTGTTGTGATCCTTGTGCACTGTACCTATTTGTTGATTCATCCATCCTCCTCGGTAGACTCTGAGCTCTTCAAGAGCTAGCACCATATTTTAGCCTCTCTGCACTCCTGGTAGTTAGAGAAAAGCTTGTGCTCAGTAAGTGCTTGTGGCATGAATAAAGAAAAGAAGTCATAGATATAGAAAAATCTATTTAATTATGGGTTATCAAAGCTGGGAAACTCCAGATCAGCTAGGAGCACAATCCCAGCTCTGATCCAAGAAAATTAGGAGAACCCCACAGTTGGAATGACACCTTGTCTGTGATCAGAATCAGGGACATAACTTAGCTGCTAAGAATACAAGTTTAGAAGCATGTACCGGTTATATCATGCATCATTTACCCTTTTTCTACTCAACAAACATTCTACCCAGCATGTCCAAGAATCAGAGTTGGTTAAAGCAGTCCTGAAATACATAGGAAGGAAATATTAGTAGAGTCATAGATGACTTCAACTAACACCTCCAGGTTTCAGGCCATTTGTGAGCTTTGAGTGAGCATAAGTCATAGAGCTGCAGGCACTTAGGAGACTGTTGGGAGTGGGAGCCGTTGTAACAGCATTAAATTTAAAACCAGAGAATCTGCTGAAAGAACTAAGTAGAAATGGATGCGATCAATCACTGGCTAAATCTGAAGGAAGGTGAATTATCAGCTCTGCCTACGGATTCAATAGAAGAGAAACAGAAAAGTTGAATAAACCCTAAAGGGTCCATGGAGAGGGATCCACATAGTTTCGAAATTGGATGGAGGCCCCAGGGAAACATTATGCCAGCTGAAAGCACTTCTGAGGCACTCACTAGACAGCCAGCATGGGACGCTACATGCAACTCACTGGTACAGTGATTCTCAGCTAGGGCAATTTTGACACCTAGGGTAGTATCTTTAGACATTTTTCATTGTCACACTGGTGGGGATGGGTGCTAGTGAGTAGAGGCCCAGGATGCTGTTAAACATCCTACAATGCACAGGACAGCCCGGCTCAAAGAATTATTCAGCCACAAGTGTCAATAGGGCAGAGGCTGAGGAACCTTGAGCCAGAACAACCAGGAAAAGCACAAGAATCAAATCTGTATGAACCAGATCTCAGCCCTCAGAGCCCATAAGTAGCCATGCAAGGTGTTCATTGGCCAGACTTTTGACATCATTAGTACAAATTCTCTTTTAGGACAAAGGACCTGGCTTGCTTGCCAGTGAGAAGGACAAGCAGTGCTCAGCAAGATGAATTTCCTTGGTTTTTGAGAGGTTCCAAGGCATTAAACCTTTGAAAGGTAATCCAGGCCATTAAATTCCAGACTCAGGGGTTACTTTAGGATATCTGGGCCTCTACTAAACAAAATCAGCATTGGATCTTCATGCCAGGATTCTACAGATTCACTCTATGTCTGCCTCAAGGATAAATGGATCACACACACACACACACACGGATGAACACTTTATGAGAAAATTTTGTTCTTTTGCTAGATGGCTATGTACTTAGTTTTAACCATTGTAAAGAGGTGAAAGTCCCAGTAGATAAGTTTGCAGACTGCCCAAAAACTCATAGAACAGTTTAAAGCCACCAGTATAGCTGCAGTTCAGATATTTGTCCATTGATTATGAGATTTGATGGCCAAAAAAAAAATTTCTAGCCAGTTGTGATCATCTACAGTAGAATGCCTTTTGGTCACAACAGTGACAAACAGCTCCTATATATTACATTCCAAATATGTATGGATGCTATAGAAAATGGGAACTTTCTTAATGATGCAATTAGGTTTAAAGGTGATGTCAATGGCTATCTAATCCAAGAACTTGGCTTGCTTTTGCATTTCTGTCTTTTTCTCTTAACTCCAACAGATTAATCTGATAATGCGTGCTTCTGATATACGGCGGGAATCCAGCCTCTTCCAGAGACCAAGAGAAATTCAATATTTAGATTTTTGATATCTTAGTCTTTCTAATGCCAAGTTCCCTGGTTTGGAGAAAATGTCTTGCTCTCTGAATTGACTTTTCTTTCTCCTGCCTATCTTCCAATAAAATGGGCAGAATAATCAGTAATGTCTGTTAGTTTTTGTAATCCATACTCCCCACCCAACAGCAGCTGTTACTTTGACTCAGTTAAACTAATATTTTATTAGTATGTGATGCTAATATCTCTGATTACTACTGCTGATTTTTCTAACGCAATTTATTAAAAGCAAAATCTCATAGTTATCCTATATTAACAGAGTGAGGTATGATTTTGGATGTTATTTTCAAACGTTTTTCTTGGTTCTGTTTCCTTTATTTAGTCTAAATCTCCAGCAATTACATGGTATTGCATTTCATTTCTGTAATTCTAACTGTACTTTAGAATATTTAATTACAACCAATGGAATCTCCCTTCCTTTATGGAAACAGATCCAAGACACATCTATAGAGTTTGTGCACTGAGATAGGAGCTGTTCATTTTAAAAACAACTACTATTTATTTTGTAAAAGCATGTTGCTTTCCAAGTACCCATCAACCAGTTTCCCAATAGCTCTGTTTTCCATTCTTCCTAATCCGAGAGCTCCGAGACCTTATTTATTAATGATTCCCGATTCACATATATTTCACTCATGAAATAAGTAAAAGAAGTGAAATGAGGACAACTGCTAGTTCTCTTTAGTGGAATTTCAGCATGTTTCCATTACTTTTCAGAGCCTTAACCAGAGATTCTTTTCCCTATATTCAACTAGTACTCCATACGACAGAGTTCTAATTTCAGAAGAAAATACCAAACCTAGAGAATTTTGGTAGTTACTTCCCCCTACTACCCAAACAGACAGAACTACAACAACACCCTCCAAAATAACGTTCCTGAATTGTCTGTAGAACAACCAGATGGCAGGCATATTTTATCTAACCCTTACAAACCACTTAGAAATAGATCATTTGAGTTCCTAAACGTATCAACTTTTGGTGAGGAGATAAGAGGACCCTTTGGAATGGCCTGCAGGCAAACAGGAAAGCAGAACACCAAGTCTTCCTCCAGCTCCCGCCACTGCTCCAAGAGGAGCCAAGAAGCCCTAACAAGAGGCACACGTGTGGCCACTAGGACCCATTTCCAGGAACCATTCACCAGCCAAAGAGAAACAGCCACACCATGGAAACCCCTCAGTGGGTCCCTGGCTCTGTAAATGTGATGAAATGAAAGAACTTCCCAGGTGTCCATCCTTGGGCCATGAGGACCCATGGCACCAGACCCTACCTCGGACTTCCACACGACGTAGGGGTGGCCATGGCTGTTGGGTGGGGACTGGAACTTTCTCTGCTGGAGCCACCTCCTGGGAGACGCGAAGATGCTGTTGGAGCCTCCCCCGGAGGAGCAGAGGATGGCGCTGCGGCCACTGCCTGGCCCAGCCAGGACCGAAGGCAGGTCCCAGGCCATGCTCTTCTTGAGGCTGCTGCGACCCAGGGGGACCTCATAGTCAAAGTGGAAGCTGCCAGACGGCGACTTCTCCTGTGGGGTGCTTGGAGTGGAGAAGGATGAGCACAGGGGTCTAGGGGGTGGGAGTCGGTTGACTCGGGGGTGTGGGCCCCTGGAAGAGGACGCTGAGCGGGGCCCAAGGCCTTCAGCCGGGGACAATGGGGAGCATAGGCGGCCCCCGGTAGCCCCCGGCGAGCCGCCCTCCACGCCCACCTCGCCCCCGCTGCCGCCGATCAGGGCTGGGTCCAGGCTACGGGTCTGGCGCAGCTTCCTCTTGGAGAACCCCTGGGCTGAGGCCGAGGCACCCGAGGCTGGCGAGGAGCAGGAGAAGACACTGTGGAGCAGGCTTTGCGCAGACATCACGGCAGGGCTATGCCCGAGGGCCACCTTCCTCCCGGTCTGGGAATACTGGCGATTTGTACCGCGGAAAGAAAAGGGACTCAGGAGATGCTGCCAGGCTCGGAGGGTGGAGGTGGGCAGTGCCAGGCTCACATGCCGCTAGGGCACTACAAGTGCCTCGGAGGGGGCAGAAGCAGGAGATCCATCACCAGCCTTCTAAGAAAAGGGTCGAGGGCGCCTACAGCGGTTAGAGCCTTTCCCCGGAGCCGAAGTTGCGAAGGAGATAGAAAGGAAGAGGAGGAGGAAGGTCAGGCGCTCGCTGTGTTCCCAGCTCCAGCGCGCCAGCGCTACTCCTGCTTCCCAGCTGAGGAAAGAGGCTCCGGGCTCCTGCTCCCTGGCGCTGGGCAGCCTCGAAGTGTCCAGCAAGCTCTTCCTTGCACCCTAAGGACGGTCGCGGTGGGCTGGGGAGGAGGCCTCCTGGGCGTGCGCCCAGGGCGCGTCCGTGCTCCCAGGGCAGCGAGAGGGACTTCCTCCAGCGATGGAGCTGGGCTCGCGGGCTGCGCCGCGGGAGTACAGTCGCCGTCTCCCGGGGCCCCTGAAGCTGCGTGTCTGGCCTGCACTTGGCTGCTGCGCCCAATCCTTCAACTGGTTAGGCGCAAGGGTATCTCCAAGCTCCAGGGTCCGCAGAGTGCCAATCTTGCCCCAAAGCGGGGACACGGAGCCCGCTTCGCCCAGGGCCTTCCAAGGGCTGAGTGTCTACCATGGGAGAGAATTCCTGGCAGTGCTCAGGGCGCTAAGGAGAGAACCCTAGGGGCAGATACCCAGGGTCCGTTCCGAGGGACTCTTGATATTCGCAACCCAGCTTTGGGCCCGGGGCAGGCGCGATGTCCCCGCGTGCACGCTCAGGCTAGAGGCAGCGGGAAGGGGGCAGCCGGGACTGGCAGGGCGGGAGGGAAGCCAGGTCTCTAGCTGAGGCGGAGCCAGGATCAGGAGAAAGCAGAACCTGGAGAAGTTTTCCAGGCGCCCAACCTGGGAGCCGCCCCTAATACCCGGTCTCCTGGGGAGAAAGCTGTGAGGACGGAAGTGCGGACCTTCTCCCCGGCCTCCCCTCCCCCAGATTGAGGGGGGCGCCCCCTCCACTCACGTTTCTGGAAAGGAAAGGAAGTGTCAGATTGCACCCCACCCACTGGTGTTAGATTGGCAACCCAGGACGGTCGCTCTGAAGTTGAAGTTAAATGTCCTGCCTTCCTTCCCCACCGCCCCCCCCCACCCACCCACCGCCCCTGCTGTTTTTGTTTTTTAAACAGAAAAGATAGAGATTCAGTTCAAAAGAGCTGGAGATGGGAGCTAGTAAGGGCTGGGGCGGTGGGGGGAATCCTCGCTCGGAAAATGTACTCCAGAAGGAGGGGTAAGTGAGGCCGGGAGGGGTCAGGCGCCTCCAAACTTGGGGCAGGCACTGGACGCAGCGTCAGCCTGGAGGCTGCGGAGATTAGCGCTTTCAAAGCGCTGAGTCTCTGGTTCGGATCTTGTACGCCTCTGGGCGCAGCACGCCAAGGCCACATTCCTAGGAGGCTGGAAAATGCTGGCGACGTCAATATTCCCTGCTTGGAAACCAGTCTAGGAACAGCTTCTCCCGCTACCGTCCTGCCGCTGGAATCTGTAAAGCGCAAAGCCTCGCCTGTCTCTCCGCGGGCTTTTGACGTAACAGTTATGTTTTGCAACGCATTTTACAACCTTCTCATTGGGAGAGCAGAGATAATGCTGGAAATGCCAGCATACTTTGTGTAATGGTTTTCGCGTGTCCCTTTTACCACTTCAGAGTGCAGAGAATGTAAAGGCGACTTTCCTTTATCATTTCTTTTATTAAAAAAAAAAAACTTAAGATGAACTTATAAATACAGGTGTTTGCCACAAACATTCGCTTTGTTCTGTATGTACCAGAATTGTCCAACGCTGATTTTGGAAGGCTTCTTTTACTCCCTATAAAATGTTCACGGGGAAATTAATTTCTTTGTCTTTAAAAAAGTGTGCTTAATGTTTCTAAATACTTGACTATCTAGGAGAAGGCACGTCGTGAAATCTAATTAACAGAAAAATTTGCTGCTTCTTTCTCACCCCAGGATTTCTCATGTACTTTTTTTTTTTTTTTTTTTGGTAAACGTAGCAGGATGGTTTGCACCCAGGGCATTTCTTCAGTAACTTTATGAACTATCTGCTGCCTGAAGACCAAATGAGATACAAATTTTCCATTTCACCACTATCCATCTCCTGTTGCCCTGAAACTTCAGTATTTTCAGTGGCTGGTGATTAGGTGTGCTATGGAGAGGCACAGCATTTAAAATCGCTTACTTCCTTGCCTGACTACACACACCAAATTGCTTTTAGGATATTGTTGGTGTTTGTTTTATTCTCTCCTCAGACAAGTCACATTAGAAGTAAAAGAACGTGCGTCTTGCCTGCCCTTTTCTTAGCAATACCTTGTAACTTGTCACTAGCAATGAAAACACTTAATGTCTCTACCATTTGAATACCATTGTGTGAAATTGGTTATGCCCCATTGGTTTTTGGCATTTGAAGTAGATGGTTAACAAAGTCACACTTCATAGAATCACTTTTAACTCAAGGTGGCTGAGCAAATGTAATTTAGGAGTCATATACATTCTGTTTCTCTAAGCCCATATGATAACCATGGGGTTGGAAATGCAAACCTGCCATAATTAAGCAGGACTAATAAGAATGCCCTACAGGCACGAATTCACACATTCTTGGTCATGGATATCGGAAAGCCAATGAGCAGAGGGACACTTCTATTGGCACTTGCTGCTTGGGGCAAACTCATTCAGTTCATTCATCATCTTGTTTCCAAGGGGTCCTGACCCTCCCTCCATTAGCCTGAGGCTTGCCTCACAGTTGGAAACAATGAATAAGTTGTTTTAAATAATCATAAATATTAAGCTCAGGCTCCTTTTTAAAAACCTGGTGTAAGTATACATGTTTTTATTTATTTATTTTATTTTAATCATTGTTCAAGTACAGTTTTCTCCCTTTTACTCCCAGTGCAGCCCACCCACCCAACCCTCCTCACTTCCCTCCCATTACCACCCTCCCCCTAGTTTTTGTCCACGTGTCCTTTAAGTTTGTTCTCATGAACCCTTCCCAATGTCCCCTGAAATTCCCTCTACTCTCCCCTGTGGTCACTGTATACATGTTTTTAAAACACAGGGGAAAAATGTAATGGCTGTTCTAGAAAGAAAGATTTTATAAGAAAATTATTTGGATTTTTAAATGCTATTTTAAAAACTATTTTGATGTCCAACCTGATTGCCATGAGGTTTATTTTTCAGTCATTGAGGCTTATGTTATATTCATTCATTCTTAGGGCATCCTATTTTACTCTTGTTTGTTATATAATCCCTTTGCTTATATAGACCTACTCACATTGGCTTTATTGATTGACTGTCATCTTATGCCAAACTTGATTAAGGAAGATCTGGGTCTCATTTACCAATTTCAAAAATGGCTGGTGTTGTTACACTGATCCCCAGAATCTTTCTTACAATTCTGCTTAAGAATCATCATAACTGCTGGTCTAGAAATATATGATTTGGAATATATGTACTTTAAAAATTAGGTCTCTAAGACTTTGTTCCTTTATCAGGGCATTTTGCTATTGAAAACTAGTATCCATATTTGTTTATTTTTTCCTCAAAGTGAAGTTAATCAAAGCCTTAGGATACCTTTTATTAAAGGACGGAACAGTCTGTTCACTATTTATTCCCTGTTATAATTATCCTAGAAATTCACAATAAAAAAAATCTGTTCCATCTGGTCACAGCACAGGAACAGTCTAATGAAAGTTCTAGAGTCCTTCATCTAACATCAAGGATCCTAGATAAATCGTCAGTTTTCTTTCTATTTTCTTGAGACGCTGTTCTACAAACACATACATCTTACTACCAACTGATATAGTCTGTTAAACCTAACTTTCCATTTTCTTAACTTTATCCCTTGAAATTTTTGTTATCTCCAGCCAAAATTCCTCTTTCCCCTTGGTGTTAAGACCCTTGAGCTATTTGTAGATTTTTATCATGCCCCTTGGGTCTGACTTTGTGGTTTGGCTACACTACGAAGTTCATATTTTGCTTTAAAACCATCATTGGAGATGATCTCCTCTGGATTCCCTCCAATTACTTATTCCTTTTCAGTCCCGGGGTCCAATGCTTCAGGTTAGGGCATCCTATTCTGTCTTCATTTGTTATATAATCCCATGGTTTATGTAGTCCCAAATCACACTGATCTTCCTGATGGACCTCCATATAATATTTCAGATTTCTATCTGATTGGCTCCCAACTCAGTCAGCATCATTGATTTTTGTTTCATTCTGCCTGTGTCTCTCAGATTCTGATCCCTCTGGTATCATTTCTATATTCTTAGTGGTATGTGGGAGTGGAAGTGCACAGCAGTTCACTGTCCCATAGAAGAAGATAAGGATTCTGCTTCTAAGCTTCTGAAACATGACAAGAGGAACATGACTTTATTTTATCTTTTTAAACATATCTTTTTTAAAGACTTTATTGGTTTATTTTTAGACAGAGGGGAAGGGAGGGAGAAAGACAGGAAGAGAAGCATCAATGTGTGATTGCCTCTCATGTGCCCCCAACTGGGGACCCGGCCACAACCCAGGCATGTGCCCAGACTGGGAATCGAACCAGCGACTCTTTGCTTCTCAGGATAGTGCTCAATCCACTGAGCCACCAGGGTGGAACATGATTTTAATCTGCATGATGTGGAATATATGAGAAACGTATGGAGAACTTTTACAGGGCTTAAGAATGCTAATTACATTAAACAACCAGATTGCCCCATGCTTAAACTACCTCTTGATTGTAACCAAAGGGTGTTTTGCAGCTGAACTAAGAATGTTTCTTTGGATTCTAGGATTTTCTAGGATTTTCCTGAATGAATTTAATTGCCAAGGGACTTAAACTACAATTGATAGATGTTAGTGGCAGTAAATCTACAGTTGCAGGATAATTTCATACAGGTAAAATTAATAAAAACTCACTTTCTTAAACACCGACCCAGCACTGAGGAACAGTGATCATTTTCCAAAGACGACAGTGTCGTCATAGTAATTCTCCAGAAGGTAAATATAATGGTTTGTGGGACATAAGGGTATTTGAGAACTTGAGTCCTAACTGGTACCATAATGTGAGAAGACAAAGATATACGTTTCACTCTCCACCTTAGAGAACAATTTAATATCATAATACCAAAATAGATATTCAGGAAAAAAAGACTTCATGCCAACACTAAGGGGAAAAGGCACTGAACATGTGTATACCATTTGCTAATTTGAATTGAGTGTCGTACTCAAGATCATCTGCTCGGACAGCTTGGTCCAGACCCTTTAATCATAACAATACAAAAACAACTCACACTTACTGAGACTTACTGTGTAGCAGGCACTGGGATAAAATCATACATACACTATCCAAGTCAACAGTCACACACATGCATATAAAACTATAGTACTTAACCCCCATTTTGTAAATGAAGAAAACCAAGACCTAGACCAGTCCCACAGGTCACCCCCTTGTTAAGTGGTAGAGATAGTATTCAGATCTATGTGATTTAACCTTGACCTCTAACTCTTGCAGGACTAGCATTGCAAATTAAGGAGCTATTCTAGTTGTAAGTGCTTTGAGACCCTTTCTGAATGGATTTCAACTTGTTGATTTCTTATCTAGCTATGTGACCTTGGGCACATCATTTCATAGCTCTTATTCTTACTTTCCATCTGGCAAACCATGTCCACTTCAGAAGACGAGGAGATGAGTAATGGACCTAATGTATGCAGCACAGAACATTCTAGAGAGAATGAGCATAATGATGGGAGCTATTACTATAGTGTATACAAAATCCATAAAGTTAAAATTATGTTGAATGATCATCCTTAATGCGAGTTCACCTGGTCTTATACCCAGAAGAACTACTCAAATCTTTCTAATGTGTTAATGAATTGTTTGCTTAAAATTCATTGGAAAAAAACCTATGGTCAACCTGGTGAAAAGTAATAGCTTGGATTTTTTACCACTCTTCCCAAATTTTAGTCAGGTGTTCTCTGTACCAACTAACACCAACATGGGTTTTTTTTCAAATCAGGGCACTTTCTTGGGTTAAATAAAAGACAACTTGGGGTTTTCTATATTCAGATTTTTTTTGCCTTTTATTACATCTATATATCAACAGGCCAGTTTATTGGCTCAGTATTTTGGTTTAATTTCACATTGTCCAAAATCGAAACCATGAACCCTCTCTTTAAAACAAGCAGTTGACGTTTTCATATCCATCCAGTTAAGACCAATATCTATAACAATTTCTTCTGACATTACATTCAGAAAACTAAATGACTATTTTTATTCACCTTTCTCACTTTCTCCCCGCTCCATATGTCTAATTTCACCATCCCTAACTAATCATGATCTTTAGAAAAATCAAAATCAAGGAAGAGAAAAAAAAATCCTGTTTCTGTGTCAGCACCTGCACTGAACACAAAACAAAATCCACTTGCAACACTGTCCATTTTCTCATTTTCTGTGTGAATATTAGCAACGTGTTCTATGTGTTATAGTATTTTGTCCTTATCTTCTAAAAACAGTTTGCAAAGGCACAGTGTTTTACCATTTCACTTACATGTTTATTTCTCCAGCTGGCTAAGTACAGCATTTATTAACATCAACCCTTCTGTTTTTTAGGTACCTGTTAGTGAGGCAGCTGCAAAGCAAGGCTGGATAAAACTCTTCAGCCAAGTTGCAGGGCCACTCCTGAAACAAACAATTGTTGGTTACCTGCAGCTGGCATCTGAAAGAATATTCCAACATCAAATCCTAAATGTGTGACCATCGTCACTTGTTTTTGGCTTTGAAACTCAAGAGACTTTTAATAATAATACAAGTTGTCTAACAACCAAATTAAATATCAGTTTATCAACATGTTTGTATGTGCACTTTGTGCCAGTGGCATTCCTTCTTTGTAAGTTTCACTTTCTTCTGTCTTTGTGGATAGAGGTGCACTTGGAGTCTCCGAGTTTATTCATTTTACCTGAATCTAGCACATGGCTTAGCTGTACTTAGTTACTTAAAGGAGTTTTTAACATCTTCCCATAGCACGTTTTAGAACTACTTTCGAGGACGAAGAAGTATGTAATAATGTAAATAATTTTTAATATTTTGTTACTCTAAAATTTTCATAATCTAAATAGTTTTCAATATTTCTAAATTTTCAAAGTAACTAAATAATGTGGATTTTTTTCCCTCAAAAAGTTTCATTTCTCCCCAGAATCTTCACTCTTTTATATTGAATAGAAATGGGAGAAACTATTTGTCCAACATGTACTTCTAGGGACAAGATAGGATGGGGTATGAAAAGGAGAGGGGAAAACAAAAACTGGTGCTGTGTCTTGAGTTCTTCACATGTACTTATTGAGGAATAATCTACACTTAATAAACTGTACCAATGAGTTTCCACAGCTTTGTATACTTGTAAAGCCAGCAGCAGAATTAAGATTCAGAACCATCTCATCACCTAGTGGGTATGCTTTTATTAATGCTCCATGAACATTGACAACTAGATTCTGCACCATGTAATGGTTAAATTGTGCCTTCGGTCAATATACAAAAGGAAAGAGAAATAGAGAGCATAGCTTTTTTACCTCTTGTGATGGGTTCGATTGTATCTCCCCAAAAGATATGTCCAAATCCTAACCTGTGGTACTGATGAATGTGACTTTATTTGGAAACAGGGTCCTTTCAGATGGAATCAAGTTAAGATTAGGTCACACTGCATTAGTGGAGTAGGGTGGGTCCTAAATCCAAGGACTGGAGTCTTTACAGGATAAACACACATGCACACATACACAGGGGGCAAAGGCCATGTGAAAATGGAGGCCTAGGAATACCGAGGATTGCAGACAACCACCAGAAGCGAACTGAGAAGCATGAAACGAATTATCTCTTAGAGCCTCCAGAAGGAACCAAGCATCCTGACACCTTGATTTTGGGTGTCTGGCCTCCTTAACTGTGAGAGAATAAATTTCTATTGTTTTAAGCCACCCAGTTTGTGGTAATTTGTTACACTTCTTAAGCATAGCATGCCACACGGCTTGGTTCTCATTCTTTCTAACAATTAAATAAAACCCAGAGCCAAGGATGTAATTGATCATAAAGCAATCTCAGAGAATTTAAAAATAAGGAAAGCAAATGGCTAATGTACACATATATACATGTATATTTCATTTTAAAAGAAAGGAGAAGTGGAATGGGAGTAGAGGACAGAAAAATGTACTTGAACAATGGTTAAAATAAAATTTTAAAAAATTTGACAGAAAGTTAAAAAAAAAGGAAAAAAAAAAGAAAGGAGGACGATCAATCGACCAGACATCCTGCCTAGGTATGAAGCACCGTGAGATCATTGTCATAGCAGCAGGTTAGCCGCAGCTGGGTCCCACTCATTGTTCTAGCCTCCTTCCGGATGGAGTTCAGTTCTCCCCTTGGAAAGCTCCTACCCTTCTGTGCATCTGTTTCGAGAAAAGTGTTTGGAGCTTCATTTTGTAATTGATCAAAGGCACACAGAATTGTGTCACTGACTCAAGCCAGAAAGAGAAACTCAAATCTGGAGAGCTGAAATGCTTTAGTTTACCTTTTTTGGTGTTTAATTCACTACATTAAAGGGGCTGAGCACACACCTGAAACACAAATGAGTTCAAATGCCAGAACAGGCAGGCTCAAGAGAAATGCTTTTGAAAGGACAGATGAGAGCAGATGAAACCCATCGACAGATATGAAAAATCAAAGCCCAGTAAGGTTTTCTCTACACAGAACCTCCGGAGAGCCAGTTGAAAAGGCAGAGCTGCTCAAGCTCACAGCTGCATATGCCCTTCATTTGCCTCCTGTACAATTTATTGGGAATTCCTTGGGTATTTTTCACAGTTCACTGCTTTGTGGCGTGACACAGATTAGACATACCAAAGAACTCCCAGCCCCACCCCCTTTAAAGATACACGAATGAAAATAAGTCACTCACAGATTGTAACAGCAGGTTGTAGATCAAGGAGCTAGATTTAAGGGGTTTTCTCCTTTTAAAGATGGAAATGGCTTCATAAAGTAGTGTTATGGAGCTGGCAAATGCAAACTGCCAAAGTTGTTGAAGGTTTAGGAGCAGTGGGCAAAACCCACGAATGAGAACCATAGACCTAATTGTTAGTACAGGCCCAGCTGCTAACTAGCCCAGTCAACTCACCCTGTGCAAAATAAATTCCTACTCACCTGCCTTCTGGGTCTTGGCTTAAACATCACTCTTTTAAGAAGCTCTCCGCAACTTCTCCTTCTGCAGCTAAATTAGGTCCATGTTATATGCTCTCTTACTCTCAGACTTTTCCTTCATGATAGCACTTACCAAAAGGTTAACTATATGATATTCATTAGTGTAGTTATGTATGTTCAAGCTCTAATATTCCCAAGATCATAAGCTTCGTGAAGCAAGTGACATCACTGATTGGTTTTCCCATGTATTCCCAGTGCTGGAGCAGCTCCTATCACATAAGAATAGGAGGTTGCCCTGGCTGGTATGGCTCAGTGGATTGAGCACTGGTCTGCCAACCAAGAGGTCATGGGTTTGATACCTGGTAAGGGCACATGCCTGGGTTGTGGGCCAGGTCCTCAGATGCAGACCTGCAAAAGGCAACCAGTTAACGTTTCTCCCCCTCTCTTTCTTCTTCCCTTCCCCTCTCTCTAAAAGGTAAAATAAAATCTTTAAAAAACATAATAGGAGGTCAATCAATAATTGTAAATTGAGCTCTTAGCCCCAGTTTCTTCATCTGAATTTTGGCTCTTCGGGTCCCTGATGGCTCTTGCCTTCTGTGTCTCAGCAAACCTGGAATTATTTTCAGGCATCAGTGAAAGATATCTTTATTGATTTGACTTGTTGTGGAAGGACTAAAGTAAGCAATAATAATATAGGCATCTGCTTATCAAAACTATTGATATTTTATTAAATGCATGGCTTTTGAAATGGACATCCCCAAGTTTGAGTTCTAGGGGGGTGTGTGTGTGAGAGAGAGAGGGAGAGAACAAACCAACCAACCTTAGATAAAATTATTCAATTCTCCAGAGACTGAGTTCTTCCCCTGATACATGGAATTAACAGTTTTAAGATATAAAGCATTTAATACATTTTCTGACATAGAAGAAACATAATATCTGACATAATATCTTTTGCCTATTATTAATAAATTTATTATCATGAATTACAGAAATAAGTTACATTGTATGGCTTCTCTAGACTTGTCTATATGTACCTACCATCATAAAATCAAATACCTAATAACAATAATAGTAATAATAGCCAACCCTTACTTAATATGCATCAAGTGCTTTGCCAAATGCTTTAAATGGCTTGTATGTTATTTAATCCTCACAACTTGATGAGGTTGGTATTATTTTCATTGTCTAAAGGAGGAAACTGGGTCACTAAAAGGTTAAAAACTTGCCTAAGTGAGCTAATAGTAAACAATAGAGCCAGGATTTTCCCAAATTAGTTGGTCAATGTTGGAGCCAATAAACTAATCCCAACACACAATACCAACTGGGTTTTTAAAATGTGTTTTCCATGGAGGATGTGTGACAAAAAGAAAAGCCATGCTAGTTTTTCCATTCACCCAATGTAAACCATGTAGCCAGGACTGGGGGTGTCTGAATGTGGGGGTCAGGCATGGAGGAAGGACAGAAGGAGGGCTTAACATTTCCCAAGTACCTATTCTGTGCCAAGAACTTAACACAGATTACTTCTATATAATATTGCTGTGATGTGAATATTCTTATTACCATTTTATAAATCACTGATTCATACCCACATGGGTATGAATATCAAAATTGGGTACAATATCAAATTGGGTACAATATCAAAATCCATGTAATTCCCACTACACTTCATGAATGTTGAATCTGGCTTTAAAAAAACAAGATCACGGTCATCATAAAATATGAACAGGAATATCACACCCGTAACTTGAACTTGCCTTTCATACTTTCTGAATGCAGATGGAAATTAGACAGCCATAGCTCTGTTTCTCATGCACATTTTTATTTATTGAAAGAGTCCTGGCTTGCTTTCTTTCAGAGTAAATCTTTACATTTTTTCCTAGTGTCACTACCTAGTGCTTTAAATGTGCTCTTTTGGGCATTTCTCATATGCTGCATATTCCTCTTGAGCTGTGAAGCCCCAAACTGGACACAGCACTCTAAAAGGAACATATTCAAACTATGTTATTTTGATTTGTGTGTGCCAAGTAGGAAATTGAATAGAAGGCTTTTATTCACCTTTTTATGATTTGTATGATGTCCTTAGGGTGGTGGTAAGTACATCAAATTCTTCTGATCTATAAAGTGAAGGGAAGACAAATTGGGTCCTAAGGTTATGAGAAGTTACTGTTACTAAATTACTTTGCATTATCCAGAACAGCTCCTTTTGCCCAAATGAGTTGTCATCAATGGAAAGTCAGTGTTCTTGAGCCAAATAATCCTCAGGGCATTTCCAATTGCATGGTGCATCCAACAGTGCCTTTCTAAATGGAGACTGATCTGATAAAGCAGAGGGCCAAGAAACAATCTATTTGGCTCAAGAATGAGACACAAGGTGGATCGTTAAGATAATGGAAAAAATATGTTTAAACTACTTGAGAGCCTGATTTGAGAAAATAATCAACTTTCATTTGCTTGCATAAAACTTTCATGCAGAAGCCTTGAATTCTACACACACACACACACACACACAAATATCCTTTATTGACAGTAAGCACTTACATCTCAGTAGCTGCCTAGCCAATTTTTTATGCATTCAGTATGTCCTCAAGTCTATGGTTCTCTCTTTGACCTAGTTTTTAGTATCTCTACCAGTAATGAGACTCATACAAGTAGGAGAAGCACAGCATCTAGTTCATTTATTTAAGAAATGAAGCCCTGGTTTGTGTGGCTCAGTGGATTGAGCACCAGCCTGCTTTAATTCCCTGGGTTGAGAGCCAGGTCCCCAGTTGGAAGTGTGTGGAAGGGAGCAGGTCAATGTATCTCTTACACATTGATGTTTCTCTAACTCTCTTTCTCCCTCCCTCACCCTCTAAAAAGTAAATAAATAAAATCTTTGGAAAAAAAGAAATGGAGAAAGCTATGGCACAGAAATGGCAAGTGACATGTCCATAATATAAGAGACTATGTCCCATTCATTTTGTTTAACCCCAGAGTACTCCACAGTGCCTGATACAAGATAGGCACTAATAAAAATGGAAAAAAAAAGAGTGAGCAAATGAATGAGAGATTAATGGAGCTAGAATTCTTGCCACCTGACACACTAACATTATTCTCAATTGCATAATTCATTCAGCTCATTTCATTTTTAAAAATATCTTTATTGAGATGTAAGCCACATACCATAAAATTTGCCCATTTTTAGATCAGTTTATTTTAACTTAATTTAGACAAATAGAGCTGAGTTACATATATTTATTTAAAGTCTGCTTAAAGATTTGCTGGGAAACAAGGTGAACATGGATAGTTAAACTAGTTTTGGAACCCATCTTTTGATTTATTTGTAAATGCATCACTTGAGACTCATTGAGAAATGAGTTTCCAAAACATATATTGGCTATAACTAAAAAAGGATTTTTTGATACATTTTTAACTTTGTGGAGAAATGGTCACAGTGATGAGAAGATCGCTGTTTTGAGTCAGAATCCTGCTAGGAAAAAGAGCTTCTGAAAGAGAGTCATGAGATTTTCCAATAATTGACCAGATCCAAAGGCTAAGAATTCTAAAAAGAAGCCAGATGGATTTATTAATACTGATTTCCAGCAAGATAAAGTATTTGTTTTCACAGATTGCTTTAGTGTCCTGGTTTCACATTTACTGTTGTTTTAAAAGACAAATTAAAAACACTGGAAATGAGAGGGCCAGATAAAACATAATACCAAATTTCCCTGGAGGAACAGAGTAATTGATAAAGGGATCTTGATCTTCCTTCTGCAGCCCTGAACAGCTCAGAGACCCAGGAACTGTTTGGTTGGTGGCTCTCTTTATTTGAAAAGATTTAATCCATGGTCAAATGGCTTCTTTCTTTTCTAGGAGCTCAAATTATTAGTCTAATGCAGAATATCATCAACTTTTTTAAATTTTATTTTTCAATTATGGTTCACATTGAATATCATTTTGTTTTAGTTTCGGGTGTGCAGCATAATGGTTAGACAATCATATCCCCCCAATATGTCAAGTACCTACCTGACACCATACATAATTATTGCAATATTATTGACTACATTCCCTGTGCTGTACTTAATATTCCTGTGACTATTCAGAAACTGCCAATTTGTACTTCTCAATCCCTTTACCTCTTTCACCAGCCCCCTAACCATCCTCTCCTCTCTCAACCATCAGTCTGTTCTCTGTATTTATGAGTCTGTTTCTGTTTTTTCATGAGTTTATTTTGCTCTTTAGATTCTACATATAAGTGAAATCATATGGTATCTGTCTTTCTCTGTCTAACTTATTTCACTGAGCATAATACCCTCTAGATCCATCCATGCTGTTGAAAAAGGTAACATTTCCTTCTTTTTATGGCCAAGTAATATTCCATTGTGTATATGTACCACCACTTTTTCTCTTCTTTAATCCTCACCAAGAATATGTTTATTAACTTTAGAGAGACAGGGAAGCGGGAGAAAGACTTCGATGGGTTGCCTCTGGTATATGCCCCAAATGGGGATCGAACCTACAACCCAAGTATGTGCCTTGATGGAGGGCTGAACTAACAACCCTTTGGTGCGTGGGATGATGCTCCAACCAAACTGAGCCATCTGGCCAGAGCTATGTACCACCGATTTTTTTTTTTATCTATTTGCCTATTAATGGACACTTGGGTTGCTTCTGCATCTTGGCTATTGTACATAACACTGCAATAAACATATGGGTGCCTATATTCTTTCAGATTAGTATTTTGGGTTTCTTGGGATATATTCCCAGAAGTGGAATCACTAGGTCATAAGGCAGTTTCATTTTTATTTTTTTGAGGACCCTCTAAACTGTTTTTCACAGTAGCTGTACTAATTTGCATTCCCACCAACAGTGCAGGACAGTTCTCTTTTCTTTGCATTTTTGCCAACACTTGTTTGATCATCAACTTTTGAAAGAAAGGCATTGAACTCAGTGAGATCTCCATCTGATAAGACTGAAATCCCAGTGAAAGTATCTGTTGGTGAGAAAGACAATTTCTGGGGGTTTTTTTGTTGTTTTTTTGAGGGGGTTCAGCTTTTATGCTCTACTGCTAAAGTATTAAAGGAAATGCAACTTCCCCAATGGAGAACCCCTTTCATGGGGCAACCATAGTACACCTTGGAAATACCAATTTTCCTCATATGACCTTTATAGAGAAAGAGGAACTTTGGCACAGAACTTCTGACTAATGTGACAGATATAGTTTTCATTAAGTGGGTCTGAGCCTCCAAATACTTACCAAAATTGGACTTAAGATATTTACCTCAAAATGGGTGACCATGTCTTTATACCCCTAGTCAGACTGTCAGTGAATATGGAGCACCCATTCGTGTACTAGGAATTCTCCTATATGCTACAATATAGCAGTAAACAGGAAAGAAAATCTCCCTACCTTTAAAAAATGTATCAATTTGTAAATGAGGCACATAAGAAATATGTTAATGAGTTAATATATAATTTTGAGAACTAATATGCACTATAGAGTGGAAAATAGGCTGGTAGGCTGCTTTTGCTACAGTGATGATAAAAGAGCTTTTCTTAGGATGTGGTAGCCAATTTGATTTCCATTCATCTTTAGGAAACTCAGACTAAGACAATAACCCAAGGCAAATGGTAGTGACCCAAAATACCAGGAGTAACCATGGCCAAGTAAAGGTTGAGCCTTAATATCCCTTACACTTCCCCAAAGGCATGCTTCACTAACCTTAAAACAAAAGCAAAGTCTGGCTTCTCTTAAGATACCTGTTAGAGGCTTTAATCACTTACCTTGGGGTAAATGCAGTGGCTTTTACCTTTACAAGGCCAGGTATTCCATTTTCAACCCACAGATCTATAATCTCTCTGAAAAGAGAATACTTCTGCAATTTTAAAATATTCTTTGTAAAAATACCTCACTTACACTCAAAATATAGTTTCCAGAACTAAATATAGTTTTGGCATGTGTGTCATTGGCTGACATCCTGCATTACATTTGCCTTTAAGGGCACGCTCGCTTTCTAGTTCTCATGCTTTCAGACACTGCTGTCATCTGGGTTCACAGCCCTGCAGAGGCAGTATTTCAATGACCTCCCATGTTTTCATTAATTCTTTAAAAACCTTACACAAACATTGTTGTTCATATTAGGTTTTGCAAACCTTTGCCCTTATGCTTTTTTCTCTCTTTTGCAAAATCCTAAATTTGGTGCTTAGACTAATTTGACCTCAAAATACATCATCTTTTACATAAATACAAGACTTGACAAGGTCCAGAAACTGGTGCTGAAATGGAAGTCCGGATCCTCTCCAGTTTTCTGAGGCTAGGTCAACAGAACTACAGTTATCCCAATAACTCAAGGGGGAAATAAAACACTCTATTTTGGGGAAAGAAAATAAGCATTCAAAGGGACTCTCTATTTGGGGAGAGGGGAGATCTACGAGATATCAATGAGTGTTACCCGAATTCATCTGTCCAAATGTTTTGAGGTATTTCCTGGAGGCTATTTCACCTTGGGCTATAAAGATCAGCCTCAGTGTCATGGTTTCTTGGTCATAAACATCCAAGAAAATTCAAATTATTAGCAGTAAATGGACTAATTAAACATGACTCCAAGATTCAAGAAACTGCTCCTAACTTCAACTAACCATGATACTTTGTTCAAATCTCTAAATAACCTCAGCTCCTTTCTCTTGCTAGTCTGATTGTGGGGACGATGATAAAATTCCAGTAATATGTCAAGCCATCTTTGTTCACTCACTCATCCATAATGAGTGAGAACTATGTAAATATCAAGTGCCATTGTCCTAATGGTAGAACACCATTAGGTGGTCCACATCAGTTTTTAAAAGAAAATAAATGTGTCTTACAAAGCAAAGCTTCAACATATAACTTTTATTAGTTGTTACACTTTGAAGGAAATTTTGCAGAATTTCTAAGCCATTTGCCTCATTATTTCCACAGAAACCACAAGGGGAATTAAATAAGAGTGCCGAGCAGCTATACAAAAAACTGACATGGAAAATAGCAGCTTTGTAATGAATTTCCTGAGTATCGCAGCACTGTAGAGATGACAGAAGAATGCTTTTTAAAAGTGGGGCTAAACCAAGCAAGATTAATGAAGATACTGACTCCTGGAACAAATAAAGTTTATGCATATCAGTAGATTCATGCTAGGGCCAAGTTTTTTTACCCCAATTATCTATGAATTTCAAACATAAATTAATAGTTCCCAGGAAATAATTGTTTAGAATAAAGACTGAGAGCTGAGAGGAGAATGGGTGACGGGAAGAAATTTCATCAACCCAGATTGTTTCCTCTCAACCCAACCGGGCTTTTAGAAATAGAAACTTGGGAAGGCAGGGAAATAAAAAAGTGGCAAGTCAGAGTTGAAGGCTGAAAGGTTGCAAAGCGGTTTGCACCCTCTCAGAAAGGGGTTCAGAGAGAGCCAATGAGAGATGACAAAAGAGAAAGCTGTCTCAGTTCCCCTGTTACAAGCATGGCTGGCTGTTGAATACTGCATTGCTAAACAATTTACATTGTTTTCTTCTTCAAGGGCCACCTCCCATCAAATCACACCAATAGCAAAGTATGTCTAAGAGGCAATAGAATAATGGGCAACAAGCATGGGCGATGGGTTTGAATTCCAGCTGTGCTCCTACCCATCTGTGCCTCCATTTCCTGTGCTAAAATTTGGGACAATAGCTATCTTTGTTCTTAGGATATTTTAAAAATTCAAGGAGTTAGTATTTGTAAAATGCTTTGAATTGTGTCTGACACATGATGAACACTCAATGTGCATTTAAATTAGCAAGTACAATTACTCCCATCACTCTTTATTCTGTGTTTTGATAGGTTAATCAGCTGATAGAAAACAGGAAGTATTTTTGACTGCTCATAATTCATACTTTGATTTCTGTCTTTCTAATTATTTTTGTTTATAAAGAGTCACTCATTATAATATTTCCATTTATTTTTACAATTCTAGGAAAATTCTCTAACATAAATTTCCACCAAAAAGTTTTTTCTGAAGTAAAACTGGTCTTTAGAAAGTTTATTAATTTCATGATGGCCACCCAATTTTTTTCCTGCTTAGCATGTACATACAATGCATCGTGGGTACTGAGGACATTTTTCCCCTCTGTGAACTGTCTTGACTTTCACACCAGGGCTTTCAAATAATCCATTTGTGATTTTATGAAAACGTTTCTAGTGAATGGTGCCTCTTTTGAAGTTGAACATACTTATTCTGTGGAAAGTATAAGTAACACTTGGCATGGAGAAAAGCAGGACAATTCTGAGAAATAAACCAAAATATTTATATATTTCTCCACAAAAGACATGCACCAATGATCTTATATAAGAAAATGAGCTTTGCCCTCTATGCTAAGACATAGTCTTTTCCAACAACAGAAAAGATGCCGTAAGCTTTCCCTTTGTTACTGAGTCACCACAAAAATGTGAGTTGGTGAACTAAGTGTGTTCTTAGCACTATCTTTAGCTGCTAGTCTGGTGGTCCTTGTTGGACCAGACTTCTCTTGTTAACTCAGATTTTTTCATCAAATGTAAAATAGCTGTTTTATTATTCTTCATATTTTGGCAAAGATAGTTTCAAGTTAATACAATTCTTTGAATTTATTCTCTTTCTTACACTACTTTGCTTTTATCTAGTTGCCTAGTATTGTTGCATCTGCAATTTGAATATTATGTAAATTATTTACATTTGATGAATTTTATTTCCTCAGGCACATTTTGATGCCAGTTTTTTCTCCAAAGGAAGTACTTTGAATGGAATTGGACTAAATTTCACCAAAGGAACTAAAAAATATAATTGTCTCACTACATAATTTCTTATAGATTTAATTTAGGCTACTAGGTTACCTAAAGCAAAAAATAAGAATAGATTTCTCTCCTAAATAATTTCTCTTCTAAATAATATTCTATAATGCCTCTCAATCATTTTTCTGAACATCTATGCATACTTATAGACACATACATGTATACATATAGACATACATATATGTGCACATAGTATACACATAGATGTTATTATAAATATGTCTACCTTGCTTTCTCCTGTATATGTTTTCCAAATGATTTTTAAGGTGATGTAACTTCTCCTCAGTGGATGATGGCAGGAGCCTTGAACTCGGGCAAGTCTTAAAGAGTCCACCCTCAACTCTCAACAAGCAAGATAAATACTGGATGATCACATCCAAAGGCCATAAGATACTGAGGAAGGGTTCAAATAAAATTGCTCATTTAACTACTATTTCTCCATTAAGCAGGTCATGCTTTAGCATATTATGCTACAGAAAATATAAATTCTGGTAGGAAAGCTGGTATAAACAGTGCTGAAGAAAGCAATTTAAGATCTATCCATTAGCCAAATGCCCTTCCTCCTAGGATACACTTTCCTAATGGGAGTCAGTATTCACTCCGGGTTAAAGGTACATTTTTCTCCTGGCAATTATATTATCTCGTGCCCATAGCCAAGAATCTGGTGCATGCTACTTAAGAAATGAGTCAAACAGGCCCTTGACACCTAGCTCTCTGGCAATTATTTCCCACGGACAGCAAGAAGCCTTTCTTGGCTCACAGGAACTCACACTGCTACAGATCAACACTAACTAACCAGCTCCTTATAGAGCTCACCATTCTCCTTAACTTTCTCTTTGTGGAATTCATTCCAAAACTCCTGTCTTAGTCAGTTCAGGCTGCTATAACAAAATACCATACACTGAAGGCTTATAAATGACAAAAATTTATTTGTCACAGTTCTGGAGGCTAGAAATCCAAGATCATGGTGCCAGCATGGTTACATTCTGGTGAGTACCCTCTTCCAAATTGCAGATGGCTGTCTCCTGGTTGTGTCCTCCCATGGCAGAAAGAGGACAAGGGCTCATTCTGGGGTCTTTTCAAAAATAAGATCACTAATCCCATTCATAAAGGTCCTCGTAATACCATCACATTGTGGGGTAGCATTTCAACATATGCACTTGGGGGAAACATAAACATTCAGCCCATTGCAATTCCAAACTGCTTGTTGAGGGTACAACTGCATCGATTTGGACCTTGAGTTTTGACTGGACATGTTCCAATGTTTCTATTTTCAAGAGACCCTTTGACAACCCATCAGTGCATATGATAGCAGCTACATTCTACAAACTATAACAACCAATGGGAATTATAGAAGTTAAATAAAACTGTATTTTCTTTTTACCTACAAAAGGACAAGCAAATACTTTTCCTCTGCAACTATTTTTTTTATTTTAGAAAACAAAAATAGTGTATATTTTGCCCACCTCATTCTGGCACAATGAGGAAAAACATAAGCTTCATAATAAAAGTTATTTTGAAAGCAATCTTAAGTCCACAACTTGGAAAAAAAAAAAGCAGTCACCCCAAAGGACGAGAAATGAAGTAAAGGGTCAGCTTAGAGAAGGTGCATTAGGAATTCCAGAATTGTCATAGAGGAGTGCAAGTCCCATAAAATGGAACTGAGGAAGGAGGTACACTCTTTAGTCTAGAACTTACAAGACCTTGGTCAGAGCAGGGAGACATGCCGCCCCTAGCAAAAGGAAAAACTGAATATCCCCAGCGATGAAGTGAATCATTTAAATAATTGTGATCTTTTAAAAATTCAGCATTTCCTTTTTTGTGGTTGCACAAAAAATTTGAACTGATTGAAGATTTGGGGGGATTAATTAGGCACATCCCCCCATTTAAGTGAAATAAAAGCATCAAAGAAGCAATGAGAAGGAAAATACCAAAGGAACACATTTGACACTAGTGTGCAATATGATGGACCAAAAAACTCCCCTGAAAACCATTTGCAAGATTTATCGTGTTAGCAATTAAAGCCAAACAACCAGGTTAGTTTAGAATGAAAGAATTTTACAACCAGAAGTTATCTTGGCAACAGTGTAACCCATCTGCCTTCAGTTATTGAGGAAACTGGGGCCACACAAAGTCACCCCAACCTGGGTTTAGAGTCTTTGTATATAGGATTCTTGTGGCCAAGTCTTCCGACCTGCTGGGTTGCCCTTTCCTTGAGTATCCAAGGAAAGTAACTTCAGTCTAGTGTCTCTTTCAATTCACCACCCCTGCCATTGCCCCAGTATTTTTAAGGATTTCTGGCTGTCTACATTGTAATGGTAAACAACTGTTACTCTTCACCTAAACTCCTGCATCTTCTGTTACCTCTAAGCTTCTTGCTATCTTTGTATTTAAACTACTTTGCACAAGGTTGGAGGCACAGCATCTGTTCATCTTCATTGCCAAGGTGCAACTCAAAGAAGTGCTGTGTTGTATAGAAAAGTCTACCGAATATTGAAAAAACTGAAAAGGAATTGCCATATAGTCCCAGAAATCACTTAAAACTAGGCATCAACATTCTACTGGGTTTCCTCAGCTATAGCTGTTAGAGACAAATATTTTATTGACTCTTTCCATAAGCCTCAATGTTTCCCTTCGTACCCCACTTCTCAGACCTCACATCTACTGCTCCCAGAGCACAAAGCAGGTATTTCCATCTTCCTCCAACTCCTGATCTGTGACTAGGTACAGAGGCAGATCTTTGCAGAGCCCAAAGCCATTAAGTATTTTCCTATACTAACTAGAAGTTATTTTCTCAAATTTTATCTCCTAGCATACATACTGCAGTTTTCAAACACAGCACAATTTTTCCTAGGTCATGGCCATATTAAACAAAATAAAAATCAGACACATTGAAAACATCAATCCAGAAGCCTCTGCTCAACTTTCAGAGCCATCAGTGGTTTACAAATTCATTTTGCCCCCTGGATATCTCTCCCACCCAATCCCCCCTCCACACCATCACTGCCATTGCCCTGGACCAAGCCCTCACCATATCACCCAGCACTCTAACCATTGCCTCCTAAACTTGTCTCCCTGACACCAGCCTCTTCCTCTTCCAAATGCATTCACTTGGCCACCAGAGTTTTGTTTCAGAAATTCAAACTTTATCAGGATGCTCTGCCAGTTAATCACCATAATGACCACAACCAGCTGTCAAAAGCATGTGTGGTCTTAACCAGCCACAATCTAGCCTTACTTAGCATTCCATACTCACACCCTTCCGTTCTTCTAATGACATGCCTGGCTGCTATTAAAACACACCTCCTCTTTTCACACCTCAGTATCTTAAAGAGGCCCTTCCCTCATTTTGGAATGTGAACTATGACCTCTTTAAAAATTACTAACACACCTGCTTCAAGAATCAAGGCCTAGCTTGAACATCACTTCTATGAAGTCTCCCTCTTGGTTCTCATAACCTTCAGTACATTCCTTCATTATGACATTTTCAACATTATGTTTGTAGTGTGGAAGTGTCTCTTCTACTAGACTGTAAAGTAAAAAAAGGACATTGGCTTTAACTCATCTCAGTTTCCTAGTACTCAGCACAATACTTACTTAAGCTCTGAGAGGGTGCTCAAGAAATATTCATTTAACTGAATCGACTAGACTTAGTTTTTTGAGCCACATCAGAAAATAAAGCAAGATATTTAAGGTGCTGTGTTAAGCATTTTTAATTAACTTCAACTTAATTTTTTTAAATAAGGGAAGAGAGAGGACCCTGACTTATTCCATTCAAAACCAGGAACAATAATGTTCCCTGGATAATGTTGGGAAAATTAGCTCAATTTATGAAGAAAAATAACTTGCGTTGTTATCTCAAACCACTGTGCAAAAGTGACCTCCAAATGAATTAAAAATCCAAAAATGAAAGTCGCCCATGGAAAACAAAGCAGTGATGATGACTAAAAGTACATAAAAATGGATAGATATTAAAAACACAAAGTAAAATCATAAGAAACAGAATCCAATCTAGAATACAGCAGCATGTATATACATTGAAACCATAAATATGAAAATATAAAACAATGAATATTTTCCCAGGATACATTATTATCCAAAGACATATATTATCCACACTAGAGTACATGCTTAAGGCAGGGTAGAGAATTAAGAAGAAAATTAACAAAATAAAAGAGGAAGGAGATATTGCCTGGACTGATGGTAGTAGTGGAGTATGAAAGAAGATTTTTTTCAAGAGTACACTCATATGTAAAAACATATATTGAGCACGTTAGGGTGGTATAGTACGAGAGGAAAATAAAGGAGAACAACACAATTTTTTAAATGAGTAATGTAGGAGATGGTATATTATGCACTGAGGAATGTAAGCAACTCAGTTGTGGATCTAAGGACTAAATAATGAAATCAAGAGCTTAAACAAAGTTTGGTCTCATAAAACAGTGGGTGTGTAGGGCAGCAGAGTGTCTTTATGGCGTGATGTCATGTTCTGGCAGCTGCGAATCAGCTTGTGGCTCCTTTGTGAAGGCAATGATATAGAACAGGCCAAGAGGCAGATAGAAGATTCTAGTTCCTGCTCTGTTTGGGACTTGCTGGGTGATCCCAACAGGCCATTCCACTCCCCTGGGTCTGCTTCCTTATCAGAATGTCACAGATAACAAGACTGATGCCTTGCCACAGAGCACTGTGAGAGAGCAAGGGACTTGGACCTTACAAATGACTTGTTTCCCTCCAGATATTAAATGCATTACAGAAACAGAGGGGACTCCAGCTCCCAGGTGGACAGTAGTGCCTGCCACCCAGTGTCAGAAGCCTGCAGGCACTGTATTGGAATTAGGGAGGAAGGGAGAGTACAAAGAGAAATGGCCCACCCGTTATACCCACCTAACTATTATCTGTTAGCTTTTGTCTTTGGACCTTTTATAGCTCACTTAGCCATTTGTGTGACTTTAGGGGAGATCACCCAAATTCTGGGGATCTATGGTCAATATAGCCAGACCCTCTTAATTACTGGACACACTTAGCCCCCATTGCATCTCTGGGGAATGGGGTCAGCTGGAGGTCATGTGATAACAGTCTGAGAACTACATTTCGAGGGCCTGAGGACAAGATAGTCCCCATGCAGGAAGGCTGTCCTAGAAATTTCCTTCCTGTTTCGATTGAAGAGAAATTGTTAACTGCTTTTGTGGGACCAAATGGAAGGTTCACCTGTTTTGCTCATCTGCCAACATAAACAAGGAAAATCTTCACTCTTTCACATAAAACAGCACATCTGGGTTTCTTAAATATTATTGCTATTTTGACACAATTTATAGTTAGTATGACTTATGAGACTGAAGGCAAATATTTACACAATGTGGGAAATTAATTTTTAAAAGAACTCCAAAATTACTTGTATTCAGACAAAGAGAACAATCATTTTTAACCATTAACAGTTTCACCTGCTGTGTTAAAAACGTGAACCCTTCCAGAAGTACACAGAAGAACACTAACACTGAAATCTTTTCGTGGGCAATTAGTGGTAGTACCTTTTCCATTAGCTTTCTTCCTGGGAACTTGGCAGTGTGTTCATGCCATATCTCACACAGCTGTACAACATGTTATGGGGGCAGGTGAGTGACCAACGAGGAAGGAAGGAAAGAGGACATTGACTATTGAAATTATAAGACATATTCTAGACTTGGGCCTAGAACTCAAGCCTCTGACTTAATCTTAGTAACCTGGGTTGATCTTATTGCTTTATGGTACTACTTATTCTATGTATGCAGGAACAAAAAAAAAGGTTTTTTTCTTGATGCCAACATTTCTGACTTTGGACTAAAAATGTACTCTGTTTTGGCAGATGGAGAGACAAATTGCAAAGGGCTTGTTCATATTTTGTCACTGAGTGTGTGTTGTAAAGCTGTTCAACATCGTTAACATGAAAACAAAGCATGCAAGAAGGTGGGGGCTAGCAAAAGGAGAGAAGTAACTTTATCTTTGACTTATTGAGTGGCTTTTTGAAACCTGAGTCATCAGTTTAGGGTTGTCCCGTGGGAAAGGGCCAGGAAGTGATAAACAAAATAGATGACAGAATCCTAATGGAAAAGCACTGCTCTGTTAGATACTGGTTGCATAAAGAGGAAGACTGGACACAAATGTTTGTCCTATCAACATGCCCAATACTTGGACAAATCAGTTTCAAGTCTGAATATACAGCTATGTGATGTTTACAATGCCATAAACTTAAAGTGACTAATAAACCTGCTACTGCATTTACACTATTCCAATCAATTTACAGTCTTGTACTGAGAGCAGAAAACATGTTAGTACTGTAAAACATCAGGAAAGGAATGGTGGTGACATAAACTGAGCTAGAAAAATCTGATGGCTCTGATATCACTGACGTTATTCCTTACTTTCTGTTGATATGAGGAAAATGAACCTCCAGTTCCAACTCATTTGAATTCAACTCGTTGGCAAGATGTTACACTAATCTGGGAAGACAAGTACAGGAAAAACAAGCTCATAATAAGGAACAGAGGGATTAGTCATCTTATTGGACATTAAAAAACCCTTTATGATCACTACAGGTGCGTGTAATTTCTTTAAATATCACTCAGATACTAAAACTAAAGATAGTAGTGTATACCCCAGTCTATTGCTGTCTTTGTTTAATGGATCATCAAGAAATATACTCTTCAGTGTAAGAACCATATGTTTCTTTAATATATAAGATATATTAAAGATATTAAACATTGATAAAATAGCTGCCACTTATTGAGCACGTATAAAGTATTAAGTATTAATATTTCCTCAATCCAACAAATATTAAATGTGTAATTATCTTGAGTAAGGAAATTTTATTTTCTTCTTAAAAACCTGCCAGCAGAGCCCTGGCTGGTGTGGCTCAGTGGATTGAGCACCAGCCTGTGAACCAAAGGATCGCCGGTGCAATTCTCAGTCAGGGCACGTGCCTGGGTTGCAGGCCAGGTTCCCCAGTGTGGGATGCGTGAGAGGCAACCACACATTGATCTCTCTCCCTCTCTTTCTCCCTCCCTTCCCCTCTCTCTAAAAATAAATTAATAAAATCTTAAAAAAAACCCTGCCAGCTGAGTGTGTCTTCCAACAAAACTACCTATGGAGGTGGTATGCATTGTATTCTATTGCTTAAAATATGCAAAAATCCTATGCACACAGGGCCTCCAGTGTCAGTTTAAAATCAAATAACATGTTTTTTATTTTAAATTTAATATTATTTTGATTCAAAATATGTTTTTCACCTTGACTCACCTTTCTTTTTTTTTAAGGCAGAGTTTTTTTACTTTATTTATTTATTTATTTCAGAGAGAAGGGAAGGGAGGGAAAAAGAGAGGCAGAGAAACATCAGTGTAAGAGGGAAGACATCAATTGGTTGTCTCTCATACGTGTCCTGACCAGGGACTGAACCTGCAATCCAGGCATGTGCCTTGACTGGGAGTTGAACTGGCAATCTTTTGCTTTACAGGATGACACCCAACCAACTGAGCTACACCAGACAGGGCGTTGACTCACTTTTCTCATTAGGGTTGATTCAAGTGGATTTTATCTAAGTCAAAAATTAAATACATTCTGCCCTGGCTGGTGTAGCTCAGTGGATTGAGCACGGGCTGGGAACCAAAGTGTCCCAGGTTCGATTCCCAGCCAGGGTACATTCCTGGGTTGCAGGCCATAACCCCCAGCAACCGCACATTGATGTTTCTATCTCTCTCTCTCTCTCTCTATCTCCCTCCCTTCCCTTTCTAAAAATAAATAAATAAAATCTTTAAAAAATATTTTAAAAAATTAGATACATTCTCAAAGCACTCAGCACCATAGTGCACGGCATGATTTCAGAAGAGGCATTGCCTAAATCCTCTGAGTGAAGGCATCATCTCTGCTGGATGTAATGCCTCCCAAGTCTTTGTCCAAGGGAATACATGTACTCTTTTAGAGTAAATTCGGGTGAGGATGCATTCAAAAGATGAGTCTCAGTGATTTGCAAGACAGTGAAGGAGCTATAACTCCCTACTTGCCCTCCTCATTCTCATCTGAGGTCCTTGTTTCCTATTTCATGGAGAAAAATGAGACTTTTTCCTCTTTGTCTCAGTACTAATCTATGCCATGTACTCTTTCTCCCAGCCTCTTGCACAAGAGCTGTCCATGCTTTAATTCAGTGGTTCTCATTAGCTTTTAAATCTCTTTGGCATCTGTTGTTAGCCATTTCTATATTCTTCATAGTAATGGGGTGCCTTTTCTATTTTATGAGTATTGTCAGTTGCTTGTCACTAGTGTTAGTCTTTTAAAATAAATAACTTGACTTTTATTTTCATCTACTTTATTATGTCTTTCTTTTAATTTCTGTTATCTTTACTATTCTTATCCTTCTATATCCTTTGAGCTTGTTTCTTTTATGACTTCTTCATTTGGAAGTTTCATTTACTTTTAGTCTTTTCTCTTATAAGCATCTGAGTCTATAAATTTCCAGTTAAATACCATTTTAGCTGCATTCCCTAAATTTTATGTGTAGTATGTTTAATATTTTTAAATAAGTATTTTCTTCCTTTTTTTACTTTGAAACCATGTCTACTGGAAATTATTAACTTCTTTTCCATAAGATCAGTTCCTACCAACTCCTTGCCCCACTTATTTTAAAGACTAAAACACTGGTGGAGACTTTGTCCTTGAAGGTGTTCATCAGAAGATGTTGGCATCCAGGAAATTTAGAGAAATCCCTTCTAAAAAGGTGAGGGCTCTGAACCTGTGAGTAGAAATTATAAGTACTTTCAAATTTCCAATATTATTTATCCTTTGAACTGCATATATATTTTAATTTTTGTAATTTTCAAAAATGTAGATTGCTTTTGTTTTCTATTGTTTTGCTTATTCTTGAACTCTAATGTAATTGCAATTTTAAAAAGATGAAATGTATAATAATTTTTGACATTTGTTGAAATTATGTTCCAGTAGCCAGTCAGATTTTGCGAAGTTCCATGTATGCTTGAAAAGAATATGTATTGTACAGTTTTTTTTTGTTTGTTTCCTGTACTTGTTACACAACAGACCCAGGGGTGGGGTGAATGATATATTATTAATGAATGGACCCACCCTTGTGCTCCAGGGCCTCCCCTCCCCCACGCCAGGGGTGGGGTGAATGATATATTATTAATGAATGGACCCACCCTTGTGCTCCAGGGCCTCCCCTCCCCCACGTACTAGGTTCTCCTTGCCCACTGCCAGGGAAAGACGTCTCTCAACACCAGAGATTGGTGAAAAGGAAAGGGATTATTTATTTAAAAGGTTATACAGACTTAGAGTAATGACCTAATGTCTTCATTAAAAATATTAAAGTCCTTTAGAATATCCACAAATGCACAGTCCTTCCTTCTCCTTTTTGCCCAGTCAAGGGTACAGTATCTCAGGAAAAGAAGTAGAAGTCCATGGTTCAGGCAGGCCCTCAGTTCCAGTACCATCAGCTGTGTCGCTGCTGCAATCTCCAGTTAATCCAAAACTATGCGGCACCTTCTCATGGCCCGCCAGCAAGAGTCCTTTCACCCCTTTTCTTCCAAGCAAAGTCTCTCCTGCTTCCTAAGCCATGTGGCAAAAAGGGCGCACCCTAAAGCTGCATGGTCCCAACTTTTACCAAAGCTATGTGGTCTCAAAAAGCCCATATGGCTGCCTTCCCTGGGTTTACATCCCAGCGCCAGTCTTCCTCTGCAGCTTCATTTCTGACTCCTCCTACAATCAGTTACACCTGCCAGCATTCCCGTAGTCTTCCAGCTTCACTGGGCTGCCATAGTAAGTCCAGGCAGGTGTGGCCCATGGTGTGCAGCCAATCTTCTCCAAGCTCTCACGCACGTGCTGTAACCAGGGGAAGTTGCCTCCCAGTTGCATCATGGGTTGAAGTCACTCCCATCCCCCCTGGCTCAAAGCATGACCACAGTTGTTTAATATATCTATGAAACCAGTTAAAGATTATAGATGTGTTAAATGACCACTCTAGAGGTTATCCACAAAACTGTTGCTATTCAAAACAACTCTCAATGGCCCTGCTCCATGCGTCCCATCCCCCACCTCAGACTTGTTGGGGTGAGGACATCCTATATATTTTTTTTCTAATATTTCCTGGATGCCCTGAGTTCTGGATCCCATTACAAATCCCCATTTGCCCCCCCCTTGACTGCACCCTGTTACATACTCTCTCTCACTGTCTCTCCCTTCCTCCACCATCTGTCTCCCCGTCTCTGTCTCCACATATATATGACCAAGTTTGGTCAGGATATATTCCATATCATTATGGTTTTCTTCCTCTATGAATTATTGATAAGGAAAGGTGAAAGTTATCCCTATGATTGTAAGTTCACTATTTCTTCTTATAATTCCATCAATATTTGTTTTACAGATTTCAAAGTTATGTTATTAGACAATATAAGTTTTAAATTCTTAAATATTCTGATGCATTAAACCTTCTATTAGTATTTAATGGCCCTCTTAGTAATATATTTTGCCTCAAAGTCTATTTTGACTGATATTACCATGGATATACCAACTTTCTTTTGATTAATATTTGTCTGATATTACCTTTCCAATCATCTTGCTTTCAACATTTCTGTGCTGTTTTGTTTTATATATCTTTTTCTTGTAAACAACATACTTTATAAAAGTTTTTTTTTAATTCAGCCTGGTGATCATTGCTTTTTAACTAGAGAGTGAGTTATAATTAAATTATTGTGATTACAAACTATTTGGATTTATTTTTCCAACTTATAATATTCTTTTCCTTTGTTGCAATTTTTCTTTTCTCTTTTTCCCTTTTCTCTATTTCTTCTGTCCTTTGAATGAAGTTTTATTTCTATTTTATTTTTCCCCTCTCTTATGGGTCTGATGTCCGGTCCTTCCAGATTGCTGTGCACTGCCCTAGGGACCTGCACACTGGTCACTGCTCCTGTTCCCTTGAGTCCACCCCCCCCTCCAATAAACAGTGATCCAGTAGGCCTGGGGTTTGTCTGCTTAGACATCTGCTCATGTTTGCATAACAGCAATCCTAGGTAGTTAGAGAAATATCTGACTTCATTTTCATTCAGACAGATAAATAGGCCCAATCTAATCTCTCTTTGAGGATACTTCAACTTCCATGAATGTTATCAGCTGGTATATTCTCTAGACTCCTCAACTACTTTATCTTAGTAGTTTACTAAACTGCTGACGCAAAGGGAGGTGCTAATTATACAGCTGAGCAAATATCCCTTGCTTTCATGGGGTACAAGAGTGTAAGTCCCTACCCGTACTCTTAACACATGGAAACTCCATTTGGGAAGAAGGGCATTCCATGCTGAAAACAACAGCAAACAAGAGAAAGGTCTATGATTAAGAGTCAAGTTGGGTGGTAGAAAGCTGCATTGTAGACATTCAGAAATAGGAGTTGTAAATCGGAGTGGGTGGAAATGGCTATGTGGCAGAAGTAGAAGCTGAGCCCAATCAGTAGCACTTGAACAGCACATTCACCTGTTGCATAGCATACCATTCTTTTTATAGTTAGGTATTCACCTGTCTATTATTGCTTGCTCTGCAGTGCTTCTCAGAATATGAATCATCTGGGAGTCTTGTTATAGGACAGAGTCTGGTTCAGCACGTCTGGGGTAGGACCTGAGATTCTGCATTTCCATAAGGTGATGGTGATGCTGCTGGTCCAGAGACCGCACTTTGAGTAACAAGGTGAGGAATTATTAGTTCTCTAAGGCAGAGGCCATTTCATTCACCTTCGCATTCCCCAAAACTAATACACTGCCTGCCACAAAGTAGGCTCAATAAATGCTGAATGCACTCATGAATGAATGAGGATCAGGAGGAGGAGCATTATTCCAGTGAAAAATTATTTAGAAAGGCAACTGGAAACAGCAATGTTCATGCTGAGAGGACAAAGTGTTAGTTTGACAGGTGTAGAGAACTGGGTCAATTAGAAGGCAGTTATGACACTCCATGAAAACTAAGCCTAGAATTTTATATTTAAGGAGTCTTAAACTGTGGAATCAGTAAGAATTTTGTACAGAAGACAGGATATTGAGAGATGATTTTGAAGATAAATATTTTCATTAAAGCATAAGATGTTGAGATTTCTTCTGCCAATAATTGAACATCAAATACTCATCTTATTATTCAGTTACAGGAATTCTATAAGATGGGTGTTCACCAACTCATACTTTTTTTATATGCAACCAAGTCTTTACCACCAGGGCTGGTCTAAACATGTTCTTACTTTTGGAGTCTCCATTCTACATTATATAAAACATTAAAACAAACCCACATCCGACAGGAAGCATAATTCATTGTTGTAAAAAAAAGTTAAAGATTTTACAACTATGTTTTATGATATTTGGCCACAAGTAACTTTTGATTTATGAATTGCTTATAATTTCTCAACAGTCATAACTTACAGATGGTTTTCAAATGTAATGAAATGTTTATGGATACTAATGCATTAATTATTGAAGTTGACATAATTTAGGCTTTCTGGACATTTAATTAAACATTTATTCATTTCTATTTTACAGTTCTTACTTTGTATTTTTGGTCCCACAAATTTAACTTCAGTTCTTTAATATTTTTTAAATCCCTGAAGAGCCCCAGAGCCTTAATCATATGCTCATAATATATAATGAATAATTTGCCCCTCCCGACTCCCTGCATGCCTTAACCCTGCATCAAGAATATGATCATTTTTATAACCATAAAAACAATTGGCAACAATGATCACTGTAACGCAGAAGAAACCAGCCTGTGTAAAATTGCCATAATAGTGAATGTGTCAATTTTGCTTCAAAACATCAAGAAGGAAGTTGCTTCTCATTTCTGCAGTATTGGCACACACACACTTTCTTTGGAAATGACCTCTGCTGCCCAAGTTCTCTTTTCTGTGAGTCTTCTTAAGTTCTGACACTAATTGACATGAATTTTTTAACAGATGTTACTTAAAGTATGAAGCAAAACAAGCTATCCCAGAGCCTAATCTAGTCTATGGAATTTTTCAGCTCTCAGTTATCTGTACTATGGCAAAGTTTACTAAAGATTGAGAGTTCCAAATGATGAAAGAGAAGAGAATTGTGAAAACATTTACATTTGCTCTTAAATGTTATTATAGTCTTTATCTCAGATGTCCTGGGGACTTACAATACTTTAAAATAACAGAATCACCCTGTTAGGAGTTCATGGTCTTCCTTACTATACTTTCCCTCAAATCACCTTTCTAATATTCCAATATTAGAAAACCAAACAATAACAGAAAGCAGAGGGGGTATTCTCTGAAAAATACAAAGAAGAGAAGAAGAACGTTTCGGAGAACCTACTGCATACTTGACACCTTACCTACATCCTCCCATTAACCCTCAAAACAATCCTATATGGTCAAAATTGGCAGTAGGGTTTGGAAAGAGTCTGGGGTCAGACAGCTGAAGAAGGTGGCAGACGCAGGTTTTAAATCCAAAGTTGTGTCTAAAGCCAAAGCCATGTCTATACATATCATCTCTGGAAATGGAGTCTCTCTCTCTTTTTTTTTTTTTTTTTTGGTTCATACTGTCCTAGGACACAGAGGTAATTATGTTGACTTAGAAGTTTAGTTCACGGCCTCTAGTAGACTATTTAAAGATCCCATGTATATAGACTGAACGATTCATCGAGTAAAGTTGGTGAACATGTCACTATAGTTTTGAATAATTGAAATCTGATTTTATTATTGATATTTAATATTAATTAAAATTAATTTATGTTGATATGAGTTTTGTTTCCCCCATTTCCAAAGAGTTTGTGTAACTTCCTTACTAGGTAAATCTGCTTGGCTTTTTTGTGTGAAGAATTTTGGTGCGATTTTATTGACATCCACTAATTTATTTGCCACTAGTTAAATATATTACTGTAACACACATGATTTCTTAAAATAGGATCAAGAGTTATTTTTACTAAAATAATTCCTCCTTAGAAGCCCCATTTGCAAAAGTCTATTTCAGGCATGCCTTTTGAACTTAATTTTGATCTGTGTTTACTGTGTATCACTAGTCTTCTATTTATAGCCAGGGGATTAACATTCCCATGTTCCCTTTGACCTGTCATTCCTAACATCTAATTCCTTCACTGAGACCTAATTAAATATAAATTAAAGTATTTAAGAGTCCAAGTTACTTAAGTGGAGCCGCCTGTATTCAGTAAAAATTTAAACATTTTCTTAAAGAATTGAAAGCTGAGTTTATTTACTCACAGTTATATTTCATGTAATATTGAAGATCATATTAGTCTTCTGTGATATAAGAGCTGTAAAAAAACAAAGGACCCATTGGAGCAGCTAAGTAAATCTTCAAAGGGTAACTGCCTTTAGTGCTTTTGGGCTACTATAAGCATATACCATAGACAAGGTGGTTTACAAATAACACAAATTTATTTCTCAAAGTTCTAGAAGCTGGATGCTGAAGATCAAGGCACCAGCAGATTCAGTGTCTGGTGAAGGCCAGCTTTCTAGTTCACAAATGCCCATCTTCTCATCAGGTCCTCACATGGTGGAAAGAGCAAGGGAGCACCCTGGGGTCTCTTTTATTGGGGCACTGATCCCATTCATGAGGTGTCTGCCCTCATTCTTAAGGCCCACCCCCCAAAGGCCTCACCTCCAAATATCATCAAATTAGAGATTAGGTTTCAACTTATAAATTTGGAGGGACATAAACATTGTCTCTAGCAGTTACTAAGCATCTTTTAGGTATATTTTAAAAGGTTGGGAATCAGGGGAAAGCTATATGGAAGTGTTTTAATAAAGAAAGAACCCAGATAGCCAGACTGCTCAATACCCACTTCCCACCTTCCTCCCAGAAGAGTCATTTCCCAGCCTGTCTTGGAGCAAGGGTTGGCCCTGTGACACTAGGATGAAAAGTGTAATATAAGCCAAAGTTTCCAGAGGCTTCTGAAAAAGCTTCTGCTCTCACAATTAAAGAAAAACGGCTGGCATGGGCCTTTCCCGTCCTTATTGCCGTGAATGTGAATGTGAAGTGTTAAACTGCAGCATCCGTTCTGGAGGCATTTACCAACAAGCATGAGGGGAAAAGGCAAGAGAATCATAGCCATGTTGATATAGAGATCATGGAGTCACAAAATCAATGCTAGCAGCCATCTGTCACCTCTAGATTTCTTGATCTGTGAGAACAAACACTAAGACACTCTTAGCTGTTATGTTACATGCAGCTGAATGTATTCCCAACAGTATACTTGTGAACTTTCCTTCTAAGACTTTGCCATTCAAAGTGTGGTCCATGAACCAGCAGCCTCAGTGTCACCTGGGAGCACATTAGAAGTACAACCTCATGCCCACGTCAGACTCTGAATCTGAATCAGCATTTTAACAAGATCCTCAAGTGACTGGTATGCACATTACAGTTTGAAAACCGCCATTCTGGGACATTATGGAAACAGAGAAAAATATATACTCTACATACAATATAGAAAAACAATCATTTTCCAAACAAGGAATTCTAAAGGAAAAAGGAGGAGCAGGGGGCTTAGCTTCAAATATTTGTCTGTATATCACCTTCTATGTGCCAGGTATTTTATCTATACATTAACTGCAGTTTATATTCGTCATACTCTTTAGGCCTCAGATATGGTATGCATTTATTCACTGATCTACATGATGAGAGAATGAGGCTTAAAAAGTGAAATAATCTCTAGAGATATCCAGATAGAGCTCTTTATTGAACTTAGGTCTTCTTCTGTTGAAAGTCTGTCTTTTTCTGCTATACTACACTGACTTTCTGGCTACACATTGAAAGGAGGTAGAAAATAGATAAAACTTTTTTTTAAGATTTTTTAATTTATTTATTTTTAGAGAGGGAAGGGAGGGAGATAGAGAGAAAAAGAGAGAAACATCCATGTGCGGTTGCTGGGGGCTGTGGCCTGCCACCCAGGCATGTACCCTGGCTGGGAATCGAACCTGCAACACTTTGGTTCGCAGCCCGCGCTCAATCCACTGAGCTATGCCAGCCAGGGCTAAAACTTTTGGAGAGAGAAAAGAAATGATTTAATAGTGAGGGAGCAATAGAATGAACTCCTAGGGTCTGCATCTCTGGGCAGAATTTAAGGGGCTAGGGAGAGCAAAGGCTGCTGGGGGAAAAGAGAAGAAGATGGGAAAAATATGGGAGAGAAGGGAGTTTACCTTGTGAATGGCAAATTGCAGGCACACATTTAATTCCGATGAAAAACTAAAGCTGTTAAGGACAAAGGAACAGCCAATGTTATAAAATTAACTAGCTTTAGAAATCCTCAGCCAGAATTTTAAACTCAAGCAGTTGTTTTCTGGCATGATGTCTGGGAGATCGTTTCTTATCTGAAACACTCATTTTTGTTCATATTCATAGGCAGTTCTGCTGACTATGCTGTTGGCTTAGCATTGCACATCTGGTCAGGGGGCCTCATTTGGGCAAGTCTGAACTGCCAAAAATGGTGTTGATTCACATAACCTGTGAAAACACAGACTGAAATGAACAAGCACTAGGACATAATTTGTTTTTCCTCAGGAACGATACTGTTCAGTGGAAATGACCATGAGGGAACATGGACAGACACTGAGACTGTATGGATCGGGGGTGGGGGGGGCTTTTTCCAAAAAGCCTCGGCTCCTTGAGCAACATCATCATTAACAAAAACAAAAACAAAACAACTTCATGTTAACCTACACGAGGAAGGAGCTAACATGCCTTGAATGTCTCACTTTATTACTTAGATCAAAATCTCTATCATTAGAGATCCTCTTAATGAACTTAGAAAACAAAGTTGAGTAATTGTCCTCAGAAAAGCTCCACTCAGTAAATGTTTTATACAACTAAAACTATAAGAGGAGGCCAGAAGACTCCTCTTTTCCATTGGTGTCTCAGTATTTTATAAGCCAAGATAAATGGAACTTTCTAACACATTGTTTTGATAGTGATATTTCTTTGCTTTAAAAGAAAAATATGCTCTAAATGTGTCCCCAGCCCTCTGTCATCATCTTTCTCATCATTCCATGTTATTATTTTCACCATGATTGTCATTATCTAAAATCATCTTGTTAATTTCTTTTCTGGTTTATCTCCTCTCTTCCCCTTCCTGTGGCAAAGGTTCCAGGACAGCAGAGACTCTGAGCATCTTAGTCATCACTGCATGACCAGCTCCTGGGACTGTGCCCGGCACTCCATAAATAACTTCGTGAATGAATGAATCATGTCCACTATAGACCAGATAAACTTCACACTCATCCCTATTTTCACATTCGAAACCTTTCATGGGCTGACAACAACCTCAGCTTCCCAGGTTTACCATCATCCTTCTTTCACGTTTGACTGCAGCTGCATTGCCCAGGCATCGGTCCCCAAACGGGAGGACTTACTCTCCATGAAGGTTTCTTACTGGGGATCTGCCTGCCTACTGACCTCCCTTATCCCGTACTGCACAGCACTATGTATGGGGAAGCTATGACTTGTCTGGGGGACACAAGCCATACACTTCCCCACATCCAACCATGCAGCCTCTTCCTCATGGTGTTCCCCATCTCAGCAACTCCTCCCCACTCCATCTACCTAGAACATTTCCCCTCCTCCCTAAGGTTCAACTCAAATGATACTTTCTCTCTCATGCCTTTTTTGGTAGAAGCGTATCACCATCACATCGGTAACCCTTTTAGGATTCAAGACTGTCACAGGATTTATTACACACCTCCTTCCAAAGTCCTATGTTTATGAGCAGAGTTGAGTTATGCCCTGAGGATAATGAGTTTTTATTTTGTGTCTCGTTGTGCTACATGATAGAAAAGAGTGGTTGGGTATCCAGGAATGCATGGTAAAATCATCATGGCTGCCCATTCTTTATGAACCTGAGGGAGTGTTTGATAAGATCAAAAGGAAGCTGAAGAATGTCACCGAAAACTGGTTTGAACAGTCCAAAGGAAGACTGTCCAAAAGTTGTTAATGGTAAAAAAAAGAATGTAATTTCATATATGTGCCATTATTTCAAGTCAGCCTAAAGAAACCAGGTATAAAATAGCTGACTATACATAACAATACCTGTAGCTTCATCTGTTTTCTAGTTAATTTTCTGATAGTATTTTTTAAAGATTTTATTTATTTATTTTTAAAGAGAGGGGAAGGGAGAGAGAGAAACATTGATGTGAGAGAGGAACATTAATTGGATGCCTCTCATATGTGCCCCTACTGGGGCCAGAATCTGCAACCCAGGTATGTGCCTTGACCGGGAATCAAACCGGCGACCTTTTGCTTTGTGGGACAGTGCCCAACCAACTGAGCCACACCGGTCAGGGCTGGTTGCCTTTTCAGGAGAACCACCTGTCTGCACACTTGGCCCAGGCCCAAGGAAACTGAGATGGGTATTTATAGTAACTAGAGGGCCAGTGGTCTCAGTGCTGACCTTAACACCAGCAGATTGGTGATAACGTGCTTGGGCTACCCTAGTACCTGAAGCCCTACACAAACCTTCGAGTGTATATAAGGTGACTCCTGCTTCAATTCCCGTTTCAAAACTGCACACAAAAAGTCTTATGTGGCCAAGACCACCCAGAATCAAATACTGAAGGAAATGCTGGGAAACATGGTCCTACTAGAGCTAAACTGACACAGTACAAAGAAAACACAGTAAGTAGCCTATGACAAAGAGTGAAGAAGTGAAGGTTATTCCGAGTTTATGTGGGGTTGACTAAGAACAGTGGTGCTGATCCTAAAGATGGGGGTTTGGAGGAACAAGACAGCAAGTTTAATTTTGCTGACTTTAGTTGTTGGCATGTATGTTGAAATAGCTGGCAGGCAAGTGAGGATTTAGAGAGGGCAAGCCTGGAAAGAAAGATGTAGGACTTATTAGCCGAGAAGTGAGCAGTGAAATCACGTGGACTTCTTGATTTTCCATACTCTTGAAGAAAATGATGCAAAGAGAAAGGGCATGGAAACAAGAAAAATATTGGATTTTGTTGGTTTTAAAGTCAAACTTTATTCTTTCTTTTAGTGGCCATTTGTTAAACACCTGTATAAGTTCCTCATAGTGGGTGTAAGAAAATCTAGGGGCCTGCAAAGAAAATCATTTTTAAATGTCTCAGATGAGCTGGTGAAAGTGTTTGTCCATGTTTTGGGAGCTGCTTTGAATATTATACTCAGAAAACGAAAGAGAGGACACTTTGGAAGATCAACGCAGGTGAGATGTACAGATTTTTGCATTTATTCTTTACTTTGTAATGAGAGGTTATATAGTTTGGGGGATGTGTTCTTTAAATCCAGCGAATTAAGAGAACACACCCACTAGAAGATCACAAGAGAAAAGGGCCTACCAGGCAATTTCTGCCCTGTCTCTCTCATCATAAAGAGTTAAAGGAACTTCAACATTCGAGCTACCAGCTTGGCTTCACCCACCTACCTCAGCCTGTCCTAACTTAGTCCGGCATCACGGGGTTCACCATGGCTCTTGCTGCCTCTTCACACAGAGGTCACTAGTCCCTCGTGACATCCCAATCATAATTTCCCTTTTGGAGCCCTGATAATCCTTTCAGCCCCTCTCCCTGGGCACTGACACTGGAGAGGGCTCTTTCTCTACTCCCACCCGCAAGTTTCAACTCCTACCTATGAAATGGGCCCCATGGTTCTTGTTCCCCACTTAATCTTGCAATTTGGACACCCTTCTAGCCAGGCCTAAAGACAAGAAAGCCCCTGGAATTAGTGTCTTTAAATCTGTGGGCCTCAGGCCACCTGCACGAGAATCAAGTGTAGTCCTGGTTTAAAGAAATAAGTGCAGGGTCTTGAAATTACTGAGGCAGACTAGCTAACACTGTGGCTGGGGGGGTGTAAAAATACCTTTAGCAAGTATTCTAGATGATTTTTTACATTACACTGTGTGACCACTGCCTTAGACCTTAGATCAAGCATAGATTACTCACTCCTAGCTTGCTCCCACCTCCCCAAAAGCTAAGATTTGGGCCTTAGCCTGCTTCCCCACAGAAAGTATTCTGAATTTAGCCTTATTTAGCTGGTCTCTAAATTCAGGCTGTTCACAAAGTGTTCTTTTGAAATTATGCTAAGGTATCTCTAGAAGTAAATCGCAATGAACCTTTGAAGCATCATTGGATTCGCCATCTGGTGGTCAAAGTAGGGAATGGCTTGTTTTTCAGAGAGGAAATGATAGGTGACTGTAAAACTGGGGGAGTTTTAAATATTTCCTGGGGATCTTAAGATATTGGCAATCACAGTCTTTGTTTATCTGGTGTGCTCTGAGTTTTTTCTATATCAAGAGAATTCTGACACACAGCTGAGGACAGTACTTACACTTTTGAACAGGAATGATTTTAACTAGATGATATAGCCCAACAAACGTTTTCTGTAAAAGGTCAGGTAATAAATATTTTAGGTTTTGTGGGCCACATGGTCTCTGTTGAAATGACTCAACCTTGTCATTGTAGGATGAGAGCAGCCACAGACAGTATGTACACAAATAGGTGAGGTGTGTTCCAATAAATCTTTGTTGACACGCACTGAAATTTGAATTCCATGTCATTTCCACATGTCACAAAATATTATTCATTTTTTAACCATTTAAAAATTCCAAAGCCATTCCTGAGCTCATGGGCCTTGCAAAAACAGGCAGCAGTCAGGATTTGGCTCATGGACCACAGGTGCTAACTCCTGATCTAGCCTACAAACTTCCCTATTTGTTGCCTTCCTTCAGGATGATTGTGCATATTTGCACTGGTGTATCATTTGTTTGTGTCTCCACATACTAAAGAAATGTGGGACAGTGGGATGAATGTCCATCTGATCCAGAAACTTAGAACCCTGCAGAGTCCTGGCAAAGACAACCATGGAAAGGAAATAATAGGCTGAGTAAAGGACTCCCTATAGATAATTTCTGCTAAAGATGAGCTCACAGACAAAATTTACAAACATGTGAGGAAATCAAATGCTATAAGACATAACAAGAGTAGCGAGATAGTAGATGAATCTGATTTGATTATTAAAATAAAGAACTAAGGCCCTGGCTGGTGTGGCTTATTAGAATGAGCGCAGGCCTGAGAACCAAAGGGTCACCGTTTCGATTCCCAGTCAGGGCACATGCTCGGGTTGCAGGCCAGGTCCCCTGTGCAGGGTGTGTGAGAGGCAACCACAAATTAATATTTCACTCCCTCTCTTTCTCCCTTCCTTCCCCTCTCTCTAAAAATAAATAAATAAAATCTTTAAAAAAAAATAAAGAACTCAGTAAATAAGTTGAACAGTAGGGTAGACACAGCTGAATAGAGAACTGTGAATTAGGAGATCAAAAGAGAGGACAAAATCAGTGCAGAAGAGCAAAGTCATGAAAATTGCTAACTAGGCCCTGGCTGGTGTGGCTCAGTGGACTGAGCACAAGCCTGCGAACCAAATGGTCACTGGTTCAATTCCTAGTCAGGGCACATGCCTGGATTGTGGGCCAGGTCCCCAGTCGGGGGAGCATGAGAGGCAACCACACATGGATGTTTCTCTCCCTCTCTTTCTCCTTCCCTTCCCCTCTCTAAAATAAATTAAAATAAATAAATAAATAAAATTTTTTTAGAGAAAACTGCTACTAGAAGCTAAGAGACAAGATATGAGATGGGGAGCTCTAACATACAATTAATAGGAGTTACACTTAGAAGGATGGAGAGAAGGAGAGAGAGGTAATAATGAAAGGGATAATGGCTGAGGCATTTCTAGAAATTGTTCTTGCAGGCATGTGTGAAATTCATTGAAGTATAGTGGGAGACTTGAAAACATGGACTTTGGAAACAGATAAATTTTGTTTTGATTATTGTTCCATTGTCTGCAATCTGAAATGCTGAGCAAATAGCTTGTCCTGATTTTTCTCATCTGTCAATCATCCTTCCACAGACAACTTGTGACAACTATTTCAGTTACTATCACTGTAACTGAGAAGCACATGAAAAATCTCAGAGGATGAAACTGATTTTGGAACTAAGATGGCACCTTGGATTTCCTCAGTTCAGTTCCTGAAGTGTTGATCTTCTCTCCCACAATGTTCCTGTATAAATCAATTTTATTTGTTTCAATTTGTCTTTCCTTTTTGAAGGGGAGGGAATGTTTTGTTTCTGTTTTACTTTCCTTGTCATCTCACATTGAGCCTCCATCATGGCCAGTTTCTCTGGTGAAAACTATCACTGTATAATTATTGAGGTATTCCACTTGGAACCCTCAATATCACCTGGATATCTGGTGTTTCATGTGTACATAGGGTTCTTTTTATTTGTTATCCTCTGGTCCTGAGGTAAGAGCCTCACGGGACCTTTAAGAAATGAGAAGTCCATGTCAGTTAGTCATCCCTGGGACAGCAATTAAAAATAAAAATAAATAGATTTCTTTGAACATCAACTGATCTCTCACTCTTAAGTGACTTTCCTATTTCATTTCTTTTGTTTTCATGAAGCTTGGGTTAATATTGGGTTGGCCAAAAAATTCATTTGGCTTTTTCCATAAGATGGCTCTAGTAGCACTTGGTTGTCTTTAACTTCATTTGAAACAATCTGTTAGATTGCATTGTGACAGCTGTCATATCAGTGTGCATTAAAAAAAACTTACCAAAATTGGTGAATTTTTGTATAGCCATTTTAATATTGAAGATGAAGAAAATAAGCAATATTTTTGGCATATTACACTATATTATTTCAAGAAAGGTAAAAATGCAACTGAAACACACACACACACACACACACACACACAAAAGATTTGTGCCATGTATGAAGAAGGTGCTGTGACTGATCAAACGTATCAAAATGGTTTGCGAAGTTTCATGCTGGAGATTTCTCACTGGATGATGCTCCATGATCAGGTAGACCACTTGAAGTTGACAGCAATCAAATTGAGACGTTAATTGAGAACAATTAATGTTATACCACACGGGAGATAGAGACCATACTCAAAATATCCAAATCAATAAAGTTACTGGTGAAAATGAAAAATGTGTCTTTTATTTTACAGAAAAAAAACTAAATGGACTTTTCAGCCAACCCAAAGCTACTCCATCTTGTTCTCATGAATTTGAAGGGGAAAGAATGCTTGCCTCACAGGGAAGAACTGGCTGCCCTCACTGGGACATTGTCCCTGGATTGGCATCTCTACTTTGATTCATCATGTCCGCTCCCACCTTACCTCTGAAGTCTTCTATAAATGGAGATTACCTTTTGGCAAAAACAAAACAAAACAACAACAACAACAAAAACCCTAACATTTTGTAGACTGATAATTAAAAGAATGCCACAATACCCCCATTTTAGCTCATAATGGGAACATCAGTGTGGATAAGTTTAAAACCAGTAAAAAAAACAACTGTGTTCATTGTTAAGAATCAAACTAGCAATTAGCAGCTTTGGTAGACTTGGGCCACAGTTCTCCTTGGCTTCATTTCTTGGGTACTTCACTTCATACAGAGTTAAAACTGCAGAAGACCAGGAAAATCATACCATGTTTGGGCTTTGCTTTGTCAATCAACCAGTTGAGGCCCAGAGAGATAAACTGAGCAACACCTCCCACCTCCTCCCCTCTGCACTTCTGCTTTCCTCTGCTTCAACCGTCTTCTCTGAAGACAGCATGTTTAGATATCTCATTAGTCAAGGGTATGATTTGGGAGGACAAAATATTGATTTAGTTTCACCTCCACCCTTTGACAGCTGTGGACTTTGGGGTCTCCTGAAATGATTATAATAGCAAGTGCACTAGCTTTCTATGGCTCCTTTAATAAATTGCCACAAATTCAGTGGCTTAAAACAATATATTTGTTCCTATTATGTTACAGTTGTGGAGGTTAGAAGGCCAAAATGAACTGCCTTTCTTCTGGAGGCTCTAGTGGACAGTTTGTTTCTTTGCCTTCTCCAAGCTTCCTGATGTCCTTAGTTTGTGACCCTGCCTTACTCTGATTGACTTCCCTCTTCACATCTCCTCTGCTTCTGATTCTCCTGCCTCCATCTTAGAAAGAGCCTTGTAACACCATTGGGCCCATGCAGATAATCCAACATAATCTCTCCATGTCAAGAGCATTAACTTAATCACGCCTGCCAAGTGTAATTTGCCATGCAAGGTACCATATTCACAGGTTTCAGGGATAAGGATGCAGACATCTTTGGCGGCTGTTATTCTGCCTAGAACAAAAGTATTGGCTGTATTTGTCACCAATGACATGTCCTCCATCAATGTCTCAGTGTATAAGTAAAACAGTTTACTTATGCCTTCTGAGGTTTGACTTAAAAAAGTCATGACTCATTCCTCACATGTGGAAAATTTATAGTTCTCTTCATATACTGAAACTTAAGGGATGGCTCATGATGGTAATGATATATACTGAAATGTAACAAGACAATCCATATACACATAATCAGAAGCTTCTATTTGTGAAGTGTTCACATTATCATTGTTACTCATTACCTTCTTAAGCATTCTGAAGTGGGGGGGGGGGTAGAGGGGTGGGGTCTTAGTGGTGACTGAAAATGGCCCCAAACCTGTACATATGCAAAATGGATTTCTGAACAGACCACCAATATTTGGAGAGCCAGTGAACAACTGTCTCTATACTTAGGACATGCCAATAGCTCACTTTCACCATTTGGATAAAGCTCCATGCAGCACTTGCAAGACAGACTAGCACCTAGATAGATTCTTGGCTGCTCAGTGTTAAGAACTGATAGAAACTCATATCGACCATCTACCTCCTTTGAGAACCATTTTTGGTATATTAAATATATACAAGATGTCCTCCTCCTTGTGTACAAAGATGTTTTTACTGACTCCTGTCACTAAGCAGTCAGTTGAGTATAAGTAGTGGCACTTCTTCAGCATGTCTTCTTGTTCCCTCTCATTTGTGAACAAAGATATGGATTTTTCAATGAGCTGGGATCCACAGGTAAGGAATAAAGTGTGCCCAGCGCAACCCAGGCATGTGCCCTGACCAGGGAACAACCAGCGACCTTTCATTTTGCAGGATGATAGCCAACCAACTGAGCCACACCTGTCAGGGCTATAGACCTGTCTTACCTTATGAACTTTTCCCTTCTGTACCCACTTCAGGGTACAGTGGTGTAGAACAGGGTTTCTCAGCCTTGGAACTGTTGACACTTGGTGCTGCAAAACTCTGTTAGGGGGCTGTCCTGTGCACGGCAGGAGGTTTAGCTGCATCCCCAGCCTCTTCTCACTGGATACTAGTACCTCCCCCAAGAAGTGACAACCGAAAGTGTCTCCAGACACTGTCAAATATCTCCTGGGGAGGTGGGAGCTAATTTCCCCCTGTTAAGAACCAAGTGATTTAAAGAACTATGTATTTCTCATTTCCCCAGGGTAACAATAAATATAATTAATTAAAAATGCGCCCTGGCTGGTGTAGCTCAGTGGATTGAGTGTGGGCCTGCAAACCAAAGGGTCGCCGGTTCGATTCCCAGCTGGTTCAGGTCCCCAGCAGGGGGCACATGAGAAGCAACCACACAGTGATGTTTTTCTCCCACTCTCTCCCTCCCTTCCGCTCTCTAAAAATAAACAAATAAAATCTTTAAAAAATAAACCAAAAATAAAAAAATTCTACTGCAAGTCTTGTGCTACATCTGGGTATTTTTATTCTTAAATCTCAACCTGTTTCATATCATTTCACACATCCTTAACAGCCTTTCTAATCTAACTAATATGTAACCCTTATAATGTTAAAAGATTGTCATATAAAATTCACATCACCATCAAGCTTGATGCTCATGTATAGTGGAGCTACAGTACTTATTTTCAACCTTCTTTTAAAAAGATTTTATTTATTTACTCTTAAAGAGGGGGAGGGAAGGGGAAAGAGACAGAGAGCAACATCGATGTGTGGTTGCCTCTCACATGCTCCCAACTGGGGACCTGGCCCACAACCCAGGCATGTGCCCTGACTGGGAATCGAATCGGTGACCCTTTGGTTCTCAGGCCAGCACTCAAAACACTGAGCCACACCAGCCAGGGCTCAACCTTTTTCATCTCATGGCACATACAAACTAATTACTAAAATTCTGCAGCACACCAAAAAAATGGCACAATTTTGATTAATTTCACACCAGATGGCTATTGTTGCATTGGCTGTTGTCACTTTTTCATTTAACATTCTGAGGGAAAAGACGTCAGTGCCCCTGACTGAACAGTCACGTATTGCGTGTTGTAAAATTTGTTGTAGCACACTGGCATGTCATGGCACACCAGTTGAAAACAGCTGAGCTACAGTCCTAATCACATTTCTCCTGTATGCTCAGGGTTACACACCAACCTATGTCATAATCACAATGGCAACATCTGGACTTCCTCCCCTGCTCTTTGAATGTAACCCCATCTTCTATCTATTTTCCGTCCTGTCTCATTCTAAACGTTTTGTTTTGTTCTCTAGCCAGTTTCTCCTTTTTCCCAGGGTTCCTTCAAGAATCCCTGCTGTCTTGGGTTTAAGCAGCCCATTAGATGGAACAGTATCAAAGGCTTTCTGAAAATTGAGATTATCCATGTTGCATGCATTACCGTTTCCAATGTGTCTGTAAGCTGCTCCAAAGTATACAAAAGAGCCAGTGAAGTTAGATAACATCTTTCTACATAAAACCCCTTCACTCTGTCTTCTTGAGGCCAAAACACCCATCTGAAAGGGAGAGAGATGCTTGTCAAATGTTTTGAATGCAATCCAAATATTTGGATGCTTGGCATCATGTCGACAGGCATCTGGAAGGCTGATAAATTTTTCTTCTAGACCCTTTGGTGGTGTATAGCCAGAGCTTCTGAGTCATCTTGGAATACTAGCAAATGTGGTGGATTTAGCGTTAACTAACATTTATTGAGCCCTTATCAAATATCACACATGCAACATGTACTTGATCCTCATGAACACCTGATATGGTGTGTGTTTTTGTTCCTATTTTACAAATAAGAGAAATGGGTCTCAAAGACTGAGATTACAAAATAAATGGCAGACTCAAATGTGAACCCAGATGCTCTGACCCCTACTTCCGTCTCCCTCTCTACAACACAGAGGAAGAGCACAGTGTCCTGTGCCCGAGATACAAGTTTTAATTTTCATTAAGCAACTGTCCATTGGTACTACTCAAAATGTGATCCTTGAACCAATCTTGTCAGTAACATTTATAACCTTGTTAGAAATGCAGAATCAGGGCATCCACTGCTGACCTACAGAACCAGAATCTGCATTTCAACGAGATCCCCAGTTGATTCCTAGGAACATTAAGTTTTGAGAAGGACTGCTCCTTGCTTCCATGAATATGGAATGATAATCACCTAGTTGGTCACTAGACTGTGTCCCTTTAAAACACCAGGTTGACCAGCTACTCAGCCTCTTCCTGAGGCCCCTGCCTACTACCTTCCTCCACTGGGGTGCTCTTACATCCTCCTGGGTATAGAATCCTGCCTTGTATTCTAGGCTGGAAAAGACCAAGAGGTTTCAACTCCTTTGCCAACACCAATGGATCTGCAGTGGTTTCCTAGAACCTGTGTTGATGAGGAGTCTGAGGCTCTGTCTGTCTTAGGCTGGGAGTCTGATATTTAGTATGCCTAACTCTGGGGGTCAAGAGAAGGATCTGACTGGACATTTGGAAGGAATGGACATAGAGAAAGCAACAGAATCCTTATTCAATTATGGGTACTACATAGAACAATGGATCTTAATCTTCCTTTGATAATTTAATGGACCCTATAGATCTTTGCTTCAGAAAAAGGAAAATTCCTATACAACTTCACATGCAATTTGAGGGATTTAAGTACCCTGTAGGCTTTGCAACATGATTTATATTTCATCAATGAGCTATATGTATAAAATTTTAAATAAAAATAAGACATGTTCCTGATGTTTTGGAGTCTGAAAAGGAAAAGCGAGGCAGATATGAGCATTTGCAGCAGCTGGACTGCTGGAGTTAGTCTACCCACTAGCTACATCAGTAAGAGGCTCAGTTGTGGTGACAATAGTGGTAGCAGCTTCCTGACTTTGTAATCACAGCAATTTTGGTGTGGCCTTTAAACCATTAGCCCCCATAACCCTGACTGGTGTTGCGCAGTAGGTTGGGTGTCATCCCACAAAGCAAAAGGTTGCTGGTTGGATTCCTGGTCAGGGCACATGCCTGGGTTGCAGATTCAGTCTCCAGTCGGGACACGTACAAGAGACAACTGGTCGATGTTTCTCCCTGACATCAGTGTTTCTCTTCCTTTCTTGCTTTCTCCTGTCCCCTCTCTCTAAAAGTAAACAAAATGTTAAAACACTAGTCCCCTGAATTAAGCTCCTGATTTACTTCCAAAGAGTTTTCAAGCACCTAGTTTGCTGTAGTAAATCCCTTTCTACTTCAAATACCTGGAATATTTTTTCTTTTTCTGCATGTAACTGTGAATAAAACAGTATTTTGCACAAAGATGGAGAACTGGGATTAAATATCTAGCTTGTCTAGTTTTCATGGCAGTGATAATGTCATCACCATACTGGCTTATATCATCCCACCATATAAATAACCCTAACTAGCTGGAATACTATTAAAAGGCAAAATGAACATACTAAATGAAGAAAGAACTTTGTAAACACCAAGTACAGCATCACGATTAGTTGTCAAATTGAGGAATATTATAGCTACATATATTTTTCTTTGCCATTTTTATATTAACCAAATCCCCTTTCTACCTCCTTCTCTCTGTTATTTTATTCCACGATGTATACTGGTTATTTTTGTCATTTAGTCCTTGGGTTATAGGGCATAAAAATTCAATTGTGACTAATTGCAAAGAATATTAAAATCACCCACAGATGTATTCTGCAGCTCACAGAATTGATTGTCTCTTTTATGGGGGAAGGGTGAATGTCTTTTCACTTGCATAAGGTATAATTACATTACATAAGGCATGATCACGGTATTGCAATTTAAGGACTGGTGGAAGGCTGGGTATTCATGCTGAATAGCCAAAGGGGTATTGGTCAATCTGTCCTTGGTATCCATTTCTGCTCCATTTTCTATATTACTTAGGTTCTGACATTAGTTATTTTTATAAGACAAGAAAGTGAGTACAGGCTGGAAGTGTCCAAGCTGAAAATGAGATAAGGGCCATCCATCTCTCTGATACTGAACAGGCTGCAAACAGACAGGCATGAGTGTGTATGGTTGCTGTCCTCCATCTTCCAAAGGCTACTTTCCAGCTTCACGGGTATGAGACAGCAGTGACACTTTGTGGCTACGGTGCCAGCAGCTTCTAGAATTCCAGATCATGGCTAAGGTTGTGTGACTTTGACATTAACAGTCCAGTAGCAACCTCAGGACTCTCAATGTAGAAAGGGACCTCCTTGGTCCCTTTCAATCACTTCATTGTCATCTAAATCCCTTTATTAAACCTCTTTATGCCAGAAATAGAGTGAATTTCTACTTTCTGCATTAAGTTCTGACTGACACAAGAGGGCTGGTTAAACAAATTATTGTGCATCCATATGTAGGGACAGTCTACATCCACCAAAAATATGATACAGCTCTCTATGTTCATACATGGCACAAGATACATGATATAGTATTAAAAATTGCTTTAGTCCATTAAAGTTGCTATAACAAAATGCCATAAACTGAGTAGCTTAAAAACAACAAATTTGTTTCTCACTGTTCTGAAGCTGGAAGTCTGAGAGCAGGACACCAGTATGGTCAGGTGAGGGCCCTCTTTTGGGTCAGAGACTTCTCATTGTATCTTCACATGGTGGAAGGGGCAAGGGATCTCTGTGGGGTCCTTTACATAAAGGCACCAATCCATTCATGAGGGCTCTGCCCTTGTGATCTAATCAGCTCACAAAGGGCCCACCTCCTACTACCATCACCTTGGACATTAGGCTTTCAACATATGAATTGTGGAAGAATACAAACATTCAACCTCCAACAACGATAAGATAGGACACACAATAATAACACATATAATATCATATAGTGCCTTGTGTGTCTCTGTATGTATATAGAATGACTCTGCAAAGACACGTAAGAAATTCATAATAGAGGTTCCCCTAGAAAGAGAAATTGGGTGGCTAGGTTAGAAAGCAAGTAGACTCTTCTCTCATCACTCTTTGTGCCTTTGGAGTATTTTACCAACTATAATATATTATTTGTACCAAAAAAGAGTTTATGGAAGAAAGAAATTGAAAAGAATTTCTGGAGTAGTGTAAGAAGAAAAGAAGGTGTAAATAAACCCTAAAGAACATCAACAGATAAAGGAAAGGGAGAAGACAAAGGCAACAGAAAAGAATACTAGAGAGCTTGGAGAAAGAATGGGAAAGAAGAAGCAAAGGGAGTGGTTTAGAAACAGGAGTCATCAACGGAATCAAATGCTGTGTGAGGGCCAATAAGAGCAAGACTGAAAATTGAATTGTCACCTGGCATAGCAACAAGGTCATCAGAAGTCTTGCTGAACAAAAAAAAATTAATGGAAGACACAATGCATTGCTCTGAAGAATATGAAGAGGTTATTGGATTGAAGGAAGAGACACAAGTATACTTTTTTCCAAGGTTGTATTGCTTGTTTGAATGCTCAGAGTTATTCAGATGGACTCTAAAGATTCAAAACATTTTGGAGATTCCTACATACTGCAAAGACATACTACCAATAAACTGCTGTGATTAAAATGCCTACATATCGCTTGCTAAATTAAATTGTCATTTAGGCAGGGTAGTCATTTACTAAAATGTATAACATACCTGCTAACATAAGTTCCTAAGAAATAGCTTGGTTCCCAGTAGGATCTGGCCTTTTTAACTCCAAGTTATAATCCTAGTCCTTTACTACCATATTTATAAAGTCTTTAAGAGGTTGATGATTGCAGTTAATAAAGGTAACAGGGATACCTTCAATTTGTATATGGAAAATGAGATTGAAAGGATTAAAGTGTTCGCAAGGCTAAAGAAATAGTAATTAGTAGGAAGGAGTGATGTCATGGGTTTTAGATTTATTTTGTTTTGTTGTCTTCCACTAAATTTATGTTAAAGCCCAACATCTTCATTTGCCTTCCTGAATAGTTAGATAACTCAGCCACATTTTTTTGCCCCTGGGAACTTAAAATCTAGTATAAACAACATTGATGTGGATATTCAGTGATACCGACAGCATAAATCTTAAATTATATGTTGAAAAAAATCGCATTTACATATTGTGTGTGTGTGTGTGTGTGTGTGTGTGTGTGTAAAATCATCCCATAAGCTTTATCATCCTCACTTATTTAAGAACTTAAAAATCAGGGCATTACAGTTTGCTGTTTTCATGCCCCATTTAGAAGGCCTATGGTCTCAAGTCTGTAAGACACCAATCTGCAAAATAACCAGTTCTCATTTTGAAATCACTTGGAAAATGTTAGTAAGCTAATAAAAGTGAATTAATATTTAGGACTAGTTGAAATGACACAGTTTAAACAATGAGTAAAAAATGCATGACTTGTCCCAAGTGCTATTTTACAACATCAGTTTATTATAATCCTAAAAATTGTTTTTTTAAACATGGTTGGATGAAAATTTTAAAAGATTTCCAAAAAAGGGAAGTTTGATAGCACAAATCTATTTGGCCAGAGATGCTGTCTTTATAGGGAATCTAGGAGCTTTCTGTTTATAAAATGAATCCAGCATTATTTGTATTTTTTCCCTTTGGGATATAAACAAGGAAAAAATGGTAGAAAAGATTCAATACAGTAAGCTATGAAAATATCACATTTAATCTATCAGTCTTAGTGAGAAGACCCAAAGATGTGCATAAGATAGGTGACTTAGATCAGTAACAATCTAGTGTGAGGATTTAAGAAACACGATGAGTTGATGTGATGCCCTTAACAACATTTTTCCATTGTCAACTGTGGTCAAGGAGGCCACATCAGGCATTAAGCAACTCCTGAAACTGCCTCTGATGTCTTGGCTTCAGACAAAGAAGGCTTTGTTCATATCTTCTAAATCTTTGCACATGCTTGTTTCCTTTCTTTCCTTTCAACACAGTAACTCTTCCATGAGGTGGGAAGATGTCACCCCAGCCTAACTTTAGCTGCTTCCTTTCCACTTAAGTGGCTTTTCACCCATTTCCAAGTAGCAAGAGCAGGGAATAATTCTGTTTGACCCTGTACCCAACTGAAATGACTGCCTTTCTACCCTATTACCATGGTGGGGAGATGAGATATTTAATGTGGCCAGGCATGTGCCATGTGCCCAAGCCATAACCAGAAGGAGAGATCTGCCACCAGAATAAAGAATATAGGAGCCCTGGCTGGCGTAGCTCAGTGGATTGAGCATGGGCTGTGAACCAAAGCATCGCAGGTTCGATTCCCAGTCAGGGCACATGCCTGGGTTGCAGGCCACGGCCCCCAGCAACTGCACATTGATGTTTCTCTCTCTCTTTCTCTTTCTCCCTCCCTTCCCTCTCTAAAAATAAATAAATAAAATCTTAAAAAAAAGAATATAGCAAATTTTGTTAGGCTGACTCAGTATAATCACTACCATACAATCCTCACAACTGTGATGCTGAGAATCCAATGTGACAAGAACCCAGAACCATCATTGTAAGTGATCGTTCCCACTGGGGAGCATGGTGTACACAGACAGAATAAGACCAGGGGGTTGAATCCTGTGTGTCACTGTATGTTCAGAGAACTTTGAATGTTTTAAATATATATTTACAGTAAATTAATAACCTCTGAAAAATGGAATATGAAAATCATTTTCAGTTACTTTAGAGCTCAAATTTGCCATTTTTTAGTCCAGACTGTACTACATGCAATACAAGTAAACATAAAGGATGATCTAGGCCAATGGTTTTTTATTTGGTGATTGAGCTAATTTTTTACATGATCCACTAATCACATATTCACACAGTATTCTCTTCATGAGATTCTGTTTTAAAAACATCAACATGGAATCTTACAACCATGAATTATAGATTTAAGTCAAGAGGAAGTATACATATAGTCATGACTCTTGGGAGAACTGAAAGCTAATAATACATATTTATTGTAGGTTAATTCTCTTTATCATTCCTTCTTCAAAAAGTAAAAAACTAATTACAGGGACCAAAAAAAATCATCTTTTAAACATGATAAAACCAAAGAATACTTCTTAAGACCCACTGACTGGAATATGAACAAGTAAATGATCTAGAAACTTATCAATTTCAGAATATGGTTCATAGCAAAATTTACAGTTTATTTGAATTTTGTTTCCCAGTCAAGGTTGACCAATAATTCAAATATACAATAAACAAAAGTAGCTTCATTGTTAACAATACAAAGTGATGTTTATGTGAAATTAGCAAAGGATATAGTTACTTACTCAGAAACATCTTCTGACCCTTAAGTAAAGCAAATAGGATGGTAATAAGACAGTCAATGCTCCCTTTAAAATTCTTACACCACATTTCAATTAAGCTTTAAAGAGTCCTTGGCATTTGGAGACATTCCTCATTAGTTAAGTCGATTTTTTAATGATTTCATATTGGATCCTGGTATAAAACTATTTTCTATATCTTTTTCTGGCATTCTAGCTGTAAGGAGACTTCGAATCTGACTATTGTAGCTGAAATGACTCTCATTATCATAGAGACTGCAGTGATTCTAGGACTGTACATTCAGTGTGCTTTTTGTCATGGAAATGACACTCTCTGTGCTAGCGCTAATTTGATACGTCACAGGTGCAGAGAGCAGATTACACCGCAGCATTAAGACATGGACATTTGAAACCTCTTTAGACTTTTCCATGCCTTTTTCAAAGCTTGTAAAACCTGTTGGGATGTTAACAAGTAAACTGAGAAAGTAGCAGGACATGGGAATTAGAATCAGAGAGGAAGACATGCTTATTGGTGTGCCACCCGGGGCAAGTCCCTTAATGTCCCCGGGCGTTAGTTTTCTTGTTGTTAAGTGGAGATAATAATACCTACCTCAAAGCATTGTTTATGGGATTACTCAAAATGAATAAAAAGCCTGGCATGTACCTACTTCATAAATAGCTGCTATTATTATTTGGTTCTGTTACACGAAGTCAACCTTAGCTTTGAACATTTCACCGTGAGTAAGAAGGCTGAAAACCAAAAGTTGTTTTGGGACTTGTCCCTAGAGCAGGAAAGCCTGAGTAGTACCTGCTTCAGCTGACCCCTCAAAACACGAGGCTTAGCCTGTACCATACAAGTTCTAATTCTCAGGTGCATAGCTACTGGAGCCCCACCATGAATATTTTGTCTCACTTGGTCTACATGGCATGTTTGAAAAGCTCCTCAGGTGAGCAGCAATCCAAATTCTGTTTTGTAATGCTTTTCTGTTATTTCTATTTCATTCACAGGTTTTCCGCATCCATAAATATCTTTCTGCAACATACTGTTAAATGGCTTTGTGATATAGATGTTCTGCTATGGTTCGTTTCAAACCTGTGCTTCGCTTCCAGTTCAAGCTAGACATCACACATATTAACCCCCTTGCTGTTTATAAAGTGACTTTGACTGGAGTCTTACTGTCGAAGCAGTAATTTCTGGTTTTGTGGAGAGAAGTGGTTAAGAGCATATTGTGGGCTGTGGTGGCAGCCTGAGCTCACACCCAAACCTTGGGCAAGTGGGTTAGCAATGCAGGTCCCAGTTCCTACACCTGTTCAATAAGAGCGATCACAATGCTACCTCCTAAGGTTGTGGGGATGATTCAATTCCAATATGTAAATATACCTAGAATGGTGTAAACACTTTGTAAACCTTAACTATTGAGGAAATAAAAGAAGAAAAAAAGCAGTCTCTGACATCTATGAACTGGCCAGGCCACCAGAGCTGAGCCTGGCTGTTTTCCTACTGACCTTAAATGCAGAATATCCACTGACCACAGTGTCACAGAACATAAGGAAAGACCACTGTAGTGACCCACACTGGAATCATATCTGAATATGATTACACAGATAAAACATGAGCACTGTCCAAACCTCAAAATACAAAACAGTCCCTCTCCCACTAAATGAGCTGCTTCTTTGCCAACAACAGCTTCCACGCGAGTCTAGTCTCCTCCCAAGTAAGATGTATTCAAAGACCCAATAATAAAACCCCCTCTTCCTCACAGCATCCAACCCAGAGCAAAACCCCACCCCCAATCACCTGACATAAGTGCAAGGTCTCTAATAAATACTTTCTGCCACTCTCCCTGAGATGCCCCACAGCTCCCAATGGTGCACCTGCTCCCTGGCTGCAGCAAGCAATCATCCAACTTGTGCCACCCAAGCTGAACACCTGTGTTCTTGGCGGTCTTTGGCTGGTGGGCATCGATGGTGCTACTCTGGAACCCTTTCTTCATAGTGAAACCACACTGTAGAGAGAATGAGTTCACCTGGGAACTACATCTCTGTATCATCTGAAATTGTAAGGAGTGGGAGCCAAAAGCAGAGAAGGTTATTCTCACTTGATTTGAGAAGCACCAACACGAATTAAGGATTCGTGGCAATCCTTAAGAAACATGGCAATTCTTGAAAAAGGGTCACTACAACTTTTTATCAGAATACTCATTAACCACAAAACACATTCTTAGAAAGTAGGTATGCATATTAACACACACCGAAATAAGAAAAAAAAAGTTTCTAGTTGTAAGGTCAAAGGTGTAAGGCCATAGGTGGTTCCAATTTGTGAATGGGTTGTTCCAGAAATTCATGTAAAGTTTGCTTTTAACACAAAAAGAGATTCCAAGTGAAACTACATCATAAATGGCCATTAGGTGAGCCTTTCATCCCCAAAGCCTTTTTAAGCCTGAATATGTGTGAAGTACTATTTCAAATGCACCATCATTTATGTCTTCATGTCCAGGTAAACATGCACCCTCATCAAGAATGAGCCATTGCAGCAATATCACCAAAGTTAGCAGTATAGATCATGCTAGGTGCCAATCACTGAACTTCCTAAACTGCAAAAGAGGTGTGATCAGGATAGATTATACCGTAGAGCAAGAAGCCTGGAGTCAGGCAGCAGGATTGATTTCTCAGTGAATCAGGAGCTCAAAAACGAATCAAGGTGAGTGAACCTGCCCTCACTCTTTGCCTTCATCCTCAGAGCATCTAGGCTGACTCGGTGTCAACATGGCTGCAGGACATACCCACATTCCTACCCGGACAATAAAGCCCAGTGAGAAAGAGGACAGCTTACACCACATCGATCTGTTTTTTGGGGAGAGAAGAAGTGCCCTTTCTTCTGCCCCCCCGAATCAACTGGGGGCTTTGGAAACAAAATTCCAATGTTCAGCAACAGGTTCTAATAGTTCCACGAGTGCATACTGAGAAGCCAGCCCTACTGCATTAGCCTAACCAAGCTTCACCCCTCCCCGAGCTCTAGTGGGAAGTCTGCTCTGAGGACTTGGGACGGCAAACACCTGAACAAAACAAGGTCTCCGCCAGCAGCCATGGAGCAGGGAACAGCAGAAGGCCACAGGTGAGACACTACGTCGATCTGCCATAAGGACACCTTGCTACCGCTAAGGGAGGGGACCTTTGCAGGTTACCCACTAGGTGACGACTTACAATGAGAAATAAAAAAAAAGATTTGTTCTAAAAGATTGGATGGCTATCTCCGTCCTCTAATCTGCAAAAACTGGGCAATGTGAGGGAAAAACACAAACTTCAGCTCAAGACTTAAATTAATTAAAAAAGAAGGGTATTAGACTGGTCTGGCTCTACAGGAACAAGCCCAAATCGAAGCCTGTGAACGCCCAAGATTACGAAAGCCAAATGCTAAGGAGAACCAATCACAAAGAGCCAATTAGGCTTGAAGCAAAAACTCCTGTCTTTGTTTTTCCACTTTCTTTATATAAGTCTTTCTGCTGGTTCCTATCGGAACAGTGCTCCTCACCGCTTCGGGTCTGGCGCTGATTTGAATCCAATTTTGCTCAAATAAACTCTAAACATTTTGAATATGCCTCAGCTTATCTTTTAGCAGTTCTGCTGTCAGAACAGGGAAGTAAAGGGGGCCCCCACCACCCTCCAGGAACGACGAGCAACCCAGCATAGGTACCTGCAAAGCCAATTAGGTGCGCTGCTTTCTCCCTGCCCTTGGAGATGGTGGGCACGTCCTTCTCGGGTCCCTGATCCTAGTGCTGCAGCTTTTGGGATGTGAGCTTTTGGACTTGACTTCAGCATCTCTCTTTCTAGACTGGGCCAAGACACTGGTTGGAAGTGGACTGGTTCTGAATGGAAAACTGGGCTGGACCTCGGGACGGACTGGGTCCTATTTATAACCTGGAACAGGAGCCCGTGCTAGGCCTCAGGTGAATACAATGTTAAGGTTGAACAAGTTGATTAAGTTTATGAAAAACAACTTGAATGACAGTGGAGAACTTTTAACCATCTTAGATAACCTCATCCATTTCCAAGGTGCCCTAGAGAAAAAGGGGTCTCAGCCAGGTGCTCACTATAAAGGACAGAGGGAAAGTTATCCTTTCCCCAAACATGATCAGACAGAATTGTGGGGTGCATGCCATTCGTGGCTATGTCTGGTGGGGCAGGACTGCGGGCCAATACTCCGTTTGCAGCCAGGGCCCTACTGCCTGTTGCCAGCTCTCAGGAGAATCGTCCAAATCTTTCTTTCCTTGGTTATCTCTGGGAGCAGCTCTGGATCATCGGAGGGTAGCATTTCTTGCACTTTCTTTTGAGGACCCCTCACAGGTCCATGACATTGCTCAATACTCCTGGGGACATTCAGTATTTGCCCTGGCTGAAACCTGACAGGATATTTGAAAGGATGTTTGAAAGTAGCTCTACGATCGGAAGTTGGCCAGGTTGGAAGCTGATATTCAGAGCCCGATAGGAATATTTTAAAAGCCCTTTCTCTTTGCTAAAATGAGCTATGTACCCCAAGGCAAAGAAAAACATTCTGACGCCATGGTGCAAGAATTTTACTAAAACACTCCAAAGACACATAGCTGTAAATCTAGAACATGGGCACCTAAGATCTCCCTGCTGTAAAGACGCAAATTGAGGATGATGTAGTTGGATGGCCGGGTCAGTGTCTAGATATTATTCAGGTTGCAACCACAACTCCTGAGGAATTGTAAACAAGCGTACATCTTACCGACTGAGTCTGTATGGGAACAGAAATGCAGCTCCAGAAACAACTGAGAGCACACCTATCCTTTTCACCAATCCTACAGCCTCCCCGACTCATCTCAAAAGTCTTGCAGATGTTGTAAAATATGTGGATTTAGGGAATAACAGCCCTTCTTGGAGAAACTGAACATCCCTTCTCTGGACCTCTGAGATGGAAAGGATCTACCTGGTCTTCCACAAGAACCCAAAGCCATCTCTTGAAATGCAAATTTCAGGGAGATCATCCATATCAGGGGGAAAAAAGGTATTTGGAAGTCAAATTAATGAAAAATCTTTAAAAGTTTTTTCCACAAAAATTAATAAATGCTTTAGCTATCCGAACAGGTAACCTTAACTTATTCCATCTACCGGAAACAGAATTTGGATCCAACCACTCCTTTATAACTAATGAGTTTTGCATGATCATATCTGTCTCATGGCTAAAATTTTTAAATGAAAGCCTATGATCTGTGAAGCTGTCTGCATGTTTATGTATATCTATGTATGTATGTTACAGATATGTTCTATTTTTCTACCTTGGGATGGTATTACTAAAATTAATTTGTAAAAATCTCTAATACACTTCAAGACCAACAAGCATTTATACAAATCAAGCATACTGTCAGAAATGTGGAACCCAAGTGGTTTTCAAGTTCACATGATCTAGGGCTGTCTTCAGTAAATACAAGCCAGTTTACATTTGTTGTTTTATTTAAAACAGGCATTAAGTATAAAACCTTTATTTTGCCTAGGTTTACCCACAGTCAGATAAGCTCATTTTATCTCTTACAGAAGTTGTCAGCAAAAGAGATAACTTAAGATGACGGTTGGCTGTTGAATGTCCACAGCCACCAGCCAGCAGTACATCAGACGATCCTGGCGAGCGTGGAGAAACAAAACCAAACTGAATAATGACACGAAAAGCAACAACAATTCTTCCACAGATCTGACATAACCTATGAGTTTCACAATGAGACAAGAGCAACCTAACTCGGATGGCAACAGAGAGCAGCACAAATACCAAATTTTTAGTCAATCAGTCATGTATGAGAGGATGACCAAGGGGAGGGGAATTATTAAATTAATTAAAAGCCATTAGCCCTGGCTGGCATAGCTCAGTGGATTGAGCGCAGGCTGCGAACCAAAGTGTCGCAGGTTGGATTCCCAGCCAGGGCACATGCCTGTGTTGCAGGCCATGACCCCCAGCAACCGCACATTGATGTTTCTCTCTCTCTCTCTCTCTTTCTCCCTCCCTTCCCTCTCTAAAAATAAATAAATAAAATCTTAAAAAAATTAATAAAAAAAAGAAGCCATTAGACCGAGGTGGCTCTAATGCCGTGGAAGTCGACGCAAGCAAACCCACATCTAAGCCTGGAAGGGCCTGAACGTTAGGAAATCGAAATGCTAGGGACGACCAATCACAAACAGCCAACTAGTCTTTATCCTACAGTCAGTCAATTTCCTCGTTTCTGCCTTTCGTTTAGAAAAGTCTTCTGAGCTTCTGACAGTGAAGCACTCCTAACCACCTCGGGTTCGGTGCTACCCGATTCCAGTGGATTTTTGCTCAAATGAATTCTTAAAAGGTTTAATATGCTTCAGGTTTTCGTTTAAAAAGAGCAACTTCCTCTTTGAGCTTTTTCGACAAGGCCCCTCCTCCTAGAGAGGCGTGAGCGCCTGCGTAGGCTGTCTTCCGTCCCGGCTTGATCAGAGCACGCAGCGGGCTCGCACCGGCACCCAGGCTGCTTGAGATGTGTCCTCTCGGAGGCCAGGGGTAATATTTGTATTCTACTTTGTGTGTGTAGCATCTGGCACACGGAGGCTCAATAAATATTTGTTGAATGAATGAGTGAGTGGTGGGCAAGGAGAAACAGTTGAGGAATATTAATAGCAAGCATTTACCTAGCACGTTGTTTTATGCCAGACACTATGCAAGAGCATGTGCACTTGAACAGAGTGACTTATTCCTAACACAACCCTATGAGGGAGGAGCCACTATTAATCTTCAATTTCAATGTAAGAAAACTGCCTCATGGAGAGACTAATCGTCTGTAAAAGGTCACAAACTGTTACACGGGACAGGGTCTCAAGGTCTGGGCAGTTCTAAATGTTACTACTGGAACTGAGCAAACTGGGGCCCGGCCACATGGTACCATGACCCATGACCCAGCGATTAGTGTTGAAGGAAACAGGTTCTCATTAACAGGGTTCCAACCTCAGTGGGACTGGGAGCACCCCTGCTCAGAGCCCCTCTCTCCCACAAGACGCGGAGCCTCTTTTGCTCCCCAAAAGGCCGTGAGCCAGAACCGTGCCCAGAAGTCCCCCATATCCTTATCTGTTCTTACGCGGGCTGTGCAAACAGATCCACGCCCTCTGGAAGGTGCACTTGTGGGTCTCCAAGTCACCATCCGCTCCCATCAGCTCTCTCCTTCAGGGCCTGGGGTGCGCTGTTCTCAGCCTCCACGCAGTGGTTCAGGGAAACAGGTGCCATGCTGCACTGGGTCGTAGTGGGGTCCAGGCAGGCACAGTCCCAAGAGAGTAGCTTCTCTGCATGTCCTTCGGAGAAGCAGAAGCCTGCAACCCAGCATCCCCGGTCACAGGTCAGCTCCAAGCTTCTCCCATGAATCTGTGCTCAGTTAGGCAGGTCCCTGCAGCTCCGTCCGCTCTGCCGCTGCCTTCTCTAGTCCGACCTTCTCCCTTGCCCCCCTCCAGACCTCGTGGTGCGTTCCCGCGTCTCTCTCACTCACTGCAACCTCTTCTGTTTGTGGGGGACTCTCTCTTTCACCCCTGACCTCTTCTGTTCCTGAGGGACTCTCTCCTGCACCCTTTCGGCCTGCCCTCACTGAAATGCTGGGCCAGGAACTTCCTGCATGACCTCGGATCCCGCATGACCTCATATCCAGCATGACCTCATTTCCAGCCCCTGCTATGATGAGTTGGCGTCCGCCGTGTTTGCCAGTTCCCGCGCATCTTTTAGCTTCTTTCTGCTGCCATCTTTTGTCAAGGCAAGAGTTCCCTGTGGCACAGGGGCACCTGCCTCTCCAGCCACCTCACGAGTCACTATACACCCTTAAAGTCACCTACACCCTTGCCCTGGATGGCACTCCTCTTCCCTTCATGGAAGGGATGGCTATTAGCTTGCCATTGTTATACAAAATATCTTAAACATTGTATCATCCACTTCCCCTTTCCCCAGTCAAGGGCTGTGAGGGGATACACTGTTATTTTCAGGGGACCTCGGCTCTGCACCCCATTACATCACTATGTTATTCTTCCTACATGTTAAAATGTAGCACAGTATTTTGTAAACAGGATGAGCTTGACAGGAACTCTACTGGATAAATGTAGCCAACTGAAAAGAAGAAATCAAAATACAATTGACCAAGTAGTGTACCAGTTTATAAGCAATGGCTGAGCCTCCCTTTACGGAAACAGAACTTTGGATATGAATCCCCTATCTCCTTTACTTGTTGCAAATAAATAAAACTACTTTGTGACAACCACGTCTTATTCTCGAACAGAACACCCCACGCAGTGAACCCCTTGAGTTTGGTGACAACACTAGGAAGTGGCAAGTGTGGGACTCAACACCAGAGCTCACCCTGTGTTTTCATCTTTATACCCCAGGAATAAAGGATCCCCCACATTAGAGATGGAGACCTCTCCAGGGGCTCCTAATCTGGAGGCGGGCTACAAGATGCTGCCATTGGTGGGATTTGTAGCTTTCGGAAGTCTGAAGGCTTTTTGCATTCTTGGACTTTTGAAGGGGACAGAGGAAAAGGCTTTGCTCAAGGACATACAAAGGAGTGGAAATGGAGAGAAAAAAAAAACCATCTAAAGTCTTAAAGGAGGAAATGTGCACTCACCAGTCAGAAAAAGAAAAAGGCTAACATGTCCGTTATGCTTTGGCTATCACGTGCAATTCCTTGCGCCCCAGGACTCCGTCTGCTATGCTTGGGGAACACCACCATGATCTCCGCCCTGATTAACCACAAGCTTGAGAGGAATCATGGCCCCAGTTCTGGCTTCTCTAGTATCTGGCCATCTGCTCCCAACCCATCCCTCCTCAGGTGGCCCTTATGCTGGCCAATGACCCTCTCACTCACCCAGCTCATTATGTCAAAATAATCTGTAAGTCTCTCAAGATTCCTCCTTCCCTCTCCCCCTTCACATCCAATTGGTGACTGAGTCTATTTTTTTTTCAAAAGATTTTATTTATTTATTTTTAGAGAAGGAAGGGAGGGAGAAAGAGAGAGACATCAATGTGCGGTTGCTAGGGGCCATGGCCTGCAACCCAGGTATATGCCCTGACTGGGAATCGAACCTGCAATGCTTTGGTCCGCAGCCCGCACTCAATCCACTGAGCTACGCCAGCCAGGGCTCTGGTGGCTGAGTCTATTTAATATTCATGAAATATTTATTGTATGCCATGAGTACGCAAGGATGAACTGAAGATCTCCCGTCAGCTCCACCCTCCCTGCTTCAAGAACCTGAGCACGTGAAAAGGGGGGTGGGGTTTGCAAAGGAACAGTCCTTTCTAACTGCTAAGCAGTAAATGCAAGAAACAGGTTAGGTAGAGGGTTGGGAGGGAACACTAGAGTGTATATGATTCGACTAGGGAATCTTAAGGGTTTTTCCCTTGGCCATGTTCAACCTGAAAGGTGAAGGAAGTGTACCAGAACCCCAGTGATAAGGGAGGCAAGAGCAAATTTCCGGAGGCAAAAACGGAGCCCAGAGTGTGGAGAAGTCGCAGTTCACTACGACCTCAGAGCCTCCAAGTTAGAACCAGCTGGGTCTTAATCCAGTAACCGCGGCACTGCCCCAAAACTTTCCATTCCTGGAAAGAAGGGCGGGGGGGAAACAGCACCCGGTCTTCGGTCTTTTCCGTCTCTGGAAGTCTGCCCTTCAAGAAGTCTTCCAGCATTTGTCTTTCGTTCATCAAACAGCTCCTGCGCACCCTCTCTGAGTAGGTACTTTCTAGTACTAGCCTAGCAGTACTTCCCACCTTTAGAGAGTTTGTAATGTATCAGAGAGGGCAGGCCTCGAGGAAGCAGCTCTGAGAACTGGGGGCTGGGAAATGAGACTTAAGAGGTTAACGACCTGCTTAAGGACTCACCGCCCACTGCTCACCCGCTGTCACTAGGGTACTCCAGGCCTGCCACCTGCTTGTCCTGGCCCAGGTTTGCCTTAGTGCTTTACTCACTCCCTCACCCCCCTTCGCCCCTGATCCAAGACCACTGCCTGTCTAGACCTGACCCCAGACCGAGATCTTCTTTTGAGTATCCCAGAGAGGCGACCTGCAGCGCTGCGTGGCGCGGCTAGGGCGCTCCTGCAGAGGCAGCCGCTGGAGGGCAGCCGCCGGCCAGCCTCAGCACCGCCAGTTGCACCCCTGGCGGCCTCTCTCCTAAGAACTACCCACACGCAGGCTGGAGAGCGCACGCCCGGCGTGATGACACCGTGGGAGCAGCCCGCGTCAGCCGCCTTTCCCACGAGGGCGGGAGAGGCCACTCTGCGGGAAGACCTTGGCCACAGCTGGAGCTCTCCGATCGCAGCTTTCCGAGCCCGGGGGGGACTCGCAGGGGAACGCTCGGGTGGTGGGGGGCGGGGCGAGCCCCCGGCGGCTCGGAGGTCCAGCAGCGGCTTAGGGCGGGCAGAGGCGGGACCGAGGGCGGGGCGGCCGCAGCCTCCGCCATTCCCCGTTTCCTCCCTCCCACCCCCGCCGCAGCGCACCACCTCCCCGCCCCCACCCCTGTCCCCCACCGCGCGCGCTCCGCCCGCCCCGGAGCCTCGCCCTCCGCCACGATGAGCAAATGAGCGCGAGCGAGGGCATGAAATTTAAATTCCACTCAGGGGAGAAAGTGCTGTGCTTCGAGCCTGACCCCACCAAGGCGCGAGTGCTGTACGATGCCAAGGTGCCGCCGCGGAGGGACAGGGAGGAGGAGCGGGTCGGGGGGCCCCGGCACGGGGTGCGGGCGCGGGCGCGGATGGTGGCGCGGAGCGGGGGAAGCGGCGGGCCCAGGCGCTCCCTGCCCGTGACAGCTGGGCCTGCGCGGCGCCGCGCGGACAGCAGGGAGCGCTCGCGAGCGCCGCGCTGGGGAGTCGGGGCCCACGCGCTTCCGCTTCCGGCCGGCGCACGGGGCTGCGCATGCGCCATCGGAAACGCCGCGGCTGCGCTGTCGCGAGCTTGTCGCCGCGCGTCGGTTGCGCTCGTGACGTCATCAAGGTCCGCGCGTCCAGGAGGCCGCTCACGGATGGCGCGTTAACTCTCATTCTACGCGGAGCGCCGCGTGGGCTCCCGTGCGACACCCTGACCAACCGACCCAGGTCCTAAATCATAGCGCCATAGCGCTAACTGTCGAATCGCGACGTCGTTGTTTTGGGGCCCCAGTTGTGTTTGGGCCCCTCCCGTTAGGCCCCGAGGGCTAGGTTGACCCGGTGTTTTCTTCCCTTAGGGCCTTGCGGCATTTACGTTTTCAGTCTCCCAGTTGGGCTCCGATCCCGTTACTTTCGTTTCGGGGGCTCGCGGGGGACTGAGCCACTTGCACAACTCGGGTCTGGGTGGCGAGAGGGAGTGGGCATCGCAGTACGGGGGGTAGGGGCTAGCCCTGGGCCCCAGGTGCGTCTGAGTAGCGCTGCCCGTTGGGGGACTTCTCAAGGCCCCCCGAGCTCAGACAGTTCTATTGTAGGGCTCCGCCCTCGCAACCCTATCTCTGTTTTCTGTTTGCTTTCCTTCCTCTTTCCCCGTCTGGAGTGTGTCCCGGGTGTGACACGCCCCATCATTTGCCCCAGATGTCCTCTCTGGGGACATCGCTGGAAGGGATGGCAAAATCTGCTAACCATCCTAGCCCTGGGTGCTGTGACGCTGGGGAGACTACAACTCCCAGAGGTCTCAGGGCTGCAACTCTCCTGTCTGGCCGGGGCTCTTCTTTAGTGACAAATTGGCTGGCCAATGGCTTCAGGAAGCTGCACGCAGTCCCACACTCAGAGACCAATCACGGGGAGATTGGAGGAACGTTTCCTATTTTGAGGCATCCACTCAGGAAAAAAATGGAATTGAAAGGAAAAATGTTTCAGTCTAGCTCTCTCTGTGAAACAGGAGCGAATGCTTTCATTTTTTTTAAAAAAAGGTCTATGATCTAGTTCTCCTGACCTAGCTTTCAGGGTTCTGTATGTTCAGTCATTTGTGGACAATACTTTTTGGTTTCAGATTGTGGATGTTGTTGTTGGGAAAGACGAAAAAGGCAGAAAGATCCCAGAATATCTGATCCATTTTAATGGTTGGAACAGAAGGTGAGTGTACTTGTTGAACGGGACTGAAAATTGATCACTTATGCAGCACAAGAACATTGCAAACTTCCTTGTTAGGTTTTAGAAACACTTGTAGAAAAGTTTCATGTCCTGTTTTTGCTTTTTTTTCACTCTTTTTTAAAAAGATTTTATTCATTTATTTTTAGAGAGGGAAGGGAGGGAGACAGAGGGAGAAAGAGAGAGAAACATCCATGTGCGGTTGCTGGGGGGCTGTGGCCTGCAACCCAGGCATGTACCCTGACTGGGAATCGAACCTGTGACACTTGGTTCGCAGCCCGGGCTCAATCCACTGAACTACGCCAGCCAGGGTTGCTTTTTTTTCACTCTTAATCAAACCTTATCTTTTCAGAGGAATGAGTACTCTTTAAGTTGATTATATTTGGGTTCTCTCTGGGTAATTCTGGAAACCCCAGTTGCTTCTATGTTTAAATCAGTCCCTTCAGTTCATTTGCATTTTTGGTGATTATAAACTATTTAAATAGTTTTCTAAAATTCTGGGACACTTAAGTGGCTGTGAGATACTTTTAGCGTTTGTTTCATAGCAAAGTAAGATACTGAATTTTACATCCTTTTTTGTTTGTTTTTGTAGCTGGGATAGGTGGGCAGCTGAAGATCATGTCCTCCGTGACACCGATGAAAATCGGAGATTACAGCGTAAATTGGCAAGAAAAGCTGTAGCTCGCCTGTGAGAATACAGAACTCATCACAATGTGTTTTCTCTTAGTGTGTAGAATTTGTATGATATAAAAGTAAAAATATGGCAAGCATGGTTTATTACGCAGTTTGACATATTGAAAATGTGGTAGCGAAGAGTGTGCCTGTTGTGTTGTAAGTAACTGCTGTGTTTTCTGCAAAGATATTGTATAATATTCTGAAATGGAGATCACCATTTATGTTCTAAAGTTTAATCATTTGTCAAATGCTTAAGAACCTTTGTTATTGTATCTTGTTTTTATCTCAAGGCTCATATTAGTCAACGTTAAAATTTACTTCATTCATTTTTTTTTCCCCAGAAGCACAGGAAGAAAGAAGAAGCGCTGCCGCTTGCCTGGTGTCGATTCTGTCTTAAAAAGCGTCCCCGGTGAAGGAAAAGAGAAAAATGATGAGAACTGTGAGTCGCTTGACTTACTTTCTCAGGTTAAAAGAACTTTAACCTGGCTCTTTCATACTGCAGGATTGAGGGGGAGGAATCCTTGGAATTACAGGCAATGAAATGTTTTAAGCTCATTATACATCATATTTGCCTCTTTTTTTTTTTTTTTTGACAACTAAGGTAGCCGTCAGTAAGTCCGTAATTAGTCCTCACCAGTCATGCTCCTCATCACTGCCTTCTTGGCCAGTGTCTTTATACTCAGTCCTTAGGGGGTCCCTTCTCGCATTTTCTCCGTTCTCGGTACCTCCTGGGCCTTGGCCTCGCTTTCCAATGCGGCGGGTGACTGCGGGGTTCTAGGTAACCGAACACTTTCAGGTCATTTTCTTGTGTGGTTCTGCATTCATTGATATTGATGTTCTATTTTTCAAAATAAAAATTCTATTCTGAAAGGTACAATATTTCTGTCTGGCATTTAAAATATATGTGGGGCGGCAGTTTATTATTTTCAGCATTTGGATACACATTTCACCTTGAAGAACTGTAAGTTAGGGAAGTATGTAATACAGGATGGCTTCCTATTTTCTGTCTTGCCCAGCAATAAGCACTTCCTCTGATGACAGCAGTGAAGAAAAGGATGAGGCAATAAGTGAACAAAGTGATACTGAAGAAAAGACTGAAGTGGTAAAAACTTTTTGTTGTGAAAACTCTTTGTCGTTTGGTATATATTTTAGTGGTAAAATTCTTCAGTGGGGAAGCATTTTGTAAAAATACATTTAAAACATTTTTTTCCTTTTTTCTTAAGATGTATATTTAAGTATTTTTAGACAGAGGGGAAGGGAGGGAGAAAGAGAGGAGAGAAACAGAAGAGAAAGAGAAGGAGGAAAGAGAAGTGTGTGGTTGCCTCTCACATACCCCCAGTGGGGACCTGGCCTGCAACCCAGGCATGTGCCCTGACTGGGAATCGAACCGGTGACCTTTTGGTTCACAGGCTGGCACTCAATCCACTGAGCCACACCAGCCTGGGGTGGAAAACATTTTTTAACAGAATACTATGAAGTTATATTTCATATTTAAGGGAAAATAACCCTTATTTATTGTCACTGTATGAACCTCTCGGTGCCTCTTTATAGCCACAAATTATAAAGTAATTCCACAAATTATAGTTACCTTTTCCTATTCAATAAAATTTTGAACTTTATTTTTATAATGATGACTATTCTTTAAAATATTTATTTATAGAGATAGGGGAAGGGAGAGAGGAAGGAGAGGGAGAGAAATATTGACGTGTGAGAGAAACAGTAATCAGTTGCTTCCCACATGCCCCCACCTGGGGACTTGGCCCACGCCCCAGGCATGGGCCCTGATTGGGAATGGAACCAGTGACCTTTTGGTCCGCAGGCCAGTGCTCTGTTCACTGAGCCACACCATCTCGGGCCATGGTGACTCTTGAAATGTTAGGTATCAGAGTTTGGCATATTCTGCCTGCCTTCACAGTTAATGTAAATTCTGCTGGTAAAATTAAATGGGGAAGAAAGAAAGTGAGCATTTGAAATGTGGTTAGTGTCCTAAAACAAGTTAGCTTTTGGCCTTTAATGTGCTGTTCCTTACAACATGTGCCCTTCCTTCCTGGTGTAAATGCCACAGGTTACCTGGGTTTGTATAATGGTAGGCTCTCACGTGCTAGTCCTTTGGATACACACTCCTGCCGTTTTAAGAAGTGTAAAAGTCTGGAATTGTTACATTGCAGAAGGAAGAAGTGGAGCCGCACAGAAAAAAGGAGATGGAAGAAAGAGCAATAACTATAGACATCCCTGAAGTTCTAAAGAAGAAGCTGGAGGACGATTGTTACTATATCAACAGGAGGAAACGGGTATGCGGGGGAACACATCAAACGTGGATTTGTGAGAGAACGTCCATTTAGCAGTATCTTGTAATCATAGACTCAAACAATTGAGCACCTTAGGGGACGTGAAGTTTCTGCTTTAAGTTTTGTACTGAGTCAGGATTTAAAATGATGTGACAGCAGTGCTCTGCCACTGATTAAATTAAAGTGCGCACAGTCTTTCCAAGCCCTGGGAACCCATTAGAATCCTCCAGGGAGCTTTGCAGAAACCTGAAGCGTGGGCTTCCACCCGCGGGGGGGCGGGGGGGGTAAGATGAAATTGATCTATGGTGGGGGGGTGGCTGCGGGTGTATTCTTAGAGGCTCCCCAGGTGGTTCTAATAGATCCCTAACATGAGAATCACTGCTTGTGTCTATTTAAAAAATTAATACTGCGATCTACTTGGTGATATGAGTAGACGAAAAACACCAAAGAGCTTCAAAGCGTAGTTTTTAATGAAATTCTCTTTGAACTCAGTGGGCTTTATTTTTGTGTTTAAAAAGTGGCACGGGCAAGACCACTGTTTGTCGCAGTACGTGGTATATACTGTGCGGTGAGTGCATCGGATGTGTCCATTTGTCTTAACAGTTAGTGAAGCTTCCGTGCCAGACCAACATCATCACCATTTTGGAATCGTACGTGAAGCATTTTGCCATCAATGCAGCCTTTTCAGCCAACGAGAGGCCCCGCCATCATCACGCTATGGCGCACACCACCATGAATGTGCATTACATCCCAGCGGAAAAGAAGTGAGTGGCGGCGGGGCGGGGGCAGGTTGGCGTCTCGTGGTTCTCTTTGTGTATTAGGGATTGACTTTGATTTTAGAAGAGGCTACCCTGTGTTCATTTCAGTTGTTAGGATTCCATTTGATACATCCCTTAACATACAACTTAGCATTAAAATAGCATCCCTTTTTTGAAATGTTCAGTAAGTGTGTCTGATCTGGATGCAAGACCAAGAGCATTTTGTTCAGCGATGTAATTTAGGGGGACAACTCTGGTCCTTGAGCAGCACCGGCATGGGCAATGAGAATTTTATCAGAGCTTGTTTACAAACGCGTCTTTATTCCAGTCTGAGCAATTGCCCTCATGGTCTTGCCTTGGCCTGCGTGGCTCAGCTGGAGTAGAATTGGACAGGTGGCTTGTTCAAATCTGAGTAGGTGTTGGGCGTTCATCGGTCTGCCCCCGCCAACCCCCAGCGATTGCGGCCTGTCCACCCTCTGCGGCACCTGCTGCTCGTGTGGCACGTGCGGCGCCGAACCTAATCCTTTGTGTTCCGTGCTGGCAGTTAACATTGCTAGCGTACTGACTGCTTTATCTTATAAACCAGTGTTGCCGTTTAATTCTTTATAGCCGGCATCTACAAATTCACTTCGTTCTTTGTGTGCCGGTCTGATATGTAGTGTTAAAAATTCTGTGTTATTAAAAATTTACGACCTGATTGTGACATTTTGGAAAGTTCTTACATCTCTAATCTCTTCTTTTTAATCCTCCTAGTGTTGACCTTTGTAAGGAGATGGTGGATGGCTTAAGAATAACCTTTGATTACACTCTCCCGTTGGTTTTGCTGTATCCATACGAACAAGTTCAGTATAAAAAGGTGACCTCGTCCAAATTTTTTCTTCCGATTAAGGAAAGTGCCACGAACACTAGTAGGTAAGTCCCAGGGTAGAGAACTTGGTTGGATTTTGAACGGCTCTCTCCCTCTTTCCAAAGACAGTGGAGTGGAGAGAACACGGCCTGACAAGGGTAGGAGAGACAGGAGGGGCGGGTTTGAAATTAGCTCCCTCACTTACTGGTTGTGGGACTTGGGGCGTGACTTCTGAGCCTCTTTCTCTCGCCTCTGCTGTGGGAAGAACGTGGGCCTCCTTGGGTGGTAGTTGTTAAGGGAGGGAGTTGATGAAGGCCGGCCCCCTGGGGCCTTCGGGTCAAGGTTCGTTTTGTTCTTGCTGCGCTGCATCGTCACTTCCGTCAGTGACCACGCCCGACCAGATCTCCCTTCTGTGAGGGAAGCAGAAGCCCCCCAGACTAAAGTCTCTGCGCCCGTGGGTTTAAGCTGCAGTACTCCCTCGCGCCTCTTCCCGAGAGTGGAAGGTTCTCGGGACTTCCCCTCGTCTAACTCTCGCCTCCACACCCTCTGCCTTGGTCTGCCACGACCCCTTCTGACTCTGCTCCCCGAGGGAGGCCACTAGCAACTTGCCGCGCGCCACGCTGTGCTCTGCATAAGCCACCTTCCCTGCTGTCCCCTCCTCCCTTGGTGGCTCCTGTCTCCTGGTTCTCTGCCTGCCTCATGATTTCTTCTCAGCCTGTCGCCCTTCCCTGTCGGTGTCACTCCAGGTGAGAGGCCTGTACAGCTCACTGGGGACCTGCGTCGATGTCCCCATGCTGTTTTCCAGGCCTCTAGGTTCCCGGTGTCCCTGGTGAACTGTGTGTGTTCTCCCAGTTGAGGCGTTCGGTAGTTTCTTTGATGCGGTATCCTCATCCCTGCGCGCGGGGCTTCTCAGCTTTGGCCCTGCTGCCATCTTCAGCCTTGTCGTTCTTCGCTGTGGTCTGTGCTCTGCATTGTAGGGTGTTCCCTGGCCTCCACCCACTGGATGCCAGCAGCACCTCCCAGTTGTGACAGCCGGACACTCCCAAGGGAGAGCCTTCTCTTAGGCCAATATGAAAGGGACAGTGGTTGAGAGGGCTAAAATGGTTGACTGTTGAGAGAGGCACTTGCTTTCGCACGCTTGGAAGCGAATGTGTGTAACCCCGCTGGAGCGCAGCTGAGGGTGTGTTTTCTGTTCGGTCTGAGGGAGGACACTGAAGAGCCTGTGCGGGTTTTGCACAGATCCCGCAGACAGGGGCACGTGACATCCTCCCCTTTCTGCCGCAGGAGCCAGGAGGAGCTCTCTCCAAGCCCACCTCTGTTGAATCCATCCACCCCGCAGTCCACGGAGAGTCAGCCGACCACGGGCGAGCCGGCCACCCCCAAAAGGCGCAAAGCCGAACCGGAAGCCTTGCAGTCCCTCAGGCGCTCCACGCGCCACTCCGCCAACAGCGACAGGCTGTCCGAGAGCAGCGCCTCGCCTCAGCCCAAGCGCCGGCAGCAGGACACGTCCGCCAGCATGCCCAAGCTCTTCCTGCACCTGGAGAAAAGTAGGTCCTTTCCCTGGGGCAGAAACGAGTCCCCCCGGCAGGAGGGGCTGGGAGAGGCGGGAGGAGCACACGGCACACCCACCTTTGCCCGCTCGCCTGTGGGAGTTGGACTAAGCTTAGCCCTGATGAGGCTCAGGAGGCCTTTTCCCTGGCCCGGGGCGGCCTGCTGGGCTTTATCTCTGTAGTGGGATGCTTGGCGCCTGCCGGTTTAGCTCTGTGTCACCGCAAGTCAGTTATCAGTCACTCCCGTTCCCTCCCCCCAGCCATCACGCTGGGCAGCTGCTGATGACGTGCTGCCCCTTTGCATTTGCCTGTCCTCTGTGTGGGTTCTTATCAGTGGAACCCTGCAGTATGCGGCCTTGTGTCGGTGGCTTTTTTCACTCGGCGTCACGTGTTCAAGGTTCATTTCGTTGTAGCTTCTATTAGTTCTTGATTCCCTTTTTTCCCCCCACGTGATATTCCAGGTACTGCCTTATAATAGGAGAGGCTTACTGTTAACAATGAATAACTTCTCTGCTGTTTGTCACTGCCTTCCCGCAGTCTGTGATTCACAGCGGTGTGCTTTCGAGGTGAATAATGCACATCTTTCCCTTTTGCAGAGACCCCCGTGCACAGCAGATCGTCCTCACCTGTTCCTGTGACCCCCAGCAAGGAAGGCAGTGCGGTGTTTGCCAGCTTTGAGGGCAGAAGAACGAACGAAATCAATGAGGTAGAGTTAATGTCCTCTCCTCAGCCCCAGTGAGTCCTTCCGCTCTGTAGAAGCATCGTGTTGCTCGTGCTGTGGGCAGTACCGGGATTGTTTCTGTGATATGCGCCATTGCGCTTTCGGTTTCTGAAATGAGAAGATTCTTAGGGTTCCAGCCCTACACTTACATTCATCTTTTTTTTTTTTTTTTTAAAGATTTTATTTTTTTTATTTATTTTTAGGGAGGGAAGGAAGGGGTAGAGAGAGAGAGAGAGAGAGAGAGAGAGAGAGAGAGAGAGAGATCAATGTGCAGTTACTGGGGGTTATGGCCTGCAACTCAGGAATGTACCCTGGCTGGGAATCGAACCTGGGACACTTTGGTTCCCAGCCCGCGCTCAATCCACTGAGCTACGCCAGCCAGGTACATTCATCTTTTATCCTAAGTAACTAAGTATTGCTACATGCGTACAGCAAGTCCTCGCTTAACACCGTAGACAGGTTCTTCCACTTTAAGCAAAATGCCATAAAATAAAACCAGTTTTACTATAGGCTAATTGATGTAAAAAGGAGTTAAATTCCTACGGCATCTCATCAACATTGTAACCAAATGACGTGATCTGAGGACCTACTGTGTTGTCAGTTTATGCAATAGGTGTCAGAACACTTCCTCTGCAAAAGGCCAGAGAGTAAACATTTTAGGCTTTGCAGGCCACACAGTGTCTAACAAGACTGCCCAACTCCAAAAGTAGCCATAGATACTTTGTAAATGAATGTATTCCGTTCCTGCAAAACTTGATTATGGTCACAGAGATTTGAATATCTCATAATTTTTATGTATGACGAGACATTGTTCTTTTTTGTTGTTGCTATTTTTCAACCATTTAAAAATGTCAAGTCCATCCTTAACGATGATACTAATAGCCACCCCTTGGAGGGCCTGCTGTATATCAGCATTGTGCCAGGCACCTGGCCGAAATTACCTCGAATTCTTACCTTGCCGCTGGGTTTCCACTTTGCAGATGGGGAAACTTTTCATTTTAAAATTCTGTTTCTAAGGCCACCTAACTGGTGTAGGCAGTGCGTGTTTCCGGGAGTCAGTAGATGTCTTCTTAGTGCAGCAGGATACTTGGTGAGCCCCGCCTGGGAGGTGGGGTGTCCTCGCTTCTGTGAAGAGAGGAAGGCGACTATGCCAGGGTCAGCACGGTTCTTCTGTGGAGAGGCAGATCGTAAGTGTTGTCAGGGTTGACAGCTGTGTTCACTTGACTCAGTGGGTCATACTAGCTTCCCAAGTGAATATAACGGCAGAAATGGGGAAATTTTGAAACAATAATAGTATTACTCAAAATGTCTTTGGGTTACTTTTCACTGCTTCATTCTCTTACACAGCAGGATTTTCAGTAAAGGAAAAGGGGCGAAATGACCAAATTAGTTACAGCCAATTTATAGGTAGTAGGTGTTAAAAATGAGGAAGTCAAATATTTCCATAATTTTAAGCCTTCCCCATCCCGCACTTTTATTTATTTTTATAAGCTTGTGTTTATTTTAATATAGTGGGTTGGTTTTTCCTCTACATATAATTTATTATCATAATTTTTAGGTGATTAGAAGTGTCTCCATGTTGCCAAGGAAGGTGGATCCTCGTAGAATTTATTTAAAAGGCAAAAATGTTTTCAGAAGTTACAGTAGAAAACTGCAATATATATGCTAATATATAATCTATATGGAAAATATACAGTGATTCTCATGCCCCCTACATAATTCCACCACTAAGAAATGCACATTAACACTTCGGTATATACTTCATGGTTTTTTTTTTCTGTATATTTACATAATAATTGTACACAATATTTTACACTGTGTCTTTAATTTTTTGCAAGTGTCATACTGAACTTAATTAATTTGTATGGTGATCCCCTTCAGTGTAACGCACTACACTCTCCTGTATCCTGAACTCACGCTCACCAAGAGCTCCATGGGACGGTGGAGGGCTTCTTCAGAACTTCCACATTGGAGTGTTATCGCTGTCTCCTCCCCTGTTCTGGCCCAGCTGCAGAGGAGCTCCTGGGTGCTGGACTGACAGGAAGCTTGGGGGTGGCAGTGTGACACTTCATGGGTGACATCGGGCTGCTGGTCTAAATGTGTCCAAGCACGTGTGTTTCCGCCAGAACTGGATGTCGAGGTCTGTTGGTAGTGGAGTGTTAAGACACAATAGTGAAGTGTCCACGTGTGCCTCTCCCAGGTCCTCTCCTGGAAACTGGTGCCCGACAGTTACCCTCCAGGTGACCAGCCGCCTCCACCCTCCTACATTTACGGGGCACAGCATCTGCTGCGCTTGTTTGGTAAGACATCCTGCTCCCTGCTTCCTCCCCAGCCCCCCGCCCCCCACCCCTTTATTTCTGCTTTCGCTTTAACACTGTTGTTAGCTTAGGGACATCCGGTGGTAATTTGGGGTCTAAGACAAATTACTGAAAGGGGACCTCTTTAAAAATAGGTACTTCATGAATGTTACATTTCATAAAAATTATATTTGTAACGTTTGTCCTACCATTCTGTCTTCCTGTTCGCTTAGAGTTTTTAGTTTTGTTTGATAATGTAGACGTTCATTTCAGGTCAAATAAGGACAAAGAGACCCAGGTGATATCTGAGTATATCCTACCCATTGCATTGCCAGATTCTGCTGATTGTACATGGTTTTTTCCTTCTTTTTAATACAGTGAAACTTCCAGAAATCCTTGGAAAGATGTCCTTTTCTGAAAAGAATTTGAAGGCTTTACTGAAGCACTTTGATCTCTTTCTGAGGTATTTTTATCACTCTTATCAAAAATTAACCCCTACTGCTTTATATCTATATAGTGCCTTATATATGGCTTTTCTGGATTTCTCTTTAGCAAGTGTGGAAGCCAGCTCTGATATTTTAAGTATGGTTGCTTATAACTGTAATTGTAATATAGGGGGGTGGAGTTTGGCTCTTTCTTTTTTTTCCATAAAATTTTTTTAACAGAGCATCCTCTGACTTCATTATAGTAAATTTTTTTTTTACGATTTTATTTATGTCTAGGGAGGGAGAAAGAGAGAGAGAAACATCAATGTGTGGTTGCCTCTCGTGTGGCCCCCACTAGGGACGTGACCTGCAACCCAGGCATGTGCCCTGACTGGGAATCAAACCTGTGATGCTTTGGTTCTCAGCCCACGCTCAATCTGCTGAGCTATGCCAGCCAGGGCTCTTTTTTCCATAATTTATGTGCTTCCTGAATCAAGGCCATTCATTGTATGGAAATAGTTTTTTTTTAAGATTTTACTTATTTATTTTTTAAGACACAGAGGGAAGAGAGGGAGAAATAGAGGGAGAGAAACATCAATGTGTGGTTGGCACTTATGCCCCCTGCTGGGGACCTGGCATGCAACCCAGGCCTGTGCCCTGACTGGGAATCGAACTGGTAACCCTTTGGTTTGCAGCGCAGTGCTCAGTCCACTGAGCCACACCAGCCAGGGCAGAGTTAAATTTTTTGTGTCACCAAAAGAATTCAGTTGGATAACCTTGTGAAAAGAAAATTGATTTTCTATAGTAGAAGCGATTGACTAAGGTCGATGACTTAATTTTGTGTTTTTCATTCAGGAGTACGTTAAGTATTAGACTCTTTTTTGTTGCAAGTACATAAACTAACTTAAATATTAGCATTTACAGGTTGGATTTTTGGGTTTACTTTAAAGTTAAGGTAAATGACTTGTTGACAGTTTGTGAGTTCAGAGAAAGGTATTATTCCCTTCCCCTGACAGAGCCAGTCATTTTAGCGTATCACAAGATCATGGCCCCCACCTTTGCCGCCCCTCCCACCGCCTCGCTGTGAGCCCCACCTCCTGTCTGCCTGTGGCCCAGCTCTTCCCCACCCACCTGCCTGCTGACTAGTTCCTCTCCTTGGCAGTCGAGGCTGGCCTCAGCCTGGCGCGCTCAGCTTGTCCTATCTGCCTGACTGACTTTCTTCCTTGTCTTGAAGCAGGTGCCTTTTCCTTGTAGTCAGGCCCCAACCTGCAGGAGCTAATCAGGTAGCATCTATGCAGAGTGGGGAGCACTCCGGCCTGAGCAGTCAGTCTTGGAGTTTGTAAAAGCTACTTTCCTGTAGACATTTGGAATAAAGTGTCCGTGCGTGGAATGAGACTTGAGAACATTTTATTAGAAACAAGTTTCAGAATTGATGCGGACCCCGGCCTGAGGAGCCCGTGTGTTGTGGCCGTGACGAACAAAGTCACACAGCCTGCAGAAGTCCTGTGGAGGGAAAAGGGACGGCGTGGCCACTCTCTGAGTGAGACAGAGGGCCCCGGCCCCTGCCTGGATAAGCTTTTACTGCTTTTTTTATTGCTTTTCTGGGTGTGTTACCTCAAGGATGGTCCTCATTTACTATGCATAAGGTCACTGTAGCTGATGACCTTTTACAGATAACAAAGGCAAGAATGTTGCTAATGACTTCAAAGAGAAGTATGTTGCAGATCCAGGGGAAAAGTGGTTGAACTGGTTACCCGCCATCCTTGGGAGGTTTAGCACAGACTTTAGGAAGTTACTTGAAAGATATGCAGTAAACATTTTGCTGCCTCAGTTCGGGGTGAGGGAGTTTTAGCAAAAAGCAAGCCTCATGGCAGCCCGGGTACATACAATGCAGGCCTGACTCCCCACGGGAGAACCTACCTGTGGGCTTGGTTCCTATGTGCTGACTTGCTCCCCACTGGTTTTCCGAATCCGGGTGGGCTCCATTCGCCGTGCCGTGTGGTTACGTTCCCTACACAGAATTACCCTCTTCCCTTCCAGCCTCCCCTCAGACAAACCCACAACTCTATTTGGCATAAAAGTTTTGTAAGCTGAAATCAGATAAGGACAGTAAAATATGAAGAGCTTAGCAAGATTAGTTTAGCAGAGGCAGCTGATTTTGAAATATGCCCGATACAAAATAGAAGTTAGGATTTTAGGAAGTAACTTAGAAATATTTACAAATAAGTATATTTGGTTTTGAAAAAAAGTATGCAAAATATTCAACTAGAGAATCAATGGACACAGTAACCGTTGTAAAAAGGGTACAATCAAGGAAGAAAAAGTTCACCCTTGGATGAATTTTGGCTCAGTTTTTACGGAAGAAGGTATTGCAGAGGTCCGTCCTTAAATTTTTAGGAATTTGGACAGATAGGAGGAGGCCGGGAAAACAGACATGGGGCTAATTAGATTACTCGTTAATATGACCCGTGTGAGAATGTTTGAGTGCTTTATGGTGAAGTCTTTGATACTTCCGAGAAGGTAGCCTTTGTGTATTAGAGACTCTTGAATGGCCACGTTTTAAAAGCCATTGTCAGACATAAGTCGGTCTTCTTGCTTCTGTGTTTTCATACTGTGAGCTAGAACTGTGACACACAGGGCATGGCAGATTATGACACGATATTCTATACCATTCAATTTTGGTGTCACTGAGACCTTACAAACATGAGTTTCTCAAGTGCCAGTTGCTGAGTTTATAATTTATTTTTTAGAGTTTGTTTTTAAAACAGGGCAATGTAGCCCCGACTGGTGTGGCTCAGTTGGTTGGGCGCCCTCCTGCTGAGCAAGGGGTCACCCAGTCAGGGCATGTGGAAGAGGCAACCGATCGATGTTTCTGTCCCTCTCTCTCCCACCCTCCCTTCCTGTCTCTCTAGAAATGAATATAAACCTTCAAAATAAATAAAATAGGAAAATGTAGAAATAGTCCCTGAGGCCTTTTTTACACAGAAGTGTTGATACAATGAAGACTGCCACCTAGTGGAGTTTAGGTTCTATTTCTATTTGTACACTTGATGGCGAAAGGATTCTGATGAAATAGTTAATTCATGTAGAAGCTGGAAATGTGCAGTAAAAGTAATCCGTACGCAGAAATCAAGATTACATTCAGTTTTTCCTAATACCGAAAAGGAGGGACATGTTAGAGTGGTCGGAAGTTAAGATTTTGCTTGCTGGTATGTAGTCCTCACTGCGGTAATCACTGGGGCCATTTTTCCTTTCTTTTCCAGGTTTTTAGCAGAATACCATGACGACTTCTTCCCAGAGTCTGCCTATGTCGCTGCCTGTGAGGCACACTACAGCACTAAGAATCCCAGGGCGATTTATTAGCGTTCCCCTGGCTCTGCGAGAACAGCCTCTCCACCGCCTAGCTTTGGGTTGTGGGTCCCCAGTAGAGAGACAACTGGGGATGTGGTGGGAGATGTGATGCCCACCGTGGGGAGGCTGTAGCGGAGGCGGGCCCAGTTATTTGAGTTGTTACATACTTAGTTCTTTCTGTTAAGCAGTACTTCAAGTGGTGCCTGAACAGCCTGCCACACCCGGCCGTGGCCACTGGACGCGCCGTCTGTGCTGGGAGGGGCGAACGGCTGTGTTCCCAGTGAAGCGTTCATGAGCGTGTGCGTAGGTTCGGCTGTTTCAGCGAAAGCTGGCGTTATTAATAATAACCACATGTTTTAGTTCTTTGTTAGCACTAAGCAAAATTGTTTTGCAAAACTCTTCATGCTTAACGGTGATCCTGAGCGACTCTGTCCGACAAATTGGAGTTTTGCTGGAAAACTGCAAAGTGGTCCCAAAATATTTTACAGGGAATTGATATCGAAGGCAAAAGGAAAATTGCAGCTATACATTTGCTTTTACAGTTCCTTTTCTGTAAACCCTTATTTTTGGTGATCTAAAAAAAGCGTTGCCTGACATGTTTGAGATTTTTACAGCTATACTTTGTTGTGTAATGTTATGGTTCCCATTCCGTAAGATGTTATTTTTGATGATCTAAATAAAGCAGAGCCGGTCTTGTTGCAAAGAACCAGGAGGGGGAGTTTTCACTGCAGCCTTGTCCTCTTTCTTCGTCGCAAAAGAACAGCAAGGTAACATCTTGACCCAACTTTTTGTTTTACTTCGTTTTATCTTCGTGCCTTTTTTGGTCAGGTCTTTAGTTTTCCTTTCCTTTGATTTTCTGTCCTTTGACAGCTAGACTAGTACGCGGTTCCTGGAAGTTGGTGCAGCTCCTGGCTGTCTTGTTGCCGCACCCTGGGCTGGGCCGGCGCCAGCACATGTATCCACCCCCCGCCCCGCCCATCCTGACCAGCCGATGATCTCTCAGGTCACCCCTCTAACCCTATCTTAGTCTCTCACAAGCCTCCCCTTCACCTCTCCACCGGGATGTTTCAGAAAATCCAACTCAGTCGAAGGGAGGCCAGCACCACACAGGCCACAGGCCGTGACTACAGCACCTGCCCTTCCTTGCACCTCAACTCAGTGGATCGCAATTTGCAAAGATCACTTCTCACGAACAACAAGGGCCACAGGGAACTTGTCACATTTTGTAAATGGTCTCATCAAAGAAACTTTGCTCCTACTGACGAGTGAGAATCAGAACTTCTAAATCAGACTAGACATTATCATAGTGCACTTAGTTGCTGAGTGACGTAGGTTTTTGGTGTCCAATCTGGAGTTGCATTCGGGTTCATGATAGGTTTCGTCGCCATTTGCTTTCCACGATGGCTGTTTGAAGGTGGCGCACCTGCCGTGTGCTCCGCATCGTTGGAAAAGTGTAATCGGCAATGATTCGTGGCCTGGGAAGGAGACACTCTCCCCGACAAGAATCTGCTTGTCAGATGTCACCAGTGAAATGAGCACAGACTGTCTCTTGGGACATTTCTATAGTTTCATGTACCTTGAGTTGACAATTAATTCATTTCCTAATAATGAGAAGCTACTTCCTTTCCCTGAAGGCATTCCTGATTCACAACTTCCCTTAAGCCGATTATTTGCAGCTTAGGTTGATTTAAATAAGTATTGAAAGTATTATCTGTATTATATATTAATTTTTGCTATAACTCATCGATTAAAATATAATTTAAATGCCTAGACCATCCTTATCCTTGTAAAAATCGTACATTATCCCCTTTTGGTCAACTTTTAAATTGTTACTTTCCTGAACTGCCAAACCAGCAGTTACGTGTCACATTTATTGCATTAATGTTTTCCTTTTAAATCATGTTAAAGGCATATGGAAATTAATATTTCAGTAACCTGCACATCAGAATCTTGTACTAAAAACCACTGAATTATACACTTTAAACTTGAACTTTATGGTATGTGAATTATCTCAGTTAAAACAGATGTAGGTATTGGCTATGGCTAAAACTGAAGAAAATACACCATGAAAACCCATTTTCCTAAAACATTTTTAGAGAGAGGGGAAGGAAGGGAGAAAGAAGGAGAGAAACGTAGTTCGGTTGCCTCTTGTACACACCCCAGCCAGGGGCTGCACCTGCAACCCAGGCGTGTGTCCTACTGCGAATTGGACCCATCGCCTGTGGGACAGTGGCCAACCAACGGAGCCACACCAATGAGGGCGAAAGCTCATTTTTGAGAACTTCAGAGGCTGTTGGATCCAATATTCGAGCACGTCCTTTTTCCTGCATCCTTGCCCAAGGCCAGCCAAGGCCTCCTTTTCTCCACTGAGTTCACACTTCTGAACTTCAGAACATCCAGTGTTGTGCCTTCGTGTAATTTCCTTCACACGCAAACATGGAGTGGACAGGTCTTCGAACTTCTTGACTTCCAAATTCTGCATGGCAGGGCGTAGGAGTAAGTATATACTGATTCTATGATATAAGCAATAAAAGGTTAATAAACAGGCTGGTGGCAGCAGAAATAACATGAATTCAGAAGAATGCAAATCATAGTTCATCTTGACAGGTCTTCATTGTTTAGCATTTTGTGACATCAATCTTCCTCCTCCCGCAAGGTCATGAGAAACCGTAGGTAATAAAGAACTCGACTTTTCATATTGATTTGTACTATTCTCACCCGGGTTTACAGCCTTCAGTGGAATGATTTAATACGCCATTTTGGAGATCTGCTTTGGCACAAGGTAAATGACAGCCGCCTGCGGTTCTATTTACTGCTCAATATTCACTGTTGTAAAGGTGACTTTCGAGACAATTTCAGGTTGTCAGCGTCTATTAGTTGTCCATTATTGTCCGGAAAATGATTTGTGAGTTGTATAGAGACACACCTATTAGTGTCAGGATGAACACTGCTGGAATGTGTGTGGGCTGTGTTGAAAAGAAAGCGAACACCAGAAATGCTGTATTGGAGCACGTAAAGCTTAACCAGTCATTGCATTCAAAGCCTTTGTTAATTCCGTGGCCCATAAGAAGCCGTGGTATGGTAGACATTGAAAAATGTTTCTAAATCTTCACACACACACACACACACAAAACACACACCAAACACACACCATATCCATGTCCCTAACCCTTGAAATAGGAATTTGCAATTTCTCTTATCAAGAGGTAGGGATCTACTTTCTCTACCCTCGAACTTGGTCTGTTTTTTTCCTTCTGCTGAGGGCTGACTTTTCAATAGATCCCATCAAGGGAGCTGCTCTGCTATGTACGAAGCCCAGACTAGAATGGGTTTGGGACTTGCCTTAGCCAAGAAAATACGGCAGAAGTGAATTTTGCTTGACGTGAACAAGTCCAGACTAACCTGACGGATAAGAGACAGGTTGCCTAGTTAATTCTCAGCATTCAGCCAACAAGCAGTTGACTGTCCCAGCGGGTGAGTGAAACCATCTTAGGCCAGCCAACCCCCAGCCTACCTACCAGCCCACTACAGATGCATAGATGAGCCAACCAAACTGCCAAGTCTAGCTTGGTTTAGCAGAACTGCCCAAGTGACCTACATATAGTTGGTCAATAATAAATGTGTATCACTTTAAGCCATGGTGTTGTGCAGTGGTTTGTTAGGCAGTGACAGCTAACAGCAACCTGCCTTTGTGGTGTGCATGTTTTGCACCTGTTGATGGAACAGCTCACACCTCACTGCCTGGGCTGAAACTGCTGAAATTCTGGAATGTTCAGAAGCCATTTGCTAACCAAGGGGCATGTACCTGCTCCTGCTACTGCTCATATAGCAAGGAAGAGAATAGATAGAGACAGCCACACATCTTTGGGATCTTGGAGCTAGCACAGCATTAGTTTTTGTTTTTTTTAAGATTTTATTTATTTTTAGAGAGGGAAGGGGGAGAGAAATACAGAGAGAGAGAAACATCAATGTGCGGTTGCTGGGGGCCATGGCTTGCAACCCAGGCATGTGCCCTGACTGGGAATCGAACCTGTGATGCTTTGGTTCACAGCCCGCGCTCCATCCACTGAGCTACACCAGCCAGGGCTAGCATTAGTTTTATTTGTAAGAAGCTTAAAGTTTGCAGAATAGAAGAAAGAAGAACACAAAATATGTTTTCACCATAAAATTAAGTAGTATTATTTTGTCAGATTTGTTTCCAGCCACTGTTTTAAAAAAGAAAACATTTTGGATTTTGCTAAAATTCCCTTCACCATTACCTGGCTCTCTCCCCTTGCACTTTTCCAGAGGAAGTACTACCCTGAGCTTGAGGTGTGGACTCAGATCATACATACGCATCGCCTTGATCTTGTACTCTTCCTCATGCTTTTGACACGTGTATAGATGCATATTTACACACACAGAGATACACGTATGCACGTAGGATATGTATAATACATACCTATATTATGTACATATACATAACTACATCAATTTGTGTTTTTATATATACACACATCTAGTTTAATCCTTTAAACTGCTAAGAGCCTATCACATGCATGTAATATCCTGTATTAATTTCTTTACCATTGTTGCACATTCAGATGGCTTCCAAGTTCCTCTTTTACAGATAGTGCTGCGAAACAGCCCTGGCCCATAGTTCCTTGTATCCAAATGGCAGCCTCTCTCTAGGTCATGCACTCAGAATTGCTGGATGGTCAGACACATGCTTTTTCACGTTTTCTAGAGTCTAAAGTTACCCCATCAGACAGGAACCTGGCTATATAAGAGTTCCCGGGTGTCAAGTTTCAGGGAAGTCATCTTGTGGGACAGGTTTATAACACAGAGCTAAAAGAAAAGAAAAAGAAAAAGTGGATGAAACCTTGAAGTGATTTTGAAACACTCCACGTGACCTCATTTCACATCACCCCACCCCAGTGTTTTTATGCAGTATTAGGAATTATTTGGTGGTCCCGTGGAAATTACAAAAATTACAAAATTGCTAAATTGACAGTAGTAAAAAGCAGGGGAACAGATGATGGTCTGCCACTTGGCTCCCTGATTGATTTCCAGGCCAACTATTAAGGACATTATGGAAAGGAGTTCATTGGTCATCCAAGGAATATTTCAGCTATTGTGCTGAATAGGGCGAACTCACCACATTCGATAATTTCCAGGGGATCTCGGGTTTATTACTCAGTAAGGCAAACCAGTTCTTTTGGTTTTCTCAATTGAGAGGTCAAGTTGAAAAACCTGTGTGTACCATTCTAAGACATGATACGGCAAACATAGCATGCGTGGTGTGAGCCAGGATAGGTCAAACAATATTCTCTCGGTAAACGGGACAAAGTCGCTCTTGTTGGTTAAGCAGTAAGTAGCTAAATGTCCTTAGTGTTTACACATCTCCTGTCAAAAGTGAACTAGTCCACAAGAAGACTGTCCTCATAATAAATATTCTTCTGAAGAAATGGTGTACACCCTTTGTCCTTTGCGTTCGGTCAAGACCAGCTGATCCAGTGAGACGATGTCAGCATCAGCGTTGCTGCTGTCAGTGTGTAACCATATTAGAAAGCTGCCTGGGGTTTTTCGATTTCTGTCAGGTTACATTACAGATGCTCTGTAATGCAGCCGGTCTTAGTTTACAAGTCTTACAACTGGTGATAAGAATTGCTGCTTTGTAGAAGACTGTCATGCATTTTGTACAGAAAAATGTAGAGAAATAAAACTATTGGAAAACGCCCTGGCTGGCATAGCTCAGTGGATTGAGCGCAGGCTGCGAACCAAAGCGTCACAGATTCGATTCCCAGTCAGGGCACATGCCTGGGTTGCAGGCCACAGCCCCCAGCAACTGCACATGGATGTTTGTCTCTCTCTCTCTTTCTCCCTCCCTTCCCTCTCTAAAAATAAATAAATAAAATCTTTAAAAAAAAATCTATTGGAAAACTACATCCTGGTCCTTAAAACTTCCAAGGCAGATCTATCACAAAGTCAAGATTAAAATGAGTAACAGAATAATAATAATAATAATAATAATAATAATGAATGGAAGTCTTGCTTGTTCCCGGAAGTTACTCTAAAAGGAACATCTGGTCCTAGTTTTTCAGTTCTGTCCTTTAGGGTTTTCAGAATGAAGGCTCTGCTTTGGGGAATGTCCAGTATACTTTGCACCCTCAAGGGAGATTTTATAAAGAAGTTCCAGGGTGTTGCCAGTTTTTCCTCCGCCGCTCTGCTGTGCTGCTTTTCTGGAAAGGGGAGTCTGCGCATCACGTTCGTCCTCTGCCGGCGTGCTTCCGATCTGTGCCAGGAGAGGGCGCTGGAGAGGGCCCGGAGGACGCGCGCGGGCGGGGCTTTGTCCCCACTACCTCGCCCTTCCAGTCCCTGTTGGGACGGCCTCTCGCCCTGGGGGCAGCCGCTGCTTCCAGAGGGGCCTCCTGGGCGGCGCGCCTTCTAAAGAAGCCGGAGCCTTAGCTCCCAAGGTCCCTTCTCTAAAGCCCGTGCCCCACGACAGCCAGGCGGCAGGGCTCCGTCCTCCACAGATAGCAACACGCACTATCAACAACACTGTTGGGGCTCTTCCTACGTTTGCCAAATTGCTGTCCAGACGAATTATTGTGAATAACCCTCTCACTGGTTTTGCATGCAAATGCCTCTAGAAAGCCCTCTCCCACTCAATTGTTGTTCATTAACTCATCATTGTCTTTTACTGATGTTTACCTTTAACTCTGGAATTCCGTGTATCCCAAGTGATAGTGGAGACGGGTGGGGGGGTGGGGGTGGAGTTGCGACAGAGACCGTCTGTCCCACCAAGTTTCAAATAGGTTATCACCCGATCCTTTACAGGTAAAGTTGGCCAAACCCAATCTACCTTTTCAAATATATTGCAATCGTACCTGCCTATTGTTTTAATTTTCAGAAACTGTTGTTAGATCCTTAACACTCGTAATTTACTTAGGAGGCATTTTTCTCCTTTTTTCAATTATATTTATCAAAGGTGATTGCTTTCTTCTTTGCAAGAAATTTGCTCTTGTATTTCTAACAATGCTATATTTTTCTGTGTTCTAATATGTTTATTTGTATGCTTTAATTATTTTCTTCACCCTACTTAGACTTAAAAAACCACTTTCTAAAAATGTGAAGGTGCTTATTCATTACTACTAGTAGTAGTAATAATACTATTAAACAACCAATCTCCATTTCTCTGAAAATCTCACGATACCAACATTTTCAGCCCCCAAATAAAACCAACTTAAAAAGCAGAAGGTGCAGACACTTCAGAGCACAATGAACAAGGAGGAAAACAAGTCATTGACTCCCTCCCCCACAAACATACTCAGTTGCCATAATCATGTTGGAGTTGTTTTCTTCTAGTTCCTTCTTTGAGGCACCTGTGTTTCCATAGTTAGTGGAAATCCCTCTAGTCTGTGAGATGGACAGGCAGCTTGCTGCGCTGCCATGTCCATACTCTACAGGAAGCTGAATCCCTTGCTCCAGGCTTCTGTGACCCCAAGGGGACTCGTATTGTCATGTCCACATCAGTTTCTCCTTTCATTGCTTTCCTCTCCGGAACAGTTTTCTCTTTTTTCCGGCAGTTGTCACCAACTTTGATCCTAGCCCTTAGTCAATGGCAAGTTGCCTTCATCAGCATACTTACTTAAACTCAACAACTATCTTTTTGGTTCCTGTCAAATCGTTCTTTTTCCTGACCTGTTTTCTGTGTAATAACACAAGTAGAAGGGGGACAAATGCTGTCTCCAAGGATGAGATTCTGAAATTCCTAAAACTGAGGTGGTGGATTAGAACGAAATCTTTCCAGAGGTTGCTTTGTGTTTGGTAGCTTACTGCTGTTGCCAGGTGATTTCACTGTCTTAGATGATTCTCCACGTGTTCCCTGTAGTGTAGGAGATGTTTTTCCTGCTCACTGCTCTCTAAACAGACTGGTGTTTCTTGCTCTTAAGATATGAAAGATGATGGAGTTGGCCTGTTTTAGAACTATTTTTTAGATATTTTTTAAGTCATCTTTTAAAATAATTTTTAAAAAAGATTTTATTTATTGTTAGGAGAAGGAAGGGAGGAAGAGAGGGAGAGAAACATCCATGTGTGGTTGCCTCTCGTGTACCCCCTCCTGGGGACCTGGCCCGCACCCCAGGCATGTGCCCTGACTGAGGATCCAACCCATGACCCTTCGGTTCTCAGGCCGACAGTCAATGCACTGAGCCACACCAGCCATGGCTATTTTTTAAACATGTTAACGTTTTGAAATACTAAAAGGAACATCAAAACCTTGAGTTCGTTTCCTGCTGTGTGGTTTCAAACAAGGACTTGTCTGCGCAGCCCCGCGGGTTGCCTAGACTGAGCAGCCTTTCGCCAAGTGGTGTTGCCTGGGGCCACCTCTGACCGCATCCACCTGGGACTGGCGGGACCTCTCTCTCCACCAGGGGGCACCCACTTTCCACGTGGTGACTCAGGGTGCCAGGAGCAAAGCAGAAGCTGCCAGGCATCTCCTGCTATATTCTGCTGACGAAGTGGTCGCAGGGTTACCCCAGATTCAAGGCGAGAGAAAGCAGACTCCGCGTTCTGGGTGGGGAGAGCAGAGTGCAGCACAGCGCGGGGAGGACTCTCGGCAGCTTACAGCAAATCCCGTTCATTACATTCAGGAAAATAGCACTAGATACTGAAATTGTGTGTATCTGACATTCATTGTGCCACAGAGACAGTGAGGATAAATAAGTAAATGTCTAGTGCCTCCACTGGTAAGGGCCACATAATAATTAATTTAGGCTTTGTGCGCTGTCCAGTCTCTGTTGTAACCCCTGAACCTTCCCGTTGTCGGTGGAAGCAGCTAGAGACAATATATGTATACATATATATACACAAATATGCATGCATATATACACATATGTATACAAAAATAACAAGCACAAGCTCATTACTGCTCATTATATATAAATGAAGAGACAGCACTGGGTACCAATACAACTTTCTTTACATTACAAAAACAAACAAACAGGTGGTGGGCAGGATTTGTCCTGTGCAAGACAGCACTGGGTACCAATACAACTTTCTTTGCATTACAAACAACAACAACAACAACAACAACAAAACAGGTGGTGGGCAGGATTTGTCCTGTGTGCTGTCTTTGGCTACCCTCGAGCTAGAGAAATAGTACTTTTCCTGCATTCTAAAGGGATTTAAAATAAATGATAGGAAGGAGATTCAGATTCTAAACATCCCCACGTAAACCATCTGAAACTAACTAAAGTTAATATACTAATGAGCAGTAATGAGCTTGTACTTGTTTTTTTTTTGTATCATTAGCATCACCACATGCTATTAACATCATCCGCCGTCACGTGCGGAATTTGTTTACTTCCTGAGAGCGATGCCTGGCGAGACAGGCTTTCTCCTCCCTTGCTTCCCATTGCTTTTCAGGTTCTGGAAACCCGCTTCACGTCCTCAGAGAAAGGATATCTGACAATGTGAAATCCTGCTCGGTAAGCAAAAGGTGAACTGTGGGCCAGTGTCTATTTTTAACATACATTTACCAGCTTTATGTTCCTACAACTCCAAATATTTGAGTTCTTGGCTTCTTAATAATGAAGCTGAAGAAAAGTCGTGATTTCAACATCCTCTTGACCACTTTTTTTTAACCTCTGTATTTTTCTTTTTTTAAAAGATTATATTTATTTATTTTTAGAGAAGGAAGGGAGGGAGATAGAGAGAGAGAGACATCAATGTGCAGTTGCTGGGGGTTATGGCCTGCCACCCAGGCATGTACCCTGGCTGGGAATCGAACCTGCGGCACTTTGGTTCACAGCCCGCACTCAATCCACTGAGCTACACCAGCCAGGGCTAACCTCTGCATTTTTCTGTAAACCCTCTACATCTCATATGTGCACCGTGATACATTAGTGCTTTGTAAGGACAGTTTGCTGGGATTTTTTTCACATTCACGCACGTCCATAGGTGGGTGGTAACTGTGGAGAGATTTTCATCAGTATGCATACCATTTAAAAGTGCAAGAGATCCCAGGGAAAATCATTTCCATCTTCAGCACCAAAGATACTTCATTTCATCTATTTTTAGGTGTGTGCATTATATAAATCAATTATGCCATTCTTCTCGTTGCTGCACTATGGTTGGCATTAAATCCAAAGAGAAGTATTTGTTCCTGAAATTGAAAAAAGGAAGCTAAACTATGCAATCTTCTGAAATTTTAAAAAATGTATTAATATGAGAGAGAGAGAGAGAGAGAGAGAGAGAGGCATCGATTTGTTGTACCACTTATTTATGCATTCATTGGTTGGTTCTTGTATGTGCCCTGACCGCGGATGGAACCCACACCTTTGTGGTCTTGGGCAATGCTGTCACCAAGTGAGCTACCCCACCAGGCAACACGACGCAATCTTGTATACAAGTGTTTTCCAAAGTTTTCGTCATGGCATTGCTCTTTACGACTCTTAGGCGGACAAGGCAGCTTCATCTGCAGTTAGCACATTGTAGTTTCTTTTCTACCTGCAAAGGAGACATCACGTTAGAAAAGTCCTTGCCCACAGGGCCTAGCCTTCTCAGGTGTTGACTGACTGGCACCGCCAGTCTGCCAGAGCCAGGGTGAAAATGTTACCTTTTGTTGTCCCTTGGTCACAATTTCCAGGGACCCTCCAGGCCACAGAGGGAGGGGCTTCAGGCCTAGTTCCCGGTGCATGCGCACTGGGAAGTGCAGTGGAGGTCTGGGAGAGTATGCTCCACTGTATGCAAAGAGGGGGGTGAGAACCCCCACAGCTCCCCGGGGAGTCACGTCTCCCAAGCGCCTGCTTAGTTAAGTACGAAGGGATTGTTGAGCTTCTCTTGCGATCCTGCCCAGATAGCTCATATTTGGTTCAGATAGCGCTGGGCATTGTTCAGTGGCTTCCCACGGAGAGCACTGAAGTCCTATGTTCCTCCTCTCAGCTCCTGTGCCCACCAGGACTCTCTCAAGAGTGAAATAAAAGTAAACAGAATCCATTGCTAACACCTTCTTTTGGAAGTGGGTTTTGCCTTCCTTCCTCCTAGGCCCTCTCCAATGGAAGCTTCCTTTGTATTATCTTGTCTTTTTCTGATGTTTCCCTTCAACTCCGAGCTCTCGAGCTCTCCGCATGAGGCCTGGGCTCCTCTCCTGACAGGAAGGGATCAGGCTTCTAGAATGCAGCACAGAGCCTCGGTCTCTGGGAGGGGCCAGTCTTCATTTATGCTTTCTGGAGGACACTCAATCCACAGCGATGCAAAGATTGTTTTTTTTTTTTTTTTTAATTGCATCCACCAGCCAGCTGACTGGCACTTTTTTTAGACCTATGAAGTTACCACGCATTGCGGTTTGTTTCTCTGAGCTTCCTTTCAGAACCATCTCCTTTGATTTTTGTCCTATTTCCTTTTTCTACCATCTGTTGACATCTCTTCTTTAGAGATACCAAAATTGAGACATTACATATGTCTGAAGCTGTCGGCTGATGTTGGTGAGTCGAGGCTTAAGAAGGCAGTCAAGCATCCGCTATGAAGCGGAATACAGTAGACCCCCTTATCCGCGGTTTCCCTTCTCGCGGTTTCAGTTCCCGTGGTCAACTGCGGTATGAAAATATTCAATGGAAAAAAGTCCAGAAGTCCACCATTCATGTTTTAAATGATGTGCTGTCCTGAGGACGGTGATGAAATCTCACTCTGTCCAGCTCCGTTCCGCCCGGGATGTGAATCATCCCTCTGCCCGGCGCCTCCACGGTTTTGTATGCTAACCCCGCACTTCAGCCACTTAGGAACAATCTTCGCTGGCAGGTCAACTGTCTCATTGCAGTCCTTGTGTTCAAGGCGCCCTTATTTTACTTAATCATGGCCCCGAAGCACAAGGGTAATGATGGTGGCGATTCAGTATGCTAAAGAGAAGCCATAAAGGACTTCCTATAAGTGAAAAGGTGAGTGCAGTTCAATAAGATATTTTAAGAGAGAGAGACCGCGTTCACACAATGCTTGTTAACAGTACATTGTTATAATTCTATTTTATCTTAGTTATTGTTGTTCATCTCTTACTGTGCCTAATTTATAAATTAAGCTTTATCATGGGTATGTATGGGTAGGAAAAAACCAGTGTATATAGTGTTTGGTGCTATTCGCAGCTTCAAGCCTCCACTGGGAGTGTGGATAAGGGGGAACGACTATACCCATTTTCCTATATTTTCTCAAAGGCACAGAGTAGTTTGAAAGTGCCAGTCATGAGTGTTTTGAAGACTTAGAAATGACAGTTCTTTTATTTCAATTTCCTAGATGAGTGTGTAAATTGCTACGTCTCAAGGGCCTGGGCCTCGGCAGGTGGGAAATGAACACTCAGCCGCGTGCCATTCACCTTGCAGCCTGGCTGCCTTACTAGAAACATTTATCTCCTTTCTGCGGACGGGCGCGTATACGAGTACTTTAAAGAAATGATTATTTCCATAGACTGCTCAATACTTGTAAACTACTTATTTTATCTTTAATGTCTCACTGCAAACAATAGTATCCCAAGGACATTTTCCTCTTTCCCAGGTTTCCCGTGTCTCAGTGAGCCAAACGCAGTCTTTCCCTCTGATGCACCAGCGCATCAGCTTGCTATCAGGATATGCAAAAAGACTCATGGGATGCAAACTGTTTTCTTTTTTTTTTTAAGAAGTTTAATTTCTAACTTTATTTTTTTTAAAGATTTTATTTATTTTTTAGAGAGGAAAGTGAGGGAGGGAGGGGAAGAGAGAGAGAGAGAGAGAGAGAGAGAGAGAGAGAAATCAATGTGCAGTTGCTGGGGGCCATGGCCTGCAACCCAGGCATGTGGCCCGACTGGGAATCGAACCTGCGACACTTTGGTTCACAGCACGCGCTCAATCCACTGAGCTTCGCCAGCCAGGGCTTAATGCAAACTGTTTTCAGTGTTGGTGACTTCATGCTGTATTCTGACCAAGTCAACCTAAGAACATGTCTTTTTAATATATGGAGTGACTTAAGACAGAACTGCACAAATAATACTTAGTCATTAGTGGCAATTGTGTCTTTCTTGCCGGGAACTTGCTGGAATCATGATTTGGCCGCCAGTCAGCTTGAGTCACAGTCTTTGGTGGCCCATCGCGCCTACTGAGCTTCACAACGCCCAGGCTGACAAATAAAGCGTGTGTCGGCCCCTCTGACCGCAGCACCGTTTTTCACAGTTGGCTGTTTCGTAGCTAATTTGTCAACATGGCGTCTGCTCTCCATTGCATTGAATTAAGTGCTTAACTGGGGAATTACTCCATGGTTTTGTAATGTTCTTTTGCCTCGGTGTAACAAGGAGCTCATTCCACGTGGTATGTATATGTAGGGAAAAAACATAGTCCTCGTAGGGTTTGCTGGTATCTGCAGACCCAGGCGTCTGCTGGGGGTATTGGAGTGTTACCTTTTTAAAAATGTTGGTCCAGGATAATTACTGCATGCCTTAGTCACATAAGATACTCAATAAGCATTTGCTAACTGCACAGATAAATGAATATTTTTACTATAAGGCTTTCTTTTTTTTAAAGATTTTATTTATTTATTTATTTTGTAGAGAGGGAAGGGAGGTGGGGAGAGAGAGAGAGAGAAACATCAATGTGCAGTTGCTGGGGGTCATGGCCTGCAACCCAGGCATGTACCCTGACTGGGAATCGAACCTGCGATGCTTTGGTTCGCAGCCCGCGCTCAATCCACTGAGCTACTCCAGCCAGGGCTATAGTGCTTTCTTAAAATATTAGGTATACAGGATTATCTTCCCTCTTAAAATGAATGATTTTAGATCATTGTATTTTATGTTTGTCTCCTTTAGAGTATCCCCTTGCGATTTATTTTCTGAAGAAATGAGTTCTTTGTCTTGTGAAATTGCTCACAGTCTGGATTTTGCTAATGCATTTGCGTGGTAATTGTTTAACATGTTCCTTTGTCCCTCTGGTTTCTCTACATCAGCGGTGTCAAACTCATTTTCACTGGGGGCCACATCAGCCTCGCCGTTGCCTTCAAAGGGCCGAATGTAATTTCAACTCCTTAACAGTTAAGGAGTAGTTACGTTTATACACAGTCCTAACATTATTTCGGCCCTTTGAAGGCAACCGCAAGGCTGATGTGGCCCCCGGTGAAAATGAGTTTGACACCCCTGCTCTACACTGGAGATAGATCCAGAGACTTTATCAGGTTCAAGTTCAGACTCTTTGGCAAGACAACTTTGATAACTGCCATTCTTGTTACTTACATCAAGCGGCAGTTCATGTCTGGTGGTCTCCCTGGTTGTGATGGCAGCAGCCATTGATGACTATAGCACATACATCTCTGAACTCAATGGCAGTATGAGAAATGGTGCCTGTACTAGCCAGCCTCTAAGCCCCCTATGCTTCGTGCCTCCTCACATCCATGCCCTTACATGACGTCCTTCTGCATGGTATCAGGACCGCTCTGCATAAGCGGTAGAAACGCTGGTATGCCACTTGTGAGGTGAGGGCATAAAAGGCGGTATAGCTTCTGCCCGCCTGTCTCTTAGGTCACTCTCCCTGAGCAAAGCCAGCAGCCACATCATGAGGACCGCATGGAAAGGAGCCGAGGTCTTCTGCCAACAGGCCCGGGAGTGTGCTCGGAAGTCAAGTCTTCACGTGGCTGTGGCTCCAGCTGGCACCTTGCTTGCACCTCCTGAAAGATCCTGGGCCAGAACCCCTAGCTTAGCCACTCCTGAATTCCTGACCCAGAGAAAGTGGGTTCTTTAAATTAAAGCTTCCGTGTTCTGGGGTAATCTGTTACTCGGCAACGAGAACTGATTCTGCGTATTCTAATTCTTTCAATCCTAATGGATTAGGTGGAATACTTCTATAAAGAGAAACTTTCCTCCTGGCTGGCATAGCTCAGTGGATTGAGTGCGGGCTGCGGACCAAAGTGTCGCAGGTTCGATTCCCAGCCAGGGTACATGCCTGGGTTGCAGGCTATAACCTCCAGCAACCACACATTGATGTTTCTCTCTCTCTCTCTCTCTGTCTCCCTCCCTTCCCTCTCTAAAAATAAATTAAAAAATAAAATCTAAAAAAAAAAAGAGAAACTTTCCTTCAACAACTATTTGGTTACTCTATGGTATAGTGGTGTAGGAAATAATAGTCATTCTTTTAACTCAATTAAAATCATACCGTGTACATTCTTTTGTACACACATATCTATATACATATATATAAATATACATTCACACAAGTATATAAAAAGATAGATTTAGAGGCAAATTTAAGGAATTTAGAGCATTCTCTTATATTTTTAAGGGTGTCCTGAGCATCATATGTTACAGTTTGTGTTATATTCTACTGAGTTTATTTAACCATTCCTCTCTGTTGGAAATTTGACTTGCTTTTAAGGTGATTTTTTTTTTAGATCACGGTCCTAAAAATATAATTGTTGAATCTAAAGTTATGGGTATTTTGAAGGCCTTATACGTTTTTCTAAATTACTTATCAAAAAGAAAATATGATTGCTACTGGCAACAGCAAAATCTGTGTGGCTGTTTCACTGCTTTCCTGTCAGGGATGTTTGTTGTTCATCCATTCAGCATTCATACCACAAACATGTATAAAGTGCCTACTATGTGCCAGATGCTGATCATAAAACAAACCCTCCAGAACCTCAACTTTCTTTATCTGTCTGGTCCCATAGAACCTTACAAATGTCATTTGAATTTTTAAAAATTTTTTAACTTAATTTTTATTGTTAACACTACTCCAGATGTCCCCATTTCTCCCCCCTCCTTTGCTCACCTCCACACAGAGCCCACCCCCTCATCCCTCTGCCCATCACCACACTTTTTAAAAACATATATTTATTTAATTTTAGAGAGAGGGGAAAGGAGAGAGAAAGAGGGGAGAGCAACTTAAACTGGGGACCTGCCCTGCAACCCAGGCATGTGTCCTGACCAGGAATTGAACCCGTGATCTTTCGGGTTGCAGGGCAACGCCCAATCCACTGAGCATCTCCACACTGTTATCTGTGTCTTTGGGCTATGCACAGATGTTGTTTGGCTAATCGCTTCACCTTCTTTAGTTCCCCCTCGCTCCTCCCCTGCCATTTTTTATATCTACTTTTAACATATGTCTTGATACCTCTTTTTTTCCCTCTGAGCCAGGCAGGCATCTACTTCTGTCTGCCCCCTGCCACCAGCCTTGAAGACTACAGAACTTTTTCTCTCCAACTCGCCCCTGTTTCTCTGGGAAGCCAGATAACCACCCTCATTAGGACAATGAATTAAGTGAGGTGACTTTGATTCATCCACTGCCACTATCCATTCTAGTAAATGGAAGTGTACATCCCTTTTCAGGCCATATTTTATTGAGCTTGATTTATTATTTCTCACAAGAATAGCTTTCCCTGAAAGTCCTAGAGGGAACGCAACCTTGTAAAGACGCGGCAAGACGTTTTCTAACAAAGCGTCTTTTGTAACGGAGACTTTCTTCCTCAAGGAAACAGACATGGAGCAGTTTCTTTTTAAGCAACATTAAGGGTGATAAGCTGAGAGTGGAGATGAGATTTTCTTTGCGATTGCTATCTCCTAGGTTACATCTTTAAAAGAACCCAGTGCTTAATTCTAGACCGAATCACCAAGTAGAGTTGTTTCTCGTGAGGGGCTACTGCTGAGGTGCTTTCAAGTTCATTGTTGACGATTACTATCCCATCCTTCATTCTCAAAGTAAGGGGGAAAATTTAGCAAGTCAGACAAGTAGAAAATAGCCACTGCCTACAGCCGGACATGATTGCCACCAGTATCGCCACTTACTCTGTCATGCAGGTGGCTCCTTTGGCTGACTACAGGTCATTTCTCAAGATTTTGGATCAATTGCCCTGGCTGGTGTGGCTCAGTGAATTGAGCACTGGCCTGGGAACCAAAGGGTCGCGGGTTGATTCCCAGTCAGGGCACGTGCCTGGGCTAACGGGCCAGGTCCCCAGTAGGGGGTGCTCGAGAGACAACCACATATTGATGTTTCTCTCCCTCCCTTTCTTCTTCCTTTTCCCTCTTCTCTAAAAATAAGTAAGTAAAATCTTAAGAAAAAAAATATATAGTGGGCACTACAGGGAAAGGGTAGGATTCTAAGACCAGGGCTGGCAGGAAAGGAGAGGCACAGGCACCCCACCCACGCGGTATTTCACAGAATGGAGTGTTAACGTCGGGCTTGCCCCTGCTCAGTTTTCATTCCTGTAGCAGAGTACGAGGGCTGCCATGTCAAGGGAGGCACGATCAGAAGGTTGGCACTGGGAAGTCTCAATTTGGTTGCCGGCGATCTGCAAGACTTGTCCAGAAATGCTGAATATCCCCAAGGCCTTTGGAGTCCATGGGGACTTATTGCTCCTTCTGGGTCAGGAAGGGGACTGATGGCGAGCTGAGCTCAGGTGCGGTCCCTCTCACTGGGGGAAAGGGCGGAAGTGTCCTTCTGACACAAAGCATGGTCCCAGCTGCATGTTAGTCCAGGTGACAGCAGCTGAGGTCGGCGGTGGGATCTTGAGGCACCCCTGTGCCCTAACTTCCTCTTAGCTGGTTGCATGTTTTGCGAGGCCTATTACACTATCTCCCTACACACACACACACACACACACACACACCCTTATTTTACACAGTCTTCAAAGTGCATTCTAGTTTACTTGCACAGTTCTTCATACTGCCTCGACAGCTTAAAGAGACCTTTCAGTTCTGCTTCATTTCGAGTGTAATCTGAACTTGGACTTGGTTTTGCTAATGCTATCGTCTTCTTTTTACATTAAAACAGCAAATAATCATCTTTAGGTTATGAAAACTGGATTTGTGTGCACCTTGCCAGGATAGATCTTTCATGTCCGCCCAACCATACATCCCATCTATGTCTGTGTCTATCGCCAGATCTGGCTACTTCTCAGCTCTGGGGGATAAAAAATGAGAAAGGGTGAAGTCCAGGCCGTGGCTCCTTCACTTACCTGTTTATTTCCGTCAAAATTGGGATTTTCCCACAAAGAAGCAGGAGATCATTATAAGACCATTATATGATGTCTGTTGAATGCCTCACACGGAGAGAACAAAGCGGGGCTGAATGACCGGGCAGGAGATTTTAGAAACTGCGAGGCGAGGGCAAGAAGCACATATCTGCTAAGTGCCCGGAAAATATCCGCTGCAAAATCTGGCTGTGGGTTTGCGCAAAGAGGTGACAGGAAGGGCACGTGCGCAGTTCAGCGCCTGCTGAGCCGGAGCACTTTCATATATTTACTGATCCCAGCTTCCCAGCAACTCCTGGAGGGCTGTGTGGCCCACTTAGCTGACAAAGAGACACAGAACTAAATAACGTGCAGCTGATAAGGGAAAAAAGCAGGGCTCGCAACCTGGATCTGTCCGTCTCCCAGAGACCACGTATTTCCCACTAGCGGGGCCCCTGACGCATTCACGGGCCCCCATCTGCCACAGAGAATATTGAAAAATCTGTTTTACTGCCATTTTGGCATCGGCAAACATAATCCAGGCCGGGGTCATTATCATACGTACATTATTATTAGGTTCTTGTTTGGCTTCTGATCTTAAATAAAAATTGAAATAATTTTCATGGGCCTCTAAACAGCGCGGGCCATGGGCCCTGGCCCTGTCCACTCCATCATGATTCCTCCTTCAATTGCCTTGTCTTACAAGAAACGGGAGAGACGAGGGAAACCAGAGCTTTGAGGTCAAGAGAAGCAGAAGAAGCCACAGGAGCAGAGAATGTGCAGCACGAAGCAGAGTTTTAACGCCACTGTGATCAGTTGCTTTCAAAGTCTTCCTTTAGCGTTGGAACTCTGTTGTAACAGGGGAGGTTCTTATCTGCAGTGTCAGTGTATAAAATTGAAGTGGGCGGCTGCTGGAGCTCCCATTCCTGGCTACCCTCCCCCCTTGAGAGGTTCTGGGGGGACCCTGCACAGACCCTTAAGATACATCGGCACATAATCTGAAACCTCCCTTCTTTCCCAAGGGGGTTCAGTGGGACCCAGAGAAGCTAAGCTGCTCGCGGTTGCTCAGCACGTGGATAATAACACTTGTACCCTTAGGCCAGAGTGGTTTCCACTAGCCTCCTCCCCCACTATGCCTTGCTGGGTCTCAAGAGTCACAGTCAAAGCCAGTTCTGAGGCCTCTACCCATAATGCCACTGGAAGACCGGTGAAAATAATGATAGGTGAGCAGCGACCTTCTCTCCATCTCCGGATGACTTTTTAACCACGAGTTCTCTGTCCCCTTGGCATGTTGGTGTGGGACCAGCGGCTGTATTCAGTTGAGTGCAGGACTCTCAGCCACCACGCTGCCCCTGCCATGAGGAGGGTGCTGTGAGCAAGATCTGACCAGCGAAGGAGGGAGAGGTGTCCCTCATGCTCCTGCACAGTGCAGTCTCATGGACAGAAGCTGGCCCCAGCTCTGACGCCAACCCTCCCCCCTCCGGGCTGTAGGTGATGGCCATGTGATGAGTTTCCCCAAGGGTCGAGGGAGGGACGGCTCAGACGGCAGTCCAGGCAAGGGCCCCATCTGGTTGTGACGTGGGAGTCACAGGTCAGAGCCCAATCCCCTGAATGATAGGTTTCGCTCGACAAGAGTGCTACACGTCATAGGTGGTTATAGGAATGAATGAAAGAGTAACTGGTGAAGGTGTTTGGACACCAGAGAGGTTTGGGGTTTCTCTGTGGGACCTCCTTTGGCCTCAAGGCTCGGCCCATCACGTCTGCCCCATCCTCCCTGTGACAGACCCAGATTTGCTCCTGAGGCACCTGGGGAACAATGAAAGCCTGGAGAGGAAGGTCCCTTATCTGGGCTGGAGTGGAAGTCAGAACGTGAGGACGGACTCACGCAAACCCTTGTTACTTTCCCGTCAGCATCAGCTCTGCTCTGGGCTTCATCCTTGGTTTTTGCATCCGCATGTAGTCATTCCTAAGGACAAAGTGAGGCGTGAGTTTCAGAAAACACAGACATTCGAATTCTAGGTCCGCTGGGTGACTTTGGGCAATTTGTAATAACCCCTGGAAGCTTCGTGTTCCCTGTCGCAACAATGGAAAACAGTGCTGTCTAGTTCACATCATTGCTTTGAGGGTCCGTTGTGGTAAACGTTTAAGTGGCACTGAGTAATCTCTCTCCTGGATGTGTGTCTCAGGGAAATTCTCCCACAGATACATAAGGAGCGTTTTGAAGGTGTTCATCCTGATGCTTAGAGTGGCACAGTGGGGGAAATGCCACTGTGCTGGGGGTTCTTAGTAAACCGAGATGAAAGCGTACCCCGAAGTACCTGCTAGCAGTGAGGAGGAGCATAGTGAATTTGCACACAGCAACACGGGTAGATCCTAAACACAATGCATGTGAAAAAAAGTCAGAAACACAATGGTGTGGGTTTACACCCCAATGCCATGCGTGTAACATAAAATACAGGTACACAAATGGACTCTGAAATTCTCTACAAGGTCACGTACAAATGATACAAATCAAATGCATTTGAGCAGTGGTGGGAGGCACTGGAATAGAAAATAAATAAAACAAAATAAAGCCATGTGATAAAATCCAGTGATGAACCTGTGCCATAAACTGGGGAATTTCATTGAACCCTCTGCACCTGAAACCCCAAAATCAGTTGCTTAGCAGGGAGCCCGTGACACACCAGGCCTGGGTATACCTAACGAGTTCTACGTAAGTCTAGGGGAGGGTTTCTCAGGCTCAGCGTGATTGACACTTCGGACTGGATCACTCTTCCTCATGGTGGGAGGAGCAGGTGTGTGCATTCTAGGAAATTCAGCAGCATCCGTGGCCTCTGCCAGCTAGACGCTAGTGGCATCCCTTCCCCAGCTACGCCAATCCAAAATATCTCCTGACTTTGCCAAATGTCCCCAGGGGCGCGGAGTCACTCGTGATGGAGAGCCACTGACAGAGTGCTGATAGGGGAAGTGAGGATGGGCTCCCGGGAGAAGTCTTCCTGTCGTGCCCTGCATGAAGTTAGAGGTCATAAATCTGTATTTTGAGTGGAAAAGCTATGTCCAGGCACAGAAGCAAAGAAAGAAATAAGGAAGAGCTAAGTATCAATAACAGTCAGACCTCTGTACCACTAACAAAACAGAATTCCCCGTGGAGAGCGCTCACCATTGGAAGACTAGCATGTTTCATTTGTAACAAAGAAAAAGCACTCCATTATAAAATGTGTGTGTGTGTAGATAGATAGATACACGTGCTTGCACACACATTCACACATACAAAATTCTTCCGTTACTCATTCACAAGAAGATAGCGTTCTCAATATTCTTATTCCTTCCCCTGTTGGTTCTAAGTACAGTGAAATATTATACTTTTCTTTTTTGAGTTATCTTCTACACAGTCCACAATTTGGCAGAGTGAAAGAATATTAATTCTTCAGGAGAGATTTGGGAACATTCCATCACATAGCGGCTATTCCGTAAATGACAAGCAGACGCCCCGTCCTGTGATTTCGTCTGCTCTGTGGTACATAGCTTAAGGCGTTCTCGTGTCCCTTGCATTTTGTCACTTGTAATGTATGTCCCTGCGGAAAAGTCGTTCTTAGTTTTAAATATATTATTAGCATCCCTTGAAAACATCTGCTTTGTAAACATCCCATCAGTTCTGTTTCCAGGCATGTTTGTGATCAAACTGGGAGATAGTAGACAAGGTAAAAAAAAACAGGGGAATGAGGATGTTGCAGCTTTGTAAAACTCTGGCTGGTGTTAATTGAAAATGAAAGCACTTCATTCCCCTTGTCATTTTGATGTATCTCTGAATTTTTGTAAACGGATTTTCTTTTAAGCTTCAGAGATTACAAGCTATGCAATATTCCAGCGCAGCTGGTATAATTGATTAGCTGCATCATCCGTTTTAACAGTGTAGTGGCTAGGGTGGAACATAATAGATTCTAGGTCCAGCTTTCTGAGTTGAACTTCAGTCTATTGCATCGCAACCCAGGATAAAACCGGTTTTTAAAATAGATTTTATTTATTTATTTTTAGAGAGAGGGGAAGGGAGGGAGAAAGAGAGGGAGAGAAACATCAGTGTGTGGTTGCCTCTCATGCACCCACTACTGGGGACCTGGCCCGCAACCCACGTATGTGCTCTGACTGGGAATTGAACTCGTGACCCTTTGCTTCACAGCCTGGTGCTCAATCCACTCAGCCACACCAGCCAGAGCCAAAACTGTTTCTTTAGGCTAAGTTTCTGTTTGACATTAGTGTTTTCAAGTGTACTGCAGACTTAATTTTGCAGGAATGATTTTTTTTATTCCAAGCTATGAATATGTGCTGCTTGGGTTATGGTTAGTTAGTTCCTACATTCAGATAGATGGGTAAAAGACCAAAGGAAGACTTCTCTATTTTTAGACAATAATTTCACTCAGGGTCAACAGATGTACCTGAAAGGAAACACTTTTCTCAGATAACAGAAAGAATTTTTTATGAAAACGTATTATTATCTTCGAAGTTTGAATATGTTTCTGTAGAATGACAGATATACATCTTAAACACCAAACTGAGAAAAAAGGATTTCAGTGTACCAGAATTCCAGTATGAGCTCCCTGCCCCCAGTTCTACGTCAGCTAGGAACTTTGTTCAACGACAATTATAAAATGTGAAAAACTGGTTTATACATTCACACATAGCTGCTAATGTTGGAGTCCTCTAAACTTTCTCAATACAAGCTTTCTATTATCATATATACGCTTTCTCAACAACATGTTGCTACTTGTTAAACGTCATTTCTCAACCTCTATCCGGAGTGATGAGTGACAATGGAGCAGTGGCCCCGGGCTGGACTGGGGTTTGGAATCTGCACGGTGGACCGTGGGATGCTGGGAGCCACGTGGTCTACTGAGGTCCCAGCCCAGGGAGAAGCAGCTGTGCTCCAAACGCCTTGAACTTTCTCTCAAGCAGCAGAGCCAGAGGGTTAGAGGTGGACTAGGCAGAGGTCAAGACTTCACAGTTCAGAGCCCAGGAGGGATAAGATTGGGGGTTTGAGGCAAGGTAGAATGGAGAAACCATTGTAAGAAACGCTCCTTGCACACACTCCAATTTGTCCTCCAATTCCAGCGTATGGATGCCAGCCACAGTTCGAGGGAGAAAGGACTGCACATTCGAGGCTTGTTAGGATTGCCCGGCAGGCTCGCTGGAGGCGCTAAGGGGGACCACAGAGCCAACAATGTTTTTGGAGGGGACCGCAGCCACGTGGACACGGGACCACACAGTTGTCATGATAGAACAGGCATAAGATGCCATGACATGTGGAACAAGGGAAGCTACCTTGATGACAGTAAGCGAGCTGCAAACAAACGCTGTTTGCTCTTCCTCACGCGCCCTGGCGCCCGCAGACTCCTCATGCTGTTATAGCCCAGAGAAACAGCGCGAAAGAGGAACTTCTGGTTATTACACGCTGTCTCTTTGATAGAAGGTGAACATTAGCAAAACAGTGTTAAAACACTCGCTGCGGTTTCTGAGGACATTGCTCTCTCTGAAGCCTTTGGAAAGAAATCTCCCTGCCGTTCTAAAACCTTGGCTGTCCTACAATGATTCTGAAAACTTGATTATGAGTGGGAAGCATGGAAGCAACCATGTATGCTACCCATGAAGAAGAAATTTCTATTCAGGCATCATATACAGGCAGTAAAATGCAAAGACCTTAAGCGCACAGTTCTGTGAGTTCTGACGAAGGAATACAGGCACATGGCCATCGCCTGAGTCAAGATATGGAACATTTCTGACTCCCCAGGAAGTTTTCTCACGTCTCTTCCCACTCGAATCTGCCCCTAACTCTTCCACTGAACCTCAGGTCATCTCTAGTTGATTTCTTCACTATGGAGGCTGTTTGTTCTGGAAGTTGATATAAACAGGAGTATACAATCTGTTCTTTCACATCTGGTTTCATTCATCCCACGTACTGATTCAGAGTCATTCACGCTGTTGCATGCATCGGTAGTGCATGCCTTCCTGTTGCTGAGCGATGTGACATTGTAGGACTGTACCACACTGTGATTACCCACTCGCTTGTAGGTGGAAACTGGGGTGTTTCCTGTTTTGGGCTGGTGTGAATACACTTCCTATGAACGCTTATATGCAAGTCTTTGTGTAGACGTGTGTTTTCATTTCCACTGGATAACTAACTACCTAGGAGTGGAATAGCTAGAAGTAAGAGGATGGAAACTATGTAAGAAAGTGTCAGACTCTTCTCCAAATATGTCAAACCATTTTACACCCCCTCAAGAATGTATAGGAACTCTTGTTGCTCCATATTCTACCCACCACCTATTAATGCTAATCTCTTCTCTTTTTTCTTTTCTTTTTTCTCTTTTTTTAATTGTTGCTCAAGTACAGTTGCCTTCATTTCTCCCCCACCACTCCCCTGCACGCCAGCCATCCCCACTTCCCACCCTTGATCCTACTGCCTTTGGTTTTGTCCACGTATCTTTTATACATGTTCCTGAAAACCCTTCCCCCTTTTCTTGGATTTATAGTAGTATCTCATTGTGGGTTCAATTTGCATTTCCTGCTAATGATGCCGAGTACCTTTTCATGAGTTTATTGGCCATCTATAATCCTGTGTGAAGCATTTTTTCAAGTCCTATTTAAAAAACATCATAGTGGTTTGGTTTTTTATTATTGGTTTTGGGCAGTTCTTTTTTATCATCTGGATTCGCCGTCATGGATTACGTATTGCAAATCTGATCAGAGTCTGTGGCTTGCCCTCTCGTTTTCATAACGGGGTCCTGGTGAACAGAAGTTTTTAATTATGAGGCACAGTGTCTCGCTTTTTATTTTATGCCTAATGTGTTTTGGGTCATGTTGAACAACATCTTTGGTTATAACAAGGTCGAAAAAGATATTTTCCTATGAGCTCCTCAAGGAATGTTATGGTTTCTGCTTTTACATTTAAGCCTATATTTACTGCTTATATAGAAATCTGTCAGGGACATGAACAACTATTTGACAAAACCTCTTTGTGAAAATAATGGCATGCCAAACATATGTCCTAAAAATAAGTTATTCAGAGTGGTCTATTCAATTGCGATCTTGTATTGGTAAGCAAGTGATTTAGAAATCAGCTGCCTTTCACAGTGTTGGAAGAGCTTGCTAATTGTTGTTAACTCACTTGGTAATAATATGGGAAAGATGGTCGGGCTGAATTCAGTTTTGCTAACAAAAGAATGCGCAGGCTTTCACATACATTTCTTTTACACAGATGCATTTCGCAGTTTGAAATAATGTCTTATCAATGACATATTGTCTCTAGAAATAGTTACCGTTTTGCAAATCTCTTCCCTTGGCGTCTATGCAGAACAAGTCACCGGCCCTTTTCTTTCATGAGTGGCGCATGGCGAACCGTCCACGAGGCGCTGAGGGTGGTCTTTATCAGCAGCAAGGCCAATTGTTACAGGCTACGTCCATCTTTTTTTTTAAAGATTTTATTTATTTATTTTTAGAGAGGGAAGGGAGGGAGAAACAGAGAGAGAGAAACATCAATGTGCAGTTGCTGGGGGTCATGGCCTGCAACCCAGGCATGTGCCCTGACTGGGAATTGAACCTGCGATGCTTTGGTTCGCAGCCCGCGCTCAATCCACTGAGCTACGCCAGCCAGGGAGGCTGTGTCCATCTTGATCTGCAAGGAGAAGAAATGCCAGAGAAATTCACTTTCCAGATGGAAACACGTCCATCCCTTTCTCCTGCTCCCATTCGTCAAAGATCGGAAGCGCCTCTGGTGTACCGGGGGTGGTCCACATCATTAGAGGAGCACTGAAGGTACTTCTTTTTTAAAAAAATATTTTTTTTATTTATTTCTAGAGAGAGGGGAATGGAGGGAGAAAGAGAGGGTGAGAAACATCAATGTGTGGTTGCTTGTCACGCGGCCCCCCCGGGGACCTGACCTGCAACCCAGGCATGTACCCTGACTGGGAATCAAACCGGCGACCCTTTGCTTCGCAGCCTGCGCTCAATCCACTGAGCTATACCAGCCAGGGCCAAAGATACATCTTGATCATCTAATGTCATTCACTTATTAATTTGTACCTACATGAAATACATAAATAAATATCAGGTTTCTCTAGACACAGAACTAATAGGATGTATGTGCGTTTACATACAGGGTGGGCAAAAGTAATATACCTGTGTGTATATATACATTATACCTACATATATGTACATGTGCATACATTAAAGAGATTTAATTTAAGGAATTGGCCCACACGATTGTGAAGCCTGGCAAGTCTGCTGTCTGTAAGGTAGGCTGGCAGGTGGGAAACTGAGATAGGAGATGATGGTATAGTCTTAAGTTCTTAATGTGCAGGGTAGACCAACGGGCTAGAGACTCAGGCAAGACCTCTGTGTTGCAGTCTTGCAGCAGAATTCCTTCTTCTACAGGAAACCTCGGTTTTTGCTCTTAAGGCCTTCAACTGATTGGATAAGTCCCACCCCCATTATGGACAGTCATTTCCTTTACTGAAAAAGGATGGACTGTAGATGTTAATCATACCTACAAAGCCCAATTTTTCAGAAGCAATACAACTTATCACAAACCTTATCACAGAGGACTGCATGCGTTCATAGCTTTGTGTGATGAAAATTTTTATTCTTACTTGTTTGAAAATAAATGATGTCTATCATAGGCATAGATTCATGGCTTAATTTCTATATGTATATTCATGGAGATGATTTCTATAATTTAGCTTTTTTTATGGCAAGGGAGTTATTACTGAGCTCTTGTTAATGTGCCCAAATGTTTCCTGTATACTAGGACTTCTTATCAGACACTTAAACCTCAACCCAGAATAAGAAGACAAGGCACAGACTGGAAGAAAAGATTTGCAAAAGACATCTGAGAAAGGACTGTTATCCAAAATATACAAAGAATTCTTAAAGCGCAACAAGAAAATAACCTGATTAACAGATAGACCAAAGACCTTAACAGACACGTCACTAAAGAAGGTATATGGGCCCTGGCTGGCGTAGCTCAGTGGATTGAGTGCAGGCTGCGAACCAAAGTGTCGCAGGTTCGATTCCCAGTCAGGGTACATGCCTGGATTGCAGGCCACGGCCCCAGCAACTGCACATTGATGTTTCTCTCTCTCTCTCTCTCTTTCTCCCTCCCTTCCCTCTCTAAAACTAAATAAATAAAATCTTTAAAAAAAGAAGGTATATGGATGGCAAATGAGCACATGAAAAGATGATCAACCTCATATATCACCAGAGAAATACCACTGCCTACCTACGAAATGGCCAAAACCCAGAACACTGCCAACACCAAATGCTGGTAACGACGTGGAGCAACAGGAACTCTCACTCATTATGCTGGGAATGCAAAGTGGCACAGTCACTCTGGAAGAAGTTTGGTAGTTTCTTACAAACCTAAACAAACTCTTACCATAGGATCCACCAATTGTGCTCCTTGGTATTTACCCAAGGGAGTTAAAAACATATGTCCACAGAAAAATCGCACAGGGATATTTGCAACAGTTGTATTCTTAATTGCCAAAACTTGGAAGGCATAGTGGATGGATAAATAAACAGTGGTCCATCCAGACAATGGGATACTATTTAGCTAAATAAGGAATGACCCAGCAGCCATTGAAAGCCATGGAGGAACCTGAAACATATATTAGTGAGTGAAAGAAGCCAATCTGAAAAGGTTACATACCATGATTCCAACTATATGGCATTCTGGCAAAGGAAAACTATGGCGACTGTAAAAAGATCAGTGCTTACCAGGGCTTAGGGAGGAGGGAAGGATGAATAGGCAGGGCATGGAGGATGTTTAGGTGGTGAAACTACTCTGTACGATATGGTAATGAAGGCTATGTGTCATTGTATAGTTGTCAAAACCTTCAGAATGAACAGCACCAAGAGGTGCTGTTCACCATCAGGTAAACGATGGACTCTGGGTGATTGTGATGTGTCTATGTCAGTTCATCAGTTTTAAAAATGCCCCACTCTGGGGAGGTATGTTGGTAGTGGGGGGGGGCTGTACATGTGTGAGCACGGGGAGTATATGGGTAATCTCTGTACCTTGCCCTGAATATTGCCGTGAATCTTAAACTGCTCTAAACAAAGAAACTGTTACAAAACAAAACTCAACCCCAACCCTTACCATATTATACTCATGTGTTTTTAGATAAGGAAATGGAGAGACAGAGAGGTTAAGTAGCAGAAGTGGGACTTTTATTCCAACTCTTTGTCTCTGAAGCCCATGGTCTTTCTGCTCTGTCACATTGCAAGGTCACTCACAATGCCCTGCCCTTGAAGTGTTGGTTCTCACTCTTCCCATGCATGACCACAGCTTCTTATTAAGAGTCCCTGAGCCTCTCTGCCTCCTTGGCCTGCAGAAATGTGCTTGGCCTGTATGCAAGACAGGCCAGAAGGACCAGGAGTCAGCATCCTGGGGAGCACCCCTTGATAATAATGGGCAGGTGTCAGCAGAAAACTGTCCCAGCCTCCTCACCCCGGAAGAGGTCAACAGGGCCGTGAACAGGGATAATGGCCATGGCTGAGGTCAAGGACCCAACCTGTCTGTGATAAGTTTTATGCATAACTTCAGGGTAATCATTTACAAACGTTTACAGCCATTGCACAGATACATTGGGTGTCTTTGGAGTCTAATAATTTTTTAAAAGTTGCATTTTGTATATCTGTTTCTTATTCCTTTTTTCCCCCCAATGATTCATCTTTTTTGTATTTATAAAAGTCTTATTTTGCAATGGGTTGGGCATTTTTAAAAAATTGGTTACCGTAGAAGTTTGAGAAACAGTATTCTATAGCAAGGGGTTGACAAACTACAGCCCTAGTTTTGCAAATAATGTTCTATCAGCACACAGCCACACCCATTGATGGATGCACCATCTTTGACTGCTTTCACATTATGTTACAGAGGCAGAGTTGAGTACTTCTGACAGAGATCATGTGACCCACTCAGCTGAAAATATTCACTTTCTGGTCCATTACAGGAAATGTCCACCAACCCATGTTCTACTCCGCCTCCCCAAGTGTCCCAGCTGGATTGAGGTCCATTGGCCCACAGTGATAACTTGCTTAGCTAACACACTTTCTGCTGCCTTCTTTGCCTATCCTGTCTAATTTTCTCACTCCCTGCCAGAGTTTCCTAGATCTCCTCCCAGATAAATGCCTCGTACTCACATTCTTGACCCAACGTTGACTTCTGGCGAAGCCAACCAATGCACACATGATGTCCTTGTTTGTATGTCCTTGATGTCCCACACTCACTAGCAGAGGAGGGACCACTTATTGGCAATGTCAACCTCAGCCCGTGAAGTAAGCTATCACACGCACGTCAACTATATATAAAAAGAAATTTAAAAAAATGAAAAAGTGCAAAAACCCCCTCCAAAGCTATCACACCGGCCCCACCCCCAGGATCCTGTCTCTTTTGCACACCCTGTGAAAATTCAACTCTGGGGTGTGAATTTTCCTCATTCCTTTATCTTATCCAGCACCACCTGGCCACTTCAGCACCAGGGATGGTGGAGGAGAGGATAGAGAGGGGGAGGAGGAAGGAAGAGATCCCCTTTTGCCCTGCATACGGTTCTCCCCCTTTTAACAATAGCAGCCTGCTTGGGACGGGTCCCCAGGTGTCCACGCACCCAAGTCAGGCCAGTTGTCAGACCAGTTGCCTCATGGGCCATGGCCACGCCATTGCCCTCCCCCACTTTGTTGCTGCAGCTTGCATTCATCTCCGTCTGCTCCTCCTAATTACTCAGGTCACTTTAGACTTAATTCTGTCTCCTAAAGTGTAACGCTGCCATAATTAGGCCATATGTTAATTAGCAAGATGACGTCTTATCACTCGTGAGGAATGTGGATCATCCCAGAAAGTGCCATAGAAAGGAGAGTTGGGCGAGAAGACGGAGTCCGGGGAGGCTGGACGTGACTCTGCTCAGCCCAAGCTGCCTGGAGAGCAGGGGAAAATGGCGGGATGCGAGAGGGGGAGCGGCTGGGGTCACACCAAGAAAAAGAACTCGACTTGACCTCTTTTCCTGAGGCCCAGGAGCCAGCAGGGATGGCAGAATCTTCGGAAGGAGTGGCGGTGGCCGGGGCTGAGGTCAAGGCCCCGCTGGAGTCCGTGGGCAAGGTGAGTGTTGGGTGTGGTCCCATCCCTGATCCCTGGAACCTGAGGGCATGCCAATCAAAACTCAAGGCCAGTCTCTGCCTCTGTGGCCCCCCTAAGTGCCCTCCGGGCACTCCGACATAATGGGGTTCGGGTAGCTTGGAGACTATTTCGGTGTGCTGTTGACTAACTGAATGTTGCTTGCCTGTTTTCTATTAAATAAACTGGTTTTCTGGCATTCTTGGGATAAGAAAGTTGGAAAGAGGATTGGGCAGGTGGTGATGATTTCCTATTTCAGACAGTGTCGCCTTTTTCACGCGGGAGACAATTTCCCAGGAAACTAATTACTCAGGGAATTCGTGATTGGGTGCAAGGACATGTGTATTAGAAAGATATTAACCTCCCTGCAGTTTGCTGTCAAAACCTGGTGCGATGGGAACTTGTTCAGCCATCACCGAACGAATGGATGAAAGGGACTAGGACAGTTGTTTTCAGTTGTATATTTGCCTAGATTTCAAAAGGCATTTGACACAGGAATCCTCCAAGCATACCAAAGGGGAAATTTAAGGGGTCAAGCTGGTGATAATAATAATATTAGTAAGGGTTATTATCATCATGGCTAATGTTCGTTGAGTACCTAGCATACTCCGGATGTTTACAGGCATTACTTCTAACACATCTACCAATCAATCCTTCAAGGCAAGTTTTATTGTCCTCCACTTAACTTGGGGTTCCTAGACATTGGCTCATACTCAGAGATCGCAGTGGCAGCTGAGACAAAACTGAAATCCATGCTATTTTTTTAACTCTAAAATATGAGCTCTTGTCAGGACACCGGGGTCAGCACATTTTTTCTGCAAAGGGCCAGATAGTGAATATTTTCAGTTGGCCGGCCACACAGTGTGTGCTGCGACTGCGCAGTTCTGCTGCCGCCGTGCGTAGGCATCCAGAGATGACACCTACATGAATGTGTGTGGCTCTGTTCCAATAAAACTTTATTTAGACACCTGAAAGTTGGTTTTCAATGTATCTTTCATATGCCATGAATTGTTCTTTGGATTTTTCCAAACTGTTTACAGGTGGTCAAGTCATTCGGCTCTCGGGCTGTACGAAACCAGGTGGCAGGGCCAGGCCTGGCCCGCGGGCCATGGTTTGCTGACCCCTGCGCTATACAAAAGTGCCTATCCCGCGATGTCTTCTGAAAATAATGAAGTGAACACAACCAAGCTACATATGTTACCTAAGGGAGCCACATCCGCTACAGGACAATAGCTTGTACTCTGACTCTCCCTTCACATTCAATGCAAGATTTAGGAGCAACTCAGAAACTCCTGGATCTTGCTTTCCTCATCCATCAGAGGAAGCTCACTAACAGCGCCGCTGTTCTCTGAGTCTAATGAGAGTGTGCCCGCACAACGCCATTTCCATATAATCAGAAGCTTCATCTAAGATGATTGATTGCTTGGATGGCGCCACCATTGATATGGGCAAGTCTGGAGGAGAAGCTGGTTGCGAGGTGCCAGCAAAGTTTGCCTGTGAACGAGTTAAGTTCGAGGCACCGAATAGACAGAAGTGGAGACAGTTGCATGTAACAACCTAGAGCTGGGAGAAAAGGCAGGGCTGGAAATTGAAAGCTGGGAGCCATCAGCACGTGGACTGCATCTGCGTGTGTCACGGCACTGAATACAATCTTTTAGGGCAAGGTTTCGTAACGTTGGCACTGCAAACATTTGGGCTGAGATCATTCTTTGTTGTGGGGGCTGCCCTGTCCTTGAATGCACATGGTAGAGGGTTTGGCAGCATCCTTGGCCCCTGCCCACTAGATGTTACTAACACTGTCCCCTCCCCACCCCCCAGCTGTGACAACCAAACGTGTTTCCAGTCAGTGCCAAAGGTCCTCTGGGGTGAAAATCACCTTTGGTACAGAATCACCATTTTAGGGAAAAGGCTGGGGATGGTCCACAAGGACTGCATGCAACTTTGGGCGTCAGAAGGAAGAGAGGAGAGGAGAAAAGGGACTGAGAAGCAATGACCAGGGAAAGAGGAGAAAAACTCATGTGTGCGTGTAGGGGGCCCAACTGTTTAGGCTGGAATCCTTGATGAAAGGCAGAGGGGGAGGTCAGGCTAGAAGTAACACTCTCCTAGCTCAGGGCTGAGCCCCAGGGAGCTCCACCTTGTTTCCTTTAGGGGACCCCCAGAGGCGGTAGGAGGGACAGGAGCACAGGAAGTATGAAGGCTGTACACCTTCTGGCTGCACGGAGCCTGAAGAGAGTGCAGTGGACAGTGTTTTCTATTAGGGAATTCGACTACATAGCAAGTTACAAGTAACATTTAGAAACCAAGAGAGAGACATGTTTCTCCTTCTCTCTCATTTTATTTTTAGAAAGAATTCCCAGAGGATAAAAATGTTATTGTGTGAGTGCAGGAGACAAAGGAGAGCAGAAATAGAGGTGCCATGGTTTTGAGGAAAAGCAAAAGGGACCTGGGGCTTTCGCCATCCTCAGCTGCGGGATGGACCCTCGGTTTTACCATCTCTTTGCTCACGTCGTGTCTAATGGCAGTAAAGGAAAAAAAAAAAGAAGCGATCAGGCTGCGTGAACTTACTCTTTACACATTTGAAAATTGAAGAGCTATGACTTATTAAAGGCCTGATTTAAAGGTTAAAAAAATCAGTCCCTCTTATTGAACATAATGTGATTGCACAAGAGAGCCTCTTAGCACGTGCTTCATGCTAAAGGACCGAAAGAAGGGGAACCGTCTACTTTGTCCTTTTGATTTAAGTCTTCTCACGCCGGAGCGGGGGATGATAAGTTAACCTCGTGAGGTGATGATGCAAAAGTGCCTAACAGTGCCTAGTGCACAGTCAGGCTCCCATACATGTTTAAAAAGAATAACAATGTGTACCCGGGTTCTCGTGGTGAAAACACGTTACTAAACATGCAATAAAATGTCATAGAACTAGACAGGGCACCCCACCGCCAAAACGTGCAGCCAAAAAGTGAACTACAAATAAGATTATTAGTTGAGTGTTGTATCCATGTCGGGTTCCAGGCTTTGGCAGTGGGCTATAGTTAGGGAAGATGTTCTCATTTGCAGAGGCTGGCTGGGCGGGTCCACAGACTTCTATATTGTTTTTGCAACTTCTTGTGAGCCTTAAAAGCATTTCAAATAAGTACTTAAAAAGAAACAAGTAATTAGATGTTGAAAGAGATGGACAAGACCCCCCTGTGTATGAGTTTTGTGCAGCGCAGGATCATTGGGTTTTGTGATCCACTTTACTTTGTGGCTTCATTTCTATTGTCATGGTGACTCACATCATGAGTCAGCCAAATCATTAGGTTTTATTTACACATGCCAACACAGACTCTAATCACTGTAGTGTAGACCGATGCGATAGATTATGATCCAGATCATGGACTGAAATTGCTTTTCATAAATATGCAGTCACGAAGCCCAAGGATAGGTAAAAGTCTGAAATTCAATAGGATTCCCATTTAGTCTTTACTTTTGGCATATTTTATTTTTGGATGGTCCAGGGCTATCTAAGCTGGCCAAAGCGTGCAAATTTTCACACAACACATCTTTAAATTCCCCGAGAAGTCGAAAGTAGTGGTGGCTTGCCTCCTTTTTTAGGTGAGAATTTCTACTTCAGCAGACTTTGGGGAGGGCAAGCCTCCTCTGTCTTGCTGATATGCCTAAGATGTGATCTATTTATATTACGAACCATATGCAGAGCCTGGCAAGCCTTTCTGTAAATGAGCTCATGGCTCTGCCTTAAAATAGGAGGCTCGGAGGGGGCACCATAGGCATTAGGAACCTTTCATAACCATTGCACCTCTTGGTGCTGATTGCACAGGAAGGGTAAACAAAATCCATGAGTTCTGATGAAACATATTAAGTAGAAAATACCTGTCAAGGGGAACAAAACACTCTACTTGGTCTTTGCAGGCCATCAAAGTCAAGTTCTTAAAGACTGGAGTAGTTTTTAATGCTTGACCTTTCTTTGCGTAGTATACAAATTACAAGTACGCATAATTTCAGATTCGTCTTACTGATGGGCTCCCTGCATGAGGTGTCCAAACTTTCGGCATCTCTGGGCCACACTGGAAGAAGAAGATTTGTCTTGGGCCACACATGAAATACACAAACACTAACACTAACAAAAAAAAATCTCATAATGTTTTTTAAAGATTTTATTTACTTATTTTTAGAGAGGGAAGGGAGGGAGGGAGAGAGAGAGAGAGAGAGAGAGAGAGAGAGAGAGGGAGAGAAACATCAATGTGCGGTTGCTGGAGGCCATGGCCTGCAACCCAGGCATGTGCCCTGACTGGGAATCGAACCTGTGATGCCTGGTTCACAGCCCGCGCTCAATCCACTGAGCTACGCCAGCCAGGTACTTTAAGTTCTTTATATCAATATAATGGCAGTCCTATGGTGTTTGTCCTTCTGTGACTGGGCTATTTCCCTTACCATGATGTCCTCCAGGTTCACTCATGTTGCCATACTGCAGGAGTTCTTTCTTTTTTTAAGGCTGAGTAACGGTCCATTGTATGTATGAAGAATTCAAATACAATTTAACCTTTGAAAGTTTACACTTCCACAGCTTTTCCTATGTTCACAAAGTGGGGCAGCAATTGCCACTGATTCGAGAATATTTTATCGCCCCCAAAGAAAGCCCATACCATTAGGAGTCACGCCCCTCCTCCCAGCCCCTGGCAGCCACTCGTGTGCTGCAGACATTTCATGTAAATGGGGTCGTATGATGTATGTGTCTCTGTGACTGGGTTCTTCTAGGGTTCCCAGGGTTTATCCATGTGTACCATGTATCAGTACTTCATTCCGTTTGATGTCTGACTAATATTTCATTGTACAGGTGGACCACACTGTGTTTATCCATCAGCTGGTGGACCTTTGGGTTGTTTCCATTTGGGGGCTGTTATGAACAAGGGTGCTATGAACATTTGAGTATGAGACTCTGTGTGGACATAGGTTTTCCCTTCTCTTAAGGATACACCTAGGAGTGAAAACGCTGGGTCACAGGGGAACTTTGTGTATAACTTTGTGAGGAGCTGCCAGACCGTTTTCCAAAGTGGCTGCACCAGTTCTACATTCTCCCTGGCAACGTACGAGCGTTTGGGTTTTCCCACTTCCTTGCCGGTTCTTGTGATTGCCTGTCTTTTTGGTGATACATCTCACTGTAGTTTTGCTTTGGATTTCCTTAATGACTAATTATGTTGAGCATCTTTGTATATGCTTGTTGCTCATTTGTATATCTACTTTAGGGAAGTGGCTATTTAAATCGTTTGTCTATTTTAAAAATGGAGTCCTTTGTCATTTTATCAATGCGCTGTATGCTTACTTTGCATATAGTTTGCGATATATGTTATTGCCCTATTTTGCAAGTTTCAAAGTGGTTGAAAATTGGCAACTAACAGGGTTCAAACTAATATAAACATGCTCAGTTTCCCCCTGCCTTTCTCCCAAGAAGAGCCCTGAGATGTTAGGCTCTTTGGATCTTTTGAGGGCTCCTGATCCATGTGGGTGCTGCTGGTTTGGCCGGCATCTGCGTCTCACATCTTGGACGGGAGAACTTGTGATGTGGCCACTCTCGGCTTTGTGAGGGTCGTGTGCTGCTGTGGCTGCTTCGGCCTCGGCTGTGCCTATTTTTAACTTAAACGTTAATTATATATGCATATTTTAAACCCCGTGTTATAGAAAATATACCGTTCTACAGAATCGCTCGTTTCCACTTTCACATCTTGTGACACCATTTTCCCCAGACGCCACACTTGCATGCTGACATTCATGTCTCCTTCCCCTGGAGCCACTTGAAAACAGTGCCATGGTCACTGCCAGCCAGCGGGCCAGTTGCAGCGTGTTCTTTTAATCTGGGCATGATACCGTCATTAGAAATCTTATCATGATTCACGTAGCTCCATTAAATTGTAGTGAGTTCCAGAACGTAAGCATTTAATGTACTGTCACAGACTGACTTTTTTAAAACGCTTGCACGCATTGGCACCCAGAGCTGCAGTTCGAAGTCATCTCTCCAGAAATGATGACTCAATCTGCATTACATTTATTTGTCTTCTCCCATCATCATTTCAGGTGACCTTTCTAAGCAGCCAAATTGAGTTTGATTGAGGTCATTTCAGGTTAATGTGACTTCCCCAAATAGTATTTTGTTGTTCAAAATCAAGTAATTGAGAGACTGCCTGTAATGTGAAAGTCTTAATAAGGACTTCATTTTTGATGGGATAATTTTGAGGAAATATCTTGCCTTATACTTGGGTATATTCAGAATTTTGGGAAGAAGGGTTACTGGCAATTTGGGAGTGAGGGAAGCAATGTAACTTTTCATCTACGGTAGGAGAAAATGAATAGAAATTTGATTTTGATAAGCCAAGAAATTGTGGCATGAAGCATGCTACCTAGAGATCTTGAGGCAACTGCTAAATGATCAAACACCAGTAATAGTTTCAATTTGTGGCTTGTGGGAAACTAGACTAGAACAGGGTAAGACCAAGTCAAGAAACTGATCCATTATAAAAGTACCTAAGCTATTACATTAATGTATTTCATTAATGCATTATAATGAGAAATATAAAACTTAAAGCAGAATATTACAGTACTTCAAATGTGACATGATGAACCATGTCATTGGTGGTAAGGATGGGAGGAAGAGGCCAATTTTAGAGCTATCTGGGGTACAGCTGATGGGACTTCATGCCTAGATGATGGGAGTCAATAGACAGGTAAACTCTGGCTGGTGCAGCTCAGTGGATTGAGCACTGGCCTGCAAACCAAAGGGTTGTCGGTTCAATTCCCAGTTGGGGCACATGCCTGGGTTTCAGGCCAGATCCCCAGTTGGGGGCTTCTAAGAAGCAACCACACATTGACATTTTTTTCTCTTCCTTTCTCCCTCTCTTCCCCTCTCTCCACAAATAAATAAATAAAACCTTTTTAAAAATAGGTAAGAATGCAGGATGACTTCTGGTTCCCCAGCTTTGGAGACTGGGTAAATATAGTGCCACGATGGAAAGGTATGAACAGGGGAGTGAACGACACTTGGATGCATCGTGAGCACACATACTCTTTGCACCTGGGGCTTGCTCAGTCGAGAGGATTCAGGAGTGCAGGAGAGAGGCCCTTGGACACATACACATTTGAGATTCATCAACACAGGAGTGCAGATACAGCCATGGGAGACGCTAAATTGCCCAGGAGGTGCGGTTTATAGAATATTGATATAAGAAGGCCAGTGGATTGGGCTTTGGAAAACCATCACGGTTCGTAGGGAGGGGAGGGAATCCAATGAAGGAGGCTGAGAGAAAACGGGACGGAGAGAAAGAAGGTCAGACAGGAAGGGGAAAGGGTCAAGGGAAGCCTATGTAGTAAATGTTAGATTTCAAGGGAATACCAAGTAAAGTAAGGGATGAAAGTATCCACTCGATTTAAAGAAGTTCTTTTATATTTTCCAAATAAGGCTTCAAACTCCTTAGCAGATAGCTCTTGCTGTCTGCAAACAGGTTTAGAAGAGCCTATTGGGGAACATATTTAGGAATATTTAACTGAAAGAAACTCAATATTCATCAAGAAGAGGAGGACACTGGCAGAAACAAGTGGATGCGCTCTTTGCTTGAATTTGCCTGCAGCCCCGCACAGCGATAACCTCACAAACTTGCGGTTACTCTGTGTCTGGCTTGCTGTTCGTTCTGCTTCTGTCTAGCTATCCAGATCTCCGCCTCACTTTCTTCTGACGCCCATCTCTGTGGCAACAGCTTTCTAATTTCTCGGTGGGGTTTCTGCTGAATAGATATCTGATTCGCCTCCAGCCACCCACTGCTGTCTTTCTGATTTCCATGATATACCTAAAGGGTGGGAACTATGGGGAGACAGATTCTGTCCAGGCAAGGATAACTTTCAAAGTAACTCAGGAGGTGTTGAAAGAGTTAACCAAAGAGGAAACCAAATATCCGTTCTCTGAAGATCCTCTAGTGCAGACTAGATGACCTTTCAGCTGTCATCCTGCGGAGAGAAGAATTCCTCCATTGGATGACCTTTAAAATCCCTTCCTGTCCTAAGGAGTCAGCGGTAGCCCAACACGAAACAGAGCATAGAAATCGCGGAACCTCAGAGTTGGAAGGAACTTCAAGAGGTCGTCTGATTCACTTCCTACCCCTCCTGTTGCCTTATTGAAGAGGAGCAACCCCAGGGTCTTTGTTTTTTTTAAGTTAATAAACTTTATTTTTTAGAGCATGTTTAGATTCACAACAAAACTGAGTGGAAAGCACAGAGATTTCTCATATCCCTCCTGCCCCCACACATGCACAGCCTCCCCTACTGTCAACACGTCCCACCAGAGTAGGACATTTTATACAATGACGAACCGACATCGATGCGTCATTATCAGCCAAATCCACAGTTTCTATTAGGATTCAGTCTTGGTGTTGCATACTCCATGGGTTTTGATAAATATACAATGACATGTGTTCACCATTGTAGTATTTTCAGAGTAGTTTTAGCGCCCTAAAAACCATCTGGGCTTTGTCCATTCATCCCTTCCTTCTCCCAACCCCTGGCAACCATAATCTTTTTACTGTCTCTACAGTTATGCCTTCTCCAGAACATCATGTTATTGGAATCACACAATATGCAGCCTTTTCGGATTGGTTTCTTTCACATAGCAACGTGCATTTAAGTTTTCTCCACGGCTTTGCATGGCTGATGGTTCATTCCATTTTAGCGCTAAATAGAATTCCATTATCTTGCTGTATCACTGTTTATTTATCTGTCCTATGGAAGGACATCCTGGTTGCTCTCAAGTTTTGGCAGTTATAAACAAAGCTACTATGAACATCTGTGTATAGATTTTGGGGCATGCACAAGTTTGCAATTCATCTGGAGCTTTTAATTCAAGGAGCGTGGTTGCTGGATCATCTTGTAAGAGTATGTTTGGTTTTCTAAGAAACTGTCTAGCTCTTTTCCAAACTGGATGTACCATTTTGCATTCCCACCGGCAATGAATGAGAGTTCCTGTTCCTCCACATCCTTGCCAGCATTTGGTGTTGGCAGTGTTTTGGATTTTGGCCATTCTTGGCTTCTCTATGAATGCTCAAACAATGATGAGTCACCATGTTGGAAATGCAGAATGCATTTAATGGCCGGGCAAGGAAGGCCCCATGAGGGAGAAAGCTGAGAGAAGGAATGTTTGTGCCACCTAGGTTCACCCTTCTAACCAGTGCTTCCATTGGCTCTCCACTGATTGCTCAGAGTCTCACTAATACCACACCTCCAGTCATGAGCCCCCTCAGTGACAATGCCCCTTGCTTTACCACTATCAAAGAAGGGAGCTCATTCGATTTTTAGAAGGGTCTAACTAACATCAGGTTTTTCCTTAGGTGAGTTTAACCTGCCTAGTGAAAAATGTCTTGTACCCGTTCAACTTCCATTTTGTGGAATTGTGAAAATATCTTCTCCTTCTATGTGATAGACGTAACTGATAAAGGAAAGCTACCGTGTTCCTCCTAATTTCTTCTCTTACCTAGGGTGCCTGGTTTTATCCAGGTGAATATATATGTATTTTTACAGAAGTGAAACTTCCCTGAAAAATGGAATGATAAAAGGATATATAGTTCCGTGCATGAAGATAATTGTAACTAATATTATACATTTAACTCAAGAGAGATGAACTTGTTTTTGAAAAAAAAATAACACATGTGTAGGCTGTATGGTTGTACCTATAATCCATCTGCTTTTTATACATCTTTCAGTTTTCTTGGTGAGATTTCACTCGGGGCTGATACTTGGCAAAGCCTTAGTCTGACAGCAATTTTTAAAATACAAAATGTGAAAAAAAGGAGAAGAGAATCTGTCATATTTTTTAAATTACCAAACCACCAAGGCAAAGAATGGCTCCTGTTTCTTCTTTTCATTTTTGTGAACTCAGAAAGTCAGAAAAAGGAGGGCTGGGAAAGTAAAATGGGAGCACCTTTCAACTTAAAAAAATAAAAGCACTTGCTTTAGATATTTAACTGAAAGAAGTAATCACTGACCTGTCAGAAGTCCAGGAGGCCACTGTAATTAAAAAATACAATCAGAAGAGCCCATTCTTTCACAATGTTTGCCCCGTGTTTCCTGACAAGAAAGAGTTCATCTTCTTTCAAAGTTGTGAGGACTTCTGTCCTTGTCCTCTTGCTGCATGGAGCTCAAATGCGTGTTGCTGTTTAATCTCCTCACTATTGGACTTTCCTCCCTCATCCTTCTCCATCCTTATCAAAGCAGCCAGATTACATAAAAGCAGCAGGAGCAAGGGAACAGACGTATAGAAGCAGAAAATAAAAAGAGGGCTGTGCCACGCGGCATGGAAGCGGAGTGGAGGTGGGTGTGGGGAGGAATGGTGTGGAGCAAGGGTGCAAGAGGGTCAGGTGGCCACAGGGAGGGGCCAGATTGTTCAGCCTGCCTTCCCCATTCCTTTTTTCTGCCTTCTTTCCCTGCCCTTCGTGTACTTCACGTGTTCTCTTTTCCTTTCCATCACTTGTCCTTTCTCTGCTTTTCTCATTCTCATTACTCCTCTTGGAGTGTTGCTCTCTTTCCCCAGGTTATCACTCGCCATACTTGTCCCAGAAATAGTTGACATAGCAGACCTGGGGCGGCTGCCATTCAAAGGCATTCTTACTCAGTTGGCCCTTGGCTGGAAACATTGCCTTTCAAATATTCTGTAAGGGGTAGGTTGTCTTGCCCATCTGGGGCACTGACCACCTGCTTTCTTCTGAAAGTCTGGAATTTTGGCAGCTATGCAAGGTCATTATGCTTAACAGACAACCCCCCAATAAAAACGCTGGACTCCGTGTCTCCAGCAGGCCTCACTGGGCAGAACACGGCACGTGTGTTGCTGCATCTCATTGCTAGAGGGAGAAACACATTCCTTCCTGGTGCGAGGGAGAGAGCAGAGGAAATCTGGGAATGGATCCTTCCAGACTCCTCCTGATGGGTCTTTTCCCCTTGGTAGTTACTGTAATGTACTATAACTATGAGTACAACTGTTCATGAATCCTGAGCAGAAAAGGCTAGAGACCTAGCCTTTGACCTTGATAAACAGCAACCCTTGAGGCAACAGGAGACAGTACCTGAGACCTGACACTTGGCCACACGGTCTGGAGGTCGGAAAATACCATCTTGACCTAAGTTATGTTTCAGTTCCTGAGCCCTAAGGCGGAACAGCCCCCTGACTGCTGTCCCATGACACCAGACAGATGGATGGCAGAGCGTACCTCAGAGCTGTCCTCAGGACCTGAAGAAATGATTCATTACCCTTATATCCCCTCTGACCAAGCAGCTCCCCATAGAATCTGTAAGCTACACACCATCAGGGAAGTTGGGCTTTTGCGCATTGGGTTCCTGTTCTCCTGGATGTCACCACCCATCAATAAAATAGCCAGTATTTCCCTGCTGCAGTTCTCACTGTCAAGGGCGTGGCTCTGCTAGGGCTGGGTGGACAGACTCCTTTTGTTCTGTAACACTTCTAGCAAAGCAGTGAATGTATGGGTGGTCTTGGACCCTTGAAACACATACCAAGGCTAATGTTTTTTTTCCTGGCCCATTTTGCTGCCTTCAAAGTAGTACTTAAATGTCAGATGAAAGCCCTGGCTGGTGTGGCTCAGTGGATTGAGCCCTGGCCTGTGGACCAAAGGGTCTCGGTTCAATTCCCAGTCAGGGCACATGCTTGGGTTGTGGGTCAGGTGCCCAGTAGGGGGCGTGCGAAAGGCAACCACACATTGATGTTTCTCTCCCTCTCTTTCTCCTTCCCTTCCCCTCTCTCTAAAAATAAATAAATAAAAATTTTAAAATAACAATAAAAAATAAAAGGCAGATAAGGGACTGCTGCTTTCTTTACCTTGTGAAAATAATTACTGTTTCCCACTAGGAAGAGACTTATTTTACAAGAAGGGGTGGAGTGAATGGAGACGACCACACACCAGGCACTGTGCTGAGCGCTTTCCATACTTGGTGTCATTGAATCAACAAACACGTGAAGTCGTTAGCACTCCTACTTTGAACGTAGGAAGCCGACTCACCAAAGTTTACCAAGATGGGAATTGGAGGAGGCTTCCGTGGTTCAGTTCGCTTCATGAACATTTATTGAACAACTGATATATGTCAGGCAGTGTGATGGGCACAAGAGAGAAAATGTTAAATGTGTCCAAGAACTAAGTACAGAGCTGCTGACTATTTAGGAAGGAGGCAGCCACATACACCTAATTGTTATGCTCCCGTGAAAGCTTAAGACAAATACAGGGCCCAACGCAAATAATGTCCCTTTGGTATTACAAAATTTTAAAAGTACTTTATTTATTTATTTTTAGAGAGGGAAGGGAGGGAGAAAGAGAGAGAAACATCAATGTGCGGTTGCTGGGGGTCATGGCCTGCAACCCAGGCATATACCCTGACTGGGAATCGAACCTGCGATGCTTTGGTTCGCAGCCTGCACTCAACCCACTGAGCTACACCAGCCAGGGCACAATTTTTTTTTTTTACAAAATCATAAGCATGTCATTCTGTAACATAAGAATATCACACTCAAGCACACCATAGGACATTTTAGGTGGAATGTGAAAATTAAAACTATCAATTATGACACCCATATTATTACCTTACCAACCACAGTTGAGCAGCCGTGACTTCTGCCGGACCCTGTACATGCCTAGGATGCCATGCAAATTGAGTCTAAATATGTTTGATGGCAAAGTTAAGGCCTTTTCTTTGTCAAGTTCATTATTATGATAGCCCCCCTTTCTGAAAAGGGAAATGCATATGAGGAGATGAAAAAGCTCCATTTTGTTCTCGAATACTTTTTATTAGGGTTTGGAATGTAAAAAGCGGTCTATGTCGATGACAAAAATGTCTGACATTTCAAAAAAGTAAAGTGAAAAGTCAAAATCCATATCCGTTTTTCAACAATTTCCTCCTTTCTGTCCCCCAGGGAGACTCACTTCTCCATTTTCTCATTTTGAAGACTGGGGAATATAAAATAAAAAGATATGAGCCCAGCAACACCTACATGTAATGTTTACAATAATAAATCACTCTCCTCACAGCCTTTCTGGACAGAGTCTAAGCATCCTGACTGTTCATGGTCACGTTGGGCTGAATTTGTGTTTCTCACTATGAATTGTGTTAGTGACTAGTTCAGTTTATCTTTCAGTTCATTTTTAAACTGAAAAAAGTATTATTTAAAAGATTTTATTTATTTTTGGAGAGAGGGGAAGGGGCAGAGAAAGAGAGGGAGAGAAACATCACTGTGTGGCTGCCTCTTGCACGCCCCCTACTGGGGACCCGGCCCACAACCCAGGCATGTGACGTGACTGGGAATTGAACTGGCAACCCTTTGGTTTGCAGGTTGGCACTCAATCCGCTGAGCCACACCAGCCGGGGGAAAAATTGTATTTCAATCCTCTTTTTTTTTCTTCATTAAAAAATCCTACAGGTCAATTTTTTAAGTTAAGAATCTTAACTATGTATGTTGATGTTGGGTTTGAGAAAATTATTTTGAAACGTTCCCAAATTCAATTTCTCTAAAAGCTGAGATTTTTGTTTCTTCTTTCGTAAGAACTGAAAGAAAAATCTTACTTTCCTAAAGATGTGATAAAAGACAGTGTGACAAAAATAGGTTATTCATGCTCAACTACTACAGAAATAGGCGATAGTGGGTAGGTATGATAAATAATAGCCAGAAATGATAGGGGGCCATGATTTGTGTCAGAAGTGTAAAGAATCTTAGAACTCACCCAGTGTGTCACCCCTCACTGTACATACGGGGCTCTCCATACTGCTAATGATGAAACACACAAATGAATATTAATTCACAATGAGAGTACAGTTTGTGGTTCTTGGTCCCTGGATATGTGTATCCTTGTGTATGTTTGGGGAAGTTGCAACAGTACAAGCTGAGTAATTACGGAATAGAAAGGCTACCGTGTTGGATATGATCCGGGAGAATGGCTCAGACTCACCAAGCTTATTCCTGGGAATTTAAATCAAGTACGTTCAGTTCAAAGGAACTCATCAAGAATCTAGCACAGATTCTGGCCCTATATTCTAAGGTGCTCTTTATTCTATGGGAAGCAGGATCCTCAACATGAAAACTTAGAAAGCAGTATCAGAGTTTACACAAGAGACGGAGACAGAGGGTGGCGGAAGGATATTCATGCATTTTTACGGGCTGAAGAAGGCAATTCTCTTTGTTGGAAAAAAAAGATGTTGGATTCAACTGACCCAATGGTTTGCTTTTCCTAATTTTTAGTGAATACATAGAGTTGTGTGACCATCATCACATTCTAGTTTCAGAATTTCCCTTGATCCCATTTGTAGTCAATTCCAGGCACGATGCCTCCGCTGCTGCCCACTCCAGGCCTAGGCAGCACCGGATCTACTTTCTGTATCTATAGATGTGCGGCTCTCAAATGTCACGTGCGTGCAATTAAACAGCACGTAGTCTTTTGCATCTGGCTTCATTTATTTCGCAGAATTTTTGAGGTTCATTCATGTTGTAGCATATAGCAATAGTTTGTTTTTATTTATTGCGGAGCAATATTCTATTGTGTGCATATATCACATTATGTTTATGAAGTCACCAGTTGGTTGACATTTAGATTATTTTCCTTTTTTGACGATTATGAATAATGCCGCTATGAACATTCACATTTCTCCTGGGTAGACTCCTGGGAGTAGAATTGCTGGTTTGTTGAAGACGTTTAATTTTTCAAGAGGCTGACAGACTGTTTTACAAAGTGGCTTTGTCATTTTACCTCCCTACCAGCAGTACAGAACGGTTCTCGTTTCTCCACATGACTACTGATGTGCGTCTTTTCATATACTCATTATTTATCTGTGTCTATTTGGTGAAATGTTTATCTACATTTTTTACTCATTTACTCATTTTTTTACCCATTTTTAAACTGGCTTATTTGCCTTTTTGTTATTTAGCTATCAGATTTCTTTTTGTATTCTAGGTACAAAAAAACTAAAAACTTAATTTTTAATTTTTCAACTCTCCTTATGGATTTTGTTCAATATTGGAATTTTGGGAAGTACTGGACTCCAGCTTGGGTATGATGACAATGCAAATATTCAAGAATGGCTAAACTCACACTCTGGAATGCAAATTATCTGCAGTTTGCCTACAGCAACTTTGGTGTAAATATATCCAAACAAAAAGCTCTAACTGAAACACAGTGAAGTCCTGCTATGAACTTCTAATTCTTTATCTCAAGGGAGTTCATGAAATCTCTTCATCTGGTATGACTTGTTTTGGTCTAGTGGCAAAACTTCCCTCCTCATTGAATAGTAGCTTCAAATGAAGAGTTCAGTCCATTGGGCCGAAAATGGATATTGGGTGGGATGGGGGTTAGGCTAGGCCAGGTTAGCCATTTCCCGCCATCTGAGCCACACAATCCTACATGGGAATTACTTACGTGTCAGTAGGAAGCACCAAGCTTCATCAGTAAAGAAGGCCACACTGCACATTCTGAGTCTGCCGTGAGAACACGCCGTGTATGATCTCAGCCTTTTCAAATATATTTCGACTGGCTTTGTGGCCCAGTTAATCATCTACCCTATAGAATATTCCACGTGTACTTTTAAAGGCTGCTTACTGTGAAAACTCTTAGAGAAAAAAAAAGAAGTTGATTCTGACTATAAAGTATCCTGCGAAATGTCCTTTGAATCACTTCATGCTCCCCCTTGTATAAATAAGGTTCTTCCTATTCTCCTAAGGTAAATTTAAGAAGAAGATGCATATTTATGATGCAAATTATTAAGGAAGCAAACATTATACTTGCAGAAGTCCTTAAAAATGTAGCTGTCAAAATAATGTATATTTCCCTATCCCTGGTTCTAATAAACAGTTGAAAGTGTGAAAATATTATTTGTTTCCTCACCATGTTTTTCAACATTTGTGCACATAATATAGGTTTATTAAGGCCATTCCTATTCTTGGACTGAACTGTTTGACATTTATTTAATTAAAAAATTATTCATTTACTGCACATGGGAAAACTACACTTGCAGACAAGGCCAGCGTTATCAAGGATATCAATTTTTATTCTCTGCAATATGAACTCGATATTAGCTAAAAGCAGGAAGCCCAAAGCGGCAAAGCACAACGTTAGGCAATGTTTTGAGGCTGTCATGCAGTATTAAAGAGGAGTTTCGGGTTTTCACTTGATACAATTTTGCAAACATAGTTTTACTTCTGTTCTTTCAAACTTGGACTTGATCATTTTGAGACAGAATCCTGAGATGAGGCCGACATTTTCAAGGACAGTTTCTTCAAAAATAAAAACCACGTTAGAACTCTATAATTGCTTGCCAAGACTTTGAGTTCCCGCCTTTTCGTGTGTTAGAAGCTAAATAGCCGTGAAGATGGCTTGTGTTATTCAGTTTCTCACTCTTTTTGGTGTACCAGTGAGGTTCAAGGTCAGGGAGGAATTATTGACATTTTCCCCATACATATTAAGAGTTTTACTTTTCGGATTATCTTCTCTACCACTCTGCCTCTGTCCCTTGTTACATTAAAGTGGCTTCCCATTGACTTTCGGCCAGCCCCTGCCGCCACTTAGAAATGAAATACTCGTTTCTGTTTCCTGATATGTTCACTCTGCCTATGTCCTTCTCCCTTTTGTTGGGGGTGCTTGTTGTGGTCTTTATACTTGAGGATTATACTTGAGGATTTGGACCCTCACGTCCATGAACTTTGCTTAACTTTTGCTTGTGTGTCACGAACATCCAAGGACGCTCGCTGGCTGACATGAACCAAATTAGCCATTGAACGCAACAGGGACACTTCTCAGGACAACAGAAAATTAAGAACGCATATTTGCCAGAGCACTGGAAATTTATAAGAATAAGCACATATTCCGGAAAGAATAGTTTCTCGATATATTGTTTTCTTTTGAAGGGGTTCCGTTGGTGCCTAGCTGTCCATTTTATTCTAAACAAACATATTACTCGCGGTTACCGTTTCTCAGATGAATCACCTTTTTGAAGTTGAGGCGTAAGGGTAAGAACTCCTTGGCCAAAGGTGTCCTATGGGCTTTCGGCCTGAAGATCAGCTTCTTCCAGGGTGTATCTGAACTGTCTGCGTGAAGCCACTCCATGACTCAGGTGGCATTTGCAACCCTGATTCATCCCTTGCCAGGCAGCATTTGGGTGCCAGAGAATGTCTCCTGATTATCATCAAAGTTCCCTTTGCTTAGGTATGCTTGATTTTTCCAGGAAAGGGAGTTGGAACTTACAGCCAGTTGGCACCTGACTAGCTATTAGTAATGTGTTCTTCTCCCTCTGCGGTGTCAGCTTCGAAAGGGCTCCGTGCCAGTCACACTTTCATGATATTTAAAAGAGAAGAATTGTCTTGGAGAGAATGTTTTTGCTCTGGAAGCATCTTATGAGGTTCTTACAACCTGATTATAAATGAACTCATGAAAGAGATAAAAGTGTTATACATCAGTTGGATTTTTCCTAAACCGAGTTCTTAATCCGTGGTTCCTTCATTGCTCCAGGTGAGGTGGGATTTCTGGAAAGGGGTTTCTGGAAAGCTCAAATTTCTGTTATTCTCGGAGACAAAGACCGATTAATCTTCATTTAGTACTGGTTTTTATTTTGCTGCACAATGTACATGGCTCTCTATTTGTGTAAGAGTAGAATCAATTTGTAGATTTCCTTTTTAGGCTAAGACTCTGCATTCAATTGAAGTGTTTTCACAAAGTATTTAATTATTTTCTACAATAAAGAAGCAGAGAAATCTCTGCTATGGGACTCCTAAACAAGTTCAAGGCATTTCATGATTATATTTCATTGTATTAACTGTGGATATATTTGGTACCAAGGTGAACGAGAGCCAAAAGCTCCAACAGAAAGTTGGCACGGAGATCTGAGATAAGTGGTAGCTGAGGAAAAGGAGATAGGCTAGCCAAAGAAGCATTATCAGGCTTGTGAAAGGATTAAAAAGAGGCATATTACAATTTTTAAGAGTTTGAGCAAAAATCAGCTGGAATTGGGTAGCACCAGATTCCTTAGAATATCTTCTCACGTTTCAGCTGGGACAAGCAGTAAATGTTTCCAGCGGTATTGAACACCAGGGACCCAAGAGGGGATCTCAAACATATCACCCTCCGACGATCCAGAGCTGCTCCCAGAGATAAGCAAGGAAAGAAAGATTTGGACGATTCTCCTGAGAGCTGGCAACAAGCAGTAGGGCCCTGGCTGCAAACGGAGTACGGCCCCACAGTCCTGCCCCGCCAGACGTAGCCACGAATGGTGTGCACCCCACAATTCTGTCTGATCATGTTTGGGGAAAGGATAACTTTCCCTCTATCCTTTATAGCGAGCGCCTGGCTGAGACCCCTTTTTCTCTAGGGCACCTCGGAAATGGATGAGGTTATCTAAGATGGTTAAACGTTCTCCACTGTCATTCAAGATGGTCTCGGGTAAGGTTAATCTACTTGCTCAACCTTCCAACAAAATTGTATTCACCTGCGGCCTCCCCTGGCCCCAGTCCAGTTTCTAAGCAGAACCCAGTCTGCCCCTGGTTGGAACCTATTCAATTCCAGCAGTTTAAGACTGAGTCTGGAAACAGAAATGCTGAAATCGAGTCTGAAAGCTTGTAATGCAAAAGCTGAGGGCCTAGGATTCAGGATGCGAGGGGGACTGGCCCACCATCTCCAGAGGCAGCGAGAAAGCGGGGAGCTCAAGGGGCAGCGTCAAGCCGGAAGTCACTAGCAACACTCCCGCAGGAGCTCAAGGGAAGACTGTGTCGTGGAAAGGTGGGAGCAAAGTAAGGAGGTCATTGATTGACTGTAGCTTTGAGCCTAGTCGGCTGTTTGTGATTCACTGTCCTTAGCATTTAGACTTCCTAACCTTGAGGCACTTCCAGGCTTAGATGTGGGTTTGCTTACGTCGGCCTCCACGGCATTAGAGCCGCCTCAGTCTAATAGCCTCCTTGTTTAATTTAACAGGAACTTATATTTAAATCTCTCACCAAACAGTCGTTTATTGGGTCAGTTTCCTATGTCAGCTAATTATACTGTGTGAATTTTTCCATGACCTCAGCAGTGACGATGTCCTTTGCAAGGTCTGCTGGATTTTTTTTTGGTCTTGAATGTTAGAATTGTTATTCATTTTGGTTTGGTCATTTCTGTTTATTTTATGAACTTTAAAATTTTTTTAGCACAAACATGAAAAAAATGTAAAGTTCTTTTATTTATTTTTTAAAACAATTTTTTAAAGATTTTATTTATTTATTTTTAGAGAGGGAAGGGAGGGAGAAAGAGAGAGAGAGAGAAACATCAATGTGTGGTTGCTGGGGGTCATGGCCTGCAACCCAGGCATGTGCCCTGGCTGGGAATTGAAACTGCAACACTTTGGTTCACAGCCCGCGCTCAATCCACTGAGCTACACCAGCCAGGTAGTTCTTTTATTTTTATTTTCAATCCTGGGTTGATAAATAAACACCAGGCCAGCATTTGTCTTTAGTTAATGCACTCATTCAATTTACTGTTTGCACAATGCTACAGGAATAAAAACTTGAAATGTGTGCAGTCCTTCCATGGTTTGCTATGGAGATAAAACTTACAGCAATTAAAGCAAGTAGAAAGTGCTTCATATTCTAAGCTGCGGTGTCCAACTTTTGGCATCTCTGGGCCACACTGGAAGAAGAAGAGTTCTCTTGGACCACATATTAAATACATTGTGACATGTAATAACAAAAATATCTCAAAAGGTTTTAAGTAAATTTATGATGTTGTGTTGAGCCGCATTCGTAGCCATCCTGGGCCGCGTGTGGCCCGAGGACCGTGGTTTGGACACCACCATAAGCACTCAGCTCCAAGTAGGTGAAGTGCTGTGGAGGCTCTGAGGCAGGAGAGAACCTTTCTACTATGGTAGGGGTTGTGCGCATGCAATGGGGACAACAGTTTTTAAAAAATATTTTATTTATTTATTTTTAGAGAGGGAAGGTAGGCAGAAAGAGAGAGAGAGAGAGAAACATCAATGTGACGTTGCTGGGGGCCGTGGCCTGCAACCCAGGCATGTGCCCTGAGTGGGAATCGAACCTGCAATGCTTTGGTTCACAGCCCGTGCTCAATCCACTGAGCCATGCCAGCCAGGGCTAGAATGCATGTGGATCTTGCCTACCATGGGCCACTCCCCAGCAACGACTAAGCACGGTGGGAATACTAAGACATGCTGCTCCAAGATATACAGACTCTTTTGTTCATTGACCTTGACTCAAGACCTCCCAGACTGTGTTGCTGAACCTTCCTTAGACATTAAAGGAGTCTAGGATGCTTCCACCCAAGTGAAGATGGATCGGTCAGCTCTCTTAACCTTGCCTGGCTCCGTCCACATTTTCCTTTGCACAGGCATTTCCACTCATAAAATCATCGTACATTTAATTTTGTCTTGACTTCTGCATCTTACAGAGAGGACCAGTACTGACTTATTTATTTTAAGATTTTATTTATTTATTTTTAGAGAAAGGGGAATGGAAGGAGAAAGAGAGGGAGAGAAAATCCATGTGTGGTTGCCTCTCGTGTGCCCCCCACCAGGGACCTGGCCTGCAGCCCAGGCATGTGCCCTGACTGGGAATCGAACTAGTGACCCTTTGCTTTGCAGTCCGGCGCTCAATCCACTGAGCCACACTAGCCAGGGCTGACTCTAGGTGTTTAAAGGTAGCAACGTGTTCAAAGGTGTATGGCCAAGGAACTTGTCTTGAAGATGTGTCTGTGTGGTAAGCACACTGCTTATATTTAGGTTGCATGGCTACTTGAGGAGGCTTGACGGGAGCTGGTGGAAATGATGGAGGTCTACAAGCACCCCCTCAGCTACCCGGGGTATCGCTAGCAGGGGGTCACTTAAAGTTTTTGACTTAATACAAGAATGATGACATTGTTTCATAGTGCAGCCATAAGCTATGAGTGAAGCCATAGGTCTGACTAAAGAAAACATTCTTTCAAGCCTAGTTAATGTAAGCTAAAAATACAGTTTCTGTCTCCAGTTTAGCGCTTCTGACAGAAAGAACTGCTGTCTTAAGCGTTTGACAACGGCGGCTTAGAAATTCTTTTCTCCATTATGTTTCCCCTCAGTATCCCTCCTCTTTTTATAATGTAATCAGGACTTAGGTCATGATCCTACAATTCCCTCATTTACAGTGCTCCTTCTTCTATGATTTGTGCAAGAATTCTTATGACAGCCAGAAATTACTTTGGCTCGATGCAATATTAATAAAGACATATGTTGAAGCAGGTGCACTGCTCATCTGTTCCTCAGCTTGGTGTTATGCTTTGTCTTGCATTGAAAAAAATGCTATGTTTAGGACCTTGCTGTTGGTTGCCTTGGATATCATGGGACTGTCACAACTTTAGGCTGTGACTTTGCTGCAGGTGCTAACAGGAGGGGACAATAGGCTGCCAGGCAGAGGCAGAGAGAGGGAGAACTGGATTCCGACACACGTGGTGGCCTTGGCAAGGCACGCACGTCGCATGGGTCTGTGAAAATAACTTCTGCTGGGAATATGTGTCATAAATAAGCAAAGACTGTTCGGGAAGTTAACAAGAGTGAAGGAGGAAGCGCAGAGGATCCTGGGTGCAGACTGAGGGCATTTGAATGCCATTTCAGTCGCAGCACTGAATCGAGGGTCAGATACACTGGAGGGGCAAGGACAAACGGATGCTGGAGCCCAGGACAGTGAGCCAAGACTTGAAACAGGGTAAGTGGAAGACAAGAAGGAAGTGGCCAGTGGTTTGGATTTTCATGCACAGTTGGATAATAGAGCTTTCGGTGTTCTCCGGGGAAAGCATGTGCTTCCCGAGTGACTGAGAATTATTTGGCCAATGCAAAAGTAGTCACGCCGCCTGTCTTTACATGCAAAACTATCCTGTCATCCTCTTGTTGCCTTGGGAATATTCTAGAGAATTGCTGCCTTCTTTGTCCATAAAGATTTCCACTCATCTGCTAATCCCCTAAGAACAAAGATGCATTCCAAAATCGAAGGGAGTCTAATGGACACTTTGCATTGACCTTATCGCCCTTTGCTTTTGTTGGCATTCTTGACTCCTGTTTCTAGTAAAATGTCAGTGCTCCCTTCTATAGTAAAATGAGTTTTTCTCTAGTAAATGTTTGGTCTTGTGCAAAAAAATGGGACAGAAGCCTTATAATGTATTGTTACCAGTTTCATGTAGCTAATCACTATTTAAATTGAGGGTGGTAGAAGTAGACAAGTCAGAAGACATCCACTTGTGACATTCCCAGGAGAAGAATTCTTGCAATGAGTGAAACCAAGTGAATTGTACTGTTCTTCAGAAATATGTAACACATGTGTACAAAGTAGAGAGTCAAAACCAGCCCTCATTTATCTTACAGGTGGATGGAAAACAGGCCAAGAGAAAAAAATAAGTGACTTAATGACCGAACTCTACCCGGAGACTGAAAAATAAAGCACAAGATTCTATACCCAACCCTCCCATCTCATCTTCACCTTTGAAAAATACAGGTGAGTGTTTGGAATCATTCTGAGAGTTGACCTAGTGGCCATGGAAACCAAGTGACCAAGACAGCGGCGCTGATCTGATTCACAGATTGTTTTCATTTGCTTGCTATTATAATAATCGAATGGTACTGCTTTCTTATTCAGGAATGTGAAAATATGTGACTTGATTTTTTCCAAAGTCTATCTACATGAGTTGTGTACATCATATGGAGAGGTGCTACTCAGAACGAAATCTCCACAGGAAAGACAACTCTGACCATAGCAACAGTGACAGCCACAGTGTGCGGAGCATTCATTCTATGCCTAGCATTGTGCTAACATGCATTCCACAGACTATCTAACTCATCCTTATGAGGTCCCTATATCTAACGTGATTAGTCCAGGTTTTTTTAATCTCTCTCTAAAGATAATTCTCTTAACCAGGACAAATTATGTAACTGGTAAATTGATCAGTGATTGGGACACACCAGATCCTTTACAGATTTAATTTTTCTAAAAGGATATTCAGATTGTAGAGTAAGTAGAATCAAAACATACTGATTGATGCAAAGCTTTGGCATGGGAATAACTACTATGTGGCCTGGTCTTATGATGTCATATGTCCATCCATCACTTGCTTTGGGGAGAAGGACTTCACTCGGAAGTTCAGTTTCCAGGCTACTAGTTCAGGTAATAAAGGACCGTGAACACTGAGTTTAAGCAATAGTAGGAGAAACAAGGGGGGAAGAGCACAGTTCTCTCAGTTCTAGGGTCCTGATGGCTACTGGTGGTCTGGGGTAGACAAATTCTGTGCCTTCCAGTGGTGGTCTCCACGCCTGTTTGTTCATGTATCACCTTAGCAAACACTGGTAAGACCACATGTGTCTGTGCATGCACCTATGTTTTCAGATGATATGAATTAATCATACGAACCCTACTCTATGAATTAATATTTCAAGAGCTCTTAAAAGAGATTTTTAAGTGTGCATGAAGTTTGGTAAAGTTTTGTGAAGTAATGGACTAAGTGTTGTCTCATGGTTTTTCATGTTACTGAAAACTGTGGTAGTGGTTTGTTTTCATGGCCTGGACTTTCGTTTTAAAATATCTCACAACTTGGGATGACTTCATGTTACCATGAGCCAATTTCTAAGGGGGAAAATACACCTTAGTGGTGAGACTGCTGATTAACAATAATGGATGTGAATCCATATTTAGATGGTCTTCTTCATTTCTATTTCATGTGGCTGATTTCTTCTTAGAACTGATTATATCAGTGTCTTTCAAACTTCATATCACAACCTATTAGTGGATTACATTAATAATAACCAACATAAATTTTTAATAAAATAGAAGAGAAAATGTTGGAGTATATTACTAATAAGTACTGTTTTGAGAAACTCTCATTTCAGTTATATGCCTATATTGTTGTATCTGGATAAACAGTGGTGGGCAAAAGTAGGTTTACAGCTGTGGGTATGCAAAACAGTTTATTCTTATATTACTATTTATTGTATTATTTATTTGTAGTACAACAATAAACCTACTTTTGCCCACCCTGTATGTACATGTCTATATATACACATCTAAATACTGAATGACAATGTGAAATGTGGCAGGCAGACACTTGAAAGTATTGCATTATCAGGGGTGCCCCACCTGTGGCCCACGGGCCACGTGCAGCCCAGGATGGCTGTGAATGCAGCCCAACACAAAATCATAAATTTACTTAAACCATGATGAGATTTTTTTCATGACATGTCACACTGTATTTAATGTGTGGCCCAAGACAATGCTTCTTCTTCTTCCAGTGTGTCCCAGAGTCGCCAAAATGTTGGACACCCCTGATAGATCATTGTTTTTACCCTGGACTTGTCGCTATTTGAGAGGTCAAACTATGAGACAGAAAAACATCAACTACTACTTTCTTGCTTCTCTCCTGGACTTGCATTATTTGAATTACTTCCAATTCTTGGGGTTTTTTGGCGCGGAGCTTTTAAAGTCATTCACGTATTGTGCGAGGGTTCATTTAGTCACAGCTCGGGGATATAAACCATACGTTCACTTAGCAAGGCGTATATCCGCTGCAACAGAACAAGAGTGTTGCAAGTGTTTCACAGACCCTTTGACAACTATTTTCCCTCAAGAAATTTCCGGTAACATACCTAGTTCAGGACCTTCAGATGTCCTGACGGAAAGAGAGCAACAGTGGCAATCTTTATACATTTCTAAAAAAGATTTTATTTATCTATTTTTAGAGAGACGGGAAGGGAGGGAGAAAGGGAGAGAAACGTCAATTGGCTGCCTCCCCTACGCACCCCAGCCGAGGACTGAACCCACAACCCAGGCATGTGCCCTAACCCAGAATCGAACCAGCGACCTTTTGCTGGGTACTGTGGAACAATGCCCAACCCACTGAGCCACACCAGTCAGGGCCCCAGTGGCAATCTTTATATGACCTATTACCAAAGCTTAATTTCCTTCCTATCATTTTAGACAAAAATCACTTTTAAGTAAAAGTGCTGATATTTTTCTCCTGCCTCCCAGTGGATCATCTTAGGTTATGCCCCACGGAGCATGTTCCCTGCTTTGTAGACACTGACTCATAGGCAGTGTGGCCGGGGACTGCAGCCACCCCTGCCTTCCGTTTTGACCTCGTCTCACACCATTCTACCTGCTCCAGTCTAATCACGCTGAACACGCCAGACAGGTTCCTGCCTCAGGGCACACGAACTGGTGGTTCTAATTAATGTGATCCCTGTGAGGATGGCTCTTTGTTACCACGTAGGACTTGGCTCAAAAGACACCCTGTTGAAGATGCCTTCTCCAATCACTGCATTTTATACAGCCTCCTTCTCTCCCCACAGTTGTGAGTCACTCTCTATTTCATGAGTTCCTTTCATTTATTTCTTTTCTCAGAAGGTATTGCTATGTGTTTCATGTGCTCCCCGTCAACTTTCAGCCCCTCTAGAATGGGATCTTGTCTCTACAGCTCACCCCTGTATCTCCAGAATGTTGTTCGAGCTGGTAAATCTTTGTGGAAAGATTCAAAGACTGACTCAACGTTTCTCCTGCCCCTCTGCTCCATTTGAGCCAATCCATTTGGATCCAGTCTTCTCATCTGTGTCTGAAACCAGATCCTCCCCAAGATGTCACTTGGCAGAGATGCTGTACTAGAAAGAATGGGGCACTTGTAGGGTGAGCCAAATGCTGTGAGAACTCCTTGGAAGAAATGCTCATGACTCAGGGGTTCGGTATGGATTCTGGTCCTGGAAATCCTGACTGCTCATTTCTGATCGTGAAATGTGCAGGCCACCTGTTCATTTGAGAACAGAGACCTACAACTGCAGGTAGATTACACTATTAGTTCTAAAGCAGATCAAGTTTCTGCATCCATAGACAATTCCCATGATCAGAAATTTGATCTCCAGCCCTGGCTGGTGTGACTTAGTGGATTGAGCACTGGCCTGCAAACCAGAGGGTCACAGGTTCGATTCCCAGTCAGGGCACATGCCTGGGTTTTGAGCCAGGTCTCCAGTAGGGGGGTGCATGAGAGGCAACCACACATTGATGTTTCTCTCCCTCTCTTTCTCCCTCCCTTCCCCTCTCTAAAAATAAATAAATACAGTCTTTAAAAAAGAGAAAGACATTTGATCTCCCATTGGCAATTTTTTTTTGGATACATTATTACAGTCTGAACTTGGAGTCGGTCAACTGGACCTGAATGCCTTACCATCCTACCTCATGTCAAGTATTAGTGGACTCTTAGCAGGTATTAGTTAAGTGACAAATAAACATAGCCAGTCCTGGAAGCTGGGTCTGGCCTGTCCCTGACATCATTTAGCTGTGCAATCTAGATCAAGATCTGACAAACTCTGGTCCATACGCCAAGTCCCTGTCCCCACCAGGTTTTGTAAATGAAGTTTTATTGTGACACAGCCATGCTCCCTTGCTGAGGTATTGCCTTTCACGCTACAGTGGCAGAGCCGAGTAGGTGTATAGCTGGCCCTTTACGGGAAAAGTGTGTTGACCCCTGCCCTGGAGAACATCACTTAATGTTTCCAGGCATTGATTTTACCATTCATAAGGTGAGTTGAATGAACTCAGTGATGTCCGAGACCCTTTTCAGAGCTCACACCTGGATTTTCTGGAACCCAAGACGCTATGTCCATAGAGAAACTCCAAGTGATACAGCCTTGAGGTTGCACTCCTTGTTTTCTCGGAAAATGTATGATTTTGAGAAGTTACGTTTTCCTTAAGTGGATGTAAAGGTTTTACTACAGATATCTTGAAACCATGTGGAGCATTCCAGGGTGAGTTCATCTCTGTGGTTTGGTATTTAAGTGCCTAGAGCAATCGACTCATTAAGCTATTTAGTACTTTCCCACTGCTTTCCCCAAGGACTCGACTAAAATAAACGTAAAGAGCTTGTAAAGTAACTCTGATAAGTGGGTTCACTTACCATCTATAATGCTTTATGTGTGGTATATTGAGTTAAGCAGTGAAAAATGGTGTTAAATAGAACATTAAAATCCCAGCTGAATTTGACTCGCTGTGAATGCATTTATGGGCCAGATAAGAAAATTATAAGTTGCTACATTTTGCAGGAGAAAGAATTCTGGTTTGGGAAGAAAATCTGGTCTTTATTAAGTTAGAATCAGTTACTTATCTCGATTGGTTTTCTTGTTTGGGTTTACATTATAAATGCTTAAGCAAACAAAAGCCTCATGGATACCTTTTCAAGATCATTAGATTTGTACAAATTTTGTTCGAGCCATACAATTTGCATTGGCTATTTCTTCCCACAGTTGCCATCCTTTTCCTTAGCTACTCCTATCACTATTGACTGCCTCCTATGTCACAGATCAGAGAGTATGAACATTATAATCAAATCACGTAGTCAGGACTTTCTAACAAACTGAACAAAAAAAGTAGAATACATTAAATTTTTCTGTTCAATAATAAGCAAAAAGTTGCACTGCAGGGACTGTGCCCTCACTCATTAAGAGCACCTACTGTGTGGCAGTTTGCACCTACTGTGTGGCAGTTTGTAATATCTGGGTTATATGTTTTCTTTTATAGATTACAAGTATGTAGACATTTAGAGCTTTCATACACAATCCCAGTTGGTTTTCACCCCAAATTTGGAAGGGAATCAGAGCAAGGACTCTGTCTGCCTCTAAGGTTTGCGTGGGGCCCCTCTGGGAAAAGACTGAAGTGGGAGAGTGGAGAGGGGAGCCCAGCCTGGCACAGCCCGGAGAAGCTCCATATTCTCCCGGGTGAGTTTCTTCATATGGGATCTCAGTGCCTATTGGGGGAGGCCAGGCACCTTGTGGGCCTGAGGATGGGGAGCAGAAAAAGGGCAGTGGCGTGGTGCTGGGACTGGGCAACCCATCAGGTCTCATGCAAGAGACCTGATTCCTAATTTACATCCTACTCTGCCTCCCAGACTGAACCGGGAGGCTGGGTTTTCAGCTCACAGCGAGAGGGTCCCTTCTGTGTCTACCTAATGCCCAGATAACTCTGCTGTTGGCCCAACGCCCCACTCACGGCCAAACTCAAATCGCTGCTTCTCCCTTGGGTGTGGAGTAGTAGGACCAGGGTCTATGGCATGTGAAAATTCTTTGCAAACCACCCGCCACTGATGGAAACCTAACAATGGGAGAAACAGAATCTTGGACCTGCCAGTAGGTAACACTCTTTGCCCTTGGACGAGAAACTCTGAGTCATGACGTCCTGGTCTGTGAAATATAAGGGAGTTGGACTAGATTGTCTTTGAAGTCTTTCCCAATGATTACTTGCCAGGATTTGGGGGCTCCCACTTGACTCCTAAATAAACTCTGATCCAGAGAGATCGCTGTGGCAGATGCTGTCACAGCAGTACCTGGTCATATCCCCTTGATACTGAGCATTTCCGCTGGCTTTGCTGGAAGCACCCATCTGTCCCTGCCAGAGGTCTTCATCTGCCTTCCAAGATATGCTTAGCTGGAAATGCGAAGGAGTCAAAATCCCAAGGAGCGATCCCCAGCTAATGCCAAATGTGAGCTGAAGAAAGCACACATTGAGAAATGTATTTTATGTGCCCTGACTAGGGTTACCAGATCTGGCAAATCAAAATACAGGACTGCCTCTTATATCTAGAGTTCAGATAATATCAAATGATAGTTTAGTATCAGTATGTCCCATCCTAAATATGTGGAATATACTTGTACTAGAAATTTCACTGTTTATTCAAAGTCCCACTATAATGGGGCCCCTGTATTTTATCTGTCCTTTTTTTCAAAGACTTTATTTATTTAGTTTTAGAGAGGGAAGGGAGGGAGATAGAGAGAGAGAGAGAGAAACATCAATGTGCGGTTGCTGGGGGTCATGGCCTGAAACCCAGGTATGTACCCTGACTGGGAATCGAACCTGCAACACTTTGGTTCGCAGCCCACGCTCAATCCACTGAGCTACACCAGCCAGGGCTTATCTGTCTTTCTTAATCCCAGTGCTCACTGGGAGCACTGGGCATTGCAGCAAGACCAATTCAGAGCTGAGGGAAGTGGGGTGATGGGGACTGGCGTACAAGATGCAGAGTGTGGAGGCAGTGAGGCAGACCTCAATACCAGTGCCCAGGGAAAAAGCCGTGCCGGGAACCAAATAGTAGATGGGTGTGAGCTTGTGGATAAGGAATGGCCACAAAGGCTCAGGCAGGGAGGCAAAAACCAGGTACAACAACACTGCAACCAGCAGTCTCAAACAGTGTGGGGAGGGAGACGCTGAAGTCACTGGATTTGGCCAGACGTTATTCACTTACCCAGCCCCACTGCCTAGCACAGTGCCTGGCCCACTCCCGGTTCTCAGTAAACAGTGAATGAATGAATGACAAGGAAGGAAGCCTGATAGAAATAGGAAATGCTGGCATTATGAGTTTTATGGAAAATGGTGCCCCTGAAAAATGCACAGGGCCTTTTTAAGCAATGGTGTGTCTGATTAGAGATGCATAGAAAATAGGAATTGCTTTGTGAATTGTCAATGACTTTTTCTAATCCTTCCCTTATTTATTACAGGCACAATCCAACTTAAATCGTTCATGCCTAGACAGGTTTTGGAATGCGGCTTGTGTGTTCAAAGCTAATTTACTTAAGAGCCAACCTAGCTGAACCTTGAATAATATTACTGGAGCATTTAGATTGAGCGAAAGTGTTTGGAGGAAATTTTCCCATTCAATTTTAAAAGAATATTATCAATTTATGTTTTCAATAGCATTTCCTTTTCTTTCTATAGGAAGGATAAAATTTCCTTTTATGTTTATTATTTCTAACTGTAAACTCAAAGATGAAACGATCTGTTTTATCCTTAGCGAGCCATGTGATATTTCCTTCCTCATTGACAGAAAATAAAGGGAAATAGAAATATATGCAATAGCATGTAGGGACAGAAAAGTAGTGCCAACACTTCCTCAGTTTTCCCTAAAGTCCGTTTTCATTTTTACTAGGGAAAACCATTTTTTAAAAAGATTTTTTTAATTTACTTATAGAGACGGAAGGGAGGGAGATAGAGAGAGAGAGAGAGAGAGAGAGAGAGAGAGACAGAGAGAGAGAGAGAGAGAGAGAGAAACATCAACGTGCGGTTGCTGGGGGTCATGGCCTGCAACCCAGGCATGTGCCCTGACTGGGAATCGAACCTGCGACACTTTGGTTCGCAGCCCGCGCTCAATCCACTGAGCTACGCCGGCCAGGGCTGGGAAAACCATTTTTACAAAACACTAAGCAGGTTGTCCTCCAAAGAGTGGTTTCAACTTAAAATCACCTACTCTGTGGATGCTGCATTTGTTTGGAGCTCATGTGGTCATTCTGTGTTAACAGTATGTCCGTCACAATAGAATGGCAGAGATCTGTATATGGAGAAGTACTAAAATTGTACTGAGGCATTCAAAATAATACGTTTCAATATAAAATTAAAGTTTCCCTCGTTCTTAGCAGTCTATCAAAAATCAAAGTCTCCCCTGATGCTGTAGAACCAATGCTATGTCTTTGGGGCTTATTGTCTCATTGTACCAAGTCTGTATGGTTCTGTCACGGAAATTTGTAACAGAAAGAAAAGGAGGTCTCCTGTCTCTGAGAATGGCAAGGTCAGTGCTTCAGACGAATTCTCTAGATAAAATATGTTTCAGAAAGCTTAAAATTACCGAAGGGCTAACAAAAGTACAAAAGGGAGGAAAACGTAAAATAACAAGTGTTGGCGGGATGTGATGAGTCGAAGCCCTTGAGCATGGCTGGTGGGAATAAAAACTGGTGCAGCTGCCGTGGGAACCCGTGTGGCAGCTCCTCACACAGCTCGACACCCGGTCACTGCGGGACCCAGCAATTTGCACCCCTAGGTACGTACTCCAGAGAATTGAAACAAGAACTCAGACAGATATTTGTGCACCAAAACTCCTAGCAGCATTCGTCATGATATCCAAAAGGTGGAAACAACCCAAGTGTCCGCCAGAAGATGAATGGATGAACCAGATACATTCCATCCATACATGGAATATTATTATTCATCTATAAAAAGAAATGAAATTCCAGCCCTGGCTGGCGTAGCTCAGTGGATTGAGCACGGGCTGCGAACCAAAGTGTCACAGGTTTGATTCCCAGTCAGGGCACATGCTTGGGTTGCAGGCCATGACCCCCAGCAACCGCACATTGATGTTTCTCTCCCTCTCTCTCTCTCTCTCTCTCTCTCTCTCTCTCTCTCTCTCTCTCTCCCTCTCTCTCTTCCCCTCCCTCCCTTCCCTCTCTAAAAATAAATAAAATCTTTAAAAAAATAAATTAAATTCCCATAGGTGTTACGACATGGATCAACTTGGAAAACATTATGGTCAGTGAAATAAGCCAAACACAAAAAAATAAATGCTGCATGATTTCACTTCTATGAGGAATCTAGAAATGGCAAGTTCATAGAGGTGAAAAGTAGAATAGAGGTTACCAGGAGCTGGCAGAAGGGATGATACGGAGTTAGTGGTTAACGCCGACAAAGTTTCGCTTTGGGAAGATAACAAAATTTGCTTCCCTGACTGGTGTGGCTCAGTGCATTGAGTGCCAGCCTGCAAACCGAAGGGTCGCCAGTTCAATTCCCAGTCAGGGCCAGGTCCCCAGTTGAGGGTGTGTGAGAGGCAACCAATTGATGTTTCTCTCACACCCTGATGTTCTCTCCCTCTCTTTCTCCTTCCCTTCCCCTCTCTCTAAAAGAGAAATAAAATCTTTGTCAAAAGGAAGAAAAAGAAAAAATGTGAAGGAAAAACTGAGAAACATGTCAGGTAAATGTGTACAGAAGTTGCTTTTTTTAAAACAAAGGATTTTATTTATTTTTAGAGAGAGGGGAAGGGAAGGAAAAAGAGAGGGAGAGAAACATCAGTGTGTGGTTGCCTCCCATGAGCCCTCCGCTGGGGACCTGGCCTGCAACCCAGACAAGTGCCCTGATGCGGAATCAAACTGGCAACCCCTTGGTTTGCAGGCCCTGAGATACACCAGCCAGGCAGAAGTGGCTTTTGACCTGAGGGCATTTGTCATTTCTCAGAAAATCAGGGCCTTTCTTTCATAGCCTCATGCCAGGAAGGTGCAGAAATCAAAGCCCAGGGTCTTGTTGTTGGGTTTTTCATATTCATCTTCATTAATTATATCCTGGATGTGCCCAGGGAGGTTTTCTGAATCTGAGACAGACTCCCAGTTAGGGTTATTTACATAATAATCACTGCATTGAGCCCCTGGCTCCAGACCTCACCCTTGGGGCATCACAATGAAGGCCAAATGGAAACCCCTGTGCTGTGAAGGGCCAGGTAATCCATAGCTGAGACATGGAGGAAAAGGGAGTTTCTGTGCTTCTGTACAGGAGAAAGGGGCTGCCTCCCCCCTTTTCTCTCAAAAAGAAGGAATAAAACTTTTGGACCTTTTGCAACCGGAAAAGACACCAGTGTTTGGGCTGCCTGTCACTACCAAATCCAATAAGCAATGACAGCGATGGAATCTTTTATAGGCGTTTTATTCAGATGGCCAGCGATCCGAGAAGATGGCGGGTTCATACCCTAACAAACCATCTTGCTCTTTCTTTCCTGGCCAGATCTTTTATAAGGGGGTTGGGGGAGGGCAAACAAGGTGTCAGCGAAAGCCTTTGAAATTCAACAGTTGCCTCCAAGGGGGAAGGGTAGTCACTTGCTTCTTCCTGGTACAGACGTCTCCAAACAAGGTAATCTCCAGCCAGTGCCCCAGGAGGTCAACTGCTGAATCCCAGGTGCCAGGATGGGCCTTATCTGTAGTTACTGAAACAAAAACTTAACATACACATGACTTGCTAGATTTGTGACTATTTACCTTAAGCTAAATTTTCCCAAGTCTTAAACCCCTATCACTTTGAGGCGGGATGAAAAGGTCCTTGGTTCTCACTCTTTTGGAATATAATGAAATCTTTTCAAGGTCCTGTTCCTCATTTGCCCTTGAAACGTAAACACCAGAGTTAGGTAAAACTCTCCGGAGTTCTCAATGTCTATTCAGTTCTAAATTGCCTTTCCAAGTCTTCCCCTTAGCTCAGGATCTCAAGTTTTGTCAGCAAAACTTGTTCAAGAACACCCAGCCCCGCAGAAACACAAAAATATTTCCCCTGCATCAAAGACTGTTGAACACTACACTTTAGAAATGTTGATAAAGTTCAGCTTATCAACTCCTCGTACGACTGAAGAATGCTTTCCCCATCAGATCGGAAATGTCCAAACCCACAGAGGATTTTGATGAGTTCATTTGAACTGAACTGACAGCAATTGCTGGGAAGCAAAATGTCAACAGATTGGGAAAATGGCAGTTTTGCCGTTTATTTTATATGTCACAATCAAAGTTGGAGGCGTAAGGAGGGTTACATGAAATCCACTGGTGGTAGATTAGGGAGGTGGGAGAAAAAAAAAAACTAAGGAAACCTCTGAGATTGGATAAAGAGTAAACCGGAGAGACAAATAATACCTCATTTACCTTGGTGGGCACAGGATAGTTAATCATGAACATCTACAGCACACGGAGGTGGTGTGTGGGAACGAGATAACCACGAGGGGTTCTGTGGGCTCCTGCTCTGGGGGGAGATTGGACCATTAGGGGTCTGAAGAAAGGAGATTACTCTGACATTCCAAAGGCCTGTTATCATAGAGGCAAAAAGACAATAGACAGTCTTGGTTAAGGTAAAGACTGACCTTTGTCAAGGAAGATACCAGCCTTGCACATGACTATCAGCCACGACAAACTCTGAGTGAAGAAGTTTTCATTTCAGACCATCCTATGTGGATATTCTGGTCTCTGAGTCTGTAAGGCCCACCATGCAGACCACCCCCGAGATTGTCAGGTTTAGTACTTCGTTCTGATAGGGGACTCAAAACTTGGAAAATTTAAGCTTAAGGTCAAAAGCTGTAAGTCTAGCAAGTCACGTGTATGTTAAGCTTTTGTTTCGGAAACTACAGATAAGGCCCATCCTGGCTGGGGGTGGGGAGGGGAAGCAGCCGACCTCCTGGGGCACTGGCTAGAGATGACCGCCTGGGGGCATATTGGAGGCATCCGGGCCTTTTGTGTGACCCTCCCTCCCCACCTTAGTAACAGCTAACTGCGGAGAACAGGACTGCTGCAGCTTTGCTCACCTAAGTCCTCCCTGAATCTCTAAGCCCTCACCGCACCTTGCTTGTCCTCTCCCACCCCCTTATAAAAGATCTAGCTGGGAAAGAAAGGGGAAGATGGCTTGTTAGGGTATGAACACGCCATCTTCTCGGATCGCCGGCCATCCAAATAAAGTGCCCATAAAAGATTCCATCGCTGCCATTGCTTATTGGATTTGGTAGTGACAGGCAGCCCGAACGCCGGTGTCTTTTCCTGTTACAGTTCCTTTCACTCCCATAGGAGGGTTTCCATTCTCACCACTTCTGTTCAGCGTTGCCCTAGAGGGCCTCACCGGTACATTCAGGTGGGGCACGGGGAGGGATGGCGAAGGGAAGAAGTAAAACTGAGTCCACTTGCAGATGACACGGTCATCTATGTAGAAAATCCTGACGGATCTATAGAAAGCCTCCTAGAGCCATAAGTGAGTTAGCAAAATTGAATACACTTGCCTGCAAGGTAAGGCAGAGTGAGATACATGCTTCTATGCAGGTACCAGGGCCTTCTGAAGTACTGAGTACTGAGGTGGGGAGTACTGAGGTGGGGAGAGTTAGTCTCTTGCAGAAAGTGGAAGGCATCGCAGGAGGGCAGCTGTGAATCAGGTCTTGGAGGAAGGACTGATTTTGGTCAGGAAGAAGGGAATTGGTGTTCTAATGGGAGAGAAGAGAATACAACAAATGTCTGAGGTGGAAAATCACGAGGATCTGATTACATTCTTTAACCAAATGGGTGCCGAAAGTGTGAGAAAGCAGAGTGAGGGAGGGCTGGAAAAGGAGGGGGGAAAGAAATGGGCAGAGGCCTTGAATGTCAGACCTAGAATTACTCGTTCTATCTGAACAAGTAAATAATTTTCACACTTTCCTTAGAGGGGGAGGAATTATTTTCTCAACTATAAAATGGTAATCTTAAGCCCTGGCTGGCGTAGCTCAGTGGATTGAGTGCGGGCTGCAAACCAAAGTGTCGCAGGTTCGATTCCCAGTCAGGGCACATGCCTGGGTTGCAGGCCATGGCCCCCAGCAACCGCACATGGATGTTTCTCTCTCTCTCTCTCTCTCTCCCTCCCTTCCCTCTCTAAAAATAAATAAATAAAAATATTTTTTAAAAAGCATGAATTGTAAAACCCAATCTTTAAAAAAGTGGTAATCTTATTGTCCTATTGGCCAGGCAAAAACGATGATGATGTTCATAAGTAATTTTAAAATTACTCAATTAGAGAGTACCTCTAGTTTTTTTAACTAGGCAAAATAATCCAATTTTACAAAAAAAAGCAGGAAATGAAATCTCAAATCTGTTGCCCTGGGATGTTTATCATCTCTGTGTCCAAGAGAAGAAGCTCTTTGAGATCATATAAGCAACATGTGATCTAGGTCTTTCCCATTTGCCACCGAACGGTCTGTTCAGTAAGTGTTTCATAAATCTGTGGTATCCAGCTGGGATAAAGAAGTGCAGTAATCTGGTTGGGAGCTTTTAACATTATTAAGAAATGAGTGTTTTATAGTTAAAAAAAAAAACAGAAAAGAAAAGAAAGTCCACAGCCCCCAATCCAGGAATAAATATGGGAAATAGACTAGAAATAGATTTTATTTCTTACAGATTTTATTTTTAGAGTGAGGGGAAGGGAGGGAGAAAAACATCCATCAGTGGGGGACCTGGCCCATCAGCCGGGCGTGTACCCTGACTGGGATCAAACCGGCAACTTTCCGCTTTGTGGGAGGATGTTCAACCACCTGAGCCACAGCAGCCAGGGCAAGGTTTTCCTTCTTGTACCTCGTGTTCCGAGGACTAGTACTCAAGTGGAGAGTCCTTCCGCATCCAGGCTCCACTGAGGGCCCGGACATTCCCCAAGGCGGACAGCTTTCTCCTCCCACAGTTTAAGTCACAGACGGGGACACGGTTTGCCCATCTCAGAACACCATTCTGCCCTGGCTGATGGGGCTCAGTGGGCTGAGTGCCAGCCTGCGAACCAAAAGGTTGCTGGTTCGATTCCCAGTCAGGGCATGTGCCTGGACTGTGGGCCTGGTCCCTAGTTGGGGGCGTGCCAAAGGCAACCGATCATTGTATCTCTTGCCCATCAATGTTTCTCTCTCTCTCTCTCTCTCTCTCTCCCTTCCCCTCTCTATAAAAATAAATAAATAAAATCTCTTTTTAAAAAAGAAAAGACCATTCTGCTTTATGAAAAAGTTATTTTTATTCCTTCTTATCCCAAAGGAAATTGGGAGAAGCACAGCCCTTCCCCTGCCCATCCTTTTCCACGGGCACCTTGAAGCCCCTCTGAGACTGACCCCTCCACACCCATGTCCAGAAATTCGCCCTGGAGTGGACAGACAGCCACACTGACAAACCGAACCACAGGAGGAACTCGTGTTCCTTTTGCTCATTCACACTCACTCCTACTCAGGAAATTCTCAGGCTCTGAAGGCTGCTCTTCCTCTCAAGACACCTTCATTGCCGCCAGACTTCTCCCTTAGACATGCCGTTCTTAACGAGCTGTGCACCATCACCTGTGGGCTTGCCCAGCCGCACTCCTGCTCCTGCAACTGTCTGCTAATTTTGTCAGTGTTGCATTTAAATAGACCGGTGGTATTGTTCTTTAATTGAAAAGGCTTTTTCTGCACTAACCCTAAGGCACAGAAGGAGACGTCCCAGCTGGGGTTCAGGTGACACGGCAAGGCAGGGAACCTCTGTCCTCAGTATCTCGGCCTTGATTTGTTTTGCTGTCGAAGATCAGCACAGGATGGTCTGCCAGACCAAACCCTACCTGCCAGGGCATGACAGAAAGCAAGGTAAGTAAAGAATATGTAACTAAGGAGAAATTAGCATATTCTAAACAGCAGGGTCTAAAGACTTGGACATTGTAGTAGTGTTGTTAGGATTCTCCAGAAAAACAGAACCAATAGGATATAAATATATTATATATATTTATATGTATAGGGGGGAAGAGAGATGGAGATTTAGTATAAGGAACTGACTCACGTGATTATGGAGTCAATTAGCTTAGAAGTGCTATGATCTCCTGGCTGGCGTAGCTCAGTGGATTGAGCGCGGGCTGCGAACCAAAGTGTCGCAGGTTCGATTCCCAGTCAGGGCACATGCCTGGGTTGCAGGCCATGGCCCCCAGCAACTGCACATGGATGTTTCTCTCTCTCTCTCTCTCTCTCTCTCTTTCTCCCTCCCTTCCCTCTCTAAAAATAAATAAATAAAATCTTTAGTATTAAAAAAAAGAAATTAAAAAAAATAATCCTTTAAAAAAAAGAAGTGCTATGCTCTGCCACCTGCAAGCAGGAGAGGCAGGGGAGCCAGTGGTGTAAGGTCAAGTCAGGGTGCAGCAGAAGACCCGTGTCCCAGCTCAAAACCAGTCAGGCAGAGAGAGCAAATTCTCCTTTAGTCCAGGTGTTGTTCCATGCAGACCGCCCATGGATTGGATGAGGCCCACCCGCATTAGGGAGGGCAATCTGCTTTATCCATTCTACTGATTCAAACGTTCACCTCGTCCAGAAGCACCCTCAGACGGACACCAAAATAACGTTTAACCAAATATGTAGGCACCCTGTGGCCCAGTCAAGTTGACACAAAATCAACCAGCACAGTCCCTGGCTGCTGCGGCTCAGCGGATTGAGTGCCGGCCTGTGAACCAAAAGGTTGCCAGTTAGATTCCTGGTCAGGGCACGTGCCTGGGTTGTGGGCCGGATCCCCCCAGTTGGGAGTGTATGAGAGGCAACTGATTGATGTTTTTCTCCCTCCCTTCACCTCTCTGTAAAAATAAATCAATAAAATCTTTTTTTTTAAATCAACCCTCACAGGTAGTGAGCAGTTTGGCACATGTTCATGGAGAATTGGTATTTCCCACTTTAAATACATCTCCATCTGACCACTCAAACTGGTCACTTGTGTACGAGTCCTATGGGCAACCCACAGCTTTCACCATTTAGCCACCACCGGTTCGGGGCGTGATCCTGTCTCAAATGTAAACAACATTTCTCCTGTTTTGACAAGTTTCACTAGAGAAACGAGTCCAGAGCAGTGGTTTCAACTGTTGGGGGGGGGGGGGAATTCTTCCTTCCCAGGTGTTATTTGGCAATGTCTTGTTAGGTGGAATGATACTTAAAGGGTACTTTACTGACTGATTTTAAGAAGCAAGCTGACCACCCATTTTCCCCAGGAAGGGCAGGCCCGTATCACCCGAATGGGCTATTCTTGCACAGATTAACTGGGCCCATTTAGTTGTTTGCTGCTCTGGGTCATGCAGCTCTTAACAAGCCCGTGCCACTTAGCTAACCAGCCACCTGTGTTAGCACGGGCCACTTGGCTATATATAGCCAGCCCCGCTGCCTTTGGGTGTGAGGTGTATCATCTTGTTGCTCGTTGGGGTGCTGCGTCTGTCTGGAAGTTCCCTTCATGAACTTGTAATCCTGGTGTTGGCGTTCTCTTTGCTCTCTCAGCCCCAGGAAATTTTCCCAAAACGTCTGGAGACATTTTTGGTTGTCACCACTAGGGAGATGCTACTGGTGTCTAATGAGCGGATGCCAGGGATGCTGCCGAACACCCCCCAATGTACAGGGTAGCCCCTCCGCAAAGTATCCAGCCCGAAATGTCAATAATGTGCAGCGTGAGAAATTGTGATGGAGAGCAAAAGAGTCTTTCCATACCCCTCAACACAGGGTGCCCCCGGTGCTCCCTGTCTATGTCACGGGAAATGAGTGTAATCCGGACCAGCATTTTCTCACTGAGTTGAAATCTCTGGGTAAGGCTGTAGCATTGAAATTGGCAACTTTCAAACAGCTTTAAGGTAGACATGTTAAATCTCCAATTTGGATGAGAAACAAGAAAGCCACGAGAGAAGTGAAACAGCACTTTGGAATCCAGGAGAGCTGTGAGAATTGTGTGCAGGTGGCTTCCGTCCAGCTCACGGCGCCAAATATCCCACAGTGAGTTCTTAGGTGGGGAGGAGCAAATACTCATTTTCATTAGAGGCAGATGCTGGAATTGCAGTTATGGCCTCTTCAGCCCCTAAGAAGGTGCCACCTGATTCCCAGTGTAATGTCACTTCAGTTCTAACTACACTGGGTTGTCCTAATTCCTAGGGGTCAGTGATAGAATATCAGAAATCTTGTTTCTCGGCTCATCAACCTATGGGCTCCATGCCAAACCTGATTGCTTTTTCGCTTTTTTTTTTTTCCTGAAATGAGTAACCTGCGCCTCTTTGCTCATGGTTAGGGGGAAAAAAAGCCCCTGTTAATAATTTACAAAAGACACAGCTACTCGTCTTTTGCATCTCCAAATCTCTCAAAGCACGTGACTGTCTAAGCATATCTGGTTTCCAAGTAGCTGAGTGATGAAATATGATTAGCCTCCCGGCATTGATTCCTCTCTCCTTCCCCTCTAGCTCTTGTCTAGCAGTTATTAGGATACTGTCGTTCTTATCAAAGAATAAAGAACAGCGTTCTTCCTTTCCGACCTTAGGCTGCTTTGCCTTCCTACCATGGATGAGGAGCTTGAAGGAGAAACTTGGCAGACTTTCTCCATTCCCTGGGGCTTCGGCAAGGCGCTGGAGGATGAAGGACATGCGTGCCAGTGAGTAATAGACCCCAAGTTAAAACAGCGGGGGGGGGGGGTCTTGTCACGTTTTCTGAGATTAGCTCGTGTTTTCAGTGGGATGCATGTGTCTGGACAAGGGCAGAAAGCCACGTCTCAGAATGATACGTGGACGATGCCTTTGCTAGAGAAGCGATGAGATCCTTCTGAGGTGCGTTCGGGCAGTTCTAATATTTAAAAAGAACATTGAAGGTGAGGCAGGAATATCTTGTAAAAGAAAATTACAAAAGCGTATGCTACTTTGGTTGTTTGTTTCCTCAAGACTAAAATGCCCAGAGGCACTTTTGGGAAAAGAGAAGCTGGTTTTAGCTGCTGGTCCTTATATGTGGTATTTATGATGGACTATCATTTACAGTAAAGTTTTGACTACACTTTTTGCCTGGAAAATTGATTTGTGCTGTGTTTATTTCCTTTTACAAATGTTTTCTTCTGGGTGACAAATATATCTTTAAGTATGAAAAGTTTGGATTTTTAAACAGAAAATGTTATGTTGGTTATGCACATTGCTTTGTATTTCATTGCTTCTTTGTGTTCAACGGTCTTGATAAATAATTTTTTTTCTTTTGAAAAAACCCACACATGTGTAGAAAGTTTAGTTCATTACTGAGCGGCTTATGGTTTAGATAAATATATAATTCCTTCTTGGGCTTTTCTAGGTTCAAGAATGAGAAATTTGCTAGGAATGTACACATTTTGGAAGGCTGATTGGAAAGTTTCCAGTCATTCTGCTGTTTAATGCTTCCCCATTAATCATCGGTGCTGCGTTATAAGCCACTTAAGAATTTGTGTAAATGATATTCTTTCAGTGGGTTCTATGATTATTGAGTGTTTAAGCATTGCAGTAAGAACATTATGTGGAGGCCCACGAATAGAGCAACTGCCACAGGTTAAGAGAAGCTCTCCAAATGGATGAAATTCATTACCTTGACTTTTACTGCTTGGGACTTGGAGCCAAGTATTTTTGAGGGTTGCAATAATTTTCCATGACTGTAATCACTTGGTGGCACTATTTGTTTTAAAACAGTTTTGAGAGTTTGCTTGAGTGCAGATGAAACCTCTTTCTGTTATACAGTTCACTGGAAGGAAAATTGAGAAATGGATGTTGTCATTGTATGGGACTAGAACACAAAAGTCTGACATTTTTGAACTTGCAACCATGATCCCCAAAATGACTGCTTGTGACATAATTTTATTCATTTTTAGGGCATAGATTCCCGCCCCCCCCTTGCCGATTTCATGCTTGAAGGATGAAATGATTGAATATTTGGGCTAAGGAATGTGACCACTAACGACATAGGAACTGGGATTTGTGTCTTTTCCTTGCCTGGTCAACAACATGAAAAGAAATAAATTCAGCTCCAAGTTTATGGTAGCATATTATTTATGGATCTGGGAGAAAGCATGTAATAGAAGAGAGAGGAAGTCTTTTAAATCAAAATACTAAAGCCAAACCACTGAATTTCAGTTTGCTAGTTTCTTGGCCATCATTTCAGCAAAAAGTCTGGTGTGTCTTGTTTGATTAGAGTGAATGCCTAATAGGTCTCTAAAGGCTGAAGTTCTGTGTTGTCCCTGGATGTGCTTTAGTCATTAGATGATTCAGGTGCTTTATTATTCATCTTCCTTCTTTAATATGTAAAATACCATTTTACTTTTATGACTCAACATAAAAAGCAACCATTATTATAACTTCAGCCTATGTCTCCACTAGAGTGTGCTCTCAAGTGTAGAACCATGTAAACTTGCTTCAAGATTTAATGGCTGGGGATAATTGTCATAGCGCAACAAGTGATATTGGTCCAGTTTGTTCATCTGAGTCCCACTCATGCTGCTGGCTTCACATGAATTAAATCTAAAGTCCTTAGTCTGTCTTCCAAGAGACAGTGCAGGCTGCCCAGACTGAGGGTCCCACACCCCTCATTCATGTGCCTCATGCTGAGCTGAAGGAGCTGTCATTAGACTGATGTAAAGAGGAGAATGTTCACTTTCCTGAAGCTGTATAACCCTTGAAAAATTAAAGTGACTTGAGATTGTTTTTTGCTGTTGAGGAAAGAGTAACTGACTGGTTCCTTGGCCCAGTAGAGGAGCCATACAGGATGGGTAGAACCATGGTTTCTGAACCAGCCTGACCTGGGTGTGCACCTGACGCCTTCACTTATTGGCTGTATGACTTTGGGCAAACTGGTCAGCTTCTTTAGATCTCAGTCCTCACGTCTGCAAAATAAGAATAATACCTACCTCTTGGGGTTGGAGGGGTGAATTGCTATAGGAACAGCTCCTGGCATAGTGCCTAGCTCATTCATCAACTAATTGCTGATGGTGATTCTTATTGTTAGGTACCAGTAACAGTGATTGTAGAGCCTTTCACAACAGTCAGGTTCACAAGTCTTCCAGTTCAGTTTACGTTTGAGTGGAAGTTATAGGCTATATGGCTATATCAACCTTCTAACAGAAAGAATGCTTCGTTTATGGGAAGGTAGGGTGGAGTTTGATGCTTCCATGCAATTTCTTTGGATTTAAACACAATTTGGAAAGCACAATTGAAACATTAATGAATTTGAAAACAGGAATAAAAATATGGGATGAGTTTATTTCAGTTCAACAACTATTTATTGAGAAGCTACCAAGGTGCTAAGTGCTGGAGTACAAAGGTAAAAGGCAAGGAGACTGTGAAATACCACACCATGCCTACTAGAATGGCACAGATGAGAGATCCTGGCAATGAGAATGCTGGCAACACCAAGTGCTCGCAATGATGGGGAACAACTGGGACTCTCATGCATTGCCAGGGCAATGAACCAGCAAAGTGCTACAGCCGCTTTGGAGACCTGTTGGTAGTTTCTCGTTTGCCACCAAACCCATATATGATCCTCCCTGGGTATTTACCCTAGAGAAGTGAAAACTCATGTTCACAGAAAGTCTTTTCACCAATGTTTATAGCAGCTGTATTCAAAATTGCCTCAAACTGGAAACAGACCAAATAATCCTTAATGGATTAATAGATAAACAGTGTTAAATCTTCACAGTGAAATACTACTCAGCAATAACACAGAACAGACTATTGATATCCATAACACTTTGGATAAATGTCAAAGGGATTATGCTGAGTGAACGAAGCAAGTTTCAAAAGGTTACATATGATATGATTCCATTTTTATGACATTCTCAAAAAAGACAAAAGTATAGTGACTGAACAGATCAATGGGTGCTAGGGTTGGGAGCAGGGTATGCTAGTACCTTATATGATGGAACTATTCTGTGTCTGAATTGCGGACCTGGTTATAAGAATCCATGCACATGATGGCATTTGTAAAACTATTCATCAAAAAGCTCATTTTACTATGATAATTTAAAACATGAAAATTGAGATTGCAAGGTTCCTGCCCTTGAGAAATTCAGAGGTACAATGAGAGACAAACACAAGTCATGATAATACAGTGGGATGAATGCAGTGATTACGACGTGCTGAGAGCAGAGCCACCAACCACTGTGACATGCCATACTGGCGTGCCATGCCTGGGTTACAGGTGTACTCAGATGTTGCTACACAAGGACTGCAGTCCCCGGAGACCTGGCCAGTTGCTTATAACCATTTCCCCTTAACCATATTCTGTGTGTGCCAACACATGAAAAGGTTTGGGATGTCTTGACTTGGGGTGTAACGAGAGCACGGAGGAAGAACGCTTTGTCTGATTGCCTGGGAGAAGGAAGGATGGTACCAGCATAGTCTTCCTAGGGGAGATAATACCTGCAGTGGGAAGTAAAGGATAAGAAGGAGATAGTTGGGCAAAAGGGGGCTTTCCAGGGGAGTGAGAAAAAAATAACCATTCCTTGGAATACAAAGTGAGATGGGTCTGGAGAAGTGAGACTATGAACACATTTATAGATAGCCTTATATAATACAGCAACATTTTATTTTATGATAGATTTTGAGCACACTTAGCAGCGGATGGCAGTGAGGCAGCAGAGAGGGTGATTTGATAAAAGAGGAGGCTGGAGGGATGAGATAATGGGCAGAGATATAAGATTTGGTCTCAACTGTCAAATGCTGGAGAAACTTCTTGTAACATGTTTTGAATTAATGGAAGACTCTGCCTCCTAGGAAGAGCTCTTCACTTGTTCACTTGTTTCTCATCAAGTCATTCACCAAATGTTTATTGAATACCCATCAGAAATGCTAGGCATTATTTTAGGTCCTAGGGATCCAACAGTGAACAGGAAGTCTTACGCTGCTGATATTTTAAGGGCTAAATGATCTTGGTTTTGGACACTTCTTTAAAAAAACATTTTATTTCTTTTTAGAGAGATGGGAAGAGAGGGAGAGAAACATGGATTGGCGTCCTATTGTGTATGCCCTGACCAGGGACTGTGCACACAACCCAGGCATGTGCCCTGACTGGAAATTGAGCTGGTGACCTTTTGCTTTGTGAGAGGATGCCCAATCCATGGAGCCACACTGGTCAGGGCTCAGCTTTGGACACTTTTGAAGTGTAATGAACCTCTGAGCTACTACCTCCTGATAGACAGGGTCTGCAAAGAGCCATCTTGGTTGAAAATACGTATTGGGAATCACTGGCAGAAAGATAGAAATTGGAGCCTTAGAAATTGATTCAGTCTAGTTTTATAACTCAATAAAATTTGAAAAAACCTATTTCTTCGCCAAAGTTCTCAATGGTTTGCCATTAGGACTGGCCCTTATGTGAGACAAGGTGATGGTTTATGTTATCTCAGTGCTACTTGTTTATCTATCCATAGTCCTTTCCTATGACATTCTGATAAAGGGTTCTGTGACATTTCTAGAAGAAACTGTCTTAACACTAACAAGTGTCTCTGACATGCAGAGCATTATATCAAGCTCTGGGGTAAGGGGATGGATAAGAAAGAGTAGATCTGGCCCCTGTTCTGAAACCACTTAGAGTCTAAGGAGAAATAACCCCTGTACCCTTTGTAAATGTTCATGGTGCTTGAGAACAGCCATAACCAAGTAAGTGGAAATTCTAGGTTTGCTAAGGGGACTGAATCTTCCAGCACAGATGCACTGGCAGAGTTGTAAGCCAGTCATCAAAGACTCTTGCAAAAGGAGTGTTCTGCAGCCAATTATTCATCACCTGGCTCTATAGCAGCTTGGAATGACATAGGCCAATTTCTTGGGTTTGACTTTGGATACCATGGATGGGCACATGGTGTTTCGAAGAGATAATTTTAATGAAACAATTTTGACCCAGCTGTGTTGTTAGAGCTACTGTGACTTGGGTACCTATTGATGCCACCATGTTAATGTGGCCCCAAAACCAACTTATTATATGCTAGCTATTCTGAGAACCAGGAAATACATTCATGGATGTCCTTTTTTCACTGTAAGGCCTCATCTGCCCTGTGGTGGGCTTGGGACAAGGTGGACGTTAGAAGTGGGACTTAGATGTGACTGGGCAGGGAAACTACACATGACAGGGAATCATGTGCTAACCATCGTCCTTGGATCATGAAGGACTTTTCAGTTTTCTAAACTGAGTGACTGCTCATCCTTGGAGCCCTCATAGACATCTTGAATGGTCTACATTTCTTTTTTTTTAAGATTTTATTTATTTAATTTTAGAGAGGGAAGGGAGGGAGAAAGAGAGAGAGAGAGAGAGGGAGAGAAACATCAGTGTGCGGTTGCTGGGGGCTGTGGCCTGCAACCCAGGTATGTGCCCTGACTGGGAATTGAACCTGTAATGCCTGGTTCGCAGCCCGCGCTCCATCCACTGAGCTACATCAGCCAGGGCTTTGAATAGTCTACATTTCATGTTGACTTATTCCACCCTTAAAATTACATTGGCTTTAATTGTTTATGTGCAACAAAGAATTACACTTACACAACTAAAAATTTAACCTATGTCCTTTTCCATTTGGTGATTCAGGTGATAGACACCTGTGATATTTTGGAGGCTTCTTTAGCCCTGATTGTTGTGGTTCAGTGGATTGAGCACCAACCTGTGAAATGAAAGGCCTCTGGTTTGATTCCTGGTCAGGGAACATGCCTGGGCTATGGGCCAGGGTCCCCAGTTGGAGGGATGTAAGAGGAGAGGCAACCATTCGATGTTTCTCTCCCTGGCTTTCTCCCTTCATTCCCCTCTCTCTAAAAAAATAAATAAATACATAAATCTTTGAAGGTTTCTTTAGTATACCCTGTTTCATTGGTCAGTGTTATGTTAGACACTAAAGTGAAAGAAAGGGAGAAATTTGTGTCCTTTCCTTATTCTCTGGTCCATACTGCAACAAAGTCTTAAATACATTTCTAACAGATCTTTTATGTATATATTCATTTAGCAAAGTTTATATTATATAATTTTTAATTGACATTCATAAGAGATGGTTGAGATATTCTTAGATACTTAATTCTAACCGACTTTTAAAGATCTTTATTGTCTTTTAATTATAAAATACTTGAAAAAAATTAAAATATTGAAATAAGTAAAGTAGAAAGTGAAATCCACATAATTGAAGAGGGACCAAAGAATAAGGGTCCCTCTACATAGAATGAGGGTCAGGAAGGTCTGTTATGTGCATGACTTGGTAGTGAAACAGCAAGTTCACATCTTTTTAAAAGATTTTATTTATTTATTTCTAGAGAGGGAAGGGAGGGAGAAAGAGAGAGAGAGAGAAACATCAATGTGCGGTTGCTGGGGGCCGTGGCCTGCAACCCAGGCATGTGCCCTGACTGGGAATCAAACCTGCGACACTTTGATTCGCAGCCCGTGCTCAATCCACTGAGCTACACCAGTCAGGGAGCAATTTCACATTTTGGAGGGGCCCTGTAAATGAGGGACCTGGCTCAGAATTGCTGAGTTGTTGTGTTCCTTGCATCCAAAGGGTCCATCAAATGGCTGCATCAAAACCATCCTGTCATTGGACTTCTGGAAGTGTATGCAAGAGAATCAGAAGCAGGATCTGAAGGAGACAGCTGTGTACCCATGTTTATAGCAAAATTATTTACTATAGAGAGTAAATAGAGTCAAGAGTTGGAAGCAACCCAAGTGTCCATTGATGGATGAATGGATAAGCAAATGGAATATTATTTAGCCTTTAAAAGGAAGGACATTCTCATTATGCTACCACCTGGATGAACCTTCTGATCATTATGCTGAGTAAAATAAGCCAGTCACAAAAAGACAGACACTGTGTGAGACATACATTTGTACGAGGTACCTAGGGTAGTCAAATGCATAAAGATAGAATGTAGAATGGTCGTTGCCAAGGGCTGGGGGGAGGGGGAAGCGGAGAGTTGTTGTTTAATGGGTACAGAGGTGTTCTGCAAGAAGAAAAGAGTTCTGGAGGTTGGTTCTGCCATAAAGGCGAATATACTTAACAGAACTGAACTGTACACTTAAAAATGGTTAAGATGGTCTGCTTGGGTGTACACATGACCTATAAAATTAGAACTCTTGCCCTGGCTGGTGTGACTCAGTTGGTTGGAGCGTTGTCCCATGGACTGAAAGTTTGCAAGTTTGAATCTTGGTCAGGGCACATACCTGGGTTGTCAGGTTCAATCCCAGGTCCGGGAGCGTGTGGGAGGAAACCAATAGATGTTTCTTTCTTACGTAGATGTTTCTCTCTCTCTCCCCTTCTGCCCTTGTCCCTCCCTTCCCCCCCTCTCTAAAATCAATAAGCATGCCCTCAGGTGAGGATAAAAATAAAAAAGATATATAAATAAAAATGAAAAAATAAAATTAGAACTCTTCTCCTAGGGTCATACAGAGCTGAGGTGTTACTGTTGTCGGATTCTTTGCCTATCCGTTTCGCTAAGGCAGGGGCCTTCAACAATGGATCAGGGGCTCCATAAAGTCCTCCATACTTAATGCACATCCTTATCTATTTAAGCATTTTTCTTGGGAAAAGGGCCCATCACTTTTTCATCTGTCAAAGAGGCGTGTGTCTCCTTCCTCCTCAAAAAAAAAAACAACAACAACAACAAAGGCTTAGGAGCGCTGTCCAGTAAATTGTCTCTATTCAATAGACTTTATCAAATTAACTGGGCACAAAAGCTATTTTTTCCAAGCTTTGAATATATACCCAAATACAGCAAAATCTTATTAAGGTTCATTTATGCAATTGATTATTCCTTCTATGCTTTCAGTAGCTGGGATGAATTTATGGGCAAACACTTACAAAACCCAGCTGGCCCTGCGAGCTGCCCAGTGTGGAGAGCGCTTTGTCCTGCACGCCCCCAGGAATCACGCCTGCTCTTTTCCCTGCTTTTCCCACACGGATCCAGAAGGTGCATTCAGTAGTAATCAGTGCTTCACACCCCATCCATCTGAGCTCCCAATTCACACGTTTCCTCCAAGATGCACTCCTATTTTCTGAAGATTTTTTTAGATGACAATTCGGGAGTTTTCTCAATAAAGTAGATTTCCAGAAGGAGACAGCTGGGAAACTTGTTGGAATTACACAGAGGAGATCAATTTAGGTTTTGCTTTTTTTTTTTTTCTTCTGGTTACAAAGCACAAACTCGGTGCTTTGAAAAGCAAACAGAGATGTCTAGAGGTCCCCCCCACCCCGCCCCCAGGCAATTCAACGTGAACTTGAAGGACCCTTCCTGGACAAGCTGTGTGCTTTGCCCTTTGAAAGCTCGCTCTCAGGTCGAGATGGTTATCCTGCATTACAGATCGTTGCTGACGGGGTTGAACACAAGCTTCCCAGGGGACTGCAGCTAATGGGTTGGAAGTTGTCTGTCTTTAATATATTTGCTTAGGGAATACCATCTTCCCTTTCCAATGCAGAACTCAAACTCCCAAAGCGGGCAACGCACACACGCAGACACAAAACCAGCTCTAGTTTGCTGTTTAATTTTTTTTTTGCTTATTCTAGTTTTAATATTATTTTTGTTATCTGATAATCACGTCTCAATACCAACTCTTCTTTTTGACTCAGGATTTTTGTGCTCCTTGTATCCTTTCTCTGCGATGTTCGATCACTCACATGTCTGCGCAGATGTCTCCTTTGCAGAGAGACTTTTCCTTAATACCCTCCCCCCAAATTGTTTCTGCTCGCTGCTCCCCCTTCCTGACACAGCTTTCATTTTCTTCAGACTACTTGCAATCATGTAGCATTTTCCTATATTTACTAGTTTATTTATTATCTCTTTTCCCCCCATGAATGCATAGGTACTCAGATATCCCTTTATTCCAATTTTAAGTTATTGAAATGTTTTCAATATTTGTCTTTTATTTATTCATTGTCAAATGAATATATGAAGAAATGTTGAATGGAAGACTTTTTTAAAAGATTTTATTTATTTATTTTTAAAGAGGGAAGGGAGGGAGAAAGAGAGAGAGAGAAACATCAATGTGTGGTTGCTGGGGGCCGTTGCCTGCAACCCAGGCATGTGCCCTAACTGGGAATCGAACCTGCGACGCTTTCGTTTGCAGCCCTCGCTCAATCCACTGAGCTACGCCAGCCAGGGCTTTGAATGGAAGATTTAACTATAAGAGGTGAAGAATAAAGCCCTATGCTCTCTTACTTCCTGTCTCCAAGTCTGTCCTTGAGAAAGCTCAGATGCATTGACCTTTGTTCATTTAATGGCTCCATGGAGCCGTATGTGTGCCTGGCAGGGATCTGTACATTAGCGGGAGGATAACATTGTGCTGTTACTAAACTAGTGTCACGTGTCCTCATGATTATTCAGACGTGTGCCTGATTTGGGGCTGGAGCTTTTGTTTAATGCAGGTACTATTTATTCTAAGGTCGCACACTGCCAGGGCAGTGTCCTTTCGTCCTGTGATTTCATGGGGAAAGAAGTAGCAGAATGATACCACAGATAAATGGAGTTCTGAGAAGGTGCTTACAAGATTCATTTCCTGTGTTTTTAAAAGAAAGGTTTATTTATTTATTATCTACTACAGTGGAAATATAATTTATAAGCATAATTTTACTTCTTTACATTGTATTGATACACATTGAACTTATTGGAATATTATTGGAAGTTTTCAAATCTAAGTGTCTACATTATCAGTGGCAAACACTTAATGGAAAATATTTTCCAAAATGAAGTACATTATAATGGGGATGTGGGTGAGAGGGCCCAGGATGATGTATCACTGCATACATCGAATCCTGTATATTTATTTCCCAGTTGGATTTTGTGTACACTTTTCACCTTCAAAATTCTGTGTCAGCATCTTTTGACTTTTACATTATACCTTTACAGGTTTTACCTGTATTACACCTCTGAAAATCTATATTTATGTAGCATATATTCTATAATATTCTGAAATCCCTACAATTTACTAATTTAGTGAAATTATATGTGCCATGTTCCATAGCAACTGAGAATTTGAAAGATCTGTTTAAAATTGTCATTCTCAGTATAAAGGATATTGACAACTTTCTAGAATGTATTTATCAATAGGGCTGACTTTTTCATTTTTGAATAGCAAATTTGGCCACTGTTACTCAGTTATTATATATCTCTTTTTTTAATTTTATTTATTTATTTTTAGAGAGGGCAGGGAGGAAGAGAGAGAGAGAAAAACATCAATGTGCGGTTGCTGGGGGGTATGGCCTGCAACCCAGGCATGTACCCTGGCTGGGAGTCAAACCTGCGACACTTTGGTTTGCAGCCCAAGCTCAATCCACTGAGCTACACCAGCCAGGGCTATATATCTCTTTTTATTCCATCATTTGTCCAGGTTTAATCTGTACTTCCTCTGGTGAACCATTCTCTGAAAGTTCCAGAATAGGCTGACTGAAATTCCAAGTGTCCATGGAGTTTTACTGTTGCTATTAAAATATTTTTATTCTCAAATACGTGCTTGTTATTCATTGATGTGTGTTTTCTAATTATTTTTTGTAACATACTAGTGTCCCCAACTATGTTACAGTTTCTTGGAACTATCTCCATCTTTTTTCACATTACCCAGGAGCCTTGAATTGGAATTGATTTGAAAGTAGAAGAGACATGTGCATCAAGAACTCTTGAACTGTAAAGTCAACCCTTGGCATGTATTCTGCCTTCCCTTTGGTAGGCCTATTTCTTCATGGTTCTTCCGAACATTCTGACATTTGAAACATTCTGACATTCTGTTATCTCCTATGCGAAGACAAATTTGTATCAGCTATCAATTGTGACGGGACAAACTGCACCCGAAGCATAGTGGCTTAAAACAACAGAGATGTGACTGCCCCTCGTTCTGTGGATTGGGCTCAGAACGGCGGGCGGTTCATCTGTTGCAGGCGATCTCAGCGGGGATCACTTGTTTAGCTGCATAAAGCCAGGAGGTCAGCTCGGGCTGAAATGTCCCAGACAGCTGTGCTCACGTGTGTGGTCACTCAGCTGCAGTGCTTGGAGCTGGGGGCTGCTTGCCCTTTCCATAATATTTTTTTAAATTTTTATTTTAATTTCTTTTTAGAGAGGGGGAGGGGAGGGAGAAAGAGAGCGAGAGAAACATGGGAGCGAGAGATACAAGGATGCGAGAGAGAAATATCAATCGGTTGCCTCTCGTAGACGCCCTGAACAGGGACCAAACCCAAAATCCAGGCATGTACCCTGACCAGGAATCGAACTGTAAACCTTTTGCTCTGTGGGCTGGTGTCCAACCACCTGAGCCACACTGGCCAGGGTGCCCTCTCCGTCTTATTCAGCAGTTCAGCCCGAGCTTCTATACAGGGCAGGTGGGTCCTTAGAAGGCAGAAAGGAAGTCTACCAACCTTCCCCAGGCCTACACCTGGAAGCCCCACAGCCTCACCTCTGCCATGGTCTCATAGCCCGAACAAGAGTCGAGCCAGATGCAGGGGGGAGAGACTGCATCTCTTCACGGGAGCATCCACAAAGTCAAGTTGCAGAAGGGCAAGTAGGGTGGGAGGAAATGCTGGAGCCATTTTCCAGATAACGTGTCACAAGGTGGTATCACAAAAGGAATGCGAAATGTGTCCAGGTAAACTTCAAAATTTTTGCATTTGAGAAAACTGAAGCCCAGAGAAGAGATGTGGTTTGTCCAGGGTACCACCGCTGCTTTCCTAGATGCTGGCTACACAAAGTGTGGTCCCTGGAACAGGGGCGTCAACGCCACTGGGAGCTCATCAGAAATGCAGCCTCTCTGGCCCTGCCCCAGGTTTACTGAACCAGAGCCCGCCTCTTCCCAGCATTCCCAGGGACTCGGAATGCGTGTGAAAAAGTCTGAGAGGCTCCATTGCACTTTTCACTTCCAAAACTGAGTCAGAAGACCACCCACCTACCCAAGAATGCTTTCTAGCCAGAGGCTTGACTCAGCATAGAAGAGGCTTTGTTTACTCAATATCCATTATCTTTTTTTTTTTTAAAGCACTTGCCTTTAGCTTCGCGCAGTTATAATTGAATGTAATCCTCACAACAACCTTGAGGGGTAATGTGTTTTCCAATGTTAAACCTATTTTTTAATTTTTCAATTATACTTGACATATAATATATCAGTTTCAGGTGTAAAACAGTGATTGGACACTGGTATAATGTATGAATGATCCCCCCTGTGTGTCCAGTACTCATCCGACAGCACACATAATTATTGCAATATTATTGACTGCATTCCCTGCGCTGTACTTTACATCCCTGTGGCTATTTTTATAACTGACAATTCGTACTTCTTAATACCTTCACCTTTTCCACTGAGGGGTAGTTACTCTAATTTCCGTTTTACAAAACAGGAAACTGATGCTCAGAAACGTACACTTAAAACTGGACCAGAATTCAAACCGAGGGTTTCCTGACTACACACTCCGTGCTCTTAATGACGGGACCACGCGCACAGGCAGCTGCCATGTGGCAGCAGTGAAGGCGGTGAAATGTTTAGAAGAAGTGGTTAGAGGGGCGCCGTGGCATGCGGTTGGCCTGGGGAGCTGTCGCTCCTTTCCCGATGCCTCCCACTCCCACCTTGCCTAAAGCAAAGAGGCTGGCATGGGCGTGTGACAGATGGCGCGGCCCTGCTCTGCCATATGTGTGCTCCTCCCTGTTCCTGGGCACACAGCTGCCCCTGACATAGGCCTTGCCAGTTGGGCAGCTGCCTCTTGAGGTGTCTCCAAGGGCTGCTGCTCAGAGAACGCAGTCCAGCAGTTTCCCTGCTTTTTCCTTTTAGACACATCTTTCCTCTGCTCCTTGGGTCTCCAGCTGGGGCAGAGAGCATCTTCTGGGTTCCGACTGGGAGCCCACACCAGACCTTGAGGGGCACAGAACAGGTGGCATGTGGATGAAGCTCATCCAATAGGGGAAGAGCCAAGGCAAAGAGCAGGGAGCGGGTGCTCCTGGATTCCCGCTCCTGAGAGCGTGGCGCCTGCCAGTAGCTTCCCTGCCGCAGCTGTGTGTGGGATGGAAAGGCGGTTCCCTCCTTGCTGTTCCCTTATCAGGAATGAGAGGAAGGAATGAAGGAGGAGGAGCAAGTGCAAGCAAGGGCATTCCTCTTCCTAGACCCAGAAGCTGGGGGAAGGCAGGGGGCCAAGAAAGAAAGTTCCAGAGTCCTTCCGCACTGGAATAGAGAGAGCAATATTTATGTTTCTTTGGTCCCGTCAGAGCTTGATGTTGGCACTGGATAGGTTAACAGTTGACATCTAACGCTGAAGCTACTGTTATTTCCTGGCTTCGGTGCTGCAGTACCGTCTCTGGCTTAAAATCTCCGTGCCATCACCTTCTTTGTGTAAATTAATTGATCTTGATAAGCCTCAGGTTCTCATCTGGGAACTGGGAGTCATAATGTTATCTCCTCATACGGTTGTCATGAGGAATATGTGGTAAAATATATGCAAAAGGATTACATCGTCCAATAACTGACATTTGATACAGATTTGATGATTGTTATTTAATAATGTTAAAGGGTTTTTTTTGAAAGATTTTTTAATTTTTTTTTAGAGAGGGAAGGGAGGGAGAAAGAGAGAGAGAGAGAGAAACATCAATGTGCGGTTGCTGGGGGTCATGGCCTGCAACCCAGGCATGTACCCTGACTGGGAATCGAACCTGCGACGCTTTGATTCACAGCCCAAGCTCAATCCACTGAGCTATGCCAGCCAGGGCTCTAATAATGTTAAAGTTTTCACAATGGTAGGAACTGTGTGTTGTCTACTGTTCTATCCCCAACTCCCAAAACGTAGTAGGTACTGAATATTTGATGAATAAATAAATTATTTGATGAATGAGTTAATGAACATATTTATGGTTCTCTAACAGTTATTTCTGTACTTGATCATAGGTCTCAATGGCTTTAGGCATAGAGGGTTGAGCACTTATGCGTGTATGTGTGTGTATATATATTATATGCATGCCTGTGGGTATTTCTATATAGGAGGTGCATATATGTATTATATGGGGATAGACAGATTTTTCCGATGCTGCTCAGTTGGTCAGATGTGATACTGGCTTTATTTTTTCCCTGGAGTTAGCTAGCTTCTTCCTCCCTCCCCTCCCTCCGTCCTCTCTCCCTGCCTTCTCTCTCTTTTTACTTGCTTTTTCTTTCTTGTTCTTATTTTGGCTTTGGTGTTAAAATCCTCGGTGCATATCTAAATAGATTGCTTTCATGCTCACAGTAGAGCAGAAAAGAATAACCTGGATAGAGGCCCAAGGTCTTTGCCAAGTGAAATTGTACAGCCTTTCTGCTCTAAAGAGGGTCTTTCAACAATGCCCTTGCTTTTGTTGTAATTTAAACCAAGCTGCAGGACAGTCCTTCCACAATCCTTGGGCGAATGAGCAGCCTGCAGGAGTGGGACTCCACTTGACCTTGGCCTGTGGGAGGACTTCTGGCTCTAACAATGACCGGCTCCTTGGCTCCCACATGTGTTAGAAGGAAGACAGGTTGAGCAAAAAGACACATGCACTAGGATCCAACCAGAGGCACAAGAATCGGTATAGAAACATCTGCTGTGCAGAGAATGGAGTTACTGTGTTCAGGAATTAATTTCTGAGATGGTGAGACCGGGGGGACTTTTCACACTTAAAGAAAGAGTGAAAGAAGACCCGTCTTGCACTTCCTAGGGGTCTGCTGCTTTTGGTCGGGGACTGGGGGAGCCCAACCAGGATCCTGGGCACAGGTCGTCTCTTGTCCCTCAGGTCTCCTGTGTTTTTCGGAAGGGATGATTTTATAGCAACAATAGGGAATAGAATATGTTTTGGAAACAAAGGTGGAGGTGGGTCTCAACCATGGGGTTTGCATCAGAATCAATGAGAGCTTTCTTAACATACACACATCCGGACCTCAGAATTTTGAGCAAAATTCCTGGAGGTCCTTCCAGGTTTGTTTATTTACTGTGTTACTAAATAACCCCGGTCATTTCAGAATATTTTCAGATTTACAAAAGGGTTGCAAAGATAGCCCAGACAGCTCCCGTGTAGCCCTCACCCAACTCCTCCCATTGTTAACTCTTAGATTTCCTTGATACATTGGTATATTCCTATTCATTAAACTCCAGAGTTCATGTAGATTTAACCAGTTTTGCTACCAGTTCTTTTGTGTTCAAGGATCTCATCCAGGATACCACACCACATTTCATTCGCTACTCTCCCTAGTCTTTTCTGGTCTGCAACAGTTTCTCCATCTTTCCTTGTTTTCTGCAACATTGATAGTCTCAAGGAATTTTGGCCTGGAGTAGATTTTCTTTTTCAAAGTTTCAAGTTGATTCAGATTCTGAAGGACACCGCTGTTAGGAACTCCTTCCTATATAGGTGCTCGAGGTGCTTTGTTTCATATATATTTTTTTCCTGAGTTTTTAAAGGTTTTATTAAGATTTCACACTGCCTGTCAAGTTATCTGTGACATTTTGGTGACAAATAACCTATTTTTGCCTAGAGATAAAAATATGTTTTGGCTACAATATAGGCTAACGTCAAGTGGAAATTGAGATTTGACCATATCAAAATGCATTACATGCATAAGCACTTTCATAGGAGAATATTTGTCTCAAAAATTTTTTACAGCTTTGGTAAGGACAACAATCACCATGTACTGAGTGCTAACTGTAAGCAAGGTGCTGTCCTCAGTGAATTAGGTATGGTAGGACATTTAACTCTGTGATGATGGCTTTGACTGTGTCCTCTTGGCTAGTCTCAGCGACAGTCCAAGAAGCATAAACTCAAAGGACCAGAGACATTCCCAGATGGCTGTTTTAGACAAGATGGTTCTTGTAGGGCTTCTTCACAGCAACACTAATCGATCATTGGGGCCAGCTGATTCTGTTTTGTGGGGCTATCCTTCACATTGTAGATGTTTAGCAGCGTAAAGTAAATGCCACCAGCGCCCACCTGTTGTCAACCAAAAATGTCTCCAGACATTGCCAAAGGTGCCCTGGGGGCAGTATCACCCTTGGATGAGGTCCACAGAATGGACTGAAGGTTAGCACAAGGCTGTTGCACTGGGTTGTGACACCACATCTTTGGAATATTATTCACAAACACTGTAAGGAAGAAAGACTGAATGACGGATCCAATCACCACCCAGGAGAACAAGGAGCACTTGGTTAATGGGAAGAAGGAAATTAGGACAGAGGGCCTTGGGATTCATCCAATGTAACGATCGTGACCTTTTCAAAATCAACACAGATTTTTCTGAACTTAACAATAACAATCAGGCAGTTTTACGAGAACAAAACGGGAGAGTCCTGCTGCTAATGGTAATGTTGCAGAGACCAACGGGTGGGCAGGTAAACTGTTGCAGTGCGTGGGCTCATTTTATTTGTTAAGATGGAAACATCTGTCTTCCAGTCTTGCATTAGTGCCCACCCAGGGCCTGTATGCCTTCTTGTTCTAGAAACCTCTGAGCCATGTTAAGAGAGAGAGAGCTCTACCTCGTATAGGTTATTTCTTCCTGCAGCTGGGTCAGTGTTTGTTTCTGACAGAGTCTGTGTACGCACACGGAGATTTTTGTAGCCATTTTAAAAGTCATTTTTTGTATTTGCACCTAAGTGTGTATATGCACACACACACACAACACACACATACACATAGAATACAAACTTAAAAAAAAACTGATTTTCTATTAGGATGTTTCTTCTCATGATGAAAGCTTTTTAGGAACATAGGACACTTTGTCACCAAAGACTACTTTCCTTCATTTATTCAACATATGTTCATTGTGCACCTACTGTGTGCCATGTAATGAGGATACACGAATGGATGAAGATGGGAAAAAAATCCCTACTGTCATTGCATTTGCATTCTAGTGCAGAAAACAGGCAGTAACTGATGAACATAACAAATAAGTGGATTAATCCTGTAGTGTGCTGGACAGAAGCTCTGTGAGGAAATTGCACCAGGGTAAGGGGAGCAGAAGTGGTGGCAGGAGGAGAAGGTGAGAGGGACAGGTGAGGGCTCACTTGAGGAGTTGGGTGCTTAGTGGATATCTTCCTGAGAAGATGACATCTGCATCAAATCCCAAAGGAAGTGACGGATTTAGCCCGTGCAGACAATGGGACAGGACATTCTACAAAAAGAGCAGCCAGTGACAAAGTCTGAGGCAGAAGCAATGTGAGGCTCAAGCGAAAAAGGAAGAGGCCCTTGTGACTGAGTGCTGTGTACATGGGAGGGGAGGGGACCATAAGAGAGGAGCTTGGGGCAGTGATGGGTCCTGAACAGTCATTGTAATGACGGTCACTCTAAAACGGAGGCCACCTGAGAATGTTGAACAGAGAGGGGTGTGACCTGGCTGCTGTGTTGAGAATAGACGTTAGGGTCAAGGCTGAAACTAAAGGAGGCTGACAGGCAGGTGTCTCCACTCAAGTGCTCTGTCCCCAGTGCGTTCTCTGATGAGCTGTGTGTAGATGGCTCTATACCCTGTAATTCACAGCCAAGAATACCACCCTCTTTTTGAGTCTTTCCTTTCCTCTCAAATATCCTTCAATTTGAAACGCTCTAGAGCCTTGCTTCCCAAGTGTGGTCCCTGGACCAGCAGCATCAGACTCATCTGGGAAGAGCCACAGAGAGGCCCCATCGCTAGACCAGGTGAGAGACTATGGGAGAGCCAGGCAAAACGGAAGCTCTGGAGGTAGGAAGAAGAAGCCGGATTCTGGAAATAATGTGAAAGTGGAGCCAACAGGATTTCCTCACCCGTTTGATGTAGACTTCGTGAATGCCAGTGAGTGAGTGAGTGAAGGTTGTCTCCAAAGTTTGGAGCCCAAGTAAATGGAAAGATGGAGTTGCCTTTGCGATGGGACAACTGCTTTGGGCATCTTAGTAAGAGTTTCAAGGCTGTGTGACAAGCCCTCCACTCTGCAATGAATATAACATCTAACTTCCTTAAAGACTGCCCAATTTTTGTGCAATAGCCTCATAAAAATTACAAGGTGGGTTTTCCATCCAAGAAAATTTGAAAAGGTATTGAGACAGGCAGGAAGTCTGATCTATAAATTCGCAGCACATTTTGTGTGATGTTAGCTAATGGCAATAGCTTCTCAACTCTTCTCTGTGGCATCCTGATTTTTCATGCCTAAAATGCACTTCGGTGATTGAGGATGTGTTCGCTTGCTTTTATGATGTGGCTGGTTACTGCAACAAGAGGAATATTGCAGAATAATTTGCTAGTACAGAAGAAAATGGCTAAAGAGTTTTACTGTAGACTAAACGCTGACATCAGACTTAATCTTATTTTCACTTATTTTCCCTTATTTTGACTCAGGAGTGATGTTGACTCTCTTTGCAGCTGACACTTTGTGCTGCCTACGTCCCCCTTTATGTGTCTGTTTGTTTTTATTGTCACCCCATTGACATCTTTCCCCTTCTTCTCACGAGAGCTAAGGATTAAGTTTCAAATGACAGACAACAATGATTATTCATTTAGCCATTGTCACTGAGTTACCCAATAGTATTTTCATTTTTATGAAGAGTTTTGAACTGAAGTATGCTTTCACTTAAGTGGACTATTCTGTAAAATAATTCTTATGTTGGCTACTGGGGTCGTTCTATAGCAACAATAGAGAGCACAATTGCAAATGGACAGTATTCCTTCCTTTTCATCAATTTATTTGCCATCAGTATAGCAACGTTCTTCCCTGAATCATTTTCTGCTATTACCAAAACCCCACCAAAATACAAAAAAATGGGTATTCAAGAACCATTCAAATGCCTAGTCTTTGGAAATGTATTCTATTAGTGATTCAGGGGTTCAGGCTTCTGAACAATTTTGGCTGGAGCAGTATTTTTTCAGGTCTGTTAAGAGCCAAGTTCTTTGTTTCTCCTTTGCTTTTTCATGCGTTTGTGAGCAATCATATGTGAAGGATATAATAATTTAACAGATTAATTGAATCGCCTTTCAGTGAGATTTGTTGTTTAACTCTCAGCTCAGGAAAACAGAATTACTAGGGATCTGCTCTGTGGCTGCTCCCACTTGCTGTGGGAAATCATCTCTTAGACTAGAACAGGGATGCAAATGGTGGTGGCCTTTTACCTCTCCCTCACACCCATTGTGAGGGAGAATTTCCTGCAAGAAAATGAATGACTGATGAAAGAGCACAGGGGGTGGCCAGGAGACTGGTTTGCCAGGTTATTGCAGTAACCCAGGGGAGTGGGGGGGGGGGGGGGGTGGCTGGTACCTCTGGGCTGGCTGTGAAGCTGGTGGGAGATGGGAAGATCCTGGATAACTTTTAAATACAGGGTTAACAGAATTTGCTGATGGGATAAATACATGATGTGGGTCAAGAATAGCTCCCAGATTTTTGTTGAAGTAACTGTAAGAATGTAGTTGATAGGCAGGGTGTCTTTAGAGGGCTGTAGAAAGGAAACTGAGGAAGACAGGATTTGGAAGAACAAAATAGCATTGAGCAGGAGACAGCTGACATTTTTCATTTTGTTTATAGTCTTTTGAGTGTGATTACCAGTCTAATCTACCACTGGATATTTTCCAAAGCTTTCTAGTAAATGAAAAATGCTGGGAAAGATAAGTGGTGTGTGTTTATATGTCAGTATTGAGCATAGACTTCAACTCCAAAATGGAATATATTTCCCTCATTTTCTAAACTGAAATATTTTCAATTTTAATATTTATGCTAATGTAACACTCTTATTGAAGAAAATTGAATCAAACTTTGGTTGAAGAGCAAATTAAAGCAAACCACATTTTTATATAGTCTGAATTCCTTGATTCAGAAAATCAAAATAGTCAGCGTAGCTCTCAAATAATGAAGCTGATTAATAAACCTCATGGAAATTGCAGCCCTAATTCCTCTTCTCCAATTTAAACCCAAATCACAGTTCCATTTCGTTCAAGTTCTATCTTTGAAATTCCATGCTTTCTGGTTTGAGCTCAAGACATTTTTAAATTACGAATTTAAAATTCATTCAATTGTATCAGGAACCCAATACTTGAACCGTAGTTGTAAATTTAGAGTCTATGCTCTTCAGCCAAAACACTATAGAAATTTCTCTTTGTAGCCCTCCAGCTTGTCTTTTTTTAAATGTTATTTTAAATCCTGTGCTATTTCTATTTTAATGTGTCCTGCTCTTTTGCGTCTAATTTTGAGAATACTAAGTGAGACATCAGGATATTGTGGAAGCATTGTTGATTTATTTTGAAATGGTCACATTTATCTCCTCTTTCTCTTGTAAGTGGGCAGGTACAAACAGTTATCATTTCATTTAAATCAGTGTCATTTTTATTTTTGCAGTGTCTATTTCGAGAAAAACCACACAGAGCTCTCCACCATGAAAGGTAGACTTCATCAGGTGTTGCCTTACTCCCTGAACCCCAGTAATTAAGGAGAGACTTTGCCACTAAGATCTAGGTAAAGGAGGGTGTACATTTCTTTCATCAAATCCTGTTGATCCATGACCTTTTTGGTTGAAGGGCAAGGGGCACTTAAAATGTTGGCTTCAAGGAGGCCAACATTTGGGTTCTAAATTTAACATTCAATTTTGTCCTACCAACATCGAGTCAAGTGGTTTTACACAATTAGCTGAAACCAATATCGAATTTCCTGTCTTGGTCCTCACTTTCACCCTTCTCAGGAAACAAGTCAAAATCGACTCTACATCTGCCTTGACCTCCAAGACCCCTGGGAGGTCAATAGTCATCATCCACCTTTTCGGAATACCAACAGAGACCGTACTAGGACTGAGTCATTGATCCTTTGATTGGTGTTCTCACTTTAATGTGAAGATTCTGAAGTCTTGACCTGATCCTTATAGCTCTTGAGCTTTTATGTTTATTTTTAAAGAGACAACAGTATTATTGACATGGAGAGGGGGGAAAATCTATTTTAGGTGATAATGGAAGTAGCTCCTCAAATAGTAAGACTGCTTTTTCCATTGCTTCCTGTGCTAGACAAAATTAGCTGTATCCATAATAACATTTCCCCTTTTTCTTGCCACCAGAAACTCTATTTAGGTGGCAATGTGCACAGCCGTTGGGGATGGGTCTAAACCAGTGGTCTAAACCGGTGGTCTGCGTAAGTGTATGGTAACTCCATTTCCCTTGGACAAATACTCCCCTTTTCAGCCCCTCTTGCAAATTTGGTGACTTTTCGCCAATGAGGCATAAGGGTAAGACTGCCGAGGGATAACCAGGAGAGATTTTACTGTCAGACAAAAGAGAGAGTTTGGAAGGATACCACCTCTGCACTGCACTTCCCCTCTTCTTTCTGCTTTGAATGTGCTTATAAGATGTGATGTGTGGACTTGCAGTATCCATTTTGCAACCATGAGGTTATAAACTAAGGCAAAATGCTGAGGATGGCGAAGTGGAAAGGTAATGATCCTGAGACACTGGTGATTTTACTGATTTAAGGCATCAAACTAGGAACTCCCTATCTGCTTTTATTTTGAGATAATAAAATATATTTATTTTTCACATTTTTAACAATTCTATTTATCAGTAAGAAACATTCCTTACTGATTCAGCTTCTGTTATATTCTTGAAGCAAGTCATCCACATACTTCACTGTGTAGAAGCCAGGTGTGTCTCTTACAAAGAGCCCTGAATTAGTGCAGAGTTGGACTCTAGTCTTAGAGCATGTGTACTTGAATGCATACTATTCATCAGATTCTGTGCTACATATTGGGAATATTAATATTGATAATGTGTTCTTAACCTCAAAGGATCTTCGAAACAAGTGAGAAAGATCAGCTTTAACTAGATAATTTTGATACAATGAGTCAAGTGTAACAACAGAGGTACGGACTGGCAGCAGGCAGTCTTTTCCTGGAGACTGAGTGGATAGGGGAGGGAGACATGGTTAGCAAAAGCAAGAAAGTAGACCAAGGTAGACATCTCGGATGGACTGCAGCCTGCAGACATTTTGATGGATACATGGGTGTATCCTTTTGAAAACAGTCCAGTTGCTTTACAAAAGAGTGTTCTTGTGCCAGAAGATATTTAAACAATAAGAGAAAAGAGCTGGGATGAGCCAAAATGGTTCCACGGCCTGATTTGGCCAGAGAAGAGAAGATGGGCAGGCAAGACCTATATACCTTTGCCCAGGGTGCTTTGATGGCAGCATGGAGGTGGCACGCTGTCTCTACTTGTGGCCATAACTGACTGGTTGCTTATCAAAAAGACATCAGCAGTGCAAAGAGAGGAAGGCTTTCACCGGTTGTAGAGGCTGGCTCCTCCTACTGAGAAGCCAACCAAGAAGAGGAAGAACGTGCCCCTTGGTCCTCTGCAAAGAAACTAGCAGTTAGGGGGCAAGTGAGTTTCTGTAAGCCACTCACAGCCTCTTTTCATATTCTTTGCCTCTTGCTATAACCTCGTTGGCCTCACATTTCTGTATGTAGCTCAGCCTTAGAATGTTATCTTTGGAAATGGAAACTCATGGTTGACACAGGACAAATTATAGTCTTCCCTTCTCAGAAATCAACAAGGAGATTATTTACCAGAGAGGGATTTTCCTCCCTGTCTTCCATGGAAATGATTGGCACAATGAACAGACAGTTTTCATTTACTACTGCTCTTGTTGGTGAGATAGCAAACGGCTTGTTGAGATAATAGCACGTAAAAGAAAGGCACAAGCTCAGATTCGTCTAAGGACAGAAATGCCACTTGACAGATGAGTCCACTGGCCTGGCAATCTAGTGAACTTATTTTATGACCTACAGAGAAAAATTCCTATGTATACATGATGACAAAGTAAGATTCAGAGCTCTGCCTATGCATTTCCTTTTGGTTAAACAGACAACTTTAAAACGCTTCATCAATTCTTGTAAACCTTTATATGTGAAAGTACTCTGTTGTCCAATCACAACTGTAGAACATGACAACAAATTGCATATTTTCTTCTATGTATAGCAAAATAAATGAGATTACCCAAACCAGAAGCTTCTTCTATACAACAGCAAGATGAGGAAGGGAATTTATAGATCACTAACTGTGGCCCGGTTATGGGACTCAGTGCTGTGGTTTTATGGCTTTATATTATTTCATTGAATTCTGACATCATTACCATCCCCATTTTAGAGATAAACTAATGCCAAAGGAGATTAAGAAACTGACCCTGAAATGGGGCCCGTAGCTTTTAAGTGGCCGAGTTGAGATTAATGTTCATATCTGCCTCCAAAGCCAGCGGTCCTTGTATAGTTCTCTACTTCTGTCTAGCCTGTGGTTCAGTCTCTCTTGGGCCTACGTATTTCACAGAGTGCTTGCAATATGCAGATTCCCGTACTCTGGCCCCAGAGACCCTAATTCTCTTGCTTTTTGTGGGGTGCAGTCAGGAAGTCCCATTTTCCTTAGGCATGGCCTATGATCATGATGTTGACTGTCTGAAGACAGTACTTGGAACAGTGCTGGGCTAGACCTAAAGTTCTCCATGCTGGCTGCAAAGTACCAATGCTTGGTGCCCTGCCCCAGACTCTCTGGAGTGGAGCCCGGACATCAATATGTAAAAGTAAAGTCCTGACGACCCTAGGCCATAGTCATTCTGATAGACAGTGAGGGCTGTGAATTGCTGGTCTAGCTGCTTCTGGTCTGAGTTTCATCATTGAGTTAACTGCATGATTACTGACAGTCCTTGTTCCTCTAAGGTGTTGCACTGTGATGGTTAGTTTTATGTGTAAACTTGACTAAGGGATGCCTAGACTAAGGGATGCCATGGGGTTGTATCTGTGAGTGTGTTTCTGTAAGAGATTAGCATTTGAATCAGTAGACTGAGTCCAGAAGATCTGCCCTCATCACTGTGGGCAGGCATCGTTCAACCTACCAGGGGCCGGAATAGAACAAAAAGGCAGATGAAGGAGGAATTTTCAGACTCCATGAGCACATGAGCTAATTCCCATAATAAATCTCCTCTTATATGTCCCTACATATCTTATTGGTTGTGTTTCTCTGGAGAACCCTAACATGCGGACTCTACCTTCAAGATCTCTTCCAGATACCTGGGTCTTAGAGGAAAACTAATTGATACTGGATGCAGCATTCATTGTTCAGTAAAAAAATCCAAAATATTATACATGGTTGCTTTTGAAGTTAACAATATACATATCATTTTTCCCTTGGCAAATAGGGAAAAAACACGATATTTGCAGGTAAAATATGATTTCGTTTCAGCACTCCCTGTAGAATGAAGATCAAGAATTTTCCCACAGCTGTGATATGCAATGGGAAAAGAAGGACCAGGGCTGAAGATGGTATAGGTAGAGTGAGTGAGCGGAGGTGGGGTGTGATCCCAGGTCAAGTTTCATGTTCCAGTGGGATTCCCAGAAAGCTCTGGAGAAAACACATGGGAAGAAGAGATAATGGCAGTTCAGGCTTGGTAATTGTAGTTATTCTCCACTATGGTAGGCAGTGAAAGCTGCCAATACATCTAAAATTGAGTTTTCCTAGAATTCTGTGAGTTGAAGAACACTGTGACTGAAACAACACGGGTCCACAACTCTGTGCCCCATAAATATAACTCTGCATTCCATAAATATTTCCTTGATGAATTAATTTCTCCAGATTTACAGAATATTCAGAGATATGGAAAGTGAATTTGTTCTCTTTTTTTTTAAAAGAATTACTACATCCAGCATGGTGAACTGATGGTGTGTCACATTTGAACAGTACAGTGCACAGTGCCCTTTAATTCTGATGTCCTTGAATAATAACTAGCTGAAGCCCTGGCTGGCATAGCTCAGTGGATTGAGCATGGGCTTTGAACCAAAGTGTCGTAGGTTCGATCCCCAGTCAGGGTACATGCCTGGGTTGCAGGCCATGACCCCCAACAACCGCACATTGATGTTTCTCTCTCTCTCTCTTTCTCCCTTCCTTCTCTCTCTAAAAATAAATAAATAAAATCTTAAAAAAATAATAACTAGGTGAGAATATGACTTTTTAAAAAAAGTCATGTGAGTGCTCTGAGTTCCTGTAGTGGATCAGGGTCTAACCAGGGGTTACAAATGCCGATGCCTGCAGGGGGCTGGGCAGGTAAACTAGCTAGGAGTACTGAGCCCATGTAAACAAGAGGGGGCCAAGGAACCCTTGAGCATGCAAATCCTACCTGAAAGCATTTGACTATACATTTTTTAAAAAAATAGTGTGCATGGGGAATACAACATGTCCAAGGGCCATCACTTTTTCACCCTGATCCAAACAAAACCAAGCACTATGGCATAATCCCTTGAATTACTGGAAAATTCTGTACAACTTTTTTCTTTTAATCCTCACCCAAGAACGTTTTTTCATTGCTTTAGAAAGAGGAATGGAGAGGGGAAGGGAGAGAGATAAACGTCAGTATGAGACAGAAACTCGATTGGTTGCCTCCCCATACGTACCTGGACCAGGAATTGAACCTACCATCTAGACATGTGCCCTGACCGGAATCAAACCCACAACCCTTTGGCTATGGGCCAACACTCCAACTAACAGTCACACTGGCCAGGGCTCTTTATAGCTCTTAACATGCCACTTTGTTGGCAGGCTCTCTTCCCATCCTGAGAAAGAAAACAAAACTCAAAATGCACTAACGGTCCTATGTGTTCTTGAAACTGTAGGAGCTGGTAGCTAAACCTATGGGGACATTGTTTCTATGGATGTTGTTATTCTTTGTGTATTGTGCTGAATGGGGAAAATAAATTTTTTTTTCATGCATAAGTGAAATAACATGGTGTAGATCCTACATGCACTGCCTTTGTCACTTAGTTTCACACTGACTTGTGAATAGTGTTCCGAAATTTAAATTAATGTATCTTCTTGATACAGATACACACCATAGTTTCGAAGCATATATCTTTATAGGGTATATGTATTGTTAGGGATGGGAGAAAATAAAGAGCTTCCCAGCAACAGAAAACAAATAGCTTTTAGGATACGCTTGTTTTTACCGTAGTTGACTTTTATTCCCTATGCTGAGGCACAGTATGCTGACCTTATAAATGTTATTAGATGTTGACTTGTAAATATGAATAAGAATTGTCAATAAGTGGAATTCTATTTCTGAAGACAGAGGCCAGATTCTCCTTTAAGCTGCACACTGTTGCTTTTTCAGCTGGTCATATCAAAAAGTAATAAAACAATTTTTTAAGGATTTTATTTATTTATAGAGAGCAGGGCAGGGAAGGAGAAAGAGAAGGAAAACTGACGTGAGAGAGACATGGATTGGTTGCCTCCTGCACGTGCCCTAACCAGGGACCGAATAATCTGCAACCCAGGCATGTGCCCTGCCTGGGAATAAAAACCGTCACACTGTGCTTTGCAGGACGATGCCCAATCTACTGAGCCACACCTGTTGGGGCAGTAATAACACCATGTTTGAGAAGCATTTTCAATTCAAGTAGTTAAGCAGATGTTTCACTAATAGGGATTGTTCAGCCTGTGCTGCAGAGTGGGGACTCAGCAAAATAGTCTTGCCCCTCAGCTGTTAAGGGTGGAAAAGCTGCCCTACATTTTTATGACAGCGAAGGAAATAGACCTCACTATTTCAGTCTAACAGGTATCTAAGCTGGGCCCTGGGGCATCTGATAAAAACCCAGCCATAGTGTCTGCCCTCATATGGAGCGGAATATCACGTTGTGCAGTGTGAGTAGCCATTAGTCACATGTGGCTGTTTACATTTCAATGAACTAAGTCCTGGCTGCGTAGCTCAGTGGATTGAGTGCGGGCTGTGAACCAAAGGGTCGCAGGTTCGATTCCCAGTCAGGGTACATGCCTGGGTTGCAGGCCATGACCCCCAGCAACCGTACATGGATGTTTCTCTCTCTCTCTCTTTCTCCCTCCCTTCCCTCTCTAAAAAATAAATAAAATCTTTTAAAAAACTTTCAATGAACTAAAATTAAATAAAATTCAAAATCCAGTTCCTTAGTCACACTGGCCACATTGCAAGTACTCAGTAGCCACATGGGGCTCTTGGCTACCATATGTAATAGCAAAGATGTGGAACATGTCCATCATCACCGGAAGTTCCACTGGACCGTGCCGGTGGAGAAATCATGAACTTACCTCTAGAGTCAGACCGATTAGGTTGGAAACCAAGAAGAATTTCTTGAGATCACTGGGCCTCAGCTTCCCCCATCTACAAAATTGGGAGGATACTTACAGGAGGATTGCTGAGATGATTGAATGGGTTTATCACGTGAGATCTTTTTCTAAGTACCTGGCCTAGAGGAAGTGCATAATAGATACAGCACGGCGTTCCTCAGTAGAGGTTCCACAGAACATCCCGAACACCCAGACGATGCGGCAGATTAAATCCAACACCGAGAGGCTGAGGAAGCTTCATGGGCATGGTGACATTTACGTTGAACCTAGAAGGATGAATTTTAATAAGCAAAGAAGGGGAGTGGGTGGGAAGGAGGGGTGCTGAGCCTCTGCAAAGCCACGGAGGCGTGACATTCTATGACACATCTGGGCGACGGCCAATCACCCGATTTGTCTGTGCAAAAGGGGAAGGCAGAGGGAGAGGCTAGAATGGCAGGAAAGCTAGGTCATGCATGGCCTTGTGTGCCACAGCAAGAAGGCCAGATTCAATTTCATACAAAAAAAAAAGAAGAAAGAGTCAGTGAGGGATTTTGACATGACCACACGTAAGTTTAAAAAAAGATAATTATATGCTAATATTGTAAAAGATGGGTTAAAGTGGGGGTCCAGCCATCAGGAAGGAAAAGGGGGGATGATGAGCTCTTAAATGACCTAAGTCTGCGACCTTGAAGTCAGTCAGGCTGAGAAATGGGGAGGCAGAGGAGAGAGGCGTGTTCATAAATCTTGGGGAAAGTAGTAAAGGGTGATTTGAGGATAATTCCTCAGGCTTCCGACTTGGTTGGAGATGCTCTTACTGGAATCGGGATTTCAGGAGGAGGGTCAGGCAGGCATGGCCTATGAAGCAAGTCTCCCTTGACCTCTCCAAACTGTGCTGACAGCTCCTATTTTCTCTTACGTTTTAGCTCTAGATGGCAGCAAGCTACCAGCCATCGGCACTGCCTCCTGCTATTCTGACTCTCCCTTCAGTAGGCTGTGAGTTCCCCGAGGAGAGGACTCGACATTATCTACCCTGTCATGTGTCTTCTTGTGGAACCTCTTCCATCCCCTTTCTTACCAGCAGACACTCCCTCCCACTAAAACCCCAGAGCTCTGAGTTCGCAGCCTCCCTGGTCCAATGTGAATTTGGGCAAACATTGGGTCTGGGGCTGGCATTGGGGCTGGTGCTGGGGCTGGCGCTGGGGCTGGGCAAAACCTTTCTTCCTTGACAGAGGAGCAAAATGGGAAGCTTTCTTCCCCTTCCTGCTTTAAGGCATTGGTCTGTGATCCTGTAACAATTAGAGCTGTGGCCGCCATATTGTTGCAGTGAGGCAAATGTGAATAGGTCATAGAAGATGACTCGAACCTGATGTTGTGGAGGCCCTGGACCAAAAATGGAACTGCCTTTCTCCTCACACTTCCTCAGACTCTTTATATCCCTTTAAACAGGTGTTCCCTTGCCCTGATCAGTGTGGCTCAGTGGGTTGAACATTGTCCTGCAAAGCAAAATATCACTGGTCTGATTCCTGGGCAGGGCACATGCCTGGGTTGTGGGTTTGGTTCCCAGTCTGTGTTCACACGAGAGGCAACTAATTAATATTTCTCTCGCACATCGATGTTTCTCTCCCTCTCTTTCTCCCTCCCTTCCCCTCTCTAGAATTACTAAAAGAAAAAAACCTTGAAATAAATAGGTGTTCTCTTACTTATGTCTCCAGGGAGGCAAACTCTTGACCCAGTTGAGAACTATTGTTCTAGGGAAATGCTTTGATTATATGTCAAAGTCTAAAGAGCAAATGATAGGCATGCACAAATATCTGCTACAAATCACTGATGAGTCCATCAGAATCCATCAAACAGCCTAGCTGGTTGGATGCTGAGGAGGACAGGGCTCATGGGGAGCAGGAGGCTGTGCACAGCCGTCGGGGGGAGGGAGGGGGACTGGGTAACATCATGGGGGCCGCAGAGAGAGGGAACTCTCAGGGAGTCAGGGTCAAGGGCAGCTAACTCAAAATCCCACGTGGCAGTTATCATTGGAGGGGTCCCATGACAATTCTTGCCAACTTCAAGAGTTGAATTTGGGGATGGACATCTGGGGAAAAAGCTGCCTAAATCAGGAGTTCCACCACCATGAAAACTTGTTTATGTTTCCAATCCAAGGCTATTCATTAAAGCTGCCTTGTTATATGCAATTCTCTACGCGTTAAAGCTTGAACAGAGTAGAGCATCTTTTTTCAAAAGGCCTGCCTGCTTTCTTGAGCTCTTCTTCAGAGATTGTCAGTTTGTACATGGCGCAGAGCTCAGCATGTGTGACAGCACAGCGTGCTATCTGCTGGGTGACTATTAAACTGCTCCGGAGTCAATACTGAGTCACTGAAGGATGAGATGGCAGCGAGGAATAAGGAAATGGATATTTATTAGTGAGTAAATCTCTTTTTAGCCTTGCAATTCCTGAATGAAAAGCAACACAGCTGTCATTCTTTTATGAAACATTACAGAGACACACCAACCTCTCCCTCCCGTCATCTCAATTCCTGATATAATTTCCAAAGCCCCCCTCACCCAACTTTGGTTTCTAACAAAAACAGAGAATTTTTCTTTTGGACCATGGAGGTTGTGCACGGCTCAGACCAGGGGGAAATGAAGGGGGTGGGGAGTCAAACACGTTTTCGGCTTTTGCAATAACTGGGAGCTTTAATCACAATTGATGATTAATGCTAACATCTTTATTGAAATGCCAGCATTGTTATGACAAGTAAACTGCAGTCAGCTGCACCTATTAAATAAACACACTGAACCTTTCTTCTTGCCTGCAGGTTGGCTCCCACGGCCTCCGTTCTTCCTTTCCCGTCTCCCCACACAATTAATCACACTCCCTTCTATACCGTAATTAGTCCTGTAAGATGAACTCCGATCTCAAATAATGATTTATGGACCAGAGGAAAATGTCTCCTTTGATAAGACTGATAGATGCTAAGCTCTCAATTCCCCTCAGGCTGAATTTCTTCGGTTCTTAAGAAGAACACAGAAAGAAAGCAAAATCCTGTTTAAGGAAAACCTACTGTGTGCTAGGGTTTTGCTCTCATCTTCTGCTCACAGCAGCCCTGGGAAGCAGTTAGCAGGATTCTTATTTGACAAACAAACAAAATAAAATGCAAAGAGTTAACAAAATTTGCCCAAGGCCACAGCACTGATAAGTATGAAATCAGGTTCCAAGGACAGAGTAGTGCGGCTGTGACACCCTTCTCTTCCACGGATGCCAGCTGCTGCTCATTCCCTGAAGTCTAGGAGCAGAGTGAGCTCAGGACCAAAGGCGAAGAGAACGATATTTTATCTTTCGTGCCCCTGAACTATCTTTCTGCACGCGTCTAGCTACACACACCCAATACCTCTGAAAAGTCAGGGTAATACTGACCACGTGCTTTAACAAACATCCCCCAGCTTCAGTGGCCTAATGTGGTAGACGGTTCCATTGTCCCCGATTGCTATCTCCTGCTGTGTAAGAAGAGGGTCATCCCCGTCTGTTACCATGCGACTTGCAGTGCCTGTCTGTGTGGGTGTGTTAGTCTGTGCGGGGTCCTACAAACTAGGTGGCTGAAACAACAAATTTATCTCACAGGTCTGGAGGCTGTGAGTCCAAGATCAAGGTGCTTGTAGGTTTCGTTGCTCCCGAGGCCTCTCTCCTTGGCGTGCAGATGGCTGCCTTCTTGTTGTATGCGCACATGACCTACTCTTGGCATCTTCTTGCTTATAAGTAAACCAGAATTGTTGGATTAGGGCTCCACCCGTATGACCTCATTTATCCTTAATTCCCTCTGTAAAGGCCCTATCTCCAAAACTAGTCTCATTGGTGATTAGAGCTTAAATCTGTGAATTGTGCCCTGGCTGGTGTGGCTCAGTGGATTGCGCGTGGGCTGTGAACCAAAGCATCGCAGGTTCGATTCCCAGTCAGGGCACATGCCTGGGTTGCGGGCCACGGCCCCCAGCAACCGCACATGGATGTTTCTCTCTCTCTCTCTTTCTCCCTCCCTTCCCTCTCTAAAAATAAATAAATAAATAAAAATCTGTGAATTGTTGTGGGGGCGGTGGGGGATCATTCAGTTCATAACAGGGAGTAAGTCGAGTTGCCACCCTGCTGAGGTTTGGCCATTGGAATGTGAGCAAATGTGTTGAATGCCGCATCTGTGCAGAAGTTTGGAGAACCTTGCGTAGTGGCTCTGTTGTTGGTTTGTTTTCCCCTGTGCCGTGAAACCAATGTGTCCACAATAAGGGCTGATTCTTCAGCCTGGGTCCTGGAATAAAGGAAATACAAGGAGCCTAGCCATAGCCGAACAGCAGTTATCATGCAATGTGAACTAAAAATAAATCTTTGTTGCTGCTGAGATTTTGGGGCCGTTTGTTACTATAGCATAACCTAACAAACACTGACTGATCTGTGAAACAGTATACACAAATGTATTTCTTGCTCAGTTCCAGTCTGATACGGGTTGGATAGCTTTCCTTTATGTTTCTCTTTTCAAATAGTGACTCAGGAATCTGAGCTCCTTGCATCATAGGCTGCTGTCATCTTGAAGTGCTCATTTCCAGCCACAGACGTGGAAATAAGAGAATGCCAAGGATCTCTCGGGAGATTTGAGCGTACAGACCTAGGGATGGAGTATGTCCCTCTGTCTTTGTTTCTTTGCTGAGAATTAATCTCATGGTCCAAACCTGAATGCAGAGGAGGCTTAGAAATACAGTTTTCCAGAATCTGGATAGAAGTCCCAGCCCCACATTCTAACGTAGAGACATCTGCACCATTTGTGGAAAAGGCTGCCAGGTCCAGATTGTCCCCATTATTCATGGATCATCAAAAACAATCGTTTGTTCCTCTTAGAAGATGGTTCATCATCAGTATTTATCCCTTTGCACTAACCATGCCCTTGTAGTGCTTTTTCTGATGATAAGCTTCGTACCTTGTTTGACATTCCCCCTCACCCCCACGGGCTGCCCTTTTTTGTATTGAAGGTATGAACTATCTCAGCAGCCTCAAATGATTAGTTGAAAATACCTTCCATTTGGCTCATTGACAGTTTTCCAGTATCCCAGGAAAGAGTGGAAAAATCAAACATGTTATTGCTGCAAAATGATTTTCAATTCTTCTTACACTCAAATCAGTGCCCAGAAATTCCAAAGGATCAAAAACATCATTACTTTTCAGTGCCTCCACCATCAATTCTATTTCAGGAACCAATTGTACCCACCCACTCTCATTTGGGGAGAATAATTGTATGCATTTGTCGGACTGAAACTGAGTTTCCAAAATATTTGGTGATGTCACTGACATTAGTTTTGCATCTTAGGGGACGATCAATATCTCGGTAGAATAAATGTAGCCAAATTGCATTATTTCAGTGGCAGGCTTCTAATTATGATTCTGTTGATAAATCTGGTGCTAAGCATGCAATAACCTTGCCTCTTCATTTATGTTTGTCTCTGTACTAATTTTCTTTTTAAATTAAACTCTTCAGAGGAGAGCTTAATGTGTGGAATTTTTATTTCAGTTAAATAGTCCTAGCTCATTTGTGGCATATGCCTTGTTCTCTTGGCCCATTGCTAGTCACACTGAAGGGGCTGAGGAGCTTATCAAGATAGGAACTAGTCTATTACCTGACAGTCTCAAGCCCTGGCCAGGTAACTCAGTTGGTTAGAGCGTTGGCCCAATATGCCAAGGTTGTGAGTTCAATCCCTCATCAGGTCACATACGATAATTGACCAATGAACGCATAAATAAGTGGAACGACAAATCAATGTCTGTCTATCTCTTTCTCTCCTCCCCCCACTCAAAGCAATACATTTTAAAAAACCATTACAAAGAAGTTCAAGCAAGAAGTATTGACTTAGTCTCCAGTGCTCGGTAAGTGGGAAGACCACTGTATGCTTCCTGCGTCACTGTATCGGGTATTAAGACTTGAAGTTTTTGGTATTTTTGTTTGCTTGCCTTACATGGGTCTCCCTAACTTTTATCAAGAAAATGAACATGTGCTTGAGTTCTCACATAACCGTGTTTTCGCCAACCTGCAGGGCAGTTGTCTATATAGAAAGGCTGGAAGGAATATCTCTTTTTTAAAGATTTTTATTTATTTATTTCTAGAGAGAGGAGAATGGAGGGAGAACGGGAGGGAGAGAAACATTGATGTGGTTGCCTCTTGCGCACCCCCGACTGGGGACCTGGCCCACAACCCAGGCATGTGCCCTGACTGGGAATCGAACTGGTGATCCTTTGGTTTGCAGGCCGGCACTCAGTCCACTGAGTCACACCAGCCAGGGCTGGAAGAAATATCTTGACTCCCAAATTCCCCAAGCACAATAAATCAAAGGTTGTTGAGAAATGGAGAACATCCCTCTGAATGCTTTCGACAGTGGTTTCCCAAAGAAGTCTCCATAGTAAGGGTGGTTTATTTAACTTGTGAGAGAGGCCGACCTTCATCATAAATATAAGGAATGCAGTCAGGGAAACATTTTCCGTTCCTACATTAAGAAGTCACGTGTTCTTGACAAATATATTGTACTTGGGTAGTCTTTAGTATTTTGAGAACATAACCTGATAAAGGAAAACTTTGTCTTTTGTAAAAACAATTACTTGTTTATAATGACTTGCCTATATGTGTCCCCATGAGATTATGAAATGTTTGAAATTATAAACAATGTCTATCTCTGCCACCGATATATCCCCAACCTAGGACAGGGTCCAACACATGCCAGAGAGTCACCAGTTATTTCTTGATTGAATGATGAAGGGATTAAAGATATCCTTGAAGTCCATGGCAATTTACTACCCAAGGTTATTTTGTTGTTTAACTTGTTTGCAGAGGAAAAGGAACTTACACTGTATGAAATGAACAACAAAACATGGGCAAGACAAATTATATGCAACTGGTCTTTCCTTGTGAATGTTGAAGGTCAAGTTCTTTCATATATACCAGTTTGTCAGTACACTTTGGCCTTTTGCGACACTGGATTTCTAGCCGTTAAATGAACTATTGCTGAATTTTTTTTTTGCAGTGCTTTCAGGAGCTTTAAGAGATGATTATTATGAGAAATGCCATATGTTTACCTGTAGGCCATTCTGGTATTTGCTAGCAAGAGCATTCCCCAGGCTCCCAGGTCTTAGTGAAATATAGAGGCTTTGTGCCCCTTCCGCCTCCACAGTTAGCCATATGCCACTTCATAGCCATGGGGAACCCTTACCTATCACTCCCTTTTGGGAAGGAAAAACAGTTTCCATATACAAAGGCTCATTCCAAAACGAGAAGCGTGGATAGTGTTTAGTTTGTTTAAGAAATACTTCAGCCACAACTATTTAAAGCTTAAAGCTAGCAGTACTTTTGTTGGAATAAATCCAGTGTTCAAAGTTTGAGGAAATCCAGTCGGCTTCAAAGCAAGCTTGTAGGTTTATCCCCGGGTTTAAACGACTTAGGCAAGGGAGAGTGAAGGCGTGGAAGTTATTTTTAGGACTGTTGAGACTGCGCAGGGACACCTTTATTGCTCTGCAAGTTGAGAAGTCTTTTCTGCTGTGCGGAAACACAGCGGGTCTTCTTATTCCTTCCTAAGGTAATACGTGTGAGGCTATTAGGAGCCCTGTTAATCGTCAGCCATTATTCCTCAGTCGTGACCAGGGGTTTCCAGGACGGACACGCGCAGTGGAGAAGTGAGGGAAACACGCTACCCAGATGCATACGAACGCCAAAGCTTTGGAGGTAGACAAGGGCAAAACATGACTGCAAGTTGGCTTCTGCTTTTGATGCATATAAAACAGCAAGGGAAAGGCCTCTACTTAATGCTGCCCATTGCTGCTCAAGCAGTGTCAAGCACTGCTTGAGAGAGTTGTGTTTTAGTGGAAGTTGATGCTAGATTTTGCATTTTCACAGTCATTTCGCTTCAAGCCCTTAGCCTATGGAAATGTACTGGATGATTATGCTGATTATGATACTAATTGCAGGATGCATTTTTTAAAAATTTATTATTAAGTAAGAGTGTTTAAAAAGCATTAAATAAAAAGGCAGAGAGGAAGCACAAGTAGAATTCTGGCTATGGTAGAATTAAGGGACTAGTATGCTCCCTCCTCATGAAATCAACTGCAGATGAGAAATCAGAAGGTTCCCCAAACATAGTGACATTTGTTATTATGCATTTAGGACTAGATTTTGTGTCTGGTGAAGTTAAAGATGAACTTGTCTTCCATAATATTGTTCTCTTAACTTTTTAAAAAAAATTTTGTTTATTTATTTTTAGAGAGGGAAGGGGGGAGGAGAGAGAGAGAGAGAGAGAGAGAGAGAGAGCGAGAGCGAGCAATGTGCGGTTGCTGGGGATCATGGCCTGCAACCCAAGCATGTGCCCTGACTGGGAATCGAACCTGCGACACTTCGGTTCGCAGCCCGCGCTCAATCCACTGAGCTATGCCAGCCAGGGTGCTTATTCTCTTAACTTTTAAACTAAATAAAAGGAAAGCACATGGGATCTATTTTTTTTATTGTGGTAAAATGCACGTAAAACTCACCATCTTAACATTTGAAAGTGTATGATTCAGGGGCACTGACTACATTCACAATGCTGTGCAGCCATCAGAACTAGCCTTTTCCAGGACATTTTCATCACCCCAAAAGGAAACCCATTAAATAGTCACTTCCTGTTTCCCCCTTCTTCCAGTCCCTGCAGCCAGGCCACGTAGAGTCTGCTTCCTGTCACTTTGGATTTACCCATTCTGAACATTTCATGTCAATGGGACCCATTTTTTAAAAGGGAGAAATCCGAACCAACACTAGCCGTGAGTCCATAAGCGGCGTGAAAGCAAATGGTTGGATTCACGGGGAGGGACCCACTCCTTTCCCAGCTGGCTGCACCAGACGTGAAGGACAAGCTGGAGAACCTTGAGAATCGAGCAGGAGCCGATGCCGGAATACTTAGGTCCCACAGGTGAACACCCAGAGTTGCAGGTGAATTGCTGTGTCCTAAAACAGGTATCTGGGCAAAATCCCATAGCGGAATCTCAGATTGTCATAGCGACCTAAGTCTGGAACTTGAAATGACCCATGGTGAGCTGCGAGAATTCAATGCGCTCCATCTCTCCTACCCTTCCTTCCTTCCTTTCTTTTTTAAACCAGCTTTAGTGAGCGTGTGGAATGGTCAACACTATGGGAAGTCTGCCCTCACCGGGTCTACACTTGTGTGGAGACAGAGAATAAAAATAAGTAGCTACACTGTTCTGTAGGTGTTGTGAAGAAAGAGAACACACCATCTTATGAGAGAGAATAATTGAAGTGAGCAGCTCTTCAAACTGAAGGGCCAAATCCGGCCCTCCACTTTGTTTTATCCGGCCTGGCACCTTGTTTCTACCCAGTGGCAGCGCCGAGCTTTCGCTTAACTGCTAAGGAGTAGTTACATTTATACAGCCCTAAAGTTACATCCAGCCCTTTGAGGGCAACCGTGAGGCTGATGTGGCCCCCGGTGAAAATGAGTTTGACACCCCTGTTTTAACCCATCCATTCATTGAGCTATTTATTTTTAATTTCTATGACCCACCCTTCCTTTTGAATTGAATCCCTGGGTGTTCTTTTGTATTGCATCTGGAAAATAGAAATCGAATTGCTTTTGAAACATACTTTTAGCCACCCACATACCCCTTTTATACCTTCCCCTTTCCCCCAGTTCCCGGAGGTACTCCATACTGTCAGTTCCTGCGCCTGTGGGGTCCTCTCCGGCAGAGATGAACAAACATGTCTAAACAACCACATGCAAGAACCAGGACAGTATAGTCAGAAGCACAGATACTGCGTGATTCTACTTATGTGAAGAATCTAGAATAAGCCCAAACTCATAGAAGCAGAGAGTAGAGCAGTGGTTTCCAGGGGTTCGGAGTAGGGGAAATGGGGAGACGTTCAATGGGTATAAGATTTCACTTATGTGCCTGGCTGGCGTAGCTCAGTGGATTGAGCTCGGGCTGAGAACCAAAGTGTCGCAGATTCGATTCCCAGTCAGGGCACATGCCTGGGTTGCAGGCCACGGTCCCCAGCAACCACACATTGATGTCTGTCTGTCTGTCTGTCTGTCTGTCTCTTTCTCCCTCCCTTCCCTCTCTAAAAAATGAATAAATAAAATCTTTTAAAAAATTTTAAAAAATGATTTCACTTATGCAGGACAAAAAGTAAAAGGATTTTGTTTTTGTTTTAGTTTTTTTTAAAGATTTTATTTATTTAGTTTTAGGGAGGGGGGGAGAGGGAGATAGAGAGAGAGAGAAACATCAATGTGCGGTTGCTGGGGGTCATGGCCTGCAGCCCAGGCATGTGCCCTGACTGGGAGTCGAACCTGCGACACTTTGGTTCGCAGCCCACGCTCAATCCACTGAGCTACGCCAGCCAGGGCCTAAAAGGATGTTTTGACGTGGGAGAAGAAGTAAGAAAACTTTGGGGTGTAACCTCAGTTGTAGAACATCATATTTTTAACATATAGGAATGTGAGGATTATATCGCATTTAATGAATAATAGCTCAAATGTATGCGGTAGTTTAGCACTTTCCACATATTGTCTCACTTAATCCTCATAACAACTCTGTGTGGGAAGTATTATCATTTTCATATTTTTACCAAAAACGAGATGAAGGGACAAGGAAGGTAAGTTACTTGTCCAAAGTCACATACAGGAAATAAATGGAAAGAAAGCTATTTCCAGGATTCAAGGTCATGGTTACACTGCCTCTACATTTCATTTTGCAAACAGATGATATCTTTATGGGACAGAATGAAATTATAATAAATATAAAACTGAGCAAAAAAAGATAAATCTCTGAGCACAACACATGTCCACAAGCCCTTACCTTAAATCTGAAAGGTGCAAAGCTTGAAAGACAGAGTTTGTAAGTTTGGCCCCAAACATTGTTTGTCTTTAAGACTGGAGCTGAACCAGTGTAAGGTCAGCCATGATCTTTTTTTTTTTTACCCCCCAACATATAAACATTATTTTTGTTGTTGTCGGGGGTCAGTCGTTGGGTTTTACTATTCTTTGCTAAGGTAGACTCTGCCGAGGTTGTTACATAATATATGGCTGTGGATTCCATATGGAGTCCAATGGCCCGTGTGTATCAAATGTTTCCAGCTCTTTACTCTCTGGGCACGTTGTAAGGTTGCATTTCCCTGCCCCTTTGAAGTTATGTATGGCCATGTGCTTGATTTGGCCAATAGAATGTGAGCAGAAGTGATATGTCACTTCTGAGCAAGAAGTTTTAGGGGGCAATCTGAAATTAGCTATAGCTCTCTTAACCTCGGGGACTCGGAGCAGCAACGCTCTTCCCAGCACTTGCTCTGACAGCTTGGGACCTGGTGGAGATGCAGAGCGCAGCTCCCACCAACCTGGATTTGGGGGATATTCGTCACTGTAGCATAATCTAGCCTGTCTTGACAGATATATTGGCATACATTCTACCTTAGCTTTCTGACATCAGAAAGACTCTGAATTCTGAAACAGATCTGGCACCTAGGGTTTCAGATAAGAGATTGTGGGATCTGTATTTGAATATTTTGCATCAGGATACTTCCCAAGAAAACCTGAATGCTGTCATTGCTCGGAGCGCAGCCATTTCCTGAAAAAATGTCAACTGGCATCTGAGCAGTCCTAGGGACTGAGCTCTTGGAAGTCAGGAATTGTCTCAATTTTTCTTGGTAGCCTTAATGCCTGATGTGGAGTGAATACTTGGTAAATAGGCACTGAAATAAATGGATGGCACACAGTTTAATACCTGGAGCTTATGCTTCAGGGGAAAGAGAAAAAGGAGATATAAGAGGTGAAGGCGAAACTTATCTACTTCATCTGGTTCACAATTTTGCCTTGTTCAAATAAGGAGCGGGAGGCAGAGCAAATCCTGTTTGAAGGGACAGTACAATGGCTCTAAGTGAGCGCTCATGGGCGGAAGTCAAAATCAACGTGGTAATTTGACAAAGTAAGGCTCTTTGCACAGAACTGGTTTATAGTTCACCTGTAATAATTTTAGCTACTGCGATTAATTTAAACACAGGTAGCAATCGCCATGCAACTGTGTAAGAGAGGAGAAATTTGCTAATACTATGATCTTCAAACTGTGCTTTCCTGTATTCTACGCATGGTGATGCATCTCTTCAGTACCCCTCGGGTGGGGCATCTCCGGGCCCTGGGGAAGGCCTGCTCCAACCTCAATAGCTCTGTGCTGTAGCCATCAGATGTTAGTGTCCGCATAGGATTCTGTGGGAGCAAAGGGTCTTGTGTGTAAAAACAACCTAGAAAGACCTTCGGAAAGAAGGATGGAAGACTTAGCCTTTTTGATAAATTTCATTTTTTTTATTTTAAAGATTTTATTTATTTATTTTTAGAGAGGGAAGGGAGAGAGAAAGAAAGAGAAACATCAGTGTGCGGTTGCTGGGGGTCATGGCCTGCAACCCGGGCATGTGCCCTGACTGGGAATCGAACCTTTGATGCTTTGGTTCGCAGCCCGCGCTCAATCCACTGAGCTACGCCAGCCAGGGTTTGGTTAATTATGGTTTTAATGTAGCATCCTGACATAAGATTTTAAAAAACATTTAAGAGTCTAGGCATCATGAACGTATGTGGATCCTCACAACATTTCCCCTACCTCTTCAAAAACCAAAGGATGGATTTGGAAATTTGTAGTTTAATCACACGAAATCTTTGCTAAACTGGAATTTAGTGAAATATTACTTAAACCTCCTAGACTCCCCTCCCGCCTCATGAATTAGTGGCTCTGAAGGGCACGCCATTAGTGTTGTGATTTAAGGTAAAATAAGATACTTCAAGGAAAGGCTGTTGTGTGGATTCCGTTTTTGAGGTCACATTAATGTGATACATGTAATGTCACCGAGTAACGTCAGCTCAGTCTGACTGTTGAATTGTGCGGGATGTCGGGGGTATGTACATACAGGATAGCAATCCCCTCGTGAGCTGACTGACCCCGGAGGTCTCACAAGAAGATGCTTTTAGCCCTGGCTGGAGTGGCTCAGTGGACTGAGCACTGGCCTGCGAACCAAAGGATCACCAGTTTGATTCCCAGCTAGGGCACATGCCTGGGTTGCAGGCCAGGTCCCTAGTTGGGAGCATGAGAGAGGCAATCCATCTGTTTCTCTCTCACATCGCTGTTTCTCTCCCCTCTTCCTCCCTCCCTTCTCCTCTCTCTAAAAAGAAATAAATAAAATCTTTTTTTAAGATGGAAGATGCTAGCCCTGGCTGGCGTGATTGAGCGCGGGCTGCGAACCAAAGTGTGGCAGGTTCAATTCCCAGCCAGGGCACATGCCTGGGTTGCAGGTCACGGCCCCCAGCAACTGCACATGGATGTTTCTCTCTCTCTCTCTCTCTCTATCTCCTTCCTTTCCCTCTCTAAAAATAAATAAATAAAATCTTTTTTAAAAATGGAAGATGTTTTTACTATTCGCCCTTCCTCCTTGTTGGTACTTCCAGAATTCCTGTTCTGAAAGCCCTTGTGAAGAAAGCAAAAATGAAACGTTCAGAGTACTTGTCTGTGCAGACGTGGATGAGGGAGGGGGCACTGCTTAGGACACCTGATCCAAGTTAGAGATGTTGAGGGGGGGGTGGGGCAAGCTTCCAAAGACAGGTGTGGTTGATTATTTTGACATTGTGTCTGGTGCGAACCCGGAAAGGGTGTATGTGTGTGTGTTGGTGAGGAACAGCTAGAGGGCAGGTAGAATTTTTCCTTCTTCCTTTTTTTTTTTCTCCTCTCCAGAACGTCTCTGATTTCCAGGATTCTCAAGTAAGACTGCTATTATTAGAAGTCTACTTGAGGTCAAGTAGGGTTACACTTGGCCTAGGACCATGATGGCCCTGAGCAACCACATTATCACATAATAGGGAAAAGTGCAACCTGGGCCCAAACTGGTTTATAGTGGGGCTTTCAGAACAAGCACTGAGGTCCGTGCCAAAAGGAGTCAGTGATAGGAATTTTCACATCTCATCTAGTATAAGTCTCCTTGATGGTGATGATTAGTATTGCCATTTAATAGTTGAAGAGTCTAAATAACAAAAGTCACGTTTGCTTTTTTTAAAAAAATATTTATTTTTAGAGAGAGGGGAAGGGAGGGAGAGAGGGGGAGAAATATCCATGTGTGGTTGCCTCTCACGTGGCCCCCACTGGGGACCTGGCCTGCAACCCAGGCATGAGCTTTGACTGGGAATCCAACAGGCAACTCTTTGATTTACACCTCATACTCAATCCACTGAACTACACCAGCCAGAGCTACAAGTTTACTTTTTAAAAAGATTTTATTTATTTATTTTTAAGAGAGGAATGGAGGGAGGAAGAGAGGGAGAAAACATCAATACGTAAGAGCTAGATTAATCAGTTGCCTCTCACACGCCCCCTGCTAGGGACCTGGCCCACAACCCAGGCATATGACCCGACTGGGAATCAAACCAGTGACCTTTGGGTTCGCAGGCTGGTGCTCAATCCACTGAGCCACACCAGCCAGGGCAACAAAACTGAACTTTACACTCAAAATGTCTAATGCCAAATTATGCCATTTTTCTGTCGCTTACGGAAAAATCATCCATATGTCTCGTACACAACTGAAAACATTCCCTATGCAATGATATTAATTCTGCTGTGATGTGTGCACCAGTACCTGATAACACTGAAATCGTGAGCGTAGGCCTAATAAAATCTAGCAGACTTTTCACAGGCTTGACTGGTTTTGGCACACCGTCTTTGGCTACTATCTCTAGTTTGAGTTTTATTTATTATCCCACCCTAGGATTTACTTTGCTAAGAGAAGTAGGATTTTTGTTTGTTTTTGAAAAGCAGGCTTTTAAGAGGCTTCCATCTGATGGAAGGGATGTAAAGTATCTTTTAAGACACAGATATAGCTCCCCGTTGGGCTGTTGCTAAGTGGCTGGAGACCCCTTACTTGAAGGGACTACATCATATGCACAATGACCCAGAAGTCCAAGTGCGGTGGGTGGGCGGTGGCTAGGCAGATTCTGGGGATTTTGCACTTGCCTGTGATTTGTGTGGTGGCTGAGAGACTATCACATTGAATTTTTAGACTTCTAGAAGGTGATCAGTTGCTTTCGGTCTTGATTTTTTTTTAGGTGTGTAACTATTAGAAGGCAATTTTGTTTTTAAAACTTGAGATATAATGGACATATGAGAAAATTCACCCTTTTGAATGATCTAGGTCAGTGGTGCTTAGGATATCCACAAGATTGGGCCCTCGGCGCTAAGCCTCCCGTGCCTAGTGGGTGAGTTGGCCCTGCTTTTATGAATACTGCAGCCACTGGTCAGTTGCACAGGTGGACTGGGGGCCCCTGGGAGTCTTTTCCCCGCTATGGGGAGCTTTAAGAGAATAACAGGATGCACACTTCTTCCCAGTCAGACTAAGCTTGCTGCGTCTATTTTCTTGAAGCTGCAAAATCGACATTTCTTGAGACATCAGAATAGGAGTGTTAAATCACAGCTGGAGCTGTGCAAGGGAAGTAATATTTATCAGGGTAGCTTCCTTCGTAGGTTTATCTCAGATGCTGCAGTTTGCATCCCAGGGGAGCAGAACCTAATCTGCCTTCCCCAGAGCCCAATTGTAATCTTTGAAAGGCGCGGGAACTGGCAGCTGTCCAGCCCGCACCTTCCTTCTTCTCCCATCTCACAAGGTGGGCGCTTGAAATGGAAGCAGTTAGTTCCTCAAAGCTAAAAAGAGTGAATTTTAAGGGCCCTGAGTTTTTGCATTTCCTCTCGTCCTACAGACTCCGGGAGGAGAAAAGCTAGTTCTAGGAACATATATGTATCACACCATGTACATCCTATCACCTCCCCTGAGACCAGTACTTCCCTTGGGGATGGCTGTGCTCGAAAGCGGGCTTGGACTCCTTGGCTCAGGGCGGAGGAATAGTGACTAGGCCAGTGCTACACAAGGTGGGGACCACTGGCAGCTTCAGCATTGCCCTGAAGCTTCTTAGAAATGCAAATTTTCAGCCTCCACCAAAATCAGAAGCTGAGGGTGATATCCAGCATTGAGCCTTAACAAGCCCTCCAGGAGATTGTTTTGCACATTAAAACTAATTTATTTTTTAAATGATGTTATTTCTTTTTAGAGGGGAAGGGAGGGAGAAAAAGAGGGAGAGAAACATCCATGTGTGGTGGTGTCTCATGTGCCCCCAACTGGGGACCTGGCCCACAACCCACACATGTGCCCTGACTGGGAATCGAACCACCGACCCTTTGGTTCACAGGCTGGTGCTCAATCTACTGACTCATACCAGCCAGGGCTGCATGTTCAAATTTAAAATGCACTGATGACATTCCTGATCAGGGAGGGCTCGGAGTGCGAGACACAACCAGACGGCCGTGAAAGCAAGTGCAAAAAACCAACAAAAAAAGATCAGGTGACTAACTCTTGAAACCTCTGCAGCTTGTGCATGGCCACATATTGCGCCAATTTTAGATAGACTCACAATCAATGGGACTTCCCCTCTCCTACCTGCATCTGTTGTTTTCTCATCTAGTCACATCCTTCCTCCTTCAAGAAGCTCTTTGTTGTTAACTTCTGCAAGTGGATTAAATGAAGACAGTAACAATAAGAAAAAAACATAGTGGAGAGGGAGTGAGAAGAAGGGAATATATTTTTCCTGATCCTGGGATTTAGGAGTCTAAGATTCCTAACTCCAGTGCTATTTAAGACTTTTACCCAGATTTCCATTGTCAAATAAAAACCCAATAAAGACTTAGGTCAGGAGTGTCTTATTCCTTAAGTGAGGGGCTTTTGCAGTAAGGACAGAGAACTTGGCCATCGGAAGAACAGTTGGACCATAAGATCCACAAGCCTCTCAAATGCCACGCAGAAAGGAACTCTCTCATAAGGAGGAGGAAACAAAGCTAGAGAGGACCAGGTATGGGGGAACGGGATGAGCAAATGGTAGGATCCAACAGCTGGTCTTCCTGTGCTTATGCTCAACTGTTTCTCCTAAGGCGCCAATGAACAGGGGTCGCTTGGTCGGCATTTTAATGCTGTTAGATATTTTATCCAGACTGGTCCGTGGATACAACTGGATCAGCTAGTCATTCGTGGCAAGGAATGGAAAAGTGGGGGGTCTGTGTCCAATTTTATCCTGTGTAAATTCACAGCTCTTCCAGGAGTCACGTGGGGAAGGTGCTTCTGTGGAGTAAGTGAGCCGTTTCCCCAGGACACAAAAGGATGCGGAGGCTGCTTAACCTGTGCTGTTTTCCAGGCCCCCAGGGCTCAGGAAAAGTTTAACATTGTCACTGTATAGCACTGAAATATTTTAAAACACAGACCTCTTAGCATTTGTATAATAAAACAATTCTCTTCGATATAAAATACAATTGTTCAATTTAATTTGGTTAACCTATTACAGAGAATTTGCTGTGCCAGAAAGCTGCTAAACCTCACTTTCAGGAGGGGAACCAGGAACCAAACTTAGCATGAAACAAATGCAAATAGCCCTGGCTGGTGTGGCTCAGAAGATTGAGTACCAGCCTGTGAACCAAAGGGTCGCTGGTTTGATTCCCAGTCAGGGCACGTGCCTCAATTTCGGGCCAGGTCCCCAGTGGGGGGCATGTGGGAGGCAACCACACATTGGTGTTTCTCTCCCTCTCTCCCTTTCCTTTCCCCTCTCTCTAAAAATAAATTTTAAAAAACAAATGCAAATAAAATACACAGCATAGATTTTTGGAAAGTAATTTGAAGATACAATTCAGTAAACTGTTTAAAGTTAGATACAACTGTTGCAACTGAAGAAGATACGACATATTTTTTTCTCTTGCCAGTAAATCTGGTGTACACAATATGGGACTTTGGTGACCAAGACACGCATTAATTACAGTCATGAGAGAACAGTGTGGCAAAGAAGGTTTTTCCCAGGTTATCCCATTGGCACCTCCCACAAATAATCATCATGCCTACAGTGTTTTCTTTCTCATGTGGAGAGCTTAATAATGAAAACAAAACAACCAAGAGCAAGGGAGTCTTTCAGTAGAGGCGAGGGAAGAAAACAGGTTAACATTTTAAACATGTTTTCCAGGGCTGCGATCCACTCTGACCATCAGCGGACCTCAACTTCTATAAAACAATGCAGATCCCTTCTTAATATCATCCTGGAATATTGCCATAGTGTTGTACAGTTTTGTGCTATTGTTCTCTATCATTTTATCTTTTATTAGAGGAGCATAAATTGATTGTAGGAACTGCTCATTCTTTGCTGAGGCTTTGTTCTTGACCTCATAGGTGTCTTTGAGGGCTTTTTTTTTTTTTTTTTTTTGCAAAGTAAGAAGGCTTTATCACCAGAGATGAGTTTAAAACTCCTCCAAAACCACCACCATGACAATAACAAGAAAACCATTTATTAAGAATCAGTGGGACATTGTCTTAGGTAGTGATGCAGTTAATTTCTGTATTGGGACCCACAAAACGGATGCCCCCCCACTGGGCCAGTACACGTAACAAATCTAAACCTCCGTCTGTTCGCACTTACAGGAAATGCCTCATCACCAGGGAGACCTAACACCAACCACAGTCCTCCAACTCAGCTTTAGCCAACTCCTCATGCCCCAGAAAATGGGACCTGCTAGCCTCATCAGGAAATCCCAGACTTCATAGCTAATTTAGTCCGTTTCCGAGTTGCCACTTCCAACGTTCCATAGAACTTGCTCTTGCCCGTGTGGGGCTGGAACAAGTAATTTTCCTTCTGTCCTTCTAAATTCTTCTGGCTGGACTTATAATCAAATGAATGAGATAGGTTACCAGGAGAAATTGACCAAATTTATTGCGTATGCGCATATGAGGGCTTCCTAAGACTATGAGACGGCGGACAAATCTGGCATTTAAGGCTCATCTGCCATCTAGAGCTAAGGAGAAGGAGGTACGGTAGGGTTAGGGCAGGGGGGCAATTCACGTACAGACGGAAAAACAAAGATGCGGTAAATAAATACTGTGCCATCTTTGACAATGGGATACAGAGAGGGCTGTGATCCAACACACCTTGCTACCCCAAAATACAACACACTGGAATATGGAATTTGTTAAGCTGAAGGAATCTGAGATACCAGAGGTGCAAGAAAGATTCTCAGACCTTCCCGTGAAATGGGGCACAAGACCCTCATATGACAGGGGCCCTCCCTCCACCCAGAAGAAAGGAGCATCCTTATCTCTAAAGATGGAGACACTGCGAGGATTCTAAACAATGAGACTTCGTTATGTTTTCTCCAGTTTACTGCCCTTACATCATACCCTTTTGTCTTACCACATTTTCCCATGACATTTCACTCCTTTGCACTCTCAGTCACGGCTAGCACAAACACACGCAGGTTTAATCGCTTCTTCAGGTCTTCTCACTCTTATGAAGGCTCCCGTGTCACACAAAACTTATATAAAATACCTGGCTGGCATAGCTCAGTGAATTGAGTGCGGGCTGTGAACCAAAGCATCGCAGGTTCGATTCCCAGCCAGGGCACAGGCCTGGGTTGCAGGCCACGACCCCCAGCAACTGCACCTGGATGTTTCTCTCTCTCTCTCTCTTTCTCTCCCTCCCTTCCCTCTCTAAAAATGAATAAATAAAACATTTAAAGAAAAGTTATATAAAATAGATTTGGATTCTTTTCTATTGTTAATCTGTCTTTTGTTATAACCCAGCTGAGCAACCTAGAAGGGTACAAAGAAAAGATATTTTCTGTGCCCTGCAGTGGCTGGCACCCTTTGGAAGATGACTGTAGTTCTTGACTGTCTGCCATGTGCTTGGTTGCTGACATGTCTCCCAAGACAGAGCCTTCCCCAGCCCCACCCAGCTCTCCTTGCACGGAGAACTCCTCGCCCCGTGCTACTCAGTCTCATTAGAATGCCATTTTCTCCACTGGGACTGGCAGCTACCCTGACTCTGTATTGTATTTTTTTTTGCTTTCCAAAAGGTGGCATTATAATAAATTCTATTAAAAATGCATGTGAGGTTTGGAGAGAGGAGGACTGCTTTAGATTACCTGAGCTTCTCAAAGATAATGCAAAACCATTACATTAGAAGACACTGAATATAGTAACAGTGGGAGCTCACTTTCCTGTTAATACATGGTTGGATTAACCCTTAATGGGATTCATTGGTGCTATGGTCCCATGATAAATGCATGCACTTTAAAAATCACCCTCTGTTGTAACCTGGTTCTTCCTTGCTTATGGACAATTGCTCTTTAATCAATATGCTTTCTTTTGCATAACAATTCTTTGAAACATCCTTCTGTACCAGTGTTAAATAGCATCCTTGTTCTTTCTTTTTTTCGTCCTTGACCTTTCAGAAACAAACTTAGAACATTTCAAGGGCATTAGAATCTGCCCCCGCGCCCCATGTTGAAGTTAGAGCTCTGAGATAGAATTGTTACCAAAGAGGGCAGGCTGGCACTAATGTATGTTCCAGCATCTGGTCCATGGGTTCAGAGGTTTCAGAAAAGGGAATCGTGTGGTGCTCTGAGTCCACCGGCCTTAAGTGCAACCTATTCTTATAGATGCTGGTTTATCATCAGAGTTACTCCTTATTTGTTTTTTTTAAAGATTTTATTTATTTATTTTTAGAGAAGGGAGGGAGATAGAAACATCAATGTGTGGTTGCTGGGGGTCATGGTCTGCAACCCAGGCATGTGCCCTGACTGGGAATCGAACCTGCGACACTTTGGTTCGCAGCCTGCGCTCAATCCACTGAGCTATGCCAGCCAGGGCTTACCACTTATTTGTTTACACCGGGGAATCCAGTTTGCCAGAAGACTAGACTATGGTTGTATCCGGGTGTCCTCTTTTCTCTCATACAAAAGCTATTGTTTTTTGGAATCCCGAGAAATTGAACAAGAAAGAGCTAGATGAACTCACTGGCTGGTGTCATCTCCCCCTAGATCCCTTGAATATTAACAACTTTCTGAATACAATCTGCAAAAAGATCATTTTTAACAAAAGGCAAAATCATGACTCATGCAATATAAAGTGAACACACACAATATTTTATGTAACTCACTAATTAAATGAAAGCCCCAACAAAATATTACAACGAGCACAAAGTAGAATTAATGAACCACTGATCTGTATGGAGAAAAGAAAGGTTGAAATGAACTTACAAATGGACATAAAACTGGCGTTTTCCTTAGGGAGGTGTTGCAGGGAGTTGATTGAACTGCCAGCAGACAATTTATTTGCATGTCTATAGGCAAGAATTATTTTACATTGCTATTATTTATCTCCAACGTATAGAGCTGTAAAGTAGCTCAAAGAAAATAAATCAGATGAACCAGAAAGTTGCACTCTACACAAAGAATAGTCCAAATTCTTAGAAACTTGTCTATATCTTCTTTTGATTGACAATCGTTATTTTGAAGGTCATTTGTAGGACTGATTTCTCCTGACCTTGGGACACTTTTTCTCCTCCCTTCTCCCACACCTGGTCAATCAGCATCATCAAGTCAGATGTTCAGAAATAGACACCCAGGCAAAGGAGCCTGAAAAGAGGAGATCTCAGCATTGATGAAGAGGATGGTTGGGCCAGAGGAATATTTGAGGTGAAATTCACCAGACCTAGTGTCAAATCGAATATTGTAATGGATGGTGGGGAGGGGAAGTTTTCACAGTGATTTCAGGTCATTGAGCAACTTGTTGACTGGTGATAAGGCCAATTATCTTCTTTACCATATTTAAAACATCACCTGGCTGGTGTAGCTCAGTGGATTGAGCGTGGGCTGCGAACCGAAGTGTCACAGGTTCGATTCCCAGTCAGGGTACATGCCTGGGTTGCAGGTCATGGCCCCCAGCAACCGCACATGGATGTTTCTCTCCCTCCCTCTCTCTCTCTCTCTCTCTCCTTCTCCCTCCCTTCCCTCTCTAAAAATAAATAAATAAAATCTTAAAAAAAAACAAAACATCAAGGCACATTACTGTACCTTTCCTTCCACCACAAATCTGGAATTAATTCCTGCATTTACCATCAGTTTACAAAGATGCATTTTGTGGTAGAAAGCATTCTTTATATTGCCAATATAGTATTTTATACCAAAAACCAGTATGCAAATAGAGGATGTTTGCTAATTTTAGACTCTAGTAAGTCGAATTAAATAGGCATTAAATGCAAAAAAAAAAAAATCAGAATGTGTTTGTGTCCTGAAAAGAATTCTAAATGAAAAGCCCATACTCTATATTATCATAGGTTGTTTTTGCAAAGCTGTGGTTCTGGGGAGGAGAAAGTTTTTCTCCACCTTCTTAGGGCCCCTGGCTGGGTCTGAAAATTAAACAGACAAAGAGAATATCAGGAGAAAAGCATAACCAAATTGATTTATTATAAGCTTTATGGGGATTTGGAGCCCTAATGAGGAAAGGAAGACCAGAGGAAATTATTCAACCTAAGTATTGGGTTGCCCAAAAAGGTCATTTGGTTTTTTCTCTAGTAGCACTTAGTTGTCTTTAACTTCATTTGAAACAATTTTGTTACATTGTATTGTGACAGCTGTCATATCAGCATGCATTTTTTTAAAAAAAAACATTAAAGTTGGTGAATTTTTGTATGGCATTTTAATATTGGAGATGGAAGAAAATATGCAACAATTTTGGCATATTATGCTTTATTATTTCAAGAAAGGTAAAAACGCAACTGAAATTTAAAAAAAAAAGATTTGTGCAGTGTGTGGAGAAGGTGCTGTGACTGATGGAACGTGTCAAAAGTGGTTTGCAAAGTTTCATGCTGGAGATTTCTCACTGGACGGTGCTCCGTGGTCAGGTAGACCAGTTAAAGTTGATAACGATCAAATAGAGACACTAATTGAGAACAATTAATGTTATACCATGCGGGAGATAGCTGCCATACTCAAAACATCCAAATCCATCAAGTTATTGGTGAAAATGAAAAATGTGCCTTTTATTTTACAGACAGAACTGAATGGACTTTCTGGTCAACCCAATATTAAACGCAGGGGTCGGGGAGTGTGCTTAGCAAGACCTGTCTGTTCACATTCCTCTCCTTTAGTCTTCAGACGAAAGGATGCTCTCCCACCCCCCACAAAACCCCACCCTAATATAGGTAGGGCCTTCTCACTTGAGGGTTTTTTGACCTGTTTTAGGGAGAAGCGGGCAGGGGCAGAGTGACTTTCCTGCTGTTTTGTTTTCTCACACTCCCTGAGATTCACTATGCCGAAGTGCCCGGTTTGGGGGTAGCATGTCCTGATCCCCATCAGTCATTTATAAGAACAAATATACATTTGGTCTTTGTCCCTGTTCCTGGCATGGAGCTCCTAAGTTTTTGTAATTTCCTGAGAGCTATAAAATGTTTTGTTCAAGCTCACTGGAGTTGACGTTAATGAGGTGGCTTTTGGAAAGCCCCGGTGACCTCATCAGCCATGCCTCTGTAACGGAGCCTCCATAAAGAACCCTGAAAGTGATAGGGGTTTAAGACTTGGGAAAATGTAGCTTAAGGTAAATAGTCATCAATCTAGCAAGTCATGTGTATGTTAAGTTTTTGTTTCAGTAACTACAGATAAGGCCCATCCTGGCACCTGAGAATAAGCAGTTGACCTCCTGGGGCATTGGCTGGAGATTACCTCATCTGGAGACGTCTGTATCAGGAAGGAGCAAGTGACTACCCTTCCCTCCTGGAGGCAACTGTTGAATTTCAAAGGCTTTCGCTGACACCTTGTTTGCCCTCCCCCAATCCCCTTATGAAAGATCTGGCTGGGAAAGAAAAAGCAAGATGGTTTGTTAGGGTATGAACCCGCCATCTTCTCGGATCACGGGCCATCTGAATAAAGCGCCTATAAAAGATTCAATTGCTGTCATTGCTTATTGGATTTGGTAGTGACAGGCAGCCCGAACGCCGGTGTCTTTTCTGGTTACAAAAGGACTGAGTTCAGAGAGCTTCCAGGTGGGTGAACAAGAAGCACCCATGTGCCAGGATGGGGACACACTCCAAACTCCAGAGGACAGAAGCTGCTCTGCCCAGGACCCTTCTGGATGTATGTATCTATTCGGTGGCTGGCATTTGTGCGCTTGAATAGCATTTGTAATAGGCCAGTAGTCTAGTGAAACTGATTTCCTGATCTGTGAGCTGCTCAAGCGAATTCATCGAAGTCTAGGAGGGAGTGGCGGAGACCTCCAGGCAATCCGAAGCACAGGTAGAAACCTGGACTTACTGTTGACTTCTAAAGTGTGTGTGTGTGTGTGTGTGTGTGTGTGTGTGTTTTCGTGGGGTATGGGGACTGAGGCCCATAACCTGGGGTCCGATGCTACCTCCAGGTCGATGGTGTTAAAGTTGAGTTACATTGCAGGACACCCGGCTGGTATCACAGAATTGCTTGACCTGTGGGAAGCACACACCCCTGGTGTGCAAAGTGAAGCAGTGTGGTAGAATAGTGAGAGTGCAGGCAGACACGGGAGTGCTTTTCTTCACCGTACTTCTTTAAACAATTTCCATAAGTGAAGCAGACATGCCTTGTTCCCAACACAACTCCCGAATTGACAAATGCTCGGTCTCATAGGGGGGGAAATCACTTCAGCAAACAGTAATCGATGATGCCAGGGAGAGCTCTGCTGGAGGTTCCAGTGTCTCAAGTGATGGGACATCACTAAACAAATCCAAGAAACCCTCATCCATCAGCGTTGAAAAGGAACCGCACGCCAGGAAAGCAGCAGGTGTTAGCTTTCTAACAGATGGGTTGCGCATCCCAGAACCCGCCCAGCCCTGATCGTTGCAGGACTGGTTATTACAAGTGTTGGGGGATAATATGTCAATACCAAGCTGCCTCCTTATGGAGCATTTAGGATTTCCTGTATTTCCGCTCCCCTCGCCTCCCTCCAGCTCTCCTCTCCAGCTCTAGTGCCAAAGTGATGAGAATTGCCGGGAAGCAAAGTCTCAACGGAGTGGGAAAATGCTTGGAAAATGGTCGTTTTAGCACTTATTTTATACATCAGAATCAAGGGGAAAACGTAAGGGGTTACATGAAATGCGTTGGTGATAGATGCGGGAGGTGAGAGAAAGCACGGAAGGGAAGCCTTTGAGATTGGATAACAAGTAAAACAAATAGACACACACTTCTTTTACACAGGTGGGTACAGGATAGTTAACAGCAAAGAACAGGAGAGCAATAACTGTGAGGGGATTTGTGGTCTCCACTGGTTATGCTTTGAGAGGGGTTCTGAAAAGAGGAAATTACTTTTTATCCCAAGACATGTTATCAGATCTTAGATGCGGAAAGGAGACAGGCTCAGTTAAGGTCAAGACTGACCTTTGGTAGGGAAAAATACCGCCCTAGGGCACGACGACCCGACAGGAAAAGGTTTCATTTCAGGCCGTCCTTTGTGGTTACTCGGTTTCTGAGTTTGTCAGGCTGCCATGGGTGGGCCTCCCCTAGGCTTGTCGGGTTCAGTACTTGACCTCCTTTTTGGCCACAAAAGTAAGACAAGTTCTTTCTCACCTCGGGTTGACCAGCTCCCAGCTGCTTCCTTCGGGTGGCAGTATATTCAGTCTGTCACCGGGGAGGTGGCCCATCGCTCTGAAAAATGATTCCTTTGTGCCACTTTAGTTCACACTCCAGAATAATTTGAAGTACATTTAATCAGGACTAAGACCCATCGATTCACTATAACTTCTCTCTGCTGGAAAGGTATCAGGTGTGCTTACTTGGAGCCATACACGGGCAACCCGCGCTGTAGTCAGTGCTTCAGGACTGTGGTTTTTCTCATTATTTCATGAGAAATGTTTTAGTAAATGTTTTCGTTCTTCAGGAGTCCCTGGGTTGCCAGGATGAGTGGCGCGAAATCATCCTCCTGTTTAATCGTTGTTGTCGAAACGAAAAATCAGTATTCTTTTGTCAACACGACGTGGCTCCTGTATGCGGCTTTCTACTCTCTCAGCATCTTCAATTTTACAAAATGCATGGGCACAAAAGAAAATATTACCTATTTTCTCTCCACTGTGGGATTTGAATAGTGTCTGAATAGTGCCCTGATTCGATTGTGATTTAGAAGCAGCCTCCCTACGTTCCTTAGTCTTGCAGGGCAAGACATCCTTTGTTCTCTAACAAGGAGGGAATGATAGTTATCTTTTATCTCTCACAATATTGTCATACTTTCTGAATTCTCTGTTTTTAATATTTAGTAAATCACTCGGGCAGTATTTTCTCAAGCGCTGTGCTTGATAAAAGACATCCAAGACACAAACTTCACCTAAAAGAAGCTTCAAGATCTGGTGAAAATATACACAGGGGTGGGCAAAAGTAGGTTTACAGTTGAGTAAGGGAAACACAGAGTTTATCTGGGAAATAAACTCTCATTTATGAATTATTGTTTTCCATACAAATAACAAAGAGTAGGATTAATGTAAATTTTTCTATGCCATGGACACATTTGCATCTAATAATCATAATAAAATTATTTCAGCCTGAATTTGCCTCTGTGTGCCGCGGCAATGGGGTGAAAAGATAACGTGGGTATGTAAAAGTCATCTGTGATCTCAAAATCTTTTAACTAATGAAACCGGAAAAGCCGGTGTTTCATGCTGCCTGTGACCTACCAGACCCAATAAGCAGAGGCAGGGATTGAATCTTTATGGGTGCTTTATGCAGACGCCTGACCATGTGAGAAGGTGGCGATCTGAGGAGGTGGCGGGTTTGTACCCTAACAGACCGTCTCCCCTTCCCCCTCAAGTCAGCCTTTTTTTATAAGAGGGCAAAAGTGTAGGTAAAAAAAAGTGTAGGTAAGGGATTTGGAATTCAGGAAGGAGGTTAATCAGATAAAAACTGCAGTCCAGCGTTTTCCCTCGCATCCCTTCATCCGCTGACCAGGGATTTTTCTTCATCTGTGTCCTGTGTCCTGGGTGGCAGACTCCCTCCCCGGAACACAGTGGCTGGGATACCACCTTGATTGCTTCTGGTCTCTTCTGGAGTGCAAAGGTCAGTCGCCCGTGGTCTCCTGGAGTCAGGGTGGGCTGGACCTGCAGTTCCTGAAACAATAGCTTTCCACAGGCATTCACCACTAGGCTTACTAACCATTACCTTGAACGAAAGTTTTCCAACTCTTGAGTCCCCCATCAGTAAGACTCAATTTTCTCACAAATCTTGTCTTTTTCTGAAGTAAAATCAGTATGTAAAAGCAAACGAAGTTGAATTTCCTTTCTCTCATTTAACCTTTTCAGTAATACCAAGTGACAGTTCCTGTGAGTCACACATTCTTGCTGTGATCCCAAATCCCCTTGCATGCTTCATCCCTTAAATCTCCAGTTTCGTTTATTTTTAAGGGACACACTTTATGAATGCAGGTGATATTTTTCAAGGAGGATACAGTCAACATCCCGGGTGACCACACTTATTTGGGTTGCACTGGAGGATTCTCTCCTAATTATGTTCATTTCAGCTGCCACAACCTCAACCGTAAGCAAGTGGGTAACTTTTAATCACTTATCTGGGTTTCTTTCATGCTTTTCAAGAAGTAACAAAAATATTCCTTTTTTTTTTTAAAGAATGCTGTTGTTGCCCTGGAGTTTGAACTGTATGAAGACTTTGGATGTAAAAGTATTTTCTCCGTGTTGAGGTTTCTTCCCATTTCATTGTCTTCAGGAGTTGGAGACACTGCTGCCTACCCGCACCCCTCCCCGCCCCTCCCCGCCCCGCCCCACCCCACCCTACCCCACCCCACCCCACCCCCCTGCAAGTCATCCTCAGCCCCAGACCCCTACTGAAAACGTACAAACTAATGAACTGGTTTGCATGGACAGCGCTGTTATATGATGGTGCGTGGTGAGATTCTGGCAGATGCGTTGTTAAGTTTATCTTTAGAGTCACAATTTATTGCTCCAATTAGAACCGTGCTTCTAGAGACCCTGAATGACTTATTTGCACTATGCATTCATAGCAAAACGCTTTTGAATTTGTAACTTTCCAATGCCTGAGCTCTTACTGCCCAACATAATCATTTGCATTTTGAGCGTGAGCACCTGCTCTTACAGACTCAGGGATGGAGGGGAGGTCCACCAGCTTCCTTCAGAATAGGCGGGGGCTGACAGGAGCCTGGGATACAGTGAAGAGGTTGATGGCACCTTGGAAATTGTGGTGATTTCTTTAAGGAAGCTGACCAGACAGAGCTGAAGTGGGTTTGTTCATTGCAGATGTTATTGTTACTGTCCTCTCGATTTTTTTTTTCTGAAAAGGAGAAATAGAAGGTTGGCAGAACTCTTTATGAAAGTGAAACCAGAAAAGACACTGGCATTCAGGCTGCCTGTCACTACCAAATCCAATGAGCAATGACAGCGATTGAATCTTTTATGGGCGCTTTATTCAATATTCAGATGGCCCGAGATCTGAGAAGATGGTGGGTTCATACCCTAACAAACCATCTTCCCTTCTCTTTCCTGGCCAGATCTTCTATAAGGGGCTGGGGGAGGACACACAAGGTGAAGTGAGGGCTTTGAAATTCAGGGAGGATTAGGTGAAGTGGCGGGGGGGAGGGCACACAAAAGGCCCGGATGCTTCCAACATGTCCCCAGGGGTAATCTCTGGCCAGTGCCCCAAGAGGTTGGCTGCATTTCCCAGGAGCCAGGATGGGCCTTATCTGTAGTTTCTGAAACGAAAGCTTAACATACACATGACTTGCTAGACTTATAACTTTTCACCTTAAGCTAAAATTTTCCAAGTCTTGAGTCCCCTATCAGAAGGAGCTGGCTGATATCTAGAATTCATTTTTTAAAGATTTTATTTTTATAGAAAGGGGAAGGGAGGGAGAAAGGGAGAGAAACATTGATGGATTGACTCTTACATACCCAACCGGAGACCTGTGCTCAACCCAGGCTTGTGCCCTGACTGGGAATCGAACTTACAACCTTTTCAACTGCGGGGCAATGCCCAACCCACTAAGCCACACCAATCAGGGCATCATCTAGAATTCTGTGTTGCCTTTTTTCTCTGTTTGACCATATATGTCCGCCAATTTTTCTCCATTCCAGTTCCCCTTGCTCTTGCATTCCCTTTTCCTGTGGGCCCTTCATCTCCCTTCATCCCCATTGTTTGAGCCTTGGGTCTAGTTCATGGTAAAGGTTACTGTTTTATACCAGGCACTGTGCTAACATTTGCAACAGTCCCATGAGGAGATGCTAGTATTTTCTCCTGTCCCCTCTGTTTTCCAAGATACTACAACAGAGGCACAGAGAGGTTAAGTAACTTTTCCAAAGGTACACAGGGAACAGGAGGCAGAGACAATTCAAACCTTGGCCCCTCGATGTCAGCACCTGTGTTCTCAGCCAATAAGCTGCACTGACATTGAGTTATGCTACAGGCCATCGCTGCCCCATCCTTCCCAGGTATGGGAGGCAAGCAAGCTATTTCTGCAACTTGCAATCATGTGACGCCTGACAAATAGACAAACCAAAATCCCATTTGCTTTATTTCACTCCCCTGCTTACCCTCTGGTCAGAGAAAACAAGGACCTAGTAGGGGGTTTACTTTCCAAGATTTAGGCTGAGTAGAATTTTAGTTTTCATTCCTATTTATATGGTGTTCCTTCCAATCCAGCTAGTCTTTAAACGGATGGACGCTACCGTCGTAAATGGTACTATAAACGAGAGTTTCACGGAGGTGCTATTAGCTATTGTTTAGTAGTGACAGGGAAGTATTTTTAGAGACTGAGAGTCCCGAGGAGGACAAGGCGACCATGAGTTTGTTGGCAGGAAGGAGAAGGGTGCCTCTGGGGTAGAGGGAGCCCGTCTATCGTTCCGTGTAGAAATCTAGGATTGTGAAAATGTTTTTCCATGGCAGTGTTGGTGATTATCTAAATCACCTGCTAGTTTTGAGCTCCCTGTGCTTTGCTGAAAAAAATGCCTATCATTTATCTCGTACTATTGACACTGAGAAATACATCCCCAACCAAGAGTCTCACAGAGGTCGGATCACAGTTTGGGACAGTTAGTGGCCTTGGGTTGTAAAAAAGAAACTCATAAGAGGATGCTGGGGTGGGAAGACAATGTATGAGACCATTCTGGGCAAGCCTGTTACCAGAGCAAATCACACTGCCAGGCCGGCCATGAATAGGTGCAAACGCAATACACTGTGGCCTGAACAATCTGGATGATTGCTTCTTACCTCCAGCTGTATGGTGTGAGTGGAGTATGGACTGAAAACAGAGTCTATTTCTTTTTTTTTTAAGATTTTCTTTATTTATTTTTAGAGAGGGAAGGGAGGGAGAAAGAGAGAGAGAGAGAGAGAGGGAGAAAACATCCATGTGTGGTTGCTGGACACTGTGCCCTGCAACCCAGGCATGTGCTCTGACTGGGAATCGAACCTGCGACGCTTTGGTTCGCAGCCTGCGCTCAATCCACTGAGCTACGCCAGCCAGGGCGAAAACAGAGTCTATTTCTCAACCCCATTTTCTCTCTGCAACAGAACCGCAAAGAGGGACCCCTTCTCAGCCCTCTCAATATGCCCAAGTGCCCTGAAAGTCTTCTTGGGTGACACTTCTGGCAGAGCCCCTAATGTACTTACTGAGACCGGGCCCAGCTGTTGAACCTTCTCCTCAATGTTGATGAACTCAGCTGTGGAGCAGCATGTCTCCCCCACCCCCAGACTGTTCCTGATGAGGCACCGCCATCCTAAGTGTGAAAGTGCCAGAGGATTTCCACGGGCTTACACCTTAGACCTGAAAATGGGAGCCTTTCATCAATGGCTTGGACAATGGCATAAGGGAATCACGGGTATTAAGATTCCAATTGGCCTTAAAAACCATTGTAAGGGGTTGTCCTGCACCTTGGAAATCAGGTACAAGTCTAAAGTTGCCTTGATCAATGGCAGTGATTATCAGGATCAAACAGAAGCCCGTGGCCATCTCGATACAGCTCCACCAGTGAATTCATGTGTGAAATTCTGTGCTTTGTGAACGGCTGGCTACGTTTGGGATTAGGGAGATGTAGAAAGCCTGGAATCGATATGATTTGATAAAATATAATTGTCTTTGTTATTTAAAGTATGTAGCAAACACATCAATTCAGTCTCACACGGGGCTGTCAAATTTATTTTCACCGGGGGCCACATCAGCCTTGCGGTTGCCTTCAAAGGGCCGAGTGTAACTTTAGGACTGTATACATGTAACTCCTCCTTAACTAGGGGCAAGGAGCTCGGCGCTGCTGCCAGGTAAAAACAAGGTGCCGGGCGGGATAAAACAAGGTGGAGGGCAGGATTTAGCCCATGGGCCTTGTGTTCGCCACCTGTGGTCTTAGATGTCTCAAAGTAACTAGCTTGATAGACTGAAAGGCTTCCATCCCTCCCCAACCCCCACTATTCCCATCAACCGTCCTTGGAGTACCCAAAATACAGCTCTTGGCCCTGGCTGGGTGGTTCAGTTGATTAGGGTGTTGTGCCAATATGCCGAGGTTGAGGGTTCAATCCCCAGTCAGGGCACACACAAGAATCAAACATTGAATGGGTAAATAAGTGGAACAACAAATTGATGTTTCTCTCTCTGTCTCTCTCTGTCTCTGTCTGTCTGTCTGTCTGTCTTAGATCAATCAATAAATAAAAAATAGTCTAGTCTGTTCCTCATTTCTGTGCTTTTAAGTGTTCAAAACACAGCTAGTTATTGAGTTACAGTAATAAACTGTGATGAGTACATTCCTTCTCTACCCTCAGATCCAGTAGCTATGGTACTTGAGGGGTTTCTAGGATACTGTAGCAAAACCAGAGACAGATATAGGTTGCTCTATTCTGGGAAACTTCACCAATTTTTTTGATGCCTGTTGGCACCAAGAGAGTGGGCTGTTTGGGTCTCCTGCCCAGATCAAAGAGATGCTTTTTCCAAAGGTGTATATTATTAGTGTTCTTCTCCCTTTTCCTTTCAAGGCAGCAACCTTCACCCCTCCTGTCCCCCTAACAACTTTCATCACATAATGAGCAGCGACTATCGAGAGAGACTGAAGAGGAAAGGTTTTCATGTTGTTTTGGCCTCTCTTCCCGGGGCCCATCTGGTGAGCTGATCTTCGAGCAGGCCTTTTGCACTTTGCAATACGTGATGATGGCTATTGCACCTGGCAAATGAGGCCGCCACATCGTGTGCGAGTTTTTTGGTCACTCTCGTCTCTCCTTCGTCCAGGGTCACACTGACTCTGCCTAGAGAAGGGGAGGGGCTTGGCCCCAGCGCGAACCAACGATGTTCCAATCACAAACATTAACTGATAATGTTCTGAGCAAACGGGCTGCAGGATGTCACCCCTCTTCACATTTACGAGCTATACAGGAACCACTGGGGAACAGGAAGAGTAGGTGTTTAAGCCAAATCAGGAGTACATTTTCTGCTGACTGCAAATCTCTGCCACTTCGGCTGGGTGGAAGGATTCTCCCCACCCCAATCCCCCCGCCCCGGAAGGTTTCACTGATTGCCTGAAGCACTCCCTAGTTTTGATAATGGGGTTTGACCTCACTGGGGCTCTCGTCACAGATGTCTGTCCTTCATCGCGTAGACACACAGCTGAGGCAGAGAATCTATTGCCATCCAGGAGCCTCACAGAAGTTGCATAGTCACCCTTTGGTTCTGTCCAGTTCCATTTGATCGTGTCCTGGTTCAAGCCTCGCCTACAAGCAAATATAGTGTTGATCTGCTGGTCTGTATGTTAAGTGGCAATTATTCTTCCATTCTTCCTGATTGCTTGTGTGTCTCACACGGCTTAGGATGGCTGAAGGCGTCAGAGCTTTTTCCGCTGGGCTCCCTAGATTTCTGCAGGTCATGCTCTGATCCTCAGGGTTTCTTCTTTTGCTGCCTTTCCGGAATTGATGCGTCACTGAATGTGTCTTAACCATGGGCTGGCCTGCCATTCTTAGTTCAGAGTTGGAATCCGAGTTGCCGCCTTACATACGCCAGCTTCTGGTAGGGCCAGAGAAACGTGTTTCCCTTCACTTCCAGCAAGGCTTTGTACGTCCAGCATTCCATGCGATACATTTTTTTTTGCCACTTCCCATAGCTGATTACTTGGTTATTCTTCATAGAACATGACACAGGAATCATTACAATATTACAGTCTCAATGATTATGTAGGCATAGGAATGTAATACGTAACAGTGTAAATACCAGCGTAGGGTGTGCGCTGGTCAATGGCAAGATCTGTATCTCATTCATGATTTCTATCCTAGCACCGTGAAGACTACCAGCTCCTAGCTGGAATTCACTAAATACATTCCTTTTCATGAATAAGTGAATGAATAAAAGAATGAATGATTTTACCCTGTTGGGTGTTTCCACAGTAGCATAGGCCTAGTAGCTTCAAGAACATTTCATTCCACCCTCCCCAATGGGCAATGGCAGTAATGCATTACCTCCCCGCTGCCTGCCCCCCCCACCAACCCTAGCTCCAGGGATAACTCCTGACTGGTCTAGGCCTGTTGTCGCAGTGCTAGATACCAAAAAGGACACACTGCTTTAGGTACCCTTAAGGAACATAATGAGAAAAAAAATCCTGACATAATGTGTTTTACCTCAGAGCTGTTACAGTATGAAAAGTGTGTGTCGGACAGTGGATGCAATAGGGTGAGTTGGTTCCATCATTGACGTTCAGGACTTTTGTGTGATAGTTTTGAAGAGGTGCCCTTCTTCTCAAGTGCAGAGGAGGAAGCCAGCAGCTCTGAGAGTCCCTGGCTACCAACATCCTAGACTGTGAGGGGTAAGGTGGGGGGAGCGGGCTGGCCCCAGACATGGCCAATAGTGGCAAGAGCAATGTGGAATGCAGGCTGTAGGGGACCGTTCTGCGTGGCATGGGCCCAGCTCCCGCTCGGAGACGCACAGGACCCACGCCCACGGATAGGTTCTCCCGTGGGGAATCAGGCTTGCCATGTACCTAGGCCACTCTGAGACTTGCTTTTGCTAAAACTCCCTCACCCTGAATTGAGACAGCAAGTGCTTTACAGCAACTTCCTAAAATCCCTGCTAAAACTCCCCAGTAAGGAGTATAACCGGTTCAACTACTTTTGCCTCTTCACTTGCAAATATCCCTCTTCTGTGGTGTGATTCGTGGCATTGGCTCTTTTGTTTTCTGTAAAAGGTAACCACCTAAAGCAAACCAGTGCTTAGTAAATAAGGACCATCCTGTGATGTACAAAAAAAAAAAAAAGAAAGAAAGAAAGAAAGGCCTGTCATGGCGGAGGCCGCAGCTTTTGGCTCCCCTTGAGAGCAAAGCCGCTCGCCCTTTTCGTCCACCGGACTCAGTAGTCCGTGTGAATGTGTCTGCCCCATCCACAGTGCCGGAGACCCCACGAGCCGCCGTGCTCTGCATCAGCAGGGGAGAAACTGGGTTCTTAACATTACCCTGTCTCCCCAGTTCTTCAGGTATGTGCATTCATACATTCCCTTTATCATTTAAGGCCATTCTAGTTCTTCAGATTTGATACCTAAAGCATCTTAAATCCAGTATGACTTTTCATAAAGGATACTGGGCTCAGAGAGGACTGGCCATACCCCAATCAGCTATTAGAATTATAGGGAAAGAAAGCCACCATGCAGCGTAGAGTAGCAGTAAAACAGTCCTTCTCTGAGTTCACCCTAGCTAAATGCTCAGGTCAGAACTAGTTCCTGCCCACTTGAGTCCACTTGGAGGGCTTTTCTTTAGAATTCCAGAGGAGTCTTCCGGAGAAAGTTGGTAAGAAAATAAATTGGAATTGTCCAGTTTGGGAGGGGGAAAACCCCACGAATACTAACAGAGAGGCAGGGTGGTGTAACGGTTGAAAGCTTAAGGCTAGAGTCACATACGAGAGTTCAAATCTTGCCTCTCCTGCTCCCTCCTGAAACCTCAGGCACATTGCTTGCTTCTCCTCTCTTCTTTCCTCCTCTGCCAAAGGGACCTAATCGAGTTGCCCGTCTTTTGCATCATTAAAAGAATTAAGGGAGATTGATTCATGTAAAGCATATAACAAACGTTCGTCATTGAGATCATAAACATTAAGAAATCATTTTCAGTTGTATGCTATCTCCAAAAGAGATAGCAATTAGGTAGCCTTTGCTTCATGTGTATGTAGGAATACATTAGTTTCTATTAAAGCTCAAAGATTTAGGTTGCGAAAAAAGGGGGAAACTTCAGCCAGTAGAAGCTGCTAAACCTCAAGTTAGATAATAGACAAGTAGCATCCTTATCTGTCTAAATTCAGTCAAGTCCTCTCTGGAGCTGGCCAATTGCAACATTCTGAAACATTCTGAAACATTCTCTGAAATGGCTTGACTTTGCCCCCCCCCCCTCATATCTCTGAGGGTTTTGTGTTCTTTCAGCAGCAGAATTCAGTGACTTGCATTTTGCCACGTTGCCCAGTAACGTCGTCTTCAACGCCTCATCCCCATTCACACCGTCTCTGTCCTTTCTCCTCCTTTTGTTGAAAGACACAACCTCTGGGTCTATTAATTCAGGCTCCCATCTGGAGCGATGAATAAAGAAATCATCGTTATGTTTGAAAACATTTCATTTTGCTCACGCGTCTTATAAAAACATGCTATTTCAAAGCAAAGGGCTAGGGTTTGAATCGGAGACCGGGGCTGTGGGATCTTCTATGCACTGCTTAAAGAGGAGGCCAGGCGTGAATCCACCTCCAGGTATTGGTAGATCTAGGGCTTTGCTGCGAAAAGTGTGGGCCACAATGTAGCCAGGGCATCACCCGGGAGCCTGTTAGCAATATACCCCTCCATGCCCCCCCACCCACTGAACCAGAATCTGCATTTTAATGGGTACCTGGAAAGACTATGGAAGTTGGAGGAGCCAAGCTCTGTTATCTGGACACGTGTGACGAACTGAATAGAAAGTCCATCTTCTGATTTGAAGAGGCCCTTTGTGTGATTCTATGCTGATAAGTGCTCATTCTTTGTTTCCTCTGCTCGCCACTCACTAAGAAACTAAAACAAAAGAGCGTGCTGGTGATAAGGAATACCATATAACATTAGGGAATAGGGAGTAAAAAGTGGCTTCTGCCCAAGAAAGCTCAAAGGATGTAAGAATGACAGTTAATGAATTCGGCTCAAGTCCGAGGGGAATCAGCATTCTCTGCAGCAGCAACTGGCAATGATTGCCATTTCCTCTGCGCCCTGGGATGCAAAGGGCTTGAGCTAACAGACCTCGGACAAGCTCAAAGGGGGCACAGCTCAAAGAGTGGGCACAGAGTCAGTCCCAGGAGGCAGTGGGAGCTGGGAGCCAGGCTGAACCCGAGAATCTGTGGAGTGGAACTCTGGTCAGCAGTGGAGTTGAAGAATTTTCAGAGGGAAAAGGTCAAAGTCAAGAGACAGAGATATGCAAGCAGCGTAGGAAAGAACAAAGAAAAAGGTTCAAAGTCCAAATCAAAAATCAAAAAAACCACTGGAGCTGAGGAGATGGGAAGACAGTAAAGCAGATTTGGGGCTTCAGGCCAAGAGCATCTTTGCTAATGAGAATCCCTCTCCGCCAGCAAAGCGCTGTTGTTCGGTGCAGAACAGCGAGCCTTGCTTGTGCTTCGCCAGGAGTCTAAGGTTAATATTAAAGGGAGCTCTGGTTGGGATGAGGAGAGAGGGTCACGGAGAGGCTGCTACTGAGCAGGAGCTGCTGCGCCAGACGTAGCGCCGTAGTGTGGATGGCAGCGGGACGAGACTGGGCAGGAAAGATGAAGTCCACAAGGTCCGAGAAGCTGCGTGAGATAGGCTAAGGGAGGAGCCCTGGCTCCCCACTGCGCCAGGCCCCGCAGCAGAGTCCCCAAAGCATTGTTGGGGGTGGGGGCAGGGAAAGCAACGGAAGGAGGTCAGCTCAGGTCGAATGGCGAGAGGAGTCGGGCAAACAAAGCTGTCGGCCTGGGATGCTGAGATTTGCCTGTTGGATCCCCGGGCTCTTTCATAGAGCCCGACGCTGGGCAGGGGTGACTGCGAGCATACCTCACGTCTCAGAGAAGGGCAGAGGCTCGCAGGGGGGCGAGAGCAAGGTAATGACATCAGTGAAGCCCGAGCCTCCTTCTAGTATGTTCAGTTTGTCTTAATCCAAGGGAGAGGATGCCATTTTAAATAGAGGACGAAGCATGCTACCCAGGACTTTTGCAGGCATTGCAATCAGACACACGGGGGCTTTGGAAACGTCTCTTTGAGCTTCAGTTCTGTTTCCATGAAGGTGAGAAAATGCTGTCTTTGCAGGGTTGTTGGAGAGGTTTAAAACGTGTAGACCACCTAACCCAGTAACTCAGAAGAAGGCATTCGTACTTGCTCCCCAGCCACCTGCCTACGACGACCTCATTATGGATATTTCATCATTCATTTGCATTTGGGGGGACTAGGTTTTTTTGGCATTTACTGCACGAAGATGATGATGATTCCATTTCTGGTGGGAAATGGATGAGAACAAATATAATTCTTTTTTTAAGATTTTATTTATTTATTTTTAGAGAGGGAAGGGAGGGAGAAAGAGAGAGAGAGAAACATCAATGTGCGGTTGCTGGGGGTCATGGCCTGCAACCCAGGCCTGTGCCCTGACTGGGAATCGAACCTGCGACGCTTTGGTTCACAGCCCACGCTCAATCCACTGAGCTACGCCAGCCAGGGCCTATAATTCTTTATTAAAAGTATAATTGATGAAAGGAATATTGAACTCCACTTAGAAGCCGCACACAGCACATCTCTAGGAAGAACTCTCATTTCTGCCCCCTTCCCTGCTAGTGGAGCAGCCGTGTCTGTGCAGTGAGGGCCAACATCTCAGCTTCAGCCAGTTGAAGAGCTGCTATTGGGTGAATTATGTGTAAGGCCAGCAGCTATTGAAGTTAGTGGGTGGGTAATGGATTAGTCCCTTACCCTTTCCAGAAAATGGATTTGCATTTTTAACAGGGAATCCTCAGAGAAAAATGCCACCATTCAAAGCAATGACTCTCACACGGGGAATTTGGGGGTCTGTGGCAGATCCATCCATGGGAGAGCAGTGTGGGGACGGGGAGGCTTTATGATAGTCCTGTCATGGGTGCCCCTGAATGACCCCTCTCAGCATGCGTCTCTCCTGTGCCAGAGGAACCTTCCCTGACGTGGAGGCGGGGAGTAGGTTCTTAAGCTGTTTCCTGGCCTGAGAGTTTACGTTCTGCATCAGAGGCACCTGAATAATCTGTAGCTTGTCACACACACACACAAATTGAAGACAAATTCTCCTTGGAAAAACTAAGGGGCACAGAAGAAGGACCCATTGGCCTTTTGATAGTGACGACCGTAGAAGATGAAAGCATTTCCTGTAGAAGCTATTTTTTCTCCTTGAAAAACTCACGCAGCTTTGATGTTCCGGTGCTATCTTCCTTTTCACAAAACCCTTTAAAATGTAACACTCTTGACTACACATCTATTTTCAGGTAAGCTGTGGCCTTGGTCAATACATGGATTTTTATTTCAATGGGAAGGGAAGCCTACTTCTCCGGCAAATGCATCCATCTGCTTGACCCTTTGAACGTGTTCATGACAATTGCCCAAGGAATTGGAAGACACAGCTTCAGAAATTAGATCACTTGATCAATTATAATGTGATTCCTCAGATCACACGCTTATGTTTTGTATCAAACAGGCCCGTCGCTATTCAAGTTGTTGCCTTCTGAGAATTCAGGCCAAACAAATTACCAATGACTAGCCAATTGAAGAGATGAAACTTGCTCAGAACGAGCCTGCGAATGGCTGGGATTCAGCAGTCTTCATTAGACCTGGTTATTTTCCTCCTTATTTACCGTGACCCATGGGCCTTGAATGGGCCCGTTCTATGGTCATTTTCACTTTATTTCCTCCTTTCTTTTAAAGTGCACCGGATCTTTAATTTCCCATTGCATGGGATCATGGTGATTGCAGTAGGGCCCTTTTTCTGTAAAAACAAACAAGCAAGCAAACAAACAAACAAACAAAGATATAAATTCTGTGTCATGGAAACAGTGGCAAACTATGTACTTGACTATGAAGCCAAGAGTGTTTTTCTCGTGTATAATGAAAAAGAAATGTTAAGACGGAGTTTAGGTCAATACGTTTCATGGCTGCTGCTTATTGAAAAGCAGCTGAAAGAGTGGAAAAACAAATTTGGAGCAAATGGCTGCATTTGTGTCAATTTTGCTTTTTAGAACGAGTTCATTGCAGAGCAGTCCAGAGCTGTCCTGGGTCTCAGCAATGCGATTTCTGGACAGAGCAGACGCAAGGACATCTGCCCGCCCACATGTTTTTATTCTCGGGTGCTCGGGCAGGTGCTCAGAACAACCTTGATGTCATCGGGGCCTCACACCGGTTTCTCCTCCTGGGAAACCTCTGCAAGGCTGCTGTCCTTCCCTGTGATTTGGAAGGGGGTGGCTAACTTTCAGGAGGGGAGACTGTCCTCAGTGGTGTTACCTGGATCTGTAAGAAGCCTAGCCCAGATTCTGCAGCTGACCTGCTGGAGCAAGATTGAAATATCCAGCCCTGGCTGGCGTAGCTCAGTGGATTGAGCGCGGGCTGCGAACCAAAGCATCGCAGGTTCGATTCCCAGCCAGGGCACATGCCTGGGTTGCAGGCCACGGCCCCCAGCAACCGCACATTGATGTTTCTCTCTCTCTCTTTCTCTCTCCCTCCCTTCCCTCTCTAAAAACAAATAAATAAATCTTTAAAAAAAAGAAGTATCCGGGACATTCTGCCTATTAAATAAAAACAAAACAAATACATTTAGAATTGACAACAGATTCAAAGGATATATGCTGTCCATCTTAAAGGGGAAAAATCCTTCTGGTAATTACTGCAGGAGAAATCTAAACCGAATCACTGAAGTAATTAATTGGTTATTATGAGCTCTGGAAGTCAGGGCTGCTGGGAAAAAATGGAATCTTAATGAGTAGAGTGTCTGTAGAAAATAAATCACACCCCACAAAACCAAAATTTTATTTTGAAGCCATTAGAACATTATGGGGCATCGGGAAAAAAATCATTAGGATTTTATCGTTTTAATTTTTTTTCCAGCTTTATGGGGGTGTAACTGACAAATACAAAATGTATATCCTTAAGATCAACCACCTAATGTTTTAATATAGGTATGCATTGTAAAATTATCGCCACAATCAAGTTAATGAATATATTCATCGCATATTTACCGCTGTGTGTGCGTGGTAGTTACTCTCTTAGCAAATTCAAGTATACAATACAGCATTGCTGACGGTACTCGGCGTGCTGTGCCCTGGATCTCCAGAACTTACTCTTCCTGCGTCCCGGAAACACTGTGTCCTTGCGCCGACATCTCTGCGCTGTCATCGCCGCCCAGGCAACCACCTTTCCACTCCCCGCTCGAGTTCACCTTTTCTAGATTCCACATATAAGTGCCATCAGGTAGTACTCGTCTTTCCGTCTGGCTTATTTCACCCAGCCTAATGACTTGCAGGTTCATCTGTGCTGTCAAAAGTGACAGGATTTCTGTCTTTTTTACAGGCTGAATACGATTCCAGTGTGTGTGTGTGTGTGTGTGTGTGTGTGCGTGTGTTCCATTTTCTTTGTGCGCTCACCTGCTGACTGGCACGCAGGTTGCTTTCATGTGGTGGCTTCTTGAAGAGCTTACTTCACATTGGGTCAGGACTTCTCTGGAACCTCGGGGTGGTTTACAGAGCTGCAGTGTTCCCTGTCTTCTCCCGCTCTCTACATACCACTGCCTCTCCAACAGCTCACCCTGCAGCAGTAATTTACTCTTACACCCACAGTACTTGATTCTCGGTGGCACTAAGCTCTCTTGCCAGTATTACTACCTTCAAACGTTAGTTATGGTGAAATATGTCAACACCACGCAATGGGACTCCTTTGGGGTCACCTTAGGGTCTGCCTGCTGCAGCGTCTAATCCTTAACAACATTTCAAACTGAGGTCCAATGATTCAGGCATAAATACTCCCAAGTTATGATTCCATAAACTAATTACCATGTGGAACAAGGAGCCAGCCTTTTATTGTTGCCTGTAAAGACCCCGTGCCTCGGAGTCTATTTTCTTCTTTACTTAGAAACAGGAAATAAATAAGATGCCTCAATAAAAGACCACGTAGGTGCACACCGCACCAGAATTTCTAACTTTGTGTCTCCATTCTAACAACAGACAGGGATTTAAATGGAGACACTAATTGTAGTTGAATAGACTTTTCGAGTCAAGCTTAAGGATAGTGATTGTTTTTAAAGCCCTACACTCTCCTCACATCCCCTTGAATCTGGAATATTTCTTCTGTGCTTTGAGCAATAGGAAGAAGGATTCTTTTCAATTTGTCATTTGCCTCCTAGTCAGTTGAAAACATTTAGAAATTTCTTCCTCCAAACAGACTAGGAGACGACACTACCTTTGAAAGCAATAAAGCTCGCGTTTCAGCTGAGACGCATCATAAGAACTCAGAGAGAGGAGTCGAGTTGATTTTAGGTTTGCTTGCTCTAGTTGCAGAGTGGCAATTGAAATCATATTGAAGCTGTGTTGCAAGTGCACTCACATTCAGACCTCAGGGAACTGTCGTATTTTTATATCCAGACTACTATCCAACGATTTAAAAGATAGATCTGCTCTAATTTTATTCAGTGTGTTCTTTCTGCGTTCTAGAATAGGCTTTTGTTTGCACGCCAGCACCTAATTAAGAGAGGGGGAAAAAATCCCTTGTTAAAATCAGCTGGGAATAATCAGAATGATCATTCCATGGCTCATAAATATTACATGAGCAATATGGGTGCATCGGCGAGGTTTAACCGTGTTTCAGTTTCACTTAGAGTTTTTCTTCTAGAAGTCTCCAAGCCCAGGTGAAGACGGAGGCTTTAAATTCTTAATCGCAAGAGCTCACAGGACTTCTCTTTGCAGCCATTTGGGTTATTTACATACTTGCAAGGATTAGTATAAAGACCAACACATAATGCTGTGGCCATGTGTGTAGCCTCTCAGGACAGGACTCCAGTGTGGCTTACCCAGAATCCCAAGGGCGAGATGCCTGCATTTCAGGGGCTGTTTCACCACTACCCATGTTTTGCACCTTAATATTTTGAATGCTTTCTTTGTTGTTTGAATTCCACTCCCTTGGGAGAACTTGGAGCAATGGGATATGATTACATACATCTTCAAAAAAAATTAAAGTGCGATCAGAATTCTCATTCAAAAAATTTAGCTGGAACTTCAGACAAGAGATACAAAGAGAATAGAGATAGATGGTGAAAAGATGTGCTTAAAGGGGGAGAAAGATTCAAGCCCCACTGGAGTTGTCTTTATTGACTACTGTTTGTCCCTGTTCTCTAGCATGGGGGTTCCTTGTGCCCTCTGAGAGTCCCTTAGGTCCTGACTGGTGTGGCTCAGCTGAAGGGTTGCTGGTTCAATTCCTGGTCAGGGCACACACTGAGGTAGTGGGCCAGGTCCCAGGTTGGGGGAGTGCAAGAGGCAACCGATCCATGTTTCTCTCACCCATCAGTGTTTCTCCCCCTCTCTTTCTCCTTCCCTTCTTCTCTCTCTCAAAACAAGTAAATAAAATCTTGAAGAAAATAAAGTCCCTTAGCATTGTTGCGCATCAGAAAGCTGCCTCCTCTTGGTGGAGGACTATAGGGGGTAGGGGGAGGGATTGAGGGTGAGGAAAGGAGCCTTTGAAATGTGTAACCGACAAATACTTTCTTCCCACAGAATCAATGATTTATGACTTTGATGGTCCCTGTTTTTTTGCAAATGTTACAATTCATCCATTTAAAAATAGGATTGTGCCCTGGCTGGTGTGGCTCAATGGATTGAGCACGGGCTGCGAACCAAAGCATTGCAGGTTCGATTCCCAGCCAGGGCACATGCCTGGGTTGCAGGCCACGGCCCCCAGCAACCGCACATGGATGTTTCTTTCTCTCTCTCTCTCTCTCTTTCTCCCCCACTTTCCTCTCTAAAAATAAAATAAATAAAATCTTTTAGAAAAATAGGATTGTATTCCAACCATACTTGAATGTTTTGGGTGACCAAGAGTGTTATAACTGAAAATAATAAAGTCATTTCTTTGTCCTCTCTTTCCAAAACATCCGAATTTCTAGGTAACATCACATGGGGGACCTGCAGAAGATATGATGCTATACCAAGCATCGTAGTCATCAAACAAATAGAGAAGTTTTGGGTACCATCCCTTTCCCATAAGTTGTAACCGAATCAGGGGTTGTGAGTGGGGGGTTCTCATTATGTATCTAGACCAGGTTTTGTGAGCCTTAGCACTATGGACTTTGGAGACTGGATAATTCTCCTGTGGTGGGGGGCGTCCTGCACATGGTGGGATGTTTAGCAACATCTCTGCTCTCCATGCATTAGGTATCTGTCACATTTTCCCTCCTCTCCCTCAGGTGTGACAACCAAAAATAGCCCAGAACATTGAAAATCCCCCCTGGGGGCACAAATTTGTCTGTATTTGAAAACCACCGTTCTCAGGAAACCACAGAGAATGGAGATGAGGCATATAAAATATAAGCGAAAATAGATAGTAATTTTAGAATCAATATGTTGTATATGTGTGTTCTACAGATTATTATGTCTAAATCGAGCTACAGACAAGTATATAACAAGTTAGGGTTTTAATATTCACATTTTTGTCAAAGCAAGGCTGTGCCTCTTTATTTGTTTATAAAAGTTATTTTTCATTTCAATAGTTTTTGTGATGCAGTAAAATTCAAGGGCTGCAGTGAGTCCAAAGGAATATAGTCAAGTTGTTTGCCCTTTAAATACATTTTCAAGTAGGTATTTGTAAATAAGTTTAAGGGCAAAGAATGTGACAATGTATTGAGTCCTTGCTTGAGAATATTATTCATGTGTAAATGTTTCTTCTGTGAAGTAACAACAGCAGCTCTTGACTGGCGTCCAATTCTGTTAATTATTTTGTGATGAACAGGTTTCCTGTTTTGTTTTGTCCTTTGATTTCCAAAGAGTAATTTATGTACTAGTAACACAGCTGCACAACAATAAAAAATAAAAGCTGAGGCACTGAATTTAAGATTGCTGGTGTTTGAAAGTAAGACGGAGCCCAGCAGTTTCCAACTGGGTGATCCATGCCCCCTACCCTTCCCCCATGTGGCACTGCATAGGGATGGCTGGTTTTCACACCCCAGGGAAGGGCGGGTATTGGAATCTAGTGCATAGAGGTCAGGAACGCTGCTAAATATCCTCCAGTGCACAGGACAGTCATCCATGACAACAAAGTCTACAGCCCCAAACTTTGGTAATACCTAGGTTGAGATGTTGCTGAAAATAACTCACACGCGGGAGAGATGGCGGAGCACGATCCTTTATTACGCGCGCGGGCTCAGAGGAGAAACCCCAAATTCTGAGCCATGAGCTCAAGCTGGAGTTTCCATTATATGCTTGTTACACAGGTAGAAGGAGGGGGGGAAGGAGTGCAGCTGCTAGAACGAGGATTAGCCTACGACCTTGAGATAACTGCTTATCTGGAAATGGCTGGTGTCTAGGAACGGCTGCTGGTCAGCTCCTACCTAAGAATAGCTACTGCTCAGCTATGTCCTGTCACAGAGAAACCCTGGTATAGACATGATGAGAAAGGAAGGCTTTATCACATGAAGTGACTCAAGGGTCTAAGGGGTTATTTTGTCCCCCAAATTCCTCCCTTATTGGCCAATGGGAGTTGATTCCTTTGAGTCTAGCATAGACTTTTTTCATTCTTTTCTTTTAAAAGGCAGATTGTCTTGGGAGAGGTAAGGTTTGAAGTTGCTAAAATGTAGTAAGAACACTCCAGATGGGCTGCTCTTGTGGAAAGAGGTTTGGGGGATAGAGCGAGTACCACGGCTTTGTTTGGGGAGTGCACTTGGCAGTGGGAGAAGTGTTTCCCATGAGGGAGAAGCTGCTGGAACAATCTCTGGAGTTTGTAAGGTTAAACTGCATTATTGCTTCATTTTCTGATGATCGGTTGTTTTCGAGAGCATTCTTTGATTTATGAGCACAAAATGGCAGCTTGTGTTCAGGGGCATATGTGTGTGTGGTTGTATTTTAGATTAAATCTAAAAGGTAATTCCTATACAATGTGATTTCCATGCTTGCTAGTTGGACAGATAATGAGAGATAATGGGACCCATTCACCCCAATAAATCAAGCACCTTGGCATCTACATTTAGTTCATAGGCTTCTATTCATCAACTCTGTTGGAAGCTCTGTGCTTAGTCCTTCGTTGCAGCTGTTTCCACGTTCCTTCTTTCATTGTTGCATATTTAATGCCATATGTCTGCTCTGAAGTAGGCCCAGAATAATTTGAAATACTGGTATCACTTCAAAAAAATTCTTTTTCCCCCCAGTCACTTTCCACTTAAGACTCTGAAATACATACAACAGCTCTCTCTTATTTTTTTTTTCTCCAAGAACAGCTTGGCTATATGGACTCTGGACCTTTGTGTCTCTCCCCAGATTATGTATTTTGTCTGTGTACTGAAATGTTTCTCCTTGCTAAACTGTAGTTCTTGACAAGGAAAGTTGGGTTTAGTGACAAGTTTCACAGAAACTTTCAAAGGTGATTCAAAGATCAAAGACTGCCCTGATGGGTGTGGCTCAGTGGACTGGGCGTTGTCCTGCAAAGCAAAAGGTCCCCAGTTTGATTCCCTGTCAGGGTGCATGCCTGGGTTGCAGGCCAGGTCCCCAGTAGGGGGCAGGAGAGAGGCAGCAGATCAGTGTCTCTCCCTCTCTTTCTCCCTCCCTTCCCCACTCTCTCTAAAAGAAATAAATACATAATTAAAAGAATGAAGATCAAAGACAATTACCCAAAACTGTCACACCATAGTGTGATACTTTGAGACACAATTTCCCCTAAATTTGGGTTTTCTGACATCTATTTCTTCATAGTGGCATACTGTAGCACTTTATTATTATTATTTATTATTTTTAGTCACAGATCAGCCTGGAAGAAGTCCCAGAGAAATATAATTTTGTCATCTCAGTCTTTCCCACCCTTGCTTGGATTCTGCTATCTTTGGTTTCTTAGGGTTCCTATTTTAATTGCCAATGAGCTATAAAGAGAGTTAATAATGTCTCAGACTTCTTTCCCCCACCAGTAAGTGCAAGGGAAGACTCTACTTTCCTTGGAAAACACTCCTGGAAATTGAAAGATTGAGAATTGAAGATAGTGAATCTTTGGATGCTCTTTTACCAGGGAGATTTTAAACATGCAGTTCTTTAAAGTATGAAGAGAAACATTTAAAATGTTAAAAGCTCACTGCGTCTGTCGCCATAATTGTTTTTTTTTTATTGTTGTTCAAGTGCAGTTGGCTCCATTTTCCCCCAACCACGCCCCCCTACTCCAACCATCCCCACCTCCCACCCTTGATCCTAGCCCTCTTTGGCTTTGTCCATGGGTCCTTTATACATGTTCCTGGCAACCCTTCCCCCTCTTCCACTCTCCCTCCCCCACCATTTGAAGGCTTTTACCAATACAGTTATTGCCTCCTCTTCTTATTTGGCGTCCGTCATACCTGGGGACCGTCCCGGGCTTGAATGAGAAGTTGGGTAAATCATTCACTTATGTGGTTAAATGTCCACTCCCATGATGAGTGTCCAGTTGCATTGGAAATAGCCAGCATGCCAACTCTTATCTTCATTATGACGTGATTGAAATATTGGAGGCTGGAAGTGGCCTTCAGTGAAATGTAACGTAATAAATTCATCAAAGCTATTTTTTCAGAATCTTGGGCAGTGTCACGTTAAAATTCTGCTGCTGAGTTCTGTTTCAGAATTACAATAGGACTTTAAATTTTCCTGAAAATGTGCCAGGTATAAAGATTCAGTTATTTAGATGGGCTGTCCATTTATAAAAAGAAAAAAAAAGAGCAGACAGTGTACCTAGAAAATGTAATTCCATTACTTAGTGCATTGATTTTGTAACACAATGTGCTGCCTCTTTGATAGATTATGGAACTTGCTACGTTCCTGTCAGATGACAAGGGGAAAATTGAGAAAACACATTTAAATATTTGTTTCTGGTAAACTGAGAAACTATAAATAGTGTGTTTTAGCAGAAGATTCCCTCCCCAGATGCCCTTTGGGCCCTTCCTCAGAGCCTCTGCAAAGAAAATAAAGAAGATTGACAATCATGTTCCCAGAGTGGTGGCAATTAGGTTAAGAAAATTCTCTGGGTAAGACATGATTGTGACTTCAGGAAATGCATCTATCACGGTCCTCTTCCATGTTTTCAGTCCGGCAGTAGATATAACACTGAAAATATGTACAGCAAATACAATGAAATCCCTTCCAAGGAAAATAGTAACGCTTCCTTTCACGTATTTATTTGTCGTTGCTATAAAGTGGAAAGCTCTCGCGGCCATAGGCAGTGGTTTATTTGCCATTACATATCACAGTGCCTGGCACATAGGAAGGGCTTAATCAATATATATTGAACAAATGAAAGCTTATTTGGGGATATTGAACAAGTAACTATTGCCTATTGTGTCCAGCCACAAAGGGGCAAGAGAATATAGTAAAATGTGTCGTAGTTCTTCTGACTTTCAAGCTGATTTCAAGGTAGTTGATAAGAGAAGGTAGATAGGTATGCATAAACGCCAAGTCAGTGCTTAACTAGATGCTGGGTAGACTACCAGTGTCATAGGACCATGGACAGCTCTTGCAGCTCTGCGAAGTCTGGGTAGTGCGGTTACTACACGGAAGGTGGCTTCATGTATTGATATGAAGCTTTGTTGATGGGGTAAAAAGAAGTGAATATTCTAAATGGGAAGAAGGTTCTCTTGCCTGAACAAAGATATGGCATAAAGAATGAGTCTGGGGTGCCAACACTGAAGAGATGTAACTGTTTGGTGGTGTTTGGAAATGAGGCAGAATTTGAAATCTGAAATGCTCTGTAACGGGAAGCCCAGCGGATGGTGAGATGAGATGAGATTATGTGAAGACTGTGTTTAAGAACAGTCTAGACGTAGACTTCAGGATGGACGGTCACTGAGCGAGACCAGACTCAGGGATATTGGTTAGGAGGCGGTTCCAGGAATCCAATTCTAAGGAAGGATGGAAAGGGTGTGTTCTGGGCCCTGGCTGGCGTAGCTCAGTGGATTGAGCATGGACTTTGAACCAAAGTGTCGCAGGTTTGATTCCCAGTCAGGGTACATGCCTGGGTTGCAGACCATAACCCCCAGCAACCACACATTGATGTTTCTTTCTCTCTCTCTATCTCCCTCCCTTCCCTCTCTAAAAAAATTTTTTAAAAATCTTAAAAAAGAAAGGGTACGTTCTTGGTATTTTGGAAGGCAGCTATGCTCACCACTATACCACCAACGCCAACTGTTCTTGGTATTTTGGATTTGGAAGAGGAAGGGATACAGGGTTAACTGGGAGGCAAAAATTGTTGTCACATTTCCTCACACGCAATGATCAGTTAGCTATTGCTGCAGTAAAGCTGCGTAACAAGCCATCCCCAAGTGGAGTCATTTATAACAATAAGCATAAGCTCCTAAGTTTTGGGGTTGGCTATGGTGGCTCTTTGGGCTGGTTGAAGTGGTGGGGCTTGGTTCCAGGTTTTGGAATCTGTGGGCCACTTTTGAACTCCAGGCTTCTCATCTGCAGTGTGGGTCTCATTATGAGGCCCACAGTGAAGTGACAGAGGCTACTTAGAGGGCGCTCTGATCATGGCCACAATAGGAGGGCCCACTATCCTGAAAGCTTTTGTGAGATTCATATTCCTTTGGTCAGAGTAAGTCACGTGACAAAGCCCATGTCCGTGGGGCAGGAGTGTTTATATGAGGGAGGCTCAGGGAGGATGTTCTGAGCAATAATCCAAACGTTCAAAACTGGTATTTTTTAAATGCTTCCGAACAAATCATTCATGTGTCTCCTTACTTGTGTAAAGGTCAAACTCCTCAGTAAATTCAGTTCTTCATGATCTGTTCACACTCCCAGCCCAGTCCTACTCTGTTTCCACAGCCATCAATCTCTCCCCCTGATTACATTGACCTATTTGGAATTCACCGTGAAATCTTATGCCTTCTTTTCATAAATTGTTCTTTTCTTCCTTGAATGCTCCTCTCCTTTCAATCCTTCAAGAATCAATCTAAGTGCTGTCTCCTCTCAAAGGATTTTCCAACCCCTTGCAAGGCTGTGATGGATGCCACTTACCTTTATTACCTGATACGTCATACGTAACTGTCACAATACCTACCACACACATTTTAATGATGTGCCCTGGAGGTTGGACATGTGGCCTATCCATCTGTATCTCCCTTGCATGTGTCAATTGAATGAGGGTAGAATAATGGTGATACCTTTGGAAAGAGTTAGGATCTTGGGAAGCAGAACCAAAGCTTTTCTTTGTTTTGTTTTTGTTGTCATTATTGTGTGGATAGATGAGGAACAACAAATGAGAAGTTTTCCTTTTGGGCCTTTTAAGGTTTGAGGTGAGGGTGGCCCATCCAAATGGCCCTCCGTAGTTGAAAGTCCTGAGACTTAAGCAGAGGTGACAGAGGTCTAGGTTAGAAAATCCAATTCTCCAACCATCTGCATTAAACTGGTACGGAAATCTTTCAAAGATTTTATTTATTTTTAGACAGAAGAGAAAGGAAGGAGAAAGAGAGGGAGAGAAACATTGATGCGAGAGAAAAGCATCAATCAGTTGCCTTCTGGGGACCAAACCCACAACCCAGGCATGTGCCCTGATGGGGAATCAAAACAGTGACTTCTCACTTTGCAGGGCAACGCCCAACCAACTGAGCAACACCAGTCAGGGCTTGTACTGAAATCTTGACTATGGCGATACAGCCTTTTCTGCCTAATTGTCATATAAAATCCTGCTCTTCAAAGTGGTCCCATAAAAGAGGGTTTTTAAAAAAGCGTTTTTGTAGTCAACCCTTAAGTCATATCTAAATAATAGGAAATGCGTGTCTGGGCACACTCTAAGGAGGAATGACTGTTTCATCAACTTGACACATCCTACCTCCAAAACTCTTACTTCTTAGTGTTGATGAGAAGTTATGCAAACTTTACTTCTTTAAGAAACAACTTGTCTTCCCAAGCAGCTTGCGTCAGGAACAGCTGCAGTGGCACTTAAAAGAACTGGTTGACTAGGAAGTGCTTTTCAGTTTGTATGGGAGAATGTTTTTCCTCTGCGTAATTGAAAAAATCTGCTTTGATTTTTAAAGCAAGGACAGCTCAGTATCCCTATCTAAGTGGGCTATTAGTCTTTGCATAATTTCACACGTCTATGGGACACACAGTAAATAGCAGTTGATCATCTGATTGCTGGTGTATAAGGATCTCATCTAGAAAGCTGCTTCCTGGAGACGCCTTGGGAGATGGCCACCTGTGGAAATGCCCCGCCTCCCACAGCGCTTTATCCTGGGTGCCAACGGCCAGCTCTCCATCCCCTGAGAGCTGCCATATTTGCCCATGACCTGCCACTCTGTCCAAAAGCAATAAAGACATTGCTAGCTCTGCCCACCCCAAACTGAGTAGTTTCGCTTACAACTTCTCTATAAGGATTCGAAAGAAACTAAGGCCCTGGCTGGCATAGCTCAGTGGATTGAGCACAGGCTGCGAACCAAAGCATCACAGGTTCGATTCCCAGTCAGGGCACATACCTGGGTTGCGGGCCACAGCCCCCAGCAACTGCCTATTGATGTTTCTCTCTCTCTTTCTCCCTCCCTTCCCTCTCTAAAAATAAATAAAATCTTTTTTAAAATCTTTAAAAAAAAGAAGCTAAAGGAAGAAAGAGGGTCCAGAATGGCCCAACGCCATACATTAACATACAGTTTTAGTGATGAAACACTAACATTAACAACTGAATCGCAAAACTTTCAAGTTGAGTAAATGTTTTCTTTCAGCAGCTCTGACAAAAGGATATACCCCCAAACAAATAACAATTGGGTGCATTGCAGCTCTTTCCTTACTATGTCATGAAGGCATGTCTGAACGTGGATGGGGGAACTCGTGGGAGGTACTGGCAAATACACCTCTGGGAGATGAATTGGCACGTGCAAGATGACTCAGCACCTGTCACAGTCACGCGGGAAGCGGGTCTGCACCCCCAGCTGCTGATCATATCCGAGTCTCCAAAGGCAGAGAGCAGGTCCGAAGAGGAGATAACAGAGGAACAGGCAGAGGCAGCAATTAGCAAAGGGAGCACCCCAGCTCCCCCGACTACAAACCTCTGAAATGACTCTCAGCATCTGTTCATGCGGTTGACGGCTACGTCTGTCTTTGAAAGCCATCAGAGAGACTCAAAAAGTGGTCAAGGTGAGCCAGCCTTTCCTTGTCAACACACCAAGCACATCCTGCAAAGCGGTTCTATGCTTTAAATTCTCTTCTACTCTTTGAGAAAAAGAGCTAAACTTACTGACAGTCGAAAGGCCCATGTTTGAGAATTAAGCTCGAAGTGATGAAATGATATGCCTTCTCAGATGTATTATTTTGGATGACACCAATTTACGTATTCCAATATGTAAATATGAGAGGTTTAAAAAGTGATTTTATTTATTTATTTTTGGAGAGAGAGGGAGGGAGGGAGAAAGAGAGGGAGAGAAACATCGGGACTGGGCCCACAACCCAGGCATGTGCCCTGACTGGGAATTGAACCCCTAACCTTTTGCTTTGTGGACGACACCCAACCAATTGAGCCACGCTGATCAAGGCCAAATAAGAATTAAAAAAACCCATTGTACTGTATCTTACTGACTTCGTTTGGTTTTTCCATCTCTGCTCTGCCCTCTCTGTGCTCCTAGCGCATGAAATCTTTTCTGCAGGTTTTGATACACATTTGGATTATTTTTTTCCCAATTAACTTGGAATAGAGTAGCGTTGTGAAAATATCTGTGAAGATTTGAGTCACAGGAGGTAAGGTGCTGCATAAGCCAAAGAAGCATCTTTGGGTTTCAACTCTTATTTAAAAATATTCCCGGAAGAGTGATTGGGATTGTGCAAGGAAAATAAAGATATCGTTCAGCATGAGTCTAATAAAAGGCAACTTTGAGATAAGTGTGCAGCAGCATTAAACAGGAGGAAAAAAGTTCAATATCATAATAGACCAAAAATAGATGATTTGCTTGTAGAGAAGCTGTCACACATGATGCTGAGTTCAGCGTGTGCTGCGTATCTTCTGCTCGTTCCTTCTGGATCATGGTAGCTGCCTGGGAATATATTTTCCTTTCCCATATGTTCTTCCCTCTTTCTTCCCTTCTTCAGGTTATGTCCGCACTTTTCAAGATGGAGCTCGGGCGTCGCTGTCCCCCAGTCTTCCCGAACCTCCACACTAGATTTGGTGTCTTGTCTCTCCGTGACCTCAGCACCCCCAGCCTAGCTCCTTGATCACACGCTCAAGTGCCCTACTTTACGCTTTCAAGAGCTCCTTCCTTCTAAAATTGTCTTCTATTTCTTGAACCCCTAGCTCCATGAAAGTGCGTTGGATGAATGGTTCTTTTATCTGTAAATCTTCCTTTTCTACTTGATAGAATTTATAACTTATTGAATGCATTTTGAAAACTGACATGAATCTATTTATAGTCTTGATCTCACCCAGTGTGAATAATCATGCATTTAGCTGCAGAAATATAAATGTGCTCGATAATGAGGTGCCATTCTGGACTCTACTCTTAGGTTATGTAATCAGTGGTATATGCATTGCTCACCTTTCTAAAATCAGAAAGAAAAGGATAGCTTTCAGTATCCATATGATCCGAAGAGTTTCCCATGAGTGCTGGTGGGTCTCTCTCCCTGGCACAGTACCTATGTTTAATGAGCAAACATTTGCATTAGTTAAGGTTGGTTGTGCTAGCTGCTATAATGAAGACAGAGAGGCAACCACGCCCATTAGGATTCCTGATATTCCTTTAAGGTGGACCATGAAATTGCTCTGAGCAGAAATGCCCGAGTTTCTGTTAAGTTGCCTGTTTTGATGATTTGATAATCACACAGCAGCGTCATTGAAAATATAGGGAGGTGATAGGTGATAGTTTATGTTAAGAAAGAAGGCAACCCAGAGAAAGAAAGGACTTATACAAATACCTATCTGCTTCTCAGATATGAGTATGGAAAAATATTGATTTAAGATAGTGATGATGCCACACCATCTCCTCTAGCCCAGAGTGCCTGAAACATAAGGAAACCAACATTGTTAAATAACAAAGAAAACAATCAAGCTTTTTAAAAGGAGATGGGTCCTGGCTGGTGTGGCTCAGTGGACTGAACGCCAGCCTGTGAACCAAAGGGTCACTGGTTTGATTCCCAGCCAGAGCACATGCCTGGGTTGTGAGCCAGGTCCCCAGTTGGGGGTGCACAAGAGGCAACCACACATGGATGTTTCTCTCCCTCTCTTTCTCCCTCTCTTCCCCTGTCTGAAAATAAGAAATAAAATCTTTTTTTAATTAAAAGAAATAAATAAAAGGAGGTGGGAAAGTCATCCTATCCGGTATCCTCAGAACACCAATTTTTATTGTTTTAAATTTTTAAAGATTTCATTTGGCCCTGGCTGGCATAGCTCAGTGGATTGAGCGCGGGCTGTGAACCAAAGTGTCGCAGGTTCAATTCTCAGCTGGGGCACATGCCTGGGTTGCAGGCCACGGCCCCCAGCAACCGCACATTGATGTTTCTCTCTCTCTCTCTCTTTCTCCTTCCCTTCCCTCTCTAAAAATAAATAAATAAAATCTTTAAAAAAAGATTTCATTTGATATTTTTAGAGAGAGGAGGAGGGAGGGAGAGAAACATCGCTGTGAGGGAGAAACATAGGTTACCTCCCGTATACACCCCGACCAGGTACCAAACCCACAACCCAGGCATGCACCCTGGTCAGGAATCGAAACTGGGACCTTTCTCTTTGTGGGACGATGCCCAGCGAACTGAGCCACACCAGTCAGGGCCAGAACACCAATTTTTAATTTTTCCTGTGCATTTGAGGCTAGCTAGAATGAGTGAACCTGCCAAATTGATGTTTTCATCTTTGTAATTAAACGCTACTCTTGCAATTCTTCTCTGTAGTTCTCTTCAGAATGCTCATTGAATTCATCATCTCCCATCTTTGCCCAAAGATTACTGGTTTTAAATAAAGATCGACTTGCCATCATCAACAGACTAGAACCAATGCCTGGGCTTTCAGAAAATATCATCTAAGAGTGCGTCGTGAATGTAATGTCTGTGTGTAACCAGAACCTAGGACGTAAATAATAATAAGTGTGGCTCGCTCTCTTCCCGAGGCCATAGAGCATCCATCAACATACCAAGCTCTGCCTTAAACCCAGGATTAGGTGGCCCCTTGGAGTGCCGTTCTCATAATACCAGAATGTGACTGCTGGGCATTGGACCGCCCTCACAGTGCATCCTGTAGAGCATTTCTTACCCAAATGCTGGACAATGAAGGATGTGTTTTAATTAACTTTCTGTCTCTGCAGCGAGTACTCGGACCCCTCACTCCCTTTTATGCGGCTCGAATGATATACAAGAGCAATCGCCTCCCTCCTTCTGCCCACATGGGCATGGGGATCCTTTCTTTTCCTCAGCTTGTTCATAGGCCAGCAGCTTTGATCGCGCGTCAGGTCAGCAGTTCCGAGAAACTCGATAGCGTTACTCCTAGAATTGTATTTCTAATCACAGGACAGTGCCACAGACTGATTTAAAGCAAGCGTGTAACAGAAAAGCCAAGTGAACTTAGGCAATGCTAGAAGTCAACAGCAATTGATGCTATGCTCTTACTCTCTCTGCCCTATGCCCAGTTGTTAAGCCCTGGATCTGAGTGCAACAGTGTTGACAACTGAGAGCCTTTGTTAGCCTCCATTGCTACATCCCCACGTCCTGGAATTGTGCGTGCTACATACTAGGCGCTCAATCGATGTTTGTTGACTGAATGAAAAAAATCCCTTGGAAACTGGAGAAGGAATCCCCTGAAGGATCAGCTCTATATTCATTCATTCATTCATTCATTCAACCATTATTAAGAAGTTACTCTGGCCCTGGCTGGCGTAGCTCAGTGGATTGAGCGCGGGCTGTCGCAAGTTTGATTCCCAGTCAGGGTACATGCCTGGGTTGCAGGCCATGACCCCCAGCAACCGCACATTGATGTTTCTCTCTCTCTTTCTCCCTCCATTCCCTCTCTAAAAATAAATAAAATCTTTAAAAAAAGAAGTTACTCTGTATTTCACAGGGGGCACAAGGCTGAATTTGGTGTGATTGAGTTTATCAAGCCTAGAGAGGTAGGATTTGGAACATGTGGACACGTCAACATAACATATTTACTAAAGTTTTTATGGTACACATACGTTTCTTTAGTCTCACTAACAGAGGAAGGGACCGGGGGTTTCTTTCCCAAAGTCCCGGGCCCTCAGGCACTATATGGTAGAGTTTTAGTAACATAAGCAGGTGTCCACCAACTATTCTAGAAGCTGCTTTGGCATGAAGTTACTCTTATCAAACCGCCACCCATTGTAGGAACTCAAAGCACCAAGTGTATTGGCCCAGGAGCAGTGGCAGCATTGCGCTGGGTTGCTCCCCGGCATTGCTACCTGCTGCAGCACAGGAAGCCGAACAGGGTGGAGATCTGGGAGGATGGGTTTGGAATGCCAGTTCTGCAGCTTGCTTTGCCTTGTGTAAGCCTTGACTTCTTAATCTGTAAAATGGGGATATAATAGCATTAATAGGGACCGTCACAGAACTGAGGAGAGTGACCTACTGCACCTTATCTGGAGCCCGAGGAACTATTCATCCCTGGTTCTGTCTGTCACCTGGCTCCTTTCACTGGTTCTTCCCACCGTGCCTTTTATGTTGACCCGTCATCATTATTAACATTATAAAATGCACAATTTTTTTTCATCACACTTTACATCGGGTTGCACACAGCTGATCGAGTGTGGGTATTTCAGGCACATTGGCTGCTAACATAATTAGCTCAGCTGAGGTTCCCGTCATGACTGTGCCCCTCCATCCGCTCCCCCACCTATCGGAAGGCAGGCTGGGCCAGGGATGGCTTTTTCTCCCTCCCCTCCCCTCCCCTCCGTTCTCAATGCTGGCTGCCTAATAGAATGACTTGGCAGGCTTTGTAAAACTACTCCTGGGTCCCACCTTCACCTCTACAATTCATCTGAGGCTGGACATCACCATGTTAAAAGTTTCAGAGATCGGGAACCACTGCTCTAAAGCAGACCTTCGTTTAGGTTTGGGTAGGATGGAGGGCGTCTACCTGGGCCAAGGTCTGGCCGTCTGATTCAGCTGGCACCTGTCACTTGCTCCGTCATCATTGTGGAATGCGTGAGCTTCCTTGCTGTGGACACACCAAAAGCATACTTAACGATTTTGAACATGGCGTCTGCTTTGCATCGCCATATTTAATCTCCACGCAGCCCACGTAGTACTTGTCTGGTTCTGCTCACCATGAGCACTGGCCTGCCCACCCCACCCTGAGCCAGTATGAAACCCTTATATTGTTTAACCCCTTGGCTGAGCCACTTAAAAAATGGGGACAAGTTGGAACAGATTAGATGCTGTGATTCCGCTGGCTGTCTGTCCGTGATCTATAATTGTCTCCTTGCATCTGTATGTAGTGTGTGCTCTGCTGCTTCTCAATGCCACGTGGACATGGTCTGTCGGGTCCAGTGCGCCTCTTGGCCACCGTACAGGACCAGGTTCTGCTGGTTCAGCACTCTGCCCTATGTCTTCCTCACGTTGTTTAGTTCCTTAACACCCCACATGAAACTTGAATCACCATTTGCTGAAATGTGGAGTACACCGTCAGTAATGAGGGGACAAAGGATTTGGTGACTCACTTGTGAACTTGTCCAGTTGCATTGATTAGCATTTTATCCAGCTCCTGCCAAACTTGGGACAACTCCCTAAAGACCTAAACACCTGAAGACACATGAATTTTATGCTTCATTTTATTATGCATTCTGGAGGTTTAAGCCCGAGTAGACCAAATGTTTATTATTATTTTCCCTCTATTCGCAGCGTGATTCGGGGCTTGTCACACTACAGGCTGCGTAAGCATCATCTGGAGGGCTGGTGAAACACAGATTGCTGGATCCACCCCCAGAGATTCTGATTTAGTAGGTCTGGGATGGGGTCCAAGGATTTGCATTTCTTACATTCCAGGTGATGCCGATGCTGCTGTTCCATGGACCACACTCAGAGCAGCACCGGCTTCCACCTCAGATATCCCAGCCTGGGCTGGCAGCCTGCATTTGCATGTCAGCCTGACCATTACTGAGAAACCCCGGCATGAAGAACTTGTGACAAGATAATCACTTGCTTGCTTCCCTTTTATTTCACCATTATATATATTTTTTCCAATCTACACAGAGTCCATTTCACGTCCGGTGTTTCTTTTAATCCCTAAATACCTGGAGATGCACAAGCATTGCGTCGAATTTTACTGTCCTAGTTTTTACCCCGATGAATCATCTTTTCGAGACATGTGAGACTTCACCAAACGCATGATGTCATCCTTCTGAGCTCTGCAGAGAGAATTGATATGCCTTTGCATCCGATGGCTTCAGCACGGCCATCATGCAGCGACTCCGGTTTGGGAGGGTTCCTAGAAGTGTGCCAGCAAACCCTGTGGGTCGGGCCGAGTGGGAAAGGGTGCCGTGCGATTGTGTTACTCAAGCCTCCTACCCCGCGCTCGTGTGAGCAGGTGTGTCTGCCCAGGCTGCCGCATTCGAACGTGGGGCTTATTTTTAGAGAAAAGAAATCATTAGTCATTAGGCTCTCCGAAGCTTCTTTTTTCCCCCTTTGGGTACATTTAAGAATCTGATCTTTATAAGAAAATTTCCAGGCTGCTAAAGAAATGATAAAATGATTAGAACATTGGTACGATGAACCCGTTTACCCCTTCCCCCAGGACTCACTGCTCTGTCCCTACATCTGACTTTGGCTTTCACGTGACGGAATCCTCTGCCTCTTGATTTCCCGGCCCCCCAATCCTAAGATTTCAGAAATAAATGTTATCATACACTGAAAACTTACTTGTTAAACCCGTTATAAAAATCTCATAATGGAAGCTGATTCTTAGCAAAATAGCCCTGTGGCTTAGGTATGTACAAATTTTCACTTCAGCACAGGAGGAGTGAATAGGTATCATCTATACTGGAGCAGAAAAGAAGATTTCTCCTATCTTTAAATTCAGGGTTAAATTAGAAGAACTTTTAACATGTTTCCATTGCCTGGGGCTTAGTAAATGTCATGTTAATGGTTTCGCTGCCAGAGAAGCCACCAAAATAGCCAATTACTAGCCCACTTCTGTTTTTAAGTTGTATTTGTATAGGAGTAGCTGGGTATGTCATCGTTTTGAATCATATCAAAAATTCATAATCATCTGGTGGCTGATAAGGCTCAGCCGTCCCCTGGGAGGGACAGCACATTGCCTCGAAGCCTTCCCTTCCTCCCTGCCCACAGCTCTACCGTTTTAGTTTTATAACTTAACCTCAGTGAGACAAGGACCATCCATTTTAGGAAAGCAAGAGAGAGATTTCTGCAAAGGGGGTACCAGAAACCAAACGTAGGAGGGGTTGTCCAACCAAGGCCCCGGATGGCTATGAATGTGGCCTAACACAAAATCGTACCTTTACTTAAAACCTCTTTTTTGCTCATCAGTTTTCGTTAGTGCTTCTCTATTTAATGTGTGGCTGAAGACAACTCCTCTTCTTCCAGTGTGGCGCAGAGACACCAAAAGGTTGGACACTCCTGGAAAGGATTCTAAAATATGACAACCCAACGTCGGAAGGGTTTCTGAGGTCTTGAGGCTGAAAGAAGGGCCCCGTCATTATGAGGTAGCCAGTGGCAGCTCCTCTGCTTGGCTGAGGTGACAAAGGAGGAGACAGAGCTAGAGGAGTGTCAGTCTTCCCCTTTTCAACACACGACAGTTGCGTGCGGCGAATGAGGATGGCTGCAAGTTGTCTGACATGCCTCTCGTGGGAGGAAGATTCTGGGCCCCTTCACTTGAACTTGAGTGGGTTCTCTGATGGCTTGAGTAATAATGTATCATGGAATGTTGCTGTGTCGGTTTCCGGGTCTGGACCTTCAAACAACCCTCCCTCTGAATAGTGCTAGGAGGTTGAGGACACTCATCATTAAGAAGAACAGGGAGAGATCCCTTGAAAAGGAAACAGGAAATGGGAGATTGTACTCGTACTCCCGAGTCATTACCACGATTAATACTGATACTTCTACCGGCTGACATAGTAGGGCTTTCTTTGCGGCTGGTCGTGTTGCGACATCCCCTATGAATTCAGGTGGGTGCTATTAGCATCCCTGATTTACGCCTGAGGAAACTGAGGAGTCAAGAGGAGAAGACACCTGGCCAAGGTCACATGGCACGTGAGAATCAGGGTTCACTGCCAGGGCATCCGGCTCCATCGTCTGCCACTGGCTTTGGATGACATCTGAACTCCAGGCGCAGAGGCTGTGAGGAGACCAGCTGGAATTCACAATCCACATTTAATCTTTGGCTCATGTCACGTGTCATATCACATGGACTAAGACATGCTTCTTTCTTCTGATTTTAAACACATTTTAACTTCAGGCATACATATTACATGTACAAATAAACATTTACAAAAGCAAATGTAAGAGATAACAGAGTAACGCCGTGTGGTAAGAATGAAGAGTAGGGGACCAATGGCCTTTGCTGTGATGGTCCGGGAAACGAGGCCACACCTGTTTTAGGCACGTGTTCCTGAGGTCACAGGTTAGCCCCATAAGCCTCATTACAGTGGCCTTTAAAAATAAACATTTTTGCTTTAAAAAATAGATGCAGGTTTTTTTTTAGTCTACAAACATGTATCAGTTGCCCACAGAGGGTTGACTGTATCCTTCATGAAATGTATTTCACCAGTGGGTTGGCCTCCAGCTCAGAGGACCACCTGCTTGTATTGAAACCCGTATATTTGCATTAGCTTGCATGCATAATTTAAACCGACTGTAACACCTTAAAGAGGCTCAAAAAACGAATCCATTTTTCTCCTCACTGGGCAGAAATTAATAGACGCTCCATAACTGTAAAGAATGTGACCCATTTCAGAGAAAGGGGTATTTTTTTTAAAAAATCCTAAATGTGTATAAAAAACAACATGGTTCTCTAATACAAATGTAAGGGCATTACTAAATATTGTTTAAAAATTCATGAGTGTACTGCTTAATATATTCGGAATAAAAAAGGGTTTTTACAGGAAGACATAAAACAAATGTCCTATATACTGGCCACTCTGCTTTTTCCCAGTGTTTCATATCAGCTGTGTAAACAATCGATACTGAATAGTAAAGAGGTGTTGCTGAGCAGATAATGGACTGGAATTAGATAAACTTGGCCTTGGCAGACAGAACGTACCGTTGGGGCGTATTATTCTTACTTATGGTTTAATCTGATAGCTCCTAACGTGAAGTCAATAGCTTTAAGATGTCAAATGAAAAAGAAAAGAGCAACGGCCTTTGTAAGGAGGACAGAACAGGGGGAATCCGTGTCACTAGCGTGGGAAATATACATTTTCTGTATCTTTTGAAGTTTTAAAAAAAAATCCCCTCCATGTGTGGGCGGGAGATTATTTGTTTGGCGAGGCTTTTTGCATCTTCAGTTTTTGAATTTGATATTAAAATTACTTTTTAAATTTGGAAACAGGAATTGTTTTGAATGACTCGTTCTCATGAAAATGGTTGCATTTCTATTAAAGATAAGCATGGCATACCTGGGCCATGGTTATTCATTTACTAACTAGATGCATATGCATCTTTGTGGGGGTTTCTTTGCATCTGAGTTGAATAAGAGAAAGCAGGTAAGCACTGAGAGGCAATGCAGCCGTGTGGAGCCAGAAATCCGGAGGTCTGCCTTTATGACCCATGTTGCTATGCGTCCATAGGCAAGTCTCTCTCCGTGCCTTCATTTCTCACAGTGGAAGATGTAGATATTGAGACCTACTTTCTCTTTGTCGAGAAGTTATCTTTTTTTTAAAGATTTTATTTATTTTCAGAGAGGGAAGGGAGGGAGATAGAGAGAGAGAGAAACATCAATGTGCGGTTGCTGGGGGCCGTGGCCTGCAACCCAGGCGTGTACCCTGACTGGGAATCGAACCTGCGACACTTTGGTTCGCAGCCCCCGCTCCATCCACTGAGCTACGCCAGCCAGGGTGAGAAGTTATCTTGATGAGTCAATGACAAATTGGGTGGGATAATGTTTGCCAATAGAAATTTGATGTACGTAAGCAGACGCTCTTAGTTCCTTATGAACCACAAATTTATTTTAAATATTTATTAGTTTACTGCTATATGTGGAATAACACTCTGGGTTTTTGTGCAGATTTAAAAGAGGAATAAATTAGGTCATTCTTATAGTCTGTTCCAGAAGCTTACGGTAATGCAAGATCAACAACAGTCTGTGAAGAGCAGGACAGGAAATACGTTAGGCTCTGTGGACCAGGTTGACTCTGTCACAATCGCTCAACTCTGCCGTCGTACAGCAAAGGCAGCCGTAGACCATATGTAAAAAGAAAAAAAAATGAGCTTGGCTGTGTTCCAATAAAACTTTATTTATAAAAACATGTAGTGGGCCACATTTAGTCCATGAGCTCTAGTTTGCTGATCCTGGGTCCAATCAGGGAGCTGATGTGCACATAAAACTATAGGATGTGGTCAGAGTGCTGAATGTTAACAAGAAAATGGACAAGAATTAATGACATCCAGTTGGGGCAAGAGAGTCTTCCAGGACATTGTAGATTTGAGTTAGGCCTTGAATGATGTGGTCATGTTGGGATTTGTGGAGGTGGAGGAAGACAACACCAGCAGAAAAGACATGCATGAGGAGATATTTAAATAAGAGCAAGCAATTTGGTAAATCTGTAGGTTATAGTTCCAAGCAAGAAGTCACTGGAGTGGGCGTAAGAGAGGAAAAACGTATATAGTCATTCAAACATAACCTATATTATTTCTGACCGCACCCTGGCCCCTGAATGAGTACGAAGCTGTAGTCATTAGGAAAACATTCCTTATGTAAAGCCAAATGAACGGCTGCCAGGCCTAATTGTTGCATGCTGTATTTCCAGTGCTACATTGCAGTCGGCCTGCAAGCTCACATGTTTGACTAGGTCTGACATATGTGAAAGGGTGCAGGCATCCCCGTCTGCTCAGAGCCTGTTGTGCAGAGAAGCCAGGTACTGTGGGAAGTAATCGAGAAAGCGAAAGATAGTATCCTTGCATCTGAGTTTTCAGTGAGTGCTCTGAAGAGGAGAAAGCAGAATTTAAAAAAAGTCTATGGTTACAAAAAATAGAAATATATTCGCACTTGATCATGTGTGTGCAGTGGGTGTGGGTGTGTGTGTGTGTACGGTTAAGAAATTCGAGAGAGCTGAATAGCTGCTGAAAATACACAGCGTCAAGTACTCTGTGATTTTGAGTGAAAGCAATGACTCCGAGTGCTGCATGTTGACAGAAGAGCGATATAGAAAGATGTAGAGGCGTAGCTGTGAGGATTCAACTGCACATCTCCCTCCATTTCCCAAAAGATAACACTCTAAAAGAATGTTCCAGATGGGACAAGGACAAATAAGTTAGCTCAGTGAGGACTCCATGGTTGGGTCCAAAGATATATAAAGAAGAGCAATAATGGGTGTGTTTTCTTTGCTAAATGTCCGTGACTGGCAGCACTATGCTGAATTCTGAAGAAAATTCTTGCTTTAAAAGACAATGCCAAGAGTGTGGCCAGGCACAGGGATTGATCTTCATGTAGACCAGCTTTGGTGATGTTGTTACCCCCAAGTTCGGAAATTTAAAAATATGGCTCCCCCCATGTTACAGTTGATTTCATAGTAAATTATAAAAGCTTAAGTTTCCAGTCTTGGCAGCAAGGAGAGAACACAGTGCCGCCTCACCTAGTTAATTGCTATTTATTGCTCAGGTTTCACTTATTTAGATGTTTTTTTTGTGATCATCTCATCTTCCCCAGGCTAGATCACATTGCCTCATTGTATGCTCTCGTATCGACCTGTTCTTTTTATTTTAGCATTTCACAAGCCTTGGCATTGCACATTTTTGTGATTATTTTATTTACATTACCACCAAATAGCTGCTATTTGTCCCCCCTTTTAATTGAGATATAATTGACATACAAGATCTGTCCAGAAGGTATCCCTCCCTGTAATATGAAAAATGGAGACATTTATTGAAGAAGATACAGATACAAGAAACATTGGACATAGGACAATGACGCCTCAGTCCCTTTCAAAGTTGGCACCTTGGGACCTCACACAGTTCTCCCAATGGCCATCAGCTGCCCCATCATATTTCCCTGAATCTCATCAAGGGTCTGAAATCTCTTCCCTCTCAAAGGTGATTTTAGTTTTGGGAAAAGCCAGAAGTCACAGGGCACCAAATCTGGGCTGTATGGGGGCTGAGTCACCTGGGTGATTTGATGTTTCACCAAAAAACTCTGCAGAAGACATGATGCGTGAGCAGGTGTGTTGCCGTGATGAAGCTGCCAATCTCCAGTTGCCCATGGCTGCAGCCTTCTGAATCATATGAATAGTTTCTGTGGAGGAATGTTCAAGCTTAATGCAAAATGTGATGCAGATTCATTGCTCTACTGGCTCAGTCAGTTTGAATGCAATGGCCACACAGTACACATGCTTACTCAATGGCGTCTACCTCCCCCATTGACTAGTACAGTGAAGTTGTCATTGTTCACACATATACATTCCAGCCTACTCTCCTTGGTTGCCAGGTTACATCGATGTCACGCAAACTGTTCTTGTTATATTAACAATGGCTGCACTTTTTTCTGACAGACCTCACGTACCATTGTTTAAGGTATATAATGTATTGATTGTATACACTTGTATATTGAATATGGTTAGTACCGGAGCCTTAGCTGTCACCTCCATCATGTGACACAATTGTCATCTCTTTTTTGTGCTCAGAACATTTAACATCTGATCTCTTAACAACTTTGAAGTATATAGAAACAGTATTATTAATGATAATCACAAATTAAACCTCTAGAACTTTTTTCATCTTACAATTGCAAGTTTACAGCCTTTGACCAGAATCTTCCCAATTCCTCCACTCCCCAGTAACCATTCTTCTATCCTTGTTTCTATAAATTCAGCTTTTTTGGATTCCACACGTAAGTGGGACCCTGCAGTACTTGCCTTTGTGTAACTTATCTTACTTAGCCTAATGTCCACAAGGTCCACGCACGTTATCACAAATGGCAGGATTTCTTTCTTAGGGCTGAATCCATTCATCCTTTGATGGACACTTAGGTTGTTTCTGTATCTTGGCTACTGTGCATAATGCTGGAATACACATGAGAGTGCCCGTGTCTCTCTGAGATCTTGTTTTCATTTCCTTTGGATATATATCCACAAGTGGGATTGCTGGTAGTTTCTGTTTTAAGTTTTTGCAGGAACCTCCTTACTATAATCTATGGTAGCTGCACTAATTTGTATCCTCAGGGACAATGCACAAGGGTTCCCTTTTCTCCACACCCTCACCAACACTTATTACCTTTTGTCTTTTCGATGGTAGCCGTTCTAATATGTGTGAGGTGATATCTCCTTGTGGTGTTGATGTGCATTTCCTATATGATCAGTGATGTTGAGCATCTTTTCATGGACCTGTTGGCCATCTGGATGTCTTTGGAAAAATGTCTATTCAGCTCCTTTGGCCATTATTAAATTGGATTGTTTGTGTCATTAAGTTAAGTTCTTTATGTATTTTGGATATTAACCACTTATCGGCTATATGGCTTATGAATGTTTTCTCCCAATCTGTAGGTTGCCTTTTCATTTTGGTGGTTGTTTCCTTTGCTGAGCAGAGCGTCTTAGTTTGATGTAGTCCCACTTGTTTATTTTTGTTTTGTTGCTTGCGTTCTTGCCCCTTTATTCGATCAGAAAATGAATTTTGTTTCAGGTGGGCATTATCCTATCTAAAATCTACATTTCTTAGGCTCCTGTGCATTTACAACTGGGCATATGACATACTTCAGAACCACCAAGATGTTGGTAAAATTATAGGGAGTGCTCTTTAAAATGGCAACAGATACAGCTGACTTGGGTAGCTTTTGCCTATCATACTTTCTCTTTTCCTACTTAGGGAAGTCACAATATTGGAACATAAGCAGCCACTTTGCAACCATGAGGCAACAAGCACTAGAGGAAAGCCACATACTCTGCTGAGACTGATTTAAATGATAGAGGATGGATGGATTCCCCAATGGCATCACAGAGTCACCATACTCCTTGGGAGTTTATTATCACAGGAGAAAAATAACCACTTTGTTGACTTTCATTCATTTAAAAAATATTTTATGTATTTATTTTTAGAGAGAGGGAAGGGAAGGAGCAAGAGAGGGAGAGAAACATCAGTGTGTGGTTGCCTCTCACATGCCCCCTACCAGGGAACCTGGCCCGCAACCCAGGCATGTGCCCTGACTGGGAATGGAACCAGAGACCCTATGGTTCACAGGCTCATGCTCAATGCACTGAGCTATACCAGCCGGGTCATTTCTTTCTTTCTTTCTTTTTTTCTTCCAGTTTCTCTTGCAGTGGTACAGAGTATAAGCAAAGAAGAAATGATATTGACTATTTGGCCTAGAGAAGAGAACTGAGTTTTCATAGACTGGGGAGTGGCGTGAGGGAAAATTATACGGCTTCCTAGGAACTCATAACTGAAGAAGCCAGTAGAAGAGAAGAAAACAGAGGGCGACATCAAGACACCACTAGACAGAAATGGGAAAAGTGCCCATTATGAATGAGTTAAGTCAAAGGAAATGGAAGGGCAATTAGGAGGGTCTGTGGGATATCTAATGTTCCTGTTGTTAAGTGTGGTTGAGTCCGGGAGAGAGGCTCAATGTGGTTAGTACACTTATGTGCATTAAGCAGACTGTAGTGCATTAAAAGTAGAGTAAATTGATTTTACACAACTACCCTCTGCCATCTTTTTCGAAAAGTCATAACTAATGCGATCCTGCAAATGTGTTTCTCCGGAAGAGCTTTTGGGGAAGAGAGATTTATTTTACCTAATCCCTTTCATCTGTTATGTATTACTCAGTGTGTTTATTTGACCTTGAAAACTGCTTCTGACCTCGAGCGCTATCCTTACAAAATCAGCTATTTAGGTCCCCCGAACTGGCCACACGAGGGAAAGGCCCAGCCTTCCCAGCAAGCAGGCCAAAGCTGCTCACTGGAGGCAAAAATCTGATCTCGCTTCTCCAGAGCTTGCATCTGACCTCCTGAGTTTTACCTTGTTCCTCTATTTTCTCCATTCACCAGGCTATTGTTCACCTTAGAATAGTGCTTGCCCCATATATCAGCACTATTTATATCCTCCTGCTTCTTGCTGATTGACCTAGCTTTGGAATCCTTACTTGCCCTGATCTTGGATAGTAGTGCACACTTCCTCGCTGGCTTGCCTGGTGGCTTCTGATCCACGTGCTGCTCTGATGTCCAGTACTCCCTCTGTCAATAACTCATACTCTGCCTGTCCTTCCTTGGTTCTCGGCTTGGCCCTTGCAACTCCTTGAGGACTTTTAGAGGGCTACATGCAGAAAAGCAGAAAGATGGAAGGTTTGGCGGGAACGTGTTAGGAGCACGTAACCTGTGCATATCTCAGCTATCTGGCAGAAGCCAGACTTCCTGCCTCTGACTGTGTTTACAGCATCCCCGTCTCAGCCAGTTAAACACGAGCTAATCCCTGGAGTCTCATTTTGTAAGCAGGCTTCACTGCACATGTTCAAATGTCAATCAATGCCTTTTGCTTTACTTCTTTTTTTAAATCCTCACCCAAGGATATATTGATTGATCTGAGAGAGAAAGGAGGCGGGGGGGAGAGAGAGAGAGAGATAGAGAGAAGCATCGATGTGAGAGAGGAACATCACTGGGTTGCCTCCTGTTTGCGCCGTGACCAGGGCTCAAACCTGCAACCTTTTGGTGTACAGGACGATGCTCCAACCAACTGAGACAACTGGCAAAGGCACTTTTCTGTTCTTTCTTACACCTTTATCTCAAAGGAACATCCAAGTCAGTCCATCATGGAAGAGCTCATTCAGGCCAAATCAATAATCCATAAAGGGTCAAGGGCCTGTTGTCCAAAAATAAGGAAGAGATTTATGGTACTACACTATTACTTTCTCCTATATGGTTTTTTAAAAAAATATTTTTATTCATACTTTATGTGTTAGGGCAATTTTAGGTTCACAGCAAAATCGAAGGGAAAGGAGAGAGATGTCCTGTGTACTCCCTGCCCCACACGTGCATGACCTCCCCTTTATCAACACTCTCCCCACAGAGTGGTACATTTGCTACAACAATGAGCCTGCACTGATCCTCCATGATCCCTCAAGGTCCTGAGTTTACGTGAGGACTCACTCTTGATGTTGTAGCTTCTATGGATTTGGACAAAAGTATAATGACATGCATTCATCATCATAGTAATATAGAGAGTATTTTCATTACTCTAAAAATCCTCTGTGTTCTGCCTGTTCATTCCTCCCCTCATTGCCCCTGGCAACCACTGATCTCTTCACTGTCTCTGGAGTTTTTTCCAGAACGTCATCTAGTTGCAATCTCTCACACGGTGTGTACCTTTTTAAGTTGGCATCTTTCGGTGATATGTATTTAAGGTTCCTCCATGTCTTCTCATGGCTTGACAGCTCATTTCTTAGCACGGAATACTATTCCAATGTGTGCATGGACCACGGTTCATTTATCCACTCACCTACTGAAGGACATCTTGGTTTCTTCCCAGTTTGGGCAGTTATGAATCAAGTCACTATAAACATCTGTGTACAGTTTTTGTGTGGACATAAGTTTTTAACTCCTTTGGGTAAATACCCAGGAACGTGATTATTGTACGGTAAAAGTATATTTCATCTTCTGAGAAATCACCAAACTGTCTTCCAAAGTGGCTGTACCGTTTTGCATTCTCACCAACAATGAAGGAGAATTCCTGTTGCTTCACATCTTTGGTAGAATTTAGTTTTGTTACTATTTGGGCTAGTCTCAGAAGTATGTAGTGTTCTATATGTTTTTTTTTTGTTTTGTTTGCAATTTATTTCCTATTGACAATGCCTTTATTGTACCAGAGGAATAGAGACAAAATGGCAAGTGTTTATTACTTCTTCAAATTCAAATGTGCAGGTCCTGGACATCTCCCAGATATTTGTTTATTTTTTAAAGATCATGTATTTAAAAAAAAAGATTATGTATTTATCCTTAGAGGAAGGATAGAGAGAGAGTGAGAGGGGGAGAGCCATCAACATGGGAGAGGACAGACACATCCATTGGCTGCCCCTTGCACGCCCCCTACTGGGGACCTGGCCCACAACCCAGGCGTGTGCCCTGACTGGGAATCGAACCAGCAACTTTTTAGTTCTCAGGCCAGTGCTCAATCCTCTCAGCCATACCAGCCAGGGCTATCTCCCAGATATTCAAATGAAAAAAGAAAGCAATGTAGCAATACATGGAAAGCATTTTTGACAGTATCTGCTGCCATATAAACACTCTGCGATTGTCTGCCATTATTTTAACTACAAGTTCATAGGCATTTGTGAGAATTGTGGCAGCACACACGCTGTGAGCTTATTCGGTAGCACAAGGGTGTGGCTACGTTATACCTTCATTGGTAGGTAAGCCACACTCATTCCTTGATAAAAGACACATCCAAATTTTTCACCACTGGGATTTCTCGCAAAACTGGATCTGAAGATGAAATATATATGGATTCATTCAGTACCTTTTCTTCTTGCTTACTGGGAGCGGCTAACTCCTGGGTTATCCTGTGTTGTTAAATCCACACGGGGCTGCACTGGCGCACGACCCGTGAGGTCTTCTCAGTCATGCTCAAGGCATTATCAGCATGATTATGTCTCAGAAAGCCCAGATCTATATGTCTCCTTGGTCTTCTCCCGTAGGACCCAGGCTTGGAGTAATTTCTTAGACAGTGTCACATATATAATACAAATCCTGTTCACTGCCAAGTGGTCTCCATATCAATAAACCATCAACTTGGTAACTCAGGTTAGAGACTAGAATAATCCTTGACTCATTCCTCTTCCTTATCCTCTGTAGCAACCCATTTGTTAATCCCGTAGCTTTTATATTCTTTTCTTTTTACCACTTCAACGGAACATTTTAAGATATTTTTTATAATGTTTTTCTTGTTGCTCAAGTACAGTTATTTCCATTTTCCCCACCGCCATGCCCCCGCCCCACCCATCCCTACCTCCCGCGCTCCAACCTACCTCCTTTGGCTTTGTCCGCATGTCTTTTGTACATGTTCGTTGATGACCCTTTCCCTATTTCTTTTCTAACAATTCTTGTTCATTCTATTGCAGTTGTCCTGATTTTTCTCTGTATTCTAAATATAACACATATCTCTACTTCTCTCCCCGCTGACATACAGTAGACCAAGCTGCCATCATCTCTTGTCTTGACGGAGAAAGAAGAGGTCGTTGGGCCCCTAAGGAGGTGTGAAGGTCATCTTAGCCTTGCGCCTTTTTTCTTATTAATTTATTTAATTGCCTGTATAACACATTTTTATCACTGAGGTCTTCTTTAAAAGTAATTTAATGTGGTCCCTGAGTCATGGAGTTTGCAATAAAATACGGGGGAAATATTAATCAAATTAACCGAGAAATGTGAAGATTCTCTGCAAATGCTATGAGTTCTATGAGAGTAACATCATCCTGTCGCCCAGTGGACTAATGATTTCTAAAGTGCTTTACGTTAAGGAACTTTCTTGTTCAGAGGTGCTTTCCAAATTGTTGGTTTGAAGCAGAATTCTCCAGCTCGGTGCAGAGAGTGATGTGACAATGTTCTGTATGGGCCATTATATTCCAGCATCTGACTAATTATGCGTTTTCCTCCCTTAATTACCCTCCCCATATATGAATCTCTAGGGACAGGCCCTTAAATAGCAGAAGCTATGACTGGGTATTTGTTCTTCTTCCCTTCACCATCAAAGAGTTTGGGCAAGTTGTCAAGATTGCATTATACCTAAGGAAAAGGAAAAGGGCATGAATTTGTTCCTGTAATATATAATGAGTGATATATATATATATATATATATATATATTCAGAAATTGTCTTCCAATACAACCATGTAACATTGTAAGGTATCTCTTTAAATTATCATATCATTTTTTTTCTTGAGAATCATAAAATCTCTTAGATCGAAATGTGGACTTTTCCTGGTCGTTGGGTTCACTCTCCCATGTAGCAGAGGAGTTTGCCTTTCACCTTCCTAAACAGTGATCTTCAACCTCTGAGTCATCACTTGTAGTAATTGGCACCTCATTATCCTCCGAGGCAGCTCATTTGAATGTTACAAAGAGGAAATTGTTTATAACCTCTCCTGTTGATTGTAATTCTGCTCCCTTTTGATTTATGTCCCTTGGGCCTGTTTACTTCTAGCAAAACTGAATAATTGTAACCTAGGGTCCGTGGCTATTCTGCAAATTCATATCAAAAGTCTTAGAGCCTGCACGAGTAAGGCTTTGTAGATGGCTTATTACTGAGGTTCTTAAAGTTAACTCAATTTGTTCTCCCATCAGCCCAATGGATTTTTACAGCAAGAGACAATCTTCAGATCTTGAATTGTGAGAAAACGTAATTTCCTCAATCACAGAGACATTCGATGCAATCATCTGATGTGAGTGAGCAACGTATGTGAGGAAAACCAGAATCAACCTGAAACAATTCCTTCCTGTTACATGGAGTGTGATAGAATGCTCAGCAAAACTGTTCACAGAAGTCAGCTCTCATTCCTCAGTCCTTGTTTTTCTGAAAACAAATTTGCTAGGCTATAAATAAGATAAGCGGTAAATAAATAAGCAAGATAATCCCAATGCCCCTAAAATTTTTAAAAAAAAGTCAAATAGAAACATCTCAGCCCTCGCTTCTAGTAAATTGGATTTTGTGATGTATTTATAGATATCTAATGTAATATTTTGAACTCAGTTGTGCCTTTTTCTAGTCGAGATAAATATTAGTAGAGGTGATATCTGGGATATTTTACTTGCACAGATAAAATTATTCCCACTAAATAGTGTACTTTTGAATGCATAGGAATCCTTGGCTTATACACTAGATAGTCTTTTTCTGTTTTTGGTGTTTAAATATCTCCCACATCTTTTTGATGTTTCCATGAAAGATGGAAGAAGCGAGTTTATTAAGTAGGTCACTGGTCTCCTTCTGTTACCAACCCGTGAATGTTATATGTCAGCATTAAGGATGCACTGAGTTTTCAATTGCCACGAACTTCACGGCTTAGAAGACATACAGTTTCTGAGTCAGGGGTCCATGCACACACAGCTTAGCTGGCGTCTGCGCTCAGTGTCTCACAGAGCTGAGAGCAAGATGTTGACTGGGCTGCATTCCTTTCTGGATCTCAGGGTTCACTTCCAAGCTCATGTGATTGTTGACAGAACCATTCCTTGCAGATGCTGACCCCACTTTCTTCTTGGCTGTCTGCCGAGGGCAGCACTCAGCTCCTAGGGACTCCCGCAGTTCCTCGCCAGTTGCCTTTCTCACAGCATGTCAGCTTAATTCTTCAAAGCCAGCGGGAGCGTCTCCCTGATCTCTAGACCTTCTTTGAAACGGCTCACCACTTTAGGTCAGGGTCCCCTGGGACTACCTCTCCTGGGGTGAATTTCATGTCAACTGATTAGGGACTTTCGTTGCATCTGCAGAACCACTTTACACTTGACGTGTAATGTAACCTACTGACATGTTGACAGGGGAGTGACTGTCCCATTGTATCTACAGGTCATGTCCACAACTTAGGGAGGTGATTAGATAGGACATGCACACCAGGGCAGGGGGAATCTTGGGGACCATCTTAGAATGTAGCCCGCTACATGCCACTTGCAAATGTCTGGTCCTAACATCTGTGAGCCTCACTTGCAAATGAGAATTCTTATAGATCAGACAGAATTGTTACACGTATCAGGACCCCACTGGTAGCAGCAACCCTGACTTTCTCTTTATGCTATTGTGGAAAAGATGTTTGAAACCACCCTGGCATAGAGAATCATACATTTCCCAGGCTTCGTGAGTCACACAGGCATCCTGTAAGGAAAAATGTTATGTTTTCCAAGTGAAATATAACCAAAGACACTGAAATAGAGAACAGACTGACAGAGTTCAGAGGGGAGAGGAGTGGGGATTTCAGGGGAATTTCAGGGGAAAAGGGGAAGGGTTTACAGGAACGAGTATAAAGGACACATGGACAAAAACTAGGGGCGGGTGGAAATGGGACGGGGGAGGGGAGAGCTGGGTGGGTGGGTTGGGATGGGAGTAAAAGATAGAAAATTGTACTACAACAAGTTAAATAAAATTTAAAAAAAAAGAAAAAATCTTATGTTTTCTAGATTCTGTCCAAGGAATAGGCCTTCCCGAAAAGTTATTTGTTACCTACCTCCATGGTAGTGTCTTTCACAGTCCACTTCGAGTTTAGTGCCAGTGCCACTTGCATTAAACACAGTACCCCCAAATAAATAGAAGGGACACCCATACACAGGATGATGGAGTGAACCTCCCAATGGGAACTTTCCCCACAGGTAGGTCTGTTGGTTTGAAGTTCTTTCTAATGGTTTGGGAGTCTCTTGATCGTGACCATCAATATGGAAGGTCTCAGCTTGAGCTACTCAGTGCGGCCTTATTTCTTGATGGTTGAAGTCTCTACAAATCCAGTATTAATCGCTGAGACAAACAATTAACATGGCATATACGGTCCTCCCTAAGGCAGATCTGGGAATGATAAACCACAGGCATCTAACCATCCCTTAGTCACCCAAGGGATCCAGACCACTCTTAAGATAAGATTAAGATAACTTGGCTTAAAAGTGGTTAGAGAAGGCTCTCTCCATCAGCACACGAGAGGAGAAAAATGAAAACAAAAACCACGTCAGAGCTAGCCATTGACTTGCTAGAGATAAGGAAGCACGGAATGTTATTTGAAACAAAGCAAAAGGGCAAGAAATGAAGGCCTTGTTTTGACAGTAGGCATTTTCCTCTTAAGGGAAACGCCAAGTATTACTAGTGTTAGCCACCCCAAGTCTAACTGGGCATCTCCTTTCCTGAGATGCCCTAACAGATGCCCAAACGCCTCTGTTGAGTTTGGGCGAGGAACGCTGATAATGTTTGTAAAATACCTACCATGATGCCTGGCAGAGAATGAATGCGCACGACAAATCCTAATCAGCAGCATTTGTAGGAGAAATAGTACGGGCAGCCTACAGTGCAATCTCCCTAGGGGAAAACTGTACAGGCGTACCACCGATGCTCACAGGAATTTAGGGGAAGGCCTGAGGGGAGGAGGATTGGATGCAGAGAAGCATGTCGCAACACGCTTGGGCAGTTTTCAGGAACGGGAGCGGTTGCGCATTTTCTCAGGATGTCAGTCTTCGGGTGGAAACTAGGGACTTGGAGAAGCATGTGTCATCTCTCTAGGTGATGCATGCCATTCCGAGCAAAGAATTATTCATGAAAATCTTTTGAAGTTAAACCTGCAAAGTATGTTTGGCAGTTTGAGGAGAAATATGGGGGGGGGATAGAGCCATATCAAGAACAAAAGCTCAAAATGTTGAAGGAGCTAATGTCCATGATGCTGAATTTCCTAAGGGCCAGTGGGAAGGCAGAAATAATGATCAGTGTAGACAGTGAACTGGGAGGGTGAAGGCTGAGGAATCATTTCAGTTACGCTAGGTCACTGGTTTTCCACAGAGGGTGAATTTGCTCCACAGGCAGCATTTACCAAGGTCCGGAGACACTGATTGTCCCGACCGGGGTAAGGCAGCTACCGCATCCGGTGGGTGGGGGGTGGGGCCAGGGATGCTGCTAAACATCCTACAACACACAGAACAGCACTCACGACAAAGAATTATCCTGCCCTAAAGGGCAACAGTGCCATGGTGTGAAACTGTGCTCTAGGCATTTTAATTCTATGACTGGATCAAGTACAGCCAGGAAATGTTACATCCACGGAACATGTTTGTCTGCACCCCGACGGAATCACAGAGTTGCCTTTTAACTTTTACAAAAGCCACCACTACAAGGAAACATAGAAAATGTAACATCACGTTTATGATTTTAAAGAAGATACTGTTCATGCCACACATGCTCCTGCATTACATGAGACATTTAATGTTCATTTCATCGCTAGTACAAAATGCCTTCTGCTGAGGAAATTTCATGCATTTCCTGTTCGAGCAGATCCATGTAATAAATCTTCTATCCTACTTTGCTTCAGTAGCCAGGAAGTTCAGGACAAAGTTTGAAGCTCAGTTGTGATTTTTGAGCATTTGAACACAATGGCAAGAATAGTGTGTATCTTTCTTTTTTAAAAGGATCGTATTTACTTATTTTTAGAGAGACAGGGAGGGGTGAGAAAGAGAGGGAAAGAAACAATGTGTGGTTCCCTCTCAGCACACTCCACTGGGAACCTGGCCTGCAACCCAGGCATGAGCCCTGCCTGGGAATCGAACCGGCAACCCTTTGGTTTGCTGGCCGGTGCTCGATCCAGTGAGCCACACCAGCCAGGGCAGTTTGTATCTTTCTTTACTTTGGTTGTGATTGTCTTCTTATATTTCCATTGAATTACTATTCATATATAGGAATATAAATTATATAATATATAAATAATATAATATAATATAATTAATATAATAATATTTATGATTCTCATAACCAGATGGAAAGAACCTTTCTTGCATAATAAAGTTTCTAATCATTCTTTTTTAAAGATTTTATTTATTTATTTTTGAGAGGGAAGGAAGGGAGAGAGAAAGAGAGAGAGAGAGAGAAAGAGAGAGAGAGAGAAACATCAATGTACGGTTGCTGGGGGCCGTGGCCTGCAACCCAGGCATGTGCCCTGGCTGGGAATTGAACCTGCAACGCTTTGGTTCGCAGCCCGCACTCAGTCCACTGAGCTACGCCAGCCAGGGCACCAATGCTTAATTTAACACTTGTGAACAGAGCGCTGATCAAGGACAATGTGTTCCCACCCCGCCCGGTTTTTCACAGGGAATGCGCACTCAAGCCAGCCTCTTGGTACTTAGATTAGTCACGACTTGGATTAGATGGACTCATTCAACAGCATTTACTCCATTACTCGAAGGGAGTTATACTTTGGCTAACTGATTTGTTTCTTTATGAGAACCAGTGTGTGTACATGCACACGCGCATATACGCGGCATGTGTGGCTTGGTTTTTCTTCATATTTGAGCGTTTCCTATAGCCCTGTGTGTAGGCAGTTCTGGCAGCACTGGGAAAGCTACGCAGTGGGCTGGCACCCCGAGCTGCTCCCCTGAAACTGGACTCTGCTCCATGCAGGCAGCATGGAAAGCAGGCAGTCTTGAGCACTTTGAGCCTGGTTCTTGTCATCCTTAAAATTCCACTCTCTTTGGGGTTGCTTCATTTGTACAAACAGGATGCTCTGTCTTCAGACATTCAAGGCATTGGAAATTCTTTAATAAATAGATTTTTATTTGGCATCAAATCCAAGTGAAAGATTTTTTTTTATGTGGGTAACAATATGGTCAGATTTTGGAGGGCATTTTTCCCCTTTGACTAACAGCTGTGGGTGCTATGGCTTGCAAAGGTCTTTAATGCACAATGTGTATTATTGCTTATACAGCCGCTCAGAGCTGGTACTGTGACCCCAGTTTAAGGATGAGGAAATGACTTTTCAGCAAGGCAAACTGAATGACCAAAGGCTGGATTTTAGTGCAGGGGTTAAGATGAAAACACTGGTGGTCTTAACTTGGAGCAAGTAGGGTTTCTAGTGTGGTACTGATTTGTATTGTAATAGTGTCTTCGACTTGCTCTCCTGTATTTCAAGATTAACACTTGATACATGGAACTAACTCATTGGAGCTTAGGCTAGGGGCTGGTAGCTTATTTATTGATCCAGCCTGGCCTCTTGGGTTTCTTGGTATTTGGTGAGACAGTGCATTTGTCAGTACGTTGGAGAAGCATTTCATTTCTTCCAGAATGAAGAGCACTTCTCTTGAATTTTAAACAGAAGAAATGACGTCCGATAGAGCTGATGGGCACAAAGCATAAACAACAAGGTCCGTGTTGGTACAGGAAGGAAGTAGGCAATTTCTACAGGGCCTGTCAGCACCTACTTAAAGCTATAACTTAGCAATGATAGGACTATATGATAGCCTCTGAAAATCTGCATAGTAAGTAAACATGTCTTTCTATTCCAAAACTATATGCAATGAGATTATTAGTGGTTAAGCGTGTTTATTTGCAAAGGTATAGTCTACAATGTCATAATATTTAATATTAAAATGTATGTAATGGAACTAAATAATTAACTATCAAAGCATGTCTATAAGGATTAATTACAGATGGTAAATGACCCTGCCCTGGCTGGCGTGACTCAGTGGATTGAGTGCCAGCCTGCAAACCAAAGGGTCCCCGGTTCAATACCCAGTCAGGACATATGCCTGGGTTGCGGGCCAGGTCCCCAGTTGGGTGCGCGCAAGAGGCAACCACACATGGATGCTTCTCTCCCTCTCTTTCTCCCTCCCTTCCCCTTTCTCTAAAAGTAAAGATGTAAATAAACTTTAAAAAAAATCCCTTTCCCACAGAGAAGTCTGATGAACAGATGATCCAAGTTAGTATAACCCTAGGACAAATGAAGGTCATGTACATCCTGATGCGATGTGGCACAAAGGACACAATGCCACATTTGTGGGTACCTGCCTAAACTGCTTAACCACCATCTAATCATAAGAAACACCAGAAAACCCCTGATTGAGAGGAGTGAAACTGGCCCACACTCTTCAAAGCGAAAATATCACAGAAGACAAAGTCAGAGGAGCTGTTTCCGATTGAAGGCGTCTGAAGAGATGTGCTAACGAGATCCAAAGAGTTACACCTGGATCAGAAAAACAAAATTGTTCTAAAGGATGTTATTAGGGAGATTTGCAAAATAAAATGTTGAGCGAGAAAAACAAATGATATCTTTACAAATAATTGAGAACGTTTTGACATTTCTTTAGAAACAATATGAATTGATTTGAGTGATATTTTGAAAACAATCTAGAGCTCAGAAGTGAACAGCTTGCAGAGAAGCCTTTGAATTTGCTTCATTATCTCCAAATGCAACAAAAACAAGACATTCTGCCTATTTCAGGTGAAACAAATTTATTACAGAACCTCATTTCAGCTGAGGCATTATCTAACTTGCATAGATGGATTTTACTTGCATAGAATTTTAGGATTTGGGTAGAGTTTCTGTATTTTGATTTGTTTACCTGTTTTAATTTTTCAGTGCGTAATTTGAAAAACACTTTGTTCTTTATACATGGTCCCTATTTAAAAAGATTTTATTTATTATTTATTTTTAGAGAGAAAAAGAGAAGGAGACAAACATTGATGTAACAAACATCAATTGGTTGCTTCTCACATGCCCCAACCCCGGACTGGCCCACAGCTGAGGCATGTGACCCAACCAGGAATTCAACCTGTCAACCTTTCAGTTTGTAGGCCAGTGTCCAACCAACTGAGCCACACCAGTCAGGGCTACATGATCCCTTTTTTAAAAGTGTTTATCAGCCCTGGCTGGCGTAGCTCAGTGGATTGGGCATGGGCTGCGAACCAAAGTGTCCCAGGTTCGATTCTCAGCCAGGGTACATGCCTAGGTTGTAGGCCATGACCCCCAGCAACTGCACAATGATGTTTCTCTCTCTCTCTCTCTTTCTCCCTCCCTTCCCTCTCTAAGAATAAATAAAATAAAATCTTTTAAAAAAGTGTTTATCAGTTTACTGATTTGACAGTACAATTATGTACCAATATTCTAAAATGACCATCCAGGCACTATTGAAACTAGTGTGGGGAAGTCGATTAATTTATGGCCACCTTAGTTTTCATGGTTCACCATTTAATAGTCCACCTCTACACCTGTGAAGTGTATGAGTTTGGCTAACTTTCTCTGTTAGAAATCATCTATCTGTCTATATGTAATGCAACTATTTGTCAACCAGCTATGAGATTGTGACCCTGTGCTAGGTACTGGGACTATACAGATAAATCACACCATGTCTGTCCTCACAAAGGCAATGCACTGACTTATGGAACTTCCTAGGAGTTCTCCAATGTTCTCAGCTGAATTACAGGCAAATATTTAGAGTTTTTACTGTGAGAGGATGAGGAGACCTACTTCTAAACCTGTGTTTTCTCGTGAGGATTATATTTGTCAATAATCTTCACCCAGTCCTGGCTGGCGTAGCTCAGTGGATGGAGCGCGGGCTGCGAACAAAACTGTCGCAGGTTCGATTCCCAGTCAGGGCACATGCCCGGGTTGCAGGCCACGGCCCCCAGCAACCACACATTGATGTTTCTCTCTCTCTCTCTTTCTCCCTCCCTTCCCTCTCTAAAAATAAATAAATAAAATCTTTAATAAATAATCTTTGCCCCTTTTGTACTTATTTAAGGTGAATTTCAACAAATGTATGTAGTCATGGAACCACCGTCACAATCAAGATATAGAACATTACCATCAAGCCAGAAGGTTCCCTCATGTTCTTTTACACCTGGCTCCTCTCCACCTTACTCTGGCCCCAGAGCTGATCTCTGTCCTCATTATTTTGCATTTTCCAGTGTGTGGTTTCAGTGGAATTCTACAGTGTGTGACATTTTGTGGGTGGCTTGCTTCACTTAGCAGAGGGCTTTTGGGATTCATCCATGTTTTTGTTTGTACCAGTAGTTTCCTCCTTTTTACTGCTGAATAAAATGTGTGTATGCCCCTGGCTGGCGTAGCTCAGTGGATTGAGTGCGGGCTGCGAACCAAAGCATCGCAGGTTTGATTCCCAGCCAGGGCACATGCCTGGGTTGCAGGCCACGGCCCCCAGCAACCGTACATTGATGTCTCTCTCTCTTTCTCCCTCCCTTCCCTCTCTAAAAATAAATAAATAAATCTTAAAAAAAAGTGTGTATGGATGTGAAATGTAGTTCATCTTCATTGTATGGAAGTACTACAGTTTATTTATCCCTTCACCAATTGATGGTATATTTGCATTTACAGCTTTTGACAGATTATGAATAAATGTATTATAAACATTCATATATGAGTCTTTATTTTATTGAGTTTATTGGGTAACACTGGTTAATAAAAGTATATAGGTTTCTGGTGTACAATTGTATAATATATCATCTGTATATTATATTGTGTGTTGACCACCCAAAGTCAAGTTTCCTTCCACCACCATTCTTCCCCCTTTACCCTCCCTACCACCCCTCACTGCCCCGCCCCCCTTTCCCTCTGCTAATCACCATACTGTTTTCTGTGTCTGAGTTTTTTTTTCCTTTGCTTAGTCTCTTCACCTTTGTCACCCAACCTCCTGCCCCAGTGGCAGCTGTCTGTCTGTTTTCTGTGTTATGAATCTGTTTCTACCTTGGTTGTTCATGTGGTTCCTTACGTTCCACACACGAGTAAAATCATACCGTATTTGTCTTTCGCTGACTGATGTATTTCACTTAGCATAATGCCCTCCAGGTCCATGCACGCCATTGAAATGGGTAAGGTTTCCTTCTTTCTATGGCCAAGTAGAATTCCATTGTGTAAATGTACCATAGGTTTCTTGTAGCAATATTTTTTCTGATATGTCACCTTAGCTAAGGGAAACAAAAGAAAAAAATAAACAAATGGGACTACATCAAACTAAGTTTTCGCACAGCAAAGAAAACCACCCACAAAATGAAAAGACAACCTACTGAATGGGGGAACACATTCATCAATGATACATCCAGTGAGGGATTAACATCTAAAATTTATAAAGAACTCATACAACTCAACACCAGGGAGACAAACAATCCAATTAAAAAATGGGCAAAGGACCTGAATAGACACTTCTCCAAAGAGAACATACAGATGGCCCATAGATATATGAAAAAGTGCTCAATGTCACTAATCTTCAGAGAGATGGAAACTAAAACCACAATTAGATAGCACCTTACACCTGTCAGAATGGCTCCTATCGATAAATCAACAAACAATAAGTGCTGGTGAGGAGGGGAACCTTTTTTTGCACTGTTGATAGGAATGCAGATTGGTGCAGCCACTGTGGAAAATAGTATGGAGATGTCTCCAAAAAATTAAAAATGAAACTGCCTTATGACGCAGCAATTCCACTTCTGGGTCTATCTGAAGAAACCTGAAACATTAATTGGAAAGAATATATGCACCCCTATGCTCACTGCAGCATTAATTACAACAGCCAAGATTTGGAAGCAGCCCATCAGCAGATGAGTGGGTAAAAAAGCCGTGCCAGTGTTTTTGGACATGTGATTTCACCTCTCGGGTAATTATCTAGGAGTAGGATTTCTGGGGTGTATATTAAATGTATGTTTAAGTTTTTAATACATGTTAAATTGTTTTCTAAGATGGCTGTACCACCTTGATTCCCACTAACAAAGCGTGAGGTTTCCAGTTATTCTATATCCAGCCCAGGACTTGATATTTTTTGTCTTTTTACTTTAGTTATTCTAGGAGATATGTAATGGTGTAACTTCATGATCTTAATTTTCCTTTCCAGTGTTCTTTTGTCAGCTCATTTATTTGAGTTGTAATAGTTCTTTCTGTATTCCAGATACAAACCCTTTGATAGATATGTGTTTTGAAAGCATTTTCTCCCAGGTCTATGGAGTGCTTGTTCATTTTCTTAACAGGATCTTTTGTAGAGCAGAAATTTGATGAAGTCCAATTTTTGTCACAGTGCATGCTTTTTATATCAATATCTAATAAATCATTGCTAACTTAACTTTTCAAAGGTATTTTTCTGTTTCCTAGAAGATTTAGTTTCAGCTCTTACTTTTAAGTCTATCATCAAAATGTCTTCTTCAGCCCTGGCTGGTGTGGCTCAGTGGATTCAACACCAGCCTGTGAACCAAAGGGTTGCTGGTTCGATTCCCAGTTGGGGCACATGCCTGGGTTGTGAGCCGGGTCCTCAGTGCAACCACACACTGATGTTTCACTCCCTCTCTCTCTTCCTTCCCCTCTCTCTAAAAAGAAATAAAATCTTTTTTTAAAAAAGTCTTATTCAGAATTTGTCTATTTCAACTAATTTGCCTAATACGTTGGTATCAACTTTTGCATCATATTTTCTTATCATCCATTTAACTTTCCTAGAGTCAGTGGTGATATCCAGTCTTTCACTCCTGATTGTGGCAGTTTGTTTCTTCTTGTTTTAGTCAAGCTGACTAGAAATTTACCAACTTTAGTGACTGATTTTCTTTATGTTTCTATTTTCTGCTTGATTGATTTCCCCTATTGTCTTGATGATTTCTTTCCTGTTCGCTTTGGATCTACTTTCTCCTATCTTTCTCATTTTTTAAGGTGAACAGATTATTGGTTTGAGAACTTTTTTATTTTTTTAAAAGATTTTATTTATTTATTTTCAGAGATGGAAGGGAGGGAGAAAGAGGGAGACAGTGAGACATCAATGTGCGGTTGCTGGGGGTTATGGCCTGCAACCCAGGCATGTACCCTGGCTGGGAATCGAACCTGTGACACTTTGGTTCGCAGCCTGTGCTCAATCCACTGAGCTATGCCAGCAGGGGCGAGAACTTTTCGCTTTTATTTATTTTTATGAAATTGATTGGGGTGACATTGGTGAATAAAATCATATAAGATTCAGCTGTAGAGTTCTGTAACACATCATTTCTGTATCGTATTGTGTGTTCACTGCCCTGAGTCCAGTCTCCTTGCATCACCATTGACCCCCCTTGACCCCTTTCTACCTCCCTCCACCCCTCTTTCTCTCAGGTGATCGCCATACTTTTTGAATTATGAGTCTTTAGAGCTATAAATTATCCCTAAGTACTACCTTAGATACATCTAAAGGTTTTTTAATGTTTTATTTAGTTCTACAGAGAGGGGAAGAAGGGAGGAAGAGAGGGAGAGAAAAATCAACCAGTTGCCTCTCTTGCACCCCCGACTGGGGACCTAGCCCACAACCCAGGCTACATGCCCTAGGGAATTGAACTGGTGACATTTTGGTTCTCAGGCCGATGCTCAAACCACTGAACCACACCAGTCAGGACTCTACAATTTTTAATATATGTAATTTTGTCACAATCCAGTTCAAATACTTTCTAATTTCCTTTGTGATTTCTTCTTTACCTACACAGTATTGAGAAAATATTGTTTCATTTCCAAATATTTGGCATTTTTCTAAATTATTTTCTGTTTTTGTTTCCTAACTTATTCCATTGTTGTTGAAGAACATACTTTAAATCATGCAGTACTTTTAGATTTATTGGGACTTCTTTTGTGGAATAGGATATGGTCTATTCTGAGGAATGTTTCATGTATACTGGAAGAAAAATGTGTATTATGCTCTTTTGAGTGACGCACTTTATACACGTTAAACAGGTGTGTGTGGTGACTGCTCTCTGTTTATTTTTTGTGTCCTCATTTTAATTTGCATCTTGGATATGCAGATGCCACTGCCCTGTCTGTATAACTTAACGCTCAGGCAATGATCGGGCAGAGGTCGTGCTCAAACACTTGAAGCTGTCTGGCTGCCACAGCACGCCGATGAATTTGCGTGTGGGTTGGAAGAACATTCTGAGTTCGCGCGATTTGAAAGTCTGGCTCGGCTTTTGCTTTCCACTGGGCCCTTTTGGCTCTCTGTGCCCCTACATGCAATTTTCCCAGCCAGTCAGAGACGCAGGGAGAGCTTTCCTTGCCCTTGTAGGGTGATCTCCTTCCCAGGACATTGTTTAATTTCTGCCCGGCCTCCCTTTCACCCTGGAGCTGAGGCCAGAAGCGCTGTGGGCTTTCCCCTTTTGCTTCCCACTAAATTGTTACCTTTTCTGACCGCATTGTGGGAATGGCTTTTCAGCTCTGCTCCAAAGCCAGTGAACCAACCCCCTTCAGCAGCAAAGCAGCTGGTTTTCGGTCTCGCCCCATACCTGTGCAAGTACCGTCCCTGTGCACCGAAGCAGGCAGCGGGGCCGGGGCAGCCCGCACAGGCAGTTGTTGCCTGGAGTTCCGGGAGCTCTTCATGCATCAATGCTTCTCTCTTTGCTGCGGCCTTTGGTCAATTTTTGGATCTCTGAAATGTTAGTAAGCACTTTGTCCACCTTCATAAATGTCTGTTGCGGAGAGCATTTGCCTTCATTCACTCTGCTACAAATGAGGTATCGCCAAGTGTAAGGATTTTAAAAGAAAAATGCATGACTCTTGGAGTGGAGAAAGGAATGATATATGGCTAATTTAGGGAGCTCAAGATAAAAGCTTGTAAATCAAATAAGGAGATAATGGAGATTGATAAAGATGCAAATTAGCAAGTAAATTCAATATCAAGTTTAAGCAAAAGAAAAGCTAAAAGCTTCTAAAAGAACTGTCTTTGCTGATCTGTTCCGAGTGCGGCTGTAAAAGGAGAGGCATTTAATATAGTATAATGATGTGGAAAAAAGAATTTAATTATGTTAAAATATCAGAGTTAAAAGAGACCTCAGATATTGTACTCTAGTAATCCCCAAACGCTGGGCTCTAGATTATTAAGGCCGTTGGGACCTGTGAAATTTTTCCTGTAGTCCATAGCACAATTTTAAAAATGGTAACAATTTAACATTTTTTAAAAGATTTTGTTTGTTTATTTTTTTAGAGAGGGAAGGGAGGGAGATAGAGAGAGAGAGAGACATCCATGTGCGGTTGCTGGGGGTCATGGCCTGCAACCCAGGCATGTGCCCTGACTGGGAATCGAACCTGTGACACTTTGGTTCGCAGCCCGTGCTCAGTCCACTGAGCTACGCCAGCCAGGGCAATTTAACATTCTTTCCATGAAGCTAAACATAATTAATTTAAAGAGCCAAACAATATAATATTGTTTTCCTACATTTTTGTGTTAAAATGTTCTTTCTCCTCTCTGCAGTGGAGGTCAGAGAGGAATGTATCCATATATCATGTCCTTATTTAGCAGGATGAAAATGTTTACAGTGCATGTCATTCTGTAGCATTTTGAAAATGTACCACAGGTCCCGAAAAGTCAAATGCTTTTCTCAATTTCACTCAGTGAGTTTTTTTTTTTAAGAAAAGAAAATATCCTGTGATATGATAATACAGTTTGTCTTCATAAGAAAGGCTTTTAAAATGTAGCTGACAGGAGAAAGGAATTACTGTGTAATTTACCTGTTTGAGTTCATTTTTATCCATTTTCGGAATGATAGAATCTTATTTGGGCTTGGGAAAATATTCGCCCATAGTTTTTAAATCTTTCTTTCGAAAATCATGTTAGCAATGATTAGGCGACTTCATAATAGACAATTCAGAGTCGTACTCATGTAATTTTGTTCTGCTCTTATCGCAAACCCTGTACTCCAAAGGCCCTGAGCTTTGCATGGCTTCGCAAGGCCCTTATGTATCATATTCTTGTTGTGTCATATGATAACCACCCTCTCCTTCTTACTCTGTCAGTTGGTCCTGTCTCCTGGAAGGACTTGCGCTTTACTCAGTGAGGACCACATTCATTCACTTAATAACATATCATTGAACATTTCCAGGGGTTGGCCTTATTGGTCTAGTTATGAGTGAGTGGATAAGGAATACTCAAGTGAGAGAGGAAAGGAGTTTGCCCTGCACTGGGAAGCATAGCCCAGGGACTATGGGCAAAGGGCAAAGGGCATTCCGATGATGGAAGCATTGCCACTGGACACTCCCTGGGAAGGGGTGTGTGGGGAGGTGACCAATTTGAGCTGGATTTTGAATGAGTAGGGTTTTCTATTCCACACTGCTAGTGTCAGACTGATGAGGTCACGTAAGTGTTTCCGTTTTCAATGGTCTAAGTCCTAGTTCGAAAGTTCAGCTTTTGGATCAGTGCAGACCCAGCCATTTTATTATTTTTTTTAAAGATTTTTATTTACTTATTTTTAGAGAGAGGGGAAGGGAGGGAGGAAGAGAGGCACAGAAACATCAATGTGTGAGAGATACACTGATCAGTTGCCTCTTCCATGCACCCAACTGGGGACCTGACCTGCAACCCAGGCATGTGCGCTGACCGGAAATCAAACTAGCAACCCTTGGTTCAGAGGTCAGTGCTCAGTCCACTGAGCCACACCAGCCAGGGCCCACCCATTTTACTAAATCAATAGTTTGGAGGCTGTGGTCTCATTTACTTAGGAGCTCTCTGACATTGCCGTGAAGTGGTACAAAAAAAAAAGCTTCTCTTGACCGGTTTGTCTGCTGGGAAAATTGCTATGGAAACAAATTAGTGAATATTAATGCTGCATAGCTGAATAATAATAACAAACACAGACACCACTTTCTGTGTATTAGAAAATGTTCTAAGCCCGGGGTTGGCCAATTTCAATCTGTGGACCGAATCTGGCTCACTGCCTCTTTTCAGACAGCCTGAGAGCTAAAAATGGTTTTTTTTTTTAAATTATCTTTACATGCTAAAAAAGAAATAAGACTATTTCTTGATATTTCCAAATTGTGCAAAATTTGGATGTCAGTGTCCATAATAAACTGTTCTTGGAGTACAAGCACACTCATTCATTTGTGAGTGAGCCTGTGCTGCTTTCATGCTGAAGCAGTGGAACTGAGCGGTTCCAGTGGAGACCACCTTTGTCTGCAAAACTGTGGTGTTTAACGCCTGGTTCTTCAGACACACATTTTGCCTAGGGAATCTTCTCATGGCCTAGGTTGAGGATGGTTCTCTGCAAATATGTTTGGTGTTTACTCCCAGGATTACTACCATTCAGACACCACCTTTTATCATTTCCTTTTTGGGCGTGGGTTCCAAGGATGTTCTTTCTTTAGCTCTGGGGACATTATAAACATGGAACCGTTTTCAATTATCAAGCCTTCCTTTGGCTTGCAGCGTCCTAGATCACATCAACACGGAACATCTGTATCCCAGACTCATGTGAGGGCTGGTCTGTAATTTCAAATTCCAGAGGAAGACTTCTGCTTCTCCTATAGGAGCCCATGTCGAGATGGGCACAGTACCCTGCTTCCCTTGGCCAATGTGGGGATTTTTTTCTAGTCTATTCTTTTGCTCAGGTCTATAGCCCTGCAAGCATCCTTGGCAAGGAGGAAATTAAACTCAGAATTGAGGCTTAAGAAGGAAAAATGAGGAACTATTACTAAACAGTTGGGTAAAGCCAAATATTAAGACCATAAGAGACAATGTAAAAGTCTAAATTTTAGGGCAAAAAAGGGAGAAGTAAACTGATGGGCGACAGTGACACATCACACGGATGGAGGGTATTTTCAGGGTTAAATTGCACTAAGGTTAAATTGCCTTGGGAAGAGAGGCACGTGTTGATTAACTTAGGACAAAATGCACTTCCAGTCAAAAATTGCTACGAGGTATAAAGAGGGTCATGCCATAATGGGAAAAGGTACTTGTCAAGCAAAAGATACACACATTCTAAACTTTTATGATAAAGTAAGTACATAATCTTAAATATATAAAAAGCAACTATTTGCCCTGGCTGGCGTAGCTCAGTGGATTGAGCATGGGCTGTGAACCAAAGCATTGCAGATTTGATTCCCAGTCAGGGCACATGCCTGGGTTGCAGGACATGGCCCCCAGCAACCGCATATTGATGTTTCTCTCTCTTTCTCCCTCCCTTCCCTCTCTAAAAATGAATAAATAAAATCTTTAAAAAAGCAACTATTTATAGAATTAGAAGGAGAAACCAACCAACCTACATGAGGGCAATTAACACACCATATATTTGTAATATTCAGGTGGGTGATGAGTACACAAGTATTTTTTATAATAAATGTCATACTCTGGGGAGGTAGACTGGGTAATGAACAAAACCTTACCACAGAAGTTGTATGCTAATTTAGAAAGAAAACTGTTATACAGAACCTTATATGAGTGTGGTGGTGGTGAGATGTTATAGGTATCACAAGTATATAACCAGCCACTCATCCATCCATCCACCCACCCACCCACCACCTGTCCTTGAACTACCCATGAACTCAATAAATGCCCAATATTGTACCAATCACTGCAATTGTTAGAGTGACGAAAAAGAAATCAATCACGTTCCCTTTCCTCTAAGTCCTGTGGAAAGGAATAGAGGAACGTAAACAGTTATATCACCATGTGAGTAGAGATATATTTCAAATGCTCCAGAGCACAGAAGGAAGTAATAACTTGGTCAGAAGAGGCAATTTTCAGCTTGAATGTGAGAATATAAAACAACTTTTTCATGAAATAGAACCAACAATTTTGTTCATTAATCACTTAGACCTATTTTGTGGTGCACCTCAAATTATTTTTAATTTTTTGAATTGTATAAGATATCTTGAATAGCCCTAGCTGGTGTGACTCAGTTGGCTGGAGTGTCATCCTGTGCACCGAAAGGTCACGGGTTCAATTCCTAGTCAGGACACATACCTAGCTTGTGGATTTGGTCCCCAGTTGGGGAGCATATGGGAGGCAACCGATGTTTCTCTCCCACATTGATGTTTTACTCTCTTTCTTCCTCTCTCTAAAAATCAACAAATGTATCCTCAGGCAAAGATTTAAGGGGAAAATCTTTTAAAAAGATAGATACGTTGAATAAACATGGCAGTAAAGTCCAGTGGCTTTCCGCCATGCCATTTAGATGTCTTGTGCTAAGTGAGTATGCCCAAATTTTGCCAGGATCCATATTCTTGAGCTTATTTCTTCCAGTTGGAGGTTGATTCAAATGAGTCATTTATATATTGCTGTGTCAGATTTATAGCGTAGGGAAGCTTATAAAAGTATTTCTTGTGGACATTAAATGCCCTTTGTCTTTTCCCTAGAGCTTGCGACACGGATGGTCTAACCAAGACATCAAAGAAACTTACAGGGCTGCGGCTTTGATCTCACTCAGAGAATCACAGGGGAGCAGGGAGGGGAGGCATCTGAGTAAAATGACGTCTTGACGCTATTTCCACAAATAACCCGCTCGGTGATGGTCTGGGTGAGTGAGGGAATCTATGCTTGACTCCCACAGCAAAGTGGATGTAGTAGAAAAAGCCCCGAATTGAAAACCAAGAGGCATGAAATCTGTTGTCTTGTTCTGGCCCTCTGTGACCCTGGGCAAATCAATCAGTCATTTGAAAGCAATCACTGCACATCCAGGGGTCCTTATCCCAGAGCCATCCAATTTCTAGGCAGGCAGGGCTCCCTCCCCAAATCTTGGGTCCCTTTTGAATCTCTCATTCCAAGGTGTCGTCTCAATTACTGTATTTTAAACAATCACCAACAAAGTGGTACCTAGGATATATTACAAATAATTCCGTAATATTAATAAGTCCCTAAAGTGGCGGTATTTAGGGCCAAGAACTGAGGTAATAAGGGAGGTAGAGAAGTGTTTAAGGGAAATAAAACGGTTAGTTGTAGAAGTCAATGTAAAGAAAGTTACTCTAAACTCAGACCATATTTTCTCCGGCTACATCTATGACACATGCCAAGATTCAGGAGTCTGATACGATCCCCCGCTAAGAGTTAAACCTAAGCAGCATTTCCTGTGGGAGCAAACTCAGTCAGGTCTTACACGTCACAGATGAAAAAGACGAGGAGAAAACCTTTAGGCGAACAACCTAACGGTGACCAGTTCTTAATTGTAAGCCTCTTTAAAGTCTTGTCAGTGCCATTTAGGGAACCGATGCGTTGCCCCTCAGTTCCAATTACGGGCTCCAAGGTGAAGGGCTTCAGTGCACTTGCGGAGCTCTAGACAGTGGTTTAAAGGCCAAGGTGTGACGGGAAGCAACACACAGATGGCCTTCCCCACAGGCCAGCACTTTTCCTCTGCTGCGGACCTGTCCTTAGTATTATGGTTGCTTTGTCCTGTTTCCTCACAACTTTGATGAGTTTCTTACAATTCTAATTGATCCCCCTGGCTGGCATAGCTCAGTGGATTGAGCACGGGCTGCAAACCAAAGCATCGCAGGTTCGATTCCCAGTCAGGGCACATGCCTGGGTTATGAGCCCCCAGCAACTGCACATTGATGTTTCTCTCTCTCTCTCTCTTTCTCCCTCCCTTCCCTCTCTAAAAATAAATAAGTAAAATCTTAAAAAAATTCTAATTGACACATGCACTCCCCATCCATTCTCATTACCCTGCTCTTCTCTTCATATTCCCCTCTCTGTATAATGTGCTGATTTATTATGTTTATTTTTTAAGTGTTTGCCTCTTCTGCCTAGAATGTCATCACCGTGAAGGTATCTGTTTTCATCCAGACGCCATCTTCATTTTGGTCACCATCTGGCCAGGAAATATTTGTTGAATTGAAGTTAATTAAATCTGATATGATGAAAATGGGAAGGTTTTAACTGGAATAGGTCTTTCAAGAAACAAATAGGCAGAAAGAAAGTACATATCAGAAAAAAGTTAACCTAATAAAACATGCTTGATAATGAAAAAATCTATAGCCCTGGTTGGTGTGGCTCAGTGGATTGAGTGCAGCCTTCTGAACAGAAAGGTCACTGGTTCGATTCCCAGCCAGGGCCCATGCCTGGGTTACAGGCCAGGTCCCCAGTAGGTGGCGAGTGAGAGGCAAAAAAACATTGATGTTTCTCTCACAGTCTTTGTCCCTCCCTTCCCCTTTCTCTAAAAATAGATAAAACCTATAAAAAACTTGAAACAAATTAAAAAATAATAAAAAACAAACTGTAAAGGTATGATGTGACAAGTCATAATTTGTTAATGCATAGATGTTTCCCATTTGTCTGCCCCAGCTTCCTCAAAGAATAAAGGAGTTTGCCTCCCTTGTCAAAGAGTATCTTAGGGGGTGTGGGATTGAACTAAAGAATAGGTAGAAGAAACAACAAGTGTTAGAGAGGTTGTGGTGAAAAGGGGACCCTAGTGCACTGTTGGTGGGATTGCAGACTGGTACAACCACTATGGAAAACACTATGGAATTTTCTCAGAAAACTAAAAATGGATCTGCCTTTTGACCCAGCAATGCCACTGCCAGGATTATATCCTAAGAACCCTGAAACACCAATTCAAAAGAACCTATGCACTCCAATGTTCATAGCAGCACAATTTACAACAGCCAAGTGTTGGAAGCAGCCTAGGTGCCCATCAGTGAATGGGTGGGTCAAAAAACTATGGTGCATTTACACAATGGAATTCTATGCAGCAGAAAGAAAGAAGGAGCTCCTACCCTTTGTGACAGCATGGATGGAACTGGAGAGCATTATGCTAAGCGAAACAAGCCAGGCAGTGAAAGACAGATACCATAGGATCTCACCTTTAACAGGAACCTAAACAACAAAACAAAGAAACAAGCAAAATATAACCAAAGACACTGAAATGAAGAACAGACTGACAGAGTTCAGAGGGGAGAGGAGAGGGAATTTCAGGGGAGAAGGGGAAGGGTTTACAGGAACGAGTATAAAGGACACATGGACAAAAACTAGGGGCAGGTGGAAATGGGAGGGAGGAGGGGAGAGCTGGGTGGGTGGGTTGGGATGGGAGTAAAAGATAGAAAATTGTACTGCAACAACAATTTAAATAAAATAAAAAAAATAGAAGATGTTGAGGACTCAGGACTTCAGGCATGAGGGCAGGGAGAGACGTGGTAGAACAACCAACATCTATCTCAGCCTATTACCTTGGTTCATAAAAGGCCACAGACTTTTCTGCCATCTTTCTGTGCCACCACGATGGTGCACACGACCGTCCTGGCTGGTGCTCTGAAGAGAGCATCGGCGATGCCGAAAACAGAGGCAAGCGCCAGGTTCTTATTAGGCCGTGCTCCAAAGTCAACATCTGGTTTCTAACTGTGATGATGAAGCATTGTTACCCTGGTGCTTTTGAAGTCACGGGTGACCACAGAGCCAGGAAATTGTTGTGAACCTCCCGGGCCAGTTAAACAAGTGTGCAGTGATGAGCTCCAGATCAGACGTGCAGCTCAATGATCTAGAAACGTGGCCGAAGATTCTGCTCCCTTCAGTTTGGTTTCATTGTACTGACAACCTCAGCGGGCAGCATGGACCATGAAGGAGCAAGCCAAAAACACACAGGAGGAAGAATCCTGGGCGTCTTTTCCTAGGAACATAGATAAGGTGCAAATAAAGTGCCTCCATGGACCAAAATTTTCTTGAAATTGTCTACAGAGCAGTAAGAAGGGTAGTGGACTTGGAGAGAGGGGAAGGGGAGAATGATTCATGTTTCTGGGCATTAGCACTTGAATCTGATTTGGTGTTTGCAGGATGTGTAATTAGACAGTTTAGAAATTAGGTGAAAAATGAGTCATTTTAAATAGTTATTACTCTGTTTGGATTTTGTGGGTTGATGGTCCATAGGGGTTATATTGAATAAAAGAAAAGAGAAATTTCCCAATTTTTTAAATGCCTATATAACATTCCATAATAGGAATATACCAAGATCGATTTAGCAATCCTCCCATTGATGAGCATGTGAGATGTGCCTATATTTTATTATAACAAATATTGTTGTGATGATCATTATATAGTTTAGCAATGATGTAATTGTCTATTGAAATGACTCCTACAAATGATGGTTTAAAATAGTAAAAAGAAAACTTAATTGAAAGTAAATTGGGTTTTTGGGCAGTGTACATTTAATTTCAAGTACTTATTTTTAGAAAAAATATTTCGATACTATAACATTTTTTGAAGCAAAAATAGAAACACTATACAGTAAATTGTATGGTAAATTTAGTGTGTACATAATGAAGACAGGCATTTATGTTAATTACCCCAAATTTGGCAGATGTCCCTTCTGCTTTCATTTGTCAATTTGTTACGTTACTGATGATGGTGTTTTTGAACAGAGCATAATGTAGTCTCATCTGCATCACTGAAAAGAATCAAGATCGGTATTACTATTTCTAGTTGTTTCTCTTGTGTCATTTATCTGTTATAAATGGAATATATTTAAATATTTAGATCATGGACTTTCATTTTGATATACTGTCCTATGTTGTGTATATATATTTTTAAAGATTTTATTTATTTTTAGAGAGGGAAGGGAGGGAGAAAAAGAGAGAGAGAGAAACATCAATGTGTGGTTGCTGGGGGTCATGGCCTGCAACCCAGGCAAATGCTTTGACTGGGAATCGAACCTGAGATGCTTTGGTTTGCAGCCCGTGCTCAATCCACTGAGCTACACCACCCAGGGCCCTGTTGTACATATTTTAAGAGGTGGTGAAACACAGAAAACTACCCTCTCCTCACCAAGCCTTGGTGGCACCTGAGTTACTCAAAGAGAATGAATTTCCAGATATAATCATTGAAGTTTACTTTTTCAAGGGCTCTAACAGGTCAACCATTGTAATGGAAGTCATTCTAAACCAGTATTAGTCACCTCCTACAGGATTAGTTGCCTATTCTGAGCCCACCAACAATGGCTTAAAATATTATCAGTGTTTGAGTTATGGTGACAGAGGGTTCTATGGCCTCTATTCTTTTATCTCTGCCTTAGGGTTGGTTTCCTGAGGCCCAAGTTTACTAGATAAGTAAGAAATTCTTGTTCTGGGGCTGGTAAGAAAGGTCTTTTGAAATCTTTTAGTTTATCATGATAAAAAAAATCATCAGCTAACCCCCAAAGAATTTTGTACAACTTGAAAATGAAGCTCTCATAGTTTTAAAAAAGATTTTATTTATTTATCTTTAGAGAGGGAAGGGAGGGAGAAAGAGAGAGAGAGAGAGAGAGAAAAACATCAATGTGCGGTTGCTGGGGGTCATGGCCTGCAACCCAGGCATGTGCCCTGACTGGGAATCGAACCTGCGATGCTTTGGTTCGCAGACTGCACTCAATCCACTGAGCTACGCCAGCAAGGGCTTTGAAGCTCTCATACTTTTATAAAAACAGTAAATGTGATGACAGCATGTTTACTTTTAAAATTTCATTTAAAAATACTTCTTTTCACATGCTTCTCTGTTCCTTTGCACTGGGGCACATTTTTCTTTCCCCAAAAGCTTGAAGCCTAACAAGTATTTATTATAAATCAAGGTGTGCTGAGCTGACAGATTGCTTTCAGACTAAAGGGGTCTGTTTGCCTGCATGCATCAGAGCCCAATGAGACACGAACAGGAACTCGCAGCAAAGAAACTAAGGGTTTATTTTCAGGAAGTGGCCCACGCCCAGAGTCACAGGTGAGCTCATGCTCCAAGACCTGGGTCCCCCAGGGGGCTTGCAGGGGATGGGTTATATAGGAGAAACATCCTTGATCATGGTGTAGGGCCTCGGGGTCGAGGTCAGGGTCATGGTCTCTACTGACTGGTCAGTGCTAGGGGTAGCTGATCAGTGCATCGGGCCCTGATGTCAGCCAGGGCATTAACTCTGGTAGCTTTTCTGGGCCTGGAGCTGAAACACACCTGAGGCCTAGATGTTATCTACAGTTGGACTGAAACCCTGTCTCTGTGGTCAACAGGCCCGGGGCTTTGTTCCCAAGATTATGTGATGTTGATCAGAACCTCATTGTCCTGACGGCTAAATGATAAAGGGAGTGGGCATGCAAGGGAGAAGGAGGCAGGTGGGTCCAATTTGAAGCAAAAGGAAAGAAAGGAGAAAAGGGCATACTAAAGAAATGAACTTTCTACATGGTTAGAGAATTAGGGAGATTTCATGAAAATCTGTTTTGAGTGAATTTAAGGACATGGACGTTCTTATACTCTGAAAGGCAAGAAACATGATTTATATTTGAAAGCATTTTGAAGAAGCTGATAAACAAGTTCCTATGGAATCTTTAATACCCTTACAATTTTTAAGTAGACGAATAAAGTGTGTTATAAAAGTTGGAAGGGTGCAGTCATGGGGGTAAAATACAGTTCTTCCCTGCCCTCCTCCTACCCCTACCCCATGGCATTATTGTTTATAACCTCTGGTCTGCGCACCAACATACACACACCATTTGTCCCCTTTTTACCGTTAATGGAATCATTCTGCAAAATGTATGTTATTTCACTTGACAGTTTATTATGGTTATTTGTATTTGTCAGTACATGTATATTGACTTTTGTAGCTTTATGATATTTCAAAGTATGTATGTAACAAATTTATCCATTAATATAGATTATTTTGGTAGTAAATAACTTTTCTTTTCAACAGTAAATCATCTATGAATATGATCAGTCTCTCTCCTTTACTTACAGGGTTTTAAAAAACACCTTAGTGATATTTTATACTTTTGTTTATATAGGTCTTTCCTGTTTCTTAAGTTTCTTCCTAGTTCACTAGTATCTGTTTCTTCTTTTTCTTCATGGAGGTGGTTGGTGAGTAGATGGATGGGTGGGTGAAGCAGGGGTTGTTTGTGCTATTGTGGGAAAGCCCTGCCTATGTTTCTGAATTATAATTTTTGAATCAGTTATTGGTGGTATACAGGAACACTTCGGTTTTGTAAGACTTTCAGTCTCACTGTGTTACTGATTTTTGATGTTAGTTTCACTGGTTTTTCTATTGGGCCAGTAGAATTTTCTTGATAGAAAATTGTGTCAGAAAATCATGACAAAAATATTCATGAGAGCTTTTTCTGTCATTTCCTAATATCATGTTTCTTATATTTATATGTCATATTAGATAGGACTTCCAATCTAATGTTGATTAGTTGAGATGAGAAAGTTGAGAGTATTGCCTTATTTGTGGCTTTATAGTAATGCATCTAGTATTTCATCACCAAGAAAGAAGTTTACTGTAGATTACTGGTAGACATCTTTAAGTCAGAGCCGTCTCCCTTGATGGTTGTTAAGAGTCTTCCTCTTCCTGATTAGGGAAGATATCTCTACAAGTGGAAATTTCCTTTACAAAAGAAAAACTTACATCCTGCTTTTAGAGCTTTGGCTCATCTCAGTGGCTTTTATTTCAAAATAATCCTTATATCAAAGAGGTATATTTTGGGGTGGCTTAATCCAGTCCCCCTTGGTGTTATGTCCCTGATGCAGACTTGAATTGTGACAGAAAGTTTTAGGGATCTAGATAAATCAGCATATTCAGAATATGCTTCCTGGACCTATTTGAATCCTGACCTAGACCTAGCCAAGAGATGTGTCTGCTGTGTTAATTACTGGTCAGGCATCTTTTTCTAGAAGTGAATGAAAAGATAGTTTGAGTCTATCACTGAAAAAATATCCCGACTGGGAGGTTTGGGAGTGTTAATGATCAAAGTTAGGTACAGAAGTGAGGAACACTGAGGTTAATCTACACAGCAATAAGAGATGCATCATATACTTAATTAGGTGATTTCTCCGGTGCTTTAAAAACAATGATAATAGATAACAGGAATCCCTGATGATATATGCTGGAAGAAAATTTATTCAGGGGTTTGATATAGTAATCAGTTGAGCCCTATAAAAATTGAAAAAAAAGTTCATTTCAGTGGATTATTGTAACTATTTTTAAAAGATTACTAATTTTTTTCTGTCTGGTTTAACAAAAATGAGCTAATTTGTGGAGGAAGTTATATGATTTGAACCCTTCAGGTTAGTAATAAGTACACAGAATGCATGTGGTTTTTAAATGTCAGCGTGCATAATTAATAATCTCCATCTACTAAATGAAGGGGAGGCAGTTAACATGAAAATAGAGTACTCAGGCTTCTGTGGTTTGCAGAAGGACATAAAGATTCCTATTTGCAAATACTATTGAATTTGAAATCATTCTCATTGGCAAATGGAGTGGGTGTTGGAACTTTTAAGGAGCCAGTGAATACTAGAGTGAAATAAGTCATTAAACCTTTAAACAGTTTTCTGTATAAGCTTCAGGTATTCTCATTTGTCCCTTTCAAAGAGAGTTGTCTCAGACTGGGAGCTCGCACTGAGCCATTGTGAGAGGCTGATAGCGGAAAAGCATAGTGACTCATGGTGGCAGAAGGCAAGAAAAGGAGTGTGTCTTCAGCCAATGCCAGTGACTAGTGACAATTTCATATTGTCATCAGAGGAACCACAGCTTACTCAGATGCCTGTTTCAGCACCTAGGACAGTTCCATACAAAAGCAAGCTAGAGGAATCCGGCCTGGCTGCCTGATGGGTATTATACCATTTCTCCTTACTCCCTCTCCACTTCCACACCAACCCTTGAGCCTGCGTATTGAATGAATGTATCTCTTCTTGCTTTGTATGCGTGTTGCTGCAACACTCTACCTACTGTGGCTGCTATTGTTTTTGTTTTTTGCTTTGTGGTTCAAAGATACCCTTGATGATTATTTTAAACAAAATATTCCCTGAATACAGGAAATTCAGCAGGAAATGGGGACATAGACACGACTTATGGTTTGCCCTCAGATACAGATACATTGAGGGATGACTGTCTTTGTATCCAAGTAATATTAATGTTTAGTAATCTAAATTTGTACCTTGGGAATATATGGGAGATTATTCATTTTTTTAGTATATAGAAATCTAATTTATGCTACATTTCTAGTCTTACCCATTGTTGCATGTCATAAATCAGCCACAGTTGTTTAAATGTATACATCTAACTGTATTCCTCCCCTGGGACCTATATTATGTCACAGTCTTTGGGTTAAACTGTGAGATATTTCATGTGTTTCAGAAACTTAAACCTTTTAGGGGCCCAAGACAAATTTGCTGGATAACAATATCTTGCAGTGAATTAAGTTTCAACAAGTTTTCAATTTTGTTTCTTCTTCCTGCTTTTTTTTTTATTAACTTCAATAAATTAAATTTCCTTCCAGAGAATAGCATCCACCCCAGATCCTTCTTTTAGGATGTCTGCTCAAGACATCTTCTGTCCCTGAAAATCACACTATGCAGTTTCAGGATCTCTACCCATGTGTAGGAGCAAGATGATGAGGCACAGATAACAGATTTGAAGGGGTGTTACCTAGGAAACAAATCAAATTCTGAGACTGTGTTTTCTATAATCGTCCATGATTGGAGATAATCCCCTGAAATTTAACTTCCCAGGAATGTGTCTTTTTGTGAGCCTGGTGTGCATAGATACAATTCAAAGGATCAATTAAGCAAATATATTTGATGACATATTCAGCATTTCTATTCCACTTTTTGCCCTTTAAACAACTTGAATTCTGTTTGACCTTTAACCAATATAACTACTTTGGACTTAATTCCTGGGGAAAGAAAAAAATTAATTATGAAACATTTTGAGTTTTGCATATTTGAGACACTTGAAAAGCAATAACAGGTATGGAATTAATACATTAGACACCGCCTAAGTTCCTGGAATACTGTTTTATTATAATGAAAAATGTTTAAAAATTCTAGATGGTTTTTTCACAGAAACATTTTAAAATAAGCATTATGTTGGGAGGAAAACACTATTATAAAGCTCAAATGACAGATCTTATAGTTTCTAACCCCAGGTACCTTAAAAACAGAGAAAAACAAAATAAAACACAAATGTAGAAGCAGCCCCAAGATTTTCAACATGTCATGAATTCCATGGCAAGTTTCTTGCATAGTGAACTCCTCCCACATGAAGAGATGACCCCACAGCCTTGACCTCCCCTGCCGCCATGGTGTCCAGGTGGCAGGAACGCCCATGGCCAGTCAGGGCTGCCAGTGCCCACCCCCTTCTGGTCTTGGCCACCCAAAACCAAGCACCAAGAATATATTTTTTTGTGAATAATTTGGATATTCTTGAGTTCTGCAATTTTGACATGCCAAAGTTACTGATCTGGTGACTCAAATAGTACATTCTCATACTGACTGTTTATTATAAGCAGTATAATGCCCTCCCTCCATAGATGTCCATGCCCTAATTCTGACGGCGTTATCTCACGTGCCAAAGGGACTCTGCAGATTAAAGGTCTTGAGATGGGAAGGTTATGCTGGATTATCTGGATAGGCCCAATGGAATCACAAGGTTTCTTAGCAGAGGTCAGGCAGAAGGATCAGAGTCAGAGGAAATGTGATGATAAAAGCGGGAGAGGGGGAGACAGATAGATTTGAAGATAGCACTCTGCAGGCTTTGAAGATGGAGGAAGTGGCCACGAGCCAAGGGATGCCCAAAGCCTCTAGAAGCTGGAAGAGGCAGGGAAACAGATTCTCCCTCACAGTTCACAAAGAAACACAGTGCTGCTGACTTTTGATTTTAGCCCAGTGAGACTGATTTTAGACTTCTGGCCTCCGGAACTGTAAGATAATAAATCTGTGTTGCTTTAAGCCACTAAGTATGTGGTAAATTTTTTTACAGCAGAAATAGGAAACTACTACAGTGTTAACTCTTTGGTTTTCAAAATACACTACGTGTTTTTCTGATTATACTAAGCTCAGATTTTTCAAAAATACTCTTCAGAAGATTATAAAGAGAGGAAGGAAGCCATCCCTTGGAAAACACAGCAGTCCTGTCTCTGAAGACTGATCTGTGTTGAGATCTTCTAAGTTCAAGGTCCCCCCACCCATTTTCTTAATGTCAAGGTTTGATGAACGCATTATGCCATAATGCATTTTAGTTAAACTATGGAACTAGATTATTTTTTCAAACTTTACCCTTAAAACTACAGGCTCATGAAATTTAGTTTTCTTTCGTTGAATGACTAGCTTTTAGAAACCTTCTCAATACACAATAGGTCCACTATCAACAGTTGCTGAACTCGTCAACCAGTTGACTGACTGATAGAATGCTATTAAAATATCATACTCTATAATATGATACTCTATTCACTAGCCATCAAATGAGACATTCGTTGAATAACTATTGAACGTCAGACTCAATCCTAGCCATTGTATCAAAGACAAGTCCCTGCTCCTGAGGTGCTTATATCCAGAGGGGATACAGAAATAGGAAAGAAAGAAACAAAATGAACATAGAGTACTTCCAGCAGTGATCGGTGCTTTGAGGAAAAAAATAAATGGCACGTGGAATGTAGATTGTTGGGTTGGTGCTAATTATATAGAGAAGCAGGGAGGGCCACTCCAATCAAGTGACATTTGAGTAAAACATGGAGAAAATGAGGAATTGAGCAATGTCACCATCTCGAGCTAAGAGGAATGGCCTTGAGCCAGAAGGATACTTGGCATATTTGAGGAGCTACAAAGAGATGCCTGCTGGCAGTGAGATTACCGAGGCAAATGAGGCCTGTCCTGAGGACCATGGTTAGTTAGGACTTTGACTTTCATTCTGAGTGCGATCGGAAGCCTCAGGAGGCCTTGTGGTCTGACAGTTTAAAAGTATCACTGTAGTTGCCATACGGAAATTAGACTGTAGCTGGCAAGGATGGAAGCAGAGAGAATAGGAATCTAGGCAAGGATATATGGTAGTGATAGGTGAGCTCTTAGGTGCCATGGCAAAGGTGGTGAGAAGTCACCATATTGTCGATACATTTCTAAGGAAGTGCCAATGGGATGTTTTCATGGATTGGATGTGACACATGGGATATGAATCTAGAGTTCTGAGAAGAAATCCAGCTGAGGACAAATTTTGAAAAGATCAGTGGACAGACGAGCTGTCAATCCAGGGGGCTGGATGTGAGGGCCTAAGGAGTCTGGATGCAGAGTACCCCGATGGGATTGGAGGCAGAGGGATTTGACACTGAGAGGGATTTGCCAGTGGGGTGGGGGAGAAGAGGACCAAGATCACTTAAGAAAGACTTTTGAGGAACCTGCGGATAAGATGACCAAAATGGGAGGTGAGTGTTGATCATGGGAATTGACCTCAAGGACGTCATCGGTGACCTCGGGTGAGGATTTCAGGTAGAATGATGGCGACAAAGACCTGACTGCAGTGAGTTCGAAGAGAATGAGTAGAAAAGGAGTGGAGACAGTGACTGTAGGCAAATATTTCTGGGAATTTAGCTGTAAATGCAATTGACGGATTTAGGCAGAAGCTGGAGGATGGTGTGGGAGCATGGGAAGGCTTTAAAAATATTTTTTAAATTTTTAAAAAGATTTTATTTATTTATTTCTAGAGAGGGAAGGGATGGAGAAAGAGAGAAACATCAATGTGTGGTTGCTGGGGGCCGTGGCCTGCAACCCAGGCATGTGCCCTGACTGGGAATTGAACCTGCGATGCTTTGGTTCACAGCCCGAGCTCCATCCACTGAGCTATGCCAGCCAGAGCAGCTTTTTAAATTTTTAATGTTGGAGATATTACAGGATGTTTGAATGCAGACAGCAGTGGTCAAATGGAGAGGGGGTGTAAAGATGCAAGAGTGATGGAAGAGGGTTGCTGATACGGGGCACTTGAATGATCAAAAGGAAGGATGGGGTCCGGGGTGCCTGGGAAAAGTTTGTCCTTTAAAGTGGTGAATGGACAGACCTAATATTTTGTGACTGCTTGATGGACATGTGTACTTCACATTGTATAAAGGATTGTTATGCTCCTTTTGAGTGTGAGGGACATTTCAAAATACGTTGTTTTGATGAAAAAAAGAGGAAAACAAATTCCTGGAAGTTATGGTTTAGAGGGCACAACAGGACAGAACTTTTTTTTTTTTGATACTGGGCTTTTCACAGAAAACCCATGCATGCAGACTACTGTCAGTTTTAGTTGCTATATCTGGTTTGTTTAACTCGTTTTCTTTCTCTTTTTTTTTTAAGATTTTATTTATTTATTTTTAGAGAGGGAAGGGAGGGAGATAGAGAGAGAGAGAGAAACATCAATGTGCAGTTGCTGGGGGTTATAGCCTGCAACCCAGGCATGTGCCCTGACTGGGAATCGAACCTGTGACACTTTGGTTTGCAGCCCGCGCTCAATCCACTGAGCTACGCCAGCCAGGGCTTTAATTCATTTTCTTCAAATGTTAAGTCAAGGCCATGGTTCAAGGCTCCAACCCAATCTACTTCTGCTGGCTTTAAGCATAAATGATTGTTCTGCAGCGGTGGATTGCACCACTAAAGCAAGCTGTAATAAACAAAGGGTGGAGAGCCTGCGCGTGGGGCTGATTCATTTGCAGGATCTTCCTTTCTAGTGGAAAAAACCTAGCTCCAGTGTCTGTGTCCACATCATTATCTCCTCTAAAAGATGGCCCTTTGGGCCCCAAAATACGTAGATATTTATTGTGGAAGCGATGCTGTGGGTGTAATGAAACAGTCTTTTCAGAGATGAAATACAGTACAGCTAAATCGTTTTACGGCGGCCCCAGAGCTTCGTGGACATGTGAGTCGCAAACCACTCTGTTGTCCCCTCACCATGCTCAGGGCGATCTTTGTCATTATGGCCTTTCAGGAGAGTGTGTGCTCTGGATTTATTTTGGAGAATCCTTTTTTTTTTTTATGAGATCACTCTGCAGTATTTTTTGAGAGACTGGTTAAATTATCTACATTTTGCAGGTGACAATAATCCGATGGTTGAGTTACCTGCCTAGAGCCCATAAATAGTGCTGATAGAATGGGGTCTCTGACTACTGAACCCTCATGCAGATTTTCCCTTGGGGCCAGTGGACGGGCTCTGCAGGTCCCTGCCTTGTTTCTCCATCGCTCTTGGACCTCCTTCCCCCTTCCTTCCCACCTTCCTTCTTTTATCTTGCCGCTGTCTTTACCTCCCTCTCCCTTTTTCTCCCTTCCTTCTATCGCCTTCCTCCTTCACCTTTCCTGCCTCCCTCTCTTGCTCCATCCAGCCCCTTTGTAAACCCCTCAACCATGGCATATACCACACAGATCCGTGGAAATGGCCTCACTAAAGTTGCATACTACACAAATCAAAGCCTATGGCAGAACAGCTAATATCTTGACAGCATTAACCCTTTATAAAGCATTTTGGGGTGGAAATTTTTCTTTCAGATGTTCCATAATCCTGTGAGATAAATGTTTAGGCTTATTAGCATACAATTTCATTCCTTTGACCCTGAAGAGGAGGAGATGCTTACCCAGGGTGGCACAGACAGCAAGTGGCAATGCTGATAAGGAAATCCAGGTTGCATGGCTGTGAGACTCTTGCCCTAATGCCGCCTAATCTCCACGCCTCGCCTCCTGTTAGAGAAGGCGAACAGGCATGACTGTGAGACTGATGTCGGCTGACAAAACACCCGTGCCCGCTGCCTTCCCTTCCTCCATACATTTCTCCTCACAGGGTGGTGAAAACATTTCCAGTGCCCCACCTCCAACCTTAGCAGCAAAAGGAAGCACCCATCAGGCGGGCAATAGAGCCAGCCATGATTATCCGAGGACACGAGTTTCCATGACAGTCTCTGGCCCCGGCAAACCTCAAGCTCCCCATTGTTAAGATTGATGGTGTGAGTTTCCTACCGCATCTGACACTCTCATTAGCATTTAATCATCATCTTAGCAGCAGCCTTCTCAACTTATAGGCAGGAACAGCACATTTCTACTTCTTTTCCTGATTCTGCTGTTGGAAACAAACCTGTTTCCATCCAGTGTGTCTGGGAAATGCACACTCGTTCACAGAGGGGCTATTGAGAAGGGGCTCACTCATGCAATAGATTGCCACAGAATTCTTTTCCATGTCCATCTCTGTTCCAATCAATATTCATAAAGCATTTGTTGGGTGTCACAGCAATTATTCTGTCACCCAGATCCTATAATGTCACGGTAATTAGGTGTATAATCAAAGAGCATGCGTTTCTGGACCGTGCAATTCATCATACACCCCGGTGTGTATTTCCCAGCATCCAACAGGGCGGGACTGACGCTCACCAAATGTCCTGCCTGACCTCCTGCCCCAAGTGTGTGTAATTTGAAGGGCACTTACAGAAAAGCCTGTGGTCAGCTGAAAATATGGACAGTAGAAATAAGAGCTACTGGAGCAGTTTTGTAATTCTGACATACTATTTGAAGTTATGAAACTATCTCATACATTTCCCAAAGGTAGCGAACACATTGCAATGAACACATTTTCATAGTAAATACAGAGGTTTTTTTTTTTAATTTGCTACTGATATTTCTTTTTAAAGCAATAGAATGTTATAGATGCAGATGAAGGTCTCCATCCCATTTTCTTCTCCTCTGCAGAAATGATTGGCATCCTGAGGGTGTGTATTTTCCTCTCCGTATTTTTATACTTTTATTCTCTTTAAATCTGAGGTCTGTCCACAAAGTATCCCTCCATGTAATATGAAAAATAGAGACATTTACTGAAGAAGATACAAGATAAAAGAAACCTCAGTCCCCTTCAAAGGAGGCACCTTGGGACCTCACACAGTTCTCCCAATGGCCATCAGCTGCCCCATCATATTTTCCTGAATCTCATTGACTATCTGAAATCTCTTCCCTTTCAAAGGTGATTTTAGTTTGGGGAAAGGCCAGAAGTCACAGGGCGCCAAATCCAGACTTTAGGGGGGCTGAGTCACCTGGGTGATTTGATGTTTCACCGAAAAACTCTGGATAGGACGTGATGCATGAGTGGGTGCGCTGTTGTGATGAAGCTGCTGATCACCAGTTGCCCATAGCTGCAGCCTTCTGAATCATCTGAATAGTTTCCATGGAGAATGTTCAAGCTTAACACAAAAATTGATGCAGATTTGTTGCTCTACTCGCTCAGTCATTTTGAATGTGACGGCCACACAGTACACATGCTCACTCAACAGCGTCTACCACCCTTCAGTGACTAGTACAGTGAAGTCATCATTGTTCACACATGCGCATTCCAGTCCACTCTCCCTGGCTGCCAGGTTAGATCGATGTCACACAAACCGTTCTCATTATGTTAACAATGGCTGGACTTTTTTCGGACAGACATCATATATCCACACACCATATATTATATCACTTAGGCTATTTTTCAGTGTATATGTTTTTTAAAAAATATATATTTTAAAGGTTTTATTATTTTCCAGAGAGAGGGGAAGAGAGGGAAAGAGGGAGAGAAACATCAGTTGTGGTTGCCTCTCACATGCCCCCCTACTGGACACCTGGCCCACAACCCAGGCATGTGCCCTGACTGGGGATCGAACCAGCAACCCTTTGGTTCGTAGGCCAGCATTCAATCCACTGAGCCACACCAGCCAGGGCTATCTATATAAGTGGTTTTATCCTGTATTCTTTTGCAACTTTTTTTTTATCAGTCATCATTGTGGTAGGTGAGGTTTATCCAAGTTGATACCTATAGGTCTGTTTTTAAACAAAACTATAGAGTTCATTGTATAAATATGTGAAGATTTCTTTATGCAGTCACTTCTCAATGGAGGGTCACATTGCTTTCCGTTTCTTTGTAGTAAAAACAATATTCCAGTGCACACTTTTGCACATCCTCCTTGCACACACATATGAGAGTTTCGGTAGGGCCAGGGCCTGCAGATTTTTTTTTGTATTAAGGACCAGATAGTAAATATTTTCAGCTTTGCAGGCCAGATGGCCTCTGTCGCAACTCCTGAACTCTGCTGTGGCAGCGCGAAAGCAGCCATAGACAGTTCGTAAACAAGCGGGCATGGCTGTGTGCCTGAGAGACTGTAATTATAGATGCTGCTGTGAATTTCACGTCATTTTCACATGTCATTATTATTCCTTTGACTTTTTTCCTCAGCCATTTATAAATGGTAAGAAATATTCTGAACTCCTGGGCCATACAAAAACAGGCATCGGGCCCAGTGTGGCCCAGATGATGATATGCTGACCCTTTCTCTAGGAATCCTACCTAGAAGAGGCATCACTAAACCAAATGAGATGTGCAACTTCATCTGTACTTGGTAGGGCCACATTCTATTCCAAAATTGGTGTATTAATGTACCTTTATCTTCCTACACACATTTTCCAATAGCTTCATTTATACCCAGTTTGTCAGACTTATGTGTTGCTAATCTGATGGGTAAAATGGTATCTAATTAAAAAAAAATTTTTATTTATATTTTAAAAATGACCGCTTATGTGTTAACATTGAGGGTTTACGGCACACTATTATTTGGTGTTAGGTGTGCAGCATGTGGTTAGGCAATCATATACTTGACAAAGTGTTTCCCACACTATCTCATTTTTGGTTTTTGGTTTTTTGAAAGATTTTATTTATTTATTTTTAGAGAGGGAAGGGAGGGAGATAGAGAGGGAGAGAGAGAAACATCAATGTGCGGTTGCTGGGGGCCGTGGCCTGCAATCCAGGCATGTGCCCTGACTGGGAATCGAACCTGCGATACTTTGGTTCACCGCCTGAGCTCAATCCACTGAACTACGCCAGCCAGGGCTCATTATTGTTTTAATAGGCATTTTCATCTCTTCATTCATTCAGGGCTGGTAGATAATATTTTATGTTCATTAGCTGCTTGGTTTCCCTTTTCTGTTGATTTCCTGTTTTCTTTTTAAGTTTTTTATTTGGTTGTTTGTCTTTTTTTTTCTTGCTAATGTGTGGCATTCCCTACATATTCTGGTTACTAATCTTTTGACAGATAAAGCTCTGCATTGCAAATCTCTTAGGTAAGTGGCATGTCTTAGTTGTACTAGAATAGTTAAGTGTAAAATTCCTCAGTAATTTATTGATGGGTTTTGCTTTTTGCAAACCAAATGTCCAGATTACATGCTCTAAAATCACCGATATCTGTGTAAAAGACCCTGGTGCAGCACAACTGAGTAGCAGCTGCCATTTGTGCTAGGCCCGCCCACCCTCCTGGTTTTCACCCACGTCCTCCCTCCAGCCGCCTCTCCTGGAACTGCCCCTTCCTCTCATGCTCCCGCGCCCCTTCTCACATTCGTCCTGTTAAATCCTGCTCCCGAGTCCCACTCACATACAAATGCCGGGTACTTGCTTAGAGATTTTTCTAGATAAAGAGATCGATGTCTTAATCTAAAAGGATAACTGACTGATGTCCAATTTCAAGCATCCATCAGTTAAAACAAAAAAAGAAAGGATTCTCTTGACTCCCTGAAATCAAGCCAGTTAGATGGCAATAGCCGTGCCTTACTATTGCCAGATAAATGAAATGATTCCTCTAGTGCAGCATATTATCGATTCAACATATGATCCTTACATTCTATTAATGAAATTTGAAATAATAAGAATGGGTAAGTGTTCCAAAAATGCATCGCCTATTTTGCTAGCTTTTCTCCCGTGACAAGAGCTGGAAACTACATTTGCTCTGCATGGGTCTCGCATCCTGTGGAGTGACATAATTAAGATAATCTCTTTTATCCCGTAATTCTTATAGCTGTGTTCAGAGATATTCTAACAGAAAGGCTTTAAATTATGTTCTTTTTAAAAGACAAGTGCGGTGTTTGTAAAGCAGAGAAGGATCTTGCAGCCTGTGCGGGAAGAGGGTGGTACACAGTGAGAGAGAAGCCAAAGAGTAATAAGCGTGCAGCAGCAGAAGGCAGTGGACTTGGCCAGATCGTGTCAGACACCATGGCGTGAGTGGATCTGATGCTTCTGCGGGCTGCAATTCAAGTCCACCGTCAAGCCCAGTGAGTGCAAATGGCTGCAACCTGGAGGCAGTCCATGGCTTCTCCTAGGCAGAGAATAGGCCAGAGGATGCCTCACTTCGTTCTGTCATGTTCTAGGTCAGAAATTAGTATTTTTGAAGGAATTTTATTTCTTCTATGGATTCTAGAGAGAGAGGTAGAGAGGGAGAGAAACATCGACGTGAGAAGGAGTATCAATCAGTTGATGCTTGCACACTCCCTGATCTGGGAGCGAACCCACAACCCAGGCATAGGCCCTGACCAAGAATTGAGCCAGTGACCTTTTGGTTTGCAGGACAAGACCCAACTAACTGAGCCACGCCAGGGCAGAAATTATTATTTTCTTTTTTTTTCAAAGATTTTATTTATTTATTTTTAGAGATGGAAGGGAAGGAGAAAAAGAGAGAGAGAGAGAGAAACATCAATGTGCGGTTGCTGGGGGTCATGGCCTGCAACCCAGGCATGTGCCCTGACTGGGAATCGAACTTGCGACACTTGGTTTGCAGCCCGCACTCAATCCACTGAGCTACGCCAGCCAGGGTGAAATTATTATTTTTATATGCCTGTATATATTGAGTATATGAGAGGCAACCAACGATCAAACACAGGGAATTCTGGAGAATAGGAATGTTGGGCCAACTCTACTGTCAATGCTACTGGAGTTTGAGAGGTCAGGAGCTGCTGGGGAACATCTCAGGCTACTGTCTGGGGCTTTCTAAAAAGACAGCAGAAATGGTGATGGTGAGATAAGGGAAGAAACCAGAGGCACCTTTCAGAGAACTCTGGACGTCATTTTCTTCCTACCCATAAGGAGGAAACAATGATGCAACTCGGGACCACCAAGTGGAGAGAAGAAAAAGGTCTGAAAAAAGAAAAACAGATCTAAGCACCTTCTTTCGGGTCAAGGATGTGATGTTCGGTGTGCCAGGGAATGAGCGTGCCAGAACTCTTCAGCCTAGGACGAGAGAAGAGTAGCACGGTCAGCCCAGCAGCCCGGATGGAAGGATGTGGACAAAAATGAGTGCTCACAGTTAAGCCGCTACAGGAGGACCCAGGGAGGAAGGAGATTCCTCCTTGCAGCGGATGTTACAAGCTAGAAAGATGGAAGTGGAAGCTTCAGCCTCCTCTAGATTTCCTGTGTGTCTGGGTTTCCTAGGGGTGGTGCTGGTGATGTTGATGGTGCTGGTGATGGTGGATGATGACTCCCATTAAGACCTCACGGCCATGCAGAGAATCTAGTGCTGAGTCTGGGATGAAGCACAACTGTGGAAAGATATGACCCGTATGAGTGACCTCAGGGTTTCACGAAATGGACCTCGGGGTTTCACGAAATGAGTGACCTCCAAGTCCACTGCCTCCTGTTATTATTAGGTGTGGTTTTGCAATGGAGACCCAACCCTCCTTCACCAAAATGATGCTTTCTTCCCATTCGGTCCATAGAACTATTGATTTTTAAGAAACTAGAAGAGGAAGACAGAGTACCTGCTTCCATGAGCTCACGGTCTACAAGAGAAGAGGGATGCAGAAATACATAGTCACAGTCTGGTGGACAGGGGTTGAGACAGGAGCTTGCTGATGGGCTTTACTTCTCAAATTCCCCTGCCCTCTCTTCCAAACCACTCCCCACCCCGCCATCTACACCCAAATGTGAAGTGGTTCTTTCCTCGTAGACCAGACCATTGGACAACATAGCCAGGTCTGTCAGGTAGATCGAAAGCTCCATCGTCTTCTTTTTAAAAACTCAATCTCGCCCTGGCTGGCATAGCTCAGTGGATTGAGCATGGGCTGTGAACCAAAGTGTCGCAGGTTCGATTCCAAGTCAGGGCACATGCCTGGGTTGCAGGCCACGGCCCCCAGCAACCGCACATTGATGTTTCTCTCTCTCTCTCCCTCCCTCCCTTCCCTCTCTAAAAATAAATAAATAAAATCTTTTTAAAAAGTTACCCCTTTGTAAAAGACATTTATAAAAAATAAATGAAAAATAAAAACTCAATCTTGTTGTCAACATCAGAAATGTAATCCATAAGGAAATAACATTTGCTAATATACTGGAGTACTTATAATCTGCCAAATACCGTGTTCAGTACTGTACTTAAAGTGCTTCATGTAGTCCTCAACGGTGTTTGAAAGCAGGTGCAATGCTGCTTCTTCACCTTGTGCTTTGTTCATTTTACCCTCTTGGTTTGGGCAAGGAAGGTGGAGGAAAGGAGGCACAGTCACTTTGAAAGACTTGCCAAAGGAAACGTGGCTAGTCATGGTCGGAGCCTTGCATTGGTCCAGGCCGTGTTCAAGAGCCGAGCTCTTGTCTAAATGCACTGAAATTGGAAAATGCCTGTGATGTGTTTTGGAGTCTTAAAACAAATTCGTGGGGCCTCCTCAACAGGTGTGGGTGGGGACAGGAGCCCGGTCTGCGGCACTTCTGTCCCGACCACAGCCGCCACAGCTGCCCGGGCTCTCCCCACTGCCCGCGGGCCAGCCTGGAGGGAAAGTTAGCTTTCTTGGCTAGCACTAAATGATAACAACAGACTGGCAAGTCACTTTCCAGACTTCACTTCAAGTAGCAAATTATCAGCAACGCAGCCAATGACTGCAGTGCTTGCTGAGTTCGTTTGGCCGGCCTGGACGAGCGTTCCGTGGGCCTTGATTGCAGAGAGCACTGGGGGAGTGACTCGAACTGTGAAGTGAGACATTTCCCACTCAGCAAGTTTTCTCCTTTCCCTACCCCATTCTTTAAAAAAAAAAGATTTTATTTATTTATTTTTAGAGAGAGGGGAAGGGAAGGAGAAAAGAGAGGCAGAGAAACATGGATGTGTCTGAGAGAAACAGTGGTCGGTTTCCTTTCCCACAGCGCCACTGGGGGGTCGATCCCACACGCCAGGCACGTGCCCTGGCCGGAAATCAAACCAAGTGACCTTTCGCTTTGCAGTATGACGCCAAATCCACGGAGCCATGCCAGGCAGTGCCCCTACCCCATTCTTAGTAGTGCTTTAACCCATAATTTTCAATTCTGGCCTCTGCTTCATAGTACATATTTCAGAAAATTATTCTGAGTTCGTTTTGAAACTCACTTGCTTTTTTGGGGGGGCGGGATATAACCGAAAGGAATGTTTGTCATTGTTTTCTTCCCTGCACTGTATTAGGAATAGATATGTGGGTTGAGAATTAAGAACATTTCTCAGTTCTATAGGAGGTCAGCAAAAACCTATCAAAATGCACGAATAGCCCTGACTGGCGTAGCTCAGTGGATTGAACGCAGGCTGTGAACCAAAGTGTCGCAGGTTCGATTCCCAGTCAGGGCACATGCCTGGGTTGCAGGCCATGACCCCCAGCAACCGCACATTGACGTTTCTCTCTCTCTCTCTCTTTCTCCCTCCCTTCCCTCACTAAAAAAATAAATAAATAAATAAAATCTTTAAAAAATGCATGAATAAAGCACCTGACACCTCCTCACTGACTCTTACCCTTTACAGAGTAGCAGCTACTAGTGTTGCCATTGGCAAGTTAGTATGTAGTTCTTAGGTGGGATAATACTGGGAAAACAATAACTGTAGATTAAACCTGAGGGGCGGGGGGAGAGAGAGAGAGAGAGAGAGAGAGAGAGAGAGAATTTGTATTTTGACTTGTTGCCAGGATCCATAAGACAGTAATCTGTCTTGAGATAGAAACGTTATCTAAAAGACGCTAAGAATTACTTTCAAATCAAAGTCCATTTGTCAGGAGCAAGGGTGGCTTTGAAAGAACTCCTCTCAGTAGCTTAAGAACCCTAGCTGAAAACTAGAGACGATCCACTAGACACCTGCTAGGCGCCTTTTGATCTGGCAAGTGCAGATGTCCCCTTGGCAGCCCATAGAGATCAAGGACCTTCCAGGGACCGCAATTTCAGGCCCTCTGATCTCCGTCCGGAGAAGCTTTCCCCTGCTCATTCATGACCTTTCTTTCGCACTTGACCCCGATTGCCTGCGCTTCTGGAAACGTATTGCTCCAATTCCACAAAATGGCTTTATATCCGTTTCCTCTGTGCTTCTGTGAATAGATCTTTTTCTTGCATCCTTTCTCCCTCCCCTGAATCTGCACTCCTGCTTTCCCATCCCCACTGACTGCAGCCTGAAGTAAGTTCCTATCGCCTCAGGTGTATGCTATCTCAGTGAACTTTGCAAATACTATCGCCGCCTGTAGTTTTCTCTTTTAATCACACACGGTATCATTTTTCTCCTTAATGTATTTCCTGAGCCCTGCCAGCACCCTTTCTTCCCACTGTTTTCTATTAGTGCACTTTTTTCTCATGGTTTGACAGAGTCTGTGTGCCCTTCTACTTCTATCAGAGTTTGTGTCACTTAAGAAGCTCTGTTTACTTGACTAACTCTTCCCCTGATGGAGCACGTCCCTACCTTCTCCCGATCCCATCACTGGGTTTCCCCGGCATTTATACAAGCCCTGCAGTTCAGATCTCAGATGTGCGTTTCGTGTGTGCCTTTGAATCGGTAAAGCCCTGCGCACATCACCCCCTTTCCCCCCAATAAGCAGCACTGCCGGCTTCCTTGATCACGTCTTGCTTCACCTGCACTCGACTTGAACCTTCCTCCCGGAACCCTAGGGGGAGGACTGGGCCTTGCCGCTGATTCCTGTGAGTCCAGTCCCTCGGTTTCCTAAGGGCACAAGGAGGGGTGTGTGGAGCTGGAAATGGAGAATTCCATCTTCTTTTTTAAAAAAGATTTTATTTATTTATTTTAGAGAGGGAAGAGAGGGAGATAGAGAGAGAGAAACATCCATGTGCAGTTGCTGGGGGCTGTGGCCTGCAACCCAGGCATGTGCCCTGACTGGGAATCGAACCTGCGACACTTTGGTTCACAGCCTGCGCTCAATCCACTGAGCTACGCCAGCCAGGGCTTGAATTCCATCTTCTTGAAGCTTCCCTGCCCGACCGGCGAATCCCCTCCCCCAGGGGTTCCTGTGTCAGTATGGTTGTTTCTCACAGAAAAGCACTTCATGTTGCTACCCACTTAGGGGTGATGTGGGCACCTCGGAGAGAAAAATGGTAAGGGTGAGATGTGGAGGTGTCTCATAATGCTGTTGGTTGAAACGGTGTGGAATTTTCTGTATTTGGTGACTTTCTATCCACTGCTGCCAGTTGGCCTCTGCCTGCCATTTTGGAGTGGTCTAACCCCAGGTATCACCACCTGCCCTCCTCTCTCTGCTTTGGGAACTCAGATCAATAAGGAAGAGGACCCTGGCTGGTGTGGCTCAGTGGACTGAGCTTGGGCTGTGAACCAAAGGGTCGCCGGTTCAATTCCCAGTCAGGGCACATGCCTGGGTTGCGGGCCAGGTCCCCAGTGGAGGGGTCACGTGAGAGGCAACCACACATGGATGTTTTTCGAATTCTCTTTCTCCCTCCCTTCCGCTCTCTCTAAAAATAAATAAATAAAATCTTTTTAAAAAACAAAGACTTAAAAACATAAAACGAAAAGAGAAATAAAGAAGAGTAGCCCCTGGCTCCACACTTTTTCCGCAGCCCCAGAGACACTGCTCATTTGTGGGGCGTGTGTCCTATTGCTGCATCACAAACTACCGCAGTGTTAGCAGCCAAAAGCCTCCCCCCTCATGACCTCACAGTTCCTATGGACCCCGTTCGAGGACAGCCTTGGTAGGACCCCTGCGCAGGGCTCCACAGGCCCGCAGTGGGGCCGTCCGCCAGGGCTGCACTGTCATCGGAAGCGCTGCTGGGCAACGGCCCTTTCTCAAGTGCCCTCAGGTTGTGGGCAGGCTGTGTCCTTGAGGTGGAAGGACTGAGGTCCATGCCTTCTCGCTGGCTGTCAGTTGGGGGCTGCCCATCAGGGGCCAGGAGCCTCCTGCACTTCCTGGCTCTGTGGCCCACTCCATAGGCCATCTATTACAAGGCAGGCCTATTCCTCAAGGGCAGCAGAATTCCTCACCCCAATCTTCTAAGACAGCCTTTTGTTTTAATATTTTAATATTTATTTATTGTTAGAGAGAAAGGGAGACAGAAAGAGGGAGAGAAACATGGATGTAGGAGAGGAACATCAGTAGGTTGCCTCTCACAGGCCCCCAACTGGGAACCAAACCCACAACCCAGGCATGTACCCTGACTGGGAATCAAACCGGTGACCTATCAGTGTGGGGAATGCTGCCGAACCCACCCAGGGCAACAGTCTTATATAATATAGTACAATCATGAGCATAACGTCCCATCAACTTTTCCATATTCTGTCCATTAGAAGCAAGTCGCAGGTCCCAGCCACACTCAAGAGGAGGGGATTCTACAAGGGTGTGACTTGCTGGAGGTCACCCTACAGAATGAAGAATGAGGGGCAGGCCATTTCTCCTCCACAGGGCCTTCCTGCCCTGGAAAACCCCTTCCAAAGATCCTGCAACCCTTTGACTAGAGAACACGAACTTCCAGATATAGGAGAGTCCCACAATCAGAACACTGATAGTAAAGGTGGCTCATTTTACAGCCCGTAGACATCAGTAGAAATGGGGGCACAAGAGTTATCATATGGTGATCTCTATCGTAAGAAATCACTTGGAAATACAATGCGAATGTCTAGGACAGGATTTCTCAACCATAACACTATTGCCATTTGAGGCTGGATAATTCTTTATCGTTGGAGGCTGCCCTATGTGCTGTAGGATGTTTAGCAGCATCCTTGGCCTCTTCCCCATGAATGATGGCAACTAAAATGTCTCCAGGCATCGCCGTGTCTGTGTGTGTCGGTGGGGCGGTGGGCATAATCAACCCGACGTGAGCTCCACGAAGCTAGGGTCTTCTCCCAGGTTTCCATTAAGGAGACAGCGGGCATCTCTTGATTGCAATAAAATCCATGCACTGTGATTTCATGGCAACATAATTAGGTTGAAATTGGTATGGATGCAGCTGCGAGTCTCTCCAGAAGCATCCCAGCTGATGATAAAGCAGTGGGAAATGTAAAGTCACGTGTCAGGCAGCCTGGTAGGTTGCAGAGGGGTCCAACCCATGGCTTACAAGCCGCGTGCAGCCCAGCATGGCCGTGAATATGGCCCAACACAAAATTGTAAATTTACTCAAAACATGATGAGACTTTTTTTTTGTGATGATGTGTCACAGTGTATTTAATGTGTGGCCCGAGACAACTCTTCTTTTTCCAGTGTGGCCCAGAGATGACAAAAGGTTGGACACCCCTTTTTTACAGTAGGACTGGAAGGGTTCCAGTCCTACTTTGGACTAGAGCTTCTCTAGGCCCAGGTTACATCATCTGTAAAACAAAGTGCATGATGCACACGTGTGCAAAATAAGGGGCTTGTGTTCACAGAAAAACGGTACTTTTGTTTGAAAAGTGCTGCTATGTATTCATTGAAATCCAGCCCCCCGCCCCACCAACAATATGCCCGGCAGTTGCAAAAATCTGTACTTACCATTTACAGTCTCAGGTCATTTCTTTTCACTGAAGAAAGAACACAATTTCGCAACTCACATAATTAAACAGTGATGAAAATTCTTGTGAAAGAGAGTTCGCCACTTAAATTGCTCTATACATGATTTGTTTGCCCAATGTTTGTGTATGTCCCCATTTTTCCACTGTAATTTGACCCCAGTTTGCTAGATCTTCAAGTGATAATAAAACACTCACAACTGGAAACGAAAGTTCTCAAACACACATTTGGCAATGCATTAGAAATTGCAATTTGTACAGGTGACCCCATAAACCTAAGTTTTTGGCACTCATGAGATGTTATTTCCACTTCTTTTGTGTTTTTTATGCAATATTTTTCACTCTAGCTGAGGCAGTAATAAGTCCTACCATCATAAGCTGATCATTCCATTTATATCGTACGTATCTGCAGTCTTGGGCCTGCCCCTTCAGGTCATTCTGATATTGGCAGTATGAATTGAAATACGTTCTGCAACCAAGCTCTTAAAAGAGAGGCCTGTTAATAATCTATTGGTACAATATAAATGGGCTGGAAACGAGTATCTCTTTACAGTCCAGAGTTTAACTACAAAGTAAAATCAAAGATGTATTATACTGTAATGTGTCATTTCGATCGCTAACACATTTGTATAGAAGTGAAGTTCTTACATCTTCAAATATATTGCTGAACTAATTATTTTGGGGAACACTTGGCGATCAGGCATCATATCCTCTTTTTTGTCTTTTTTAAAATATTTTATTTATTTATTTTTAGAGAGGGAAGGGAGGGAGAGAGAGAGAGAGAGAAACATCAATGTGTGGTTGCTGGGGGCCGTGGCCTGCAACCCAGGCATGTGCCCTGACTGGGAATCGAACCTGTGATGCTTTGGTTCGCAGCCTGTGCTCAATCCACACATCATATCCTTTCAGTGAGAAGTGTTCTCTTTTTTTTTTTTTTTTTTTTACTGTGAAGGCAGGTAGAAGGACAGCCTTCCCGATGGGGACATAGTGGTGATACTAGGTACCAACTCTAAGCCTATGTCTCTGCTCTCCCTTCCACAACCTAGCAAATCCTGTTCCTTGCTTCATTCCAATTACCCCGGAACAAAATCACTCTTGTCAAACTTGAACGCTAGAATGGCCACACTTCTCTGTTTGCCTGCAACTGGCCTGATTCACACCTGTTTTCTGGGAGTTACTATTTGCAAAACCTTCACGTACTCCAAAGCATTCTGCTTTTGATGGTAACACATTCGGTCCCCCTCCCCCTAACCATCGCTTCTTAAGGGAGTGTGGAGAAAAAGTGGTCCCGGTCTATTCAGGTGGCATAGCCCCAGATGCCCACCAGGGAGTGCTCTTGTCTCTGGCTTTATGTCTCTTAGCTAGAGAAGGTTTTTTCTCCTGGCAGATTTTTAAGAAGAGAAGCTCCCCATGGCTATCGGTGAGAAGACGTTAGTTGGGCATGAAGCTCTCAGTAGAACTTCTAAAAACTTGGAAGCAAAAAATAAAAAATAAATAAAAACACAATCTAAATGCAAACACCTGCAAATATCAGGGTCCAAGGAAGGAATAGAGGAGTTGATGCTGAGAAACAATCAAGTAAGAGGAAGCATCTAGAATTCTAGAAATTATTCATGGGGTGATTATGTGGAAATTATAATTCAGAGAGAGTTTATGAGCGCGTCTCTTTCAGCAGTGATGGCAGCTGCGTCTCCCGGTGACTGTGGGAGGTCAGCACAACGCCATCTCAGAGTTCCTGAGCAGCCAAGCTAAACAAGGTAGAGCTGAACTCTTTCTTTATAAAGGCATCGGTGTTGCATTTTATTACCTTCTGAAAGTGTGTCACACTCAACTCCTGTGAATGATTTATCTATTTGCTTGCCTTTCCTACCATTTCAATGGCTGCTTATTTCAAAGTACCCCACAGGAAATTTCATCGTGGCAAATCTTTCCTGGCTTCTCACATTGTTTTTTTTTTTCCCCCCCGTGAACTAAGTCACCTTACACAGAGCGGACTTGCCCATAACCAAAGGGTTACATTGTTCTGGTCTACCACAGCCTGCTGCCTAGCGCAAAACGCTGGACCCTTCCCACACTGAGACCACAGAGAATGAGCATAAACTCTCCTTTGCTGCATTAATTTTTCTCTTGCTTGTAGATGCGGCCTGTGTCTTGTAACTCAGTGGAGGTTAATGCTGACGACATTTTCTTTTCCTCTGGGATAATGATATATTTTTCTTTTTTCAACCAAGATTTTCCCAGAAGCTCCACTGGAGGAGGATTGCAAATATATTTACTTAAAATTTAATATGAGCTGCCCCGGCTGGCATAGCGCAGTGGATTGAGCATGGTCTGCGAACCAAAGCGTCGCAGGTTCGATTCCCAGCCAGGGTACATTCCTGGGTTGCAGACCATAACCCCCAGCAACCACACATTGATGTTTCTCTCTCTCTCTTTCTCTCTCTCTCTCCCTCCCTCCCTCTCTTCCCTCTCTAGAAATAAATAAATAAAATATTTAAAAAAATTTAATATGAGCAGAGTAGTCTTCTTTGAGCAGTCATGTTTTTATGAGTGGTGAACTTATCATTACTTCTGACTTCTCTGTGACAGCTTTCTCAGCCAGGTATTGGACCATTGTCCTCTGTCCTCAAAGTACTTAGCAGAGACGCAGGAAGCCTCATAGATGTAATCACAGGCTGAGGAGGACTAGCAAAGCTGCCCCAAACCTTTCCCACACCTGAAGACACTTGGATTGTTGCTTTTTGAATACCAGTTTCTGCCCGAGGGGTCTGGCACAAATAACACCCCTTTTTATTACAACATTTTTAATTATAAAATCATAAGCATGTAATTCTGTAACATAATATCACACTCAAGCACACCGTATGACATTTTAGGTGGAATGTTCAAATTAAAAGTATAAGTTATTACACTCATATTATTAACCTACCAACCGCACTCAAGCAGCCCTTCCTTCTGTTGGATCCTGCATATAATTCTTTCAGTATAATTTTAGATTCTAATGGGGAGGGAGACATGTGTGACCATGAACTGTTCTAAGAGCTGTGCTTTTCTTTTTTTATTACATTTGAAATCCCCTAATGTCACCAGAATTGACAGCTCCTACCTTCGAAAATTTCATCAGTATTCTCCGCTGTGGGATGAAACAAATTTCCTCGTTTCTATGAAATTTATGATTTAAGGAAGGAGCCACCATAAATGTTCTTCCTTCTCGCCGTGACATTATTCAGTCGATGAGATATACTCTTGAAGTTCCCTGATGTAGCCTGATTCACAATATTTTTAGTTTGTTTCTTCCAGGAATCAAGCATAAACCATTTTCTATAGGACACTAATTCATTGTTGAAACAAAATGAAATTTTAACCAAATGGAATGATAATGAGATGTAGTTAACTACTTATTTATTGTTTCTTTTTAAAAAAAAGATTTTATTTATTTTTAGACAGAGGGGAAGGGACGGAGAATGAGAGGGAGAGAAACATCCATGTGTGGTTGCCTCTTGCGTGCCCCCTACTGGGGACCTGGCCTGCAACCCAGGCATGTGCCCTGACTGGGAGTTGAACCAGCAACCCTTTGCTTTGCAGGCCCATGCTCAATCCAGCCACACCAACCAGGGCTGTAGTCTTCTTTTCTTGTAGTGTCCTTATGTGGCTTTGGTACCTACATAAACATTAGCCTCATAAAAGAATTCAAGAGTGTTCCCTTCTCTTCAATTTTTTGGTAGAATTTGAGAAGAATTGACCTTAATTCTTTAAATATTGGGTACAATTTACCAGTGAACACTCTCTGGTTCTGGGCTTTTCTGTGTTGGGAGGTGTTTTTTTTTTTTTTTTAAGATTTTATGTGTTCATTTTTAGAGAGGGAAGGGAGGGAGAAAGAGAGAGAGAGAGAAACATCAATGTGCGGTTGCTGGGGGTCATGGCCTGCAACCCAGGCATGTGCCCTGACTGGGAATCGAACCCATGATACCTTGGTTCACAGCCCGCACACAATCCACTGAGCTACACCAGCCCGGCTCTGTGTTGGGAGGTTTTACTTACTGATTCAATGACCTTACTCAGTACTGGTCTCGTCAGATTTTTTATTTCTTCATGTTTCAGTCTTGATAATCTGTGTGTTTCTAGGAATTTATCCATGTCTTCTGTTATCCTTTTTGTTGGCATATAATTGTTCACAGCAGTGTCTCATGATCCTTTGTATTTCTGTGGTATCAGTTGTAACGTCTCCCTTTCCAGTTTTTATTTCATGTATTTGAGTCCTCTCTCTTTTTTCCCCCTAACTTTGTCTGGCTAAAGGTTTTTCAATTTTGTTTATCTTTTCAAAAAAAAACCTCTTAGTTTAGTTTTTTCTTTAAAATTGTCTTTCTTTTTAAAAAGATTTTATTTATTTATTTTTAGAGAGGGAAGGGAGGGAGAAAGAGAGAGAGAGACAGAGAGAGACAGAGAGAGACAGAGAGAGAGAGAAACATCAATGTGCGGTTGCTGGGGGTCATGGCCTGCAACCCAGGCATGTACCCTGACTGGGAATCGAACCTGCGACACTTTGGTTCACAGCCCAAGCTCAATCCACTGAGCTACACCAGCCGGGGCTTTTAAAATTGTCTTTCAATTACAGTTTACATTCAATATTATTCTGCATTAGTTTCTAATGTACAGCACAGTGGTTACAAACTCATGTCCTTTACAGAGGGGTTCCTCCGATATTTCAAGTGTTAGTTTAATTGATCTTTTCTACTGTTTTCCTGGTCTCCGGTTCATTTATGTCTGCTCTGATGTTTGTTATTTCCTTGTGCACCTTTGGATTTAGTTTGTTCTCCTTTTTCTAGTTCCCTGATGTTAGTTAGGTTGTTTATTTGAGATTTTTTTTTCCTAAATGCCGGTATTGCCCACTATGGACTTCCCTCTTACAACTGCTTTCGCAGCATCCCATAGGTTTTAATAATGTTTTCATCTTCAGTTCTTTCTAAGTATTTCTTGATTTCCCTTTTGATGTCTTCTTTTACCCATTTGTTGTTCAAGTGCATGGAGTTTGAACCTCTCCTATTTGTGGGTTTTCTAGCTTTCCTTCTGTTGTTGTGTATTTGTTTTCTCTTGCAATTTACCAGACTCCGTGGTAACAATTTACCACAGACTCTGTGGCTTAAAACAGCAGCCATTTATTAACTCCCACTTTTTTGTGGTCAGGAGCACAGGGATGTCGGGGCTGTCCTCGTCTCACAAGGCTGCAATCAAGTGTCAGCTGGGCTGCCTTACGTTTCTGCGATCCTCTTCCAAACTCACCTGATTGGTGGCAGAAGGGTTTCTTGGCACTCTAGTGCTGAGGTCCAAAAATGTCCTGCTGGCTGTCAGCTGGGGCCACTCTTACTCCTCAAGGCTGCCTGCATGTGTTGCTCTGAGGCCGTGTCACAGGCAGCTTAATTTTTTTCCCAAGATTTTATTTATTTATTTTTAGAGAGAGGGGAAAGGTGGGAGAAAGAGAGGGAGAGAAACATCAATACGTGGCTGGCTCTACTGTGCCCCTTACTGGGGACTTGGCCCGCAACCAAGGCATGTGCCCTGACTGGGAATCGAACCAGTGACTCCCTGGTTTGCAGGCCCGACATTCAATCCACTGAGCCACACCAGCCAGGACAGCAGTTTACTTTTTCAAGGCAAGGCAGGGTCTCTCACTCTAGCCTACTAAGGTGGAGTCTTATATTACATCTTAGCACCTTTGCCGTGCAACTTAATCAAGGGCGTGACATCCCACCAGTTTTGCCGTATTCTATTGGTCAGAAGCAAGTCTCAAATCCTACTTATATTCAAGAGGACTGGATTATTTAAGGAGGGTGAACCCTTGGAGGTCACTTTGGGGGACGTCCACCAAAAGCACCTAGGGTCTAAGGATGGGCACAGAGGCTGTGGGGGTGTTGGAGGAGCTAAGAGGCTAGCAGAAAAGGAAAGAGAGGTGAGAAATTCAGATTACGGCCGCAACAGACTTTCCAAGCCAACTTCCCCTGTTGCGTAATTGGGCTCAGGTCCGTCTTGCCCCACAGCGTCTGTTTGATGTACATGTTCCTGCACTCCGGGCGCTCCTCTCAGAACTCCTTGCCCACAGTTGCTATCTCCCAGGGTCAGACTCGGGAGGCCTCCCGGGTAGCCGGGTTTGTTTACCCAGGCTGGGTTATATAATACTTTGGCGTCTTGTAGCTTCACCTCTTCCTGGCTTCGGCATGTGCTAAGCAGAAAAGAAGCACAAAAGCCCTGTTCGTGGAGAAACAAAAAAATATGTACGCTGTTCATTTAAACATGTTTTCCTTGAACACAAAATACAGATTGTTTCTGTAGCCTTCAAAATGACAAGGCAAAGAATTGCTACTTGTGAGATTTTTCTCCCCAAAGCACGTAAGAGCCCTACAACACAATGCACCGTATCATTAGCCAAGTACAAGGTTCTGATTCTGTTGTGCAGCTACAGAAATTAGCCCATACATAACGTCTAAAAGAAACAGACGGCCCCAAAGAATGTTGGTAAATGTGTCCTTTTCAATTAGATGCCTGTCACGTTTGCATGGAGGAGTGTGTAAAGGGGGACCTCCTGGCGCCTGCGCTGTAGATGGACACCCTTTGTTGTGCTGCAGGGTGGTCCGCTGCCCCGGGAGGGCATGAACTGTGCATCTGCGCCATTCCCAGCGAACAGAGGCAGCAAGCCTACAGCTGGGGGGAGCGCTCCTGGGACCACGTGCCCACCTCAACCGTGTGGTCCCAGGCCAGCCACTTGACGTTCCGAGTCTGTTTTGTTGCCTGTCAAGGGAAGTTCTTTCCAATTCTCAAGTGCTCAGCTCTGTGTAAAGAATGACACATTCCAGTGTGTTCCGCAAAAGACTGCAGGTGGCGGATGGAAGGCTTTTGGTGACAGTGTGAGCAGAACAACTGTTCTGTGATTGCTGGCTGCTCTCTTCAGGGAAGAGTGAGTTTCGTTAGACACCTACTAGGTACAAAACAGAAGGCACTATCTGGAAATAGAGGAGGGTATTGCTGATGTACTCCTATTTCAATGAGCCAAAATAATTTTTACTTTATATTGAAGGATAGTCTACATATAGAAAATGGTACACCTTTTTTTCTCTTAAAAATTTTTTGGGGGATACATTCTTTGTTTCATTTTTATTATTATTTATTTATTTATTTATTTATTTATTTATTTAAATCATTGTTCAAGTACAGTTTTCTCCCTTTTACTCCCATTCCAGCCCACCCACCCAACCCTCCCCATATTTTTTATTTTTTTTAAATTACTTTGTAGTTGTTCAATTACTGTTGTCTGCATTTTCTCCCCATCCCACTCCCACCCCCATCCCCTGGCCAAACCCACCTCCCTCCCTTGCTTCCACCCTCCCCCTGGATTTTGTCCATGTGTCCTTTATAGCAGTTCCTGAAAACCCTTTTCCCCACTGTCCCCTCCCCCCTCCCCTCTGGCTATTGTTAGATTGTTCTTAATTTCAATGACTCTGGTTATGTTTTGTTTGCTTTTTTGTTTTGTTGGTTATGTTTCAGTTAAAGGTGAGATCACATGGTACTTGTTCCCTACTGCCTGGCTTATTTCACTTAGCACAATGCTCTCCAGTTCCATTCATGCTGTTGCAAAGGGTACAAGCTCCTTCTTTCTCTCTGCTGTGTAGAATTCCATTGTGTAAATGTACCATAGTTTTTTGATCCACTCATTTGCTGATGGGCACTTAGGTTGCTTCCAGCACTTGGCTGTTGTAAATTGTGCTGCTGTGAACATTGGGGTGCATAGGTAATTTTGGATTGGTGTTTCAGGGCTCTTAGGGTATATAATCCCAGCAGTGGAATTGCTGGGTCAAAAGGCAGTTCCATTTTTAGTTTTCTGAGGAAATTCCATACTGTTTTCCACAGTGGCTGCACCAATCTGCATTCCCACCAACAGTGCACCAGGGTTCCCTTTTCTCCGCATTCTCTCCAACACTTGTTTGTTGCTTTGTTTATGATGGCCATTCTGACTGGTGTGAGGTGGTATCTCATTGTGGTGTTAATTTGCATCTCTCTGATGGCTAGTAATGCTGAGCATCTTTTCATATGTCTCTGGGCCCTCTGTATGTCCTCCTTGCATAAGTGTCTGTTCAAGGCTTTTGCCCATTTTTTAATTGGGTTTTTGTCTTCCTGGAGTGGAGTTAAAAATTTTTTTATTGACTTGAGAGAGAGAAGGAGGAAAGGAGGGAAGGATAGAGAGAGAGAGATAGAGATAGAGAGAGAGAGAGACATCAGTTTGCTGTCCCACTTATTGATGCATTTATTGGTTGATTCTTGTGTGTGCCCTGACTGGGGAGCAAACCATGACCTTGGCATATCGGGATGATGCTCTAATGAACTGAGCTGCCTGGCCGGGGCTTGAAGAGGGTACATCTTTTCATTGCACAGCTCAAGGAGCTTTCCTAAAATGAACATGTCCATATAACCAACACTCAAATCAAAGAATTAGAATATTAGCAGTCTTCTCTGAGAAGACCCCTCATACTCCACTCTGCAAGAATAAGCATTTTCTTAACTTCTGGCAACACTGGTTTGTTGCACTAGGTTTTGTAATATGATTGGATCGTACACTATGTCTCTGGCCTTGTGTCTCTGGCCTCTTTTCACTCAACATTACGTTTGTGAAATTCATCCATATTGATGAGGGTATTATGTATTGTCCCTTTCTTTTGTCATATTCCATTAGAAGAATATAGATGGTTCTTTATTCATCCTACTGCTAATCAGCATTTAGGTGGTTTTCAACTTTTGACTTCTGAGCAGTGTTACCATGAATATTCTAGTATCTACCTTTTAGTGAATATAGGTATGTATTTCCGTGGGGAATAATCCAAGGAGTGGAATTGCTGAGTCAGGGGACAGGCTCATGTTGCGATTTTGTAGATGCTGTCAAACAGTTTTCCAAAAGAGTTGTATGGGTCCGTGGTCCTGTCAGCTGTGTGTGAGCGTTCCACTTGCTCTGCATCTTTGTCATTGTAGACATTCTCCTGGGTGTGCGCTAATAGCAACAAAGATTTCAATTTGCATGTCCTTCATAACTAATGTAGTCGAGTATCTTCATATGTTTGTCAACCATTTCTATAAACTCTTTTGGCGGAGTGTCTATTCCAGCCTTTTACCCATTTAATTATGTTTGCTTTTTCATTCATTGGTATATAGTTATATATTTATAAACACACACACACACACACACACATATACACACAATTGATCCCGCAACAACTTGGGCTTGAACTCTGTTTGTCCACTTATTTGTGGACTTTTTTCAGTAAATCACAATTAGCCCTTTGCACGCATGGGCTTTACATCCATGGATTCCTCCCTTTGTGGATCAAAAACAGTATTTTCAACCCACAGTTGGGAATCTGTGGGTGCAGGGGGCTGACTATATGTATTGTTCTACATCATTTTGTATAAAGGACTTGGGCATCTGCAGATTTGGGCATCCATGGTGTGTAGAGGCTGGGATTCCTGGAACAAAACCCCTTATGATTCCAAGGAACAACTGGAGTTTTCTTTTTTTTTTTAAGATTTTACTTATTTATTTTTAGAGAGGGAAGGGAGGGAGAAAGAGAGACAGAGAGAGAGAAACATCCATGTGCGGTTGCTGGGGGCCGTGGCCTGCAACCCAGGCATGTGCCCTGACTGGGAATCGGACCTGCGACACTTTGGTTCATAGCCCGCGCTCAATCCACTGAGCTACACCAGCCAGGGCATGGATTTTTCAGTGAGTCAAAAGTCATAAGTGATTTTTTGGCTGTGGGTCAGGTAACTGGTGTTCCTAACCCCTGCATTGTTCAAGAGTCAACTGTATAACTATATCTCTAAACCTATGAGTATATCTATATCCATGTCTATATCTGTACCTATATATCTATATCTTTATTGAATATACAAGGTCTGTCCAGAAGCTGTCGAGCCCTGTAATATGAAAAATGGAGACATTTATTGAAGAACATGCAAGACACAAGAAACATTGTACATAGAAAATGACGCCTCAGTCCCCGTCAAAGGAGGCACCTTGGGGACCTCACACAGTTCTCCCAATTGCCATCAGCTGCCCCATCATATTTCCCCAAATCTCATCGATGGTCTGAAATCTCTCCCCTTTCAAAGGTGATTTTAGTTTTAGGAAAAGCCAGCGGTCACAGGGCGCCAAATCTGGGCTGTAGTGGGGCTGAGTCATCTGGGTGATTTGATATTTTGTCCAAAGTCCGCATGAGACGTGATGTACGAGCAGGTGCATTGTTGTGATGAAGCTGCCAATCACCAGTTGCCCACAGCTGCGGCCTTCTGAATCCTCTGAATAGTTTCAACAGAAGAATGCTCAAGCTTAACACAAAATTTGATGCAGATGTGTGGCTCCACTGGTTCTGTCATTTTGAATGCAACGGCCACACAGCACACATGCGCACTCAACTGCAATGACCATCCCCCCATTGACTAGTACAGTGAAGTTGTCACTGTTTGTGCATGAGCATTCCAGTCCACTCTCCTTGGCTGCCTGTTTACGTCAATGTCACACACACCATTCTTGTTATATTAATAATGCTTGGAATTTTTCCAAACCGACGCATCTCATATGCATTGTGTCAACCAGTATAATTTTCAATTAGTTAGTGTATGTGGTGCATACTAAGAGCTCCCACTCTAGGCATGTGCTACAGTAGACACAAATGAGAAGCAGCACAAGTTCAAGTCCTTGCCACAAGTCATTTAAACTTGGTTGGTAAACACATGAGGCAGCCACATGAGCAGCAGTTGAGCAACAGCTGCCGTCAGTGTGGGACAAAGCGCCTAGTTGCGAGGCGAAGACCGCTGAATACTTCTGGAATTGGAAGAAGTGGCCTAGAGAACATGTCCAGGGCCACAGGGAAGGAAGGAAGAAGTATATATAGTGACACCTGGAACATAAATAGGAATTGAAGGAGTAGAAACAACGCAAGCAAATGTTAGAAGCCAGACGGGAATTTATTGTACTTTGCTCCTATACAGTGAGGCTCTGGATCCGGTCAGGGTGAAGATTTATGATGGAGATACAGACACATCCATGCCCACATAAATGTATGGTATCACCTGAAAGCCCTTTTTAGGAGTTTAGAAGTCAGACAAAGAAGGAGACCATAAACACAGAGAGCAAAGCTTTTTTTTTTTTTAATCCGAAGTGGCCATAAATTCCCATGTTAGCTTCACTACAGATTTGTATTTTTCCTCTTGGGTTTTCCATCAAACACTTTACATTCCCACTTTTCAAAGGCATTTGATTCTCCCCCCTCTTTCTTTGTAATTAGCACATCAAATATTAGGGAGAGAGACAATTGAAGGAGAGATACTAATGAGTTTATTGCACAGGAGATAGGCTCTTCTTTTCTGGGCAGACTTTATAAATATATAAATCAGTCTCTTAAGAGATTAGATCACCATGTCTTCCTTTGTTTTCCCTTGAAGAGCAGTATAACGGCAAACACATACTGAGTGCCTACGACATTTCCAGGACTGTTCTAAGCACATCACATGTCTTTATTCATTTAATCCTTGCAACAACCCTAAGAGTTTGGCCCCATTATCATCAATCCCATTGACAGATTAGGAAGCTGAAACACCAGGAGGTTCAAAGGCCTTGCTGCAGAATGTATTGGTGGTAATTAGCTGCACTAGCATTTAAAAACAAGCCTCTCCCTGGCTGGCGTAGCTCAGTGGATTGAGCGCAGGCTGTGAACCAAAGTGTTGCAGGTTCGATTCCCAGCCAGGGTACATGCCTGGGTTGCAGGTCATGACCCCCAGCAACCGCACATTGATGTTGCTCTCTCTCTCTCTATCTCCCTCCCTTCCCTCTCTAAAATAAATAAATAAATAAATAAATAAAATCTAAAAAGAACCAAGCCTCCCTCCATAGTCTGTCATATAAACCAAAGATCAACAACTTTGTCTGGAAAGGGCCAGATAGTAAACGTTTTAGCCTTGGTGGGTCATACTCTCTCTGCCACAGCTATTCAACTGTGCCTTGGTTGTGTGAAAGCAGCCACAGACCATAATGTAAATGATAAGTGTGTCCATGTTTCAATAAAACTTTACGAAAACAAGGGATGGCATGGATTTGACACGTGGACCATGGCTTGCCGTCTTCTGCTATAAACCACAAAGATAAAAGTCTTAAGTCAAATCTGGGTTTTACTGCCTTTTATTTCCTGTTTCCTGGCCAGGCCACAGTGGTTCTCAACCTGGGGTGTGTGTATCTCCCAGGGGGCATTTCACAGTGTCTAGAGACATTCGTGTTTATCCCAACTTGGGGGTTGGTACTGCATCTAATCTATATAGTCCATGGATAATGTTTAACATCCTACAGTGTTCAAGGTATTCATTCCCATAGAGCAAAGACTTATATGGCTCCAAATGTCACCCATGCTAAGTTTGGGGAACCCCCCACTAGTTGAATCAGATTCATCTGTCATTCTACAGAATGTCCCCCCTTGTCTATTTCTCTCAGCATGATTTAGTCTTCTCTCTCACTGCCTTCTAAGCAGATCAACCTTTCTAAATAGCAGTGATGATGATGATATCGGTGCCGGTGGTGTTCATGGCTGATATCTATTGAATACCCATTGTGGATTGGATAATTGTACATACAATCTCTCGCTCTTAAAATATCCTGTGTCATTCTAAAATAAATTCATTAAGTAGGCATTATAATTTTTTATTGATTTTATTTATTTATGTTTAGAGAGAGAAAGGGAGGGGGAGAGAGAGGAAGAGAAATGTCAGTCAGTTGACATTTCTCGCACACCCCCAACCAGGGGAGCTGGTCCACATCCCAGGCATATACTCTGACTGGGAATTGAACCAGTGACCTTTCAGTTCACAGGGCAGTGCTCCATCCACTGAGTCACACCAGCCAGGGCTGATTTTGTTTCTTCATGAATAAATACAAGTGTCTACATCCAAAGCCTGGTCCTTTCCTTTAAGGGGAAAAAGGCATTCCACTACCTTTTGCTTCTTAAAATAAATTGTATTGTTAGACATAAGGACTTCAGGGGTTAGATGGCCTCCATGAGCACAAACTATGCCTAGAAAACAGTGCTAGATTTCTGTATTCAAGCTTTATTTGGAAAGTTGCTTTTCTAACCATCATTAGCTCAACACTAGCTTTTGTGAGAGTCTGGGATTGAAAAATTGATGTTTGCCTCCTTTTTCCACATCAGGAAATAAGGTCAATGGCCAGCCCCATGCCTTTCCTGTTAATAATAGCTTCTGCCTTCCATTAGCACATGTAGGTATTTTCCCTTTCTGTCATTTCACCTCCTGCTTAATTTGCCTCGGGAAGGAGCTCCCGCTGTTCTGGAACGGCGTAACCTGTGGACAGAGGTTGAAAAAGGAAAGAGAGGTGCCAAGAGCAGAGCAAAAATGGAGTCTGGAGGAGGCTATGAACCTGAGATTAGAGCAACAGCCCCACGGCCGACCAGGAAAATCACTGGGGCTTGTGGTTCACGAGCCAAGCTGCACCCCCATTTCATTGTGTTGCCTTAGCAGCATGCATTCACCCAACAAAGATTCATCAAGCCCTGTGCCGTGTGCCCGGTGGTCTTCTAGGTGCCAGGACACAGCAGTGATCAAGAAAGACAAGACCTCGGACTCAAAGAACCTAGAAAATAAGAGCACTGTTACAGTGCAATGAAAGGGAGCCGGCACTGTGCAGAGCAATGACCCAGCAGAGGATGGGGAGTGCTGGACGGGAGGTTGCACGTCGTCAATGAGGCGTGTAGAATAGATCTGCTAGTGAAGGTGACTTGGCGGATTTGAGGGAGGTGAGGGCAAGCCAGCGGGGTGCGGACACCGAGGAGGCAAGATACATGGTTAAGGAGACTTGTGTAGCTGGACAGGGGTGAGCCGTGGACAGAGGTCAGACAGGTGAGTGGGGGAAAGGCCAGCTAGCACAGTGTCTGTAGGTCTTGGGGAGGGTTGTGGCTTTTCCTTGGGACAGGATGGGGAATCATTTGGAGGGTTATGAGCAGGGGATCCATAAGAGCTGCATGATTTGATCCTTCTTGATGTTGAGTTGAGAAGAGAATGTCCATTCTACAGGAAGAGAAGGACCTAGGCATATACATTTCTTTCTCCCTTGAGACTCTCTCCTCCCTTTCCTCCCCCAAGCCAAAGAATAACCACATGTATGAGGGTCTGTTTGGGAGTTTGAAGAGTGGTCTTTACCCAAATCTTAAGACCAGAAGAGACATGAATGATGATCTGATCCTGCTCTCTTGTTTTCCTGATGAGCAACCCAAGGGGTGTATGGTTTATCGTTACTGCACATTTATTGAGAGTTCACAGTCTTTGCCCAGCTTTGCAGTAGTTTCAGGCAAGACCATGACAAAACAGTCTTGGCCTCGAGGAACAGCCAGGTGAGCACGTCAACAATGTCCAAAGGGTATATGCAGGATGGTAGACATGTGGCTGGTGCTACCAAGGTATAGAGGAGAGACCTCCAACTCAGCCCGGGAATTGGAAAAGGCTTCCTGGATGAGAAGACCAAACATCAGTTTCCTACTTCAGTCCTGGCCAGTGGCCTCAGCCCAACCAGCTCTCCTGCCTCATAGGCTCAGCCCTCTTCCTTCTACAACATGGTACCTTCTAGGAGGCAGATGGCCTTCATATGAAAAGAACACCTAAAGGCACGGAGTGGTACTCATGCATTTAAATGTAACACAGAGGCTGAATTTGTGACAGAATTATAGATTGACAGACATAGTCAAGAGACCTCAAAGATTGTAATTCCTTGGCTCTTTAAACTTTCCCAGTCATAGTGGCCATGGTCTCCTGGCATTTAGACTTGGTTGTATCAGGGTGACGTGGATAGTTCTGAGAAGATGTAATACACTGCTTATTCATAAAGCTTCCCAAAGAGCAGGAGAGTGACGATTTAATCAATGAAACAGTAAATACAAATCAACTACCCCCGTGTACTTGTTCACGATGTCCTTGTTCTCAGATGAAGACATTCATTGATTTACTCAGCATCCTTGGATGAGGCTGGTAAATAGTAATATTACCCTTTACCGTGCAGAAGAGAAATCGAAGCAGGGTTGTCTCCTAGCCCAAACTTTGGGACGAGCACAGTTGATTTTCTTCACTTTGCTAGATCTCCTTTTTATTCCATCTTCCTGCATGTCCACGGTCAGCTCATATCACTGGTTCTGCAGGCTCACTGCTGTGCTCGCAACCATTTCCCAGACTTACCAGTCAATGAGCTGCCAGTCTTTACCCCGACTGTGTGACCGTGCCCACTGCCCATTAACACTCGGCGGGAAGTGTGGGTGCTTCAGAGTATGTCCTCCGGCTCAAATTGAACTCTGCTCACAGCACCGACACTCTTGTGACTGTGGATAGGTACTTGCGACCTCTATGTCTCAGCTTTCTCAATTGTAAGGCACTTAGGACCAGGGTGCCTGCCTTCTGGGTTTGTTGTATTGATTAGCTGAAAGTATATATGTATACACACACATGATTCTGGAGCCACAATGCATGGGTTCAAATCCCAGCTCGCCACTTTGTTGCCATGAAATATTCTCTGTGTTCCTGCCTCAATGAGGTTTTTCTATAGGTGTGATTATTGGCAAAGGGATGATGAGTTTCAAAGGCTGTGCTATGTGTCTGAGGTTTTACTCCGACTCTGAGTCGCAGGACTAGAAGCAAACTGCAACGTCATCTAGTCCAAGGATGGCAAACTTCAACTCATGGGCTAAATCTGCCTGTGTCCTCATAGCCTACAAGCTAAGATCTGTTGGGCGGGGAAATCGGAAGATGATTTCATGATGTGAGGATTACATGAAATTCAAATTTCCTGGCCCATCAATGCAGTTTTCTTGGAACACAGGCATGTTCCTTTATTTATTTACCTACTATCCGCGCCTTTTCTTGATACCATGGCGGATGTGAGTAGTTGCCATGGAGACGAAGAGTCACAAATCCTGAAGTGTTTGTTCTCTGACCCTTTACAGAAAACAAGGATTTGCCCATCCTTGCCCTAGTCCAATAAAAAGATCGTCTGTGTGAATGCTGTTTGCATTGGCAAGCTACTACTTTGCAAAGCCACCTGCTCTCCAGGCTGAGGAAGTTCTCGCAGCTCACCCACAGAGAAGCCCAAGGACGCACTCCCTCCCCATTGGTCCCACTTCCTTCATTTGGAGTAGCGACCAGCAGGCTGATTCTCCCTCCACTAACCAGCACGTTAACCGTGCCCCACTGGATGGGTTTTCCCATCCAGGTCTGTCATCCGTAGACCGCTCAGCTCTGCCTCACGGGTTCCAGACTGCTCAGCACCCAGGTCACCTTCTTGTGACGGCACACCTAGGCCAAGTCCACCCTTACCTGCTCTCAGGAGCTCCACCTTCTCTCTCTGTAACACTCACTATGCTGGTAACGACCGACTGGAGGCTGGAATTCCCTGATAGCTTAGAAGCTCCACAAAGACAAGGACCTCTTTTCCTGTGTCTCCAATACCAAGCTTGGCGTCTCACACTGATGGCTCAGTTATTGGCTTCAGGTTGTGTAGGGACTAATCTGTAATATAACTCTTAATATATTACATTCAAAACTGGATATCATGCTCCAAACTGTACCCAAATTCTGCACTTCTATTATTGCTACCCATGACCATCATGTTATTTTTATAACTAAATCGCACAGCCAATTCACATGGAAATTTTTGTAATGGGAAACATACAGATTTCTTTTATTGTTTTTTAAAGATTTTATTTATTTTATGTTTAGAGAGAGGGGAAGGGAAGGAAAACGATAGGGGGAGGAACATCCATATGCGAGAGACACATCAATCAGTTGCCTCTCACACGCCCCAACCGGGGACCTGTCCTGCAACCCAGGCATGTGCCCTGACTGGGAATCGAACCAGCAACCTCTTGTTTCACAGGCCGGCACTCAGTCCACTGAGCCACGCCAGCTGGGGTCACATACATTTCTTTTAAATGAGTGATTGGGAAGCTAGGTCTCTTCATTGTGTTCATGGAAAATGGATTTGTTGAACTTTCATATATATATTCCTATTTAATTTTATTTTGTTCATTTCAGCGCTTTCAGCACTGAGAGACTCCGTTCCAGCTTTCTGAGAGACTCCAATCTTATCTCTATTATCTAATATGTTGTGTGTCCCTTGAGTAACTAACAGACTGAGCAAGGACTCTCTGTCCTCAGTGATATTGATAACCAACTTGGGCCTGTGGCGAAGCCACTGGAATCTTCCCTGCAGATTAATCAAAACCCAGTCATCAGAACACTCTGTTTAGCATGCATTTGACAGGAACTGTTGCAATCAATGTCTGTGCCAAAACAAGTGACGGGAGTTGGGGCCAGAACAAGAGCGGGAATTCTTTGGGGTGTGAGAACTGTAAATACCCGGAATCCTCCAGAGAGTAGCTACCATTTCTCTACTAAAATGAAGAATGGCCTTCTAATTGACATATGCATGGATAAGTAAGGAAATTGACCTGAAATTCCATTATATGTCACAGCGACAGTGGAATCAGAAGTTACAGAACTTGGTATCATATCCCAGTCTCATTCACTTGGAGGACGTTAGGATGGAAGGGGACCGACAGAGATACAGACAAATCTCTCATTGTTCAGACTCGCATTCAGGCCTGATGAATGGAATGACAGTTGCAGCTTACATACTCAGTTTACAGCCTGGTAGGTAAAGGTCAATGTTCATCCAGAAAAGGCTGTAGCTAGACCTAAACTATAGATCTATTTTTAACATCTTTAATGAGATATAAATTATAGATCATGAAATGTATTTAGTTACAGTATACAATTCAGTGGCTTTTAGTTTATTGACAGAATCGTGCAGCTATCACCATGATTTGATATTAGGACATCTTCGTAGCCCTCATGGGAAACTCACTGCATATTGGCAGTTACTATCCATCCCTTGCTAAGGTACTTCCTATGTCTATAGATACACCTCTTCTGGACATTGTATATCAGTGGAATCATGCAATAGGTGGTCATTGTGTCTGGCTTCTTTTATGTAGTATAATGTGTTCAGGGTTTATCAACATCATAGCATGTATCAGTCCTTCATTCCTTTCTATTGCTGAATAGTATTCCATTGTATGAATATACCATATTTTATTTATCCATTTACCAGGTGATGACATTTTGTTTGTGTTCACTTTCTGATTACTCTGAACAATGCTATGACAAAAATTTGGATACAAGTCTTTGTATGAACATTAGTCTTGGGCAAATGCATAAGAGAAGAATTGCTGGGGCTTCTAATAAATTATGTTTAACTTTTGGAGAAACTGCCAACTTGCCCTGGCTGGTGTGGCTCATTGGATTGAGGGCTGGCCTGTGAACCAAAGGGTTGCCAGTTCGGTTCCCAGTCAGGGCCCATGCCTGGGTTGTGGGCCAGGTCCCCGGTGGGGGGTGCACGAGAGGCAACCACACATTGATGTTTCTCTCCGTCTCTTTTTCTCTCCCCTCTCTAAAAAATATATAAATAAAACCTTTAAAAAAGAAGAAAAGAAACTAGCGACTTGTTTTCCAAAGTACCTTCACCATTTCCCATGCCCCCAGCCACGTTTGCCAGTTCCAGTTTCTCTACATCTTGGGCAACACTGGTTATTGCCTAGATGTCGGTGATATTTTAATTGACACTAGATAACATTTAGAACCTTGAGTTGACTGGTTACTTTTTATTACATAGTACAGGCAATTGAATTTTAGTTAGAGAACACTGGAGGTGACATTTATGTAAGTTTGAAGACTGTTTGCAAATTCCAAGATCATTTAAAATTTGTTAAGAGAGAATGAAAAAGAAAAAGTCAGGGGAAATTGTTGATGCATGCAGCATTGATATTGACAGAAAACCTATTACAGCACATGACACATGATATTTAATATAATAAAAAATGTATCAGCAAAGCATGTCAGTAGTGCATCCTGCAAAATAATGGCTACACTTCAATAAATAGTTGGGGCTACGAGTGGGCTCCAGGTTTTGAAATAAAGCCTAAGAAAATGCTCTGACTACATCCCACGTGGCCTTATCTTCTTCACTTTTTTTTTGGACTGAATGTTAAGATAAAGCCAGTATCTGACGGTTACTGATCTAACGCAGTGCTTTACAATGAAGATGACTTTCCCCACCAGGGGGACAGTTGGCAATGCCTGGGACATTTTTTATTGTCACAGTTAGGAGTGGGGTGTTAGTGACATCCGGTGGGCAGAGGCCAGGGCTGCTGCTCCTCACCCTTCAGAGCACAGGGCAGCTCCCCTCCACAAACATGGATTCAGCTCCACATGTCAGTGATGCTGAAGTAGAAAATCCCTCCTTCAACCGATGTTTCTGAAGGCAGAATAACTAAATCACCTGAAGCGTCGATTTCCCAAGATTCTGCTCTCTAAGAGCAGATACTACGTCATTTCCTGGTCCTACCCAGGGGGCTTAGATCTCGGAGTGGTGGGGGCTGTACATTTGTGATCAAGATCTCCAGTTGGTTCTGTTCCTCCTTTTCCCCCTCCATTCCTTGTCTTTTCAGCCAAATGAAAACTGTGACTCTAAGTATTTTGTAAATATCTGTGGCCTATCTTCAAAGAACATTAATGTTTGGCATACATAACTGGAAGGAGGAGTATTTTCTTATGCCCATTCCTGGTTCTGCAAAGAATCAATCAGTTCCCTTCTCTATGGCGATGCACTAGATACTCAGGGCAAATCTATGAGTTTTTGAAGCCCCAATGAGATGATGGTTACTAGTGTTGTCCAGGAAATTCAGCTTAAAATTGTTTTTCTTTCCTTTTTTCAAAAGAAGGGCCCTTGGAGCTTAAGAAAAAGAAAGGTGGAGAGGATGCACCTGGGAGACGGAGATGGGGAAATGTGCAAACATGAGAGAGAGAGAGAGACAGAGACAGAGACAGAGAGAGAGAGAGTGTCTGAGCTGAGAAAATAAGGGGATGAGGAATGGAATGGGTGTGCTCAAGTGAGAGAGAGAGCACTCGAGCCAAAATTCTTTTTGACAGTCATATAATAATTCTTTACTGGATTTTTAAAAAGATTTAATTTATTTATTTTTAGAGGGAGGGAGGGAGGAGAAAGAGAGGGAGAGAAACATCAATGTGTGGTTGCCTCTCGCGTGCCCCCTACTGGGGACCTGGCCCACAACCCAAGCATGTGCCCTTATTGGGAATTAAACCTGTGACCATTGGTTCTCAGGCCGGTGCTCAATTCACTGAGTCACACCAGTCAGGGCAATTCTTTACTCGATTTTGACCAGACCACCTTCTCACTGAAAAAACAACCAGCAAACCCTTTTGGGAGTATAAAGTTTGCAACAGGCATAGGCCCTGGAAGCTTGATATGTTCCATTTGAGTTATGTATTTAATTGAGCCAAATTTCTCCTTGGAACCATAAATCCTGCTTTTAAATGACTGTAAAAGGTGCAACGCTGGTGAACATGACTCAGCGTGGAGGAAGAAACATACACTCTGGGATGGCTGGGCCTGGGTTCAAATCACAGGCCTGTCACTCATGGTCTGAGAAACCAGGGCAAGTTGCTTGTGCACTTGGAGTAGTAGTTCCTTCATTTGTATTTGATAATTCAGATACAAATACTGTCTAGCTGAAAAGTAGATGAGATATTGCACACAAATAAAATCTAGCTTGCTTTTTTTTTTAAAGACTTTATTTATTTATTTTTTAGAGAGGGAAGGGAGGGAGAAAGGGAGAGAGAGAGAAACATCAATGTGCGGTTGCTGGGGGCTGTGGCCTGCAACCCAGGCATGTGGCCTGACTGGGAATCGAACCTGCAACACTACACTTTGGTTCGCAGCTCGCACTCAATCCACTGAGCTACATCAGCCACGGCTCTAGCTTGCTTTTTAAATGAAGTTTTATTGGGACACAGCCAGGCCCAGTCGTTTACATATTGCCTGCCCTTGTTTTTGCAATACTGAGGCTCAGCTGAGCAGTTGCAACAGAGGCTGTATGTCTGTGAAGCCTGAAGTTTGTTACTCTTCAGTCCTTTACAGAAAAATGTTGTCAACCTCAACTCGACCTTGAAGATTTGATGGACCTAAAGAGACTTAATATATGTAAATCTCATCTGAAATCAAATCTTGAAAGTGCCTATTCCTTTCTAGACCCAATAAACTGCTTTTAACAGCAATAATACTAAAGCTTAGATTCATTCAACATCTGATGCATGTGCACCTATATATAAGAGGATAATTTAATTCTTACAACAGCCTAGGTCGCTATGATTCTCGTTTTGTATATGAAAAAGTGGAGTTTCAGCTACATTAAGTAACTTCCTCCAGGTCATACAGCTAATTAGGAAAATGGATGATAAAAATATAAATATGACAGCGGGCTCGGTCTTTTTCCTTAAATTTAAACATCCCTTTTATACTATGTAAGACATTTTGCAGGACAGTGTTTGCAGCATCTAAAAAAAGTAGCTGAGTGTTTAAGCAGGCAAATAAACCTCAAAGGCCAGAGTGTAAATTTCTTCTGAATGTTTGCAATCCATTGTTTTCTAAAAGCTTTTATATTGTTGTCCTCCTTGTCCTCCATTCTTTATCATCCTTCCTTTTTCCTCTTTGCCTTAATCTTCAAGTTCCTTTCTTCCCCTTGGGAGGATCCCCTGTCTTTCTCAGTCGAGAGCATTTTGTTACGGGCGGGTAATGTGTATCCCCGGCATCCGCGGAAATGCAAGGCAGGTGGTTGAAAGGAGAGGCCGAGGCTGCCATGCACCTCTGCTGAGGCTCACGGGTGCCAGTGCTGTTGATCGGAAGGCGTCCTTCATAGTCGTGAAACACTGCTGTCCCTAAAGACAGGCTGTTTGCTGGCTTTGTGGCTTCTTCTTACAGGGGTGTCCAACTCGTTTTCACCGGGGGCCACATCAGCCTTGCGGTTGCCTTCAAAGCCGAATGTAACTTTAGGACTATATACATGTAAGTAGGGGCAAGGAGCTCAGCACTGTCGCCAGGTAAAAACAAGGTGGAGGGCCAGATTCGGCCCACGGGCCTTGTGTTTGCCACCTGTGTTTTAGGACATAGCTCACAGCTCTGAGGAACATGTTTAAGGAAGGAAAGCCAACTGGATGGTCACTTCTTGTGATGGGTTGTGAGCAGGAAAGACGTTCACCATTACAGTTGTATGTGCGTTGCATGTATATTTCCAGGTACGGTCATTCACCAACTGGCGTTCCTACAGATGGTCATCCAGCCCCTATGTAGACGGTCGTTTGAGGGTGTGCCTCCACAGGGAGGGAGTCCTATCGAACTTCAGCACGGTTGCAGAGTGGGAAAGTATTTCCACCTCTATTGCACTTCAACGAGCCTCCCTCCCTTTACTTTTCTCTCTGTCGGTCCCGGTTCTGTTCTCTGAAGCCTCCCAGAATGAAGTTGCACCCCTCCTCTGCATGGCTGCCCTTCAGAGCATTTGATGAGCCCTATTTCATCCTCCAAAGCCTTCATTTTTCCCATGATAGAAATTGCACGGTCCTTCAAATGGTTCTCATAAGACAAGAGTCCAACCCCTTATTATCCGGTGGTTGCTTATATTGATCCATTCTAGTACATCGATGCTTTTCTTTTCCAAGCGTTATCATTTCTGATTTCAAAGGTAATGGCGATTCACTATATTAAAAAAAAAAATCGGACAACATTTCGCTCCAACAGAAAAAAAAAAGAAAGGTAGACAAGAAAGAAGGAAGGGACAAGGGAAGAAAATCGCCCGTTCTCCAAGTACTCAGATAAACATAGCAGTCCTTTATTTCGCCTTTGTGCGTGAGGAGCTAGTGCAATGTTTACTGTAGTGTTCCTGAGCATTGTTCTTAATGACTACATTCACTTTGTTGAATGGATACATGAGCATCGATCTGCGGGTCTTGAAACTAACTGAATTTTCCTAGTTCTCAAGTCGAACTTTTCCTTAGCATCTGAGCGCATTTAACCTGTCTGTAGAGAGGGGGGACATCTACCAATATTAGAAAATATATATGATGAGATATGCCTCTGTGCGTGTGTGTGTGTGTGTGTGTGTGTGTGTACGCCACAAAACATACCAGACACAGAATAAAATCATTGAAAATGAAAGCCGTCACTGCTTTGATTCACATTGCCCCATGCTTATGTGTATGCGTCCTTGTACAGGTAATAAAAAGTCATTCCAAATGCGTCTTACCACCCCATTTTCAGTCATTCCGTGTTCCGGTCCACTTCAGTATCTTTTCCCTGCAAGGCGGCGAACTGTGTTTAGACGTCGGCCTTTTCTCCTTCGTGCATGTAAACGCGAGCCCTGTGGAACACTCAGTAGTAGCACGGTTTCCCTGCCGCTCCCCTGCACCTTGCACACTCCTAGGGGTTCCACGTGCTCCTTAGAAGTAGGAGCTCTGTGCGCGTGTGCATGTGCGTGCGTGTGCATGCGTGTGAATGCGGCACAGCCAGAGTTCCTGCCCTAGGGTTCATGGATGCCTCAGTGTCAATGGGTATTTTCAGGGACGGTGGTTTGGAACGCACAGAAATTGAGCATTTCCCCCCCGGAAACAGAGCCATTACCAGACTTCCTTTTGAGTGACTTGAGTAAGACCTTCCCGCAGGGCTCAGTTGGCGCGTTCAGCATTCGCTGTCATCCTGGTGAAACCGAGGCTCCGACACGGGTGCGATCTGAGGTTGCGTGATACTTTCAAGGTGATGGCCTTTTCCTTACAATGAAGTGACTCATGCCGTATCGGGTAACAGTTTATACATGCGAATGTGCTTTCCGCATCCAGTGACACTGTCTGCGATTTGTTTCTGAGACCCCCCCATGAGCTGTGTTGAAAGTGTTGAGGTATTCCCTTCCGAGGCACCACATGGCACCCGCCGTGTGTTCCTCCCCTTTCTGTCTTTCCCTGAGTTAGACAACCTGGGCCTTGAAAAGCTGGAATGTCATGGGCCCGCACATACCTTCTGGTGCCCGTGGTAAATGACCCTCTGGGCGTGCCTCTCACTTCCCGCCACCCTGAGTCCATAGAGCTGGAGCCCCAAAAGCTGCTTTGTGTTCGCTTCAGGAGTGTGTGTGATGCTTCTCCCCCTCCCCTCTTTACTCCCTGCTGCGGTGAAGCCCTTTCGGCAAAAGTGGAAACTCCACCTTTGTCCCACTGGCTCTATTGCTCTTCCCCTTTCTTTCTTATCTTCCCCGGCTGTCTCCCCCCTCCCCCGCCTCCATCTCTCCCTGCCTCTCCCTGCCACTCCCTTTCCTTCCCGGCTGCCTCCCGCCCTGGCCTCCCCACCTCTTCCAACTGCCTCCCCACCCAGCTTTTCCTCCTCTCCCACCCCACTGCTCTTTCCCCTTCCTTGCCCCATCCTCTTTACCCTCCTCCTCCTCTTGCAGCCCTCCCCTCCCAGCACCACCCCTGCCTCGCCTTTTGCTCCCCCCCCCTCCCTCCCCCCAGGAGTCTCTGTGCTTGCCCAGAGAACCAAACTTTCACACTAACATTTGCTCTTCTCCCACACTCACCTCCTTTACAGTCAAAGCATGGCCCCAGCTTTGCTCCAGCTGGGACCCCCGCCACAATAACAGCATACAACCCAAGTCCTCACCAACTAGCCTTCCTCTGCCAAAGCCTTAGGGGAATCTCCCAGGCCTTCCCTGGCCTAGCGGAGAGGTCAAGGTGAGTGGCAGCTGGCCGTGGTGTCACAGAGAGGAGCCGTCTGTGTCAGGGTGAGGCAGGTGTGCCCAGTCACGGGGATTTCACTTCTGCTTGTTCTCAAGTACCATGCGGCCCAAACTCATAGCTATGCGAAGACATCCCAAGGAGGCCATTAGCAGGCGCCCTGTGTCCTAAGGAAAAACAAAGTTTAGCATATTTCTTTAAAGCGCTTGCATTTTTTTAATCCTCACCCGAAGAATTTTTAAATTGATTCCAGAGAAAGAGAGGCAGAGAAACTTTGATGTGAGAAACATCCATCTGTTAATACACCTGACTGGGGGTCCAGCCTGCAACCCAGGCACATGCCCTGGCCAGGAATCGAAACCACGACCTTTTGCTGTCCAGGACAGCGCTCCAACCACCTGAGCTACCTGGCCAGGGCTTGCAATATTTTTGAAGATAGAGGACCACAACATGCAATCCTAAATGTTAGAAGAGGTCCGTGTCCTAGATGTGAGGTAGTGGGGAGCCTTTTTCTCCGACAGTCCCGCTTGAAGGTTAAGAGCACAGGTCTAGAGCTCCGATTTCCCGGGTTCCATTTCCGTCAACTCCTGCAAGTGACATTAGCCAAGTTACCCATTCTCAGTTTCCTCATCTAGAACGTGCAACAAGAATAGAACCTACGCTTCAGAAATGGGATAAAGCCATCATTAGTTAATATAGGTAAGGCCCTTTAGAAGAGTGCTTGGCAGATAGTAAACACTCAATGAAAGTATTTATTTATTTATTCATGCCTGCAAAGAAGGCAGCTCAGGAGTTCAATGAGTTGTCCCCTCAAAAAACTGTGGTACATTTACACAATGGAATTCTATGCAGCAGAAAGAAAGGAGCTCATACCCTTTGCAACAGCATGGATGGAGCTGGACAGCATTGTGCTAAGCGAAACAAGCCAGGCGGTGAGAGACAAATACCATATGATCTCACCTTTAACAGGAACCTAAACAACAAAACAAAGAAACAAGCAAAATGTAACCAAAGACACTGAAATAGAGGACAGGCTGACAGTGACCACAGGGGAGAGAAGAGGGAATTTCAGGGGAGAATGGGAAGGGTTTACGGGAACAAATGTAAAGGACACATGGACAAAAACTAGGGGGGGTGGTAATGGGAGGGAAGTAGGGACAGATGGGCGGGCTGGAATGGGAGTAAAAGGCAGAAAACTGTACTTGAACAATGATTAAAATAAAATTTTTAAAAAACTTTATTTATAAAAGCAGGGGACAGTCAAGACTAGTTTGCAGACCCCTGCCTCTCCTGCCTCCTTGCATGAGAAGATACTACTTAAGTATCCTCTGTTTCTTAATGCAAAAATCAATATATGAATTAGAAAAATGATGAATTATGTATAAACCAAAAAAAAGTTGAAAAATAAAAATCACCCATATTCTACCACCCAGAGAGAAATAGAATTTACATGTTCGTGAATAGTTCATGAATATTCTTTCGGTAGAAAGATATTCTGAATCTCTTTCCTTTGCAGGTCTCTGGGAAGTTGGATTATTATTGGTGATTTGCTTCTTAACATTACAGGTTAATTATGTTAATTAGTGGGCAGGGGTGCTGTTTGTATCTGGCACCTATGGCACTAAAGGCCGGGGGAGAGGTGTTACAAGAATATATTATATATTTATTATATATTTATTCTTTCCAGTCGTGTCTTCTCTCTTCATTGAATAGTTCCTAATATGATTATTTCAAAAGTATTATCTATTGGCCCTGGCTGGCGTAGCTCAGTGGATTGAGTGTGGGCTGCGAACCAAAGCATCGCAGGTTCGATTCCCAGTCAGGGTACATGCCTGGGTTGCAGGCCACGGCCCCCAGCAATCACACATTGATGTTTCTCTCTCTCTCTCTTTCTCCCTCCCTCCCCTCTCTAAAAATAAATAAATAAATCTTTAAAAAACCCACAAACTATTATCTATTGGGTAGCCCAGACTTGTATCATATAAGTTATTTGCTAAAAACTTTTAATCAGTATCTGATGAGTTTTTTTTTTTTGAGTTTTTATCTATTTATTTTAGAGAGAGAGGAAGGGAGGGAGGAAGAAAGGGAGAGAAATGTCAATGTGTTGTTGCCTCATGTGCACCCCCTACAGGGGACCTGGCCCAAAACCCAGTCATGTGCCCCGACCTGGCATCGAACTGATGACCCTTTGCTTCACAGTCCAGCACTCAGTCCACTGAGCCACACCAGCCAGGGCAGTATCTGATGAGCTTTATACATGCACACATAAAGAGTTATATCTCTTAATGATTTTAAAGGTGAGGACACACACATGCACTTCAATTGTCATATTTAAATATCTGAACATCATAAATCATTAAGTGCTCAAAATCATTTTATTGAGCACTTGCTATACACCAGATGCCATGCTAAATACCTACACACTGTTCTCACTTTCAGACAAATAAACTAAGGCTTCTAGAGGTTGAATTACTTGTCCAAGACAACACAGAGAGTAAGTGGCTGGCCTGGGACTTGAACTCAGGTCTGTGGACCCCTCCTTAGCCTGCAGACATGCTGTGGCTTGATCTGGTGCTAAGGATTGCTCTTTATTTTTGTTTCCAAGGATGGCCTTGTTTAGCGCAGGGGAAGTTAAAATCCCAGCTGTCAATTACCTTGTCACTTGACAAGCCGAGCTGCTCTTCAAGACAGAGTTCACTTATTTGCATAGTTATCAGTATGCTGGCAAAGTCCCCCTCCACACACTTGTGTTTCTTTCTATCACGTTTGCCATTGGCTTTTCGTGCCTGAGAAAAGCTCTCTCCGTCTTCTGGAGGATGCTGAGTTTTTGTCTCTGCTTTTGTTGATTGAGACATCCGGGCCCTGATTTCCTTGGTCCTTGCCCCTCCTGCTATGGCGTTGGCTCAAGCCCTACCTGCGGCATCATGTTACTTTCCTGTGCTAAAAATACCCGAGATCCTGGGTGAGACTTCATATATAATTCATGGTTTTGATTTATTAATCTCTCCATTAAGCCAGAAAATGACATTTTTGCTGGCTGCCTTCCAATCTGCATTATCTTAGACATTTCGAATTTGCATTAACTCGCATCCCCTCTGCGTGTGCGTATGTTTGTGGTTTTAGGAACACGAAAATCATTGCTGTGTATACCTGCCTCAATCTCTCACTTAACCCCTGACTTCACACTTTCACACTCATAACATGGATATCATATCGGAAAGAAGCAACGTAAATGCACGTGGGTAATACTAAAAATACAGAACCGGAATGAAAAAGAATAGTTTTACCCTTTGCTATAGCCTTAAAGTTAAATTTGCATTCAGCAGGTGAGGAAGGCAACACTCAGAGCCAGTCCATTCATTCCGTTTATAGTTAGTGAGCTCCTCCTAAGTGCTAGGACCTGTAACGGCTGTCAAACTCACTTCCACCAGAGGCCACATCAGCCTCGCGGTTGTCTTCAAAGGGCCGAATGTGATTTCAGGACTGTATACATGTAAACTACTCCCTAACAGTGAAGCAAGAGCTCGGTGCTGCCGCCGGGCAGAAACCAGGTGCCAGGCCGGATAAAACAAGGTGGGGGACCAGATTCGGCCCGTGGGCCTGGTGTTTGCCACGTGTGCTGTAGTAGGATGATCAAGGTGAGGGCACTTGAGATAATAGTTCAACTTTCATGCTACCTCCTCAGTCTCTGAAGTACACTAGTATCTTTTCCCGCTGTTATATTTGCATGGGAGTTGGTTTCATTCACCAGAGATTTTCTGAGTCGCCTTCAAAAGAACGAACACGTTTTCATTGTTTTAGAAGACCCTTCTCTGAGAGCTGCGCCTTGAGGGCCATGGCCAGCTTCTGGGATTCCACCATCTTCTACGAAGCCTTCAACACCACCACCGCTGCCGCCGCCGCCGCCGCCACCACCGCCAACGCCACTTTTCCTTGGGCACGATCAGGCTCTTCAGAGCAGTAAGGGAGGATGGGGTGACAACACATCACTCAAAGGAGGAGGAGACCCACTATGCCATGTGATTGCACCGCCATCAAATCTTTGGAATTCTTTTTTTTTTTTAAGATTTTATTTATTTATTTTTAGAGAGGGAAGGGGGAGAGAGAGAGAGAAACATCCATGTGCAATTGCTGGGGGTCATGGCCTGCAACCTAGGCATGTGCCCTGACTGGGAATTGAACCTGCGATGCCTGGTTCGCAGCCTGCGCTCAATCTACTGAGCTATGCCAGCCAGGGCAAATCTTTGGAATTCTGATACCCCACCACCCCAAACCCCTTTGGATTGAAACAATGCCACTCAGACCATGCATTTTACAATTGTTTCCATGTGTTATTACTGTAATAATCATCCTTCTTATTGAGTTGCCAAATTCATTTGTCAATATAACATAGGTCAATTTTTAGGAGTCATATTAATAATTGGGATTGGGAGAATCAGGGGCATTAATGAAACCAGACATGTAATCAAAATCCGGGGAATGCTTCTTTTCCCCAGTGTTTAAGTACATTTAATAAAATATGCATAAAACAGCTAGAAAAAAATAAGCAAAGGGTAAATTACAGAGTGTTCACATTATTACTGTCTTCTTAACCCCCTTAGTGACACATCAAAATGTATCTCCTTCCAAAAGCCTGCCTAACTCTCTTTGACCTAAATACTTCCCTTTTCCTCATTTTCATCCTTATACTCCATTATTGCCTTGTCTACAGACTAGTAAGTGGAATTATCCACTGGAACTCTCTTCGTCAAGAACCATTAATTAACCTGTTAAGTATGCACTTAAGTGACCAGCAAAGAAGACAGGCTTTTATAAAAAGTGTTTTTACCCCAGTTTCTTTTCTTTTTTTATACTGAATTGCTAAATACTTTTTCTAAAAAAAAAAAAAAAGAAAGAAAGTCTACAGCAGGTCACTGTTGGCTATTAACACACTTAGTAATGAGCAAAAACCGGTTCCAAGTCACCACTGGGGCGTTGGCATTGTCAGCGGAAGCAGAAAGGCCCCCTGCGTGTGTCTGGGGGACTTGATGAGAACATCGTTGCCACTGAGGAGTGGAGGTGGCAGCAGGCTTGTCTTGGATGTCCAGGCCTGTGTCATTATGTTCCAAATCCTAACTCGTCCAGTGGTAAAAATGGTCTCGGCCGGTCATTTTCTGGCAAGAGCTATTAGTCTGCACAAACTAGCTCATGGAGAGAGGGGAGCTGTAATACATGTACACTATGCCATTGCTATGACACGGGAATCAAGGAGTGGCCTAGCTTCCTAAGAATGGGAACAGAGAAGACACTGAGCCCGAAGAGCTCCCTCGTCATCCCTCTTCAACTCTTTGTTAGCAACCACGGGGCCTCTGCCATTTCTGCTTGCAACAGTGCTGACCTCTACAGGGCCTTAAAGGGCCAGTCCCAGATATCTGGCCTTACAGCTTCATCAGCCACCATCGTCAACAGACTGCATTTTCTGTGACTCTGAGTTCAAATTCTCAAGTAAAAGGATTGGGCTAATCTTTGGTTCAACAATAGTGGTTGGCCTTAGGCCAAGTCGTCCTCCTTGGCCTGCAGCACTGGGTCTGGGGTTGCGGGCCACATATTATAAAAGTAAACATTGGGGCCCTGGCTGGTATAGCTCAGTGGATTGAGCGCGGGCTGCGAACCAAAGTGTCGCAGGTTCGATTCCCAGTCAGGGTACATGCCTGGGTTGCAGGCCATGACCCCCAGCAACTGCACATTGATGTTTCTCTCTCTCTCTCTCTCTATCTCTCTATCTCCCTCCCTTCCCTCTCTAAGAATAAATAAATAAAATCTTAAAAAAGTAAACATTGGCCCCAACCCTTTCACTTTAAAAAATTCTGTATGGTATATGTATTTGAGATTCACATTTGATAATATAAGAGAAGAATACTTTGTTTAGCACCCTAGGGCCGCGCCTCTGCCTTCTTCCAATTTTAGTAGCTAGTTCACTATGATATACAAGAGGAATTACCAGTTTCATCTTAAAATTCACATGTTACTGATGATCAATGTCATCAATATGAAATGAGGAAAAATTATGAATCAATTCCTATAATCACATATAGCAAATGTAATACGGTTAAAAATCAACCGTATTAGAGTCTGGGTGCACTTTGGACCTGCAAATTTAAAAGAGCATATGGAGACATGGGAGGGGGTCTATGAAACGCTAAGGAAATTATAGAAGGCAAAGGAGGTAAAATGTGAGTTTCAAATGAAAGAAGATGATAGGCTTGATTAGCCTGAAAGAGAGAAGACAGAGGAGTAATGTGAGGATTTTCCCGAACATGTGAAGTTTAAACAGGAATATATTACACTGAGTTCCTCTCTATCGCCTTGATGTAATATGCAGCAGAAGATGGATTTTAATGACAGCGTTAACTCAGCCTTTCAGACGGCACTGCTGTGTGTTGAGAAATTCACTGTGTGTGTGTGTGTGTGTGTGTGTAATAAGTGCATCTGCAGGAGCAGAATGTGGTATCATGTCACAGGAGTGTAAATTAGAGGACTTGGTTGAGATCGCCTCAAGCTCTACGAGGCTGAGGTCAGTTCTATGATACTCAGTAGAAATGAGAGACAGAAGTCAAGAAATTTTCAAAGCATGTTTTTCTTAATGAATTCACCCAGGGGTGACCACATGAATTGTGCTCTCTAAGGGGCATGCAAAAGAGTAGCGATAGTTATCAACCTTTGAGTTTTCTTTTGTATAGCGGGAATTAGGAATGAAGGGTAAAAGCTATATTTCTCTCAATATTAAAGCCGGATTCTGGGTGCCTCTGCGAGAGAAGGGAGAAAGAGAGGGAGTGACGAGAAATGGGGAAAGGATGGAGGAGATTTCTGCTGGAGAAATGAACAGACTTTCTTGTAAGGATTGTGCCAGTGTGAGTCACTTTTCTCCACCCCTCTCCTTGGAGATTTCTCATCAGATTGCCACAACATATCTGTCTCTGGTTCTTGAGTCATGGAGTCGGGTGTCTGTTAGGGTGCATGGGAAATGCTAAGTATAGCCTCAAGGTGGGATTGGAAAGAGCTGAGGTCACCTGCGGAAAGCAAACTATACTCAGATTATCTGTATTTACCTACCCAACAGTAGACTAAGTAGACATTTCAATGCAGTGTCTGCACCAAGGAAGAATTTGGATTGGGGAGAAGAAAACCCAAGATTGAGTTTCCAAAGTCATTTAGTACATGATCTTGGGTGAAGTAAATAAACCTCTTGTGCCACAATTTCTTCTTCAGATGAGCACAGTGTACGTACCTCCCCTGCATCAGGATATAATAATGTATGATCACTCAAAAGAAAACACAGGCATGCACTATCTCAAGTCCTGCCATTTGATACTGAGGACCACTGAGAACTGAGCAGGCAGTGCAGACTGTGGCATGGTCTACCTTGTCCACTTGAAATGTGCTCTGGGATCCTGGGTGTCCCCAAAACTCATGTAGGGGGGCCACAAGGTAAAAATTACTTTTATAACCATATGACTTTATTTGCTTTTTTTTTTTCAATTCCATTCTCTGATAAACACCTGGTGGAGATTTCTGGAGGTCACATGGCGTGTGATGGCACAACAGATTGAGTGTAGAAGCACACATGAGGATCCAGCTGTCTTCTCTGAGCTAGATCTTAAAGCAATTTACAAAACTATAGAATGAGGCCGCTCCTATTAATTTTCTCTTTAGGAGTTACATATTATTTTCCCATTCAAAATCATATGTTAGCATGTAATGGGTTTATTGTTTTTATTTTAAAAGATGTAATATTTAAGCCCTGGCTGGCATAGCTCAGTGGATTGAGCCCAGGCTGCGAACCAAAGTGTCACAGATTCGATTCCCAGTCAGAGCACATGCCTGGGTTGCAAGCTATGGCCTCCAGCAACCGCACATTGATATTTCTCTCTCTCTCTCTCTTTCTCCCTCCCTTTCCTCTCTAAAAACTAAATTTAAAAAAGAGTCTTTAAAAAATAAGTTTGTGGGTAGTCTCTTAAAAAAAGATTTAATATTTAAACATTTTCCATTTTAATTTCTAACATAGTAATATTAATAGATATTTCTCACACCGACAAAAAAATTTTGAGGTTTTCCATCATTGTTAAGTGTATAATGGGGAACCGGAAATGAAGTTGGAAATTGTTGGCGAACTACTGCCCCACTACTTTACCTCGGCAGGGGCTTTGCATAAACTGATGCATGCACATTCTATCTTTCCTTCCTCCGGTCATGATCTTATGGCAGCCGGTGGGACCCCCTCCAGACAATCCCTCAGAGAGTGTAAGTGTTTGGGATCCCTCTCAGACAGACACAAGATGGAGTTAAACTGTGCGCTTGGTTCCCTAGGCAATGCCATCATAGCCAAGTCTCACAGCATATCCCATTCCTGTCCCGTGTAGATTGTCTAAGGCGACTCCTCTCTAGGTCGGAAGTTGATGGCATTTTAGGCTTAAGGAAGGGTCCCGATGAAGATTTGGACTTGATGACAAAGCCTGGTCTAGTAATATTAGTAGCCTTCTCTGTAAGTCTCCCAGCGTGTGCGTTTTCACAGTATTCAAATATCAGCCTCAGAATAGCTGCTATTGACGCCCATGACATGTGAGACATTGGTCAAGGCAATTTACATGGGTTAAATCTCACAACACGCTTAGGACTTAGTTATGATTATTAGCCCACGTTTCCGTATGAGGAAATTGAGGCACACGTGTAAGTAAATTTGTCCAAGCTCTCCCATCTAAGCAGTAGCAGGGATTCCATTCAAACACAGGTACTCTGGCTCCACATTCTGTGACATTAAACACTGTATTTTATTACTCTCTCTACAGACTTGATGACTATAATTTCACCCTCAGCGATGTATTCTGAAGGGTAGGCTCACTGCTGTAACAACCAACCTAAACTCTACAAAAGAGTAATAGAAATGCTGTTCCTTTCGAGTTCTAGTGCAAAATGGGTTGCCGAGGCCTCTGTGGGGTCATTCCGAGAGGGTGTTTCCATCTTGTGGCTCATCCTGTGTAGGCCTTTGGAGTTCTCTTCAGCCAATTGATGGAGAAAGAGACAGTGAAGATTCGCATAGGGTATTATAAACCAAACCAGCAACTCCACCAATATGTCCTGGCCTAAATCACCCATATGGCTACACCCAATGGCAAGGGATGCTTGGAAATAAAGTCTAACTGCCCGGAAGGAAAAGGGTAAGAGCTGAGCAAACGATTCCATGAGCACTCAGAAAGAGTTGTTCTGTTAAGAAATAATGCGGAGGAGCCCTGGCTGGCGTAGCTCAGTGGGTTGAGCGCGGGCTGCGAACCAAAACATCGCAGGTTCGATTCCCACTCAGGGCACATGCCTGGGTTGCAGGCCACGGCCCCCAGCAACTGCACATTGATGTTTCTCTCTCTCTCTCTTTCTCCCTCCCTTCCCTCTCTAAAAATAAATAAATAAAATCTTACAAAAAAAGAAAAAGAAATAATGCGGAGGTTATGGGAATATTGCCAGGCCCTGAGTTCACAGGTCAACTGATACTTCGGAAGGTCTACCGATAATTCTATATCCCCAATATGGGAGGTTCTTTTCTTTAAGGCCTCCAGGACATAGGTCCTCAAATATAAGTATCTATGGGCCTTGGGTTAACTATCAACATTATATAATAGTTGATGCTAAGAAGGCCATGTAACATCCTAGTGAAAATTAGAAAATGATCTTATTGTGCTAGGACATCTCAGTGCTATGCTAGGTTCCAGGAAATTTCCCGAGCAAATATACAAATCTATATAATTTTCAATGATGTGAATGTGCCCTCTGAAATGGTGCAGTGTACTTCCGGCCCAGGTGCACAAGGATGGCCTGCCTGCCTTTGTGCTGATGAAGGACCTCCGGCCCTGCAGTCCTTACAATTCAGCTCAGGTTTCCAGCAGTGTTACTCAAATGCACCTGGAGAGCTTAACTGAGTCATAGCTCAATTTTCTCTCAATGTTCCTCTTCCTGGTTCCTACCATTTGTCTGATGGACTGTAGCAACTCTCATCATTGCCTGACCTTAGTAGAAAAAAACACCAGTTGGCCCTGAATGGTGTGGCTCAGTTGGTCAGGAGCATCAGCCCACAAAGCGAGGGGTCACCGGTTCGATCCCCGCTGAGGACCCATGCCCGGGTTGTGGGTTTGGTCCCTGGTCAGGGCACCTATGAAAGGCAACCTATCAATGTTCATCTCTCACACTGATGTTTGTCTCTCTTTCTCCCTCCCTTCTTATATCTCTCTTAAAAATTAAATAAATATTTTTTAAAAAGACCGATTGGCGATGTTGAGCAGCTGGAAATGTCCACCTACAGATAAGCAGGTGAAGATTGTGTGGTGCAATGAAATATCTCTCAGTCATAAAAGGAATAGAACGCTTGCCACTTTTGGCAATGTGAACCTAGAGGGTACTGTGCTAAGTGGAACAAGTCAGACAGAGGAAGGAAACATACCATGTGATTTCACTTATATGTGGAATCTAAACAACAACATGAACAAAGAAAACAGAAACAAAGTCATCGATACAGAGGACAAACTGATGGTTACCATGTGGGAGGGGGGTGGAGGGCTGGGCGAAAGAGGTGAAGGGATTGGGAAGTACAGACAGGCAGTTACTAAATAGTCACAGGGATGCAAATCACATCATCGGGAGCGTAGTCAATAACATTGTGATAATTATGTACGGTGTCAGGTGGGTACTACACCGTTGGGATGGTCACTTCATGAGTTACATAAATGTCTAATAACTATGTTGTGTACTTGAAACTAATATGATATTGTATGTCAACTGTAATAAAAAAATAAACTAGAAATAAATAAGTAAAAAATAAAAAATAAAAAATAAATGAATAAAAAATAAATAAAAAGACCGATGGGCTCTTCCTCAAGTCACGGACACCTAGTCCTGGATTCCCAACTTCTGGGTCCGACAGGGTTTCTCAGCACACATGGTTATTTAGTGTATAAAATTGTTCTGTAGCAGGGTTCCCAAACCTTGACACTATTGACAGCAGTTGGGGTGGGCAAATCTTTGTTGTGGGGCGTGTCCTGGACATTGTAGGATACTGAGCAGCACTCCCGGTCTTCACTCTCTAGAATCCAGTAGCAACCCCTCTTCCCAGTTGTTGCACTGAAAAAAAAAAAAAGTTCCAGACATTGCTGGATGTCTGCTATGGGGCAGCACTGTCCCCACTTGAGAATCAGTGGAGGCAGGGAGTGGCCTGGAGTGTAGTGATTACCTCTTAGGTTCGTTGGGTTAAAACACTCATCAAAAGGGCTGTTGTGCTTGTGCCACTAGGGTTAGAGCAGTGGAGTCCATTCTTGCTTTGTACCTCTCTTCCTTCTCTACCCTCCCACCCTGACCACCTACCCCTGCAATTCAGAGGAGTGGACATGGAGTCACTATTTCCCCCTACTGGGGACCTGGCCTGCAGCCCAGGCATGTGCCCGGACTGGGAGTCAACCAGCGACCCTTTGGTTCGCAGGCTGGTGCTCCACCCACTGAACCACACCAGCCAGGGCCAAATAAATAAAGTCTCTTTTAAAAAAGAAAGTAAGCCCTGGCTGGTGTAGCTCAGTGGATTGAGTGCGGGCTGCGAACCAAAGTGTCACAGGTTGGATTCCCAGTCAGGGTACATGTCTGGGTTGCAGGCCATGACCCCCAGCAACCACATGTTGATGTTTCTCTCTCTCTCTCTCTATTTCCCTCCCTTCCCTCTCTAAAAATAAATAAATAAAATCTCTTTTAAAAAAGAAAGGTGTGAAATTAAAAGTCATAAATGTATTATTAAATGTCTATAAAAATGAACGGTATTACGATATAGTAACCAGTTGACTGAAACTCAATTCTTATAGAGTTATTTACATATTAATAGATTTAACAGAAAAGAACAAAATTCCGATTTATATATATTTTGAAAATTCTTTCAAAAATTGTATAGTAACGTCTATTTGTGCATGATGAGTGTGCATTTTAATACAGTCGATACATAATATCAGGTGGTGGAGCTCCAGAGCAGAGCGCCCCCTGTAGCATAAAGGTGTTTAGCTCACAGTTATAGCCACATCTATTACACAATGCCTTCCATGCAGTAAATGCTCAATAAATGGGTCCCGGATGAAAGAACGAGTGAATCAATGAATCAGGGAGTGTTCTCTTCTACCGAGACCCAGTGCCCAATTAATTTCTGCTTTGCTTACGACTTTTTCCAGGCTGCAAATCAGCTGGCCCCTTTTCACCCACATTTCCCTTGAAACAGAGTGACCTCAGAGGTCATGCCAAAGCCTGGACTGGTTCTTAAATCATCGTGCAGATGAACTGCCAGTGATCCTGAGCGCATACTTGGGGCCCCAGACCCTTTGAAAAGCCATGTGACCTCCTCTAGGAAGTCCATGCTGAGGTTTCAATGGTCTCTTCCACCGTGTTAACACCCTCTGATATGGCCATAGAATTCATCTGCGAACCAGTGTAGGTCGTATTCATTTTCTAGATGGTTCTCTTGGAGCCGAGGCATCCTGAGATATCAGGCATCTGGAGTTGGAAGGATAACCCTTAGGTTTTATAGCACAGGAAGCAGACTGTATGTGGAGGGTTCGCAGGAAAGAAAGTACTCTTATTATTGGCTAATCTCCAATACACAGGAAGCCCAGAGTCCCGTGCAACATGACTTTTCTAATTCAGTGATTTTCCATCCTGACAGTTAGCCTCTGATGGGAAAGCTGGGACTTCCTGGCGTCCGCTCTCTTAATTTTTCTACTTTTGTTCTCTTTCTGGAGCCTTCCTGACAAGCACACTGGGGTCAGGTGGGCGCAGGCTGTCTTGCCCTGCTCCATTCCGGAAGGGGTGCAATACACCCCTCTAGACAGGGCGCAGTTCTCCGCAGGAAGAGATTTACATCTTTCGGCCTCTGCAGAGTGGAACAATCATAAGACGAACTTTTCACAGGCTAAGATTGATAGCCCGTCATAACAAGAGCTCTGATTTTATGGCGCTTAAGCAAACAAACACAGAAGTCCTCCCAGGGTGAGGAGAGCAAGGACTGAATAGGGCGAGGAGCAGAGAAATCTCTGCCCTGCCACACGGAATGGACTTGAGGAATCCATAGTGGCCTCTTTCCATCCCCCGTGCTCCTGTCCCCTCTGGGTCTCCCCTCCCACCAACTGCTTTGCTTTGGCCTCCTCAGCAAGATCCTTTCAGCTGAGCCCGCCCCCAAGGCCAAGGGCATTCCCAAGACAAGGATGCATGGGAGAGTTTAGTCATCCCATATACCAGCCCCCTGCCAATTGTGATGACATTTTGTTAGATTACTTCGGGAGGATGGCAGACGGGGCCTCGTAATAACACCTTGCAAGCGTAACACGGCTGTAATTAGAGTGTCCTGTAATTAGGGGGCTGACAATTTAGCCACAGCTTGCTACTAGCCAGTGGCACAACAGGACACAGGAAGAACCATAGAGAAGGACATCTGCCTGCTGATTGATGGCGGGCATCCCGAGAAAAGCCAGAATGAATAGCGTAATAATAATAATAGTAACAACAATAACGTCACAAACCGATAGAGAGGCGATCACATTTCCTGATCGGAGACAAAACTTGTGCTTCAAGAAGCAATGGTTCAGTGGATCTGCTTCCATGTCGCTGTTTTGTAGGACATAACGTGTGAGAGGTTGATTCTAGCATCTTATAAAGTTGGGCACCCAGCTAAGCATAGACTGGAAATTTTGGTGGTAAATCCAGGAAGAGTGGGAGAGGCAACCTCACCTGCAGAGTGGATCCACGGCTCAAAAACAAGCCCTCTGAGTAGTCCTAGGGGTAAAGTTCGAGTTGATTAAATTACTAAAAGCTTCTTTTTTAAAGATTTTATTTATTTATTTTTAGAGAGGGAAGGGAGGGAGAAAGAGAGAGAGAGAAACATCCATGTGCGGTTGCTGGGGGCCGTGGCCTGCAACCCAGGCATGTGCCCTGACTGGGAATCGAACCTGCAATGCTTTGGTTTGAAGCCTGCCCTCAATCCACTGAGCTACACCAGCCAGGGCTTATAAGCTTCTTCTTAGGATGGCAAGGAATGAGTGGAATGATGATCTCGTTCATTCCCTTAAGTCTGCTTCTCCTGAATTCCTTCAAGTCTTACTCAGTTCCTCCCTTCCATACCATCTCCCACGTCTAGGATGCAAGTCCTGCCACCATCCCGCCTTTGCCCTGCCCCTTCCATTTTGGATGTCTCAGTCCTGGTTTAGGCCACCAATACTCACTCTTATCTGGACCAACCGGCACAAATACCCACTTACTGGTTTCCACATTCTGGACTCCCTTCTCCTTCGGCACCTAGAGCTCTACTGAAAGAGCTCAATTTCCTACTGTCCAATAACTGCCCCCGCCCCAGTCTCTGTTCAGCTGGCTAAAGGCACCCCATTGCCTACTAAAATGGAGTTATCAAGATGAAATTTAATATCTGGTTGCAGATATCTTACTCCATCCCTTATATCAGTAGTGTCTCTTTAACTCCGAGCTTGTATTCCCATTGAAAGAACTGTTTGGAATACCCTGCATCTTTCTATTTTCATTTTACCCGTATCCTATTTGTACAGAGTGGTCTTTTCTCTGACCTTCTTCTGAATTCCCACCCATCCCTTAAGGGTTCTCTTGTTTCCCCGGTGAGATATTTCCCTCCTCTGAACACTGTCCACGCCTGTCCACCCTCTTTGACTGACTCTCTTACGGGGTTTCCTCAGGCCAATGGCCACTGTGCTGATGGAGGTGTAGTAGAAAGCTCAGCACCGTGTCCTGGAAGTTGAGCATATTTTCTTGAGGGCTGCTGCTTCTAGTTAGCTTGCTTGTGATCTCTGGCAGACCACTTACCCTCCTGGAGTCCAAGCACTCTTATTTACAAATTGAAGGTAATAATCCCTGCCTCACAGGATGGTTGTAAGGCTGAAACCGTATGTGCAGAGACCTTTTCTAAATGGGAAAGCATTACACCAATGTGGGATATCATAATGATCATCGATCTTACACTCTGGTTATTTACATAGTTCCCTCAGTGCGTGTTGCATACTGTGGTTGTTTGAGGAATTCTTTTACCCTGACCTCCCGCAACCAGCGTTAAACCCTTGTAGCAATTAGGCATGCACTCAGCTGCAATTAATGAAGCACATGATTATCGCAAGCTTAAGCCAAAAAGAAATGTGATCATTTCATGAAACAGAAAATGTGAAGGTCAGCAATGGAGGCCAGTTTCACAATTTAACAGCACCTTCCAGGGCCAAGCTTCTTCCAACATCCACCCCGCTCTCTTCAATACCTTGATTCTTCTGTTTTCATGCTTGGTGTCTAAAAGTCGCAAGACGATAGCCACAGTTCAAGATTGGATGGCTTCATTTGGAAGCAGGAAGCAAGTGAGGGGGTGGGACTGGAATGGGGGCGGGGCCCCAGGTGGCTTCGAAAAGGCCAGGAAAAGGGAGAGCATGCCTGCTGGGTAGAGTAAAGTCTTCTACACCCTTCATGACAGCAACCAAGTATTCTTCTTCTTGATATCCTGTCTACAGTGCCTAGTATATAGTAGATGGCACATGGCTGATGTTTAAGAAATAGCAATGGAGTGGATTAATAAATAAAATATTAATAAATTAATACACAAATAAGAGTTAAGACACCTGAAATTACTCATCTTAGCCATTGTTGTACATGCATCCTCCTTAAAGTTCACCCTCCTAACACCCTTCACAACTAGAGCAATTTATTCATCAAGCAGGAGTGCTGTTATTCAAAGTGATTTGATTAGGTTTTGTGTTGTCAGGGGCTAACATGCAGGTACGGTATGTTAGATAGACAGAGTAAGAGTCAATCCAGATCTCAGAGGTTTAAAATGAGTCTGAAATATTAAAATATGTCTTGGACAAATAGGCGTCTTTATGGGTTCTTTTAATACAGTGTTGTATAAGAATTCAAAATATTGTTACAGGGTGTATCAAAGTATGCATTCATATGCTGAAAACTAGACACCAGCAGAATCTTTTAAATGACCTCTTCCCCCTTTTCTTCCCTTACTTTATCAGGCAAGAGGAGAGTCAGGGGGAGGAAAGCAGTAAATATATCCTTCTTACATTGACTGACTTTTGGTATACGCCGGAGCAAAATAGGTGAGAGAGAGAGAGCAGAGGTAAAGCAACAAAGGAAATGGGTGACAATACAGCATGGTGAAAAATACATGTAGCAAATATGATTCTTAACCTTCACTATAATTTTCTATTTTATGGACATACACTTGACTGGTAAAAGTCCCTGCTCTTGAATTTGTTTCTATAGACCCTAGTCTTCTTTTTCAAAATTTCTTTATTTTTTAAATTGAGGTATAATTGACATAACAGTATATTAGTTTTTATGTGTTTTATTAGTTTTTTATCTTTAAAAAAAAAGAAAAGTTCAGTGATATCTCAAGGGTTTCTTCTGTTTCCAGATCTGGGAATGGAATTGAGAAATCCTGGTAATACCTTGCCTCTTGTTCTTTCTAATGCGCCCTGTAGCATCTTTAATTTTTTTTTAAGATTTTATTTATTTATTTTTTTAGAGAGGGAAGGGAGGGAGAAAGAGAGAGAGAGAAACATCAATGTGCAGTTGCTGGGGACTGTGGCCTGCTACCCAGGCATGTGCCCTGACTGGGAATCGAACCTGAGATGCTTTGGTTCGCAGCCCACGCTCAATCCACTGAGCTACGCCAGCCAGGGCATCTTTAATTTTCGAGTCTCCTTTAAGATAATCAAATATGAGAGAAAGAAAATGAATTATATCGGTAGAACCTGAGAGACTTTTATTCCACAAATCTCTATTCAAAATTCCCCTTCTGATACTAGACTTACCTCCAGGAACCCATGCGCCCCATGATATAACCATTCTCCTACTTTGTAGGACTTACTGTCATCATTTGGTACATTTCTGGTCTCACCTTTTGTCATCACTGAAATGGAATAATAATGACTTTCTTGCCTAATTTACAGAGTGATTTCAAGGACTAATGAAATAAAAGCATTTATAAAAATGAAAAGTTACCAATGTGTAGCATGCTGTATCTCAATTTAACAAAAATATTATCTTTAAAACCAGCCTCTCTAGCCTTCTAAGCCCTGGTCCCACCCTCCGCCCCTGTAAAATACTAAGACACTCATATGAGGTGAAAGTAAAAAACTAAAGAAAGGAAGGAAAGAAAGAAGAAGCCCTGTTGAGCACGGGCTGCGAACCAAAGTGTTGCAGGTTCGATTCCCAGTCAGGGCATATGCCTGGGTTGCAGGCCACGGCCCCCAGCAACCACACATTGATGTTTCTCTCTCTCTCTCTCTCTCCCCCCCTTCCCTCTCTAAAAAATAAATAAATAAAATCTTAAAAAAATACAAATAAAAAAAGAAAGAAGAAAAAAGGAAGGAAATAAAAATAATTCTTTCTTTAACATTCTTATTAGTTTTTTTACTTCATTTCTCAAGAATCCCCTTGTCTTTAGTCCATCTCTGAGAATACTGTTCCATTATTTATACCCAAGGCCTCTGCAGAAGGGGAATGAATATTTGCGCTAAGTTCATCCTAGTTGATGGCTGATTGACATATCACAACTGCCCTTTGGATTCAGGCATGTACATCTAACATCCGATGCACGTCACCTGGGTCTTTTACAACATGTCAGAGGGGGAATCATCTTTCCAAAACTGCTTTTCAGTGCCCCCCTCCACCCCTTGTACCAGGGACATCTCAGATGGCCCAGTCATCCAAGTTAGACATCTGAGAGACTTCCTTGACACCCACCCCTTCATACTCCTATGTATAACCAAGTATGTAGTCCTGGTGACTTTATTCCAAATACAATTCTCTATCCCTTAAACTTCTGCCATAGGCTCCCTCTATATTCTCCTGACCCGCCTTCTCATGTCCGCTCTTCTCCTCATAGCCTTAAGAAGGATCTATTTAAAATATCCATCCGACCAGATCATCTTCTGCTTTAAGCCAGTCCATGGCTTTCCATCATGCATGCCACGGTTCTCAAGCTGGCTTCATACGGAGTCCTTGGGGGTGCCTTGCTTGAAGGCGAGGAAGGCAAGGGGATGCTATTTGGGCTGGAGTCTACATTCTCACCTCGAACAGGGAAATGGAACTCTGTATGTGCTTTCTGTATCGAGTTTCTTGTAAATAATTGCTGTCGGTCAAAAACATCATGTTGTTAAAATGGGAACCCCATTGATGATCATAAGGAATACTTCATGACCTGGCTTCTGCCTGCCTCTGAAGCTTCATCTCGTTCCTCTCCCTTCTTCTCACTGTAGAATCAAGCAACACCAAACTGCACACGTTTCCTGCATAGACAGCACTGTTTGATGCCCTTGAGTGCTTTAGTGTACCGTGCCCTCCACAAGGAAAGCCCTCTGCACGTCCATCCCTACCATGAGGATAGCTACATTTCAAATACATTTCAAGACTCGGTATTACCACCTTCAGGAATCATTCCTCATCCCTGCCCCCACTCGCCGCCAGTTGCCCATTCCATCCGTGACCATCTATAATCCATTTCAGGGATGTCAAATTCATTTTCACTGGGGGGCCACATCAGCCTCGCAGTTGCCTTCAAAGGGCAGAATGTAATTCAGTTCCTTAAAGTTAAGGAGTAGTTACATGGATACAGTCCTAAAATTACATTCAGCCCTTTGAAGGCAACCGCGAGGCTGATGTGGCCCCCCATTGAAAATGAGTTTGACACCTCTGCATTACATGCTAATTCAGATGGGAGAGGCATTAGGTGGTGTGGTACCAAGAAACTGCATTCTGATCCTTGCTCTGCTACTATGTGTGTGTATGACTCTAAGCCATTCGCTTCACCTTTATAGAATGTGGTTTATTTAATCATTCATTCGTTCATTCAACAATATGTATTGATCTCCTTCTCCTTTTATGGAATTAACATTCAGGTAGGGGCAATAGGAGGCGAAAAACAAATTTAAATTATCCTGTGTCATGAAATGCTATGGGTAAAAGGAAGACAAAGATGAGTAAGGAGTCAGGAGGGTGGGATAGCTCACTTGGAAATGGCGTGTTATAAAACAAAGGCCTCTCCGATATCTGGGAGAAGAACTTTCCTGCCAGAAAGAGAACAAATGCAAAGGCCCCAGGGTCAACCAATGGAATAACCCAGTGGTCAGTCTGATTTGGGGGAGAGGGACAGCAGATGGAGTCAGGAAGGAGAAGGAAGCCTATCATATGTGTTTGTGAATGAAAGGAAAACAATTGAAGGTTGCGAGCAGAGAAAAGGCATGATCTGCCTGGAGTTTGAAAAAGAGCCTGCCAGGTGTTGAGTGTAGTAGTGATGGAGAAAGCAAGGAGACCAGTTCATAGGCCGTTGCAGTTATCCGGGAGACAGATGGTGGCTTGAACATAGGTGGTGGTGGTGGAGTTGATGAGATGTGTAAACAGTGTGGATCTGTTTTGATGGTAGAACTGAAAGCATTGATGCCTGGGTTAGGACGTCATTTAAGAGAAAGAGTCAAAGGCGGTACCTAGATTTTGGGACTAAGTGACTAGAAAGGTGCAGTTGACATTGAGATGGAAAAGACTGTAGGGAGGAGTCTTCCATGGGAATTAGTTGTAGGACCTGTTAGGTTCAAGGTGCCCGTTAGCCACACATGAGGATGTTAAGTAGGCTGTCTGGAGTTGAGGGAGCCAGGCCAGAGATGTAACTGTGCGCATTGTCAGCCTACAGAGAGTGTGAAACATCATAAAGCTCAACGCGGTCACCTGGGAAGTAAGCACAAAATAAAGAAGATCTAGAACTGAGTCCTGGAACATTGCAGTGTTTAGAGTTTGGTAAGATGAAGCACAGTGACAGAAAGGTAACAACAAAAGATATAGGGAAGGAGTGAGCAGCAAGGAAGGAAGAAAATTGGGTGTGGTGGCCCCAAAGCCAAGTGAAGAAAATGATTCAAGGAAGAGGGCATCGTCACCTGAATCAAGTATAATCAGTAGTGAGCCATTGGCCACAGTATTTAGCTACATAAATGTCCCTGGTTACATTGACGAGATTTCTTTCAATGGAGTGGCGATTGTGAGAGTGTTGAGAAATCACAGATGGAGTGGATTCAAGATACAATAGATAGCAAAGAGAGAAGTTTTGGGAGAAGTTGTGCCATGAAGAACAAACAGAAGAATGAGACTTAGTTGAAGGGAGATGGGGTTGTGGTTGAGAAATTTTCTTTTTAATGCCTGTGGGAATGGTCCAGTCATTCAGGGAAAAAATGCTGATGTAGGAACAAGGGAGAGTAAGTGCTGGAGTGAGGCCTTGAGTGAGGAAGAAAGGCGAAGATCACACCTCAGGAGGGTCAGCCTCCAGAGCTTGAGAGTTCTTTGAGAGGAGTGGGAAGGAAAGCAGAGTACATGAGCACAGCGTCAGGGAAAACCCTCTGGATTTTCTGTGTCCAACACCCAGTGAAGGGAATCAGGGTATTTTTTAAATACCATTAATCCAAGAGTTGTCCTCGATTCCTCTCTTCTCTTACCTCTCGCAAATGCTGTTTAAAACATATCCCAAGCTTCTAAATTGCCTTCCTGTCCTTTTGTTCACTTTCCTCAAGCATGGCCATTCAAAATGTAAATCAGATTTTGCTCCCTTCTGTGTTTTTAAAGCTGTGACCCTTTGGTCAAGGGCTTCAGTCCATCTGAGAAATGCCAGGGGCTTTATCTACTGTCATTTGTAATAGAAGAACCCTCATCTGCCACCCTGTATGGAATACCTGGCCCAATAGCAGATTCCTGACAGCAGCTGGAGATAAAGCCTTACCAATGATGGAGACATCCCTCCCTCTTTCCCCTGAGAAGTCCACAGAGCATAGAGGATACTACCACTTAGGGCTTTGGGGACTAATCGGGCAACAGTGAGATTGGTTTTTAGGCAAAACCTCCACCTCTGATCAATCAAAGCAAATGCTTTCACCTTCAAAGTAGTGACCTTAGGGGCTTCAACTTTTCCTAACAGTACTGCCAAGACTCCAGGCAGTTGTGGAAATCCTTCCGGAGTTCATATCCATATGCCTCCATGTACGTGCACAGTGCTCTGAACTGGTTTCCACTTTCAAGGGCCCATTCTAGATGAACTATGGGTGTATTACCATTGCCATTTTACAGGTGGGGAAACTGAGTCTCGGATAAGTTAAATGACTTGCTCTGGAGCTGATGCCCTTGAGTTTCTCATTCACAAATATACCCAACAGTGTTTGAAAAGTATGTTTGCCTTTTAGAAATGACCAAATGTCACTTGGATTCAAGTAAAGCAAATTAAATAGATTCTCAAGACTGGGTAATACAGGTTCCAATGAATAAATCTCTGTGAGATCTAGAAGGGGCCTTAGAAATTATCTAGGTAGAAGATGAAACTGCAGAAAATGATGTATGTACTCAAATGCCACTCACTGGCTTTTATTTGTTTTAGGCAAATCTGTTCCATGCTATACAAAGAAACCTGTCCCAACCTCTGCTGCACACACCTGCTACAGAGAGGGACAGGGCTGAGAGACCTGCTACTCAGCTCTTTGCCTTTCTGCCAGGAGGGCTTGAAGGTATAAACTGGATATGTTAGCCTCTTTCAAGGGAATAGATTCTTTCACTTTTATGTTAATAAAATATAAAGGAGGAGAGGGAGAATCTCCGCTTTAGAAAAAGATCAATCCGTTAGAAAACACACTGAATAATCAATATACCAGAGAAGTATGAAGACCTGGAGAAGCCAGTTGTTTTCCCTGATGGCACTGAGGCTGTGGGGAGTTGGCATCTTCACTATTTATAACTGTAGTGCCCACATTGGCACAGACTGAAGCCCAACAGCAAACGCTTCGAGGTAGACCAGATGTCTTTAAGGGAAGCTGTCTCTCTCTACAAGTAAATATGATGTCTATTGGTGTCTGGAATAATTGTTAATAATAGGGTTATTTTTTTTAAAAAAAGGGCGTCTCAACTCTTCTGTTCTTGGAAGGAAGCACGCTTTTTCTCAACACACATTTTGCAAAGGCATTGCTTTACTCCCTTTCCTGACCAAGAGCTGGTCTTGTGCTGCCAGATGTTGACAAAGAGATGAAGGAATGTGTTGGTGACCACTCTCTTGGGGAAACGTAGAAAGGGCAAAGGAGAATAATAACTGGAGAGTATGAGGGGTCCTTCATTGCCATCATTAGCAATCCAAGGAGGATGAAGTATGCTGGGACGTGGGGGTGGTAGGGCAATGGACAAACATGAACAATGAGATCACAGAGGGAGCAGTACCCACTGGGGACGCTTGGCCAGTGTTGGTTTGGCTGTGAATCTAATGAGCAGAACCTTCATTCATTCAACAAATATCAGTTAGTTACTTCTACATCCACAGAACTGTTATAGGCATTTGGTATCAACCAGTGAAAAACAAAATAGAAGCACCCTGGCCAGGTAGCCCAACTGGTTGGAGCTTCATCCCAATATGACAAGGGTGTGGATTCGATCCCCAGTCAGGGCACATACAAGAATCAAGCAGTAAATGCATGGATGAGTGGAACAACGAATTGATGTTTCTCTCTCTGTCTTTCTTCCTTTCTCTCTAAAAATCAATAAATAAAACATTTTCAAAAAATCCTGCGCTTGTGGAACTTTTATTCCAGCCAAAGAATCAGACAGGATACAAGAAACAATAGACATGAAAATAAATGATGTAATGCGCTAGTGGGTGATAAGTGCTATGAAGCAAGAGAAAAAAGAGTTAATGGGGCCTTGGAGTCTAGAGTGTGGGGGCCTTGTGGTTGTAAGTAGGCCTTTCAGGGGTGACTTTTTGGACATGATACTTACACAAAGACTTTTGGGTGAAGGAGCTTGCCACGCAAAGATCTGAGAGAAGACGATTCCAAGGATGAGGGAATAACCATTGCAAAGAAACCAGGGGGAAGACACTTGTGGAGTTTGAAGAACAGCGAGGAGTCAGGTGTTGCTGGTGCTTCGAAAATGTGGTGGTGGGACAGAGGTGGAGAGTAATAGATGAGGTCAGGGCGATCGAGGGCCAGGCACCTAGGGCCCCGTTGGCCATTGGAGGAGTGCACCTTGAGCTGGAAAGAGAATAGAGAGCTTTCACAGAGTTTTGGACGGGACAGGTAACGTTATCTGATCCACGTTGAAAATGCATCTCTTGATCTAGTACATTAAGAATAGATGGTGGCATAAAAATAAAAATTTTCTTTTTTAAACATGTTGCCTCACTTATGTGACAGGGTTGCTATGAGACTCAAATGCAAAAGCGCTTTGAAATGATAAAACACAGCGCAGGCACAACCTAGAATGGTTTTCCACAAATGATAGGGTTTCAAAAGCCAAGGTCCCCCTCTGTCTCTTCCGGTCAAGGGCAGGAGCCCTGTTCATGAAATTAAACTAGTTTGTCCATAAGAAGCAGAAGGCAAATTGATTCTATTTTTTTTTTAAAGAACGTCATTTTATGCCTGCCTTTCAAATCATTTCGATTTTTTCAGATTGCTACTGGCTTTGGTTTTAATTTTTGAAAGAGATGCCCTAAAAAAAAAAAGTGGAAGTGGTAGGCTGGCATACTGAAAGCTTTAAATACAGCAACGGACCAGCATAGAGCACTACTAGTCTGGGAACTTTAAACCTATTTCCTTCTTCCTAATCCCCTTGGAGAGCTAGAAGCGCACTGGCCAGATCCTCCAACAATTCGGGGGTGGCATCTTTTCTTTGCGGTGGCCCTGCCATCAGGTGGACGCTTCTGAGTGGGAGAACACACACTTTCTGAAGCCATCTGACCTTCAGAGAGTGTGGGGAGAGATTTGAAAGGATTTGGGAGAAGAGGCCTTGAGAGTCCAAGAGAAAGAACAAGAAAAAGGGAGCCGAAAGAAGCCTGAAACCCCGGGAGACAGAACTGAGTTCATGAAGAGGGGTGATTATCCCAGATAATTACGTAAAAGAGAAGGCTAGGAGTTCTAAATGGCTGCAACTTGGAGTTTACTCTGCCTAAGGTGAGTGTTTATGTGTGTGTGTGTGTTTGTATTTTTATTCCCCCCGTCTGCGCCCACTGATCAATTTGAGAAAGCCGCTAGCGCTGCCAGCCAGATCCCCATTTCATTCCCTTCTCTTCCTCTACGTTCTGAGCCCCATTCAGATGAGTCTCCGCGCCCCTGGCTCCCAGGACCCTCATCCCTATGCCCTCTAGTAAGAAGCAGCCGTGTGTACCCCCCACCGCCTCATGCCCCTGTTCTCGTTTTCTTATTTCTCCGACGTCTCTCTGGTGCTGCGGTCCAAAGACACACATTCCCCGCCAGCCCAGCTGTCATGTCTCGCTCCAGCGGTTGGGGGTGGGGGGAACAGTGGGAACTCTCCGCTCTCCAATTTGAGCCCACTGCCCTAAGGCATCTCCCTCAGCTTCCCCTTGACCACTCGATCCAGCCTCGGTCATCCCTGCCCCTTCCTGCCCGCTAGTTTTGTTTATGAGATAAGCCAAGGCTTTGGGCAACCTGCGGTTGCTGGGTTCTTCTTGGGTTTGGGGAGGGTGGGAGTAGCGTTCACGGTCCCGGGTGTGCCTGACACTGTTAGATCTTTCCGATCTGTAGGCACACACAGCGGGTGACGGGAGAGCAACAACCCCCCTCACCCCCGCCACCACCGCGGGTGGGGGTGGGGAGAGGAGAAGGGACATTGCCTGAGGAAGGAGGCAGGGAGGCAGCTGCAGTGCCGGGAGGGGTGCGTGTGTGTGTGCCAGGCTGGCCGACCGGCTCCGGGCTCGGTCTGCGCTCCCGGGCGCGCGGGGCTGCCGGGACCTGCGGGCGGGGGAGCAGTAGCAGCGCCCACCGGCCGGGGCACTCTGGGCTAAGCGCACAACCCGGCCCACTCTCCCCGCCCCTCGCAGCCTGCCCGCCCCTCTTTCAATTGAGTTTTCCCTGCACCGGCGCCCATCAATGGTCCTGCTCGGGGGTGCACACGCAGCTCGCGGCCGGAGTGGGGTAGCGGCCGCCGCCTCCAGGTGCAGGCTCTCACGGGCCGCTACCGCCACCCGCTGCCGCCGCCACTCAAGCCCTGGGGCGCGCTGAGGTCCTGGCCGGCCATGGGGCTGCAGAGGCTGCCGCTGCTGCCGTGAAAAGGGGCGAGGGAGCCGCGACGCTCGGGGTTCCCGGCTGCCTGCATGGATGTCTTCAGCTTTGTGAAGATTGCAAAGCTATCGAGGTAGGGGCTGCGCCGGTTCTTTTGCACCCAGGGCCGCTTCCGCGGGCAACTTGGTGCTTTATTTTTCAGGAGGCTGGGGGAGAAGCAAAAGCTGGAGAGAGCAGCGGGGCTTATGACAGGACCGAGACCAGGTGGCCAAGGGGCTGCCGCGTTCAACTTATTTCTCACTGGCTGGTGGGGCTTGTGTGTCCACCGGTGTAGACCACACACAGCAATTCGCACGCCCTCACGCACACAGCAGTATTCACGACAGTTTGTTTTCCCGTAGGAAAAGACCCAGTGGTGCTTGGGGTTACGAGTATGATTCAGGGTTAAGAGAAGAGGGTTATCATCGCTACTGCCCAGGGAAAACCAGAAGTCTGAGGGCTTGGGTATGTCTTTCCAAGCAGTGGTGACCAAAAGTGGCCCCCTCCCCACCGCGAAATTCGAGCTCCCCGTAAAACTCGGCTGGTAGGCTGACCAGGTGTTCCCAGCAGTGACCTAGATGCTGAATTCAAGGAGACGGAAGAGAAAGACCTTTAGCCTTTCTTTGGGTAACTACGTGGTCCGAAGCCTCAAAAGATTTAGAAATTTGCTTCCAAGTGGCCATGTTTTTGAAACGAAAAGAAAATCAGCACTTGAGGCAGATTTCTCGGGCAGTGGTGATACAGGCACAACATGTCCACTCTTTGGCCACCAAGGTATCGCATGGCCGGAGCATTCTTCTGCCCTACTTATGCCCCCAAAGCCTTCATTGAAACCCAGGAAGTAGGTCCGGGCTTGCTGTAGTGTGCCATTAACTGGGAAGAACCTAGCCCCAGAACTCTTAGAAGACCCTGCCCCACCTTCTCTGCCCAGGAGTCTTACAAGGACTGGCCTTCTGCCCCTGGGACTCTTGCTAGCAGTTACCACCACAACCTTAGGAGGTAGAGAGTCAGGGTTTTCTAGGAAAACAGTTTAGACTCGCTTGCAATATGGACAGAATAATTCTAGGTCTTCATTCCTTAGTGTCAGGGCGGGACGTGTTGATTGCATCAGGCAGGAAGGAGCAGCTTCAGAAAGCCTGAGTCGGAAATGCATGTTGACTCTGCTTTGCTAAATGATCCTTGGGCCATTTCAGAAATGCTCAGTTTGGAGGTAGCCGTTCAGCTGTGCCCCTTTTCCTACACCCACAGGTCTTTGTTGTTTTTGCCCGTGTCCGCCTTCACTCTCTACTCACACACGTCAGTCTTGCTGTCACAAGCAGGTTTCCCAGGGAAAGGGCGCCAGCACGAGTTAGGCTGGGTAGATGGGAGGTATACAGTTGATGGGGAAATATGACGGTCTTGGAGCAGCCCACGAAGAGGCATTGCCCTGTACATCAGGGGACGAAAATGCCAAGGCGAGGCTGATTGTAGTGTGGCCGGTTGGTCTCACAGCAGTATCATAGAAGGTCATGGCTTCATGCACCCCTGTTAACTTTGTGCATGCGTCTGCCTATGGCTGATTTCGAAACAGCTGTCACATGGTGAACCAGAGATGGGGAACAGCTGTGAGCAACAGTTTAGTGGTTGCCTGGTGCCATCTATGTGATGGCCAGAGATACTGTCGAAGGAGGAGTTCAACTAGTATAGTACAAAGTTGGGTTTCGGTGGCCTCAGCTGATACAAACGATAAGGTTAATAAGACGTCTAGAGCCTCGATGTAGTCCTTAAACTCTGGAGCCCGGGAGACGACAGTGCTGTGTGTCACGAGAAGAGGTTTCATACTCGTTTTACTGAATTGTAGGATGACTTCATGATGTTGACAAATCTGAGTTTTTGCAAAACCCAAGCCAGGCTGTGGGGGATTCGTATCTTATTTTAAAGAGAGGGTAACATTTAGTAAAGGAGTGTGAATGTCACTGTCTGTCCTCAATGTGATCCGGATGGAGTGTTTATTCTGCAGCAAGAAGCTGCACATGTTCTGAACTTACGTGCCGATTGAGGAACCTTCCGTCCATAAGAATTCCTTTTGTTCTCCGTGTGAGCTCAGCAATGGTCCCCAAGCTGACATAGACGGTCATCAGCATGCAGAAACACATGTTTGCAGCTGCTTGCTTCAGCCCTTGAAGGAATCGTCTTGTCTGTGATTTAAACACTGGTACAGAAATGAAGTTCTTTTCTCAAAGGTGAAGTGGAAAAGTACTTACGCTGCAGGATTTTCCTGGCTTCGGAATGGATAATCTTCCTAAAGGATTTAGCTTTGATCAACGTAGTTACTTGAGTGCTTAAAATTCTCTTGGTTTAGAGGTGGACACACGTAGTAATCCCAGGCCCTAGCCTTCCCTTTGGTTCCCAAGAACTTACGTTTCAGAATGGTAATTCGGCAAGCGTTGGGTGTAGAAGGCATACCTGATATTGGCTAAATGTCGTGCCTATATGAGTAAAGAGAGTGGGAATTACAGAGAATTGCAGGAAAATATTAATCCACACTGGAATTAACAAGCAGCATACTTTACCTTCTAAAAGTGCCTACATGTAACTACTTAGTCCCGGAATCTATGCCTTTTTCATCATATGAAAAATTCGAACTCAAATTGCCACTTACAATCCTCATTTTTTTAAAACAATGTTGCTGAGCGTTGGAATAGGTGGCAAGTCGTGACCCTTTATGTCATGTTTTCAAGCTGTGACCCTTGATGATATCCATCGTGGGTGGCGCAGTGTGTCATGAATCTATCAGGACATGTGTTTTCTTGTTCTTTTCATTTTCTCACTCAAGTGCTTGGTAGTTTACTTGCAGTTTTACTTTATTGTTTCTTTGGTAACCGTTACGTGTCCTTTCCATTCTTGTAGATGAGAACATCACAGACAATTGCCGTATAAGCCCGTAATAGTATAAAAATAGGCCTATATTGTGTTTGTTACTGGTCTTCGTATCAACTGTTTTGTTTGCACTCTTCAAAGTGTTTATAGAAGACTCTAGTTCAGTAGAAAAACATATGATTATGCCCCTTTGCCTAAGGGAAGTGATTTGAAACCCAAAACTCATAGGGCTGTTATTAAACTGAACAACGTGTTCATGGATGGAGAAGCAGGACTTTATCTCTTTAAGCGAAATGGCAAGCACTTTGAGATGACCGTGTCCCAATTATTGTGGAGAGTGTTTCTTGTAGTAGTAGGTAAATTTGGGAGCTGCTTTCTATTACACTGTCTTGTAGTCGTATGGGCTATTCTGCAGTGTGTAGCAGTTACTAATATCTGTAATAATGAAGTGCTAGTTTAGTTACAAGTATCACACATTTGAGGAAGAATATATATATATATATAAAATCATTTCCTCAGATTTTTATATTAAATATATTTAGAGACTACTAAACTTCTATTATTTTTTTACCTCTACCTTATTCTGAATTCAATATTTTCTAGGGGAAAAGGGGAAGTTAAAGAAGCAACACAGGTCCTGGCCAGGTAGCTCAGCCGATTAGAACTTCATCGTGATTCACCTAGGTTGCGGGTTCTGTCCCTGGTCAGGGCACATACAAGAATCAACCAACGAATGCATCAATAAGTAGAAAACAAGTTGATGTTTCTCTCTCCCTTCCGTCCTCTCTCTCTAAGTCAATAAATTAAAAAAAGAAGGAGCCATGCAAAAGGTCAGATTTTCCCATCTCTCTCCTTACCCGAGTAATTGCCTTGATGTTGTTTATAACAGTGAGCTCTGGCTCCCAGCAAAGGAAAACTCCCCAAGACTCTGCATTTGCATTTTACTAACAATGCTACTTGCTCATCGTCTGGGTCCTTTCTGAGTTCTGCTGATTTTCCTGGCTGTCAGGAGGTGAAATGATGAACAGTTTCATAACAGAACTAGATTCCTGTTTTAGGAATATTTAACTCCAGTTTCCCAGGGGTTGCTAGTTTGCAGCTGTGAAAGTCTCGTCGCTAGCAGTTTCAGGGGGAAGATTTCTAGTTCAGGCGATGTTCCATCTCTCTCTCTCTGTCTGTCTCTGTCTGTCTCATAAATTTCACCTTCTTGCCATCAGAATTTGATATAATAGATTGTCAGCTGCAGCGAAACTTACTTGTACTTTAAAAGCCAAACCTGGAAATGCTCACTTTCTGTTTATGGACCTGCCGGCGAGTCATTCTGCCTGCACGCACGCACACGCACACACAGTTCAGCTTGATTACTTTATTATTCCATTTGCAGCTTGCTGGGGAAGTTTAGCTGTCAGGGAATATACATTATTGGTGAAATAGAAATATACGTTTAAGGAATGGACTTTAAAATCATTGATTTCATACTCGGCTCGATGAGAGCATTGAGAGCATTTTTTGAGTTGTTGAGAACTGCAGTCCTGAAATCTACCAATCTTACCATCGAATGATCTTGAACTTTGAAAGCTAATCATAGCAAGGGAAGAAATTTACTGATATAAATAGGTTAAACCGGGGGTTGGCAAACTACAGCCTGTCGGCCAAATGTGGCTTACTGACCGTTTTGGTATAGCCCGTGAGCTAAGAATGGTTTAAATATTTTTTTGTAGATGTTTAAATGGCTCAGACAATTAAAAGAAGAATAATGTGGAATGCAAAGGTCAGTGTCCATAAATAAAGTTTTACTAGAACATCGCTATGCTCATGCAAGGTGAGTATTGTCTGTGGCTGCATTGGGTCCATCAGAGCAAAGCCGAATAGATGCTACAGACACCTTATGTATAGCCTGTAATTACAGAGATGGTGTGCTGACCCGTAGGTTAAACAGTGCCTTTTCCTATTTTCCCTTCTTTACATCATCAGCCCGTGTGTGGGGGCACAAGTCTAATGAAATACACACTGTGGAAGATCAACAAAGGCAGACACTAGTTAAAGTGGTAAGGGTGGTTTAAGCTAGTAATATCCTACCGGGATAGGAAAAAAGAGGCCAGTGCGAAATAAAAACAACTTCTGTTTGTACGCTGGTGACTAGGCATTTTGGAGAGCAAATGAGGAAATAGGGAGCGGGGTGAGCTGGCCTCGCGGGAGAGGCAGGGTAGCACCTAAATATTAAAAGTGAGAGGGGGCATTAGGTGCCTGGGAAACCCATCTGGGTTTGCTAGCTGGCGCTTACCCAAGCCAGGCTCCTCCCCTCCCACAGAAGCTGGGAGTCAAGGGCCCTATCTTCAGGTGTTGGCTGGAACAAACAGTTCATTCTTTCGGCAGCCTTGAATTTTCTCAGGCAGGCACGTTTAGGCGCTAGAGTCATCCCAGGGATGTGGCTTTGAACTGTTAGAAATGAAGTGATTGATCAGGTCTTCATGGGGCAAGGAAGGGCTCAGAGGAGTCTGGGTAGAGTTGAGTGAAGGAGAGAAACCTGGTCCACATATGTCAACCTTCGCCTGTTAAGTACACGAATCCACCAGTGTACATTCACCATTCGTGTAGACCTTGTCTTTATTCACACTTCCAGCCTCAAACTATGTATCCCACTTTGGGACACTGATCACTAGAAGTGAACGTAATCACCCTCCCATATTGGTTGCACTGGGAGCCGTTTTGCAGGCTTATTGTTTGGTCCGTAAGTTGGCCTGTTTTCCTCGGGCTAAAGAGTCACTTGTTAGAGTGATGCTGGCCTCCCATAAGCCTTTCAACTCCTGGTTTAATATGGCTGGAAAAAGAATTGGCAATAATACTTGTACAGCCTCAACCAACGCGTGCTGGGGAACTGATAAGTCCATAGGAGAGAATGCCTGGTATTTCCTTACAGTACATTTGAGCCTTCTGGTCCTAACGGCCGATGACCTTCATTAATTGTTTTCCAAATGGAAAGAAAACCAGATAAGTGGACTCAGCTGTGGGCAGAGGCCTGCAGGGACGCTGTGTTCATTTGCAGTGAAGTTTAACCCAACTTTCATATGATTGAGAGCATTGTAATGAGAACTCATAGATTGCCTGTGGTTTTTCATAGCAAACACCTAGCGAAGGAATGCTACCTGGCTTCTGAGCAAGTTAGCTGGTTATGTACTTAAGCGGTGAAAATTATCTGGAAGAAATCTAAGCCCTCGTTTTAGATAACAAAGTTAACATTCCCATTTTTTTTTTCCTGGCAAAGAAAAGAGAAGGTTTTCCTGCCTGAACTCACTCTCCTTTTAGAAACATATTTGCAAGTATGGTTTACAGCATTGGGCATACCATAAATGCTCTATACTAAACAATGAGCGAGTCAAGTTGTAAACAACCCATTCTAATGCTTCTTGCTGGTGAATGATCAGTATTTGTTTATCTGATCAATCCGCAGGATCAGTGACTCAGAGATGGAAGGGACCGCACAGGTTCAAAGCAAATGGGCGGCTGTTGGGCTAGGTCTCCGAGAATAAACTTTTATTTCTGTTTTGACATTTGAAGCATGTTTTTTTTCTGTAATTGATGGTTAAAAGTAATCAACTTCGACTTCTAAGAAATCTGTGTTTTAGTGCTGTAAGCTCAACAAGCAAAGTGATGATTATGCTCTAATGGGTTTTTATAGATGTCAGTGCATTTTTATTTTAGGAAGTCCATTATGAATGATAGGGAAATACTGGCATTTCTTATGAAAGAAGCGTTTCTCTAGTTTGGAAAGGAAACGCAATTTCCCTACAATTATAATTTACTACAGGGTTTTAATTTTTATCTTGGTTGTTTCTCATAGAGTTCATAAATTCTGTGAGATTTGCTTAATTTGACGATAAGAACATGATCATTATCTGCCAAAGATGAGCTTTAAAGAAAACAGGAGGCCAATATGTATGAAATCAATGTGAAACTTGCCCAATGAATGGGGAAAGGAGGGTATTTATGCATTTAAGTGGTGTGATTATTTAACTGGGGAGCACGGAGCCATCTGGCTAATTTGAGGCTGTTCTGCACTGGGTCAGACATCTAACCATGGCGATTTCACAGTGGACCCTCTAATTGGAATCTAGGGGGCTTGTCTCTTAGGAAGTTCACAGTCCGAGTCACCAGCCTTGATCCTGTGTCAGGGGCAATTAGCTGTGTCAGGTACACAGTGGCTGAAGTCTGGGATTCATTTTGTCACGGCCTCGGGCCCAGATTAGCGCCCTGTACCCTCTTGTACTATTTTCCTTAAAGATGTTATTGTTTTTTAGAGAGAGGGGAAGGGGAGGAGAAAGAGAGGGAGAGAAGCCATCTATGTGTGGTTGCCCCTCACATGCCCCCACCTGGGGACCTTGGCCTGCAACCCAGGCATGTGCCCTGACTGGGAATCGAACCGGCAACCCTTTGGTCCCCAGGCCCGTGCTTAATCCACTAAGCTACACCACCCAGGGCTGCTATTACTTTTTTTTTAAATGCACTTATTTTATACTAGCTCTACTACTAGTTTTTGTAAATAAAGCTTTATTGGAACACAGCCATGCTTGTTTGTTTACATGTTGCCTGTGGCCACTTTTGGCAGAGCTGAACACTGGTGGTTATCACTGAGACCGACCACATGGCTTGCAAGGCCTAAGAGCTTACTCTTCCCTTGGCAGAGGGACCTTACTGTTCTTCTAGAACTCTCTGCCCAGGACCACGACTCCAATTCCCCTAGGCCACTAGAGCTGTGCCCTGGGTGCCTGCATGCTTTGCTGGGGGGCAGGGGGAGGGCAGATGTGGTTGGGGGCCCCCCAGCCCACAGCCAGCCCTGCCAGCCCCTTGGTGGGGTCTTTCCTGTTAGCACTTCCTAGACCACTTGGAGGTTCATTGTGAAGCTTTACTGAAGTGCAAATTCCATCCTCTCTATCTTCTTTATCTCTTTACTCCTTCATGCCCATAGGGAAAACAGCTTCATTCTTTCTTCCCTTTTTTATTTTTAATTCAATTTTTCTTTTTTTAAGACTTTATTTATTTATTTTTTAGAGAGGGGAGGGAGGGAGAGAGAGAGAGAGAGAAACATCAATGTGCGGTTGCTGGGGGTCATGGCCTGCAACCCAGGCATGTGCCCTGACTGGGAATCGAACCTGCGACACTTTGGTTCACAGCCCGCGCTCAATCCACTGAGCTACGCCAGCCAGGTAATTCAATTTTTCAATTGCAGTTTACATTCAATGTTACTTTGTGTTAGTCTCCGATGTACAGCACAGTGGTCAGACAATCGTATACTTTACAACGTGTTCAGCCTGAAAAATCTACATTCTTTATCTCCACCTTCTTGGGGTTGGCCCCTGAGTCCATTCGATATCTTATCTGTGCACGCTTATTAGATCTGCTTCCCAGCCTTAACTTCCTATTCAGCCCCCAAATCACATATGTGTACACAGCTGTGCACGTGCACACATGCACACCTGTAACTATGTTGAACTTGTCGGAATCCCTAAACAGTGTCACAGCTCTGAGTCTTTCTACCTACACTCTTCATGGAGCCTGGAACAATGTTTACCTTGCTCCTTTTTTACCTAGAAAAATACTGTTTGAGCCCTGGCTGGCGTAGCTCAGTGGATTGAGCGCGGGCTGCAAACCAAAGTGTCGCAGGTTCGATTCCCAGTCAGGGTACATGCCTGGGTTGCAGGCCATGACCCCCAGCAACCGCACATGGATGTTTCTCTCTCTCTCTTTCTCCCTCCCTTCCCTCTCTAAAAATAAATAAATAAAATCTTTTTAAAAAAGAAAGAAACAAAGAAAAATACTGTTTGTCTTTCACGTTTCAGCATAGAATCTAAGCCTGTTCCATGTAGCCTCCTCTGACTCCTCAGTGCTGGGTTAATTGGCTCAACTGCCATCTTTTGTTCATTAAGATAAGATCGATGCTTTAGCAGATTAACCCCTTCATTTGTAGCGGCTTACTTCTTGGTCGCTTGGAGCCTGGGACAGGAGTTCCTGATAGAGCGAGGGAGGGAGCTGTGGTTGAGACCCTGGAAGATGAGGGCTCTCATCTTCCACGCGAGATGCGAGGCCGTGCCGCCTATCACCTTCAGTGGACAGATGAGCGAAGCGGAAGGGCCCTGCCTGAAACTGAAGTACATCATTCTACCCATGCTCCAGTAACCAGAACCCTGGCCACATCTCACTGCGGGTGAGGCTGAGACATTCAGCGTAGCTGTGTACTCTGTTTTAACAAAAATCTTAACAACAACAACAACAACAAAAGAAGCCACGATCACGGTACCTGACGTGCAGTGTACTGGGAAAAGGAAATAAATAACCAGAAAGTGGAATACTCACTATACTAAATGAAAGATATTGTCTTGCTAAAGAGCACACTTGAGGTACAGTTAGTCTTTCCATTGCTCTTCTAAAATAGCACACAGAATGACCAAACTTGAAGAAATGGCTCTGTGAAAAATTTGCTTAAAAACTAACATGAGCCCTGGCTAGTGTGGCTCAGTGGATTGAGTGCTGGCCTGTGAACCAAAGGGCCTCCGGTTCGATTCCCAGTCAGGGCGCAAGCTTGGGCTGTGGGCTGAATCCCTAGTGGGGGGCATGTGAGAGGCAAATGATCAATGTATCTGTCGCACACCGATCTTTCTCTCCTCTTTCTCCCTCCCTTCCTCTCTCTCTAATACTAAATAAATAAAATCTTAACAAAAATAATAAGTTCCTTTTTTTAAAAAAGATTTTACTTATTTCTTTTTAGAGAGAAGGGAAGTGGGAAAGAAAGGGAGTGAAACAGTGATGTGTGAGAGAAACATCAATCAGTTGCCTCTCGCACTCCCCCAACCCAGGCACCTGGCCCGCAACCCAGGCATGTGCCCTGACCAGGAATCAAACCGGCTACTCTTCTGATTGTGGGGCAACATCCAACCTACTGAGTTACATCAGTCATTAAAGAATCTTTATAAATATAGCCCTGGCTGGCATGGCTCAGTGGATTGAGCACCAGACTGTGAACCAAAGGGTCTCCAGTTCAATTCCCAGACTAGGGCACATGCCTGGGTTGCAGGCTAGGTATTGCGCCACTAGGGGGCGCTCAAGAGGCACCCACCCATTAATGTTTCCCTTTCTTTCTTCCTCCCTCCCCCTCTCTAAAAAGAAATAAGTACAATCTTTTAAAAAAACCTTTATAAATTTAAAATAAACAACTACATATGCCACAGATTACTGAATGGCTTCCTTCTTAATTAACATTTAGATCGTTTCCATTGTTTTGCATTGAATGATAATGTGATGAATCTCTGTACAAAGGAAGTCTTTTGGTTTTATGGGCGTATTTTTAAATGACCTTAATAATAGCATACTGAGTATTTCCAAACTCATAAGCCAGAAGGTAGTTGGAGATGCTGTTAAAATGGTATTCAAATTTTATGGCAAAATGGTGGGCATTCTGGTTCCTCAAAGGTATTGCAGTTGACAAGCAGCATTTTCATAGAAGTGAATCTCAGGACAAGACACACAGCAGCTGGTCATGGGAAAGCTTGAGTGAGGGTGGTGGAAACTTCAGGATTTTTATCAAGTCAAACCTTTGTTTCCCATGTTTCTATTATGGGAAAATGATGTGATGTTCTCTCTCAATGTAATTCTATTTCTAAACTTTCATCATTTTACCATAGAACAAGCCAGTCTTCAAGAGTGCATCGGTGAAAATTTAGATGAACATGAAACACTATGCATCTGTAAAAAAGTAAAGAACGGGGGACGCTATGCAGTGATACAGAACAATCTCTGGGATTCATTTATTAAATGAAAATAATAAAGTGCACAACAGTAACCATGCTCACATTGCATTCAAGATACTGAAGAGATATGTAAGAAACTAATAAAAGTGTTATTAGACCCAGGGGAGGTAGGGAGAGAAGAAAGTTGACGTCTACAAAAGAATGAGCATTTGGTAATCTGATTCCCTAAAAATGTGATAGGATGTTGGAAACGTCTGCCCTGAGTGAAAATACCAATTGCTTACTTAGATAGTTCTATCATTTCTGAGTTTTCTCTATTGGAAATGAATGAATCTAAATGACCAAACAAACACAATAGAAATGGATTTATAGGTACAGAGAACAGACTAAGAGGTGAAGGGACAGAGAAGTTCCAATTGGGAGGTACAGAACAGTCACGGGGATGTGGAGTACAGCACAGGGAACACAGTCAGTAATATGTCAGTAACTGAGCATGCGCCAGGCGGGCACCGGAAACGTCAGGGGGACACTGTGGAAAGTGTGTGATTGTCTAATCACTAGGCTGTGCGCCTGAAACAGGTACGGCATTATATGGAATGCCAAATTTAATTAAAAAGTAAAATTTTAAAAATTAAAATGAAACACAAGAGATAGTTCATATATTAAGGATATTATCAAAAAGTATAATAGAAATTTCAGATCTATAAAATTTTAATGGTAATTTTTATGAGCAAATTAAGATAAAGCTGGGAGAGCGTATTATTATAAAAATGGTCTCTTACCTTTTGTATAGAACTGGGTACTCGGAAGCAAAATTCCTTCAGTTTTTATATCTAGATCAGGCTTTCTCGAATAGGAACATAAATAGGAAAAAAATCTTTTTCTTTTTGTCCCCTCCCTCAAAAAGGAATGCATATAGGTATTGAAAGTTAAATGTTATCAGGTTTTGCAGCAATTTTAAAACTCTCGTCCTTTGATAGTTTTCCATTCATTAAAGGGAACGATTTTGTGTTCTTTTGAGAACCACATTCTGGGGGTATATGGATGGATGTTTCCTTTCGGACTGTAATTTGATTCTAATGCCATCAGTTCCTAGTTTGGCTTTGCTGTTGGGCTCGAGTCCACAGGCTGAAGAATAGAGTGCTATTTAACTAAGCCGATGAAATGCACATAGGAAGCAATAAAGTATCTAATCCTTCTCTACTGGTCAATCCTTGAGTTTGTCTTGCTGTAGTGCCGCTGTGGTCCCATGTGACTCAAACTTCCATTTATCCAGACTAGAGTGATGTATTGAATGACGCACGCAGTCTAGCTCTTACAGGTATACGTTAACATTTTTTAAACATCATCTGAACACAAGAACATACATGCATGAAACTATACTGGGCCTCATTCCGAATTTTAATGCTGACCTAGAGATTATTTCAAAGTTTGTCCTGTGTCCTAAGTCAGGAATCAGGGGTTGGCAAACTGCAGCCTGTGGACCAATTCCAACCTGTTGCCTGGGTTTCTATAAAACTAAAAATGGGTTTTCCATGTTTTTCAATATTTTATTTATTTACTTTTAGAGAGAGGTGAAGGGAGGGAGAAAGAGCGGAGACAAACATCAGTGTGTGAGAGATACAGTGATCGGTTGCCTCCCACAGGCCCCCACCTGGGAACGTGGCCCGCAACCCAGGCATGTACCCTGAGTGGGAATCGAACTGGTGACCTTTCCGTTCACAGGCTGGTACTCAATCCAGTGAGCCACACCAGCTAGGGCTGGTTTTTCCATTTTTATATAATTCCTCAAAATCAAAGAATAATATTTCATGACACATGAAAATTATGTGAAATTCAAATGTAAGTGTCTATAAATAAAGTTTTATTGGCATGGCCACACCCATTCCGTATTGTCTAGGGCTTCCTCTATACAATGGGACAGTTAAGTGGTTGCTACGGAGACCAGGTGACCCACAAAGGCTAAAATGTCTGACCCCAGAAGGTTTCCTAACCCCTGTGCTGTGTCATCAAACGTCATCAAGTGGTTCTTCAAATGGATGTGTGGATACAGATATATCAATATTTGTATCTTTCCGGCTTTTTGAAATTCCGCATAAATGGACACTTTGCACTCAGAGAGGATTCTCTTCCCTCTAAATGTGCCTACTGTGAGTAATTCTTTCTCTTCTCAAATAGATTTTAAGCAACATGAATAGGAATTAGGTTGTAAATGTTTATATTCTCCTGCCGTGCTTGCTTTCTTGCCCATAAAGAAGATGGAATAACCCCTCCTTGCTATGGAGTGAAGCATTCAGAGCGAAAGGCCGAGAACCCGTTTCCCCTTTGTCCGCTCGCTGCGTGGCTGGGCGGTGGACGCTTTGAAGGGAAGTGTAGAAACTGTACTGGGAAAGTAGGCTTGCTCAACAGTGTGGAAGGCACAGCACAGGATGTGGTCCTCAGGCTCCTCCTCCAAGGTTATCATCTATTCCTAGGAAGAGGATATCCGAACTCCACTACAGAAGGGACGGTTTATTTAGGGACACCTATACACCTTAGATTAGCTCACGGTAACCTAAATAGCGTGTATGCTTAGGACGAAAATGTTATCCTTTTTATGCTTTCTGATTATGCGTGTGTCCGCATATTTTTGCCGCAGGCAAAGGAGTACTTGGCTAACAACAGGTTGATCCATGCAGTCCTCGAGGTAGGGTCTTCCCGAGGAGGCTGCATTGACTCAGACTTTTTCCTTCTTTCTCCTCCACGAGCTTGTTGCTCGTTACCTCATGGGTGTAAACTGGTTGCCACAGCTCCGCAGCTGTGGGCATCACGTCATCATATGGTTGGATTCAGAGGCAGAAAATGGGTTGGCAGACTACCGTGGGCATTTTTCTTGGGTGACTCTTTTTATTTTTTTGACTCATGGAGGAACATCTTTTGCAGAAGCTGAGAATCTTCCCTTAGAGTCTCCTTGGCTAGACTGGGTCAGTCACGTGGTCACACTGGCAAAAGGCAAGGAGATGTGCAATTCTGACTCACCGACCCAGAGACCCTAACGCTCAGACCCAAGGTTCTCAGAGCATGGAGGGAGAAGGGAAAAGCAGTTGAGAAAGCAATGAACATGCTGTCCTTCTTCAATATTTTCTCTAGTGTTATTGAAAGCTGTACTTAGAGAATAGCAGCAAGGCCGTCGTTTGGAGAACAAACACTTGAAATTTGGTGGTGGCTATCAAGTGCCCATCTTAGCACCATGCCCTTATGCTGGCTGAAATACATAACCCTTAGCGTTGTGATCAACATGAAAGTCTATTTTAGGGGATCCTATCAGCAGCAAGAAGTAGAAAGCACAGCAACAAACAGCTTCAAGAGGAGGGCAAGTTACGCTTTCACCTAAGAAATACAGAGTAGGGCCACTTTAGGTCAAGTTAACTGGATCGAGGAGCTCTGGGTTTTATCATCTTTTTCACGTGCCCTCTTGGCCCGTAGACCCCGCCTCTTGTGGACACGGAGTGACTGCAGTAGGTCCAACTGTCCTGCCTTTAGCAAAGGCCAAAGACGAGGAGAGGGGAGCAGGATATGTTCCTTCTCCGTCTCCCTTTTTGGGAGCGTGGACAACTTTTCCAGAAACCTTCCAGCAGAGCCCCTTGACCTCGCACTGTCCAGAATTCTCCTGCTGCCTCATGTCTTTCTTAAATCTACCCGGTGAGGGGAGTCCTGGCTGCTTTTGACTCGCAGATACAGGCACATGATCGAGTATAGCCCACCACCTATTTTTGTAAATAAAGTTTTATGAGACCAGAACCACGCCCAGTCATTTGCATATGATTTATGGCCACTGTTGCATCGCAACCACCATAACCACTGAGATGAGTAGTTGCAACAGAGGTCAGGTGGCCCCACAAAGCTTAAAATGCTTAACTCTCTGTCCCTTTATAGAAAAAGCTTGCCGATTCCAGGTCTGGGGGACCAGTGGTTCTCAACCCTGGGGCAGGTGCCAGGCAATATGCGCCTTAGTGTTCTAGTTGTTTCTAATGTCGGGGGCAGGAGTCCTAGGGGTATATAGTGGAAAGACATCAGGGATATGAAGCATCCTAATGTGAGCAGAATTGTTCTGCGTAATGAAAACTTGTCCCCCTCAAAATAGCAGCGGTATGCGCGCAGTGGCAAACCCTGGCTTATGGTATTCATTCGGACTCAGTTTCTAGTGCGGGAGAGGGCCTCGGCTCCTGCTACCCCTTTCTCATCCCAGCCCATCGGATATCTCTGCTAACCCGGGACTGGGAGGAGAGGAGAGGGAGAGGAAATAACTGTTGGTTAGGAAACCCAGAGAGCGTGCTCTGGAGAGCAGAGAGGAGTTGCTAATTCGATCTCCAGAAAACGATGGTTACATGGCTACCTGATAATTAGGGACTGGTGCATCATCAGCTGGTGGCAGTGGTTGCCCTGGTGGGGAGCAGCTCATCGGGCCAGGTTTTCACGCGTGGGAAATGTGCTTCTTCATGCTCCACATGCGGCCCAATGAGAGTCATGCGCACTGAAAAGGTCTTTTCTCTCATGCTGATCTGTAATGAGAACATGATTTCTAACCAGAACCCATTAATCATGTGATTGACAGTAAGTGGTAAAAAAATAATTTTAGGCCCCTGGCTGGTGTAGCTCAGTGGATTGAGCGCGGGCTGCGAACCAAAGTGTGGCAGGTTCGATTCCCAGTCAGGGCACATGCCTGGGTTGCAGGCCACAGCCCCCAGCAACCGCACATTGATGTCTCTCTCTCTCTCTTTCTCCCTCCCTTCCCTCTCTAAAAATAAATACATAAAATCTTCTAAAAAATAATAATTTTAAACAATCAAGTAACTTAAAATTGATTTTCTTGGTGTCTATGATAAGACCAATTAATTTATGAGGCACTTTGGTTGTCACGGAAAAGTTTACTAATGTGCATTTCTGATTTCTAACCATTTTTTCATTGGTTGAATATGCTGTGATAATTTATAATACAAATGTCTGCTGTACTTTTTGAAAATATCTATAGTCATAATCACATTAAGTAAAAACATGGGAATAGATGTGAAATATTATTAAATATCCCCATGAATGGGTAGGTGTACATGCTTACATGTTAAACACATCTAATGTTTGATGATTCCCTAGAGTATTTCAGTACTCTGATTTTTTTTTAAACCCCAAACCCCCAGTAAGAAATTTGTTGTTCACCCTGGCTGGTGTGGCTCAGTGGATTGAGTGCTGGCCTGCAAACTAACGGGTCGCTGGTTCATTTCCCAGTCAGGGCACATGCCTGGGTTGCGGGCCAGGTCCCCAGTAGGGGGCGCACAAGAGCCAACCACACACTTATGTTTCTCTCCCTCTCTTCATCTCTTCCCCTGTCTCTAAAAATAAATAAATAATATCTTTTACATTTTTAAAAAGATTTTATGTATTTATTTTTAGAGAGGGAAGGGAGGGAGAAAGAGAGAGAGAGAGAAACATCCATGTGCGGTTGCTGGGGGCCATGGCCTGCAACCCAGGCATGTGCCCTGACTGGGAATCAAACCTGCGATGCTTTGGTTCACAGCCCACGCTCAATCCACTGAGCTACACCAGCCAGGGCTAAAATTTTTTATAAAAGAAATTTGTTTTCCGTTGTCACTCAGTACACACATATACGACACACATACACATAATTAAGACAGAAGTTTCACAAAATAATATTGACTTGGATACAAACAGGTTCTGTTCTATTTTATTCTTGTCCATTTTTTATCCCTGCCAATGGCAGCCCTCTGAAGCAGTTTCATGACACTTCCCGCCCCAGCCAAATACATTGCAGCCAATGTTAGAAAAACATGAGGGTCATGAATGTGTGATTTCCACTCCCTCCTCCTGGGAACCCTTTCCTCTTCTTGGTACATAGCTTTTCTCCCTCTGGGTACTTCTCCTTCCCCGTGCTAACTTTAATACACCTGTGTGGCTGCTGATCGTCAGCCCTCTGAGGCAGACGGAGCCAAAGAGAAGTCTTGCTCAGAATTTATTTTAAAGTACAGCCAGCAAAGGAAAGCTTCGTTCCTCTCTGGTAACAGCCTTTAAGAATGGAAGCAGCCCTGGCTGGTGGGGCCCAGTGGATTGAGTGACAGCCTGTGAACCAAAGGGCCCCAGGTTCAATCCCCAGTCAGGGCACATGCCTGGGTTGCGGGCCAGGTCCCCAGTAGTGGGTGCATGAGACGCAACCACACATGGATGTTTCTTTCTTTCTCCCTCCCTTCCCCTTTCTAAAAATAAATAAATAAAATCTTAATAAATAAATCAAAATTAAGAAAGAATGGAATCATATGGATGTATCTGGCTTTTGTCATTCAGTAAGTTCACAAGACTTATCTATGTTTTTGTTCACGTGTAGTTCGGCTGTTCTCATTGCTGTATAGTATTTCAGTAGAGGAAGATTTCCAGTGTGTTTATTTATCTGTTCTGCTGTTGCTAGCTGTTTGGTGAGTTTCCTGTGTTAACATTGAACAGAGCCATCCTGATCATTCTTGTGCTTTCTTTTGGTCGTGTAGACCTATTCCTATTGTGTACATTCCTAGGAGCGGAACTACTGGTTCTGTAACTGTCTTTTGTAGCCACTTGGGTTTCTCCTTCTCCTTGTTAGCCTGGAATCTCCTTGGAAACAGAGACTGTCTTACTCACCGTTATCTAACCCTTGTATTTGCACAGAAAGTGCACAGACTTCTTGCACTGCCCCTGCACTGCCCTGCAAATGCCCCTGCGTCGGCCCGTGAACCTTTCAGCTGGAGCAAAACACTGGTGGCCAGGCAGGCTCTGGTGTCCAGCCCATCTGGATTGATTAAGTGAAGGTGAGGTTGCAGCATCGAAATAATGCAAAACGTGTAGTGTCTCGAGAACCAAAATCACTTGTCTTATTCTTGTAAGATGCCCTCCAAGGGATGGTTGGGGGCCTAAGTTCCTTCTGTGTCGGGGATCCATCATCTTTAATTTGCATCTCCGAGGCATCGTGCTTGTCTGTGTGAAGCAGGCCGACTGTGAAAGGAGCACAGAGCAGACCAGAAGGCACAAGGATCACCTCCGCTGTCACCCATCAGTGGAAACTCATTCTGAGGCGGGCCTAAAGACACGAGACGCTGTCGTCTATGGGTTTCATGAATGAGAGGAACTAGTCTGGTGACCAGCTGGCCAGCCGGCGGCACAGTGTCCTCTCTGGAGCTCCCAGAACTTTCCCCTTCACCCTCATCACGGAGCTCCCTACCTGTTCAGTCTGCCATCCAGCTCTGAGGGGTGAGCGAGTCTTGCTCGTAGACATTGTCACAGCTCCTCCAGACAGCTTTACCGGGTCACCCCAGTCTGTCTCTCTGCTCTCTATTCCCATAGAGGAGCTTGGCACTGACACCTTTGTCTTATGCTGGGGAAGATTTCGAAGATAGACACAGCCAGTTCTGCTGTAATGCAACATATGCGGTCTTGAAACTATGGCATGATTTCAAAGTTTCGTTTTAAAAATACCAGGTTGGTGAGGAAAATGGGTGAAGGGCGTTGCACTTAAAATACGAAAAAACGTTGTAAGTGACCCAATAAGGAGAAAGAGAAGAGCCTGGTAAAACTGTTAGCACAGTTGTACACAGGTGCAGCGGTCAGGGTGTATATAAATAGTACAACGTGCCTGCCGCTTTGCCTTGAAAAACCTGAAGGGGGCTTGGGGAAGGGGCCTAGGCAAGGCTGTAGCTTGTATGTTACAGCAAAGGGAGGAGGATGACCTAAAATAAGGGGGGGGGGGGGGGTTCACCCCGGCTGGTGCAGCTCAGTGGATTGAGCACTGGCCTGCGAATTAAAGGGTTGTGGGTTCAATTCCCAGTCAGGGCACGTGCCTGGGATGCGGGCCAGGTCCCCAGCAGGGGACTTGCAAGAGGCAACCGCACACTGATTGATGTTTCTCTCTCTTTCTCCCTGCTTCCACGCTCTAAAAATAAATAAAATAAAATAAGAGGGGTGCTTTCTAACACATGCTGTAAGACTGAGGGAGCTATAAATGTGGAGGGTGTGTGTGTGTATGTGTGTACGTATGTTTTGTGTATTCCTGTGCAGTTTCTGAGTTCACAGTACTTCTAGGTGAAATTTGCATCAGCATACAATAAATTGGCATTGTATTTAAATTGTTGGCTAACGTATCCATCACGTCCAAAGAAATTCACACTGACAAAACAAGTGCCAGAGCCGGGCTGACCACACCAGGATGGTGCAGGTCCCCACAAAGTGGTCTCTATTCATTGCAACCAAGTTCTGATTAGTACGTACCTGCTTATACGTGCATGATTTTGCAGAATGTTTTTGACCACCACTGTTCTTAAACCAGATAGCTTGCTTCTAGGTCATCAAAAATTGATTGTAGTTTGGAAGCTATTGTCGCTAGACTGTTATGCTCATTTCTTTCTGCTTCAGGTGTGTTCCTCTGTATTCTTTTCAGAGGGATGATTTCTTCCCATTGGTAATCAGCACAACTGAAACAATCCTAACTTTAATGCTACCTCTGTGGCTTTTATTCCCTTTGATCTACATGGAGACTTCTCTCATTTTTACTAGCAGTGCTTCAAGATACAATTAGCTTCTTTGAAAGGAAGGCAGAAGGGTGTCACACTCTTTAGAATACCCATGTCCAAAATAAATGATAATTTCTAGTACAAAATAGGTCCGTTCTATATTGCATTATTTTTATTGACCGTGCAATGATTTTCAGGGTCTAGAGTATAATGAAGAGTACCACTAATAGCAGGGCACTTTACGTTGCTAATCACCAGTGAGGTTATTAGAAATGTTAATATTAGTTTTCATAGCAGTATTGCTAACATTGTTACTAATATTAGTATTAATAGTGTTACTTAGCTCTGAAATTTAAAAATTACTCATACTACTTTTTTTAGGATTTTATTTATTTATTTATTTTTACAGAGGGGAAGGGAGGGAGAAGGAGAGGGAGAGAAACATCAATGTGTGGTTGCCTCTCATGTACCCCCTACTGGGGACCTGGCCCACAACCCAGGTATGTGCCCTGACTGGGAATCAAACTGGCGGCCCTTTGGTTCACAGGCTGGACTCAATCCACTGAGCCATACCAGCCAGGGCCTCATACTACTTTTTATTTAGTAGTTATTTTACTACTTCCAACCTAACCTAATCGTTGACTTGCTCCAAACTGTTTCTTCCTCCTCATCTTCCTCCTCCTCCTCCTGCTGTTGCTGTCGCCTCTGCTGCTTCTGCTACCACAACCACCTAAACTGGATGGGAGGTTTTTACTATGTTCCAGAACGTCTCAGCAGCTTCACAAAAACCTAGGCAAGGTAGGATCTATTGTCAGTCCCATCCTGCTGAGGAGGACACTGGGGGTCAGAGAGGACAAGGAACAAGCTGACCCGAGCAAAGCTGGGAGCTGACCTCGGCTCCACAGACCCTACTTGTGAGCACCGTGTGCACTGCAGAAATGACTGCCTGCCGCTTTGCTGTGCCGTCGTCATTTCTTTGCTAGGATCAAGTGGAGCTGCCTTTTAAAACAATACCACTATCTTAGTGCAAAGAGATTTTTCTTTCTTTTTGTAAGATTTTGTTTACTTTTTACTTTTAAAAAAATTTTACTTTAGGCCTTGGCAGGCGTACCTCAGTGGATTGAGCGTGGGCTGCGAACCAAAGCGTCGCAGGTTCGATTCCCAGTCAGGGCACATGCCTGGGTTGCAGGCCACGGCCCCCAGCAACCGCACATGGATGTTTCTCTCTCTCTCTCTTTCTCCCTCCCTTCCCTCTCTAAAAATAAATAAATAAAATCTTAAATTTGTTTTTTACTTTAGAGAGAGGGAAAGGGAGGGAGAGAAACATTAGTGTGTCGTTGTCTCTCATACGGCCCCACCTGGGGACCGGGCCCCCGCAACCCAGGCATGTGCCCTAGCTGAGAATCGAACCGGTGACCCCTCGTTTCTCAGGCAGCACTTAATCCAATGAGCCACACCAGCCAGGGCGAGAATTTCTATATTCTTTGATGTATTTTACATATTTCCAGAACTATAGAATCTAACACTAATGATTTCATTTTCAACAATGTTTGTATTAATGACAGTGGTTTCTCCCCTCTTGTTGAAAGAATGATTTTTATCATTACTCCCAAAGGAAATAGAGCAATTAGGTTTTCCAAAAATTGTGAGTAACCTTCTTTCCAGATAACCATCCCATTAGGTATTCCCGTCTTTCTTTTGAGTCTACACTGCTTTTGTACATTTTGCTTCTGAATTAAATGAATACAATCTACCCAAAAGAACAATAGTGGTCATGCGATGTCAGAGAGTATAAAGAAGTCTACATTGTGGAAATTACAGGTGAGACTAGTGATTTTCCTCCTGAAACAATTGTTGGAGGGCCTGATTATGAATTCCCAGGGGCGTACATCTAATTAACTCTAGCGGTGGGGGGGACAGGTTTCTCATATTAACAATGTTTATCTGGTTGGGAACAATGTAGAACTCAGAATTAATTTTGTGGTGTTGTGTGGTCGATTTGGGGCGCCTCTGTCTCAAGACCAAGAAAATTGGCGGTGGTTTCTAAGAACGAGATAAAGATCCTCGCGGGAACAGACACTGAAGTGAATGTAGTGTGTACTGGAGCAGGTATGGTTTTGCACGGCGTGTGAGGGAGACCAGATTGCCCACTCGGAACGCGATAGTAAATTGAATCTAGACTGTCCTATAAGCAGATTCATTTTTTTTGTGGATGACTTGCTTCCCGTAGATCATTTTCAATGACATTTACACTGAGTGCCATTTTGACTAAGGGCCACGAGTGCCAGGGAAGGGTGCTGTGTGTAACAGTGAATCACGGTGGTGATATTGTGTTTGGGGATTCACTGCCTGCTACAGGCACCCTGACAGCTGATCTAGGAGTCAGCCCCAGGCAAACCAGTGAAGACTGCTTCGCTTCCACCCCTAGCAATGGCCCCTTCCCTGTGACGAACATGGCCTTGTTAGGTCAGGGCGATTCCTTCTTGACCCAACACAGGATCTGCTTATGTCATAAAACAGTAACATTTGATACGCTTCTCTCCCCTCCAATTGTCAATGTTATGATGAGCTGTGGATCTTATCTGGCTACAGCCTTCACCTTTGTGAATGTCTCCACTATTGACATGTCCAGATTCATTGTTTAAGTAAAAAGTTTCCTTCATCTTACTGTGATTTTTTTCAGTGGTAACATCTTTTGATGCCTCCTCCTTCGATCACATCATGAAAGGTAGAGGAAGGAGGGAAGAGAGGGCACAGTTTTTTGTGTGCAGGTAAAAATGAAGTACCTGAGCCCTGGCTGGCATAGCTCAGTGGACTGAGCGCAGGCTGAGAACCAGGGTGTCGCAGGTTCGATTCCCAGTCAGGGTACATGCCTGGGTTGCAGTCCATGACCCCCAGCAACCACACATTGATGTTTCTCTCTCTCTCTCTCTTTCTCCCTCTCTTCCCTCTCTGAAAATAAATAAATAAAATCTTAAAAAAATGAAGTACCTGGTGGTTAGAAAATTGTTTCCAATGATAAATGGAGCCATTAGGTTCTAATTACGGACTCGAAGCTACCAAGTACATGGGTGGCCGGCAAGAGAGATATCCAGGATCTAATATGTGTTGGTGAGATTTCCCCAGGACTTTGGGCAAGATAAACTATTATAATTATTCCTTCTCCTTCTTCGAAGTGGTGTTTCTTCCCTTGTTTCCTACATGTTAACCGTAACACTATTACTATTATTATTTTTGCTTATATGCTCATTATTATTTGATCATTCTTTGTTGTAATGTTCCACAATTGGATTGATTGTTTCCACTGGCATTTAGAAAAAAATTTTATATTCATTGGTTTTAGGGAGAAAGACAGAGAGAGAGAGAGAGAGAGAGAGAGAAATATCAATTTGTTGTCCAATTATTTATACATTCATTGGTTGGTTTTTGTGTGTGCCCTGACTGGGGAATCTAGCCTGCAACCTTGGCACATCGAATCGATGCTCTGACCAACTAAGCTACCCAGCCAGGCCCTAAATTATATATATATATATATGTGTGTGTGTATATATATATATATATATATATACACATAATTTTTTACTTAGGCAAACAAAACACTTGTTCGAAAAACATTATCACTTGTATCATACTCCTATCTCCTAAGCAACCAATAATTGTCGATGGGCACATACAGAAGACAGAGGCCTGCCTTTCATGAATTTTTAGCAGCTTTACAGCACTGAGAATGCAAGGTGGTACTTCAAGGTAATTACAATAATAATGTAACGAATTATCAGGGGTCTCAACGTTTGGCTCCTAAGAGCCATTTTTACAATCTCACGTGCTCTGTTCTCCCTTGCAGAAGTGGTTTTGGGCATAGAGTGTTGCCCTCTGTTGCAGAGAAGCTGATAGGATGGTGGATTCCTAAAGGGAGAGGGAATGAGTATCAAGTGCTACCTACTGAGGTCTGGAAGAACTCCCAGACGTTTAAACACTTCGTAGGCAATTCATGGGTGGCCAATTGTTCCTGTGGCCAATGGAATGGCTTGGAAAATGCTTGTGAAGTGTTTCAAGGTGGGGGCTGGGGCACTCGCTTTTTATGGGAAGCTAAATCCTAATGGACTTTTTAGCTAAAACACTTTTGTCCAACAGCCACTGTGATCAGTGTGTACTGGATCAGCAAAGGTAACTTTATTTAATCTTTTCAAAAATCTTTTAAAGCGAACAAGTGGGTTTCCCGGGAATAAATAGAACCCATGATCTCCGATGAGTGATAATGTTTTCTGAGTAGGTCAGTGGTTCTTGATGTAAGGAGGGAGGGCTATTGTGCCTGAGGGCGACCTTCAGCAGTATCTGCAGGCATCGTTTTTTGTTGGTCACAATGAGAGTATAGCGGGTGCACTTCTAGTATCAAGTGGATAAAGACCAGGGATGCTGTTAAGTGTTCTGTAATGCCTGGGACAGCTCCCTACAGCAAGGAGTGATCTGGCCCAAATACTAGCACTGCTGGTTAAGAAACACTGTTCTAAAGGTTTAGAGGAGGCAGAGCCCTCAGATTCAGATGCCTGGAACCCTGCACAAGTGTGTAGAGCGAAACACACCCACACACCTCCCCCACTCCTTTGTAATTTCACTGAACTGGGATTGTGAAAACTAATCTTGACTAAATGAAACCACTGCTACTTTGGTGTTGTTTTGTTGTCACAAATAGCCTCTCCTGCTAATAGACATTCAAAGCCCAATTGAAAAAAAATATGTTTTAAACCTGAACTGTGGACAGAATGCCATATACATGCAACGTGGATGATATACAACCTTGTTGTGATGCCATCAAAGCAAAGCAGTAAGAGATTAAAATTCAGAAAGCTTTTTATCTTTTAAAAGATTTTATTTATTTATTTTTAGAGAGAAGGGAAAGGAGGGAGAAAGAGAGGGAGAGAAACATCAACAAGTGTGATTGCCTCTCCCACGCCCCCTACTGAGGACCTGGCCTGCAACCCAGGCATGTGCCCTGACTGGGAATGGAACCAGTGACTCTTTGGTTCCCAGGCCTGCACTCAATCCACAGAGCCACACTTGTCAAGGCTCAACTTTCGAAAGATTTTTAAAAGTCATGGAACAGAGTAAAGAGATTTTTTTTTTGAGAATAAGGAAATGTAACTTTTTGAAAGTTATTTTGCAACCTTTTGACAATTTGAGAAGATAAAGACATTGATTCTTTATTACCTTACTTGACTTCAAAGCGTTTCTTTCATCTTCTTTGACAAAGCATATCCCTAATACAACCATTAAATTTGTTATTCATGATGAGCCTCGCATTTTGACTCATGTGGAGATAGCTTTGTATTGCTGCTAGACCGGAACATTACAGGAGAGAGTAACAAAGAGGCTAGATGTGTCAGAAGAAGATTGCTCAATAAGTAGTGATTAGCGAAATCTCTAAGGAAGGGGAGACACTTTGTATGTACAACTCCTCTGAACAGTAAGAAAGGAGGCAGTGGGAAACAAAGATGTTGGGGTTTTCCCTCAGCTTGGCAACAATTGGTATCTGGAAAAAGTTCATCAGCTGCTAAACCTCTTTTTTTATGTGTAGCACTAGGAAGTGTAGACATCATGTTTTAAGGATCCAAGATGGCAGTGGGGGAAGTGGAAGTCGCAGTCACCTCCTCTCAGGACAAAACCAGAAGTACTGTTAAAATATAGAGCAAGGAACTTGAATAACCAACTGAAGACTAGCCAAACAGAAGCCTTATAACTAAGTATGTACAGAGGAAGCCACATGGAGACTGATAGGAAGGGGCGGAGCCTCAAAAAGGGCTAGCCCCGCCCCTTCCTGTGGCGGCTGAGAATTTGGAAAGATATCTCAACTGCAGAGGTTCCCCCTGAGGAGTATGGGGTCTGAATCACATGGCAGGCTCCCCAGCCCGGGACACCAAAGCCAGGAAGAAGGCCCCACACGACCTCTGGCTGTGAAAATTAGCAGAGATTCTGTCATTTGGAGAAAGATAGGAGTCAGCTAGAAACCCAGGCACCCTCTTAAAAGGTCAACGCACAAAATCCCATTTGAGTTCACTCTCCCCGGGCGCCCATGGAAGGAAGACAGGTTGGACAGTTGTATGCCTTCTGGGAGAAGGCTAAAGGGACAGCCACTAGAGATCGCTGTGCTGAGTCCTTCAGTCACACTGCTTCCAGATGCCATCTGTCCGTGGTCCAACACTCCCTTCCATACGACATCAGCCTAAGGAAATGCACTAGCCCCAGGGCCCTGTAGCCCTGCCCTTCCTAGGTCATGCCCTATGGAGGAGTGTGCTGACCACTAGCAACCCGGGCTGGTGGTTCAGACTTTCTTGGAGGGCTTTTAAAGAGGTCTGGGTGGACTCAGGGTGTCAGAGGGGATGAAATTTAGATTAGGAAAACAGAAAGTGGCTTTTGCAAAAAATTTACAAGGGAAAATCTGAGCTAATAGCCCTGGCTGATGTGACTCAGAGGATTGAGTGCCAGGCTGTGAACCAAAGGGTTGCCAGTTCGGTTCCCAGTCAGGTCACATGCCTGGGTTGTGGGCCAGGTCCCCAGTATGCACCCCAGGGGGTGCATGAGAGGCAACCACAGATTGTTTGCTCTCCCTCTTTCTCCCTCCTTTCCCCTCTCTAAAAATAATTAAATAAATCTTTTTAAAAATCTAAGGTAACATTTGTAAGTTTTGATACCCATTATGCTTTTTATTCTGTCCTTCCACTCACAGAGAAGTTTTTGGCGCTCTGTTACAGCAAAGATATATATCTGTATATTTATATAAATATATGTATACTTATAGAAGTTACATATTTATGTATGTATACACACATAGCTGGAACACTAGAAGGTGGCATGAAGGAATAAATTGCAAATCAAGGGGCTAAAAAAATAAAAGGCAACATGATTCTTAGATAGATTTATTTGGTGCTATTTTGTTTCATTTTCACAAGAGACACTGAGATCACAGAGAACGTTAACCCTCCAAATCTCTCTTCCCCACCAATGTGCTTTCCCCAAATTGGAAGTTTAAATGCAATTAGTCACGGAACTGTGATCATTGTTTGTATTTCCAAACTCCAAGTAAAGAATTGATAACTACCTGTCCTAGCTAAAACTTCAGAAGTAACTCTTGCCTTCATTATTCTTTTAAAATATTCAAATGATCTGCCTTTCCAACTGGCCTGCAACCAGGTTAATGGACTGAATGTCTTCTTTTTGAATATTTTATTTATTTATTTTTACAGAGAGGGGAAGGGAGGGAGAGAACCATCAATGTATGGTTGCCTCTCGTGCACCCCCTGCTGGGGACCCACCCACAATCCAGGCATGTGCGGGACTGGGAATCGAACCGCGATACTTGGGTCCGAAGGCCGTCACTCAGTCTACTGAGCCACACCAGCCAGGGCTATTGTTTCTTTAAGAACACCTAATTGTACTTATATGTGTTTTATACATATGTGAATATATGTACTTATATTCAGGACTGGGCTGAATATCTTTGCCATCCATCTGCTACCATACAAATAGAAATCCTACATTTAGCTTTAAGGGAGTGTCACAGATTTATCCCCACCCCATCCCCGATTGTTTTGTCATCCCGTCTCCTAGCAACTGGTTACCCGGCGAGAGCGTTCCAAATCTAGAACGCAGCAGTTGGTCCCTGGCTTCATTCAGTCTTCAAGCTGCTCGGAGGGAGGCGGAAGCCGGAGTTCCCGCTCCAGACCGGGTCGGCCTGTGTGGGTGGTGAGCCGGTTTTCTCCATCGCTGGGTTTCTCCATCGCGGCAGAAGACGTTCCTGATGAACTTTCTCTATGGCTAACGCGGACAATGTCCTTGATGGGCAGGGCCCTTCACTCCTAGACGCAGCTGCCGATGACGACGGAAACCAGCAGCCCGGCTCCGCCGTGCCCCCGCAGAGCGCGAATTCCGCATGCAAGTATGATGTGCTGTCCTGGGGTCAACCTCGCGCTCCGCTGAGACGTCCCTTCAGTTTCCGGAACCATCTGACCACGGAGGAAGCGGAGTCTACCACGAAGACAACACCTGACGATCCTATGGACAGTTCGAGAGCTCCAAACTCCTCGGATGGGCCCGTACTTGCCGTTGCCGAAGACTCCCTAGCAACGGCGGAAGACTCCCTAGCAACGGCTGAAGTAAAGACCTTTGAGGGACTTGGGGGCTGGATGGGAATGGGACACAGTTCCACCAATGTGCCCCAAGAATTTCCTGGCGGCCCTTCCTCACTGATAGTAGGGGGGATAAGGTTCACCGGTGGGGATACTCGGATCGGTGGCAATAACGCCAGGCCTTACGTGCCTCTGCCACCGGGCCCAGGGTTCTTCGTACCCAGAGGTCCGCCAATCAGAGCTCCTCCATATCATCCCCCTTATGGATCGGGAATGATGGTGCAGCAGCCTCTCGAATGGAGAATGGCCTATAATGAAGGGCGGGCTTATGTTCCTCTCCCAGTGGGAGGCCCCAGGTACCCCATGGAGAACCGCCCAAGGCCTATCACCTTTCCTCCTTGCGTTGGCCGCTTCTCTCCAACCCCTGAGGTTCCTGGACTTCCACGTCCAGCCGTGGTTCCCACTAGGCCTCCGGGTTTGGCTCCTCCGCGTATGATCCGTCCTCCAGCGCCCTCCCGTGACACCGGGTTCCCTTCCTGGTGTAAGAAGAGGATGGAGGAAATAAAGAAGTGAGGCAGAACGGTGAAATGTATTCCTTTGTGTGTTTCTTTTTGAACCCCCCTACACGCCCACACTCTGGTTAGCACTGAAGTGCTTTACATACGGGGGCCTTCGGGAAGGATTCTAAATGTAGGAGGGAAAAAAAATTGTTTTAGCTCTTTGACAGGAGGTTTGCAAATTGGCCTGTAGGCCACCCGTACCCGCAGCCACACCCATTCATTTGCATATTGTCTACGGAGGCCTTTCTGCTACATTGGCAGAGAGTAGTTGCTACAGCCATTGTACGGCATACAAAGTCTAAACTATTTATTTACTGTCTGGTCTTTTACAGGAAAAGTTTCTTAAACCCTTATAGTTTGATACTTTTTGAGGTAACTTTTAAACTTTGACATGGATTTTTATTTCATAATACTTTTGTGCATGTAAAAAGGTGGAATATAGCCCTGGCTGGTGTGACTGAGTGGATTGAGTGCCAGCCTACACATTAAAGTGTTGCAGGTTCAATTCCCAGTCAGGACACATGCCTGGGTTGCAGGACAGGTCCCTGGCTGGGGGCTCGTGGTTGTGGAGGGAGGGGTCTGACTCGGTAGGTCTGGGGTTGGAGCTGGGAATTTGTCCTATCTAACAAGTTTCCAGGAAACACTGGTGCCACTATTTCAAGGACCACACTTTGAGAACCAAGAACAGGAAGTGAAGAACAAGGAGTTGGAAAGAGACGTCCCCTGGCTGGTGTGGCTCAGTGGATTGAGTGCAGGCCTGCAAACCAAGGGGTCGCTGGTTCGATTCCCAGTGGGGGCACATGCCTGGGTTGCAGGCCGGGTCGCCAGTAACAGGCTCGGGAGAGGCAACCACTCATTGATGTTTCTCTCCCTCTCTTTCTCCCTCCCTTCCCCTCTGCAAAAATAAATAAATAAAATCTTAATTAAAAAAACGTAAATCCAAGATCTGAAGGTGAGGGAAAGAGACCCACCGTGGCTGGATTTGAAAGGTCTGTGAGCCAGGGAATACAGATAACCTCTAGAGGCTGAATCTTAGAAGTTGTGGCCAAAGACCAGCCAAATCCATCCTAGATCAGAAACCTTTCCTTAAGGCAAGCATTATCTACCAAGGTGCAACACTGCCTACAACCACTTCCTCAGTTGCCAGTCCTTCAGTTTTACCATTGCAAACCTCTCCTTTGCTGATGACAGTCTCTGCTTTATATTTGCATCACTAAATGGTCCATCCAAGCAGCTCTTGCCAAATGAAGTAATCCTCTGTCCAAAAACGCATGTGTACTTTCCACCCAGGAGAACCTCGAACTGCTGCAGCTCCTGCTTACAAAGCTACAAAATCCACGCTTTGGGCTGAGCTGAGGCTCAAGGTCTCCATGACTTTTTCTTTGATCTGAAGTTTCTGGGAGTGGGAAGCTTTTCTGTAAGGAGGAAGCCTTAAGTGACTTCTGCTTAAAATAGCTATGGTTGTGTGAGGCAGGTAATTGGAAGATATTAACAGATTCTGCACCAGAGTGTAGTAGTAAATTAAATCCGGGCTGTTCTCCAGCAGATATATTTGGAGGAAGGCATCGCCTCCTCGCAGCCAACCACAGCAGGGTGCGGCGCTGAGAAGGAGGCCACAGGTGTGCGGATCCATCTTGTTCCAGGGATCTCCAGCGTTTCCCTCTGGCTGTATGTCACTGTGGCCAGAAAGAAAAATGGCTTTAACGCTCAAATTCAAGGAGAGCCGGTGGGAGAGAAGGGCATCTGAACTGTGAGCAGAGTCTTGGGAAACAGCGGTGTATCGGGAAATGCCCCATTTCTCTTTGTTGCTCAATCCCATTCCACCTGGCTTAGCCCCCACCTGCTCAACAGGCAGATTATGTGGGGAGGGGATCCCTGCTCTTACATTTAGGCTCAAGTAGGGATTAATCAGGCCAAGGCCATTAAAGTGGGGCCTCTGCTCTCCGTTTCAACTTGGCTGCAGGTGTGATGCTCAGGGCCCAAGATGGCATTTGAAGATGGGCACCTTTGCTGATGGCCCGCTCTCTCTCTCTCTCTCCTGATAAACTTGGCCTCTACACCGCCTCTGCAGCGCAGCGGGCCACAGATCTTGGTGGCCTTTCTCTAAGCCTCTGGCCAGATGGTCCCAGAAGACACCTGCTGCCCCCGCTGAGGCACAGGCTGGGACTGACACTATGCCTCCCAATCTCCAGGTGGAAGGCACTGGTCAGCTGGCCCAGGTTGGGAGACTGGGCCTCTTCCTGGCTCCAGGTCACTTCCCTTCTCCCTCCACCTTCAGAGTCTTCTCCAGACTGGGGGTCGGCCAGCCTTTCTGTAAACGGTCAGCTTTGCAGGCTGTACAACCTCTGTTGCAGCCGCTGCACTCCGCCCTTGTCACGTGAAAGTAGCCGAAGACGGTTTGTAAACAAATGAGTTGGACTCTGTTCCCATGAAACTTTTTTATGGAAACTGCAATTTGAATTGCATATAACTTTCACGTGTCCAGAACATGATTCTTTTCTTTTTTTGCAACCATTCGAAAGTGTAATAACCATTCTCCTGCATGGTACCAAAGCGGGTGGTGAGCCCGACTGGACCAGCAGACTGCGGTTTTCTGACCCCTGCTTTAGAAACCCAACGCTCTTTGAGTCTCCCCGGGGGCAGGGCATGCCCAGATGGCCAGAAGGAGATATGAACAATTTGTCAGGTTTCTTTTTCTTTTAAAAACATAAGTTCAAGCCCTGGCTGGCGTAGCTCAGTGGATGGAGCGTGGGCTGCGAACCAAAGCATCACAGGTTCGATTCCCAGTCAGGGCATATGCCTGGGTTGCAGGCCACAGCCCCCAGCAACCGCACATTGATGTTTCTCTCTCTCTCTCTCTCTCTCTCTCTCTCTTTCTCCCTCCCTTTCCTTTCTAAAAATAAGTAAATAAAATCTTTAAAAAAACATAAGTTCAAATTACTCTTTGCTGGCCAGCCCTGGCCTACTGTCAAAATCAGCTTCTCCTTCCTCTGGGGCCCCTTGGTGCTCCCGTAGCCCATCACTTCTGATGGTGTTTCTGGGAGGCAGTGGTATTCCATCCTTGGTGGTGGGTCTCAGAAACACCTGGAGAGTCAGACAGAGCACGGAGGCCCCTGGAGAGGCCTGAGCCTTTGCATTGTCACCAAGTTCTGCAAGTCATTCCAACACCCACTCGATTTTAAGAAAGACTCGCGTCAATATGTGGTTTGCGATATGCCATTGTATCCTTTAACCAGCAATTCGCTCCCAGTTATTTTTTAAAAAAGATTTTACTGGCCTGGCTGGCGTAGCTCAGTGGCTAAAAATAAATAAATAAATTCTTTAAAAAAAGATTTTATTTATTGATGTTGAGATAGAGAGGAAGGGAGGGAGAAAGAGAGGGAGACAAACATCAATGTGTGGTTTCCTCTTGACCGCCGCCTCCTGGGGACCTGGCCCTCAACCCAGGCATGTGCCCTGACTGGGAATCCAACTGGTGACCCTTCGGAGATCTTTTATTTCTAATCCAGTATCATTCCAGACATGTAGTAGAGACTCACTAAAAGATGGTGATAGGAGTGAATGAATGAATACACCCAGAAAATGAATGATACATGATGAGGCATGGGCAGGCCATGAAGGGCGTGGGGAAATGGAGACATCTAGTATTTAGGTCTCGTCGTTCCCCCACTTTTGTTGCTAGCAGTTATTTCTTTTGACTTATGTTGCCTCTTCTCTGTCTCAAGAACTAAGCAGTACATGTGTTAGTTCATACTGAATGCCCTGGACTGGTTTTTCTTAAAATGTGGTTTCTGGACCAGTTTTATCAGCCTCACCTGTTAGAAATGCAACTTCTGTAGCTCTAGCACAGATCTACTGAGTCAGGAAGCCAGCCAATGTTTTAAACCTTCCTCCAAGTGATTCTGATGAGCCTTCACGTTTAAAGACCGCCGTGTCTACACCACTGGTTCTCAAAGTTGGCTACACATTGAAACCAACTAGGGAGCATTAAAAAATACTGATGCCTGAAACCCCACCCCCTACTCTAGCGATGTGCTGATTTGGGCTTGGAAATGGAAAAAAGGTGGGAGCGAAGGTGGGAGAGGGGGAGAGAAGGAAGGAAGGAAGGCAGGAAGAAAGGAAGGAAGGCAGGAAGGAAGGAAGGAAGGAAGGAAGGAAGGAAGAAGGGAGAGATCACATACTCATAACTTTTATTACAGTATATTTTTCTAATTGTTCTATTTTATTATCAGTTAAGTTGGTTACTCTCTTACTACGGTTCATTTGTAAATCAAGCTTTATCCCAGAAATGTATGGGATAGGAAAAACCAGAGTGTACAAGTATATAGGGTTCATTACTATCCATGGTTTCAGGCACCCCCTAGGGATCTTGGAACACATACTTTTCTGATAAGAGAGGCCACTGTGTAATTACAATCAAATGTAGTTTACATTTAATAATTTAAATCATAGTTTCAGGTCATAAAATATATTTGAGACGAGCTAATTGCTCTGCACTATACAAATGTGTTTCAAGACAGTGAGTGATGTATCTGTTTTAAAATCAGTTGGAAATATTCTAAACATTTAACTAATATAGCTAAACGCAAGCAACTTGGGAATTTGTTGTATTTTGAAAATTAGAAACAATTGGGATATATAATTTGACTAAAAGGGCACAGAAAATATAAAGACATGTGGCATTTTGAAAACTTTGGTACTAGGGAAAAAGATAAAGCATAGATGATTTACTGTTATGTGCCTGCCACGGTCCCGTTCGAAAATGTATTTCACAGATTCCCAGGAAGAAAAATGGCTTCATAAGAGCAACAAATATAAAATTGATTTAACAAAATGAATAATTTATTCTACTGTGACATTTGGTCTTCTATGGATGAATAAAAATATCAAGGCATTATAAGTGGGTTATTCTTCATACACTTAGATACCATCAGCAGTAATAAAAAGATGCTGTTAATTAGTGTCCATTAAGTACAAATAAATCTGGAAACGTCACCTACTGGATTCTAGGTGATCAGGAGGAACTGAATCTCAAACCAGTTATTCGCTCCAAAGTATTCACGGAGAATTGCGGGAGGGAAAGCAAGCAGATGTGGTTTGCGTAAAACGAGGTTGACCAAGAGATGATGAGTACTGAAGCAGAGTGATAGTCGCACGAAGACTCATTAAGTTACTCTCTACCTTAATGTATGTTTGAAATTTTCCATAATTAAGGTTTAAAATATCCATTACAGTGTCACTGCTTTTACCTGGTGTGCTGGACAGAGTGGAAAATATCCAAAAAATGCAAGAGGTAGTCCTGGGTCTCAGGATGCAAGGAAAAAGACGCATTCTAAGTCACTTACCTGGCAGTCTGTATTTATATATACATTTTGCACATGAATGAAGATGACCCCTATGTATCCAAACTTTGTAAAGCAATTTCAGCAGGCTTCTCTCCAAAATGTTATCTCCTACCCTGTGTCCTTAAACTTAGTGTAATGAAGTGTGCTTCTTGGTAGAATAGAAGAGCCTCTTACTGGCCGTTGAGATATTTGGGGTGACTTAGGTGAGGACTTGGAGAAGAGACATCAAGTAGCTGTACTTCTACCAGTTCTCCTGTCTGCTCTTTGTTCATCCCCCTGCTCTTTTTTTTTTAAAGATTTTATTTATTTATTTTTAGAGAGGGAAGGGAGGAAGAAGGAGAGAGAGAGAGAAACATCAATGTGTGGTTGCTGGGGCCCGTGGCCTGCAACCCAGGTATGTGGACTGACTGGGAATCGAACCTGTGGCACTTTGGTTCGCAGCCCGCGCTCCATCCACTGAGCTACGCCAGCCAGGGATCGCCCTGCTCTTGGTTTCATTCATCCCCCGTCTCTTTCTGAGCTGTCTCTTTGGTTCCCGCTCAGTTTGCCTACTGCCAGTGATTAAACAACAATTAATTGATTTAGGCTTTCTTGTCCAGCCTTCAGATCATTACCACTGTCATTTGCATAATATGATCACTAGATTTGTTATAAATGTGTATTAAATGAATACATTTCTGAGTTGTGGTTGGGTGGCTCTTGCCTTGCTGTCCCCCTCCCCCACCCCCTACACCATTATTTTTGTGTGTCTGTGTTACTAGATAGCTGAGATCTCTAGATGCATGATTCATTTCTTTGGCATTTGACAAATAGCTGTTAAGCATATACTATGTGCCAAGTAATAGTCTAGGAGCTGAGGATACATGGCATAAAACATAAATAGAGCCCTGACTGGTGTGGCTTAGTGGATTGGGTACCGGCCTTCTAATCAAAGGGTCACTGGTTCGATTCCCAGTCAGGGCACATGCCTGGGTTGTGGGCTGGGTCCCCAGTGGGGGGTGCATGAGTGGCAACTGCACATGAATGTCCCTCTCCCTCTCTTTCTCCTTCCGTTGCCCTCTCTAAAACATAAATAAATAAAATCTTTTAAAAAACATAAATACAGCACATGCCCTCGGAGTGGGGACAAGGTACAAGAGTTTGTCATACTGTGTGCTGGATGGAGAAACGTTTGCGAGGGCGCCTCAGCAGGCTGGGTGTGGGGAGTCGAGGAAAGGTGTAGAAACCTGAAGGGGATACAGGCGCATATAACTGTAGGCTTGTAAAGGTCGATGTGCTTTGAGACGTGCAAGTGGAGAGAGGCATCCTAGAGAGAGTTGAAATTTCTGTCTATTGTTTCATGACAAACCACCCTACAGCTTAATGGCTGAACGTAACAATATATTATTTCTCACAACTCACTGGGTTTTCTGGAGAGCTCTACTGCTGGTTTTGCTTGAGCTCACTCATTCATCCAGGTTGGCAGGTCCGAGAGAGCCTCACACGCTGGTTTGGCAGCGGCTGTTGGCTATTGACTGAGCCCCCTCGGTTCTTCTCCACGGGGTCACTGATCCTGTAGGACCCTAGGTTGCTTGGCTTCCTTCCTTTCGTAGTCTCTGGGCAGCATTCCAAGGCTGCGGAAGCAGAAGCAGCAAGGCCTCTCAGGGTGTCATTTCAGCTACAATCTTCGGACCACGCCACTTACAAGACCAGCTCAGGTCTGAGGGATTGGGGAATAGCATACTCCTCTGAAAGGGAGGGGCTGCGTAGGCATCCTGCAAAGGGTCTTGGCACACAGGGTGAGAAGAAACCAGGGCCATAGTACGTAATCTGCCACAGTTGCATAGATGGCCTTGGATTTCAAGAGACTAACTTGGATGGAAGATAGAGATTGCAAAATTAGCAGTATATAGATTAGAGGCTTCTAAGTTTTGGCTGCTCATCAGTTTCCCTCCGGGTCACAGGGGCGGTTTTCAATACACTCCACAGGCAGTAATGATTGTTTTTCTGCATGAAAGAGAGGCCCTAAAACACTGTGTAAGCCCACCTCAGGGCTTTGTTGAGAAACGAAACTTCCTGGACACCCAGAAGTGAAGACCCCCACCCTTATTCCCTACAGTGATTCCATGGAAACTGGGTGAACAAATGGATTTTCATCCTAGTCCTAACCACCAAGTGCAGTGCCCACACAGGGATTTATTGTGTTCAATGCATAATTTGTAATAACATTAGAACTTAATGCACTCCCACATGGTTGGTGTAGTGTCCTAGTTCACATGCCATCTTGCTAACCTAGCCTTTTGGCTACTTGTATGTTTGTTTCTGTCCCAGAATCCTTTCACACATGAGCTGGGTTCAAAGCCCTCATCAGGGACAAGAGAGACTTCAGCCTGCCCGTCTTCTGTTGCTATTGGATACCAGAGAACTGAAAGAATGCTCTTGAGGTTCTTAGAGCAGAACCCTGGAAAAGCCTTGGAGAAGAGAATGTTGCTTAGTGACAATGGAACTTTTCAGTGTCTTAGTGTTCTTAACTCTCTAATGCTGTCCTTCCCAACACAGTAGCCACTAGCCACACGTGTGTATTTACAGTTACTGTGAAGTCATTGGTTACACAAAATTAAAAGGGGAGTTCCTCTGTTGAGCAAGTTATATTGCAGATGCCCAATAGCTACATGTGACCCGTGGCTACCGTCATGGGTCATTCAGCTATAGAACATCTCTGTCAGCATGGAAAGTTCTACTGGACACCACCACTGACAGTTTTTGTCCTATTAAGAATAAAATTGCCATCCTGGCTGGTGTGGCTCAGTAGATTGAGCACTGACTTGCGAATCAGAAGGTCGCCAGTTTAAATCCTGGTCAGGGTACATGCCTGGGTTGCAGGCTGGGTCCCTGATTGGGGGCATATCACACAGATGTTTCTCTCACACATGGAAGTTTCTCTCCCTTTCTCCCTCCCTCTCCGTCTCTCTAAAAATAAATAAATAAAATCTTTTTGAGACAGAATAAAATTGGTAATGCTGCCATTAGATCCACTTGATGTGGATTAAAATTAAGGGCGAAGGGGCCCTGGCTGGTGTGGCTCAATAGATTGAGTCCCAGCCTGTGAACCAAAGGACCGCTGGTTCGATTCCCAGTCAGGGCACATGCCTGGGTTGTGGGCCAAGGTCCCCAGTAGTGAGGGCTCAAGAAACAACCACACACCGATGTTTCCTTCCCTCCCTCCTGTTCTCCCTTCCTTCCCATCTCTCTAAAAATAAATAAATACAATCTTTTTAAAAAATTAAGGATGGAGGGCACTTTCCTATATGATCTAGAGTACACATTGCATTTAAAATAGATTCTAGGAGTAAAGTATGTATAGGGGAATACAGTCCAGTCGTATTTGAGACTGGGAGTTAAAAGTCCAGATGTAGGTCACATATTGATAGAATTAAAGAATATTTAACATGCTGACATGAAAGGCCCAAAATCACATAATACCATCTAACAAGCATACATATGAATGCTTATCTTGGTTAAAATCGGGGGTTCACACACTTTCTATAAAGAGCCAGATAATATTTTTGACTTTGCATGCCAGCCAGCTTCTATTATAACTGCCCAACTCCAACACTGTAGCATGAAAGCAGCCATAGACAGTATTTCAAAAGTCGTATGTGGCCGTGTTCCAATAAATCTTTATTTACAGAGAAACGGTGGTAGGCTGGATTTGGTGTGCTGGCTGCGGTGTGTCCACTCCTGCACCTGGTCAGTTGTCCAAGTGCAAAATGAGGAGGGCCGGCCGGCCCGCTGTTCACCGGATGCTGTCCTGTGGGGTCTTTAGTTGGCTGGGGGCTTGGCTTAGACATTTGGATAGATATTCTGCATTGGAAGTCAGGCAAGGAAGAATTCCATTGTAGTTCATAGGAAGAATTGGCATTCCATCCGGATGCTGACAATCTAGGTATTGCATGGGATGCTCCAGGCTTTGGAAACTAGGGAAAAGGAGAATGGAATAATGCCCCAGGGTCTGACTTCATAATGGTGCCTTATGGGAGGGTGTGAGTTTAGCTCCTTGTAAGTGTTTGAAATCCTGGCAGGTAAGCAGGAAATGTGATTTATCTGAATAATTCTAGAGATTTTTCAATAGGCTTAATAGGCACAAGCTTATCAAAGGAAAACTTGAGAATATTATAATTGTTTCAAAATGGGCTACTTTACAAAGTATACCGTTTCCACAAATGAATGGCTTTTGAAAAAGGAGGGGTAATTACCTAGGAGTTGGTTGACAAATGTGTTGTAGAAGTGGGTGTAAGGTTGGAAAAATAATGATCCATTTTGTAGTTAGAGTACTAGATGAGAGCAAAGTTGTGTAACCGGAAAAGACACCGGTGTTCGGGCTGCCTGTCACTACCAGATCCAATAAGCAATGACAGCGATTGAATCTTTTATAGGCGCTTTATTCAGATGGCCAGCGATCCGAGAAGATGGCGGGTTCATATCCTAACAGACCATCTTCCTCTTTCTTTCCTGGCCAGATCTTTTATAAGGGGGTTGGGGGAGGGCAAACAAGGTGTCAGCGAAAGCCTTTGAAATTCAACAGTTGTCTCCCAGGGGGAGGGGTAGTCGCTTGCTTCTTCCTGGTACAGTCGTCTCCAAACAAGGTAATCTCCAGCCAGTGCCCCAGGAGGTCAACTGCTGAATCCCAGGCACCAGGATGGGCCTTATCTGTAGTTACTGAAACAAAAACTTAACATACACATGACTTGCTAGATTGATGACTGTTTACCTTAAGCTAAATTTTCCCAAGTCTTAAACCCCTATCAGTTTCATGTACAGATCTCAGCCCAAACTAGCTTACACAAGAACGAGCATCTGTCGGCTCCATCCCTAAAAGGTCTCAGGATAGGTCTGATTTCAGACATGGCTGGATGCAGAGGCCTTACCAAAGTCTTAGGTGAGGCCGACGAAATAACGGTGGGGCGTAGTGCAAAAGGAAAATGCAGGGTTTCTTAGTCTGAAACTGCTAAAGCTTTCGAAATGGTGATAGAGAGCGTAGAATTAAAAGCTGGCGCTTTTCCGAGTGCAGTCCCTACGAAACCGCAGGCTGTATGCCCATGAAGCCAGGCCTGTCTTCAGGTTATTGTCTATCTCTGCTGGTCAGCTCTATTTTTCTCCGGGGCAGTTATATTTTCTGGAAGCATTTTTTTTTTTGTTGGCAGCTCTAGGCTGGTATTTTTATAGCTGCAGAAGACTGTGCCTCTGCCCTGTTGACACCGGCAAATCAGACCAGAACATTTCCAAACATGTTTTCTCATCTGAATGGAAATACATGGGGGCACTCCCTTCGGCCAGGCCTGAGCGATATGTCTACTCAAACCATAAGGACCAAGAGGGAAAGATATAGTTGCAAAATGCAGAACAGTGTGGAGCTACCTTAAGGAGGGAGGAATGAAGCCCTGGCTGCTGTAGTTCAGTGGATTGAGCGCAGGCCGGCGATCCAAAGGGTCCAGGTTCGATTCCCAGTCAGGGCACATGCCTGAGTTGTGGGTCAGGTCCCCAGCATGGGGCACACGGGAAGCAACCGCACATGGATATTTCTCTCCCTCTCTTTTCCCCCTCCCTTCCCCTCTCTCTAAAAAAAAATAAGTAAAATCTTTTTTATTACATAAATGAACCCATTTATTATTGGCTAGCAATGTTTCAAATGGTGGAGCCTCTACTGGTTTTTCAATTCCTTCAAATCTTAAAAAACAAAACAAAACATGTAAGAATAAATACACAATTAAAAAAAAGCGGCTGCTTCTCCAGCTCCCTAGACACCAGCTGAGATTCACATGGTACCTTTTCCTGGGTCAGTCAACTTGGGCGCTAGAGGAAAAAATGAGATGGGAATGCCTTGACTTCCTTTTACTATGAACAAATTATCGATTAGTAGTGTGTTTGGCTAAGCATGCATTGGGACACGTTTCCATTGGTTGACATCCACCCAGCACCAGTCCTTACCTACCACGCCTCGTCCTCCACAGATCTGTGGGGCATACATTCACATCCACTAGAAGAAAGTCCAAGGTGATGGTCCTTCTGCCTCTGTTGCCTTTTCCTTTTCTTCTTTCTTCATTTCCTTTTTTTTTCTTAAACACTCGACTCCCGTGAGCTGTCAGGAGCTGGCTCCAGCCATGGCTGCCCCCCGGTCACTCTCTGTGGCCGCATAGCCTGACTCCATTTGTCTGCCAGGATAACCCCCTCTCCGGCTTCCTGCCCACTACATAGCCCATCTGGCCAGGCCCCAACTCCAAAGAGAGGAAGCAAGATGGGCGACTGATCACAGGAGGATTTGGCAGACGATGAGGATATTTTAGAGTGATCCCCCGTCCCTGTGGGGAAGAAAGCTCCAATTTGGGGGTCTTCAGTTGGTGGAGTTGTGGAAGCAGCAGTGTTCAATTTAAATGCTGTTTAAGCCCAGCTCTGGGGTACTGCCGCTGTGGGTGAGTCCCAGCCCTGCCTGTCATTTTTTTTTTTTTTGCTTCTTTTGTTCCTGTCTCAAACAAAGGTCTGCCCTGCAACAAAGAAGTCCCGGGGCTTTTGGAAAAAGAAGAGCTATTTCATCTTCCACCTAAAGACTGAAATCTGATCAAATCGTTGCATCAAATAATTTTCTCCTCCAATATCTGGACATTTCCAGTCTACGGGATCGTGCTTAACTTTGACTGGGTTGAACACTTTTAATATAAGTAGTCGAGTCTAAGGGCTTGATCCCCTCCTGCTGTGTTCCCCTCCTGCTATGATCGAGACGTAGCTCAAACATGTCTTCCCACCGATGGGCTCACAGTTCGTGGCTTTTTGAGATGGTCTGGTGTTTTCCAGAATATAAATAGAAGCATCGGAAATACTCTTGGAGCTTTCTAAATTGACTTCCCTGAACTGAGTTGGAAATTAAAGTTGGGCCGAGGTGCCTGTCTTTGGCTCATTAAGTCTTGCCGTGTTTCGTCTGAAATGGCACGTCTCCTGAGACACATCAAGAAAAATATCCTCTTTAAATTCCCTGAAAATCAGAAGGGCAAAACTTTCCAATACTTTAAAATGATTCTTTACCAGGACTGCCTGTTGCAAATGGAGCATGTCCTCTGGTAGATAAAGGAAGTCGTTGAAAAGAAATGGAAGATACGAAATATATTTATGTTTGTATTCACTTCCGAAGTAGTCAGTGGCATAGCTGAATTATTCAAAAGTCCCAATCTACTTTCCCGTCTTTGCTATCAGAACTACCCTGATTTAAAACTTACCACAGCTTTGGGGAACAAGGAATAGAAACCCTGAACATAAATGAAGGCACATTTGGACGGAGCCTTTGGAGAAATATCTGCTGCCTAGCACCCAGCTTCCTGGGAACCCCTGGACAGGCCCACATTGCGTGGTAGACAATCGCTGATCTTGTTTTCAAAGTTCAAGTCATTGCCTCCAGTGGCCTGTGCATACTGAAAGGAATAGTCACCCCCACGAAATCTGATACAAATTGCAATGAAAGCGACCACCCATAGCTATAACATATTACAGCAAGTTTTCTGCCAGTGCATGTCCCTTCCACGAGCCGGAACATGCACCGGCGTTGCACATTTACCCCAGTAAGCACTCACGGCAAATCGAAGGTCCACGCTACGTAAGAACATTTCAAGGTGAAACAGGCGAGGCAACAGGCATCTCCTCAGCTCCTACTTAATATGGTTCATTCATGTCTTAGATAAAGGGTGTGTATATTCCTAATGGGAGGGGTTATGGATCACGGCTGAGCGAAGGACTCCTGTGTGGCAATTTTATAGCGTAGTGGTGCCCAGGCCTCACGCCACACCCGCCACACCAGAATTTAGGGCTGGTTGTCTGTCCTGAGACAAGGTTAATGCCCTACAGCTCAATCTCATGAAGAATTACGAGAGGCAAATGAAACCGGGAACCTTGTCTTCCACCAGCAGATTTAACGTCAGAGGACTCTTCCAATCGTTATTCTACACCCTAAGTACCATCCTGCCCCACCACCCCCCTTATTTCCCCTTGGCTTACTCATTCTCACCGTTCCTGGATGGGAAAACACCTGCAAGGAGCGAATTGTTCACGGAGTCTTTTTTTTCTTGGTTGTCAAATGATTTGAATTGAAACCTTTTCCTTTGTAGTTCTTTTTTTAAAAGATTTTTATTTATTTATTTTTAGAGAGAGGGGGAAGGGAGGGAGAAAGAGAGGGAGAGAAACATCAGTGTGTGGTTGCCTCCCACGTGCCCCCCACTGGGGACCTGGCCCGCAACCCAGGCATGTGCCCTGATTGGGAATTGAACCAGGGACCCTTTGGTTCGCAGGCCAGCACTCAATCCACTGAGCCTCATCAGCCAGGGAGTTCTAGTTCTTAACTGGCTGGCATTCCACTGCGCCACTGTTGATGTCATCTATGATGTCTTAAGGGTGGTGGCCATTGACATTGCAGCCCACAGACAGGGCAGTCCCCAGGATCTCTTTAATGGTTCCAGAGAGTTCTTTAGCTAAAGATCAGTGCCGCATCTGTTGGGCAATGTTGATGATCTCATCAAAAGTGTTATTTCCACTGTGCTTAATGGTTGGTTTGTTTTTTTTACTTCTTTTTGTCTCATGGCGGTTCTTTGAGGGCTTTGACCATAAGGGCAGACAGAGGCAGAAAGCACTACCTCAGTCTGGGCCTGTCTGTTCTGAGGGTTGTTTTCACTGTAATCCTCAGACCCTCCCAATCACCAGTTGTTTTGGTGATGTCATCACCAACCTTTTTTGGAGACAGACGCAGGGCGCCAGTCTTGGGGGCCAGGGCAGACATGGCACTGACATCCTCCCCAGCATCCCTCAGGTATATGACTTCCATCTTATTGGGGTCAAACTTCGCTGGCATGATGGAGGCAGCTGGTGGCAGATGAACCTGGATTCCAGGCAACTGAAGAAAGTTGCATCTGTGCCTCCTCTCAACCGAGAGCTGAAAAGCTGAGCCATTTTTTAATAGGATTTTATTTAGCTAATTTTAGAGAGAGGAGAAGGGAGGGGGAAAAGAGAGGGAGAGAAACATCAATGCAAGAGATACATCAATCACTTGCCTTCTGTGTGACCCCCCACTGGGAGCCTGGCTTGCAACCCAGGCATGTGTCCTGACTGGGAATCGAACCGGCAACCCCTCAGTTTGCAGGCGGGCACTCAGTCCACTGAGCCACACCAGCCAGGGCTTAATGAGTCATGTGTAAGATGTCATTGCAAATGTAAGCAGCTCCGGCCTCCCATGAATAACAAAGGAAAGAAATGGAGTATTAATGATCGAGTTTCAGGAACGCAGTTTATTCCCAGGGGCTCCATTCATCAAATATCACTATAACTTTATTGCATATTCACCAGAAGTTATTACATTTGCTAGTGTTGGGAATCCTATTACCGAGGGTCATAAAATTCCCCCTAACAAGAAATCACGGCTGTCCAGCACAGTCTGATGCACGAGAATGACAGATGATCTTGGAGATGATGTTGTGGGCTGCCCATTACTCCACATAGCAAAGGTGATTAAATAATTATTAAAGGAAATCCATAGGTACAATGACAGTGGCCCACACCATAAATAATGTTAAAAGAGCATTATCGGAGCTTTCCGTGTCTTGTATTGTTTGCATACGGTTCACTGAATGGCCTCAACCCCAAGGCTTTTAAATTCCCTATTTCATGTAAAACGCCTTTTAGAAATCTCACGGGCCATACGCAATGCCATGACCATAAAACTTGCCCTGGCTGGTGTAGCTCAGTGGATTGAACGTGGGCTGCAAACCAAAGTGTCACAGATTCGATTCCCAGCCAGGGCACATGCCTGGGTTGCAGGCCATACCCCTCAGCAACCGCACACTGATGTTTCTCTCTCTCTCTCTCTCTCCCTTCCATCTCTAAAAAAAATTTAAAAAAAGAAGAATCGTTCAAATAAATAATTATAAAAAAATAAAAAATAAAACTTATGAGTTGGATTCCTTTGCGTTCTAATAAGCTAGAAGGCTGTATATCATGAAGCATAGCATATGTATCCAACAGGAAAGCAGGGATGTTATTTATTCCTCCTTTCTACTGTCTTACTTTCACAGTACTTAAAAATATTTGGGATATTTTTTAAATGTCTCTCTATAATTATTTTTTTAACCTGTTACTTTAAAGATTTTATTTATTTATTTTTAGAGAGAGCGGATGGGAGGGAGAAAGAGAGAAACATCAATGTGTGGTTGCCTCTTGTGTGCCCCCTACTGGGCATCTGGCCCAAAGCTCAGGCATGCACCCTGACTGGGAATCGAACCAACAACCCTTTGGTTTGCAGGACAGCACTCAATCCACTGAGCCACACCGGCCAGGGCTATAATTATTTTTTATGGAATCTCTAAAAGTGCTTGTTGAGACTGTGTTTTATTTTACTTACTATATAGCATGTAATAATGCAATAATATCCCAAACACAGTAAAGTTATTTAACTTTAAGTTATTTTTGGTAACATATGATAACATTAATATAATTTGATACCTTGGCTAGTCAAAATTGGTAATAGCAACTTTCTTTTTTAAAAAAATTTTAAAGATTTTATTTATTTTCAGAGAGGGAAGGGAGGGAGATAGAGAGAGAGAGAAACATCAATGTGCGATTTCTGGGGGCCGTGACCTGCACCCCAGGAATGTGCCCTGACTGGGAATCGAACCTGTGACACTTTGGTTCGCAGCCCGCGCTCAATCCACTGAGCTATGCCAGCCAGGGCAGTAATAGCGACTTTCTAAGAACAAAATGTTAAATAAAGGTGAGGCTCAATGTGTCTTCTTCAGCATGTGGCATGATGATAAAAAAAAAGAATTTCATTATGAGCAAAGTAAATAATAATGTATCCATTCACAGAGGGAAAACTGCGCTGTCACTTCTGGAAAGGAAATAAATGTGTGTTATAACTTTTTAAATGTAGACGACCCGTCTCCCTCCCCCTGCAGCATGATGCACTATCTTTTTTTCTCCAACTTTTGGGAGAAAAGCGTATCCACAAATGCATCAGTACATTTCACGTTTTCCCTGTAAACGTTCCCTGATATCTCAGCGCAGTTCGTGCACGGTGGAGAGTACAGGGAGCTCAATTGAGGTCTCTCAGGGAGGGCATCCGGAAAACCCGAGTCTATCTTGCCTGTGCAGGCATACCCCGGAGTCACTGCAGGTTCCGTTTTGGACCATCGCATTAAAGCGAATGTCACAAGAAAGCGAGTTGTAATCTTTTCCCGGTGGAAGGTCTTGCCTTCAATTTGTGTAAAAAAAAAAAAAAAGAAAAGAAAAAATCTGTGAAGTGCAATAAAGTGTCGTACCGTAAAACTGAGCTCTGCCTGGGTATAAAAATGCAGCCTACATGTCTTTCCTCCAATTGTTGAAAGAAATTATTGGAGGGGGAAGGGTGGTAATCATTTAAGTAAAGATGATTTTCGGAGGCGCTGCTTTGTAGGTCACTGCCCATGTATACGAACCTAGAGGTAGACGCGGGCCCTTATGCCTCGCATGCACTGGCCCATCTGAGCTGTCCCTATTGGTCCTTCTCAGGTGGATGCCAGCGTCACTTTGTTTTTGACGCTGGCCGTGCCCTGCTCCTCCCTACTTTACAGCAGTCTTCATAAACGTGACCCATGATAAACCACATCACACTTTCGTTTAGTTGTTTCCAGTCAGTCTTTGCTAAACACGTGTGCAGTTTCTTTCCAGCAGAACTGGATTAAGTTGATTTTGTTCCCACAACAAACTCAGAGGCTGGTTCTTCGAGAAGGCCCATAAACTCAATACGGTAACTGAGAAAACAAAAGAAAAGGACTCAGATTACTAATGTCAGCACTGAGAGTGGGCCCATTATTACAGATCCAGTGGACGTAGAAAAGAGAATAAAGAAATACTGCGAAATAACCAGTCCCTTGAAGAGCACAATCTGTCAAACCTCACACAAGAGGAAATACACATCTGAATAGGCCTATAACTGCTAGACATTGAATCAATCATTAACAGCCTTCCAAAACAGGAAGCTCCAGGTCCAGATGCGGTCACTGGTGAATTCTGCCAAACATTTAGGGAAGAAATGCTACCAAATCTGTACAATCGCTTTCAGAAGACAGGAGCAGAGGGAATACTTCCTAACTCAGTCTTTGAGGCTAGTGTTATCCTAATATCAAAACCGAAGGAACCCTGGCTGGCATAGCTCAGTGGACTGAGCGCAAACTGCGAACCAAAGCATAGCAGGTTCAATTCCCAGTCAGGGCACATGCCTGGGTTGCAAGCCATGGCCCCCAGCAACCGCACATGGATGTTTCTCTCTTTTTCTTTCTCCCTCTCTTCCCTCTCTAAAAATAAATAAATAAAATCTTTTAAAAAATGGGAACTTTTGCTGCCTGGTTCCAGATCAGTCCTTGTGTTTTTATTCCCATTTGTCCATCTCAGGACTGACTGCTGGATGGTTTTCTCAGTTGCGTAACTGCCTGGCTTATATGCAACACGTAATAAGCTTTAAAAATCAATCTATTGACTTTGAAAGCTTTGTCATTGTTTGGAATATTGCTTGAGGACATTTTTGAATTGTTGGTAACTAACTCCTATTGTTTTTCCCTCCAAAATCTTATCAAACATTCCTCTAAGGTCAAAAATATCTGGATGCCGCACGTTTGGTGATTGAAACAGAAATATCTGCCTTTCTGTAAATAGTAAATATCTATAGTAAATTTCTGTAAATATCTGCCTTTCTAGTAAATAGGGCCCTAGGTCAGTGTGCAAGAACAGGTGAAAGAGGCGTTTATGCTAACTGGAGAATTTAAATATGGCTTCTTTGCTAAAAGTCTGAAAAATAGAGGTAGGGGGATCTAGTTCTCTCTTTTCCATGACCTGCCCAGTGGGTGGTATGGTGCAGTGGTCTAACGGAAGTCTCAGATCACAGTTTATGTACATGTGAATTCGTTTCCTGGCCAAAGGAAAGAATGAAAAATGGAAACAGAAATGGAACATATCTACTATCTATCTACTCCTTGTGAAGTTAGGGAGGCTCCTGAGCAGAACGTGTCTGAAGACTTGGAAGCAGACATGGCATCAGGTGTCTAGCTGGACCAGACATGGAGGCCTCTGTCAAGTGCATGGTGGGTAAGGGCAAGGGTTTTGGCACAAGACCAGATGGTTTGGCGGAATTCAGAATATTCTCCTTGGTTATATCGCTGCTGGTTTTGCCCAAGTTCTTCTTTTCTCATGTGATACAACCTGTACAGTCTCCCTAGCTCCCCAGTTTTGTAATGCCACTTACTCCTTTAACGAAAAATGATTTCTGACACCCCTTATGCTAATTAACAAGCACTCTAGCACGGATTTATTTTTATATTTCTTCCTTCCTTCCTTCCTTCCTTCCTTCTTGTCTCTTTCTCTTCTTTCTTTTCTTTCTTTCTTTCTTTCTTTCTTTCTTTCTTTCTTTCTTTCTTTCTTTCTTTTTTCTTTCTCTCTCTCTCTCTCTTTCTTCCTTTCTTTCCTTCTTTCCTCACTCGAGGACATTTATTCATTGCTTTGAGAGAGAGGGAGGAAAGGAGACAGGACGGGAGAGAGAGAAACATGTAGTAGTTGCCTCCTGTAACTGGTGACGGTGACCGAACTGGCACCCCTGGTATGGGCCCTGACCAGGAATCGAACCCACAACCCTTCAGTTATGTGAGGATGTTCCAACCAACTGAGCCACTGCTGCCAGGGCATCTGGTGCAGATTTAGACAACACTTTTGAAGGGATTGCCTTGGCTGCTTCTGAAATGTGGATTCCCTATTAGGCGCCTTTACATAGGACCTCATTGTCTTTAGGATAAGGGTTCAAATGAACATATGTAACCATACACATATCCCTGTTTTGTTCCATTTATAATAAGAAGCTGGGGGAGGTCAGGTATAAAGTTCTACAGGTGAATCACAGAGGCACTTAAATAATTGGGGTAGCTTCCCCATAAATCAAATGCACATGTCACAGGTACCAGAGGTAAAACAAGAAGTTTGGGGACTGTTAGTGTTGACCGGAGTGCTGAGATGTGAAATTTGGAAACTGGGCGTATGATTAAGGTTCGTATATAAGAAAGTATCGTGAAAAGAATTGTAGCATTTTCGATTTCCATCCTGAAGTCCTAGGATTTTAGACTCTCAGATGCAAAAAAGCTAATGAGGGAAAAGCAGGATGGATTTTTCGGAGGGAATGTAATGTTTCCTTCACACTCTTCTATTCCTGGCACCGCACTTGGGTAGTGCTGATAGCAAGCCCTGCATTTCATTAGTGAAAACAATGCCGACACCAAAGGGAGGTGCCCCTTGCTGCCTGTCCTCTTCTCTCCCCACAGCTGGCTGCCACTGTGATTTTCTTGTGTGTGTGTTGACAGTGACTTTTGGACACTGAAGAGATTTAAGGGCAAGCTTTTGGACTAAATTTTTTTTTAGAGGGGAAGGGAAGGAGAAAGAGAGGGAGAGAAACATCTGTGTGTGGTTGCCTCTTGCACATCACCCACCGGGCACTAGGCCCCAAACCCAGGCATGTGCCCTGACTAGGAATCGAACCGGTGACGCTTTGGTTCACAGGCTCACACCCAATCCATTAAGCCACACCAGCCAGGGCCTTTGGGACTAACTTGATATCCAATATATACAAGTTACATCGTCAAAATCCTGTTTCTTATTCTTAAAGATGTTTTTAAAGCTAACATACTTCAAAATCACTTTTAGGACGATATATTTAAATGTCTTTCAATGTATGAAATGGCATTTCGACGTTTGTTTTAAAGTCCTTCCATTGTTTCTCCGACCTTTCCAAGTATTTCAATTAACTCTTCTTTATAAAGCTGAGGTTTTCAACTTACAGATGTATCTTCTGTGCTCTTAAATGCTCCAGCACCACTTACAAATTCTTAATGTAGAAACCCAAATTTAAAGCAGTTACTTGACTGCACATTTTATTTATTTGTTTACTTATTGAGTTTATTAGGGTGACATTGGTTAGCAAAATTATGTAGGTTTCAGGTGCACAGTTCTTTTTTTAATTTTTCTTATTTATTTTTAGAGAGGGGAGGGAGAGAGAGAGAGAGAGAGAGAGACAGAGAAACATCAATGTGCGGTTGCTGGGGGTCATGGCCTGCAACCCAGGCATGTACCCTGACTGGGAATCGAACCTGCGACACTTTGGTTCGCAGCCCGCGCTCAATCCACTGGGCTACACCAGCCAGGGTCTTTCCCAGGCTTTTATTCAACCCAGCTGCATGGCCCTGGCCTTCATTTATACTCATGACACGAATGTGATGTCCCGATCTCTGGTATGATCCCTATTCCTTAACCAGTGGTTGTTAATCGTTAACATACATGGGAATCCCTGGGGGTCCCCCTGAAATGAAGATTTTAGTTCAGGAAGCCTGAGTGGGGGGCCTGCTTTTCTCGCCAGCCCTCAGGTGGTGCCTGAACTGCTTTAGAAGAAGGTCACTGTTGAATAGTGAAGTCTTTGATTCAAGTGGCGTTTTGCATAATTCTTCCATCTCTGCCAGGACGACTGCCTCCCCCAAGGAGCACTGTGGCTCCTTCCACAGTTTGATTGGTTTTGCATTTCTTTGACTCTCTGTGATATTCAAATGTCATCCCCATTAGACTCCGCAGACTTCTCCAAGCTTTGTGGCGCTGTGGTCACCACGTTGAAAGAATCCTTGAAGATTGAAGTGACTGTGACTCACTTAAAGGGGAAAATGATTGTTCTGAAATATATGCGCAGAAATATTTCACCATCCCACCTCCTAGAAAAAAAAATCTGGAAGGGACAGAATAAGGTTGCCAGATGGATAAATTGAACTCTCTTGAGTTTCATAAATATGAGGTCCAGAATTTTTAAAAAGTTGCTTCCTGTGTCTATGTGATGTTTTTTTGAAGATTTTATTTATTTCATTTTTTAGAAAGAGGGCAAGGGAGGGAGAAAGAGAGGGAAACATCGATCTGTTGCCTCTCACGCACACCCCCCAACGGGGGATGTGGTCCGCAACCCAGGCATGTGCCCTGACTGGGAATGGAACCAGTGACCTTTCTGTTCACAGGCTGGTGCTCAGTCTACTGAGCCACACCAGCCGGGGCCTAGATGATTTTTAGATGTTTCTAGATAATTTGTTTTTTTTAATATATATTTTTTTAAAGACTTTATTTATTTATTTTTAGAGAGGGAAGGGAGGGAGAAAGAGAGAGAGAGAAACATCAATGTGTGGTTGCTGGGGGTCATGGCCTGCAACCCAAGCATGTACCCTGACTGGGAATCGAACCGGCGACACTTTGGTTCGCAGCCCGCGCTCAATCCACTGAGCTACGCCAGCCGGGGCTGATAATCTGTTTTGATCGAAGGTATGTGCACAGATGCAGGCTTGTTGGTTTTTTGTTTGATTTCGTTGTATGGTAACGCAGGCTCCTCCTCTCCCCGCCTCATAAGTCCTTATTGGATCATCAGGGAATAGGATGATTTTTTTCTGGCATTGAACCGGGAAGCAATGCATCTCATTGAGTGAGCTTTTCACTGCAACTAGCTAATGCCAGGCCATATTTCTCACTAACATTCTCTTAATAAAGCAGACACCTTAAACTGCAGGAAAACGTGTGTGCGTGTTTCTTTTTGGAATGCCTCTCGGCAGCAGGCAGTGAGCAGGGAGCCCTCTTCCGTTCCCATCCCAGGTCCTTCTCTGTGTGGTCTTACAGATGGCCCGAGGGACGCATCTCTGTCACCTGCCTGGCCGCATCCGCACTTCAGTTTACTCCCTTGCTGGAAACGCATCTTCTCGTATAGTATTTATAGGAGCATACTTTTGTGCAGACTGCCAGCAACAGGTTTCTGTATTTGATTTACAGGTATTTTTTTTTTTTTTTTCATAAGCTTTGTCTCCTTAGCGGCTTACGGTCCAAGGTCGCTCCCTCAGCCTTAGCCATGGGGAGGTTACAGCTTCTTTTTTTTTTTTTTATTTACTTATTTATTTATTTCTATTCATTTTTTAAAGATTTTATTTATTTATTTTTAGAGAGGGAAGGGAGGGAGAAAGAGAGAGAGAGAAACATCCATGTGTGGTTGCTGGGGGCCGTGGCCTGCAACCCAGGCATGTGCCCTGACTGGGAATCGAACCTGCGACACTTTGGTTCGCAGCCCGAGCTCAATCCACTGAGCTACGCCAGCCAGGGCTGATTTACAGGTATTTTGACCCAGCAATTCTACTTCTAAAACTCTGCACAAAGAATTAATCGGACAGGTGTGCAGCTTTGTTCAAGGCTGTTCGTTGTGGTCTTGTTCACCAGAGCTACATATCAGAAACGACCTAAAAATCCATTAGTATGAAACAGACATGCAGCTGGAATTATATGTGTTCATTAGAAATCCGTATTCCCTGGCTGGCATAGCTCAGTGGATTGAGTGCGGGCTGCGAACCAAAGTGTTGCAGGTTCGATTCCCAGTCAGGGTACATGCCTGGGTTGCAGGCCAGGACCGCCAGCAACCGCACATTGATGTTTCTCTCTCTCTCTCTCTCCTTCCATTCCCTCTCTAAAAATAAATAAATACAATCTTTGAAATTAAAAAAAAGAAATCAGTATTAATCATCACGGAAAAGAGCTGTGACGTATTGTTAAAAGGGCAAAGCAGACTTCAAAGAACTAGTTATAGTGGGATGGCATTATTGCAAAAAGAAAACAACCAAGTGAAATTATGGCTCTCACACACAGAAAAAACTGAGCACACGTTAACGATTTTATGTAACTCATTATGTATTAGTGAGGGAACTGGTAAGATATTAGAACAGTTCAAAAGTGAGCCAAAGAAGGGTTCATTCATGGATCAGGACCATTGACATGAATGTGCGAATGGGTACAAGGTGGCTTTTTCAATAGTGGGAAAGGGCGTCCCTGCCACCCCCACATTACTGAATGGATTTGCCCTCTGGAGACAAGAATTATTTTGCATTGCTCTCACCTGTCTATGAATTCCAGCGTTGCAAAACAGTCCACAGGCAATGAAAGGTGCAGAGGCGCCACACCATCAGAAGCAGGTGCCTTTGGAAAGCTGTGTTCCGAAGCTTAGAGCCGAAGCAATGTATCATTTTCCCTTAAAAAACACAAACTTTCTCTACATATATGTACCTATTACAGTCTAGAATGAAAACCAAAAAGTGATTAGTTATCTATGGATGGTAAGATTTTATGTTATTATTTTTGTATTTTTGTCTGCATTTAGACAGTATTTCTAACAGAATGTGTAATATTTTTAATCAGATAAAAACCCTATTTCTATATTGAAAAACAATAACCAGTCCTCTTTATTTAAAAGTATATTTTATGGATTATGCTATTACAGTTGTCCCACTTTTTTCTCCCCGTTATTCCCCTCTGCTCTACACGCCCCACCCTCCAGTATTTGCCCCCCCACTCCACCAGCCCCACTTACCGTATTTTTTGGAGTATAAGACACATTCCCCCCAAATTTGGGAGGAAAATGGGGGTAGCGTCTTATATTCCGAATGTAGCACACCTGGCTCACTGAGGGGGGCATGGTGGAGCAGGGTAATAGGTTATTAAATATTTTACCACACTTTTTGCTTCAAAATCATTTTCCTATTTTCTTCCTCTGAAACCTCTGTGCGTCTTATGGTCTGGTGTGTCTTATAGTCCTAAAAATATGGTAATTCATGTCCATTGGTCATTACATATGGTTCTTTGGCTTCTTCATTTCCTATTCTATTCTTAACCTCTCCCTGTCTATTTTGTATCTACCATTCATGCTTCTTAGTCTCTGTACCTTTTCCCCCATTCTCCCCCTCCCAGCTGAAACCCTCCATGAGATCTCCATTTCTGTGATTCTGTTTCTGTTCTGTTTCCGTAGTTTGTTTGGTTTTTTTTTGTTTTTCAGGTTCAGTTATTGATAATTGTGAGTTTGTTGTCATTTTACTATTTGTAGTCTTGATCTTCTTTTTCTTAGATAAGTCCCTTTAACATTTCATATAATAAGGGCTTGGTGATGATGAACTCCTTGAACTTGACCTTATCTGGGAAGCACTTTATCTGCCCTTCCATTCTGAATGAAAGCTTTGCTGGATAGAGCAATCTTGGATGTAGGTCCTTGCCTTTCATGACTCTCAATACTTCTTTCCAGCCCCATGTCTTGACTGAAAGATTTCTTTTGAGAAATCAGCTAATAGTCTTATGGGAACTCCTTTGTTGGTGACACTTTCCTTTTCTCTTACTGCTTCTAAGATTCTCTCCTTATCTTTAATCTTGGGTAATGTAATTATGATGTGCCTTAGTGTGTGCTTCCTTGGACCCAGCTTCTCTGGGACTCTCTGAGCTTCCTGGACTTCCTGAAAGTCTATTTCCTTTGCCAGATTGGGGAAGTTCACCTTCATTATTTGTTCAAGTAAGTTTTCAATTTCTTGCTCTTCTTCTTATCCTTCTGGCACCCCTATGATTTGGATGTTGGAACGTTTAAAAGTTGTCCCAGAGGTTCCTAAGCCTTTCCTCATTTTTTTGAATTCTTGTTTCTTCATTCAGTTCTGGTTGAATGTTTTTTTCTTCCTCCTGCTCCAAATCATTGATTCATTGATCTGAGAGCAACAGTTATATGCATGTGGGTATATATATATATGTGTATATATATATATATATATATATAGAGAGAGAGAGAGAGAGAGAGAGAGAGAGAGAGAGTTTATTTATTTTTTAGAGAGGGAAAGGGAGGAAAAAAGAGAGGGAGAGAAACATCAATGTGTGGTTGCCTCTCACACGCCCCCAACTGGGGACCTGGCCCGCAACCCAGGCATGTGCCCTAGACTGGGAATCAAACCGCCAACCCTTTGATTCACAGGCCAGCACTCCAGCACTCAACCACTGAGCCACACCAGCCTGGACTGTATATTTTTCTTTATTTCACTTTGCATAGCCTTCACTTTTCCTGTATTTTGTGACTTACTCAATCATTCCTTTACTATCGTGAGTACCAGTGCTTTGAACTCTATATCTGATAGGTTGGCTATCTCTTCATTGCTTAATTCTATTTTTGGAGTTTTGATCTGTTCTTTCATTTGGGCCATATTTCTTTGTATCAGTGGAGCTGTTAGATTGTAAAGGGTGGAACCTTAGGTATTCGCCAGGGTGGGGCAACCTATGTCGCTGTGTTGTGGCGCTGTATATGGGGGATGGCTCAGAGAGGGAACAGTGCCACTTGCTCGGCTCTCAGCTGCCTTTCAGTCACTTCCCCCGCTACCCACAAGCAAATTGGGCCCTTCTGCTGCTGATTCCCGGGTGGGTGGGCTTGTGTACGTTCTAGGACCCCATGGGTCTCTCCAACGATCTCTCCTGTGAGGCTGGGAGTTTCTCCTGCCACTGCAACCCCAACAGGTCTTTACAGCCAGAGGTTTTGAGGTGTTCTTTTCCCATGCTGGAACCCAGGGTGTCGCGGTCTGTCCCGCTCCCCATTTATTCCTCTCAGTTTATCGGCACGCAGATGTGGGACCGCCCAGTCCTCTAGCCGCCACCTTGCTGTGCGTCCTCTCTGCTCCCGCTGCCCATCTCCGTGCCTCCTACCAGTCTGAAGGAATGCTTCTTCTTTAACTCCTTGGTTGTCGAACTTCCATACAGTTGAATTTTCTGGCAGTTCTGGTTATTTTGTTTGTTTGTTTTTAAATTTGTTGTTGCCCTTCTTTTGGTTGTGGAAAGAGGCAAAGTGTATCCACCTACACTTCCATCTTGGCCGGAAGTCTATTCCCCATCCTCTTTTCATATTTTTAGTAAATCCTTCAACAACAACAATGAAAGTCGTGGCCCAGGTACCTCCCAGCTGCCTGAAGGATACTGGGATGAAGATAACAGGAGATGAGCACGGGCCAGAGAATGCGCAGGGTGGTTGGCAGTTCCCCTTGTGAAGTGGCTATTTCTGGTTGGTCCTTCCATTGATGGTTTTGTGTTCAGGCCTAAAATATCCCATGTACAAGAGATGATGATGAAGCCAAGGTGCTTTGGCATGTTGGCGGTGCTTTTAGCTGCAGCCCTCAACAAATGAGGTGCCAAGAAGTTGCGAATGTTTTCTGTGCCTTTTTAAGTTGAGTCAGGAAAACTGGGTGGGAGAGGGAGAGGGCCAGTAGTCTGCATGCCGCCCCAGAAGGCAAGACGCTTCCCATTACTGCCTGCGATGACAGTTATTAACGAATAGATGTTTCCAAATTTATGCCACCCCCCGATTAATGTGCTTATTTATAGAACTGATTTGAAAGTTAAATAAGAGCTTTATCCTTCCTCAATTTTACAGTGGTAAAGAGATAATAAACATGCTCATGGCTTCCATTATTCCATAAGTATTTGCCTGCGTATTGATTATTGCCTTGAGATCCGTTGTCGTACTCTGTTCCGAGTGTTTTTTTCTCCCCCCTACCCTCCTCACACCATGGTGTTTCTGGCTATCGTCCTCATTTCCTTACAGCTTGCCAAACTGCAGCTCCTTTTGAGTGCCAAGTTTTTCTTATAATCCTCATCCTGATGAGAGATTTGCTGAGAAGTTGGCCTGCAGATACAATACAGTATGTATCCTATTGACAGTGCACATGTAATATTTTTAGTGCCCTGGGACTGTTATATTCATTTCCCATTGTATGAACATGATTAAGATCACATCAATAATTAAACAAGAGTCTCTTGGTCTTCTTTGGTTTAGCTCAGAGCAGTGTGCATGTTGCTGTCAAAATGTTTCTGCCGAATGAATGAACAATGGTTATTTATATCAACCTATGTATCACCTTTCCGGAGTAGAGCTGTATGCGGCTATGGAATATCCTGACCTCATAAGGAACAGTTGCACCTATAAGAAACGTGGGTGAGGAGGGAGGGAGCTGTGTTCCCATTTAACTTGGAGATTTAGTTCTAAGAACGCTCTGTCTCCTACAATTCCGGGCAAATTTCCCATGATGCTCAGCATACAAGCAGTTAGGGAGGACTGGCTTTGGGAAAAAGGAAGCAAGAGGCAAATTTGGTCTTAGATACCAATAGTGTCCCCCTAAATTTCAGGTCCTGGTACCTGTGAAGGTGGCCTTATTTGGAAATAGGGTCTTTGCACACGAAATCATACTACACTATGTGGGCTCTAGCCCAATGTGACTTGGGTAACAAGGACATGCGAAGACATAGCCACAAAGGGAGGAATGCCAAGTAACAATGGAAACAGAGATTGAAGTAATACAAGTAGAAGCTAGGGAGTGTCAAGGATTGCCAGCAACCACCAGAAGACAGGAGGAAGCAAGCGAGGATGATTAACCTAGGAATCTTTCCCAGAGCCTTCGGGGGAAGCAGTGCCCTCCAGCCATCTTGATTTTAGACTTCCGGCTTCCACACTGCGAGAGAATCCATTTCTGTTGTTCTAAGCCACCCAGTTTTTGGTTCTTTGTTACAACAGTAGGAAAGCAATACAATGTCCCTTACTTCATAATGATGAAGTAGCTTAGTGCCTTGTTTAGTGTCTCACTCTCCTGGTATCCTATGCCCTTGTCCCACGGCTTTGTCCGTGTATTCATCAAGGTTGAGTAAGGTAAGCAGAAACCACTCTAGGTGTAGTAAGCAGAAAGTGATTGAATATGGAGAATTATCTGCTCTCACACTGTTAGATGAATTAAGTCGTGAAGGTTAAGGAAACCTTGCTAGTTATCAAGAACTTAGGAAGTATAGGCAAGGCTAGAAACCACTACCCAATATCTTAGCAGCCTTCAGCACTTAATAGGGTAACTACCAGGAAGCTGCTTGGAAAATCCCAACCAAATCTGCATGTATCATCTGTTGATCCCCACATCTGACTCCTGTTCCTGCCAGTGACTTATGTCCTCTCTCTACCCATAGCAGGTCTCTGTGAATGACTTTCATTGGCAGAATGGAACTAAAAGCCTTGCTGCTAAAGGATTGTGGGAAATGTAGTTTTCAGGCTTTCAGCCCCAGTGGCGCTGGACCTAGTGATGAAAGGCAAGGGCAGAACAAAGTAGAAGAGATGAGGTCCTGCTTACTCATCCAAATTACTTTCCTATCAAACAAGAACAAAAGTACTTGCTTCCCTGAAAGATTCTGATGATCTATGTTCATTTACAGCAAGGTATGAAGGACCAATAATACCTTAAAATGTTTTTCCTCAGTACTATCATCAGAGATTTAATTGAAAGAAGTGAATCCATTCATTTGACTCTTAGTTGAAACAGGGACTCACTTCCAACACTGTTTTCTCATGGGTCCTCAGAAATACAACGAAATTTTAGGTGCCAATCTTTGGAATTGAGGATTTTAATCCAGTTCGGCTTTCTCTTTGTACACGCAATGACATTTGGTTTTGTTGATTTCTTTTGTTTTTACACAGATACACAAATGAGAGGCAGATCATTTGGGTTCAATTACTTTCAATTTTCTGTGGCTGGTTTTTTAATGGGGCAGATTTCCCTCCCCCAGCCATCTCTCCAGGAAACATTACACAATGTCTGGAGACATTTTTTCGTCTTCAGAATTGGAGTGGTGGGGATGCCATAGGCATCAAGTGGGTTGAGGTCAGGGAGGCCGCTAAACATCCTCCAGTGCACAGGGCGGCCCTCCCCCCACAGACAATTGCCCACCCCCAAGTTCAAAAGTGCCGCCGTTGAGAGATCCTGTTCCTGTACGGTTGAAGAGAAAAAGGTGAAGTAGATCTTCGTTATTGTGACCCTTTTGTAACCTCAGGTAATCTTCAGTGCTGCCACCACTGGCAGTTTCCGCTTGTCCACTGCCTTAACCCCTCCCCTGTCCTCCGACGTCCTTGCTGAAAGGTGTGGCCAGTGTTCTTCCCCCGGGCCACCCAATTCAGAACCGAGGCGCTGGCCGTGCGTCTCTTCCCTTTTCATCGCTCGTTTGATTCCGAGATCCCCTGTCTTTCAGAGCCTTCTTTGTCTCACTGTCTGGACACAACCCTTCTGTCAGTTTGTCCCCAGTCCTCTGAGGGACCTCAGGGTCTCGTCACATGTTGATGGAGGCCTGCTCCCTTCCCTTTATCAGTCTCCTCTGTACCCCTGCCCTTTGCCAAGTGCCATGTGTCTTGACATTTTAAATGTTCTTTTCTCCCCTGCATCAGCTGGAGGGAAGCTGACGGCATAGAAATCTCTTCTCCCCAAATCCCACCCTGCTCATTTCCATCCACTTACTTGCTCCCCATGCCCAGGGCACTTATTCTGAATTTGCACAGGCTGTTCATTGGCCTATTTGTGAATTGGGCTCCTTGTATGTCTTTGTTTGCTTGATGCTGAGTGAGTCACTCCTGACAGTTACTAAAGGCTGTATGTAAATTCTTCGAGGGCCCAAACAGGGTCCCCATGGAGCTCTTTGGTCAACGTGGACACAACCTCAGAGCTAATTAAATGCTAAAGAAAGGCTTTGTGGTGATGAAGGTGATGATAACCCAGGCTGGAAGGCACTTTGGAAACCAACAAGGCCTGTTCCCAAGGCACCCAGGTGCCCTGCGTCATCCAAGATAAATGAGCATCTGTCCACTGTTCAAACACTGCCCGAGAGGAGCATTTTCCAACCTGTTCCAGCTTTTAACTACCCACTTACGAAATGCTTTCCTCTAGCTAACCTCAATCTCCTCCCGCTTAAGGAATCAACGCTGTGTAAAAATATGCAGTAATACATTTTGAAAGATGATTTAAGATTGGCTTTATACATACGAAATTCATATACTATGATTTCCCTTCCAGTGAACAGGATTTTTATTTTTATCTGAAAAATTGCTAAGCTAGGGCTTTTGGCAAGGGGACTGGCATTCAGGAGAAAGGAGTAGCTGCAAAAGACGATCGGCTCTACATGAGGGAAGGGAAATGGTTTAATTCTCTGTGCACACTCTCAGGGTGTCACCACGCAGCTGACTTAGAATGGTGGTGGCTCTTCGAAGACGATTCATGTTGCTGTAGCTCATGTCTTTACAGGTACCACCCCCTCCTTCTGTATTAAAATGGTGTATTGTAGTGTGTTTCCTTCCACCTTCCCACAGGGCAGCTGTGAAATTATGCAACTTTACAGGGCCCTTTTGTCTACGTCATCATGACCGCTTTCATCCCAGAAATGAATTTTCCAGATTTGTGCCATTTATTGAACCAACAAGGATGGAGCGTCTCTTGTATGCTCAGGCACGATGTCAGGTGATTATAGATTCAGGGAAGAAGATGCTGTTTTAACCTGCAAAGGGCTGTAGAGTCGAACTGGGAACTTCGACATGTAAATAAGGCCGTTCTGGAACGGCCGTGGCCTTCCCTATAGCAACACGTGTCAGATGTGATGGGAACCATTTGGCCCATTAACTTTCTAAAAAGCATGCCTTTCTGCATTCTTTGGGGTACATATGGCTTTGCATCAAGATAAGCTTGGTGGCAAATCTGGTCCCTATCACTGTGTGATCTCTCTGAGCCTCAGAATGTGCCCTTGCCAGTGGAAAGCATACCTGCCTTAAAGATCATTGCAGTGATTGAATCCAGTCAAATTAAATCAGATGATGTGGTTTGAACGTGCTAAGCAGCCCTGGCTGGTGTGGCTCAGTGGACTGAGTGCCGGTCTGCGAACCAAAGGGTCGCTGGTTGGATTCCCAGTCAGGGCACATGCCTGGGTTATGGGCCAGGTCCCCAGTTGGGGGGGGGGGGTGTTAGAAGCAACCCATTGAAGTTTCTCTTGCACATTGATGTTTCTCTCCCTCTCTTTCTCCCTCCCTTCCACCCTCTCTAAAAATAAAGAAAATCTTAAAAAAAAATAAAGTGCTAAGCAAAGGGCCTATTATTGGGTAGGTACTTAAGAAATGTTTCTGTCTTCGTTGATGCTTCAAGGATAGTATTATAGTATTATATATGGAACTTTTCTTTTTTTTTTTTTTTAGGGGAGTGAGCATTCCCTCCCAGTACCAACATTACCTTCCTGCATATGGGGACTGTCTCAAGCCTCGAGGCTGAGCCAACCCTATGGTAGAATCTGAGAGTGCCACAAACCCGTCTTTCCACCTTTCCTTGCAGCCAGCCGCAGGGCGTGTGGCCAAATAAACACGTCATCACCCGGCCTTGAATTAGCGGCTCCTGGTTTGGAGAAGGAGGGGCCACCCAGAATCCATTCTAACGGCACATTGTGTTGGGTTTCAGAAGTTGCAGCTGCGGCAGTTCTAGCTCAAGTCCACGCTGATGGTGCCCACTATGCAAATTTTGGCGCCAGTCCTCCGTGACGGCAGCTGTGGTATCTTCAGTGTCTTAAGATGGGACTTGTAATGCTGGCTCTGGGGACATGGCCTCCAACCCTGGTTCTCATGACTGTTAACCTAAAAAAAAAAGGGTCTTTCAAAGTGAGAGGCGACAAACACTTCAGATCAAACAATAGCTATTTAGGAAGCACTGATTCAGGCAGAAGCTCAAGTAATATTGCGATTAGGAGACAAAGACAAAGGGTATTTCTGAGGAAGGAAAAGGGGAGCGGTCACATCAGTAGAAGGAAGCCATTTCTATTGGTGCAGACAACATGACTTAGTGATGTTAATTCTAAGTGATGTTTGTGGTTTGCAGTCTGGTCCTCATCAGTCCCGTAGTCATCGTTTCCACTCTCATGTTATCCTTGTAACAGTACTATGGGGCACAGCATTACTTTACGCCCAGTCCAAAGGTTATTTCACTCTGTTTTTTTAAAAAAATTTATTTATTCATTTTTAGAGACAGGGGAAGGGAAGGAGAAAGACAGGGAGAGAAACATCCATGTGTGGTTGCCTCTCATGCGCCCCCTACTGGGGACCTGGCCCACAACCCAGGCATGTGCCCTGACTGGGAATCGAACTGGCAACCCTTTGGTTCACAGTCCGGCACTCAGTCCGCTGAGCCACACCAGCCAGGGGTCGCTCTGCTTTAACATTCAGAGATTTGATGCAGCTCTTCTGGTAAGGCAGCTCTGGCTACCTTTAAAGGGGTTCCATTTATTATTTTTTGACATGACGTTCATGAACAGCCTTCACAGACAACCTCATTTCCTTTAATTAACTTTTTTGAGCTTGTATAATTTGCATTCTGTTTCTGTTGCTCAGAGCTCAAATTTTTGCCTGATAAAAATATTGTTACAATAGTATAATGAGTTTGGTTTTACTATAATGATGTCTTAATAAGTTATCAAAGGAGGCGAGACAGTTCCCTTGTACATTAAACAGACCCTTACAGTGGTCCCTTTTCAATTAGTTTTGCTTCTCCCTTTATTGTTGCATGCCATTTCCTTTTTTGTTTTAATTTTTTGAAGATTTTATTTATTTACTTTTAGAGAGAGGGGAAGGGAGGGAGAAAGAGAGGGAGAGAAACATCAGTGTGTGAGAGATACATTGACTGGTTGCCTCTCGCACACCGCTGGCTGGGGACCTGGCATGCAACCCAGGCATGTGACCTGACTGGGAATCAGACTGGTGACCCTTTGGTTCACAGGCCATTGCTCAATCCTCTGAGCCACACCTGCCAGGGCTACATGTCATTTCTAATTAGAAACAATAATAGCGTCCCGCAGTTTCCATTCTTTTGATGTTTGATCTACACGACAGGAGACATACCTTGTAGAAATGCCAACACTTATAATGCCATATGCAGAGAAACAGTTCTGACTTTCTGTTTCTGGCATAGGAATGCCTCGCTATTCTTTATTAACATTCTATTATAAAACCTGACTGTTAAGCCTCAAGGCTCTTTGCTATTGATAGAGACTTACCAATATTTTAACCAAGGCTGTGAAAGAGAAAAGGGGAGTAGCTCTTTAATGAAAAAAAAATCAATAACAATCAATCAATGAATTAATCAAAAACATATCTCCCATGTTCTTGTTACAGCATTGGCACTGTACCTTGTATTGTACTAACCATTACTGGAGTAAACCGCTTGCTGATAACAATTATAAACTCAAAATTATAAACTTTTAGCCCTGGCTGGCGTAGCTCGGTAGATTGAGCGCAGGCTGCAAACAGAAGTGTCGCAGGTTCGATTCCCAGTCAGGGTACATGTCTGGGCTGCAGGCCATGACCCCCAGCAACTGCACATTGATGCTTCTCTCTCTCTTTCTCCCTCCCTTCCCTCTCTAAAAATAAGTAAAATCTTATAAAAAAAGTCTTAGTCTAAAGGATCAGTAATTTTAAAAAATTATAAACTTTTAAAACAATTGTTTGGAAGCTCTTTGGAGAACAACAAAAGCAATCAGAAAGCACAGTGTTAGGTGAGAGCCACATGTACCTGGCTTTTGTACTCCTGATGTTTCCCAGTTCACCTGTCACAGGGACAGAGCTCAAGCTGCGAGTGGCATTCTCATTTTGTGGGAGAGAGTCGGAGGTTACGATTCTGGGCTGCTATAAACCCTGGAAATTGAGAGAGAGAATTCTGGAACAGGGGGACCCCACAATCTACATGCAGAAATCCCTGGTTAACTCCTAAATGGCATAGGCAGGTCCGAAAGCTGTAGCTGGAAAGTTAAAGACCCAAGGAGAGATTTTGCCCTTGGCCTGGAGCCGAAAAAACAGATCGGAGCACCAGGCATGCCAAGTGCTGTGAAATGGTAAACACTTCAAAGTGTTCATCCGAGTCCCAGGAATAGTGTCCCAGGAATGAGGACTACACCCTTGAAATAAAGACAGAATCAAAATAGACCCAATCTAAGAAGATCTAAACAGCAAGCCTCCGCAGAGTTAACGGGATCCTCTAGTAATATAATTGGTTGTTACAGCAACTATAGACACTTTTCATAGGAGGATAACCAAATCCAGAATGTATACAACCTATCAGCAGTAATCTCCAGTGTATACTTACAATTAATAGACGTGCAAGAGGCAGGAATATGTAACCCATAAGCGAGAGAGAAAACAGTCAATAGCTTAAGATCCACATGTCACCCCGATGGTGGAATTAGCAGACAAGGGCTGTAAAATAATTACTATAAGGTGTTTAAATGTTTGTAAAAAAAAAGATGGCTGTAATGAAAAAAGACGAGGAATTTCAGGAGAGTGAAGCTAACTCTAAAGAAAAAAAAACAAATAGAAATCCTTCAAGAGGAAAATCAAAATTATATCTTTGTTATCATATTCATTTTGGGATCCTTTTCCTCTTCCTTTATGAGAAATAGAATTTTTTGGTATAGCTGATGATGAGTAATTTTTCATAGAAAATTGTTTAAATCCATAGATTTGGACTTTCTTCGTTAAATCAGATAAAAATCAACAGATAATTCCCTCCAATATCATGATAAAAGAGTGCAGTAAATTAAATTAATGTGTTTAAGTAATTTTTGAATACAGTTAAAAAAATTATCTCAATGAAACCACTCTACCCAATTAAATAAAATTATCTATTGTATCTATTACCTACATTTAAAATGTAAATAGTAAAACTATGAAAAAGTGCTATTTGGGAGTTGTTTGGATGAATTAGAAAATAACTGCAAGAAACTACAATAATGATTTTGAATCATTCTGGTAGGTGGTTTGACCTATTTAGTGTCAGCTAACTGAAATAATTTGGCTTCCTGTAGTTGTTTAATTTGTATATTTTAATTATTAAATTTAAAAACTATTTGTGAGCCCTGGCTGGTGTGGCTCAGTGTATTGAGTGCTGGCCTGCGAACCAAAGGGTCACTGATTTGATTCCCAGTCAGGGCACATGCCTGGGTTGCAGGCCAGGTCCCCAGTTGGGGACCCATGAGAGGCAACAACACATCGATGTTTCCCTCCCTCTCTTCTCCCTCCCTTCCCCTCTCTCTAAAAATAAATAAATATAATCTTTAAAAAAATAGCCATCTTTGCCAGGAACTGAAGACACAATTTAAAAAAATAATTTAAAAAACTATTTATGAAATTAAGGACGGCAAGATTTAATATAATTGAACTCTAATTGACTTTTGACTTTTTAAATTGATGTAGTTGGTAAAGTATCTTATTTCAGCACTTGTACAAATCTGTCTAGTGTATCTTGAACCCACATATGAAATTATTTTCAGTCATAAAATATTTCCTTAAATATCTGTAATGTGGTATAGGGGATTACAATTTGGAATTCATATAACTAAGTACAGCCCTGGTGGTGTGAGTCAGTGGGTTGAGCACCAGCCTGCGAACCAAAACGTTGTTGGTTCAATTCCCAGTCAGAGCACATGACTGGGTTGTAGACCAGGTCCTCCCCAGTAGGGAGCGTGCGACATGCGGCTGCACATTGATGTTTCTCTCCCTCTCTTTCTCCTTCCCTTCCCCTCTCTCTAAAAATAAATAAAATCTTTAAAAAAAGAACTGAGCATACATCCCCATGCATTTTTAAATTTTATTTTACAGAGTAACAATGTTTTAAAAAGTATACATTTTGAGATGAACTCTAATTTTTTTTGCCAGTTTTCATGTTGAAAATTTGAAAGAGTAAATCAAAAATCAATACCACATACTAACTTTAATTCACAGAAGTAATAACTTCGCAGAACCAAAAATTAATTTACGAAACCATAATATTGAGAAATTGAAATCCTTTACATTCCATACTTACACCTATTTATAAACACATCGAATAATGTGCTATTTACATATACCTCATTTTTCTTTCTTGACACTTTCTCACTTAACACAAATCTTTAGATTTCAATTTGCAAACCCCAGCTGCAGTGTGACAGCCTCAGTGTAGGGCTGCCTGTGGGTGGGGAAGAGTGGGTGGGTCTCTGAGTCCTTTGAACGTGTTTGCAGAAATGTATCTTTTTATACACATCGGTTGTTTTCTGGGAAGAGGGTTCCTAACTCTCAGATGATTATCAATTGTGTCCTTGATTCCAAAAAGAAAAGGCTAGGAATCCCTACCTGTAGTATTTTTTAGTCATTGACAGTCATGAAGTTTTTCTATGTCCTCATTGCTCCTAACTTTTCATAATATACAAAAAAAACTCAGCTGAAAGGGATATTCATTTTGTCATTTCTAAGAATCACTTGACTTAAAAGAAGTGAGATGAATCTGTTCCACTTCAGATGTTGCTATTGCAATATACGAAAGCCCGTACCATGTTCTCATAGGTTCCATTGAAGCAACTATTGTTTCATTTTCTTTCTGTGGTTAGTGCCCTTGTGAATAGTTATTGCACCTGCGACTTGGAGCCTATCAATGTATGGACGCCCCACTGTATTCCTTAAAGATCGAAAGCTCTTCCTAAATACACGCACACAAGAATGGGACAAGACGTAAACTGAGAAAAGCAAATGAACAAAAAATGCAGCGCAAAACGAAAGCTAGGAAGCCAAGTTTTGGTGCATGAAATGTGTGCCTCCGTTTACTTCACTCTTGCTAAACACGCAGTTCCAAGCTCAACCAATCTTCCTAGTAGTCGGGGGAGAGGGGAAATGAGTTAGAGAGGGAAAGAATGCAGGCCAGGCCCTGGCTGGCATAGCTCAGTGGATTGAGCGCGGGCTGCGAACCAAAGTGTCGTAGGTTCGATTCCCAGTCAGGGCACATGCCTGGGTTGCAGGCCACGGCCCCCAGCAACCGCACATGGATGTTTCTCTCTCTCTCTTTCTCTTTCTCCCTCCCTTCCCTCTCTAAAAATAAATTAATTAAAAAAAATGCAGGTCAGGAACCCAGCTTGAAGCAGCCGAGGCTAGCTTAATTGAGCACAAGCCTGCATGGCCAGGCAGAAATGGTGGATAAACGTGTCCTCATTTTTCCCAAAAAATAAGGGGCTGTGGCTTCTTCACACATTTACGAAAAGCTTGCCTGTGCTGCAAGTGAGCGAAATCTGAAGTTCTGGGGACTCCGGAGGCTGTCTTCACGTGTCACTGCCGGAACTCTGCCCTCCCGAACACACACTCTGACAAACACGCACACGTGTGCACACACACTCACTCCAAAATGGGGAAAATAGAACCAGGCAACCTGCAGTTGAATTTAGATGTATGCGAGACAGTGACAGCCTTAACAGTTGCCGAATTTAAAGAGACAACACTCAATGGTAAGCTGCATTTCAAAATATCAAACACTGCAATTTTAGACTTTCGGAAATAGGAAGCTTTGAAAATGTCAAAACGAGGCATTTGCAGAAATTCCGCAGATCTGATTTCAAAGTGGCAAAATGAAATAGAATCTCTCCCTGAAAGGTATTTCTGTTAAAATTAAAAGCATTTGATTTCAGTGGGTGATTGGCTCTTGCTCTGGCATTTATTTTCCACTCTCCCAGGGACCTAGGAGAGAAGAACTCCACGGAATAAGCCCGGCTCAGAGTGCCTGGCAGTTCTGTAGTTCCCATTAACGTGATCGAATCCACCAGGACAGTCATGCTGTTGACTGACCCTCTATCTGTAACGGAATTTTCTTTCAGAAGCAACTCTATGAGGAGCTCTGGCGAGAAAAGGTGGGCTGTGAGCCGGGGCAAAGCAGGGGTAGCTTCTCTAGACTTGGCGGGGGTCTCCTGTCCCCCCTGCTCCAGGTCCGAGTCCTCCTCTGCCTCGGGATTCTCATGGCTCATAGATCTGCTAACCAGCCGGTGAGCTCCTTGACGTTGGAGGGAAACCTCTGCTTATTGAAAGGATTGTGTACAGTAACTTTGCTTTTAACTTCATATTTAGTTCATTAAAGTTACACTTGCAAAACTCCTAGTTTTTTGTGTGTTTAAAAATTGTTTTATTGCCCTGGCTGGCGTAGCTCAGTGGATTGAGCGCGGGCTGCCAACCAAAAGTGTCACAGGTTCGATTCCCAGCAAGGGCACATACCTGGGTTGCAGGCCATGACCCCCAGCAACCGCACGTTGATGTTTCTCTCTATCTCCCTCCCTTCCCTCTCTAAAAATAAAAAATAAATAAAATCTTGAAAAAAATTTTTTATTGTTGTTCAAGTACAGTTTTCTGCCTCTCCCCCTCCCCCTCCCCACCCCCCAGCCCTCCCCACCTCCTTCCCCTTTGTGCGTGTTTTGAAGTTCAGTGAATACAGCTTATTAGTTTGTTTGTAAGTCTCGTAGAATAAGGCCAACCAGCTTTACATTTCCTTTGCCTAGCATTTAATTAATGCATGTCAAACAGATGATGCTTATTTAAATAATCCGACCCATTTTTGACAGTAGTTAATTAAATTCTCTTAAATAGTTTACACAGCAATTATGCATTGAATACATTTCCCTCTGAAGTGCTTCCAGTGACTGGCAGGACAACTGCACATACAAACAATCAAAACCTCCCCAAGCATTCAGCAGTGCCCTCATAACACGACAAATGAACAAACAAAAGTCAAACGGGCTCATCTGCACGGAAAACAGGCCGAGGGTCGCCAGAGGGGAGGGAGTTTGGTTTGAGATGGAGGTCAGTGGGCTGAACTTGGTCTGTGAGTTACAGTGTGTTGACCTGTGTTCTATAGTTTAAAAAATTATTTCATTTCATTGTAATGTGTTTATTTCTTAGCGAGGCACATTTCCCAGATTTCTTGTAGCTAGGCAGCTGTAAGATTAATTTGTGTCCTCTTTCCCTTAGGGTGGAATACAGGCCTACTGGGGCACAGTCTTGAACCTATGGTCTAGAACAGCACTGTGGGACCCTGGCTGGTGTGGCTCAGTGGAATGAGCGCGGGCCTGCAAACCAAAGGGTCACCGGTTCGATTCCCATTTGGGGCATGTGCCTGGGTTGTGGGCCAGGTCCCTAGTAGGGGGCTGTGAGAGGCAACCACACATGGATGTTTCTCCCCCTCTCTTTCTCCTTCCCTTCCTGTCTCTCTAAAAATAAATAAAATCTTTAAGAAAGAAAGAAAGCACAGCACAGTGGGGTTTGCAGAGTATCTAGGCAGAATGGGGCCGGACTCCATGACTCCGCGGGTCCCCGTGACATTTAGACTATTGCAGGGAGCAGTGTTGACAACCCAGTCTAGACGTTGCCATGAGAGAAAAGGCTCGATGAAGTCACTGTTAACCTGAAGGCGAATCTGTTTGTGAACTAATCCACTTTCTAAGAGGAATGATTTCATAACTCAGGGAATCTCAGGTTAGTGATTCAAAAATTCATAACTATGTTATTGTTGTCATTAAAATGAACTGAGGCTTTAGGAACTGCTAATTGCTTTCATCTTTTCTTCATTGTCAGGCTACATTCCTGCACCTGACCCCCAGGTCTACAGAAATTCTAATGCCATTCCATTGGATTTTTTTTTTTAGATTTTATTTATTTATTTTAGAGAGGGGAAGGGAGGGAGAGAGAGAGAGAGAAACATCAATGTGTGGTTGCTTCTCATGTGGCCCCCACTGGGGACCGGGCCCACAACCCAGGCATGTGCCCTGACTGGGAACCGAACCTGCGATGTGTTGGTTCGCAGCCCCTGCTCAATCCACTGAGCTATGCCAGCCAGGGCCCCATTCCATTGGATTTTTAAATTCTCTTCATGGTTTGTTAGAAAGCCAAGGAAGTTTTGGAGCCTTGTTTGTGTGTGTGGTTGTTGGGCTGGTGTCTCCTAAGAATGTAGGTCTGTTTATCTTTAAGGAGCTAGGACCCTTGAGCCCCCTAATGCAAATTGTGATCTGAGGCATGAAGGAGAGTGCAATTCCTAAGGCTGTGGATCCGGTCTCACTGATTACCACCTTCCTGACATCGAGTGCCTGACTGATAAGCCACCGCAACAGCTGCATTTCTTCCCGGGTCCCATGTTTCGGAGCCTCAGTTTTGATAACTGGCTCTGCCTTCTCCGATGTTAGGGCTCTGGCTTACTATGGCCGCCCGTCTCCTTCCAAAGTGGAATCCACCCAAAGTCTTCTTCGTTCTGGCAGAAGTTCCCCTTCTGCATGAAGTACTCGGCCCATTGTGGAGACTTAGTCAAAGTTAATTATCTCATTCCTAATGTTTTCGACAACTAGAAGAAAGCCATAACTTTCTGATCACACACTTCTCATTGCTGGCCTTAGAAATGAAAGTGTATAGTACGAATGCATTTCACCTGAATTAATTGGTCTCTTAAAATTTGATGGATGGTTGGAACACATCTAGAATTTATGGGAAACATTTTGTCATGAATAAGCTGGAAACATATTTTCCTCAAAGAGAGGTGTGGACCTCCTGCGAGTCCTTTATTGAGTGATTTCGTTTTTGCTGCAAGTGCTAAATGCCGGAGGGGAATTTAATGATTTTTGTCTGAGAAATATTTTTCAGTTGAGGTGGTTGTTGGGTGAGTATTGACCTACTGAATACCTCAGAGAACGGCTTGCATCTCAATTTGAAGAGTGTGGACTTTACATATTTAGAGAAGCCTTCACGTATTGCTTCTTACCGGCAATTTTTAGGATGCTTTACTTTTCCTGTAAAGTGAGAAAGTGTAAAATGTGTTGCTTAACCAGATTCTGCTAAGGTGACTCCTCATATGATTCACGAAGCTGGAAATGACTTAAGTGTTGGTCCTCAGGTGTGTTTCATCTATTTTCCTGAAAACCTCTGTCTTCCTCTGGTGTATATTGAAGAGTGTCTTTCTCTTCGTACATTTATTTGACTTCTCTTGGGGCCACATCTTTTTCAAGTTTAGTCAAAAGTGGAATCAGACATATTTTATTGAGAGTCCATAGCTTTTTTTTAGAATATTGACATTGAAGTGAATAATATAACACCTATTTAAATTTTCCTATGCTGTTATGTTATATTAACGAATAATGAATAAGTGCTTTATCACCAAGTTGGAAGTTAATTAAAAATAAAAGCTCTTTAGCAGTATGAAGGGTTGTTTTTCTCTGTATACATTTTTTTCCTTGGCAACTGGCATTTTTGAAGCAGCTTACCCCCGATTATTGGCCTTTGAAAATACCAAATATGTCCTGGCTGGAGTGGCTCAGTTGGCTGGGCATCGTCCCACAAAGCGAAAGGTCACCACCAGTTTGATTCCTGTTCAGGGCACAGGCCTGGGTGGCTGGCCAGGTTTTCAGTTGGGGGCTTGTGAGAGACAGTGTATCCGTGTTTCTCTGGCACATCCACACTTCTCTCCCTCTCTTTCTCCCTCCCTTCCCCTCTCTCTAAAAATAAAGAAATAAAGTCTTTAGAAAAAGAACAAATAAATTTGCCTAAGAACTGCAAGCCTAATGCAGTAAGACAATCAACTTGCATTTGAGCAAGCGTATTTTCCTTTAAAAATTCTGCATCGCTTTACAAGATTCCAAGTTCCAGATTAGGGACAAGTTGGACCTTAATAACGGAACTTGATTTATGCTCATTTATTTACCTGCTATGATTTATACCCTGTTATAGATCAATGTACTACTGACAAATGAATCATTGTTCAAGACACAATATAAAATGTATTGTTTGTTGGTGAGAAATGCAAGTAAAGAGCCAAAAGCGATCTTGGGGAGGAGTATTTTGGAAAACAAAGGATTCTAGAATACAAATTTCACAGAACTCTTTTTCCACCTTTAAAGTAGAGCCTGTCATGCTAGATGCCCCTCCTAAACGCTTAGGGTTTCCTATGAACATTTAAAGGATGCTTACTTTCCATCTACTAGTCTCTGTGGGAGATGGACATCTTGCTTACAAAAGCAACCTTAATTGTATGAGAAAATGCTCGAGAGATCATGTTTCAGTAAGAAAAACTGGATAAACATACAAATCTGTGACATGACTTTGTTTTATAGAATTTATATTTACCATTCCTTTATAAATAGTGATCATAAAATAAGAGTATTATAAAATATATTTATTTGTAATAATATAAAATTAATATTTGCAGTTAAAATAGTTTTCCTCTTGATATATATGTGTGTATGTGTGTGTCTATATTTATTTATGCACATGTGGATATAAGTGTATATATGTATACGTGCGTGTGTATATATGTATAAATCAGAAGGGAAATAGTATAATACTGTTAAGTTGAATAATAAAAAATTTTTAAGGGTCAACTTTTTAAAACATTTTTTCCTTTTATTTTAAGAATGTATTTATTTTTAGAGAGGGAAGGGAGGGAGAAAGAGAGAGACAGAGAGAGAGAGAGAGAAACATGAATGTGCGGTTGCTGGGGGCTGTGGCCTGCAACCCAGGCATGTGCCCTGACTGGGAATCGAACCTACGACACTTTGGTTCACAGCCCGCGCTCAATCCACTGAGCTACGCCAGCCAGGGCTAAGGGGTGCAGCATTTTAAAACAAGATTTAATTTATTTTTAGAGAGAGGGTAAAGGCGTGACAAAAAGAGGGAGAGAAATATGGATGTGCTGACGTGCAAGAGAAACATCAATCAGCTGCCTCCTGCAAGCCCCCATCCGGGGACCTGGCCCCCGGCCCGGTCTTCCGCCCTGACTGGGAATTGAACTGGCGACCTTTTCGGTGCCCAGGCCGGGACTCAGTCCACTAAGCTGCACCAGCTAGGGCAGCGTTTCTTTTCTGTCATGCCCGGTACCTGGACTGAGAAGATTCAAAGAGGTGGAGGGGGGTGGGCAGCGGAGCCCCACAGGTCTGCGTGCTCTCCCCACGGGGTCTCCATAGTGTGGCAGCTTCAGGCACCCAGACTGCGAACATGTCACCCGAAGCTTCCTAGTGTGTGTACCGAGAGACAGAGACAGCGAGCGGGACAGAAGCTCTGGCACCTTTTCCGATGCGCCTCTGATGTTACGGCGTTGCTTGTGTTGGTCAAAACAGCCACAAAGAGCTGCCCAGGTTGCAGCACTGGAAACATAAGCCTCACCTCTCAGTGGGAGGGTGTCCATGTCAAACTGTAATCAGCATTGTAGGGTGGAATGTATATTAGTATCACTATGTCTGGAATATAACATCTGCCACCCCCACTCACGCACCTGCCTTTAACTCCAGACATCTTACCATCTCTCAGGACCCCAGCTGGGAACTCAGGGTTTCAAGCTAACAAACATTCTAACTCATCTCGGGGAAACCTCACTGATCTTCGTAGCAGGAAGTCACATTTATTTCACCAGTTTCCCCATCCTCTGTCATTAGAAAACATTTCCGACATGGTGATGTAGAACACATACAGAGTTGGTCATGCAGGGGACCAAAATATATTTTCCACCAATTTGGTCTTTGTCCGTGGTTCCTGGCTCACAGCTCCCCAAACCCTTGGAATTTCCTGAGTTAGAAGAGCAATCAGAGCATCCTTTGTTATAATATTTACCCTTTGGGTTCACGTGCTTGAAATCCCCCCACAGCGATTAAGCTCAAATGGCTTTATTGTTATTCACCATCAGCTCCTTTCCAGCCCAGGTGGGTTTATGTTAATGGAGGGACTTGGAAAGCACCGAGGGAGGGGGGGCTGTTTGTGGGGGCCACCGACTTTGGCTAGAGATTTGAAACTTGCAATACCACCCCCTAATTTCCTGGGAGGGGAGGTGGGGGTGCTGGAGGTGGGACCAGTCACCAGTGGCCGACGATTTAACCAACCCCGTCTGTGTAAGGAAGGCTCTATAAAAACTCTGAAGGCCCTGGAGTGGAGAGCTTCCGGCCAGGGGAACAGGTTGGGGTGTTATTGCCTGTGGCTCACCTGAAGGGGCCCTAGAAGTTCCACACCCCAGCCCCATCCGTTGCCCTCGGCGTCTTTCCGTTTGGCGGTTCCTGACTTAGGTCCTTTTATAAAGAGCCAGTAATCTTGTAAGTAAAGTTGTTTCCCAGCACAGGCGATGACGTAGGCTTGCGACTGGCGTCTGAAGTGCAGATGGTGCGGGTAAGTCGCGGGACTGTCCTTCACCCGCGGGGTCTGATGCTGTCTGCAGGTTGGTAGTGGCAGAATGGAGATGGATTGTAGGGCGAACACGTTGTGCCTGAGAAGTGCTTGTTGGTGTGGGGAACGCCCCTCCCCACACATTGAGATTGGGTCCCAGAACCCAAATAACATCAAATTCTTTTTTTAAAAGGTTTTATTTATTTACTTTTAGAGAGGGAAGGGAGGGAGAAAGAGAGAGAGAGAGAAACATCCATGTGCGGTTGCTGGGGGCCGTGGCCTGCAACCCAGGCATGTGCCCTGAGTGGGAATCGAACCTACGACACTTTGGCTCGCAGCCCACGCTCAGTCCACTGAGCTACGCCAGCCGGGGCCCAAATTCTTAATATAATACCTGAGGATTACTTCTAGCCACTAACTCCGCTTCTTTTATCACTTATGTGCGTTATAATGAATGTTTTTGTCTGTTTTTCTCAGTTGCATCAACCCTTAAAATCTGGAAGCGCCTGCCTTTCCTTCCTGTGCCGAAGCAAGGCCTCTCTCCTCTGCCCTAGGTTTAAAATGTTCATTATCCTTTTCAGGGGTCCACAGAAATTCTGTATACAAATGGTGCACGTGGCAGGCTTGGACAATTTGAGCTATACATGTGATAGCAGGGGAGCAGGAGAGTTGTCTTGAAGTGGACTGTATGCCAGCAGCTCGCACACGACCAAGAAAAGTCAGTGCCTGGCTGGTGTAGCTCAGTGGATTGAGCACGGGCTGCGAACCAAAGTGTCGCAGGTTCGATTCCCAGTCAGGGTACATGCCTGGGTTGCAGGCCATGACCCTCAGCAACCGCACATGGATGTTTCTCTCTCTCTCTCTATCTCCTTCCCTTCCCTCTCTAAAAATACATAAATAAATAAAGTCTTAAAAATAAATAAATAAATAATATAAAAAGAAAAGTCAGTGGACATCAGTTTAAAAACTTCGGGTGGTGGGGTTGATGTCTTTATGTCATCCCTCGGTTTGGCCGCTGGCAGCCTTAGTTTTGGACTACTTTTTTTTTTAAAGATTTTATTTTTATAGAGAGGAGAAGGGAAGGAGAAAGGAGGAGAGAAACATCAATGTGTCGTTGCCTCTCACGCACCCCCCTACCTGGGGAGCTGGCCTGCAACCCAGGTATGTGCCCTGACTGGGAATCGAACCGGCGACCCTTGGCAGGCTGGCACTCAATCCATTCAGCCGCACCAGCCAGGGCTGCCAGGTATCATTTTTCATTGCCTTTGGAAACTAAGCATCTGCAGGGTTGCTTTGAGCTTCCCCCAAAGAAAGGGAAGGGTGAAAAACAAAGAGAGGTAGATTATAAGCACCTCTGATTGTTCTTCAAGCAAAGCCTGTCAATAATCCTGGGTAATAGGAAAGGAAACTTGCCTTTGGTATGGAAATGAGTTCATGTCTAATGAACAGTATAAAAGTAGGAAGTAACTTTTTTGATGTTCCACCCCATATGTTCTTGGGGTAATAAGCTTGATATTTTTTTCCCCTGTAAAGATTTTATTTATTTTTAGAGAGAGGAGAAGGGAGGGAGAAAGAGGGAGAGACCTATCCATGCTTGAGCAAAACATCCATCAATCGGCCGCCTCGCATACGCCCCAACCAACCAGGCCTGCAACCCAGGCATGAGCCCTGATTGGGAAAGGAACCTGTGACCCTTAGCTTTGCGGGAAGACTCTCAACCAACTCAGCCACGCTGGTCAGGGCTAAACTTGATATTTTTAAAAGGCCTTTATTTATTTATTTTAGAGAGGGGAAGGGGGGGTGAAGAGGGAGAGAACCATCCATGTGCGGTGGCCTCATGCACCCCTTGTTGGGGAACTGGCCTGCAACTCAGGCGTGTGCCCTGCCTGGGAATCGAACCCTTTGATTTGCAGGCCAGCACTCAGTCTACTGAGCCACACCAGCCAGGGCTAAACTTGATACTCTTTTTTTTAAAAAGATTTATTTATTTATTTCTAAAGAGGGAAGTGAGGGAGAAAGAGAAACATGAGTGTGCGGTTGCTGGGGGCCGTGGCCTGCAACCCAGGCATGTGTACCCTGACTGGGAATCGAACCTGCGATATTTGGGTTCGCAGGCCGCGCTCAGTCCACTGAGCCACACCAGCCAGGGCTAAACTTGATATTCTAAATGACAAAGTGGATAGTCATTAATGTTTATGTCAGGAAATACTTTGGCTAATTTTTTTTCCACACCTTAAAAGTGCTTAAGTTTTCACCTAAGTTAGCATTTAGCAAACTATGGCCCATAGGCCAAATGCAGACCTCCACCTATGTTGTAAATAAAGTTTTATTGGAACTCATTCATGCCCATTCATTTACCTGTTGTCTCTGGTTGCTTTTGCACCACAAGGGACAGGGTCGAGGCGTTGTCTGTAAAGTGAAATACTGAGTCTGGAGTTTCACAGAAAAAGTTTGCCCATCCAAACCAAGTGTGTGTTGTCACTTAAACTAAGTTTTAGATTTCTTTTTTCCTTTAGATGTCAGATAATACAGGGAATCAACCAGTTCCACGGCCAGTTCTGGTAGAGAAACACAGAATTATGTCTTCAGCCAATATAAAGGTGTCAGGAGAAACAAAGACACCTCTTCATTTTGGTCCTGGTCTGATTGAACCTGAGAAATAAACTCTCTAGAAAAGGATTTTAATGATAGGTACATGAACATCCTTGCATTTTCTTAAAACATCTGAGAAAGAATTAATGAGAAAAAAAGTCGAGAATTCAGGAATCTCTGAGATGGGCTCTTGAGTCAAAGCAATTAAGGTTGATAACATGCTATAATAATATTTGGTTAAAAGACATTTCTGTAATTATTGTCAACAACTTGCCAAACTGGTTGCTCCCGGACAGGTGATAGGCACGTCCCGGCAGTCCTGGGGCCGTGTGAACCGGCGGCTCTCACCTGTAAGCTGCATAAGTGAGGTGAACTCTTATTAAAGAATGGTAGACATCTGTCTCCTCAGAGGATTTAGATAATGGTAGTTTACAGGATCCAAAATCAGGGTTCATGGGTGTCTGTTGAATTTTTTTTTTTTTTTTTTTTACTTCTCCCATAACCCACCCTCTTCCCTACATTGAGACCAGGAAATAAGTCAGCTCCAAAAATAACAAACTGGTCGGTGACTTCAATGAAAGGCTCTGGAGGATGGTAATCATTGACTGTTCAAGTTTCAGGAAGGTACCAGGAAGCTGGGAAGTGCGCTGGACCAGCATTGCTGAACTCCGCCCGGGGTCCGTGGTTCCGTGGGCTGGTGCGGGTGCCCTCGGGGGTCCCCGGAGTCAGGCCGAGGGAGTGGTGCAGTATAGCTCCCTCTCTGTCACATTGGACATCGGTAGCTGGCTTGCTGATTTTTGTGCAAAACTTAAGTTTTATTAGACACTTGACTGGCAGGTATGTTGTCTCACGTATAAGTGGTTTGTTCCTTTTTAGTGTTTGTTTTCTTTTAAAGATTTTATTTATTTTTAGAGAGGGAAGGGAGAGAGAGAAACATTAATGTGTGGTTGCTGGGGGCCGTGGCCTGCAACCCAGGAATATACCCTGGCTGGGAATCGAACCTGGGACCCTTTGGTTCCCAGTCCGCACTCAATCCACTGAGCTATGCCAGCCAGGGCTACCTTTTTAGTGTTTGCTATTCTGTTGTGGGGGTGCACCTAGTTTGGTTTATCCATTCACCAGACATTGGACATTTGGATTGTTTTCACTGATTCACTGTTATGAATGAAGTTGCTATATACCTGTTTGTACAGGTCTTTATATAGGCATATGTTTTTTTTAAGTAGTTTTTTTAAAGATTTTATTTATTTTTTAAATATGAAGTTTTTTTTTTAAGATTTTATTTATTTTATTTTTAGAGACAGAAGGGAGGGAGATACAGAGAGAGAAACATCAATGTGTGGCTACTGGGGGCCGTGGCCTGCAACCCAGGCATGTGCCCTGACTGGGAATCGAACCTGCAACGCTTTGGTTCACAGCCCGTGCTCAATCCACTGAGCTACACCAGCCAGGCCTTAGGAATGTGTTTTTGTTTCTCTTGGGTAAATAATGTTTTAAGAAACTGACAACCCTTTCCAAAGTGACTGTCATTTTACACTTCTACCAGTTGTGTGTGAGAGTTCCAGTGTCCCAGCATCCTTGACGACAATCGTCATGATCTGTCTTTGCTTACAGTCATTCTGGAGGGTAAGTGGTGGTTTCTCGTGGTGCTGTGACTTCCAATTCCCTGATGACTAATGATGCTGAACATCTTTCCATGTGCTTATTTGCCATTAATGTATCTCCTTTGGTTAAGTGTGTCAAAATTTTCGAGAACTCATTTCTTTTGCAAAAAATTTTAAAATATGACATAATTGTATGTTTTCATGCAGCCTGTTTGTTTTATAATTGTATGTTTTATCCAGCTTGGCACTCTTGCCCTTTTGGATCATTCTTGGCTGGAGCCGGGGGGGGGGGGGGGGGGGGGCGGCCGGGCGTGGGGTGCTATGCTGTGTATTGTAGGACACTCAGTAGCATCTCTCACTTCTATCTAGTAGATACCAGTAGCATACCCTCTGCCATGACATTCAGAAATGTGCCCAGAGTCCTGGCTGGTGTGGCTCAGTGGATTAAGCATGGGCTTGTGAAGCAAAGGTTCGCCCGTTCAATTCCCAGTCAGGGCACATGCCTGGGTTGTGGGCCATGGCCCCCAGCAACTGCACATTGATGTTTTTCTCTCTCTCTCTTTCTCCCTCCCTTTTCCTCTCTAAAAATAAATAAATAAAATCTTTTAAAAAAATGTGCCCAGATATTGCCAAATGTAGCTTGGGGGACAATAGTGCCCCTAGATGACAACTGCTGGTTAGGGAGTGGTTATGGAGTGCAAAATAAATAAGGCTCAAAGGTATGTGGCAAAAGTGGAACGTAACTTGGGTAATTTTAAATGAATAGAATTTAGAAAGGAATAAAGAAGACAGGGAATTTCAGGTCAAGTATTACCTTATGGGAAGCAGCCACTGCTCAGCGCCCCCTGGAGGTGCTGCGGAGGAACCGCATGCGGATGTGGAGGCAGGAAGGGTATGACGTGGTGGATTCGTCATAGAGGCAAACAGGATTATTCAAGCTCATCTAGATACTTATTGGGCTCCTAGAAGTCAGTGGGGGCAGGTCTATAAGGCAGGGGTCCCTAGCCTCCGGGCTGCCAGTCGCACAGCGGGAGATGAGCTTGCATGTAATTCCAGCTTGCATGTAATCGGCTTGAATCATCCCCACACCGTCTCCCCTCCTCCGTGGAAAAACTGTCTTCCACGAACCCGGTCCCTGGTACCAAAAAGCTTTTTGGGGATTGCTGCTATAAGGCACTGTGGGCTGGCTCCCCAATAGTTGAGGAGAGTGCGAGCCAACAAAACAGTGGTTCTATTTAAGAATGGCCTCACTACGCCTGATTCAAAATTTCTGTGGTGTGTAGGTGTTTGTGTATAGAAATGGAAATTTGGTAAGCACAAAGAAATAGTGATGAAGTGGTGGTGAGAGACAATCAAATTGAATTTCCAATGTCTGCTAATTTTCTGTTTCTCACCTAGATTTTCTCAGTGATATGTAATTATTAATGGTCCATTTCATTGCTCCTAATGTATGCATTGGGGAACCCCTGGGTGTCTCTTCAGATATTCTACAAAAGGGAAAGCTCTGGGCTTGGGCAAATACAGTTGGAAAATGCCGACTATCATACCACCCCTTTGGAGATTATACCTCACAATGACATATTAAAGACTCTTAGTTGTCCTCTTTAGGATGCTTTTGAACTTGGCGTAAACCAATGTTTGCTAAACTAGTTGATTACAGAATATCCTATATTTGCATAACATTAATGGAAACCTAATGGAACTAATGTTTGGGAAAGTGCAGTGTGGACAATGTTTTGTGGCAATGTTGTGACATCAGTAATGTCACAGTGGATGTGTTAATAAATAGTAAAGGAACCTTGCAGATTCTTTGAGAGCTCTTCCGTGATACTACTGTTTCACTTTTGTGTGTACTAAAGGTCAGTTAGAAACTTGAAATCTTTCAATTCTGTCTGGCATTCTATTATTCATCACTAGTAAGAAGGTCTAGTAGTAGTGCATCAGCCCTGGCTGGTGCGGCTCAGGGGATTGAGCGCTGGCATAAGAATCGAAGGGTCACTGGTTCGATTCCCAAACAGGGCACGTGCCTGGGTTGGAGGCCAGGTCCCCCATTGGGCATGTGAGAGGTGACCACGTATCTCACACATCAATGTTTCCCTCTTTCTCTCCCTCCCTTCCCCTCTCTCTAAAAAAGCAAACAAATAAAATCTATAATATTTTCTAAAAACAAAAATCTAGTGCATCGGGCATGATCTAGAATTTCTGATGTTGACATTAGTAGTTGATCCAAGCTTTTAATATGCCATAGTTACCTCATAGAGTTGATATGGTTCTGGGGAAAGGCAAACATGCGTGGCATTTCAGAGAGCTTGGGCAGCTTTGTTGAGGGTAGAGTTCCAATTTTCAACAGATTTATCAGATATTAAAATTTGTTTCAGCACACACACACACAAATGCCTGAATTCCTTGACAGTATAGGACACACGGTCGGTGACCATTGAACAGGAATGTCTTGTTTTTGGGCCCCGGTGGGTTTTTTATTCCTTCGCCTTTGTTGCCAGGTAAAATATTATGGATGCAATTAAGAATTGCAGAGCAGCCTTGGTTCTTATCTTTAGAAGGCAGCGTCATTTGGAAGATATATTGGCTGTTTTTCCACAATGTTAAGTGAAGCCTAAATTAGTTTTTTATCTCGTTTGCATACAACTTAATTTTATACACAACAGGTGCTCCTTTCGTAGGTTATCTCTTGCGAAACAAGTAGATAAGATGAAGCTGGTGGACTTGGTGGGGGGTATTCTGGGAGGAATTATCAGTTCATCACACTGCACCTTGGGATACATTTCACAGCGGTTGAAAGTGTCATGTGAACAACATTCCCCTTACCCAGTAACATCTCTTTGCTGTCTCTGTTTCATCCTGTGTTCAGGTCAGGGGTAACAGTGAGGTCTGTATTCTAACCCTGGCTCTGTCTGTCGCAGAAGTTTGCTTAATATCAATGAGCCTTAGTTTTTCTCTTTTGCAAAGAGCAATATACTGATGCCATTGGATGTTCGGTGTAGTAAGTGAAATGCCAAACTATGAAAGACCCAGTATAGTTTCTGGCATATAACATGCTCTTTATGTGTTCATTTCTTTTTTTTTTAAGATTTTATTTATTTATTTTTAGAGAGGGAAGGGAGGGAGAAAGAGAGAGAGGGAGAGAAACATCAATGTGTGGTTGCTGGGGGCAATGGCCTGCAACCCAGGCATGTACCCTGACTGGGAATCGAACCTGGGACACTTTGGTTCGCAGTCCCCGCTCAATCCACTGAGCTACGCCAGCCAGGGCTATGTGTTCATTTCTTGTCCTTCATTCTTTGTCTTCTGCACGTTTCAAGTTCTTCCTATTCTCTCCCTTGCCTCAGCTTCACGTTGGTTTCCTGCAATTCCCTATCCATTTACATTTCTTACCCCCATTGTAAATTGAATGGTCTTATTATTCTTTCAGTTTTTCTTTAAAGATTTTACTTATTTTTAATAGAGAGGGGAAGAGAGGGAGAGAAACATCTATGTGTGGTCCCCTCACGCACGGCCCCTACTGGGGAGCTCTGGCCTGCAACCCAAGCATGTGCCCTGACTGGGAACCAAACCAGTGAACCCTTGGTTCACAGACCTGCACTCCTCTGAGCCACACCAGCCAGGGCTGTTGTTGTTTCTAATGCCCTGTTCCTGAGCTTTACCTTTGGTCTCTGCCTCCGTATTGGTCTTTCCTCTAGGCATCAATCACACACTGATCTCCCCTGTTTGAAAAAGGTCTTGGTTTTTACTCTGTGTTTTTCTTTGCTACCAACGTTGTCCTCCCCTTCACTCCTTCACCGTAATGCTGGGGCTTGTTATGTATACCAGCTGCTTCCACTTCTGTACTCGTTAATCCTTAATTCTCAGCACTTGCCCTATATTCTGCTGTTTGACTGTAGCTCCTCTCTTGAAGGTCACAAATAAACCATTTTTGCAGAATTCAGTAGCATCCTTCATTTTTCTAGACCTTTCTGCTGCATTCAGTTCTCTTGACTCTGTTAAGTGTTTCCTTTGCCTTTCACTGAAAATTGATGAGCCAGGCCCTCTTTCTCCCATTCCCATTACTGTTGTTCTACTGAGTTCTTCCCTGCCTCCTCCTCTGCCGCTGCCTGTTTACGCAAAGGTAAACAGGCCCGCTGGCTCTGGCCCATGCACTGCAGTTCAGTAGGGTGAAATTATGTGCGCAGATGAATCTGACCAGCTGTTGCCTCTCATATTCACACAGTTATCACTTGAGAATTGGCCCGTGGGGGAAGTGATTCTTTCCAATTGGACTGGCTGTGAGTAAACTTTTGGCACCGCCATTACCCTCCTGACATTCAAGGCTCCAAAACCGACTGCCGGCCATCCTGTACAGAGAGCGCATGCGGCTGAACACGGGCAAATTGAGACCTGGAGGATTCAGCCTACCGTGGGTCACAAGAGCAGGAGGCGCATCAGTGTGTCACGCCGCAGGGTCTCCATCTTGTTTTTGAGCCAGATCAACAAGTCTTGGGAAGTCAGACCTAGCCAAACCCTCATCCATCCACTGCACAGCAACTTTGAACCCTTTAAAATCAAGGTATGGAAGGGCTCCGAGTCATGGGAAGGTAGACTCACGAGGATGGTGAGGTTGGCTGGGAGGAGGTTATGGTTTCAAAGGGGTTGTCCTGCCCCCAGGCGAAGTCCTGCTTGCTGAGTGGATGAACTCAGGACTGCGTCAAGGAGTTTTTCTTTCCTATTTGCATCCTGTTACTTCATTCCAATGTCTAGTCACGTCTACTCTGCTTAAAACTACTGGATCCACAAAATTTCCCAACCCTTTACTCCCCCCTCTGTTTTTTTTCCCCTAGGCTTAACTGCAAAGCACCATTAAAATTACTTCTAACTAAAATAAATGTTTTGTCTATATAGAGAGTAGTAGGTACGTTCAGGCTCCAAAGTCAGCTTGGACTAGATCTGAGAGCCTCCATGTGATGTATAACTTTGAACAACTTGATAAATCGAGTGTCATCCTCCTCATTGTGAAGCACTGAATAACGATGCAGTGCTTGTAAAGCCGGGAGCACGTGGCTTGGCTATTCCCCCAAGAATCTCCTCATGGCTTAGCAGTATTTTGTCCCTGCGCTCCCACGAAGCATTGGTGAGTACTGGTGACCAGCCTGCCAAGGCCCCATGTGGCCTTGTTAAGAGATCTTGCTCCCAAATATCCAACTTCTTCCAACCAGAAGGGACGCGATTACATCAGATCGGTAGTTGCCAGCTACTTGCCCAGAAGACTCACTGGAGTGAACTTTGAAAAAATACAGATTTCTTGGCCCTGCACAGATTTGCTACATAAGAATTTTGGAGGGAGGGGGGAGTACTGTGATTTTGTGTATTTTTGAAAGCTTCTGGCACTTAAGTGGTCCCAGTGTGCACTTAGTTCTTTCACTATGATTGCGAACAGATGAGAATAAAAGACAGTACTTCCCACTATATGAGTCCGTTCTAGTTTCTAGTTCTTTTTTTTAAGATTTTATTTATTTTATTTTTAGAGAGGGAAGGGAGGGAGAAAGAGAGAGAGAGAAACACCAATGTGTGGTTGCTGGGAGCCATGGCCTGCAACCCAGGCATGTGCCCTGACTGGGAACTGAACCTGCGATGCTTTGGTTTACAGCCCGAGCTCAATCCACTGAGCTACGCCAGCCAGGGCTCAAGTTTCTAGTTCTTGAGTGGAGCAGAAGAGAAGCGCTGGTTGACTGCGGTGAATGTTTTATCTGAAGACAGACAGCTTTGTTGCGTATTTGCCTACCATCTCTGTACTTAAATTGAGTTCTTGAAAGCCCTGTGAGTGGGATGACCATCATCATTTCCGAATGTGAAGCGGGGGATGGAGATGTTGATCGTTATTCTGGAACAACCAACATAAACCGGAGTTGTCCCAAACGAATAGGGATGTATGGTTGCCCATAAGAACCTGACATAAGTCAAAAGTGAGGGGAGGAGAACCCATGGGGAAAGGTCATGTGGGAGCAGAGCATCTGCCATGTTGTGCCTTCTTTCTGCTTCTCTTCCCTGATGGCTTTATTTGGTTCCCAATGGGACACGTGACGAGCGGTTAGATTGGCAAACACCAGTGCCCGGTGGGACTGCAGCCGGGATGGAGGGATGGATCCATGTTGGAAACATCTGTGAACTTCACGTTGCTGAGTTGTGCAGCCTGTCCATTAGATGCAGACAGAACAACACAGTCAACCACAAGAGGGAGCAAATATTTATGCTTACCTTCCGTGCAATCGGGGAAGAGCTGGGTTCTGGAACACAAGAATGAATGAGATTCCTTGTCTTCACGGAGCTAATGGGATATTAGAAAGTATAGGCAAGCGCATACACCACTCAAATTGTTTTGTTGAGAAGGAAGTAATGCAAAGCAAGCCGAGAAATAATACTGAACCATATCCCAGCCAGCAACGTGATCTGCATCAAAATTTCCCCCATTGCTTCCCGGTCTTTTGTTTTTGTTAACTTTTGGTTGGCCATTTTGACTTTTTGTATGTGTCTCATAATGCTAAATTTTATGTAGCCTTACCCCGTACTAAAGATATAAATGCTTTTAATCCCTAAAATTTCCAACAAAACAATCTTCTCTGTTCACAAATCTAATTTTCCGAGGCCATCAGTGCTGAGTGAAGGCTGTTTCAAATACTTGGCAGGAGGATATGGCCCTCCTAGAGATTATTTTTAATGCAAAGGTTAGGTGTTTTAACAAAGGAATCTCAAAATTGTACATCTGTAGGGTTGCCAGATTTAACAAATAAAAAAACAAGGTACCCAGTTAAATTTGAATTTCAGATAAACAGTGAATTCCTTTTTTTTTTTAAGTAGAAATACCATATTTTGCCATGTATAATGTGCACCCGTTTTTGGCCTAAACTTTCAGGGGAAAATAATTTCCATTTTAATTTTGTATTTATTTATATTAAGAAATAAAACCAATTAACCAATAACCAAGGAATTTTGCATATGGATATCATTAGTGCTTTCTACAGTTACACTTTTAACACACAAGCACAAATAAAAGAATTAAAAACATTTATATACCTGGCTGGTGTAGCTCAGTGGATTGAGCTCGGGCTGCGAACCAAAGTGTTGCAAGTTCAATTCCCAGTCAGGATACATGCCTGGGTTGCAGGCCATGACCCCCATCAACCGCACATTGATGTTTCTCTTTCTCCCTCCCTTCCCTCTCTGAAAATAAATAAATAAAATCTTTAAAAAAAGAATTAAAAATATTTATATAGATAGATACAGAATTAGTACTACCCATGTATAATACACATCCTTACTTCTCCCTCAAACATTTGGGCAAAAAGTGCTCATTATACAAGGCAAAATACAGTATGTGTCATTCGGTATTTAGGATATACTTATATTAAGAATTTTCATTGTTTATCTGCAATGCAAATTAAACTGGGTGTGTCCTGTATCTTATCTGGCAACCCTGCATATTTGGGGGGCTAAATTTGAATCCAGAAGTTCCAAGATCTCTTACATTTAATCTTCATTTCTATAACCTTAGCTCCAACCATGTGCCACCATGAGATGGTTATTTTTCATTCTTTCAAAAACCATTAAGTAACCCTACTGTGGTTCAGGACTCAAGAGGTACAAAGGTCACTGCCACGAGTCCAGAGTGCACCATGCAGTTGCTGGTTGGAAGTCCAGGTCAAGTGCAAGCAGCTGATGGCTTATAGCTGGAAGCGGGTGATCCCACGGAAGCTTCCGCATGAGGCGAGTCACTGGGTTGGGGGCGGGGGGGTCGGGAGCAGAGGCAGACAACTGTGGGCTCAGAGACAAGGCAGGGACACTTCCTGGAGGCAGGACTCGTGCTTTTATTCAGTTCATATTGTCACATGGCTTAAACAGTCTCTGCACATAGCAACTGTTGAGATAATTTGGTGAATTAAATTACCTCATCCAAGGAGATACCCTCTGCCTTTTCTTTCTGCGCTATCCACCGGGGAATGAAAGCCTCGACTAATTTATTTCTTAGTTAGCTGCTGTGCACGACTCGCTTCCCTACTTGAAGTGTGTACGTGGCCCCGAGGGGTTAAGCAAAAGCATTGGTGTGAGCAAGAATGAATGCACTGGGAGACTGTGGTCAGCTAGGTGGGCAGAGGGCTTCCTTTTAACGTTAGGGCTGAGTGTGAGGGTGTGTGTGTGTGTGTGTGTGTGTGTGTGTGTGTGTGTGTGTGTTAAGAGTGATGGAGTGTGAGCATTAGGCTAAGTATAGATTGCTGTGTTGGCGTTTCACAATATAAAACTTTCATTAGAACCTGCGAAGTACAGATTAATTACAAAGCGAGTCAAAGTCACTCCTGAAGGCAGGAAATGACCTAGTGTCGAAGGCAAGGTCGTTGAGCATTTGTTCTGGCTTGAGCGGAGACACACACACACCCTCCCCCCAAGACCACTGAGATCCTCGCAAGGAGCTGTAGTCCTGCTTTTCTGCTGCTGCGCTTTCTGGCACCTCTGATTTGCAGCCTCCTGAAATGTTGCCAGCCAACTCCGTGGGTGGCAAAGAAATATCCAAAACAAAGTTAAAATAAATTCACTTTTCATTTAAAATGCAATTATATATGGCTATATATAAATATATAATTGAGGAGCAGTGGGATGGTGTGTTGGAAAAGCAAACAAAGCAATGGAGCAGCAGTGGCAGGGACTGCAAAGCTGGACAAAAGGAAGCATGCTAATGTCTCGTTAAGGGAATGAACACTGCGGGGGGGGTAGGGGGGGGAGGAGAGAGGGGGCAGATAGAAACCAGAGTGAAAGTGGCCTCTAAATTTCATTTTAATCAGACTCCTGGGAATTCATCTCTTTTCCGTGAACAGTCTTCAATGGAAAGACTTGCCCTGGTGGGATCTAATTTTAATCTTTAATCTTTATTTATGATCCATTTCATTTCATTCATTCATTCAGTATTCATGTTTTGTGCTAACCCTGCTAAATACCAGGCTTATTAACACATAGGATGCATAGGATGGCTTTTTTTTTTTTTTTTTAAGAATTTACCTATTTATTTTTAGAGATGAGGGAAGGGAGGGAGAAAGAGAGGGAGAGAAACATCAATGTGTGGTTGCCTCTTGCGCACCTCCTACTGGGGACCTGCCCCACAACCCAGGCATGTGCCCTGACTGGGAATTGAACTGGTGACCCTTGGGTTGACAGGCTGGCACTCAATCCACTGAGCCACACCAGCCGGAACTAGGATGGGTTTTTTCTGTGTTCAGTGAACACCCTCATATTGCCACCCCAGCTACAAATGCTGTCTGGCCTTCGCTGGTAGTGGGGAAGGGGATGGGCACCAGGGGGTTGACTTTAGTGAGCTCTTGCAATGGTAATCACTGCAAGCCCACATGGGCAGGGCCCCGCATGTCCCTTCTGGGGAAGGTTGGGATGGTAATGGCTTTGAGCATGAAATTCTATGTGCTCAGCTCAAGGACAAATAGGAGTAAAGCAATGAGAGGAGAGAGGATGAAATGTTCCCTTCTTTTACAATCCTAAATGTAATTGTGGTTAACAGTAGCTGCCTTTCACTGTGCCGTCCCTGTGGGAAGAGAGGCCTTCCAAATTTTGTGTGTGATCACAGCAATAGAGGGGCTAGGGTTCCTTCTTGCAGTGCAACTTGATCTTTGTTCGACTGTCAGATAAGTAAAGAAAATGTTGAAGATATCAAAACCCATGCTTTTTCAATAGCAGAAAAATGAAAAAAAATGACGTTTTTTGGCATGCGTAACTAATGATGAAATAAGCACCACTTAGCTGCTTTAGAAGATTAAAAGGGTGGTGCTTAGGTTTCAGGGTAGTGTTTTATATCTAATATTCAGTATTGCTACTTTTATCTGGTACTGTATTTTATAGAAAGCAATTTCTCAACACATATTTGAAATTTAGAGTAGGGCCATAGAACATGGTTTTTTATAAAAAAGAGAACAAGCAAAATTAATGGCATTGGAAAAGCACTGAGTGTAAGTTGCATATATATTTGTCAAATAATTTACATATTCAGTATGTATATATTTTTAAAGATGTTATTTATCTTTAGGCAGGGGGAAGGGGGAAGGAGGGAAAGAGGGAGAGAAACATCAGTGTGTGGTTGCCTCTCATGAGCCCCCTACTGGGGACCCGGCCAGGCAAGTGCCCTGACTGGGAATCAAACTGGCAACCCATTGGTTCACAGGCCAGTGGGCAATCCACTGAGCCACACCAGCCAGGGCTATTCAGTATATATTTTAAAAATATTGTTAGTACAAAGAATGGTAAAATACAACCATAAATGATGATAAAGCACAACCCAGATGGGTATATATACTTTTATAATAATCATACAAAAATTTTTAATGAACTTAAGGAAAAAACAAAGTTTTTTTTTAAGTTTTGTTTATTTATTTTTAGAGAGGGAAGGGAGGGAGAGAGAGAGAGAGAGAGAGAAACATCAATGTGCAGTTGCTAGGGGTCATGGCCTGCAACCCAGGCATGTACCCTGACTGGGAATCGAACCTGCGATGCTTCTGTTCGCAGCCAGCGCTCAATCCACTGAGCTATGCCAGCCAGGTGGAAAAAACAAAGTTTTTTAAAAAGTCAGAAACAAGTAGGAATGAAAGATAAGATAATAATTGGAAAGTAGTTTCTGCCCTGACTGGTGTGGCTCAGTGGGTTGAGCACTGGCCTGCAAACCAATGGGTTGCAGGTTCAATTCCCAGTCAGTCCACCTGCCTGGGATGTGGGCCAGGTCCCTAGTTTTGAGGGTGTGCAAGATGCAACTGATACATGTTTCTCGCACACATCGATGTTTCTCTCTCTTCTTCTTCCCTTTCCCTGACTCTAAAATATAAATGAAGAAATTAAAAAAAAATTTTAAAGATTGTATTTATTTTCAGAGTGGGAAGGGAGGGAGACAGAGAGAGAGAGAAGCATCAATGTGCGGTTGCTGGGGGTTATAGCCTGCAACCCAGGCATATACCCTGGCTGGGAATCGAACCTGCAACACTGTGGTTTGCAGCCCACACTCAGTCCACTGAGCTATGCCAGCCAGGGCGAAATGAAACATTTTCAAAAAGGCAAGTGCCACTTCTGTTCTCAGGTGTCCATCATTGAGAAATTGGGGACTGGCAGGATTTGTCTCAAAAATACTTGGAGAGTCAGCCCATCACATTAGCCTTGACACATGTTTAAAAGGGCGAGGGAAGGAGGCAGGGGAAGGAAGGAAAAAAACACTGTTTGCGTAAGTCTTTGGGTTCAGGGAAGTGTGGGTGCTGAAGCTTGTCACAATGACCCAGACCGGAAACCCTTGATTCCGTTCCGAAACAGTTTGTACGATCTCTTCTTTTCATGGTGTTCAAGGTTCTTTGATTGCTTTCGAATTACACGAATTACAGTTATGCAACTGCTGTAGGACGCAGAGCCTGAGCACAATCAGACTTATTTCTTACTCATGTCACTGTGTGGGCATGTCATGTCATGTCATACGCGGGTATGACATCTTTTAGTCGAGGGGGAAACTATGGCCTGTGGCGGGGGTGGAGGACGGTTTTTACATTTTTCCAATGTTTTCATGGCTTAATAATAAAAAGAATGCAGCCCTGGCTGGTGTAGCTCAGTGGATTGAATGCGGGCTACAAACCAAGGGGTCACTGGTTCGATTCCCAGTCAGGGCACATACCTGGGTTGCCGGCCAGGTGCCCAGTATGGGGGCATGTGAGAGGCAAGCACACGTTGATTGTTTTTCTCCCTCTTTCTCCTTCCCTTCCCCCTCTCTAAAAAGAAATAAGTAAAGTCTTTAAAAAATAAAAAGAATGCAATTTTGTTTTGTTTTTTAAAGATTTTATTCATTTTTAGAACAAACTCACTAACAAACTCAACTCACAGCTTGATTTCCTCTAGACGCGGGGCGCTCCGACTAGCTGGGTGCCCGCTTGCAGGTTTGTGCTTGTGTGTGTCTCATAAATAAACTGGCTGTCTCATTTTCACTATACATGTTGTCTCTCGCTTGAATTCTCGTCTTGCCAGCAAAACAAGAGCCGAAGAGAGGACAAGGAGCCCCCTGACGCGGGTCTCCCCGGTAACATTTGTGCTGCAACACAGCCGCGCTCATGGGTTCACTTGTGTGTGCGGCAAGGGCAAGGCTGAGTACTGCTGGCGCAGACTCTGGGAGCTACAAAGGAGGAATATTCTCTACCTGCTCTTTAGAGAAGGAAGTTTGGCAACCCCTGGTTGAGGGGCTGGACCATCTTGTAGGGTGTCGTAGCACCCACTGGGGAGGGGAAGAGAGGGTGAACCCGGTGGGTCTCGCAGGTTCCAGGGCAAGGATTAACACACGGCACTGCTTACATAGTTGGCCAGAAGGCCTTGAAACAAGTATCCCCCATCCTTGGAGGCGGGAGCTGGTCAGTGCGGTCTAGCAAAGCGCAGTGGATGAGAGCACACAGATGCGAGTCAAAGCCTGCCATTTTGTCCGGAATATTTAGTTGTGTAGACTCACCCTTGAGTTGTGGCCTCAGCAATGACCTCTTGTGATTCTAAGTTCTAGAAATGCATGAGCTCTTTCAGTCCACTCCCCACGCTGTCATTATTTCAGCTCACCACACTCGGGGTCCTCAGTGCGCAGAGTCGCAAAATGGGAGACAGCTGGTTTGTTATTTGCTTTTAGATTTTTTTTTTAAAGTTCAAGATGAGCAATGTGATGCAAACAGCAGGAGGGGGTATCCAATAATTGAGCTGGGTTTGACAGGCTCATTTGTGTATTGACTGAACTAGGCATTGCAGTAGGTGTTTGAAATATTGATTAAAGCACTGTTTTGCCTTGGCTGGCGTAGCTCAGTGGATTAAGTGCGGGCTGCAAACCAAAGCATTACAGGTTCGATTCCCAGTCAGGGCACATGCTTGGGTTGCAGGCCACGGCCCCCAGCAACCACACATTGATGTTTCTCTCTCTCTCTCTCTCTCTTTCTTCCTCCCTTCCCTATCTAAAAATAAATAAATAAAAGGTTCAAAAAATCTTTTAAAAAAGCACTGTTTTATTTTTCTGGATCCTGTCACCTTTCTTTTTGGTCTGATTAGACCAGCTGCTATTTGTGAGTTAATATCCATTGGGCCCCTTCCCAAAAGGTAATGTTTCATTGGAGTATAATTTCATATAAAAGTACAATCTCCTATAAATGCAAAGCTTTTGACCAGCCAGATTTCTCTCTTAATGCAGAAGAGACAATAAGAATCCAGCGATCAGAGTTTTATATTTCTACAGGTAGCACTTGCAAAATAAAACCCAAGGGGAGCTTTGATTTTTGTGGGGGTTCCTGGGGATTTTCTGACATCGTGAATAACTTTTAAAAACCTGGCAATAAGAGAAATTACAAACATTTACTAGTACACCAAAGGCAGTTTACCAAATTGATATATGACTTACTATGTTGAGGACATTCATGTGTTTAGGTCTCATATTGGAACAAGACGGACTCAGACCTTGTCCAAATGGGTTACTTTTTTTTTTTTGCCACCTATGACGCATCTTGGAGGGCCCTGGAATCCTTACAATTGCTTGGACAGTGGGAGGTGAAGGGTGGTGCGCTTAGACTTAGCAACTCAATACTGCCTACATAGAGGCCTTGGAGGGTGTCACGTGACTTCTTTGACCTTCGGTTCCTTTGAGTAATGTATATCGTTTCAAGCCAGACTTCCTTCAGGCTACCTGCTACTCTGGGTCTTTCCGCTTCCGGTAAACTTGGGGCCAAGTCTCCCCAACAGGGCCCAGGTTCTTCAGAGCACTTCATCTAAGTATTCTGAAAGCTCTGGGTAGGGTCTCCCTTGTTCGTTCACGACTGCTCTCTCAGCGATGGCTTCTGTGACACCTCTGGTGGCCGAAAAAAGGGATCTTACGCTGTGTTTAGATTCCACCAAGGTCAGTGGTTCTTAACTGGGGGTGATTTTGCCCTCAGAGACGTTTTGGGGATTATGACTAGGGGGTGGGGTGAAACTACTTATCTAGTGGGCGGAAGCCAGGGATGCGGCTAGACACGCTACAGTGAACGGGACGGCCCCCACCACAAAGAATAACCCAGCCTAAAACTGCAAAATCTCGTAGTGCCACGGATGAGAAACCCTGAGTTACTGGGTTGCCCAAAAAGTCCGTTTCGTTTTTTTCCATAAAATAAAGGACTGATGTTTTTCATTTTCACCAATCACTTGTATTGATTTTTGGGTATTTTGCGTATGTCGGCTGTCTCCCAGGTGGTATAACGTTGATTGTTGTCCATTAATGTCTCCATTTGATTGCTATCCACTTCAACTGGTCTACCCACTGTGGAGCATTGTCCAGCGAGAAATCTCCAGCAGGCAACTTCGCAAATCCCTTTTGACAGGTTCGATCCGTCACAGCACCTTCTCCCCACACTGCACAAATCTTTTTTTGAGTTTTTACCTTTCTTGAAATAAGAATGCATAATATGCGGAAAATGTCACTTATTTTCTTCTGTCTTTAATATTACAATGGCTCCACAACAATTTCACCAATTTTGATTCTTTTCAAATGCACGCTGATATGACAGCTGTCACAAAATTGTTTCAAGAGAAGTTCAAGACAAATAAGCACTGCGAGAGCCATTTTATGGGGAAAAAAAACACACACGGACTTTTTGGCCAATCCTTACATGATTCTTCTAAGCTGAGCGACCCAGGACCACTCCCGATGTTCTAGTTTTAGGCAAAAGGGAAGTCCCTAGGTATCTGACCTGAGTGCCTGGGTTCCAAGCTCCTTCCCTTGGGGCACACCCGTGTCCCGTAGGGGTGTGGCCGTGCATCAAGAGCTTCTCAGGATACTCATGATTTATTGACTCTTCTGCTTTCCCTGCACTGCCTCAGATTGGAATCAACTGGGAGCTTTTAAAATAATTCCAGTGCCCCAGCTGTACCCCAGACACTGGGGTCTCTTAGCATGGGTCCCGGGCTGGATATTTTTTAAAACTCCTCAGGTGAATCCAGGGGGGAAAGCCAGCATGGAGAACCACAGCTCTGGCCCATCCATGCCACTGCCCAGCAGGGTTCTGTCATTTTTATTTTTGGCATGACCACCCCCCCCAAAAAAATCACCACCGTGGAGGTGCCAGGGCACCTCTGTCCCGCACGCAAACAGTGAATGTCCCTTGTACGTTACAGCTTGGTAACCTGCACATACGGAAGTGCTGCTGCCAGAGCCCGATATTTGGGATTCTGCAGTGAAACCATCCCTCCAAATTTTGTATAGAAGTCATTCTCTAGCTCCCTGCTGCCATCAGAGGGAACTCGACCCCTGGCTGGGGCTGCTGCCCTGCTGAGTGGAAGGCTACTGAAGGGTGACTCAGAGTTGCTCACCAGGGCCAACAGACAGAAGGAATTTTCTGGCACTCCATGGCCTCTCGCAGACTTCATTTACTCTCTAACCCAGCGATTTCCAGCCGCTGTGCCATGAGCATTTTTTTTTAATAGGAAAGGCTCTTGTTTTATTGTTCAAGAATTGATTTATTTTTAGAGAGGGGGGAGGGAGGGAGAGAAACATCAATGTGTGGTTGCCTCTCACGCGCCCCCTACTGGGGACCTGGCCTGCAACCCAGGCATGTGCCCTGACTGGGAATTGAACCAGCGACCCTTTGGTTCACAGGCCAGCGCTCAATCCAGTGAGCCACACCAGCCAGGCCTGCCACAGGCATTTTTGAAATATCCAATATTTAGAGTATAAATAGTCAGGGGCACTGACCTCTTTTTCCTTAGATTGTACAATAAAATAATGACAACAGCCAACACAACAATGGCTGTTCAGTGTGAATGAATCAAAATTTTACCTATTTTTTGTCAGCTCGGCAAAAATTATATTTTTTGGAGTAGCATAGAATTTTAGTATTTGGTTTATGTGTTCCACGAGATGAAAAAGGTTGAAAATCGCTGGTCTAACTTTTCAGTAGTTATTGTGTCCATTTTAAGGCTGTGTAAACCTCTCCAGGGATTGTGACTGGGGTTCAGTGTGAACATAGCTACATGTTAAGGAAGTAACTACTTTCCAGGTTGGATTTAAGAAGATGAAAAAAAAAGATGAAATATGCTCATCCACATGGATAACCCACTATTCTTCATTTAATTGTATGTTTCTAATAAAATAAGGGATTATCTCAGTTCTGATGAAATTAATGGTAATCTTGCTCACCAGACCATTTGTACTCTTATTCATTGCACATTTTCCAGACTGGCTTGTTCCAAAAAACGTGTGGACGATGAGTTGAGATACAAGGACTCTGTGATCGCTTTGAAAAAAGAAAATGCATCCCCCACTCATCCAAAAACTCCAGTTTCCTCAAATATCACTAAAAAAAGTCTATAACAATCCACCATGCATTTCTACATAACATAAAGCATATACAACACAAATGATCAAATTTCTTACTATTAGACGAATGCATTGTTGGGTGTCGTGTATTCGTGTGCAAACTAATTATGGCAGGTTTTCAGTTTGGTCAGCAAATCTGCGGGACAAACATCTTGTCGGTAGTTAGAGAAGATACTTGGGCCCTGGCTGGCGTAGCTCTTTGATTGAGCATGGGCTGTGAACCAAAGTGTCGCAGGTTCGATTCCCAGTCCGGGCACATGCCTGGGTTGCAGGCCATGGCCCCCAGCAACCGCACATTGATGTTTCTCTCTCTCTTTCTCCCTTCCCTCTCTAAAAATAAATAAATAAAATCTTTTAAAAAAGATACTTGGAAGAAAGAAACAGGGATACTTATACGGCTGTTTTTATTCCCAAAGTGGGAGATTTCCTTTTCGCTACATAGTATTCTAAAGATTCTTCCACTGCAGGAAAAACACCTAGGTATGTTATTCATAAAAGCTTTTCTCTAAGACTGTGGGAAGGGGAAGGGAAGGGGAAGGAAGGAGTAAGATAAGCATTTATTCCAGTAGCTTTGAGGCCATCAGGTCTTCATCCCAGAGTGAGCAGCACACAGAAACAATTGTCCATGTCCTCGGGGGCCTTTTTCTTTTAATGTTTCACTCATTCTTTCAAAGAAAGGAAGCGGGCCCAGTTGCTGCCTGTGATTGGGTGAGCTGGCTGTCAGTCAGAATCTGGTATCCCTGCGTATTCCATTTCCACCCGGCTGGGGGAGGGGCTGGGTTCTATTTGCTGGCTGCTAGGAGCTTTTACTGTTTTCCACTCGAGGTCTCTCTTCTCTTTGGGCAGTGGATGAAATGATCATCTTCCCAGTTGAGGAAGGAGTGTACTGTGGACAGCTAAGTTAACTGGCGCTTTAGTTCTGATTTACTGGGGGGATGTTCAGTTGGAGCTCCTGTGTATTGCTGCACAGTTTGGTTGTGAGACAGGGCCACGCGGGTGACATGAGCGTGGGGCTGACATCCAGTCTCACTCTGCCTTCTCGCTCTGCACCCGTCAGTAGTGAAGTCGTTCGCCCTGCAGTGAGCCAGGGGCCTCCCACCCACGGCAATGCGTTGCCATCCACACATACGAGACATCGATGGAGACGTATTTGCAAATTGAAATTTTCTTGTAGGAACATTTACAAAGTTCAGGAAAAAACCAGGTAGCACTACTTTTCATAACATTTTATTTTAGTGCATATATCTCAAATATTTTAATACCTAATCAATAGAAAATTAATAGATTGTTTGCATTGTGTTTGTATTACATCTTTGACCTCTGGTGAGAGTTTGGCACATAGAACGCATCCCTATTTGGACCAGCCACCATATTTCCAGCACTCTGTCACGAGTGGCTGGTGGCTCCTGTGTGGTGTGGGACAGTTCTAGAGGGCCCACCTTGGTTCTCTTCCCCGCACAGCTGTTCCCATGGTTACCGGGATTTGCAGGATGACAGGAGATGTGTCTTCTTGAACCCATTCCCTCCAAGCAGAAAGAATGGCGTCTGGTCTGTGGCTTCTGTGAGCAAATGCAGGCTTTGTTTGGGACACAAGCACACTCCTTCGTGAACTTATATATTATCTCTGTTTCTGTGCCATCGTGACAGAGCTGATTATCTGTGGCAGAGATAGGAAGGCCTGCTTAAGCTAAAATATTCACTCAAAAATGATCTCTGTAAGAAGAAGTAACCAGCTCCTATTCTAGAACAGGTGCTGGGTACCTAGCACTCTAGAACTGTGTCCCCAACAGTCCAAGGCAGGATTCCAGGTTCCTAAGGGTAGGCTCCCTGAGGATGGCCAGGCGGGGCCTGTTGGCAAAGGGAAGGCAGGCAGAGCTGAGGTGCATGAGCTGTGGGGTGGGCTGTGGCACCCCTGGGTGCTGTACCCTCAACGCCACATCATGGGGTAGGACTCAGAAGAGTCTAAAATTTTTACACTTGGAATTTGTTTGATTCTCATTGGAAAATTATTTGATTTAACAGACCGCTGAATTTGCAGGTTTTGTGTATCTAGATGCATCCCGTGTGGGCCTGCTTCGGTGTTCTTGCCTACAGCCACAAATGTGGAGGCCGGGTCCGCAGGGAAGGGGTGTGCCTTGGTGCCACGAAGTCACTGTGGGCAGAGGGAGAGAGGTGCCTGGTTGAACCACCCTTTAATTCGGCCCTGACATTTTTTGTTCCTCGAGAAAAAAACAAACTCTGGTCTGTAGCCTTTCCTGAGGGGTAATTGAACTCACAAACTGACCAAGAGAAGGATATGCCAATGGTTGAGAAGGGCTAGCAAGTCCTTGACCAGCTGGCAGATATTTACTGTGTCCTGCCCTGGAGCCGTCAGAATAACGGACATGACCCCTTGGATCTCCGCTCTGACTCAGTCAACCTTTCCTTTCCCCAGGTCCTTGGCTCAGCCCGTAGAGCACGTCCAAGTACAATCACAGGGGTGGGCTGCCACCCAGGTGCCTGCTCTGAAATCGGGTCCCTGTGCCTTCTGTACCAGCCAGGGAAGCCCGTAGTGTTCTTTCCCCCTTGGGCTTTGCAAACAGATGTTATGACAGCTCACCACTGCTTCTTGTGATTCATTTCCTCGCAATTACTGCACCATGGGTCCCATGGGGGCTCTGAATAGAAGGCATCACACAGTCTGATTGCTGCTGTGTTAAAGTTGAAGTCATGTTTCTCTCCCTCTCTTTCTCCCTCCATTCCGCTCTCTCTAGAAGTAAATAAATAAAACCTTTTAAAAAATATTTTATTTATTTATTTTTAAAGAGGGAAGGAAGGGAGAAAGAGTGAGAAACATCAATGTGCGGTTGCTGGGGGCTATGGCCTGCAACCCCAGGCATGTGCCCTGACAGGGAATCAAACCTGCGACACTTTGGTTTGCAGCCCACGCTCAATCCACTGAGCCACGCCAGCCAGGAATAAATAAAATCTTTTAAAAAACCCCAAAGTCATGGTTGACATGGCACCAAAATGCATTCACTACGTCTGTGCATTCACTTGACTGAAATACAGAGCTTTGATTTCCCACCATCTTCTGATTTTTAAAGATTACATTCCTGGCCTTGGCTGGTGTGGCTCAGTGGATTGAATGCCAAAGGATCACTGGTTCTATTTCCAGTCAGGGCACATGCCTAGGTTGCAGGCCAGGTCCCCAGCTGGGCGCATGGAAGAGGCAACTGATCAATGTCTCTCTCACACATTGATGTTTCTCTCCCTCCCTTCCCCTCTCTCTAAAAATAAATAATTAAATCTTTAAAGAAATACATTACATTTCTGTGCTCTTCCTTAGCAGACAAGCCGCTAAGATAGTAGAAAGACACTTGCAGGATCTTTCCGCCCTTAGCAGCATTTCTTCGTTGATGGTCCAGGGTACGGTGACCTGCTCTGGAGCGACTGAGTCCAAAGGTGAGGTGGTTGGGCTTTTGGGTATTCATTCCTTGAAAATGGAGTACCTGCGGCTATTTTTAAAGGATATAGTTTTCGCATTCTCTGGTAATGCTGTTAAACCACTTAGAGTCATAGGGGGGAAAAAGCCCTATTTTTTTCTTTGCATGATTCTTAAGGTAATTGGGGGCCTTTTATTTTCTACTGGTGACAAATAGTGCGGACAAAAGGAGCCTCCATATTGCATGCGATTTGCGAGCCAGTTTAGCATATTGGAACATACTCTTTCTTGGACCCCTTCAAATTAAGGTCTCACTTTTCATTAATGGGATGGCCACAGAGTATCATTACATCTGCCAGGCAGATGGGGTTCTTTTCATTTAAAAGGAAGATGAAAAATTCAGAAACCAGATTTCCATCAGCTTAAATCCATGGTTTTAAACGACAGGAGTTGGCAACTAATAAGTCTAGGGGATTTCTTTTGGTCTCATGGGCCAGCAGTTAGTGCCAACTGTCGTCTTAAGGGGATTCAGAGTAGGTGAAACTTGTCTTCAGTTTTCTTCCTTCAGTCTTTGTTTTTCCCCAACCGTAGAGCAGGTATTCCCAACTCAGCACTATTGGCCTTTAGGGCGGGATCGCTCTTGGTTGCGGGCGGGAGCCCGGAGCATCGGATGCAGTGTAGGGTGTTCAGCGGCAGTGCCCTGGCTTCTATCTACTAGATGTCAGTAACGCACCCTCCCCAGTTACTATAAACCAAGATGCCTCTGGACATTGTCAAATGCCCACTGTCCGGGAGGAGCAAAATCCCTCTGGCTGAGAACTTACGACATAGCGGCTTCTTTCCGTCAGTCTCTGCTCCACGGTATCTTCTGAAATTTTGAACTCAGCATATCAGTACCCCATCCCCCAGTGCCCTCAAAATCCTTGCTCTCTCCCCTAAGGCATGATCCTCAGGAAGGAAGGGTGTGGCTGTCTTTTCAAATCGTTCAGACTAGTGTGTGAATGTCTCACAGCGGAACTCAGACCAGAATAGCCGCATTTTAAAAGGACTTGTTCCATTAAGGTTTAGTCAGTAAAAAAATAAGAAGCCATCTGCAGCTTTGCTATTTGTCACATGCTCTTTTTTGAGACTTAACAGCAGTTTTATCAGCTAGGTAAGACTCTGGAAGAGAAAATTTAACCTTAGGGACACGATGTAATGTGAACCAGGTCACTTAGTCTAAAAATGGACAGTCCTTCACTTCTCTCAGATCTTAGCAAGGTGCTCAAGGTATTTTGAGATGTTCAGAGGGTCTCTCTGCATGCTTCTCAATTGTCCCAGGTGACCAGTAATATTCTTACCTCCCACCTGGCATAGAAAACCATCTTCTTTTATCTCAAATACTGTTTCTCATGTGTCAGGAAAACAGTGAAGTAGTGAAATTCCAACCAAATGACATGTTTGTTTGAGTTTGGGGGCAGGTGGTATTAGACAAAGTATCATTTTACCTGCGGAGACTGGGTAATTTTCTATATAGGCATCTCTTTGCCGGTTCCAAGCCTCCTTTATTACAAACAAAAGCAAGAGTAAGGCTCTTCACACTCCTTTTATGGATGATGATGATATTTTCAGATATGCTCTTGAATTAGCAATTTTCACAAGAGGTATTATCATAGTCCTTGTGAGGCGGTATAGGAAGAAGCTAGGACAATTCCTTGGCAAGTGGAATCGGGCAACGAAGACAGGTAGCTGATCAGACTGGCCTCGTCCAGCCCTCTGGTGCCTCTGCCTCCTCCCTTGCCTGCCCACTCCCTTACAGGAAGCCCTCGGGACAAGGTCAGCATCCATTAATGGTCGAGAATCTGTTGAAAGTGACCCCCGTTCTGAACGGCCTGCAACAAGTGGAACACCTGAGGACGTCGATTGCGTACGGGCTCTACAACACGTGTTCATGTCCCATAATGAACCCTCAGTCGATACTAGCTCTGCAGGTGACTCTGCTCCTAAGGTTCAAGGGAGTGTAACTGGAAAAGACACCGGCGTTCGGCTACCTGTCACTACCAAACCCAATAAGCAATGACAGTGATTGAATCTTTTATGGGCGCCTTATTCAGATGGCCGGTGATCCGAGAAGATGGCGGGTTCATACCCTAACAAACCATCTTGCTCTTTCTTTCCCAGCCAGATCTTTTATAAGGAGGGCAAACAAGGTGTCAGCGAAAGCCTTGAAATTCAACAGTTGTCTCCCAGGGGGAGGGGTAGTTGCCTGGTACGGATGTCTCCAGGCGGTAATCTCTAGCCAGCACCCCAGAAGGTCAGCTGCTTTTTCTCAGGCGCCAGATGGGCCTTATCTGTAGTTTCTGAAACAAAAACTTAACATACACATGACTTGCTAGACTTATAACTTTTTACCTTAAGCTACATTTTCCCAAGTCTTAAGCCCCTATCAGGAGGACTTGTGTTTAGATCATTCTCTAGAGTCCAACTCAAAGAAGACTCATGACACAGCATAGCTACACAGGTCCCCGTGTTGCATGGGAGGAGATGGGCATAAGAAAAGTCAAGTGACGGTGTAGTAACTTGTATGGTTTGCTGTGGTCCGAGACCAGGACCCAGAGCGCCGGACTGCGGAGGGCTGCCTTACCTGGGCTCCACACAGCCCCCAGGCATCTAGTGAGTGATCTGACATTTGCGTAGTAGGTTTGCTTGAAGCAGAAGGAACATTTCATTCCAAATATACAAATGGCTGTGACATTTTTAAAGATCAGAAATACTCTATTATTTAGCAAAAAAGACGTATAAAGGATGAAGGAAGAGCACAGTAAGAACATGTCCTCTAACCATTGTTGGAAAGCCTCAGATAATCATATTTCATTTCATGAGATTCTTCATTTGAAATGATTCCAGCCTCTGGTTATTGATTCTTGTACCTTAACGAGAGGAAATGAAAAAGTTCCGATGGTGGCGTTCCCAGAAGCTCTTAAATCTGCGAATTTGAAAATGTCACACGAAAAATGTGAAGGTCACGTGCATAAATCTACATGATTACATTCATGTATGTGTTAATGACTCCCAAAGAAATCAGAGTCAGACATATGGGAAACCATATGTGCCGAGAAGAAAGACAGCTCAGGTGTGCTGAGTGAAAGCACAGCACTCTCACCTGGTCAGACAGATGTTGAATGAAGGGCACACGTCAGTCGGGCCGTTACTATGGAACAGAGTGGAAGCCATGTATTTCGGTAGTGTACGTGGGAAGGTCAGGGATAGGGAATCTATTTAGAAGGACTTTGAATGATATGTAAACGGGTTTCAAATGATATTTGAGTTTCCCCGGAGGGTCTGGGAGTGCCAGGTCTGAGAGACTTCAGCTATTTCCAGAGGACAGAACAGTTGCAGTGAGAAAGCCAGAGGAATGTCATGTAAGTAAGGCAGGCAGCTCTGTGTTTTGAGGGTTTGAGGTAGCGCCGTAGACATAAAAGTAAGATGAGTTCTTTGATTACTAGGAGGGCTGGGATCTGGATGAAGGTGTGGGCTTCTCACTGGGGTTTCTGGAAGGGAGAGCCAACACTGGAGGGGTTTGCTTCAGTGAGTTAACAGCGAGGGCGTCGACCATCTCTAGACGTGTTTCCACTTATCAAAGACATTGCAGAATGCTTCGGGTGGCATTTGACCCTCCCCGGCTCCTATGAATATTCATTTAAATTTTCATAATCATTTGCAGTCCATATAATTGAAAGTTAATGTCCTTAATAAGATTTTGAAAGGGTCACGAGTTCTATGCCCTTGTGATTTCCGTGAATCTAGTTAAGGAGCTGGCTGTGTCTTGGAGTCAGATAGACCCCAGATAATGTCATTACCCTCAACTCAAAGCAATGGATGTTAATTATTGATGCTACTCATAGAAAATGAAGATTGTATTTTTTCAAATGGACAGAATTATTCCAAGCATATTTAAAGTAATTGAAAAATGCGTGTGTGGCGTAATAATATCTTCCTAGTGCTGGGGGGAGGAAGAGGGGTGGGAGGTACAGACAGAGGGAGGGAATGAACAGGAAGGCGCTCCACACCAATGATTACATATCTGGAACAACGCTTTCTTAAGTATGGGTTGAAATCAAAGATATATTCCAGTAAATGAAACACGAGAGGTTTTCTACATAGAGATGACAACTATAGAGTGTGTTCTAGGAATGAGGGAGTATTGCTGGGAGAACATGTAAATGACTTTTCTTTCTTCTTTTTCCCTTCCTCCCGAAAGGCCAAGTCACCTTGCAGGGATATATAAAGTCCAGCTTTCCCATGAGTCCAGTGGTATGGAGCTCCGATTCAGAATTTTTTTTTCTTTTTTGTGAAAGGTTTTTTAAAAACAATTTATTTTTAGAGAGAAGGGAAGAGAGGGAGAAAGAGGGAGAAAGAAACATCCATGTGTGGTTGCCTCTCGTGGCCTCCCGCTGGGGACCTGGATCTCGACCCTTTGGTCCGCAGGCCTGTGCTCAAGCCCCTGAGCTACGCCAGCCAGGGAAGAAGACAATTTTTAAAGAAAGATGTTATTTATTTATTTTTTTAGAGAGGGAAGGAAGGGAGAAAGGGAGCGAGAGAGAGAAACATCAATATGCGGTTGCTGGGGGTCATGGCCTGCAACCCAGGGGTGTACCCTGACTGAGAATCGAACCTGCCACACTTTGGTTTGTAGCCTGCGCTCAATCCACTGAGCTACGCCAGCCAGGGCTTAGAATACCATTTTTTAAAATAGAAAATATGGTGGTGTCATATTCCCTGGAGGGTGGGGGGAGCTAGGTGGGGTAAAGGCGAAAGTGCCCGTAGAAAGCCAGGTTGTAAGCTAGTACAGTGAATTGGACTGTGAAGGAAGTCGGATAGAGAAGGTCCAGAAACAATGGGTGAGAATCTACAGACCCTGATGACTAATAAGCAGTGAGGATAAGGGCTTGCCAGGAGGTCAGGATGGGTGCCTGGACTTGGTGCCTTTAGTAAGACAGGAAGTGGACAGGTTTGGGAACAAGATCACTAGTTGAGTTCTGAGACTGTTTATGACATCTGTGAGACATCAAGGGAAGATAATCTATCTAGTGGGCAGTGGACTATATTGGGATAACCTGGCAGGCAGCTGAGCCAGTTTGGGTGTTGAAATGAAATTATGTGGGACCCTCATCAACACACAGTGTGTGGCTCACAGCCCTTCCAAGCCCTGGGATTCTTTTTTTTTTTTAAGATTTTATTTATTTATTTTTAGAGAGGGAAGGGAGGGAGAAAGAGAGAGAGAGAAACATCAATGTGCAGTTGCTGGGGGCCGTGGCCTGCAACCCAGGCATGTGCCCTGACTGGGAATCGAATCTGCGAACCTGCAACACTTTGGTTCTCAGCCCACGCTCAGTCCACTGAGCCACACCAGCCAGGGCCAACCCCTGGGATTCTTGATGGCGGCGCGGGTGGTAGGGAGGTGGTCATGCGAACTGCTTTCTGCTCATCGGCAGGCCACATACAGTTGACTTATTCATAAAGTCCTATTTACAATGGTGGCACCTCTGCTCGTGTCTGTACTTGCCAACCTTTTCATCATCCTGAAAAGGCGGAATCCAGTAAGGGGGTGAGGCTATTGTGGCCCTGGGTACAAACCCAGAGGCTGCCACTGTCCTTGACTACTTCCTCTGGTAACATATTTAGAATCTCTAGTTAGGTGTCACTGCATACTTATAACTCACTCGTGGCACACGGGTGTGCTTCGGTATTGTATATTACGCCATAATTTTTTTTTTTAGTTTCCAGAATGTGAATTTATTGAAAACCGGTTTGTTAAAGAAAGTTTTATTTGCTCTGACTAATAAAAGTGCTCTTGGATAACTTCAATGAAAAGTTAGTGATACTAATCTGACCTGCAACTCTTTTTATCTTTTCAATTACAGTTGACATTCAATATATTTTATTGTAGTTTCGGGTATACAACATAGCCCTTAGTAAATTATATAAATGCCCACCATTCTTCTTAATCCCCTAAACGTTTGTTCTATTACTGTTCATGAAATCGAATTATTGTCTCAGTGTTCTCAGTTATTTCATGATTGAGGTGATGTAACTGTACAAATATTTTTCCAGAAAAAGGTGTCACCTGTAAGCATTAAAAATACCATTCGGTTTCTCATTTAAGTTTTAATCCTTCCTTCCTTCCTTCCTTCCTTCCTTCCTCCCTCCCTCCCTCCCTCCTTCCCTCCCTCCCTCCTTCCTTCCTTCCTTCCTTCCTTCCTTCCTTCCTTCCCTCCTCCCTCCCTTCCTTCCTTCCTCCCCTCTCTCCTTCCTTCCTTCTCTCTCTGTCTCTTTCAAAAATGATTTTTTATTTTTAGAGTGAAGGTAAGGGAGGGAGAAAGGAGAGTAGAAACATCAATGTGAGAGACAAACACCAGTCTAGTATACCCCCTGACCAGGGACCTGGCCTGCAACCCAGGCAGGTGCCCTGACTGGGAATCTAACCAGACACTGTTCAGTTTGCAGGAGGACACCCAACATACCGAGCCACACTGGTCAGGGCCCTTTACATTTTCTTTATGCTATTAATTGTTTGCTGCTCACTAGTCCCTGGTTTCACCAACATTTGGCTTTATAACCTTTCCTTGCAAACTCTTTAGAGTCTGCGGTGTCAGAACTCATTTTCACCAGGGGCCACATTAGTCTTGCAGTTGCCTTCAAAGGACCAAATGTAATTTTGACTCCTTAATGGGTAAGGAGTAGTTACATTTATACAGTCCTAATATATATATATACACACACACATATATATATAAACAGTGTCCTCCCTAGAGCAGGTTTCCTGATGGCAGGATAAGCATGTCCCAGGACCCTCCACAGTAGTTTCTAGAGCATAGTAGATGATGAAGAAACATTTCCTGAACAGAGCTTGGCCTCTTGAACATTCCACAATCACCAGCACAGAGATACTGAGCCTGCACATGACCACAGATGATGCCTCATCACTGCTGTTCACCCCAAAGGAGAAAAAACGATGCCTTGCTTAGTAAAAGTCCATCATAATTGTATTTCCAAGTCATGGAATCTGACATGAATGGAATGGAAGACATACAAAGCTCTAAGTTCTGATTCCTTGGGTTTGAATGACTTAAGGGGGGGAAAAGGAACAAGATTCTGTTTCCTGGAAACTCTGACTTCAAAAGCTGGTGATGTGCATGTATTCTCTTCAAATACCATTAGGCACTTCCCTGTCCAAGTGCCTACCAGTAGGACTTGACATTTAGATAAGAGGCAATTGGAAGGTAAAGGACAAGGAGGCATTATAATATTGGGAAAAAACTAAAAAAGCTTAGCCTAGCAAGAGAGCTAGAGAAATGTTTAGAGCTCCTGAACCCCAGAAATGATGGTACAATCACATTGCATTCAACGAAAAGTAAGGCTTTCAGGGTTTAAACTCTGTTATAACGATTTCGAAAATATATAAACCGATGCATAGAACAAGCCCTCTCAATATCCAGCTTCAACAATTATTAACATCCTGCCATTTCCAAAATCATATATATATATATATATATATATATATATATATATATACACACCCAGACGGTCTCCATTCCTAGCTAGCTCTTACATTTTTTAGGTAGAATGGAGCCTTTCATTTCCTATATTTAAAGGCACAAGGCCAATATACCTATGTCAAAAATGTTTTCATCATGCAATTAATACTACAAATATAAAATACTAGGTATTTTGTTGCTTTAAGTTGAAGCAATGGTAAGTTATTTTTTGTCTAGTTCACTTGATGTAACATGGCAAAAAACCCACAATAATCAATCACTGCCTTTGTGAAGGACAGTATTTCTGCTTCTACATTGTTTCTGGAATCACGTTAGTACAGTGGTTTAAACTAGGAGCCAGTCCACTCCAACCCACAGACCGCATTCAGCCCCCTGCCTGTGTTTGAAAATGAAGTTTTCTGGGACATAGCCGCGGCCATCCGTATGTGTGATTTCTGTGTCTGCTGTTGAGCTGCGTTGACAGAGTTGAGTCCGTGTGGACTGTGTGGCCCGCACAACCTAAAGCGTTTCCTCTCTGGTGCTTCCCAGATAAAGTTTGCCAACTTCTGGCTCACAGGATGGGCTCCCTCTTAACATCCCTGTGGCCTCAGAGGGGTCCCTTAATCTCCTTTGGACAAAGGAGAAAGGGGGTTTCTACATCAAGTGACTCAGGTCGGGCTCCATTCTGCAGAACTGTGGGCAAGTCTAGGAACACCCAGGGGAGGGGAACCACGTGGCTCTGGGTAGCAATTACTCATGCACTCATGCAGGGGGCCTTTGATATCTGATGCTGGGTCCGGTTTACTGGCGGACAGCATCATGTGCCCTGAATTTTCCAAGCCTCAAACTCTGGATCGCAACATGTATCCAGAAAGTGATTTCAAAGCCAATCCTCATTAAGCGGGGGAATAAAGAAAGCTGGTAGGCATTTTACCATTTATCTTCATGAAGCAAACATTTCCCTCTTAAAATGAGACACTTGCTTGGGAGAAAAACAGAGACGTCTGCGGCACACTCTTGCACGGATGTCAATTTGTTTCTGAGAGCAGTTGTGGGTGAAGTTGAGGTGATTGTAGTTTTTGCTGTGCATGGCACCTGATCCATTACCGGTTCTCCATGACAATGTGTTAAACATCTTTTTCTTTTCTTTTAAAGATTTTATTCATTTATTTTTAGAGAGGGAAGGGAGGGAGATAGAGAGAGAGAGAAACATCAATGTGCGGTTGCTGGGGGCCGTGGCCTGCAACCCAGGCATGTACCCTGGCTGGGAATCGAACCTGCGACACTTTGGTTCACAGCCTGCGCTCCATCCACAGAGCTACGCCAGCCAGGGCTAAATGTATTAAACATCTTCCTCCTGCTTGGGTGGGTTGTTTACGTCATTAGGATGTTGTTAGTAGGTACATTATAATAATTAATTTATATTATGCTTAGAAAGATACCAATGCACTCTTCAGAATTATAAATCAATTGTAATGCATATGGTTGCCAGAAAAAAAACACCAAAATTCATTTTATGTCACACTAACTGCCCATTTTATTTCTTTTTTTTTTCTAAAAAAAGATTTTATTTCTGTATTTTAGAGAGGGAAAGAAACATCGATGTGCAGATGCCTCTCATGTGCCCCTTGTTGGGGACCTGGCCCGCAACCCAGGCAAGTGCCATGACTGGGAATCGAACCTGTGACCCTTTGGTTTGCAGGCCGGCGCTCAATCCACTGAGCCACACCAGCCAGGGCTAACTGCCCAATGTCAACCTGTCTTTTCTAGGTAGACTTTTGCTCAAATTTTACGTTTACCCCCCCCCCCCCGTCACTAAGTTATATATGTGCCATGGAGTTTTCTAATCATCTTACAGATTAGACTTCTCAAGATCATGAATAAGTAGCATTGCCCTGGCTGGTGTGGCTCAGTGGATTGAGTGCCAGCCTGCAAACCAAAGGGTTCGATTCCCAGTCAGGGCACATACCTGGGTTGCAGACCAGGTCCCCAGTAAGGGCTGTGCAATAGGCAACCACACGTGGATGTTTCTCTCCCTCCCTCCCTTCCCTCTCTGTAAAAATTTAAAAAATCTTAAAAAAAGAAAGAGAGTGTTGATTGAGCACTGTCATCAAGAAACGTGTTGCCAGTTTCATTCAGCAAGTATTAACTGAGCATCTTCTATGTGCCAGGCGTTGTTCCGGAAACACAGCAGGAAATGAAACAGCTGTTTTGGGCTTACCTTTGAGTGGACTGAGTAGGAAGTGAACCCAAATAAATAACCATGTGGAGCATGTTAGATGATGATAAAGGGCTATGATAAAAAGGGGACAAGCAGATGGGATAGGGAGGGTTGGGAGGGGAAAGGAGTCACTTTAGTACATAAGGGTATGGAGGTACGACCCCTCCTGAGAGGAGAATAGCAGCAAAGGAGTCTGGGAGAGAGAGAGCTAGGGGGACCTACCTCTTGGTGTGCCCAGGCCTTATTTAACAGTTTAGCATGGAAGGGCCTGCATCTCAGGGAACGGCTCAGTTCCTGGTGAACCAGGATGGTTGGCGATCCTCGGTTTGATGAGAGAGTGCCTGGCGTTTGTGGGAACACCTAAGCAGAGAGGCTAGTGTCAGGAGAAGTGGCAAATGATGAGATCAGAAGTGAGGTGAAGGCATCAGACGCAGAGGACCTGGTCGGGCATGTAAAGGACTGGGTTTGCTTGACAGCAGAGTGGCATGGGTTGATCAAATGCCTCTTCCCGAAGCCTGGGATGCCTTCTGTTTGGGGACTAGCAAGGGCAGCAGTGGGTGGAAGTCTTGGAAAGCTCCCACAATGATCTGGGCTCCAGGTGACGGAAGCTTGGAGGGAGCAAAGCTTGAAAGAGCTGAGAGAAGTTCCCTTAGTGACCCAGAAGCAAGAGGATGGTGGCTTGGGCAAAGACCACGTGGCGGTGGAAGGGAGGAGTGCCAGGATTCCGGGCGGCTGCTGCAGGCGGGGCCAACACGTCCCGGTCAGTTTGAGTGTGCGGTGACAGGATGGAGTCAGGTGACTCTTTGAGCTCTTATCCTCCAAGGAGAAAATTGCTATTTTCTGAGACTGAGAAGAATGGGCTTTTAAAGGGGGGGAAACTGGGAATTACATTTGAAATAGCTGGTAGATATATAAGTGAGAATGTTACGTAGGTGGTTGGGTGGAGAACTCAGGTTCAGAGGGGAGGAGAGGGTTGGGTGTTTTCACAGGGGCGCTCGGCGTCCTCCCCGCCCTCTGCTCATGGTGGGGGCTGGCGCTTCACGTTACAGCTGTTTTCTGCAGACATTTTATTACAGTTCTGTCCTATGTTAATACGTCTCAAAATACAATGCGATTATAAATTTGTCTCTTCAGAACAGGTGTTCCATGGAATTAGGCAAGATGGAAGTGTAGGGTACCGTATGTTTGTTTTCCCACAAGACTTTAATGAGTTTGTCAGTTAGTTTAGTTTAACAAATTTTGAATACCGGGAGACAGTTGATTATGTCATAGTATGTTCGTGAAGAATGCCTAAAGCTACTGTGTGGTTGATTTCAAGGCATTCTTCTACTAGTTTTCAAGGACACAGTTATTTTTAAATGGTTCTGAATGGGGGAAATTCACACGCAGTTGGGTTGTAGTGAGCCTAGTAACTACTGCAGAATCTACCAGGGACTCTACTAGCAAAATGAGCTGTTCTCCGTCCACCTCTTAACTAGGCTCAGGGTGAAGTACTGCCATGCAAAGTCAACCAGTTTTTATTTTTGGAGATTGATTTATTTATTTTTAGAGAGAGGGGACTGGAGGGAGGAAGAGAGGGTGAGAAACATCCATGTGTGGTTGCCCATCATGCGCCCCCTCCTGGGGACCTGGCTTACAACCTAGGCATGCACCCTGACTAGGAATTGAACTGGTGACCCTTTGGTTCGCAGGCCAGCAGTCAGTCCACTGCGCCACACCAGCCAGGGCAGTAAACCAGTTTTTTTTTTCAATAATTTATTTATTTATTTTTGGAGAGGGAAGGGAGGGAGAAAGAGAGAGAGAGAAAAACATCAATGTGCGGTTGCTAGGGGCTGTGGCCTGCAACCCAGGCATGTGCCCTGACTGGGAATCGAACCTGCGATGCTTTGGTTCGCAGCCCACACTCAATCCACTGAGCTACGCCAGCCAGGGCAGTAAACCAGTTTTTAGTGGGGCAAAATGAAGGCCTGTTGCTGTACACTACCATGCTGATACATTGCAATAAAAGAAAAAGTTGCCTTGCTGTGCAAGGGCTTGCCTGTATTCTGCTTTCAGCCTGTGGAAGTAACCAAATACGAAGTAGTTCTGAACCTGGGCTGTACTGGGCTTTAAAAGTACCTGGGTCCCACTTCCAAAGGCTGTGATGTCATTGGTCTGGCATGTGATCTGGACATCAGGATTTTAAAAAAAAATCTCCCAGGACGATTTTGATGTGCAGCCAAATTCAAGAAGATCTGGTATAGAACATACTCTGATCCAGTGATTTGGTAGTTCAGTGAATAGGGAATATTTTTATAGTGAATGAAGTCAACTTCGAAGGAAAAAGAAGTCTGGTGAGTGTAATAAGAGTCTTCTGTGTTTGCATGGGCTCTATTTGTTTAGACAAGTCTGTGCATGTTTTTAAACCTTTCAGATATGGTAGTCCTGGTCTAGGCCAGTTTTCATGTTTTATTCTTTCCTGAGGAAACTGGGAGCTGTATCTCCTATGATTGTGTGTTCCGAGTGGCCTCCAGCAGGCTTGCAAGACTGATTTAGGTGCCTATATAACCAACCACTTGCCATCTTTCTGTGTACTGGAGGTCTATCCATTGAATGAAAAATATATATATTTTAAGCATGACTTGAAGTAGCTTGTAATTTCCCCAAATTTCCACTACATTAGTAAGTACTGGTAGTATTACTATGCTTGATTTTTCTGACAGCCCCTTTTCACCTTTGGATAATATTTTTAAAAAATGTGGAGTGCTCCAAATAGCTCCTTCCCCTCCGCCTCCCCGACCAAGACAGATGGGATGCTTGGAAGTGAAATCTTGAAGCATGGTTAGTAATTTAAGTCTTGATAAATTCAGTCACAAATTATTGGTTCACTCTTGGGTTACTGGCTGTTATTTGTCTTGTTTGTTTCCATGTATTTTGTGTAGAAGATGTTTAGCAGGAGGGTTACGCTGGGCTATTTTGGGATCTCCTATGGTTCAGTGAGGAGAAGCTGGGGCTCCTTTCCTCAAAGCCAGATCTTTCTAGAAGGGCGCTCAAATGGGGTCAGTAGGACAGTCCTTGGCAAGGGATAATCCTTGAGCAGAGGTGGCAAGGGCTTTGCAAATGAGGCATACCCTGTCTCCCCTCACACAAGCTGCGGGCTAGACTTGGGGGTCTTTGGAGACGGTCTGTGATGCCCTTTAAAAAAAGATTTTATTTATATATGTTTAGAGACAGGGGAAGAGACGGAGAAAGAGGGACAGAAACATCAATGTGTGGTTGCCTCTTGCATACCCCCCACTGGGAATCAGACTGGCAACCCAGGCATGTGCCCTGACTGGGAATCGAACTGGTGACCGTTTGGTTCACAGGCTGGTGCGCAATCCACTGAGCAACACTAACCAGGAGCTGTAATGCCCTTCTATATGGTAAACCCCAGGTAATCCCCTAACAGCCTGCTAGGCCTTCCCCATCCCAAATGTGTTGCTGTCTTCGTCGTTTTTGACAGTCAGTGGTAGTAGTCAAGGTAATGATACCACAAATCTCAGGGCTTTACTATAATAAAAATGTATTTGGCACCCATGTCCCTGGCAAATGCCCTTTGGATCAGATGACCCAGCTCCACATGGTCCTTCAGGAATCCAGGCTCATCCCATTGGTGGACCAGCCTTTCTCTAGACGTATAGAGTCATCTCCATGTGTTAGCAAATTGGCAAAAGAAGGAGGACCTCAACTGGGACAATTTCAATCCACTGGGCATGGAAGTAGCACTTGGACTTCTCACATCGCATTGGCGAGGTCATCGCACATCCACGGCCTTCCTGTTTGCCAGGGAAGAAGAGGAGAACAGGAATACCCATGAGTAGTTGCGGGCTGGGCCATAGCCATGGACCAGAGAACTGCTGGGAGTCTGATAATTGCAAATACCCAGAGGACAGGAGCCTCCTGCTCTGTCCCTCTACACTCAGCTGGTGTACACAGCCAAGGGCAGCAGGTTTCACGGCAGGGAATCTGGGTTCCAGTGTCTTCTGGGCATTTCCTCAGCTACAGATGCAAGGGCCTCAACCTCTTGGGATGCTTTGGAAGGTCAAATGTGCTATATTTGGGAAATTACCGTGGCAGTGCCATCTTTTGATTGTTCAGACCTAGCACTACTTTTCTGTGACTCTTTTTTTGCAAATGGAAGTTTTCCTTTTCATTGACAACAGTTCCTTAGGGTACACAGCCTTCTCTGCAAGGGGTTGTTTCCAGGTTGGGGGCCCCTAACACCATTTACCCAAGGAGGTGTGATATCAATATCACTTTAAGATTGACTTTCTCACTAAGAATAGTCCTAAGGATTCTTCACTTTTCTTTTTAATTTTTTTTTAAAGATTTTATTTATTTGTCTTTAGAGAGGGAAGGGGGGGGAGAGAGAGAGAGAGAGAGAGAAAGAGAGAAAGAGAGAGAGAGAGAGAGAGAGAGAGAGAGAGAGAGAGAAAGAAACATACATCAATGTGCGGTTGTTGGGGGTCATGGCCTGCAACCCAGGCATGTACCCTGACTGGGAATCGAACCTGCGACGCTTTGGTTCGCAGCCCGAGCTCAATCCACTGAGCTATGCCAGCCAGGGCTCTTCTTCTTCTTTTTTTTTTTTTTTTTAATTACAACATTCAGCATCTGGCTTTTTTTTTAAAGATTCTATTTATTTATTTTTAGAGAGGGAAGGGAGGGAGAAAGAGAGAGAGAGAGAAACATCAATGTGCAGTTGCTGGGGCTGTGGCCTGCAACCCAGGCATGTACCCTGACTAGGAATCGAACCTGCGACGCTTTGGTTCGCAGCCTGCACTCAATCTACTGAGCTACACCAGCCAGGCATTTTTCTTTTTAAAATTTTTATTCATTAAATTTTAGAGAGCAAGGAAGAGGGGTGGAGGAGAGAAAATCAGACAGACAGAGAAGAGAAAGAGAAACATCAGGTTTTGTTGTTCCAGTTATTTATGCATTCTTTGCTCACTTCTGTAGGTGCCCTGGGCAGGGATCAAAGCCACAAGCTTGGTGTTATGGGACGCACTCTAACCCATTGAGCTACCCAGCCAGGGCTTTTCAGTTGAAAAAAATAACTGCAGCCCTGGCTGGTGTGGCTTAGTGGATTAAGCACTGGCCTGTGAATCAAAGGGTCGCAGGTTCGATTCCCAGTCAGGGCACACTCCTGGGTTGCGAGCCATGTTGTGCCCGCAGTAGGGGGTGCATGAGAGGCAACCACACATTGATGTTTCTGTCCTTTCTCCTTCCCTTCCCCTCTCTCTAAAAATAAATAAATAAAAATATTTTTAAAAACAAATAACTGCAGTTCTTTCCCTTCACTGGCAATTTGGCCTTAACCTAGGGTAAGCCCTAGGGTAAAATGTTACTGTTTTTTCTGGTTCTCTTGCTGTTTCCGTCTTTTTTTTTTTTCTGCTATTCCTCACCAGCGTGGAAGACTGAGCTTGTGGCTTTATGTGTCATAACTAGGGAATCTGCAGCCCATCAATAAAATGGTACCCATCAAATGATGTGACCGAGACTTTGGGAGAAGCCAGGATGCCACCCAGGGTCACTGGACTAGCAGCCATACAACTTGGCTTCTTCAGTGATCATGGAAAAATGTTTACCTCTTCAAAGGACCGCATTTTTTAAAAAAGATTTTATTTATTTATTTTTAGAGAGAGGGGAAGGGAGGGACAAAGAGAGAGAGAGAAACATCGATGTGCGGTTGCTGGGGGTCATGGCCTGCAACCCAGGCATGTGCCCTGACTGGGAATCGAACCTGCGACACTTTGGTTCGCAGCCCATGCTCAATCCACTGAGCTACGCCAGCCAGGAGGACCACATTTTTTTCATTAATAAAATAAAAAAGGAATCTGCTCTAAAAGTTTTTTAAAAACTTGTAAACCATAGGGCTTATTCTCAGTATCAATTGACCAGCAGAGCTAGGGAACATTTTCTCAAGGCTCCAATGGAAAACTGATGACATTTGGTTTCCACTCACGTTGATAGGTGCCATTTTGCCACTTCACAGTACTCCTCGTTGATTGTTCGAAGGACTGAGATTTTGTTTGAAAGCACGTCTGAGTAGTACCGTTCTAGCAGGGGTGATTTTGCCCGTCCCCTTCAGCAGACATCTGCAATGTCTGGAGATGTATTTGATGGTCACAATTGTGGGGGGCAGGGGGTGGTGTGCTCTAGGTACCCGTGTTGTGCAGGCTGGGGACGCTGCTAAATACTCAACGCTGGGCAAGACAGCCCCCCACCCCTCCCCCACCGCTGAGCAGTGTTCTCAGACTCCAGATGCCCATTCTGCTGAGGCTTGAGCCACTGAATGAGACGCAGAACGTGGGCACTCAACTTCTCCCGCTCATGCCATTGGGACGAGGAACGCATCTGCCAGAGGAAATGGGTATTTGAACCATGTGTGACCTCGACTTGGGCATAGAGAGAGAGATGAGGACAGAGAAAAACATGAAGGATTATGAGAGCGTGGGCCCCCAAATTCATGTAACATTTGGTTAACATTTAATTCCCAGAGTTCTGATGGACTAGTAGAATGTTCTTCCTGGTAAAATGACTGATTTCCTGGACCAGGACAAGCTTCGGAAGCAAAAATGCCCACGTGCTCATTATCCCTAATATTATTATTTACTGGCTGTGGTGCCCGGGTAGAATTTCTTTGTTTACTTGATCAGTAGATGCTTTTTTTCCTGGGCAGTTCTTTCCACGGTCCCTCTGATGGAGAATATTAGTGAGCATGCCAAATGTCCTCGTCTTTTCCAAAAACATGCTTTGAAAAAAAAATACCGTCTTTGGTTTGTCTTGGCTGAACTGCTGAAATGAGCCATGTGTCAGATAATTTTCTATTCTCTTAAGGCTCTGTGACCATCTGGTTGATTTATAACTCATCAAAGCTGAAATTAGTTTCCCTGCACTTAGAGAATGCATTGGGAGGGGAAGGTCCGGAGCAGTCTTAATACTGCAGTTGGATAGCTGGTCAGACTGAATGATCATGAACAATTGATGTGACAATGTCACAAATAGGAAGAGGCAGTTGGAAAATTCACCTAATGATTGCTTTAGTTTTCAATTTCAGAAATACATATCTATGGACGTGTACATCTCTATGTATAGATTTATATGTATATATTGATATAGCCATACATATTTATATGTAGTATGTATAGAAGGAATAAAATGGAGCCATTTATTTTTATGATATTTACTCATGCATCCTTGTTTCTTTTTTTTAAGATTTTATTTATTTATTTTTAGAGAGGGAAGGGAGGGAGATAGAGAGAGAGAGAAAAATATCAATGTGCGGTTGCTGGGGGCCGTGGCCTGCAACCCAGGCATGTGCCCTGGCTGGGAATCGAACCTGCGACGCTTGGTTCGCAGTCCACACCCAATCCACTGAGCTATGCCAGCTAGGGCCCTTGTTTCTTTTTTAAGTCTTTGAAGAAGGAGGGCCACAAGGTATGGCATTGGCAGCTGAAACAGAATATTCTTACTGTTGAAATCTCAGCAGACTCCGTAGTTTAGTGAATGGTGTTAATGCCAGGGTCAGCTTCCTGGTTTCAACAAAATACTGTGGTTACCAAATCCTGAGTTAGCCTACTTGAGAAGAAGCTGGGAGAAGCATACGATGTAATTCTATATTATTTTTGCAATTTCTCGTGAGCCTAAAAGAACATGTCTCAAAAATACAAACAATTAGGATTGTTTTCCTGCTTTAAAAGTTTAATTTTCTTGAAAAGTGAGCACACCCTGCTTTTTTGTTAGAAAATGTAATAACATTCCCATATATACTATGTAATTCCCACCACTCGGTTATAAAAACTATTAGGTTGCACATCTGTTAGTGAGACTATTAGATAGAAACAATAATTTCTTTTATGGACGTGTAACGTGTGCAGAAATCCCAAGTGTGCAGCTATTGGGTTTTCACAAACAGAATACACTTCATGCAACCAGTCCCAGGATCAGGACCTGAAATACAACTAAGAAGCACCCAGACCAGCCGCCGTCATCCCTCCCTCCCTGCTAATCTCTACCTGGACCCCACCACTTCCGAGGCTAACAAAGCCCTGTCCTCGGGAACCATGGATAGAGATGAGCTTTTACTGTGGCTTTCTAGGGAAAAGTTCAAGGGCCTCACATTTTCTTCCAGGAGAAAGGCGTAAGCCCCACCCCTGCCACCGTGTTGGCCATCCCGCATCACGTGGGAAGAGGTGCCATTACACTCCTGTCTTTGCCGCTCACCTGTGCCAGGTGAGATTAAGTAAGCAGGACTGGGTACCCTAGATGTTAAAAAATTTTCTAACTGCATTTTGCAGCTTTGGCTCTGTCATTTGAAGAGCTTTTTATTCACATGACAGTGAGGGCTCTTGCATGATGATCAGAAAGTTAGTGCTTTATCTTTTGCCATTAAAAAGTTACCTAGGCAACTGCGTGGCAGACTTTGTGAACGTCAGATTCCCCTGAGGATTTAAGTGCAGCTTCTCATGCAGTCGGTCTGTGGTTGAGTCAAGGATTCTGCATTTCTTTTTTTTAAAAAGAGATTTCATTTATTTATTCTGAGAGACATGGGAAGGTAGGGAGAAAGAAAGGGAGAGAAACATCAATGCGTGGTTGCCTCTTGCACAACCCCCAGCTAGGGACGTGGCACACAGCCCAGGCATGTGCCCTGACTGGGAATCAAACCGGTGACCCTTTGGTTCACAGGCCAGCACTCAATCCACTGAGCCACACCAACAGGGGCAGATTCCGAATATCTACCAGCCTCCCTCTGATACTGACCCCAGGGATGTAAGGATCCTGCTGATGGAGACACTTTCTTACACCGCCAGGGGCAGCTCTGTGTGGTGGTTGCCAACAGGGGCCCTGGGGCCAGATCACCCAGATGCGAATCCTTGTTCTGGATATACCTGAGAGTTGAGATAACTTTCCTGATCCTTCTCTGCCTCAGTTTATACAACTGTCAGGTGGGGAATATAATACTAGGGTTTGCTGAGGATTAAATGATATCTTACATGTACAGTGCTTCGAGCAGTGCCTGACACATACTAAGCCCTCAATAAATGTCATCATTCTTCAGTTGATGGGGCATTTGGGGTCTTCTCTGCCAGTTGCTGACATTGAACTTAGAGCCATTTGGCCTTCTAACTAAGTATGCATTTATTTCTGGGAGAAGTGTTGAGTATAGACTTTAGTTCTTAGCATCACGAAGACATCAGCAGTGTTGCAGAACCTGGCGTCACGTAAATGACCAGGGTGATGGGGACCATTTCAGCAGTCCCTGAGCCGCACTTGGTGAAGTAAATGACTATGGTGGTTGGGTCTGAGATTACCTTAGATCGAGCAGTTTCAAGGTTTTTAAAAAACCCATCTTCTCTTTAGATCGTCTCATCTCAAAGTTTAAAGGGTGACTCTTGACCTCTGTGAAATCTATAACAATTGTTGGCTAGTGATGATTAGCTAGCGTGTATGGAAATAAGTCAGGGTGGACAAAAAATACCACACCCAAGACGTATTGAAAAAAAGTACGCTTCTTGTGTGACACCAAAAGTTAGCAAAAGAAAATGATTGTCACGTTCGCTGCCAGCGCTCCTGATGTAGCCAGTTAGTCTTTTAGGGAATAAAGCCCCCTACCAAATTGTACTCTTGTTTTTTTAAAATAAAAATGACTTTATGAAATAGTAGTATTTTGTTTTGCAAAATGAACTTTGTCAGAATGTTAAAATGTTAAAGTACATTCAGCAAGTGCCAAAGATTGGGAAACTTTGAAAGTGTTAACAAGCAAGTGTCTAAAATTGTTCAAGAACTAGATTGCTGTCCATTTTACTCAAGTTGCTTGTATTTTATATTTTCAGCCAAAAGATAGCATGGCTTTCTTTTTCTTTCTTTTTTTTTTTTTTAGCACTTACCATAATTTGACTTTCAAATCAGACACATTTGGAGACACTAGAAACTTTGGAAGCATAAGAGTTGACATAGATGTATTTCCCAAATACAGACTGTTTCATGAATTAAAAAAAATGGAAAATGACCTAAATAATAGATTATGTAAATGCACTGTTTAATCATATGATATGCTAAAGGGATAGCACTCTCTTAGCTTATAGAAGCTTCTGGTCCCTTGCTGTGCCAGTCTCATTAAGGGGCGTGGTAACTACTGTAAAAGCCCTGTCTAGAATACAGTGTCAGTTATTAGGAGGCTTTTCGTGGTTTTGCTCTTTAAGTGTCTGTGCCCTGTTAAAAGCATGAAAGTCAGGTGGCCTATGGCTCTGTTATGCCTCACGCCCAGAGAATTACTTTGGGAACAGTTTCCTGTTTGTCCTGCATTTGCATATCTGCTATGAAAAGTCTATGTGATTTAATTCGCCTCCTTGACTGAAATGTTTCTTTACTGGATTGTCATTATCACTTGGTTTGCCTCCGCAGAGGTGACAGTATTTCTTCCATGCCGCTAGGCCATTTTTTACAATGGGACTACTTCCTCATTGTGGAAACATGACATCATAAAATTTCATCCGTGTAGTGATTTAATCATTGGTCCATTCATTCATTCATTTATTCATTCATTGTTACGGGCCTTTCCTGTGTGGAAAGGGGCATGCTACCTGTAAATGTTTAGTCAACACATGGTCAAGAGTTTGGGCCCCCCTAAACGGCCTCTAGAATACATTTTTTAAGATGAAAAAATAGGCTTAGGTATCTGCTCTTCCCAATGAAAACTTAAAACGGAACTAAAATCACACATACATCCTCGTTCTATGGAGCCAGAAATGGTTACGTTAACAGGAACCCTCTTTGGGGCAGAAGAAGACAAAACGGATGAAAACCAATTGTCAGAACCCCGCCCTGAGCCTCGGAAGGAGCCTTGCAAATAGGGCCCTTAAACTGAGACACCATTAGTCTCAGAATGAATCCGCGTGGGAATAAATACAGACCGCATTGCTCTGAACAAGTGCATGTTCATGCTAAGCTTCTGGAAAAAAGAGATAGCAGCAATAGAACAATAAGGCAAAGAGACAACCCGATTGACTTTTGTAGCTTATGATATCAGCAGCCAAGGAATCCATTGAGTGCGGCCCGCATTTGTTTTCTGGAAAGAGGTTAGCAGACAGAAGCAAGGAGGGGAACGGCCGGTGCACGGCGCTCCCGCCTGCAGCGTTGGGCCCGGTGCTGCTTCCACTTGGGATTCAAAGATAAGCCCTGCTTTTCGGGAGTGATTTCCGGTGAGCAGACACACAGAAATGACCATGGCTCAACATAGGATGCATGTCATTTTTAGAAGGCAGCGAGATGTGGCGTGAGGGAAACCGGAAAGAGTTAAGATTACTGCCAGCTGGGGAAATGGGAGCTCTCACAGAAAGGTAACATTTCAGCGTGACGGATTGATCGGTGACATTTGAAGGTGCGGGGATGCAGCTAAACAGGATTTCAAGCAGAGGACTTGATACAATCCATAGAGGAGGGGAGGCAGGAGGCCAGCTCTCTGTGGCAGAAACTGCACCAAACCGAGGGAAGAAGTGGGAAAGGAGGCCCTGTGGTGGACAGCCAGCGGGGCCAGGTGGACTTTTCTTTTTTGTTATGTGGGTACTGGCAAGTCCGTGAAGACTGATCAGTTGGGAGTGGCGTGGGCCTTGGGAAGACTGACTGATAGTATCAGGGCGATTCGAAGATCAGTTTACTTGAACCTCTAACTGTGTAGATGAATAAACCGGGACCCAAAGGGGACAGTGGCTTGTCAAGAGCACAGTGTGAGTTAGGGAGCCAACACACGTATCCACAGGGATAATACTTCCTTTGTGCTACCAGGACCACGTGATTCTGCATCACTCTCCAGTCCCATAACCTGGTTCACCAAAACCAGGGAGCTGACGGTGAGCAAAAATATCAGATACTGATTTGAACACAAACATCAGTTTTCCAGTCCTTTTTCATATAAGGCAGCAGTGTCCAATAGAAACGAGACATACGAAATGACAGTTTCTAGTAGCCATATTGAGGAAAGTTCTAAAACGGTGAAAAATAATTTTTTAAAAGATTTTATTTATTTGTTTTTAGAGAGGGAAGGGAGGGGGAGAGAGAGAAAGAGAGACATCAATGTGCGGTTGCTGGGGGTCATGGCCTGCAACCCAGGCATGTGCCCTGACTGGGAATCGAACCTGTGACACTGGTGAAAAACAATTTTAAAAACAATGTACTTAAGCCAGTACATCCCAAGCTTTATCATTTCAATGTGTAATAAAGCATCAACATATAAAATTAGATCATTAAGAAGTTTTACATTTTGGCCCTGGCTGGTGTAGCTCAGTGGATTGAGCGCAGGCTGTGAACCAAAGGGTCGAAGGTTCGATTCCCAGTCAGGGCACATGCCTGGGTTGCAGGCCACGGCCCCCAGCAACCGCACATTGATGTTTTTTTTTCTCTCTCTCTCTCTCTCTCTCTTTCTCCCTCCCTTCTCTAAATATAAATAAAATCTTTAAAAAAGAATATTTAAAAAAAGAAGTTTTACATTTTGTTTATACTAGTTCTTTGCAACAGAATTACATGAATTTCCATGATAGAATCACCTCATTACATGAGCTCCGTGGCCATCTGGGGCCGGGGCTACCATACGGAACTGCAGCAGAACAAAGGTCAAGACTAAGGATTCAAAGAGGGCAATTCTGTAGATCTAGTAAGGCATTTCATAGTCTTTTTTTGTTGGTCTCTCAATATTGATTGATTGATTGATTGATTGTTCTTCGAGTGCAGTTGTCTTCATTCTCCCCTCTCCACTCGTCCACTCATATTCTAATTGGTTCCATGTCTGAAATAGAGCTAGGACGAACAGCAAGAAATAACTGAACAGACGCCCCTCAGGGCAGACCTTGGTGTGAAACGTGGCGTCTCCCTTTTCCGTGTGTCACGAGAAATCCAGGCAAGGGCTCTGTGTGTGGATCTCAAGTCCATGACCGTTCTTTCCCTTTGCTCACGGGTCTCAAAAGGGTCCATTCTTTCAAGAGAGTAGTGAGTACGCTTTCGTAATTTTTTTCTCTATCTAAAATTCAACATTTAATATTACCAAAAAGTGCAAAAAAGGACCGAGCCTGTTTTTAGACAGGAAACACCAGGGATTTTTTTTCCCTTTCCTAGCCCCCCTCTGATTTTCACCCATTTTAGCTGCTACTTCTGTTCACAGATGCTCCTGGCCACCTGTTCTCTGCATATATATTCTCTTCCCAACTGCCTTCCCCATTTGTCTTGATATTGGGCAAAGCAGATTCCAGCCGTCACTCATTTATTAAGCCCATTCAATCTGAAAAGCTTTGTCCACACACAGTCAGGAAGACGGCAAAGTCACAGCCATCCTTCTCAAATCTGCTTCTAAAAGCTCATCAGTGGCTAGCCAGCAGCTTAACCCCCTAAAGGGAAGATGTGGCAGCAAGAAAGATATTCCCCTCGAATTGGAACAATCCCTGGACACGCACCATATGTGGCCATGTTGAGGGCTCCCGGTTACCAGCTCCTGGGGATTTCGGTATGGAGTTCTCCCTTCTGCTGTTCCATGGGGTTGGGCGTTTGACATTTCTGGGAGCAACTGATGACAGATGGAAGTTGGCGTACGAATGCCCCAGTCCCTCTCTCCGCAGGCGGCACAACTCCGAGGCACATTCTGCAGAGTGTCCCCGGGTCCCAGTGGGACTGAACTCCGCTTGCCCACAGCCGTCGCTTGCCTGTTGTTCACATTCCCTCTGTCGCCTTCCCTTCCCTGTCTCGCTTCCTCACTCTATTAGAGAGCATCCTGAAATCGTCTCCCAGACCAACTGTTTTCGCTGAAATGTTTGTCTCTGATATCTTTGGGGGACAGTCCCTCCAGACCACTGAGAGGAGGAGATCGTCCCATCCTGCCATCTGAGGGGGCCTTGGCTCACTCACCTTGGGCCTTTCCTTCCTTGGGCCCTAGCTTCTCCATTGAAATGCCCCTGCCTTCAGGCCAGCTCCACATCATCTCTACGTTGCAGTCTAGCCCCCAGCAAAATGCAGAGAGAGGTACCCAAGGTAGCGGGCTGCGGGCAGCATCTTCAGCATAGTTGCTGTCAGTGCTGTCCGCCTCTCTCTTTGGCCCATTTCTACCGCTCCCTGAGGATCCTCTCTCTCAGCTTGTGCCAATGTCTTTCTATGCTTCTGTCTTATGTTATTTGGGGAGTGGGAAGGAGGTAGAGAGAGAGAGCGCGCGTGAGAGAGAGGGAAGCTCCAAGTGTTATTAGGGAGAAAGGAAACAAATAAACCCAAGCCCAGCAGCTTCGTCTCCTTGTTATCAGTGGTGACAGGGAACTTTGGGTGGTGGGAAGCTGACTTCCCATTCTTTTTTTCTGAAATCTTACTTGTTTTCAAACCAAGCGACTGTACAAAAGCATGGAGAATCGGCCATATTCGTCGTGAATTACATTTTCAAACCAGCTGACAACAATGAAAAACTCAGTTCCTCCACTAGTTTAGCCCAGCCACATTGGAGCAGTCACATATGGCCAGGAGCCCCCCCCTGTTGGGTAGTGCGGGTATAGAACCTTTCCATCATGGCAGAAAGTTCCAGTGCACAGCGCTGGCCCATAGGGTATCAAAAGCTCCTTTGGGATTAGTGGCTCTGTGCTTTCCTACTAGCAAAATCTTACGTGCTGTATCATGTGGAGAAGAGTTTTTAGGCTACCAAATCTGATTTCTACTAGTGTCTACACTGCCTTCACGAAGTTCCGTCTGCTGTTGTGAGGACCCAGTGTTTAGGGAGGGGGCCAAGTGCAGAACCAGGTCTTGACCCTGCTTCAGTGAAAAGATATGAACGATTTGCAGCCAACTCCATCATAATTTCTCCCTAAGTGTTTTTTGCAAGCGCTTGAGATCAGTTTGTTCTCAGGCAAATGAAGCATGTCTTCCAAAATCTTGTTGTGCCATTAAACTGATGAGTACACTACACTCTTTGTAGTGAAGAGATACATTTAAGCTTCCACAGGGTCAACGGATGACACAGGCTAAATTTGTGGGCTCTTAATTAGTGAGGCTTTAGTAGAACTATCAGTTTCTCTAGTAAACATTTCATTTCAGGTCCGCTTTCAGAGCCTGAGTCGCCCAAGTGACTTATTAACATAGATGTTGGCTTCCTCTTCAGCGACGTGAGTGATGTTCTTTCTTTCCTCTCCTCATATTTATTCTCCCGTTCATGTACCAGACTGGCACAAAGAAACGAGGAATAATACACTAGGCAGGCCTATAAACTCATGTGTATTATTTGTTCTTTTAGGGTTCTTTTTGTTATTTCCTTAACATACCTCAGGAAGTAGCTCTTGCATTTTATTATATCATCCGAAATTTTCCAAAACTGTGTCTTGAGCTATCCAGCTGTTCCATGAACTAGGATAACATGGTTTCAGGGAAAAAAAAATTTATTTTTTTAAAGATTTTATTTATTTATTTTTAGAGAAGGAAGGGAGGGAGAAAGAGAGAGAGAGAGAAACATCAATGTGTGGTTGCTGGGGGCCGCGGCCTGCAACCCAGGCATGTGCCCTGGCTGGGAATCGAACCTGCGATGCCTTGGTTCGCAATCCGCACTCAATCCACTGAGCCACCCAGCCAGGGCAGAAAAAAAAATTTTAACCAACCCATGGACAAGGAGTGTGGGAAACTCCTTGTGGAATATTTCACATTACATGTGAATCCAGTGAAGTTTGTGATAAATATTTCAGTGAATAATAATACTGAAGCTGCTCTTAGTAAGCATTTGCCACATGTATTTGGATATAGAATACCCTATTTTGAAGTCATTGAACAGCATATTAGTGTTATTTCTTGAAACTTTTTGGAAATAAAGTGTGGCCCTCAATATAAACGACTGAACTTCTTCTACCCACCAGCTCCCTCTGAAGTAGGAGCCCCCATTTGGGAATCTTTGTTTTATAAAAACTACTCTTTTCTTTTTTAAAAAATTTTATTAAGGAATCAGTGTCTTTTTTATTTTTATTTATTTATTTTTAAAGAGGAAAGGGAGGGAGAAAGAGAAAGAGAGAGAGAAACATCAATGTTCGGTTGCTGGGGGCCGTGGCCTGCAACCCAGGCATGTGCCCTGACTGGGAATCGAACCTGCAATGCTTTGGTTTGCAGCCCAAGTTCAATCCACTGAGCTACGCCAGCCAGGACCCTTTCACCATTTTATGTTTGGAATGGAGAGGAGGAGTTAGACTGAGATGAGCAAATAGAGTAGTTTAGTGATGTTCGTGATACGTTGGGGAAACTCAGACAGGTAATTTCGTGTGTGTGTGTATGTGTGTGTGTGTGTGTGTGTGTACACAGTTAGGTGTCCCATATCGGTGAGGACAGGAGAGAACGGGTGGGCCACCTGCACAGAGCACAGTGAGGTGAGCCTGGCCATGATGGGCAGCTCTGGAGGGCAGATACGTTTGTTCTTCAGGCTGTTGGTGACCCGAGTTATTTCCAGCCGGGACTCCTCCCTTCAAACTCTGGTGAAAGATTATGGGAGAGCATTTGAAAACTCACTTGCTTTTTATTTTTCTCCTGAGAAGACTTTCTCTGGCACCCTTTTTATAGGAATTCAGCACCGAGAGGCTGAAATGCCAGGTATATGTGAGGTCCAAATGCGTATGGATGGCTCTTATCAAAGGCTAATCCTCACAGAAGCCGCCGCGTGCACAGGAAATATTCTGGTTTGGGCTTTATACCCAGTGGCGGTATAAATAGATGCGCACACATGAAATTTCGCTGTTAACCAAGGACTTTGTGACACATCCCTATTTTGCTACACCCAGCATCCATGAAGAACAATAGCCCACTTCGCCAGCGACTGTTCTTTTCACTTAGTGAGCAAAATGCATTTTCTATACATACAAGTGTCTACTGAAGAAGACAAAGGAGCGAAAGCAAAAAGTTTAATGTGTTCTAAAGGGTAGGGCTCTACAAACCGCCTACATTCCGGTATCTAACTGCACTTGACAGCTTAATTTGGGGGTGATTATTTGCATTCTAGTCGGCTTTTGGTTTCTATGAAAAAAACCTTGCCATCATTTTCCTCTTCATCATACTTCCTCCCAGTGTATATAGAAATATGCATTGTCAGTGCAGACTGATTTCCCACCTATAATTGGAGCAGGAGCCCTACTGTGTGAATGGAATGGGATGTACCTACTATGTGAATGGTATGGAACAGTGTAACAGGACCTGAAAATGAGGCACTGAATTAGACTACTTGAAAGGTTGCTTTGATCTCTGTGATTTCAAGGACTCTTTAATGACATTTGTGGAACATATTTATTCCCTTTGAGTGAGGCTCACCTACTTAATCTCACAATTTTGTGATTAAGAGAATGTTGGTATATACACAGGGGCACCTCTATTTTTTTGTGCCTCATGAGCTCTTTCATTGTGTTACAGCTTTAATGATGTTGGTCACAGACTGAAGAATTATGTCTTATGATAGATGTCGAGGGCCTCTTTGTCACTTTGCACACAATAGTGAGTTGATTAGAGAGCTAAACAAAGTCTACTGCGTGATACTTTGATGTGCTCTAAGGAATGAAAAAATGTCCACTGATTTTTTTTAATGGCAGCAAATAAATGTAGGAATGACTCTCACAGCTGTAATATACCTGGCCTGCAGGAACTTGGAGTCTTCGTGGTGGAAATTCCTGTGTGGAGGTACCAGTTTTTATGTGGCCCGAATCAAGAATACTTGGAGGAATGATTCAGTCCATATGCTTTCTGATTTTCTGTGAAGGCAGGGTGTAAAAAAAAAAAGGTCCATCGTTTCATGTGTTCATTCAATATCTATTCAATGTCTGTTCTGTTCTTGGGTTTGTCTAGGTGCTGGAGATACAGTGATGAACAAAGCAAACTCAAATGTTTGCCCTTACAGAGATGACTGTATTGGGGTTTGAGGGGTGGGAAAAAGTGAATAGGCAGTTGTCGAGTTAAAAGAAGAATCATGGGAGGTAGGAGTCCTCAGGGAGGGGCAGCTAGAAAGCAGGTTCTGGCGAGTGGAGAAGGCCATGTCCCTCATGGGACAATTGATGAAGGAGGGTTTTGGCTCAGTGCGGGTGGGGAAGGCTCAACCTCTCAGATGAAGATCGTATGCCAAGAATTGGTGACATGGGTGACCATGGCACATTTGGATACCTTGCCAGAATGCAGAGTTTGACTATAGTGGAAGTATGACAGGAGGCCATCGAGGACCAGACCATGAAGGACTTTAAATGCATTTCAAGGAGCAACGTTAGGGTTCCTCTCCCAGAGCATCCTGGGAAATGTCTAACACAGGAGGTTGCCTTGGGCAATCACCACACAGCTGCTGTCCCCTCAGAGAAATCGAGAGGATTTTTCTGTCCGCATCAGCAGGACAACTATCAAAATTATTTGCTTAATGTTGTTTAGGAGCAGAAGTGGTGAAGCATTTCTTAATGGATTTAGATACTCACTACAAAAAGGACTCCATTGATGGCAGGGCTTAATTTTGTTTATGGTGCCCAACAATAGAAAGAAGAGAACAGGTTTTGAAATCGAGAGCCATGTGCTCACTTTCTGGCTTCGTCTCTGCACCAGTATTATTATTGGTTAAACTCACCAAGCCTCCGTTTTCTCCTCTAGAATCTGGAAATGAGACTTGAAGCTCTTAAAGGTGGCTAAATACCCCTGGCTGGTGTAGCTCAGTGGATTGAGAGCGGGCTGCGAACCAAAGCGTCGCAGGTTTGATTCCCAGTCAGGGCACATGCCTGGGTTGCAGGCCACGGCCCCCAGCAACCGCACATTGATGTTTCTCTCTCTCTCTCTTTCTCCCTCTCTTTCTCCCTCCCTTCCCTCTCTAAAAATAAATAAATAAAGTCTTTAAAAAAAGTTGGCTAAATACAGGGGCAGGCACAAATAACACCCCTTTTTTATTATAGACTCTTTTATTACAAAATCATGTCATTCTGTAACATAACAGTATCACACCCAAGCATACCATATGGCATTTTCGGTGAAATGTTCAAATTCAAACTATAAATCATGACGCCCATATTATGACCCTACCTACCACACTCAAGCAGGTCTTAACTTCTGCCGAACCCTGTATACAAATCGCTTAGTACAGCACTGATGTTGTTTATCCTTTTATCATTGCTTTTCTTTTTTCTTTAATTTTTTTTACAATTTATATTTAAAGAGAGGGCAAGGGAAGGAGAAAGAGAGGGAGAGAGAAACATCAATGTGCGGTTGCTGGGGGTCATAGCCTGCAACCCAGGCATGTGCCCTGACTGGGAACCGAACCTGCGACGCTTTGGTTAGCAGCCCGAGCTCAATCCACTGAGCTACGCCAGCCAGGGCTAATATTTTTTAAATTTATATTTAGAGAGAGGGACAGGGAGGGAGAAAGAGCGGGAGAGAAGCATTTATGGGAGAAACATCCACCATTTCCCTCTCCTAAGTGCTCACATAGAGACGAAACCCACAACCCAGGCATGTGCCCTGAGCTGGAACCAAACTGGTGACCTTTCACTTTTGGGGACAATGCCCAACCAATTGAGCCACACTGGTCAGGGCCATATATTGCTTTTTTTAAAAAATTGTGAGCTTTTCTTGATAACTCCCATTCCAATCTCTAACACGCCTACAAACAAACTTACAAATAGATAACCATATGTTTTAAAGAGCCGTGATAGGTAATATGTTCTTTAAACACATCAAAGTTGGACTCCTTACTTTGTTCTGCCTTATTTTGGAAGCAGAAAGATCCTCTTTGTTATGGTGCCGTCTCTCTCAAAGCCCTGGATTGATGATTCCCTCCCCTTTACCTTGGGACTTGAATTATTACTTCTCTTCTAAAACATTCACTCTTTCGAGGTCCCTGGCTGCATCGCCATGGTCAACAAGCATAGCCAAATCCTCCTTGAGTAATAAGATACAAATAAACGTGCCTTCCCATCCCCCTATCTCCCTTTATACCCTGTTATTTACTTGTTCCTTAGGAGGGGTCATTGTCAAGTCCCAAGGCCACTTTCTGATCTTCATTTATCTTGAACCCTTTGTAACGTTCGTCATACTAGTGTACTCCTTGAACCTTTGTCTCTCTTTGATTTCTAGTTGTTTGCTTTGTCATAATTTCCCTTATACTTCCCTGACTGCCTATCATTCTTTGCGGGCTGTTTCGTGTCCATCAAATGTTACAAAGCTGCAAGAATTGTTCTTGGCTCCGTTCAGGGCCTCACAGTACAGTCTGTTCCAGGCTGATCTGGTCCACGCTCAAGGCTTCAACTGTCATTTATGTGCTAATTACTCTCAAATCTTTGGCGCTGGATCCCCTCCCATTCTCTAGGTCTGTACTTCCAAGTGCAGCACATTTTCTACATGGGTGCCCTACAGCAAGATCAGCTTCAGAATCGTGAACTGTATTGTTGATCTTTCCTCCCTCACCTATTCTGCCTCTTGCATTCTCAAGTTGCATTCACGGGTATCCATGTTCACTCAGTTTCCCAAAGTACATGACACAATTCTCATTGCCAAGCCTCTCCCTCCTCCCCTCAGCCACTGGTGACTTTTTCATTCTACCTCATGCGTGTGTCTGAGTCTCATCTCCTTTCCTCATCATGCACCCGTGGCCCTAGTCTTACCTTCATCCTCTCTCCTAGGAGTGCTTGCTTCCTAGTCAGTCTTTTTTTTAAGATTTTAATTTATTTTATTTTTATAGAGGGAAGGGAGGGAGAGAGAGAGAGAGAGAGAGAGAGAGAGAGAGAGAGGGAGAGACATCAATGTGCGGTTGCTGGGGCCGTGGCCTGTAACCCAGGCATGTGCCCTGACTGGGAACCAAACCTGCGACATTTTGGTTCGCAGCCCGTGCTCAGTCCACTGAGCTACGCCAGCCAGGCCTAATCAGTCTTAACAGCACCAGCGCCTTCCCAAAGAGTTCACTGAGCCATTACTCTAAGAGCTACTTTCATAAACAACATTTGTTCTTTTACATCTCTGCCTGAAAACCTCTGTTTTGCTCTCTGTTGTCTAGGAAACACAAGTTCGTAAGTCTGTGTGTGGCAAACAGGCTTCCAAGACAGTGACCACCAGGAAGAGACCTAGAGTTGCACAAGTTGAGTTTTTTTTTTGCCCCTGGTAACAAGGGAGAACGCACACCATGGAGCAGCATTGGGTGTCTCAGTGAAGGAGTATTGGAAAGGACTTATTCTAGGAGTTGAGCTAGTGTTTTTCTTTTTTTCTTTTAAAAGATTTTAGTTAGCTCTGGCTGCTGTGAATCAGTGGATTGAGTGCCAGCCTGCAAACCAAAGGGTTGCAGGTTTGATTCCAGGTCAGGGCACATGACCAGGTTGTGGGCCGGGTCTCTGGTGGGGGCGGCGCATGAGAAGCAGCCACACATTGATGTTTCTCTCCGTCTTTCTCCTTCCCTTCCTCTCTCTCTTTAAAAATAGATAAATAAACATCTTTAAAAGATTTTATTGGGTCAGTGCCTGGCCCAAATAAAAAAAGATGTTATTTATTTATTTTTAGAAAGAGAGGAAGGGAGGGAGGAAGAGAGGGAGAGAATCATCAATCAACATGTTGCCTCTCACACATGCCCCAACCAGGGACTGAACCCACAACGCAGGCATGTGCCCTGACTGGGAATGGAACCTGTGACCCTCTGCTCTACGGAACACCGTCCAATCAAGTGACCCACACTGGTCAGGGTGAGCTTGGGGGTATTGATTTGGTGAAGAAAGAGTTCAAGGAATCCGGCCGTACCTGTGGATTCAATGCTGCAGAATTAGGGACACTTCTACGACTGCAAATAGAATAAACGAATGGACTCTATTTATAAATCTTCTTACAGAGGAAGAATGAGTTTAGGCTCAAGTTAGTAGATAAACAGCAGTCACATTAGCCAAGTTAGAGAGATGTTTGGCCATAGGTCTTGTTTTGTGTGTATGAAGACATAGTGTTCTTATTTTTTTTCTCTTTGGTTTTTCTTCATCCACTGTGGCCACAGGGCGATCTTGTCAGTGGTTGGTGGCTGTTCTGTGCAACTGTTCCTTTCCCACAGGAGAGCGCCCAGGCCCGGCCGTGAGTATCTAGCAGCTGCCGCATGGAAGGGCCACCTTCCTCTTGTCACAATGTCTGCCCTGTCTCCATGGGATGCCTCTCTCCCGCTCACTTCCACTGTTTTCCCTGGTTTGCATCCCGTATTTTTGCCTCGCTGAAAGTCCGTAGTTTTCTTCCCCATGCCACGCCATTTCTTCCTTTTCTGCGTTTGGCTTTTTCGGAAAACGGACCCTCATTCATATTTCTGCATTTTTGGCTGGAAAATGCAAAATCATCAAGTATCTCCTTCACAGCAGAGTTACATGATGGTACTTTCTATCTTGCAATGTGGTGTATTTCTTTTCCTTGCTGCATTGTGACCTTCCCCAGTGAATAACTTAGCAGCCGCACAACTTGGAGCCAGTTGCATAACCTTGACTGTTCTCAGCTTGTTTATTTGGAACGTGAGAATAACAGTAATACCAACGCAAAAGTATTGGGGGCTTAATATATACTAAATGCTTAGAACATTGTCTGAGCCATAGTAAATAGAAAATAAGAACCACTTACTATTACTGTTATTATTATTATTATTATTATTATTATTATATTGGTGGATTATTGGTGGTGTTGGTGCCTTAGGAGAGTGTGCCCTATTATTACTGCTTTATTTCTGCAGTTTCAACAATGAATTCAGTGCCTAGCCCCCAAAATAGGGGTGGAATGAAAAATTTGTATATATATTTAAAAATTTTTTTAAGATTTTATTTATTTATTTTTGGAGAGGGAAGGGAAGGAGAAAGAGAGAGAGAGAAACATCTATGTGCGGTTGCTGGGGGCCGCGGCCTGCAACCCAGGTATGTGCCCTGACTGGGAATTGAACCTGCAACGCTTTGGTTCGCAGCCCACACTTAATCCACGGAGCTACGCCAGCCAGGACTTATTTTTAAATTTTTTTAAACGATGTTATTTATTTATTTCTAGAGAGAGGGGAAGGGAAGGAGAAAGAGAGGAAGAGAAACATCAGTGTGTGGTTGTCTCGCACACACCCACCCCTGGGGACCTGGCCCACAACCCAGGCATGTGCCCTGACTGGGAGTTGAACCAGTGACCCTTCGGTTTGCAGGCTGGTGCTCAACCCACTGAGCTACACCAGCCAGGGCAGAAGGTTTTTGTGTATTTCTTTTCGGTGTAGAACACTTGTGTGATCCACATTGGACTTAGGGTTAGGACAGCAATGTAAGGTAATTCTTGTCGTATCCAGTGCGTAATTGAGGAAAGCAGTGTGGAGTCGTTAGCTGGCTGGCTCATGAGCACACTGAAAGCAACCAAGGTCTGAGACTTGAACCAGGGTCTTCTCAGATATAAGTCTGCCTTTTTCGAACTGAATATGACAATTGACGTGACACATTTTTCTTATACATTATTATATTCCAACCATGCTTTCTAGGTTGCGGAGTCTCTTGACATACCTGCGGGGAAATATTGAGTGGTCTGTCATTTTAGTATATTGGAGTCTAATTGAAAAAGCGATGAAGTTTGACTCGCCACTAAATCCAACAACCAAGCATAAAGGATTTTGGTGTATGTGCCCATACACACTGGCACACCTATACATCTTCATATTGTTTTGTGGACTACAGAATATTGGTTTTTTTACAAGTAGAGTTCAGAAGTAACTGGGACGGCATTCTCGTTCTATCCATCACCTAGAAGGTTGTTTATGCTTAGTAGCTGTGTTCTGTCATTATGAAAAAATGTCAACCATAGTTTTGGCTGATTCAAATATGGGCACGTCCAGAACTCTGCACCTAGCAGTCTAAGCTGGCAGCTTACAATAAGAATACACGGGTGTAGAAAGCAGAGATGGGGAACAAAATACTGAGACCTCTGGAGGAGAAACAGACTGGCTCTGATAAGTAGATTTACTTTAGGGAAGACCATTTGCAAGTGGTACCGTACATCAATGCCCGGAGAAAGGGGAACAAGAAGAAATCCAACCTCACAGAATAAATATGCAAATTGTTTCATTCTCTGAAATAGCAAAAAACCCCAAATTATACCTTAATTCATTTGTAGTATCACAGCCCATTTCCTGCTCACAGAAACACTGGATTTTTTTTCTACATGTAATTTATGCATGGCCTTTCCTTAAATAATTTTTCTCGTCGTGGGTGGCCACTGCTGACTGTGCATCAGTTACATATGTCTACTTTTGTTTGCCAGCTGCGTGCTATTTCATTATCCATTAGTAAACATAGGACTATTTTTAAAAATGGGATTTGATGAAATATTTTATGTATTTATCAATAAATATCATTTTCAGGACAGGTTTCTTTGACTGTGAATAGTAGGGGAGCCCTTATAGCAGTGTATTATGCATATAGGAAGAATAGGTTCATTGGTCATGAAGTATTTATTGGGTACTCCCTGGTCCATGGTGGTGATTATGTGCTGAAACAGAGCCTAAGACAGTGTACTTTGAACTGGAAGGTTATACTTTCATCAGTGTTTTGTTTTGTAAATCCCTTTCCTCTTTTTCTTTCCTTTAGTCCCCAGAATCTGCTATTTAAACAAGATATTTCAAAACTAGCCCTGGCTGGCATAGCTCAGTGGATTGAGCGCGGGCTGTGAACCAAAGCATCACAGGTTCGATTCCCAGTCAGGGTACAGGCCTGGGTTGCAGGCCACGGCCCCCAGCAACTGCACATTGATGTTTCTCTCTCTCTCTCTTTCTCTCTCCCTTCCCTCTCTAAAAAATAAATAAATAAAATCTTTAAAAAAAGAAATAATTACAGTTCTCAAACAGACTAGACTATTCACTATCTGAAAGCAATGCGTTCCTTCCCAGTAGGTGAGCTATGTGGTAAGTTAACTTACAATCAGACTTTCAGTTTATGAGAGCATAATAAAAACTCATGAATGTTCTGAAAGTTCACATCAGCTTGTTGTGCTCGGTGGTTCCTTCTAGAGAACTTACAGGGGCAATCAGGTGATCAAAAAGCTATGTTGCTGAATACAGCATCAGAATTGGGCTTTACTGATATTGGATGACTATACAATTGCATCAGTTTTTCGTATTTCTGATTCTATACATCAAGCCAGGGGTATTTTTGTGTGTGAAGAAAGCCTGTGTCTTCTAGCCAGTACACATGGGTGCTCTGCTATGGGCTGCTTTCAAGAAAGAGGTCCTTTTTATTTTTCAAGATTTTATTTATTTATTTTTTTGCACAGAGTGGAAGAGTGGGAGAAAGAAGGAGAGAAGCATCAATGTGGGGTTGCCTCTTACGTGTCCCCTACTGGGGACCTGACTTGCAACTCAGCCATGTGCCCCTGACTGGGAATTGAACCTGTGACCCTTTGATTTGCAAGGCAGTAGTGTTCAATCCACTGAGCCCCAACAGCCAGGGTGAAAGAAATCTCTCTGTAATAATAACAACCTCGTAGAATTTTTGTGAGGATCACCAGACATACCCTCTGTAAGGTACTTAGTGGCTAGTTAATAAATACTTTTAAGTAATACAAATTCATTATCCCTTCTTTTTACTTTCCTCTCTTTGTCTTTGTTCATCTCACTCTCATCTCCGCTTTGGACGACTAACCCTTCTTCTGATGGTCAACCTTTCTCTTTAGGAGTTGGTCTTCTAACTCCTCTCTTCGGTCTAGGATAGGCACCTTTTTGCCACATTAAGGAGTGTTTCCATGTCTCTGCTGTCATTTATTATTTATATATTTGAACTTTTAGTTCTCAAATAATCAACATTTCTCATTTCCGCATTTTTGAGAATTGTGGGGAACTTGGGTTTCGCATCTGCATGAACAGCAATTTTCATTGTTTCATGGGGAGGGCTGGTCATGATGAATGCCTGGTGTGTAGCCTGGCATATGTTGGACACTCAGTAACCATTGTTTAAATTAATCACAGCCTTTAAAACCCTTTCCTTGAGAGCAGGCCCAATTGAGGTGTGGGGTAGAATTTGTGGCTGCATCCTTCTTGGTGGTGGGGACTGAGCTGTACGCACTGGCTTCTCTGGATGTAAGATGCCAGGTGTGTAGAGAATTGTGCGGGGAAAATTGGATTATGGGAGCAGCAGAGAACTGTGGGAACTAATGAGATTATGGGAGAAGCAGTGAACTAGGTGGAAGAATGGGATTATGTCAGACAATGGAGACTTGTTTAAAAGCAGGCAACGACGGGACAGTGATTGGAGTTATAGGAAATACAGCATCTGGGGGAATAGTACGGGGAATTGTGGGTCCAATGTAGGGAATGGCTGGAGACAGAGGATTGTAAAGGGGAAAGGGGCTTGTGGGAGGAAACACAGAATTTTTGGACAGCGTGTAGGTTTGAGGGAGATAACAGGATCGTGGGAAATCATAAAGACTTGTGGATCACCGCATGGAATTATGGGAAATACATGGGCTTGTGAACAGTACAGGGAATCTGGGAAAGGTGGAATTACGGGGCAGTGCCAGGAATCGCAGAAGACGTAGAAGGCTGTAGGAAACAACAGAGAAATGGTCTACACATGGAGTTTTGGAACACTGGCAGGATACCTGTGGAATGGCGTGAAAGGTGCAGAATTCCGGAAGACGGGGGAATTTTCCCACAGAACCAGGTAATTGTGGGAGAGTGTAGGTCTTTGTGACAGGAACGGGCATCCTCTCTGACCTCTTCCGATGAGATGCCAGTAGCCTCACGCCATCTCCCAAGTTGTGGCAACCAAAAAGGTCTACAGACATTGAAGGGAAACCTTCAGGAGTGAAGTTATCCTTAGCGGAGAACTACTGTGTTGTAGTAAGTCTGAAATGCTACAACCCAAATCCTCCTCTTGTCCCCAAGATGGTGTAGGAAAGGAAATAAATTGCTGATGGTTCACGGTGGTGTGTCTTTGCAGACACTGTTCATTGGCAGGACACTCTGCGTAACCCCGTTGCCTGCCGCTGTGAGGGGACCCATTCCCGGCAGTGTCTCCCATCATCCCTTCACTCACCCGAGGTAGCAGCCACCCTGGGAAAGTTTTTATTTTATAATCACATGGAAAATATAGATACCTGGTGCCTGGTTTTAAATTTTAACTTGATGCATGTCACAGGAAATGAATTATTCATGACGAAGACATGATACAGTCTATTGTAGAACAGTATTTCATCGAGCACCTTATTAATTGGGTGACTGTCAGTGAAATAGGAACTTGCAGGTCAGATTTGACTCCGCCATTTTTACCAGCTGGTTCCGGCCCACTGCAGAAATATGGGAAGGGATGATTAGAAACTAGAAATTAGGAGGCATGATTGATGGGCTAGAATCTTTTGTGCACTCTGACTTAAATATAACTCCTTAATGGGAACACCATTTTTACTAGGATTTTCCTCAACTTCATGCATCATCGTTGCATTTAACTTATTCGTATTCAGCTCTGTTAGTGGGAGTTTGGGTAGACAGAGGAGGTGGAGATGGCTAAGGATTTACATAGTCCCAGGGATCCTGCCTCACAATTAGCCTGTGCCCACAGGCAGACAGGCTGGCAAACTTGAAACATGACCGCGAGTTGGCAAAGCCTCTAAAAAGAATATTTAAATGGCATTCAAGGCTCCCTCGTGGTTGACAGAGAAGCGAAATACTTTGTCAGTGAACAGGCAAGTGGCCCTAGAGACATACTGACCAGGGAAGACTTCCAGGGGTTGCTAAATTTGTCCCCAGGGGACGATGGTGATAACAGCCCCAAAATCCCATGTTGGGATCTTCAAAAACGGGCTGAAGTGTCCTCAGCAGCAAAATACGTACATGATTTAAAGATTGAAACCTCTCCATATGTCTTTTTAGATTAATGTATGCAAATTCCTGCATAGAGTTACCGTACAGAGCGGTCAGGGGCAATCGAGTTGTTCCGAGGGTGGCTAGATACAAACTTAAGATGGTAATGGCCCCCTCAGCTAGATCTCCACAGGATGATGCTTTTTGCAGGAGATTTTGGTCATCAGTTTCACAAGCTTATTTATCCTGTGCTTCAGAAAAAATACCCCCCATAGCTTGACCCGACAGAAATGAGCTAATAAGGGGTTCTAAATAAGGGGTGCTCAGTTGATACTGATGATCTTGACAGAAATTCTTTCCACAGCAAGAAATACTAATAGCAGTTGTTTGTCTCCAAGAGCTTTCTTTATGGACTTTCTTTGTCATCCAAGATTTTTGTGAAGGCTATATTTCCACTACTCAGTCATATATTTTTTAAAGATTTTATTTATTTATTTTTTAGAGCGGGAAGGGAGGGAGAAAGAGAGAAACATTCATGTGCGGTTGCTGGGGGTCGTGGCCTGCAACCCAGGCATGTGCCCTGACTGGGAATTGAACCTGCGACACTTTGGTTCGCAGCCTGTGCTCAATCCACTGAGCTACGCCAGCCAGGGCTTTACTCAGTCATATTTTTTTCTGTCCTCTAACAGACTGTGAGATCCTTGAGGGAAGGTCTGCAGCCTCTGGTCCCTGCTCCCCACCCAGCTCCCAGCGCACGGCTTTCCCATGATCAGTATATAGCAGAAGAGAAAGGAATGAATACTGATTAGGAGGACACAGGCTCGGTGTAACCTGTGCCCCTTTCCTGCTAATTGATTTCTTTCCCTTTATTGTGTCCACAAGAATCAAAATGTCTCTTACCATTACAAATCTTTTAATTCTGTCTTTTATTAAAATTAACCAAAACTTACCCTGGCTGGTATGGGTCAGTGGATTGAGGGGCCTGCCTGGGAACCAAAGGGTTGCCGGTTCGGTTCCCAGTCAGGGCACATGCCTGGGTTGAGGGCCAGGTCCCTTGTTGGGGCACACAAGAGGCAACCACACATTGATGTTTCTCTCCCTGTCTTTCTCTCTCCCTTCTTCTCTCTAAAAATAAGTAAATAAAATCTTGACAATAGAAATTAACCAAAACTGGAACATCATCCAATTTGTTGATTTGCCAAATTCTCCCACTGCTTACTTTAAGCCATTAATCTAAGTGAGTGTGTAGTTGACAAATGTAATTCCGGTGACCCCAAAAAGGAATATCCTTCAGGACATGGTACAAGTAGCATTAAAAGTTTGGTTGAAAATAGTAGCTGACCCATTCAGATCTGTGCGTGATTCTCATGAAGGAATTACGGTGGTCAACACTATCATGACACAGGAAATTGTAGCAGAATCTTCAAATGGAATGGGCTTTCCAGATGGGAATATGAGACCTGGCCGGTGTTGCTCAGGGGATGAAGCACGAGACTTGGAACCGAAAGGTTGCCAGTTCGATTCCCAGTCAGGGTATAATGCAAAGAGAAGGCACCCTCAGTGCATGAAACAAGTTGGATGAATCTCATAGACCAATGTTGAGCAAAAGAAGTCCCAAATCAATCATTCTATTCATATGAAGTTCAGTAACAGGCAAAACTCATGTATACCATCAGCAGTGGAAAAACAACGGGAGAAACTAAAGAAAGCCATTGTCACTTTTAGGCAAAGCCAGGGGGCCTGCCCTCAAGGCCATGTGGCTAAGCAAGGGCTAAATGTGACCGCACTTTATGAAGTAGACTGAGCCTGGAGCTTGGCACAGGATGGGCTGAGTTCTCAGAGGGGCTCTGAAGGTTTCAAGTTCAAGTACCTGTGAGGCTGTGTGCGTGTGCATGCACGTATGCCTGCCTCTTGTAACTAAAGTGGATCATGATCACCGTGTGCCGGGGACCCTGTGGTTCGATGACCGTTGGATGGTGAACGACATCACAAGCCTTGGCAGAATTCACCGGGGCTGAGGTCTCAGAATTCTCTGGCATGCTTTGGCTTCCTTTGTTTACACCTATAAGCCACAAGGGCTCCACCGTGGTACTTCGCATTCTGAGATGCTCTGCATCTCCTTAACGTCCGCCTTGTATTCTGGACAGATCCACTCGTCACGCCGAGGAAGTGAAGTAAGGTCATTGCCGAGCTGATGCCGCATCCCTCCTGTATCCAGAGGCCTCTGCCGTCTGCAGCTGTAGGAAGCTTTGTCTTTCCAGGGTCATTATTCCTTTAGGTTTTGATGCTTCGTAACTAACTTGCAAGGGTTACTTCGATTTTGTTCCTATGAGCACAGAAAGAGATCCTGAATGTATCTTCTTTCTTTTCTTTCTTATTCATTTCTAGAGAGAGGGGAAGAGAGGGAGAAAGAGGAAGAGAAACATCAATGCATGGCTGCTTATGGCGCACCCCCAACCTGGGACCTGGGACCTGGGCCCCAACCCAGGCATGTACACCAACAAAGAATCAAATCGGTACCCCTTGGGTTGCACGCCGGCAGTGGTTCCACTGAGCCACACCAGCCGGGCTGTCTTTCCATTTCCATGTGTACATCTTGGCCCTGCACAGGTGGATTTGGGGCTTCACACGTGGTCTGTTTGCTGAGCAGCGAGCCTGTGCATGTGAATATAATAGTACGTTCTGGAAAGAGCCACTGCCTCGGCAGTTCTTTGGAGCTTCCCGATGAATGCCCAGTGAGTGTCATGACAGGCGCCGTAGGGGACTAGATGACCACGAAGCCAGGCTGTCCCAGGAAGGCCGAGTCCAGCAAACACTGGGGAGCAAAGTGCCGTCTTCCTAGCTGCCTTAGCCTGGCTCCCCGAAGTGGTGGTGGTGGCCTGGCAGCCGTGTTGGCATTTAACAAGGAAGAAAGGTGAGGAATGTTGAATTCTGTGACAATAAATGATGTATTTTAATAAAGGATTTTCACTAAATCACCGCCTGGGCAGCTCCGGGGAGGTAGTTTCACGCTCACCAGCTGCTTGAAAGCACCTTTCCCTCCGAGGGGCTGTTCACCACTGGTCTGTGCTTGGGGGCTAAACCATTTTCCCTATGGCTGGGAGTTCCCTCCCTGCATTCCCTCTGGAGTGAATTTTCTTTTTCCTTTTTTATTTATTTATTTTTCTTTTTAGAGAGGGAAGGGGAGGAGAAAGAGAGAGAAACATCCATATGCGGTTGCTGGGGGCCGTGGCCTGCAACCCAGGCATGTGCCTGGGAATCGAACCTGCAACACTTTGGTTCGCAGCCCGCGCTCCATCCACTGAGCTACTCCAGGCAGGGCATTGGAGCGAATTTTCCTGTGAAGAAACTTGGCTTCCTGGGCCTTATGATCCAGGCTGCAGCTACTCCACTCTGCCATTCTAGCGGGGCATATGCCACAGACTGCACATGTGAGCGGGCGTGGCTAGGTCCCAATACAACTTTACCTGCAAAAGCAGCTGGCTGTGAGATGTTGCCTGTGGGCTGTGGCTTGCCATCCTTGCTCTAGGGCACAGGTGGCAAACACAAGGCCCACGGGCCGAATCTGGCCCTCCACCTTGTTTTATCCGGCCAGCACCTTGCTTCTACCCGGCAGCAGCGCCGACCTCCTTGCTCCTGGTTAAGGAGTAGTTACATGTATACAGTCCTAAAGTTACATTCGGCCCTTTGAAGGCAACCGTGAGGCTGATGCGGTCCCCGCTGAAAATGAGTTTGACATCTCTGCTCTAGGGATTCCTGCTTGCTCAGAGCTGTGTTGGCGTGGAACTTCTCTGTGCCCCTGTGCGCTGCCTCAGGAATCTGGAATGTTCATCTCCACGGAGTTCTCCCTGAGTGACACCCATAGAGTCCCTCTCGCTGTTGAAAAGTTAACAGTTAAACAGTGAAGTGAAAAGTCTCAAAAACTAAGAAATGAAATTCTGGAGGCCTAATATTTTGTCTCAGAAGCGTTACTGCAAACACCAAAACTATTGAACTTTTCTTTGCCCTCCTTGATACTCTTAAATTTGTGTTTGAAGTGAGAAACTGGTATACAAACATGAGTTAATTTGATCACTTACTAACCTGTGTACACCGTGATGGTAGAGACCATCATCTTGGCTACCCATTGTATACTGAGCTCCCAGTCATAGGTGCAACAATTAATATTTTTCAAGTGAACTAAGGAATGGGGCATGCAGTCATAATTGTTTGTTATCTGACAGTATTTTGAAAGCAAAATAATATAGCATAGTACCAGTGCTGAAAACACGCCATCCTTCTTACAGGATGCATCGACGCACACGTCAGGCAGGGTGTGCTTGTGTTGTGTTGTGTCCCGGGGATGCAGATTCACCCTGTTCTGTTGCCAGTCTGGCCAGTCCCCTTGGCGTAAGAGGTGCTGTTTGGATCGGAAAGGACATCTCTGCTTGTGAAAGGAGCAAAGCTAACTGGTCCCCGCAATTTGGCTCCTTCTCCTCTGTGTTCCGAGCACTGCCCTTGTGGCCTAATGAGCTGAGCAATGTCACGTAACTCATGGCTGCTCATAGTCCTAGTCGGTGCCCTCAGGAAAAATGGAGTGACAATGTCTAAATGAAATTCAGAAACCACCTCTTGTCCGGTGTCCGCCTGCGTATCCTCCAGTGAATAAATATTATCATCATTAAATAAAATCAAGAGTTTTTCTTGGGGGCATATCCAGCATAAAGTAGCATTCACATGGAGCAAAGGAGGGACTGCTTGTAAATTTATATTATCCCCAAGCCAGCGCAGCTAGGTTGACTTAATTTCGAGAAGCTGGACATAACAGGTAACTATTTTCAACTTCAGTAGTAGTATACCCTAATATAACCACAAATCTTTATGTGCCCAGCAGGGAAGAAGAGAATAATGCCTTTACATGTTCCGCTCTATTTCTGCTGGTAGATGGATGTTCCTCTCTCGATTTCCTTGTGTTCTGTTTGCCCTTTACCTATCTCCCGTAGTCTTTCATTTTACTTCGTGAGAAAGCAGCATGATCTGCATGGGAACAGATGACACATAGGGAAGAATGATTAATCCTGGGGGAATAGGGGTCATGGGCTCTGCTGATTGGTTGGGGCCAGGGTAGGGTGTGGTCGATCCTTGAGTCAGACCGTGATGTTCAGCTACAGCATGGCTCTGGCTGGTTTCCTGAGGGTGTAGTTGGTGGGTTGCTGTGTTTTCCAGGACCTGGGGCCGAAACCCAGCTGAGGTCAGGGGGTCATCTTTAATTTGAAGGCAACTCTGTTCCCTTTCTTCAACAGGCCCACTAATTCTTTTTCTTTCTAAAAATATTTTATTTATTTATTTTTAGAGAAGGGAATGGAGGGAGAAACATCAATGTGTGGTTGCCTCTCACACGCCCCCCTCGTGGGGACCTGGACTGCAACCCAGGCATGTGCCCTGACTGGGAATCGACCCAGCAACCCTTTGGTTTGTAGGCTGGTGTTCAACCCACTCAGCCACACCAGCCAGGGTGCACACTCAATTTTTAAAGCCTATTGTCTACAGAAAAGTTTGAGTAATTGTGACAGAGACTGTTACACACTAAGCTGGAGACACTATTTGGCCGTTGATGCAAAATATTTGCTAAACCCTGAATTACACAGGTCAGAAAAGTTTTGTTTTCTTTTTAGTTAGACAGAGGAGACTATTTTAAACCAGTTAAAAGGGATGAGGAGAGGGGAGAGGCTGACAGAGAGGGGCTAATTGATGGTCGATGGTTCTCAAAGAGGGGGACCCCAGGGATGGCAGAAAGATCATTTTTCAGGGTGTTGGCTTGCTCTGAGTCACCGTACATGCAAGAGAGAAGAGACAGCACATGTATTTACCAGAACTTGGAACTAGAAAAGCAACTTTGAGAGAGCGTATGACCAAAGAAAGTTTCAGAGCTATTTTTTGCTTTGTAATACCCAGGAAGTTGATAAACCCTAATGCTTTGAGAGACGAAGGCTTTGTGAGTTTTTTTTACCATTTTTTCATCATTATAACCAAGTCCGTTTAATTTCCTGAGGAATGAATAGTTTCCTCTTATTGTTGAAATCTAGTTCCTGACTTGAATCATGGACTACTTTTAATTTCCATTTTTTTTTATTCTCAGTGGATCCGATCCCCTCATCCTGCATGGATGTTTGAAAATTGCTAAGCCTTTAGGTATTAAAGTGGAGTTTCTCCAAAATATAATGTGATGTGTGGATTATAATGGAATGCATGTGATGTCAATGTCTTAAACTACAAGTGCAAATCAGGACTGAGGAGTGAAAAGTGTCTATAAAATTATTGTATCTGTGAGTGGTGTTAAACCTGCTCTAGGGTTCAAATGTGGTGGACATTTCTGGCATTCACGGTAAAACCGAAGACTGTATCGTGACTGTCAGTTTTAGAAAGTTGTGTACATTCGATGGAATAATTAATGAATTCCTTCTCCAACTAGGCATGGAGAATTGTGTAATCTTAGACACTCTCTTTAAGTAGCTTAGATTGAAGAACGTGGCAATAACAGAATCAATCCCGCTAGATAGGAAAGGGCTGAGATATAAGATGACTCTTGGTTCCTGGGAAATATAAAAGATGGTTGTGTCAGCCAGCTCTAAGTAGTAAGCAGGCTTCCTGTAGCAGGTGGGCCTAAATTGCCTTAAAGCTGTGTTTGCCAAAGTTTAGGCCACCTAAGCATAACCTGGAGGGAGATCTTGTCAAAAATATGCGTCTCCAGACTCCTCTTCCCGGAGCTTCTAAATCAGTTTCAGGAGTGAGGCTGAGGAGTCAGTGTCGTGGCCTTGGTGGTCTGTGGACCCTACACTGAACTACTGGGTAGCGATGGATGCCTAGAAATTATCCAGTGGTGTTTGAGATAACATCCCATGGAGATGGCCAGAACATAAACATCTCCATTTCAAATGAGCCTATAGTTGCTTTGGGAAAATCTGAGGTTATGAACATTGAGTGCTTATGGTTTATGCATGTTTTTATGGCTTAAAAAAAACCCTTAGTAATAGATTTGTTAGACCTGTGTTTCTCCGTCTCCTGAATGTGGTGGTAGGCCACTTAAGAGACAAGGGACTGGGGATAGCGTGATTAAAGAGGGACTTTAATTAGTGACACAGCTAACAGCGCAAAAGTGGAGGCATCTGCCACAGTTGCTAAATATAATTGCTAGAGAAAAGTTTATAAATATTCATTTCAGTGTATTTCTCAGAGCCTCCTGTTTGGAACCACAGCTGCTGGGCTGCCTCAAGAGCACAAATGTACCACCATTAGTGCATTCTTCAAGGAAGAAAAAAGGCTTTATCTTTAACGCGCAGGCATTTGAGTAAAGAGCACGGATCAGCGATTTCTATAGCTAACATTTTGCATGTCATATTTATTAGACAGTGTTACTACTTATACTTGAGGTGTTCCGTGCTTTCTCTGATTATAGCTTTCTCAGCTTAATAGTTATTTTAATTTAACTTCTGCCGAGTGACTAATATAATCTTTAATGTCTGGTGTGATTAAGTTTTGAGGTGGCTTGCCAGGAAATTTGGCTAAAGATTATTAAAATGAATTTCATTTTATTTTTCAAGCAGAAATCTGGAAAAGCCATTTCACGTTCGTATTGAAAGGAAGGGATTTGGGGAAGGCAGGGAAAGTTTCTGGCATTAATCTTCCAGGTTGCTGTATTCAGATGTGCATACGATGATTATTCATTGACACACTTGTGCTGGTGTGTCTCCAAATTGTGACTAAAATGACAGCATTCCTGTGACGGTCTGGTGGTAGGGAGTTCTTTTCTCTTTCTACCCTCCTGGGTTCTCTGACTGGGGCCTTCGAATAGGACTGACAACAGATGGATGAACTAGAGGACAGTGTACAGATTTATGTAAGTTGTACATACTAGGAGAGCCTTCATAAGGAAAGGAAGGACCCAGAGAAACCGTTCAGTTTGTGGGTGGGAACACGTAGCACACGCAAAGAGGGAGGGACCAGCCTGGGAAAATCATCTGTAACGGGATATCTAGCCACCTGGGAAGAAGATGGGCAAGACTGGAATTCAAAATATGCGGAGATTCTCAAGGGTGAAGTAAGCAAGACACGTCAATGGCATCCTTACGGGAGGTGCGAGCAACGCAAAAGGCAGAATTCACGATGGGCAGATTAGAATGGGAAGTGGGCATCAGCAAACAAAATGCTGACTTGTCAGCTTGATACTGATTCTAGACCCAGCCAAAGATTTGTGCTTGTGGACTGGGTCTCAACCAGGGGACTTCTGGCTCTCATGGGACATTTGTTAATGTCTGGAGACACTTTTGGTAGTCAATAAATCTGGAGGAGGGGGAGACGCAATGGGTGTCCAGTGGGGAGAGCCCAGTGATGCTGCTGAATATCCCATAATGCACAGGGCCGCCCCCACCACCAAGAATAGCCTGGCCCAAAATACCTATTGTATATCAATTACGCCAAGGGTGAGAAATCACTTCAGCAAGCAGAAGAAAGTGGTATTGCCGAGAAACACTAATCTCAAAGGACTCGTTAGGCTTAGTAAACTAGGTGAATTATTCCACTTTGCACTTACTTTCAGATTTCTTAAAGAACAACATCTTAGGTGGTAATTGCATGGTCTAATTTCTGAAAAGAATGAGAAAATTCAAAATATTCTCAACCATTGTGTGTTTGAAGATGATATGACCATAACATTTTTTTATTAAAGTCAACTGAAAACTTGACTACATTATTGTTTTATCAAGGATAAGGAGTTTCGTTGATGCTTTTCACATTTCCCTTTTCTCACTATTTTAGACCCACTTCTGAAATGCATTCCTCCACAAGGGTATTCAGGTAAATCCTCTCTGCTGTGTTCTTGCTTTCAACATTACAGAGAATGCCACAAAAATCTTCCAGGGTTCTGAGTCCTTCTCTTTGACATTACAGAGTTGGATGTAAACCCAGGTGTACAAATATCAGGATGCACTGATCACACCATCTTGTTTGGGAGTAAAAATCTTTTATCATTACAGTGGGAATCATCATTGAACATGGCGTGCACAGTTTAGCATCTCTTAATGTTATGAAAAATGTTAAAATGTATATGCACTGAAGAGTGTTTAGTTCTGATTTAATGAACTTCCTATTGCCATTTCAAGTTCTGAATGTGGAAGCCATTTGCATTTTAAGGTCTTTGATGACGGCAGAAATTGGATTTCAAGCAAATGTTGTGGGGGTGAGGGGAATATCCTTCTTCTCTCCTTTGGTTCTTTTGGCTCTGTGAATAATTAAAATCACATGAGACAGATTCACAGGCGAAAACAATATGCACTTACAGAGAATACACACACACTCAATAGGTTGCAAAGAGAGGGAAAGTGAAATCTAGGTGTTCTTCTAGCCTAAGGAGGAGGAGGAGGAAGAAATCCGAAACTTGAAGGGGAAGTAAGGCACTTCAGAGGAAATGAAAAGTTACTGTTTGGTAATCTAATGTTTGCAGGGCCACACAAGAGTGAATGAATGGGTCCCAGAGAGGACTTTTGTCCAAAGGCCGTGTTAAGTTCTCTGTCTGTCACACCTGCTAGTGCCTACTGTACCGTAGTTATGTACCATGGTATCTCCCTTCCTGGAGCAGATTCTCTGTCTAAACTCTTTTCAGCAGTTAGAGGAAAGTGAAAGTTTCTTCCTGAGTCTTCTGATGACTGAAAGTAATGGGCCTAAGATAATCGTTATGCCAAAGAGACATATTTTGGCGGTGAAATTTGCTCCCCTCCGATGGCAAAGGCTTGGGTTCTGTCTCGTTACTAATAGGCAACGTTTCCTTTATTCTGTCTTGTAATAAGAATGTAGGGGAAAGTATTAAGAATATTTTTTAAACGTCTTTTTTTAAAAAGATTTTATTTATCCACTTTTTAGAGAGGGAATGGAGGGAGAAAGAGAGAAACACCAATGTGCGGTTGCTGGGGGACGTGGCCTGCAACCCAGGCATGTGCCCTGACTGGGAATCGAACCTGCGACGCTTTGGTTCGCAGCCCACGCTCAATCCACTGAGCTACGCCAGCCAGGGCAACAATATTTATGTGAAGTGACGGACTACTAGAACGCGTGGTCATTTGGGGGTTCTCTTTTCTGGAAAAGTCTTCCGTTGTTTGGGACGATAATCGGGTGGCTCTGTATGTTTAGTCAGCTTACCAAATATCAGTGTAAGTTTCCCCAAAGCATGAGCGGCACCTAGTTAGAGCAGAGGCAACATGAGAAGTGGATTTCCTTCTATTGTCCTGCCTGACCATTGGCAGTGGGTGTGACGCATCCTCATTGGTCTTCAATGTCGGCTGCTGGCATCCAGCGAAGGATAAAAGTTAAACTTCGGTAACAAACAATATCTGGATTGATGTTGGAATGCTTGTCGTGGCCTTTCAGGTGTTTATGGTGCATGTTTGATCGTGTATCTTGGCAGGAGCGCCCAACCTTTGGGCATCTCTGGGCCACACTGGAAGAAGAAGAGTTGTCTTGGGCTACACATCAAATATACGGCGACACGTAATCACACACACAAAAATCTCATCCTGTTTTACGTAAATTTAGGATTTTGTGTTGGGCTGTATTCGTAGCCATCCTGAGACACATAGGGCCCGTGAGCTGTGGGTTGGATATTCCTGATAGAGGGAATGGTAGAAAGTTCTATAACATGAAGTGGCTGTCAACTGCCTGGGTTGCAGGCTATAACCCCCAGTAACCGCACACTGATGTTTCTCTTTCTCTATGTCCTTCCCTTCCCACTCTGAAAATAAATAAATAAAATCTTTTAAAAAATTAAAAAAAAGATTTTATGCATTTATTTTTAGGCGGAGGGAGAAAGGGAGAGAGACATCGACGAGTTGCCTCTCATTTGTGCCGTGACTGGGTACTAAACCTGCAACCTGGGAACGTGCCCTAACCCAGAATTGAACCGGCAACCTTTCACTTTGGGGGACCTCAACCAACTGAGCACACCAGGACTGAAAGCATACCTTTAAATAGTAGATTCTTAGCTGGAGTGTAATGGGATGGGACACGGCAATGAACATCTCATTTATGTGGAGGCTTGCTCCTTACGCGTATACTTCCAAAAGTGTCCTGAAAATGTAGCGTTTCTTTTTTATTTTTACAAAAAACTCTTTTCAGATAGGATGAGGGTACCAATAATCTCTCTAGAACATCGTCGTGAGACATGAGCCTCTTTTGTCTGTTCCTTGAAGATAAAATTTTAAATAAGACCCAAGTTAAGTACCTGCTTTCAAGTGATGCAGGTTTAAACATTTTGGACCATTGTGCAAATGGACGTACGTCAGTGCCGCCGCTGTTGCAGATTCAGAAATGAGTAGATCGCTGCTGAAAATGATGAGTGTTAGCAATCAACAGTCATAGCCGTGTGCTTCAATCCTTGCAAAGCGGCTTTTCTAACCTGTTTCAAAAGCTTCCAGATGTAAGGTTCCAGCTGCTTCTGGCCTCGTGTTTTAAGAATAGGAAAATCAGCACACTCTGATTTGTTGCCAGGACTGCTGATTATTGCTCAGCAAAGTAGACCGGGACCGTCAGAGGTTCAACTAAAACGATTGCCTGGTTGACGGACGTGGGTTGAAAAATGCCATCCACGAGTTGGACAACTCAGTGAGTCATCATCGGGGTCAACATAGCTGTCAAGATTTTCTTTCAGTTTGAGAACCACTGAATTGAGGTTTTGCAACAAACTTCCCGCCAGACTTGCAGAGTGCTGGATCATAGAGTTACAATGGCAAGATTTTCAGAATGAATGAAGCATATGAAACAAAGTGCTCTTCGTTCCAGATACTAAAAGGAATGGTTCCACTGGAGCGCGTTCTGTGCCATTAGTAATAGAACACACAGTTAAAGATACATTTATTCTCTCCATTTCAATGTTTCATTTGAGCATGTGCGTGACGGGTAAATCATTGAGCGTAGTCTGGGTCAGGGGTCCGCAAAGCAGGGCTCCAGGGCAGATTGGGTGCTGTGCCCTCATGTACATGTTTGCCTGCCGCTGTGTGGTGTGGTAAAGGCGGACTCGAGTAGTTACATCAGACACTGTGTGACCAGCGGAGCCAAAGATACTTCCTATCTGGCCTTTTACAGACACAATTTGCTTGACCCCTTGGGCTAGGCAGGCTAAGAAGGCAAGGATGTAAAACAGATGTCCTGCCCTGTCTTTCCTTTACATAATATATTTTTAGCATGCCTCATAGTAGTCTTTCTCATGGGTCGAGCTGCGCATTGCCATAGTCTTGAGAGTTTGAAAAAACAATACTAGCCCTGGCTGGCATAGCTCAGTGGATTGAGTGCGGGCTGGGAACCAAAGTGTCCCAGGTTTGATTCCCAGCCAGGGTACATTCCTGGGTTGCAGGCCAGAACCCCCAGCAACCGCACATTGATGTCTCTGTCTCTCTCTCTCTATCTCCCTCCCTTCCCTCTCTAAAAATAAATAAATAAAATCTTTTTAAAAAAAAAAGAAAAGAAAAAAATACTGATTTCTTGTCCAGCCCTGGTTGTTCCAATGGTAAGTGGTAGCAGGTAGGTCCCAGGGACCGGGATGTATCACAGCTCACCCGGGAGATCTCACGTGCAGCCATGTTTGAAAAGCTCGACCTTACAGTGCCGGGCACTCCTGACAAGATGTGCACTTCTGCTGGCTGGAGCTGTCCCCAAGTCACATGACAGGATCTGTTCTTGCCTGCGTGTTCCATGGAATAGTGCTCGAGGCAAGCGACCCCCACGTTTAGTGGAAAGAGTAAGGGCTTGGGAATTGTAGTCCTTTGGCAAACCTTCAACTTCTCGACACTTCCTTGGGACGGTGGCAAGAAGACCTGAGATCTTCGCTGTGCAAAACACATTGGTACTCTGGGCTTGGGGTAAAAATGTAAAACCCAAGGGCTTCCACCGTGTGTGTTTTCGGGGCTGTCCTTGGCTCTCAGGTGCCTGCGTTTACCAACTCATGGGGCATATTTATTGGCAGTGCTCCTGCTGGTGGTCTTTCATTTAAATGGCAACGGATGGTGATCTGAAGTTCTAGAAGTTTGGCCATGGTGCAATCCTTTTCCCGCTTGGATTGTTTCAGTGACAATGCTGTTTTGGAATGCCTGCCACATAGTGTTATTTTGTAGCTCTTTGCATGGCTGTCCTGATAAACACTGTTTAAAGAGTCTTTAGCAGCACTTGCCTCTGGAATTTATAAATCACTTCGTGTAATTTGCTGGGAAACCACTGGCGGTTTGTTTGAGTGTGTGTGTGTTTGTTTGTTTTAGCTTAATTGAGTCACACATATGGAATATTCAGGAGATAGCAGTTCACATCCTGTAACATGGCTGGAGAGTCTAAGGCACGTCTAGCTGAGCCATTTAAAATGATTGATTAGTCCATTTCCACTGCCAAGTACTGTTCTCATTTTACAAATGAGGGAAATTAGGCAAAACGAGGACAGAGACCTTCTTTGAAGCCATGCAGCAAGGCAGGGGCCTTGGGGCCTGGAACGCCAAGATCTTGGCTCTCCAGGCTGAACTTTCCCCCTTCAACCCCTTCCCTGCTTCCCCCATGCTAGGCAGGGAGAACACCTTGTTGGTGTTCATTTTCCCTGACTGCAGAGCACCCCTAGCGGCTGCTTGTAGTACAACACCAGACCAAGTCTGTTCCAGTCGCGAGCAACACGTCTTTGAACTTGATTATTATATTTTGCTCGCAAAGGCATAAATGCCGATAGATCCATTGAGAAACAGATGTTTCGCTTTTTTAAACTAAACCGAGACTCTGGGTAGGCAGCATCAGGCACACAGAAGTCAGGAAGTAATTCCAGGCATGTTCTAGAGGGAAGGCGATAACCACAGGATGCTTTCTGAATGGGATGGTTTAGCACGTGGGTATGCTGCTCATTTCATTTGGAAGGCTTTTAAAAGAGGTACTGCGGACCCTTAACAAGGCAGAATCTAAGGAAAAAGAGAAATGTACCCGACTTAACGATACCTCGAAAGAGAAAGTGTTGAAACAATCCTTGTTAGAAGTTTATTAAAAATTTTAATTTCTAGACTAAGTACCGACGGAGAACCTTTTTCTGTGCAATGTAATCATGTTAACATCCATGACAGTGCCCCTGAGGGGAAGCAAGGCGCTCAGTTATCAAACAAAATCCACTTCTCTCTGTACACTTTCTGGGGCAGCAGAATAAATGTTTTAGATTGTAGAAAAGAGTTCACATTTATGGCTGAGCCATGTTTATCTGCCAAGAACTCCTGTTGATTGAGTTTATTGCCTTGATGCTTTAAAAATGTATAGGGACTTTGCTTGAGCTAATACACGTGTTCAGAAACATATCTTTGGGAGAACACAGTTTTGTAAGGCGAGACTTAAAAGATGAGGAAGGGTCTCCATAGATAGAGCAGAAGCGTACGTGGGAAAAGAAGCGAATTGTACAGTTTGGTCATTTTAAACTGAGTGGACAGAAGCATCCATGGGTATTAATTTGGATTTGTTATTGCCTGATGTCTGTTCTCATGAGGTTTATCATCCAGCTCAGGGGTGGGGTATGATCAGAAGCAGAGAATCCCATGAGTCTAGATGTGGTTCATGCTGCACACAGGCTCTGAGCAGCCCCTCCGCGGACCTATACCTGCTCGGCCAACTTTCCACGCTCGCATCAGTTCAATGGATAAGGAACAAATGAGCCAACATGGATTGACACAGTGATCACTAGTGGCACACGGCGTGTTTGTGTTGGTTCCCTGGGGCCCTGGGTTGCCCAGGGTGATGTGGAGGTGGTCTGGGTGGCTGCTGGCCACAGAGGGGTTAGTGTCTCAGTCACCAGGGCGTCATGGAGCTGAGGAGATGCCCAGTGTTGTAAGGAAACCGCTTGCAAACCTGCCCATCCTCCTAGTGAGATAGAGTCCCTCTATCAGCCTGCAGTGAATGTGAGCAAATCTTCACCGCGGAGGGAGGGAACCTTTCCCATAATTCAGTGGATCGCAGTGTAGGGGATGCAAAGTGTTTCTGTACTCTCCAGGTGAGGAAATAAATCTGTGACCCAGAGCTGTAATATCCTTAGCTTGAGGCTGTTTGCTATCCAAACATCCTTAGACAGAGCTCTCAATGCCCTTGACTCAGAAGTCTACAGAAAAACCTGTATTATCTTTCCTAACACCAAAATGGTACGATGTCATGGGACATGACCGCCTGGTGTCAGAGGTATGGGAGCTGACCTGAGATATGAGACACGTGAAGATAGCGACTTATATGCAGAACTCCAGGATGGTGGCTTATGAGAAGTTTATTACAAATTATAGCATGAGGCGTGCCATGTGCTTGGTGTGTCCACGGGACTTCAAGAAGAGCAGACTGGCAGGAGTGACATGGGCAGGTAGGAGGGTGGGCAGCCAGCTGGGGAAAGGTGAGAGCCAGCTCATTCCAGGCGAGGCTCCTGGGCTGTGCTTGAAGTTGTGAATCCATCAGAAGTGTCCACGGGGCCTGTGTCTTACCATACGGGACCTTCCATATTTTTACATTATAGCTGCAACCCAGGGAATGGGCAAATGTATCAATTTAGTTGGTTGCAAGCAGCATTTTAAAATAAAGAAAACATCGGAGAGCGTTATATGTAGTAGAGCAGTGTTTCGTGAGTCATCTTTGGTTTTCAAAATTTGAATAAGTTGCCTTTTTTCTTTTAAAAAATCTTTTTTAAAAAATATTTTATTTATTTATTTTTAGAGAGGGAAGGGAGGGAGAAAGAGATGGAGAGAGAAACATCAATGTGCAGTTGCTGGGGGCCGTGGCCTGCAACCCAGGCATGTGCCCTGACTGGGAATCGAACCTGGGACACTTTGGTTCGCAGCCCGCGCTCCATCCACTGAGCTACACCAGCCAGGGCTAAAACTCTTTTATTTAAAATTTTTTTATTCACTGACTTTTAGAGACAGAGAGAAACATCGATTCGCGGTTTCACTTATGTATGCATTCATTTGTTGACTCGTACGTGCCCTGAGCAGGGGAACCAACCTGCGGTTTTGGTGTCTCGGGGAGATGCTCTATCCAATGAGATACCCGGCCGGGGCCTGTTGTTCCTGTTTTGACATCTCTTGGAATAAAGGTGGGACTCACAGTCAATGGCATCTACGATGTGACGACACACTGTGTAAGGTTTTCACATAAGCATGTGTGGTGTGGGTTGGTTTGCAGTGTGTATTGCTGCCAGTGGGTCACAGGCAGTGTTTCATGTCTAGAGCCCTACTTCACAGTAGCATGTGTGAGTCAGGCTGGAGGAGGTGGGTAGAGAGTACTCTGTAGAAAATAATCCCCCCATTCTTGCTGGAGGTTTGGGGGGTATAGGGCAGAGGGGGGATAAAGTGGGAAAAAATGGGAAAACTGTAATAATAGCATAATCAATAACATATACTTAAAAAAAAAAAAAGAAAACTCCTCCATTCTGAGTTGGGTGATTTGGAAGAGATAGAAGTAGCTCTGGGCTCCGGAAGCAAACAGAGTTGTTCCTTGGGTCAGGGAACCCAAGTGCATCACGGGAGTAGGGTCAAGCAGCTGTAACAGGATGGGGCGGGGCCCCGTGCACAGGGTGAGCTCTTGAGCTGAACCAGGCTTAGGGCTCTTAATAACACTGTGCTTTGTCAGGGAAACCAGAGGGAGTCAAGATTCAGCCTAAGGTGGTTGCCTGGACAAGACTTGTGGAAGAAAGAACCAGGCCACACCCCCTTTCAAAGTATGGGGCAGCCAGGCCGGGAGACTGGGGAGCCAGCCAACCCCAGGAGGAGGAGGAGGCAGCTCTCTCGTGGGTTCTCGTCTTTGACCACTTCTCAACCAGTCCCGACATATGGTTTGTTCACTCTTTATATGTCTCAGTTGCCTCTGCAGAGGGGTTACTTATGGGGAATATGCTCAGGGAGAGACCCCACCTGACTCTCCACTTTGGGAGTCGAAGGTTTGGGGGCTGGGCCTCTGGGACTCAATGGCAGCCCGACCAAGACCCTTGTAGCCCCAAGTTCAACTGGCATCCCACAATGTTAGCTTGGGCTTATGGAAACCCATCTGCACACGAGTTAAATTCATTTAAGAGGCTCTTAAATGAATTTAAGCCTGAGCCTCTAGGGGAAATCCGTTGCTTTAGGGACAAGAATGGGTGGATGCCTTGGTGGGAATCCTGGCGTGACTTCCACGTCGTTATCTCTTGAGAGGATGGACATACGTGACGGGTGCGCAAAAATGAGCACAGGTGGGCTGAGACAACAAACGGAAGGAAGACATAAGAACCTGCTCTTCATGCATTAGAAGCATAGCCCCGTGCTTCTGTCCCTCCCCGTCTTCATTGCTGCAGCGCAGATACGAAGTGGGATTCAGAACCATCTTTTTGTTAGTATGAGGCTAGCTTCGTCTTTTAGAACCTGTTTATGTTTAGTTCCGGTGGTGTGTAACCTTTTCCAAGGAAGTGAATTTAGTCATATCGTGTTTCTGCCAAGTACTCTGGAATACGACCTTTACTGGTTGTCAGATCATGGAAGGAGGCCCTGGACCAGTAAATTAGGGAGTAACAATTTGTTCCTCACCTAATTCATTGTTCACACCGTCGCTTCTTCCCTTGTATGTGGGCTGTGTACGTAACGTGCAGAGGCATTTGTTGAGCTTGGCAAAGTGACAGTTTTTGCTGTGTTTGTTCATTTTTCTCAAGTATAACAATTAGGCTTTTGAAACCTACTTTTCGTGCATCATGAAGAGAAACTGTCATTTTAATGCATTATGAAGTAAAATCTGGTAGTTAACCAAAAAGCACTTCGAAAGTAAACATTACAGTGAAATTTTCCCCATTTTCTTGTTATTTTGGCTTCTCTATGACAAAGTGCGCTCTCAAATGTGAAGTCCCCAGATTATTTCACTTATTTCGTTACTGATATGAGACTATATTTAGAAATGGATATCTTGGGGCATACAAATTAATCACCTTCTTCTCAGTCAATATATTTAGTAAGCAGTTGCTGTTACTAACAGATTTTCTAATTAAGATAATGGGTGTGGATTTTTTGTGTGTGTTCACAATAGACTTCCCAAACACAAGCTGGTGTTTTATGGTCTTTTCATATTTGAATGACAGGAAAAATTCTACAGATTCAATAGAATTTAGCAAGAACAGGAAAACAATCTTGTTGGCTGCTTTGTGAACGCTGCAAAGCTCTGTGCTATCCGTTTGATTTGTCTTTATCTCTAGGACGTCATCCCCACCCAAAACCCAAATAAAAATAATCCAGAGGAGGAGAGTATTTTACATGAGTGCAATCTGTTTTCTTTTTTATATTCTAGAAAAAAAACATTATTTGCTGTAAAGTATCGTGGAACTGCTTCACGTGCTATTTTGTATTTTATTATATCGGACTGCACCTCACGTAAGACATCTTTTGGGAAACAGTGTCATAGAATAAAAACTAAAGACCTACACTGTACTCTAAATATTGTAATTCTCGGGGATTGAAAGCTACATTGATTAACTCACTTTATTTTTTTTATTTTTTAAAGATTTTATTTATTTATTTTTGGAGAGGGAAGGGAGGGAGAAAGAGAGAGAGAAAAACATCAATGTGTGGTTGCTGGGGGCCATGGCCTGCAACCCAGGCATGTGCCCTGACTGGGAATCGAACCTGCAACACTTTGGTTCGCAGCCCGAGCTCAATCCACTGAGCTATGCCAGCCTAGGGCTTGATTAACTCACTTTCCATCAGTGGCAGTTTTGACCTTCAAGGGGAAGGCAAACAGAAACCACGCGACTCGGCGCGCAGTTTTACAGGAATTGTAATCCAGATGCGTCATTAGAATTCTTCGGGTGTTGATTGGGTTTGTGGGAGGTCCTCCTTAGGACTGAAGGGTTGGCAGGGATGCGCCGGCATTGCAGCACTCACCCTTCCAGCCTTGTCAAGGCCTGTGTCGTGACTACCACATTCTGCCTGGTGGTACAGAACCAGCCATAGGTAATACGGAAACACAAGGATGTGGCTGTGTTCTAATAAAACTTCATTTACAAAAACAGGCTTCCGTTGGCGTCAGTCCACCAGTTGTTTGCCAAGTTCTTCAATCCCTTATTAGTCCAAGAAAAGCCTACAGGGGAGGCACATCCTCATCTCCTGGACTCATTAGAAGTACAGCCTAATAGGCTCCCACCTCTGACCCACTAAACCAGAATCTACATTTTAACAAGATTCCTGGGAGATTCATAAGCTCCTTGAAATTGGAGGAACACTAGTCTAAACTGCTGTTCGAAGAGAAATAACAAGTAGCTCCCAAGGAAAGGCTGTGAAATGAATTTGTGTCATATTTTGACTGACTTAACGCTGCACACAGTGTATAGGGAAGCAGCTGTTTCACTGTGGACTTCTATATGCTTAAACATGGGGATCTTTAGCTGGGTCACCATCACCCCACTTTCTGCTTTATTTTTTATTTTTCAAACATTTTAAAAAATATTTTATTTGTTTTTAGAGAGAGGGGAAGGCGAGGGAGAAAACCATCCATTGTGGTTGCCTCTCACGCACCCCGCATCAAAGACCTGGCCCAGAACCCACCCTTGTGCCCTGACTGGGAATCGAACCAGTGACCCTGTGGTGTGCAGGCCAGTGCTCAAGCTACTGAGCCACACCAGCTAGGGCTCTGCCTTAGATCTGGTTAAATGCTTTATTCTGTTTCTTTAGGGAAGAATCTCCCAATTTCTTTCCCTCAAAAATACTGGGTATGGGCACTTGTGTGTGAGGGAATGGGTGGGGTGAATGATGTCATATATATATAGTAATGAAATGTATATATACATATATTCACCTTGCAGGACAGTTGATCCTGTCCAAAACATCCACAGAGACATTCGTTCCATACTACAAGGTCCCTGATATTGAGTCCCGTCTCAAAATGTTTATGGAGACATTTTGTTTATGATTCATTATAGACTACAAGCATTGAACCTTGTTCAAATTGTACGGACTTGATATTCTTGGAAGTCATGAGTAAGATCGAATTTCATGTTGGTTCTTGTTCTTCTGAGCCATGAAGTTCATCAGTGTAACTCTGAAGTTAATGAGTAATTGCTATTGAGTATACATCGACCTGAGTATTGCCTTGATAGCTACTCATTCTATGTGAATGGTTGCACTAATACCAATGTGAATCCTGCAGTATTATCACCTTGAGGTTGCCGGCAGCATCTGAGTATGACCACAGAGAACCTGGGCGATAGCTTGCTTCTTCATGATTTTGTTGCTAGTCTTTTCACACTTCTAAGACCTTTCAGTGGGACCCAGATATCTTCCTGGATGTTTTGGGAAAGGGCCCGAGATCATAGGTTTTGCTCATGGACCAAATGTCTCCCAGGACGTTTTGGACGGGGTCAACCATATGCTAATCAAAGGTCTTAACTTTCCTTCTATTTTCTGTCTAAGGGTGTGCCACCCAATTTTATCTGTGGCATATCTCAGTCCCAACCTTTCTGTCATTTTTCCAGTGAGATCCATTTCCCCTCCATTGTAGATCCATTCACCTGACTGTCCGCGAGCTTCCCAGCCTCTGATGCGGGCCGCAGCTGGAGCACGATAGAGTTTCTCTCTTTGTTTTGGGGGCTGTCCTATGGATTGTAAGGTGTTTAGCAGCATCCCTGGCCTTTCCTTATTCAATGCCAATAAATCCTTTATTTCTGTCCTCACCCCTACATGTTGGAATGGCCAACAATGTCTCCAGACTTTGCTAAATGTGCTTCAGGGGATAATTTGCCCTGGGCTGAGAGGACCACTAACTAAGTCCCAGGGATGCTGAGAAGTGCATGCATTCCTGGTTTATCTCTGGGTAACTAGAGGCCTATGACACAGTCCTCCAGCCTGGAGCATCCTCTTTGTTTCACCCAGCAATGCATGATAATGTCCATGTAAGTCATGAGGTAGAAAGTTGGCGGAAGCGCAGTAGAAGCTGTCGTGCCCATGCAGTGTGCGCAGGCCCTCCATCCGCCCTTTACCCTCCTAAACCTTGTGCTCTCTCTCAGCTGCTGGTCCATCCTCTTTCTTGTTCAGTATCACTTCCGATTTCCTTTTCATCTTTATAGCCACTTGAAATAATCCCAAGTGAATGAGCAACTGAATATGTATCATGTCGGGCATTTTGAACTCAAATCTCCATCATGATGTCCTCTGGAGTAATATATCGGGGCTGGGGAACAAATGGACTTTTATAGCTGAACAGTCTTTTCTCAAATTAGAGTTTTGCTATGATTTAGTTTTCATTATGTGGTCCGTGGTCTATTTTAAGAAATCATCGCCAAACAATTTCATTTGTGTAGCTGAGCACCCAGAGTCGCTCATCGCCACCGAGGCTGGTAATGACTGTCCTGTGCGAAAGAGCTGGCATTCGCTCAGTTTTCTATGAGTAATCACAGGCCTCAGAAATGTTCCCAATTGGATCAACTCTAATGCATGTACTCCTTTCAAGAAATCACTTCGCATTGTTTAGTGATGAAGATAGGAAGTTTTCAAATATTTTACTTCTCCATTTGCTGATTTCTTGAACTTGCGGTATGCAAATTGGCAGTTGATTCAATTGAGCGTAATAGCGGTTGCCCGAGGGAGTAAGTCTGGGTCAGCCAGAGAATAGACTCCGTAATCCATCTCCCGAGATGGAAGGGACCACATAGCCAATGTGATGGATAGTCTCGTTTGGAGATTCCCTCATTGTCCAAAGAGAACAAGAAGAGTATAGCTCAGCGTGTCTGCACATCACGCCTTTGTGGCTATCATAGATTGATTTAAAAAATTGGTTCCATTTCTCCATTTTTGCCTTTGATCGTGTTTGATGGAAGGTGCCTCTTCAGTTCCTCCCACCAATAGATCGCGTCTGTTTCTCCTGGCCCCCGCCCAAAAGTGCGGCCTTGTGCCTTGATTTGGCGAATGGAATGCAGGTGCGATGCTGAAGCCCTATTCTAAGCCTAGACCTCAAGACGCCCTACACACTTCAGCTCTCTGGGTCTTGGAGCGCTGCCCAGCTCCCACGAGAACAAACCGGGGCTAGGCGGCTGGATGGTGATAGACCACAGGGGACAGACGAGCTGTCCCAGATGAGGCCACATTAAACCACCAGCCCTAGCCAACCAAACATCTGACAGCAGATCCTTAACTGAGCACCGCCTAGATGGACCACCTGGCTGAGCCCAGTTGAACTGCCACCTGCAGAGCCACGAGCTAAGTAATGTAATACAGTTATTGTTTTAAGCCACTAAATTTTGCTTATGATTGTCACACAACAAATTCTAGCTTCTACAAGGAGACCTGGAGAAAGGCACCTGTTTGGGTGGCTGAGTTAGATAATGCTGCCATTGTTTCGGTTCAGACCTTCACAGAGTGCGCATCGTTATCCCCTTCCTTGGGTTCCCTTACTCAAGGCTGCACCCTTCACAGTTGGAAGCAGTAGCCGGGAGATGGAGGCTGCCGCCTTCCACTGCTAGCCCAGCCACATACAAACTGTGTGATGATCTGCAGGAGGCAACTTCAGTTCTAAACAGCCTGTGGCAGTTTTCTCAAGTTTAGATAGTTGAACATACTCGTGGCCTGCCCACAGGAAGTATACCCCCATGAGGCTTTCATTGAAAGGCAAAGGATAGGGTGCAGCAAAAGAAAGCAAATGTGGCCAAGCATTGGGGTCCGAGAGATATTTCAAAAACCCCAACTCCAGGGTCCTTTTCTTCACGCACGTTGGGCTGGACTTAGTCATTGATTTGAATGTCGAAATCTGTGTGAGGGGTCTTGGCCTGGGGAGAGTTTAAAGTACCTCTCAGTGTAGGGCATCCCTAAGTACTCATGTCATAACACGGGGTTGTTGTCACACCAGTTAGGGCAGTTGTAAACCATCACCAAAGAAAGTATCCATGGGTATTGCCAACCATATAAAACATACACCATAAATCCCACTGACCTTGTCTTGTCCAGGAGTTAAAAACCAGCCATTCGGCATCATTAGAGGGGAAAGATAGAGCTTTTCTCCATCTAGTAAATCGCCTGTACAGCCTCAGTTCCCATCCTCAGTTTCCTTACCTGTAAAATGGAGTCAATGATAAGCCTCATCATAGGATTGCTATGAGCATGCCCTGTTGTGATTCATACAGACTATCCATTTCAAGGGCCTGGAACTTGGCAACCACTCAGTACTGTTCCAGTGTTAGGTGAATGAAGAACACTCATGCTGGGCCTCAGTTACCAATTTCAAGCAGGGTGACCTTGGGCACAACCGCTCATCCTCCTGAGCCTCAGTTTCCTCCTATGAAATCAGGGAAGTAACGATCTGGTTGGTCCTATCCATCGATTACATCATAAGCACTTAATCGAACCGATGCCCCAAAACCCAAGTGAGAAAGCACTTTCATTATCAATAGGCCATGCAGCTTAGCGTCTTCTCAACAGAAAAGCTGGAGCAGTCACTTTTACTTATTCCTACTTCTGAGGGAAGAGTGCATAATTAGGAGGAGTTTCTAGCTAAAACTAAAGAAGCTGTGAGGTTTAGAAAAATCTATTGAGAACAGGGTTGAGCAACTTTTGGCATTGAAGGTCCGGGCATCACAGAGAATAATTTCGTAAGGTTATTTTGGCATTGGGGCTCTGTTGCGGTCCATGACGTATTGGTGATCAGTGAGTTTCATCAGTTGGTCCGTGGACTGATGGAGAAGTGAAGCGTGGCTGCAACATTCTAAACACCCGTGACCCGTGGGTGTCTGAGAGGAGAATGAATGGGCGAGTGAAAAGTTTTGTTTGCCACCGTGCCCTTCTTAACTAACACTTGATTTGATCTCAAACAAGTATTTTATACATAGAGAGAAGGCATGGAATCACCCACATACTAATATAATTCCATTTTTATATGGGGTTGGCCAAAAAGTTCTTTTTGTGTGTTTTTTTTTCCTACAATGGCCCTAGCAGCACTTGATTGTCTCCAACTTCATTCTGAACAATTTTGTTAGATGATACTGTGACAGCTGTCATGTCAGCGCGAGTTTAGAAAATACTTATCAAAATTGGTGAGTTTTTGTGCAGCCATTTTAAACATTAAAGATAGAAGGAGATACATAGCATTTTGGGCATATGATGCTTTCTTATTTGAGGAAAGGTAAAAATGCAACTGAAATGCAAAAAGAGGTTTGTGCAGTGTATGGAGAAGGTGCTGTGACGGATCGAACACGTCAAAAGGGGTTTGCGAAGTTTCTTGGTGCTACTGACATTTTCTCCAAATAATTCTCTGCTGCGGGGCTGTCTCGTGCATTGGAAGATGTTTAGCAGCACCCCTGGCCTCTACCCACTGGAAGCCAATAGCTGGAGATAGCCGACATACTCAACTATCCACATCAAAAAAGTTATTGGTGAAAATGAAATACGTGTCTTTTATTTTATGGAAAACACTAAACTGACTTTTTGGCCAACCCAATATGTTTCTTTAAAACAAAATAAAGCCCTGAAAAGACCTTGAAAAGGAGGCATTTTGGTATTTAAAATGAAACTTTGGGGGAAAAAAGTTTAAATGCTTTATGCTAAATTGCCTTTTCCTGGTTTTCAAAGCAGCCAATACATAACACAGTAGCCTCATTAAATCTGGATCTAAGGAAATAAGTTGATCAAGTGGGCTCCCTGGGAAAAGCATGAATAGATGAAATGCAAATACTTGCTAAAGCATCAGTATGATTAAGTACATTCGTGTTTCCAGGTCACTTTACTATTTATACTGCCATTACTTTTCATTGAGGAGACAGCTAGTTAAATTGTAATGTCCTTATTTTCACCCAAACGTGAATTGGAACTAATATTAAAACTTAGGAGCTTGGGTTCATGGGAGAATCCCAAAAGTAGCCCTCCCCTACCAAGGTATGTTTAAAAAATGGAATTCTTCAATTGCATAGTAACCTAATTGAACATTGATATATTAAAAAGGAAATTCACTCCAAAGTCCACTATTTTGTTTGTTCTTTCCTCTTGAGAAGTTCACACTTAGATGCTGTCCCAGTAGGAAAGGACCCCTAGCAGTCTGAAGGAACCGTATGGACAGAGTAAAGACGATCCCAATGAATCTCCCTGTTGCATATGGGATGGCAATACAGCCAGACAGTTTAAATACCTGCAACTTGCCAACCCTTCCTTTGTGGTTTCCCACAGGGCCAAGGCAGCGTGGTATATTTTTCCTAACTACAGATGTTTGCCATTTTGAATCATACTATACCAACAGTTTTAAAAGCATTATATTGTTCTCCCTCATTTAAAGATAAACACATGTCTGCCTTAAAATGGAATCCAGTACATGAAATCCTAGAAAAAGGGACACAATCTATGAGCCATAGGCATAAACTCTAGAAGTAGACTAATCTGCAAAAGTTATTGTGGACAGGCAATTATGGGCGTGAGGTTTTCCAAGCACATAATTCACCACCTAAGCCACAATGAGCTTCTTTTTTTTTTTTTTTTTGCATTTACAATGTTTATTTGTAAGATGGCCATCACCGGGGCGTATTCTGTTTTGCACTCATAGTTCCAGAGGTGTGTCCAAGATAAAAGGTAATTGAAATTAGCCAATGTTTATGAAAAAGGAATTATGATCCTCAGCAAAGTTAGCTTGAGATGTAATCGTGCGAAGCAAATGAGTCCTTAATTCCTTTAGTTTAACTGTAAAAAGCTGTGTCTGAGGAGGGTTGTTTGTGTATGCTGTATGACCTCGGTGTATTTTCCCTGGTGCAAATTAAAACCTGGGCTACACATGAGTACAGTTACACATTCTAATCTCTGCAACATTTCGATTTACTTTTATGACCCTGTGGGGTCTCTCATGTCAAATGCAGTAAACATGTAAATGTAACTTTTTCAACGAAGGTTAGAAACCTGATCCTTCCTTTTTTTCTGTTTTATCCATCCAACCGACACAAGTTTTTTGGGGATAAGATTTAATGAAAATTGAGGGGTCTTTCTGAGGTCTCGCATAATTTAAATAGAAGGCATGTATGTACCTGGCTAAAAGAAACATTTTCACCCATCAGCAAATTAATGGATCAAAAAACTATGGTACATTTATGCAATGGAATTCTACGCAGCAGAGAGAAAGAAGGAGCTTATACCCTTTGCAACAGCATGGATGGAGCTGGAGAGCATTGTGCTAAGTGAAATAAGCCAGGCGGTGAGGGACAAATACCATATGATCTCACCTTTAACTGGAATATAACAAGAAAAAAGCAAACAAAATATAACCAGAGTCATTGAAATTAAGAACAATCTAACAATAGCCAGAGGGGAGAGGGGCAGTGGGGAGAAAGGTTTTCAGGAACTACTACAAAGGACACATGGACAAAACCCAGGGGGAGGGTAGAAGCAAGGGAGGGAGGTGGGTTTGGAGGGGGTGAGGAGAAAATGCAGACAACTGTAATTGAACAACAATAAAATAGTTTAAATTGAAAAAAGAAACATTCAGGTATGTATGTTTTTATTCATTTCTTTTGCGGCAAAAAAAAAACGGGGACGTGCACTTTCAGGAACATTATGTGCACCAGGTGTAGATGGTGATAGTCTTCCATGGGTCCTTGCATAATGGGTAGACTTTTCTGGTGTGCGTTAAAAGAAACAACAAATATCTGTGCTTCTCCATTAGCCTTTCCCTTTAAAAGAGCCCCTGTGTACACTGGTGCAGTCCTATGCTTTTACCAGTAGATACGGAAACAGCCTTTACTTTTCCTCCAATCACAGAATATCCCTGTCTTATTCTTTGTATCTGCCTTTCACTGGAAAGGAAGTTTGACAGTGAGCTTTATCCTGTACCCTTTGTCTTTTCTTATTTCCGGGAGAGGATAAATTCTCCCTTAAATTGGTTTAAATGTATGAATTAGCTAGTGTCAACCTAGTTATTGAATTTGCATGCAAATTGAAATGCTTCCAACACTTCCTTTCTTCCCTCCTTCCTCCCTCCCTCCCTCCTTTCCTCCCTCCCTCCTTCCCTTCCTCCCTCCCTCCTTCCCTTCCTCCCTTCCTTCCCACTTTCCCTTCCTTCTAACAAGGAAGCCATTATAGCAATTCAAACACAACCAAAAATTAACGCTGAATCCATGCAGCATATACGAGGTCTGTGCAGAAAACATCCAGCCATGCAACACCAAAAATAGACACACTTACTGAAGAAGATAAGAAGACACAAAAAACGTTGTTCATAGGACAATGACACCTCAGTCCCCTTCAAAGTTATGACCTTCTTGAAGACATCTGGTAAACTGGGAACAGTTTGAATCAAGTCTTTAGCAACAGCCCCACGATGTTCCTTCTGGTCTAGAAGCAGAAGGCATGGAACGAACTGTGCCACAACACATTTCGTGCCAAGAACCTTTGAAAATCTCGGACACAGTAGTTTTTGGAATCCCAGGATCAGCCGCTAGTAATCACACTGTCAGTTGCCAGTCTTTGTTGATTTGCAGCCACTGCATGTGCAACATCCTCAGTTGTTCTGCTTGTTGCAGGCCTTCCAGAACATGGATCCCTTTCAACAGATTCTGGACCATTTGGAGGTGTTTCTCCCACACATTTATTTGAGCTGCACTTACTGCATGGTCCTCTAAAGCCTTCTGAATCATCAGAACTGTAGGGAAAACTTAAAATGGGCAATTGAAAAGAAGATAATTCATCAGCAAAATACTGGCTATGGCGTCTTGATTTTTCAAAATCTACTGTATCTTTTAGAACCGATATTCAACAGAACACCATGGAATTCTGTTTGAACATGAGCCACGCACTTGCTGTGTTCTAACTACTGACACACGTGGGGGGACTGATAATCATTCTTTCAGCAAATAGTTGGTTTCTGGTAGTGTCTCCTTGGAGGTGGATGCAGTGCGAGACACTGCAAAAGGAACAAAAGTAGCATTTGTCTTTGACAGATTATAGTCTGAACATACACTGTTTCATTTGGTGCCTTAGCCCCTGTGAAAAAGAATGGTATGGCTTTAATCCCCGTTTCATATTTGAAGAAGGAATGGGAAGGTCCAACGACATGATCAGGGTCATACAGCTATTGGAAGACAAGAAAATTCAATTGCAGGCATTGAGACTCAGATCTGTCACCCATAGTGGTGTCATCGCCGGGCGTGGTCCCCTTCAGCTGAGTCTCCTTATGGAGGAGAGGACACTAGAGGTTGGTTCTGATTGACACGTTCGCCTTTGCCAATTACACCCTGGAAGTGGGCCTGGGAAGGCCCCCCAAGGCGAGTGAATACTTGGGAAAATAACAGTGGTAGGAAAGGACACAAATGTTCATGGAGGAGTGGAGTGTCCTCAGAAATACCTTGTATGAGAAGGGGTGCAGCTGAAAGACGGGGGAGGGTCAGCTTGCAGAGGCCCGCAAAGGACAATGGGGGCAAACTGCCTTACAGTTCTTTTGCGTACTTGACACTGAACTAATCCTGTGTCCACTTGCACCTTCATTCATTCATTCCTCCCAGTGAGGTTTTGTGTCATCATAACCATTTCCATTTCACAGACGGGAAAACGAAGGACGCAGATTTAACTGCCCAGCTTTAGGGGGCTAGTAGGAGGTAGAGGTGTGATTTGAACTGAGGAAATTAGGTTCTAGAAGCCGTGATTGTAACATCTGTGATGCTGTCGACATTTGGAGACGGAGTGATGCGGTCTGTGTGTGTGCATGTGCGTATGCGCATGGGCGCTGAGGTTATCATGGCATTCCACTTTAGACATAGTGCCAGGGGTATGGTGGTAGCAGTGGGCAGAAGTGAGGTGGGAGATTAATGAGACAGGCTTGAGGTATGTTAAGTCGGAGCTCTGGGTTCAAATTGCGACCCTGTCCTTCATTGGTTGCTCTGTGACCTTGCACTGGTGGATGAGGCCGAGCTGTGATTTCTTTGTTCAGAAAGTGGGGAAGCCCAGCAGAGCCAGGCGAAATAGATTCTATTTTGGCCCTGCTGATTTCGAGGTATAGCAGGCCATCCATCTGGCTGCGCCCAGCAGGTCAGTTTGAAATCTGGGTCTGGAGCTCAGGAAAGGAAGGGGTGAGGGCTATAAATGGACTTAGAGGAGTCACCTCCAGGCATGCGAGAGGTGAATTGGTCAGGGTTTGGGTGGAGTGAGGCCCGCAGGAGCGGGTAAATCGGATGTTCTCTCTCTTGCAAAGCTTTTTAATATATTATTTACTTAATCTTTTTCATGACCATCTGTTATAAGGATTCTGCCAGTATTTTATCAATTTTTGAAAATCTTGAATACAAAAATAATATTATGAAAGCTTCATTTCATTAATACCAAATATCAAAATTTTGAATATCTTAGTTTAATCGAATGTGGTATCAATTGATACACATGATTTTCTCATGGAAGTAGAAAGAGTTGTTTTAAAATATTGGAATATGACACATTTTGGATTTTTACTTTTTTAAATGTGTTATGATCCTAGCCTGTCCAGAAAGTATCCAACTAGGCACTATGAAAAAGAGAGACGTTTACTGAAGAAGATAGAAGACACAAGAAATATTGTGCATGGGATGATGAAGCCTCAGTCCCCTTCAAAGTTATGACCTTCTTGAGGAACTCTGGTTCATTGGGAGCTATTTGAATCAAGTCACAAGCAGCGGCAGCGCCATGTTCCTTCTGCTCTGGTAGCGGAAGCCGTGGAATGAATTGCGCCACCACACGTTTCATGCCAAGGTCCTTCCTTAGTCACAAGCTGGGACACAGTAGCTTGTGGAATCCCCAGACCAGCCTCTAGTTCTTGCACCGTCGGTCACTGGTCTGTTGATTGTAGCCCGTCCACGTTCAAACGTCTCAGGTGATTTGCTGGTTGCAGGCCTTCCAGAACATGGATCCCTTTCAACAGAGTCTCGGGCATCTTTGGAGGAGCACCAGTCCATGGAAACATTGTGTTCCACAAAACCCTTCCGTGGTACCAAAAAGGCTGGGGACCGCTGCTTTCAAGGGAACACTCTTCAAGTATTCAGGATAGGTTTTGATACATTACATGCAAAAGGATTGGTACTATCAGTTTTTCAATGATAACCATTTAGAAACATTTCCAAACCTTTGTGGTGTGTGTGGGCAGCAACTTCTTTTTCACAAGGAGTCCAGGTTGAAGAGGACACTGTGGGTTGTACACTGTTGAAGTGTTGCTGTCCATCTGCTGATGGCTGTGTTTGGATGGTCAGGACTCTCCATCCCGTGACGTTGCCTCTGAGTTTCCATAGGCCGCAAGGAAGGGACAGTATACGTGTGCGAGGGGGAAGTGGAGAAAGAGATTCTTTCTTATTCTCTATCTCAAGCTGGGAGGGATAGAGGAATGGAAGGTCCCCGGGAAATCCAGACCATCTGCAGAGGTAGCTTCAAGGATGAGACAAATCCAGTGTCCAGGGTGACCCTTTTCCAGAACGCAGATGCCGCAGGAAATTCTTCCAGAAAAATAAGTGAACCTTGAACAAGTGCTTGTTGTCCTGAAGACCCTCCCACCCCCACCCCCAAAGCATCTAATGAACAAACATTAACCAGACACTAAAGAGTCAGAAGTCCAGTGTTGCAGGTTCGATTCCCAGCCAGGGTACATGCCTGGGTTGCAGACCGTAACCCCCAGCAACCACACATTGATGCTTCTCTCTCTCTCTCTCTCTATCTCCCTCCCTTCCCTCTCTAAAAAGTACGTGAATCAAATCTTTAAAAATGTTAAAAAAAGAGTCAGTAGTCCTTAGGCTAAGGCTGGGTCCGACATTACTGAGTCCAACACTTTCCTAAATAGAATAATGGAGAAATTTGCTGAAAGATGCCTGAGTTGGCATGTTCTGACTCCATTCTCCTCTCTTAAACGACAGGGGAAAGCAAGGACAAAAAATCAAAACTGAGAAGAAAACTATCTTTGTAACCAAGGTAGGAAACCCATGAAAATCTGGCAAACAGACAAACCCTGAACTCGACCATCCACCACAGGGAATTGCCACAATCAGTGAAGTTTAGCCTCAACTGAGCTCCTGGAGAGAAGACATTCATTTCAAGGGAGGGGGCTGTCTCGGTAAATGGGGGGGGGGGTGCAGATGTGACAGGGGCAGCGAGGGTTCCCTGAAGAGCAGGACCCAGGCATGGGTCCCTCCTAATTCTACCAGCAAGCAAACAGGGTGGCGGGCTTGAAGGCAGGCCAACTGCCGGAGTGGCTCATGGAAGGACAGTGGGTGGCAGTGAGCTAATGTCGCAGCCGATCTCCACCTGAGATAAATACGTCATTTTGAAAACATGAACATTCCACAAACACATGGAAGCCATGGGACTACAAGGCTTCCCCGCAAGCCATATGTGGACCTTCTGTCTGCACCAAAAATAAGAAACCTGTAAGTGCTCTTGCCATCAAAAGCAGGGGCACCTGCGGGGAGGGGTCAGGCGCAGGGTCGGCAAAGGAGGCTGCGTCCAGAATTCTCCATAGCAGAGTTCCGTCCTGAAGTAGCCTCATATCTATCTACAGGGCTTTGGAAAAACAGTAGCGAAAGCCAAGAACCTTATGCGCTGCCAAGATATCCTTCATGTTTACAGAGGAGACATTTTTGAACATTCGGCGAGCTTTATATCTCTGCGGTCTTTGTGCAACAAAAGACTCAATCGTGAGATTTCTTTCACCAGGAAATAATAGAGAAGTGGCAATTAGTATTGTGTTCACTTCATTATAAAAGTCTTAACTGATTTTGGGAATTGGCGTTCCAGGAGAGCATGCAAATATTTATGTGTTCCTAATTTATCATTACTAATATAATCAATGGAACATAATTAACAGAAATTTCTGATGGGAGACGACGTGGGAGAAGTTTGGGCATACGGATCTCCTCAGGTTTCACAGCAAGAAATGAAAATGGACTGCCTCAAATGAATACATCAAGCAATGAAGGCTTTAGAAATTAGATTATAAATGGAATTTTTAAAGATTTTATTTATTTATTTTTAGAGAGGGAAGGGAGGGAGAAAGAGAGAGAGAGAGAGAAACATCAACGTGCGGTTGCTGGGGGCCGTGGCCTGCAACCCAGGCATGTGCCCTGACTGGGAATTGAACCTGCGATGCTTTGGTTCGCAGCCCACGCTCAATCCACTGAGCTATACTAGCCAGGGCTATTAATGAATTTATAAAAGTAGAAACATAACTGGTAAAGGAATCTAAAACACTATACCCCGAATACCAATTTTCCAAGTGGAGCAAGGAGAGAAGGCAGGAATAAGCGTACCTGGATTCAGTTTCTTAGAGCCCTTAGACCTCATTTTGGAGAGGAACCAGTTTCCCTCTCAGAAATGAGTTCAGTGGTCTGCACGGAATCCTGGTGTCCCTTTCTGTGGTTTCAGTGATGCGCGGGCAACCATGGCCTGAAAACATTCAATAAAAAAGCCCAGAAGTAAACAATTCATACGTTGTAAATGGCTGCCCTCGAGAGCAGCTGGATGAGATCGCACACCCTGGGCCCCGTCCCCCACTGGCTGAGAAGCATCTCGGTGTCCTCCCTCCATCAGCCCCCCGCCTGTTCATCACTCAGCCTCAGTTATCCGATGCACTGTTTCAGCAATGTAGTGCCTGCGTTCAAGCAACCCCTACTTTAGGGTTACAATTCTTCTTATTAGCTATTGTGCTTTATCTCTCACTGTGCCTACATTATGAACTACACCTTACAATAGATATGTATGGGTTGGGAACTACATTGTCTGTACAGGGTTTAGCACTATCTGCGGGTACAGTCACCCCCTGGGGTCTTGGACTGCATCATATCCCTGCAGCTAACAAGGGGCTGCTAGTGTATTGGATGGAACAGATATTTAGATATTTAACACACTAGGACATCTCACAAGTTAATCATACTACTTCCAAATTGTCAGTAGCAAACTACAAGTCAGATACATTATATAGAGCAAGTCTCAGTTGAGCCTATACCAATGAGCTACACGATTAGAGGAAAGGAGACTGTTTTCATTTTGTTCCTTATTCCCTTTGCTTGATAGTATTTAACTTTTCACTTTATTCCTTTGTGTGTCTTAGTTTTATCATTATAAAACATGAAGTGCATCATTTTTTTTTCAATCTTCAAATTCCAGATTTGCATTCATGGTTGTGTTCATTTGGTCCCAATCTAGTGGCCTAGTCCTTTGGCCGGATTTCAGCAGATGGACCAGCAGATTCATTTTTCAGAACTGCTCGTAGAGCTCATCGGCTGCCTCAGCCGTCGCAACCTCGTCCTTATTGAACAGGAAAGTTCGGTGGGGACTACAATGGTGGTCAGAGATACGCTGGCTCATATTTAATTAAATTTTCAAACTGCGTTTGATTAAAAAATACCTTGATAAGAACTATATGTGGGGAAAAGGTTAGACATTTGAAATCACCTTTGTAGTAAGTTCAAAAGAGGTCAAGAGACAGGAAATGAAAACTGGCGGCGCGCAAGCAACATCTCAGAGTGGGTGAATCAATGTCATAGAAAGTTCTTCTGGAATGAGTGTTCTTCAGGCTCTTAGTCAATGTTTTGAAAGAGGGGTCCATCATGACGGAGGAAGATAATACCCAAAGTAGAAGATGGTAAGAAGTGTGGAAGAACATTTGGATGAGACTTAGTTGCCTGTGATGTGTGATCACGGTACCGTTCTTCCCAGCGAGCACTGCGTATGGATGGAGACTGCTCAGAAATTTGTAGATGTGACTGCTTACATATGGTTCTCACACCATTACTGGTGACTCATTTCATTGATCTACTGGCATGGTGCCTTCTTTGGTAGAAGGGAACATGCAACGTAGTTCTTTTTTTTAAAGATTTTATTTATTTATTTTTAGAGAGGGAAGGGAAGGAGAGAGAGAGAGGGAGAGGGAGAGGGAGAGAGGGAGAAACATCACCGTGCGGATGCTGGGGGTCATGGCTTGCAACCCAGGTATGTGCCCTGACTGGGAATCCAACCTGCGATGCTTTGGTTCTCAGCCTGCGCTCAATCCACTGAGCTATGCCAGCCAGGGCAAATCATGGATTTTTTATTAGGTATTTCAACATAAGCCCAGGTAGTATGGCCTTAATTTGTTCTGGTGTGTTCATTGGTATAACATTCATAATTATACATGGCATGAATCTCTATATCCTGGTTCTCTAAATCTAGAACATTCTGGCCATACTGAGAGGAACTAGAGAAAACCACCCATGCAGCTGGGGCTGTCTGCTGGGCCAGGAGAAAGTAGGTTGGCTGGCTCGTCAGGACCAGAGAGCAGACCTTCCCTGGGCCTGCAGCTCTCTGTGTGGGCCCAGCGAGAACGTGCTGTCCCAACCTGAACACACCCAGTGTAGACAGAAATGGGTCCCAAGTGGATTTCGCCACCAGTGAAGTGCCTGCCATTGACCAGCACAAGTCCACGGACTGGGTTTTAGAAACAACTGCTCAATCTGATTCTACATGACACACGGACCTTCCTCCCTCTGCGCCGGATGCTCATTCCATTTTAGCTCATCACCTAGCTACCAACTGCCATGGTGGCCCGTTTTTAGGCGTCCACTAGATAGATACCCTTGCAGCAGGGTAACTGGTACCTCGAGGGAACCTAGAAACCAGCCATGCCGGCTCTCCCGCTGCCGCTCACACTGTTTTAATTGCTCATCAAATTGTTCTGTAGAGACACATTTTCCATCAAGTTTACTTGCATAAGACCCTTGTCAGGCCCTGTATGTGATTTCATAGTTGTGGTTCTGTATGATTGCCTTTCAAGCAGTTCCACTCCAAATTGTAGGAAGTTAAGATCCCACCACACCTTCCTAGGAACCATGTTCAGTATCTTGAAAGATTTTTCTTTTTTTTTTAAAGATTTTATTCATTTATTGTTAGAGAGGGAAGGGAGGGAGATAGAGAGAGAGAGAGAAACATCCATGTGCGGTTGCTGGGGGCCGTGGCCTGCAACCCAGGCATGTGCCCTGACTGGGAATTGAACCTGCGATGCCTGGTTCGCAGCCCGAGCTCAATCCACTGAGCTACGCCAGCCAGGGCAGATTTTTTTTCTACTTATTTAATTCATTAAGTGATGAATTTGTTTGCCTTTCCAAAAGAATCGGGATAATAGGTTTTAGAAAACGCGTGCTGCCGTCGGTGGCGGTCTGGCGTTGTGGTACCGGGAAGGCCTTGTCTGCTGCTGGGTACTGGTCTCCGCAGGGTTTCATTCACCACGGACAACAACCCTAGTGCAGACGCGCTGTTATTACCCTCCCTTTTCACAGGACTGACCTGACCTGCAGATGGGCTCAAGTAGCTTGCTGAGGTCATGTGGCTACAAAGTGGTATTGCCACGGGATTTTGCTTTTGCTGTTGATTTTTTTAAAAACGATGTTTTAACATTTATTTTTAGATAGAGGAAGGAAGGGACGAAGAGAAGGAGAGAAAACACTGGTCAGTGGCCTCTGGCACGCCCCCACTCAGGAGCCTGGCCCTAGACCCAGGCCTGCGCCCTGACCTGCAATGAAACCGGCGACCTTTCGGTTTGCGGGACGACACCCAACCCGCCGAGCCTCACCAGTCAGGCCTTGTTTTTCTAATTCTCAATTACCAAAATGTGTCAATGATTTCATATCTCAGATTATTTTCAATACATTCAAAACTATCTGCGATATTCTTTCAACTTGCCTCACTTGTGCATTTTTTTAAGATTTTCTTTATTTATTTCTTAGAGAGGGAAGGGAGGGAGAAAGAGAGAGAGAGAAACATCCATGTGTGGTTGCTGGGGGCCGTGGCCTGCAACCCAGGCATGTACCCTGACTGGGAATCGAACCTGCGATGCTTTGGTTCGCAGTCCGTGCTCTGTCCACTGAGCTACACCAGCCAGGGCCTCACTTGTGCATTTGATGGTGCACAACACTTGTTGTCTAGCCCAAGTTCACATCGTCCCGAACGCGCTTTCCGATAAGCCCTTTAATAAAGGCAGTGTGTGTCCCTGTGGGCATCAGCCTTTTGCAGAGGACAAAACCTAAAACAGTGAGTTGGAATACCTGCCTGCCTTGGTTTCAGAACGGGGATAGACGTGCCCCCCCACCCCCCAGGAGCGGGAGGTTGGCTTCCATTCTCTACATGGAGCTCACCTGTCCTCAGGGGCAACATCCAAATGACAAGTGGGGAAAAATCGCCATGTGAAAACCTGAACCAAATTAAAGTTACTTCTATGGTTTCAATCATTTTTCCCACTCGATTCAGTCCTGGTAAAGTTGTTATATTCTCGGGCACTCGGGAGTTAACCTTCATCTTTGGGTCCAGATGTTATTTCTTTGCTTCTTCATGAAAAACTTCCTTGGCTTTTTAGACCTAAATCCAAAACATCTCCCAATAAATTAGGCCTTTAGAAAATTGTATGCACTGTAATTTTTTTTTATCAAGTAGGTGTATGCTCACTACCATAAATCTTTGTTCCAAATACCACATTAAGTGGTGCAAAAACATTCTCTAATTCACTAAAAAAAAAAATCTATCCAGTGCTGTCAGGTAACAGAGTCAGATGCCATTGCATTTTTTTTTTTTCTGCCTACTGAAGGGTCAGGGATTGAACTGAAGTAAGATTAAAGATGATTGGCGAGAGAGAACAGTACCAAATCTCACTTTACTGTGCAATGTGTACATATAACAGGCTTTGAAGTTTGGCTTTTCCTTGAGACAAGGCACCTGGTTTTAATGTAGATGAATGAAGAAGCCATTTGTAAAACTTACAGTCTGGATAGAATGGTATCTTTTTCTTTAAAGGAGAAGTAATAGAAATTTTTTTGTTTTTTTTTAAGATTTTATTTATTTATTTTTAGACGGGGAAGGGAGGGAGGGAGGGAGAGAGACAGACAGACAGACAGACAGACAGACGTCAGTGTGCAGTTGCTGGGGGCCATGGCCTGCAACCCAGGCATGTGCCCTGACTGGGGATCGAACCTGCAACTCGCTGGTTCGCAGCCCGTGCTCAATCCACTGGGCCACGCCAGCCAGGGCGCAATAGAATTGTTCTTGCTTTCTGGTAGTTCAGTGTGTACTTGGTACATCATGGATATGTCTTTCTGCACTGAGCTTTGTATCTGCCACCTTCTAATACTGGTGCCACACTACTGTAAATATACCTGCAAGAACTTCAATATATGTTGAAAGCATATTTTACAGCTCTCGAAGGGGCTGCAAAGGTTTAATAAAAGTGTGTTAAATGGCAAACTTTAATATATTGGGAAAATTGGTAAAGTGGGGAAAAGGAGTGAATTTTCTTTCTCCAGATTGAGACATATTTCCAAGATGAATGTGGGAAGGTGAACTACCTTGGCCTTCCTCTGCAGATTTTTTTTTTGAAATAGGACTGTGGTCTCCCTCCGATAGGATGGAATGTTTAACTCACACATTGGTCTGTGTGTTCAATATATTAGGTAGCAAAATCAAAGCTGCTTTTGTAGCCCTGGCTGGTGTAGCTCAGTGGATTGAGTGCAGGCTGCGAACCAAAGTGTTGCAGGTTTGATTCCCAGTCAGGGTACATGCCTGGGTTGCAGACCATGACCCCCAGCAACCGCACATTGATGTTTCTCTCTCTCTATCTCCCTCCCTTCCCTCTCTAAAAATAAATGAGTAAAATCTTAAAAGAAAAAGAAGAAAAGTGGTACAAAAGGATTTTTTAAAAGGCTGCTTTTCTAAAAATGAGGCACGGCAAAAAGAATCTTAAGAATGAATGGCATTGGAGTACGAGCTACGTATGTGTTGTGTGGTGTTGAGTCAGTCACTCTCTCCTTTTGCACATTCTCAGGCAAAAGGAAGCTAGGAATATCTTTGCAATCTGAAAAGTCTTAGCCCTTTGTAAACTCTGGACTGCTAAAAGAGGGATTGACAGGCAACAGAAGGGGAAAAAAGAATAAGTTGAACTTCCAGGAGAATGAAAAACTTTTGCATCAAAACCTACTATGGCCAGGGTGAAAAGGCAGCCCGCCCATAGAATGGGAGAAAATAGTTGTATGTCTTCATTCTGCCTTCAAGTATATATCTAGAATATGTAAAGAACTATCAGCCCTGGCTGGTGTAGCTAAGTGGATTGAGTGCGGGGTGTGAACCAAAGTGTCACAGGTTCGATTCCCAGACAGGGTACATGCCTGGGTTGCAGGCCATGACCCCCAGCAACCGCACATTGATGTGTCTCTCTCTCTCTGTCTATCTCCCTCCCTTCCCTCTCTAAAAGTAAATAAATAAAATTTTTTAAAAAAGAACTATCATTGAAAACTCCCCCAAGCAACCTGATTAAAATATGAGCTCAGGATTGGAGAAGGTTACAAGTTGCCAATACACATATGAAAAGATGTTCAACATATGGACCATCGGGGCGACAGGAATCAAAACCACAGTGGGATAAGCACTTTACACGCACCGGGACAGGTATTATTAACACCAGCCCACCCAGAGAATATCAATAATAACTGTTGGTGAGGGTTGGAAGGAATTGGGACCCTTATTGCTTGCTGGTAAGGTTATAAAGTGATGGCGACTGCTGTCTGAAATGCTGTGTTGATTCCTCAAAAGTCGAACATAGGAATGCAGTATGAGCCAGCAATTCAGTTTCTGGTTATGTCCCTAAAAGAAATGAGAGCAGGGAATTGAGTGGATATTTATACACTCGTGCTTATAGTAGTGTGGGTCGCAATAGCCAAAAGGTAGAAGCAACCCACATGTCCATTGATCGATGAATGGGTAAACAAATGTGGATTGTATATGTACAGTGGAGTATTACTCAGGCTTAAAAATGAAGGAAAATCTGACACGTGATAGAACATCAGTGTCATTGAAGACATGCTACGTGAAATCAGTCACAATATGAGGACCCTAGAATCGTCCAGTTCCTAGGGACAAAAATAGAATCATGGTTGCTGGGGGCAGGGAGGAGGGAGCAATGAGCAGTTACTGCTTTAATGGGTTCAGAACTGCAATGTGGGAAGATTAAACTATTCTGGAAATGAATGGTGATGATTGTTGCACAACCACGTGAATGTCCTTGATGCCACAGAACTGTGCGCTGACAAATGGTTAAATTACTACATTTTACATGATACATTTTACAACAATATAGAAAATGAGAGACTGATGTGTTCAGATTAATATTCATTCCTAGCTGCTTTGCCTGGGGAGGATTCAAAGAAACCACGCCAAGATTTCAACTCCGGCTGTGATCCCAGAAGCCGGGGCTGGTCGGCAGCGGCTGTGTGGTTCTCGCTTTGCCGGGGAAGAGTTTGCTCCTGCGCAATCCTGGGCAATCCCGGGGAATGTACTATGAAGGGCTGTAGATTCTAGAGAAAGAGCAAATGGTATGGGGAGATTTCGTGCCATCCCAGGGTGCCTCTGTGCCCCAGCGATCAAGACAGATTTGGAAGCCACTTGGATGCTCTGAAATAGCATTGTCCAAAGTGGTCGCCCTATCAGCTTTTTGGGCTATTTAAATTAACTGTAATGAAATGAAATGAAATGACCAAGTCAGTTATTTAGGTGCACTCGGCACAGTTCAAGGGATCATTAGGTGTCCCATGAGCTGATGAATGAATACACGTGTTTTATTAATGTGATGGAATATTATTCAGGTAAAAAGAGGAAGGAAGTACCGATATGTAAATGAATGGTGAATTCTGGAAGCATTGTGCCAAATGGAAGAAGCCAGACCCAAAATGGCACAGATTTGGGGATTCCATTTATATGAAATGTCCGAGTTAGGCAAATCACGTAGACAGGATTTGACTAGTTTGCCTGGGGCTTGGGGAAGGGAGAGGGGAGAGTCCCTATTAATAGCTAAGGGGCTTCTTTTGGGCTGATGAGCTGTCTAGGAGTTAGTGGTGATTGTTTCACAATCATATGTAACAAACTTTACTGGATTATACACCTTGAACTTCATGGTACGTGAGTTATATCTCAATGAAGCCATTATTACAAATAGACACGTAACTTTGTAAAGCATGTTGTTATTTTGTGTGCAAATGTCCTTTTCCTTTACATGCTACCATTGTGATACTTATTTAAAAACCAGTCATAACCTCCTGTGGCTAGTGGTAGCTGAGATAAAGCATGTTTCTTTCTTCTAGTAGATTCTGTTGGACAGCAGTGCTCGGGGGGAGGAGGAGTCTCTGTGTCTCAGACAATAGGTCACCGGAATGCCATCCCCTCCTCTGTCCACTGATCCCTTCTTGACCTCCCTGCCCAGCGTATAGATTTGTTGAAATGGCTGTTTCCAGAAATCTCTGGGGGAAAGGTATTTCACACTCAAGGTATTGATGTTGGAGGCGAGTTATTTTGTCCCATTAATGCCACATGCATAAATCTGACAAATGGACATTGTATTGATTTGAATGTCTGGTGCCTTTTGTTCAAAGGTAGGCTTATGTGGCGGCTTCTGAGGCTTGGGCCACCACAGGGGTCTTTCAAGCCTCGGCCAGCATGCAGCCTCTTGTGTGAAAATGAGGTTGGGGTGCTGACCCCGCCAGCTCTGGAGGCGTCAAGAGAACACTGCGTCACTGCCTTTTTAGGTGGCAGCACTTCACTGAGTAGAAATATCTCTAAGCTAATATCGACTTTTTCCTTGGTAGCTATTGACTTTTGAAGATACACAAAATTTTAATGTCTTTAAGAAACGAATTTAATACATAACTCTGTTACCAAGAAATATTGTTAACATGCTTTTCAAAACTCACTCTTAGCTACTACAGCAAGACATGGAGGAACCTTACATGCGTGTTGCTGAGTGGCAGAAGCCACCCTGCAAAAGCCACCTACTGTGTGCTTCCAGCAACATAGTATCGTGGCAAAGACACAACTGTGGACAGAGTAGAAAGAGCAGTGACTGCCAGTGGTGTTGGGGGAGCGAGAGATGAATAGGTAGAACACAGGCTATTTTCGGGGTAGTGAAACTGTTCTGTAACATTATAATGGCAGATATACGAATAGGTCGGCTAGGGCAAAGTCCAACCCATTGCTAATATAACAAGAACAGTTTGTGTGACATCGATGTCATGTGGCAGCCAAGGAGAGTGGAGTGGAATGCATGTTGACAGTGCCGAGTTCACTGTACTAGACAGTGGGGGTGGTAGTCGCTGTTCGGTGACCGTGTGTACTGTGTGGTCGTTGCATTCAAAACATCTCATCAAGGAGAGCAACGAATCTGTACCCAATTTTGTGGTAAGCTTGAACATTCCTCCACTGAAACTCTTCAGATGATTCAGAAGGCTTTCGGAGACGATGCAATGAGTACAGCACAAATAAAAGTGGCACAAATGCTTCAAAGATGGTTGAGAACATGTTGAAAGTGACCTGCGTTCTGGAAGGCCTGCGACAAGCAGAACACCCGAGGATGTTGAACGTGTGCGGGCTGCCATCAACAAAGACTGGACACTGACACTGCGAGAACTAGAGGCTCATCTGGGGATTCCAAAAACTGCCGTGTCCGAGATTTTGAAGGAGGATCTTGACATGAAACTGTGTGGCAAAATTTGTTCCGTAGCTTTTGCTACCAGAGCAGAAGGAACACCATGCTGCCGTTGCTAACAACTTGACTCAAACTGCTCCCTATGAACCAGAGTTCCTCAAGAAGGTCATAATTTTGAAGGGGACTGAGGCGCCATTGTCCTATGTACCACGTCTCTTGGATCTTCTTCAGTAAATGCCTCCATTTTTTTTATCGTGTGGCTGGATACTTTGTGGACGGACCTCATATGCCACTAAATAGTCATCCAAACCCATCAAAGGTCCAGTCCACAGAGCGAAGGCAAAGGAAGCTTTACAAAGTCAATGCAGGGTGTCTTGTGAACAAACAGCGGGGGCTGTCTGCTAACCTGGTTCAGAAATCCTTTTCTTGCTCTGTGTTTTAGGATTTGAGTTTTGCCTCACGTCATGTGTCATCCCTAATGCCTTTTAACTGGATTTCCAGACTGACATCACTTTTCTAACTTCTACAGTGTTGTAAAGTATGCTGCAAAGCTTGCCCTGAAGGGAACAATTGCTGTTTTTTTTAAAAGGGTACAGAATGCTGGAAGCGATCATCAATGCGCGGTGGAGAGACTGTGATGTCTGTTTCCATGATGCCGCAAATGTGATTGCTGGTAGATCTATGAATAGCTCAGAGTTGATTTTTGACCTTGGATTTGAGAAATCAAAGCAGCTATAAAAATAGATGAATCAAAGGAACTGAAGGAAACCAGGGCATATTCCCCGCTTAATATTTTAATGAATATTTAGTATATTGTGTGTGAAGCGGGGTACAGGCATATACAAGTAATTAGTATTTTTTTTCCTGTAAACCATTTGAGAATGGAAATAGTACTTTCAAGGTAATCTGATTGGAAATAGGGCATCTCAGAGAGCTGATTACCCTCCTATTTGTACCAGTTTGTTTATTTGTTTACAAACTCACAGTGCTGTGTTCTGGACAAAGCGCCTCCATGCTGGTGGAGCGCAGGAAGCAGAGGGCATTTTCGTCTTTCCCTTGTTTGGGTTTGTGAGGGTGCTTATAGCGCATGTGCTGTGGGGCGAGGCTGGAGACCTCAGAGTCCCTCCCATGGCATCGAAGCCTGCATCCACTTCATCTGGTAAACCCTGCAGTAGCATTAGGAATGATGCCTGGGTCTTCATACAGCCCAGTGATGCCACCCCTTTCTCAGATTCAAGTTCACTCCTAATGCTACTTTTGTTCATTTCAGTCATGGAGTTTGGTTGTTTGATTTTTGATTTTTTTTCTGGCAGACTGATACTGTTGAGTGGTGTAAAAATAGCTGTCCAAGTATCTACCACACCACTAGCTCTTGATTTTTAAAGGAATTGGTTATTTTAGATAGGTACCCAACTGATGACTCGTTTTTAGTCAATCCGGAGTGATGAAAGAAAGATGGAGTTTCTCTGGGAAAAAAATACGGAATAGGAGCAATGGAATAGTTGAATTGAGTGAATGGCCTTATGGTTCGAAGCAATGCAAATCAGCCCTTTCTTGAGCTCTGACCGACGCTACAATCCTGACAGTGCAGGGTTCCTAATCTAACATGGGATGTACATTTTGAAGAGTATTTATGTATGGCTTAAAAGATGACTTTTGCCAGTAGCCAGAGCAATGAAAGTTCAGCTAGAGTAACGAGGAAATCTCTGTAGAATGCTTAGGCAATAAAATACAATTGTCAGGGGGAATAATGCGTTTGCTAAGTCAGGAATGATTCCAGTTTGATCTTGACATTGGCTCTCTGTGATAATTTAGAAATCACCGGAGCAGGCCGCCTTAATGCAGGAGCCAGGAGCAGAGGCAGCACCCCCGCTTTGCTGGGCACGCCCATACTATCTTTCCATTTGCATCGTTCAGCTTTTTCTGCTTGCAGGACAAAGCTCTGGATGTAGGAGTCGAAAGCAGTGATTTTCACGTACTTTGAGGTAAGAGTATGCTCTTGTGAATGTGCCTAGGGCAGGATGGTCGTTTCCTAGGGTTCCTGTAGCAAACTGGGAGGCTGAAAACCACAGGAAGGGAATTCTTTCACAGGAGCGGAGATCAAGAAGTCCAACATCAAGGGGTGGGGCTGGATCTCGCTCCCTGAGAAGGCGCGACCAACTTCGAGGGGCGGGGGGGCAGTCCAGGCATTTCCCCACTTATCACAGTGTGACTTCAGTCTCTGCCTCTGTTCTTACCTGGATGTCCCCTCTGTGTTTTATGCTGTCTGTGTTGGCGTTGAATTTGGGGCCCAGCCAGTTAATCCAGGTCGATCTCATCATGAAATCCTTAATGACGTCTGCAAAGACCCCCTTTCCCAAATATCGTCACATGGACATGTGTCATCGGGAGCCACCCTTCTACACACTGTAGACAGCAAAGGAGATGCCGTGAAATTAGCACTGAATAGAAGTCTCTCCACTTCTTTTCTTCTCCAGCTCCTGTAGGAAATCTTAATCTTCTTTGCGTCTCTGAAAATATTAGGAGTGAAAGGCCATTATCCAATAATGGTCTTTGTGCTACCCTGTGGTAACTGACATCCCTGCCAGGAGACTATGTTATTCTTTCAAAATACTTGCCTCGTCTGAATGATGCAGTTTCCACAGGCAATGCGCGAAGCGTTAGCTCAACGGTAGCATTCTTGAGTCCTGGGACATGCAGGCTCCAATGTCATAGAAGTCAGCTGTGACCACACCTCGGACTGCGTGAGTCCCAGCGGCTCCGCAGCCAGGTCAGCTGCTCAGGCTCGCAGCCACTGTGCCAACCAAATGCACTCAGGGGCACCTGCTGGCATTTGACTTTGGTGTCCCAGCCCTGACATTCAGCACGCTGCCCCTTTACAAGGGGCAGTCTTCCCCTATGTGAGAACCTCTTAAAGTTTAACTGCAACTTATATTCACTTTGAGAATTCTTGACTAATTTCTGAAACCAAGCAAGTATTTGCAGTCCTACTGATCTGCCTCCAAACCAGGTTTAAGAAATACTCTTAGGGCACTGGATATATTGTTGAATGAAGCAAAGCTTTCTTTGGGTCTGAATTGATTTGAAATTTGTTATATAATTACTCATGCTAGATATTGTCTCAACGCTGGAGTCGAAAAGATGAATACATCAGAATGGGAGTTGTATATTCTCGAATTTTAAACAGTTTCAAATGCCAAATGCAATGTGAGAGGTGTCGAAGATCTGCATGAAATGCCAAGGTGACTAATTACCATGCCTGCGGTATTCTGGGCAGGCTTCATGGAGAAGGTGGCGTTTTCATCTAGGTCTTAAAAGGTATGTAAGAGTTCATTCAGTACAGGGGTTGGAGAGAAATAGTGAGTCTCATAGCCCGTGGAAACCTGTGTTATAAACAAGAGAGCTGACATATCAAATGTACAATGGTTCAAGGAACTTCCTTTGATGTAGTTTCACTGAAGATCAGTGACGGAGAGTGAGGCGAAATTGAAGCAGATAACTGTAGGCTAACCAGTTAGGGTTTGGTTGTTGTGTTGGCTTAGTCATTCCTAGTCAAAGTCCATAACTAAGTCATGAATTCAGAGTACTGTATATTTTACATATGGCATATGTGTGTGTGTGTTGGTGTATATAATTTCCCCCTCTTTGTAATAGTTAATGGCTCTATTTTCTTGTTGGCCTGAACTTTTGCATGTGAAATGGTTTTCTAACCTTAAACAAATGCTCTTTTAGTCCTTGTAATCTTCCTGGTTTTTAAAAGATTTTATTTATTTATTTTTAGAGAGGGAAGGGAGGGAGAAAGAGAGAGAGAGAGAGAGAAACATCAATATGCAGTTGCTGGGGGCCGTGGCCTGCAACCCAGGCATGTGCCCTGACTGGGAATCGAACCTGCGATGCTTTGGTCCACAGCCTGCACTCAAACACTGAGCTACGCCAGCCAGGGCTGAATTGAATTCTTGATAGAGCTGCAAATGCCAGGTATGCTGGGTTCTCAGAAATGTGTCTAGGCACATTCTTTTTTCTTGTTGGTTCTATAACTTGGTCCTGGAAGTGGCTATTGAACCCCAAAAAGACTCCTAAAATATTCCATGGCCTTTCCCCTTTCGTCAATGTCCTGAAAGAGCCGGCCTCCCATTCAATTGGGTTTGAAGCAGTTGCTCAGGGAAGACAGTGGGCTCTGAATGATGTCAATCTTTGTGTCTGATTGACGACCTTGGCCCTCACGCACCATATGCCAGGTGGCATCAGGGATGGTCCCCATTAAACACAGGGAGGCGAGGGACTGATCCCTGGCCTCACAGTGCCTTGATGTGGTAGAGGGGTCCTTTAGGGCTTTGGGAAACAGCGCTGCTGAGGTCTCTCTTTCTGCTGTCTCACCGGGTAATTCCAAGGTTGCAGGACAGTTTCGATACATATGGGCCTTCCTCAGGTATGAGATGTAACAGTGAGCATCACTTACCTCTGGTTTTGTAAAGTCAAGTGCATAATCGCAATGTGCATGACTGGATATTGTCACAGGGTAGGTTGATTCACCCACTCGGATCAGTGTTTTTTTTTTAAAGATTTTATTTATTTATTTTTAGAGAGGGAAGGAAGGGAGGTAGAGAGAGAGAGAGAAAAACATCAATGTGCGGTTGCTGGGGGTCATGGCCTGCAACCCAGGCATGTGCCCTGACTGGGAATCGGATCTGGGACACTTTGGTTCGCAGCTTTCGCTCAATCCACTGAGCTACGCCAGCCAGGGCGGATCAGTATGTTTTGTTCAATTATCGGAGTGCTAGCTGATTGCTCAGTGCAAAGGAAATCATTTCGCAGAGACAGTATGCCATTTCCGGTCCTTTAACCTAGGTGTTTAAAAATTCAGGTTTCCGTATGCCATTGTCTCGCCTTAAGAGAGTTCACGCATTACGTGTAATGAGATGTTGATTGCTGAAACCCTACAAATTGCTTCTTTGAAGAACCTGGGTCCCACATAATAAGTAGTAGCAGTTTATCTAACCGAGTGGCATATACTTTTCCTCTCTGTTTTGATTCCGATATGTAAAAGTTTCTACCTAGTGCTTTCATTTGGCCCTGAGAACAGCTTTTGTGTTAAGCCCACTCCCAGCTGGAAGGAACCAGCATTAACCTGACAATAGAATATTATCATCTCCTAACTAAACAAAGACAAAAAGGCAATGGGTAAATTGTTCCGTCACCAGTGGCAAACCAATTCTGTGTGGTGTCCTGCTATTTCTTAGCACTGGAGGAGACAAGAATCCTCTTTATTGTAAACATGGTCTAATTAAATACGAGGTTGGCCACTGGGAAAATCAGAGGTTCCTTCGAGCATTGTTTTGGACACCAGTGTTCCCTTCAGTGGAGAACAAAAAGGTGGCCACAAGGGGTAGTTTTCAGAGAACGAAGGAGGGTTCTGTGATGGCAGGGCCACCTGCATGTACCAGGCCAGCTGGCAGTTCAGACCAGCTGCATTCCAAGTACATGAAGTTACAGAAGTTATTTGACCTGGCTATACTAAGGTCTATACAGAAAATCTAAGACCTAAGTCTCATCAAAGTCTGAAATTCCATTCTGTTCTTTCCTTCCTTCCTTCCTTCCTTCCTTCCTCCTTCCCCTCCCTCCCTCTCTCGCTCCCTCCATATCTCTCTCTCTCTCTCTCTCTCTCAGTTCTCACTGGAGGACATTTTTTCCCATAGCTTTTAGAGAAACAGTGAGAGAAAGAGAAGAACATTGATTGGTTGCCTCCCATATATTCCCAAATCAGGAACTGAATCTGCAATCCTCGGTATGTGGCCTGATCAGGAGTCGAACCCACAACCTTTCCATTAGGGGGCGACACTCCAACCACCTGAGCCACCTGGCCCTGGTCTAGTTCAAATTTCTGTATGGATGTGTTGGATGGCCACGATGGGGGTTCTGTGCATTTTCTAGAGTGACATTATTCAAATTTGACAGTAAAGTAAATGAATACTAGGAATAGATTTAAAGAAAATACAGCTGAGTCTTTATACATCTTTATGCAACTTAGAACCATTAGTTGATACCTTGTGGAGTGAGGCTGCCATTGCATAAAGATGCAACATTTCCTGTATAGAACCCGAGGAAGAGAAACAAGTGAGAGAGACTTCCGTCTGGTCCCCGCATTAGAACGCCTATGTGACAGTGGCAGACACTTGGACGGATGAGCCGCGCCAGAATGGTCCAAGTTGCACTTGGGCCCATGCCAGCCCTGGCCTGGCAGCTCACTGCCCGGTCTGCTCTGCTTGTTCGTCGCTGGGGCAAGGCAAGCGCGGCACTCACCTGGGGAGCAGAACGTCAAGGGGTGCCACAAAGTGCTGTCATCAAGATAAATAATATCATAATATAAAATTTAAAAAAATCAAAACGACTACAGCAAAATCCAGATGGACCGGTCGTCAACATTTTAAATAAAAACAGAAAACAACGTGGGTGACCCTAGGACAAGGTGAGTGAGATCGGGTTATGTTACTGCAGAACAGAGCCCGTCTTTTTTTTCCCTTTTTTTCCACCAAGATTTTATCTATTTATTTTTAGAGAGGGAGAGAGAGAGAGAGAAACATCAATGTGTGGTTGCTGGGGGCCGTGGCCTCCAACCCAGGCATGTGCCCTGACTGGGAATCGAACCTGAGATGCTTTGGTTCGCAGCCCGCACTCAATCCACTGAGCTACGCCAGCCAGGGCAGAGCCCGTCTTTGTATAAGATGTTGATCTGGGGAAGGCAACAGTTGGTAATTTATAGTTATTTGGGGGGCTTGCTACACAAGCAGCTGGCAGCTTAGGTATTCACACCACGTGGCACTCGATCTCCCCTTCCCTCTACACCCCATCCTCATGCCTACAAATGAGAAGAGAGCCTCTATCCCTGTTTCTGGCATCTCACTTAGTTCTGCTTTGCCTTCTAGCTAGAGGCCCCATCTCCTCCCCTCGAGTACAACCCCACTGAAGACAGGGATCTTGCTGTCCTTGCCTCTGAACCCCCCAATCCTAGCATGGAGTCTAGGGCTTATTTGTAATATCCTTCCGCCTCAGTCCATCGGTCTTAAAGTCATCTTCCCCGCCTCTGGGTTTCCCTGTGTTGACTTAATGTCTTTCAAGGCTTGGCTTGTCCATCCAGTGACATCTGTGGCATTGGTAAGGGTTACCCTCGCCGTGGGCAAGACAAATAAATGGCAGTTTTCAACAAAGGTGCAGAGCACTCACTTTGAGTATAGGCTAGGAGGTATCAAACTCATTTTCACCAGGGGCCACGTCAGCCTCAGAGTTGCCTTCAAAGGACCGAAATAATGTTAGGACTGTATCAATGTAACAACTGCTTAACAGTTAGAGTTGAAATTATATTCGGCCCTTTGAAGGCAACCGCGAGGCTGATGTGGCCCCTGGTGAAAAGGAATTCGACACCCCTGGTTTAGGCAAAGCTGGCTCGTGAGTTATCTCCCACTATGTGATAAACTACCACTAACTGTGATAAACAACCTGCATTTATTATCTCATAGTATTTGTAAGTCAATAGACCAGCGTGTCAGGGCTGGATTCTCTGTGTAGGGTCTTTCTCATTATCTGTCGGGGCTGTGGCACGAGCTTCCCGAGCGTGGGTGCTTCTGTCTGTTGGCAGAACTCCGTTCCTTGCAGTTTGTAGGCTTGAGCTCTCCATTTTGCCGGCATGTGCCGGGCCATTTTTAAGCCCATAATGGCACATGGAATCCTCAGGCTTCAAGGCTCTCTGACTTCATCTGACACCTTCCTTTTCTTCTTTTAAGGGCTCATGTGATTCTGTGGTCCGTACTCAGGTAATCCAAGATAATCTTCTGTGTTTTTTTTAAATCTTTGCCCGAGGATATATGTATTGATTTTAGAGAGGCAGAAGGAGAGGCGGAGAGAGAAAAAGAGAAACATGGATCGGTTGTTCCCTGTACATGCCCTGACTAGGGATTGAACCCACGACCTTGTGTATGGGACGGCATTCCAGGAATCTGAGCCACTCGGCCTGGGCTAATCTTTTCTTTCTTAAGATTTTATTTATTTATTTTTAGAGAGGGAAGGGAGGGAGATAGAGAGAGGGAGAGAAACATCAGTGTGCGGTTGCCGGGGGCCATGGCCTACAACCCAGGCATGAACCCTGACTGGGAATTGAACCTGCCACACTTTGGTTCGCAGCCTGCGCTCAATCCACTGAGCTATGCCAGCCAGGGCTCCCACTGGTTTTTTACAGCCAGAAGATACAGGAATTTATCTTCCCAGGTCAAGAAACTTGGACTGTGCACTCTGGGCTAGGGCTGGGATCCATAGCTCCTAAGATAGCCCTTCTGATTTTTATCTACAGCATTTGAATGCGGGACTGCCTGTGACCATTCTGCCACTGCTGCTGCTTCTAGGTGCCACACTGCGTCTGCTCGCCTCTCAGCCCTGTTTCCCAGGTCTCCTCGACTTCGCCCCTCTACCCATCTGGATGATTACGGCTTCCTTAAGTCCTTGGTTGTCTGACTTCCATGCAGTTCCATGTTCTGACAGTTCTCGGTGCTACTTGTTTTGAGATGTAGTTGTAATATTTTGGTGGTTGTGTGCCCATGCCCCTCCCTCTTGAGCAGGAGTCTAATCTTTCCTTTTTAAGGTCAGCTGTGAATAACCTTAGTTACATCTGTAGAGTCACCTTTGCCATGTAACAAAACCACAGCCTGTTTCACCATGATGAAGCCATGGCAAACATCCTATAATTTGTTGCTCCTGCTGGTACTTCAAGGATTAACCATCCTTGCTGTCTTGGAAGCATCGTTCTGTAAGGTATTTTGGTAGATCAGGCTCATTTGTTTAGAAAGCACTGCTGTGGAAGCCTGCAATATCATTTTATGTGACAGCAGCATAGGCATTGCTTTGGGATTTGAGGAAAGGCATCCTCAGTCCCAAGACCGTGTACCCTGCCTGTCTGGTCATGATGTGTCCTTCATTTCTGTGCCCCTTGATGGGCAGCACTGAGCTGGGCCCATGGAAGGCAGCCCACAAATGCTTATTTGGAGAAATGAATCAATCCATCCTGACCATCTCTTAAGAATTTTGCAACTGGTATTTATAATCACCGCATCCTACTGGCTGTTTTCGTATTTCTCCAAATGGTGGAAGGCACCTTCCAGTTTCCAGGCTATATATCTGTAAGCAATTCTTATCATAAATAGCTTGGGAGAGAGCTGGATGAAATGGTTGCCTAAAAAATCTCTTTCCTAATCATCGATGCCAATACACGCATCTGTTTCTCTTTCTCATCACCAGTCATGCTTCCCAGTCTTACACTTAGTGGCTTCCAATGTCTGAGCTAGTAGTAGAAATTGAATTTGTGTGCCCAGGGCTGTTGTTAATCTTAGAATAGACTATATTGTATTTTAAATCAATTGATTTATCTACTATTTGCAATATCTCTTAACCATGTTTCCAAATTTCCCATTGACTTATAGGATAAGAGTTACATAACCGGCTGTTTTTCCCCATGCTATCAAATCATATTCTCTCTCTCTCTCTCTCTCTTCTTTTTCTCTCTTCTCTCTCTCTCTCTCTTCTTGCATAAAGCCCACGAAGGGCTAATTGGCTAAGATTGCAAGGCTAGCGTATGGTAGGTAATGTTCCTCAGCAATGTTATGCTCGGTTTTGCACTAGATTTCCTTTTCTCCAAATGTCATGCTGTGCACCTCTAATCCAAAACAGTGATCCTAGTGTGCCACCCCCTTGGTGCCTGAATCCAGGGAAAAGGTAGAGAGTTGTGTCCGTGTCAGTTTTGAGATGTGCAATTTCTGGTTACTTGAGAGACATCCTTTGTAATACCTTCAGTTGCTTGGTGAATTAAAATTTATAAACTATCTTTAGCCTGTGAGTGTGGTAGCGAGACTTTCCAGAGATCTGCGTAAGACCTGGATACAGTGGCCAAAAGTCCCTGCCGGGTCACACTGAGATTATGTCCTGAATTCCTGAACAAAGGTGCATAGCCAAACTTAACCATGCAAAGGTAATTTCCAAAGCATGCTAGGCAGCTGGGGCAGATCTAAGGAAGAAAAAGAAGCACTGTTACAGTATCATCTTTGCAACACAGTCAGCTGGGAGCTGCATGTGAGGAGGGGGGAAATGTGAAATTCATTGTATCAAGAACCCTGCTTTCCCTCACTGCTGCTAGCAGGTCATTTTAATGAGATGGCATGTGTCCTGGTAACCACTCATTATTATGTTACGTAACATCACACACTTTCTCCACAGTGGGCTGTTGTAGAGCTTGGATTTCATGTTATATATCAAAGAAGAATTAAAGCTATGGCAGCCCGAATTCCTGATCATTCAGGAATGTATTGCTAACAAAGGCTCTTGGAGCAGTGACTTCTCGGCATAAAGCTGACACACCACAGTGCATCTGGTGGTCTTTTTCCCAAGTCTTCAAAGTTGCTGAGTGAAAGAGAACAGAGAAGCGTGGCAGAGTCAGCTCCCCGCACATCACCGTCACCCGGCGTTATCTGGGTGCAGATGCAAGCTTGCAAAAGGTGCCTCTCTCAGCACAAGACATCCCCATGTTTCACGCGTGTGTGAGTGTGTGGACAGGACGTTGGCTGCGAGTCACAATGCTCGCGGGAGTGCAGGGGGTGCTGGCAGCCGTTCAGGCAGGGAAATGTAAGCTAGCCCTGTAATAGAAGCTCTGGGAATGCAGAAGATCCCTCCCCATTAGGCATTCTCCTCGTGTTTCACATAAATGCATCCTGTTCTCCGGAGCGGATGAGCAGTGCATTTGCACCGGCTCATTCAAATTGAATGCTGGTAAAAGGAGAGTCCTGAGTGCACGGAGCAGTCTGGCATCTCCGAAGGCAGGAGAGAGGTGAAGCTGTCACCCATGTTCTCTTTTGTGTATTGGATGTTCGTTTGCTGGCCTCGTGCTCACCCACAGCACGTTGCACAGAGATGCCGGTGGGCCGAGTGACGCCTGCCCAGCACAGGCACCCGGGCGGTGTGGCCTGGGCTTCTCTGGGCACTCAAGTTCAAGGCTTCAGATGTGGCTTCACCTGTTGTCCCAAAGCCTGGTGCCGATAATGGTTTGCTGGGAGAAAGCTCCTCCCAAGAGGCAGTTTGTATTGTATTTTGCTTTTGTTCTCCTTTATCAATGCTGCAGCTTTAACTTTGTCACAGCAAGTGCGGGGAGAGGGAGCCTGCCGGGAGCTTTTTGCAACGTGATTTTTCCATTAGTTTCAACGGGAGCCGATCGTCTCCAGCAGCAGGGCTCGCTCGCTCTGTAGTCATGTGCTGTGAGGAATAAAGACTCCGTAGGGCAGTGAACCTGAACTTGGCCCGTTCATCCATACTGCATTGAGTGATTGCATGGAGTGGAGTCAAATGCCACTTGGGGGTGAAGAGCACGCATCGTCTTGCATTCCTCCTGGATATAGTAGGAAGGACCCTTGACAGAATCCAGTAATTAAAAGGTAAACCATGAAGTGTGTGTGCCGAGTGTGGGGACATGTGGACTGGGGGGGGGGGGAGGGCTGCAGGCGGGAGAGGGGGTTATGCTTTATTTTATGTGAATGATATGTTTGCTAGATTTTCTTGCCCAGTGGATCAGAGGAAGACGGGGAAAGATTTTTTTTTTTGACTTGCTGCTGACTTTTAGTGGATTCCAGAAGTAACTTTTCCACATATTGATGGTGACTCTTCTTGTCCACAAGTACTCGGAATGTATGGGACTCGTGTCTCTGAATAAAGCAGCGCTGGTCTCACTGGGGGTCCTGGGATAAAGGAAGGTTTGACCCCCTGCAGTGAATGAGCGCACTCTGTAACCATCTCCGTTTGCTTTCAGGTGAAATCTCATATTGGAAATGCACTGGGTGTTTTGTTGTGGTTCTGTTTTTGTTTGTATTCCCCCCCTGAAATGTACTAGGAAACAGCTGTTCAGAGATGCAGAAAGAGTGAGAAATGTGACATGTCTCTCAGGGTCCTTTCGCGAAGTCTATACAGTTGCCTCTCTCTTCCTTTTGGGGAGAATGTTGACAGGAAGGTGAAGTTCTAAGTGAAAGCATGTCATCTGCTTATTGAAATCGGGCACTGCCACATTGGCTGCCTTTGTATTGTGACTCTCTGAAGGAAGCAGTGGCTGCTGGCAGTGCTGTTTGCAAGTTATTGATGCATTATGTGAGTGTGCTCAGCTCGCGCCTAGTAAATCTCCCGTCCAGATCTGAGCTCTTTTATAAGCTGCGTTCAAAATAGAAAGATAGATTTTTAATTAAATTAAGTATCGTATTTGCCCTGTAGGAGCTGAAATGCAGTCATGGGTGCATGTGGGCAGTGTGAGTCCGTGGCTTTTTACAGACTCTTCATATAACTTGCAATTTTAACATAATCCTGCTGGTGAGGGTGTTTGCTTTTAGCATCCCATACAACCAAGTCCATTGCCTATCTGTGTCATTGAACGCTAAAATTAAATAAGCACATACTAATGATTTGTGTTGTGTTATATATGTTTACCCATTATATACATATCCACATCATATATTGATATATACTGAGATAGACACATGTATATGCATATTTTCCAGGAGATTTTGTTTCAAAGCTTTGGTACAGAGCAATGCCATTCATCAGCAGCCGAGTGAACGAGACTTAGAATAGAGTTAAGCATTCTTGGCATCCACATATACGTTCGCAAAATGAAGAGAGGTGCCGAAGGGTGCATCACCCAATGGTGTTTCTCTCGAGAAACAATGCTGGTTGATTACTCAGGGATTCATCCCAGCTCGACGTGTACATCATTTTTCCTGTGCCAGAAACTGCATCTGATCTGAGGGTGACAGGATGGGAACAGGACAAAGATTTCAATGATGAAATGCGAAGTCTTTGGGGGAAATTGATATCAGAAGCAGAGCTTCTAATGGAGTGAGCGCTGGCTCAGGGATGAACGCCACGGGAATTTGATGGGAAGGACGATTTTCATTGGTTGATGGCCAATTTTTCAGCATGTTGAGCCAATAAAGCTATGTTTACCAATCTCTTTGGTTTATGCATTTAATTTTTTACCGAGGTACTGGTTAGATTTTCCCCAGCAATACTTTTTTAAGGAAGGTTTAAAGGCATGAACATAAAGTTTCATTGATTATTTCACAGTGACATATCAAAGAAAATAGCAAATATGGTATAAAAGATAAGTTACCGAATTTTTAGAAATGCAGTTTGGAGTAGTGAGCACAGAGTTTATAAAAGGACACAACTCAGAGGATTCCAACTAGTTTTCCCTCCTTCTCAACTGTAATTGTAATTTTATTATCTTACACACATTAATTAGCGTGTGTATGGCTGTGTAACATTTGAAAGTAGGGAAAAGAAGCTGGGTCTCTATTCCAGAATGCCTTAGCTAATTTGGATGAGCAATCGAGTTTCTATGGTGTAGGCTAGTTTGCTTAATCTAAAAAATATCTGATCCATTAGTGAAAGGTATCCAAAATCCCATGGGCTGTGAATTGGCTCCAATGAACATTTCTTTGAGGGTCCAGCCTAGCCTGCCCTGTTGAAAGAGCCAGGAAGAGTTTTGTGACAGTGGAAGTCGGCATTGTCTGTGCTTGAGTTATTTCCTAGACTGAGTCACCGAAGCAACTGTGATTTTACATTGACACAGCCCTGTTTTTGTGCAGAGCCCCGAGTGTTATTAGGCGTTATCTAATTATCAGAATGCCACAGGGAAATAGAGAGCTCGCACTGGCTCCACTCTCAGCTGAGATGACAGAGGGACCCAGGGTAAAGCAATTTATCCAGGATGATTCAGAAGACCACTGATGCACAGCTCTAGGTGAGCTCAGTGGCTGCGTCTGGGCTTTGTGATTTCGGACCCTCTTAACTGCTATCTGGTTGGCTCTCAGCGTGGCTGTGGGGTTCTCTGCCCAAGGGGAACATGTTCTAATGGAACTTCATGGACCCCAGCCCAACAATTTATGGTGGTGTGATTCCAGTGACCTGTCGTATATCTCTGATGACCAGCTGGAGGGAAAGCAGGAAGGACCATGCCTTCAGGTTGCAAACCCGGAGTCGCAGATTCGGCAGGTGTCAACGAGACTGTTTACAACTCATGAAGAAAGTGCTAGGACACACGAATTGCCTGTGTTTCCTCGGGAGAATCACCCACTTCCTCCCCAGAAGCACATCAACTGGCAAGGGAGGCGGCGGGATGCTTTCTCTCCCGTGATACACGAACCATAACACTGTCAGTCAGCAAACTCGAGTCCTTTAGCATTTCAGCTTTTACGCATCCACACGGGCTAAGCTTGCTTGTTCAAAGTCCAATTACAATTATTGAGGAATTTGACAAAGGATTCTCCTACACTCATGAGGACGGCCTCTCTTTATTAAGTGCTTATTTTGGAAGACACTGAGTTCAAGCTACAGGGTAAGAAAATGGTTTCACTTACATGGGTGTTAACGTATGTCCCGTATTTTTGTGCATGATTTCAATTGTGAAATAGACAGCAAAGCTTTTGAAACAGGCTTAGCTTAGTATTTCGATTCAAAAGTAGTTGGGTGGCAAATCAAGGATTTTCTAGAAAAGCGTTATAAATTGCGACTGGCTGGCTTCAGCCAGGTTGAAAATGTGCTATGAAACAGTAATCTAGAGACACAGTCTGGGCAGGTGCATTCTAGAGGGGGAAAGTCTGCCACGTGGCGTTACTGTCCGAGCGGATTAGACACGATAAGCCATCACAAGGTCTTAGCCCATGGCCTGGCACCTAATGGCACCCTCACACGCTGTGCATCTTGGGTGAGGGAGAATCAAGCTGAGAGGGCCGCAGGCTAGAAACAGAGCCACGCCCCTCTGTGGGTGGGGTGGACCAGGGTTGGAAGCTTCCTGACAAGGAGGAGAGACCAGACAAGTGGGGAACAACAAGATCTGTGGGAGATGGAAGGAGCTCAAAGACTCCAGACGGACTTGGGTGCCGAAAGTTAGGGACGGGAGCTCGAAGCCTGGCAGGGGAGCTGTCTCTTTGCACCCCAAGTGCAAAGGCTGGTGTGATGCGTCAGGATTTCTAACAGGAGAACATCAAAGTCCCTAAGAAGTCTGGGTGTGTAGGCTGCCAGAAAAGCTACAAGAGGGCAGATGGGGAGTAGTGAGAGAACTCCATTGGATCGTGTCTGTGGGTACCGACTTAAGGAGCTCAGAGTGGAGGACAGAGATTGGAGGGACCAGCCCAGCCGGAGTCCTGACTCAGCAAGTGGGGAGGTGGGGAGGGCCCAGAGGGGTTTGGGGAAGTCTGACATCTCAAATTCCTATCATGCATTATGCACTCGAAGAAGCTGCGATCCAGGCAAGCAGGGGGCTTTTCTCCCATAGGGTAGCCTGTAATCATTGTTCTCTGAACAAAAGCCAATTTGGGGTTCCATGCTGCTTCCAGAAGATGATGGCCTCTGCTCCTCAGCCCAGCCCTGCCCTCCCTGTGCCTCCCTCTTACTTTGTCCAGATCCTAAGCATGCTCCACCTTCTGATACACTGTATGTTTTTTGTCTGGGTAGCGATGATCTTTTTTTTTAAAGATTTTATTTATTTAAATTTTTAGAGAGGGAAGGGAGGGAGAAAGAGAGAGGGAGAAACACCAGTGTGGGGTTGCTGGGGGTCATGGCCTGCAACCCAGGCATGTGCCCTGACTGGGAATCGAGCCTGCGACACTTTGGTTCACAGCCCGCGCTCAATCCACTGAGCTACACCAGCCAGGGCGCAGTGATCTTTTTAACTGCCTTCTCCCCAGAGCCCAAAACAGTGCCTTTCACTTACCAGGAAATGATTGTTGAATGAATGACGTGCTGCTAACTCATTTATAGAACCTTCTGGAACTTCCCACCTAACCTGTGTTACCTGTATTCTATGCTCTGCCCTTCCCCCCACTGAGATTCTAAACCTTTCAAAGCAGCCAATTATGTCATACTAATGTATTGAAGTCTCAGTGAATAGCATAGCACCTTAATTTTCTGGAGGTATTTAATAAATATCGATAAAATTACATTAACACATGCCCAAATAGGATGTAGTGGCTCTCGTGAAAATTTTATTGTGATGCTCATTGAGGACATAGCTCATAGGTAGGAAAATCTCTAACCCTGAAAGAATCCATTTTGATCAGCGGTTCTCAAACAAGGGTGATTTTCCCTCCCCCTCCCCCTCTCTGTGGGATAGCTGGAAATGCCTGCAGACATTTTTGTGGTAACACCCACTGTGTGTGCTGTGTGCTGCTAGCAACTAGTGGGGAAAAGCCAGGTCGCTGTTGAACACCCTACAGTGCACAGGGCAGCCCCAAACGGAGACTCGCCCATCTGCACATGTCGGTAGTGCCGACGTTGAAAAACCTGATTTATAATCAAACTCTTAACGCATTACTTTAGAACAGTTGTTATTATTTGTCTGTATCTTCCATTGAACTCTGTGTGTTCTGGGTGCCAGTGGTTTGTCTTAGTCATATTTTCTGCGTTCCCAGGTTCAGCATAACACCTGGTGTATACAAACCTTTTACTAAATGATGGATGAATTGATGAATGAATGAATGAGTGAGTGAGGGAGTGAGTGAGTGAGTGTTAATGGTACCAAAAAAAAAAGGAGCTCCAGTATCCTCTTTGGAATGTTGTAATTTCTTTTTTTAATCACATTCTCCCTTTTCGTTAACATTTTATTTATTTATTTTTAGTGAGAGGAGAAGGGAAGGAGAAAGAGAGGGAGAGAAACATCAGTATGTGGTTGCCTCTAGCACGGCCCCTACTGGTACCTGGCCTGCAACCCAGGCATGTGCCATCACTGGGAAGCAAACTGTAAACCCCTTGGTTCTCAGGCCAGTGCTCAGTCCACTGAGCTACACCAGCATGGCAGGATATTGTAATTTCAAACTGCATTTCTAAGCAAGGCCTCAACACCAAATCATCCATAAGGTCAATGGCAGGTTTTGCAAGCAGACACCAAACAGTCACACATTCTTGTCTTTATTTAAAAGGTTTACTGAGCCTCACCTCAGGGAATGTTAGCACTGAGGGGGACCCACAAAGTCATTCACCTCAGTCCTCTGAAGGGACAAGTGAAGCAACAGAAACTCCGGGAGGTAAAATGACTTACCTAAGGCCTCACTGGTAAATGGCAAATCCCAGAGTAGCATTGTTTCTAACTCTTAGTCTGGACGTGTTTTCCTTACAGGAAGTTATCTCCATTCTATTAGCCCAACAGACATGGACACAGCAGATTGCTCATAATGATATTAGAGGAGGCACCATCTCAATATAGTACTGAATATAACACATTAAAATGTATCCTTAAGGCAGCGTAGAATTTGACCTGAAATTAATCTGTAGGCATTGTCATCATTAATGCAGAGTTGATTATCATGGAATATCCAGCTGGAGGGTTTCTGAGTGAAGTGGGGGTGCAGACACCCAGAGCTGTATCTGTAGTCCCGGACGGGGGCTAGGCTCACCATGCTGTGCACTTCTTCCCCGCAGGAGTGCTTTCCAAAATGGAATCTTCGTTGCATAGGCTATTACAGGAAAATGGGGTGACACGGTCAGGTAAATTTAGAAAATGCCAGGGTAAACAAAACAAAGCGGGCGTGTTTGCCAGAGGACATTCAGAGTTCTTTCTACTCTACGACACACGTGTCCGACAGGGAGCTCTGTACCCGGCTCTTCGGAATCGTCTTAATTAGGACATCCTTTATGCTGCTCAGCTCTGCTCCTCAGAACAGTCTGGAGAAATCTCTACTTCCTGCAGTCCACCTAACTGATACAAAAGAGGCCGGATTGCTTAGGCTCCACAGGGGCTTTTTCAGGTGGACTTTTTGGTGGTCCATGCTGTCTCTGTTCCCCCCACTCACACCCCTACTACCTTCTTTGTGTCTTTTTGAAAAAGCTGTCCAAAGCGTTTGCATTGACATAGTCTATTTATCTTTCTAAGGTTCCCGGTCACAAATGAAGATTGCAGGGAGAGACGTTCCTTTGGCCAGACTTGTAGAAACAGGTATTTTAACTTCATAAAGCAGAAAGTCGCTGGACTCCAAGACGAGGTCTCCCCTTGGTGAGCCAGCTAACGTCCGTTGGCTATCAGTGACGTCAGATGTGGCTTGAGTGGCCTTCCCTGAAGCTTTCTGGCGTGATCATGGGGACCAGAGGGCTAGGGAATTTAAAGAATGGACTGAGAAATTCTGTGTTGCATCCTGTGTGTCCAATAAAATTTGGAGTGGTTTGGTGCACAGGCCTGCTGCCTGCTCATCCCATGCTGCTAGGAATACAGAGCGTATTCTGTGATTCCGAGGGTCGAGGTCATCCTCCCATAGCTGTCGATGCGAGTCACCGGATGGATGTGGAAGTGGACTTGAAGTGCTGATAAAAGTAATCCGTAATGGGAAAGGCACACCAACAAAATATTGCCCTTTACATACTGAGTTTCAGAGCAGTTACTGGGTTATATCAAAAAGTGGACGTTTCCCTGGCTGGCGTAGCTCAGTGGATTGAGCTCGGGCTGCGAACCAAAGCATCGCAGGTTCAATTCCCAGTCAGGACGCGTGCCTGGGTTGCAGGCCATGACCCCCAGCAACTTCACATTGATGTTTTTCTCTCTTTCTCTCTTTCTCCCTCCCTTCCCTCTCTAAAAAAATAAATAAATAAAATATTTTTTAAAAAGTGGACGTTTCACAAATATATTTACTTGCAGGAGCTTTTGGTGAATGTGAAGGAAAGTTTGTGAGCTTATGTTTAACAACAAAGAAAATGAAGGGGAAAGAAGGGCCTTCTGAGAACGATCCAGATTGGCATTGAGCCAAGTGATGGATGAAAATCCGCGTCTTAACCTACCAGAACAGCAGTCCGGAGAGAAAGGGCAGGATTATCCAAAACAGCTGTTCCTAAGGGTTTTGAATCATGCCTTGTTTTCCTCACGATACATTTCCTTGTCATTGAAAGCCAAGGCTTTTAGGGACACCTCCATGACAGAAAGTTCTCTCATAAATTGGAAATGCACACAGAACAACGCAAAGCACGAAGACACTTTGCTTTAAGGTGAGCTTCGAGTTGACTGCCCTTTTGCTTTTCTTCCTTGAACTTGATGACTTTCAAGTTCGCTGAGACCAACACCTCCCTTAGGATATCACAGGAAGAACACGGGTATGTGACTTGTGATTGGCAAGAAACCCTAGCCCTTTTGAAGGGAAACTCCGTTTTTAGCCCTAAATCTTCTGGAAGGGGCTCAGTATCGCTGAAATGTCCACTGAAGGGAATACCCTTTCGGATGGGAAGTACAAAGCAGAAACCCATTTTCGTGGAAACTTCTGTAAGGGAGAAAAGCTTGGGAGAATTGGAATCCATATATGGACGGAATGGATTTCGCAGTGGGCGATGTAGGGAAATGTATGAGCAGCGGGATTAAGAATGTGTGGATGGATTGGTCGGCAGGGACTTGTAATTCTCACGGCTCAGCCTGCGGCTTGAGACATGGGCTCCTCAAAGCTTACCGGGGTCTACCTAACCTTGTGTGGTTTTGCTGATTGCTTGTTCGGTAGGTGCGCCCTTTCGCTGTTCAGTTTGCTTTGAGGAAAGAAAAGTAACCTGAGTGGATTATCTTCTTCTTAGCTTGTTTTACTGTAGCCAATTTATCATCTCCGCCTGAAAATCCCTCAACATTTCTTGGATTTTTTTACCTAGGATGCCTCAGGCTACGAAGGGGCTGGGAGAATTGGGAATTGAAGTGATGCAGCTCACAGGAGAAGGCTTTTTTCATCAGGGGTTGTAAATGGAGATGGCGGTAAATAAATGAAAGGGCAAGAAATTTATCATAAAGAGAGGAAGTTGTGATAAAGAGGTGTAGCTAATCTCACAGGGGAGGGACGTTCACCATTACAGACTCACTATGGACAATTTGTGTTTTGTTCAAATGATCCTTATCAGGAGAACATTTGGTGAACATTTTGCAGTTATACTAGAAAGAAACCAAAACATGCAATTATTGGTAAACAACGCAGAAAGAAAAGCTGTTTTTATTTTATTGAAGGGTATTTTTTTTCCTGTGTTGTATTTAGTTTTAACTGTGTTAATGGAGTTGCGCTTTTCTTTAATTACCAGGTTAAGAGCATCATAAAACAATGGGGAAGCCATCCTTTCTTTGTCTCAGTCTGAGATGAGAGTCTAATGCTATCAGCGAGCATTTGAGTCACAAACATTGCAAATGAAACCTCAACACATATTTTTTTTCACTGTTTCGGTTCCCACAAACATCCCTGGGGGCTCAGGTACATGAAACTTGGGTTAACACCATTCCAGGCAAACCTGGTGATTAAAGGCTCTTCACTTCTGTTTGACGGCATTAAATCTAAGCCTCTAGGAAATTCTAAGACAAATTAAATAATGTGGAAGCAGCAGGCTGAAAGATGCACAAAGGAACACGAGGCATATTGATTATAAAGTGAAATGAATCTCACTCCGAGGCAGGAAGAGTGCAGAAAAAAAAGTTATATCTCCGAACAAAGCTTTTTAATAAGGTGTCACGATGGAAGGGAGTACTTTAAGTGAAGTACATAGGAAAAACATCACTGAGATGAATTCATCATAGATCACCATCTTGCTGGAATTCCCTCTTGTTTGTGAGTTGTAATAAAAGTTATATTAATAATGTTACTGTTCCTAATTTGATGTACTTGTATCATTTTAAGCACTTCGGTGTTTTCTTGCAGTACATGCATCTGAGGATTAGGTGAGCCGTGTGGTGTGATAGAAAACAAATTCTGAGCTGGTCAAGTATTGCCGAGCGAGCCCTTGTTTCCCCTTCCCTTCCTCAAGCATGTGGTAGACCAGTCCGGGCTGTAGCTTGTGTCCATTGGTGGTGAATCGATCTCCTGACCACCTCGGTTGCCACTGTGGCAATTCTTATGCTAGCTTTACATGACATCTGTAGTATAAAAAAGGTAGTGTGATTATACATTGGAATACTGGATAGTAATGCCAAGAAGAAAGCGCTGTTTATACAGACACAGTGTTCCAGTGGAAGAAGGAAGGTGAAAGAATGCATACTGCATGACTTCATTTTTATGAAGAAGAACAGGCTCAATTTAGTCTTGGGAGATGCAGTCAGAATACTGGTTACTTCTGGGAACCACATGGATATTGGCTGGGGAAGGTGGGCGCGGTAACAGTCTGGGTGCTAGAGACGTCTGCATCTTCACATGACTGTTAGCTACATGGGTGTATACATATGTGAACATTCACTGAGCTATGTAGTTCATATCCATGTACTTTATTGTATAAGTTAGACCTCAATGAAAAAACTTTCAAAAACACTCACATGTAGATACAGTGTATAGTCGAGTGAATGTGTAGAATAGTTTACTTTTCAAGCAAGAAAGGATTTTTGATTTATAAATACACACATAGTTTATGTGATTACTAATGGTAGCAGAGACTGTTGCTAAGTACTTTGCAGCTGATTCCTCATAACTACTGTGCATGGCTGTGCTGAAATTTAACTGCAGACTGTCATTGGAGAAATTATTGAAAGGGTGACTGCAGTAGAAGTCGAATTAAAAATTGGGCCTTAGAAATTACTAGCTTTGATTGTTGTAGTCTCTATTCTTTCTAGAGTATTTCTAATGTAGTCAACATAAGTACCAGGCTATGGTATTGAACTTGAACTTTGTGATGGAGGAATATCGTTTTGCAGGGAGGCAGAGGGAGGCTACCAAAACTCAGAGCCTCAGCAGTGCCTTTTTTCCCTGCGAACCTGGCAAGGAGATGAGAAAAAACACAGAAATATAAGTGACATAATTTGTAACTATGCAAGCGATGAAGTTTCCCTCATTATTGGCTTATGACCCCCATTTGACCTTTGTGTGGGTTTCTCCAAAGCTCCAGTTTACAAAGAAGCTTCCCATGATGGTCACAAGGGTGGTTGCTGTTAGTTCGCTGACCAGTAACAAAATGTGTGTTTTCGCTCGGGATTTAATCTGCATTACTTGTGCTCTCTAGAATGGATTATATACCTAGCTAATGCAGCAAAACATGTCAGCTTCCTTTTTATAGTCATTTAGTCTATCACCCTAGAATGGGCCTGGGTCCTTGGCAATGACATTTGGAATGTCTTCATTTCAGAAAAGACTGGAAATGGGTGTTCCCTGAAGGTTCGGGACTTGGCCCACAGATCTATTGCTCAGGGGTGATGGAGCTAAGTCTGAAACGAATTACCTTATACTGTTTCTGCATCTGCGGTGAATCCCTTTAACGTATACGGTGAACTTCCAGCGGCCAATAGCTAAATGTTATGTATTGTTCAGAAATCCTCTGCTATTTGCTTTCCTCTCACACATTTCTGATTTTAACGTAATGGCTCAAGAGGTACTTTAAAATGTAATCAAGAGAGCATTGATGGAAATCATCTATTACATTCAATCCCCCTTGCGTCTCCCAGACTTCCCTGGCATTCGGTAATCACTGAGGTTTCCAGATCAGCATGGAAAGACGGATGGGCACCTTATTGCATCTGTCCAGTGAAACGGGACCGTGAGAGTCACTTCGTCCAAACCCCTATCTGACCTGGAGACCCTGTGATGCTGAGAATCAGACCCTTCTCATAGACCAGTTATTAAAAGTTTTAAATTCGGCCCTGGCTGGCGTAGCTTAGTGGATTGAGCGCGGGATGTGAACCAAAGTGTCGCAGGTTCGATTCCCAGCCAGGGTACATGCCTGGGTTGCAGGCCACGGCCCCCAGCAACCACACGTTGATGTTTCTCTCTCTCTCTTTCTCCCTCCCTTCCCTCTCTAAAAATAAATAAATAAAATCTAAAAAAAGTTTTAAATTCTGTTAATCAAAATTCTCAGGTGAAAGTGGTATCCTCACTGTCATCCCTTCCATTCTTAACCCCATCGTCACTCACATGACGGAAATGGGGAAGAGCATGTCACAGATCAGACTCCTCCCACGTAAGTCTGTGTGTTTTCATGAACGAACAGTAGCTCCAGGGCTGATGTCCTGGACGGAAGTGATGGCTACCTGTGCACATCTGGGAATAACGAGTCCACAAGGGGATGATGCACTGGCCCTTCCGGACTCACGGGGTGCCTGTGATGACCGGAAGCATGTCAGGTAAGGAGCATTTTCTGCTTAACTGGATTCGCTCTCATTCCCTGCAATTGCAGTCTCTCAGCGCTGCTCTCTCGCAGAGTCCTAGCATTGGAGAGCTAGAAGGGCCTTTCGAAATCATCTGCTATTCACTTTAGAGAAGAGGAAACTGAGGTACAAAGCAGCGAAGGCACCTGCTAGCCGGCAGAGAGTTTTGCAGGAGCCGGTTTCTCTGATTTCCGCACCAAGGCGCCCTGCTTGTCCTCGCCGATAGCACCTTGCCAAGTGCTAAGTGCTCTCTAGTTGTAGCCACCTAGGTGAGCTCCTTGGGGACAAAGATCACCTGGATAGAGTTGGGATGCACAGAGGCCCTAGCTGCTATAGAAATGCAACAACCACAAATTCTGGCTAAGAGGAGTAGGAGGCTTGGCGAGTTCTCAACACTTGTTTCTTCTGTGGCTGTTCCACTTGCATATAATTGCACGCCTCGGTGCCAAGTAGAGTCTTAATATTCTGGAGGCCAACCCCGTCTTAGTGAAACTCCGTGCGGCGCTGGGAATCTCTGCTGATAGCCACACGGGGCTATTGAGTGCTTGAAATCAATACAGCTGTTCAACTGAGGAACTCAATTATAGTACTGAATGATTTTATAAGTAATAAGTTACAATGTTACATGAAGATATTATATCTGTTCCTATTATTAAGATGGATCTCGTAGAGTAAAGTGAATGACAATATGAAAGATTTTAAAATATTTTTTGCTTCCATCTACACGCACGTGGCCTTCATTTTTGAGGGTAACACACTGGAGAGATCGTAGATCAGATGCGAACGGGTGGTATCAGGGGCCTGGATGGGACTGACTGCAAATTGATTTTGGAAGCTTGGGAACTAGCTTGTCTGTGTCTTCCACATCTTCCGGTCTGTGCCCTGATTTCTCTAGTTCTTAAGGAGAAATAAAGATCACTCGAAGAATGACCAGATGTGGTGTTTTATCTGAAAACCATATTTAATCTGTGTTTCTAATACATCCATTTTTAGCCCTGGCTTGGCGTAGCTCAGTGGATTGAGCTGGGACTGCGAACCAAAGTGTCGCAGGTTCAATTCCCAGTCAGGGCACATGCCTGGGTTGCAGGCCATAACCCCCAGCAACCACACATTGATGTTTCTCTCCCTCCCTCTCTCTCTCTCTCTCTCTCTCTCTCTCTCTCTCTCCCCCTCCCTCCTTTCCCTCTCTAAAAATAAATAAATAAAATATTTTTAAAAATAAAAAATAAAACATCCATTTTTTTTTCTGTGTCTCTAAGGAGCAAGACAAGGTGGGGAAATGGGAAAAAATGAAGTGTTCAATGTCTTTTTCTTTTCCAATTTATATTTCCCTAATAGGATTTTCTGGGCTACAGTGATAATTTTTTCAAAAAATCATGTGATTTATCTAGATTACGATAGGCTACGCCTGTCTTGCCCTGTGGGCTGGAAAACAATTACATAGATATTGAGCTGAAGTGTAAAGAACTGTGAATTTCTAAAGAGTCATTATATTCCATTAATGTCCACTCTAGATGGGTACTCTATGTGTACACAGGCCCTGTTGTTAAATAACCAAAACATTGGTTTACTTTTCTTTTTCAAGCAAGAGCATTTTTTTTTGTTTTTGTTTGTGCTGTTTTTAGTGCAAATATACCTAGCTTTTCAGAAAAAATGATAGAGGATGACATTTCCTTTTGACTAATGCCTGTCTCCAAGAAGATTGGATGTTTGCACATTTTTTTCTCAAGTTATCCATTTCTTAAGACAACACTTTCACCCCTGAGGGAGTATAAGGTAATAAAATATTTTCCTACACATCTACCTGCTGCATTTTTAAAAGTCAGAACTTTAAATAATACTTGAGACATTACCTGTGAAAGATAGGACCCTGCAGCCATTCAGAAAGACGTTAGTTGAAATTGCTGTATGTGCATGGTGATTAGACGAGGCCATAGTGTTGGCGTCAATGTGGAAATATCATGTCTTCTTCCTTTTGTTGTCCCTGAGCGATGGATGTCACAACTCTAAGTAACAAGTGATTCAAGAGGACTTCCGTAGAATTTCAGGGTGAGAACAGACCCTGTATCTCCATGCTGAATCTGGAAGCTGGGGAAATGCAGGAATTTAAAAGGAGTATTTAGCACGCTGAAAGAGAATGCTGGCTCCTTTTCCAGGTCACATGACAAAGGACATTTGTTTTGGCCTTAACCCAGTAACCCTCATGACCTATTTCCCCCTTCTCATTCAGATATTTTAATTGCATTTCAAGCAAAATAAAAGATACCGTTCCTGATCAATGTATTCAAATGATGTTAGTTGTTTCCTGACCTATTTGAGATGATTTTGCTTTTTGTTCCCTAGTAAAAACCGAAGTTGTCCCTGGCTGGCATAGCTCAGTGGATTGAGTACGGGCTGCAAACCAAAGCATTGCAGGTTCAATTCCCAGTCAGGGCACATGCCTGGGTTGCAGGCCATGACCTCCAGTAACCACACATCGATGTTTCTCTGTCTCCCTTCCCTCTCTAAAAATAAATAAATAAAATCTTTAAAAAAAACCCGAAGTTGTCCTGTGACAAACCCCGGGTGTCAGGAGGAATCCTGTCATTCTCATTCCTCCTCCCTCTCTGGGGCGTGGCGCTCAAAAAGTTGTCAGTTTTACCGCTCAAGTCTATCATGGAAAAGCCGGGAAGAGTTGTAGTGCTTTTGCTGTTTTCATCCCCACGTGTGGCTCTGTTTGTGTTGGATCCCTCACGCTGATGTGCAGTGCAGAATAGCCCATTATGAAGGCTGGGGTTGCTAGGGAAGGTAATGTCGTCCTCAGCTTTTGCGTGTGATTCCCAAGCTCTGAGGCAGCGGTGACTGGGGTGTTTGGGCAGGTCCTCTGTTCCCAGCATATTGTCACTTGGCAGTTGCAGCAGCAGCGAAGCCTGCATCCAGCTTGCCACATCTGAAGCATGAAATTTCCTACTTCTCTGGCTGTGTTGACAAATTTAACAGACATCTGTTGGTGTAGGTGTTGGGCACTGACCAATAACAAGTGTAGCCTCCAACTGCCAGTGCGAGGCATGGTGTAGAATTAGTTCTGCTGTGTTGACGAGCATACCAATAGGCTAATTTGTCCCAGCGTGCTTCTCTGGGGAACTGGAGGACTCTGCACGGAAAGACAGGTAGGCCTCCAACCTCACCTTTCCATACAACTGGCCTGACTTGGAGAATGAACGGAATTCCCTTTGGTGATGGAAAAGCCATTAAATTAGCCCTGGCTGGCGTAGCTCAGTGGGTTGAGCGTGGGCTGTGAACCAAAGTGTCACAGGTTCCATTCCCAGCCAGGGCACATGCCTGGGTTGCAGGCCATGACCCCCAGCAACTGCACATTGATGTTTCTCTCTCTCTCTTTCTCCCTCCTTTCCCTCTCTAAAAATAAATAAATAAAATCTTTAAAAAAAAAAAAAGAAAGGCCATTAAATTGGCATCCTATATGTTCGGGGTTTTCTTTTCCTCCCACAAAGATGTTGATAAGGAGCTCTGGTTTAATTACAAACTAGCAACGTTTTTGTGAAATTAATGTGCAAATTTGTTTCTGGTTGTTCATGCAATAAAGCACAAACTTGGTAATTTCAGAGTGATTATATGGATGTTAGTAATAGGTGATTCACTCACACTGGCTGGAAACTATCAAATTTTCATCGATCTGCTCTTTTGGCATAATTTCCCCCGAGAGATTGAGGCTTCACAGCTTTGCTTTGCTTTGGTGGTGGTTGTGGCTGCGGGTTTCGTGAAATGTCTACAGACAACTTAATGTTGGACTACACGGGGAGCACCGATGACTATGCTTTGGCGAGAACACGGAAACAGAGATACGATCCTAAGACTAAGGTGGGGAGGTTGAGAGCTCTTTAAGTTAAGAAGCGTTGCTTTCAAGTTTTTGTCTATTTCATGTGTGCCGACACTTTCACACATTAATATTAATCCCTTTCCTTTTCCTAGTATAACATCCTATCTAAGCACCAGAACTGATCAAAGCTTCCTGTGTGAATTAATATATTATTTAGAGTAATGTTGGCAGCTGTGACAGATGTACTCCAAAGTCTTAGTGGTTTAATACAAGAGAAGTGTATATGTCACAGACATACAGTCCAATATTTGCTCTACTCAGTCATTCAAGTACCAAGGTTGAGAGAGGCCCTGCTGTCTTCAAAACATGTGCTTTCTGAACTTGCCCTAGGCCTTGGTATTCAGCAGGCAGATGCAAACAGAGAAAGCACAGAGACTTGCGTGGTTTTATGGGCAGATGTGATCTCACCCCCATCCCGTTGCCTTGAATTCAGTCACATGTCTTCCCAAGATGCAAGGGAGACTGGGAAATAAGGTTCCCGACTGACCAGCTCTGTGTCAACACAACCTTACATTACTGAAGGGGGGCATGGATGTTTGGTGAACAGCTGTCTAACAGAAAGAGTTTGCAAATCCTGCTAATGCTGGTATTTATGCTTGTATGGTAGTACTTCAATGCTGGCATATGGTTTTGTCAGTATCTTCTGGCTAATGGCATCATTCACTGACAATTGTCCAGTCTTCGGGGTTCCTTTGTCTCCACACGTTAAAGAACCTTGGCTGTCATACCCTTCATTTGACCCATTTTGAAAACTATTCAACGTAAACCCTGGCTGGCATAGTTCAGTGGATTGAGCGCGGGCTGGGAACCAAAGTGTCCCAGGTTCGATTCCCAGCCAGGGTACATTCCTGGGTTGCAGGCCATAACCCCCAGCAACCACACATGGATGTTTCTCTTTCTCTCTCTCTATCTCCCTCCCTTCCCTCCCTAAAAATAAATAAAATCTTAAAAAAAGAAAAAAGAAAACTATTCAACGGTTAATTATGAAGTGGCTAGAATTGTGTGCATCAGTTTTCTGAAGTGACCTTTTGTCGAAATTAAAACCTGAGAGAAAATACATTGTACATTTACCTGCGACGTGGTATAGGAACCAAGGACAGGGGGCGAACATGAGACCTTTAATTATTTTGTGTGCCAAAATTAATGTAGAACTGATTCCTGAAGCACTGACAGTTCCCACACACAGTCTGAGCTAATGTTGCGTAAAAGGCTACCCTGGAAGTATTCCTTGTGAGCACAGGAAGGCATCGCCTGCTCCCCTCCCTGAGATCCAAGGGCGGGGCTGACAGGTGGAGGTTGGTGTGGGGTAAGCAGCCATGATGATCATTGCCTTGTGTAGACTGCCTTGTGCTAGGCTCTGGCCCAAGAGTTTCCCAACTTAATAAATAAGCTTCGTTGTTTTTCGTTATTTTGTGCTTCCTGGCCTTAGAGACGTATTCCAATAGCCACAGTTAGTTGGCAGGATGTGCTGAACATTGAAGTGACAGGGACATGTGCTCATTAAGTTGTACAGCCCCAAAACACCATCTCCTGCATTTTTGCTAATGCCTGATGAGGTTCAGAAAGATTATTTTGTTTTGTTTTGTTTTTAAGATTTTATTTATTTACTTTTAGAGAGGGAAGCGGGGGAGAGAGAGAGAGAGAGAGAGAAAGAGAAACGTCAATGTGTGGTTGCTGGGGGTCATGGCCTGCAACCCAGGCATGTACCCTGACTGGGAATCGAACCTGTGATGCTTTGGTTCGCAGCCCGCGCTCAATCCACTGAGCTACGCCAGCCAGGAGATTATTTTGTTGATAAGAAATTAACATGGAGGGGGCCACTATTTCAAAGCAAGAAGAAACATGAAATTCAGTACAAAAATATCTCTTCACCTGGGCTGTCCCTATTTCACTTGGGAAAACTCTTGATACTCTTTTCATCTTTCGTGATGTGTGTGTTCTGCGTGTTTTGGTCCTTTGTGTGAGAGACCGTCCATTCCTGTCTATCTGTGAACCTACTTCAAAGGTGTAGCAGTAAAGTCCGTGCGTCCTGTCACCCCACTGGCCTGGGCTCCCATACCAGCCCATTCCCCCTATCTTCCTTCGCCTGGCTACCTGCTGTTCAGCCTCTGCATCTCAGCACAGAGACCATTCTCACCACAACCTTGTCTTTCCTTTGGCCCCTCAGCCTGGGCTGGTCACTTCTCCTCTGTGAGTCTCCAGTGTCCTGTTCTGTCCTTCATTGGAGCGCTCATTAAATTCTATGCCTGTATCGCCATTCATACTGAAAGCTCCTTGGAGAAAGATAGGTAGCCCCTTAGTAGGTTCTGCATGGATGTAGGCATATATGTAAATGAAGGCGGGGGTGTGGGTGGGTGGTAGGGAGGTAGATACAGTTGTAGGTTTTCATTGTGTAGATTTTTTTACATAAAAGCATCCTTATAGGTTCCTCAAGACACAGACTATGAAAGCAGGATGTTGCATACCAAATATTTATGCTGCAGCCTTCTACCTTGGCTAATCAGCTGTGTTTGACCTCCTGTTGTCCTTGGGTATTTCTCAGCTGCCTTAATGCCCCACATCGGTGTCTCAAAGTCCTCATCTGGAAGATGTTCTGTGGCCAATACAGACAAACAAACAAACGAATAGGTTTAGCAGGAACTCAGTGCAGACATGTGTGTTTGCTGCCAGCACTCTGTGAGTTAACAGACCCATCTCCTTAGAGGGCTCCTCAGCAGTGCCCTGCCCTTATATCGAGGTGAAATGAAGTTCATGTACAATAATTAGTAACATTCACGTTCGGTGGTATTTTTAGCAACCACGTTGAATATCTGCTTCTCCCTATTTGTCGTATTTAATTTACTCGGCTGGGTTTTCGATTAGAAAACGGCCAAGCGCTGTATCCTTTTGGGAAATCTGCCTAAAGCAGAGAGAAGGGCCCAGTGGTGGAGCACGAAGCCCACAATTATTGGAGGAGGAGGAATTGGAATGGGTCTCCCCCTGGATGGCACTGCACGTTCGAATGGAGCAAGCCTTGTGACATATGTGCATCGAGTGCATTTGGATTAAAGGAAAGTGACATTCACAACTGTCATTTGCCAACTACAAAATATGATTTTGAGGGCATTACTTTCCGGCATTTTCTGTTTCTACTCTTGACAGTATTAGTACCCTTTGGACCCTGGGCGGATGCCAACCTGCCATTTTAATGTATAGGACTTTTCTGCTCTTTCAGTTTGACTTGCAGTTTGGCTTTCAAAGAAGTTGAGGCCAAATATCAAGATCACAAAAGTGGTTTGTTTTGTTTAATTAGCATTAGGGTTATTACTGTTTCTGTTTTGATACTTTGCAGTCATATGAGATTTGGTGATGAAGCGGCTTTGAAGTGAATGCTTGGTACTAATGTTGTGACCAGTAATGTCAGAACACCCACACACATCTTTCTAAAACAAAAAATCTCATAAATCAAATTTTTGCGAGATCCATAGAAAGCATTCACTCTCATATTTTGTTAAAAGTATGTAATGATAGGAATATAATTAAATTAAGCCCTGGTTGGCGTAGCTCAGTGGATTGAGTGCGGGCTGCGTACCACAGTGTCGCAGGTTCGATTCCCAGTCAGGGCACATGCCTGGGTTGCAGGCCATGGCCCCCAGCAACCGCACATTGATGTTTCTCTCTCTCTCTCTTTCTCCCTCCCTTCCCTCTCTAAAAATAAGTAAATAAAATTTAAAAAAATTAAAAAAGAATATAATTAAATTAAATTGCATGTCCATTAGCTTAAGCCGTGGTAGCTGAATAAAATTTGTATTTAGAAGAATGTCTCGTGTCCAAGTTATAGGTAGATTGAATTTTTTTCTAGACACAATGGGCCATTCATGAGCTGATCTTATCTCCTTTATTTTAGATACTACTTGAAAAGCAAGTTAAAATCTCTCTCTCTCCCTCCCTCCCTCTCTCTCTCTCTCTGTTTTTTGTTCTCTCTCTGTCCCCTCCTCCCCCTCTGCGCCCCAGCCCCGGCCCCTCCAGCCTAGAGAATATAGCTTCATCTGTGCCAACAAACTTGTTCAGGCAGGTGTTGGCTTATTTCAACAGCTCACAGAAGGGTGAGTGAGGACAGTGTGAGGACAGTTGTTTCTAGAAGTTTCTGCCTTATGTTGCTCCCCATTTGTGGCATTTGTCATGCCCCAGATTTTCCTGGTTATTCTTGTCCCCAGCAGTCTCCTCCTGCCTTTGGGCGTAAGAAATAAGCCAGACATAAATGTGAAACAAACAAAGGGGAGTGACCACTCCCAGCGTAAACTGGATATGTTAGTTAACCTGCATCAGAAGATGGTTAAAGAATATTGCTTTTAATACTGTCAGTCAATTGGCCTTCAGATACATTATCATATGAATATTTCCGAGGTATAATAATGTAGTCTGTGATGCCATAATAAATCTTTGAGAGATTCATATACTCCATAAGCAGTCCGTTTGCAAAGTAGTGTTTGTTTCCTTAGTTACAAAGCGGTGCACTGGATACGGTTCGAGAGAAATCTGAGTCAGCCAGGGCTGTTCGTCTCATAGTGCTTAAGAGGAAGTGTGTAGGTGACCTCGAATGCACAGTGTGTACCAGAAGGTCAAGTCACGCTTCCAGTAGGCAGGGCCCTGGAGGATGAGGACCAGGCTACCCTAGGCCAGTGTGGGCTGAAGGCCAGAACAGCTCTGCCAGCTGCCTGTGTGAGGGAAAGCCCATGCTTCTGTGGCCCTTCCGGGGGAAGTTCAAGGTCAGACTCCCAAGGTGGCTCAGTGGAAGAAGAGGAACGAGAATGGGAAGAGGGGGAGGTATAAGATGGCTGGGCCAAGTACAACCAGCCTTTTGCCAATGCCACCTCTCAAGGTCTTAATAATCCCGGCTTTCTCTAACAAAGGTGGTATTACTGCCTCCTCGCCTGCAGTCCCATCTCAAGAAAGTGGATACAGCGTGTGGTCAGGACAAAATTCTCTGGGAACGTGGTATTTCAGATGGGACCCGACTAATCGGCTGTGAAGGAAGAAATCTTCCCCAGTGGGGTCAAAGACATTCAAAGACCCTGTGTCCAAACAAAGGCTTCGTGTGTTCCAGAAAGAAAATGCCCACCTTGTTTTAATCCTCATCTGAGGACATTTTTTTTATTGCTTTTTTCGAGAGAGGGGAAGGAAGAAAGACAAACATAGATGTGAGAGAAAAGCTTTGATAAGTTGCCTCCTGTGCACACCTGGCCCAGGGCTTTTCCTTGCTCATACCTGGGGCAGAAACAGCAACCTGGACATGTGCCCTGACCAGGAATCGAACTCCCAGCCTTTGGTGCACTAGACATCATTTGAAGCAACTGAACCACCCAGCCAGGGCAAAACAGCCAGCTTTTTCAGCGTAGGAGGATTTTCTCATCTCAGTGAACTGCCACACTCTAGACACTCAGGCCAAACCTCAAGGAGTCTTCCTTGGTTTCTCCCTTTGACGTGCCGCCCCCGAATCCTATCCATTAACCGGGAGAGTAGAAGCAGTGCCTTTAATTTGATCGATACCCTTACTAACGAAGGTCCACCACTAGAGCTTGCCTGGATCACTTTTGCTGCCTCGTGATTGCGAGGCGAAGTCGGTAGGCATGTGAACAACGAAATCTAATAAAGACACGGGAAACTGACTTCGGCAAGAAAAAATGGGAGCCCACAGAAAGGAAGGGGGGCGTCAGACAACTTTGTTTAGAGCGCGCCACTGCCCTTGAATTCTGAACAGCCTTTGATGTGTGCAGAGGCACTAGCCATCTGTGGCCACATTTCTGCAAAGTCCTGTCTCCCTCATTACTGTGAAGTCAGGAGTGTAATGAAGAATTAAACCTTGTACTCAGCAGTCTTTGTTCATTTGCATGTTGTCATTATCTTACACTTCTGGAATTAATATATCAGGGACTCAAGGCAAATGAAAAATGATATTTACTGAAGTCGCAGTGTTTTTGAAGGAGCAGAAAATGAAATGCTGAGATGTAGGGAACAAGGCAGAGGCGGTGGCGCGGGGTCTGTGTGCTCGCCCCGAATGCCTTGTCTCCACCTGGTTTCCCCAGTGCCCCTGGCTCTTTCACTCTCTTCATGTTGATGGGCGCGGGGCATTCTGGCCAGTGAGGACGAGTGGTCGTGAAGAACAGCGTGATGGAACTAAAACTGAAACATAAGGTTTCTCTTTGAGCCCGCTACCACTTCTCATCCAGGGGCCATTTGGCCTGGCAGAGGACATTTGGCAATGCATGGGGACATTTTTAAAATCACAGCTGTGGGACAGGGTGATACTGGCAACCAGTGGGTTGGGGTCCAGCGATGCTCTTAAATGTCATATAATCCACAGCACCGCCCCCCCACCCCAAGGAATTATCTGGCGGCAAATGTCAAGAGCTGAGACTGAGAATCCCCTGATGATGCTGATGTATTTAGACACACTCAGCTTTTCAGGAAAACTTCCGTCTGGTATTTCAAGGTGTACTTACATAATTATTCCCATAGGTCCCATGTTTAATACTATGGAAGCCGATGATGGGTCTTAACAAAGGAGAGGGCGAGGGCATTAACAAACTTTGCAAATCTCCAAATTAGCTTTGGGATGCCACAGAGAGAGAAATCAGATTAGAGGGAGGCCTACTCAGATAAAAAAAGAAAATACTTATTACAGTGTCTGGCCCTGGGGGCGATATAGCTGTGGCGTGGAAGCCCATTCTGGCTTTCCCTCTGTCACTCTCTCCCTTCTCATCTGTCCCTATCTCCCAGGCACCCTCCCTCTCTCTCCCTCTCCCTTTCCAAGCTGTGGAGGTTATTATCTGCCTTCAGGGATGGTCTACGCTGAACCCAGTGCTATCCATATCGGCGATCAGTCTTCCAATTCCTCCTCTCACGTTTCCAGGTAGTTCCTTAGCTCAGAGCCTCTGTCTTCGCTCAACCCCTACCTCGCTGTTCACTCTTGTGCTCTGGGAAGCTTCCGCTACGAACTGGACTTTGAATAAGTCCCTGTGTTGCTGACATTTTGTAGGCATGAATATGTGGCCCAAGTGAGTAAAATAGGGCCTCAGAATGAGTTTCTTATCGCTGCTGTAATACATGATTACCCCAGCCTTACACTGGCTTAAAAATAGATACATTTATTATCTTACAGTTCTGGACCTCAGAAGCCCGTGCTGTCCTGGCTGGTGCCATCTGTGGGTTCCACACCAGCATTCTGTTCTTACTTTGTCCCCAACCTCCGGCTGCTTGCGTTCCTGGGCCTGCAGTCCCCAATCACTCTCCCCTCTGCCCCCATCACTGCACTTCCTCCTCTGCTCTCTTTCCTCCCTTCCTCTTTCAATTCCCAGTCTGTCGTGATGCCATTGGACCGACCCACCGGGATGATCTAGGAATATCTCCCCACCTCATTAGCCTCTCAGTCCATTACGCCTGCCATGTCCCTTTTGTCGGGAAGAAATGAAACATATTTGCAATCTGTAAGATTAGGGCGGGGACCTCTCTGGGGACATTCATCTGGCAATGGGCCTTGAGCTCCACTGGCAAAGGACCTGTATTCGGTACTATCGTCACTAACTATCAGTTGCACAGATACGGGAAAGTTACTTCTTCTTTTCCTGTCTCTAGAATGGGCATTCCAGTCATCGCTCCTTGGTTGGGTGGGTGATCGTTGGGGGCAGTGACTGAAATAATGTACTTATGGCAGTGACCTGGGCACCCGGCATGTCATGGCTGCTGGGTATGCAGTAGCTCTTACTGCTGTCACTGCTGCGGCTGTCATGAGGACTGGACACGGTGTTCAGTGGTCAGCAGGCTTTCTGTAAAGATCTACGTAGCAAATATGTGTGCCTTGCTGACCGGACCACCTCTGTCACAACGACTAGACTTCTGCTGGGGAACAGAAGTAGCTCTAGACAATCTGTAAATGAATGGATGTGGCTGCCTTCCAGTACAACTTGATTTCTAAAGGCAGTTGGGAGTGCCTCTGGTGTTTCTAAGGAGTGCGTTTGGTATGCCCGAGTCCCACTTGGCCAGTCCTTACTCTGGAACAGTGGGACGCAGCCCTGGCCATATACTGACTTCCCGTGCACCACTTTTAAAAAGCAAGAGATAAGGAGACAGTCACCTACAAAGGAGTTCCCATCAGACTGTCAGCTGATTTCTCAAAAGAGACCTTGCAGGCAAGAAGGAGCTGGAAGGAAGTATTCCAAGTCATGAAAGACAAGGACCTACATCCAAGATTGCTCTATCCAGCAAAGCTTTCATTTAGCATGGAAGGGCAGATAAAGTGCTTCTCAGACAAGGTCAAGTTCAAGGACTTCATCACCACCAAGCCCTTATTTTATGAAATGTTAAAGGGACTTATCTAAGAAAAGAAGATAAAAAAACATGTATAGTAAAAGGACAGCAAAGTCACAATTATTAACAACCACACCTAAAGCAAAACCAAAAGAAACTAAGCAAACAACTAGAACAGGAACAGAACCACAGAAATGGAGATCACATGGAGGGTTAGCAACAGGGGAGTGGGAGGAGGAGAGAGGGGGAAAAGGTACGGAGAATAAGTAGCATAGATGGTAGGGAGAAAATAGATAGGGGGAGGGCAAGAATAGTATGGGAAATGTAGAAGCTAAAGAACTTACAAGTGTGACACAAGGACATGAACTAAAGGGGGGAATGTGGGTGGGAGGGGGTGTGCAGGGTGGAGGGGACTGAAGGGGGGGAACGAGACAACTGTAATAGCATAATCAATAAAATGTATTTAAAAAATAAGAAGTGATCATGGTACGACATCTGATTTTCAGTTTTCTTTTCATTAAAAACCTAAGTCCCCTTATTTTGGCACTTCTGATTTCAGGTTCTGTGCCCAAGGATGCGGCCTTGTTCGCACTAAGAGTTCACTAGCTTTCTCTGGTAGAAACCATGGTGGTGGTTCTGGGTCTCCACCTCGGTCCACTGGTGTCCAAATTTCTAGGGAGCCTTTGACTGCCGACAGCCAAAGCCTAACCAGACTCATTTAGGTAACACAGGGCCTGCTGGGAAAGATTTGGAAGTGCTGAAATAATTCAGAGCAGATAACTTAACAAAGGACAAGGAGGAAGGCAACTTACAGGGTGTTAGAAGCAGGACCTGGAGGGTTTCCAGGGGTCCTTGAGGAGGATGAATGGCCTCTACCTTCCTTTCTGTGTGTCTTTTGCTTAGGGGCAGACTATCCACCCCTGGGCTAGGAGACAGTGAGGCACGTCCTCGGGCAAGCCACACCCTCACTGTGACTGTTCAGGGCAAACCATTAGAAGTCTCTTACTGTGAGGGAGGTGAAGAGGCTATGAGGCAATGCAATAAGGTATCCACAGCTGGCATTGCTGTTTTTGTTATGATTATCCTTACTACACATGTTCTCATGCACATAAAAAAGTATGCACTCCCTGTGTTACAAGCGACACAGCACATGGTGAATCCAGTTATGGTCCATGAACCTTTATTGAGTGCTGGTAAAACCAGTCAATATGTCTCCACCTGGTGACCTTGCCATCTCTGCTTTACACGTTGTGGGATCAGCTTTGGCCTTTGGTGGGTTGGGGCCAAGGATGCTGCTAAGCATCCCATCGTGCAGAGCGCAGCAGCCTGAGCAAAGTCTCATCCAAGCCATAATGTCAGTAGGGCTGAGGCGGAAACACTCAGGTGTAATGTGAAACAGGTGAGGGAGCGTTGGTGTAGCCTTTTTTTCCCGTGGAAGGTGAATGTGCTTTTTTTTTTTTTCAGTTGCTACATGATTCCTCTTTGTGGACCCTAACCCTCTGCTTTAGAAATTGAGCCTGTTGGGAAATGCGGGGTATTGGAATGTTTCCATTTCCTGAAGGCGGAGCTTGGAGGGGGTTCTGAAGTTCACCTTAGAACAGGGTGGCATTTTCAGAGTGGGAATGAGGGATCCTTTGCAAAAGTCACCTTTATGAGGCGACCCAGAATTTAACTTGCGAAAATTAAATTAGCAGAAGAAATTAAAATCTTCTAAACACGTGCCAATGAAATCCACTCTATTATGAATGGTCAAATGGAAAATACTTGATAATAAATTCAATTAAAACTCATTGGCTTTATAGTTTCAATTTTTTCCTGAAGAAATAGTTTCACGAATAAAAAACATATTTAGTAAAAATCACTTAAAATAATGCTTCGGTTATATTTTTTTGGAGAGGAGGTGCTGAGTAGTATCACTTTTGAATAGTGGTAAATTTTCATGAATTCTAAAATGTGGTTATTAACTCATTGGTATGCCATAAATATTTTATCTCCCTTTTTTTTATGTAACATTTCCATGATATGGGAATAGCACCTCTCTTTTTTCTCTCCCGAGTTTTAGAAAAACGGGCTTTAAAATATTTTGTTGAAGCTTTATGTCAGTAGCAATTTGAACATCCAGTTTAAGCTGCAACTTTTTCCCTTGGTTGGGGGAAGCATGAGATTGAGTTAATTATATTTTTAAGTTTCTGATTCATGATCATCACTGATAATTAGTCTCCTTGTGCTTGAATGAAGAATTCATTCATTTCCTTTTATACCTTGTGCCATTCCTATTTACGTACCCAAGTATTCTACTGAGCTCAGTGTGAATCTTTTGTATTTATGTGGTTTCTACAAGTGAGTGTTACTGTTTTGCATACATTCTTTGCAATTGGCATCAATATGATTGTGTGATATGTATCCTTGTGTGTTTTTCGCAGTCCCGAGATGTTAAGACCCATCCAGGTTGTTCTGGATGCTATGAATATATTTTTTCTGACTGCTGCTTTATGCTCCTTGGTGTACAGGAAACTTGGTTTTGGAGATAAAACCACTGTCCACCAGTACCTTGAAGTTCTGCCTTTCCCCCCTTTATGATGGAGTCCGAAAAGCATAATGAATGAAAAAGTTACTCGCTGTGAGTAGCAGCTAAAATGTCCATTTCAGGTCTCTCAGAATGGATCCTGCCTGCTAACCCATAAACTGCTCTTCTTTTTAATCCCAGGGGAAGAAAAAACTCTTTTATCAACCTTCAGGTCTTTTTCCATTGAGTGTATTGGGGTGATGCTGGTTAATAAAATTATATAGGTTTCAGGAGTACAATCCTATAACACATCATCTGAATATAGTATTGTGTGTTCACCATCACAAGTCAAGTTTCCATCCATCACCACTTATCCCATTACCCTTGTCAACCTTCCTAATTCGTTTCCGACTCCCCCACCATACTGTTGTCTGTGTCTATGAGGTTTTTGTGTGTTTGTTTGTTTGTTTTTTGCTTAAATCCTTCCCCTTTTTCACTCAGTCCCCCAACCCCCTTCCTTCCCTTTCTGAAAGTTGTCAATTTGTTCTCTGTATCTACATGTCTGTTTCTATTTTGTTTGTTAGGATATATTGTTCACTAGATTCCACATAGGTTTGAAATTGCACGTTACTTGCCTTTCTCTGGATTTTTTGGTTCTAAAGATTTTATTTATTTTGTAGAGAGGGGAAGGGAGAGGGAAAGACAGGGAGAGAAACATTAATGTGTGGTTGTATCCAGCATGCCCCGCATGGGGAACCTGGCCAGCAACCCAGGCATGGCCCCTGACTGGGAATTGAACTGCTGACCCTTTGCTTCACAGGCCGGCACTCAACCACTGAGCCCCACCAGCCAGGGCCATTTCTCTGGATTTTAAAGGTGGGAAATGTGCATCTTGAATGAGTTCAAAATTAGCTACTCCAGATTTAATATGGTGGCTTTATAATTCATCAGAGTCTGGAGTTCCTTCTTTTCTATGCTCTTGCCTCTTCAGCTCTAAATTTCATTGGGGAAGTCACTGCAGGGTCCGAGGTGACCTAGGCAGCTCCAGCCATCCTGTCCAGACATGATGGGAGGAAGTGAAATCCACAGAAAGGCAAAGTAGCTACGAGTCACCAGACACTCCTAATTTGAAGGAGGGCTGTCTGGGCTTACAGTCTTTCACTCTTTTTCACAGGTGCCTTTGTCCCCTGGGAACAAATTTGGGTGTAGGTAGGAGAGCAGAGAATGAATGCTGAGTAATCAAATAGGGGTCGCTTCACCACATCCTTTTGAAAGGTTCAGTTCTCTCGCTACCTGAGTCCCCGCCCACTTCAGCCTAATCCTAACCCTGTGACAAGTTGATGTGTAACTGCTTTGTTACAAATCTTAACATTTTGTTATCATTATACATGCGTGAGTCAAAAGTAATTGCTGGCATTTGATGTGGCTAAGCTACTTCTCCATAAGACGTCTGCAGATTCCTTGAGGCATACCCATGTCTTTTCATCTTAGTCACATCTCCAGCCCCCCACCCACCCCACTGCCCACCGTCTGAGTTAGCTTACGCACGCTCCCTGTGTGCATTTGATATCACTGTGCTTCTGTGCTCTTGATAAGTGATTGCTGCTTCCATCTGATTGGGTGTCTGAGGTTCTCTCTCTGTGTTCACAAGGAATTTTGTAAATGTAGCAACGGTGGTAGAAGAAATGTTTAGTTTGCTAATCTCCTTTGGGAAACTTTTAATCCATGTTCTGGGGGGCGGGCATCAGGTCTGGGTCAGGCATTTCCATAGCTGCAACCTGTTATGAGAGTCTCGCGATCACACCTAATAATGGCCTAATAAAGGGAGAGGCAGTGGATTTTAGGACAGTAAAGACCCAGGGGTTCCCGGAAGAGGAATTTGTGTTTGGTGTTCGGGGTAGTTCGCACTTTATCGCATAGCCACTCAGTGTACCAAGGCAATTATCTCCGATTTTTCTGGCTGAACATTTGTGATTGAGTCTGAATCATACTAACGCTGATCATGAAATGTCACGGAATAGCTACTCTTTGTAGCCTCAACACAGGTCCTTGTAGCAGGACATAGACATAAATACCTGGTAGCAGCAGCCGCTGCCTCAATAGGGAGTAACAGTAATAATACTGATAGAGTAAACAACATTTCACTTGATACACTTTAATTCATTCAGGCTTGTCCCTGCCCCTTGGATCCTACCCCACCATCGGGCACTTGAAGACTCCTGGTGACCAGTATGGGCATCTCTGTGGCCGACAGCTATTTCTGGAAGAGTTGGTGCTGCTATACCTTTGTCTGGGAGCCATGTAAAAATGACTGACAGGTGTTCATGTGTATATTCCCCAGGTCCCTTGCCCCTTGTAAGAGGCGGTGCAGAAATGTGAGTTTTACACCACCCTCAAAGCTTCCTGGCAGCATGACACTCCATACACCCACCGTGGTACAAAGCTGGAAAACATATTCTTTCTTTCACTTTTTTTAAAGATTGTATTTATTCATGTCTTAGAGAGGGCGGGAGGGAGAAAGAGGGAGAGGCATGCTGATGCGAGAGAGAAACATGGATCGGTTGCCTCTGATACATGCCCTGACCAGGGACTGAATCTGTGACCTTTTGGTTTGCAGGCCAGCTCCCAATGGAGCCACACCTGTGTGGGCTGGATGATCCATTCTTTATGGAGGGATTTCTTTTTTTTTTTTTAATTTTATTTATTTATTTTTAGAGAGAGAAGGGAGGGAGGTAGAGAGAGAGAGAGAGAAACATCAATGTGCGGTTGCTGGGGGTCATGGCCTGCAACCCAGGCATGTGTCCTGACTGGGAATCGAACCTGTGACACTTTGGTTCGCAGCCCGCGCTCCATCCACTGAGCTATGTCAGCCAGGCTGAGGGATTTCTTTTCCCACGTGGATTTCCCACTGTAGTACTTCAATCTTTGTCCTGGGGTCTGCGTCTGGGGAATCCCAAACTAAGACGAATACTAATATCAGTTCTGTGACTTCTAGACTATCACCACATTTACTTCACAGACAAGGAAATTGAAACAATGGTGTGAAGGAACCAGGAGAGGTGGGGTTCAAACCTGCAGAGTGAGTCTGGGTCCAGAGCCCTCACTGCGTAGCTACACCAGATCAGTTCCACATGAGCTAAGGAAAGAAGAGAGAAAATTGCCTCGTGGTCTGTAGATCTAATTACTTTTCCAAAACAAAAATGGCTGGGCAAATGTGGGAAGTGTGTTACGCAGACTATATCGCACGCACCATTTTGTCCCTGCAACATTTCGTGGCAGCGTAAAAAAAAAACAGGCACTCTCATCTTTGAGGACCCGCTGCGTTCACCAGTTAAACCTTTTGGGTGGTTTTTGCCCGTGGTGCTCCTTGGGGATGTTCGGCCCTTCCAGTCCCTAAGTCTCAAGTACCATCAGCCATCTAAAAGCTGGTATTTTTGCCTTCTCTTCCCTTCAAACTCATTTCGCGTCCAAATGACAAATGTGTTTCCATTCAAGTCTATATTGCTATGGACTTACTGTTTATGCCGTGGCGGCTTTTCCTATCCACCCAACATTGCCCCTTGTGATTCCCAATAAGAGTTTCAGTCATTTTACATATCTTGGCTAAGTGAAGAGGAATTACATGTTACTATAAAGATTTCTTTCAAAAACATTTAGTGATAATTCAATATGCATGGCTTCTACCTTCCATCTTAATATCCCCATCTGGTGAATCAGATAGGCGCTCAGCAATGCTGCCTGAGCAACGCGCCGTAATTAACAGATTCCTACTGATGTAAGTTTTATCTGTCTGTTTTCAACTTTCGGTTGTCTACTTTCTGACAGACTATAGTTCAAAAGTTCTGTCATTGATTCAGCTTGAAATTTGATGTTATATGAGACAAAGACTTACTTTGACTTGTTTTAAAAGTCTTTCATGGAGTGAAAAAGCTGTTTCTTAGCCTCAGCTGATTCATTGTGCTGTGTTATTTGATCTCTCTCCGTGTCATAATCTTCTTCTGAAAATATTTTGTGTCAGCGTGGAGATCTGTGGGATACAGACTTCTATTTTCCTCTCCAGTGGAAAGCGCTCATTTCTTTACTTCTTAGTGCGAACAAAACAATCTCATTAAATCAATGTGTTTGGAGAAAATCTGATTAAAAGATTTGGTACCAGAATTCCTGTCCTAACACCCCTTTTGACCCTTACCAGGTCAATTTTTCTATTTGGCCTGAATGATATTTTCAGGTGATGTTTTTAACAAGAGGATTTGGCACTTAATCTTCTCCACTTGGCATAGACCATCAACGCTGAGAGTTCAGCACAAAGCGGCTTATAAGCAGTGCCCTCAGAGGGAATAATTGGCTACCAGACAATAATAGCTGCACATTTTCCCCTTGGGAATTGACATGAAATCAAACTAGCTGGGCTATTCGAGCAAAATTATGAAATAGGTGAAATGTGACTTTAGGCTTTACTGTTTCCTGATTTGAGTTTTGACTGCAATTGCAGTGGAATAAGATTGATTGCTGAGGCTCCTGCCGTTACTAAAACTCGTGCTTCTCGCATCCAATTGCCTTTCATATATTATGATTATATATTATTACATATTTGGTATTCAATCTTTCCCATGTCATGCTTGAGTATAACACCTAGCATTTTATGTTGGTATATTCGAAGTGTTCCTGGTTTATTGCTCACTAGCAAAACCTGATGTAGGTCATTATCTCCTGGAAATATTTTGGTCCTTCAGTTTGAAGTGTGTTCTGTAACATTGCTGGTTACCTATGATTCCAGTCATTTGAAGGTCATAGTATAATAGCATTATTGTCCACAGAAACTGAGCTTTATGGAAATGTGCTGGTTATCTAGAATTCCTCATAGAAAATGTGAGAAAGTGCACAGACCTTTGGGCAGCATGTATAATTTTTAAAGAGAGAGAAGTATTTGTAAAATTGCTATTTACCCATGATTCCAATCGTTTGAAGGTGGTGGTGAATTGCCATTATTTGAAATTGTCCACAAAAGCTGAGCCTTAAGGAAATGTGCTGATTATCTAGAATTCTTCATAAAAAATGAGAGAAGGTACAGACCTTTTGGCAGCATGTATAATTTTTAAAGACAAGAAATAGTCTGTGTGCTTTAAAATGTTCCAGTGCTAAAAGCAGGCTATTAGGAAATGATGACAGTTACTGAGCACTCTTCTTCTTTTTTTTCAAAGATTTCATTTATTTATTGTTAGACACAGAGGAACAGAGGGAAATAGAGAGGGAGAGAAACATCCATGTGTGGTTGCCTGTCACATGCCCCTGTACTGGGGACCTTGTCCACAACCCAGGTTTGTGCCGTGACTGGGAATCAAACCGGAAGTCCTTGATTCGCAGGCCGATGCTCAATCCACTTAGCCACACCAGCCAGGACTTAAGTGAATGTTTTCTTTTTTCTTTCTCTTTTATTCTGTCTGTCTTTCTTCCCTTTTGCCTCTCCCTCCTTCACTCTCCCCTTCCTCTCTCCCTCATTTTTTTCTTCCTTTTCTGGATATAAATGTGACTGAGTGAGGCCAGCACGACTGTCCGCTGTCAACTCCTTGGGGGAAAGTTTTGTTCTCGGCTGGGGTTACAGTGCCTATCCTGCCCCAGCCGCCCCTCGGGGCCTGCGCATACCACTTGTACCGCGGTTGCCAGTGACACGCACGCAGACAACTTGCATGATGCAGCCTTTGGACGCAGGGTGCTACTTCTCAGTCTCAGCCGCACCGTTGTCTAATTTGTGGCATTGATCCTGAGCTTAGATTCACTGAAGATCTTGTTACCTTCATGTTGTTGATGTTCTGTCAAGATAAATGTTTGAAAGGAAATATACATGCTGTATGTTCTTCCTGGGTTGGAGTTTTCCTTTAGCTGCTTTACAAAGGACTTCACTAATACCATCTGTTTCATCTATCTTCAAAACTCTTTTGATTTCGGAACATCAGAAATTTATTTTCGGAAAACTTCCCCCTCCTGTTGCATCATCACATTCCTTCATCATCCCCAAAGTGTCTCCAATTAATTGTAACCTTTTGGCTTAATTTATGAACAAGGATAATATCTCCACAACTTGAAACCTTCCCTCAGATAGGATCTCCTGTTTTGATGCTAATAGACTCTCTTCTGAATCCCGTACGATGAGTGCATTCTCTAATATTTCTTCCGTTTCATTCATTTATCTCTCTATTGGTCTGCTTTTCATTAGGCTATGGATTTTTTTTATATTGCTAGCTGTCACCAGCGCACTGGACATATGTAGTGATATAGCAGATTTTAAAATAGTACTAGATCTTTCTATGTAATGTATTAACTAAGAAGCCTATTAGCCCTGTCTGGCGTAGCTCAGTGGATTGAGCGAGGGCTGCAAACCAAAGCATCGCAGGTTCGATTCCCAGTCAGGGCACATGCCTGGGTTGCAGGCCTCGGCCCCCAGTAACTGCACATTGATGTTTCTTTCTCTCTCTCTCTTTCTCCCTCCCGTCCCTCTCTAAAAATAAATAAATAAAATATTTTTAAAAAATCATTGTTCTGAGATGGAGTTGGTGGATTTCAGCAGGCTGTCAGAGCAGCTCATGGCATGGAAAGCATTACAGGCCTCTGCTGGAGTATCGCGTTTCCCAGTTCCAGGACACAGGAAAGAGATTCGAGAGGGTGGGTTCATACCCCCTTTGCCTCAGTAGCTTTCTTTGTCCCGGACTGACCCTCTCATCGTCCTCAGCATGGAAACAGCTCGTGTACTTCCGGCTGGTGCAGGGAAGAACAGACACTGGGAGGTTGTGGGCTGTTCAAGGTCCAGCTGATGACTGACGGATTCACACATCCATCCCTGTTTCTATTTGTAAATAGTATTTGTTTCTATGGGACAACTTTGAGATATTCGGAGAACAACACTGCTGTTGAATCAGACATAATCGCGTTATTCCACTGCCGAATCCTATGATAATCCCATTAGTGCTAGGTTACAAAAGCTGAAAATAGCCCCCAGTCTGTGACTTTGGCCTGGGATGGCCAAAGATGTTGCATTGATTTGTTGTTTCCTCTAGACCTTTTAAGAGTGAATTTCCCTTTCCCAGAACACCTTGCAATGCCTAACACCACAGATACTTTCCTTGATATTTCATGTGTGTTTTTCAGTGGAGACTTCATTTCTTGTATTTCTTAATAGAGAGGGTGATGATTATTTCTGCTCAAATAGTCTCTATGCTTTTAACATTTTTGACCCCTCCATCCTCCTGCATCGTCATCCTATCATTCAGGAAATGTAGAATCTCCTGGATGAAAAAGTCCCTCCACCTTCTGTCCCCAAATGTACTCATTGCCGCCTTGCTTTTGCTCCAATGGAAGACAAGTCCCTTCCCTGCGTCAGTGAAGGCACATTCTGGATTGCATCCTGACTCCTATAATATTGCAACAGATTTCATCCAGGAGCAGATAGGAGAGTCTCATTGACATCTGTGAAGCTGTACATGGAAGAGATCTATCTTCAGATGTGTAAAAAGGTGCTATTCTGCCCTGGCTGGCGTAGCTCAGTGGATTGAGCGCAGGCTGTGAACCAAAGTGTTGCAGGTTCGATTCCCAGTCAGGGTACATGCCTGGGTTGTGGGCCATGACCCCCAGCAACCGCACATTGATGTTTCTTTCTCTCTCTCCATCTCCCTCCCTTTTCTCTCTAAAAATAAATAAATAAAATCTTTTTAAAAAGGAGCTATTCTTCTCATCAAATGCTTTTGTTTTAAAAAAATATGGTTACGTCTTATAAAATGATATTACTTATTTAATGGAATTAATGTTGTCTTCCATGCAGACACGGGTCGCCATTCCTGACCCTTCCCCATCTATAACAGGTGCTGTGCTGGTAACTCCTTCGAGGTGTTTCTGTTCTGGATTAGTCTTTTCCCCAAGGGTAGCCTTCCCTACGCGCCAGGTCCCACCTCACCCAGCTCTTGCCCCATTTCTGAGCCTGTATAACACCCCGTTTGTGCCCTGTGATGACGTTTGTCCATCCACGCATGTAACTGCTTGCTTGGCTTGGCCTTGAAATGGGCCTGGATTCTTCAAAGCATCTGTTAGCTCTGTCACCAGAATCTCTGACTTCCCTTTTTCTGCATAAGAAGTGCATCTTTTTTTAAAAGATTTTATTTATTTTTTAGAGAGGGAAGGGAGGGAGATAGAGAGAGAGAGAGAAACATCCATGTGTGGTTGCTGGGGGTTATGGCCTGCAACCCAGGCATGTGCCCTGACTGGGAATTGAACCTGCAACGCTTTGGTTCGCAGCCCGTGCTCCATCCACTGAGCTACGCCAGCCAGGGCTGGGATTTGCTTCTTATGAAATGAAAGCCGCTCAGGACTTCCAGCTCGTGTATCTCTCATGTGAGTTTCCTCACAGGACACAGTGCACTTTATGGCCAAGGAAGACTCTGGGCTGCAAGTCCTTTCCATTCAACAGATGCTTACTGGCTGTCTCCAGGAAGACTGTGGGGAGGACGCCGGGGGTGGACTCCAGGCTTTGCCATTTGGGGTGTCGTCCCCGATTCGGAGGCCTTTTCTTCTAGTTACTGTTACTGCCTTCAATCCCAGTTTCTGCCGTTGAAAAATGGAACAAACAATAGCCCCATTCAGAGCTGTTTTGAGAATTCATTGAGATGATGCAAAATACGGTGTGTAGCTCGGGCCAGGTAATCCAGAGGAGCCCAAAGAAATAACAGCTTTCCGAAGGAATGAGCAAGATAAGAGAAGATGAGAAAGACGCCGCCCCTGGTTCCAGACTGAGCTGGACAGACGTCTTGCATTTTTGTAAGAAGAAAAATATCTACAATACTGGGAAACACAGGAGGACATACATTTTTATAAAAGTGGGATATAGTTGGGCCAATTTCAGCTTCAAAGTAGCACTCTTGCTAATTGCTTTGATTGATGATTGGTGAAGGTGATCAGCTGCCCAGAGACTTGAACAACATCTTTGAATGGCTTTGTTATTTTGCCGGGGGGCCGGGGGGGGGTGATTTTTCTTTTCTTTTAATGCTTGCACCTTTCAAAAGGCACCATTGATCCAGAAATGGGAAAGATGGTCTCCTCCGTGTTTACTGGTGGGAGGTTGGATGGTGGACGTATGTACATTGTGTTTGTTCCAACCAACCTGATCTTTTGAGGCGAAAGGGTTTTCTTGACAGCTGGGGTTTCATATCCCGCCTGTGGAAACTCAGTAGGTGTCCAACAGGAACGTCTAGAGGCAATAACCTAATGTTCCTTAGCGTCCTTATATGAAAGGATTATTTTTTTTCTGGCTTTGAGAGAGCAGACCACCTTTCAAAAATATTTTTTTTCGACTCCTGAAATCTGTTAGTGCATGATTTCATTTGGAATAAGGTCGTGGTTTCCATTCAGAAGTAATCTAACATTTTTCAAAGGTTGACCCCAAATTATTATTCCTCCCCACGGTTTTGTAAAAAGTGTGAGATTAGGTTTGAAGGGAAGGGAAAACTTAAATGAGTGTTTTTCCTTAATTATATTTTTGGCCGCTGCCATGGGGATTGTGGGCTTTAAGCTGCTAATCTCCCACCTTTTTGATATTTTTTCCTGTACTCTGTTTTTGTTAGCCTGAGTATAGGGGAAAAAAGGCTGCGGAGGCAAAATAACTCCATCCATGTAACGGAAATGTCTTTCTCTGAGAGTTAGTGACTGGCTTTGTTTTGATTATATTTTTAAGATGTTTTACAATTGCCTTTTAACAGGACATGGTTTTCCCTTATTTACAGAGCTCATCGCCTACTAATTATTGATGCTCTTTAACCCACACACTGGACTTTTCTCCCCATTGGAAAAGATGGGGAGTTTTAACCAATGGGGTTGATGTCAGGGGATTACAAGACTTTGTGTCTCCATAGTCTCAAATCATGAAGTCCAGACCACATAGGCTTGTCAGTACTTGCTGACAAGTGTTACCAGTCTCAAGGTTTTCAGCAAAAAGGAAAGCGTAAGGAGACAAACAAGAGGAGTCAGAGTGGAAGAGGGGAATTAAGGAAGGAAGAGAAACTCTCATAATAAAATGTATCAAGCCCTCTTGTTTGAAGGAGCCATCTTAGGGATTTGATTGCTTGCGAATTACTTGTTAATGCTACCATAAAGTTTTGTATGTTCTTGTGAAAGGACGGAAAAATGTCGTCATAAGGAAATGACAGGCAGGCCACTTTGAGTCCTGTGATGGTCAGGGAGTGGTTTGACCTTGAGCTTGCCACATGGCCCTTGTCATTTCTTTTCAGGTCGATTTCTCCGCCCCCATGTTAAATACCAAACCAGACATCCCTTTCCTCTGAAGGACATCTACAATAAAGGCTTAACCCAATCACTCTTATACTAGTTCTACTTATTTTGTTTTCTTTTGTTACTTTTTATCTATAAGATGCTATTCTGGGAATATCAGAGGTTTGTTTTTAAAGATGTGTAAACTATTTTCTAAGAAGTACTAAAAAGAGTATTGTCAAAAAATCTTTCTGGTGGGTAAGCACGAAACATTCTATGCAATATAATCTTAAGTGATAGAATTGGACATTCCAGAGTAGTGCTTCTCAAACTTTAATGAGCATAATTATTGCTTGGGGATCTCGTTAAGATGCAGATTCTCATTAAATGGGAGTGGGGCAGGGCCTGGGCATTTGCATTTCTCACAAGCTCACTGGTGATGCTCATGCTTCCGATGCATGGTCCACACTCTGAGCAAGAAGGCCCAAGGCTTTTCAGGAAACTCAGAGTCCCAGACAGAAGTACTACTTACACAGGAACTGAGTACGCAGCCCCCGGGTGCCCCGCGTATCCATCTGGGAAATAATTATGTAATTTGTCATACCATGATAACGTATGCATGTTTTCCACAGCTTGGCAATTCACTGAATGTTTTCTGAACATCTCTGATTACAAATGGGACTTGATTACAGCTGAAGAGTATAATTTCAGATTCCTCGGTAGTGGAGCAAAAAACCCAGTGCTACTTATACAACGCTTTCGCTTTCTCAAAGACAGGCTGTCGTCTGAAAACAAATTCCTCACTAACTCCATTACCACTCCCCAAGTGTTATTGACTGAATGTGTCCCTCCCAAATTTATAGCTTGAAAACGTACCCCCCCCCCCCCCCGTGTGATGGCACTGGGTTCCAAGCCAGCAGGAGCTAAGTAGGTCCTGAAAGAGTAGTCCTGGAAATGGGATTCGTGTTCTGGAAGATTTAGAGAGGCCAGGGTCCCCTTCTCTGTCTGTCTGTCTGTCTGTCCCTCCCTCCCTCTCTCTCCTCCCTCCTCCCCCACCCCCAAATGTGATGACACAATGGGAAGGTAGCCATCTGAGAGCATGAAAGAGGTTCCACACCAGGTTGTGAATCTCCCAACACCTTGATCTTGAACCTGATAGCCCCCACAGGTGTAAGGAATTAATGTGTGTTGTTTCAGGTGCCCAGTGGTTCCTTAGAGTAGGCTGTGTTAAGACAAGAAAGGGTTATTCTTTAAAGTTGAATATGTGACGTTCCTCTTTTTAACAATGAGTTCCTCCCTTTGTGGCTAATTGGGCACTCGGTCACCGGGTCTGCTATCATTCGGGAAGACAAGTTAACTAGAGTCTTAATTCATTTGCTAGACAGACACATCCACTGAGCTTTTATTCATCCTTGGTTTTTTTCCTATGCCTTTATTTCGTTAGGGAGAATGCATTCTTCACAGAAATGCCACTTTCCATCTATGTAGGCTTTTGATTTGTATTCCATTGTGTTCTACTCTCTACTCGTCAGAGCAATTTTCAAAATTATAAGAAATTGACCGTCAGTCAAAGTTGTATTTTCTCCTCTCTTCATCATCAGTGAAAACAAAATGAATAAAAACCACAGGTAAAACGGTACACACTCTTTAGTTTTCTTAGAGCTCTGGACCTGGTAATCCCTTTCCCTTGTTCCCCACTGAATGAATCTGTCATCATCGCATTATAAATACCAAGTCAATTTCTTCTCTAAAACTTTCAACTGGAACTTAGGAATGTCCTCATAAATTAATAATGGACACGTGCTTTTGTCTCCTAAAACAGTTCTCAGTGGAGGAGGGGCCGTTTTGCCCCCAACGGGACACTTGGCAATGCCTGGAGACATTTTGGTTTGCATAACTATGGCTGCAGGATGGCGGGGCAGAGCCAAGGGGGTCTCCTGGCATGCTGTGGGTCAAGGTCAGGGATGTTGCTGCACTTTCTGTAACTCATAGCACAGCTGCTTGCAATAAAGAACTACCCCATCCCAAATGTCAGGAGTGTGATGCTTGTGAAATCCGGGCCTACTCTTCCTGGGTCACGTGGTTATTTTACTCTCTCCTTAACCTTAAATTTCACTGGACTTTTATATGATTTTGATGTGTAAGCACATTAACTATGTAATTCCCATTAGAGTAAGGATAATTGTGTATATTCTCTTTGGCAATGATATTGAATTCTTTGGGAGGACTTGATCTTTTATGTGACGAGTCACTTTTATGTTCTAAAGGGTTTGTGATTTACTGACTATAATAGGACATTTAAAACTTTAGTGAGTTCTTTTTCATTTGATGTTCTCATTCAGGCACATGCATGTGCTTAGACACATATTTTGGCAAGAACTAGGTCTCAAAAAAGACCAAGTTCCCCATTTCTCAGGGGATTAGGAAGTGAAGTTTTTTGTCTTGGGAGGAACACATTATAGAATCAAGGTAACTGCTTTTGAATTATGTTGATCCTCACTGCCCTTGGAGAAGATGGTCCACCACGGCAGTGCTTCCAGAATCTTCCCCTGCCCCTGCCTAGAACTGTGTGTGGAACCAGCATGCACACCTTAGAGACTAGGGTTGTCAGCTGCTACTCTTCTTTTCGTGATGTTGCCATTATACTAGGTTCGCTGGACTTTTCTTATGGAGTACCTGAGGCTGAAGTGAATCTTTCCTGTGAGTTTATCTGCTTCAGTTTTTTCCAAGGGTTCACTGACAAACCAGTCATATTATACATTCAAATTCCCTTGGTTACTTGTAATTTCAGAATAAAGTAGAATGGCCCTGGCTGGTGTTGCTCAGTGGGCTGAGCGTTGTCTTACAAACTGAAAGGTCACCAGTTTGATTCTCAGTGTGGGTGCCTGCCTGGGTTGTGGGCCCGGTTCCCAGTTGGGTGCATTTGGGAGGCAATCCATGGGTTTCTCTAGCACACTGATGTTTCTCTTTTCCTCTTTCCCCTCCCCTCTCTCTAAAAGTAAATAATTAAAAAGATTTTATTTATTTACTTTTTAGAGAGGGAACGAAGGGGGAGAGAGAGGGAGAGAGAGAGAGAAACATCAATGTGCAGTTGCTGGGGACCGTGGCCTGCAACCCAGGCATGTGCCCTGACTGGGAATCAAACCTGCGATGCTTTGGTTCGCAGCCTGCACTCAATCCACTGAGCTACGCAAGCCAGGGCTAAACCTTTTTAAAAAATAGAATAAAATGGTGTTTTGTGAGTTCTGTTCAAGATCAGGGAGCAAAATTTATTGGTGAAAAAAACAACGCGTGGGGACTTCCATCTTTCACCTTCATCGAGAAAATGAAGAGAAACAGATAAGTCGATGATGCGGATGGCCTTTCGAGATTTGTTCTTTCATGATTTGCCATCCCTAAAAAGAATTAAAAGCTTTTTGGATTATATCCGGCGATATTATTTAATAACTGAGGGTATCAGCAAGCCAATCCACAAAACATTTTCAGATGACCTTGTTAGGGAAACATTCCAACTGTCTTAGTATAAAGTAATAAAGAGTCCATTTAAGCAGACACAGCACAGAAAGACTCTGTGAAATTAGGAATGTAAGAGCTGTATATCAATGATGTGACCTTACTTCTTCCTGTCACCCTTTATGCTGCTTGGGATTGCATATGAAATGTTCTGCCTCCTTGGTCATTAAAGTGTGCTAGTCCGTTAATACAATTTGGGCAATACTGGATCCATTGGGTTATATGCTTATGATTCTTAATAATGATATGCAGAATATACAGGGTTTTTTTTTTAATTTTGGAGAAAGGAACTCTCAGAGATTCAGGATCCTTCAAGGAAGAGAAGTTAGATTGTGGCAGACATTTTGGGCCTAACCCACCGGCTCACGGAACAGAGCCATGTGGGTGGTAGGAGCTCAGTACATATCTGCTTCGTGAGTAGATGGCAAAAGTTCGGATTCTGGTGCTACAAGCAAAGCACTTTCTACTTCCACTGCTTTTAGTCACTCAGACTTGTACTGCATGGTACAGAGAGCAAGAAGCAGGACTGTTGAGAACACGGGATTTTTTTTTTCTAAACTGGAGGTAAACAGAAACTCTTGTGAGGGAGGAACTATTTTTGCTATTTTATGTATGAGGAAACCAAGACATTTCTCTGCGGGCCTGTCACATTTCTACGTATTTGATGAGCGGAAATACCACCTTTTTTCCGAACTTTTTTTTAAAGATTTTATTTATCTTTGTAGAGGGGAAAGGAGGGAGAGAAACATCAATGTGTGGTTGCCTGTTGCAACCCCCCCCACTGGGGACCTGGCCCACAGCCCAGGCATGTGCCCTGACTGGGAATCGAACTGGCGACCCTATGGTTTGCAGCCTGCACTCAATCCACTGAGCCACACCAGCCAGGGCCAGAACTGCCTTTACAAGAATGTTTGTATAGTGAACCCACTTGGGTGACAGACAGTGATGGTGACACCATCCACAAGAAAGGTGCGTTCGTGTGTTGCCCCGCATTCTAAAGATAATAATCTCTCTCCAGGACAAAGGTCATACAAGTTCACTGTCCATTGTGAAATACCTGGGCTCCCTAAGTTAGGGGTGTCCATCCTGTTAGTAGTGTTTAGGTGTCCGTTGACTCTCTTTGAATGTGGGAATGTGGCCTCTGGAACTGGTACCAGCGCTGTCGTTATTGATGTAACTAATCAGTTCTATTTTCCTCTGTCTTCTGCAAGCAAACATCACAGACCAACCTGGTAGCTCGCATACACGGTGCAATGTCAGACCTTTCAGTGTTCATGAAGCTTAGCGAGGCCTGGCACCATCTAGCCAGGGAAGACTGGGCTGCCATCTCACACACGCTGGGCTTCATACCCAGAACGTGCAACCTCCACTCTCTACTCTTTCCCATGGAGATGGTCATAATTAACCTTGGCAGGAGCCCGCAGTATAACTAGAACTGTGTTATTATTACATTCGGAACTCATGAGGTGCAGAGCTCATTTAATTTTCTTCTCTATTATAACCCTTGAAATTATATCCAACCTTATTTAAAAGCAAAGGAAGCAGGTCACTTCCACTGCAGGATGGTCAGGAGAAGGTCACCTGTCGGCAGATGCGATATTTCCTCGGGGCACAATCTCATATTTTCCTGCCCGGGCATTGTTTTGTCAATACGCCGCATTCCGAATGGTGCAACACACTTGGTTCTTGGAACCTTAGTTTGAATTAGTTTCCTAACTTTGCTTTCCTGACAGGGATGTTGTTGCAAAGTTCAGAGTCCTGCAGAGATGAGACAAGGCAATACAAAACAAAAACAATAAAAAGGCGAGTTGAAAAACTTGAGAACTGGTCTGTAACCTTTGAAAAGTCACAAGACTTATCCACATGTTAATTAGGTCTTCTGTAAAATGGAAATAAATAATATCTCAGGGGGATGCCGTGAGCAGGTGACCTACCAAACTGTTGTGTGGCTGAAATTCACTCTGGAAATTGAGAAACACTGCAGATGTGTCTCAAGTAGTGTTGGGAGTCTAGGCTTTGAAATTCCTGTAGTTCTCAGCTTTGGCTAAGGGGTACTTAGGGCTTTCTGTAGTAATTTTCAACGACGTTTCAAGGGCCCTAGGGTAGCCCTCCAAAGATTTGTAGCTGCAGATCATTGCGAGAGAAACAAATGGTGGAGGAGGGGGGAGTCCTAAGGAACCCTGGGAAGAGTGCCAACGTGTAGAATACTATGAGTAGTCCATTGAGACCAGACTTGAAGTTAAGAAACTTTCTTAGTTTCTTCAGGCTCCAGAAATAGAAAAGCATAGAACGGAAGAGTGTAAACCATCAAAAAATTAATTTCTCCTCGCTCTGGAGGCTGTAAGTTAAAGATCAAGACTCCAGCAGACTTGGTGTCTGGATCTGAAACCGGCAAAGACCAGCATTCCCGCCGCCTGTCACGTGCAGAACCCAGTAAGCGGAGAGATGGATTGAATCTTTATGGGCGCTTTATTCAGGGGGCCGGTGACCTGAGAAGGGTGTGGGTTCGTAGCCTAACAAGACCATCTTACATTTCGTTTCCAGCCAGCCTTTTTATAACGCAGAACAAAGTGCTGTCAGGGGTTTTGAAATTCAGGGGAAATTAGGTTAAAAACCTGCAGTATTCTAGCCCTGGGCGCTTAGCTGTCTGGGGCGGTCAGTGAGCATGTGTCTGTCCCTGGAACACAATGGCTCGTGTGTCTCCAGCTGTGCCCCAGGAGGTGCTCTGTGTCTCCTGGCAGTGGTGGGCCATACCTGTAGTTCCTGTAACGATAGCTTTAACACAGGCATTACCTATTAGGCATATCACCTTAAACTGAAAATTTTCCAACTGTTGAGTCCCTTATCAGATGCACAGGCAGCGTTCCGCTCCCTGTGTCTTCATGTGGTAGAAAGAAGGTCTCTGGGGACTCTTTTATAACAGCATTAATTCCATTTATGAGGCTGCACCTCCCAAAGGCCTAATTCCATCACTTTAGGAGGTAGGATTTCCACAAGTGAATGGGGGCTGTGGCCCAAACATTCCGTTCATAACTGAAACCACAGAGATTGAAGGCCCCGTTCCCCTAAAAGACGTGTCATTTCTTCTAACAGTCCTTTCCTAGATCCTGCTATGTGTTTAGAACATTGGGTCGTATTCCCTCCATTTCATCTGCATGTATCTGTGAGATAAGTGGGCTCTCTGACCCAGAGAGAACACAGCCCCTATGGGACAGTGTTCTCCTTACTGGGCTGTTGAAAGCCCAGCTGGAGGGAACGATACACATACAAGATCCTTGCACCGCGTCTCTTCTGGGAGCTACAGGGTGGGTGCGAAGTGCTCCAGGCCTTTGTCTGGAGGAAAGCCTTGGAGAGAAGGCGAACGGTCTTAAACTGATGCCCACATTGTACTCTGACAAACCCTGCAATTTAGAGCAAGTCTCCCCAGGACGCTGTAGGCCCTGCTTGGCTAAGAAAACTCTCAACATGAACATTAAAAATAGCTGCGTACACAACTGAAAAGTAACTATTGAAATCATCCTTTATGTATTTAGTTTGTTTCTTCTCCCTTCTCTCTCCTTCACGTGATAACTCAGCGATAAAAGGAGCCTTCTGGATCACGCTCACTCCCCCTCACTCACGCTGGAGACTCCCAGGATGCAAACTGATAGGCTGAGGGGCGGGGCTTTGTGCAACTGCCTCGTGCATTATTCATAGGAGAAAAGGAGCAGATGGAGACGCTGGAGGAAGAGGAAAACAGATTTTGGGAGATGTATTTATTTATTTTTAAAGATTTTATTTATTTTTAGAGAGGGAAGGGTGGGAGGGAGGAGAGAGAGAGAGAGAAACATCAATGTGCAGTTGCTGGGGGCCGTGGCCTGCAACCCAGGCATGTGCCCTGACTGGGAATCGAACCTGCGACACTTTGGTTCACAGCCTGCGCTCAATCCACTAAACTATGCCAGCCAGGCGTACTATTTAGCTTTAGAAAAGAACAAAGTACTGGTGAAGGCTTATAACAATGTTGAAGCTAGTAGGTACAGTGTCAATTTGGTGGTGATTATGATGTTATAAAACTAGAAAGGGATGGTGGTTACACAACCCCCTTACTGTAGAGAGAACCACTGAGTCACACAGTTTAACAGGGGAACCTTAAGGTGTGTCAGTGGTGTTTCAGTATTTTTTTAACTTAAATGCATATATATTGCAAACTATATATATATATTCAATAATTATAAGTTTCCTCACACACGTGAAGATAGCTGAATAGAAGCAAATGTCAAGAATTTTAATCACATTCTTTTAACCTTGTATATACCTAAAATATCATCTTTACATCATCGACATTTTTGAAATGAATGCTTTACATTCTGCTTACTGGATGAAGGTCTTAGAAACCCCGTGTATTTTGCACTCACAGAACATGGCAGTACAGACTCGTCACATCCCAAAGCCTCGTGCTTCCTGGGACCAGTGGCTACCATTTTGGGCAAGGGTGAGTCTGGCTATTGGTTCAGACAAATGGAAGCACATGACAGCATGATTTAGTTGGCTTTTAATAATCCTTAGGGCCAGCTTGTTTCAACCATCTCGCGTTATCAGATTTTTCTCTAAACTATTAATGAGAGACACACATGTGTTTGCTTTGGGAGGAAACAGAGCAAACCCGTAGGTACTAACTGAACTCCTGCGCCATTCTGATTTCGGTCTCCTAGGTCCGTGTGTTGTAGCCATATAGCGGGTTAGCTTTCCCTGAGCTTGACCTTAGCTAGCATTTGCATCATCTCCCCATGTTCTAAAACTCAACCTAATATTCATCTTGGCACTTGTAACTTGACGGAGAACTCACAATTTTTCAAGTTCTAGTTCACTGTCCACCCGGCGGGTTTGGTGCCCTCCTATCTCAACAGCATGGATAGGCTACACCTGAACTCCTTGTAGATCATCCTGCCGATCACCTAAGTTCAGGCACATAGAATTTACTTTAGCCTGTGGGTGAACTTGGGGTTTATTTGTGCAGCAGAGAAAGGGAGAAAACTTCACCTGTGGGGAATATGCTCCTCTCTTTCCTAATGCCGAGGTTTATCTGTGCACAGGAAGAATAAGATCCTATGAAAGGAAATTGCCTGACCCAAAGCAGACGTATGCCTCTCATTCGTTTTGGTGAGTGTGCATTTGTGTTGACAGCTGGGAACAAAGGGGTGGCAAATGTCACACAGACAGGACTGTAGACGACAGCTGTGAGGACGTTTCGGTATGCAGATGAAGAAAGACCAAACTTTGCTACTGACACCAAAAATAGAGTCACCACGCTTGGGGTTGTTGTTGTTGTTGTTGTTGTTTACCTACTAGACAGGGAAGTTCTTTGGATTTGAGGACAGGGGGTTCATTCTGTTGCTCTTTCTCCTAGCAGTATCACCCATTCTAGGAGCAACTGTCCAGACCTATGCGAGACTCAAGCAAGTGATGACAATAGGATTCCTGTCTTCTCTCCTTCAGGGGCCTCTGTTTATCCTTGTCTCGGAATTGGGGTCAGCTGGTTCCAGCTCTTCATGGTGGACGAGGTGGGGCTGGCTGGTTGGTCTTGTTATGGCCGCTGCCTTTGGTTAAAAAATAAGTAGATCAGTGGTTCTCATCGAGTGATCCTTGGTGGGCATCCTCAGCATCACCTGGAACTTTGTAGGAATGACAAATTTGCAGCCCCTCCACAGGTCTATTGAGATAGAAAATAGGGTTTAATGAGGCTTCCAGGTGTTTGGAATGCATGCCAGCATTTGAGAATGCTGGTGTAGCACATTGGATACGATGGAAATATTTGCTACTGCATTTGAGGGACTTTAAGAATAGCTAGGAACGATGGAAGGTGGGGGAGGGGGTGGTGCTTGGGGTGGCAGAAAGTGGTGGAAGGAAAATGGAGACAACCTTACTTGAACGACGATAAAAAGAAGAATAAATGGGAATGAGAAGAATGGAAATCTCCACTTGAACAAAGTTCCAGTAGCAGAAGTAGAGAAAGGATATGGAAATGTGAATGTGGGAATTTGAAATCAGTTTTGGAAGCCTTGGGTATGTCAGATGCTGTTCCCATACCTTTTACATGCATTGTCTCTCGTCCTAACAAATCGGCAAGCTTGGCTGCATACAGGCATTTGTATCTCTGTTTTAGAGCCCAAGAAATTGTTATTCCAAAGCGAGTCCCTTATCAATAGCAGATAAGAGGCAGCATTACAATGGCGGTCAGGTCAGGTCTGTTTGCTTAGAAAGCTTAGAGGAGCAGAGAGGTGTGGGTATTGAGCTTTTGCTGAAAGAGCGGTGATTAGTGTTACTGGCATCTGTTGTTTTTTCAGGAGAAGTGTTGGGATGTCTGGCACTGCATTTCCTCCTCTCCCTTCCTGCGGTATATGTTGGGTTCGCCTCAGCAATTTTAAACTGTAGCGCAGAGAGCCAAGTATGGTCAGATCACACATGTTCCAGTGTTAAATGGCATCTCTTTTTTTTTTTTGGAAATACAATGACTTATTACAAGTTCTTCGACAGAGTGAGCTTTTTTAAAAAAGATTTTATTTATTTATTTTTAGAGAGGGAAGGGAGGGAGGAAGAGAGAGAGAAAGAGAGAAACATCAATGTGCGGTTGCTTGGGGCCGTGGCCTGCAACCCAGGCATGTGCCCCGACTGGGAATCGAGCCTGTGACACTTTGGTTCGCAGCCCGCGCTCAATCCACTGAGCTACACCAGCCAGGTGAATGGGCTTTTTACTATTAGTATGTCCTGGGTCTTTGACCTGAAGGGTGAGAGAGAAATCATAAGCTCCGTTACTCTCAGGTGTAGGATGGAGACGGCCGACCTAGGCAGTGGCTATAGTGTTTTTAGATCAAGACCCACAGTTAGACATACCGTGTACAACACATATCAGGACATATATGAATGGTGACATTATGGAAATGTTGCAAAACATTGCCAACAGGACACATTTTGAGGGGATGCGATGTGCTTTGAGTGCCCAGGATAAGGCATAAAAAGTCAACAAAGCTGAAACTCACAAGGAAGAGTTAGTTCTGCCTCCCAAAGCCCTTAGTTGGAGCTTTTCCACCTCAGCATGGTTGGTAGGAAAACAGTTGTTCAGGTGGTTCCTCACCAGGGGCAGTTCTGCTCCTTTCCAGGGAATTTGCAGATGCCTGCAGGGTTAATGTGGTGGCACCACGACAGGGAGCACTCCTGGTGTGTCGGTGGTTGGAGGACAGGGACACTATCTGCGTGGAGGAGCATGGGGCCGTCTGTCACTGCCGAGCTTCTCCTGCTCAGTGAGTGCAGAGTGCTCCAGCGGAGAAGTGTGGTGGGTCGCTCTTGGCCACCAAGACGGCCTGATCCCTCGGGGCACGGGAACTGGGAAAACGGCCAAAGACTAGATCTGAAGGATTCCCTGGGCTAGGCTGCTGTTGTTTAAAATTACTAAATTCACAACTGGGGTACAAATCAGCGATGACAGAGGAATTCCAAGAGAGGAGCAGCATGGGTGAGAAAGGCAGAATGTCTCAGCCTTGGTGCTCTTGACATTGGCAGGCAAGATCATTTTTTGTTCTGGGGAGCTGCCCTGTGCGTTGTAGGATGTTTTCCAGACTCCATGGCCTTGAATCTAGATGTCAGTAGCACTGCCCTCCACTCTCTAGCTGTGACAACTAGAAAATGCTTTTCCAGATATGACCAGTGTCCCTTGGGGCAAAGTCACCCTGGTTGAGAACCAGTGGTATAAGGTACTGAAGAGTGTCCTCAGCCAACTTCAAAATGAATAGAAGCCCTGGCTTTTGTGACTCAGTTGTCGGAGCATGGTCTGGTAACTGAAGGGTTGTGGGTTCAATTCCCGGTGGGGACACATACCTAGGTTGCAGGTTTGAGCCCCTTGTCTAGTTGCATGAGGTCCCTTGCCCCAGCTCAGATCTCTGGCCTGGGTGTATAAATAGGCAACCAATGCATGCTTCTCTCTTGCATCAATGATTCCTCTCTCTCCCTTCCTCTCGTTCCATCCAAAAGCAATGAAGAAATGTCCTCGGGTAGGATTATAAAAAATCTTTTTTTTAAATGAATTTCAAGTAAGAATCGTAAATTAGCAGGCAGCGTGCTCAGGACCAGCCTGTCCTCTCCTGCACCTTGGCTGACTCACCGAAGGCATCACCACGATGAAGTATGACCTGTGCAAAACTTAGTCTCTTTCCCCTTGAATCACATTTTCTACACTTTCTGTGGGGAACTGCTTTCGTCAACAAAATTTAACAGGACGTATAAAAGGGGATGAAAGTCAAATCCATCTCTGCTCTAAGAGGAAATGGAGTTCGGGCAGGGGGGCGCCAGTGCATCAGTATCTTATGGGATTTTATGGCGTGGTGGGGTAATGCTTCTCCGACTTTTCTCATGCTTCTCTGCGTCTTCAGTGGTTCGGTAATCATTTCACAGCCGAACTCCCTCATGGATCAAGGGCCCTGCTCTCCTGCCCTCCGTATAGAATGAATATGGAAATTGCATCCTGCGTAGGTTCCTCCTAAAGTCCTTTTTGGAGGAGCAGAGCCAATTCATGACACGTGGGGCTCTTGCACATTTGCAATTATTATCAAAACACACAAGAAGAAGCAGCCTCCCTCTGCTAAATTTCCCGAATTTTCACTCTTTTTCCTTTCTCTTTTAGTTCATCAGACTAAATGTCGTATTATCGCCATTAAATATCTGCTTTCACAGTATATAGCTATGCTCTCAAGAACTGCACCGCCACATTTTCTCACAAACATAATTTGGATTTAGGTGTTGTGGGCAGTAACTGGCCTTGTTTGACTAAGGTAGCTAATTGCACAACACAGATTTTGCTTAAACCTTTTTGAGATTCCATTCGCTGTGTACGGCTAGGGATGAATGCAATGTCTGATTCCTGTTATATCCAAACAGAAGAAGCTTCTCTTCAAATTTAGTAATTGAGAGTCACTGTTTTTGAGAAATGAAATGACCTATGCATTTATGAGAACTTTGTCCTTTCTTTCAAGCATAACTGGATTTAGAGATGAGAAGAATAGACATGTCTTCCTTACAACTCATGTTACTGGCCACTAAGAAGATCACAGGATTGGAATGAATTAACATAGAAACTGCCTCATTCTTGTGCCAGAAACACTACCGTCAATATAATTAATGAGCACCTTTTCCTTTAAATAAACATTGCTGAACTGTGCAATGTGGACTGGGCAAATTCAACCACTAAGTGCAGTTTTAGTCCTTGCGAATGTTATTGTTTCTGTCATTGATTGAGTTAAGAAATCTTAGGCTGGAACAAAAAAATATTACTAGCATATGCCTAAGAAATATTAAATTATCCTGGCAAATGGGTTCGCTTGTTTCTCATTTGAGAAAGACTAATAAGAATTGCTGTTGCCTTCCTAAATAGAGAAGGATTATGGGCTGCATGTATGGAAAATAAGATGCTTCTAAGCCCTGGCTGGCGTAGCTCAGTGGATGGAGCGCGGGCTGCAAACCAAAGTGTCACAGGTTCGATTCCCAGCCAGGGCACATGCCTGGGTTACAGGCCACGGCCCCCGGCAACCGCACATTGAGGTTTCTCTCTCTCTCTCTCTCTATTTCCTTCCCTTCTGTCTCTAAAAATAAATAAATAAAATCTTTTTAAAAATTTAAAAAAAGAATATGATGAACTGAGGAAAAGATCGGAGAAGGCATTAAGAGGCTGCCTGGGAAGTTTCCATCTCCTGGTTCTCTTGTTTTCCGCAGGGATGCCTCATCTTGTCACTGGTCACTAAGTCCTGAGAGTGCGTGTAGACCGTCTCTTAGCAGAATCTTCCAGAAGGATAGCTTCAAAACCACGGGGCTCGCTGTCAGCCCGGGCACCATTTCACCAACACTGATTTTCCTACTAGCACCGTCTTTCCTGGTTTGCAGCCCTGCATGAGGCACAAGTGTTCCTGTGCAATACGTATTTTCCCGAAATAAATAATAGTTCTTAGACATATAGAGTGGTGATGAAATGTATTCTTACAACCCGAGGAAACCCAGATCCTCACGTTGTGGTGTTATCTTCATCATCATCTTCCAGTAGCCATCCATTGGTACCAGGCAACAAAGCCACTCTTCACTCATCACATTTTACTGGGGTCCTGCTTCCTTTGTCATTTCTGTCAACAGATCGTGCGTGGCTGCTACAGTTGATAAGGATGTGAGGGCAGGTAGTTCATTTCGGGGCTGATTCCAGGAAGCAGGACTGAGGAAGCGGGGAAAATGAGAGAGTGAAGGAAGACAAGCAAAACAAAATAAAACAACATTGTATAGATGAGACACCTGGGCTTCTCAAGTTCGACCCCACCGGGGAGTTTCTAAGAAAGGATGTGGAACACAGGTCAACACACCGTGTCCTGCGGGCCAGATAGAACCGTATTGACACGCAGCCCATTTCTTCGTGGATTGCCTCTCCTGTTGTGCTACAACAACGGCCGAGCTGTGTCTTTGTGACAGACACCGTATGGCCTAAAATACCTAACAGTGCCCCCAAATGCATGGCTCATCCCTCAAAAAGTTTCCTGACCCCTGGTGTAGAACTGATTTTAGAATTCACTGACTCCTTCCCAGAGTGCTAGTGTTGAACTCAGGAGCACCTGGCCGGCATCTAAGCCACTGAAAAGAAAACTGGCTGGCGTAGCTCAGTGGATTGAGCGCGGGCTATGAACCAAAGCATCGCAGGTTCGATTCCCAGTCAGGGCACATGCCTGTGTTGTAGGCCACGACCCCCGGCAACCGCACATTGAGGTTTCTCTCTCTCTCTCTATTTCCCTCCCTTCTGTCTCTAAAAATAAATAAATACAATCTTTAAAAAATAAAACTGAGACAGAAGTGCAAGGAGACCACGCAACTAGGACCCTCGGTGTTAGACTGCCAGTGCACGTGGACCCGTCCACCGGAGGTACGTGACAAGCACACATTGGCCAATAAGGAGACAGCAAAAGCAGCTTATATAATACTCGTTTCCTGTAAGGGGTAGCTTCTTTTCATCCCTGATATGGGTTTTTTTTTTTATCAAGAAGAGGGTTTTGTCGTTATTCCTTTGCCATAATTCCAACAGTGCTCTTTACTCCAGATATCCCAGTGTTGAGTATTTGGAAGGGGTTGCCCACGAGTGTGCACACATGTCAGTATGTATGCCCTGGGAAGTTTTCTTTGAAGGCCCTGTTACAAAATAAGGTAAACTATTTTACCCAAGTGGAACCTCTACTCATAGCTGCAGAGGGAAGGACAGAAGGGACGCACCTCCCCCCCCCCCACACACACACTTTCTAAATCATGTACTTGATGGCAAGGGCAAGATCCTCCGAGGTGAATGTCATCTGAAAGCAAACTTGCCATTTTGTCAAAATGTTCATTTTCAGCAAGCAGGTACACAATCGTAACGATTTCCATAATCTAACTAAGAGATCATTTTCTCATTGCATTATATGACATGGACGGGTAAGGTTTGTACTGCAGTAAGTACCTCACTGGGACTGGAAATAGATAAAGGTCGTCATTTCCAGTAGGCGAAGCGATGGAGCCAAAATGAAAAGAGACGTGAAATTCTGGCCCTGGCTGGCGTAGCTCAGTGGATTGAGGGCGGGCTGCAAACCAAAGTGTCGCAGGTTCAAGTCCCAGTCAGGGTACATGCCTGGGTTGTGGGCCACGGCCCCCAGCAACCGCACATGGATGTTTCTCTCTCTCTCTCTCTCTTTCTCCCTCCCTTCCCTCTCTAAAAATACATAAATAAAATTTTTAAAAAAGAGAGATGTGAAATTCTGAACATGAACCTCCCTCCTTTCGGTTCCGCCTCGTCAAAGTTTACTGCCGCTCACCTGTGCACTGCATTCCCCAGTAGGTAATCACACAGTACTGGACAGTATTTTCAGTCCGTATGGATAGCACTTCCTTGATGCGATGGCTTCTGAAAAAGAGAAGAGAGATCCTGAAGAGTCTAAGGGTAGAAGGACTGTGTCCCACAATTTCACTTGCCTTTTATGACCAGAAGCCTGTCCACACCCCTCCTGTGATGAGTGAGTGAGGCCCACGAGGAATAGGTGCTGATTTTTTTTTTGCTCATGTTCCCATGGTCTCCTGCGTGGGAGTTACACCACGCCATTGATTTGGGGGAAATGATATAATCCTAAAAGAGGAAGTGTTTGCATTCTTAACATCGATGATTGGCCCTGGCTGGTGTAGCTCAGTGGATTGAGCGTGGGCTGCGAACCAAAGCATTGTAGGTTCGATTCCCAGTCAGGGTACATGCTTGGGTTGCAGGCCACGGCCCCCAGCAACCACACATTGATGTTTCTCTCTCTCTCTCTCTCTCTCTCCCCCTCACTTCCCTCTCTAAAAATAAATAAATAAAATCTTTAAATTTTTTTTAAAAAGGATTTAAAAAAATCGATGATTGAAGGGAAGAATCTGGTGAATATCATGGTCCCTGATTATATTTTGCTTGATGGGTGAGTGTCCTGGTGGCCCTTCGGCTCCCAGCTCAGCAGCACCAAGACTGAAGGCCTGGGTGCCACACGAGGTGAGGCTGCACTTTATTATGAAACAGTCTACAGCGAAAGCCCTCCCAATCCCTGAAACGAAATGGGCCAGGCCATAGCTTAGAAAAACCCTGCCTCTTCACTGAGCTTTGTCCCTCCGAACAAATGCTTTGTGGGATTTTTAGGTTAGGTTTTTGCGAGTTAAAGAGAATCATTTTTGATGCTGTTCTTTTGATATTTGAAGACCTGGGTTGAAAATATCCATTGCCTTGGGGGAGCCATGAGCTTTAAGACTAAATGAGGGGAAAGGCCGAGTAATCAACGCAGCACAGCCTGACATGCAGGGTTACTGCAGGTTGTCATTGTTGCAAGCAAGCCAAGGGGGTGAGAGTCGTATCTGGTGTAAACAATAACTTCTGACAGTAGTGTCATACTTTGCATGTCTATTTGGAAATACAGGAAGGACGGAAAGTATGGCTGTCTTTTCCTGGGAGACAGGTTTCAATCCTGGGTTTAGCCATCGACTCCCGCGCCCTACACCTACCTGCCTTTCTCTGGGGGAACGACCCTCTATATAGTTGGGGCTTTTTCCTCAAAAGTTGGAGGCACCTAGAGAACACTGCGAAATTTGATTCTACTTGAGACTTTTTGATCTTTTATTTCTGGAAGAGGAGGAGGCCCCCGTTGGAAGAGCTGGGACAGGAAGGGAAGGAAGAACTGTGAAAGTATATTTCCAGCCTTAGTATTTTTGAATTTATTGATATATATCTCATTAATACAAGTGAAGCATTACAAGTGGGACTAGAACCCTTTTTTTCTGAGAATTAGCCTTTTTGGTTTGCATTCTCAGAAATGCCTTTAGAGATGAAACAGGCCAACAAGATGTCTTGCCAGGAACCAATAGAACTAATCTATTTCTCAGTGCTGTTTGTTCCCCTTCGAAGTGCCTGCGGTGAAAAACAAAAAGTGGTAAGAACCATACTTTTACCCCATGTGATGAAGGGACCCTCTTGTTTCTATAAACGTACCTGTGCTCTTCACACAGCAGGACTAGGCTACGCTTTCCTATTTTCCTTTTGGATTTCCATCCCTCCCCGAAGTTTATGTTGCTTATTATTCGTTGTTGCTCTTCTTTCCTGTGATCTCTAAAGACAAATTGATTTTGTTAGCACATACGCCTACAGTCTTTTGTGCATCAGGAGCACAGAGAAAACAGATTTGTAGCCAGCTGAACGGCATGCTTAAGGGAGTGTGCAGCGAGTGCCAGAGCTGTTTGCTTCCTCCCAAAGAAATTTCCAGGAAAGGAATGGCTGGAGGTGAATGCGCAGTAACCTGGTGTGCATGTCGGGAAAGGTACGATACATTTAAAGAACATTGCATTGTCTTTCTGTGTTGATATGTTTGAACCCTCTCTCTGTCTCTGTTCCTGCACTTACACTTGTATTTGTCTCCAAAAATGGGGAGAATTATACATGTGCATAATATGAGTAGTGGTATAGAAACCTTTTTTTTAAGATTTTATTTATTTATTTTTAGAGAAGGCAGGTGGGGAGAAAGAGAGAGAGAGAGAAACATCAATGTGTGGTTGCTGGGGGTCATGGCCTGCAACCCAGGCATGTACCCTGACTGGGAATCGAACCTGCGATACTTTGGTTTGCAGCCCGTGCTCAATCCACTGAGCTACGCCAGCCAGGGCTATGGAAACTTTTACGTGTGCCTGCTACAGGCACATGCGCGATTGCTTGCTCAGAAATACCAATTATGCAGCCAGCCCTAAGGCAGTTGTTGGAAATATCAGTGGGCAGACTCCTAGGCTTTGCATGGGTCTGCTCTGTTTTCTTTTCTTTCTTTTTTTTTTAAAGGCAGTTTGCATCACTAGACCTTGGCCAATTGAAGGATGTATAAGACAGCTTTGCCTGCAACACCCGCTCCATTGTACCAGGTCAACATATTCTGTGCAGCCGTGCCTGTTAATCAATTTCCAGTGTGGTTTCTGTTATGGCTGAAGACTGCATTTTACCTCGGGCTGAAAGGCTCAAAGAATGGTACTCACAGCCTTTTGATAAAGTACAGTCCTTTTGTAGTGTCTGCTAAATCAGCGGTCGTGTCCTGACAGTCGTTCCTTCACTTTTTAGTAGAAGACCGTTGTGATTGACATTTTACCTGCCCATCCCTGTTGGACAAACCTCTGTGCTAGGAAATTGCAAGAATGTGATCCCTTCATTCTCCCGTCATGTCGGTGATCCACAGCATAGCCGTGCCCGGTCTGACATATCAAAATGAATTAAGATAAAATTCTCATTCATGAGCCATCAGGAAAAATGATCTGTTTAACTGTAATGCAAAGTGCTTGTTGAGAGTTAGCCAAAAGATATGGCACTAGTATCTTTTAATTAAGATGACACTTCACTTATTTTCATGCAACATTAAGTTAATCTGTTCCAATGTAATGAAAACAAGGGGGAAGGAAAGCGCGCCTGCTCCTCCACATACGATCCTGTCTGTGGGTAATGTCTCGTGGAGGGATTTGATTTTGTGGTGAGCGAAGGGTTGAAATTGACAGTAAATCAGAATGACCATAAAGATGAGATCAAAAATAGGACAGATGAGTCCCCAGTTTGCATCACAGTCACATGTTACCAATTTTGGATTTGCTTTGGTGCTAATGTATTAAAAAGTGCTGTTGTGTTTTTCCCATTTCTTCATGACTAGGTTCGTTTTGTGTAGAGGGTGGAGTTAGCAAATGACAAATTGGACCCATTCATTTAAAGGCCAAGATGAAGCCCTGGCTGGCGTAGCTCAGTGGATTGTGCATGGACTGCGAACCAAAGTGTCATAGGTTCGATTCCCAGTCAGGGTACATGCCTGGGTCGCAAGCCACAGCCCCCAGCAACCGCACATTGATGTTTCTCTCTCTCTCTCTTTCTCCCTCTCTTCCCTCTCTAAAAGTAAATAAATAAAATCTTGAAAAAAGAGAAAATAAGTCTTTAAAAAAATAAAGTCCAGAATAAAATGAGTGGAATTAGTGAATTTTGGTGAATTAGTCAGAAATTCCATCTGCTAGAACTATCCACCACTCCACACCCCCCCCCCAACACACACACCATGTTTGCCTTTGAGATATGTATGAATTTCACCTCAGCGGGTTGACTGAACGGAAAGAACATTTGACTCACTTTCTTTTCAGCAAACGTGTACATTTTTTGACAGCAGTGAAAAAAAGGGCATCCAGCTGTATCTAGTTCAGATGTTGTGAAAATGCTAGAAACAACTATGCTTTTGTAAAGGAAGTATATTTGAACTGAATATCCAAAAAGGTGTCGGGCAGGCATGCAGTGAAAACTAGCAGCGGCAGTGCATGAAATGCAGAGTTAAGTGCATGGCATGGATAGTTAACAAAGGAACGTGTAGGGGATGTCACAGCCCAAGTGCATGTTACCATCATTTGGACTGCCCTCAAGTAAGAATTGAGTCTCCCGAGGCCTAAAGCTTATTGTGTGTGTGTGTGTGTGTGTGTGTGTGTCTGTGTGTGGTCCCGTAGGCCGGATGTAGAATCAGGCCGACGGAAGTTCCTGCAGAAAGGAAACGGCCCATTGGGTGAAGTTATTTAACTTTCAGAACTACCTCCTCATGGTGTGTATGTGACTTGAGGTTTACAAGTGACAGTTGAGCCCCAAAGGGTGCTCAGAGAATGTTCTACCCACACCGTCACCCTCTGACTATGGGATCTCAAGCTTGAGTCGCCTTGACACCCTGGACCTGGCAGGTATCTGCTTTTCTATTTCGCTGACAGTCTTCCAGAAATTTCTGGAGGGACGTTTACACAGGATGAAATGTCTTGAATGCACTCCCTGATCTTACCAAGAAAGGGCCAACATAAATGTGTTTGATTCTGCTCATTGCACACCGTCTAACTAGGGCACACTGGGTGTGGGCCTGATGGAATCTCAGTCCTCTGTCTGATGCGTGCTGAGGAAAAAGTGCAGCCGAGATGTGGCGAGGGCGACAGTGTGCCTTGATTCCTTAATAAAATGTCAGTTCTCCCAGTGATTTTCTGAAAGTACGGTTCGTTTCTATGTTAAAATTAAATTGAGTCATGTCTTTTGCTTGCAATGACCTGGACATTCAGTACAGTTTTTCAGACCTAAAATCTCAGTCACATGACAGAAATGAGAAAGGAGAGTTTGAACATTTGGAAGTAGCATAGATTTTGTTTTTGTTCCTTTTCTTTTTTTCTTTCTCTCTTTCTTTCCTTTTCCTTCCTTCCTTCCTTCCTTCCTTCCTTCCTTCCTTCCTTCCTTCCTTCCTTCCTTCCTTCCTTCCTTCCTTCCTTTTCTTTTTTTAAAAAATCATTTTGTAAGCCCTGACTGCTGTTGGTCAGTGGATTGAGCACGGGCTGTGAACCAAAGTGTCACAGGTTCGATTCCCAGTCAGGGCACATGCCTGGGTTGCAGGCCATGGCCCCCAGCAACCACACATTAATGTTTCTCTCTCTCTCTCCCTCCCTTCCCTCTCTAAAAATAAATACATAAAATCTTTTTTAAAAATCATTTTGTGCAGTATATCTCTCCAGCAAAAAGTGTTCTTCCCGGAAGTCGTGATTTTTCAGGGTAAGGTGGACTGGCTTTTGTAATTACCTTTCGGAAGGTAAGCAGAGGTAAATACTCAAGGTGACTAGTATTTGAAAGGAAACCTTAAAATGAGGATAATTAAGAGGAATAGAAAATCTTCGAAGTGATTTCAAGTAAATTATCCACAGTTGTCTTATTACTGAATACCCTATGCAGAGAAATAGAAAGTCCTCTATTAGGTAAAACTGTCCCCAATGTCTCACCTCTCATTGGGAGTGTATTCTCTTAGTTGATAGGGACTATCACGAGCACTGTGCACTTGGACAGAAACTATCAGCCGTTTTACCTGGGACCAGCCAGTCCATCGTCGCTGAAACAGAAATGCTAATAATTTCCCCTTGTTGTGCTGATGGTTAGTATCAGATGAAATGGCAAGTTTCAATCACTTTTATAGGGAACCTGTGATGCAAGATGCCCGTCTTACAAATACTGGATGCTATCGTTGTACTTTATACAAAGATAACCTTGTTGGAAAATCCGATTAAGAGCCCATCACAATAGAACCACAATTAAAACCAGTGTGTCAGTTTTAAAAAAAAAGCCCTCTCTCCAGAATCAATTAATGACTAATAAAAGTTATTATCTCTAAGCAGGTAGGATTCTTAGGTTGCCTTTCTGTTTAAACACAATTTCAAATTATGGTAACATGTATATTTTTTTTATTTCTTTTTGATGTAATAACCAACTAACTAATGAGCAATATGCTGTTTGTTTGTGGGGTTTTTTTCATAAAAAATTGTTGAATTTATGATGAGCCCTCATTCTGGAGTACCTAAGATTCAGTTTTTACCTCTGTATCATCCCATCTGTTAAATTCCATTTGGATAGCAAAGCATGAATTATCCATTAACATCGTTGATTATCTATAATAACAATGTTGAGTCTTTTCCAGCAAAACAGATAGAATGGCCTGAAGTCTTTGTGGATCGGCTCACACATACTAAACATGAATTAATCATGCTAGTGAATGATCATCAAGATGTCATTTTAATTCTCTTTTTTTAAATATATTTTTTATTTTTTAAAGAATGATATTGTAGTTTCTTTTTCAAGATTTTATTTATTTATTTTTAGAGAGGGAAGGGAGGGAGAAAGAGAAAGAGAGAGAGAGAAACATCAATGCGTGGTTGCTGGGGGCCATGGCCTGCAATTCAGGCATGTGCCCTGACTGGGAATCGAACCTCCGATGCTTTAGTTCGCAGCCTGCGCTCAATCCACTGAGCTACGCCAGCCAGGGCCATTTTAATGCTCTTATTGTTGTAATCATTGGTGATTTTTCTGAGACCTGGTAGGAGAAGGAGAAGCTGCGTTAATAGAGTCTCCCTTTCAGATGTCCCTGTGTGAAGATGTTGAATGTGTCTTGTACATCTAATACACTGGATAGGTCTTTTTCCTCATCTCACTCTTCAGTATCTGTAAACAAAGTCAGAAACCTAATTTTAGGCTTCTAAGCTCTTCATTGGTTACTCCTTTCCTATGTGTGTTCTTCCACCTGTCTATTCATTAAAGCAACCAATATTTTTTGGGGGGGCATCTAATGTCTTCTGCGAAATACATCCGAACACTTTTCTCACGTGCATACCATTAAAGAAGCTGTTCTTCTCTGAATATAGCACATGGCCCCTCACAAGCATTCTCATAGTACCTTCCCTCGTTCCCGTGGGCCACTAGGTACTCCAGGAGCCACGTGAACCTGACCTTCCTGGCGATGAGGGCAGGAGCTTGGCAGCCGTGGCCTTGTCAATGCCTGACTCGAAACCAGTGTCTGTAATAAACCACATTCCCCCTAAGGAAAGCTCCTCAAGAATGAAGAAACAGAAGCCTGCGTTTAAGGAGCTTATAACTAATGGATCAAGGGTAAATACAAAGAGAAACTCAAAATTACAGTCACAAGAGACATCTGAAGTAAAACTAATAGGGTTTTAAAGAACTGCAGTAAAGCACACGGGCTGGGTTCTGTGGTGAGGTTGGGTTACTGGATGTTGAGACGCATCAGAAAGCTCTGCAGGGAGGGCTAAGCCAGGTAGGGTTTGGAGTCATCCTGGAGAAGGCCTATTGGATCTTGGCACTTCCTACAGCACAGATGAAAATGTAAGCAAAGTCCGAAGCACAAAGGATCAGCGGGTTTGCTAAGCAAGTACTCAGGCGAGGGAGCGAGGAGATTCTAGGAAGGTGAGTTTGCACCTCTGGGTACTGTAATTTCATCAAAAAGAACAGTACTGATCCTTTGTTTCTTTTTTTAAATTTTTTTATTTTTTAATATATTTTATTCATTATGCTATTACAGTTGTCCCATTTTCCCCCTTCATTCCTCTCTACCCTGCACACCCTCTCCCACCCACATTGTCCCCCTTTAGTTCATGTCCATATATCGTAAGTTCTTTAGCTTCTACATTTCCCATACTATTCTTTCCTTCCCCTGTCTATTTTCTACCTACCATCTACACTGCTTATTCTCCGTACCTTTTCCCTTCTCTCCCCCTCCCACTCTCCTGTTGCTAACCCTCCATGTGATCTCCATTTCTGTGGTTCTGTTCCTGTTCTAGTTGTTTGCTTAGTTACTTTTTGTTTTAGGTATGGTTTTTAATCATTGTGAGTTTGTTGTCATTTTACTGTACATGTTTTTTATCTTCTTTTTCTTAGATAAGTCCTTTTAACATTTCATAAAATAAGGGCTTGGTGATGATGAACTCCTTGAACTTGACCTTATCTGAGAAGCACCTTATCTGCCTTTCCATTCTAAATGAAAGCTTTGCTGGATAGAGCAATCTGGGATGTAGGTCCTTGCCTTTCATGACTTGGAATACTTCTTTCCAGCCCCTTTTGTCTGCAAGGACTCTTTTGAGAAATCAGCTGACAGCCTGATGGGAACTCCTTTGTAGGTGACTGTCTCCTTATCTCTTGCTGCTTCTAGGATTCTCTCCTTCCTTTTAATATTGGAAAAGTTATTTGAACAAATAATAAAGGAGAACTTCCCCAATCTGGAAGAGAAAATAGACTTCCAGGAAGTCTAGGAAGCTCAGAGAGTCCCAAAGAAGTTGGACCCAGGGAGGAACACACCAAGGCACATCATCATTACAGTAGCCATGATCCTTTGTTTGTAATCACCAGAAACATATCAGGTTGTAGATGGCAGTGTGCACAGTTGAAGACTGCTCACTGCTCTGCTTCTTGCCTTCCAATGTGGTTGGCCCAGTAGGTTGGGGGAAGACCACCAATCTCCATAGTGGGCATTTATTATCTTTTTGAATTCACCGACAACCAAAGAACTAGGAATTTTTCATTATGTAGAAAGAAACTGAACCTTAATTTCTCCTCAAAGGCACAGCTCAGACTCAACCACACATCTTCCTGGCTTCCTAGTCCCCTCTGTCCACAGTTCTCCATAGAGAACTATCCCCTCTCTCTAGGGCAGGGTTCTCGGCATTGGTGGCTGGATCTTTCTTGGTGGCAGCTGCTGTCCTGTGCACCGTAAGAGGTTTAGCAGCATAGCAGCTCTGGCCTCTGCTCACTAGATGCCACTTGGAACTCGCCCGTTTCTGACAACCAAGAATGTCTCCAGGATTTGCCAAGTGCCCCCGAGTCAGAGTGGGTGTAGGAACAAGACAAACCACCGTTAGTGGAAAATTACTGCTCTAGAATACTATAAGCGTTTTTGAAGATTACCTTGTAGATCCTTCTTCTCTTCCACTTTTAGCCACGCTGCAAAGTGCAAAAGAGAACCTGGAAAATAGTGGGAATGGGAGTTAAAGCTCAGTTTGTGCAATTCTGAAGTTGTAGGACAATCACCTACTTTTTGGCTGTAAGCTAAGATTGCAACTTGGAAGGCTTGTTGCAAGTTGCAGGCAAAATGTCTTGTGTGAGGTGAGCATACAGCCTGAGAATTTGCGTTGTGGAAGAGATCCGTGCGCACGCCTCTCCTGAGGTCCTACATCCAATTTAAGATGCTGCAGCTCCACCCATAAATTGTGTGAAAGTCTCTTCATGCTGGGAGTGTGAGGAGAACCACTGGGCACACATCAGTCTGTGCAGCTGGGCCATTTCCAGCTGTCTCTTTCAATGCGAAGACAAATTCTGAATATGGAATGCTCCTTGTGAATAGGGACCATGTGTCAGGCACAGTGGGGCTGTGAAGAAGCATAACTCATCATCAGCAGTAAATGAATTGGTAAGGCCGTCATTTGTTGACAAATATTTATGCAGTACTTGTTACGTAGAAGCATCGGATCACATTGGGTGTATATACCTATTTATCATTATGGGTACGTAATTGTCCGGTAGAGGTTTTGATGGCATTTTTTGCGGTAATTGAAAAATCAGCTTGTGAAATATTTGTTTTATTTAAAGATTTTATTTATTTATTTTTAGAGAGAGAGAGAGAGAGAGAGAGAGATATCAATGTGCAGTTGCTGGGGGCCGTGGCCTGTAACCCAGGCATGTGCCCTGACTGGGAATCGAAACTGCGATGCCTTGGTTCACAGCCCACGCTCAATCCACTGAGCTTCGCCAGCCAGGGTTATTTGTGAAATATTTAAAGATGGAAACAAAATAACAAGGATAGTAGTTGACCCAACTGTAGAAAGTCACACCAGTGGAATCTAACCCAACTCCTGCTACGTAGGATTTGCCAGATACGATGACAGAAGTGAAATGAAATCAACACGTCTGGTACAGTGATTCTGGTCACACCCAAATCACACACGCCAGTGACGGGTGCGGCCCTGGCAGCCGACTCAGTATGTGGTGTGCACCATAAAGGTTGTCAGTTGTTAGAAGCACATTTTTAATATGTAAATATCTCCTTAAACTTGTCACTTGAGTGTGTTTCCTCGCATCAGCATGGGGTAAATAGAACACGACCATTCCTCTTCTTCAGAACATAGGCCTGGGTAATGGGACTTCTGTCTCCGAGGGCTGAATCTGCTATGTGCCGCATCTCAGAGCCAAATGGAAAACAATGCTATGTGTGTTAGTGTCAGTTTCATCTACTTTGTTATAACATTCACAAAAGCTTTGGGCTGCGGCTCCCTTTGACAGTATCATAACCACACAGAGGGCTGGCAGATGACATGCATTTTAAAAGGGCCTAATTTCACCCTGGCTGGTGTCACTCAGTGGGTTGAGCGCTGGCCTGCGAACCAAAGGGTCGCCAGTTGGATTCCCAGTGCAGGACATATGCCTGGGTTGCTGGCCAGGTCCCCAGTAGGGGGCATGCAAGAAGCAACCACACATTTGATGTTTCTCTCCCTCTCTCCCTCCCTTACCCTCTCAAGAAAATAAACAAAATCTTTAAAAAGCGGGGTGGGGGGATGGGGGACGCGTAATTTCATGTAGTAAAGAACCTGCCCATATCTAATTATACACCTATTGCATTTTTTAGGGACTGTGGCCCTCACGGAGAATCCCAGGGGTGGCAAGCAAGATTTCTTCTTTCTTACTGTCTGTTAAAAGTGATGTGAAAACTTTCCATATTTACACTTTTCCCTGTTTACTGTGGTTAAGAATTATTGCCCATCTATTATTTATAGCAGCACAATGAATAATCGTTCTAGGAACTGATGTGGGTGCATAAGGGGGCATTTTGTTTATAGATTAAAAGCACCAAAAGGATCTTGAGGGACTTGGAGTGTTTGTTTTGTTTTTTCCCCCCGGGGCTCCGTGATATGCAAGAGCGATGCATTTGCAATGCCCAGCGGCCCTTGGCAAAATAGGGACAGGGGGCGTGGGAACGTCTCCCCTGGGTGTTGGCCTCCCAGTGCCTTTGGCAACACTTGGCCAGGAGACACAGGGCTGGCAACAGTGTCTTGCCTCCTGGTGACATGTATTTAAAGTTTAAAACAAAATCATATGAGTGGGATGTCCCTGCGCTGACATTTCCTGCTCAAAGGAAAAAAGAAAGTCTTTAGGAAACCCAGGGATTGTTTGCAGGGAAGGGAGCATTCCAAGGTCAGTTGCTTGTGAAGGTCCTCAAGCCCTGGAAACATGGCTGAAGGAGGCATGGGGGGCGGGGCGGGTGGCAGTCCTTTCTATGAGCGTGTTGAGAAAGAAGGTGTTTAAGAAAAAACGCATAGACTCAGGATTTGGTTTAGACAAGACTAAGTGGAAATGTGGGCTCCACATACTAGCAGTTTCCTTATCTGTGAAATGGGCATAGTAATAATGACTGTATAGGGTTGTTGAGATCATTAAATGTAAACATTGTTATGAAGTGTTTAAGGAAAATGAAGTGTGAAGATCAAAAGCTAATTTGAAAACTCAACTGGTTTAGTCACATAGGTAACTTTTTCCGTATCATTTGCACCGTTGAATCACAATGGTGCGGGGGAGAAGAGTTGCTGTGGCTGGTAGCCCTTTCAGATAAAAAATTACCAAAAATCAAGCCCTGGCTGGTATAGCTCATTGGATTGAGTGTGGGCTGTGAACCAAAGTGTCGTAGGTTTGATTCCCAGTCAGGGCACATGCCTGGGTTGCAGGCCACGGCCCCCAGCAACTGCACATTGATGCCTCTCTCTCTCTCTCTCTCTCTCTCTCTCTCTCTCTCTCTCTCTCTCTCTCTCTCTCTCTCTCTCTCTCCCCCCCCGCCCTTCCCTCTCTAAAAATAAATAAATAAAATCTTTTTTTAAAAAGTTACCAAAAATCCAGTCCTGACTGGTGTCATTCCGTGGGTCAGGAGTCTTCCAGTCAACCTTCAGGTCACTGGGTGTGCCTGCCAGGTCCTCAGTTGTGGACGTGCGAGAGACAACACGTCAATGTTTCTGTTGCACATCAATATTTGTCTCCCTCTCTTTCTCCTTCCCTTCCTCTCTCTCTCAAAAAATAAACAAGTGTCTAAGAATCAAAGTTAGCAAAATCTGTACAAGAAATCTAAGTCATTAATAGTATAAGAGTGGGAAAAAAATGAAACAGATGGGAAGCTCTCCAAGAACCCAAACCAGGTCCATAAGACAGAGGAGGAAATCGAAATGAAACATTAAGGAAATGCGATTCTTCTTCTTGGTGCCTGTACAACGAGAGAAGAGAAAGGAAGCTGGAGGTGGTGATTGGCCCTGTTGTACTGGGTAAGAATCAAGGATGAGGCTCAAGGAAAGAATGGGAGAAGTAAGAGAGTGGACCTATGGTGATGTAAATGATGACAGTCCGCTCACTCTTTTCCCACTGAAAACACAGCTATCTGCATCCTTTCTCCTGGGAAATGGGTCCCTGCTTTGCAGCGCCTGGGAGAGATGGATGAGGTAATGTCTGCGCCGAGCGGCTTCATCTCCTTGGGCAAGGCTCCCTCTGCCAGTGCACATTCTGATCTTCGAGACTGGAGGTCTGTGAAACCCTGCCAAACGCAACAAGAGGACGCCTGCCAGAGCGAAACGTCCTAGGGCAGGAGATGAAAAAGAGATGGAAGGAAGGTTGAGCTCTTTAAAAATAGGCAAAATAAAAAAAAAAAAGTAATTGCAAGAAAGAAATGAGAACAATTATATAAACAGAGACTGGCCCCAAGGACACATGGCCAAGATCCCATAAGCCAGTGTGGCTGGCAGCGGGAAAGAACAAAAACACATCCAAACCTTTGAGAGGTAGAATGTCAAATGCTCCAGGGGTGATCACAGAGCTCCCAGGACTGAAGCTTCAGGTAGGCCATACTAAAAAAGAAATGAAACGGGGCAACGGACATTTTCCGCAAGCCTTTGTCGTTTTGACTTCTCCATTGCCCAGAAAATATTTTTCAGGCGGACGATACTAGCTATCCATATGAGAAATGCATACACAATATAATGGGCTATAAAGAGTAATTATGGGGTTTATAGCCTATTACAGAATTTTATTACGGGGTTTTTGGGGGGAGGGGAGTATAGGCACGGCTTCTTTCTTTTTCTTTTCTTTTTTTTTAAGATTTATTTATTTTTAGAGAGGGAAGGGAGGGAGAGAGAGAGAGAAACATCCATGTGCGGTTGCTGGGGGTCATGGCCTGCAACCCAGGCATGTGCCCTGACTGGGAATCGAACCTGAGACACTTCGGTTCGCAGCCCGCACTCAATCCACTCAGCTACGCCAGCCAGGGCAGCTTCTTTCTTTTCATGTCATCTAGCTGTGGTCTAGACAAAGCTCCGTTCAGCTGGCTCCCTCTTTTCACTAGAAGGAGAATGACCTGTACTGGGTAGTCCTGTGCATCATGAGTGACGGGTGGCACCTTTCCGGTGCATAGAGCAAATGGTCTTCATGGTTTCAGGCTTGTGCATCGGAAATATTCATCACAGTGGTGGAGCTAACAGAGTCAGCCTGCAAATGATGATGAATTGGACAAGTGGGCTTCCGTTTAAGTTTTTTAAAAAGCCTAGGAACAAACATGTTTTGGAGTGGAGGCTTTCATTCAATAAACTTAGGCGTTGATTAGTTGTGCACTCACTTCCTGCAGTATCCAAGTAAAGTACGATCGGGTTTTGTCCGAGAAGTGCCTTGATGCAGAGAACAGGTGATTTGGGGTCTGGAGACATTATTACAGAGGGAGATGGTCACCTCGGGTAATACCCAACACCCTTGGGCCAGTCCCCCTTGCTTGCTTCTTACTGTCTGGACTCGTGAAGAGGAGAGAGCGTGTTTCCTGGAAACAGCCATTCTTGGGCACTGGTTTCTATGGGAGCTTCTTGGTGGTGTGGCAAGTTGGAGGATTTACCTTTAAAGGAGGTCACCAACCCTGCTGTAGCCAGCTGTCCTTCTGTCCCCACTGGTCTGCCTGTACCCCAACCCCTGCCCTCAGCCTGTCCCCTCCTAACAAGGTGGTTCCATATTTGTACATGATTTAAGAAGATTCCAACATAGTTGAATATTTCTTCTCCCATATCAGCCTTGCTTTGTCAAAATGCGTAAGCAAGTATGTATTTTGAGCTTGCTACTTGTTGATTTCATGAAGACTTTTAAGGTAATAGTGTTCACTGTGTCCTATGAAAGATAACAAGGAAAGACTAGGACATTTTTTAAAAGATTTTATTTGTTTATTTTTAGAGAGGGAAGGGAGGAGGAGAGAGAGAGAGAGAAACATCAACGTGCGGTTGTTGGGGGCCGTGGCCTGCAACCCAGGCATGTTCCCTCACTGGGAATTGAACCTGCAATGCTTTGGTTCACAGCCCACGCTTAATCCACCGAGCTATGCCAGCCAGGGCTAGACATTTTTTTTAAAGTAAAAATCTAATGAGGAGGAAGAGACTCATTTAAACATCAATGTTAGTTATTTGCGGTCAATGAAACTTGAAGGACTGGTGGAGAAAAGTGAATTTACACTCTGGAATAACAGTGGCCCCTGGAGAGAAGGTGGCCACAACACTTGTGTCTTAATTGTGAAAATAGTGCTTGTTTTCCTTTGGCAAACTTATGTGAGCGCCTCCTCCGCGTCTGTTACGGGGGTACTCCCGAACCAAGACTGCTAGTGCCCTGCTTAAAGACGCTAACAGATCAAGAACAGATTATCCAGTCACCAAGCAAATGACCAGAATGGGGGATATGGAGACATCTGGGTGAAACCCCACCTTCTGTGAAGGGTCGAGGGCAGCGTGATCCAGTAAAATTACAATGTCAGTAAAATGGGTTGTGTCAATGTTTCTGATAGATATATTTTAAAAATAAAAAGAAATCTTGGACAAAGCCATAGAGGGGAAGGAGGTGGGGGTGGGTCGGGCAAAGGAAAGTGGCGGCAGGAAAATGGAAACAACTGTATTCGAAGAACAAAGAAAAAATAAAAAGAAATTGCTGAAATTAACCTCAATAGTATATTTTGCTCAACTCAGTATATCCAAAATAGTATCCTTTAAATATATAAGTTCCCTAAAATAATATCATGTCAACATAGTCAATGTCTAAAAACTTATTAACAAAACCTTTTTTATTTTTTCCTATCATGTCTTCAAAATTTGGCATGCGTTTCACACTTCAAGCACATCTCAGTTCAGAGTGGCCACGTTGCCATCACTCAGTAGCCACGTGTTCTGAGTAGTTACCATATTGGACACGGCGGGTGGCGAAAAAGTCCCTGGAAAGATGAACCATGAAGCCAGAAGGTGAAGTCAGTCAACAGGATGGAGAATGGGGGAGATAGAGAAGGCTTCTAGGCTGGGCCACCAAGTTGAAGCTGTCAAAGGCAGTGCAGGCAGGTGTGCCCACGAAATATATGTAATTCATTGCAGCCTCTGGTAGTTCAGGGGCTGCCGTTTATGGGGATGGGGAAAGTAGGGAGAGGAGCTGGTTGGAAGCAGCGGAAGTGAGTTCCGTGTTGGATGTGTGATGTTTGAATTTCCTGTATGGGACCCTGTGGAGGGGGGAGATGGTAAGAACTACAGGAATTCAGGGGCCTCTGTGTGGATGGACTACCTTAGGGTACAGAGGATTTAGGAGGCAGGAGAAAACCAGCCCTTTGCAAGATGGATATAGCCAACGCCATGTGTCCTACAGGAGGTGGAGGTCACATTGGGTGGCAGTTCTCAGTTTTTGCCATTTGACATGGAGGAACAGACACAGGCAAATGCATCGTTGGAATCAAAAGTTAATGTCCACCGATGTAGCCTGTAGGTAGTGTTCATATAACATTATCTTTAAACAAGGTAGGGTTTCTCGTTATGGTAGAATGTCATTTGGATAATGCAGGACAAACCTTTTTTTTAAGATTTTCTTTATTTATTTTTAGAGAGGGAAGGGAGGGAGAAAGAGGCAGAGAGAAACATCAATGTTCGGTTGCTGGGGGCCCTGGCCTGCAACCCAGGCATGTGCCCTAACTGGGAATCGAACCTTGGACACTTTGGTTCGCAGCCTGCGCTCAATCCACTTAGCCATGCCAGCCAGGAGGACAAACCTTTAATTGGAATATTTATATTCTAATCCTTTATCAAATGAAGATCCATTCTGTGGGGTTGAGGGAAATTTATACATTTTAAGTTGTTATTAGGGCAGACCCTTCACTGAAATGCATGATTTTTGGATGTGGCATTTTTGCTCCATGCCTAAACCGAGTAAATTAATTCTACGCATCATAGTTATTAATCTTTTTATCTAAATTGTTTCAAAGTTTTTTTCATCCTCTAAATTCATGTATAAACGTCTGATACATAATTTGGTTATGGGTAAGGTTTAAGGTTTTGGGTTTTTTAAAGATTTTATTTATTTATTTTTAGAGAGGGAAGGGAGGGAGAAAGAGAGAGGGAGAAACATCAATGTGCGGTTGCTGGGGGTCATGGCCTGCAACCCAGGCATGTGCCCTGACTGGGAATCGAACCTGTGACGCTTTGGTTCGCAGCCCGCGCTCAATCCACTGAGCTACGCCAGCCAGGGCAATTTTGGGTTTTTTTAAGTAGTTGAAAACAAAATACCATACTATATTCATAAAGATTAAATTTATTTTAAAGAGCCCCAGGCTCACCAACATCTTGGGAACTCCTTGCTTCTGTCATCTTAGGGATCAGTAGGAGTGGTGTGGGCTTCCAGGGCTCACAACTGCAGAAGTATGGACTCCGTCCGGCTGCTCCAATGACAGGAAACAAATGAAATGCTGAGCCTGCGAGCATACGGCTGGATAAATCCGCTCACTTGGGAAGCATTTGACTTGGTCTCTTTTCCAGAGGCAATGACAGAGGTGCACATTTGTATTGAGTTCTTAACATTTGATGAACGTGGAGGAGGAAATTTGAAAAGAAAGAAAAAAGTTAATTGCTTACAAAATGCAATTACTGCGCCTTGTCCCTGCTGCGTTGTCCTTGGAGTCCAGCTAAGGCTGTAAAATACCAGATGCGTGGGGCTGCCAAGCAGAAGGAGAATTACCCAGCCCTTCCACCAGCAAGATGGTCTCCGCGCCTCCTGGTCGTTTGCTTTGGAACGAGCCGAGACGGGTGCTTGTGATCCCTGCTAGGGCTTGGAAGTCAACACTCACCCAGGATCCTAGTACTGAACCAAGTACTTTATGGCTGTAATTCATTAGGGAACCTGTTGTCAAATCTCTGTCAAGCAAAATGAGCGTAAGAGCCTCATTTGTTTCAATGCCAAAAGGATCTTTTCATCTCTGCTAATTTAGCTACAGGTATAATCAGATGCTTGCTTATTGCTGTTGGTAATTTCACTCTCAATATCATGGCTTCAGTTGTGTGGATGAAACATTCTGGAGTTCATTTTTTTTTCAAGTGCATTCATTCAACTCAATCCTCAGGCACATCCCGATGCTGGTGGTCCACGGCTTGGATATAATAGTGCTTGGAACTTATAAAAGAATAAGGATAAGTGTCGCAGGTTCGATTCTCAGTCAGGGCACATGCCTGGGTTGCAGGCCATGACCCCCAGCAACCGCACATTGATGTTTCTCTCTCTCTTTCTCTCTCTCTTTCTCCCTCCCTTCCCTCTCTAAAAATAAATAAATAAAATATTTTTTAAAAAGGTTAAAAAAAGAACAAGGATAGAGGGGCACTTATAAATGGAGCCCCCTAGAGTTGTGCAACTGTGTGGCCCCTGGAGAGCGAGCACGCGCACGCTCTCTCTTGCGCGCACTCTCTCCCTCTCTCTCTTCCCTTCTCTGCCTTCCTCCCTTTTTCTTTCCCCCTTTCCTCTTCCTTTAGAGAGGAAACACCATTACTGGAGGTGTGAGGCAGGCCCTTGTAAAGGAGGTAGCCCAAGAAATGGTTCTCACAGGGTGTGTAATACATCCGTAGGAATACCTGTTTATTCTCAAATTATTTTATCTGTGATAGTTTCCCGTCATCAGCTTTGGTACATGTGCCGTGTGAATGGGGCCAATTGGTCATTTTGTGTTGTTACAGAATTTAAATGAGTTCCTAAGAGGCTCTATGCCCTCAACAGGTCCTGTGGCAAAGGAGCAGGGTTGGGGCTTCCAGAAAGTGTCCCAGAGCTTCTGAGCTCTGCTCTGCTAAAGAACCAAAACCACAGCCAAAGATTGGACTATGCGTCTTGTGTACCTTCTCTGGCTTGTGAATGGGATAGCCTGAGATAGGGGCTGAACCCCCGAACCCTGCTCAGACAAGTGAGCCCTTTGACTCCCCACCATAAGGGTGGTTATCCGGTAATGTTGCAGGGAAATGAGTTACAGCTCCATTTAGTGGGCGGTTACCCTGCTCGTGGGTTAGCAACCTGAGATGACCGTGAATGTGAAGTGCCTCTATCGTTCAGCAGACAGACTTTGTGTTGTTTTCCGTGTTCACATGAGTTCTGAAGGACTCTCTAGCCTTGGCCTGGGACTCCCAAGGTCAGGGTCAGGTGCAGCGTGCGTGCTGCCATCCCTCTTGGCAGATCCCTGCCAGGCCCGTGTCAGTGGCCCCATAGGCAACCATTAAACCCTCTCGCCGCCCCTTGCGACAGCCTGGTGATCCAAGTGCGCGCTTTTGGTCACCAGCATCCTCACGGCATGGGGGACTCATTAGAAAGAAAGGTGGCTCCACCTTAGCTAGACCCCACTTTTCAGCAGACGTTCAACTAATCGTGATGTAAAAGTGTGTTAACATTGGAGAAAGCCTTGCTTGTAAGGAGCACTTTTCACTTTGAAAGGCTCTTCCACACTTTCTAATGAATGTATCCTCTAGTTGATAAAAACCTCTTTCCTGGAAATATTCACGGGTGTATAGGATATCGTATTATTGTCATTTAGAGAAGAAGATGCTTAGAGCTTGTTTAAGAAAAACTTAGCTTGTCACACACGCTTTCAATAAAACGCCTCCCCACAATTTGTAAGTCAGCTCACGTCGTTCGTAAACATCTTCCTTGCTGTGGAAATCGTTACTGCACCATTTAGAAATATCTTGAGCTTGCTGTCTTCCTCCTCCTTTCAGCTCATTTCTCGTCTGTGACCCGTTTTGTGGAAATACGTGGTAGCTTGTGGTCCTATTTAGCACATGATCACGCTTGGACATCCAAAGGTAGCAGAGATTCCTTGGGTGCCCTGCTGGAGCCAGGACAACTAATTTCTGGATCTTTCTCTGTGTTCAGTGATAACAGGCCTATTGTGGGAGCAGACCGAATGAGAAATCCTGATGAACTCTCAGTGGAAGCTGGGGAAGATGATCAAACACTGAGCAACCCCAATGTTGTTGCTAGTGCCACCATTTCTTTTGCTCTAGTTTGTATTCATCCAGCTGTTCATGGTGAATGTAATTGTTCTCCAAATTGTTAGGGAAATGTGAGGCCAGAATGGGGAACTGAAGATCAGCAAAGAAGGGAGGCTTTCTCTTTCACCCGCAGAATTTGAGCAGGACTCCAGCTCTTAGAGATTTTGTGAAGAGAGGAACCACGGTCTGTTTTCCCGTGTGGAGCAAAGAGGTTGTGAATTCAGGCTCCACATCGCCTCCTCCCCTCCCCTCTCTGTTCCTGATTATACTGATCGTTCTTTGAAGTTAGAGACTTATCATCTTTCTTTCCCTGCCACAATTCTACCCATAACACGGTACACAATAAAAGCGTTTTTGAATGAACAAAGTAAAAATAATTCATTGGAGGAAAATACTGGGTGGGGAACATCTGTAAGTTAACTTCCAGTACCACCACAAAGTTCCCACATTATCCTTAGAGTGTCTTTTCTCCTTATGATTTCCAGTTATTTCAAGGACAAATCAATCGGTCAATCAAAAGTGGTGGAAAGACCGTGGGTGATAGATACCTATTTTCGTGTCTCTGTTTGTATCTTCCATGAGGCTATCTGGACCCTTCTAGCCACACATTTTGGATGCCCTTGAAGATGTACACATACCGAGCAATCTAGTAAAATAATGTTTTCCCTTTTGATACTCTGGCAGGGCGTCTTAAAAATAATCTTGATTTCTGCGCATAGCCTCATGCACATATTTTCTGCTTTCCTATTAATACTTCAGGGAAATAGACAGAAGCTATAGATATGTACCACCAATTCCGGGTTGTGATGACGAATTGAAAGAAACTTCTAGTCAAAGAACAGGTGAACAAGGTCATGAATCCGTATGAAATGGCTGTAAATTAAAAGCCCCCAGAAATCTTTCTCCAATTAGATAAAAATAAGGTATACTAGTTGGATGTGTTCTCTTTATATTATAAATAATCTGTTAAAGATTAAACAAATATAGTCTAGTTGGTACATTTTAGTGTGGCGGTGTGTTTAGGCGGGCCAAAATGAGTGATGCTTCTCTGTCTCATCTTGTTAAGGATGTTGGCAGGTGCCTACACACGCTGTTCTCAGGGACCCTAACGGCAGCAGTAAAGAAAGAAGTCTCGGGCAGTCACTGACACAGCTAATACAACTCTGCTATGCTTTTGGTTGACAATAGAACCATTTTAGCTTGGGACATTAATGGCCTTTGATATTTAAGAAAATGTGAACATGGCTAAAATAATGGTGGCTGTTATTAATATGAAGCATGACCTTTCTTGATATTAAAATAATCTCACATGCTGTGTGTACAAACTAGAAATTTGTATTTGAATATTGGGCAGCAACCACTAGAGGTTTTCCCTTTTGGTTATAGACTGCGTATGTATTGCATATTCAAGACCTTATCGATGGTTTAGAGATTTAAAACTTTCCATAAATATTCATGCACGCGAGGGAGTGAACTATAATGTTCTATCTTTGGGTCAACGGCTGTGAAACCAGGACTCTTGTTCACTTTCCTTGAGAGGTACACTGTTATCTTGGTAGAAAAGCAGTTTTATGAAATCTGTGTATCCGGGTCTCTTCGAATCCTGTTAGAGAATATGGCCTTCGAGCATGGGATTTGTTGAGTTGACTAAGGTGACATGTTCGAGTTTCAGGGGACCTCAGATATCATGTAGCCCAGCGCCTTCATTCTGTGAATAAGAAAACGGAGGGGCAGGAGTAGAAATCACTTCAGCAAGGTGCCACTATGCGTCTCGGTCAGTACACTATGGCCAGATGACCAAATTGATTTTATTGGAACATTGCCACAGCCTTCAGTTTACATATCGTCTGTGTCTACTAGAAATACAAGCAGTAGAGTTGAGGAGAAGCAACAGAGGCCCTTTGAACCTTGAGGCTGAAAGTGTTTATTTAAAAAAAAAAGATTTTATTTATTTATTTTTTAGAGAGGGAAGGGAGGGAGGGAGGGAGAGAGAGAGAGGGAGGGAGAGAGAGAGGGAGAAACATCAATGTGCGGTTGCTGGGGGTCATGGCCTGCAACCCAGGCATGTGCCCTGACTGGGAATCAAACCTGCGACACTTTGGTTCGCAGCCCACGCTCAATCCACTGGGCTGTGCCAGCCAGGGGTTACATAGACTTTTAAAACATAAGATTCTAAAAGTCATTAAGCAAGGCTAAGAAGATTTAAAAAATTATAGTCCAGGCAAACAAATACTTCATTTGGGAATCAGTAATGGTGAATGTATATGTGTGTGGCCCCAAACAAGCTGTGAAAATAGAACTTTTACAATCGATAGCTAACTCAGAAAATGTTCAAATTTTTCACGTGTAGTTAATGACAGTGCTCAATGAATGGGAAGCCAATTGGATTTGTCTTCAGTTGTTGAGTAGAAATACTATGAGTCCTCTGAACAAAAGACAACTGTGAACTTCAGTGCTGCCTCGCAGGGTGATGAGTGTTTGCAGAAATGTTTTAAGAAGGCTTTCGAAAATGAGATTAGACCATTTGGTAGATTCAGCCAATTCTGGGTTTCATTAATCCTATAATCGCTGTCAAGTTCAATGACATGATACATTTGGTGGGTCCTGTGAGTATATTCACATTGCATATTACAGCTAAGAGCGGAAGACTGGGCCATAGATCAAGTAGGAAAAAGCACTTTAATGGTCTCTGTGGGTGAGACTGTCCTCTCTGTGGGATCATGGGAGAGGAGTACCGCCCGAATTGCCCAGCAGGGCACTTGTACCTGAGGAGTTTCAATGAGATCTCAGGGTTCCGAGAACCAGCCAGAGCGTATATGATATTTCAGGGGATAGCCTTACTCTCCGAAGACTATGATGCTTGCCTTCCTCCGTGATCGTATCAACTCCCCGAGGGAACATACCCATCTGCTCATCAAAGCCCTAGTCCCGCACAATGACTGGCACAAAAGTCCTCGATAAAATGTTTTGATTGAATGAATGAATGTATTGTCGTGAGGCCAGTAGGTACTAGGAAGAGAGAAATAGATCTTAGGCGGCATTATAGCCAACAGTCAGAACTGTCTATTATAGGGTCTCTGTGTCATACATAGCACTGACCATAGAACCTTGCACAAAGGAGTCAGTGCCCAGTGATTGAAGGCCTCCCTGTAGGGGCTAGGCAGGTCCTGTGTTCACTCCGTTTCCTCTCTCAGTCCAGACTGGGCCATCTTCTCCCATCATCAGCTAAGCCGAACTCTTTAGTGTCTTTTCAAGAGATTCGTCTGCCACCTCAGATCCTCTCTGGGAAGAGGAAGGACAAAAGGGATGGCTAGAGGCCTGACATTCCCCAGCAAATGCGAATGAATGGTCTGTGTGGCTGTGCTCGGGGGTCCTGGCTCATCCAGCCATCTGGCGGGGGGGCTTTCTCCCGGGGGACAAAACGTTCTTTCCCGTAGAGACCCTTGTTCCGGTGCCTGTTGTGAGGTGGCACTGTCGCCTGTCTGGCCTGGGCGACTCTTAGTCGGGACTCACCGGTTCCTCATCATAAAACACTTTTTTTTCCATAAAACACTTTTTGTTCTGTTTTTTTTGTTTCTGTTTTTGCTGATACATTTATTCATTTATGTTCCCATTTTGAAGTGTTCTCTTCTGCAAAGCCAAGGACTCTTTGGAGACCTTTACTGCTATGTCCCAACTGCCCACAGTTACCACCGCTCTTGTGTAAAAGGCTTTAAGGACTTGTGTGTGAGGTCAGTTAACAAACAGTATCTGTTCCACAACTACCATTACCGACCAGGCCTTGTGGGAGCTCCGGAAGGGAAGTCGTGGCTGAGTGGACTCTATGGTGTGATTTACAAGTGTCGGCTATGATTGCTGGGTTTGGAAGGAAAAGGTGGCATCTTTCTCAAATCTTAAATGTATGACAACTTTGCGTCCTTTGTACATGATTGAATAAAGAGAAGTGACTACAAGTTATAAAGCTCGGTTGGTCACTGAATGAAACAACAAACCTCTAGAAGAATATTCCTGGAAGCATTGCAGAAATGTGAATACAGACTATATATTCGATAATACTGTACCGATATTAAACTTTAAGTGTGATACAGTTTTGTAGTTTGTAAAGATAATTTGGTTTTTCTTAAGAGACAGATGCTGAAGAATGTTGGGCTGAAGTGCCCTGGTGTGTTACTGCAAAATGATTCAAGTAAAAGTTTTATACAGAGGGAGGGAGATGATGAAGGAGAATAGGGAGACGGGACAAACAAATGTTGCAAAATAGGAACAATAGGGAAACCTAGGTCATTGTTTTTCAACCTCCACACTGTAACATTTGGGCCAGTCTCTGTGTCCAGGGGCTGCAGCGCACTGTATAACGTGTTGCAGCATCCCTGGTCTCGACCCCCTAGAAGCCAGGAGCACTCCACCAGCCCCAGCTGTCCCCAGACCTTGTCAAATGTTGAAAGCTGCTGCTCTAGGTGAACAGGGCAAGGACGGTTAGTTTGTATATACTCCTTTCAAGTTTTCTGTACAATGGAGATTCCTTAAAATGAGAAGTTGGGGCAACTAGCAATCTTGGTGGGCGGGGTAATCTTGCCAGCAGAGGGGAGCCGCCCTTGCCGTGTAAGCGAACCTCCATCTGGGAAATGAAAATGACTTTATATCAAGGATACTGATCAAGGCTTAAGTTAGCATATCAGTAAGATTTAGAGTTAAATCCTTTGGTTTTTTTAAAAAGATTTTTATTTATTTATTTTTAGAGAGAGAAGGGAGGGAGAGAGAGAGAGAGAGACAGAGAGACAGAGAGAGAGAAACATCAATGTGTGGTTGCTGGGGGTTATGGCCTGCAACCCAGGAATGTACCCTGGCTGGGAATCGAACCTGCGACACTTCGGTTCGCAGCCCGCGCTCAATCCACTAAGCTACGCCAGCCAGGTAAATCCTTTGATTTCAATATGAGGCCTTTGAGTTTCATTTTGTCTTTAGAAAAACAGGAGGCTTCCAGGACCGCTGCGGGAGCCAGTTCCTGTTGCAGATAGGAGTACATTGTGGGCTATAGCATCCTTCTCTTGAAATCCTTCACTCGCCTGCTCCTTGTCATATGGTTCCTTTGGAAGGATGTGCCACATGTGAATGCTATTCATGCATTTGTTTGTTGAAACAAATGGTATTATAAAACAGTTCCTCCGTGCCAGATGCTGTACTGAATGCTGATGGAAAAAGTGGTTGCAGTTTAGGTTCTAATAATGCAGGATACAGGCTTATCGGCCGTGGGTGAACTCAGGGGTCCCGTGATGGCCACATCTATGTATGCATTCTTATCATGCAGAAAGAACAGACCTGGCAGCTGTTCAACAGTGGAAGGTAATAGGAAGACTTATGTTATTGCTTCTATGTATTTAGGTCTCCCATCCAGAAGCAAGTAATCCTATTTCTATTTGGTGCAATTTTGTGTAGCTAGGAAAAGCGAGCACCACAGGACCACGTCTGTGTCCGCTGAGTGAACAAACAGGGTGCATTGCACACCTACTATTGCCAGGTACTGGGAACTCTAGGTATGTAAGATGAAAGACACTGGTGTCCTTATAAAAATTGTAATTGGCTGAGGGATATTACAGACAAAAAGAGATAATTCCAGTTCAATGTCACAGTGCAAATGAGAAAGGTTCAAGTGGCAGGAAATTATTAACAAGTCAGTGTTTATTGAGCATAAGCTATGTGAGGAATGTGGAGTTTTTTTCAAGTTATAAACTCTCAGGAGCTTATAATCTAGGAAGACATGGATTGACACGGTAATTGTAGAAGGTAGAGGCTACCTCAGTGGTGTACTCAGTGGCTTCCTATAAATACAGGAGAGTAAGGCACTCATCTTAGTCCTGACTGGGGAGTGAACCCACAACTTCGATGTGTCAGGGTGATGCTCTACCCACCTGAGCTACCTGACCAGGAACAGAAAGTTTTCATATGCCTATGGATGCAGAAAATTGTAAAAACTACATCATACTGGGTGCACTCTTTCTGCAGCCAATTTTGTTCATTTGTTTTATATCCATTGTCTCAGTCGTCCTGGTGATAACCAGCCTCTCTTGCGAAGGGGTTGTGACATTTAAAATGGAAGAACCTGTGAAAATCCCTAGAAGGGGGCTTGCCTAATAGCAGTGACTGAACACGTATTACCTGTCTCCTCCCCGGACCCACGCGCTTACTGGCTAGAAGGCTGGGAGCTACCATTGCAATGCCTAAGGTTCAGCGCCAGTGCCGTCATGTACCTTGGACTGTTATATTAATTCCATTCATATTGAGCTTCTATTACACGTTGGACACTAGTCTGAGCAAGAAGAGAAAGGTGATGAAGGTCCTTGCCCTCACAGAGTGCACGCCAGCCTTGGCATCGTGTGCGCCGACAACAGCATTCTAGTGAAAGGGGCTCGATTATTGAGGGGCCGACTGTTCCCCCTTTTGGCCCTGGAGTGCCTCTCACGGCATCCTTGGCCAGCCTGGCCCTTCTACATCTGTTTCCTCCAGTACAATGCAGGGCTAATTATAATTGTCCTTCCGGATCCACTGTGTTGGAGAATCCAGTGTGCTAATGGATTCAAGTGCACTTTGCAAAAAAGCAAATGTCTAAATCAAAGCAGAGCTGCATCGGACTTGCACGGACACCCCTGTGTGCAGTGTTTGGGGACTCGACTAGATACATGTTGTCCATCTTGCAGGATGTCTGAAGATTGTTTACAGAGGGAGGCTAAAGTTGCTATGTCCACATTTATGAAAGAAACCCACTTAACCTGGAGTCAATTCTCCTAGTGATTCTCCCAGATGACCAGTTAGGAAACAAGGAATTCAGTAGGCTGGTAAGAAGTTGGTATTGAGACTCCGGAACGTATAATCACACAATGAGTTTTATTGTGTGGGTTGCTGAACCACACAGTGAAGATGCTGAATATAATTAGAAAAAATGGTTGACTTTGGTTATTATAACATACATCCAAATGTCCTTCGCCATCGTTAAACTCTTGATTTATCCTTCATTTAAGCTCCACTAAAATGAATTGGCTATGCATATATTTTTTAGTGCCTGCTTTTAAGAGGTTTGGCATTAATATTCAAACCAGTTCTTGACTGCCTACTTTTCTTCCTCGACTAGGTTGTCCTGTCATCCTTGTCATAATAGAAGTGAAATCTCAGAAATTGTTGGTAGGATGCTTCTTCTCGGTGGATGGCTTTGAGGTTATTTTCTTCCTATTAATGTAGCTTTCTTCTCATGCCACCTGTGCTGAAAGCTGCTACTAAGGGACCATGGGATGGAACACTTACCTGTTTGACTAGGCTGAAATACTGTGGCCGCTCTACTAAAGCCTTAATGGATGACCAGAGTTACATTCTAAGATAGAACAGAATGCAACCTAATTCAGAACATGTCTAGGTAACAACGGCATGATTAACTGGAACCGTAAGATTACATTGGGCCCTGGCCAGTGTGGCTCAGTTGGTTGGAGAGTTGTCCCATACACCAAAAGGTTGTGTGTGCGATTCTCGGTCAGGGCACATACCTAGGTATTAGGTTTTGTTTTGATTTTTTTAATATATTCTTTTTTTAAAGATTTTATTTATTTATTTTTAGAGAGGGAAGGGAGGGAGAGAGAGAGAGAGAGAAACATCAATATGCGGTTGCTGGGGGCCATGGCCTGCAACCCAAGCATGTGCCCTGACTGGGAATCGAACCTGCAATGCTTTGGTTCGCAGCCCGTGCACAATCCACTGAGCTACGCCAGCCAGGGCCCTAGGTATTAGGTTTGATCCCTGGTTGTGGCGTGTTCAGGAGGCAGACAAGAGATGTTTCTCTCACCCCAGTGTTCCTCTTTCTCTTCCTCTGTCTCTCCCTTTCTCCCTCCCTCTCCCTTCCCTGTCTCTCTCTTCCACTAATACATATATAGTAAAAGACTAGGTTGGTTAGTCAGTGACTCATTAGAACAAGAAACTTTGCAGGAGAGAACCCCTCAATCCTTAATGACCACACGAAGTTGGTCAGTAACAGAAAAAAAGGCTGCCACCAAACTTGGAGCTTTTTAAATTCATGCAGAACCATTTTGGGTTTTTTTCCTCACTTCCTCTCTGTTTCTGTTGCCTTAATCCGCTTGCATGTCGGCCTTCCGGGTCATCTGTTTGCAGATTGTTTGAAATTAGGAGTGTTGCTAGCTTGTGGGTACTATAATCCGGCCACCATTTCGAGCAAAATAAATGAGAAAATACTTTACATTTTATAACACTATCTGTAACACTATACAGCCTTGGGTTATTCTGAAAACAGTCTTTGTGAGTTCAAAGAAGTAAGGATGATTGAACTCGGGGTCATATTTTATTCTGTTGGATTTTTGTGGTGTCCGTCTGTGTCATGGATGAGTAACTGAATAGATGTGGCTTAACTGAAATGGACATGATAATCAGCTTCTCAGTACCAGTGTCGGAGGTACAGCTTCATCCTGGCCCCTGGTGGTAAATACTGCTGGGTGTTTAAGGAAGCTCAGAAGCTGAAGTCAGACTTCATTATGGTGCAGTGTTCGTGGCATGTAATTTGGAGTAGCACATAGCGTGCTTTTGTCCTGGACACTCTTCTAAGTAGGTGCAAACCGCCAGCAGGAGCTTTGCGTAGGGTGACTCTGAGTGGGCTCTACCTTCCTCATCCCCCATTTCCACCCCCCCAGTACGATCTACATAAAATAGTACTCACCGCAACATGAATCTCGCTCCCAACGACATCGCTGGACCTATTTCCCTCAAGTGAAGGAAATCCGGTGCCTCCATCGGACGTGGAGCCTCCGTGTCTTTATCTTTCCGATACATTCACTAATGCCTCACCGGCATTCTGTTGTGTGGTGAGGTAGACTTGTGAGTACCCAGGAAATCTTGCATGTGGACGTGATCTTTCAAGTGTTAGGTCAAATGGAAAAGTAGACGTTATACTATTAGAACCACTTGTAGTGCAGCATACCGTCTGTGGATGATTCTGTGGGAGTCCAGCACTGTTCTCCTGGCTTTATAGATCTCACTGATCGGCGTAACATTGCTGTGAGCTGGGTGTGGTTTCCATTTGACGCAAAAGCTAAAACCCGGGAAGACTAAGGATTTCACCCAAAGCCGTGCATCTGTTAAGTGGCCAACCTGGGATTTAAAGTCATTCTTTCTGATGTAAAGATATCTACTTATCATAATTAGGCTTCAAGTGGAAACATCAAGAATGCTTTTTTTTTAAAGTGTACTCAGCACCAACTATAGGTTAAGCCCTGAGCTATGAATTCTATACATTTATTACTGTAGGAGCTAAGGAGGGACACCACTGTCAGTTTTTCTGGATGACTCTGTGTTCTGCAGGCTGTTGTGTGCCTTGAAGGTTGGTGAGCAGCAACCCTGGCCTCCTCCACCCAGTAGATGACAGAATTCCTGTCCCCCGTTGTTAGCCAACAATGTCTCTAGACATTGTCATTGGCAAGGGTGCCCTGGGGCAAAACCAGCCCAGCCTGAGAATCAATGAGTGAGACTAATTCCAGTTCACAGATGATGAAAATAAGGCAGAAAGAGTTCAGAGTCCAGGGCCACAAAGCTCACAGTGTTTGAATCTGACCTGGGACTTCGGAACCAGGCCTTGTTTTCCCTTTCTCACACGGTATCCCTTTTTGTGATCCGGAATCCTAGGAAACTCCGGTCACCAGAGAGCCTGCAGCTCGTTTCCTAAGAGCCCACCTGTTCCTAGGTCAGGTTCTCTGTGAAGATCGTATTCAGGTTCCTGCGGTGTACCGACGGAAAGAAAAACCGTGGGTCACTTCCGCCCGTGGGCCCAGCACAAAGAGCTCTGCAACCTTGCCTGTCCCAGTCACCGCTGTTACCACTTCCTGCACATTAGGAAGATATTTGATGTCCAGGGCTGTTTCCATCTGTTGCAGAGAATAGATGGGTGAAGCGCAAAGTCACAAATCAGTTCAGTGAATCCTGGGGAGTTTCTGGACGGACTGAAATAGTCCTGCTGCCAATGTAGGTCGCTATTTTTAAAGCTGAGCTAAGTGTTTGAATGCGGTTCACACAGCCATGATCTCAGGTTGAAGTCACGGAACAATCAGAGTCGCAAGGAATCTCAGGGCCCAGCCTGAGATGAGGAGAAGTTGACCCTGCCTACCGGGGAGCACACGCACAGCTGGTAGTCCCGGCTCCTGGGAAAAACTATCTAATATTTTATTCTGTTTGAGACCAGCTGAAACTCTTCAACTTCTGGTGTAACTGGGGCTCACTGCAACGCCTTCTGGCCCTTGTCTTACCAGAGTGGGGAAACACAGATGCCTGATCCTTCCACCCTTTTCTAGTTTGAGCCCAGGTAAAGCCATTTAGGCTCGTTTTCCTACCCAAAGTCCCATGTCCTCTCGAGGGGGAGGCAGAGATGTGTGTAGCAGAGATTTGGTAGCACATGCTACACTGGGCCAGGCAGCAGCGTACTAAGTACTTTGAAAACACATGTAAGATTCTCCCAAGGACATGGTCCTATGATCACAATCTTACAGAAGAGTTTGGGGCCTGAGTGGATTAGAGAGGTTCAGTAACTTGCTCAAACTGATGAAAAAGAACCGGCAGAGCCTGGATCCAAGAGAGTTGGATTCCAACCCAGCAAGCCGGTGTTTCTAGGAGTTGCGTGGACACCCGCGTGGGGCACGGTGTCTTGGTTGCCCCTTCACTTTGGAGCTTAGGGTTCAGTAGTCTTAGGTGCTGCCTAGTAATGTGCATTTCTAAGAACTTCCTGTGTGTTGTTGTCCTGAGACTGCAGTTGCTGCTCCAGAAGCCAGGTGGTGCTGTACCGCCTCACCCTGCTGCTGCCATCTCTTCTGTACTAGAGGGGCTTCTAAAGGCAAACAGCCAGGGAGTCTGCCTTTATATGCACTGGCCCTTTGGCTGCTCTTACAGTGGACACTTGTTTGCCTTCAGGTAGAAAACCGTTTCAGTAGTGACGGGATGGGAGGTATTTGGGAGTGGTGGGGAGTTTGGTGCAGCCATAGAGGTGGGAGTCGGAAAAGCAGTTCTCCTGAAACATCTTCCCAGTTGAGAATAAACAACCAGTGCCCAAGGCTGGATATCGTTGGGGTGGACTTCCAGTAACCACACGGCACAGAGGCAGCAGCCAAATCCCTCCACAATTATGACCCGCATCCTTGACTTTCCTCCAGACTGTTATGGATAGATGTATGCAAAGACTTACCTTTCATCTTGCGCTTTTAATTCCCTACTCTTTACTCATGCCTTTGTGACCTGTGCATTTTATGTCAACATAGGAACAGACAGATACATAGTCATGTCTTAGTTTAATTAGTGATGTCCTTTGACCTAAATTAACTCAATTAGTGTTTGAGGATTTTTCCAGGTGTAGTTCTTCACTTGGTGTTTTATGACAAGAGAATTTATGGGAGCCTGGCCTGCTGGCTCAGTTGCTTGGAGCGTTGGCCCATCCACGGAACATTCGCAGGTTCCATCCCTGGTGAGGGCACATGTCTAAATTCTGAGTTCGATCCCCGGTCAAGGTGCACACAGGAGGAAACAGATCAATGTTTCTGTCTTACATTGATGTTTCTCTGCCTGTCTCTCTCTCTCTCTCTAAATTAATAAACATATCATCCAGTGAGGATTTAAAAAAAGATTTATTAGAAAACAACGTTCTGGACTGTTGTTTCCTCCTTCCTGAACATACCGTACAGGACAGAATGTCATTCGCAATAAAATTCAGGTTTCCTCGAGCTCATTATTACAATTACAGTATTTTACCCATCAATTACACAAGGAAGCCTGTGTCTTTCCTTCAGTGATTTTTAGATTTCACAGGCGGGGGGAAACAATGGAAGAAAGGGAAAGAAAAGAGAAAAGGCAGTGTACTGTATTTGCTTTTAAGAAGTTACCCCCTCTGGAAAAGGTTAATATTCTGATATAGCATGTAATTTAGTAAATGCGGAATCAGTGGTTGCGTTCTCTACCTAGGCCTCCTTTCTCTTTCAAGAGTATTCTTCGTGTCACCCCATACTGTACTAATGGTGTCACAAAGCTGTAATAACAGAATATACTGTATTCATATCTCTAAGGGCTGGGGTTTTTTGGTCCCACCTTCGAAAGCGTTCCCAGTGGGCTCTCAGCGAGTGTCGCAAAATTGGTGGTTTGGGGTGGTAGCTCAGCGTGGAAACTCGTGTGTTCTCTCCCTGTGGGGAAGCAGCACATTTTGTTAAAAAAACCACCCGAGGAAATTGCTACCACCGAGTTTTGCAGGAAGGAGAGGAACAAAAAAAAACTCTTGCCACGTCTTTGTTTTTGGAACCGTCAAAAGACAAGAAATAATCCTATGGTAGCATTCAAAATTTGCCAGACTTGTACTAAGTGTGTGAACACTTGTTCACTGTACTTTAGGACGGACATGTGAAAACCGGAAGGAAGTTGAAGAACAGAGTGGGAGGTGGTTAAATTTATGCCAAATAGTCCCTCTGGAAAACTTACAGGAAATGGGCTTATGTCTCCTGAGGACGTTTTGGGTCCTTGGCAGATGTATGAGTTGGATGCGGGGTTTGGAGTGAGTTCCCCTGCCCCATGGAGAATTAGGTCTCCCCTCCTTAGAACCAGGTCGACACTCCTGGTTTGGGTGTTGGCTACATGAGATCTACAAGGCATATCTGTGTAAGCTGTGAATGCTGTGCCTGTTGTAGGAGGCAGGGTCCGTGCACTACTGAGATGCTGATGGTGAGGTGCTTGAAATACCATCCCTGCTATTGCCCACACTCTCTGGTGCCACACTGCAGTTGGGAATTGTCCGCAGGCTCCTGCAGACTAGACTCTCTAGTGAGTAACTTCACCTGGAGCAGAAGGCGAAATAATGAGGAATGTTGGTGAATCATACATGGTATTGCTTGTTTCTTTTCCACTGTTCATCTCGGAAGGAGTCTTGGATATTCACAGACTAGTGGAAATTCTACAGGCCCCGGGGAGAAGTGGACTGACTGGTACTTGGCAGTGTTGCTGAAACTGGGCTGGAGCCACGGTTAGGGGTTGTGGCTGGGCAGCGCTGTCCATCATAATATTTTGTCATGTGGAGTCACTTCCCCTTTCCTGTTCATCTTGGGAAAGCACTCTTCTAGAAACTTCTCTATAACCTATCCTTTCATTTTGCTGACAAGTCAGATAAGGTGTGCATTTTTGTTCCAAATTCATCTGGAAGTTTGTCTAAGGTTTTATGGCTTACCTTGAGTTGAAGTATGGCTAGTACGTGTGGAAATTTTGTCTTTGGTCTGAATAGTTCAGGGTATTGGACCCAAAGGCCCAATGAGGTCGTTTATTTTTACATGTGTATTGCTATTGTGGTGTGATATCTCAGTGTCTGGTCTCAGGAATGTGTACTTAATGGAAAGTGTGCAAAACTTTTGTTCAGAACTGGCTTGTGTGTCCTCAAGAAACTAGATCTTTCTGGGGCATTCGTTGTTTCCTCATCCGCAAAATGGAGTCAGTACATTTCCCTCATAGGGCATCTGGTAAACACTAAGCCAAATACTACGAAGGAAAATTCCAAGCTTACACCTGTCACAAACGATTCATTTCATCAGCTCAGGATACATACAGCCCACCGTGGAGAGGAGCAAGTGCTGGGCCCCTTCTGGTGCGTCTCAGAAGAAATGTTCGGGAGTCTGGTGTAATGATGCTTTTGTTTCATTTTTTTTCTAGCCACAGGACCAAGTCTTCAGGCTGGCCACCTCCCTCTGGAACCTGGGGCTTGAACCAGGTTGCGCCCTATGGATGGGAGATGACGTCGAACCGGGATGGCCGCGACTGCTTCATCAGGTAGGTTGAGCCTGACAGAACCATCAAATCTTTGGGTTTTGGGATGTTTCTGTGTTGACCCTCTACCCAGGAGGACTAACATATGTATATTGTGTACCTATGACCATCTGGAGGCCATGGCACCATGAAACTGATTTCCTGTATTTACTGAATCTTGTGGCATGGGGTCGCTTCGTTCTTGGACAGGTATGTTCTTAGAGTGACAGTTCCCAAGGCAGCCCTGGGTGCTCATTGTCTGATGCTCACATGAAAGTTTGGCATGAGGAGTACCACTCACAATGCTTTCTAGAAATACTCCAAACAGAAATGTTACTAACTCACCTATAACTAGAAAAACCAGCTCAAGGGATAATGTGCATTATGGATTGTGTCATAAATTTGTCACGCTGACATTGACTAAGGTTTTGATTTTGCTGGTGCTTTTTTTAAAGATGTGTTTTACTTATTTTTGACAGAGCAGGACAGGGAGAGAGAAAGAGAGGGAGAGAAACATCAATGTGTGGTTGCCTCTCATGAGCCCCTCCACCAGGGGCCTTGCCCGCACCCCAGGCATGTGCCCTGACTAGAATCAAACCAGTGACCCTTTGATTCACAGGCTGGCACTCAATCCACTGAGCCACACCAGCCAGGGCAGTGGTGCTTTTTAAAAAAATGTGGATATATATATAACAGAAAATGTCCCATTTTAACTCCTTCTCAGTTGTACAATTTAGTGACATTAAGTATTTTCACAGTGTGGTACAGTCATCACCACTACCCATTCCCAGAACTTTTTCATCACCCCCAACAGGAACTTCCTCTTCCCCCTGTTCACAGCTCGCTGGTAAGCTCTGTTCGACTTTCTGGCATTATGAATCTACCTATTCTAGGCACCTCACCGAAGTTCAATCATGCAGTATTTTCCTTTTCTATGGGACTTGTTTCACTTAGTATAATGTCCTCAAGGTTCATCCATGTGTAGCACATACCCAAATCTCATTCCTTTTCAAATTGGATAATACTCCATTGTGTGGATGCATACCACATATATTTATCCATGCATCTGCCAATGGATAGTGAGGTTACCTGTACCTTTGGGCTTTATGAATGGTGCTTGTGTAAATATTGGTGTGCAAGCATCTGTGTGTGTCCTTGTTTTCTACTGTCTTGGGCATCTAATTGGGAGTGGACTTGCTGGATCATAGGGTACTTCTGGGCTTACGTTTCTGAGTACCCACCAAACTTTTCCCCCGTGCTCTGGTGCTGTGCAGTTGTATGAGAAGAATGTTTACATGACACCTCTCAAAAGAGTAAGGGTCAGCCCTGCTTTCTTCTCCACCCTAAGTGAAATTCTTTTATTTTTAAGATTTTTAAAAATTTATTTATTTTTAGAGAGGGAAGGGAGGGAGAAAGAGAGAGAGAGAAACATCAATGTGCGGTTGTTGGGGACCGTGGCCTGCAACCCAGGCATGTGCCCTGACTGGGAATCGAACCTGCGACACTTTGGTTCGCAGCCCACCCTCAATCCACTGAGCTACGCCAGCCAGGGCTGAAATTCTTGATTATGAGAAATGAGTGACATAGATTTGAAATTCAGAGTGACAATTTGCTCTAGTCTAATATAATTGAGCAGAGATTGGTGGCCAAAGGAAAAGATATCTTTTGCACAGACTGCATTCTTTTATGTACTGATCAGCAAAGATAGGCTCCCCATGAGGTAGGGGATCATTTTTATAATTAAAACATCTGCCAAGAAGACCTGGCTGGTTTCTCGGTGGGTCAGAGCATCATCCTGATACTCCAAGGTTGTGGGTTTGATCCCTGGTAAGGGCACATCCAGGTATAAACCAATGATGCATATATAAGTGGAACAACAAATCAATTTCTCTCTCTCCGCCTCCCTATCTCTCTCTCTGTCTCTCTCAAATAAATAAATAAATAATTTAAAAAAATATATCTGCCAAAATTGGGGATATCCTAGCACCTCCATTTTAAGATTGTTGAAAGTATAGGGGAACAAGTCCATGAGTATTGTGGCCAGTTTCACAGTCTCAGTAGCTCAAATCTCTTCCCTTCCTAGAATTGCTCTGGAAACAATGAAATCCCAGCTTCCGAGTACATGCAGTGGCCCAGGGGCTTGCCTACTGGGTTCCTGTTGGGAAATTCAAGTTACCCTTTAAGTCCACCCAGTGCAGGGAGCCAATGAGAAGTGGCCCTATGGCTCTCCAAGGCTTTCCTGAGGACATGTTCATAGAGAAACTATCATAGAAGTGGCACTTATTGATGAATCTTTCAGAAAGCTTGAAGTCTTCGAGAAAGGCTAATTAATTGTTTTTGCTTACACCCCACATTCTGAATAGTTAATTTCATTTAATTTCCCTAGATCCCTCACATTGCTAGAAAGATATTTCTATATTATATTGTGCCCTGTATTTGGGAACATGGTCATGAATTTATGTCATTGACCCAGTTATGGTATCATAGATGCTTTGCGTCAAAACAGAAAAAAACTGCCCTGACTGATGTGGCTCAGGTGATCTGTTTTCATTCTATAGTGATGGGTCGCTGGTTTGATTTCCAGTCAGGGCGCATGCCTGGGTTATAAGTTCAGTCCCCAGTTGGGGCGCTGAGTAGAGGCAATCTGTTCATGCTTCTCTTTCACTTCGATGTTGGTCTCCATCTATTTCCGCCTCCCTCACTTCCCCTCTCTAAATCAATCAATCAATTTTAAAGGGAACATCTCTGCCCCAAAATGGAAATGTTCAAGAAAAGCGTACATTATGAATGCATGAAGGTGCATCTCCGATTGCTCCAGGTACAAAGGGTTTCCCTTCTTCCCTGGGTAGGTTTGGGTCCCTGTACCTTCCAAGCTATTTGGTCAATAGATAGGAGCGAGGGTGACCCTTGGTGGCATCTTCACATTTACAAGGGCCTAAGGCCAGTTGTTGACATGTGTAAGAGGAAATTAGCAAATGAACAGTGCCACTTTTCCAAATCTCCGGGGTGTCTGTCCACAGTCCTCAGAGACTCTCTTTTAAGATGGGAGGAGCCCTGGCTGGCGTAGCTCAGTGGATTGAGTACGGGCTGCGAACCAAAGCATCGCAGGTTCGATTCCCAGCCAGGGTACATGCCTGGGTTGCAGGCCATGACCCCAGCAACCGCACATGGATGTTTCTCTCTCTCTCTCTCTCTTTCTCTTTCTTTCTCCCTCCCTTCCCTCTCTAAAACTAAATAAATAAAATCTTATAAAAAAAGATGTGAGGAACTGGACTGCTTTGGAAAGTGTTTGCACTGTCCCTGTCACTAATGCCTTTTACAAATAACGAGAGTCATTCCGATTTTTTCCTTACCTACTGAGTAATGGCCATTATGAAAAGATTCCCTAATTAGCAGAGTTTCTGGGGAGTCCCCGTTTGCAGAATGGAGTCTATCCCTAATCATTAGTTTTAGAAGTTAAATGAACAATTAGCAAATGAAGCCACGGTTAGCAATTAGCACCTTTCCAGTTCTCTCTCTTTCATAATTTCTCTTTGAAAGAGATTAGATGTCTTCTCTTTTGATATTGTAGTAGGTTCTAAATGATAAGCCCCACCAGGGTGCCATTTTTGAAGGAGGTATAGCTGCTTGCAAGTGTTAGCCAAAGCGAAGAGAGGAACCAGGCTTCACGTGTTCAAAGAGCGTCAGAGCTAAGTAAGGGGGTAATTTTATCATTGCGAGTCTTTTAGAATGTGGTTCGGGATAGTTCAAAATGGATTCCAATTTCTTCCTCCCTCTCCCATTCCCAACATTTTTTAAAGATTTTATTTCTTTTTAGAGAGGAGAAGGGAAGGAGAGAGAGAGGGAGAGAAACATCCGTGTGTGGTTGCCTCTTGCACGCCCCCTACTGGGGACCTGGCCCACAACCCAGGCATGTGCCCTAGACTGGGAGTCCAACTGGCCACCTTTTGGTTCACAGGCCAGCACTCAGTCCACTGAGTCATACCAGCCAGGGCCCATTCCAAACTCTTTAGAGTAGGGCTGGATAACATGTTTTCTGTAAAGAGTTACTAATCCACAGAGTTAACAACATTGTAATGCCATCACACATGTGTTAATGTACATTTTTATAATCTTGAACAGTTTGCACATTAGTAGTTGTCAACCTTGGCTGCACATTGCAATAGCCTGAGGTGCAGTAAAAGATCTTCATTCGGGGGTGGTTTTGTTGGATTGGACTGCTATGCAAAAACAGCCTAGACTGGGGAGATTAAAATATAGAAAATTGTTTCTCACAGTTCTGGAGACTGGGAAGTCCAAATCAGGGTGCCAACTTGGTTGCCTTCTTTGTAAGGACTCTTTCTGGCTTGGTGATAGCTGTCTTCCTGCTGTATTCTCTTATAGAGAGAGCATAGAGAAGGCTTATCCCATAGTTTGGGCTCCACCCGCATGACCTAATCATCTCCAGAAGGCCCGGACTACCAACAGCATTGCACAGGGCATTAGTGATTTAGAACACAAAGTCATTCCATAGCACTGGATCTGGGGGAGATCCTAGGAACGGAGAGGTTCAGAATCTTCCAAGGTGATTCTGATGAACAACTATGGCTGCTGTTGTAATGCACTTTTCTCTACCAGACCTCGTTTAATATAATACAGAATAATTATCACAATTTCAAGAAGATAAAACTGTGTAAACTAATAAAATGGCCTTCCCAATGTGATACACATGGACCAAGTCCCAACCCATTGATTCTTCAAGTATACTAGATCCCCCATTAAGAAAGAGCATCTAGCCCTGGCTGGCGTAGCTCAGTGGATTGAGTGCGGGCTGCAAACCAAAGCGTTGCAGGTTTGATTCTCAGTCAGGGTACATGCCTGGGTTGCAGGCCACGGCCCCCAGCAACCACACATGGATGTTTCTCTCTCTCTCTCTCTTTCTCCCTCCCTTCCCTCTCTAAAAATAAATAAATAAAATCTACAAAAAAAAAAGAACATCTTTTGTTGGTATTCGGAGGAACAGAGAGCATTGCTTCGAAAACATGACAGATGCAAAATAAGAAGTAGGCACTTTATTTTTTAGGAGAAGAAGCAGAGGAAGGGAAGGGACAGAGACCCATGTAATGAGAGAAGAAAGTGCAAGGTAATGAAAGAGTCATAGGAAAAAAGAGCATCCTAGTTAGAAATGGATAAAAGAAGGGCATGGATGTAAAGAGGAATGAACAGAAACATCAAAAGTTCTCTGAGATGGTTGTTAAAATAACAGCATCAATAAATAGTGGGTCGTGGGTAAAGGTGTGAATGCTTTTGAATATGTGGTTGTCGATATAAAGAAAGATATTGATGGAATTGATGGAAATGTTTATAGATACACAGATACAGTTGTAGGCAGGTATAAATGGGTATAGATTATAGATATGGATGACATAGACATAGGTACACATGTGAGACCATACAACTGGGTGTGCCCAGGAAGGTGTTGGTTGATGGGTATTTTTCTGACATGACGATGGGTGGTACCTCCATTTACTATCACAGTGCTCTGCTTTGGATAATACAAGATGACGTAACTAAATATCACCCTACCAAAGACTGGAGAATTCTCACAAGATGGCCGATTTTATTTAATCTTGATAACTGTCTTTTAAGGTAGTTAAGGTATATTGAGGAATCTCCTTTTTGCAGAAAGAGCTGAGATTCAGAAGGGTCAGATTCTCCACATCCTTAGGCTAGTCAGCCCAGTACTTATACCCCATCTTCAGACACTGAGGTGGAGTTTAGTCCATACTAAGCCCCCTCTTGTTTTATGGGGCTCCCCACCAGTAGGCTTAGCCAGCCCTCTCCACGTGTGTTCGGCTCAGCTCCCCTCCACCTGTCCCTGCCACAGCCTCCCCATGTGGCGTCCTTAGCAAGGGCCTGATCCACCTGGTTGTCTGCTCCTGCACTTCTTTCAAAGGTTCTCCTTGGTCTCACACAACATTTATGGAGTACCCTAAATACTCAATATCCATTTATGAGTCAGATGAGTGCTTCCCTTCAAGGATCTTAGAGTGTGGAGGAAGTAACAAGTAAGATGCTAGCGTATGCTTTAAATACAATGGAAGCCCCCACAGAGGAATGAATGAATGAAATCTCTCAGGAGTCGGGGTGATGGCTGGGTGAAGATGCAGGCTGTAGCCATGGGCCTTGCTACTGAGAGAGCAACTGTCATTCTTGACTAAGCAATGTCGGTCTTACCCTCCTTAGCAATGCAGAACATGTGTAAGAATCAGTGAATAGGGGGCATCGTGTGTTATTATTTACCATATATTTCCGTGTGTAATTCATGCCCATGTTTCTGGCTCACACTTTCAGGAAAAAAATGTTTCATTTTATTCTTTTAATTCAGTTATTTATTTATTTATTTATATTTAGATGTTTTTATGGTAAAGGAATGGAAGCATTTTTAAATTATATTTTATTTAAAGCACAAAATAGTATATTTTGATTATCTTATGGTACAAGAAATTTTACATAGCAATTAATTACAAATACAAGAATACATACAAGGTAAAAGAAATTTTAAAAAGAATTAAAAACATTTATATAGATACTGAATTAGTACTACCAATGTATAATGCACACCCTTGTTTTTCTCTCAAAAATGTGGGGGAAAAAAGCATGCATTATACACAATAAAATACAGCATTTTACAGTTTTGAGTTAAATCGAATAAGAACATGCTTGTTTGTTCATGGGGGTAGGAAGAGTGCACGCAAAAATATACTCCATAAATTTGGGGGTTTGGTTTTTGTAGATTGAAGGAAAACTTTTTTTAAGATTTTTTAATTTATTATTTATTTTTATAGAGGGAAAGGAGGGAGAAAGAGAGAGAGAGAGAAACATCAATATGCGGTTGCTGGGGGCCATGGCCTGCAACCCAGGCATGTGCCCTGACTGGGAATCAAACCTGCGATGCCTGGTTCGCAGCCCACGCTCAATCCACTGAGCTACGCCAGCCAGGGTGAAGGAAAGCTTTAAAGAAGAAAAATAAATATTAAAACACTAGCTGGTAAGATTGATTATTAAGAGGCAGTGTGGAGTGTGGGGATAGGAATGGTGTAGGGGGAGACTGGAGGGTCATTTCCAAACTATATGCCCTGATTTTCCAAGTTAAAAGTTTTAGAGGCATATATACTTTAATTTGTTCCATTGTGCTGTTTCTCTGACCACCTTCCCTCTGTCAGTCAACAAAAGTAGCTGTGCGAACATATTGGACAAGACACACTATTCTATTGGTCTACCAGCAGTTCCCATGGCGCGCAATTCAACAGGGTTGCTACTTTGTCATGCAGAGGAATTCAGTTCTGGAAACTGAAGAGTGGCGATTAGTCATGAGATACGGGCACTTCCACTGTCTTCTCCAGTATGGATTTGGCCCAACTTGGGAGAAATCAGCCAGTCCGCCCTGCTAGTCAAGTCTGTGCTTAGTGTGAAATGTATTCTTGGCTCATCTATCTCCAGAAAAGAATTATCCAGAAAGATCCCAGCAGCTCGTGTGCCCCTCTTCCCCTTGTATTATTCACCGCAGAAGAAAGTCAAGTCAATGTGACCGGATTTTGTCATTGTAGAAATTAGAAATGGCAATGCCTTATGTCATCATTACTCGTGAGCCTCCGAGTATTCCCTGGCGACTCTACCTAGTCTCATTCAAGTGTCCCAAAGAGGCAAGAATGTTGATTATCTTTCAACATTATTTGGCATTCCTAGGGCTATTTTCCTTGATTTTTGCCCCAAAATTAATGTCATAAGAAATCTTAATGGTATTCTGTGGAAGATTTCCTGAATGTGTTACTCTGTGGTGGTTACTACTATTACCCACTACTCTGTAATATTTTCATATTTGAAACGATACAATTTCCTAATTTATCAAGCCTGCATTTTTAAAAAATTTATTTACTTTTATTCAGAGGGGAAGGATGGGAGAAAGAGAGGGAGAAAAACATCACTCTGTGGTTACCTTTTGTGCACCAGCTACTGGGGACCTGGCTGGCAACCCAGACATGTATGTACCCTGACTGGGAATCAAACCAGTGACCCTTTCATTAAAGGCCTGTGCTCAATCCACTGAGCCCACCAACCAGGGCTCAAGCCTACATTTTTAATACACATTGAACAAGGCACAAATGAATTGGAGACATCTCGCAAGCTGTTACCCTTTGTTTGCAGTAATGAAATGCAGAAGAGCTTTGTGTAAATTAACAGTTTTGCCAATAAAGGAAATAAGAGAGATCTATTTGAGGTGGGTGGCTCTTTTATTTTATGCAGTTCTAAATATCCAGACCAAACAACTGGCTATGGCTATGTCTATGTATGTCTATGTCAATGTCAATGTCTATGTCTACGTCTATATCTATTAGAAGCGGCATTATATTAGAGAAGAGGCAGTTTACCTCACTTTTGTGGTTTTAGAAAGAATTCTTAAATATATCACTTCCAAATGTACACCTCACATTCTCCATAAAGTGCAAATAATTGCCTAATGGCAAGAGCAAATGCCATTTGCTTAAATGCGTTCCTTAAGATCTGCGCATCCCGTCAAAGGGAGGAAGGTTTATTATCATTTTGGAAGTGGAGGAACAAACTAAGTGTGATAGCATCATTACATGAAATGAAAGGTAATTAGGTCGTGTCAGTGCGAAGGCTCCCAAGCTGAATGTTAGTGTCTGTGTATCTCCTTCACTGAAGCAGATTGGTTTTCCTTTGAATGTAACAAAGCCGCTATCTGCCAAGTTAGTCATCCCTGTTCCTAGCTGAGAGGTAAGTGTGCAGAGTTGATGGAAGGACTTCTAACAGGAAGGCTTTGAAATGACAGTGTCACTTCACATTCAACTAAGTATGTGACTCACAGAGCTGTGTGCTGGCCAGATTGTCACATATCCCAGCTCTTTCATTGTCCTTGTTCTTGAAACTTTGCTGTTTTCCTTCATCTGCCCAACACCCGAGGACAAGTCCCTGGTATGCTTGGCTTATTTTTGTCTTTAAGACCCAAGTCTCTGAAGGCATGGTGATTATCTTTGGTTCCTTGGGCCACTTGACAGCAGGGTTGGGACATGCACATTCGGGAGGAACTGGGGACAGCAGGTTGGCTGGCACACAGAGTGGCTCTTTCTGCTCCTAAGCTTTTATGTAGCCCCTAGGGATGGCCATGAAGTGGGTCAGAGAGGCCATTCGGACCCACAGGGACAGCCAACCTGTGCCAGGGAGTGGCACCTGGATGACCAGGTTTCCATCACAGACTGTAATTGAAATGCTAGCTTGGGGCTGCTTACCACCCCTTGCTTCTCTGGAGCGGCCCTTGGATCTCTTCTTTCCGGATGGAGCCAACCCTCGCGGAGAGCAATTTTGATGTCATCGCCCAAAGCTGGGGCACAGGCGGGAAATTCTGGTCTGTGCCAAATGCCACGTGGGGGGGCAGGGGCGTTGCTGCCAAGTAAATTGGCTGAACTTAAGAGGACACACAGTCACCTTTGTGGCAGGTGTCTTTTCATTATTGCCCGCGCTGCTGCCTAAGAGCAGAGGAGGGTCGGTGATAGAGCGCTTTACTGTGGGCCACCAGGGGGTGGGAAATAGCAGTTTCCTGCCAAGCCCTTGTCCTCTAGCTCCTCTCGGAGCTTCAGTCAAACCTTGTTAGCCAATTTCTGGGCAAGAGCCTCTTCAATTGCTAGGATGATGAGAGATCGCGGTGCTTTCTGTGCCAGCGGACACTGATCATCCTGATTTCAGCGAAGCCATGTAACGCAGTTATTCCATGAAGTGTGCCACTCAGCTGCTGCAGGAGCAGCGGTTTGGAGATAGCAGTTCAAATTGGAAAGGCCACGGGCTGCACTCAGAGCAGGCTGGTTTGATCTTAAAGGACGCTGCCAAGTCTGCAGGGCTGCCTACGTGATTGGCAGGCCCCACTGCACAGGGAAAATGCAGGCCCCCTGTTCTAAAGCCAGATAAAGGTATTGATGAAGTTACTCAAAGGCAGTGTCTGCCTATGTTCATTGCTTCCAATTCAATGCGAACGGGAATCCCTAATCTGGGGTGTAGCGGAGAAGGACATTTTATCCTGTGCAAAACAGCTCGGTTGTGTTATACCATGCCTGAGAAAATGGCACAGCTGGGAGTCGTTCCTTAAGCCTCATCGCCTGTGTGGCTATAGAGTTCTGCTCCACTCCTCTCTGATGAGACATCTTCCATGATTCAGCTCGGCCAGGGAGACACCGTGTTCAGTCTTTGGTGGAAAGGGGAAGTGTGCTCTCGGAGTCCGAGGGGAGCTAGCTTAGATGCACTGGAGTCCCTGTCCCTGGTCCCTGATTGGTGCATCCTCATGTAAATGAGGACTCTATATCCTTGAAGTTTGATTGGTGGTCCGAGAGGCTCTGTTCTGATTGGTAAGAACAGAACTGGCATAGCACTGATTGGATAGGGAATCACCAGTGCTAGTCATTGTGTTGCGGAAAATCACTCACTCACGGAGAGATGACGAAGCACAAACTTTATTACCCAGGGGGCTCAGAGGGGAATCCCAAATTCTGAGCCCCCAAAAGGCTGGACTGGGGTTTTCTTTATATGCTGGTTACACAGGCAGAAAGGGAGGGGGGTGAGTCATCTGCAGAAGCAGGCATACAGAAGCAGAAGCAAAGGTCAGTGGCCTTGAGATAACTGTTACCTTGGTGATGGCTCCTAGTCAGCTCCTCGTAATACAAAAACAAAGGCACTGTGATATTGCAAGTGTTACAGAGAGTACTGCTTATCTACAGAGCATAGAAACTTTTTTCATGGTTTTTTTTTTTCCTGCCACAGTTGAAGTAAGATCCTAGGAACTCCTTTACGAGGACCAGCTCAGATGGTAGGAACACCACGCAGGCAGGCAGATCAGTGCAGGTGTGTCCCTGAAGCATGGTGCGTGTGAGAGGTCTCTGTGCAGACATGGCCACTGGGCTCAGTGTGTTTTTAAATTTCAGCCCCGTTAGTCTGGAACACCCCTTCATACTTGGAGTCTTCTTTCTCAGGGTTCACATCCCTTTCTGCTGATTGATGCCATTCTAAGTTAGGAAAAAGAATACTTCTCTTTATTTTTTGCATTTATTTTTAGAGAGGAGAAGGGAGAGAGAAAGAGGAAGGGAAACATCACTGTGTGGTTGCCTCTCTTGCATGCTCCCTACCGGGGACCTGGCCCACAACCCAGGCATCCTTCCCCTCTCTCTCTCTTAAAGTAAATAAATTTTCTAAACCCACTCTTGAATGAGAAGCTGCCATTTCTTGTGCATATGAAAGAAGCCTGGGCCCACATCAGTGAAGTGATGTTTCGGGGCTCCCATTAGGAGCCATGCAGAGAGCAGAACATGGACCCCCAAACCCTATTGCTTCCCACTTGTTGTCAGAAAGCTCTATGCTGTATCTACAGTCAGGAAGCAGTTCTTATACAGCTTGGGCATCCGTGACCTACCTCTAAAGGGAATTCTAGCCCTGGCTGGTGTAGCTCAGTGGATTGAGTGTGGGCTGTGAACCAAAGCATCGAAGGTTCGATTCCTAGCCAGGGCACATGCCTGGGTTGCAGGCCATGACCCCCAGCAACCGCACATTGATGTTTCTCTCTCTCTCTTTCTCCCTCCCTTCCCTCTCTAAAAATAAATAAATAAAATCTTTAAAAAATTAAAAAATAAAGGGAATTCTAGAAATAGCATCGTCAAAATCCACCTGAGAAGTGGAACTTGTGATGCGAGAGTGTCATGACCGCCCCCCTCTTCCTTCTGATGTGGCTGCTGATGACAGGATGCGTAGCTGCTCCCTACCTCTTACCGGCCCCTGCATGGGAGGGGTGAAGGGACAGGAAATGATAGCTTCATAAAGCCCAGTCACAATGGGATGCCTAATGCATTAAGCAAATAATTATTACAGAGGTGAAAATTACATAGCAACATGTTGTTACTAATGGTCTACAGAGAAACAGCCTCATTGTACTTTCAAAAAGTTAATTGTCCATAGTGTTTGGAAGAAATTGTGCTCATTACCGTTGTGGAAATTTATCAGGCTTGCGGATAAAAGTCCCCAATTCATGTGCGGCGATGTTCTCTATTAGGCTGTTATACCAGACGACCGTCCTCCTCACTTTGCTTCAAACACACGGGCATTGCCTTCTTATGTCTTCTCAGCTGGTTCCTCTCTTTTAGCTCAGCATTTAAACTTCAGTTTCCCACATAAGGAAGCATATATTTCTGTTTAGAATCCTCAACAAAGAAACAGGGCTCAAGAATTGAAACATGGTGATACCATTCAGTTCAGATGCAAACATTGCTGGCACCTGGGGACTGTTCTAATACAGGGAATGAAGGACCTCAACGTGAGTTGGTTTGTGCTGTGCAGGATATTGTTGGGGCAATAGCAGGCTATTAGTATATATTTTCTCAGTAAAAATGTAGTTGTTATGTGTATATGAGTAGGTGGATGGGAGGATGAATGGATGGATGAATAGACTTTTTCTGAAGCACCATATTCAGTAGATTTTTTAGTATAAATGCTGGTACACAAGTCAGTAAGTGAAAATTCTCTCTCCTTTGTTTGCTTATGTAGAAATTTCACTATAAGAGTCTCACTACGTAGATAAAGCCTGTATCTTCTAATAAGACTTTGAAACTGCATTAATGCCTTATCACTCATTTATGTACTGTGTGGTTGTTGATAATATCTCCAAAATTCAGCATATAATGAAGATATCTTTCCCAGCTAATATGATTGCAGTATATCCCACCAACAAGTGCCATGGGATCCTCATGCACAAAAAGTAGTGAGTCGGAATACTTGAGCTAGGCTCTCGGCTCCGCAAGCACCAGTTGTGGAATGGTGGGTAACCATCTGGACACCATGGTCCTCATTCACCTCATTGTAAAGTAATGTGTTTCTGAGCCCTGTCTGGCGTAGCTCAGTGGATTGAGAGTGGGCTGCGAGCCAAAGTGTTGCAGGTTCGATTCCCAGTCAGGGCACATGCCTGGGTTGCAGGCCACGACCCCCAGCAACCGCACATGGATGTTTCTCTCTCTCTCTCTCTTTCTCCCTCCCTTCCCTCTCTAAAAATAAATAAATAAAATCTTTAAAAAATCTTTATAAAATAATGTGTTTCCACTAGAAAAATGTATCAGTTGGCTAGTTTTGTGGCTTACAAGCAACAGAAAATTGTTAACCAATTTAGTTTAAGCAATAAAAAAGTTTTCTTTCCTTTTATGCATAAAAATAATCGTTAAAACTGTTCTAAGTAAAAGGGGCCTAAGGGTAAGTGATAACTAAATATGATAGGATATCCTAGATGACTTTCTGGGACAAATACAGGACATCAGGTAACATCTCAGGATATTTGGGTAAGAACTGGACTTTAGCTCCTAGTAAGTATCAAAAGTGGTTCATTAATTATGACAGATATACCATGCTAATGTGAAATGTTAACAGTAGGGGGTAGAGGAACTCTCTGTGCTCTTTATAATTTTTTGTAATTCTAAAAGTGGCCTCAAGTAAGTATTTCAAATAAAAGATACAGTAAGCAAATTGACATCAGCAAGATCATGATCTAGGACACCTTAGACCCTCACTCTCCCACAAAGAAACTAATACCTGGACCAATGTACCTTTATGAAAATTCTAGCGCCGGATCAGTTGGCTGCAGCACCCAGACCAATGTAAACCCAAGAAGAAATTCCCGCAAAAGGGGCAGGAAAATTCTCATTGTTTTGTGTCTGTTCATGCACCTCCGTTATGTAACCGAGCACGGCACAACCAGAAGGGAACCTTCTGCACTGGGGACGTTTCCTCAAGTCGGAAACAAAACAGTGGGTCACGGATCCAGTGTTCTGGCTAGTCTGAGGAGCGTGTGTCTGTTTTTGTTTTTTTCTTTTTAAAGAGTTCCCATAAGACTGTCAGCCGATTTCTTTTCTTTCTTTTTTTTTTTAGATTTTATTTATTTATGTTTAGAGAGGGAAGGGAGGGAGAAAGAGAGAGAGAAACATCCATGTGCAGTTGCTGGGGGTCATGGCCTGCAACCCAGGCATGTACCCTGACTGGGAATCGAACCTGCGACACTTTGGCTCGCAGCCCACACTCAATCCACTGAGCTATGCCAGCCAGGGCTGCTGCGTGTGTCTGTTTTGTCAGAATCGGAGCTGTGACAGAGCTGATGGCCTTATTCACACCTGCTAAAAACAGACGGGGTTGCCGTGGCACGTGAGAGCTGTAGCTCCCCCGTTGGATTCCAGGGAGGACGAGAGATTGTGGGTTTGTGAACAGAAGGAACAAGCTGCTCAGTGAATTAATGTGTTGATTTTAAACTACAGTTTTTAATTGTATTTATTGATTCTTAGAGAGGAAGGAAAGAAAAAGGAGAGGGAGAGACACATTGATGTGTGAGAGAAACACTGGTCGGTTGTCCCTTACATGTGCCCCCACTGACCTGGGACTAGGGCCACGACCCAGGCATGTGCCCTAACCGGGAATTGAACTGGCGACCTTTCCCCTTTCGGATCTGTGCACAAACAACTGAGTCGCAGGAGTCTGAGCTGCTTAGTGGATTTCAAAGGACTAAAAGCACATGCACAAGCCCAGAGAAGACATTGGGAAAGGTATGATAGGTCCTAGAATCTCTTAATGAGATTGCTCATAGGAGAATGCTCTCCTATTGTTTGCTCACTTTTAGCAGTGCCTTTTTTTCCACAGTCAATATTTTGTTGAGTAGAACCATCTTCCGAGTGATCCACATCTTTTTTTTAAAGATTTTATTTCTTTTATTTTTAGAGAGGAGAAGGGAGGGAGAAAGAGGGGAAGAGAAACATCAGTGTGTGGTTGCCTCTCGAATACCCTCTACGGGGGATCTCGCCCGCAACCCAGGCATGTGCCCTGACTGGGAATCGAACCGGTGACCCTTTGGTTCTCAGTCCAGCGCTCAGTCCACTGAGTCACACCAGCCAGGGCTGATCTGTTTCTTAAAGGCTTTATTTTGCAGCCATTGCTCAGAGTGCCATTATGTATATGATAGTAGTAAGTTTTCACAACGTGGGTTCAATGATCTTCAGGATCGGAGGGCAAACCTGAAAAGAGGGATGGGAAGTGGAGTTGGACAATGAGGAGCAGAAGACGGAACAAGTGGAGGAAAATTAAATTCCTTTTAAAGAGCGTTTGGCTGGTTCTCAAGAAGAAGCTAGAAAAAGAAAACAGGCTTGAGAGAAAGTGAAGATCATTGGAATAGCATGCTTCTGTAGGAGGAGAATGATCTGTTTTCCAACTAAAATGGGCAACTGTGGCGTGATTTGGACAAGTGGATTTTGGCAGCCTTCTTGAATTGTAGTCCAAATACATTTAGCACGTGTAATACTTTTTTGTTCACTGTTTGTTTATGACTGCCTACTTCGAAATAAAAGAGTCTGAGCCTGAAGTAACCTGTGATTTCTGCAAGTCTGGGGGTGTGGCCCCCGCCATCCTATCAGCGAGAACTCAGGGGCTGATTCTGAGAATGCCGGGGCCACAGCGTATTCGCATGGATGGTGAGTGTCAGGACGGTAAAGCAAAATACATCAGACACTCGCTTTGGGTGACTGTGCCCCACCCTGTGGCATCTTTGCGCTGTGTTTCAAGTATTTCAGAGCTGTGTGACAGGGCTCTTAGACAAGGCCCCTGCACAACCGCTGGCAGTGGCCTATCTCTGAGGTGGTTCATGGTCAAAGACAACTGATTAGGTGGCAATGCCCTTGAATAGCTGTGCCCCAGATAACATCTCAGAGAGGGTCAAAAGGCCATCTAGGGGACAAGGATATGTAGGACCTGGCCAAATTCATCGGCGTTGACACCAATACATGGATCAAAATAAACTCATTTGTCTAGCTCTTCCCAAGACTAAATTGTCCTCATATTGACCGATTACAATTGTAAAGTGTATGATTTTGTAGAACTTGCTTTCATGGTAGTATTTCCCAATTATTAGTGTGTAATTGCCTCCTTTTTATGTGCGCTTGCGGCGCCACCATGAGACTCACGCAGAGGAGGGTTACATTGGTCCTCTGTCTGAGTGGCTCGCTGAGCCTTTTCCTCTTTGTTTTCTGTAAGGACTTCGCTGTTTTTTCTTTTTGTCTCTTTTATCTTATAAGTTGGTGAACTACTTTGTGAAAAACTGCTAACAAAGCTTTGGGCTTTAAACAAACCTTCGAATAGCAGCCCCTTCCCAAAATAGCTTATTGCCTGATCACTTTTATATTTATGTTTTTAAGATTTTATTTATTCATTTTTTAGAAAGAGGGGGAGAAGATAGGGAGAAAAACATTGATGTTTGAGAGGTATATCCATTGGTTGCCTCTTACACGCCCCCCTACTAGGGACCTGGCCCACAACCCAGGCATGTGTCCTCATTGGGAATCGAACCAGCAACCTTTTCGTTCACAGGCCAGCACTCCACCCACTGAGCCACACCAGCTAGGGCTTCTTTTAATATGAGGTTTAAAGGCTGCTGATAACCATGAAACACACTGTCAGGCCTCATGGGCTCTCATGAAATAAACAACCCTGAGATTTAGTGCTCGGGGTGGTTAGATGTGTACTTCCCTTTCCTGATACCTGCTGCTTTTCAAGATACAGGGTTTTATGTACGGCAGTGCGGTGATCAGGTCCATCACAGGGTCCAATGGAGCAACAAGTCTAGTAGAATATAAGACAGATGTAGAGATTTATTATAAAGTGTTGGCTCCAAGCAAATCAACAGAGATTGGAGAATATCTTGAGACAGGCAGGCATGGAAACACAATACGCCAGAACCTGTGTGATGCAGTAAGGGCAGTTCTAAGAGGGCAGTGCCTGTATGTTAAGTAAAACTTTAATGATTAAGTGAATGATAGGTTTGAAGCGGACAACCCAACTTTGTACCATGACGAACTAGAAGAAGAACAATGTTCTGGAGCAAAGCTGGCAGAGGAAGGGAAATAATAAAGTTACAGCAGAGAGAAATGAAACAGACTAGAGAGACAATAGAGAAGATTGATGAAGCTTGAAGCTGGTGTTTTAAAATGATAGCTAGAATGGGCGTACCTTCAACTAGGCTAGCAGATACAAAAGAATGAATTAAATTATAAGTGGAAGATGGGAAATTGCGGGTGATGTCTCAGAGATACAAAAGTCTACCATCAACATTTATATGGCAAAATCTTGGATGACGGGGAAGAGATACATGGATTCCTGTTGAGGAAATCATGAAGAAAAGACCAGTAATGAGGAGAAAAGCCCTGGACCGGATGGCTTCTTGGGTAAATTCTACCAAACGTTTCAAGAAGTAACGCTAATACTTCTTAAATTCTTCCCCAAATTGTAATGGAGGGAACACTTTTAAACTTATTTTACCACAGGGACACTACAAGCAAAGAAAATTATAGGACAATATCCCCGAAGAACATAGATGCACAAATCTTTAACAAAAGCTGGTAAATCTTATTCAACATTACATCAGGCAACAAAATCGATGCGAATGCTCAGTAGCATTTCTGTCCACTAAGACTGAACGATCTGAAAAAATTTCAAAACAGTCCTAGTTAAGCAAATTAAAAAGCTCACACATGGTGATTAAGTGACATTTATCCCTGGGTGTAAGAATAGTTCAATATATAAAAGTCAGTAAATGTGATATCCCACATTGACACAACGAACAATAAAAATCATATCATCTCAACAGATGGAGAAAAAGATTTGACATTTTCAACAGCCTTTCTGATAAACACACTCAAGAAATTAAGTATGAAAACTATCTCGATATAAAAAGCTTACGTGACAAACCCGTAGCTAACCTCATATTCACTGATGAAAGCTAACAGTTGTCTCGGATGATCCACAACAAGACCAGGGTGCCCACTCTCACCACTCCCACCCCACAGAGTCCTGGAAAGTCTGAGCAGATCAAGCAGGCAATAAAAAGAAATAAGTATTCAAATGGGAAAGAAAGAAGTTCATTTGTCTCTGTTTATAGATGACAAGATCTTTTTTAAAAGATTTTATTTATTTATTTTTAGAGAGCAAAGGGAGGGAGAAAGAGAGAGAGGGAGAAACATCCATGTGCAGTTGCTGGGAGCTGTGGCCTGCAACCCAGGCATGTGCCCTGACTGGGAATCGAACCTGCGACACTGTGGTTTGCAGCCCGCACTCAATCCACTGAGCTACGCCAGCCAGGGCTAGATGACAAGATCTTATGTATAGAAAACCCTAAAGATCCCACAAAAGAACTGTTAGAATAAATGAATTCAATATAATGCTGGGACACAAAATCAATATACAAAAAAGCAGTTGCATTTCTGTATATTAACAATGAACTGTTTTACAATGGGAGTATGAATACAATTCCGTTTTTCAATAGCATCAAAAGGTGTGGAATTGTTGGTTCATATGGTGACTGTTTTTTTAACTCTTAAAAACACCGTTTCCTATGTTACATTCCCACCAGCAATTTCTCTACATCGTCACTACACTGGTGATTATCCGCGTGTAGATTATAGCCATCCTAGTGAGCATGAAGTGTTATCTCATTGTGATTTAGATTTCAATTTCCCTAATGGCAAGTGATATTCAAGGTCTTTCCATATGCTTTTCAACCATCTGTATGTTTTCTCTGGATAAATACCTCTTAAATTGTTTGCCCATGTTTAAATGGGGTCTTTTATCTTCTCATTAATAAGCGTTCTTTTTGTATTCTGGACCAAACATCATTTCATTTCCCGAAATATTTTGTAATAATTCTTTTTTCCCTCAGCCTGAGAGTGCTACAGGGCAGGTAATTTCAAGTTTGAGGGCTTTCAAGTGCCTCCCTAGTGAAGCAGCACCAACGATCAATTCCCAGCAGCACACGGCCCTCTGCAGGCTCCCCTGGTGGGTTAATTCCCCTGGCATGTCCAATCCATCAAAGGGCACTTTGTGTCGTCTGCCAAGACCAAGAGCTGGGTGCACAGCGAGACCCGGGTTGGCCCTAGCTGTCATCTGACCTGAATTTTCATTTTAAACACCTTTGTTCCTGATGTTTGCGCATGAAATCTAGAGCAGCCGGAGCGAGTGACAGGAACCTATAATGAGATCCTTTTTTGGTGTATTATTCTTTTTTTTAAAGATTTTATTTATTTATTTTTAGAGAGGGAAGGGAGGGAGATAGAGAGAGAGAGAAACATCAATGTGCGGTTGCTGGGGGTCATGGCCTGCAACCCAGGCATGTGCCCTGACTGGGAATCGAACCTGGGACACTTTGGTTCACAGCCCACGCTCAATCCACTGAGCTACGCCAGCCAGGGCAAGAGCAATCTTAATATCAGGTTCACTCATCAGAAGCTTCCCCTAGGTCGCCTTCCCTTCGCCTTCCAGTGCCAACCTGCATAACACATCTTCTAAATCTTCCTCTTGCATCAACCACAGTGATTTGGTGCTCAAAGGATCATTAAAGGTGTCTTTGTCACCCTTGTGGAAATTGTAATCATGATGCGCCTGGTGTTTTCGAGAGAGTCGATTGTGAGTGACAATGGGAAAGATTTAAAGTTCCAAAAGTTTTCATATGCTAGAACCGTCTGATGTTCCACTAAGGCAAAGAGAGTTCTTAGGCTTTGATAAATATTGTTGTCTTGTAGATCAGCTTGGGTGTCATCAAGAGGAAGTAGTCACAGGTGGCACTTAGTAAGGTTTGCATCTTTCACAGGCAGTTTGGTTGTAAATGCTGCTCCTAAGATTCCCAGGAATGTCACTCCTAGAACTAGACTTCAAAAAGTAAGGACGAATGTTTTCTCTTATCTACAGTCTGCCTTTATCTGCTACAGCCACTCAACTTCATGCGTTATCATATAACCAAGATCAAATGTTAGAAACCTGGAAAAAAATAATCAAACAATCCTTCAGGAAAATAATGTACAGGCCTGGCTGGTGTGGCTCAGTGGATTCAGCGCTGGCCTGTGAATCGAAGGTTCACTGGTTCTGTTCCCAGTCAGGGCACATGTCTGGGTTGCGGGCCAGGTCCCCAGTGGTGGGTGTGTGAAAGGCAACCACACATGGATGTTTCCCTTTCTTCCTTTTTTCCCCTCTCTTAAAAATGAAAGAGAGAGAGAGAGAAAGAAAATAATGTTCTTAGTTGATCATGTTGTCTTTTAAATTATAAACACATAATCAGTGTATTTCTTAAGGGATAAATATTGGTTTAGTAACTAAGATGGTCCCACGTACCTCCTGGTGCTTAATTAAAGTTGTTGCTGATTTTTCACTTGCTGGAAAATGACATGCTGGTGGTATCTTTATGTTGCCGGGTGTTTAGCCTCATTTCTTCCTCTGTTAACTTGCATTTCTGTTTATTTTATTGGTACTGCTTCCCTTACTGTCAATGATCCTTGTTCATCCTTTGGGCTTAGGGCTTGAAATGTTCATTGGTCCTACCCAATCTCAGAGACGCAGAGATCTCTGACATAAGTGGGGTTTTTTGTTTGTTTCCTTGTTTGGGTTTTTGTTTTTGTTTTTGTTTTTGTTTTTGGTCTTCCTTCTGTGTGAAGCACAAAGAAATCACCATGGTCTTGGAATCTGAGTGTTTTATTGGTTGTTCTTAGACTGGTTGATTTTGCTTTGCATTTCTGAGAGCTTCTGCCATTTAGCCATGTCCTGTATGCCAATCAGAGGTAGGCAAAAGACTAATTCAAGGTTAGTTTCTAGCTGTCTGGAACTCAACCATCACAATGCATGGGATATATTCACTCATTCTATTAAAATTTTCGTTAAGGAATTGGGATGACATGATTGGAATTTTTTCTAAGGTGTTAGATGGCATTTCTCGAATGTACATTGCAATGACAATTTAAAGATTAAGAAATCTCTTCAGCTTAGTGTGCAAATTGAATGCTTTCTTTTTTTAAAAGATTTTTATTGATTTACTTTTAGAGAGTGGGGAAGGGAGGGAGAAAGTAACGGAGAGAAACATCAGTGTGTTGTTGCCTCTTGCCTGGCCCCTACTGGGGGCCTGGCCTGCAACCCAGGCATGTGCCCTGACTAGGAATCGAGCCAGCAACCCTTTGGTTCACAGGCTGGCACTCAACCACTGAGTCATAGGAGCCAGGGCTGAATGTTTTCTCATGTTCTATTTTCTGGCGTTCTAAAACTTTGTGTTATCACTCATCAACCTATCAGTCCATGGGAATTTACTGGGCCATTGCCACGTGCCAAATGATGCATTAGGTACCTTGAGAAATTGGAAAAATGCACAATGTGGAGGTAGTTTCAAGGAGCTTAAATTAGTTTATGTATTCACTTATTTATTCATTCATTCAACTAATGCTTTCTAAACATCAGTGTATGCCAGACACATCATCTACTTGCGGCAAAATAAACATAACAAGTACCTCTAAGAGCTGTCCAGTTGGAAATGATAGGACAAAATCTATAGTAGGAAGTAGCTGGCACAGCTAAGGTAACACGTCTCCTTCACAGAAAGTCAGGCTCCTGGTGGCTGCCTTCACTCCTAATGTGATTGCACAGTCTGCAATGACCAGACTCACCCAGCACTGCTTTCCTTATATTGCAACACCAGTCAGTGTGAGAAGAAAGATGGTGGCATCGCTAAGGGATATGGTCCTCTGTGTAGTGTCTGAACTTTTCTTCCAAGGGAGCTTTCTGTACAGCATAGATGTACTGTGCATAGAAATCCAGCACCAGGAGTTCTTAAATAAAACTCACTTTTTAAAATTTTTATTCATTTATTTTTAGAGAGGGAAGGGAGGGAGATAGAAAGAGAAACATCCATGTGCGGTTGCTGGGGGTCATGGCCTGCAACCCAGGCATGTGCCCTGACTGGGAATCGAACCTGCGACACTTTGGTTCTCAGCCCGCGCTCAATCCACTGAGCTACGCCAGCCAGGCAAATAAATCTCACTTTAAAAAGTGTCTTTTTCATATTCATTTTGAACGTAACATCCAAGATCATCCATATTTATTCTTAAGTCATTATTTGTCAACCCACCCAAGTTGGTCCTCTTGTTGTATTAATTAGTTTTCTATTTCTGCAATAACAAATTACCCCAGAACTTAGTGGCACATGTTATATCACAGTATCTGTGGGTCAGAAATTTGGGTATGACTAAGGTGTGTCCCCTGCCCCGGAATCTCTCACAAAGGTGCAGACAGTGGGTTGGCCGGGGTTGCTGTTGCATTTGAAAATAGACTGGGGAAGGATTCGTTTCCTCCAGATTTGATGAACTGCATCTCACGCCGTTGGCCCGAGGCTGCCCTCTGATCCTTGCAGACCGGCTCACTTCATCAAATCATCAATCCAACAAGGGCATAGATACAGTCAGCAAGCGGGATGGAAATCACAGTTTTCCCCACCTAATCAGAAAACCGGTCTCTGCTCAACATTAATGTATTCTATCGGAAGCGAACTGCTCAAAGGGAAAAAGGTATCCTGGTAGTGAGGTACCAGGAGGCAAGGATCATTGGGGACCATCTTAGAAGTTGGATGCATAAATATTTATTTTATTCCACAAACTTTTATCGCTCATCCCACATGTCACTAGGGTGCAACTGTGATCATAAGTGGCTCTTGTCCTCAAGGTGCTGACAGTTGTCTTCTGGACCTGAGCACATCTACCTTGAACTCCAACATGGAACATCTTCCCAGAGAGTGTCCTTAAAAATCCAATGAGGATATGGGAAACATGGATGTTGCTTTCTCTCACAGTTACAAAGAAATAGAATGCCACTTCTCCTGTGGACCTTCCCCTGACACTGCTGTTTCTCCTCAATGATATTCCCAAAAAGGTGACATCTGAGACAGTTCTTAGGCAATGTAGGGAGGAATGGCTTTGTACAGGTAAAAGACAGCTTAACGAGAGGCCTAGAGCTATGATACAGTGTGACACATTCCAGGAGCAACGGAACTACAGTAGAGCTAGGATGTTGGAGATGGCATCAGAGATGGGGAACCATTATGGCCAGTAATGAGTCTAGAAAGATGGATTGGGGTCACATTAGGAAAAGGAACTTGAAAACTACTATGGAGCTCGGTCCTTCCTATAGTGGAAGCAGAGGGTCCCTGAACAGTTCTAATCAGTAAAATAATGCAGCGAAAGGAACTATGGAAGCAGGATAGAGAATCTGAAGATAATAGCTAGAAGATGGAGATAATATCCCAAGGGTGTGTTGATAATCAGGTAAAATAAGAGAAGGGAAAATGAAGATGTAAACTTCAAACTCAGAAGATGTTTTAGACCTGGAATTGACAGGATTATCAAATTCATGAATCAACCTGGAGGGTATTATTCTCAGTGAAATAAGATAGAGCCAAATATCATATGATGCTACTTACATGTGAAATCTAGACAACAAAATAAATGAACAAACAAATAGAAACAGACTCATAGATACAAAGAGCAAAGTGATGGTTGCCAGAGGGGAGGGGCTTGGGTGGAGCTCGGTGAAGAATGTGAAGGGATTAAGAAGTACAAATTGGCTGGCTGGCATAGCTCAGTGGATTGAGCGTGGGCTGCGAACCAGTGTCGCAGGTTCGATTCCCAGTCAGGGCACATGCCTGGGTTGCAGGCCACGGCCCCCAGCAACCGCACATTGATGTTTCTCTCTCTCTCTATGTCCCTCCCTTCCCTCTCTAGAAATAAATGGGTGAAATCTTTTTTAAAAAAAAGAAGTACAAATTGGCACTTACTAAATAGTCTCTGTAAAGTACAGTATAGGGATTACAGTCAATAATAATGTAACTATGTACGGTGCCAGGTGGGGACTGGAAATATCAGGGGAACACTTTATAAAGTATGTGGTTGCCTACTCACTATGCTGTACACCCAAAACTAATATAGTATTCCACTTTAGTTAAATGAAAATATAACAATAAATTTAAAAAATAAAAACAAGGCTTATTTGAAATGAGGGAGGCTTATGGAAGAGCCAAGTATTTCTCTGGGAATTTTATTTGAATAGAAAAAAAAAGTCCCTTAATAGAGGGACCATATCTATTTTGACTTCAGCAGCTCAGTATTTTATGGGATCCTGGCACTTGCCAGTGGGCACTCAATGTGTAGACTGGTGAGTGGAGGGATGGAAAGACAGTGGCTGGATGGGTGGGTGTCTCTGTGGATTGCATCGTGTAACATTCAAGAGAATGCAAGAGAGAAACCCATTCTGAGGACAGAGGAGAGAATGGGTAGGAGACGGTTCAAAGACCCTTCTATGGCTGAAGTGAAAGTCGAAAGGCGAGCAACTAACAAATTAAGCCATGTTCGTTCCTTATGGTAACCCATGGCTTTGTTCGTTTTTATCAGTAATTTGTCATTCCATCTGCTTCAACACATTTCATGAAAGAGTAGTTTCTCTAGAGACCAGAAGTCTTGGTGCAAATCATATCACCTTGTTGGAAACCTATTACATTTCTCAGCACTTAAAACATTATTATGCAGAGCAAGTACGAGTCTGGCCACTGAATCCATTTAATTTGTCTTCAGTTCTAGTGAGGGACCTAGGAATATTGCAATATTTTTCCAAACACCCACATGAAGAATTCCTTCCTTTTATGTCCTACACTAACCTTACCTTTCACTTTCTGTCAATGCCACCATCATACTCCTGAGCAATTCTGAAGTTTCTCGGACATCAGAATTCTTGAACCAGCGCTTCTCTAACTTTAAAGTGCACTGTCTGGTGATCTAGTTAAAATGCGAATTCTGATTTTGGAGTCTGAGGTCGGGTTGCAAAGTTTCCATTTCTAATCCACTTGCAGGTAAGTCCGATGCCACCCATCCATGGTGTGCACTTTGAGAGGAGCGGCTGGTAAGGCATTCAATATTAGTGACTCGGATGACATGACTATTGTTGTTGACACAGTCAGGTTGTCAGCTACCTGTCCATCCAAAATTTCATTTGCCTCCCATCCGTGTTCATAGTCTCTTTGGGTAATGTTTTTTATTACCTATCTCTCCCCTGCTGCTTGCAGTTCCTCCGAGTGAATAAGCATATGGAAGGGTAGCTCCAGTGTTGTCTTTTCCCGCCTCCAGATCCCTAATGAAGCTGTCAAAGCTGACCCGTTCGTCACTCCCCTCTGGTGTCCCTCACCGCCTCTTGGCTTAATGTTTGCTTTGCAGTCCTTAGATTTATTCTTTTCTGTCTTGTTCCCTGAAGTCTTTAAACACCCACAAGCAATTAGGGTTCAAACGTCAGAGGTCACGTCCATTTTTCGAGTGGAAATGTCGGGGCTGATCATTTTTGCCGTGTTTGGGAGGTCAGTGATGTGTGTAACAAAAGCCAATGAGAAACCCCGTCGTCATGGGTCACCAGGGGATGGTGGCTTAGCTGGAAACAAGGCAGCTCGAGTCTCAACCCTTACCCCGCCCGGGCCAAAGCTCTGTCAGCTGTAAAATAGTACATTAAATTCGAATGATCTCTATGGTCTATTAAAATTAATTATGTAGAGGCTGAAGCAGCCTCATATCTTCATTTTATGTCAAAAGCAGAAGAGAGCCCTGGCTGGCGTAGCCCTGTGGATTGAGCGCAGGCTGCGAACCAAAGCGTCTCAGGTTCAATTCCCAGCCAGGGCACATGCCTGGGTTGCGGGCCACGGCCCCCAGTAACCGCACATTGATGTTTCTCTCTCTCTCTTTCTCCCTCCCTTCCCTCTCTAAAAACAAGTGAATAAAATCTTTAAAAAAAAGATGTAGTGGATTTCATGGTCCAGGCTGAGTTCCCCAGTAGGTCTGTTTTCAACTTTCAGTCGCTGATGTGACGTCTTTGTGCCTCTAAGGGCAGCTTTATTCACAGAGTAGCCTCTTCAGGGGATTGTTTTTGTTTAAATAATTATCACTGAGTGCTTTAAACTTTAAATTCTGCAGTAATTTTTCTGGTTTTTAAGTTCATTTTGTAAGTAGAGCACTGAGTACATGAGCAACCAGTTTTCAGTGGCCATTAAACATTCTTGTTCCAATTTGTACATTTTATCATTGAAACACCTTCAAAACTTTCAAGATTTTTAGTTATAGACATATTCTTTACTCTTTGAGTAGATCCATTGTCAGAATTAATTAGCAAAACCTTCCCATGTTCTAACTCTTAGAAAGCTAAAAGTACCAAAATTATGAATATGATAAAACAAATGTGTTTTTTAAATTTCTGATACGCAAATAAATTTATTTAGGTTTGAACTAAAAATGAAAAGAGCAAATGAACCACTCAATTATGTACTTTATCTGGTTGCTACAACTACCATCTCAATGAGCCAAGTTGCCTTTACTCTTATTGACCATACCCCAGCAAATTTGTGCAGAGAGATTAACGAAGAAATAGTTATTTGGTGCTTTTGAGTCTCTTAATTATTCCCTTTGTCTTTTTAAAAAAAAATTTATTTATTTATTTTTAGAGAGGGAAGGGAGGGAGAGAGAGAGAGAGAGAGAGAGAGAGAGAGAGAGAGAGAGAGAAACATCAATGTGCGGTTGCTGGGATCCGTGGCCTGCAACCCAGGCATGTGCCCTGACTGGGAATCAAACCTGCAACACTTTGTTTCGAGCCCGCCCTCAATCCACTGAGCTACGCCAGCCAGGGCTAGTTATTCCCCTTTTCATCCTAAAAGTTCATAGGGTTGGGAGACGCTCTTGCATTCGGGAAGTCAAACACAGCCTCAGTCACAGAAATGACTGGATCGGAAGTTACAACTGGCGTCGGAACTTTGAGTAGTCTTCCGCAGGGATGGTTCCCATCCCAGCTGTCATTGTATCTCAACAAATCTGGGAGTTGTATTGCCATCGCGCTGCAGAATTTTTGCCACTAGACATTCCAGCCAGGAACTCGCTGTATCCTTCTCTGGAACCTAAGTGGCGTGTCCTAAGCCTATGTGCCTAGCTGGTGTTGGGAAGCCCACAGCTTTACAGAGTGTGGATTGGCAGCCCAGCTTCCCAGAGTTGAAATATATCTAGAATACCTAATGTTCCGTCTCTGAAAATACTATAAACCCCACCCACGTGAATCACGCGATTACATTTTGCATAGTTCTGCTTCGATATCAGTCTAAGTGTCCCATTTGTGTAATTTTAAGATTGTTGCCCGTGGCAAAATATCGCTTCTTTCATATTCTCGGTACCCACCATGGCCTTGGATATTTCAATCTGACCCTGTTGGATCCTTTACCTGGCTGTCTAGACTGTCACCATACCTTGTAATATAGCACACTGCAGCCCAGAATCTTGTTGATTCCAGAGTTGTCCTGGGCGCCTCCAAACGCAGCCATTGCCCAAGGAGCAGCTGCCCAGTAAGCGCTTTTCTCATTTATGTCTCCTGTCACCAGATAATCCAAATGTGGGCCCTAGGGCCTCACAGTGAGCAACATACAGAAAAGGAGGTCCCCTGAGATTTCCAAAATTAATGCGAATGGGCCGGCCTCCCTGGGAAACGGTGTAGCTTGCGTTGCGGGACACGGAAGCAACGGGCTCTGTGTCTCTCTACTGAGCCCACAAGACCGTGGAGGATGCTATTGGCCCCCTCACTGTGGCTTACTTTGGGAAGAACAAGGTATCTGCCTCTCATGGTGAACTGCAGGAGACAGGCGGGAGGGGGAGGGGAGGTGGGCTCAGAGTAATCTTTCTGCCTGTGGGCCAGCTCTGTAGTAAAGCATTCTTTCCAATTTAGAACCCCATAGTTTAAGGGAAATTTGAAAAACAGGCACATCTTGAAAGCGAAGAAAACTCCTTAATGATCAGTTAGCTGCTTGTCTTATCTTAATTGTGCAACAGTTAGCTGTTGTGCTGGAAACCACTGCTGGTAACAGCTGGAAGGGGGGAAAAAAAAGGTGACTAGAGAAAGGCATCATTTAAAGCTATCACTATGAGCTCCTGTTTCAATATGTCACTGAGAGAATTGTCCCCATTTTGGCATATCATTTTCCAATGAATTGTGGTTGTGTGGCAGCCATCACTCCGTGAGCTCTATTGTATTCCAAATTTCGAGAGTTGGATTGCTTGCCAACTGCCTTTACTCCTGCTCTCTCTGCAGCCCACAGGCAGCTCTGCTGCGGTCTGTGCTCACCACCGGAATGTTTTCTGATTATTAGTTTGTAAGGCAGAAATTGGAACACAGAATGCGCTTTTCCATAGACATAATGTTAAGAGTGGTGGCAGAATTCCAGGCTAACTTACAACAGATACTTCGCTGACATGTAATTGAGCTTCAGCTGGGAATAGAGATCTTTTTTTCACGTGTTCCAATGCACCGATATATTATGACCCATTAGTTTTCATGCTGCTGCCCCAGAGGCACAGGTGGCCCATGAGTCCCCCTAGCGGGCACCCCGGAGCTAGGTCCAGCTGAGCCATGCCCTGCCACCAATAACATCCTCTACTAAAACACTTGCACCTGACTTGTCTGACCATGGTGGAATTTCCATGGAAATGGAACAAGAGCAAGAATAAAAACATGGAATGTCCATGAAATGTTTGTTATGTGTCCTTCACTGACTATATCAGCCCTGTACCCATCTGGCAGGGGGTGGCTGACGCCCCCTTTCTCGTGTGAGGAACCTAAGCATGGAGATGTCAAGTAGCTTGCCTGGCCACGATCACACAACCTGCAAATGGCAGAATCAAGAGCCATGTTCCTGGTCTGTATCATGCAGAAAGTCACCAAACCACACCCTGCTTCCTGTTACTACGTGATGTGCAAACTAGGAATGGTGTTGCCACCTTTCAATGGTTAGGAGTGGGTGAAGAACAATAGTTTACAACATATAAAAACAATAGGAAATTGAAATTCCAGTATCCATGAATAAAGTTGATGGGAACAGAGACACACCTATTCTTCTGCATATTCTCTATAATTTCTTTCGGGCAGAATGGCGGAGTAGTTGTGACCCTAAGACTCATAAAGTATAAACCACTGTCTTGCCCTTTTCAGGAAATCTGCCAATATCTGTTACAGTGCATAAAAGGATCTCGGGCTCAATGTCAATCTTATTGTAAATCCTCAAATGAGTTGGCATTTGGAAAAACACACTCATCTCCCCCTCACCTGCAGCTGGTGCTATGAGTCCAGAGTTTCTGCTTCAATGTCAAGGTCCTTTCACTGAGAAGATTGGAGACAGCCCAGCCCCCAATTCTAGGATCCCTGTGACATCACCTGCTTGTAAGGACACCCCCCCCACGCGCACACATACTACTTTCAGGTTAGGGTTCTATCAAAGATTTTGGCCTGAAGGCTTCGCTTGTGCATGTGGAGGCCAGAGTGGCAGCAGTTTGCCAGGCATCCACTAGCGGCACATCGGGAGTGGGACCTCCTGGTAGTCCATCCAAATCTTGTGGACGCTTCTGGTGGGAAGCAACGGGTGGGACAGGCCCTGTACCCACTGTAATTCCAGCTGTCTTGGAGTTGCTGAAGCAAGGGACACTTGGGGACCTTAACATTCTTTTTTTTTGAAAGATTTTATTTATTTATTTTTAGAGAGGGAAGGAAGGGAGAAAGAGAGAGAGAGAGAAACATCAATGTACGGTTGCTGGGGGGTCATGGCCTGCAACCCAGGCATGTACTGGGAATCAAACCTGCGACACTGGTTCACAGCCCGTGCTCAATCCACTGAGCTACACCAACCAGGGTGGGGACCTTAACATTCTTAACCAGATGGTCCCTCCGTGGCTGTAGGAATCAGGTATCTAGAATTGAGGGACTTAACATGTAGCAGAAACGGTATGAACGGATAAAACTGCTTTGCACGTGTCAGGTAGGAGATTGCACACAATTATTTAGAGTAGCATTTCCATGGGAAAAACCTGGGCACAACCAAAGTGTTGATGGACAGTAGAATAAATACATAAATGTGGCTCATTTCATTATCTTCTTCAAATAGTTAGTCAATTGATACATTATTAAAGAGATCTCCCTCCCTCCCTCTCCCTCTCTTTCTCTCTCTCTCTCTCTCTCTCCCTCTCGTGTGTGCATAGGGAAGGAAAGGGAGCCAGCCAAATGTGCATTGCATGACTCCTATGGGGTAGGCTCCATCTCCCTGGCACCCTCTGGCACCAGTGTAGAACGAGCCCTGCAGTCGTTACAACTGAGGGACTGAGGTCCAGTCCGTTTTTTATTATTATTGGAAGGAAAAGTCCTCGGAAGCGTTGACACTTGGACACCACTCTGTGCAGCACTCAGGCTGTGCTGCTCCTGTTGCCAGCATAAACATTCGGGCAGAAAACCTTAGTCTTTTAACGTGAAGGCCCAGGGACCTTGGCTAGACCGTCAACTGCAGTTGCTACCTTCCTGCTGGAGCTTGGGATGACATTTCCCTTCTCCTCTGTTCATCTGTGATGGCGAGCTAGCTCAGATCCACAGGGCCTCTGGTCTGACCCACACACGGATGGATTTCCCTAGGTCCCAACTTCTACATGTAAGCTTGCTCCCACTAAATTTCAGCACAATACAATTTCATGCCCAATGGTGACTGCCCTTTCTCAACCAAAAACCTGTCAGTGCAATTACCCTAACTGCCTAAAGAGAAACTTTTTTAAAAATGAAAATCAAAGTAAATGGATGAATGAACTTACACAGAGTTTTTATTTATAAGCCAATTATCAAGAGTTTTCAAAATTTTGTGGCCTAAATTTACTGCTTTAATATGATATGAATAAAATATGTATAAAGTGCTTCAAATAAAAGAAAAAGAAAATAATCTCTCCCATTTGGCCCAGTAGTAGTAGTACCTCAAAGCATATCCTTGGGATACAACCAGGAATGTAAAAATAATTTATGTATAAAAATAATTATTGGCATATTCTTAATAATAAAGGAAATTGAAAGCAAACTTAATTTCCAATCTTAGTATAAACATTAAATATATTGTATAATAAATATTGCTCGCTGTTTTTCAACCATTGAAGTTATTCTTCAAAGGAATGTTAAAGATTATGACAATGTTCATGCCATAATGGTAAGGGATTAAAAAAAAGTATGGAGCAAGTATGATTAATACAAAATGTTTGAACAGAGAAATAGATCTGTATTTTCTTCTTTCTCTGCATTGACCAGGTATCACATTTGCAATAACACATTCAATTTTAAAAATTAAGTTGCAACCAGATAGGTGAATGTTTCAAAGAATCGAGGGGATTCTAAATGACAAGAATAAATGGAGCTTTAATGAAAGGTTCTGGGATCAGAGTTTCTGACTACACTGTGTCCACTTTAATGACTTGTATATAAATCACTGTTGAGTGCTTAAAAATTGTCAAGGGACATTATAAGAATTTTAAAAGGTATGATCATAATTATGATTTCATATATTTCTTTACCTCTTTATTTTCCATATATTCTTATTAATTCTAAAATAAGTGAAACATAGGCCTTAAGATGCTGTTTGTCACATCTTCAATTAGTTTCTTAATGTGGATATCATGAAATGAAATTCAGCCCTGTGGGTTATACTGCCCGTCTACATCATTGTTAATGAAATGCAAGATGTCTTAAAGGTATTGCTTTGCTAAATTGTAAGTAATGAAGACATCTCATTGATAATTTTGGCATTGTAGGATGGCAGGTGGGAGGGTGGGGAGAAATTAAATGGAAAAAATTGTATAACCCTCATAAGGCTTATAAAGAGTGCTTTCTCATTCCACTGTACAAATCCAGTTCTCTACTTTAAGCTTTCATAACCTATGCCATTCAATTATTGCAATGTGTTGGTTTAATCACTTTTTAAATCTGTAGCTTAGATAATTTTAGTTTCCACAAGTCATGAAGCTGCGAAATGCAAATCTTGCATCGTATCTTGTTCTATGACAATATGCTTCTCAATTGTTGGGCAGCGTTCCAACATGATTCCATACCATATAAGTCCAGTAGGCCAGACAGAATTCTACATTCTATTGTACCTTGCTTGTCAATAAAGAATGTCATTAAATAGTGCCATCCCCTTCTTGAAAATATTCTTGGACTGCTTGAATGATAAGTAATTTACTGCGAGATTATAGGCAACTGGGCAGTAGTCTAGGTCATGGCAGACTTTCAACAGTTGAAGAGGAAGTAGACATGCTTAGGTCTTGCCTGGTTGTGTCAGGCAGAAGTTGATGGCTTTAATCATGCCAGGCCAGGCATAGGTTGGAGAAGAGGGTACATGTTGCTAAGGCTACAATGGGAGGCAAAAATTAGACTGGTGCAGAAAGTCCAATAAGGGCCACACAGCTAAGAAGCTTGACCCTTCGGCATAGGCTTCCCCTGGAGGTGTCTCAGCACCACGGACAGTTCCCGTGAGTGTAAATGTGTTTTTGTTGTTTTTACCCCCAAAATTCTATTTGAAAAACATCCTGTTCTCTCCCATGGCCTCAGGGGTCTCACATGAAGCATTGGGAGAATGGAGCTACAACTAGCAAAATAAACTTTTTTCTGAAGAGACCACACACATAAGATTTCCCAGATTATTAGATAGAATAGCCATCATTTCTAACCAGTATGACTAAGGATTCCATCAGTTTGGGTGGGTGTGGGGGTCATATGTACTTTTGAGCCTTCCTCCCTTGGTTCAGCTCCAAAGTACTTACAAAGCTGCCTCTTGTTCTGTTTACGTTTTTGAGAGGAAATAAAAATGTCATTTATTTCACAGATCTGATTATTCCTACAATGTGCATGATTTAAACCTCCCTATTTATTATATCAGTATTGACTGCCTAATTTCCTATAAAATGAGATTACTCAAATTGTAGGTCCTTTTCATTTATATTCTACCATTGAAATTAATGTACCTTTTCTTGTGAAAATGAGTTTCTCATTTTGTATTAGGTGTCTGTAATACAGAAGCTCAGAATGTAAGTAGATGGACTTCATTTTTTCTCTAAATTTGCGAGCATGTGCATCTGGTTCAGAAAATAGAAGTTCTCAATCAGAGCTACAAAACAATTGAATGAGCTCCATGCTGCTGGTTCTAATTACCTATTGTTGGCAGTATCCAGACACCAACAGACCAGCATTTCCCAAAATGTGTTGTACTGAACACTAGTCCAACAAACAACTCTGTGAAGGCAAATGGTTCCGAGAAACAGAAGTTTGGAAAATTCTGCCTTACTTTCTGCTTTTTTTTTTTTTTTTTTTTGAGAATCACAATCCTCATTTGCATCATACGTTCTGAGTGAAGGAAGCATATTAGCGCTCTCCAGCTTAGCATTTTCCAAATACTTTGAACTCTAGGACTCTTCGTCGTTGTTGTTTTTAAATCACTAGTAACCATTATTATCTCCCTGGTCTGCTATTTACTGTAAAATGTTGGGTTATCATGGAGGGGACTAATACATCTAATGCATAACATTAGTGAGATTTATATCTCTTAACCAGAGAAACCATCATTTTGTTACCCTAGCTTAATTATTTACATGTGTGGCAGGGTCCATTTCAGTTAAAAAGAAAAGAAATGGCATTCATGTGTTTCTTAAATAGAGCACTTTGGTACTTTAGGAAATGTTTTTGGAGCAGGGCAGTAATTAGAAAGTAGCAGGGATATAGCAGAAGCTTCAGATTTGTGGCTCTTTCAAACCATAATTAAAATCTATACTATTGATGGTCAGTGTGTTCTATTAAGACTCTAGAGTTCTATGTTAGGTGTGAAAAATAACCAAGCAAAGGTGTTAAAAAAATTTCCTGTACTAAACTGGTTCATAATGGCCTTACAAATGTGAACATCTTTGAAGAAAAAGCTCTTATGAATATTTAAAAAACAAACAAGGCATGATATCTGATGGTTTTCCCCCAGCAGGGGTGGAATGATTTATTTTGGATTCACTGAGGTATACTATTGAATATTTCAGAATAGCATGCCAAGTGTAAGGACCAAAGTACTGTGTTTGCAGCTTCTACCCTGAAAGCAGTTTTCCAACCCATTTGTTTAAAAGTATTCATCTTCTGAGCCAAATGATGTAGCAAAAAAAAAAAATTTCTTCTCTATGTATACACAGCCCTTGTTTTTCTTTGAGGCCTTGGGTGCAGAAGATGGATTTAATAATATGTGCTCTTCTATTCATAGAACATTAACCATTTTTGATCCACATAAGTCTCTCTTCTGACACACATACACGCATATACATGTGTGTACATCTATGTTCTCTCCTTTAGAGTTTATATACATATTTATGAATGGGGTATGTATATTGCAATAGATTCAATATTGTAATATGTTGCCTTTCATAATAGTATAAATATATATGAATATATAGAGAATACATATTGTGTGTATATATGTTATATACATATGCTTTTATGCATATATGCATATGTTTGGATTCACTTTCTCCTAGAGAAACAATAGGGATTTTCAGTCAAATTTTTGTTCAAATATACAGAAGCATTTTCTTTTTTAAAAAATATATTTTATTGATTATGCTATTACAGTTGTCCCATTTCCCCCCTTCATTCCCCTCCACCCTGCACACCCTCTCCCACCCACATTCCCCCCCTTTTTAGTCCATCTCCATGTGTCATAAGTTCTTTAGCTTCTACATTTCCCATACTATTCTCACCCTCCCCCTGTCTATTTTCTACCTACTATCTATGGTACTTATTCTCCATACCTTTTCCCCCTCTCTCCTCCTCCCACTCCCCTGTTGCTAACCCTCCATGTGATCTCCATTTCTGTGGTTCTGTTCCTCTTCTAGCTGTTTGCTTAGTTTCTTTTTGTTTTTGTTTTAGGTGTGGTTGTTAATAATTGTGAGTTGGCTGTCCTTTTACTATACATGTTTTTTATCTTCTTTTTCTTAGATAAGTCCCTTTAACATTTCATATAATAAGGACTTGGTGATAATGAACTCCTTTAACTTGACCTTATCTGAGAAGCACTTTATCTGCCCTTCCATTCTAAATGAAAGCTTTGCTGGATAGAGCAATCTTGGATGTAGGTCCTTGCCTTTCTTGACTTGGAATACTTCTTTCCAGCCCCTTCTTGCCTGTAAGGTCTCTTTTGAGAAATCAGCTGACAGTCTGATGGGAACTCCTTTGTAGGTGACTGTCTCCTTATCTCTTGCTGCTTCTAGGATTCTCTCCTTCATTTTTACCTCGGCTAATGTAATTATGATGTGCTTTGATGTGTTTCTTCATGGGTCCAACTTTTTTGGGACTCTCTGAGCTTCCTGGACTTCCTGGAAGTCTATTTTCTTTGCCAGAAAGGGGAAGTTCTCCTTTATTATTTGTTCAGATAAGTTTTCCACTTGTTGCTCTTCCTCTTCTCCTTCTGGTACCCCTATAATTCAGATTTTGGATCGTTTAAAGATGTCTTGGAGGTTCCCAAGCCTCTCTTCATTTTTTTGAATTCTTATTTCTGTAGTCTTTTCTGGTTGTATGTTTTTTTCTTCCTTCTGGTCCACTGCATTGGTGTGAGACCCAGCTTTCATTCCATCACTATTGGTTCCCTGTACATTTTTCTTCATTTCACTTATTGTAACCTTCATTTTTTTATATCTAATTTGCAACCAAAATCAACCAATTCTGTGAGCATCCCGATCACCAGTGCTTTGAACTGTGCATCTGATAGGTTGGCTAAGCAATCTCTTGGTCGCTTAAAAGTACTGATTCTTGGGCTTACAATTCGGTTGGAGCCATATCCCTCCCCCGCTTTGGTCCGGTCGCGCCTGTTACGTATTAGGGGCGGAGCCTTAGGTGTTCACCAGGGCGGGGCACCCCAGTCGCTGGGTTGTGACGCTAGTTGTGGGGGCGGGGTCTGAGAAGGAACAATTGCGCTAGCTCCGCTCTCCATCGGACCTCAGTCCCTTCCGCCGCTTGCCCCAAGCAAACTGGACCCCTCTGGTGCCAATTCCTGTGTGAGTGGGCTTGTGCACCCCATGGGACTTTCCAACGTCCTCTCCTGTGAGGCTGGGAGTCTCTCCCTGAGCCTCAACCCCCACAGGTGTTTTCAATCAGTGCCTCAAGGCTCTATTTCCCAACACTGGGATCCTGGGTTGCTCGCAGTGGCTTGCTTCACAATTGCCGCCTCACTGGGTCTGCCGGTTGCTACCCCTCAGCCAGCTGCTGCTTGCGTGCTTAGGGTCCACCCACTGTGGTCTTGCACGCCCCGGATGCCTAATGCACCCGGTCCCAACGCTCTCTGCTCTCTGCACCCAGTTGCCCAGCTCCGCCCCTCCTACCGGTCTGGATGAATGGGTCTATTTTAACTTCTTGGTTGTCTGACTTCCATACAGTTCAATTTTCTGTCAGTTCTGGTTGTTATTCTGTTCCTAAATTGTTGTTGTCCCTATCTTGGTTGTGCAAGGAGGCACAGTGTAGACACACTGTGCCTCCATCTTGGCCGGAAGTCATGAAATATTTTCTTCATTTAGACTTGCATCACCAATTCAATTCACACTTTAGGTTCCTTTCTTTCATTTTGCGTTTTTAAATTAAAAGATCGCTTTGAAATTTAATCTTCTTCAATAACTATTTTAAATAACTACCTGATTCCAAAGTGGTATCTACAACATAAGATGTATTCAACCCCATCAAAATTTTACCCCTGTCCTTTGAATGTTGTTCAGTCTCCCTCATAGGTAGAGAAAGTTCTTATAGGTAATAAAAGCTATTATATTTTCTCTAGTTTCTATTCTACCCTCCCTTTGTTTTAAACACAGGCATACATATTCATTGTCTGTGTATACGTCCCAGTTGGGTGGTAAACAATGGCCTAAGAAATATGCTTTGCTCTATCGTGTGGTTTGACTCACAGTGTGTTCTGGCAATGCTCCCAGGGCTGTATAGGAGCAATGCTCCCTCCATCTTCCAGCTGCAGGGAACACTGGTGGGCATTTGTGTTGATTCTTGCCTTGTGTTACTACAAATAATGCCATAAAACACTAACTTCATGAGATCCATCCATACTCTAAAATGGACATCCAGACCACTGCTTTCAACTGTACAATGTACTCCATGTAGTATGGCCACCACATTTTGCCCCTCCTTCCATCCTTTCTTCACTACAGCCTTCACCCCGCTTCCTCTTACCCTGGTCGCCAGGCCCCTCTCGTCCCCCACAAAGATGTAGGCCATGCTGTCCTTACAGCTGGCATTTTAGCTGTGCCCATTTTCTCACCTATCTTCTCCATGCAAGGTGCATTTCAGGAGCCACTTCTATGTAATTGAAGTAGTAAATGTAACTGTGCTTCTCATAAGTGATCGGCGTTTGTCTTATAGGCAATATGAGTTGTGTTGCATGGCTAGATTTCCCTTGGCATTTGCTTCTAGAAAGTTTAGTATCAAATTTATGACCCACTCAATAGAGGTACATAAAACTACATGGCTGTGTTTTTTTCCTTGTCTTCTACAACTAATTTTTACATTAACATTATGGGGGACATAGTTTTTTTAAGAGATAACATCATTCTAGCTTTGGGAAGCTTAAGTCTTGTGGCATTTCATCTGTTTTGTATCCAGGCTTTGTCAGCATTTTGGAAGGACATATGCAAATACGCCGAGTTACTCCATTTTAGAGGATGTTTATAAACGTCAGTGCCCTTGAAAACTGATTCTAACTACAGCTTTCCAGCATTTTGTAAGGCGCATTTCTCTATAGTGATGACATTTTGAGGGGATTCTTGAAATGAGTGCCCTGACCCAAGACACAGTGAGTTCAGCCCGTTTATAGAGGGAAATAGGCCTTATGGGAGGCCGATCCCTGCCTGATAGTGTAAGTCTTAGGGGGAAAAAACAGGAGTTATCTTTGGGTGTTGTGTTTACAGTGTATGTTTGCATTTGTATATTTGTAAATCAAAAGACATATTAAGAGGTATAGTAAAAGATTTCAGAGCTTTCCATGTAGACCACTCTTCATTTCATATTTTTTTAAAGATTTTATTTATTTTTAGAGAGGGAAGGGAGGGAGGGAGAGGGAGAGGGACATCAATGTGCGGTTGCTGGGGGTTATGGCCTGCAACCCAGGAATGTACCCTGGCTGGGAATCAAACTTGGGACACTTTGGTTCCCAGCCCGTGCTCAATCCACTGAGCTACGCCAGCCAGGGCTTCATTTCATATTTTTATATTATTTATATATTATATATTATATTTTATATTGTCTTTTCTTAATTTTATACATCAATAATAGTTTCTGGTCTATGTTGTTTTCTATTAGTTTCAGGTGTCTTACATAGTGGTTAGACACTCATATAGCTACAAAGTGTTCCCCCGGTATTTCAACTACCCACCTGGCCCCAGGCATAGTTATTACAGTATTACTGCCTATACTGGCTATGCCGTAATTTACATATCTGTGACAATCCTGTAACTACCATTTGCACTTCTTAATCCCTTTGCCTTTTTTACCCACTTCTCCAACCTCCTTTCCCCCTGGCAACCATCAGTCTGTTCTCAGTGTCTGAGTCTGTTTCAATTTTGTTTGTTCACTTATTTTGCTCAAATTGTTCATTGGCTATAGGTTCAAGCCCAGTTGGCTCTCTGTGATGGATCGTCCTTAACATTTGGCTCTCATTACCTTGAGACCTTTGCAGGCTTACATTTGGGTTTGTTCATGTAGGCCTCCTTGGTCTTAGAGCCATCACAGTTTACTTGCCCCCTTGTTTAGTTCATTTGACGCCTTCAATCTCTCAAGCCCGGGGTTTTGTGTTTTCAGAAGGGGGCTGGACCAATAATAGTAGACAATACATTCTCTTAGCCTTCTATGGATCTCGTTCTGGCATCTATAGTGAGCTCACTTCATTTTATCAGCCTCTTCTGGTTAAGCATCACCGGCCCTTTTTGTAGAAATGAGACAACAGATGTCAACACACAGATGTGAAGTCAGCTGAAGTCAGATAGTTCATCCATGGTTCAAACGAGATTTGCTGCTGTGTGGAAGATTCCAACAAGCCTGTGTCTTGCTGCCACCATATCATGTGCCATCAGAATTGAAGAACCTGTCAGACTGGACACATTCTTTCCCAAAGGGACCAAGTCATTCATGCGCGATACTAACAGCTACCATTTCTCCGTCCCTTTATGGGCCACAGTGAACCTGTGTGGGTTTTGTTTGATCTGCACAAGGTTGATTGCTCATGCAAAACTGTCGCGTGCTTTCTCCTCACAAAAGTTCACAGGTACATTATTCAGAAGTGAAAAAGAATTGGATCATTGATAAGAACAATAAAAAAATATATGACCTACAGACATTAGATGTCCAGAGTTGTTCTTTTGTCACTGAAGCAATAGCAATGCTTATTATCTATGTCTGCAACTGGAAGGATACAATGAAAACCAGACATTCTGCGTTTTTAACTTACGATATCCTCAGGGAGGGAACCTGCGGTTAAAATATGAACTGTCTTTGCTAAATGATTTCCGTTATAGCATCCTAGATGACAACCTGTTTCAAAAGTCATTTCGTTGTAAATAGGTGATTGCAGAGAAAAAAGACAGAATTATTTTTTTCCTTATACATGGGAGTCCAAGCAAAAGCAATGTCCTTCTAGAAACAGCAGCCGTGGTTATACTCAATGGGCTTGTTCAAATAAAGAAAACATTCAAATACCCTCAGAGAATGTAAACGGTAAGTTTCGGGGCATTTACTATTGTGTTGGTGTTAGGCTTGAGTCTGATACTGACATCCAAATAGGAACCAGGAGGAATCACTGAGATGTCAGAATTTTCAACTGTGAAACTGCCAGAATTTGCCTAATCATTACCCAGGGTGATTTTTAAGCAGAAAATCATCCTTTGATCTGCACAAGCCATGTGCTGACAGATTGAAATCAAGAAATGTTTTATTAGGTAATTGACTGAATAATAACCATATCTTCGAGCAAATCAGTAGTGGCTTCAAGAAAACAAATGCCAAAGAGACATATTGGAGGAGTGGAAGGAATTATGTATGGAGAGGATTAGGTAAAAAGGAAAGGGTTAACACGCACGTGGGAGGCTTAGAAATGAGGCAAATGAAGTTTCTATGTAGGCCATGATTGTACACTATGGTGGAGTCTTCATATAACTCTTACTTGACAGAGAATCTACTTCCCCCAAATAAACATTTAGTTACAGATGCATGTGTTCTATAGGGACTTGTTACTTGCTTGGTCAGACAATTATTTAACACAAATTTTGGACAGGAAAAGATGGTGCCTTCAAAGTAGATTTTGTGCTCTAATGTATAAAAATATGTACTCTACTTTAGGTCCTGGCTGGTGTAGCTCAGTGGATTGAGCGTGGGCTGTGAACCAAAGCATCGCAGGTTCGATTCCCAGTCAGGGCACATGCCTGGGTTGCAGTCCACGGCCCCTAGCAACCGCACATTGATGTTTCTCTCTCTTTCTCCCTCCTTTCCCTCTCTAAAAATAAATAAATAAAATCTTTTTTAAAAAATGTACTCTACTTTCAGTATGCCCTCGGTGCATTCAGTCCAGGATATAAGAGTTTTCTTTTACAAATACTTTGCAATTATAGCTTTGACAGGATTAATATATTAATAATCCATGCTACATTTTCGAAAATCCATTGATTGAATTTTCACAGTGAAATATCAGGCATTATACATCTAGCTAGGAATCATTTCCCTTTGAATATAAAGTTGTGAGATTCCATAATATTTTCCATTGGCAAAACCTGTATTCAAATATATACTTCTCTTTTCTTTTGTGATGTTCATGCATCTTCGAGTTTCCAAAATCACGTACAACAGTTTGAGAACCCAGCAACATGCAAAAAGGCCAGCCTGGACCGATGGAGAAAAAAGGGAGTAGTCCAGAGCAAATGCCGAAGGGACTGCAAAAACCCATAGTCACCTGGGGAAACTGACAGGAAACTGACAGGAGGAAACTCTGAGTAGACTTCACAGTAATCTGACTTCATGGCAAATGAATGGATTTTAAGAAAAAAACCTCAACAGTGCTTGATATCTTTCAAACAGCCGTGGACCTTTTGGAAAATACTACTAGCGAAATTGGGACATAAAATAAAATTTTGGAGCAAAAGACATTGTTTCCTTAGCTGCATATGTTTGTCACGTCCAAGAATCCTCAAACATGTCTCGATGCATCTTTATGTGCCTGGCATGACGTGTCTCGACAATAATGGCTCTGTGCATATATTTTTGCCACTTTTCAGCATCTGAGAGCAGTTCTCTCTAGTGTTTTCATTCCTCCTGATCTGGTTTGATGGTTCTAACCCTAACTCTCAGTTCAATGGAATTTGCGTATATTATGTACCTACTTTTCCTTTTCCTGGGCTTTGAGAAAATCAGTAAGCCCAAGTCGAAAAGTCTCTGGACATTTCTACTTTTTCAATCAATGGAAGACTGAAAGAATTCAATATATCATTCATGATCAAAACAGCTCTTAATAAATATATAAATAGGTTAAAATAGCTTCTCACTGAATTCCATATTCCCCTTAGATGTATATTCCATAGAGACTTTCTGCCTCTGTCAAGTGCTATTATATATTGTGAGCACAATTATCTGTATTAAATGTTTCTGCAGGCTGGTGAATGAGCAATCAATTCACATGATCCTTTTAACTCAATCATATTGACATTTATGAATATATCCATCCTATGCAAGCCACTCGTCTAGGTCCCATAAAATCATCTGAAATAACCTTTGTTCTCCAAAAGCTTAACATCTACTTATCATCAACATAAATTAATCTTAGACAATGTGACTCCTACCAAGTACAGAAAATGGGCCAAGTGTAGGAGTCTGAAGAAAGGATCATTCATTATAATAATTAATATTTATCTGTTCAAGGCATCATGTTAATTCCATCCTCCCAGCAACCCTGAAACATAGTTTCATTAGTCTCAACTCTTCTGCTTGCAAGTGACAGAAACTGCAACTCCAACTGGTGTGAGAACCAAGGTGGCCTTGGCGGTGCATGTTCAGGAGTAGAGCAGACCCAGGGCCTCCCGCCTTGTCCTAAGGACTCAGGAACTTCGGGCCTATATCTGGCAAGTTTTGGGGCTGAAAGCAAGTGTGCCTCTCTCTCCCTGCAGTCCTTTCTATGCAAACTGTAGGTCAAATAGTCACCTCTTTTTGTAAGCCACAGAAATTGGTGCAGGGGATTCCACTTCATGTTATAGTCCATTCATTTCATAGCCATGATTTAGGCTGAAAAACTAGCCCTACGTGAACTTGAATAGGGGGTTCGGGGGGCTGAGTATTCATTCCCCAGAGAGCTTTAAAAACACATTCTTCCCGTAACGTGAAAATGGTGTTTTCCTAAGGTTTTGTCCTCTAGGGAAGATTTCCTCTTGCTGTTTTACAGAGAAGGGCAGTGCTTAACTGAAATGATGTAGTCAACCCTCTTGAATGTTCTCCGTTGTGCGATCCAGGAAATTGACCCAGACTTCTGCTTTCTCATACTGGCCAATGGCCAACGTATCTGTGGCCCCTTTTCCTTCATATGGACACTTGTGAAAATAGTTGCAGCCTGCCAGCCTTGGACACTTCTTTCTCCATCTTTGAGGAACTCCGTGTGAAGTCACTTTATCTCCTTGGAATGAAACCTTGTGCAAAAGAAGTGCGAAGTATTTGATTCAATTAAGTCCTTCATTCTTTTCAGATGGTGTTAGTTGAAGGCGGAAAGGAAATTGACAGACAGGAAGTGGAGTTTAAAATTCACATAAACAGATGGTCCGTGAAGCGCGTGGCATGCTGAGACCCAGAGTGAAACACCATCGAAAGCCCAAACTTGGCTAAAATCTGTCAACAGGTTTATCTAGGCAGAAGTCAGCCTGGGTCTATTTTCTGTTGCATGCACTAAGGGAAAGATACGGTTTCCCAGATGAAACATTCCCCACAGTGTGGGCAGAGACAAACGAGGAGGGACTCCTGCCAGAACCACAGGTATCACCAAGCCAGTGGGTGCCTGTGGAAACAGAGCCCTGTTTTCCTGGCAGTATTGGCTCTCAATGTTGACTCTGAAACTATAAAGTACCTAACATGGTTTCTGGCTAACAAATCAGCCTGTCGTAGCTGTACATGCAGAAGTGTCTGTACGTGCACACACAGGCCTCTGGATCAGAGACAGTGTGTATGCCCACAGAGGGGCTTTTTCCAAAACCCCAATTCCTTCCCAGGAAATTCTGCAAGAGTGAAGTGTATCTGCCTATGTTTGCAGGTTTTGCTCCTCAGATGAGGTGGTCTAGAATGATGAAAGCCAGGACTTATATAGCCAAGTGCTAGCACATTCACCCATCCTCCCTTGCAGAGGGACAGCGGCAGCCCCATTGGTATGAAAGGTAAACAGGTCTTCTGCAGTAATAGTGAGCGAGGTCTGTACTGCACATCCGTGGAATGAGAACACAGCACTCCAGGGAGATGCAGGACTGTGTGTCACGATGGAGGCCTCCGTCTTTGCGGTCTCTACTACTCAGTCACCCCCTAGCCCAGGTCCCATGCTGTTTTCTTTTTTTTTTTTTTTTTTTTAAAGATTTTATTTCTTTATTTTTAGAGAGGGAAGGGAGAGAGAAAGAGAGAGAGAAACATCAATGTGGGGTTGCTGGGGGTCATGGCCTGCAACCCAGGCATGTGCCCTGACTGGGAATCGAACCTGCGATGCTTTGGTTCGCAGCCCGCACTCAATCCACTGAGCTACACCAGCCAGGACTCCATGCTGTTTTCTTAGGCAGCCCTGACCACGCAGAAACAGGAACATATTTACGGAGCGGTATTTCTTGACACCCAGCTGGGGCTGCCCCACAGAAATCCTGAGGAACGTGATGTTTCCTGTAAATTCTGATTGGTCTGGATGCTTCCCAAGTCTTTCTGATCCCATCACATCATGGCAGTTGGGTAATAAGAGCATATCTTCAAGACGATCGTTGGACGATGAGACTGTGTTGTGGGAGTATCACACTCGGCCTACGCAGAATGGACTTCCCTGGTTGGAATAAGTGTACTGCTGTCAACCTTGCCAGAACTGGAGATTTATTGAATAATAGTGTCCTGAAATCTAAGTGGCTCAAATTGATATTCTATTGTAAAATAATGACTTGATATAATGTGGACTGGTAGAGTTTATTCTGTCTGGCCAAAAGGAATTCTTCAGCCATGTGTTTATGTAGGGACACTATTGAGTTCTAAGTATTGATGGTATGAATGTGCAATGTTTTTCCCCAAGAGATAATAAGTCTTAGAACCTAAAGTTTCTTTTTTTTAAGTAACTTTTTTTTAGATTTTATTTATTTTTAGAGAGGGAGACGAGGGAGAAAGAGAGAGAGAGAGAGAGAAACATCAATGTGCAGTTGCTGGGGGCCATGGCCTGCAACCCAGGCATGTGCCCCTACTGGGAATCGAACCTGCGATGCTTTGGTTCATATCCCGCGCTCAATCCACTGAGCTACGCCAGCCAGGGCAGAACCTACATTTTCCTAATTTAAAGTCGAATTTTACCAAGCAGGTACTTATGGAGTATAATACTTAATTTAATACTCAGTAAGTAATCGTACTTGGAATCATTAAGAAAGATCAATTTTCAGGTCAAGGCGCATGACTTCTATGAAGGCCCCTTAAGAGAGCGATAACATTCTCCATTAAAAGGAACCAACACCCCTTGGAGAAAGGGCTGGCTTGGAGGCCAGATCAAGGAAAATACAAGGGTAGGCTACAGCATATTCTAGTGGTAGAAATTAAGGAAATGGTTTTTAAAAAAAAAAAAAAAAAACAAAAAAAGAAAAACCAGAGGACATAGCAGATGGACACAGAAGCCAACATGGAAGGACACCCAATGGCCAAAGCTGGGAGATTTGAGCGTCGAAGTCATGGCAACCAGCCACCTAATGTAAACATTACATACACATATTAAAATAGACTCTCCACATCTGTGTTTTCGCATTGTTTCATTTCACAGCATAAACAAACGTAATAATTAAAATTCTGCAGTACACCAAAAAAAAAAACATAGTTTTTGCCAGCCTGACCAAACTCAGTAGGTATCATTTTGATTCCCTCACACCAGGCGGCTCTTGTTGTGTTGGCTGTTGTCGGGTTTTATTTGACAGTCTAAGGGGAAAGAGGTCACTTCCCCTGACCGAACAGTGAAGTGTTGCATGTCTTAAAACTTCCCATGGGCCCAGGCTGGCGTAGCTCAGTGGATTGAGTGCGGGCTGCGAACCAAAGTGTCGCAGGTTCGATTCCCAGTCAGGCCACATGCCTGGGTTGCGGGCCATGACCCCCAGCAACCACGCATTGATGTTCCTCTCTCTCTCTTTCTCTCTCCCTTCCCTCTCTAAAAATAAAGAAATAAAATCTTTAAAAAAATCAGTTAAAAAAAAAACTTCCCATGGAACACCAGTTGAACATCGCTGCTCTAGGACTCTTCCATACAAGTCATTTGCACTGATTCTGAAAACCCTGGGAAAATATGCAAATATAGGAATTAATGCTGACTTGCTTCATTCCATTTCATTAGATTCTACTTGCAAAGGTACCTACGCCGTTAGACATTTTCCTCTTGGTCCTATTTTTAAAAGCAAGTACGTCTTTTCCCCTCCACGACATTCTCTCAGCTCGTTGCTGTCATGCACAGCCGCGTTCTGAAGTGCCGCTGATGGCCGTTGTCAGAGTTACTCTAGTCGATGGCAACTGTATTCTCCCTGCCCTGGGTTCCTGTGGGAGGTGGACTTCCAGTACCTCAGGCTTCAGGGGCGAGAGATTTGCATCCCATTCATTTCCCAGAAGCCTTCCACTGCTGTGTGTCCTAGAGCCATTCGGATTTGAGATAAGCATTTGATTTGCAGTGAAACATCTATGTCCCTTTGTAATGATTCTGTGACACAAGATTGATTTTTTTCCCTAAGGAACTAAAACCTAAACCCGCATGCTCTCTTTAACCATTCATGCACACATGCATGCACTCTTCTGTTCCTTAAACACTTAGGGGGTACTATGTGCTAACTGGTGGGACTTTTAAAAATGAGCAAACTTGTGGGTCCTACACTGAGGTCGTTACGCTCTCCAAAAGGGAAGCAATACATGGAGGGTCATCGCAATACATGTGGCCGGTGTTGGCCTAGAGAGATGAGCAGCATGGAGAAGGTTGAATACGTGGGATGACACACACCTGCTGTGCACGAGTTTACTCCCTGTAGTTAAACATAGACTTTGGGGGAAGAAGGATCGCCTTGGATGGTCAGGCCTGGGACAGCCACTGGCATTCCCCGGGATTGGTGTCCTGGGATCCTAGTGACGGGATTGTTCCAAGAAGGTCCTGAAGAGCCTGCATTGCTACACAGAAGCCACTGGCCATGTTCCTCTAGGGCATGTTAACCAACGTAGATTTTTAACGAGCAATGTCTCACAGACCGTCTCAGTTTATAATAATATCTGCACATCCTTGGCTGTTTTACAAATGACCCAATTTTTTGGTGTACTTAAAGAGTGAGAAGCATTTCTGGGAAGACTGTCTAAAAAAACAAAAAAAGACAGCCATGTAATGGAGAGGCCCCTTTGCTGCCCTCCAGAGGCTACCAGGACTCAGTGCTTTTGAGAAAATACCCGTGAATCTGCAGGCATAACTTCCTTGTTGTTTAGCAAGAAAATTTTAGCAATAGGAAATGTTTAAGATAATCACATCAGTAGCACCTAGGGTGACAAAAGACCACAGAAAGGTACTATATTGTATTGGTCATTCCTTGCATTTCAAAGCCTTTTTTACTTTTAGTTCCATAATTCAAATAGTTTTCCAGCACGCTTTATTTATCTGAAAGACTTGTCATGCTTTGTAAACCGTTAGCTGGCACTAACTACAGCAATTAACAACAATTATTCCCGAGTTTAAATAGATTAAGGCTCCAATACCAAAACATATTTAAAAGGCCAACTGGGAAAATGTTTGCAATATATTATGATTGATAAAAAGACTTTACTAATTTCTTTTCTTTATTACATTAATACGTCTTGATGTTTTCCATGTCCCTCTCTCATTCTTCTTAAATGCTGCAAAATTTCAGTGGTGTGCAATTTTAAATGATTTTAAAATGATACCTAAATATATATTTTTGTATATCATTAGATGATTTCTTTAAGAATACACTAGAAATGGTTAATATATGTTTTGGGCAGTAGGCCTGGGATTTGCAGAACTTGGGCAAGATCCATACTTTCCATTTAACAGTCTTCTGCAGTATTTGAATTTTTCTCTTAAAACCTGTTTTACTTCCATCCTTTTTAGAAAGCTGGTCCAGGGTTATAAATTAGCAGTAACAAGCACAGAATCACTTGATTCCTAGTCTGAGACACGGACTGTTGAAAAGGGCTTGGCTGCAAGGATGATGGACATTTTTAAAGTGACACAGTCTACAAAATCTCACCTACATTTCAGACACCAAAGATGTTACTCGTGACTGAAATTTTAAAAGATTTCAAGGGAGAATTTAAGCGAATCACGCAAAAGAAAACTAGTTTTGCTAATGCAGGATTGTATTAAAATTCCTTTAAGCTGGAAGTCAAGAGACCCAAAGTTTTTTTTTAATTTTATTTTTAGATTCAGTAGAGAGAAAGGAAGGGAGGGAGAGAGGGAGAGAAACATCAATGTGTGGTTGCCTCTCATGTGCCCCCTGCTGTGGACCTGGCCTGCAACCCAGGCATGTGCCCTGACTTGGATTGGAACCAGTGACCTTTTGGTTCATGGGCAGACACTCAATCCACTCAGCCACCCCAGCCAGGGCAGGAGACCCAGAGTTTTAAATTTCTTGATTCTTGGCATTAAAATAGTTTCTTCTCCGTGGCTCAATTTATCAATCAGCAGAATGGTAACGATTCTATTCAAGCATATCAGTGGGGAAGCAATATTTTTTGCCCACTATTCAAAGTCTATAAGAAAGTCTATATTCAGCTGGAATCTTGAAAAAAAATTTTAATTCTTATGTTTCTGTTTGCTATGTTAGCTGTTACTCATAGTTTATGTTTGTAGAATAACATTTACTTTAGTTTTTTTCTCGTAATCTAGTGGCATAGGATTTTGGTTTTAAATTAAAAGAGGCGTCAATAGAACGAATTGAGCACTAGTGAATATACTTAAACCAGAGAGATTTTAGACACTAAAATTTGGATGGTTCTTTCTGGAGTTATATACCTTAAGTTCAAGAAGAAATCTAAACATATTCACGTATCTGCAGCCATATCTTATACAGCACTAGGCATACAGTAGTTCCTTAATGAATACCTGTTAAAAATAACTTTCAGGACAAGGTAAAATCATCAACCCACAGCAGATTTTATGCAACTCATTAACGAGGAAACTGCTTTGTTACAACCACTCTAGAGAAGAATCCAAAAATAGGATTTTGGAATCCTCCCCCCACCCTAGAAATACTGAAATGATCATGCAAAAGAGACAGTTTGCTTTCCTAGTGGGGCCGAGAAATCACAGAATCTCCATCAGAGAACAGCATGCATTTCACCCATCTGCTTATGGAGAAAACTGATTTTTCATTGCTGTCTGTTACGTGCAAATTACAGAGTTGCCAAAGATAGCCCTCCGAGTCAGGATGAGGTAACCCTGGGCAATGCGCAGTTGTACGGAAGCATTTTCCCACCTGCATCCCTAGCCTGACTCTCACTGATCTAGAACAGTCGTTTCAACCCACGCACCGTGAGCATTTTTACAACGTGCAGTAGCTAACTATTTTAGTCAGGGGCCCTGACCTCTTTTCCCTTAGACCGTTAAATAAAAAAGTGACCACAGTCAACACAACAATGGCTGTCCACGGTGAAGGAAACAAACTTATACCTATTTTTTTGTCAGATTGGAAAACAATTATGTTTTTGGTGTGCCACCGAATTTTTGTCATTAGTTGGTTTGCCATGAGATGAGAAGGTAGAAAGTGGCTGCTTAGACACAAGCCAGACCAAAGGGGGCTGCAGCCAGGCTGCCCAGAGGAACCAAGGAGAAACTCCCTGACACGTCTGAGCAGGGTCTGCCCTTGCTGCTGGGCTTTTGTGTTTGCCGTCGGTTGATTAAGGATCAGAGGGCAGTTCAGGGGACAGCCACCTATGATGTACTCCCTGGAAATGCACGAGGTGAAAAACATTTCCTAACGGACTACTCTGTGCCAAGAGCCTACCTATTTGGCATTTTATTGTCCTTACACTCATTCCAAGCTCACTGAGGACCTCAGCTGAGAAAACAAAGACACCTAAGTGACGTCCAGTGACCATCCAAGTCCGTAATGCAGGGAAAGTGACAGCCCGACCCCCAGGCCCCTGCTGCCCCACCTTACCAGCGTACTGCAATCCTCGTGTTGCTGAATAAATTTGGGGAAAGACAAATGCAAATAGTTCCATTTTTAATGGTGGAAAGACAATGTTTGGGGAAGGACAAAATGAGGTAAGACTTGCCAAATTGTATTGTATTAGCAGTGTTATGGAAAAGACGACTCAGGCGGCCTCGGAGTTTGTGAAATGGGGTTTATTCACGCATGCGGACCCAGAGGAGATAAAAAAAAATCCAAGTTCTGGGCAATGAGCTTAAGCTGGGGCTTCCTTATATGCTTGTTACACAGGCAGAAGGAGGAGGGGAAGGAGTGCAGCTGCTAGAACGGGGTTAGTGTACGGCCTGGAGATAACTGCTTATCTGAGAACGGCTGCCATCTGGGAACGGCTGCTGGTCAGCTCCTACCTAAGAACGGCTATTGCTCAGCTATGTCCTGTCACAGCAGTACTGCGCAAACTGGAGTCAGTGCAATTTACTGAGCGCCTTCTGTGTGTTAGGGCTAGTCTCCAGAGCTTCCCATTGATTTACCCGAGCTGTATCCTCATCACAGCACCGGGAGGTCGGTATTATCCTCATTGTACAGATGAGAAGCCGAGCTACTGACATGTTAAGGAACTTTGCATGGCCAGTGGTGGGGATGGCAATCCAGGTTTGGGTGATTTTGATGCCTCTGCTTTTCCCTGCAGGAGTCTCCTTCCCACCCCATCTGTAGTACCATCCCACCTCCCCGAATGCCTAAGAGTTCTCCACAGCTTGTACAGTGGCGTTTCTGAATCCTCCCAACTCTGTCCCCCTGGCACATTTTTTTCCTCATCTGGCCTGGGCCTGGCAAGCCTCCTCGAACTGTTTGCAGGGCCCATCGGAAGCACTCTCTCTCTCTCTTGCCCAGCGCTCTCATCCAGCCAGAGACTCCAGTACCTCTCTGGTCCTCCCTGGAACTGCTCTTTGCAGCTGACTCTCCCCTGTCTCCGATGCAAAGGACCCCGAGGGCATGCACCAAGGTCCTTTCCCTGTGCTGAGGCAGAAAATAATACTAAAATAATCTCCCTTCCTGCTACCCTTTCTTTTCCTCATCGAAGTCCAGCACTCCTGTGTAGTTCTGTGCGATTGCTCCCTCTCCGAGCTGCCTGAGATGTGAACCTTTTCCTTAAGAACTCACACGTGCAACCAAAGATGCACCGAGTACTTTTCCATTGCTTCTATTACCTAATGGGGACTTATCCTCCCTGTTTTTCAAATCCAGTAGCATTTGTAGTTGGCCGAGGACTTTTATATTTTTTTCTGATTTGGGTACATGTAAATTTCCCAAGAGTTGCCTGCAGCGAAGCTGCTGGCCTGAGGCAAGGCTTTGACTTTAGTTGGGGCGGGGGGGGGGGGGGGGGGGGGGGCGGGGGCTGCTCCAGTGAATACTCTGCCCTTCCCTCTAGAGCAGGGGTGTCAAACCCATTTTCCCCCGGGGCCACATCAGCCTCGTGCTTGCTTTCAAAGGGCTGAATGTAATTTCAACTCCTTAACAGTTAAGGAGTAGTTACGGTTATACAGTCCTAAAGTTATTTTGTCCCTTTGAAGGCAACCACGAGGCTGATAGGGTTCCCGGGGAAAATGAGTTTGACACCCCTGCTCTCAACCATCTGCACCCAAACCTCGTAAGCCTGACCTTAATTTATTGAACTGTTCGGCTCACTTCTCCCACAATGAATCATTCACTCCTTAGCCAGGAATGCCTGCGAAACAATTAAATGAAAACGACACAAATGGATTGTAAGAAAGCCCTTATTACCTTACATATAAAATACTGTCATGCTATTTGCTCATAGATATTGCTATGGCAGCAATGTTTTTAAGAATTTAAACATTTGGCACACAGAGTGAAGTCTAGGCTGTGTATAATTTGTTTATGGAAGTGTGCATTTAGATGACGTTGAACATGACAGTGGCTTCATGAGAACTAAACAAGGGGAGGTTTCACCCTCCCCGTCCATGCCTGTTTGTACTTCTGCATAGGAGCCATTTCGGGCTTTCGATCTTGATGAACTGTTTCTTAGTATTGGAGAGAACAGCTCCAAACAGTCATTCTGTCCTGTAATTGCAGATGATAAATTTTAATTCACTCTGTAATTGCCAATAATCTGGCCATCTTCTGGCTTTTCTGGAGTGTTCCATCAGAGGAACCCTGGCCGTCTCTTTCTTGTGCTTCTACCGAAGCACCTATTCCTGACTCATCTCCGTCTGAACGACTGTGTCCATAGTTAAACAATGTGATACGGAGCCACAGATTGGGACGGCTTTGCCAAGGAGTTGCCTAATTACTGTTGTTCCCTTGATTGCAAATTGCCCAGCTGTAAACCTCTGCTCTGTTCATCATGAGGTCACAGAAGCTTTAATTTGCTTCAGAAAGCGTTCTTTTTTGTGTGTGGGGTCAACAGTGACCGTTGGTATAAAATAATAGTGATTTTATTTCTGTTTCTTTTCAACAAAGGGTTATTTCCGAAAGTGAAGTAAACAGCAAGAAAAAGTTGGTAAGATGCATTGGGTTCTCTTTTTTTTTTAAGATTTTATTTATTTTTTAGAGAGGGAAGGGAGGGAGAAAGAAAGAGAGAGAGAGAAACATCCATGTGCGGTTGCTGGGGGCCGTGGCCTGCAACCCAGGCCTGTGCCCTGACTGGGAATCGAACCTACGACGCTTTGGTTCTCAGCCCAAGCTCAATCCACTGAGCTACGCCAGCCAGGGCAGATGCATTGGGTTCTCATATCACACATAGAAAACTCGGAACTGGCTTGCCTTGTCTTAAAACACATTGTATGCGGGAAACGTATGTATACATTTTACGCTGACTGGTAGTAGAGCGCACGACAAAAACTACCCGCAAACAACGTGTTAAACAGTTTCTCCAAGTGTGTTCCTCAGCTACTCCTGCCAGAAGGCACCCTGCAGAGCCGGCTCCCTGATCCCAAATGCCCCCAAGTGGCCGTCATTAGAAACCCCTCTGGGGGGCCTGCACTGTGTTCCAGGCCTTTCACCCTTCTGGTGATGCTTGCAACAACAACAGAAACCCTGCTGGATTTACTGTTACTTTTTTTCAATGTTAAATTAACCGACTGTCTCCTGGGTGACTAAGAGACCCAGTTGTCAAATGACACAGGTGAAACTGAGCTTATAATGCATTCAACCATTTTCAAATCTTATTCTAAACATATTAAGGTAATTATGTTAGGGTTCTGCAAACCTTAAAAATATCGTTGAAGGAGAGGTGATTGACGTCCCAGTTAAGCAAGCAGAATTAATGCTGCCTTTGGAAAGAGATATATCCGAGTTCTTAAGAAGAAATTAAAAATCAAGCCTTTCTTTATAGCACGGCTTCTCAGCTCTGGCACTAGGGTATATCTGAGGCCAGAAGTTTCTTTTGTCGCAGGGTCCCTGTCCTGTGCACTGTGGGATGTGTCACAGCGTCCCCGGTGTCTACTCACAGGTGCCAGAAGCCACCCCTGTTCCAAGTTGTGAGGACTGAAAACGTCTCCAGAACATCATCCCCTTTGAGGACCCCTGCTTAAGAGCTTGTGGACAATTCATTTTCTACTTGAAATATTAAAAGTTCTTCAAAATTTGACTCGCTCCCAGCAGTGTCTAGTGTTTAAAGTGGTACCCAATGAAAGGTTTGAAATTGCTTGGTTAATCGCTGCTTCCCAACGCTTCTCGTTTGAAAGCTCTCAGAAGAAAAAGGAGGATCTAAAGGAAGCCAGGAAAGCCCTGGCTGGCATAGCTCAGTGGATTGAGAGCGGGCTGCAAACCAAAGTGTTGCAGGTTCGATTCCCGGTCAGGGTACATACCTGGGTTGCAGACCATGACCCCCAGCAACTGCACACTGATGTTTCTCTCTCTCTCTCTGTCTCCCTCCCTTCCTCTCTAAAAATAAATAAATAAAATCTTTAAATAAAAAAAAAATAAAGGAAGCCAGGAGTTCGTAGTAGGAATCTTAGGGAAAAGAGGGCAGCACAGCCGACCAGAGACCAGCAGAGAGAGCAGGTCCCTGCAAGCGCCTCCTGCATCTCCCAGTTATAAAGGCTCAGTTCACGTACAGTCCTCACAGGAGGTCGTGGAACCAAAGTGCACTTTTTATGACACTTTTTCCCTGAGTTCCACTGCAGCACACATTCTGTGGAGCCCATACGTTTATGTGTCATTTTTATCAGGGATCCATGGAGTACTATCTCCATGATGAAAATCATACTAGAGCCACGCTTGTCAAATTGCGATCTAGGGAGCCCGGGGGAACAGAAGGCCCATCACAGGGTCCACAATGTCAAAACTATTTGCAGAGTGAAACTAAGATGTCCGTTGTCCTTTTCCCTCTCACTGTGTCACAGTATACAGCAGCATTTTCTGGGTGTGTGAGCTCCAGACATTTCACGCAGAAGCAGAAATGACGGTCCCCCCTCCCTGTTCTTGTAAGCCAGGCATTAAAGAGATTTGCAGAAATGGAAAACACTCCAGTTCTCTCTCATTTTTCTTATTTGAGAAAACATAAATATGTTGCTTATATTACAATAGGAAGCATTTGTTATTATTGTTGTTAAAGATTTTCTTTATTTATTTTTAGAGAGGGAAGAGAGGGAGAAACAGAGAGAGAGAAACATCAATGTGTGGTTGCTGAGGGTCATGACCTGCAACCCAGGCACGTGCCCTGACTGGGAATCGAACCTGCAACACTTTGGTTCACAGCTCATGCTCAATCCACTGAGCTATGCCAGCCAGGGAAGCATTTATTATTTTAATGAGTATTTTAAATGTCTCAGTTTTTTTTTTAATTTCCAACATGGTAAATATCAACAAATACAATCTGCATAAACAAGAGCTCTGTGAGGTCCCCAACAGTTTTAAGCAGGTAGCGGGCTTCGGAGACCAACAGTTTAAGAAGTACCATCTTATACCCTGAGAACATTCTATTTGGTGTTTGTGGGCAGGTAAAGAGCAGGCTCCACTCGGCTCCGGAAGCACGGAGGAGCATTTGAAATACACATTGAAAGGGAGAGAGAAGTCTCAAGGCTGCGATTCGTTAACATCTTCCACCCAATAAAAAGCCACATTACAAACGAGGCTGCCCCCTGGCCCTCTCCTCTCTCCTGAGGGGACTCATTAAACAGGAAAATCTATGAAGATGTGTCTCCCTTCCCGACAGCTCCTGTATCAGTCCTCACCTTCTGCTAACTCATCAAGACTGGCTCTGATTTCACCACAGGGACTGCAGGTCCCTCGGCTGTCTGGCTGGCCTCCCCACCAGATCCATTATTCCCCCACTGGAAATGACAGATCAAGGAGGTCCCTCAGTCACGCTATTCGTAAAGAGCTCATTCCTGTGCATGTGTATGTGAACGCTAACAGAATTCGGAAACGTCCTTAGAGTCTGGTTCATTAGAATTTACCATCAGTCATTGTATGAATTTGGCAGGTCAACTATCCTCTCCTTTTCCTCATTTGTTGAGTAGGCTGTAACACCTGTCCAAGAAACTCTCTTCCTTGGTGGGCTTTTTTTTTTAAAAGCAGTGAATGTTTACAAGGAAAGACCTTTTTTTTTCTGGACCATATCTTAGTCTCTCCCGGGACCTTCTCTATTTCTCCGCCCTGATAAAGTGGGGCTCAGGTGGATGAACTTCAATCTTTTCCTCTGGAGCCCACAGCAGGTCAATAAACCCTGGTAGAATCAAGCTGTGTTAATGCTTCAAGAAACCTTTTAGCATTGACTCCGGTGGTTCGTAAATTCCCCTTTGAGAATGTGTTGGTAGCTAGTAACGATTCTCCCCAGGAAGATGCATTTGGAAAGCTCAACTGCGGCCCTATCTCATCCCCCTGGAACCTGTAAATGTTACATAAAATGGCAAAGGGAAATTCAGGCAGCAGATGGAATCAGGGTGACTGAGCGGCTGACCTTAAAATAGGGAGATGGATTAATCCGGATCATCCAAGTGGAGCCGATGTAATGAGAAGACCCTCTTAAAATGTACAAGAGGGCAGCGTCATCATGATATGGAATGGAAGAGACTTGACTGCTTGTTGCTGGCATTGGAGCTGGAAGGAGGCTATGAGCCAAGGACTGCAGGCGCCTCAAGAAGCTGGAGAAGACAAGGAAAAAGATGCCCTGCTAAGCCTCTGGAAGAGAGCCAGCCCTGAGGACTCCTTGATTTCAGTCCAGAGAGACCCATTTCAGACTTCGGACCTCCAGAGCTGTCATATAATAAATCTCGGTTGCTGTAAGCTACCAAGCTTATGGCAATCTGTCGCAGCAGCAGTAGCAGAGTGAATAGTGCACATGTATGCATACATACCCAAGTCCATGCACAATTCTAGGGAGGACTGGCCCCAGGGGAAGGACCCCATGATAATGTGACCAAACCTCATAGTATGGGTGGCAGCAGAACGCAAACTCTTGAGTTGTAGTCCCCGATGCTCTTTGTAACACCAGAACACTGTCTCTCTCACAGCCAAGTTCAGAGTTAAAATGGGCTACAGTCATAGTCGCGTCCTATAAAAATACGCGTCTTGAGTTCCTGTTGGATGGGTGTTGTTTTCATGAAAGCAAAATAAGGAAAAGGTTCGGTCCAGACTCGTGACATCATGCTGACATTGGGGAGGGGAAATAAACGACTCTCGCTCAGAACAGAGCTCATGTCATTGCAGATACAGAGGCACGTTGGGTCTCTGAGGACATAGGAAGCAGTCCGTGTGTCCAGGGATATTTGTCTTTACCATGAGCTGAAGGGCTGTAGGCTAAATTTGTGACACTGGAAAGCTATCATCCCCTAACTTCCCAACAGTGCCATCCAATCACTCTGTGGGAATTCAAGCATGAAAAACAAATCCTTAGTCCCTGTTGCAAGGAGGTGGGCTGAGCGTCAGGACAAATGGAAGGGAATGGTGGGCTGGGTCTTTCTTACCAGTTGGCAATCCACCTCTACAGGGGGCAGGTCTAAAAGCTTTGAAATGATCTTTAGCACATTGTTTAGAAACCAAAAGGAAACTAGGATCACTTACCTTAAATGTTTTACCACTTTCCGGTCTGGAGTAAGAAAATGAGTAGGAGGGGCATTCACTCTAAGACCAGTTTAATGAGCTGTGTCTGTCACCTGGACTGGCCATGGGTCTTAGAGGGGCCAGGGAGGCCAGAATGTCATGATAGCTCTCACTTTAAGCCTCTGATTCGTGTTCAATTGTAAATCCACGAATCTGGCTAAAGACAGCTAGTGAATTCTAAACCCCTTGAAGAAAAGAAGCGTGCGTACTCATCATCCTTCGGTCCCAGAAGCAAAGCCCTTGTGCCTAGTGGGCGCTCAGCAAATGTTTATTGGGGCGAGATGATACTTCCATTTAATCCACTGCTGTTTATTCATCCCAGGCATTGTGTTAGATGTTCTGGATTTCTAAAATAAATACCAAAAAGCAACCTGTTTCCTGGAGATGGCTACACTTAGGGAGAAGAGGGAAGAGCCTTACGCAGACAACTGTCAGGTGAGCACAGTCTGTTAGGGGAGATACCAAAACTGGAGAGAAAGTGAAGGGGTTTGCAGAGAGGTGGGGCTTTTTCCCCGGTGAGGCTTAGGAAGGCTGTGAGGAAGAGGCTCCTTTCTGCGTTTAGTGTTGGTGGTCAGGAGTTGTTTCAGATGATGGTGGGAGAGGTATCCCACCCCAAGAGGGCTTTGTGGACAGAGATGAGAGTGTGGGGAGCCCGAAACCCACAGATTTGGCCACGGAAGAGGTCCCACACTGGGCGAGGAAGAGGGAGTTATTTAAACCAGACATAGCATACAAGAGCTGCTGTGATGCGAGTGTGGACTACCCGAGTCCGGTGTTGCTAGTGAGATGAGGCGGCACTGAGGTCTGCGCAGGCTGTGCCTTCATGACGAGTCGTCTGTGGGTTCTGTCTGCTGTGTGAAGCCAGTGAGTCTCAGATCTAAGTTAAGGCACAACTTTTGGGGATTAGCATCCTATCGAATCGACAGACACGCACAAAACCCCAAACTGATGTACGTATATAGTTATAAAATCTGTATCTACTGTATAATTGTGGGTCGGTACCTAATATACGTGTCTATTCAAATAGATAGATACAGTGTGTGTATATCACTGCTTGATCTTTTATTGACCCCCTCAAACAAGGAGCCTTTTTAGATGTTTTTTTTTCTACTTACCCCTCCATAAAATTTCTATTCCACAGAATCTTATACTGCATGTAAGGTTATATACTATATGTATGTCTAGGCTTTATATTTGAAAAGAGTAAGATTTTTGCTCACCCGCAGAACCAACTTTTACCCTCCTGGAAGTAATGTCACTCCATTGGAGAATACATTATGTATAGATATCATGATATATATATGACATTACTGCAAAAAAAGAGTTAGAATCCCAAATCCGATGTTATGTAGTCATTTCTTGGGAAAATTACTCTTTCCACTGTGAGTGCATAAATATTACCATCTTTCATCCAACTACCAGGAACACTGAAAGTACTAAGTAGGAGGGAAAAACTGCTTCAAGAGTATTGAGTCAAAAGAAAATACATTGGAGAGTCGTGGACATATTTCAATCAAAGTAGAAATACCTGATGAACTATTCCTCACTCTAAAACATAAAACCTTATTTTAGTGAAGTAATATATCTAACGCTATAATAGATGAAATATTTCTCTTTGACGATGCTGAATGAAGTCTCGAAATACAATTTTTTCATCCGGATATTTCGGGGGGCACCCTTCAGATCACCCTTCCCATTGCGCAATAAGCCAGCAATTGTCTCATACTTGTTACAGTGCCATTGAGTGGTTGATAGTCCTTGGGAACCATCTTCGTTTTCTTAATTGGATTAGAGTGAAGCATCTAGTCTCATTGGGGACATATTTCGCAGGCATTTACCAAGGACAGTTACTTCAGTAGATTCATTATGTGTTGTTTTGAGTCATTTCTGCTGTAGGGCAACCTCTTTCTGACATTGTAGCCAAATCCTTGTGGTCCCCCCCCTGCCGCGTGGAGCCCACCTGCAGTGATCATGAGTCATGGACTGTGCATACTCTGTTCAACCTGGCAGCTGATGGTTAGCTCTGCATCTTCATCATTATATAATGTTTTTGAGATAGATAGATAGATAGGTAATAGATTGTGGATTTTGTAGACAAAAATCCATTTGAATCTATCAAGAGCTGACTAATGAGTTAGTGCCTTCTCCAAATTCTTTTTTTTTTTTAGATTTTATTTATTTTCTGAGAGAGGGAGAAAGGGAGGGAGAGAAACATCAACGTGTGCTTGCCTCTCGCATGCCCCCAACTGAGGACCGGGCCAGCAACTTAGTCATGTGCCCCAACTGCGAATTGAACTGGTGACCCTTTAGTTTGCAGGCTGGCACTCAATCCACTGAGCCACACCCCTCGGGGCTCCAAATTCTTATTGGACAGAGAAGTTGAATCCAGTTTCCTTCATGATTGCTTCATTACAGTTAAAAAATATTTCCAGTAAACAGAAGAAAGCTCAAAAGGCTGTCTTGTTATAGGTTTCAGAAATACATAATGATGAAAAGAAGGAAGATGTTGAAACTAAGAGAGAAAATGTCTTTGGAAGATAAACTAAAACTTCATTCGAATGAAAGCTTTGTGGGTAGGTTAAAAGTTCAATGTATAGGTTTGTTTAAAAATGAAAAAGGGTTTCTAAGCCCTGGCTGGCATAGCTCAGTGGATTGAGCGTGGGCTGCGAACCAAAGTGTCGCAGGTTCGATTCCCAGTCAGGGTACATGCCTGGGTTGCAGGCCATGACCCCCAGCAACCGCACATTGATGTTTCTCTCTCTCTTTCTCCCTCCCTTCCCTCTCTAAAAATAAATAAATGAAATCTTTAAAAAAAATAAAAAAGGGTTTCTACTTCCAGTATGTCCAAAGAAACTCCTACCAGACTGATCCTCTTCAGTATGGTAAAGTCTGGACAAAATTTTGTAAAATTTAAAAACGTGTCACAAGACATTGAAGAATGAATAAACAGTAGGCAGATTTTCTAGGGGATTTGACACTTGGAATGGCAAGCGATAAGTTTACCAGTTTTTATAGCTGCAAATGTCACAGTCGGCCCCATGGCAAGTGGGTAAAATTTCAATAGATACCCTACAGTCTGTGAATTGGGAATGATAGACTATCTAAACCCAGGTTGGAAGATTAGGAATAATATATGTATAGTGCACGGTCCATATAAGACTCTCAAAATAGACGGTCGATATATTGGCATATCTTTGTACTTCCAGAAGAGCCTATTACAGTGCCTTACACAATAGAGGCATTCGAGAAATGCTTGCTGCATTATGGAAGGAGAAACTGAACACCAGCTGCCAGTTAGTGACAAAGCCAATTCCCCTTACGCGGCATGCTGTAACCTTCCTAGTCTTCCATGTTGCCGGAGCCAAGAGATGATTAAATACTGGAGAACTCACTTTGGCCAGATATGAAAAGAGCTGCAAATGCACGTGGAAGCTATGCCCAGGCACTTAGTACCTCTGCCAACCAGCTGGTTCCAAGACAGTCAACTTCCAGTCTCATCCACTCTGGAAGCTTCTTCTTTGCGATCCTGAAACACAGAAAGTATTGATCCAGTGCCAGCATCGTACCCTGTAGTTCTTGAAAAAAGAAAGCGACATCTTGAGTATCGTATGTTTGCGTCTTGGTTGCTCTGCAGTTATTATTTATTGCAGAGGTAAACATTCATCATCGCTGGTAGCTGACTGAAAGCTTTGATTCGGATCAGTGGCTTATCTTTGTTTAATTTACCTTTTGAAATTATTAACCAGACCATGCAGGCATAATCATTAGCTGTCGTTTGTTTGCTCATGGATACACAGAAGTATGGGGACCGGCAGCTAATTCTGCAGCAATGAGTCTCCTGTTCAGAAGCACAGACTTGATGTATCAGTCCAAGAACACTTCCAAACACTACCAGGGAGGATTCGTTTTATCTTTGTTTCAGGTTCTTCCTTCATGGATGCCCTTCCTCCCCCTTCACCACACTCACTTCCTTGGAAAAGATCATATGAATAATGGTTAAGGAAATTGAATACTTATACTCTACAAGGGAGCTTGCATTTCTTTTTAATATTACCCTTACTCCCAGGCAGTGCCCCATAGAGGTATAGAAGGGAATGAGGGATTTTCAAGGAGAAAATTAGCCCTTCAAAAGAAAATACTTTAACGCATTTTTTAGTGTGGTGCAATACACAGAACCTAAAATAGACCGTTAGTGACATTGAGTGCTTTAATAGTGTTTACAGCTATGGTTCTGTGCCGGCTTCCCTGGTGTGGGAGTTTCCCACCTACCCACCCCCCCGCCATTAAGCAATTCTCTGACACCAGCTGGGTGTCCTACAGTTCAACTCAATTCCTTCTACCTGCAGAGAGCACAGTTCTCAAAGGTCCTACAAGACTGCTGCCTGCCACTCCCCAAGCACAGTTCACATGTGTGTGTCCCAACCCGAGGTTGTTTCCTACACTTCTGACCCACTGGCTATAGATCGGAGGTTCCAACACACCCCTCCTTGGATTTGAGTGGTTGACTACAGCAGCCCGCAGAACTCCTAGAGAATCATTGGAATTACTAGAGGACCAGTTTATTAGAAAGTATATAACTTAGCCCTGTCTGGCATAGCTCAGTGGATTGAGCGTGGGCTGCAAACCAAAGTGTCGCAGGTTCGATTCCCAGTCAAGGTACATGCCTGGGTTGCAGGCCACAACCCCCAGCAACTGCACATTGATGTCTCTCTCTCTCTCTCTCTCTCTCTCCCCCTCCCTTCCCTCTCTAAAAATAAATAAATAATTTAAAAAAAGAAAGTATATAACTCAGGAACAGCCAAGACTGAAGAGATGCTTAGGGAAAGGAGATGAGGAAAGAGTGCACAGCTAAGCCACTCCCCCCAAATCTACACGTGTTCGGTACCCCAAAAGTGCTCCAAACCTCATCCTTTGGGGGTTTTATGGGGACTTGGTTACATAGGCATGAATGATTAAGTCATTGGTTATTGGTGGTTGATTCAAATAAACTCCAGTCCTTCTGCTGTCCCCAAAGGCCAGAGGCTGGGACTGAATATTCTAACTCTAATCACCAACCGTTGGTCTTTTATTATGTTAATGAGGTGACTTGGGGAAGCACCCCAAAATAGGGTGCTGGTTGCTTAGGGACCACCCTCTACCCCTAGCAGCCACAAATCGACTTTCTGTTTTTATGGAATTGCCTGTTCTGGATGTTTCATATAAATTGAAGTACACAATATGTGGCCTTTTGTGATTGGGTTCTTTTATTTCACATAGTGTTTTAGACATTCATCTCTGTTGTCACATGAATCAGTTCGTCATTCATTTTTATGCCTTAGCAATATTGTAAGTGTGTCTGTGAATATGTGTGTGTGTGTGTATGTGCAGTTTGGGGAATCATTCTTCATCTTCAGCTTTTCTAGCATAAAGACTTTCCCCATGTCAGTATTATCCACATATTTCACTGAAGACGTATTGAAATAATATAGATTATTTTCTGAGCGTGTCAGATTATTTTCTTGTTTTAAAGATTTTATTTATTTATTTTTAGAGAAAAGGGAAGGGAAGGAGAAAGAGGGGGAGTGAAACATCAGTGTGTGGTTGCCTCTCTCGTGCCCCCTACTGGGGATCTGGGCATGTGCCCTGACTGGAAATCGAACCGGTACAACTTTGGTTTGCAGGCCCATACTTAAAGATTATTTCATCATGTAGACATGGACAGTTTGGGTTCACTAATACCTGATAGGTTTGAATGTTAAAAGCTTTGAAAAAATTTCATCCACTGTGTTTTCAATTAAGCTAATGCGTCATGTGATTTTCCCCCCCTTAGGCCAAAACCAGGTGTCTAATTTGAAATTTCTGTTCTCCGATGATAACATTTATGAAAGCAGCAATGCACTTGTATTTTCCGAGGATCAAACCACTGTTCATTCAGCTGCTCCTTGACAAATTCTCAGAATTCAGGGAACACCCTGTGGAGGAGAGAACCCAGGCTCACAGCTGTGAAAAGTCTCTGGTCACAACATATCAAAAATTGAATAAAGTGTTAGACTCTGTTTTGCATTAACAGTCACACACACACACAGTCTTTTCATGTAGTAGTTAGATAAAAAGTCTTAGCAATTAATAACATAATTCATAATATAATATAATAATATATCTATAATCCCTAAATTTAGGAGGAGCAGAGGACATGTGTGTAAACTGTTTGTTTACCCAACCTTCATTTTTGTATGCTTTCACCATATTAAAACACTTATGAGACCCGCCTGTGAAAAGTGAATTGTGGCCTTTCTAGGCTTAATTTGCCTCTTAATTGTGCATGGTTTTATAATGCCCATAAAATAACCCTTATAGGCATAACATTTCAAAGGCAGCACTTTTCATAGCAGGAGAGTTAGATTTATTTCCAGATGTTTCCACCAAACGTTTCCTTTCCCTCAGCCTATGCTCCGATTTCATGGTTGTGATTAACAGTGCAGAGCTCCCTGGCAAAGTCTCCTCAGCTGATTCCTTCCACCTACCAGATTCACTTTTCAGGGTTCAATTTGAGACATCATGAAAGCCTACTTTGCATAATCATCATATGAGACTATCTCTAATGAAACGATGAAATGTAGTTTATGCTGCAGTGTGTAGACTCGGCTTTCTGTGAACTGAAACCACAATGGTTTCTGTGCTTTACCTTTCATCTGCTGTTTGTGGGGGGAATTCAAACAAGCTGTGTACTTCCAACAGACTTGAAGTTCCTCCGGGAATCTGTTGTTGTTGTTGTTGTTGTTTTCATTTCAGGAGAGAAGACAATTCCCTCCATTGAAAAATAACAGGACGCTTTCATAAGATTGCCTCTTCAATGTTAGTAGATATTGCTCACAGATTTTAATGAGTGATAATTATCAACATTACTTTTCTAGTTTTGCCTTTAAACTATCGTGAAAAGCTTTTATGTTAGCTTTTCAAATACCTGTGCAAAAGGCCTGTTATTCATCGTGTATTTCAAAAGCCTGAAACGAGCCTTGCAAAAGTTCCTAATCTTGACTAATAGTCTTTCTATTCTATAATTAGAGAAAGCAAAGTTGACTATATGAAGTTTAAAACTAAAACAAGGGTTTGAAAATTTCAAGTGGGGGATAACATTGCTGCGATTCTTTGTGAAGCTTCATGGAATATTATTAAATTAAACTTCAAAAACTGAATAGATAAGGTTAGCTATATTATATCTCTATTCTCCAAGCGTTGCTTGCCCAGCCACCCTGTGGCACACACTGTGGCTGAGACTACACATAAAGATGCATATTGCCCTGGCTGGCCTAGCTCAGTGGATTGAGCGCAGGCTGCAAACCAAAGTGTCGCAGGTTTGATGCCCAGTCAGGGTACATGCCTGGGTTGCAGGCTATGGTCCCCAGCAACCGCACATTGATGTTTCTCTCTCTCTCTCTCCCTCATTTCCCTCTCTAAAAATAAATAAATAAAATCTTTAAAAAAAAGAAATTCTAAAATAGAAAAGAGAAAATAGGAAGAAAGGAATGATCAAATAAATGAATCTGAATAGTCCCTGAATGGAATGAGCTGAAAATTTAGCCTCCGAGCCTTTAGCTTGACAGGAAAAGCACCTTCACACCTGAATGCATCACAATGAGATTTGAATACACCAAAGATACGGAAATGATCTTTAAAGCCATAGCGAGAAGAGATACATTAAAGATAAAAGTAAAAAAAAAAAAAAAAAAGATCATCTAACTGTGGAACTGGAGGCCTGAAGGCAATGTAGCTGGACTTAAAACTTTCTGTGAAAAAATAATTTTCAAGCTACATTTCTATGTCAAGCGAGAGGGAAGAATGATGACATATTGAGTCATGCAAATATTAGAAAGTGTACTTCCCACACACATTTTCTAAGCAAGTTATCTGAAGATGTACTCCAAAAATATCAAGACAAAGGCACGAGATCAAAGAAACCATGGATCCAACATGGGATAAGAGAGGTGGAAAGTCATAGGATGACAGTTTTGGAGTAGCCAAGGAGGTCATCCATTCAGCGTAAAGCAAAAGGAAGAATTGAGAAGGGAGGTGCCCGGTAAAGACGGTGGTTCCACAGATTTGACACTACTCTTGAGAAGAGCAGAGCTCTTAAGACAGAACTTGCAAGGGGGGAATTAAGAAACAGAGACTGCTAGAATAACAAAAATGTTTAAAATAGTGCCAGTATAACCAGTGATAATCAGTTATACTATGAATAATACTGTTTTTAAAGATTTTATTTATTTTTAGAGAGGGAAGAGAGGGAGGGAGAGAGAGAGAGAGAGAGGAATATCAATGTGTGGTTGCTGGGGGTCATGGCCTGCAACCCAGGCATGTACCCTGACTGGGAATTGAACCTGCGACACTTTGGTTCGCAGCCCGCGCTCAATCCACTGAGCTAGGCCAGCCAGGGCTTTGAATAATACTTTTGTAGCAATAAAAATAAAAATTGTTCAATATAAGCCATTCAGTTTTAAATTTTAGAATCAGCTTATAGCTGAGGCACAAAAGACTCAGTAATGGATACAGAGCAATTACAAATGCTTTCAGCTTTTGCAGCAGTAAAGACAAAATATGGAAGACAAAAGGTGGGAAAGGAAAGGGTTAGAAGAAGTGAGCAAGAAAGGTGCATGAATTATTATACATTTTCATCTTAGTAAGTGAAAATGACTAGAATCAGTACAAACTGTTTGCAGGAGAAGGAAACAGAAATAAAAGTATAACCTGTTATTTAAAATCACAACCAGTTTTATAGCTCTAGAGTTTGACAACGACACTGGAAAAGGAGTCCAAGAAGGAAGCGGGGAAAGGTGCAACCATCTAGGCTACATCTGGCAGAGTAAACAATCCATTAATTAGAAGTTCAAAACTGGTAGTCCCAGAAATACCAGTTGAAGTGTATTACTTAGATCAGGAGTGGCAGATACTTTTATGAAGTGTTTTTTTATTGATTGATTTTAGAGAGAAAGAGGAAGTGATACGGAGACAGAGAGGAACACTGATTTGTTGTTCCATTTATTTATGCATTCATTGGTTGATTCTTGTGTGTGCCGTGTTGGGGGATTGAACCCACAACCTTGGTGCATCAGGCCTATGCTGTAACTAACTGAGCTTCCTGGCCAGAGCTGGGTAGATTTTTTTGCAAAGGGCCAGATGTTAAATATTTTAGAGTTTGCAGGTGTGGGGTAAAAACAATTTTTCCTCCACCTTTCTAAATTCTTCTTGGTGGGCTAATAATCATTTTAACATGAGATAAATTAACAAGAGAAAATGACCAAATGGATGACGTATGTACATACGGGGCTTCCACAGGAATATGTGACTGCAGGACAGGTCTAGCAGTTCAGGCTTATATGCCATGTTGAACTAAAGAGAACGGGGAATTCTGGCTTGAGATTTCATAGGACAAGAAGGCGATTCCCATGGAGACAGGAAAGCAAATATTTGGTAAATAGATGTTTGCCGGAGCACCTTTAACAATGGGACACAGAGAGCAGTTTGAACAAATACACTGTGCTCGGCTTGTCCCTGTCTATCACACTGAGTTCATATTAAACTATAGTTACCTATGACAGTATTTTCCTTTCTACAGGAGGTCTTCTATCTAAATTCTGGTAGGCAGTTAGGAGGAAGCTCAAAGGTTCTTCCTGAGTTTTTTTTTTTCCCTTAAAAATAACCAGCTTAAGCCCTGGCTGGTGTAGCTCAGTGGATTGAGCGCGGGCTGCGAACCAAAGTGTCACAGGTTCGATTCCCAGCCAGGGTACATGCCTGGGTTGCAGGCCATGACCCCCAGCAACCTCACATTGATGTTTGTCTCTCTAAAAATAAATAAATAAAATCTTAAAAAATAAAAAGAATGGTCCTTGGCAAGCTTAGTGAAATTAGCAGCACCTGCTGCTGTTATGGTAATGGTTTGTTTGTTCAGCATTTAGCACGGTGCCTGATTTAAAAATATATATGACAAGTTTTCAATGCATGAATGTAAATTATTAAAGGAAATGGAAACCCCTCGTAAGGAAGAGAAAAGGGCCTAAAGTTTTCATGCTGTTTTTTCAAAGTGTACATGTGTTGGGGTGAACTGTCCCAGCATTTTATCCCGCGTCTTCAATTTGTTTTCCTCATGGCTTGTGTGCCCAGAAAATGTGTCACACTAATGAAAGTTGAAAGTAGTTTTCAGCCCTTAAATTGAATGAAAGGAAAACTATTATGACAAGTTAATTAGACATCCATGAAATTGCTAAATATAAGACCTATATTTCATATTTTGTGAAACATCAATTTGGATCATAAAAAATCCGCATGTAGTAAAATGGATACTGCTGACACATGTTAATGATTGCAGAAAATAATGGATTTGGACTTCAGATGTTCAGGTAGGAATCTTCGCAGTTCTCAGCAGCTCCAGTCTGCATTGCAGTAGCCACAGGAAAATAAATTAAAGTAAGCCATGCCTCTAATATGCATGCTGTTCAATCATTGACAGTGGTCTGGAATCATGCTAATATAATGGCCATTGTTAATTCAAGGCATAAAGTCATTTATCATCAAGAATTGCTATTGCCTCCCCTCCATGCTTCTCCATCCGGCAACTGAGATTCTCAAGCCAATCATGGGGAAGTAAGAAGATCTAATAGAGGCCAGCAGTCTAGGCGGCTGTGCAGGGAGAGTGACTACAAAGTACAAGATATGGGGAAGCTGGCTCTTTCATACCTTGAGCTCTCTCCATGGCTGTCTCCCACTGAGCCAGTGCTTTTCAAAGTGTGGTCCTGCACCAGAATCACCCAGACTGCCTTTTAAACACAGAGCCCTGGGTAACGTTGAATGAGTTAATGGGGAGAATGGAAGTGTGATTTAGGTTGTCTGCTACGGTGGGTCTCAAAAATGAAATATATTTAAGCAAATAGCTCCAAGTCGATCTCATGGAACGTATCAGAACATCATGGCACTTCCTTCAATTATTTGCAGTTAAATGTGTCTACTTTGAAAAGGAGATAGATAGGTGATCGGAAATTCCTAATCTTGCAAGAAGATAGTGACCACTGTTCTCACCGTGACTAGTCTCTCCACCCGCCTGAGATTGAAGGCCTTGCCTGAGTGGCGCAGGACACCCAATCTCTGGTTTCCTCCCAGCCCCCCTTCCTGAGCTTGACCTTGCTCATCACCCCTAACTTCTAGCTGGAGTGCATGCTTGAAAGCACAGGACTGCCCACCAAGCATCCCGGAAGGACCACTGACGTGATCCAAAGATCCCTGCACCCCGGCTCCTACCCAATGGCTTAGAAGTCAGGGGTGTGAACAGAAGCTTGGGCTTACTACTCAATTGTTTTCTAATGTGATTACGCCAGTATGTTCTGCAGGAGTAGATTTTCCTAGTGGTGTTTGAAGTGTTCTATGGCCTCTTCTCCACTTCAGTTCACATTAACGTACACTCATCCACATGCCACACTGTTTACACTGGTGACAGCCAAACAGAGCATGTGATTCCGAGCATTTGTTGTGTGGCTACCTGCCTATATTACCAGTCTTTAAAATTTTTAAAAGATTTTATTTATGTAATTCTAGAATGAGGGGAAGGGAAGGAGAAAGAGAGGGAGAGAAACATCAGTGTGTAGTTGCCTCTCGCATGCTCCCCAACTGGGGACCTGGCCCCCAACCTAGGCATGTGCCCTGACTGGGAATCAAACCAGTGACCCTTTGGATCACAGGCCGGCGCTCAATCCACCGAGCCACACCAGCCAGGGCCCAGTCTTTTAAATTTTGATCCTTAGGAGTAATGTATATCTGGGGTTGATGGTATAAGGTCAACTAGAGAGTTACCAGCTCTGCTCAACATCTCAATCAATCCAAGAATGTGCCTTGATTATTATTGCCTCTGACACATTAGAGTGCCATTAGCAGAAAAGCCATCTCTTAAACACATTGAACTGAACTCAATTATTGTAATTGATTAGCAGCCTAGCTGTAGGGATTTTGCAGCTTTAGGGAAACTGACAAACATTTTGCCCTTTTCAATCCTACCATTAGATTCACAAGACACAGTCAATAAGCATTTTGTGGGTACTGAATTCATCGTCTTTCATGATGACAAAAATCTCTGGGTAGATGAACTTGCTGTTGATCATAGACTAATTGTTCAAATGGTTTTCCGTAGTGGTATTGACAACTAGAACTGAATCCTTGAAGGATAAATTTGATCATGAATTAATGGAACCTATTTTGGACATTAATTTATACAAGCCCTAATAGATCCTTGATTTATTGTGTCTCATTTGCTGAAGTGGAAAGCATGACTGGAAAAATGTGTCAGTCTCGCTTCTGTGTAAGCTCTGTCTTCCTTTGAACTATAATCCTCAAAATGAGTAACATTCTGGTTTTTAATACATCTTCTTTTTTTAAAGATTTTATTTATTTCTTTTTAGAGAGGAGAAGGGAGGGAGAAAGAGAGGGAGAGAAACATCAATGTGTGGTTGCCTCTCACGTGCCCCCCACTGAGAACCTGGCCCACAACCCAGGCATGTGCCCTGATTGGGAATCAAACCAGTGACCCTTTGATTTGTAGGCCTGTGCTCAATCCACTGAGGCACACCAACCAGGGCATATTCTGATTCATAAAGAAATGTAGCCATGGCTGGTGTGACTCAATGGATTGAGCACCAGCCTGTGAATCAAAGAGTCACAGGTTCAATTCCCAGTCAGGGCATATGCCTGGGTTTGGGACCAGGTCCCAATAGGGGATACACAAGGGGCAATCACACACTGATATTTCTCTTCCTCTCTTTCTCCTTCCCTTCCCCTCTCTCTGAAAATAAATGAATAAAATCTTTTTTGAAAAATGTAATAATGTGTGCATTCAAGTTAACACTTATCCATGTTAACCTTATTTTCTAAAATAGTCTACTTTAGTATCCTAGAATATAAAGAGAAATTCATGGATTTTATTTTCTCTACCCGCTGCTTATGGGATCCTGATCACGTGATAGGTCTCAGCGCCTGTGAGCTTTCCAGGAAGGGGCATCTGGTTGACACTGCATAGCATTCTAACGTGGCTTGTGCTTTTCCCCTCTCATTTCATTTCTTCTCCGTGCTGCTCTCTCCCCTTCCCCCAACAAGCAGTGCTTACAGTTGTCCCAAACACCAGTTCCTTCTATGCCTCTGTCGCTTCACTTGCTGTTCTCTGGGACTGGAATGTAACTTGCTTCCTGATCCACACGGTAGTTGCCAACTTGCATCTCTAGACTCATCTCCTGCTTGCCTACTCTGTGAAGTCTTCCCTGGTCCCCATTCAGGACTCTCAGGTTGCATTGCCCACCCCCCTGGATTGCAGCCCCACAGCATGGGGTGGGTTTTTCCATCACACTTGCCTCTAGCAGTCCCTCATATGTAGACGTTTATATCTCTGGCTGCTCCCACAGGGTTGGAATTTCCTTGAGGGCAGGGAATTTCTCTGAGGGCATGGAACCCAGGAAAACTCCACCGTAAATGGACACTCACTAATACGTTCTTAAATAAAGAAACGAATGCAGGTGTGAAAAACGGCCTCAGACTGTTCTCTCCAGGCCTTTTTTACATCTGTACCCCTCACTTGGATTTTTTTTCTCATGGATGCCCTCCCAGCTCAACCCCTCACTTCATTCAGATCTCGTGGGTAACCTCTTCAGAGAGGCCTCTACGCCCATCTTGTTAACACAATCCACCCCTCTTCTCTTCTCCATCCTGCTCTCTTTTTCTTTATAAAAACTATCAGCCTCTCATAATATGTGATAAGGTTTATGTTTATTTGATTTTTATTGTCTCAGTTCTTCCACTACAGGAGGGTATGGCAATTTTTTTTTGTTCTGTAAAGGATAGTTTTCTTAAATAAGGGCTTGGTGATGATGAACTCCTTGAACTTGACCTTATCTGAGAAGCACTTTATCTGCCCTTCCATTCTAAATGGAAGCTTTGCTGGATAGAGCAATCTTGGATGTAAGTCCTTGCCTTTCATGACTTGGAATACTTCTTTCCAGCCCTTTCTTGCCTGTAAGGTCTCTTTTGAGAAATCAGCTGACAGTCTGATGGGAACTCCTTTGTAGGTGACTGTCTCCTTATCTCTTGCTGCTTCTAGGATTTACAAAATGTCAAAGGGACTTATCTAAGAAAAGAAGATAAATAAAAACATGTATAGTAAAATGACAGCCGACTCACAATTATTAACAACCACAGCTAAAACAAAACCAAAAGAAACTAAGCAAACAATTAGAACAGGAACAGAACCACAGAAATGGAGATCACATGGAGGGTTAGCAACAGGGGAGTGGGAGGCGGAGAGAGGGGGAAAAGGTACGGAGAATAAGTAGCATAGATAGTAGGTAGAAAATAGACAGGGGAAGGTGAGAATAGTATGAGAAATGTAGAAGCTAAAGAACTTATGACACATGGACATGAACTGAAGGGGGGCAATGTAGGTGGGAGAGGGTGTGCAGGGTGGAGGGGAGTGAAGGGGGGAAATGGGACAACTGTAATAGCATAATCAATAAAATATATTTTTTAAAAAAGGATAGTTTTCTTGTTCTATAAAGGACCAGGTGTTTCAGGCTCTGTGGCTCAGTCTCTGTCACAACTACGGAACTCTGCCACCGTAGTGTGAAAGCAACTACAATGCATGAGTGGGTGTGGCTGTGTTCCAATAAAACTTTATTTACAAAAGCAGGTGGAGGTCATATGTGGCCTAGGGGTATAGTCTGCTGGTGGCTGCAGCAGAACAGAAGCTTGGCAGTCTGAATCACAGCCCACATCCTGGGCTCTGGGCACGGAGAACATTCCTATTAATCAGCTGTTGAATAAACGGTGGATAAATTCGATCCACCATAAAGAACAAAAGAGGCTGATTTTGACTGAATTTGACAAGTTAATTTCTGCCAACTGGAAAGAACATGGTAAGTAAAATCTTCCAATGAGCAATCTACTCTTCTAAAACATGGAAGCATTATCCAAGGTCTCGTGTAGCTATCCAATTCAATGACGTGTCCTCTCTCATAGGTTTTATTCTATGTCTGTAAGTTTCGCTGTGTGGGTAATGTTGACCAAATGTGTAAGTTTATGATGAACACTTTGACAGAGAGAGAAACAGAGAGAGAATGCCTCGGTTGAGAAAGAAAGCGATAGCATTTCAATTAAAGTGGGCGAGCAAAAATGGATTCCACAGTGGTCATCATATGAACCCAAGGTCTTCATTGTATTTGAAGGTTTACGCGTGGAAAATGTGTTTCATTCCGAAAGAAATGTTTGTTTCCTTGGCATTTATTTTGGGCTTTTTGTCGTTGCTTGTTTTTGAGAACTGTGGGTGTAAACATGAGTATGGTTGATATAAATAAATATTAGCTGAATAATTGATCTCAGTGTAGCTCTCAGTGCAGAAATGTTCCCCACTGTCAGCCGAGGCTCAAACAAGAAGCTGGAATTGCGCTCTTCCCTGGAAGCCACGACAAGTGGCCTCCCCATCAGGGCCACCCGCAGGCAGGGTTTGTGTCATGAGACATCCAAGGTGGCCTCCCGGAAGAGGGAGGCATGGTGCGCGGTTCCGAGGCCCTGGTACGAAATGGACACATGTGGGCACACATGGGGAAGCCCACGGGTCCCGTTGAGGAGCCAGCGGTGTTGCAGCAGCTGGGACCTGTGTGCAAGGCTAAACCTTGAGGGGCCTGGCACAGTGCCTCGTGAGCTCTGGACCCACTGAAAGAGGACTGCCATGACAGGGAAGGTAATCCCAGTGGATGGAGTCACTCCGGAACTTCAGCAAAGTAAGGAGGGGCAGTAGGAATAAATACTCTGATCCCTCTCCTCCTTACCTTACCCCACTTTGTCCTGCCAGCACCTCCCATTGGTTGAACTCAGTGGAAGCCACTCGTAGGAGCCAATCTGCAGACCTTGGAACAGGCAGAAAGCAGCCAGGCACGGGGTTGGGGTAGTGAGGTTCTGTTCACATGTACTGGGGTTAAAGCAGGGGAAACACAAGCACACAAACCAAACCAAAACAGAGAAAATGCGTGATCTTTGGGCAGTCATGTAGTTGTATGTCTAAGGAGACTAAATGCTTTAGGTAGGGGCTAAGAATAATTCTTTTAATGCAGAGAAGATTCAGAGATCACAAGGTCTTCATAAAAATGGAACTGTCGGTTCACACCGCTACGCTGTGGCTTTCTTACCAGCCCCTTTTCATTTCTATCAGACTTCCTTAGTCATCAAATTGAGCCCTTACCACCTCCTGTATTCCCACAGCTGGTCTAGAAGTGAAATCATAAAACTGACAGAGGACTAGATTAACAGGAGAAAAAATAATTTAATACGTGCACACGAGACAAGCATCTTGGTTTTCCACTTTATTGCATAAAAGCTTGCACATTTACCTTATTTCTCTACTTGCATTTAATCATTGTCATGGGAGAAAAAAAGGAACCAGAGGAACATGAAGAAATAAATGGATGAAGTGTTTTACCGGCTTGTCCAGTAGATCATGAAATACGCTTTTTCAATCCCATGTACACAAGGGATTTTGTTGAAATCCAGCTGGAAAAGTTCCGTGTTCCTTGATGTGCCTCCATTGTTCTCACAAACCGAATGGAAGCTGTTGTTGCATGTATTATACAGAACAAATGAGTTTGCAGTTCACTAAAATGCTTCGTTAGGAAGATTAGAAAACAGGTTAGGCAAATCCATTCCCAAGTTTTCAAAAGCTGCCGTTTGCACAGATACAGATTTGCATAATCTTCGATAAAACAAACACATAATGGCAGGACCATTTCCCGGCATTTCTTTCCCTGTATCCCGGCCACTGTCCAAGTTGCATCTAAAACATGAGGTACTTTCTCATTTATTATTATAATATTGCCTTTGCTCTAAAGAGACAGCTCTTTTAGTTCATTGTCCCCAGGTCGCCAACAACCCCTGTGTAGGACAAAAGATGCTCATAGCCACTCTACTGTAATTTAGTGGTTTTTCTCTTCCAAAACAACCATCTGGTTGACATTCTAAAGCACTTCAGTTTCTTTGGTGCCAGAGCTTGCATTGAATTCTTGGGCAGCCGTCTCTAAATTTACCCTGAAACCCTTGTTTTGTTCCAGTCAAAGCGGATACACAATTGTTTTGTACTTTGCTGTATTTGTACCGTTCTCACAGTACCCTAGGAATTGTTATTTTATAATAGGTTCTGGTATCTTGGTGGGCTAGACAAGCAGAGCATTTTTCTTCTTCAGAGTGTTTTTATGTTATTATATGAAATTGAGAGTTCTCATTATTGAATTCTTTATAAAGGACTGTTGATGTATCTTTGTTGGATGGCATTAAGTCTATAAATTAATTTGAAGGGACCTGAAATTTTCATATTTAGGCTACCCATCAAGAAGAAGCTCCATTTATTTAAAACACTACTAAAATTTTCCGTTTTGTGATTTCTAAGCTTAAGCATTCTGGATTCTTTTGGCTTTTCAAGTACTATGGCTGTTTGCAAGCTTAACTAAAACAGTACTAAATCTTTAAATGTTCCTGATGTGTTTTGAGAATGGACTGACCGTGACCTATGGAAAAGATTCCTCAAGGTCAAGTTCTGCTGAACCCACAATATGCCTATTCATGAAGGCAAAAAAGCATGAGCCTCCCTGTTATGTGAGCTAGAAGCATATTATGTGCAGTTATTTATGTTTATATTAAATTTAACTGATGTCCAGTGTCAAGATGTAGTTAGACTCTTTGGATTCCAAAGGACCAAGGCTTACCCAAATCTGCTCAAGTCAAAATGGGAGTTCGTATGAAAATTCCCATACTGCCTTGGTTGGTGTGGCTCAGTGGATTGAGTGCCAGCCTGCAAACCAAAGGGATCACTGGTTCGATTCCCAGTCAGGGCACATGCCTGGGTTGCGGGCCAGGTCCCCAGTAGAAGGGGGCACGGGAGAGGCAACCACACATGGATGTTTCTCTCCCTCTCTTTCTCCCTGCCATTTTCTAAAACTAAAAATAAGGAAAATCTTTTAAAGAACATTTCCTATAGCATCCAAAAAATGCCTATATCCTAAGAGAGATGGACTTGCATGGACATAGGAGAATGGGCATGTAGAGTGGCTGAGCCGCCGAGCCTCCTGGGAATGGGAGATAGTTCCACATGCAGGGCCTTTAGCGTCCTTATTAGCAGGAGTTCCTGGGTCTCCTAGTGTGACATCACTCTACAGTACATGGTTTCTCTCCTCGTTCTGTCACTTCTCTTCCCAGTCCCCTTCTTCCTTTCCCTCGAAGGTTTTGTTCACTCATAGTCTCTGTTTTCTAACACAGCACAAATAAATCTTATCCCTCAACTTGTGTGGGAGCGTCATCCTGTTACACTTTTGCAGATTGTCCATTCAAACACAGTCTTGCTGAATACTGAAGAAATCTATGCGGAGCAGAAATTCGAGCGGCCCTTTATGGCCTTCAGTCCACGGTACCTGCTCCTAAGATGCCCTAGTCCAAGCCCCTGAAGTTCGCTGACTCTGCCATTTCTTTAGGCTTAACCTTCGGGTCTTGGAGCCTTGCTGCACGAACCACCAAGCTCTCTTTCCTGAAGTTTCTGCCACCTCACAGGGGTCCCTGCCCTTGCCTCCTCAGCAGGTTGCTCAGGCTTTCAGGAAACAAAAGTCAGGAAAGAGAGTTATCTGTAATCCGCTTTTGCTCTGGGCCACAGTACCGTATTTTGCTGTGTATAATGTGCACCCGTGGTTTTTGTGCGAATTATATATGGGATTAATATACCCATGGTGTGTAATCATTATACCCGTGTATAGTGCACATCCATATTTTTCCCTGAAAATTTTGGACAAAATAGTGCACATTGTACATCTCCCTGCAGCAAGGGACTGCAGTGGCCTGTCTGCCTTATTAGACCTGGGAGAGGAAAACACATCATCATAATGTTGACTTGCTGGAAACCTGTCATGAGGTCTCACCTACCTCATGACCTGTCTCTTGTAACCTGGCGACCTTAACAATCCTTGCTTCGGCTTTCTTTTTCCTTCCTACTTACATTCTTGTTCCAGGGAACTATGGTTTGCCTAACTCAGCAGATTTGCTCAGAGCTTTTCTTTTTAACTTTGTTTAAAATATATTTTTTAAATTTATTTTTATAGAGAGGGGAAGGGAGGGAGAAAGAGAGGTAGAGAAACATCCATCAGTTGCCTCTCGCTCACCCCCAAACAGGGACCTGGCCTGCAACCTAGGCATCTGCCCTGACTGGGAATACAATATGTGACCCTTTGCTTTCTGGAATGATGCCCAGTCCACAAGGCACACCGGTCAGGGCCCGAGTTTTTTTTCAATAGGCTCTCTCACATGGCACAGTAAGGCTTACAAATTGTCGACCCTTGTGCTGGGAGCTGCCACCACCCAAGTCCAGTCAGGGATGTGAGAATGTCATTAGGAATGACTGTGGAGTTCCCATGGCTGCCATGGTAACAGGGACAATAACGGGAGTTGTTTCTTTTGGAAGTGTCCAGTATTTGTCCATTATAACATATTCAGTCACAAATGGTCTCAGGAATGTGGTTGTTAGAGCAAATCCTTTTGGGATGGGGAATTTGAGGGTTTTCAAATAATATCTGAAGCACTATTTACAGATTGTCTAAGTGAGCATGGTGTGCGTAACAAACATTCCCAAAATGCAATCGTCATTCATTACTCCTCATCCAGCTGGCTGGCTGAGGCTGGGGGAGGGCGTGGCAGCTCGGCTCCCCTTGGTGCCTCCCCAAGGTACCTGTTCTGGTCTGTTCCACATGCGTCCAGTCCGGAGCCCACAGTGAAGGGGCGGCACCTGCCTTAAGAAGGGCTTCCCCGTGTGGTGATGGAGAAGCAGGAGCACAGGTCCGACTACACGAGTGTTCTTTGCTTCCCGTGTCTGGGGTGAGCTGTGTAATACACTTTGGGCAGGGAGATGTCAGCAGAGTGAAAGGGTGGAGAAATATGTGCCATGGGCAGTGGGAAGGCACTGAAAAGCAATGTGGCATGCAGTGACGAAGCATGTCCTGGGGCACAAATAAGGGGGCATTCAAGGTGGGAATATGATATACAGTCACTTGACTCGCTCATGGTAGTGAAGGGGCCCTCCATGAAAGGTAACACCAACCGTGACTTCCTCAAGCGGGACTCGGGCACTCATAAGTATAGGTTCATGTATACTCTTTTTCATCCCAGTCTTAACTACCAAGGGGTCCCACGGGCCACCATCTTCCTAGATTCTTTAACTCCACTCCAAAGGCAATATCTTAAATGTGATATCCTTCCTTCCAGAACCTTTCCACTCAGCACATGCTCCCAACAAGGCCCTCGGGGCTCTGATGAGGACAAGGGAAACTGGAATTAGGTTTTCTTTTTTTTAAGATTTTATTTATTTATTTTTAGAGAGGGGAAGGGAGGGAGAAAGAGAGAGAGAATCAATGTGTGGTTGCCTCTCACGTGGCCCCCATTGGGGACGTGGCCTGCAACCCAGACATGTGCCCTGACTGGGAATCGAACCTGCGATGCTTTGGTTCGCAGCCCACGCTTAATCCACTGAGCTACACCAGCCAGGGCAGAATTAGGCTTTCTTACAGGGTGCTGCCTACTAGTCAAAGTGATTCTTGGTGATACAGTGGATGCACACACTTTTATTTCTGCTGAGTAGGAAGGGCTGCAAGAGTTCAAGGAAATCCCTTTTGTCCTGTGAGGGGAAGCTAGGCAGCAGGGTGACCATCATTCCTTTTCAAGCGAGCCTGTCAGAAACAGGAAGGTTGCTCATTCCATTTCTGGACACACTTTCCATCACAATTAATGTGTTTTCAGGTCATAGATTCCCGGCCTCTCTGTGTGTTTGCAGGAGAAGGCGGGGGGCTGGGGCCAGAGGCGTGCGTAGCTCATCAGTTACGTTCTTCTGTCCAGCGGCTGAATGCACTGAAGCGTGTTCAGCAGGTAAAAAAACAAAATGTGGCTTTTTCAGCTCATTATAAAAGGGCTCGAGCATCTTTATAAAAACCATTGCAAAAAGTACTTGTCTCAAAACAACAAAATGATGTTTCATGGGGAAACATTTTTCTGTGGATTCATTGTTACTGAAAAAGAGACAGAGGCTGATTATTTTTAGATAATGTATTCTGAAATGTGACCTGTTGGGCGAGAAAATGACGCTGCCATCAAAAGGTTGCCTTCAAAGTGCAAGCAAAACCAAAAAAAAAAAAGAGCCAAAAAAACAAAAACAAAAAATGAAAATGATCGAACAGGCAGCAACCACAGAATAAACATTTAGTTGGGACTTTGAAACCTTATTTCGGTAGGGAAATGACAATGAAATGATCGGGACCGTCAGATTCTCTGTTGACACGGAGGATGGCAATGTCTGGGGCGAAAGGTCCTGACCCTGTGTCCCACCCCTGACAACATCAGTCCTGTGTCTCATTTTCCCTGTCACCCAGGCTCAGTCCCCAGCCCTGGATGCAACCAACATTCACTTAGTGACCCAACGTTCACTTACTGACCATTTTCCTCTGGTTGAGGAAAATGTAACTAGCTGATTCAGTCTCTCGAGAGCCAAGGATTTATTCTTCTTTCTTTTCTCCTTTATTCTGGTACATATTGCTTCATGTATATCGATCTGAATTTGTGTTTACTGTGTCAATGCGTTTGATATGATTTTTCAAATTGAAGTCCTCAGCGTTTATATTGCATGTGAGAGTCATTTCACAGAGAATCAGGCTGTAGGTGTTTGAAACATTATTGAGTTTGTGTTCATATTTTAATAAGATTGAAAGAGTTTATGATGTCTAAAACCTATTCCTTTTAATTCATTAATGTCAAGAGATGAAAATAACCACCATTGCTTTTTGACTGCTTACTATGTGCCGGACATTTTGCTAAGTGCTTTACACTTATTCATTCATCTAATTCCCACAATTTTCTTCTGAGATTATTATAATTATTATCACCATTTTCCAGATGAGGAAATTGAGGCACAGAGTGATGAAGTAATGTGTACACATCGCATGCTAGAAAGTGGTGGGGCCAAGATTCGAACCCAGGGAGTCTGGCTCCAAAGTCTGGCTGAACCACCATCTCAGTCTTCAGGTTCACTTGTACGTGGGCATGTGTGTGTTTCTTGCACAAACTAAAAGCATTAGCTCCTTGCAGAGAAAACATCTCCCAAAAGTTGGCTATAACAGGACACAGGATTTGCATTAGACAACATGCTCGTAGATCGCTCCTCACTGGATCGCCCTGTGTGCACAGGAAGAAGGTTCCAGAGTAGGAACTGCACCCCTGCTCTGTCAGAGTGGCCTTTTTTAAAGATTTTATTTATTTATTTTCAAAGAGAGGGGAAAGGAAGGAGAAAGAGAGGGAGAGAAACATCCATGTGTGGTTGCCTGTCACGTGGCCCCCACTGGGGACCTGGCCCACAACCCAGGCATGTGCCCTGACTGGAAATCAGCCAGCGACCCTTTGGTTCACAGGCTGGCACTCAATCCACTGAGCCACACCAGCCAGGGCAAAGTGGCCTTTAAGTACGTGAAAAACCCAACAGTTTCTTGTCTCTGCCATTCTCACCCTGGTGCAAAGCACCGTGGTAATTTGTTAGGATTCATGCAACAGGTCCAGAAGCGGTCTCTCTCTGCTCCAACCAGCGCCCCTTTCTGTCTGGTGCAAGGGGCTATCACCTTACTTCTCCACTCGGAGCCTCGCCGTGGCTTCTGTTTCAGCCAGGACAATACACAGAGTCCTTCCAAGAGCTTCTGCGGTCTTCCATGTCCCCCTAGTACTTCTTTACCGCTCCCCTCACTGCCTTCAACCTCCCCTCAGCACTGGCATCTGGGCTGTCCCTTAGACATGCTCTCAGCCAGTGCAGCAAGCCTCGGGACCTTTGTCCTTGGTGGTCTCTCCCGGGCATTTCCGTCTTCCTTGGTGTCTCACCGTGGTCCCCTCTTCCAGCAGTTCGCTTTTCTCCCGCCCAGCATTATTCTTCTCTGTTGTGCTCTTAATGAGCTGATGTGCCATACATTTTACTCATTTGTTAGTTTATTCTGTGGCTTTGAAAACTAAAGCGAACAATTCATTTTATTATTCTGCTTTTGTTCCTATTGTATCCCCAGAACTGAGCATCCAGTGGGCATTCAATAAATATTTGTTAACGAAATGAATGCATTATGAAGCCGTTTGGGAGAATCGAGTGAACTATCATATGGAAAGCGTTCGAAAAATGGTTAGCATGAAATGAGTGTTTAATAAATGCCAGGTGTTAATAAAATAACATAATAGTGATTAAATGAAGGAAGTATTAAAAAATTGGAGACTATTACTTTATCGTGTACTGGCAAGAGGATAAGCAAGCTACAGATACTTTCAATGTTTTAACTTACACACATAATGCATGCTAGAGGAAGTAATCTGGACATCATCCATGCCCTCCTTTTTTTTTTATCTAGAAGACGTGCTACACCCCACCCTGCCCTGGGCAGGTGAATAGTGCCCAAACCTGGCTGAGCTTTGCAATCACCTGGGGAATCTTTTCATTTGTTATTTTTAAATATTTTATTTATTTATTTTTAGAGAGAGAGGAAGGGAGGGAGAGAAAAATTGATGTGTGGTTGCCTCTTGCATGCCCCCTACTGGGGACCTGGCCCACAACCCAGGCATGTGTCCTGACTGGGAATTGAACCAGCGAGCCTTTGGTTCACAGGCCGGCACTCAATCTACTGAGCCACACCAGCCAGGGCAGGCATCTTTTTAAAACATTGATCCTGCCTCCCATCCTCAGCTATTCTGATATGATTGGTCTGCAATGAAACTTCTCTGCTCTTCAACATGTGATCATTAGCGAATCCCTTCCCTTATACCCCCATTCAGAGTATGTCTTCCGTGGATTATGACACAAACTCAGAGCTTGGGGGCCAGGCTGTAAAAACAGGGTTTCCCCTCCCCTTTGTCCTTCGTTCCTTCCAGGGATAAAAGGGGAGACTCATTTGCCAATGTCGCTCTAAGCTGGAGCCTTCTTACAGAGCAGACAAGGATGAGGTCGGATCATTGGCCACCACCCCCAGGGCGGCCCCATTCTCACCTAGGCACATACAGCCATGCCTGTTGCAGACCTGTGATGGATAGATGTCAGGGGATCAAGCTCCCGCCGAGGGGCTGCTGTAGGGACATCAGAGGTCCTCCCAGCGTCCTGCTCCCCAGCCCTGACTACTCTACCCGTTCCCTGTATCTCAGTCCCTCCCTGCCCAGGGCCTTGTCAGAGGCCCCTGTGCTGGACACCAGGGTTCACTTAGCATTAGTTTTGCTGGTTTAATCAGGGTCTCTAATTCTGTCCTTCGGACTGCCATACTTCACCATGTGACCTGCCCACCTGAGGTCCCCCCACCTCCCTTCGTCCCAAGCATGTATGCCACCATGGTAACCATGTCTAATCTCCGAGGCCAGACAAACACCTGCCATTTCACATAACACAGCCCTTCCCCTTTTGATCCTGTGATGCCACCATTCTGAGCCCTGCAATTTCCAGAATGGCGTTTGGGGCGTTCAAGATAGCACACTACCAGGGCCCCCCTCATGGGCGTGTGACCAGTGCCATCACACAGGACCCTGGGCTGGGTTTCCCGATCTGCTCTTTAAGATCCTTAAGTGTATTTTAACGGGGGGCCCCGCGTTTTCGTTTTGCACCGTTATTGCAAATTATGTAGCTGGTTGAGCACAGAGCACGAGGAGTCAGAAGACATGGTGTGAATGGCACCTGGCTTACACCTGAGCAGAGTGTGACCTTGGCCGAGTTATTCTTCCTCTCTCATCATTTGCAGAGAGGGGGGGGGGGAGGGCAAATCAACTGGCTCCATGGAAGGGGAGTTCTGAAAGTGAAGTAAGATAACAGATGAGGGTCGGCACGTGACACGACTTGTTAGTTCTCAGCAAACATTTCTCTTTTCCCTTGCGTTCCAGATCACAAGCTGCTGGATCCAAAAGACATTTCAGTTTCAAGGGGATTTTAAACTCTATTTTTCCTAGTCAGCGATATATGCCTAAAGGACCAATCCGGGAGGGTTTTCATTGATTTTTGTTAACTCATATTAATTACACAGAAGGACAATGGGAAGCCTTCTTGGTCTTGATTACGTTTGAACAATATGTTGTTCAGATGCCATACAAAGTAGCATCTTTCAAGGTATTTGTACATGATCTGCTTTTAGTTGTTGAAGATTAGAGAGAAAAAATATTGAATTAAGTCCACGTCATTGAAATGATGGTGGTTTGCTTTACTTGAAGATTTTTAGAATGCAAAGTAACAACTCTACCATGAAAAGAAGTCTGCCTTGGGTAATGTGCTTGAGTGAAGACTTCATTAAGAGTCACGGGAGCAGGTTCGTGACCTGACACTCTCACATACCAGCCATGAGCTCTGAGTGACTACGAGCCACTATTTTTGTCTCAGTTTCCCTGCTGGGAAATGCAGATAATACTATCCTCTCCACTCCCTCATTCTCATGGTGGTTTTGTGCATCAAATGAGATATTTGTGGAAGCATTTTGAAACTTTTTGAATGCCAGACACATTGCACATTTTGATTATTGACAGGACTTGAGAAGTTTAGGTGTTGACAAAAACATTCATTGAAATCATTTAAAAATCTCTCCAGTGTAGAAATGCTAGGAATTCCTTTCTCACCTTCTTTGGAAAGGAGGACTGTATCTGACACCAGGGTAACCTAGTGCCACCAAAATGAACCCCATCACTTCTGTTTCACCATTTCACTTCCGTTTCCATTCCGAACCACATTTGTCACTGAGGTTCTTTCTCAAGACGTCAGTTATAACTGGGTCATTTTCTACAAAAAAAAAAACCATACCTTTCTACTTTATCATTCCATTATGTATTGAGAATCCACTAATGTCAGCCACCGTTCTTGGCGCCTGGGATAACTCAATGAATAAAACCAAGCTCCTTGCCATCATGGAGCTTACAATCTCGTCTGGAGAGCAAAACAATGAAAAGGAGTATATTGCCCAGCATATTAGCAAGTGATTAGTCCTATGGGGAAAAAAGTAGAAGAGGGTAAGGGGAGCTGGGTGTTAGGAACAAGGTTGCAATTTTATTTATTTTATTTTTTTAAGATTGTATTTATTTACTTTTAGAGAGGGAAGGGTGGGAGAAAGAGAGAGAGAAACATCCATGTGTGGTTGCTGGGGGCCATGGCCTGCAACCCAGGTATGTGGCCTGACTGGGAATCGAACCTGCGACACTTTGGTTCGCAGATCACGCTCAATCCACTGAGCTATGCCAGCCAGGGCTCAGAACAGATCTCTTTAAAGAGGTCTCATCTGAGCAGAGATTTGGGAAAGGTGAGGGGGAGCTATACAGGTCTCTGCAGGACAAGCATTTCAGGTTGTGGGAACAGTCTGTGCAGAGGCCTAAAGCAAAGGCGGGCATAGAGTTTTCAAAGCCCAAGGAGGCTGCAAGAAACCTGACCATGGATCTCCCTACATCACTCACACTCTCTCCCAAACAGAATAGAAGGTTCTGAAATGGGGGGATATGAGATTACCGGGCCATTGCCTAACATCCACTGATGCCTCGCTTGTCTTGTGTGTGTTTTTCCCACAGTCACATGACTCAGGCAGTCCCGTTTGATGACCCTCGGTTCGAGAGCTGCCAAATCATCCCTCCGGCCCCTCGGAAGGTGGAGATGAGGAGGGACCCTGTGCTGGGATTCGGTTTCGTGGCAGGGAGTGAAAAGCCGGTGGTTGTTCGCTCAGTGACGCCAGGTAAGCACTCCAGCCCACGCCTCAGGCTCATGGGAACTTCTATCACTTGTCTGCTGGAAGGACCACTGTTCGTTTTCCTAAGTTTCATAATGTTTCATTAAAGGCTGTGAAGGCTAGCCAGCTGCCTAGAGGCCGACCACCAGAGGGACAGAAATGGTCCTGAAAACACGGTTTAGACGGAGAAAACCATTACATCGCTTTCTTTATGAAAACACTGATTCATAATTTGTAACCCTGGAAACGACCGACTTCCTAATGTGTCAATAGAAATAATAAGAGGCAGGTACTTTACTGTGTTTCAGTAAGCTCTTGATGCACTCCTCAGTGAAAAAAGGGGCAAGAAGTGGTATTTATTTAAATGACTGTAGGATTCAGTCATTGGTGGTGGTTTATTTGACAAAGATGCACTACCCTCCCTTCCCACTAGGGGCAGAAGATAGTTGCTTACCCCATTGCTGGTAAGCTAGACCGGGTGACTGACTGTGGCCAACAGCATCTGAAAGCAAAGATGACATAGGCGAAGGCTTGAAAGATGCTTGAGCTTCTTTCTTTGGCTTCTGCCCTGACCATAAGAATTTTGCTCAAGTGGATGCTACTACCTCTTCTGCCTAAGCCCGAAAACGAGCACTCGGGCAGGCAGCCTGCCACCTAGAACGAAGTACACCGTAACCTGCAGTGCAACACAGACGTGCCCAGCCTACTGTGGATTGGATCAGTGTAACTGTGGCCATCCTCAAGACCCCTAGGCATGAGAAGATATGATTATTGGACATCCAGCTAAGCTGTAGAGTGGTTTGTCGTACAGTAAACACCAGCTGATCCTGTGTGCATGGCAAATTTCTGAAATTCTACGGTCTGATCCGATCATTAACGTGCTTCCCTCAGTCATTCTCCTTGGAGTATACAGATGTTCCACCAGCAACTCAGTTGAATATAATGATACAGTTGCCTGGGGTGGGCTGCCTTTGCCCTTTTAGAGACAGTGCTCTCTTTAAGTGTTTCTTTGTTATGCTTATTTATGTATTTATGTTAATGGACTTCCACTGGTGGAAACCATCTTCTATGCTGCTTCTGGGATTTTGCCAGTAAGTGACGGAGTTCCGTACAGAGCACAGACACAGGTGTCAAAATGTCTGGGTGTGATGGATGAGAATCCTGCCTCTGCCCCTCATGAGCTACTTTGGCTCCCATGTTCACTCCCCAGCATTTCGGTTTGCTGCAAGTTCTCTAGCTCATCTGCATAATGAGGATTGTCATAGCATCTCCCTTACAGGGCTGGGGAGAGAACCTATGTTAGAGAAAGGCCAGTTTTTCCACTTTTTCCATAGTGATTACTACTCCTGTACTGTAGAATATTTGGCCAGCTGAGTCTGTCAGTGAAGGGAAATGAAATCCAACTAGTGAGCTAGCACAGATTTTTTTATAAGTTGAATTTAATTTTTCATAGTTTGTAATTTGACATGATCTAACCCAGGACAAGCACCACAGAACAGTGAACCGCTTTCAGCTCGTGCAGAGAATACAGTTTTTTTTTTTTTCACTCCAACCATGGCCTCATCCCTTCTTACTCTGCCTGCCCAGCTTTTCATTTTATTAGCTGTGGATCATACTTCAATTCTCTGTGTGGGGTTGTTGCGCTTAACCCAATTGAGAATTTTATCCTCAAAATAAAAAAGATCTGTTACTTTTTATGATGAAATCACACGCAGGGTTTCTAAAAAAATACAATGTGCTAGGTAGTATAGAGGAGAAAATGGAAAAAGAAATCACCTAAGCTCTTGCTGCCAAGAGTCGGACGTCATTAATGTGCATGCAGAGAACATATGTCCAGTACGCAGTTCTGTGCACACATACACATGTATTTTCTATTATATACATACGTGTGATATTATATGTGTGTAGATAGCCACACGTTTTCCTACCTGGGATTCCATGTGGCATGCCGTTTCATAATGGAGGGATATTCTAACATCTCCGGTTATAAGGTTCTGTCTGGCGTGCATCCTCCCAAGAGCTGACTGGAGATTTGAGGTCTCCTTTTTCAGTTTCTCGCATTGCCCGGCTGCTCCTTCAGCCCTTCCTCGTCCTCATCTCGCTTTAGCTTCAGACACTAACACCTGCTGTTAGATAATTTGGAGAAGAGTAGAAAAGGGTGAAAACAGAGGTCAAAGAGTCTTGTTTGCAGTCATTTTTACGAGTGTCAATGCTGCTCCAATCTACTGTGTCTATCATCAGAATGACTGTCCTGAAGTCCCAAGTGATTTCCGGAACGTGACCGTATTTTCGATTCCAGGCAGCCCAGCCTTCAGGCTAGTGGGCCGGCGACGATTCTTTGATGCGGGTCACTCCTTCATATTTTTTTGAGGGAACTATATGTTGCTGGCTCCTGGATTTTTTATTCAAGTCACTTAATTAAACAGAATATTTCATTTGAATCAAAAACAGAGGTCCAAGCCCTGGCTAGCGTAGCTCAGTGGATTGAGCGCGGGCTGCGAACCAAAGTGTCGCAGGTTCGATTCCCAGTCAGGATACATGCCTGGGTTGCAGACTATGACCCCCTAGCAACCGCACATTGATGTTTCTCTCTCTCTCTCTCCCTCCCTTCCCTCTCTAAAAATGAGTGAATAAAATCTTAAAAAAAAAAACAGAGGTCCGATGTAAAAGTATGTCCTATTCATCCGCAAGTGCTTTTCGCATCAGACTAGGTAGTCTGTCGTTCATACAATTATTCTGGACTGTGTTCTGTATCTGACTAGCATTTGATTTCTAACCATTTGCTTGACTGAACTGGAGGGACCCGTAGCACATTTTCCGACAGTTAGAAGAAGCCTCCCAAGTGATTTCCAGAATTGTCTGTGTACACAAACACGGACTTTCAGTTCCCACGTCTTGAAATGAATATTTTCCATCACTCGTGTGGGGACATGTTACAGTTCCCCGCCGCTTCTTCCCCAGAGAGAAGATCAAGTTTATGCTCCAGCTTGAGTGACACATAAGTCAAGCATCCGGGTGGGTGGAGAACAGCTGCACCGCTTTGAGTCCCGTGTTCTGGGCGTGAAGTTCACTTCAATCGCGAAGTAGCAGTGACAGCATTGGAAGCGTAATGCTTCTGCTGCTCCTGTTACCCAGGGACGGACCTCTGGGAAGAAAGCTAGCGTTTTAGCACCATATCATTCTGTGGAATGTAATTGCATTATACGTGTGAGAATATGCCCACTAAGTGGAGTATTTGTGTATAGGGTTTATTTCATATGGATGTGTGTTTCGTGCAGCTATGGTTTTAACTTGATGTGTCAAGAGACCTGGCGGCGGCCAACTTTTGAATTGTAGGAGCGAGTTCAAAAGAGATGTTGGCCACTCCGAACTTGGAAAAGAGCCCACAGACCTTAGCTGAGATCCAGGCCTGTCCTAGCAGCCAGCGCTTTAACTGCATTAGCCTTAATGATCTCATTATACCGAAGGGATTCCAGTATTCAGTGAGGTTACCAGGCCCAGCATTTTGGCCATTGCCTGGTGCATAAGAAGTGTTCAATGAATGCTAGTTCCCTACCTCCCCCTTTCAAAAGCTTCCCCTGGACTCAAGAGCTTGCAGACCCCTGCAGCCGAGCCTGGGTGGTCTCCTGTTGACCATGAACGATGCCAGCTAACATCAACATCAGGCAAGGCCGCTCTGTGACTGGGATGGATCAGGACTAACATAAGAGTCCCCCGTCATCACACGTGAGCACAGGCACAAGCATGCAAGCACAGTCCCCACCACAAAAAACGACCAAGCAGCCTCATCGTCCAGCTGATATGAGTGGCTGCTGCTCCTGTAACCAGTCCCAGGTTCAGGCCTGCCTCCTTCCTCCCAGCTTTCAGACAAGAATTCTTAGCCCTGACTGCCATAGCTCAGTGGATTGAGTGCAGGCTGCGAACCAGTGTCGCAGGTTCGATTCCTAGTCAGGGCACATGCCTGGGTTGCAGGCCATGACCCCCAGCAACTGCACATGGATGTTTCTCTCTCTCTCTCTCTCTCTCTCCCTCCCTCCCTCCCTTCCCTCTCTAAAAGTAAATAAATAAAATCTTTTAAAAAATTCTTAAGATGCTCAGATAGAATTATCCCCCAATATCCTTAGAGCAGAGTCCTTCCTACCACCCTCTCACTGGGCTGCCTTCCAACTGCCTGCAGCGTGTGGGCCCCCTAGTTGGAATGGGTAAATAAATGCAATGCTGTTCCACTCCAAGTGTGCCCAGGGGGGTGCAGCTTTGACTGCAGGGCATCAACACAACGGATTGGCTACCTGTTGGGGGGTACTGTCTTCTAGGGGCCTTGAAACTCAACGTTTGGTCAGTGGACCAGTAGCATGAGCAGTACCTGGGAGCTTGTGAGAAATGCATGATCTGGCCCCCGCATGCCTCCCAGTGTGCTAAATCAGTCTGCAGGCTTAACAAGGTCCCCAGGTGACTCTAGGCCCATTAAAGTGTCAGAAGTGCCGCTGGGCCATGGAGTCTCAACCTCGCCTGGAATGTTTTAGAGAAATGTTGATGCTGGAGTCCCACCTGCAAAGATTCTGATTTAATTGGCCAGAGTGCAGCCTGGCCTCGGGCTTATCCAGAGAGCCCCAGTTCTTCCCACTGCGCTGCCACGGTCGAGAAGGACAGGTGCAGAGGACACCTGGGTGGGGTTGGGTTTCCCTTTCTGCTGATAGCATCATTTGCTCACGGTGATTCTCGATCGGAAGAGGAGACTCTGGATGGCTTGATTAGCAATGATCTTCTCACCGCACTTCACTCTCATTTGTCTGCAGGCGGCCCCTCGGAAGGCAAGCTGATCCCGGGAGATCAGATAGTAATGATCAATGACGAGCCCGTGAGCGCAGCACCAAGGGAGCGGGTCATCGATCTGGTCAGGTGGGTACTCTGATCGCCATGCCCAGCCCAGCCCAAGAGCCTGCCGCGCAGCTGTGAGGCCTCCTCCAGCAAAGGGAGGGCTGCTTGGGGGGCCAGCTTAGGGCAGAAACACAGACCTACACATTCGCCTTGACAGTGCTGACCTCGAGCTTGAGACACATGCGCCACAGAAACAAGGCAACAGATCGCTCACTTCGTGTTAACGTTCCGAATGCATATACTGCATCGAACATGGGTTTTGAGTCCGATGCCTGTCACTATATCCAAAGGTTGTGTGTTTTTTTTTCCTTCCAAATGACTAACACGCTGCTATTTCATAATCAAGGAGATCAAAGTGCGATGCCTGCATTCAGGGTAAACGAAGGCTAATTTTATATACATAATCCCGTGGGGACCAAAACATAGAGTTCACCAATTTTTCATATTCGACCAAGCAATTCATTACTGAATTTTGAGGTCATCAACCTAGGCAAAACGGTAATTAGGTCAAAGCTAGGACAGTTTAAAAATGTGCTTGGTTGATTGGTTTCATTTTATTGGAGATGTAAATAATTTGTTATGTGATATTGTCAGTGGGCACTAGAAAATATATTTAATGCGATGTTCAAATGTTGGTCAAGAAGTTTCTTAAAAGCCTACTGGAGTTACACTTATTCAGTGCATTTAGGGCAAAGGGGGCCTTTTGACGTTTTCCAAACAAATCTGTGCCTGTTACATTAGGGATGTACTCATCAAAATGCTTTAAACTGAGAAAGGAATCTCCTACCATTTCTGCTGTCTTATAACCACAGGCCTATCTGTGCTTTGGGACAGGCATAAAGGGGAGTGTATCTGGGCTTTTCCAGAGCTGGTTTCTTTCCCAAGCCTCATTCAGCTTCTGTTTCACACAGAAGCATTGGGTGGTCCTGTATGCTTGCAAGAAGATGCATAGCAATAGAGGAAGCTGTCTTGTAGGGCGACCAACCATCCCAGGTTCAGCAAGGAAAGGGCCCCATCCTAGAAACCTCTGGGTCTCACAAAGTCAGTCACCCTACTGTAGCCCAGGCCTAACAAGGAAACCTTTACAGCTAGCTGCAGGGTCATCCCTGTCCTGATGGGGCATCCAAGTCTCTAAGTGTGTTCCTGCCCTGGAGTGGTCCCCAAGGCTCATGTCAGATGCGTCCTGCATCGGGAGCCAGACCTAGGAGTGCCTCCAACCTTCCTGCGGATAGGGGATATAGGAATCTGGAGTGACTTCATGCTTTCGAGCCCTGGCAGGGAGCCACGCCATTAGTGTTTGGAACGACTTTCCTCTTGAGCTATGGGTGGTCATCAGTGGGAATATACCTCATCCAGCAGGCCCTCAGCCTGGTGGGCTGGCATCACGGAGTGCCATGTTTGGGGCTGATGACAGGTCACATAGTCATTTTGTCTTCCCTCGGGCACGCGCCTCCTCGGTGATCCGTTCTATTGATTTCTGAGCCTGGGGGACGATAGAAGAAATAACATATCTGTGTTTGTGTGTGCTGCGACTGAATTGCATGCTGCAGGACAGAGATGGAGTGAAAGCTATCTACACTGTGATCATTTCCTAGGAATCCTGCCAGGAGCCTTTAGAAAGACTTTTGTCCAAAAACCAGTTTTTTCCTTCTGCTTTGCTGCTTTAGGGAAGCCAGTGACATCTCTGGCAACAGAAGTCTCCGTAGGACTTTCTGTGTACTGGAGCTCAATGAATATTTGTCGAGGAAATGAACCAATTAGGAGAGAGGCGGCAAGCGACAGCTTGCACGCGGTCCGTCCAGCCTGCCACCTGCTTTTGCACAGCCCGCGAGCTAAGAATGGTTTTCACCATTTTTGAACGGTTGGAAGCAATGAAAGAAGGCTATTTCGTGACACATGAAAATCCTATGAAATTCAGATTTCAGAGTCCATAAATAAAGTTTTGTGTGAAAAGAGCCACACCCAGTAATTTACTTACATCTTGTCTAAGAATGCTTCCTCTATGATAGCTGATGTGAGTAGCTATGGCAGAGACCTGTGGCCCGCGCAACGTGAACTAGTTATATCTAGCCCTTTTACAAGCAAATGTTCGCCAAGCCCTGCTTTAGGAGATATTACGGTAACCAATTGCATTTTCTTTCATTAAAGCCTAATTGAGTCTAAAACCCCATATAATATGCACAGACGAGTTCTCTCACACTAGGCTTATGTAGGGCAGGATTTCCACATAGTTGATAAAGAGACCTCGGTGTTCAAAATGGATTGAAAAGGAAAACATGCACAACATACATACAACTGTCTTCCCCTTCTCACGGCCTGGCCCCTGTGGGCTGGAGGTCTTGAGGGCAGAGGGCTAAGGGCTCCTTGAGTCACTCCCTGCACTTAGAGTCCGTGCCCCCGCCCCACCGCCCCACTGTCTTGGTGAACTATGGCTGCTCCTCTGAGTAGCACTAGCTGTCAACTCCCTTTTGTGTCAGCGGTACCTCCATGCTAGCTGTCCTATAAGCTCATGTGTGAGTTCTTTGGTGGCAGGAGAGGAGGGCCCCCTGAGGAGCCACCCCACTGAACAGTGACGTCCTTGGGGGATCTGGCTCAGGCTTAGCCCTCTTGCTGCTGGTGTTCTTGACCACACCTCTTGGGTAAGGCGCCAGTAAGACCAGCTACTCTTCAAGATGTCCATAGGACCTCATTACAGAGGGGAGGAACTAAGCTGTCACCAGATCACAGCACTTCTGACAATGCCACAGTCTCTCTCTCCCACCCTTTTTGGCCTTGTATAGACTGGGGGAGGAGAGGGAACGAGGAGGAGGTGGTGGCTGGCAGCAGCTGATCACATTGTGCCTCCTTCTAGAAAGTTCTCAGGGATCCCAGTTGTTTGCAGCCCACTTTAGAATGGGGTCTCAGCATCCCTTTGCCAGTGTCTCTCTGACAGGTGACAAAGACACAATTTAAATCTGGAATGGAGCTTGTTGTAGAATCAGGTGACCTGGATTCTAAGTTCCATGAGAAAAGAGACCTTGTGCGTGTTGTCACCTGTCGTGTCCCCATGACCTATGACCCCAATGCCCGGCTCATAGGAGGTACTCAATGACAACGTGTTGAGTGAGCGAGTGGGCTCAGAAGAGCCGTCTTCCACAACTATAGATTTAGGTGGTTTCCCCCAGCCCTCCTTTAGCTCTCAATTCTGCGAGTTTGAACGTCACCTCATGAATCCATGCCTCAGAGTACGTGCCTTAGGCACCTACTGCACACAGGACACACAGCTAGGCACCCAATACACAGAGATGGGGGCGACAAAGCCCAGCTTTCAGGGACTTCCAGTCTATGTTACTATGAATAGTGATGTCTATTCATGTGGGACCTCCTTAAGACCGGCAGGTCCTCATACCGGACACTTGGGGGAACTGTCAGATTTAAAGGAGTTTTAGCAGTGACAGAAACACACAGACCCTGGGTGCTGTTGGGGTGGTGAATGTGTAATTCCAAAACATGCTCCCTTTTAATCTCAGGGTAGCCAATGTATCTTTATAAAAACAACAAGGCACTTTATTTGAAGCAAATAAATCTAAAAACAGGGTACACTTCACAGAGATGAAATGCGGCTGGTTGTGGAGTTCTTCTTGTCACCGACCCCTTCAAACTCGTTAAACCTGGATTTTGGAAAGAATGTATTTCTCACTAATGGCAACGTTCACGCAGTAGAAAAAGTCCGTGTGCCTTCCCATTAGTCAGCCATATGTGTGCTAACCTGGAAACGTTGCTGTTAGAAACTAATCTCTTTTTTATTGGGCTTCTCAGCCGATATGTTTTTCATGTCTATATCTTACACAAGATAAATTCTCTTTCTGTTTAATAAAATATCCCATTTTCTCAGCGACTAAGGACATTTGAAAAAAAAAAAAAGCTCATCATTTGACTAACACTGTAAAATTCTCTCTGTAAAAGTTGGCATTTCCATTTACTTGCCTAAGTGGGTTAATCTTGTTTTGTTCTTTTTTTTTTCCTCCCCTTTCCTTTGCTCGTGGATCATTTTTTTTTGTTTCCAGATACATTTGTGTTTCTTTGTGGATTCGTTTTCTTATGTGGGTGCTCTCGTATAGAAATTTTTTCTTGAGAAAATGAAAGAGTTTCTTGAAGACCAATTTACTGCTATAGTAACCACATTCGGGTTTCTGCATGTGTCCTCAAAAAGTTCTATAATTGCCACACTGAAATTAGACAAGTTCTGTTCATCTCCTAATTTTGTAAGTTAACTGTCACTCATACTTTACAATGGTTGAGGAGCAGAATCTTTGAAGAGTTTAGGCCTTTTCAAATTTCTGTAGACTTCTTCTTTAGAAGTATCCAAGGGTAATTTCCCTTGGCTTTGCACAATGAGACAAATTCACTGAAGACAGTCTCCAAAATTTTATTTTTCAAAACTAGGGGGTATAATTGCTGGTAGCCATTTTTTCCTTTTTTTTTAATTTAATTTGTATTGTATTTTTTTCATTACCATTTATCCCCCTTATACCGACCTCCGCCTGCATTCACCACACTGTTGTCCATGCCCATGAGTCCCTTTTCCTTTTTTATCAGTCCTTCCACCCCTCAACTTCCCCCAACAAATTGTCATGCAGCTCACCGTCTAGCTCATAGCCATTTTGAATCATGCCCCATTCCCCAAGGCTAGCCAAGCCAATTAAATTTATTTGACTTCAGCAATTATTGAGCAGTAACTAGGTAAGAAATGTTATGTAAGGCGCTGGGGGACGTATAAATACCTAAAACGTGGATCCTGCACTCAAGGAGGAGACTTCTAATTAATTGCACTATATTTATGACTGTGCAAGGCTCAGGGGGATATTGTTCGGCAGCCATGTTCGCTGGGGATGGAGCGGATGTGAAGGGGTGCACAGGTGGTGGTGGAGGGCAGCCGCTGAACCTGAGTGGAAGGGCAGGTTTATGCAGGGAGAGAGGCTTGGGGAATAGATCCTCCCATTTCCCCGGAAACCCCAGGTTCTCCTAATGGATGCTCACTTTCCAACCTGCAGATATACAGATATCTTATCCATCGCCCAGATGTCTGTCCCCAGCCACAACCTCAACATTTCCTTTTGCTTTTCCTCAGTGGCCTGTTCAAGGTGGCAACAGAAATCTCCGGGCTCACATTAGACAGGAGGCATTTGTCTTTAGGGGTTAGAGAGCCAGTTGAGAATCCGATAAATACCATGGGCTTGTTCCTCCACCCAGAAAAATGCACACGAAGGCACGGTTTTGCATAGAATATCAGAATGCTTCACGAACCCCTCACTCACCATGCCAATCTCAGTTTTAGAGCCCTGGCAGCTGACTCTGAAAACGCTGGCACCCTTCCTCTCCCTTTGTCCTCATCGGAAGGGAGCGCTGAAGAGCCAACCATGTGAGTGATTCTGCCCATCACGGCAGTGGACGCTGAGGCCAGCCCGCCCATCAGTAAGAAAGCACAAGGCTCGAACTGGAAACCAGTACTCCTTCCTCTGCACTAGGGCAGCGAATTGCCACCCCAGCTGTCTTCTCTCATTACCGAACTCGATTATTCCTCCTGATCTAATTAATGAGCAGTGCTATAGCTATGGCCACATTTATAGGAGGCTGCCCACATCCGCCAGCTCTTCTCTACCTATTCACCGGGATTGGAGAGCATCTCTGGGGAGCAGTAGGGTTCTTCTCATAAGAAAGTAACCATAACAAGAATAGGTGATGAATGGCTGATCATTCCTTTAATTCACAAAGGACAAAGCCACTAATGGTTAGTAACATTCCTTTTACCTAAGTAACTACTACATATAATCCCATGCCAAGCAATATGCAAATTCTACTTTAAACCCAGAAAGATTATTCCAACCATTCTCACAAGAACTCCTACAAAGGAAATGAGCCAACTCACGGGCACAGTCAAGGTCAAAGCTTTGTGTATAACTTTTAAGGGTCACTTTTTTGATAACTCAGAAACAAAACGACTATTATTGATGATATCCCAACTGATACTGATGATGAGAATTAACATGTATTAACTCTTTTTTTAAAGATTTTATTTATTTTATTTTTAGAGAGGGAAGGGAGGGAGAGAGAGAGAGAGAGGAACATCAATGTGCGGTTGCTGGGGGCCGTGGCCTGCAACCCAGGCATGTACACTGACTGGGAATCGAACCTGCGACACTTTGGTTCGCAGGCTGCACTCAATCCACTGAGATATGCCAGCCAGGCCTATTAACTCTTTATTATACACTAACCTTCTGCTAAACACTTCCATTCCTTAGTATTAGGACAAGTTAACACTTACATGGTGCTTACTCTGGCCTGTCCTGAATTCTTTCTGTATGTTAACTCTTTCAATCCTCACAGTGGTGAGTGGGTATGATGGTGCCCTCTAATTTATAGATGGGGAAACTGAGCTACAGAAATAGAAAAGGACATGCCTGAGATCGCACAGCGAGGACGTGGTGGAGTGAAACCCAGTCAGGCTCCTGAGTGAACGCTCCCAACCTGCTTATTACCTGTATTCCTCACACCAGTCCCGGGAGCAAGTACTCTTCATTGTACACAAATTGTGGAGCGGACACTGAGGTTGAGAGAGGTTGAAACATGTGTTCAACCCGAGCGCTTCCATGCAGTGTGTGGTGGAACGAAGCCGGTCCAAATTACCCAAACCTGCTGGGCCAAAGGGGACAAGAAGCCTCGCTACTTGGCATATCAAGACCTTACTCGGTGGGCCAAGCAAACAACAGAACCTGGGTTTCAGCACCCACACCCCCATAATTCCCTGTTTTGATTATACACCAACAGTCCGTCTCCTCTCCCAGGTTCACCAAGCACTTGCCTTGGTTTTAGTAGGAAGTGCCCAGGACTACCTGCCTGTTGCAGTTGGGGGGAGATTGGCAAGTTTAACAGGAGCAACATAAACCACGTAGAGGGGCCATCTAAAAATTAGATCACTGTGTGCCTTTTTATCAGCCCCTCCTTATCAGAATTATAATGGAAGGACAGCTCAGATCGTGTTCCAGGGCTACTGTGTCTGTGGAAGAATTAGGAAGGTCACCTTTCTGTCTACTTGCAGGCAGGCTTAGATGCATGATGGGACTGCTTAGTAAAATAACAAAGCAAAGAACATCTACTGAGCATTCGGCACATGAAATATGCATGATGATATATGATATAATAAGGCCTTAGGATGGTAGGACCAGCAGGCAATTTCAGTGCAAACACAAAAGAACAGCCCCTTGGTGTGCCGACGCTACACATTGTTGTGTCACCCGATGCACACTTGCGCTGTGCACACTTCCTGACAATTGCACATGACAGAGCTGAGGGAGAAAGGGGGCAGCCATTCCACAAAATAGAATGTGTGGGAAATCATTCTAATCCGGGAAAAAACTAGAAAAAAGGGACTTGAGTCCATTGTTCATAAAGGCTACAATGACATACAGGGTCCAGCGCAAATAACGCCCTTTTTTATTACAAAATAATTTTTTAGAGATTTATTTATTTAGTTTTAGAGAGGGAAGAGAGGGAGAAAGAGAGAGAGAGAAACATCAATGTGTGGTTGCTGGGGGTCATGGCCTGCAACCCTGGCATGTGCCCTGGCTGGGAATCGAACCTGTGACACTTTGGTTTGCAGCCCACGCTCAATCCACTGAGCTACACCAGCCAGAGCTTAGTATTACAAATTCTTTTATTACAAAATCGTAAGTATGTAATTCTGTGATGTAATGATATCACACTCAAGCACACCATATGACATTTGAGGTGAAATGTTCAAATTATGACACCCATATTATCTCCCTACAAACCACACTCAAGCAGGCAGGCGTTCCTTCCGCGGGACCCTGCATATTGATGAAAATGAATAAGAAAGATGGCTTCCCCCAGATGATTCAGTGTCCCTTAGATGTTGTTACTGACCGTCTCCCACTCGTCACATCTCTCCGTTCCTGGAGATGCCTGTGTGCAACTCATGTACGGGAAACGGATGTTGAAAATTGAAGAACCATAAGAACATTTTTAAACTAGGGCAAGTTTTCAGTGATCTCATATGATTGACATTACTGCATGTCTTAACATCTTACTTGTATTAAGAAAAAAAATGGAAGATGATAATTATTGCCCTTGTTGCATATTCTATTAATTTTTTAGAACTACATATTTATAAGTTATTCCATGCCCCTTCTATAAGTAGCTGACAAGACCCCCCCAACCACCCAAATCTTTTTCAGCCCATGCTCAGAACATGCCCAGGTCTAAAGTATAAGCCTTATTTCCTCGGGATCTCAGTAGAAAGGAGTCAGGAGCTCAAACTTTTATACAGGACACAGTGGGTAGGTGTGGTGGGCAAGAATCTCAGGTGACACAGTCATGTGCATGAACTGTGTCATTATTTATCTGTTAAATACAATAGTCCCTATCTCATTTCAAATGCCCATCCTAGTGTGGGGTCGCTTCATCCCACTTTCTGCAGTGCTGAGTCTAGATTTAGGGCTGTTGGTTCAGTGGAAGGAAGTATTGGCACTGGTGAGGTGTACCTACTCACTGGCCCTATCTTGCATTTCTCTGGAATTCACCGAGAGGTCTTTGTGCCATTCCTCCTTCACCACTGTCAGCCTCTGGCATCTTGGGAGCCCTTGCCCTTTGTGAGCCATACTGGGATGTGAGATCATTTCTAGGGCTGATTCCCCCCGGGAACTTGTCACCTTCACTGGATGTTGAGTCAGAAAGAAGGCCCGGTTTGCTGTGCTCTTGAATTCCACAAAGATGTTCAGCCGTCCCCGGTTGGCTCTTTGTGGAGGATCCGCTTTTTGCAAAGAGAGCGGGGAGGCGTGCCTGCTCTTTCCCAGGCTCGCACTAGTCGGTGCTCTTTGCTTGCCCTGGGATTTATCGCACCTCTCCATCCTCTTGACAAGTCCCTGTTCTGGAGAGGAGGCAGCTTTGCCCTGATATATTGACTATCCTTCCTAGCCTATACTCTTTATCCTTTGTTCCTGGAACCTAGCTGTTACTCTCCTTTATAACAACCCTGTCCTGCGGCGATGAATGTTGTGCGGTCTGGCTGAACAAATGGGGGGAAAAATAGACCTGCTCAATCAGAGCAAGGAAATTGAGGTACGGGGGGTTGGGGGGGACATCAGTGAATATTTCGAAATAGGATGCTGCTACTCCAGGAAAAGGCATGGCATAGAAATGAGGAACGAAGGCAGAATTCACATCCAACCTCTGCAGTGGTCAGCTGTGTGTCACCTTAGGCAAGGACTTCATTTATATAATCTCAGTTTCGTGACCTCTACAGGGAAGACCTACCGCATACAGTTGTTTCAAGAATGAGATAAACCACAGTGAGTAAAGCTCATAGCAGAGGAAGAGCCCAGGATAAGCTGTTAATAAATGTGAGTTAATGTCGTCTTTATCGAGGTCATCTTCACATCATCACCACCATAGAACCATGCCAAGCAAGTTGCCTCAATCTCAGGGTCTTGATCTCCTCGTGTATAACTGTAACTAGGAATTTGCACTTCTAAGCCATTGTCTAAGGCTCAAATGAGATCATGTGTGTGAGAGCACATGACTGTTAATCAGTTACATTGTTTCGTCAATGATTCCTCTTAAAGTTGCAGAGTAAGGGTCTGGAACACAAACCTTGATACTCCATCAAAACCAGAGAGAAAGGCTCTGGCTGGTGTGGCTCAGTGGATTGAGTGCTGGCCTGCGAACCAAAGGGTCACTGGTTCGATTCCCAGCCAGGGCACATGCCTGGGTTGCAGGCCAGGTCCCCAGTGGGGGGCATGTGAGAGACAACCACACGTTGATGTTTCTCTCCCTCTCTTTCTACCTCCCTTTTCCTCTCGCTAAAAATAAGCAAATAAAATCTTTAAAAATAAAGAAATAAAATTTCATTAAAAAATAACCCAGAGAGGAAGCTGGGTAGAAACCTAGTATTTTAAGATCAAGATAACTTGGGAAATGATTAAAAAGCCAGGATTTGTAAAGGACTCTCTCTGGGGGTGCTAGGACCCAGCAGTGCTGCTCAGTGAACTTGACGTGGGGCCCCACACAGGCGTGCAGCAGCACGATAAAGTGGTGGCTGGAACAAAAGTGATTTCAGTGTTGTCACATGGGTGAAGGGGGCGTGGCCCTGCTGGCATTGAGTTTGGGCGAGGAATGACCCGAATCGAGGGTCAGAAACCTTTTTGTACAAAGGACCAGATAGTGGATATTCTAGGTTTTGCAGGCCCTGTGTGTGCCCTCTGGCACAACTCAGTGCTGCCGTTGTAAGCATATAAATGGCCATAGAAAATATGTCAGTAAGCGGGCTTGGCTGTGTTCCAATCAAATGTTATTTACGGAGAGAGGGGACGGACTTGATCTAGCCTGCAGGTTATCATCGGCCACCTGTGACGTAACAGATGAAACTTAGAGACCTGAACACAATAGGACATAGAGGCAGAGCAACAACGCAGAGGGCACTGAGTTCGTTTTTGCTAGCCATAATAGTAAAGATAAAGCAAATATTATGAACTCTGAGCACCTGAAATCCTTTCGTAAAAGTGGAGAGTTAAAAAAGGCAATGCAATAAACAGCACAAATGTTTGTGGCTGCCTTCCCTGACTCGCCCCCCATATACCTCCAACGTGAGTAAGTCCCGTATCTTGACCCACTGAAATGTATATATGTCTGTATTGTAATTTATACCATATAACGTTACCATTATTTGTGAATTCGTCTGTCTTTGTCACAAGTCTGCATATGACAGGGACCAGGATTAGGATCATACCAGCTCCAGTAATGAACTCAAAGCTATACAAAGGTTCGGTCACAATAGGAGTTTGTCAATCATGTCAAGGTCATGATAGCTGCTCCTGTTTGGTGACCAGCTCTCTGATCCAGGGACCCCCCGCCCCAGACCCTCCCTGTTTTGTAGCTCTGCCAATTTAAACGCGTAGCTTCCTGTTTGTCCCTGTCCAACTGCAGAAGGGGAAGAGGATGGAAAGGCACGAAGAAGGTTTCTAGGCCAGGCCCAAAGGCGTAGACGGCACTTTCACTCCCCTTCCTTTAGCAGGAAGCAGGCCGCATAAATGCATGCACTTATACAGGAAGCTGAATGTAGTCCAGCTGGGTGCCTGGACAGTGGAGGGAGCAGGTGTGCAGAGCACGCAGCCCGTCTCCTCACAGATCCTATTTTATTCATCTCGCCAGCCTTCCTGCCCGATGCCGTGCTGAGCATGAAATTGTAAGGAAATCAGTGCTTGCAGAAAGAACGCTAAAAGTGAATGTAATGTTACCTTCCCTTAAAAAGATGACATACAACATATTTTCTTCTTTCAATCAAATCTAAACGAGTTGATAACCTTTGCAGGCAATTGTGCCAGAAGCAGGTCCATTGCCTGTCTCCTGTATTTGCATATGGGTTGATTTTAACCTTGACACATCCGACTTTCCAAGCACCTCCATCACTCCATCAGCATCATTCACTGTATTATCTCTCTGCTTCACTTCTACTGACTTCACAGTTCCCAGCCTCTTCACATCACTTTCGACCCACTCACAGATTTACGATGCGGTGTTTGGCGTGTGGTTGCCATCAGTATTCTGGAATGAACCTGCCCCTGCGCCTTCGTGCAGTGTCAGATCGTATACCCACCGTAACCAGGGTTACATTCAAGCCCACACTGAAGGGGACGTCTATTTTGACATCAGATTCAATAACCTGTCTTTCCGCTGGATAAAGGCAGTATTTACTGCCCTTTTGTGTGGGTTAGGGGCTGTATGTATGCCCCGAGTACATCGGTGACATGTGAACTTGCAAAAAAAAACATCGTCCCCCTTGGCTAACCGGATCAGCACCCGGGCTTTGTCCTCTCCCTGTGTTCCCTTCTTGTTGGTGAGGGGCATACAGTGTGACAGACCTGAATCTGGGGCAGAGAGGATCATGGAGCCACATGGCATCTCCCAAGTGTCTTTGTCAGGTTGGACATGGGCCCTCCGTAGGGTCCTCATCCCCCAAAAGGCTGGGATGCGGGGATAGAGGCATTCCGTGTGAGACCATTCTTCATTTTTCAGGTCTGTCTTTGAATGGAAGGGCATTAAGCACCTGGAACCCCATCCACTGAATCCTGGCGGTACCCCCTAATCATCCGGGATGCCCCCTGGCCATTGCCGCCCACTGGAGATGATTGTTACAAAATCTGTCCAGGTTAAGCATACTATGATAAGCAGTAGGTGCATCTCACCTTTTTCTCAAGAGGGTGCAATTTTTAAAATCTGCAGATGAATGGCTCCCCGGTGGGTGGGAATGTTCGAAGATGGCAGAATATCCATGAGATGTTGAGAAGACAGGGGGGAGGTAATGAAGCAAGTTCTGTCCCTGTTCCCAAGCAACAGAGCAGGGAGCAGGGAGGTAGCAATTATCAAGAGCCGCCCTCTCCCTGCTGGGAACCCAGATGGCGTGGTAGCAGAGACCCCTGTGTGCATAAACTAAATGATAAGACAGTGGATTTGAGTTATAAATAGAATGTATAAAAGTAAATTGGCTTATAAATCTCGCAGAATGAGACGGAAAGGGTTTCTTTGAACAAGTAAGATGCAGAGAGAGATTTTGTACTTCCTCGCTACTGTTTTGCTGGGTTTTTTATACAAACAGAAACTTCTGGAAGAGGCCCTTGAACTCTCGATCAATTTAATTTCAACAAAAGGAAAAAAGGAAAAGGGAGGCAGCTACCATTGTCTAAGCTCTCCTTTGGGCCACATACATCAAATCCTAGCTCATCTCTGTGACTGGGGTTAATTGCACCCATTTATAGTTAACAAACAGGATTACAGATTTCATGGCTCTGTACTAAAATAGTGAGTTCCATAATATGGCCATGGTCAGTTGAACAATACTTGATGAAGCCAGGAAGTCAACCCGATGTGCATCTTGTGGTATGTACTTTCTCTTACACCATGCTGTCGCTTGATGTCTAAGGGACCCTTAGACACTGAGGGGGCCAGCCTAACATCCTCAGAACTTTTGCATGACCTACGTAAAAGGGGAGACCTCTCAAGACACACCTGAGACTGTGTTTCTCACCAGTCAACTGGGCAAGAGTTCCGAGTAGAGATACGTGGTTTTGTTTTCAAGATTTTACTTATTTTCAGAGAAAGAGAGGGAGAGAAACATCAGTGTGTAGTTGCCTCTTGCACCACCCCTACTGCGGACCTGGCCCACAACCCAGGCATGTGCCCTGACTTGGAATCGAACTGGCGATCCTTTGGTTCTCAGTCCGGTGCTCAATCCACTGGGCCACAACACCAGCCAGGGCTAGAGATACATTTTAGAAATACAAAGAAATGAGTTATTTCTTAGAACTAGTGTTATGGAGTAAAAATTTTGAACACACAACATGGTCTTATTTTTTAAAATTCACAAAATGCAGAAGCAAGGAAAAGGGGGACTTTCTTTAGTGTCGTTTCTCCACTCTCAGCTTTTGCTTCCGCATGCAAACATATGAGCGCATAGCTATCAAATATGGTCTTGGTCCAACTAAAATTACACTTTTATTTCCACATCTTTGCTGATTAATATTCAGCACATTTTATATGTCTTTATTAAGTGTGCCAAGTTGTATATCACCACAAGGTAGATATTAAAAATCAGTTAATAAGTCATTTGATAACAACTTCAAAGATTAAACACAGATTCAGTTCCTCCATGTGGTACACATGTTTAGACAGAAAAGTACAAAAAAAATTACAGCTCTTGTCATTCAGACAGAAGCAATTGTAATGTACTGTTATTCAAAATATGATTTCACTTTTATTTCAACTCTGGTTTTTTTGTATTCTGAGTATTTTCAAAATTCATTACCGATTCTAGGTCAAATAGTAAAGGGCCCAGAAAATAAAAGATTTGTTATTTTCCCCCATGTGAGTACTTATCACTGTGAAACATCCTTCTCTCCCTTTTAGCTCCTTGCTGCTGTTCCATTTATATTTTTATGCACAAAATAGTCTACATCTCTGTCTAATAAATGGGATTGCTTTGTGGGTTGAGCTTTCTTGGATTCTTACAAGAAGGGTGTCAGAGCTGAATTTTCATCATACGCTCTGAAACTCTACCCCAGGGTATTGTCGTTTATATGTAATGTTAAATCAAGGGTATTAGAGGTGGAACAGACTGTTATTCATTGAACCCAATCAAGAGTATCAGCTCACTGTGAATTCTGGAAATAACGTTTGGAATGTTTTTTTCTGCTAGAGCACTTCAGGGTGTCTGGGTAACCTGAAGCTTGGTCATTTCAAAATTGAATAGCCAAACAAAATAGCAAAGGAAGCTTCTCTTGGGATTTATAATAAAAAATACCAAGTTTGGAGAAAATGTCTAAAAGTGCAAAGATTTCAAAAAAAAAAAATCCATGCACATTTCTCAGCCTTTAATTTCCTGCGTGTATTATGTGTCCTAAGCACAGTGAGGTACTGGTTTCCATTATTTGACAAAGTAATACAATATGTGGGAGGCCCGTAAAATTAGCCTTCCACTGTAATTTGCCTCTTTTCTCCATAAAGTGAGTTCCTCCCCTGGGCCCTTAAATATACAGTATATGTTAAAAGTAACATAGCTGTGATTAGTGAGAGCCTTTCAGGCAGAAGTGAACCATAATTCAAACAGACTTAAGCAAAATGAGTGTAGTGGTTGGCGGAACTGAAAAGGAGGTGGGTGGAGCTTGTTTCCCAGGAGGGGAGTTGGGTGTTGAGACCAGACAGTACCAGGAATACTTGGCCCTCCACCCCTTGACTCCGCCCACTTTCCTGTGTGGACTTCATCCTCAGGAGAGCTCTCTCCAAGTCCTGTGACACTAAACCAGAACTTGCATGCTAATTAGCTTAACAACCCAAGCGGGTGAAAGACCACCATTTCCCACTTAATCCAACCAGACTTCCCAGATGGGGCTTTCAGTGGATCTCAGTATAGTGACTGTCCATTCCTAAATGAATCACTGCCACCCAGGGGGCGGACTGGGGTGGGATGCCAGGTTATAGGTCATGTGACAAAAATGGGATCAGCCCCACCTGGATTTTCAGCATCGAACAGTGGGGTAGTTCATTCTGCAAAGGAAATCTGGTGGCCATTACTAAACCATTGGTCAACCCAAGAAGACGCCCACTATTATACTGTTTGTTCATGGCTACAAGTTGTTTTGGAACCATGTCACTATGGGAAATTTTGAACAGGATCGTGAATGGAGAGAACAGTATAGTCAACCTGCATTCCCATCACCCAGCTTCAATACTCATCAGCTCATGGCCAGTCATCCCCAAGATAGTTCCCCAGCCTTCGATGACATTGAAGCAAACCTCAGACATTGCATCATTTCATCTATAATAATTCAGTATAGATCTCTAAGGAATAAGCAAGCTGTATAAAAAGTACAATTCCACAAGAGCATTATAGCACCTTACAAATTAAGGATATTTTCTGAATATTATCAAATATTAAGTCAGTATTCAAATATCTTCCATGATCTTATCATTTCTTGTTGCAGTATATTTGAATCAAGATCCCTATAAAGTCCACCTGGCTGGCATAGCTCAGTGGATTGAGTGCGGGCTGCAAACCAAAATGTTGCAGGTTCGATTCCCAGTCAGGGTACATGCATGGGTTGCAGGCCACGACCCCCAGCAACCACACATTGATGTTTCTCTCTCTCTCTCTTTTTCTCCCTCCCTTACCTCTCTAAAAAAATTAATTAATTATTTTTTTAAAAAGATCCCTATAAAGTCCAAATACTGTGATTCGTGTCAGAATCTTCTAATCTATATTTTCTCCTTCCATCTTTTTTCAGTCTTTCACGCAACTTATCTGCATTTAAAGAAATAAGTTATTTGTCCTGTAGGGATTCCCAGAGCCTAAATTTTGCGACCTGCATCCCTGGATGTCATGTCACATGATCTGTCCTCCTGCATTTCCTATAAGAGTCTCATCCGCTCTGCTGTGGACGATGCTACGCGCTTTCATCTTCCAGAAGTGCCTGAGACCTGTTGTGTGAGCAGCCGTTGATCATCTTGGCCAAGACCTACCAGTTCCTTAACAATAACACACAGGTCTTACTCTAATTCCATCATTTCTTCTTGAGTTATTAGCTAAATGGCTATACAAAGAGAAACTATATGGTTACCCGGAGGAACAGTTCATACAAGAAGCGGGACAAATATTTGATTCTGACCCTTTATTTACTACTTCTCAAAATCAGTTTTCAAAATAAGGAGTTGTTTCACTGGCATTCCCAAGACTCAGAGCTTTTTCTAAGTATCTTTATGAACTCGGTTTAAGTATATTTGGTGATGTAAATCCATTGTTATTATGGTTCTTGTTGAAGCTCAATCTGTCTAATCTTTGTTAAGTGGGAGCCTATTCTAGGGAAGTATTGAGTCCTCTTGATGTGGACCTAGTAACAATGGTCTCCGAGTCATCAGATGCCCTTTCGCTCCCCTCCGTTCCCTCCCACACAGACGCTGCTGGTGGTTGGTCTCTACTAGCTCCTACATAAGCAGTCATGGGAATATGTCACCACCTAGTTTGGCTGAGGGTGTTGTCCATGGGTTTTTGACTTTGCCGTCCTAGTTGGTTTCTCTCTTGTTATGGGAGAACTCAAGGCTGTTCAACAACTGTTTTACCTAAATTACATAACCCTTAGTAGCCACCGAGTTTATCAAAAAGTTTCATTTTGCAGAATTATTTATAAATGTTCATTTATCTCTCATGGTCATGTAGTGCTTTCATTTGAGTAATTCTCAGGCAGTTGTAGCAGACAAATACCAACAAATGATAATTCTGACAGGCTCAGGTGAAATCCTGCTTCTTTTTAATAAAGAAGAAACAGTCATAGATTATGGACAAATAAAACATAGCCATTCTGTTCAAAACAAAGCATTCCCCTTTTCCCTTGGAAGAGAATAGTAGACTACCTTTTATGATGCATGTCATCTGCTTTATGAAGTTTAAATGTTGAGAATTTTACATTTGTGGACATCAAGCAAAGCCTAGATTTAAAAAGTTGACTTCCTGCAAAGCAGAGTATGTATTTATAATGCAGGGTGAGGAATATCTGATCCACTGTAGGCATTGCCTCTGTCACTGTTATTTTCATGCTATATGCTCCTCCATGATTAATCCATAGTGAATAAAGGGTCCCGATCACCTTCACAAACTAGTGGACGGACAGGAAAGTTTTCTTGATTCTATAAATGAGGTTATAGAAGCTCAAAAAACTGTAGTATTTTCACAGAGTCTCGCAGCCAGGATATAGCAGAGCCCAGAGCAGAACCTAAATGCCAGGTGAAACAGCGGCTGAGAACCACTGTAGCGGACCATGGTGAACCCAGGCAGCAGCGCGTCAGCACAAGAAGGGGCTCTTACCGTTCCCCCTGGAAACAAAAACTTTGACTTTTCATTTGCTTCAAGGATAGTGGAAAGAGGAGGGGGAAAGGAGAATCTTGCTGGGCTTATATAGTCTAAACATTATGGTTCGAAAGCTCTTTTTTTTTTCTCCACGTTTTATAAGCTATAATTCAGAGAGGCACCAGGGTGGTATCTGCCCACCTCTGGATTGAAAAAGAAACATAGAATCAAGGTTATTTTAGGCATCTGTCAGGCTGTAATTACCTCTTTGCTTGCAGGAATCTTTATGTAAGACTAATGCAGATTGGCATTTCTTCATTTTACAAGAACATTTCCAGTCATCTTTTTTAAAAGAATGAGACTTATTAATGATGGTTGTTTCAATATGTTTTGATAAAGGAAAAATGTTCCCAATGTGGTCTTGGCATTGAAGGGTTGACTTGTATTTCTTTTTTAATAATTGTATTTATTTATTTTTAGAGAGAGGAGAAAGAGAAACATGAATGTGTGGTTTCCTCTCACATGCCCCCTGCTGGGGCCATGGCCTGCATCCCAGGCATGTACCTCAACTGGGAATCGAACCGGCAACTATTTGCTTCACAGGCCGGCACTGAATCCACTGAGCCACACCAGCTAGGGCAGCAGGTTTTCCTTTTAATCTGGTCTGTTTCTTATTTACTTGTGAGTTCCGAGTACTTCAGGTTTTTGCCTCCTACTCTTTCGAGCTCAGAAATTGTTTTTTGTCTTTTTTATAAGATCTTTTTTTTTAGATCTTATTTATTTATTTTTAGAGAGGGAAGGGAGGGAGATAGAGAGACAGAGAGAAACATCAGTGTGCAGTTGCTGGGGGTCATGGCCTGCAACCCAAGCATGCACCCTGGCTGGGAATTGAACCTGCGACACTTTGGTTCGCAGCCCGTGCTCAATCCACTGAGCTATGCCAGCCAGGGCAAGCTCAGAAATTGTTGAATGGCATTTACTTCAAGTTTTCAAGTAAGCTGGACTTGCCTATGTATACCTTCCACGAAAGTCTATCCAGACTATGACCAGTGCCTGAAATGACAAATTATAGAGAGAATACCAAACTTCCTCCTTAGGTACTTGCTCGCTGACTTAGGTTGGGCTCCAAGAACCTGACCATGAGATGAAGATCCATGTACAAGTGGCTTAACAGAAAGAGTTCCCAGGAAAAATTGACTAGGAGTGCGGGAAGGTGGGGCCTGCAAGAAAAGAAGGCCAAACAAAATGCCACGTCGAGCAAAGTGCCACGTGGGTAACTTCAGTGCAGTCCACGAGGGACTTCTGGGTATCTTCTGGGTCACACCTGATGCTGGTCCCATAGGAGGCAGGGACATGGGGCATTAGTACTCGTCCTCCATTACAGGACACTCACTGGCTAAGGACTGCTCCCCAGGGAATGTCAATTCCCATGGACTTTTAGCTCACTGGGCCCCCTCCGTGCCTTCAGGCTGGGATCAACTCAGCAGCCTAGTACTGGGTGTGAGTGAAAGCCACTGCGGTGAGCATAGGCCCTGTAACCTGCTTACTCCGGTTCCTTCACTCAGCTCCTTGCACTTGCTTTATTCCTGCTGCTCCCCTCAACACATCTTACAACTACCAAGGACATCTTAAGCAGATGAAGGTGCATAAGACATTCAAGTTCTGTTGCATTTCTAGAAACACGTCACATCAACTGTCAGAGACCACCTGTCCCTAATCCGACATTTGTTTCTAGCCTAACGTTCCACATTCACTGACAATGATCTCTATATAAGGACTTGAGGGTGAATTAATTTAGCGGGGGGAAAGTATCTGCTTTCCAAAGAAAACCATGCTTTTCTAATCTTTAACTCCGATTATAAATATGCAGCTAAAGCAGTCTGAATGTTCTGACTGGGGTGATAGATCACAAATCACTTGCATGCTATTTGAAAGACTGCATAGCTTTTTAAAGAAGTGTTCCTATGCATTAAGACTGTATCTATTAGCCCTGGCTGGCGTAGCTCAGTGGATTGAGTGTAGGCTGTGAACCAAAGTGTCACAGGTTCGATTCCCAATCAGGGCACATGCCTGGATTGCAGGCCACGGCCCCAGCAACTGCACATTGATGTTTCTCTCTTTCTCCCTCCCTTCCCTCTCTAAAAATAAATAAATAAAATCATTTTTAAAATCCTTAAAATAAAAAGACTGTATCTATTCAGGTAAGAACGAAATGTAAGGAAATTGTCTGAGTATACCCACTTCCCTGGGTGCCTGATGTATTTAACACAGCAATCCTCTAAGGCAGGTGTTGTCACTGGCCATTGTACAGGTGAGAAAACAAAGGCCCAAGGAGATGAAAAGTATTTATTCAATAAACATGTATGCCCTGGCCATCATGGCTCAGCGGGATCGGCATCGTTCCACCAAAAGTTGCCAGTTCAGATTCCAGTCGGGGCACATGCCTGGGTGCGGGTTCGGTCCCCAGTTCTGGCTTCTGAGAGACAACCGATCAGTGTTTCTCTCTCTTTCTCCCCGTCTTCCCCGCTCACTAAAAAATGAAATGAAAATTGGATCCCCCTCAAACTCTTGTTAAAGAAATGAATGAAAACTAAAATAAATATGTATCAGGTACCCGCCGTATGCTCAGCGTGGTGGTAGGTGCTGGGTACAGAGTAGTGAACAGCACAGACCTGGTGCCTTCTCTCCTCGGGCATCTCACCTAGTGAAGAAGCTGGGCAGGAAGAGGTGAGACAAGCAAATACATAGGTAATGACAAATTATGCTAAGTGCCACAAAGGAAGAGAACAGGGCACCATAACGGAGAGTGGCAGCATAGAAGTGGGAGACCCGGGGAAGTTCTCGATGAGGAGGTGACATTTGAGTGGTGACTGAGAGGATGGGAAATGTCAACTGGACAAAAAGCTTATAGTATTTGAGGGAGAGAAATAAAAGCTGTGTGTCTGTCTGTCCATCCTTGGCCAGCAGAGGAGAAAGTGATGTGAAAAGACTAGAGAAACAAACAGGAATTAGGGCATGCAGGGCCACCTAGGGTCGCAGGGAGCTGGGAAACTGGCTCGCTGGCCCAATCTGTCCCTCAACCTGTTTTTGTAAATCAAATTTTATTGGGACGTAGCCACGCCTAATCATTTACATATTATCAATCGCTACTTTTGTGCTCCAGCTGCAGAGTTACAGAGTACTAGCAAGAGACTATCTGGTCCACAAAGCCTAAAATGTTTGCTTTCTGGCCATTAACAGAAAAAAATATGCTGACCCCTGGTCAAGACCCTGAAAGAAGTCAGGATTTTATTCTAGGAAAGAGAAGGAACCATCGGAGGGTTTTAAGCAGTACAGTAAAATAATCTGACTTGCATGTTAAAAACATGACTCTGGCTACACGACATGGAGAATGGAATCGCAGAGGCAAATGCAGAAACAGAGAAGCCATTAGAAGTCCTTGAAAGAGTCCCAATGAGAAATGACAGCTGGAAGACTGGACCCATGAAGTCCTGGGGAGAGAGAAAAGGGTGTCATAGATGAAGAATAAGTAGAACTCGGTGGTGTATTGGATGCAGAGATTGAGAGACTCCATCAAATATCTACCTCGAGCTCTGGGTGGATGATGGCGTCAGTGAGATGAGCCAAGACAAGTTGGCAGAAGTCATGTAGGTGAGTAGTGAGTTTAAGTTGCTCAGAGTTCTCTGGTACTGACTCTCGGAGTCTACATCGGAGGCCACATCATGATGTGTCAGCAGACAGTGTACCCTCCCATAGGAATCATCACGGAGGTTTAACTCTCAATGGAAGTATTGCCTTTGACACACAACCACCATTCGTAACTTTTCACTGCCAATTTTTGGAGCACTTGCGTAGTCAGGCCGCCAAGAAATGGTCAACGTGATATCTTTGAGGCAGATATGTGTGTGATTGCGTAGCCCTGTTGTTACGTTGGACAAATTAATATATAATCAGTATTATGCATAAGCATGAGCTCATTGCAAGCTTCAGACTTAACAAAAATTGCACACTGTTGATTAAAATGTTTCGGATGTGAATTAGATATGTACCCATATGCGCTATGCACGGAGCATCTTTGAGGACATACAGTATAGGGTTCAAAATAGTTGTGGGGCTCTGTGGTCACCATAATATTTATTTTTTTCTCAGGCAACTCTGGGGGACTCCCCCACCAACATTTCTCAGGTCCTGGTTTAAACTCATTAGGTTCCAGAACTGTGCCTAGCCATAGGCTGGACAGGCATGGCATGTAGGGACCCCAGCTTGAACGGGACCCCTACATCTGGTTCAGCTTCCCATTGAGGTAGCTGAGGGAGTAGCAAGGGGCTTCTCCTGGTGGTGGCCTCACTGCTCCACTCAGGCGGAATGGAATCTTAAGCCCCAGGTCACCCCCACCCAAGTTTTCAGAAGCCTCAGGACTGGCCCAGGTTGGAATCCGGCACAACTTGGAAATTGAAAGGTGACTCCACTCGCCACATTTCAAGTTCATGATCAAAGTGCCACTTGTATTTGATCGTTTTCTGGGGATCTCTGTAGAAGGCTTTTATTTCCACTTCTTTAAATGAATAGCACTTCATCTACATGGAGGAACTGTATGTAAATAAAAGCAAAGCCGGTAAAAAGAGTTATTAACTATGTAAATTGACCACTTCACCTGTTCTGGTCAGACTTTCCTAACAGTTTTATGGGATATATGTTTAATATTCTTCCTATGCTACATTACGTGAGTTTCAAAGGAGCCATTACTGTCTCATTTGGCCAAACAAAATGCATTTTTTAAAAGAATCCCTAATGTATGTTTGCGTAATCATGTCTTGTGGTATTTTTAGTGTTGCTAGTGTTCATCAAACATGAAACATAAGACTTTACCATCTTATCAAGATAATATTCACACAGTAATAGTCTCCTACCTATTGTATATTTTCTCTTCATTCCTAATTATTGTTTCCAACACATAATGGTCCATTCAGACCTTATTATATTTTAGTTCATACTGTTTTTCTGTGTATTGTATTTTGTATGTTACACATTGGCCAATTCTAAAAACTCGCTTTAACTCAGGCTCTCGATTCTCCTCGTCTTAGCCCCTCACCACCCATCAGGACCCTTTTCGACTCACCCAGTTGAATATTGGTCCTCCTTGGACATTACTGTAACTCAAGAAAAAAATGCTTCGTATAAGAGACACACATTTATTCATTTTTGTAAAGATTGTTGCCTATATTTTGGTTTGCATCCTTTTTAACGCACTCTGGTTCTGGACGTGAGGTTAAGCATCCATTTGGTGGCTGGAGTGAAAAACATCCGGTGATTTAAAATGGCAATCACCAGCATCCACTTTCCCTTGCTTTCCTAGCCTTGAGAGTAGAAAGAAGCAAAGGCAGCGGCACTGCTGAACCTCAGATCTGTTATTATGTAAGGGGACATACAGGGAAAGGATCTGAGCTGTACTCCGCAGCTGTGTAGGAAGCAAGTTATTTCACTACTTCCACTTGTTTGCTTGGTTTCCTTTGTTTTTTAACCCCGATGGATATCTGCTTTTGAAAACTAATCTTTATGTGACTCCGCATGTAGCAACTGAATAGCTTTTGTGAGTGAAACACTCATAGTCAGCCCAAGGGCAGACTGTAAAGCCAGCGAATACAAAGGAGAAAGGTCTCAGCATTCAGTTGTAAGGTGAGTGTAGTTCAAGATCATGTTCAAAGCGGTATTTCCAATAGATGGGAGGATGGGATTCCTCTCTGCCTTGCCACGGATAAATGATAACCATTGATGGGTTTGTCGTTTTCCTATGTCGAAGCTCAATTCAAACATGGAAAACACACCTCAAGCATTTCATAGAAATCTCACAGCCTCTTTCCATCCATGAAAATATTATTATGGTTGACTGAAAATCTGTCAGCTTTCAAAGAGGATTAGGGCATTGCTACGCTTTGCGTGATTTGAGGTGTTGTTTCAGGATAGCTGTATTTGGGCCATGTACCTAGTCTTTCTTAACCTGCTTTTTTCTTCCTGGCAAGAGGGTATATTGTATGCTGTAGCTGGCTTCTTCAATGGCATCGCTACTGCTTGCCAACATTAAAACTAGTCTTTTTCTATTTTACATTTGGCCTCTCTCCCCTAACGTGCATGTGAAAGTTCTCAGCTGAAACAAGAGCTCCAAGACTTGAACATTGCCTTATCATTAATATTCAAGTACAAGTTCAGTCCCAGCAGAGCTCTGCACAGTTCTGGTTCTGAAACATGTAGATTGGGAGGCAGTGGCTATGGTCATGAACCCCTAGCAACATCTGGGAGCCCCCGCTAGTTTGGCACCAGAACAACATTATATGTAGGTTTTGTTGCACTAATTCCGTCTGTGCCTTTTGCTTTTTTATTTTTGGACACTCCTCAGGATGTGAGGCCTTGGAACCATTCTTATAGCTCCCTTCTCTTCATCACCAGTTTTTTAACTTTTTTAAAAAAAAATTTTAGAGAGAGGGAAGGGAGGGAGAAAGAGAGAGAGAGAGAAACATCAATGTGTGGTTGCTGGGGGCCGTGGCGTGCAACCCAGGCATGTGCCCTGACTGGGAATTGAACCTGCGATGCTTTGGTTCGCAGCCCGAGCTCAATCCACTGAGCTACACAAGCCAGGGCTCTCTTCATCACCATTTTTACAACCTTAGTTTAAGCCATCTTCACCTAGCATATGGCAATAGCCTCATCACTGAGTCATCTCCCCCCCGCACCCCGGGCCCCAGACCTTTGTCTGCACTGTTGGTTGGGTGAACTTTGAAGAATAAAACTGATGGCATCCGTCCCAGCTCAAAGGATCCACTCGGGGTCACTGTCATCCGAGATACTGTTCACAGTGCACCTACACAAGGTGAAGACCCTGTGATTGCCATGCTCCTGGTCAGCCTCAGACCCCGTCCCTCCTCTTCCATCTTGTTTTCTTTGGACTTATTCCCACTGTCTGAAATCTCCTTCATTTTCTTCCCACCTGGTAAACTCCCCCTCCATCCTTCCAGACCATTCGGAGCATCTCCTACTTTACAAAGGCATCCCTGCATGTAACTTCCCTCACACGTGCTGTGGGAAAAGTTGACCCATCCCCCCTTCACGTGACCATGTACCCAAAGAGGCTTCTACATGGCCCCTGCATTATAGTTATATTTGTCTGTCGCTCTAGAGTGTGGCCTTCTTGGGGACAAAAAACCTGCTATGTTCTTAGTATTCCTATAGCCTAGCATGGTCTCAGCTACCTAAGTGTTTGTTGAATGAAAAACAGATGACTGAATGAATGTATGAATCAATGAGATCCAGATTTAGCTGGCTGGTTTTGAAAACCTTTATTCCTTCTGGAAAAAATAATGAGTTTCTTCTACATGCTGATGGTGACCATAGGGATTCTAGAGGTTGCCTGGCTGTGTGACACCCATGAGAAACACAAACAGCACTCACACACGTAAGGTTTCGCCTGTAACTCCAGTTGGTTTTCAATGCACAGGAGAATTCCTGCTGGCTGTTATGTACTGACGGCGTCCTGGTCCTCTGGCATGAGTCCACTACTGAAGTGGAGTTCTCACCAGGATTCTTTCCATCAACGGGGTCTTCCCCAGCTCCCCCCAACCCCGTCTTCCTTTCCAGTCTTCCCTCTCTTAAGAGCCACCCACTGATCTTGCGACTTAGTTATGGCGGGAAACGCACTCCTCCCTAACCAGGTCCAAACCATTCTTGCCTGGGGAACTGTTTTCACCTCATTGCTCCTGGAAACCACTTTTCCTTGTCAAGAAGCTCTTACCCATCCGTCAAGATCAAGCTCAAAAGCTGCCTTCTCGGTGGTTCTCCATCAACCGTCCTCCTATCTCCCACCAGGGGGAGCTGCTCTTTTCCCATTCTGTGGTTCCAAGACATCCGCAGTAGCTCTGCTTTGCCGCTGCTGCACCCTCCTGCCCCGCTGCTGAAGTGGACAAATTGCCGGGCCTCTTGGCACCGCAGTTTAGTCAACTACCCAGTGGAGAAGGTGATACTTGCCTGTCAGTAGCATTATGGAGATTGAAAGAAACAAGATGGGAACATGCTTTGGAGCCTGTGAAAATGGATCTTTATTGGGCAGCCCTAGTGAACCAACAGAGGGAGGCAAAACTTTGGGGTGCAAGCACTCGGAATGCTGACAATGGCTTTATTATCAAGGACGGAAGGAGAGACCGTCGGTGCACGTGGCCTGGGTGGGATTCCTGGCTCCACCTCGAATGAGCCCCGTGGCCTTGGACAAGATGCTTAACCTTCTGAAGAGAGCCTGTTTGCTCACATGCAAAGCGGGCATGCGTTCTTTGAAAGACGACAGGTGACTAGGATCAAACAGGCCAGGTCAGGGCCGGTGCAGGCAGTGACGGATAGGAACGGAAGCCGACATAGCTCGGATGACTGGAACCCAAACGGCTTCTGATGTGTTCGTCTCCTCTCCCATGTGGACTGTCCTGGTCAGGACAGGCCCCCGGGGCAACAGACAGTGTTTCGTGACTTGAGACAGCCTGAGCGAGAATGGCTGTCTGACCAGTGAGACTGAATTCCACTCTGGAAGGCTGCCCACCTGAACAAGTGTGGAGATCCTGGTTTAGAATCCTGCTTTGCAAACCAGCACACCCCCGGGGTTTGTGAAGTCACACCTGAGAGCCTCCTAGAGCGTCATACTAGCTCCTGCAGGAGTTTTTTCTCAGAACTTCAGGGACGGTGAGCTGAGACAGAAGCTCCTAGAATGTGCAGCATGCGTGGTCAGGGGACAGCCATCCTTTCTGCGGCAGGGAAATGAGCCGCTCCCATCACTGGGCTCCACTCTCTTCTGTATGTTCTGGAATGCCTTCCCTCAAGGCTCTAGAGACAGGAATTCATAATAATAAAAACAACCGTGGCTTAATGACAATAACAGCAGGCACCCCAATTTATGAAGCTTTATGGGTCAGAGCAGCATGCAATGCATCTCTCATATGTTTATCCTGCTTAATCCTGCCACTGGGACCTGGATTCTGCCCCAGGGTTGAGCCTGCAACAGGGCCTGTAGCAAGGACTCTCCTCCCGAGGAAGGGGATTGCTTTGGTGAAAGAGGATTGTGTTTTTCTACTTCTGGCCCTTGGTCTCAAATATTTTAATTTCCGGAACCTCTGCATCTTCATCTCTAATTACTAGCATACTTGAAGGAGTGCATGAAAAATATTGGGTGTGAAGGGCGTTGCACAGTCCCCAGCGTACAGATGGGAAATGAGTAACCAGTCCCACCAGCATTTCCCCTGAGAATGCTGCTGGCCGGCCCCACACAGATCCCTCTCTCCTGTTTGTATTAACTAACACCTTGTGCAAAGTAGCCTTCTGATTTTTTTTTTAAAGTGTGACACCAGGTAGGCAAGCAGCCTGTTTTCTCCTCACTTTTCCTAATTTGTTCCCTCTTTTCCTTGAGTGGCAGGGTCCCTCCACCTGCCCCTGCGGAGCTGTCCCTGCAGGGGAAAGGTTGCCATGGAAACCAGTGGCCCTGGAGGCAGAGGGGGTCCTGTGGGAACACTTCAGAGGAGTGACTCCTGGAGGGTGTTGGGAAGAAGGAGGGTTGTTGAAACAAAGGTCGCAGGAAGTTTGAGGGGAACGATGTTGACCAAACCAGCTTGATTCGTGTTGGGGACTCATCAACACTAGGAGGGAACCCTGTCATCTGAGTTCTTGCCTAGTGTCTGCATCTTCTGGATGAGATTGCGGGTGGCGGATGGACAAAGGGGCTGCTCAGGCCCCCTCCCAGCCGGCAAAGGCGTCCTCTGCTTGAATGCCCAGATGATTCTGCAGAGTGGCAGCCCCTGATGGCCAGGGCTCGTGTTCTGTTGTGTTCACTGCTGTATCCTTATAACCTAGAACAGCCTTTAATGCATAGTAGGGGTCGTCCAACTTGTGTGGAGTGAATTCTCGTGGTCTGTAAAGTTGAAGGGTGAGTGGAGACCTCAGGGAAGCCACTGAGAGTGTCCTCTATTGGGAGAGAGAGACGAGGAACAATCTTGCCATCTGCGTCACTGTTAGAAATCACGGGCATCTCGAGAAGGGACTCAGCGTGCTCGGCAGAATACCTTAGAAAGATGTTTCAAATTGCTTCCAAACAGGCGGGAGAGAAAGGAGACAGGAGGCAATCCAGTTCCTGCTACAAAGTGATTTTCCCCAATTATGTTACTGGATGACTTCATTTGAAAAGCAGTGCACTGCTTGTCTTGAAAGCCATAACTTCCCCTTCTCATTGCAGCTGACAATGTCGAGCTTGTCCATGGAGTCCGAGACAGGAATTGAACTTCTCTCACTATAAATTGCAACAATGAAATGCCTATCAGCCTCGCCTTCTGAACTGCTCGGTTTAAAACAACAGTTGCAGTCTGGTGATTACCAGCGGGGGGAGGGGGGGTGGTGCTGCTGGGAGGTAGAAGAAGGTAAAGGGGGATAAATGGTGATGGAAGGAGGCTTGACTTCGGGTGGTGAACACACAGTGCAATATATACAGATGATATAGAACTGTATCCCTGAAACCTGTATAATTTTATTAACCGACGTCACCCCAGTAAACTAAATGAAGAAGAAAGCACCCGCAGTTGCAGGGACTGGCCTTTGCATGTTAACGTTCCCAGAGCCGGTGACATCAGTGTCTGTCTGCCCTTGGGCCGGGGCATTAGAGTTGCCCAAGGAGAACATTCTTGGTGGGGACTGCAAACGCAGAGCAAAGCTATGGTGGTGGAGGCAGCAGCTATGTCCACAAGGCAGGTGGCATGCTCTGAGCACAAGGGATGTAAAATGGAGATATTTCCTGGCTGAGACCGAGAGGCTGGGGAAAGCACTCATTCACTCCATCTCCCACGTGGCGGAGCAGCTAGGTAGAGGATGTTTATTCAAGCAAATGCGGTGGCCAGAAAGTCCTTCTCTCTATCTTTTGCCTCTTTGAATTCTTTCCTCTCCCTTTCCTCTGTCAACCCCTAGTTTTCATCCACCCACTAGGATCTTTTTTCTTTTCTTTTTTTTTTTTTTTGGCAGTCTTCAAGGAAAAATAATGAAAAGAAAAAGAACTGGAGTTTACATAATATCTGTCTTCCAAGATACTAAAAGCAGTTCACCCATCTATAATTTGTTCGCACAACAATTCTCTGAACAGGGCTGTTATTATCACTATTATCATATCCATTTTGCAGTCACATCGCTTGCTGCTGAGACCTTTAGCTAACATCTCATTTCTTTTCTTTCCCCCTTGGGTGTCGAAAGAAGCTTTATTAATTTTTGTTGGTGATGTGATTATGAATGCCAAGATATTTGCCTGTAGATTAGTAACATGTATTAGGCACTTGTTATATCTTACGAATCCTACGAAGCATTTTTACAAACATTATTTCACTTAACGGAAATACTGCTATGAATTCCTTGTTACAGACAAAGAAACTGGAACTTAGAAAGGTTGTGTATCTTGCCCCAATTCCCAAAATGAGTGAGCACATAGCAGGAATTTGAAACCAGATTGCTGGGTTCTAAGGCCCCTGTGATTATGTAGAACATTTTTTAAGTGTTTTAAACAGTGGGAAAGCATCTTTTTTAAAGATTTTATTCTTTTATTTTAGAGAGGGAAGGGAGGGAGAGAGAGAGGGAGAGAGAGAGAGAGAGAGAGAAACATCAATGTGTGGTTGCTGGGCCTGCAACCCAGGCATGTACCCTGGCTGGGAATCGAACCTGCAACACTTTGGTTCCAAGCCCGCGCTCAATCCATTGAGTTACGCCAGCCAGGGCTTTATATAGAACATTTTAACGCATCCCAAGTATCAGTAGCCACCGTAATCCGTTGAATTACTGTTAAATGAGGAAGGTTTAATAACTCACCTCATGTCTTAGTGAGAGGTAGAAACAGAATTCAGCACCTCTTTGACTCCAAAGGTCAAGATCTTTCTACCACAATTGTACTTGGAAAGGAAAGTCATTCAAAATGTTTCTGTGTGGCCAGTGGATTTGTAACTAACCAAAATTAAGGTACCTACTCAGGTATCACCAGAACATAGGCAAGTCCTTGTTGAAAGGCTCCTCGGGCCTGGAAAACTATGCTAAATATGAAAACACCAAGTTGATTTTTGTCGGGAACTGATTTTGAAACATCTCGTTTCTTGCACAATGTCAGCCCCTAAGAATACGTTTTAAAAGGCTTCAACTAACAGCTCTCCTGTGTGAATGTGCCCCATGCTTCACCACAGTCTCTGGCCCTCTGTGGAATATTGTTGTTTAAAAATCTATTCACCTGGCTGCCGTAGCTCAGTGGATTGAGTGTGGGCTGCGAACCAAAGTGTCACAGGTTCGATTCCCAGTCAGGGTACATGACTGGGTTGCAGGCCATGACCCCCAGCAACCGAACATTGATGTTTCTTTCTCTCTCTCTCTTTCTCCCTCCCTTCCCTCTCTAAAAATAAATAAAATAAAATCTTTTTAAAAAATCTATTCAATCCCTATACTGTGAGCACTGCAGGACCGGTGAGAGGGGCTGAGGCAAGAGCTGAAAGGGAGCAGAATCCCACATAAATACCTTCTGAACTAAGAAAGGGATGGAAGCAACTGTCAAGGCAAATTGATTTGAATTGCATAAGCATGTGATTTTTTTTTAAAGAATTGACTCGGCATATGAACTCTTCTTTCTAAAAGCTTCAACTTGGCAGATGACACTACCTGTCTCTTTCTAATCTCTTCCAGTATTTCAGGCTCCATATTTGTGTCGGCTTCAGATGTTTTCATGTTTGAAAGACGGTTCCAGCTCACTGAATTCCTCTAGTCATCTCCCATGCCCCCTGACAGCAGTGCCTTGGTGGCGATGACCCTGAAATGGCATAAGCCACTTGCAAACGATCCCTTTTAATTGCTGCAACAATCGCTTCCTTGACCTGCTACCTAATTTATTTTTCACCTGGAAAGATTTTATTCACCGGACCAGGTGTTGAATGTGACATTGTCCCCTCTTTCTTCTTCTCTCGCTCACATCCGGTGTTCCATCAAATCCCCATTCTTCTCTCCGTATAATACCTTCCCTGGATTAGACGGAGGCTGGATCAGTCGGCTGTTGCTTCAGAACAAATAACCATAAGGTGTCAGTGGCTTATAACAACCAGCATTTCTTTTTTTCATTATGGCGGTAAACTATATATAACATACAATTTGCCATTTTATCCACTTTTAAGTGTATGGTTCACGGCATTAGTTACAATCACAGGGTTGTGCTACCATTACCACTACCTGTTTCCAAAACTTTTTCATCATCCCAAATAGCACCTCTGTACCCAGCTCCCCCCAGAGACAAAACTCTGTTCCATCGTCCCCTCTGTCTCTGGGAACCTCTAATCTACTTTCTGTGTCTATGAGTCTGCCTTTTCCAGATATTTTATGTAAGTGAAATCATATAATAGTGATCCCTTTTTCTCTGGAAATAAGCATTTCTTCCTCATGTGTCGGAGAACTGGTTGGGATGGCTGGGATGATCTTGGCTGGGCTAGCGCGAGAGCTGCAGGTTAGGGCCACATCCACTGTGCAGGTCTCTCATCCTCTCTGGATGAGGGTGCTAGCTAGGGTATGATATGCACATGCATGTACAGAGCAGGCGTGGGCAAGCAAGACCATGCAAAGCCTCTTGAAGAGGAGGCTCTGATCTCTACCTCTTCCATTGGCCAAAGCAAGTCCTTGGCCAAGGCCAAAGTCCACAGTCAGGCAAGTCACAACTGCCACTTTCTAGTCATGCAGCTTTATTAGAAGTGCTGTAACCTAGCTGAGCCTTATTCCTTTATCTGTAAAAGTGGGATAATACAATAGCATTACCTACCTCTAGGGTGTTGTGATTGTTACAGAAATGCTCTACGTTTGCAACATAAAATAGCAGGTGATATTATTGTCATTCTTATAAAGAATGAAAAAGCAACCAAAATCCAATAAAACTTTGTTATCTTTGCTTTTCACTGAGAAAAAGTTTAGGTTAGAAGAGACTGTTGGACCACCTTCGTGGGAATTCAGAATGCGATTTAGAATCGCAGGCAGAGACCTATTGGGATTTGATGAACCAGCAACAATGATTTTGTCCATTGGTTTTTCTATTGGCTGTTAGCAACAGATCTCTTTCTTCAGTAGGAGCCTAACCCACAATCCCAGTGCATAAAGTAGTGGAGGGTTTCTGGTTGAGAAGACACAGGCTAGCCCAGCGACACATGGCACCCTCTCAAGAGGGTTGACGAGGGTTGCGCGGAGCACAGTTTGAAAGCCACTAATCGAGTCCAAGCCCCTTCTTCTAGATGAGAACGGTGAACCCCGGTGGGGTGATGTCATTTGCCCCAAATGTAAATGAGAAACGGAAGCTCCTTTTATTTTTATTTTTTTTATTTTGGAAGCTCCTTTTAAGCACTGAGAATGCTCACTACACTTGGAAGTGTTACCAGGGCTGCCACAATGCCACTCTAGTGTCTTGCAAATTCTGTGCTTTTTAGACCCATATTGGAATTTCTACAGGACAACTTAAGGACGCAGACACAGGCTTTGGAGTCAGAAAGCACAGGTCCGTGTTCTGCTTCTGCCAGCTACTGAATGTGAACTGGGGCCATGTAACTGATCTCTCTGAACCTCAGTGACCTGATCTCTGAAGTGGCCACGACAGTGCCCTCTGTACTGGGTTATCGGAGGCTTGAATTGTGCGACCCCAGTAACATATGCAGCACGATGTTCGGCACGTGGTCATCACTGAGAACATAATAGCTCCTCAGCTACTTCCTGCTTGGCAGGTGTTGCTGATCAACGTGTTTCTGGTTTGATGTGTACTTGGGCACAGGGGAATACACTTGGGGGAGTCTTAAAACAATATTAGCTGAAATGTTTATAAATCATCATGTTTGGGGAAAAATACAGCATTTCTTCATTTCAGCCTGCCGCTGAGGGCTATGGGAACAGCCTTAGGCGGAGGAGAGCAGGCGGGGTGAATGGGCTCACGACCGCGGCTGCTGCAGTCTCCAGTCCGTGGAGCTGGGTACCATTTCTTATCTGCTGGGTGTTTCTTGCTTCCCACAAGTATGGTAAACTTCAGGGAGGCTCTGAAGCAGTATTTTGCTTCTGTTCGTGTTGCTTTCTGCACATTCGTTCCTCCCAATTGCCTGGGAAGCGGTGGGAGCCCAGGGGCTGTGTTCAACCAACCAAGAAAGAGGTAGTTCAGTGAGGGGGTGCCCCCGAAGAGTTGGGAGGCTACTTCCCCGTTGTCTCGGTGAACAATTAGGAATTACCTTAGAGGTCTCCCAAGAGCCACCTCCCCTTAAACCGTTCATATGTTTGCGGACATGTGACTACCCCCGATTTCATCTTTGTTCAAGTTATGGTATTTTTGAAATCACAGGTACAGAGAGTTGAATTCATCAAACTCATAAATTCATGGGATAAACAATTATTGCGGACCTGTGCAAGGCCCCTCCCTGGTTTTATTTATGCTCACACTCACTGCCATCTGCCCTAAGAAGAAACCATTCTGACATGTGTAGTGTGTATCCTGTCATTTCTATTGCATTATTCCAAATACATTGCTGCTGTTTTGTGCGGGCATTTTGAGCCCATGTCAATGGCATTATGTTATGTACTTCCTACTGTTTCATGTGCAGCTACACACGTGTTGACACACTCGCCGGCAACGCATGGTAATGCATCTTACCCACTGATATTTCTCCTTTGTGACCCCATCCCACAGGACCACTGGCTGTCTATCCCATTTGCTGCGGTTCTCTGCCAATGCTTGGCAACAGGGAACTCAATGGGAGCAGGTGGGCCACTCACCAGTGAGTGACCTTCCCTCCCTACCATCACCATCACCCTGAGTGTTCTAGGAGTTTCTGAAGTCCCTTGAGCTGTAGCCCTGCTGTTCCTGGTCCACAGGTTTCTCTCCTCCTGCTCCCCATTCCCACCGTCAGGGCCCACTCCCACCGCCGCTGCAGAAGACAGTGCAATGCGATCCAATCCTGCCGGCAGGGAGCGGGCCAAACCAGGGGGCGGCTGCTGCTGGAAGTGTGATTCGTCCTTGTGGCCTCTGCCTGGGAACAGCCCTGTGGCAGATCCCTGTCACTTTATTTCTTTGGACAATAAATCCCCAAAGCAGGGAATTCATTACAACCTAAAGCAGGAAAAATCAGCTCCTCCTCAACCGAGTGGCAAGTGACCTTTCTCCTGCTGATGATAAAAAAGGAACGAAGGAAGGAAGGAAGAAAAACTATTATAACCCATAATATGATTTTCCCCCTAGGGTTTGAGTTATTTGAAAGGTTTGGGTTACTCGGAGGAAATTAAATAAACCATTATATTACACTGTTCTGCTTTTAGCTACAAAGTGTTCCCTATTGTGAAAAATATTTCCCAGTGAGTGCCTGTCTGAAATATTTATCAGCCCAAGGTTCTCGGCGTCGTTCCCGCGCACGCTGTAAGCCACACAGTGTGGGAAGTCATTTCCTGCTGTGCTGTTTTTACATAAAAACCTGCAGTGACATTTTCTTGCATGCTGCTGACCCCGAGAACATGGTGTTCAATGAATTGATTTCAAAACCCTATCCCCCTTACAGAAAATGACGCTGAAAGGTTTCAGTACCTGAAGGAAAATCCGAAGCAGACAATTGTGAGAGCAGTGAAAAGTATAAAAAGACTGCGTGGATGCTTCTGAAACCCATCTCCCCTCGGCGAATTTTACATTAGGACCCTGCTGTTCCACATCGCAGATAGCATATAGCCCGGCGCAAACCGCACGGGAAGCTTTCGCCGGGCGGTTCATTACATGGGCTGCAACCTTGACTTTGGTTTTCCCTGAAAGCCGCCTTCAGAGCTGCTGGATTCCTTGCCCTTTGAGCCCGAGTGACATTCAACAGCTCACACATTTCGTTTTCATAAGAAACGTTTCCGACAGTTTCCAGCTGTCCCTGTTGGAATTCTGGCCCTGTGCTTTTCATAACTGTTTGTGTTCTTCTCTTTCACAGAAGCTGCAAAGAGTCGATACTCCTGACTGTCATTCAGCCTTACCCTGTAAGTGTCTTGTGAGTAAACGTGCCATTATATGATCTCGGGCTCCTGTCTCCTCCTCCTGGGCCAGTGACATCATGAGAAAAACATAGCATGCCATCACAACGGAAAAATCCCGATTCTTTGTATTTTGTATCTACTCCATGACAGCACACCCAGTCATTGGAGAGAAGACAAAGTAGCGCGTTCCCTAAATATCCTAAAAATCAGCTCCTCAGCCCTGGGCAACTCCGACACCTGGAAATCACACAAAGCTCAAGACTTTCTTGAAGTTTCCAGCTTAAGAATTGCTAGTCTAACGGGAACGTGTAATTCTAGAAGGCTGAAGCATGATTGTTTTTCTCACTCTCATCTAAATAATTTGGTAGAGAACTAGATATTTCAGTGAGACGTGCTTTAAAAGGTGGATATTAGAGGTAATATGGTATGAAAAGTTCATGCAGCTGCCTTGGTCACGAGGGTGGGGAATAATTAAAATCATACTACCTTCAGTTCCTGTGATTTAAAAAAAAATACAATTTTCCCTGGCTGGTGTAGCTCAGTGGATTGAGCACGGGCTGAGAACCAAAGTAGCGCAGATTCGATTCCCAGCCAGGGCACATGCCTGGGTTGCAGGCCACGGCTCCCAGCAACCGCACATTGATGTTTCTCTCTCTCTCTTTCTCCCTCCCCTCTCTAAAAATAAATTAATAAATCCTTTAAAAAATACACTAAGGAGACTTGACTTGGGGTGGTGAACACACAATACAGTGTACAGATGATGTGTCATAGAACTGTACACCTGAAACCTGTATAATGGTATTCACCAACATCACCCCAATAAATTCAATAAAAGAGAAAAATGTGCAACTCAATGACCTTTGTAAAATTTGCTGAAGTACGCAGCCTTCACCCCAATCCAGTTTGAAAGCACATCAGCCACCCCAATGAGATGCCCCATTCCCACTTACAATGAAAGCCCTCCCACCCTCAGACCCAGGACACCGCTCGTTTACTGTCTATAGATGTGCCATCGCTTGTGAATTTCATCCCTTGTCAGTTGGATGAAAAAAACGCCGAAGCAAATTCCTTCATATTTTTCCTGAAACGTGGACTGTCGGTACCTGTGGGGCCTCCACACTCAGTGCAGAGCTTCCTACCTGGTTATGCCTCCGTTGTCTTCCCCGTAGAGTTGGAGTGTTGCCACATCAATGAAATGTTCTGCTGTCTGCTGGTCTCCATCTTCGAACCAAATTCTTCATCTCCTCACTTCAGACTTTTCCCCCTAAGCACTTATGGGCTAGGCATTTTAGGCAGGAAATGACATGTACTCAGCATTCTGATCAGAGCACGAATAGAATTAACCAAGACAACAAATTACACCGCGGAGGAGAAAAAAAACAGCTTAATATTGAGTGTTACTTTTAGTCCCATTTCTCTCATTAAACTACACACACATGCACATACACACCCCTTTTGATTTGAAAACTAAGGAGACAACAGGAGGTATGAGAACCAGGATTTGAGATCTAGTTCCCAACAATATGATGGGTAAGTTCTCTGCCTGCTCCACCGTGTCCTGCTTCCACGATGCCTTCCCTGGAGAGCAGAGGTGGTCTGTTCTTAGATTGTCTCAGTTAACCAACATCTCACTCACACTTACTGCAAATCTATCCAGACAGCTTTTCTTTGCCGTGGACAAATCCATTTTGGCTATGCCAATGTAAACGTCGATAATAAGCAAGGGGTTGAGCAGTTATAAATTCCTGGGGGGACTTCATGTTTACATTGCCTTGCTTGAGTTCTCTCCCCCCACTTTAACCTATTGGCAATGCAAGATCAGAACCATTGGACTGCAAACCAGGTTATTTAGGCAGTGTTTGGTAACATTTTGGTCCATGCAGTCAACTTAGAGAAAGAGAGGCACGTTTTGCATTTAAGTTAAGGGTTGTGACTTGTTGTTTTGCTTGCTCTGTTTGCAATTTGAATCTGTTTGACTTGTTATTCATATGAACACCATCACCTTCGGTGAGTCATGGAACTTCCTTTTAACAGGTGATCTGGAATTTTCTAAGACTTCAGGTGGTGCTTGCTATTGTGCTATATTGAAAGTCAACATTTAGCCACAACATTTAGGAGCCAGTATTGCATGTTCTCACGGCCAACAGCAGTACCTCTGCTCTTCAGAGTCACTGGCCCCTCCCACCTATTTAGAAGTATTCTCGGCTTTGACTTCCTTTGAGCAGCCCTCCTTCCTGAAATGCCCATGACATATTCAACCCCACAACCTCCTCGGCCTAGTTGAATCCTCACCCTTCAAGTCTCAGCACAAATTCTAAATGCTACCTTAGAGTCTTTCCGTGTTGGCACCGTTCCCATTTGGGCTGGAGAATTCTCTGTGGTGGGGCCTCTCTTGTGCTTTGTAAGATGCTGTGCAGCATCCCTGGCCTCCACCCACTAGATGGCAGTAGTAACTCTCCCCTAGTTGTGACAACCAAAAAGGTCTCCAGACATTGCCAGATGTCCCCTGGGATGCAAAATCTTCATCACTTGGGAACCACTGTCCCACCTAAAGTTTTCCCTCACTGACCTAGCCTAAGGTGGCTCTTTTCTCCTCTGAATGGTAGGAGTTGAAGTAAAGGAGTTAAAACCCCAGAGTTATTTAAAAGATACATTACATGTAGAGAGGAGAGCAGATGAGAGAAGAACAAATTGCAAATTTTTATTCCATTTTTGTGTTTGGATTTTCCTACAAGCAAATTGTTTCTTTTTAAGATTTTATTTATGTATTTATTGTTTTTAGAGAGTATAAGGGAGGGAGAAAGACAGGGAGGGAAACATCAATGTTTCAGTGTGGTTGCCTCTTGCATGCCCCCACCTGGGGACCTGGCCCACAACCCAGTCATGTGCCCTGACTGGGAATCGAACCAGTGACCCTTTGGTTCTCGGGCCAGCACTCAATCCACTGAGCCACACCAGCCAGGGCTACTTTTTTAAATTGATTTTTATTTATTTTCCAAACATTCTCTTGGCAATCAGGATTGACATAGAGAAACAAAGGATGCACTAAACCGAAAGAAAATCCATAAATTTTATTTTTATGATGGACAATAGAAATTAGCATTTTAATTTCTTTGCAATTTGCTGGACAGCATTTTTATGTTGTATTCCCTCTGCATAATAAGGTCCAGTTAAGAGAGAGAGCCAACAGTTACACTCTCTTGCCGTATTCTGCCTGGGCTCAGGGCACTCCAACATGACCCAGTCACAAAAATCCATTTCCAATGAGGCCCAGGTCAAGGGGACCTGGAAGATGATCTTAGGATCCCTGAAATTCTTTGAGAAGAAATAATTCTTTTTTTAAAGATTTTATTTATTTATTTTTAGAGAAGGAAGGGAGGGAGAAAGAGAGAGAGAGAAACATCAATGTGCGGTTGCTGGGGGCCGTGGCCTGCAACCCAGGCATGTACCCTGACTGGGAATCGAATCTGCGCTACTTTGGTTCTCAGCCCGTGCTCAATCCACTGAGCTAAACCAGCCAGGAGAAATAATTCTTAATAGGTTGCTACCCTCTCTTTTCAGTAATATGGAGGGTTCATGCTCGCTCTCTCCACCATGTTTATTTCTTAGAAAAAAAATTGTGTACGTCTAGAAGGAAATACAGAAGCAAAAAATATGTGTCAGCACACCTTTTCCTCAGAGACACCAGTGTAAACATTTTAGCCTATTTCCTTCAGTCTTTTGCTCTAGGCCTTGTCAACACCTGCAATCATAGTATATGTACAATTTTATTCTGCTTATAAGCATCATCTACATGTCTGTAAAACATTACATTGAGCCAAGATTCACTTAACCTACTCCCTATCATTGAGCCCTTCATAATGTCTTTAACATTTTGCTATTATAAATAATTCTGCAAAGAACATCTTTGTGTATACATCCTAATCTGCATTTAGTACTACTTCCTCAGGATGAAATTTTAGAAGGCGAATCTCCGAGTTACTCATGAATTTTATTTCTTTGGTTCTGATGTAATTTCTTCTTTCCTTGTACTGTTGCTATGTTTCATGACAGATCTTTCTTGTGCAGTTTCTTTCTTCTTTCCTTTCCCCAGTTCCCAAGTCCAGAACTTCCCAGTTCAACCCTACCTGAGACAGAGAGTGTTTAAAGAGTCTCTGTAACCTACCTTCACACAACCCCAACTCTGGGACTTGGGCTAAGTCGCGTTCAGTTCTGGTGTCCCTGAGCTACCGTGAGTCACATTCCTTCAGGTTTCTTCTAGGCCAGAGAGCCAGGGGATCTGTCTACCTGCCTCTCACTTCCTGCCTGTCTTCCAGTGTGTTCTACGCACCTGAGGGATGCTACAGACTTCCTCATGGAAGCCCCAGTGTAGCAGATGCTATGAGAACTGGGACCGTACTCCCTTCGCATGTGTCACGTCAAGCATGCCAGCCCAGTTTCCAACTGAGAGAACCAGTGATACATTGCCTGTGGGCTTCTTGTGGCCACAGGGGCATGCTCGTGGGGCATACTGGAAGTGCTCTTGAAGAATGACCCCTCCCAGGGGAGCAGCCATTCCATCACTGCTTGCCAGGGTCTGATGCATAAATGCCCCAGCTTCCCCTCTTCTCGGGCAATATAACTCTGGGGCATGTGGTCTGCCTTGTTTCCCAAGGTTCCCAGGAGGGTTGAGTTTCAGTCATTAACAGTGGCACCTGACTTAACAATAAAGGCTGTATTGCTTACCCCACTTACCTTTCTCCTTTCCCCCACTTACCTACCTGTGCTTCCTGCTAGCACCTCCCAAATCAGCTACGTGCTTGTGAATCCTCGAGTTAGGGGCTGTTTTAGGGGGACTCCAAACTAAGTTATCCAGGGGTAACTATGGGCTACTTAACTCATCAATGAGCATTTTCTCAATGCCTCCTATATAAGCAGCACTGTAAAGCTACAGGGATTGCAAGTTCAAGATCTTACACTTCACTTTCAGAAAGTGATCTTTATTTTTTTGTGTTTTTTTAAAAGATTTTATTTATATTTATTTTTAGAGAGGGAAGGGACGGAGAAAGAGAGAGAGAGAGAAACATCCATGTGCGGTTGCTTGGGGCTGTGGCCTGCAACCCAGGCATGTGCCTTGACTGGGAATTGAACCTGTGATGCTTTGGTTCGCAGCCCGTGCTCAATCCACTGAGCTACGCCAGCCAGGGCAGAAAGTGATCTTTATTAATGTAATGTTTTCAAGCTATGTTCTAGGGACTTCTAAGAGCACCTAAAATCATCGGGAGCTTGCCACGCATTTAACATGGCCACCTTAGCAAAAGCAAATTTGGAAAGGGGTTCAGGAGTTGATTAGAGGCCTTCTTATCTTAAAACTAATGAACAGCAGGAGAATCTGATTATTCTAAATGGTAGTTAGTTGTCCTTTGTACCATAGGTGATGAAGTGCTTATGATCAGGTCTGCAGATTGCTAAGAATGACCTCAGCAGGTCTTTTGGTGGTAGGCATGGTGTGTAGTTCTTGAGCCACGAAGAGAGATGCAGGTAAAAACTGCAGGTATGACTTGTTTACATCTCCCATGGACCGCAAGTAGCTCCAGCTGCTGGGATAAGCCACGACTGTGTTGCTTCTAATTCAGTAACCTTTGGACGTGAAGAGCTGATGTTTTCATTATGAGAACATAATTTTTAAAATGCACATCCATGATACGAAATAGTCCCAAATCCAGAACAAGAAAAAGGCGCTAGTATAGATTCTTAGTTAGACTTCAAAATTCATATGTAATAACATTTGCTTAACGACCTTAGCTATCTAGTTTGCTTTCTGGTTTTCCTACATTACCAGGTTTCTGCTTAGGGCGTGGTGAATGAATGTGAGGATGAGGCTACAAGCAGTGGGCATGCTCTGGCTACACAGAGAAGACAGAGGCATCCCATCTTGACAAGTTCTGCTACATGGGGCCACTTACCCAGAGGCAAATAACCCTATCTACTCCCATGGGAATATCACTGCATTGTAAGATTACATATCAAATGATATGCCTAAAAATTTAAGCTCTATTAAATATACGTTTTTATGGAGGCAAGGAATGATGTGGAACATTTTAGAAAAATATGGTTGCCTTGGCTGGTGTAGCTCAGTGGATTGAGCGTGGGCTGCGAACCAAAGTATCACAGGTTCGATTCCCAGTCAAGGCACATGCCTGGGTTGCAGGCCACAGCCCCAAGCAACCACACATGGATGTTTCTCTCTCTCTCTCTCTCTCTCTTTCTCCCTCCCTTCCCTCTCTAAACATAAATAAATAAAATCTTTAAAAATAGAAAAATATGGTAAGACATTACATTACAAAAATTCAGAGACATAGAGTAATAAGCCCCAGTCTCTGGCACGTTGAGCACGTATGCAATCCTTTGTTCCCGAACGATGCCAGACAAGTAGAGTGTCGGTGCATATCCTGACATCTCAACTAATTAGCACTGTCTGTTCGGGGTAGCTTTATTATAGCCACTTCACTCGTGCTAAACTCATTGTGCCAGTGTAAATATCACCCGCTCAAAACCATTAAGGGAGAATAATGTTTCCCCTTCAGCTAAGAAATTGTACATCATAAGCAAATGAACTCACCACTATAGGATTTGTTTGTTCATCGTTCCTGGACTTGGCCTATAATTACCAAGATGCCGATGAGGACACCAATGGCAACGCTTCAGCTCTGCAAGTAGGAGTTTGAAAGTCACGTTGAGCTTGTTCAAAGCTGTTATTTTTGAGGAATAGCCATTCAGAGTACTTGTTTTGTTTTGTTTGAAGGGAAGTTATTCTCTTAAAACATCTGGCAAACGTGGAGGAATTAAAGCTGTGGAGGTCAAACCATCCATCCATCCAGTTCTCTGACATGGCTCAGAGTGAAGGGTAGATGGGTGTGGAGGAGAACTTTGATAAAAATAACAGGATTCCCCTGGTATTAAAGCAAAACTCCCCCCAGGAATCTACCCACACATATTTTATTGTGTTTTCACCACAATTTTACTTCATTATAGTGGTTTATATTATAGTAAAAATATTTTATTATTTAGTATATACACATAACATAAATACACCATTTTAAGCATTTTAAAGTGTGCAATTCTGTGGCATTATGTAAGTACATGCAAAATCTTGTGTAACCATTGCCACTATCTGGCTGCAGAAATTTTCGTCACCCCAAAAGGAAAGCCCAGACCCATTAAATATTCACTCCTCATTCTCCCCTCCTGTAGCCTCTGGCAACCACTGATATACTTCTTTCTCTATGGATTTGCCTATTCTGTATATTTCATACAAATGGAATGAAGTCATATAATACTGGCAAAGATGAGAATCCTTTTCCCCCCACTTTACTTGCAATTCAAAGTATGGGACACCCTAATTGGCCTTCAGATTAATGCAATACACAGAAGGTCAAGCCTCTATGTTGATTCTGGAGTCAATCACTGGAATTCTTCACACCACATCCTCAATGTTTTACAACAACACAGTATGAAAACCATTATATTGAACCATAAGCAGTTTCCAATATTTGACCATTTTAATCTATTAAAACAGCAATTGCATGATTCAAACGAAATATTTACCTCTCCATTAGGTTCAATAGAGAATGCAGCTCTTTTCAAAAGTAAACAAGTGGTGCAGATACCTACTCGAGGTGAATTTCCTTCCCCTCGGGCTTCATTAAAATTCTACAACAGGGATGATTCTCAGATGAAGTAAATGTATCAAGATCACGCAGCGAGGGATCTCCCCGAATCACAACACCCTTCTGAGCAAGATTTCCCATTGCAGTTCCCTTTTCATTTTCCGAGGAAGAAGAACTGAGTCTCAGCCCTCTTTCCAACACAAGATAGTACAATCCAAAAGCCTGTACGAAAAGGCAGAATATGAGATCAACTTGCAATTCTAAGTCAAGGGATTCTCTCTACCCTGCCCAGGATGACCATGGGATCACAGGTTACCAACAAGAGGCTGAAATTCAAGTTTTGGGCGCAATGAAGCATGGGCCGGTGTGTGTGTGTGTCCTTGCCTGCTCACATAGCCATGTGCCCTTAATGTGAATAACAATGAGATGATCAATCATTTTAGAACTATCCATGGCTCTTCTCTGCCTTATTCAAAAAGGTAATTAGTGACCCACTCATCATAAACCCAGCATTACATTTGGCCACCACTTCGCCTCCTACGTACTCATCAAGTCTCTATTAAAATTGGGATTTAAGTACTCAGACAGCCGTCGTGCAAAAAGGTCCTTGGAGATGTGCTCAGTAAGAACGTTAGTGTCACAGGTTCGATTCCCAGTGAGGGTACATGCCTGGGTTGGAGGCCATGACCCCCAGCAACCATACATTGATGTTTCTCTCTCTCTCTATCTCCCTTCCTTCCTTCTCTAGAAATAAATAAATAAATAAATAAATAAATAAATAAATAAACGAACGTGGAACATGCTGTTTGTAGTTCCGGTCTGGTGACTGAATCCAACTTATCGCTGTATGTGCGTGACAGGGTTTTGATCGCATCTATAGTTCGTATTTCCTCCTTGATTTGGCCATGTACCAAACGCTCAAAAATATCATATAGCTGCAAGGATAAAGACGGAAAACAACTGTTACAAGGTTTGCGTTGTGTGACCCATAATCAGATCACATGTTTTCTTTCTTTTTTTTTTAGTCGCCCAAATCAGCATTTATTAGTGCTGCAAAAAAGGCCAGATTAAAGTCCAATCCTGTCAAAGTGCGCTTCTCCGAGGAGGTCATCATCAACGGCCAGGTGTCGGTGAGTGACAGTCGTCTGCTTGGGACTCGGAGCGAGTCAACCGATCAATGTGAAATCGGTGGTGGATTTCAGCGGGGCATCAAACCTCGGGATTGTAAAGGGCTTCAGCGGTCACCAGGTCGTGCCTGATATGTTCCCTCTAATGGTTGCAGAATCCGGAATAGTCCAGTATGTCCCTGAATGCCCCCACTGTCATAGACCTCACTATTATGCCAAGGGGTTCATTTGATCAGAGGTCACTATCTTTGCCCCATTTGGAATAAAATATGCCTCTTTGAAACTCCCACCTATTTTTTTTTCCTGTTTTGCTAACTAAGCATCCTTCCATGACAGCCCCTTGTGTATTTTGAAAAAGGTATTGTGTTTTCACTAATGTCTTTCCTTATCCAAAATAAAATGTCTTTATCCTTTCAACTAATCAAAACGGGAGGAAGTTCAAATGATGGAAAACCTTCGTATATCCAACCAGAAGTGAAAAACTACTGCCAGGATTTCCACCAATAGGTCTTGATGGACATCATGATTGCTCAGACACATCACCGATCTCCAACTTCAATAGTGCAAACATTAATATGATACTTTATGTTCAACTTTCTCCAAAAAAAATATAGCAGAATGTTTTTAGTTTTTAGAAAGCTGGCATCTAGGGCACGATTACTTTTTGGACCGTTGAAATGCCAGCTTCTTTTGGTTGAGGTTTTATGGGCGCTGTTGGTACCGTTTAAATAAGCTCACAAGGGGGAAATCTCAGTGCATCATGCTTGATATGGCTTGCGCGCTCTCTCCTGAGCGTGGTCCTGGATCTGAGTTTGGAGATGTAAGCCCTGATGTATTTGGGAAGGCGTTCATTGTCCAAGTACCTTCTGGTTTAAGCTTGCTGACCTCGGTCTGCCCTGCTTGGAACCCCAGGGGCTTGGCTGGCCAATCTCTCAGACTATTGGGATGCTCATGGGAAGAGGAGGCATAAGGCTGTCACCGTGCTGCCCTGTGAGCATTGAGCTGTGGCCTTGTCCTACCAATCACCCATCTATCTCCCCATCTCCTCTGCCTTGCTTCACTCTATGGTGTGTTCTGCTCAGTCCGCGGGTTCCCATCACTCTGGATGCAGAGTTGCCGGTACGCGATCATTTCAGAACAAGGTCATTCAGCTTAAGGCTGGAAGGTTCCAGCCAAGAGGGAATCACAGTATCACAGGCCATGTGAAACTTCCCTCATCTTTGGTCAAGCTTCCAGGCATGAGACTGGGCGATCAGTTTATGCATCTCTAGAGAGACTGTGGCACTAGAGGCTGCTATGGCAGTTGTAGCATGCTCCTGAATAGGACAGGGCTCATTCTGGGCAGCTGGTGTGTAAGGGAGCTGGTGCGGTCTGGGGGGGCGGATCATCTTGTGCAGCCTCTGCGGCCTCACAATGGCCCTGTGTGTGGCAGGGACATTAAGTCACAAGTCTGCTCCTCAGGCTTTGTGACCCTCTTCATTTCCTGTCTGCTCTTCCAGGTCATTGTGTGTTATGTCTTCCCAACTTGAAGCCAAATGAACTCACAGGATTAGGTAGCCGAGAAGTCAGGTGTGAAGTATAGAAAGGAGAGGAAGGAATCTCAGAGAAAGAAATAGGAAATGAAAGGCGCAGAGCCTGTTCCAGAAATAGTTAGGGATTGGCCCTGGCTGGCGTAGCTCAGTGGATTGAGCGCGGGCTGCGAACCAAAGTGTCGCAGGTTCGATTCCCAGTAGGGCACATGCCTGGGTTGCAGGCCACGGCCCCCAGCAACTGCACATTGGTGTTTCTCTCCCTCTCTCCCCCCCCCCCCCTCTCTCTCTCTCTCTCTCTCTCTCTCCCCCTCCCTCCCTCCCTTCCCTCTCTAAGAATAAATAAATAAAATCTTTTTTAAAATATTTTTAAAAAAGAAATAGTTAGGGATTGAATCCTCATGGACTACCTGTAGGACATTAGCAAGTCTCTGAACATCTCATCTTCAGTTTCCTTGTCTGTGAAACAAGGAACTACGGTCACACGATGGCTGAGTTCTCCTGGATGCCTATGACTTCATGGCCAAGTACATGTGAGCAACGCAGTGCATTGCAAGGATTGTGGAACTCGGCCCACATGCCTTCTTTCTCCCCCTTTATCTCTCCCTACTTCCAGTTAGAGAAAACACTCCAAGAAGTAGGTTTCTTTTGTTTATTTTGGGTTGTGTTTCAGACACCTCTTTCTGAGTTATTTTTAAATTACGATCTGTCCGCTAGGGATTTGGTGTTCACTCCATCTGTACATGAACCCATTCCTTAAATGTCATCCCCTTTATTTAAGTTTAGGGAATGTTCCTTAATGAGCTAAGGACCGTTTCACAAAATAATTTTACTCTTGCAGCTGAGTAACACTTGTGATTCCCTGTCATTACCTCTGGCAGGCGTCCCATCAAACATCTCCATAGCCAGTGCTTGTTCTGCTCTGCTATGGTCTGGGCAGGCGTGTGGTCCCAAACACTGCGGCTTCTTCACAAAGGGGTCACTTCCATAACTGTGTTTTCCAATGGGAAACCTTGATTTAAAAAAAAAAACACAGCCCTGGCTGGCGTAGTTCAGTGGATTGAGCGCGGGCTGTGAACCAAAGTGTCGCAGGTTCGATTCCCAGTCAGGGCACCTGCCTGGGTTGCAGGCCACGGCCCCCAGCAACCGCACATTGATGTTTCTCTCTCTCTCTCTCTCTTTCTCCCTCCCTTCCCTCTCTAAAAATAAATTTTAAAAAACTCATCTGATTGACTTTCTGATGGGAAAAGGTCGGTCTTTGATTTGAATCAACTGATTTATCTATAGCTGGAAAAGAAGAATTTCTCTGTGAATAGCTGAACTCGGATCTCACCAAAGGGACACCTTGGCTGGCCTCAGAGAGTTCAATTCTGTTTTCGATGTTGCGTTAGAATACCTTATAGATATGTGTGGCGACTGCAAAGAGCAGAATTGTAGTCCTACTGACGTAAAACCCTTCCCTCTTTTTGTTGTTGTTGTTGTCAAACAGGAAACTGTTAAGGATAACTCACTTCTTTTTATGCCAAATGTTTTGAAAGTCTATCTGGAAAATGGGCAGACCAAGTCATTTCGCTTTGACTCCAGCACCTCCATAAAGGTAAGAGGGCCCAGTGAACCCTGTCCCTGACCCTGTCAGAGTGGAAGGGAACGCTGCACTGTGAATCTCGTGGGACAGGATCTCCTTTCAGAACTCTTGATTTCTGAGATCGTTTTCGGTTGCTTCCCAATAGGTAGTGTTCGAGTACTTAAAAGCAAACCCAGACAAAAAGGGTAAACTAAGAAGGTTCTGCTGTGTGTGTGTGTGTGTGTGTGTGTGTGTGTGTGTTACAAAACTATATAATATGCTATCAGTGAAGAAGCACTAGAGCGTGTCATTTTAATGCAACTTCAGATTAATTAAAATAGCCTGACCGTCACCAGGAAGACTTGGCACCCTGCCCAAAGCCAGCGTGATGTCTCAGCAATGTTAGCCACCCAGAAGATTAATATGTTAGCTGTTAATTGAATGTCTGCTACTGTGGTGTCCAGCAAAAACGAGGGGTAGGGTAATGTAAAAATAACATTTACTTTCAATCCCTGTAACCACTTTCATGGAAATGATGTGATGCATAACAGGCAGAAATGAGGCGCGCATGTCAGGAGAAGAGGTGAAAACAAAGAGTCACAAAACAATTCAATTACAGTAGTCCTCCCCTTATCCATGGGGGATACCTTCAAAGACTCCCCAGTGGATGCCGAAACTGCAGATGGTAACAGACCCAATAGGTACTCTGTCTTTTCCTATACTTGCACACCTTTGCACTGAAAAGAAGCGTTTCATGATTTCCCTTTGGCCTCTCTGCAGTGCCAGGATCACTAGTCTTGTGCTCTGCGGCCATTATGAAGTCAAATAAGGGTGGCCAGAACACAAGCACTGCGACACCTCCTCAGTCCATGTGATAACTGAGACGGCTGCTAAGTGACTAACAGTTGGAGTGTGTACGGTGTAGAGACCCCGGACAAAGGGATGAGTCACATCCCGAGTGGGATGGAGCGAGATTTCATCACACTACTCAGAGCAGCATGCAGCTTAATACTTATAAATTCCGTATTTGTGCAATTTTCCATTCAATACGTTTGGACTGCAGTTGACCACGGGTAATTGAAACCGCGGAAAGCAAAACTGCAGATAAGGGGGAACTACTGTATTTCAAAGTCACAGGTGAGTTTGCATAATGGGGATTAAAACAAAACATGTCGGTTTTTCTCGCCATACTTCCTTCCTATGGAAAAAAAAACTATACTCTTTTTTTTTAATTGAACAAAATCGCGTTCAGAAATTGATTGCTCCCTAACGCTCCATCAGCGTAAAAGAGGCTTTCTTCAAATGCCATTTTATTGAGGTAAAATAAAAAAGTACCCAGTGACGCTCTGTACAGTAATGTATCAGGAGAATATCAGCTGTGTGTTTAAAATGTCTATTAATAGTCAAACCCTAATTCTCAGGTTTTTTTAATTAATCAGCATAAATCTTATGAGTGGAAGTGCTTGTGCAAGGTCTACTCACTGCGTTCTTATTATCATGATGCCGGCAAGCAGCTTGTTTTGCATTGCTTTAAATAGGTCGTGATTTAGCAGGTAATAGAGCAGACCATAAGAGTAAATTGATGATAGAGCATTTAACTCATCCTCAAATCGTTCCAGATGAAATATGAACTTCCCTCAGGCAAGATTGCTGAGTTTAAAGGGCGATGACTTAAAACATCCTTTTCCTTTATTCCTACTCAAAATCAATGGAGAACGAGATGTTACTCCAATGATTGATCACCTAACCTAGGGGTTGGCGAACCTTCTCTGGAAAGGCCTCAAGAGTAAATATTTTAGGCCTTTGTGGGACATTTGATCTCTGTTGCCACGACCCATCTGTCCTACTGTACCGGGACAGTAGCCCCAGAAAGGTGGGTTCAGGGACTCCTTAACACCACTCTCAAGTTCAATAGTGCACTTGGAGGCCTCGCAGAACTCAGCGCATTGTTACGCTCACAGTTCCAGTCTATTACAGCAAAAGGATACACATTGAAATCAACAATAGGAAAACATGTATAGGGCAGCAGAGATTGGGCATAGAGCTTGCACGCATCCTCTCCCGGTGGAGTTATACGGGGTTTTCTCCCGGCTCTGATGTGTGACAACATGCACAGGGCCCCCTCTCCAACCCAGGGAAGCTCACTCGAGCCTTGGCTTGCAGTTTCCATTGCTCATTGGCTCCACAGACACAGCTGACCACCTGTGTGGCTGACCTCAGCATCCAGCCCCTCCGGAGCTGCAGCTGATCCCCACACAGCCCAAGATCCCCAGCATAAGCCACAGTGTTAGCATGGACTCTCTGGCATGGCCCCAGCTCCCCAAGTAAACCAAGCTGCTCCTAATAAGCAAAACATCCCACGGTTATAGGAGTTACCTCCCAAGAGCCAAGAGTAACGAGACAAACCTTTCTGTAGGTGAATGGATTTGTTTACTGCACAGACACTATATAAATGAATGGGCATGGCCACATTTGACCCACAGGCCATGGTTTGTGGACACCTGACGTAGCCTACAGAGCTGCATTATTCCAGATCTCTCAGATGCAACGGCCTTATTCCGTGACATCAGCTGGTCAGAAAAGCTTCTTGTCATTGCACCCCACCCCCACCCAAAGATCTCGGTAAAGACTTGGATGCTTTTTTTTAACAGAAATAAATCTGAATTTCGCAGACACTGATTCCTGTTGTACAATTCCCTCTGCCCTCTTTATGGCAGGAACCCACCCGAGACTGGGTTTCATTTCCCTGAAGATGGCAGACGACAATGACAAGACAGGTAGCAATGCAAAAAGTTCCCGTGGAATTGCAGTGATCTTGTACCTAACAGCCTTATTATCACACCAGACACAGGCTGGTAGGCATAACGTGGAAATGGTATAGTTATGAGAGGGATGTGACGCTGTCTAATAAAAATTGCCAGAAACCTCGCTACAGAGTCGCAATAGGAACAAAGCGTTGCTATGGATTGCCCAGTGTCTTGCCCGGTGATTCAAGAGGTTTTAGAAAGTGTGTGTTCTTACACAAAAATTAGTCTTGTTTTCTCTTTTCTGGGCCCTGAGCGAAAAATTATGCAACAGAAAGTCTGCTTATGAAAGTCAATATAGTCAAGGCATTTCTGGCGAATGATTATTTGGAGGGTAGATAGGGGTGGGGATCTTTGTTTTAAAGGGGCCTGAAGGCATTGAAAAAAAGTCCACAGTGAACAGTCAAAACCTTGGAAAGATCAGAAAATGAACAAACAATTCAATGTGCGGCAGTGTTTCTGTATCTTGGCATTGTTGATACTTCGGACCAGATAATTCTGTGTTGCCAGGGTTGTCTTGTACATGGCAAGACACTGAGTAGCGTCCCTCCATGCCCAGCCTCCTCAATGCCATTGTGACGACCAAAACTATCCCCAGAGGTTGCCAAGTGTTGCTGTGGCGGCGGGGGGGGCGGGGGGGGGGGAATTGCCCCGATTGAATATCACTCAGCATTCTATGGGATGTTTACCACTTGAGTATAAATTATTTTGAAGAGAGATCATTGACGCTTTTCAAGCACATGAGAAAAGTAATGGCAGAAGACATTACGGCTTTGCATTCTGGGGAACACATGTTTGTGTCTGGAATGCCTTTCTGATCCCAGATGTTTAGTCCTTTCAAGGCTTGCTGATGAAGCTTGCTCATTCTATCTTCCCCAGAGATTTAAATGAACAGCTAATGTATGCATATTGTTAGAGTGCCCTAACTCTGTGCCGGACTATGCTGTAAACAGACACTTTCTGTGTGTGAACTTGTTGAGTCCTTATATGTATTCTGAGCCAAGTATTATTACTATCCCCAATCTACAGATAGAGACACTAAGATACTTAGAGGTTAAACAACTTGCTCTAAGCTGCACAGCTAATATGCGATACAGCAGGGGTTAGAAATCAGGCTGTTTTCAGAGCCCACACATGCCTTATTACCACATTACAAAGTGGTAGGCTAGGGGTTGGCAAGCTTTTTCTGTAAAGGGAAGAGAGCAAGAATCGTACATTTCAAAGGCCACTCTGTCTCTTGTAACTACTCAACTCAGCTGATCCAAAGTGGGGAAGCAGCCAGAGATGACACATAAATGGATACGTGTGACTGTGTGCCAATAAAACTTTATTCACACAAACAGATGGTGGGCCAGATTTGGCACACAGGCATCATTTTGCCGACCCCTGGGGTAGACCACTTCCAGACGTGGTTTAATTACCATCCTATGTAGAAAATAGGAGAGCTGAATGGGCCACACTGCACAATCTATTAATAACCTTTCTGCACCCTGGCTGGTGTGGCTCAGTGGATTGAATGCCAGCCTGCGAACCGAGGGATTGCTAGTTCGATTCCCAGTCAGGGCACATACCTGGGTTGCGGGCCAGGTCCCTGGTTGGGGGCACCTGAGAAGCAACCACACACTGATGTTTCTCTCCCTCTCTCTTTCTCCCTCCCTTTCCCTCTCTCTAAAAATAAATAAGTAAAATCTTTTAAAAAATAACTTTTCTGCATTAAAACCTTAGCTGATAGGTAAGCACCTCCCCCCATTATTCACCTTGTTGCCTCTTTCTGAACCCCAAAGAGATTTCCTGGGTAGGCCAGGAAAAGGGTAAAAGAGAAGACCTCGTTCCTATATCTGTTTGGATCTTTGGAGCATCGAGCTTCAGAACCAATCAAAGTGTAACACCTACAGATCTGAAGTCTATGTGGGCAACACTCCTCAGTCATGGTAGACGCCCCAGGGGAGCTCCTTCGGTTTTGATTCCACCTTGACAATGTTTCCTCTCCAAGGATGTCATCTTAACTCTTCAAGAGAAGCTCTCCATCAAAGGCATCGAACACTTCTCCCTCATGCTGGAGCAGAGGACAGAAGGGGCCGGAACCAAGCTGCTGCTGCTGCACGAACAGGAGACCCTGACTCAGGTGAGTGAGATGACCCTGATTGCTCGCGCTGCTGCCGTGAGCAGAGGCCGCCCGGCCCTGGAATGCCCCCCAGCCTGAAACTCTTTAAATGTGCTCGCCGCCTCACTGGGTAGCCCTGCTAAAGGGAGCGCTGGCATTAATAATGGATTTTACACCTCAAGGTGATGTTTCCCTTTTTGTCCATTTTTCACAGACTGTCAGTTGGTCTCAGAAACAGATTTATCATTCAAAGGCTCAGCAGCCACTCCTCGAGAATGTGGCTCTGTAGAGGGATATTTTATGTCATGCTAATGAGTTGTTCACCTGTTTTCATAATCGATCCCTGGAAACCATTAAGAGGCAATGGTTTCCAGGATTATTTACATGAAGGGAAAATCACATTAGTCATGGGAAGTTCTGGGTATATACCTCAGACACTTTCAGAAGCCTGAACTCCCTGGCCCAATCCTGCCTCCTGGAAATATGGGACCCACCAATGTGTCCCAGGTCCTGATGGTCAAGATGCCACCCCCATCCGTTCTCTGGGGAGACAAGCAGGCTACTTGGCGGTTGAATTCAGCACTGCACCCTGACTTTCCTTGTAATTCCACATGGCAGAGTCTTTGTTGGCTGTCTAAGGGACCTCAACCAGTTCCTCTCACGTAGGAGAGGTCAGTGACAAGAGGACTTTAAAAGGCCATTGGGTTCCTGTGTCCTCCTTCCCACTTTCCTTCACCATCGCCCGTGGTGGAGCAGTCTACAGCCCTCAGTCTCATGGGTCCACGCTCGCTGCTTTGCAACCCTGCCCAGTGTACCTTTCAAAGCAGGGTATGTCCTCCCATTGAAATTCTTCTACTCAATGAAGTTAGCCATGTAAACTACAAGCACATAGACACGCACGCACATGCACGCACCATGGAGCGCGATAAACTAGGGCTATAATTGTTTTGAATTTCGCAATTGCAATTCACAAGCATTTTTGTTTTTCAAGATGTGTCCCCTGCATAAAAGCAGTTACAAGTCCACGAGACTGCATATTTGTGCCTTGAAAAGTACGTACAAATGCAAAAACTACAAGCAGGACAGCCACGCTGGCTCATGCTACAGTGGCCTGCATTTCATCGCGTTGGCCTCTTTGGGGATATCAGAGAGGTTTTACCTACTATCTGAGTCTGGTGTGTTTTCATTCATTCAACTGTGTACTAAGCACCTACTATTCATTGATTAATTACCTTTTGTTACAAAAGGAGTTAAGAAGCTAACACCTAGTCATTAGCACATGCTGTGCTGGCACCATGGCCCTTAACTTAACCTGAGCAATCTGTATTGTATTCTTCACAACTTCATCGGATTTGAGCAGTGTCATGGTATCAAGACTTTGTCCCCTTGTGTAGCTCCCACCCCCACCCAGCTTTGGTGTGCTGAACAACGCCCAGCACCCTCAGAAGCACTCTCAGACGCTGAGTGCACATTCTGTCTGTCCTGGAAAGTCACATCCCCCTGAGACAGCTGGAAGCCAAGGACCTGTCTGTGCTTCTTTGGCTCAGGTCCCGCAGCTCTGTGGTGTAGGTTACCCTGCAGAGTCCCCGGAGGGATGGACTGTGGGCCAAGCCCCTCTGGGTACCACGCACATGCTCAGCATCCTCCCCTGCCAGCCCCGCTCGCCCCGCCTGCGTGCTGGCTTCTCCTGGGAGCGGTTCCTTAGTCCCTGCTGTCAGGGTCTGCTTCCGGGGAACTCAGCCTAAGCCACCAGGTCTGAGCGGTTTTCAGGGGATGAGTATGCATGGCAAATATTAAAAGAGCTTCAACCATTTCTTTCCTCAATGCCCAAAGAAGGTTGGTTGCCTTGGCTTCTGCGTGCCTCAACCGTCTTGCAGTCACCACTGAGGACTCTTATCATTGGTCTGCTCTTCCAGGTCACACAGCGGCCCAGCTCCCATAAGATGAGGTGTCTTTTCCGAATTAGCTTTGTCCCCAAGGATCCCATCGACCTGTTAAGGAGAGATCCAGTGGCTTTTGAGTATCTCTACGTCCAGGTACGTGAGAATGGGGCCACGTTATAAGAATGTTTGGGGTAAATTAAATGCAGGGTTCTTTCCTTGAACTGTTTAATTTTGAGATCTCTGTCCCCCCACCCCAATGGCAACGCTTTCTAAAATAATTCCATGGTGTGTTTTTTTTGTTTTACTTTGGATTTTGAAATAATTTCATAGTTATAAAAAAGTTGCAAGCGTAGTAAAAGAGCTCTTTGATACCCTGCAACCCGATTCACCCGTTATTCGCATTTGACCACATTTACTTTATCTTTAGTGTCTGTGTGTGTGTCCTCTCCCTGACACACACACTGTTTCTGAACCATATGAATGTCAGTGACCAAAATCAGGTTCATTTAGCCCTAAGTGCTTCCGTCTGTATCTTCTAGGATCAAGGACATTTTCTTGTAATCATTGTGCAATGAACAAACTCAGGAAATTCAACACTGGTTCATTTCAATGCTCTGATCTGCAGTCCATATGGACATGTTGCCACTTGTCTCCCGAAGTGTCTGTGACGTCAGTCTTTTTTCTAGAACAGGATCCACTCCAGGATCCCATTTTGCACTTAATGGTCACATCACTTTAGTCTCCTGAAAGTGACATGTTATGAAGAGTACTGATCAGTTACTTTGTCCGATTTGGGTTTCTCGGATGTTTCTTCCTGATGAGATTGAGGTTCTCCTGCCTTTTGAGCTGAGCAGCATGAGGGACTTTGTACGCTCCTTAGTGCATCATATCAGGAGGCCCATAAGGTCAGTTTGTCCCTTTCATGGTTGTCTTGGAGAGGGGAGACCTCTTAAGTAGTATTGCTCATACTACTTAAGGAGGATTGCTAAGCATGGTTCAGGAGAAGGTATGTTTGCACAAATGTAACACAGTTCATTCTTGACATAAAAGACACATCTTCTCTACCCTGGAATTATCCTGAGAACAGTAAAACCTGTCCCAGGGTTCGAGCCCCAAAAGCAGGCTTGGGTGTTGCGTGAGTGGCAAAGTAGCCACCTCTTCAATGGGTAGCGGGGGAAGAGGAGCAGTGGAAAGCCATGTGCGGTCCGTAAGAGAAACTAAAATTAAGCTACCATCATCTTATACATCTCTCACTGAGAATGGGAAATGAGAATGGCTTGCATTCAGACCCTCTGCTTCCAAATGCCTCGTATCGCAGAGAATGTGCAGTATGTCTAAAGTAGCATCTGTCTAACAGAAGTCAGTGAGTCTGCAGATGGTGCCATGGGCCCATGTTGATTTCAAAGTACTAAAAAGATGCCATAAAATGAGCCTAGAAAACAAAAGAGTAAGCAGAAGCAACATATACCACATTACAAAGACAAAAATCGATTCAACCTACTGGGCATCTCATGAGAACGGTAGCCATTGGCTACATGGGCCGTGACAAGGTAAACAGGTTTCAACAGTGAGAATATCTATCCGTCTCCTAGTCATTACTGGACTTTGAGGAATTTTCCAGATTTCGGCATGTGCCATAATGATAAACCCTAATAATCCAGACTGTTGTAATTCATAATTATAATGAGCCATGCAGACATTTACCTGTCCAGTATCCATTAAGAAAAAGATTGTTACACCAATTACCGTCTTCTGTCACGTATAATGCACACCACGTTTTTGTGCGCATTATACACAGGATTATTATGGCCGTGTATACTGCGTATCCTTCTTTCCCCTCAAATATTTGGACAAAAAAGTGTGCATTATACACGGCAAAGCACAGAAGTAAACAGGGCAATACCTCGGACCACAGAATGTTTTGAAACACTTTAGCAGTGTTAGTTTCCTTTTTAACATCTAACATACTGTATTTTTCCAACCATAAAATGCACTTAGGTTTTAGAGGAAAATGGGAAAAAAATTTTTGAAGCAAAGAATGTGGTAAAATATTGAATAACATAAATAACATAACATTTCACCAATGTAAATGTAAACAGAACTCAACAGCAGCATTAACCATTATTCATCCCGGGGGGGGCGTCTTATAGTCCGAAAAAAATGATATTCCTTATGAATGAACTTTTTGCAGGACTAAAGTGGAGTCTGTTGTGAACCTTTAGTAAGCAGAACAATGATTACCATTTGTTTGTGCAACTACATTGTAAGTAATGTACCTGGGGGTAATAAAAGCATGATGAGTACCAAAATATGTAAGTCAGACTTCACACTAATTCTCGAGGAGCAGTGTGAACTGATTATGTGCAGTCCCATTATATATAATGTAATTAAGTGGCTAATGACCTTGAAAAGAATTCACCCAGCAGTCTGGTTAAAATATAGAACACACACATGCGCATACACACACACAGACGGGATATAATTGGGATGGGAAAAAAACAGTTGTAGTTGCAACTCTTAGGAGAAATAAGAGTGATAACTCACCTGTATACACCACATTACATTTTACGACGCATCCTTCCAAGTATCCCAGCAACCATGAGTTAACTGATTTGAGCCCGTTTTTCATATAAGAAAAAGGAGACTAAAGACAGACAAAATGCCATGCCCAAGGCCATTTGATTAGTGGTTGACAGATCCTAAGGATCAGACCTCGAGCTTTTATCCCTAAACACTGTGCTAAAGTCCTGTTTCAAATCCATTATGCAATAGGAGCCATACAAGAGAGTGACTTATGAAAAAAAACTGACTCCAGGACCTGTTATTACGGTCTGGCCTTGTGCTAAGTGGCTCCCTCACCCTCAAACCCCATGAGACTCGACAAAATGACCCTAGGTGGGCCCTAAACCCCGTGGTGCTCCATGATGGACAACCCTGGGCACTTGGAAATAACTGTGAAACCCAAGACGAGCAAAACCAAATGGCAGCCTGCAATTGCTCTCAGGGGCTGTGCTCACACAGAAGGACCTGCCTCCCACCTCGTGTCAGACCCACCTCCAACAGGCAGTGCTGCGCAAACAGATGAAAGATGGAAGGTTTTAAAGGGAAGCAGAGTTGGAAGACCAGAGAGGTGCAAGGGGGAAAGAATGACCTCACTCCTAGGGGTGAAGAGATGGGCTGACAGGCACACACCCAGAGCATATGGACAGGAAGTGCATCGCTCAGCGCCGGTGCATCGGGCATGAGTATTTAAAGGGTAAACATTGTGTGCAAAAACCATACTGGGATACGGGCTCCCATTTAGTCAAGTCAATACATTTGGAAAGGAGGCAAACACATCCTGATGGAGTTTTCCACTTGAAATCATCTTGGGACCAGGTAAAGAATAAGAAAGGGAGAGAGAGGCTACATGTCATATCTTCCAGCCCCCAAGTCTGGCTTCGAAGAACAAAGCTGAATAAACACCCCTGCGGAATGTGTTTAGGCAGCGCTGCACTTCCTGTGGACATTTGGCTCAGCCTTTGCTCCTAACGAGCGAGGAGGACGCCATCCTCCAACCCATCTCATGCCGTCATGTAGGATGTTGCACTTGACCATACGCTCTCAGACGCTCTTCAATATGATGCTCTTCCAAACCTGGCGACGGAACATCCCCAGGAGTCCTTGTAGGTGGCTCCCTTTTACAAATGAACACACTGAGACCGAGAGACTGGATGACTCCGCCACTGTGACAGCGGGGGCCGTCACTGCTAGGATGGACTAAGGATTTCAATAGCCCCCTTTCCTGAGCGCACCAGGGCACTGTGAGCAGGCCTGGGCTGGGCATCTCAGCTCAACCACTATCACTACTGTCGGGTGCACAGTGTGCATCCCCATCACACAGATGAGCTGCCTGGGGCTGCGGGAGAAAATAAACTGGTCCGAGTTGCGTACCCAGATAGTCGGGGGCAGAGCTAGGACCCTGAAGCAAGTGGGCTAAGTCCAGCGCGGCTGCAGTCTGTCACCTTGCCAACCGCTCTGCCTCCCGGAAGCTGCCCTAAATGATAACGCAGAGAGGAAGAGGACGATGACTGTTAGCACGCATGGGTGCTTTCAGTTTACAGGTAGAGTTCTAAGGGCTTTGCACGTCTAGCTCATTTCCCCCTGACAACAGCCCTGTGAATAGGGAGCAGAACTAACCCTGTTTTACAGAAGGGGAAACTGAGGTACAGGGCAATTAAGCGACGTGTCCAAGCTCACACCCCTGTGGAGTGGAGGAAGAGGATTTGAACCCAGGATTCCAACCCCAGCAGCCTAACTCTGGAAGCCACCTTGCTCTCAGGTCTACGTGTTCCATCGTACCACCTGTGTTTTGGAATTCCATACCTTAACTCTTAATTATTTTTACAAAAAGCTAAATATTGAAATAGCAGCTTGCTTGTCGATTGATGTTAAATGTTTTGTGTGGTCTCTATGTTGGTGAGCGCAATTAAATATTGACTCAGTTCCAAGCAGCGCGGTGCAACTGTTTCCGCATTTAGCCTCCTTGCCTTTGCAGGGGGCGGGGTGGGGGCGGTTGGCGGTGCTGTCACCTGCTCCGCCAAGCAACGCCGTGTGGCCCGTTCTTTGACTAGCTGCGCCCTCTGCTGGTCTCTTCGTAGAGTTGTAACGACGTCGTCCAGGAGCGATTTGGGCCGGAGCTGAAATACGACATAGCCCTGCGGCTGGCGGCCTTGCAAATGTACATTGCAACCGTTACCACCAAGCAAACGCAGAAAATCTCCCTCAAGTACATCGAGTAAGTGTTTGCTGGGAGCCACTTCAGAGACGAAGTTGCTGTCCCCGGAACGACCAACTGTATTTTTTATCTATATCTTGATTTCCAAAGTTGATCTTTGTGGCAGACCGTTTGTTACACATAGGGAAAATATATGGACAGCATGTTCATTTTTGGTGGAAGAGATCCATTTCTTATACAATTCACAGTTAGAGAATTGTGGTTAAAATGAGGGTCATGTTTAAAATGAAACACACATTTTTAAACTCCTAAACAACCTGGTTCCAAGCCAAGCTTTGGTTTCAGTGCTTTTTAAACATTAAACTGTTTTTTAAAGATTTTATTTATTTATTTTTAGAGTGGGAAGGGAGGGAGATAGAGAGAGAGAGAGAGAGAGAGAGAAATATCAATGTGAGATTGCTGGGGGTTATAGCCTGCAACCCAGGCATGTACCCTGACTGGGAATCGAACCTGGGACACTTTGGTTCGCACCCCGTGCTCAATCCACTGAGCTACGCTAGCCAGGGCTTAGACGTTAAACTGTTTAATTTTCACAATATCCCTATGAGAGCAGTAGGATTTTAACTCCATTTTATAGAAGAGCCAACCAACGCACAGAATGGGTAAGTAATTTACCCAAGTCACACTGGCTATTTATCAGAGGGGGCAGGATTCGAACCCAGGCAGGGAGTTGAACTATAGTTTGTGTGATCACTGGAAGCCCCTGTATTTAGAAAGCAGTCTGTATAGCCCGAGATTCCTTTTAGATGATGAAAATGCGACATGAAAAGCAATGCTCTAAGTCACAACTGGGAAGGATGGTATTTGTAGCAAAGAACTGTTGTTTGGCGAATGCATATGTCTCATCTTTTTTTGTTAAAGATTTTATTTATTTTTAGAGAGGGAAGGGAGGGAGAAAGAGAGAGAGAGAGAAACATCAATGGGCGGTTGCTGAGGGTCATGGCCTGCAACCCAGGCATGTACCCTGACTGGGAATTGAACCTGTGACACTTTGGTTCGCAGCCCGTGCTCAATCCACTGAGCTATGCCAGCCGCCAGCCAGGGCACCAAATGTCTCATCTTGCTGAGTACTCAGTTATAGCATCAGTATGCTACCTCTTTGGAGAAGATCCCCTCTTCTTAGAAAAATAGCAGTTTGTGTTGCTGTCAGTTGGCGAGTCTATTTAAGGGTCATCTTTGAAAAGAGCACCTCTGTTGCCCAGTCTGTATGCCCCCTGTTGGCAGGTGATTCAATACCCTAAAACAGCCATACCTTCTTAATCCCGGCAGCTCTAATGCTAAGACAAAGGAACACACATATTTCAAAGCTCATGGCAGGGCTGAAGGCATGTCTCCACCTAACACTACAAGCTTTAGGGTCCTCCCCATCGCTACCTCCAAGAGGCATACAAGCTCATTGAAATCCCACCTTCCAATCCCATGTGCTGCCTGTAAAGCCATTCTCAATTCCAGAGTGCCAGGTCCCAGCCCACTGCTTTTCACAGATGATTTATCTCTCCCTCTTGCCACGCATGCTCTGACTGCAGCCTGAGAGAGTTGGCCCACAAAGAGGTCTTACATTCAGATGGACACGTTCATACCCTCATCCACTCCCCTTTGGGAAGTGCTTGGGCACAGATGAAAATGGCTTCCCTTTGATAAGGTGGTCTGCAAAAATCGAGGTGATTTTCAGACACCCTAAATGCATGTCTCTTGCTACTCTCAGGACCCACACTTTACCAGATTGAACATGGTGCAGTCAAAAACTTCCAGAGAGAACTAGCTTGACTAAGAACCTTGCATCGTGTACAATCATGCTCTCATTAATTTAATTCACACACCCAACAAATGTTCAGGGAGCATTTTATATGGTATTCATACTGGAACAGTAGAAAGTCTAACGTACAAATTATCATCGTAACCATCCATCATTTGTGATCTGCTTATAAAAACAAGACATGAAGATATGAAAAATAATGATTTCAAATAAGAAAAGTAAAATGATAAGGTAGCCCCTAAGGAATGCCAAGTGATGGATAAAAATAATAAGTACAGCTGGAGGAGGAGGAGGAAAATGGTGATTAGAAAAACCGCACCATCTGAACTAGTGAAGAAGAGCATAAATGGTCAAGTGGAAGCAGGCCATCTTCCTACCCTTCTTTGGAGAGGATCTGGAGCAGGAGGAATAACCAGGACCTTCCCAGAGTCCTTCCCAGAATTCAGAAGACACTGCTTAGGCACATGATCCATCAGGACGGAGTTCCTAAAACTCAAAATATGGAACCTTCTTAGAGCAGGGTTGTAGTCATAGGGAAATGGCTTCTTGGCAAAAATATATTTTCCCAGTCCCATTTGTTTATTTGTTTGTTTTTCTTTTATCTCCACACCTATGAGGTGTTTGTACCTTTTCATCAGTACCAGACATATTTAAGGGTCATAGATCCCACTCCAACTTCACAGCAGCAGCACCACCACCCCCCTCCCCGCAAGCAAGAAATGTTGATGGAAGGAGTGAGATAGTCTAACTGGCTGGGAAAAAGGAGAATTGTGTGTTTCTAAGCAAGTAGCCATTGACGAGGGAGAGGGGGAGAGAAGAATGGTTTGGGGCATGAAGGAGTGGCATCTGTCCTTCTCAGAGAAGAGAGACAGAGTATATGCACAGACAGGGATAAGTGACAAAGGGAATGACCAAAGGGACAGAGAGAAATTGGTGTTGGGAATGCAAACTCAGATATGCGACAGAATTCTAAGAGACTCAAGGTGGGTTGGATGAGATCTCATCCATTTCCACTGATTCCCAGATGTCTGTTTGCATTCTCTCTGGAGAGTGAACAAGTGTGTTTCTTTTAAAAGGCAAACTTATGGATTCAAGAGCCAATAGTGTTTCCTGAGCACAAATGAAAAGTTGCTTCCCTAACTGGGAACTTATTTTCTCTACCTTGCCAAGATTTCATTTGTTCCACCAAACATCAGGGCACTATTTTGTCTTAGATAACTCATCATCACAGGAATGTGAAATTAAAAATATGCTCTTTATTGCAGAAAAGAGTGGGGATTAGAGACTTTTCTTCCCTCTGCTGTGCTGCAAAGCATGAAGGAGAAGAACATAAAGAAAGCACTTTCACACCTTGTCAAAGCAAATCAAAACTTGGTACCACCCGGTAAAAAGGTATCACATTTGCATCTTAATAGACAATGGATTTTAAAGAGAGAGGCTTGCATGCACTTTTTGTAATGTTTAAAATTAGCCCATGGATAAAATACTTAGCACTACATTTTCAGAAGCAGTAACATGCTAACCTTTAAAAAAAACAACTATTAACATGTTTCTAAGACCAAAGAAAAATAAGGATTCTTATGGAAAGCTATTTATTTCTTGCAAACTGTAGACTGTTTATTGTATGGGGGGTTCACATGGGCATGCAGGAGAACATGGCATGACCTCTGATTAGAGGGCAGACTTGTAAGATCATTTTATATTTCTGTCAGGCTCTTGCTTTCCACTCAGACCAGCTCAACCGCAGCTGCCAGTAAGGGTCCCTGCAGACCAGATACTGCATTCATTAAACCAGAATTCTCTACCTCAGTGCCACTGACCTTTGGGACCAGATCATTCTTTGTTGTGGGGGGAGGGGTTGTCCTGTGCATTGTATGAGGTTTAGCAGCTTCCCTGGCCTCTACCCAACCAGAAATGGCTCCAGACACGTGCCCTGGGGAATGAAATCAACCATGGTTGACAACCACTGAATTCAATCTTACTTTTGGAGGGAAGATAAAATTCCTTCTGTCATTCGCCATCATTAGTGTTAAAATCTCTCTCTGCCTCTTTTTTTTCCTATCAAGTAGAAGAAACACAAAGCCTATTTTAAAATATACTATTGGTCAAAATAAAGGACTGTGTTCATAGGTAATATAAAGCAAAGGGTTTCAGGAATCAGAAGGCACTTTAAAACACTGGTCCTATAAAACTGGATGCAGTCCAAAAACGCAAGAACATTTTCCAGTGGATATTAGCCATAGAAACTTGTGTGACCGGAACACAAATCACTGTTTATGTGGGTAATTCTTTGGTCTTCGGATCTGATTTTAAGTCATTTTTACAGGCTAAGGCATGCTTATTTCTATTCCCTCCTCACTGCATGGCTTTTTCAAAACAAATGATCGGGCTCCAAACGCTATCAACACCTTGGGCTCTCTCCCAGTTTCTGTAAATATTCAGCTCACAGATATATAGCAGGATGCCGTGGATCAAGATTTTTTAAAATTTCAGTTCTGATTTGCCCAAAGCTAATTTTTTTCCAATCGGCTTGGTAGGAGTTTTTTTTAAGCCTGGCCCACTGGTTTTATAACTTGGATACCTGTTCTAAGATCGATCTACCCATCTATCACTGTCTGTAAAGGTCATTCTTTCTAGCTGATGGGGAGTGGTTTGCTTTCAAATCGATTTGCGAAGTGCTTTGGGTTTTTTTAAGAAGTTGGATGGATGAATAGTCCCACGTACCAGTTACCGAAGGGGTAGGGTACTTAAGTGTAGTAAACAAATGAGTTGCCAAGTCATCTGCCATTGCACACAGAGATTTCCAGTCATTGCTGCTTGGAGCCTATGCCTCGTTGGAAATTATCAGCCCCAACGAACATCCCTGGCACATTCAGAATGAACTGTGGACTTTTTTTTAAGATTTTTATTTATTTATTTTTAGAGAGGGAAGAAGGGAGGGAGAAAGAGAGAGAGAGAGAAACATCCATGTGTGGTTGCTGGGGGCCGTGGCCTGCAACCCAGGCATGTGCCCTGACTGGGAATCAAACCTGCGATGCTTTGGTTCGCAGCCCGCACTCAATCCACTGAGCTACGCCAGCCAGGGCAAAATCAAGGACTTTTTAATGATGTAGGAATCTATATATTTAAGTCTTTATGAAGATAAATTTTATCTAGCTAAAATGTCCTTTGTCAATCATTCATGAGCCTCAATAGATTCTCGGAGTTGAATGAATAGAGCAAGTTGTAACATTCCCACAGTGATTGGAGCTCAGAAAGTTCATTTTCCCTAAAAACTTGCAAAGAATGTAAGGAACGTGAGCTGGGCGTGTAGAGCCTGCTTAATGGCTTTGTATAGGCTGCAGGTGTGTTTTCAAGCCAGCTCCCGCAAGCTCTGCACGCAGGTTAAGTCTCCTGTGTGATGGGAGAATGTGCACAGCCTGCCCTGGTCTCTAACTGCCCTTGGAGAGTGCCTCTGGCCTCTCAAAATCTCCCCAGGCAGCAGTTTGTTTCAGTGGAAAAATGTAATATCTTGCCCTCACTGGCCAGGTGTATCCACGCTTATGAACTCCTCATATGTTCCCCCAAAATAAAACGATTTGCATGCAAATATCCTGTTGCGGCCCTTCATCAGCAAATCAAAGGCAGAGCGGGTTTTTTTTCATTCCTCATAAAGAGTCCTTGTCACACCCGCCCGTTGGAGGTAGAGCCATCCTCCAGTCTGCCCTTGTTTGCAGCTGGTCTCCACATGGAACAGAGTCACACCCTTGTCAATGGAGTTCACACCCGAGGTTTCTTCTCTCTCCACAGCTCTCTGCGCTGCAAGCCAAGGTCCATTATCTCAAGTTCCTCAGCGACCTTCGTTTGTACGGTGGTCGTGTGTTCAAGGCAACATTAGTGGTAATTTGTTTTGCTTGCTTTCTCCGGGAAGTCATGGAGGCCTGCAAACTGTCACTGCATCCCTTGTCTTGAATGAGCTTCTTTCAATGACAAAAACCAATCTGCTGTGAATAGTTTGCAGCCCTCATTTCTCAGCGACTGCACCCCAGTCTGAAGAAATGTTCCACTAGCAAACGGCAATGTAGAATGCCCTCAGAAACGGAGTGGGAAAAACCAAGGGAAACTGGTACATTCTGACCATGGCCTCCCTGTAAGTCATGGGGCCAGAAGTCGCTTTCACATTAAAAAGATGTTTATGTCTCATTCCTAAAAGTCTCTTGTGAGTATGAACTTACATACTAGGATAACATTTACTTTCTACCGTGTGTTTGATTTATCAGAGCCTCGACACTCACTTCTCTGGTTCTTCTAACGGGTGACTTAGTACCATAGAGCCCAGAAATACTTTCTAAAGAAAATGCAACTTTATCAAAAACATTTCATGAGGTCTTCAGAAGTCTAGTCTTTTTATATTTTGTCAATGTCCCTTTCTCAGCAGGCAGAAAAGCGCTCAGAAGTGACTCTCCTGGTCGGGCCCCGATACGGCATAAGCCACGTCATAAACACCAAAACCAATCTGGTGGCTCTTTTAGCCGACTTCAGCCATGTCAACAGGATCGAGATGTTTACCGAGGAGGAAAACCTGGTGAGGGTGGAGTTGCATGTGCTGGATGTGAAGGTACGTCTCCTGGATGTGGCCCCATGGCCTCAATTGGAACAGCTCCTTTGTGACACACTGCTGAGATTTCCACAGCAGGCAAAACTTCAGTGTGTGCGGGGCATCCGAAGGACGATGCGGCACAGAAAAACATCCACCCAACTCAGGCCTGAGTACTCCCGTCCTCGCTCACTAACTGTGGGATGTGGGGACAAGTCACTACTCTTCTCTGGGCTCAATTTCATCCTCCATAATAAGAAAGCAAGGGTGTTCATTGCTAAGGTCCCTTTGGCTCCGGAATACATGAATCATAGATACAGTGGGAGAGATTTTTTCCCTACTTACCATTTTAGAATATACGGCTCTCCTGTAGTCAGGGAGATTTTTACCAGCTTTGTGTAGAACTCCCACTAACGTTTTGTTAGCTCAGGTCTGGTGTGTTTATTCTTTTGGAAAAGCTGAGTATTTCAGTCAATCTGTCTTTGCAGACAGTTGCAATTAGTACTGACTGAACATCTGGCTCCGGTGAACGTCATGGCCATTCCATTTAAAACAACAATCTGAGATCATCCTCAAATGGGAAAACTTGACTCCCCAAACAGAATTTGTCAGGAAATAACCCAGATTCCCTGCCTTCACCTTCTTGTTGCAGTAATAGATGAGCCATTGGATCTGGGCAGTGTTGATGTATCCGGGATCCATAGGAAGTGCTCTGAGAACAGGCAGGAGGACCCCCTCCCACTAGGGTGGTGTGGGAGGAGCAGATGATGGGAAAGGGCTTCTACACAGCAAATCGTACAGCACTGGTGTGCTCTGCGGCAGGAAGAGATGCCCATGAGAATGTGGCGCTCCTCCAGGTGGGCTGTGGCCCGTGGGATTCCATGGGCTAAACCCAGGGGGTCTCTGGTTGACTTCAGGCACAAGAAGAGACTTGGAATGCCTGCCCTAGTCTGTGACCAAAGATGTGGAAAACAATAGCTCCGTCATGGAAAAAGGATGAGCTGGATACAGGCATCACAGACCTTCGAACCAGGGGTAATCTGTCTCAAACAGAAGTGCATGGCAAGGCCCTATTCATGGTACCCTGCCTGTATCAGGGAATTATGGGACGGCTTGAGGGGAGATCTCAATTGAAATAGAAGGCAAAGGCAGTTCATTAAGAAGTACAGAGGCTTTGGATGGGAAGTTGGATTCCACCAGTGGGGTCATCCACCCTGGCCAGTGTCCCACACCCGAAAGGGAGAGCAAGATGCCTATCGCTGTTTCTGTGTTTCTCTCTGGGTGTCTGCTTTTTCGTTGTTCCATTATTTCCCTCTCACTTTATCTCTCTTTCAATAAGAGCCCACTGGCCATGCCCCCCTTCCTAACTCAATGAGAATAATTGTTTACACTGAATACTTCCTTCCCTATATGCCCAGATCCATGTCTAATGAAACAATAACCTCATTGCTTCCAGAAAGGTTTTTAAAAAGGTTTTATCTATTTGATTTTTTTAGAGAGAGGGGAAAGGAGGGAGAGAGGGAGAGAAACATCAATGTGTGGTTGCCTCTCGCACGCCCCCTACTGGGGACCTGGCCCGAAACCCAGAAAGTTTTAGGAAAGTCTTTTCTCAACCCCCATGTCTCTTCTGACCTCCTGTTAATTTTTTTTAAATATTTTATTTATTTATTTTTAGAGAGGGAAGGGAGGGAGGGGGGAGAGAGAGAGAGAAAGACACACACACATCCATGTGGGGTTGCTGGGGGTCATGGTCTGCAACCCAGGCATATACCCTGACTGGGAATCAAACCTGCGACACTTTGGTTCGCAGCCCGTGCTCAATCCACTGAGCTACGCCAGCCTGGGACCTCCTGTTAATTTACAATTTTTCTTGGAAGCCTCCTATTCCTGGGTTTCTTTGACACTTTTCTTTCAGTCTTAGCAGTCATTTCCACTTAATTCTTACTGCTCTTCAACACTAATTTTCGTCATGAACCCAAACTTAATCTTCCCATGGTCTTCCAAACTATGGGTTCATATCTGGTAACAAACTCCCTAGCTATCACTGTTTAAAATGGTAACCATTTGGGAACCAAACCCATGTGACTTTCTTTTTATTCCTCTATGACTTGGGAAAGATTCCAAATGCCTGACCTCTTCTCTGCATTTATGTCTCTCCGATGAAATGGTTGCTCCATAACTTCTATTGTTTACATTTCATAAGCACAAAGACAGTCATTGTCACCCAAATGAAGTCATTCAGTTGGCCAAAAAGTTTGTTTGATTTTTTTCCATACAATGGCTCTAGTAGCGCTTAGAGCGCTACTTCGTTCAAAATAATTTTGTTAGGTTGCATTGTGACAGCTGTCATATCAGCGCACATTAAAAAAAAACTTATGAAAAGGGGTGAATTTTCATGTCACCATTTTAATATCAAATGGCCACACACAAAAGATGGAATAATAACATGGAAGAAAATATGCAACATTTCCAGCATATTATGCTTTCTTATTTCAAGAAATGTAAAAACACAACTGAAACACAAAGATTTGTGCAGTGTATGGAGAAGGTGCTGTGACAGATCAAATGTGTCAAGCACGGTTTACAAACTTTCATGCCGGTAATTTCTCACTGGATAATGCTCCCCGGTCAGGTAGACTAGTGGAAGTTGATAGCGATGAAATCAAGACATTAACTGAGAACAGCCAATGTTCTACCACATAGGAGATAGCCAACATCCTCAAAATGTCCAAGTCGATGAAGTTATTGGTGAAAATGTAAAACATCTTTTTTATTTTGTGGAAAAAAAAACTACATGGACTCTTTGGCCAACGCAGTATTAAGGAGAGATGGTTTTAACCCAAACGTTCTGTTTTCTGTAGCCTATCACGCTCCTTATGGAGTCATCTGATGCCATGAACCTGGCCTGTCTAACAGCTGGATACTACAGGCTCCTGGTGGACTCTAGGAGGTCGATATTCAACATGGCCAACAAGAAAAATGCAGGGACACAGGAAACAGGTACTCTCTTCCTAAATTCATGAAGCATTGCCTCCCCCAACCTCACCTGAAAAAAATAGTAAGGCTCTTTCTTGAAAAGTTACAATGATATGCATGGAAAATCTACTGTTCCAATTTCACACAAAAGCCTTCAGAGATATCCGATGTGGTCTAACTTGTTCTAGGAAAATGCTGGTTTTTTTCATCACATGTTATACCTCACTTGGAAATGCTGGAGTGAGTATGTGCTTCAAAGGCAGTGATTTAATGACTGTGCGGGAGTGAGCAGCAGTCTTTGTGGCGGGGTTTTAATGTCCCCGCCACAAAGCAGCCAGGACGCAGAGTGCGAACAATGGAATGCTCCGTAGGAAGTGTGAACCCCAAGCTGTAGGCCTGGTCCCTCCTTAGGGTGCCGTAGGTCCAGCTGCCTGGGGCCCTCCTCCTGCATCAGACTTACCTCCACAATCTGGAAACTCTCCCAACAGGACAACTTGGGTAGCGCCCAGCACTCGGATTTGGGGCTTTAGAAGGGACTGTGGCAGCTATCTTAGCTCTGTATGGGGAGCTTTGCGATAAAAAAGATTTCAAATAATTTTTTTTTAAAGTTAGATTTTTTAATGTGATTTTTTCTTTCTTTTGAAAAAGATTTTATTTATTTTTAGAGAGGGAAGGGAGGGGGAAAGAGAGAGAGAGAGAAATATCAATGTGCAGTTGCTGAGGGCTGTGGTCTGCAACCCAAGCATGTGGCCTGACTGGGAATTGAACCTGCAATGCTTTGGTTCACAGCCCGCGCTCAATCCACTGAGCTACACCAGCCGGGGCTAGATTTCAAATAATTTGATCCAGCCACTTGACAGGATGAAATAGCCCGGAAGTGAGGGCAAGGAGGGCTGCAAAGGCTGCGTTGATAGTTTCTCTCAGGGTGGGTGGTTCCCATTTGTTTAGACCTTTCATCTTCATGTTGGCATTGTCTCTGTCTACAGTGGACACTCTGTAAATGTGGCTGAGAGACAGACGCAGCTCCCGAAGTCAAAGCTACTGACCCGTGAAAAAGTCTAATCACGGCTTTCGTAATAAGGGTTTCTTTTAGAAGAAAGGGAAAATCTTATGAACAAATTCCACTGTTGCTGTTCCTGATAGAAAAGAGGGTGAGGAAAAGGAAGGGGAGGGAAATCTTGCTTTTAAACTTAGCAAAAAAACATAAATAATTATTCCCGAGATATATTGTGATGTGTGGACAGACACACAGAGAAAGACTCACACACCGTTTATGGTAATGGCTGGTTAAATGGCAGCCATTATAGTCATAGGATAAAGGGAAACCAGAGAGAAAAGGAGAGATGGACAAGGTATGCCAGAAGGCAACCTCAGCTGTATTCAATCCAACCCCACCTGGAAATGCCTGTTTTTGAAAAAAAATTTCTCTCAATGTGGGGCTTTTTATCTATAGAATTATGATTAAAAACCAAGCTTACAAGGTAAGAATTAGAAAAAAATATAGATGGACCACACCTCAAATGAGGCCCAGTAGTTCTACTCATAATTGGTAGTAGGAAAAGAAAACAAAAATAGGAACACTTCAGAGTGAAAGTAACAGAAACACAGAAAAGAGTGGAAGACAGACACAAGGCAAAGAAAGGCCCTGAAAGACACAAATGATGGCAAATAAAGGGGAAGAAACGAAAAGAACCTGGTGAGTATGTGCTGGGCTGGGTGGTGAGCATTTTTATGACCACGTTTTCACTGAGCTAGGAGGTTTGGAGCAATTTAACGCTGACCTCTGAAATTTCAAACACCAGTTCAGCAATTTAACACACTCCTTTAACATTGGAAGACCAGTTTTTGGCTTTATATTTTCAAGCCTTAAAGTTTATCTAGTACATAAAACCTTTTCCCCATGGACTGTTGAGATGGTGTAGATGCATAAAGACATCCAAACCTACCACTCTAAAAATGGTTACCATGATAAGGGCCTAGATTCTGTCCTCTTTTTTTTTAAGATTTTCTTTATTTATTTCTTAGAGAGGGAAGGGATGGAGAAAGAGAGAGAGCAAGAGAAACGTCAATGTGCAGTTGCTGGGGGTTATGGCCTGCAACCCAGGCATGTACCCTGACTGGGAATCGAACCTGCGACACTTTGGTTCTCAGCCCGCACTCAATCCACTGAGCTATGCCAGCCAGGGCTGATTCTGTCCTCTTTATAATGACCCACAACATAACATTTAATAAAAGTTCAAGAGGCAAAAACGTAGTTCTGAAGAGCATTAGCACCATGGGGAAAGAATGTAACTTGAACCTTTCATGAATTTCTCCCAGTTCTACAGCGAGAATGAGTGGGAGAGAGCAGGCTACAGCGAGAATGAGTGAGAGAGAGCAAGCATGTGTGTACATGTGTGTGTAAGAAGGGGGGACAAGGGAAAGAGATGGCGAACTCCAATGAGCAACTGGTCGACCCAAGCTGAGCAGCAACCCAAGGCTTAGCATCCTCTCATGGTGGAGAGTCTTCTTTTCTCTGTAGAAACTCCCCAAAGACCTCCTGAGACTCAAGAACTGTAGACAGTGAGTTCCGTTTAGGTCAGCTGATCCCTACTGCATTTTCTCCTCCTGCTCTGTAAGAGACTGGATCATAGTATAGATCCCAATTCCCAGTCCACATCCTGCCATGTCTCCAAAATCATTCCAGAAGCCAAATCAGTCCACTTTGGGGAAGGAAGCCAAGACTGAGTGCGTATTTTCTTCTTGTCTCAAATCGATCAAAGACCTTAGTCAAGATTTCTAACAAAGAACAGTAAGCCCACATTTGTTCTTCTATATCTTGAAAATTAACCTAAAGTACTTTCAGAATCCCCAAATCCATATATTTATGCATCTCTGGGTCTTACGAGGGTCTCAGTGAGTATCTCTTAACTTGCTTGTAGCCTGCTGACCTATTCAGTTTTTGTGTCGGTTTAATCCTGGAGTTGGCAAACTATGGCCCATGGGCCAAATCTCACTCTTGTAAATAAAGTTTGATTGGAACTCAGCCATGTACATTGTATTAGTTTCTTAGGGCTCTGTGACAAACTACTATGAACTTGGGGGCTTAACATAACAGAAACTTATTCGCGCACAGTTTTGGAAGCTATAGGTTCAAAACCTAGGTGTTGGGAGGGCCACGCTTCCTCCAAAGGCTCTAAGGGTGTATATGAACATCCACTAGGATATAAAAGAGCTGAAGATAAAGGTATTCATGCTATCATCCCAATGTTTATTATTCTATTTTATTGATATATTTCATTATTACATTACTACATGATCATTACAATATCTTCTAAAATAACGTAGAAATATGTAGATCCTTGACTTTCTCTTAACTCAATGAAGAAAAAGTCCCACATCTTCCTCTACAAAGTGGGCATTGTTACATGTCACTTTACAAAGTAAAGGGCAATCTATATCCTGGAATAAGAGCCTGTTGAACTACCACCTTTAAGGATTTTAAAAGACATGTTTCATATTCACATTCATAGATGTGAAATCTTTTAATAATAGAATCAAGGGTCACATGGAGTTAAGCTACAGTTCCCTGCTCTCAGATGGCATTACCGTCTATTTTATCAAATAGCAATTACATTTTCTGCCATAGTAATTCAGTTAATGTCAGTTCTTCCGACCAAGAAGTCCTTACACCTGAAGCCTAAATTGACCACTACCACATTTGGAAAGCTGAATAACCCCGTTATGACCAACATGGTGCTACAGGCCATTAAATTAAGAACCAGAGATGTGCCCCCTAAAACCAGACAGCACTGTAATGTGTCTTTGCATGATTCTTTCTCTTTAGGGACTGAAAATAAAGGAAAGCACAATGTCCTTGGCCCTGATTGGAACTGTGTACCCCAGATGACCACCTTTATTGGCGAAGGGGAACAAGAAGCCCAGATAACATACATAGACTCCAAACAGAAGACGGTGGAGATTTCAGATGGCACCTCGTGTCCAAAAGACCACCGGCACTTGTACATGGCCAACACCTATAATTCGGATGAACTCAACCAACCGCTGGCTCAGCCAGGAGATGCTGCATGTGAGGCCGACTACAGAAGTCTAGCTCAGCGGTCCCTGTTGACCTTCTCGGGACCAGAAACTCTAAAGAAAGCACAGGAGTCTCCGAGAGGAGCTAAAGTGTCCTTTATTTTTGGAGATCTTGCCATGGATGATGGGATCAATCCCCCGACTCTCAGCTATGAGAGGCTACTGGACGAGAGTCCGGAGCTCCTGGAGAAGCAGTCACATGTCTACATGAGCAGTGCCAATGACATGAAGAGCCTGGAACTCACGCCAGATGCGGACAACATCCAATTTGTGGAACATTCTGTTTATGCAAACATAGGTGACGTGAAGACCTTCGAGGCCACCCAGGGGATAGAGGAGCCCCTGCTGCGTGATATTTGCTACGCAGAAAACACCGACGATGCAGAAGATGAGGATGAGGTGAGCTGCGAGGAGGACCTCATGGTGGGAGACATGAACCAGCCAGCCCTCCTCAACCTCTCCGGGTCAAGTGATGACATCATTGACCTCACGTCCCTGCCCCCTCCTGAAGGAGACGACAATGAGGATGACTTCCTGCTGCGCTCCTTGAACATGGCTATTGCCGCACCCCCACCTGGCTTCAGAGATAGTTCAGATGAGGAGGACTCTCAGAGCCAGGCAGCATCCTTCCTGGAGGACAAGGAGCCAGGCGGCAACCTGCAAAATGACGAGATCCCCGTGTCCCTCATTGACGCTGTGCCCACCAGCACTGAGGGGACGTGTGACAAGGGGCTGGATAACACCGTCGTTTCCCCGCTGGAAGCTCTAGAAGCTCTGTCCGTGTCAGAAGAACAGCAGACCAGTAACAATTCAGGTTCTTTCACCATTGTTACGTTTATTCACTGATAACCATATCACTCATCCCATCAAGCCATTTGCCCTTGGAGTCCTATCATGTTGTGTTCTCTCATTTCACGCATGTCCCATTTCATAAATGTGCAGCAACTACCATCGTGGCTTTTTTTGTGTCTGTGGTTTCCTTTGTTTTTTTTTAAACATGTGGCACGTCTTCCCCTCATTTCTGGAGCAACTATGCAATAAACTCAGAGTCCTTACTGAAAAGGGAAAACCTTGCTTTGCTCTGTTGTTAGTAATAATAATGAGTCCCATTTTCGTACGTGTCTCCTTAGTGCCTCTGATGCATCCATTAATCAGTTCTTGTTTTTTACGGCACGCAGGTGTAGCCATCTTGAGGGCTTATAGTCCCGAGTCTTCCTCAGACTCAGGCAATGAAACTAACTCTTCCGAAATGACTGAGAGTTCTGAACTGGCCACAGCACAGAAGCAGTCAGAAAACCTCTCCCGCATGTTCTTGGCCACTCATGAAGGCTACCACCCCCTGGCAGAAGAGCAGACAGAGTTCTCCACCTCCAAAACCCCTGCTGGGGGCTTGCCCCCCAAGTCCTCCCACACTCTGGCCACCCGTCCAGTGACTGACCTCCCGCCCAAAGTTGTGCCTTCCAAGCAGATACTTCACTCAGACCACATGGAGATGGAGCCTGAAACCATGGAGACCAAGTCGGTCACTGACTACTTTAGCAAACTGCACATGGGGTCGGTGGCGTATTCCTGCACCAGCAAAAGGAAAAGCAAGCTGGCCGATGGGGAGGGCAAAGCGCCCCCTGTGGGGAACGTGCCAGGGAAAAAGCAGCAGGGAACCAAAACAGCTGAGGCAGAGGAGGATGCCAAAGGTAAATTTGGTACCGTGTCTTCAAGGGACAGTCAACACCTAAGCACTTTTAACCTGGAGAGAACTGCCTTTCGCAAGGACAGCCAAAGATGGTATGTGGCCACCGAGGGCGGGGTGGCTGAAAAAAGTGGATTGGAAGCAGCCACAGGGATACTCTTTCCAAGAGCTTCTGGTCTGGGGACAAGGGAGGCCGAAGGGAAGGATGAAGGGGCCCCCAGCGGGGAAGCCAATGAGGTTTCAGGACTTGGCCAACGGGACCACTTCTTAACTGACGTGACCTGTGTCTCTTCAGCCAAAGACTTAGATAACCCAGAGGATGCTGACCCATCTACCTGTGACCATCCTTCCAAGCTTCCTGGGGCGGAAGAGAGTGTGGCCCATCTTTGTGACTACCACTTGGCCAAGCGGATGTCATCATTACAGAGTGAGGGCCATTTTTCTCTGCAGAGCTCTCAGGGCTCTTCAGTGGACGCAGGCTGTGGCACAGGCAGCAGCAGCAGCACCTGCGTCACGCCCGTGGAGTCCCCACTCTGTCCCTCCATGGGGAAGCACCTGATTCCTGAGACGTCAGGAAAAGGCGTGACTTACGTTCCTTCAGAGGAGAGGGCCACTGGGCTGCCCAACCACGGGGCCCCCTTCAAGGAATCACATCCACAGACAGAAGGGGTGTGTCCGCGGATGACAGTGCCTGCTCTGCACACAGCCATTAATGCCGAACCCCTGTTTGGCACTTTGAGAGATGGATGTCATCGACTCCCCAAGATTAAGGAAACCACAGGTACAGCAATGAGGGATTTAGTGCTTTGCCTTATACACCGGGAGCATGTAAAGCAAATTCACAGGAAACCTAAACAAATATAAAATCTGGAAGGAAAGTAAAAGTTTTAGAATCTTTAAAAATGCTGCAGGGCTGTGGCCAGGCTAAGTATCAACCATTGATCCCTCAGTGTTTAAAAACATACCAAAGTTTGCAGATCTCAGACAATGCTGAAGATGTACGTTGTTTACTCTTTACAATCTTGCTCTCCTGTTACTTTTAGAATCTGATGGAGCAATGTTTTCTTTTTAATTCTAAATGTAGACTTTTAGCAGTACCCAGTGTGACTTTTAGTTACAAAATAGTATTGCTTAGAGTCACAAAATGGTTTGGTTTCTTTTTTAAGGCATTAAATTTCTAATTTTGCCATTTCATTTTTGGGAGGCAGGGAAGGATCATAGAGCAGGGTTTCAGGGAGATTGCAGGGGCTAGGGAAGATCCTTTGCCTTTCAGCAATACTTACAGATGCATCTTGACTCTGTAAGGCTCTGCTAGAGGAGTCTTCGCAAGAGTCTGGCATACCTCAGCATCAGGAAAGTTTTGGGGGTGTGCATGATGAGCTGCTATATTTTCCCCCAAATAGTAACACATAGACATATGTAGAAAGAAGAACGCAGCCACCTTCCATGCCCGCTTCACCATTCTGCCCCGCAGTGGGCACTTATTCGTCTCACCAATCCACTTGGCCAGCCATCATGTGACAACAGCTGATGTTCCACTCATACTTTCCAGTTTAAAAGTATATCATCAGTACCGTGTTTTCCATAGAGACAAATAGATGTTAGTGAGATCTTACATTGGTTAATTCCTATTCCTATTCTTTTTTTAAGATTTTATTCATTTATTTTTAGAGAGGGAAGGGAGGGAGATAGAGATAGAGAGAGAGAAACATCAATATGCAGTTGCTGGGGGTCATGGCCTGCAACCCAGGTATGTGCCCTGACTGGGAATCGAACCTGCGACATTTTTGTTCGCAGCCCGCACTCAATCCACTGAGCTATGCCAGCCAGGGTCCTATTCCTATTCTTTTAAGATTGTCTACCTTCTCAAAACCTACCACTGGCTTAACCTGCTGTGGGAAACCCACCTATACATGCTACATAACTCATCAGCCCACCAAGCATCTTTGCCTCTAAACGAATTACAGCACACTGTTTGATCCTCCCCAGCTGACAGGGAGCTTTCACCTAATTTACCTCTTGCTTCTCAGAAGAATTCTGTGAAATGGAGATTTTCTTCACAGGACAGCTTTTCTGAGGAAAGTTCAGTCATTTGTCCAGTGTCTCCACCTCACACCCTATACCTGGAAAACTTTATGGGCCCTCTTTAAAGGCAAGGTAGCTTAGCATTCATTAAATTAGGCTGCTTGTTTACAAAAAGATTAACTGATACCAGGATTAACCTAACTCCCTTGCAATAGAACTTCAATGTCACAAATATGTTTGAATAATCCACATGTAGGATGTGTGTTTTCTACTGATATGTCTAAGCTTTGACAGACCAATGCTTGGGAGCAAGGCAATTCACATAATTCCATTGTCTCCCTGACAACATTGGGGACTTCTAGACAATTCCAAATGAATCAGCAGTTTAAGAAATAACAGATGACAGTATTTTTTGAGATGTACTGAAGTACAAATCTGTCATGTGATCTCAGGAAGGCAGTCTTTGGAGACAGGGTGACCGTGCCTCCAAATGTGGGGTGACCCTGACACATGGCAGCCCTTCTGGAATGCATCCTTGGGAAACAACAGACATCACAGAGAAATATAGTGAAATTGCCCATCCCTGAGATGTTTAATGGTTCTCTCTGTTTTTCTACTACCCCTAGTGTAGCTTTGACAGAGTCTGGGAAGGAGAGACGAGGAAGCATGCCTTCAGTTTGGTCTCAATATCCTGAAGCTGATCCCATCCTGCTACCATCAAACATTCACTCGGAATCAAAGGTGCCAATTCCAAATCAAGACCCCACTGATTTCTCCCAAGCATACCAGGCCTACGGAGAGGCTGTGAGCCGGCAGCCACCGGATCTGAGAGGGGAGAGCCATGGGACAGCCCCCAGCCAGAGGGCTCTGAGACGTAGCAGCAGTATCCTCTCAGAATGTGTAGGTTTGGAGACCTTCCGAGAGAGAAGCAAGGTTGCAGTCAGCTTCAAGTGTCCGGGTATCACAGATGCACAGGAGGCCAGTTCAGAAAGGCGGGCAGAACTCCCACTGGGGAAGAAGCTCACCAAAAGTTTTTCCCAAAGCTCGATGCACTTTAGCTCTGACGGGAAGTTCCACAAAAGGTCCCCGGTGGCTCACAAAGACTCGAAGCTATATAAGACATTACCCTTGCGGAAGCTGGAGGGCAGCAATTGGAGATGCCGGGGACCTTTCAGCTACTGCTTTCTGAACCGAGGGCAGGATGAAGATGAGGAGGAAGATGAAGAGGAAGGAGAGCCCACTCGTCGGATCTCTTGCCTCTTCCCACCAAAGGTGACTGAAGCCATGCCTGAGCCAACCAGCCTGCCCCTGACTGTTGGGATCCAGAGGCAAGGAGTGGCACTGTCCAGAGTTTCAGTGCTGAAGGTCTGGGCAGAAGACCTGAGTAGTCCAGATGACATGGACTTCAGCAACCTGGCTTTTGATGCCCGGATCGCAAGAATCAATGCCCTAAAGCAGAGTACGTATGCAATGCCCGATGGGTTCCTCGCAGCCCAAAATGATGCCAATGAGCTGCTCTGCCTCGTCAGGGCAACCAAGGGGAAGAGAGAGGAGTCACGCCCTGAAGCGTATGACCTTACACTCTCTCAGTACAAGCAACTGTTATCCATTGACTCCAGACAATTGGGAAGTGCCTGTAGGAAAATGGCGATGGCCGAGAAGAGCCCAGAGGAGATGCTCCTAGCTATGACTTCTAGCTTTCAAGTGCTCTGTTGCCTAACAGAAGCTTGCATGCGATTAGTTAAAGTCGTGAACTCAGAAACACAGCGGCAGGAGATTGTAGCGAAGATTGATGAAGTGGTCATAAACTACATTTGTCTCCTGAAAGCTGCCGAGGCAGCCACTGGAAAGACCACTGGGGATCCCAGTGTTGGACTCTCCACGCGACAGTCAACTACCATGGCCGCTCTCGTAAGCACACTAACACGTTCTCTCAAGATGCTTTTAAATAAATAAAGTCTGAAAGTCACGTCATAATCTACCTTTGCAAAGCCATACATGAACTTTTATTTACTTTCTGTGTACGATGAACAGATGTCTCCTTTCTTCTCCCTGTATATTTTGTTATTTTGTATAAAATAGGAGATAAAAGTCACATTGGTGAAATGTTGAAATGTACTAATCAGATGTACTCTGTTTATATTATACGTATATACATGTAAAAGAAATATACAAGAAAGGGATGACATTTGGCTATTTTTCATATAGTCGAAACTTGGGGTATATGATGTGAGATTTTAAATTTTACCGTGTTAGACCAAAACAATGAATCCTATTCCCTATCCTCCCAAGCAGATACTTGGAGACCATATCATTCATATATAGGAGGAGAAAGAAAGAAAGAAAGAAAGAAAGAAAGAAAGAAAGAAAGAAAGAAAGAAAGATCACAATGTATATAAAATAATACTTATGTTTTAAAATTATGATTTTTAAGTATTGGAACTAGCAAAAAGACATTTAAAATTCAAGAACCTACTATGAATTATTAGAGAATATATATAATAAATTAATTTTTTGCTCATAGTGTTTGGTTATCTGATGCTTTCTTCCAAGAATCCCATATGTTTCATTTTGGCTTATTCCATGTGGGTTAAAATGGGTGGAGGTGGATTCTATTGTGTCAGCGCAAATGCTCTTCATGATGTTCCTAGAGTTAGAATACTTCCCAAGTAGAAGGATAGAAGGAAGGATGGGCAGGTCCCTGGGTAATACCTAGCTATAGATTATCTAATTACAGAAAATGAAAGAATTCATACCAAAATTAAATTTTTTAATGACAAGAGAGATCTGCTTTGACTCAATGTCAAAATATGTAAACCAAAGACATCATCCACCCCCGCCCAACTCGACCATGAAACTTAGAATTCTCTTAAGAGTGACAGAACATTTAATAAAGTATTGCAAAATTATAAAAAACAACAACATTTGATGATCATTGAAAGTAAGTGCAGATCCAGTCCCATCAACCGGACTGCACAGCAGCCTGAGCCACATCTCAGATCGTAGCACTTTAGTGTCACACAGCTTCATGCCGCACCTTCTCTACCGGGGCCAATGCTTCCAACCCCACTAGGAATTCCAGCCTAATGCTGGGACAGACTTTCAAATCTGCAATGTTCGCAAAATCAGGGAGAGATGGCTCCTCTAATATAGAGGCCATGATTAAATAAACAATTAAGTGTTTCTTAAATGATCTAATCTGAATTGGCTTCTAGAAATAGCAAAGCTAAACAACAACAACCAAAAGAGGACAAAGGGAAGTGGTCAGTGGGACCACTGTAGGTAAAACTGATGGAATGCAAAGAAGTTTTCAGAACTGTCGTCTCTCTCAAAATGTATCTTTGTGTCAAAGCAAAAAGAATTCGAACTCTGCAATTGTAAAATAAAATTGACATGTACATATATACTTCATGGGTCATTTAGTGCTCAGGCTACACGCACTCCTATTAATGTACGTGGCTCCTTAAAATATGACAGCCGTGTGCCAAGTACAAATATTTCCATGTTTGTAGCCTGCTGGGCAGGAGGAATAACGCAGTCTACAATCACGATGTCTCATCAGTCATTCCACAGAGACTCCGTAACAAAAGTCACATGTAGTTGTAGATGGTAGCATACAAAAGGCGTTTAGACATGTGTTATTAAAAATAATGTTTAAATGATAAAACATTATTTTATTACAATGATAAATATTGGTGTTTGATATTGAGAACTATTAATGCTGTTTACTGTGGACATTTTTGGTAAATATTCTCTGTACTAAAATACTAACATTAACAGGATGTGTGTTCTATGTCAGCCAATGTGCTAAAAACATATCTCATCTATGATCTCATTCAGTCATCACAACAATCTTATGGTTTGGACACTGCCGTTAATTCCCTATGGAGGCAATATGGTTTAGTCATTGAGGACATGGGGGTCGAGGTCAGAAACCTCTTGATTTCAGTTTGGACTCTGCCATTTTCTAGTGCTTTTGTCTTGGGAAAGCCAGTGGATTTTTTTCTGTGTCTCATAGGGTTGTCATGAGTTCTAAGTCAAATGATGTATGTAAAGTTCTTACTATAACACCTGGCAGATTAAGTAATTAATGTTAGATATTATTATCATCCTAATCATTGTGTTAACTATATTGCCCAAGATAATATGTGGGGATGTTTGTTTTATATGCATATTGTATCCTGACTCTATGTGCAGAATACATTATGTGTATTGCATATGTATAAGAGAAACGTACAAGGAAGTGATGATCCTTGTTCAAATCACACATCCGGTTGGAACAGCTTCTTTGTCCATTTCAGTTCAAGAGGCCTCAGTGAAATACTTCTGGGTCTTTCTAATCAATGTCCCATTATGGGTGCTCCAATAAGTTTCTGTTTCTTATAAACAAACTCTTTGCTACTTAGAAAACCTGAAGGGCCGCCTATTCACTAAACGTGGGGTTCCTCAGTGGGGCCCACATCCACTGGAGTCTAGGAAGAACATTAGAATGATACTTGTGTTTATTTTTATCTGACCTTTTTTATGTTTGCGTATGTTTTATAATGGCATAATAGTACAGTGCTATATGTACATCATTTTAAATAAATAAATTAATTAACAAGCATATGCCTGGTGCGTGTATGCAAAAAGAGTGTCGCAGGCAGGGTTTTATTTACTAAAGTTTGGAGACCACTGAACTAGAAAATAAAAATGCCTTGTACTCTAGGTCCTTTACCTTTACTCCCCAACCTAATTTTCCAAGCGTCTCACCTAACATTTTTATTCAATTATTTTATTTCTATCATAAAACTTAAAAGTGTGCACAAAAATGGACACTATGATAGAACTGAATCAACATGTACTCATCACATACCAATTCATGTCTAGCATTTTCTCTCTTTCTACACATCTCCTTCCACACTGTGTGTATTAGCAAACCTCAGACCTCATAGCATCTAAGCCATGAGTATTTCAGGAAGAACTTCCTAGAGACAAGAACTTTTCAACATAATCACAATGCCGTTTTCACGCTTTTAAAACTTCGTAATTCCCTAATATTATCAAGTAAATAATACAGAAATAAATCATGAACAAGGTGGAAATTCCTACAAACCCAAGGCCAAAGATAGTCGTTATCAACAATTTAGGGCGTCTGCTTTCAACTGTATCTATACTAATGTAGCTATTGTATGTGTTCATGACTTGAACTTTTGGCTTAGCACGTTGCTCTGACCACATTTGCCCTTCTGTTGGAGTCTCAGCTGCACCAGATTTTATGTAAGAGAATTGGCTAGAAGGAATATGATTGACATGCAGAAAAACAATGCTCAGATGAACGGCCGCCACAGCATTAGGCTTATAGTCGTTCCAACAACTAATGAAATTGCCTCAGACACTAACACAAACGCAGACTCCTAGGCAGAGCTGGAATTAGTCTAATCACAAAATAAATTATTTTTCCAGAAAAGAAAGACACAATAACGAAATGCCCAGCTACAGCAGCACTACAGTGGATCAATTCCTTTTGCTCTGAATTTCCTCTTTCATTATGACTTATCTTAGGAAAGACACTCTTCATTTGTTTATGGGCCTGTTACATACATTTCTAAATGCCAGTTATTTTTCTCAATGTCAATTCTGAACCACTCAGGATGTCACTCTATTCCACCTGGATTATTCTGGATTTGGGAGAAGTTTGCTGTCTGTCATTGGTTACCACCATTTATCATTGTATTAATTGTCTTTAAAATGGAAAAAAAGCAAAATCAGCTATGGTCAACTATGTTTAGGTGATTCCTAGAAGTTGCAAACATTTAGAAATCTGCACAGGGATCAAATGCAAGGATATCACATTGTTTCTCTCTGCCCTGATTTTGTGTCTGCCTGGAAAGTGGTCAGGTTTGCAGGAGTGTGTGTGTGTGTGTGTGTGTTTGGGTGTATAGAGGTGTGGGTACAGAGACATGTAGGGGAGGTGTTTGAATAGATAGTTGTGTGTGTCTGTCTGTGAGACTAGTTTTCAGTTTGGCTTTAGGAATTTCAGGCTAGTTTACCCCTCTGGCAGTCCAAAAGTGATGATAAAACTTTCTCTTTATAACAATTCCAAATCTTCCTTTAAAGTCAGATTGCAGAAATAGTTTCTCAGCTTGGAAAGATCAGAGTCAAAATCTTCCCTTTTAAACTGAATTCCCCTTCATAACAGCCTGAACCACAGATGTTGGATACTTTTTAGTTATTTCACCTATTTCCTGGCCTACCACTCTCAGTCTTTACGTTCAAACTCTATACATAGAAAAGCCATGGAAGAACAATTCGTGTCTTTGTCAAATACTTCTGCCGCACAGAATAATGGGATGAGTTCAATCCCGCATCTCTGAGAGAAGTAGATACCCCAGTAGCTTCTCCCAAGTAGCTTATTTCACCATTCAACTTGAAATTAACCTGCCGCCTTCAGCTGAACTGGTTCGAATCTTCCCTCCACGTTTATCATTGCATCTCAATTTTCTGTTACACACTCATTCCAAAGCATTGAGGGTTGTTTTTTTTTCCCCATTGTACCTGTTAATTCTCATTTTCTACTCTGTGGTTTGGACCACACTTCTGCACCATTTGTGGCCTTGTCATCCACAACGTTAGGAATGAATTAGCAGAATTAGCTTTGGGATTCAGGAAGCCCAGCCTTCTTGGTAACATCCAACCAAGTCATGTTTCTGCTGTTTTCAGTTTGATGAGTAAACCCTTTGTACATGTTGCCCTTTCACTAAATGATCCTTTTCCGTCCTCCACTTAAAGAGGACGGATATGTCTCTTCATTCATTCAAATAGCTATTAACAACTCCCTAATCCGGGCAAACGTTGTGCTAGGTGCTGGAGGCCGGGTACCATAGAAAATGTAACTGACGCAGTCCTGCTAAACATGGCACTCCCGTTCTGGAATGGGTGATCTGCGTCATTGAAGCAAGGAAGGGGCTCGGAGTGAGTTGGCTTTACGGGCTGAGTTCCCTGTGCGTGGTGGCACACGACTCTACAGATGACTGTGCCAGCCAACACTGCATGCAATCTTAATAATCAGTGAACACAAATGACAATTATGCCATGATCTACATTTCAAAACATTGCTCTTCAGTTACAAACATAGAGGGACATGACAAAATACAGTCAAATGTTTATTGAAGATACAGTAATTCAACACATCAGAAATTTAGAGAGTTAAAGTGGGTCTTCTTTGTACAATGCAACCTTGGAAAGAGTCGTTTGAACAGTGCTCACCTTCTTTGATTCATCATATAACTTACAACATGGAGTGAGCATCTTGTCTGTGTTTTGGCGAATTGTCATAGTCTTGTCTAAATTTGGATAAGCCTCCAACATTTTATCATGAGTGCTTTCAATGTCATGAAATCTCTCCCAGAGTTCCTTCCACATCAGTGTCACCTCCTCTGGGACAGCTTCACCCTTTTCCTCACAGCCACCATCTTGACTGAAGTCACTACATTCGCCTTCCCTGCCCTCTGGCACGTCTCAGAGGAGGACCGTGTCCGCAGGTCCACAGTCAGCTTTTTGCTAGGACTCCATTCCCGTTGGATTTTCATTTCACTTCCAGTATTATTGCTCTTTGTTTCTCTGCCCCACTTTCATCCTGGCTGGCCAGTTCCCTCTTCCGGTCTTCTGTTCCTATGAAACGTTATGTGACTGCCCTCACGTCATCAGGGCTGACCACAGATCCTGCCACAGGGCCATCTCCCACAGGGCTGCTGTGTTATCAGGCACCTTCACATGTACACCGTTTGCATTGTTATTAAACCTCAGAGAGGGCCCAGTCCCTCCCCCTCTTATGGGATTTCATGTGATCCAGCCAGGCCTACCCAGGATAATCTCCCTTTTGATGAACTCAAAATTCACTGATTTGGGACCTTAAAGACATCTTCCAAATTCCTTCCCCGGGGCCATATTCTGTTGGTTAGAACCATGTCACAGGTCCTGCCCACACTCATGGGGACAAGGCTGTTCAGGGCATGACCACCAGGAGCCAGGAACTGTGGGGACCACCTAAGGGTCTGCCTGCTATGACACTTGCAACACAGACTTGAAACACTTCCCCGACCTCAGCCCTGACATACACCGTCAAAGTCCACATGGGCAGCTTCTGGTTCTCTCTGCCCTTGCCCAGGCTCACTCTATAGATATATTTTTGTGTTGCTATGCCAAGTTGCTCTGGAGCTGGAAACCAATAATTATGATGTACTGGCCTGTCCCGGCCATGATTTTATCAGTGCTCAGTGCACAGGTAAGTTTTCAGGGGCAGTATGACTTTATTCATTGCACTCATTATAAAGTTAAGTTATGACTTCGAGATCAGGTTAGACTGAATAATTTGCCTGAGAGATGAATTAGTAAAGATGCCGGACTTTAACCAGTGTGACCATGCCGTTCTCAAGTATTTATGGGCAGGGGAATGAGTCAACTCAGGCCGGTTGCTCCTAAGTTGTTCATCTAGAATTTGGTCTCGAGTCTGTATGATTGTAATGGCATTATGATGCCTAACATTTATTCACACAAATATGCCAGGTACTATGCTAAATGATTTTTATGCCTAATTATCACATCTATTTCCCAAAACAACCTATGAGATTTTACTGTTGTTATCATCATCCCTTTTTTAAGAAAGGAAGTTGAGTTTACGGACTCCAAATAGCTTGCCCAAAATCACAGATGCTAGTCAGAATTAAAATTGGAACTCAGTCATTCCAATTTTGTTTATCAGTTTGGGGCCAAGTTCATAGCTTCATTGCTTTTAATCTAACAAATACCAGCATTTTTTTTTTAAAAAAATGTAAATTCCATCAAAGAACTTAGAACATAAAGCCACCATCTCCTGTCCTACAATTCCAAGGGACAACCTCTTTCACCAGTTTCTGCTTTTAGTTTTCCTGGTGTTTCTCCCCTTAATTCTAAATAATATCATTTTTTCACTTACCAACTTTGGATGATTTCTACCAACTACCTCTTTAAAAATAAGGAATTCACTTTCTTATATTACCCTTTACCTTTCACTCTACCTCCCTAACCGATGTTTGATAGGGAGACTCTTATGTTCTATTCTTGGTAACGTATTTAACTTGGAATAGTATCATTGCAACTCTGCTTCTTGTTCGATCATCTTTAGACCATCTCTCTTGACTCCTCATCCATGTGGAATGAAGCTGTGTGTTCCCCCCAGCCTGTTTTTCCTTCTTCTCACCACTTCATTACTTCTCTCTCTGACCATAGGTCATCAGCACCTTCCTAGTTCCATCATTTACATTGTTATTAAAAGCAGCATTTTCTAGTGTTTAGGGATGAAAATGTTGTAAGTACCCACAGCCTGGAAAAAACAGCCAATTGCTCTCTCAAAAAACAAACTTATCCAGAGCTCTTGTAGAGGCTAAAACAAACGTGGAAGGAGAGAAGAAAGTTTCCCTGTGACTTCATTGTATCTTAAACCGGGGGTTCTCAAAGTGTGACCCCTGAACCAGCAGTATCACATCATCCGGGAAGGTGCTGGACATGCACACTCCTGTGTTCTGCCCCAGACCTGCTCAGACACCCGGGATTTAACAAGCCTTTCCGGTCATTCTAACACAAGCTCGAATTTGAGAATCATTGTGTTAAATGACGAACACAATTTCTCAAAATCCTGCCATACTTAGATCTCTTTGTATTTCAAAATCATGTCATATTTAGGTCCCTTTGTATTTACTTTCTAGGTTTACATTTTTTTTTCTCCTGGAGTTCCTACAGGCTTTCCTTTTTTCTCACTGACAAAATGCACATGTGTTCTTCTGAATATCTATTGCTGCATTCAAAATCACGCCAAAGCGTAGAAGCTTAAACAATTTATTATTATCTCTCGTGGTTCTAGGAATGGGCTCCACTGGGTGGTCCCCACGTGCAGGGTCTTGCACAGTTGCAGTGAGGTGGTGGTGACGACAGAGGAGGCTTGGCAGGGTTTCGAGATGACTTCTCATGTGGCTAGCACTTGGCCGGGGGGCTGGCTTGAGGCTGTGGAGCAGTCTTACATGGGACCTCGCCACCAGGCTTGGCCTTCTCATAACATAACATTCTCAGGATAGCAGCACCTCTTACATCGGGCTGGCCTCCAAAACGGAGCATCTCAAAGGCACGTGTTCTCAGAGAAGCAGGCAGATGCTGTGATTCTGATGACCTAAGAGCCTTTCGACTCATTCTCTAGTATAAACCTGTTCGTTATCTTAGTAAACACCACCTTAGGACTTCCCTTTCCCAGCATTCCTAGAAAGGACTCCACGGTTTCTTGTATCCTATATTGCCTAGAGAAATTCTTCGCATAAAGATGACATGCAATGTGACCTGTTTGAACTGAGCGCGTCTGAAAATGCCTTCATTTTGCCCTTGTGCCCAATCGATTATTTGGCTGCATATGGGATCCCAGGTTCCAAATGACATTCCTTGAGAACATGGAGGTCCTTGCTCTGTCATCTTTTTGCATCTGTTTCCTAAATGTTATTCTTGTTCCTTTAAAGGTCCTCCCCACCATTTCACCTAAAGACCTGTTTCTTCCGCTTCCTCATTTCCTTGTGCTGTGAATTTCACCAGGGTGTGTCTACGTCTAGAATTTTTTTTTCTCATCCTGCCTGGAATTTCATTCCTTCTGCCTGGAATTTCGTGCATCTTCTCCTTCTGAGAGCTCATGCCTTTCTTCGATTCTAGGTTATTTTCCTACTATTCTTGATTTTTTCCTCTGTTTTCTCTGTGGCCTTTATCTAATGTCCAGTGAAAAGAGGAAACCAGTTACAGATATTTGTCCAGAGACAAGAGGTATATTGCTTTCATAAAAATCCTTTTTAGTTCACTACAGAGCCCTGGTTTGGCATTTTTATGATTTGAGTTACAATGTGGGCAAATGGAGTATGTGGAGGTCATGGAGGAATGGTAGTGTTCCCGCCACAGCCGCGATCTGTGTGTGAGTAAGTAGCTGTGCAGGTAGCCTGGTTTAGACTGCTACTTTAGCACCAATTGACTTACATTGTGATTGTTGTATACTCAAAGCAAACTTTATTCTCAGTAATTTTATGAAGTCAATTCCTATGTACCTACCACCTAGATGTGTCAGATCCTAGCAACTTACCATATTGGTTTGGATCTTTGTTTTAAGGAAATAAATATCAGAGACAGGGTCGGAATACTCTGAATAACCTTCCCCAGTCCCATGCGTCTCTCATCCTCCTCAGATATCATTGGCCTGCCTTTGCTTTTGTATCATTCCCGTGCAGTTCTTCATATACTGACCACATAATTACACGTCCTTAACCATGTGTGATATTGTTTGGCATGTTTTGGAACTTGATGTAAATGCTATCCTACTGTACATATCCATCCACACTTCGATTTTGTTATTTACTATAAGTTTTATAAGAACTATACCTTTTCATAGATATAGTTTACATTCATTTACCTTCATTGCTTTGCAGTAGTCTATTGCATATTGGAATTTAGATTCTGCTGTTAATGGACATTTAGGTTGTTTACAATTTTTTTGCTATTAAAAACACTGCTGCAATGAACATTCTTGTACCTGTCTTTTTGTGCATAGCCGTTGTGATTTTTCTCTAGGACGTATGCCCACGTGTGGCATCTGAGAACTAGGCATTCTTCAGCTTTACTGGGTGGCGACTCCCCTCCCTGGGGCAGGCCCAACAATCTGTGCTGATGGCAAGAGCAGGGAAAGCAGTCCAGGCTAAGCTGCTCTGAATTTTCTTTCCACAGCGTCAGCTCCTCTTCCACAACAAGACTACAGTGTAGAAAATGTTGGTAGTAAATGTCTGTTCATAGACAAAACCTGGATAAATCAGACAAAGCGATGAGAGAAGGAAGGGGGGACAAATGTGGGGAAAGGAAAGGGAATGGAAGAAATGAAATGACCAGTTCAGGAGGCCCATCACCTGAATAACATGTCTTCTGGAGAAATCAAAGAAAAATGTATCATGGCTTAATATAAATGATACTGTACTACCCATCTCATTCTAATGATCATATTTGTCTTGATTTTCCCCTGTTGCTCTCTGTGCTTTCTGGTCACACCCTGCTTTCTCATCACTATACGATATTGCATCGTGCACATCCACCGCATGTACTTATCCATTTCCCCAGGGATGGATGCCTAGATGACCTTCAACTTCCTTCTACAGACAAAGCTGAGATGAATGTCCCCACACACACCCCTGTGTAACAACAAAAACAACACACACACACACGTACAAGATCACAGGGCACATGTGTACCTGGTGTGGCCAAGATGGAAGGAAGCACCCGTCTACCCACCTGCAGGGCATTGGTCCCTGTGTCCCACCAACAATGTGCATTTTCCAGCACTGTGCCTTCAGGGTTTGGTTTAAATGTCCTCAATTGCAGTAGTCTATTCTTTATGGGAAATGTGACTCGTGCCCACCTGCCTACAGTGAGCACGGAGCGCTGTGGATGGTTCGTCGAAACACAAGAAAAACATACACAGAGACAACCAGGTCCTGTGGGGGAATAGGGACAGAATGGCCACCCTCTCTCAAGTGAAGAGACTGCCTTGTGTCCATACCCAAGCAGATTTGTATTGAGAAAACAGACTTAGTTTGTGGATTCACAGTCTGGCAGAAAAGATCAAAAGATGTAGGCAACTTGCAAAGGTGGGGACAGCACTCCCGCTATGATTCTGGGGAAGGTTTGTGGTCTTTAACATATGAAAGAGCTACAGGTTCCAAAAGTGTCCTGCCTGTGCTTTTAAATTCCAAGATAATAACATCCTCCAGCAAACAGATCTCACAGGATCTTGCATATTCCATGTCCCAGGCCTGATCACCCTGAGGGCACACCATTTCTGGTCTGGCCTGCACCGCCCCCGCAGGCCTGAGAAGGGCAGGAGACAGAGGCAGCCAGGAGACTTGCATTTCTCACATCTAAGAACAAAGACTCAGGCTTTGACAAAGCCGAGGGGGCAGGGGTTGATGTCTATCACCCCTTCATTTCCACAGCCCCGAGTCTCTTCCCAGAGGCCTCCACATGATCATGCCTGTCTTAGGCGATTCCCTCCATGGGAAATCTTACCCGTCATTGGCTAACTGATTAAGCAAGGAGGTTTCGGCACAGAAAAGGCAGTGTTCCTGCCAGGGAAATAAGTTTTTGTCTCCTTAGTGGCTCCTGCTCTGGAGGTCTTTCACTCAGCCTAAGTCACAGGGGGTTACAGCTTCCTGAGACCAGGCAGGGCAGTCCCCAACAGAAATGTATTTCCCCACATTCTCTTCTATTGCCTTTATACTGTTACCATTCATATTTAGGACTTTAGTACATCTGAAATCCACTTTTTTTAAATATGAAGTCAGGTAGGAATCCACTTTTTTTTACCTCCATGATGCACACAATTTCCTCCGCATCAAATGTCTGATTAGCTCCTATGGGACAAGCAGCACATTGAGATGTAGATGGCAAAGGGTAGAGAGATTGGGGAGGGTGACTTGTATCACCTGTATGTTACACACAGTCTGCCTCTGATTCACTTGGGACTCTTGGGAGGGAACGCCCTGGGCTGGGACACAGAGTCCACTGTGGTGCTGTGGCCTGGGAAAAGGCTGAGGTACCCTCCACCGGTTTAGAAGGAGTAGGTCACCGGAAGGAGGAACTGAGACAGAAAAACACGGTGGATGTCCGAGTTTGGGGCAGAACCACTGGTGACCTCATGTGAGATACCATAAGCAGCAGTAAGCTTTACTTGCAGCCGGTCCACAGCCTGGGGTTTGGGGATGCCTGCAAACTCCCAGGCCCTGACAGCTGTGGCTCAGTGGGTTGGGCGTTATCCCAAGAACTGGAAAGTCGCCAGTTTGATTCCCAGTCAGGGCACTTGCATGGGTTGGAAACCAGGTCCCTGGTTGGGGGCATGCAAGAAGCATGTTTTTCTCCCTCTTCCTCCCTCCCTCCCCCTCTCTCTAAAAGATAAATAAATAAAACATTTTTTAAAAAAAAAGGAGAAGTGGCAGGAAACACTTGGTGAGACATTGACAGGAAAGAAAAGTACTACATTACTAGGTGGCACAAGAACAGCCAAGCCACGGTAAATTTCTACTAACTGATCCCTTCTATAATTACACAGCTGACAGGCCAGAGGAAATAGAACAATACAGGCGGGGCAAAAGTCAGCTTCTGGCTGTGAGTATATGAAACAGAGTTTATTCTTGTATTGTTATTTAGTAGTTAACCATATTATTTTCTATGCAAACAACTGTAAGCTTCCTTTTGCCCACCCCATGCATGTAAATTTTATTCTCTTCTGTGTGATGGGGTGAAACTGTTACCGGACAGAGGACTCAGCCCTGAGCGGGGCTGCTTAGGGCCAGCTGTAGTGTATGGGTTCTTTGTGCAGGAAAGATGTCACAACACAAGTCCAGGTGACTGGGAGGGTACGTTTATTAAAGCTGGGGACAGGGAAACAGGGAAGGGCTTAGCATAGAAGAAACAACAGGAGAGCCCAGGCTGGACTGCTTTGGCTCACTGGGACGTCAGAGAAATGGGGCCCTGGGGACAGGCTCAGGGGGTCTTCCCAGGACGAGATGCCACTGCACATTGCTCCCCTGGTTGCGAGTTTTGGGGGGACCCTGTGAGTTTAGGAGATGTGTGCCTGAGGGGGAGGGAGTGAGGAAAGAAGAGGGGAAAGGGAACACTGAGGGCTGCTCCCCAGTGAGAGAGTGCTTTTGTCTCAAGGCTTTTATCTTTCTCTTGCAGGCAGGAATCTTGGGGGAGGAGTCAGGGGAGGATCGCACCAGAATTTTCGTCAGCCCTTCAGGTGTGCCCTTTCGGAGTCATGGTCTCCACTGATTGGTCAGTGCCAGGACAGCTCAGGGTGGTGCGTGGGTGGGGTGGAGGGGCTGCGGGGGCCGGGGGGTGGGGGTGGTCTTTAGTCATTGCAGTTGGCCCTGGTTTTGCTGCTTTTCTAGGCCCAGAACATAAATACGACGGAGGCCTGGATGTTATCTCCCAGGAGATGACCTTCTGCACCTGGCTGTAAATTGCTCACCTAGTTTGTTCAGCTGCCTGTCTCAGTTTCCCTATTCCACTCGTCCTGGCCTGCTGGGCTGTCTCAAAACTACCATTTTATTTCCAGGCTCATTACATAAGAATTACATTCCTGGGAGTAAATTGCAGTTGAAAAGAGAAAATTATTTTTGAAACCAAGCCTGTATAGATCACCCATTCATGTTATGAGTGAAGGATTACTCTATATTTTAGAATTATTTTTCTATTACACACCATCATACTGTTAAAGGCGCATGGCTGTGAAATAAGACATTATAACATCTAATCATGTGAAAATATCACTAAATCACACTTGAGCATATCTTTAAGAAATACATAATAAAATAACTCAGTCCGGGGAGACACTTTTATCTCTCTCGAAGACTATAGAACAAATTAAGAGTATAATAACTGATTTTGATAAATACTTGAATTTGGAATTACAGTTTCTGGTGACTTGTTTGAAGGAAAACAGCTCTCCATCTTGAAGCCCTTCCTCTGCTTTGTCCAACTAGTGAAGGTCTAGTCATTTTTCAAATCGCACCTCACAGGTCACCCCACACCAGGCGGCCTGCCAGCCCACTATCACCCCTCCCAGCCCACTCCAAAGCGACACTTCCTCTTCTCAGCCCCCCCTGTGTCTTGTTAATAATTCCATTACCGCATTTCTCACATAGTATTCATTTTGGGGTTGTGTGTTTAGCTCTATTCTGCTCAGGGAAGTACCTGCCTCTTATATTTACGTTCTCCTTGCCTAGAACAATACCTGGCACACAGCAAGCAGCAAACAAATGTCATGGTTTTTTTTTTAAATGGAACTGAAATGGGAAGGGCTTTCTTTATGCATTGACCTAGTGATAAAACAGTTGTGGGGAGGGGAAGAGGTGTGTTTTTTACAACTTGAATACAATCTGATCTGTGGCCACATTCAAACACAGAATCATACAACTTGAATGTTGCGCTGCATGTTCTCTAGCTCAGCTCCTCTCCAACTTTAATTTGCATAGGAATCACCTGGGCTTTTGTTACACTAGAGCAGAGGTCTCAAAATCATTGTCACGGGGTTGGAGGGGTGTGCATCAACCTCGCGGTTGCCTTCAAAGGGGCAAGTGTAATTTCAACACCGCAACAGTTAAGGAGTAGTTACATTTAGAGAGTCCTAAAATTACAGAACTGTAGAATAGATCCCGGTTTAGGAGGTCTGGGGCAAGCCTGAGACTCTGCATTTTGAACAAGTTCCCCGGTGACAGCAATGTTTTTGATCCACAGAAACATCACATCGGACTTCTGGACTCAGCTCCTCCAGGCCAATATCCCTGGACATCTGCCCTTGGCTCTTGAGCAATACAATGGTATGTCTTTAGCTGTTCTCAAGTTCCTCGAGAACAAAGGTGAATTTTATGCACATGTATTCTCAAGCAACTAAGAGGTAGCCCTGGCAAAGAGCAGGTACTCACTAAATGTTTATTATTGAATGAATACAAATACTAAGCCCTGGGCTCCAAATAGCTTTTTAGGACCTGGCTTTATGCTAATTCTCTAATTCTAGCTGCTTTAAAGTATTAGAGAGGACTCCCCAGCAAGTAGTGCTGGGAATGAGAGACACAATTTACTGCTTAACACAACTCTCCAGAGACAAATCCATGGTGAGGCTGCTGAGCTAGAAATGTGTGTGTGTTTTTTTTAATTTTCAGACTTAATGATACATAGAATTATTTTTGTAGGAAGTATTTTCACTGCTACTCATTTTCACAAGCTATACTAAGGCAAGTTTTCCCATTGGGCCTTGCTTTTTATAAATAAACTGGGTCTTTTATTACTGTGAAAGTGTTCATTAAAAAAAGAAATCTTGTGCTTTGGTGTTTTTTAGATCTTAAAAGTTATATTTTGGTTAGACACACTTTCCTGGTTAATAGAATCATAAATGCATATTTCTCCTTTTTTTTCAGCTTGTTAAACAAAAAAAAACTTTCACAGCTGAAAGCGTTTCTAAACAAGGTTTTATTGAGCCATGCGATCCAGAAAGGGACCAGGTGGTGGGCTTGCCTTCTCCGCCACCAGCATCAGGATTAGGTGGGGAAGGCACGAGGCTGCCGCCTTCCGGCGGCTGATGGACTTCACATTGGCTATCGACAAAGGGGGTGGGAGGAGGTGCAGCAGAGCTAGCTCTGGGATAGGTTGGGAGTCTCTACGGAAGAAATGTTTGCTCTTTAGCATTGGTGTGGGCAAGAGTCCAGAAAGTTCAAGCATAAGCAAGAAGCCGTGATGGCCAGTGGTCAGTGGTGCCGGGTGGTCAGCTTCTCACTTCTTTTCTTTAGCTAATTGTGGAAATAGCCACCCGGAGGTTAATTCAAAGTTTCGACTCCTTCAGAAACACAAGCAGTCTTTGGTTGGTTTTACCCCACGGTTGTCTCTTCTTCTACCCTCCCACCTGGTGTCATTTAGGACGTCTCAGGATTTCGTCCTTGTCCAGCTCGACCACATTCCGGCCGTGACTTTGGTGAGTGGCTTTAGGTGAGGTGTCTAATGTTTACATACCCCAGTTTTCTCATCTGTAAGATAGGGTTAAAACAGTTCCCATCTTACTGTCTCCATAAGAAATACGTGAGTTCATAGATGTGTTAGAAGAGTATCGAACATATAATCAGCCCTAATAAATATTAGCAAATACTATTTGAAGTCTGAGTAAAATGAATGCGTGTGCAGGAAGGTGCCAGCTTTCCAACCATAGGCTGAGGTGATGTTGGCCCCTGCCCAGGTCACGGGCCAGACAAGGGGCTGCTTTGGGTAGCTCTCGTGAGCACACACAAAGACGGGTTCCCTGCATAATTCAGTGAGTGGAATCTCTCATTTTGTTCATGTCTGCAGAGAGAACAGAGTGCTTCTCCAGGTCTTCTTTTTCCCAATTCTGCATGCCTTAATGATTCATTACATCTGACTTCCCTGTTCATAACAGCACTGGTCACAGTAGCCAAGATATGGAAACAGCCATCAGTGGATGAGTGGATAAAGAAAACATGATAGACCTGGCTGGCGTAGCTCAGTGGATTGAGCGCGGGCTGCGAACCAACGTGTCGCAGGTTCAATTCCCAGACAGGGTACATGCCTGGGTTGCAGGCCATGACTCCCAGCAACCGCACATTAATGTTTCTCTCTCTCTTTCTCCCTCCCTTCCCTCTCTAAAAAATAAATAAATAAAATCTTTTAAAAAGAGAAAACATGATAGATATGTAGTATATAGTATAATACAGGTAGATATATGTGGACCTATAATATATAGATGTATTAGATGTGGATCTAAAATGTGTATACATATATGTGGATATATAATAATATATAGATACATACATAACAGAATATTATTCAGTCATAAAAAGAAGGAAATCCTGCCACTTGCAGCAACATGAATGAGCCTGAACAACATTAGGCTAAGTAACATAAGCCAGTCACAGAAGGACAAATATTATATGACTCCACTTGTACGAGGAGTCTAAAATAGTCAAAGTCATAGAAGCAGAGCGTGGACTGGCGGTTGCCAGAGGCTCAGGGGAGGGAGAAAGGGGAAGTTGTTCAAGAAGTGTGAAGTTTCAGTCGAGCTAGATGAGTAAGGTCTATAGCTCTGCTGCACGACGCTGCGCCTATAGTTAACAACTCTGCACTGTAGGACACTGGAAAATTTGTTGAGGATACATCTCATGTTAAGTGTTCCTACCACAATTTTTTAAAAATTTTTAAATTTTTTATTTATTTATTTTTAGAGAGGGAAGGGAGGGAGAAAGAGAGAGAGAGAGAGAAACATCCATGTGCGGTTGCTGGGGGCCATGGCCTGCAACCTAGGCATGTACCCTGACTGGGAATCGAACCTATGACAGACACTTTGGTTCACAGCCCGCGCTCAATCCACTGAGCTACGGCAGCCAGGGCTCCTACCACAATTTTTAAACAGGATTCCGTAGACTTCTACAAGTGTCTTCATTCACAAAGGGCATTCTCAATTGTCCTCCTTGAATCCGCCCCCCAAACAATTCTGTTGTTCTCCCCAATTCCCACTGAGGAAACGGCCTCTGACAAGTCTGGTGGGAGGACCTACTCAGGGGCCTCTGAAAAAGTGTGGGAGGCAGAACGTGGCTCTGGTCTTCGACTCGGAGTCGCAAGCTCAAATCCTCAAACTACCCCACGTTACACTACAAGTCACAACGGGAGAGTATAGGAAGGATGTAAACATCTGTTTTCCAACGTCCAAATTCACATATTGCCAAGTATCCATCATGTGAATCCACCGAATATTCCTCTGTGGTTCTCTTCGCTCGCTGCGTGGTAGAGGCAAATCAGGAGAGGGGAGGGGAAGGTCAGTGGGCTAGGCTGAGCAGAATGGAACTAAGGACTAAAGGGGGGGTCTCAGTTACCCTAATAGTCAGTCTGAGCCCTACAAAAAAAGGAAAGTAGGCAGCCTTGATAGCCTGCAGGGTGGGGCATTGGCCAAAGCTATAGCCTAGCTGGGCTTGGCCTCTGTCATATGAACACTGCCCCCTGTGGCTGCATGGCTTGAGGCCAGGCACAGTTGCCAACAGTGCACAGGCAGACAAAAAAAAAAAAAAAAAAAAAACAGCCAGAAGCTCAGATTGCCTGAAAATGCTCTATCCAGCAAGTCAGATCTCTTTTTCAGATGTAAGGGGTTGCCATGGTGGGTAATTGAGGTAATGGAGAAGAAAGGAAGCTAATGGAAAACCAGACGTGAAGGCCCAGGAGACCGCAGGCTAAATTGTTAGGATGTGGGACGTTGCAGATAAGCCATTGCTAGGTGAGGAGACTCGCGGGACTCAGCTGCCACCCCTAACAGCCCAGCTGATAACCAGGCAGCCTGGACAAACAGAAAGCCCTAGCTAACGTGTCTCTGACCGAAGCTGCGTGAGAACCCAGCTGAAGGCAAAACTGGCCAGCCAAGCTCAGCCTAGAGAGCCAGACCAAGGAATCAGGAGCTGCCCCAGCCAGGTGGCTCAGCTGATTGGAACATCGCCCTGTACACCAAGGGGTTATGTGTTTGACCCCTGGTCAGGGCACATACGGGAGACAACTGATTAATGTTTCTCTCTCACATCCATGTTTTTCTCTCTCTCTTCCCCTTCCTCTCTCTCTAAAATCAAGAAACATATTAAAGAAAAAAGGAATCACAAGCTAGTAAACAGCTGCTGTATAAAGGTTCCAAGTGTTTGTTATGGGGGCAGTGGATAACTTAGACAGGGAACAATTATGGTCATTCACATATGGACTAGATATATGATATCAAGGCAGTTATGAATTTTCTGAAGTGTGATACATGTTCTTGTGACTACGTATAAATGTACATGTAAATGTGTCCTTATTTTGAGAAGTTATAGGAGTGATGTGTTATAACATCTGCAACTTTCCAAAGATTCAACAAAATATAGATAAGTAGCTTAATACATAGGTAAAGCAAATATAAATTGTTTTCAGTTGTTGAATCTAGATGACAAGTATATGGTGGTCATTGCACTTTCAACTTTCCTTTATATTTGAAAATTTCATACTAAAACGTTGGAAAATAAATTTTTAAAAAATTACCCCTATCCCACAGTAAACATATATTTATATTTAAAATGATGTTTTTAATATTTTTCTTTAGAAATTATTTAGCTATGAGTAATCATTAAACTAGCTTTTGGCTAGAACATAAGCACTCAGGAACTTTGTGAATTATAAAATTCAACTTATAAATAACTTATAAATTATTTCAAAATATACAGGAATTTCTACAAAATACATGAATTTTTATGAATTTTGAAGTGCCAAATTTGTTTACCAAACTTAATAATGTATAAAGCTGGCATAGTAAATCTTACAGCTATCCATTAGGACATTTACGAATGAACTAATTTTGACTTCGCAGTTTTGTTTTCCCATGTAGGGGTCAGTAAGTTTTCCTCAGTCCTCCAAGGCTTTCACAGGCTGTGGGGGCATGGTCATTCCAGGCTAAAACCACCAGTTCTTCTCATTTTACAACTGCGAGAAGAAGCCGAATACCTCACTTGACAAAGCTAGTAAAGGGCTGGTTGTTCCTTGTCAGGGCCTTGAAACAGTGGTCCTGGGAGCCAGAGAGACCTGGGTTCAAATCCCAGCGATGCCATTTTTCTTTCTCTTTTCTTTCTTTTTTAAAGATTTTACTTATTTATTTTTAGAGAGAGGGGAAGGGAGGGAGAAGGAAAGGGAGAGAAACATCAATCAGTTGCCTCTTGCATGTGCCCCAACTGGGGATCTGGCCCATAACCCAGGCACGTGCCCTGACCGGAAATCAAACCGACGACCTTTGGTTCTCAGCCTGGCACTCAACCCACTGAACCACACCAGCCAGGGACCAGTGATGCCATTTTTCAAGAAGCCGCTTTACCACTCTAAGCCTCAACCATTCTGAGGTTTAAAATGGAGATAATAAAGACTATGTGACCGGACTGTCATGACGAATGAATGAGGGAATCACGTGTAAGCCTGGGACCCTTGTTATTGGGGCTGCTGGCTTTATTCCCTTGAAATCAATGACTGTGGGGAAGGAAGGCATGGGATGGGGGTTTCAGCTCAGCCTTCCCATGGACTGCACGCCCAACCCAGAAGAACAGCGGGCTGGCTCCTTGGGAGAACCTCAATACGTGGTTGTCAAATGAATGAATGGGACTTGTCACCACATTCTACGTTCCTTAGAGGGAGTGCTGTATTTGGGGTATGATCAAGAGGCAAGAGCTAGGAGGCTGATAGCAGAAGTCTCTGGAGCACAACCACTTAATTAACCCAGTCGCCACTAAGGTGGCCATTAGTCCATGTGACATCTCTGTGCAAGTTAGAAAAAGCTACCTGTTCCCGGACATACTTTATATGTTGGAAATTTGCTGAAATGTATGGAATTATTTTTAGGCCAAGACAATCTATTATTGTCTGCTAGGAAATTGTCACAATAAATATATAAATTAATTATATCTACCTTATGAATTATGGATAGAAATGGTGCTTTTTTGTGGCAATGACTAGATATTCAAAGTTGGAATACACACACACACACCGCCATGCTCAAGAGCAACAGTGAAATTGAACTCATTGTCAGCTCTTCCCTGAGCAGCTGGGAACATATGAAAAGCTCGATCTCACTAAAATTTAAGAGCTATTTGATACTAAATCCAGAACAAAGAAAAAGAAAAATCAATGTAAGAAAAACTGTATTTTTCATGAAATTATTTTTGCTTGAACCATTTTGGGCCCGGACCAGCATTTGTTCCTGGTTTTATTTTTAACCTTCCTGAAAATAGTGCACTTTCGTTTTCATTCCTATGAAGCTGTGATCATTCATAAAAGACAACAGAAAGCAGCCTAGTCTGATCCAGTAGTTTTCCAAAGTCACTCAACATCAGAACCACCTATAAAACTATTTTTTAAAAAAACCTACAACACAAGCCCAAGCTTCTCGCTTCAGGTAGATTTCAGACCCATTGTCTAATGAAGAGATAAGACAATGTTGTCAACCAGAGACCTTGAGTCCTCTGTTTCCTCTCTGTTTCCACCCATTCCATTTCCTCTCTGTATTTATATTTGAAATGACATTTTTAATGCTGTAGAATCAGGAAGAGCCAATGTCCGAATTCAAAGGCCAGCAGGCAGAAAGAGTCCATGTAATAGTTTGAAGACCATCAGGAAGGAGAATTCTCTCTTGACTTGGGGACGGGTCAGCCTTTTGTTCTATTCAGGCTTTCAACTGATTGACTGAGTCCCACCCACACGAGGGAGAGAAATCTGTTTTCCTCAATCCACCCACTTAAATGTTAATGCCACCCCCAAAACACCTGCACAGAGACACCCAAAATAGTGTCTGACCAAACGTCTGGGCACCGCATGTCCCAGTCAGGTTGACACATAAAATTAACCATCATACGATGCTACAGGTATGTACTGAGCCCTTCCAGTAGAGTTGCTTCCAGTGACACCACTTCCATTCCCAGGTGCCCACTTTAAACTCCTGTGACCACCATTTTTAATGGCTTCTCCTGCCAGTGTTAGTTTTACTCCTTTCTTGGTCCCACAAATGGCTACAGTTCAAGTCCTGCTGCCTCTCACTAAAAAGTGAGACTAAAGAGAACTTACCTATAAATAACGGATTAAAGTTTTGAAACACCTAAAGGTTTTGGCTCACTTTAGAGCAAGCTTTTGGCCATATTTCATGCAACTTTTCTTTATCAGGACCAGAATGCAGACAACCTGTTCTAACAAAGAATGCAGAGGCAGTAAATCTAACTAAACCTTCCAAAGTTGCTGGGACATGAATCTGCTTCTGTGTATTAACCTTGCAGGCCCTCTGGCTCTTCTCCCAAAGGCACAACCAGTGCTAGCTGTGCATCTGAGCCTGCTAGCCCTATGCCTGAGATGAGGGAAACAAAGAAACAATGAGTAAAAAGACCAAACAGCTGCAACTGCGGAGAACTGAGAGCACAATGGCTTTCTCTCCCCACATAGCTTACCTGAGGGGTCAACCTCACCCCATGGGAGTGGAGACCTGACTGCATAAGGGGAACCCTCAGCGAATGTAGCTCAGTAACCAGGGAGGGGGAAACCACACAGAAGCCTTAAAACAGGCAGCTTCTAGGGAACCATAATAGGTGGAAGCGACATACCACCTCTAATGGAAAAGACAATGGAAAAAGACCTAAGGGAATTCCATTTCAGCATTAGGAAAAGCCTTTCTGAAACGAAAATCAAACAAAGCAAATGACTTCCAAGTTTTAAAAGAATGTGTAGGTTCTGTTCACTGCTCATTACACATTTACCCAAATAGCCAATGAATAAATAAAATTCAATGGCCTCAAAGTGGACTAAAGCAATTAAGGAAACCAAAGTCAAAACCACAATGAGATACCACTTCACACCCATGAGGATGACGGCTATTATTAAAAATGAAGCAAAATAGAAGGTATCAAGCATTGATGAGGATGAGGAGAAATTGGAATCATTCTGCATTGATGATGAGAACATAAATTGGTACAGCTACTGTGGAAAACAGTATCAGGATTAATTCACTAATCCCAATACTCAAAAAAATTAAACATAGAGCTACCATAGGATCCAGCAATTGCACCTCTGGGTATGTAGTCAAAATAAATGAAGGCAGAGACTCAAACATATATGTACACCAATGTTCAAAGCAGTGCTATTCACAATAGCCCAATGGTGGGAACAATGCAGCTGTTCATTGACAAATGAATGGACAACCTGGTGTTATCTGATTGAATGGGGCCCACCCATATTAGGAAGGGCAATGTGTGTGCATTCTATCCACACGATGGAGTGTTCTGCCTAAACAAGGAGGGAAATATGACAGATGCTATAACACAGATGAACCTTAAGGATATTACACTAAGTGAAATAAGCCAGACACAAAAGGACAAATGCTCTATGATTCCACTTAATGTGAAGAAGTAGCAGGAGGAGTCAAATCCATAGAGACAGAAAGGAGAATGGGGTGGGAAGTGGAGCGGATTGTTTAATGGGCATAGAGTTTCAGTTTTGGGATGATGAAAGCATTCTGGGAAAAAGATATCAAAGCAGAACTTATGAGGAATAAGATAAGATACATGAAGACAAGAGACTGGGGAAACCTCATCTGTAAATCAGAGGAGTTCTAGAAGGGGAAAAGAACAAAAGCAAGGTGAATAATTAAAGAAACAATAGAAGAATGATTTTCCTGGTCTGAAGAAAGACGAGTCTGCAGACTGAAAGGGCCCTTGGGGTCCAGATAGGATTAATAAGAAATCAAAGGCCCTTGCTTAGCAACACATTGATGACGTTCTAAGTTCCAGAGGTATAGAGAAAACTGTATAAACATTGTACAGCATGAAATAACACATTACTTCCAAAGGCAAAGAATCAGACAAGCATCAAAGTTATCATAAACAACATTAAAAATTAGAAGGAAGTGAAATAATATCCATAAACCAGTAATAGAAAAGAACAACAAAAAAGAAAAAGAAAGAAAAGAAAAAAGAGCCCTGGCTGGTGTGGCTCAGTGGATTGAGCACTGGCCTGTGAACAGAAAGATCACCAGTTTGACTCCCAGTCAGGGCAAATGCCTGGGTTGCAGGCCAGGCCCCCAGTAGGGGGCGTGTGAGAGGCAAGCACACATTGATGTTTCTCTCCCTCTCTTTCCACCTCCCTCCCCCTCTCTCTACAAGTAAATAAAGAAAGTGGGAAAAAAAAAGAAAAGAAAAGAACTACAGTTGAAGAACCCAATAGCCCAGATACTGACATATCTGTGAAATACACACAGCCATAGATAACATGTAAATAGCAAGCGTACAGAGCACTTCCTACGTTCCAGGTCCTCTTGCATAAACAGTACAGATAACACTCATTTCAGCCTCACAACAGCCCTATGAGGTAAACACTTTTATGATGACCCCACTATTACAGATGAGGAAACTGAGGCACAAAGGAATGAGGTAAATTGCTTGAGATTACACAGCCCAGAAGTAGCAGAGCCAAACTTAAAATTCCGGTGTTCGCAGGCTCACAGCATTCCAGCATTCCTAAAATGAGTCAACTCTGTGAGAGGCAGAGGAAAGGCAGGAAAAGGAAGCTTTGCAGAGTCGGGGATTGTGGGAGAAGACCAGTAGATGGGAGAACGTGCATGTTGTAATGCACACGATGTATAGGAAACATAAAACGCTATAAGGCATTTTATTGCAAATATATAAAAATTGCATGTACGTATTGAGAAGAACTAGAAGGTGATAAGGCATATGAACACATGGATTTGGTCTCTTTTTTTCACTTTTTTTAAAGATTTTATTTATTTATTTTTTGAGAGGGAAGGGAGGGAGAAAGAGAGAGAGAGAGAAACATCAATGTGCAGTTGCTGGGGGTCATGGCCTGCAACCCAGGCATGTACCCTTACTGGGAATCAAACCTGGGACACTTTGGTTCCCAGCCTGCGCTCAATTCACTGAGCTACGCCAGCCAGGGCTTTTTTTCACTTTTTTAAAAGATTTTATTTATTTATTTTCAGAGAGGGAAGGGAGGGAGATAGAGAGAGAGAGAGAAACATCAATGTGCAGTTGCTGGGGGTTGTGGTCTGCAACCCAGGCATGTACCTTGACTGGGAATCGAACCTGCGACAGTTTGGTTCGCAGCCCGCGCTCAATCCACTGAGCTACGCCAGCCAGGGCTGGATTTGGTCTTGACCAGTCTACAGGTCATTTTATTCTTGGGCGTCCGTTATTTCAATATGTTGTCTGTAATCAAGAGTTCAGAGAGAACAGAGTGCCGACTTGGTAGGCAGGCTGCCTGAACTCCAACTCTCATTCTAGTCACTTAGCTGCTGTGTGATCTCGGGGGAGCTCCAGGGCAGGAACTTCGCCTTGGAGTTCGTTCCACTTTAAGGGATAGCAGCTGGGCCCTCAGACTCCGGCTTCTGTCGGTCATTGGCTGTGACTGCCCGAGAGGTGTGTATATGCTGGGACGTCTCTTTTGGTGAAGCTGCTGTGGTTCCAGTAGCCTGAACCATAGACCTCCAGAAGAGGTCAGGGGTGTGAAGAGTCAGAGGCCACATGCACCAAAACGGGAGAAGTAGCCCTTGGAACCAGGCAAGTGTATCCAAGGAAATTTAGGCAGCCCGGAAGCATCCATAGGTTGTCTATTTTTCTCCCACAGCAAAAAAAGGACAGGGAAGCGGTGTCAAGAGTGAGATCAAGGGGTGATAAATGGTAGCAAGAAACAAAGGGCTTGCTGGACTTGGTGGCTTTCCCCATACTTAGCATGTTGGCTGTTTGCTTTTGGGGTTGAGATGCCACTCAGCCTGCAGACGCCATGGGCAGGTTTCAAGCAGGAAGAAGTGGGAAAGGGTGACGACCTTTGAAAAGGTGTTCCCTACTAAGGCTTTTAGGCTTTTGTAATTTATTTATATGGAAAGGGAGACTCCCCCTTTCCGCTCGTTAGCCAGAACTGGAAGAAAAGCGTACCGCCAAAGCCAAGGGAATAAGATCTCCATGTGATTTAGACTAATCACTTTCAGCCCCTGGTTCTGGGGTAGGAGCCCCACCTCCTGGACAGCAAGGGTTGCCCCCAGCAACCCAAACAGGTCGCTGTTGTATCAGCAGCACTGATGGCTGGTGGGTTGCATCTAGCAGAGCCTGACACCACCCTGTACCCTAATGGAGGTCATGTGAGTCATGGGAATTATCCGGAGGAAAAGGCAAAGAGTAGAAAGTGAAGGGGACTGGAGTGTGAGGAGGCAAGCTGTGGGGAGACTGGCAGAGAAGGAAGCACCCATGGAGGGGTCTGGAAGAGGAGCCACAGACTAGGAGAACCTGGGGAGTCCGATCTCACAGGAGCCAAGGTACAAAGTGTCCCACTCACGTCACACTTGCTCTGTATAACGGACCACCCAACCTTTGTGCCCTCAGTCAGCCCGTACTTATTATTACAATCTCTCATGGTTTGGGGGACTGCCGGGGCTCCGCTGGGGGGTCCTAGCTTAGGATTTCCTGTGTGACTGCAGTCAGCCAGTGGCTGAAGCTGGAGTTGCCTCAAAGTCTTCCTCACTCCCCTGTCTGCCGCTGGCGCTGGGAAGAGGCGGATGCTGGAGCCTGCAGCAGCTGAGGAAGCATCCCTCTCTATTTCTGCGGTCTTTCTACAATGTCTCCTCCCTGTGGCTGCTTCATAGCAGCTTGACCAGGGACACCTTCCAAAAGTGCAAGATCCAAGGACAGAGAGCCAGGTAGAAGTCGTGCCACCTTTTATGACCTAGCCTTGTGGAAATCATGAGGCGTCACCTCCTGTTGCATTCTCACGAGAAGCCAGTGATAGAGGTCCGCCTCTACTCCATGGCTCTTGATGGGAGCCAAGGCAAAGAATTCCCAGGCATGTTTTAAAGCCATATCTCAGTCACTTTTGTTTTCAACTCCTGCTTGCTCGTCACAACAGGACAAGGATACAATGGCTGGAAAGATCCCAGGCCAACGATACAAGTTTCTGCAATGTAGCTACAGGATATGAAAGATCCATGGGGAATCTACCCACGGAAGGAGCCCGGGCACATTTCCAATGGGGCGGATGCGCTGCACCAGCCTGTAAAGTCCCCCAAGTCACACAGCTGATCACATGTCCCAGAAGTTCAGGATCGCCATTCCCTGGGGGTTTTTCACACTCTCTAGTTTGCACCCCTATCTTACCCTATGTTCTGGACTCCTACCCAAGCCGTCCGGCTCTGAGGTGCAAGCCACTGAAAAGAAGCCTGCACATTGCATTTTTGTCTGTGTTTATTGCAAGGCTGAGTGATCAAAGGTCACTTCTCTAGCCTGGCTTCGGCTAGCCGGCCCTGACCCCTGACATGGGGCTACTACGTGCGGCCCTCCTAGCACCTTCTTATCTAAAATCTATACCTGCCTGTTTCTAAAGCTCTGAGGCTGCTTCGTTGACCAGAACAAAGGGTACAATGAGGTCATTAGAGAACAAAGACGCCTGTGGGCAGGGGACAAAGGGAGAAGAAAATGATAGCTCTAAGCTTCCTGATAGTGAAGCCAAATACACAAATCTTGGCTTCTGTATTTTTTTGTTCACTTCTCTTCAGGCACACACTTTTTCCGAAAGCAAGTTCATTTATCACAACAGGGTAATGAATAGAGGACACTTGGTTACAAAGTCCACGTGACACCTTTAACTACAGTTATGCAAGAGTCGCTGGCTGTCTGCATGATGGATTCTTCTATTGATCCTTTGTAAACATTAAAGATAGACCATGACCATTAGGCTGTCTCTCCCAATATGATGTGTCTTAAATGAGTCTTTCGTAGGTTCCTTCTCTGAAAAATGGATTATCTTCCATATGGCAGAACCTGCACCAGCTGCTAAAATAGCAATTTATTCTGGAGTCCTTGCAGACAGTACTTCTCAAACTTGAGTGTGCAACACCACGTCCTGCAGAGCTTGTTAAAACTCTGGGCTCTATACCCGGGGTTTCTGATTCCCTGGGTCTGGGTGGGCCACAGGAATTTGCATTTCTAATACTTTCCCCAGGGAAGCTGCTGCTGGCCCAGGGCCCACGCTTTGAGAGGCATTACTCTGAGTCACTGTATAGATAGGCATTGTAAAATGGTTTTCAGTTTGTTACATGCTTTGGATGTGAGATTTGAGGGGGAAGGAGTAGTAGAATGCACATGTATCTGAGGAAGGCTAAGACTCAGGTTTTAGCCCTGACTGGTTGTGGCTCAGTGGATTGAGCGCCGGCCTGTGAACCAAAGGGTTACAGGTTTGATTCCCCCCAGTCCGGCACATGACTGGGTTGCAGGCCAGGTCCCCAGTGGGAGGTGCACGGGAGGCAACCACACACTGATGTTTCTCTCTCTTTCTCCCTCCCTTCCTCTCTCTAAAAATAAATCAATAAAATCTTAAAAAAAAAAAAAGACTCAGGTTTTGCCCAACCTGGTGTGGCTCAGTTGGTTGGAGCATGGTCCCATAAACCAAAACATCACAGGTTCAATTCCCAGTCAAGGCACGTATACCCAGGTTGCAGGTTTGATCCCCGGTTGGGGAGCCTACAAAAGGCAACCGATCACTAATTCTCCTTCCCTTCTCCTCTATCTAAAAGCAATGAAAAAAAAGTCCTTTGGTGAGGATTAAAGAAAAAGAGTCACACTTTATTTCCAGCTACAAGGAATATTAATTCACTTTACAAAATTCATGGGAAATAGTGTGAGGCACATCATAGGAGGTGTGGCAATTTTCTTGGCCAAGATCTTGGAATCTTTAAAAATATGTAAGGCCCTGACATTACTTCCAAACAGAATGGAAGAGATGCCATTTGGGCCAAAAATCATTTGAAACCTCTGTTTCCTTCTCATAGCTTAGTCCACACAAGAACCCCAGCGTTGCTTCTAAGACTATTCTAGCTTTATGAAGACTACCATTTTGATGGATTTGCCAGATTGAATTAAGTGCAAAAATGCCATCTGAAGCATGTGAAATTGTCCTACTAGGGTCAAAGAGAAGTCCCTAGAAACTTCCAGAGAGGGAAAGCAGAGAAGAAACAAGCTCATACAAAAAGAGCAGGGACCGAAATACTTTGACTGTCTCAACAGAACAATAAAAGCTAGACGTATATAGAACAAAGCCTTTCAAACGTTGAGACAAAACGATTTCCAATCCAGAATTCTCCAGCCAGCCAAGTTGAAGTTAAGTGTAAATGTGTGCGAAAGATATTTATAGACTTGAGGAACCACACAGATGTACGTCACATGCCCCATTTTTCAGGAAGCTACTGGAAGACAGCTCCCCCTGCCCTGCCCCCATCACCACCAATGAGGGGAGTGAGTCCAAAAAGAGAAAAGAAAAGAAAGAGATGTGGTTCCGGGAAAATTCTGAACTAGTGATAAAGGTGAGGCTGGGAACAGGAATATGGAGCTTTAGACAAAGCAAATGTATTTTTAAATCATATTCTTCTTATATTTTAAATAACAGAGAAAATCCTCTGAACCCAGGGTCTTGAACTTTATTATTTTTTATCCATACACGAGGACATTTTTCATTGCTTTTTAGAGAGCGAGGAAGGGAGAGACAAAACATCCAGGCGACAGGGAAACATTGAAGCGAGAGAGAAGCATGGATTGGTTGCCTCCTGTACGCATCCCGATTGGGGATCGTACCTGCCCAGACTGGGGGTCAAACTCACAACCTCTCAGTTACAGGACAACATTCCAACCCACTGAGTCACACTGGCCAGGGCCAAGGTCTCAAACTTGAATATGTGAATCACTGAAAGGGCGTGTTGAATCAGTGCAAGCTTCCTGGACAGAAGCTGGTTTGTATCACGTTATTGAGAGATGTGGAGATTCATTAAGAAAAAGGGGAAGCGTTGAAAGGTGTACCTAGGGAGGAAGAACTAGGGCCGTAGGAGGTAGGGATTTGTGGGCAGGGGCGTGCAGTGCAGGACACTGTTGTGACTAACCATTGCAGGCCCTCGCAGGAAAAGCCGTGGCCCTTTAAAGCAGGAGTTAGCAGAGCCAGCTGCCTATTCTTGTAAAGGAGGTTTTATTGGCATGTTTTCTGGCTACTTTCCCACAACAAGGGCAGAGTTAAGCAGTTGGGACAGAATCCCTGTGGCCCACAAAAGGCTTAAATATGTACTAGCTGGCCCTTTACAGAAACAGCTGGTCAACCCCTATTTTAAACCATCAGTGTTTAACTGATAAACAAAAAACAGAAATGAAAAAGGTAAAACCCCCCACATTAGTGACTATAGAATCATAAGATGTGAGTGCTGGAAGAGATCACTGGCAGTTGCATTGATTTACAGGTGAGAAGACAGGTTCAGGGAGAACTAGCTTGTCCAAGGGCCAGAGGTCATGGGAAATTGGGGATATTCTCCAAGCCATTGATTCCCCTCTCAGATCCGTGCCCACTGCCATGCTGCCAGAGCCCTCTAATTAGTGCTGTATTTCAACAGTTTCCATTAGGTGAGTCATCAAAAGTCACTAAAGTACGGTATTCACAAATTAAATCAGCATGTTCCTAGGGCTCACCAAGTGTTCCAATTCAGCCCTGACTGGTGTGGCTCAGTGGATTGAGGACCCGACTAAGAACCAGAAGGTTGCAGGTTCAATTCTCCGACAAGACACATGCCTGGGTTGTGGGCCAGGTCCCCAGGTGGGGGGCATGTAAGAGGCAACTGATCAATACTCTTCTCTTTTAAAAAAAGACTTCCAATTCAGCATTCTATAATGAAGCCCGTGAACTATACAGCTCACACAGAGCCGAAACGCCCAAACTTTTCAAGAAGAATTTCAGTCCACAATGTTGCCTTGGGTGTGATTTTCAATTGCTTTGTATTTAACAGTGTTACTCTAGCTTGTCAGTTATTTCATCGGCCCATGTGTATTTGCCGATTGGGGATGCTAATCAGGGACCCAGGCTAATGGCGGCTCTGCCATCTTTCAACATGGCTTTCAGGCACATTCTATCACTGCCCTTCTAGCTGGCAGGGAGGGAAGAAGGTCATGGAGGAGTATGTGAGGTTTCCTGTCGCTTTCCACAGGCTGGAACTCAGCCACATGCCCCTATCTAAGTGCAGAAGCAACTGGGAAACTTACAGGTACCTGAAAAATCAGGAAACATGCAGTGAATTTATTTTAAAGCAATACTTTCCATGCATTTTCAGTGAACATGCTCAAACTGTTTTCCAACTTCCAAATGCCTTTCTATGTGTGTGCCCATGGACCCGGGAAAGGGTAGGTGGATGTTGGTGGCCTCCAGCATTCCTGTCTCTAAAGAGGAGGTTTGGAGCCAAAAATGTTTATAAAGCAACATCCCATTGTTATCCCTTACATCTTTTCTCCATTGGAAAGTGGGATGAGTCACATAGGTATCTTCCAGACTTTTGTCCCATCTGACTATCAAAAACATTGCTACAGAAGATCAGTTTCAGCCTATAATTTGATGGCTGAAAATTAAGGGGTGGGGATTTTAGTTGAGACCCCCCCCAGGACTCAGATTTCAGGGGAGGGCCTACCTGACCTGAGGCTGAACAACACTGAAGCAGAAAAAGCCATATTCACCTGCAAGCACTAACAAGTAATAATGTAGAATGGATCGAAATATCTTTAGCTTATATACCTGTCATAGTTTCAACCTAGAGACAGGCAATCCACAAGCCCGGCTAAGGCCCCCCAGTCTGCGCACCGCAAGACGAGGGTCCCACAGGCCTGTGGCTTCCTCCACTCATCAGACCAACATGGGTCCTAAATCCTGTGGCAGTGCACCCACGTTTCCTCCCTCATTCTACCAGGGGTGTTGCTGCCCGGAAGAAACTACAGACTGGGAAAAGATAAAAACTCACCATTTAGCCCTGGCTGGCATAGCTCAGTGGATGGAGTGCGGGCTGTGAACCAGGCATCGCAGGTTCGATTCCCAGTCAGGGCACATGCCTAGGTTGCAGGCCATGGCCCCCAGCAACCGCACATCGATGTTTCTCTCTCTCTCTCTCCCTCCCTCCCTCCCTCCCTCTCTCTCTCTCTCTCTCTCTCTCTCTCCCTTCTCTCTCTAAAAATAAAAAAAAAATATTTAAAAAAAACCTCACCATTTAGGTCTTGCGTAGACTGGTCTGGGACTGGTGTCATAAACATGCTCTGCCATTTAGTACTCTCTCCCAGCCCTTCCTGATCACTCGCAGAGAAGGGGCTCGCAGTGGGAGCAGCAGAACAAGGAGGCATGCACCAAGGTGGGGGCCGGCCATACCTGATGGGAACAGGGCCACCCCAACATTTCGGGGAAGGCATAGGATTTGAGGGGGCCCAGTGCACACGTTTAGTGGGGAGAAGAAAGAGAAGCTCTAGGAGCACTAAAAATAAGTTACACTTTCCTTAAAAGACTACCTAGGCCAATGCAGTCATCACCTCTGGGCCATTTATTTGTGCCATCAGAATGCTTTGATTTAGTGGGAGCATTAGGTGTCCGTTCATTTCGGTGTACCAATCCCTGCCATCTAGTGGCACAATTAAGAACGCACCTTTTCTTTTAAGCGTGCCCATACTTGCCCAAGATCCAGTGATCTGATCCTTCAGCTGTGAGTTGTTTGAAAATGCCTTCTGCATATGTTTGAAAACAGTTGATGGGAAAGCAAAATGTAGTTTTGAAGTTAAAAGTTTCAAGAGCTGGTATATGACGCACATGAGGGAAGGGAAGAAAACAGACCTGAGACAAAAGGGATGCTGAGCTCTGCTGTCCGTGTGTTCCCACCCGGTCAGGCTCTCTCCTAAGAGGCCCTGGGAGGGCAAGTACCATGCATTATCTATGCACCGTTGCCATTGTTACCATCATCTATGTGGAAGGGACAAAGGACAGGTGTGTTTGAAGCGAGGGATGGCATGGACTACAGCAGTGGGTTTTGGGGTTTGGGGGGGGTTTAGATTTTATGTATTCATTTTTAGAGAATGAGGAAGGGAGGGAGAAAGAGAGGGGGAGACACATCAATGTGACTGAGAAATATGGCTCTGTCGCCTCTCATACGTGCTCCAGCTGGGGACTAAACCTGCAACCCAGGTATGTGCACTGACCAGGAATGGAAATGGTGACCTTTTGGCTTGTGGGACAATGGGCCACCGACCAAGTCACTTGCCTGCACATTAGCATCACTTGGGGAGTGTTTAAAAATGCCAAAGCCGGGGTGGCATCCCAGACTGATGAACTGTTCACCCTCTAGGAATTTTGCACTCTCCGGTAGGATTCTACTGCGCAGACGCACATGGAAACCACTCGCCCGTGGGTATTGAGTATTTACTTCAGTACAGCATTGGCTCACACAAAGCACCGCACAATTTATGAGAGCACTTGGGCATAGATTATCTCATCTAATCCACCTGCAATCAGCACAATCATCCCCTTGGCTGCTCTTGAGCTTCTGTAGAGGAGGACATGGGGGTGGCAGTGTCGGAACGACCAGCAAGCGCCATGTGCGCTTTCGTTCGGCTCACAGGGCACGCGCGTGCATTCAGAGTCCTTCGTCCTAAGCAAATGAAGTGTGGGCAATCCGAATGTTTCTAACCATATGAGATGATTATTTACTTTGTGAAACCCTCTCTTTGTGAAAAAAAAAATTACCCCCAGGAGTTCTTAAGATAACTGACTCCTTTTCTATGCTTTGCTTATTTGTTTAAAATATTTTTTGTTTTTTGCCCTGGCTGGCATAGCTCAGTGGACTGAGCGCGGGCTGCGAACCAGGCATTGCAGGTTCGATTCCCAGTCAGGGCACATGCCTGGGTTGCAGGCCACCGCCCCCAGCAACCGCACATTGATGTTTCTCTCTCTCTCTTTCTCTCTCTCTCTTCCTCCCTTCCCTCTCTAAAAATAAATAAATAAAATCTTAAAAAATAAAATAAAATATTTTTTGTTTTTAAATTACAGCTGATATCCAATATTATATTGGTTTTAGGGATATACCCCAGTGATTAGACATCATATAACTTATTAAGTGATCACCCCAATAAATCTAGTACCCACCTGGCCCCATACATAGTTATCACAATATTATTGACTCTATTCCCTGTGCTGTATTTTACATCCTGTGACTATTTTGTAACAGCCCATCTGTACTTCCCAATCCCTTCACCTTTTTTTTTTAAAAAAGTATGTTCCAGCTCATCCGTATTTAAGAGAACTTTATGCCTTGTGCTCTACACATAAAGAATTCAGCTAATAGAAGGGTCTTGTTTGCCCCACAGATCATATACCATGACCCCCTTATTGACCTTTAGTGTCATTTTCCCTTTCTTCTTCTGAGCAAATACTGATTCCCTTTGCATTCAGATACACATCTGACCTCTTTTCAGTTTTGTGTTTCAAATGGCCCTCCAAATGTCGTTACTGGTGAGTGTCAGCCTCCCCCGGCTGGGCATCACAAAACAGGTCCAGGGAGGAAACACGGGGGGCCTTTGTGGCAGGCATGGGTCACCTGGGCTCCAGTATAATAGCTCCTGCCATTGGTGTGTTAGGGCCGAGTTCCCTGGGCTCTGGCCAGCGGTCCTTTCATTTCTTCCTGCATCCAGATCTTCAGTAAATGCCAAAAGCTGTCTCCCAAAGTCCTGACTCCGCGGCTCTCCCCTCCTGCATCCAGTGTTCCTCTAGGAATCTCATACACTACTTTGCCTTCTTTGCCTCCCTTGGCAGCCTGGAAGCTCAGAGCTCTTGAGAGTTTCACATGTCCTCTTTCAGTTTGGCTTACTAATGAGTTTCTCCCGAATCCATTAGGTCTTTGGAATCTTGGGTTCATATGTTTGGTTTTATTATTTCTGTGCTTTTCCTCTTCAAACTGCCCCCAGTCCCTTTGGAAAGGGGAACAGAGTAAACACACACATGAATTGGACATATGCATTTCCAACTCTGAGCCCTTGAGATGTGGCCAGGAAGCAGGTGCTTGGGAAACCAGAGGCCAGAAGACCCTTGAACTCCCAGTTCCTGTTCATGGTAATGGCTGGAGTGGCTGGGGACAAGAATCTTTGTGTGCTCCCCTCTCTTTTGAATACCTAGGAATCATGGGAGATACAGCCATAGCCGTAAGCAGGGACAGTGTGTGCAGTAGTTGAGGTGACTGGCCCTGGAGATCACATACCCCATGAGTTCAAACCCCAGCTCCACCATGCAGCATCCATCGCATCACTTATTCTCTCTGCCCTTCAGTTGACTCATCTAGAAAACTGGGAGAGTCATTCATATCCCTTCAGCTTACGTGAGGAGTAATTACAATCACACATGCAAATGCTTAGCATAGTACTTAGCACAGTGCTTAGCACAGACTACATCATATAGCCTTCATATGTATCACAGCCAAAGACAAAAAGTATAGTTTTATCATTTTGTTTCCCATAGACAGCTGGATTATACGTAGTGCGTGGCTGACTGATTTATTACTCACCGTTCTAAATAACAGGCACAATTCAAACGGTCCTCCTTTATGAAAAGGTGTGGGAGATACGGGGAACAAAACCTCTGGGAGAAACACTATTTCGGTCTTCAGAAGTTTCCCCCGTGTTTTCTCCAAATTTGTATACCTTTGTAAGGTACCTGTTCTCAACATCAGTTTATTAAGACAGTTAAAGGTTTGATTTGCACACAGTAATCTTGAATTCAAGACAAGAAAATGCGATTCCTTTGGAGTCTTCCCCCAAATTTAAAAATTAACAGGTACAATGATCTCAGCACAAGTCAATAAAATAACCAAAAAGTAAAAGTTTTAAATGCCCTTCACTGGTAGAAAAACGAGTTCGCCGAAAGTTGCAAATAGTGAATTCTAGTTCCTTCCTTTATACCAGCTTCAGTATTAGACCTATATCATTTCTATTCTAATTTTTTCAAATTGCATATAAAACACACAATAAAAATTAAAAGTATTACCAAAACAAGGACGATGCAATAAAAGCCCTTCTCAGGAAGAGAACTAAAATAGACACATATGTCTAAAATAAGCCCTAGTGGGGGAATTAAGCCAAACCTGCAAATGTGACACTACAGAGGCATACGATTCCAATGAAAAGCAAAAGTGCTAACTTGGATCTGAAACAGAAATCTAAATTTAGACACGTCCACTGTTACCTGTTGTCTTAGGGATGCATTAGTCACTTGAAAATTAACTCTTTTTTTTTAATTCTCGAAAAGTGCGAGACAGGGTGCAGATCCTTCGCCATGAGCAGCCCATAACCTCTGCCTGCGGGGCTCTGTGAGGCGAGGGCAGACTCACGTGTTGAAGAGCCATCTCCATATTAAGGCAGCATTGACACGAACCTGTTCACTATGCTCTTGGTTGTTGCTGGGTGGCGTTTTTTTTTTTTTTTCTTCAACAGTAAAAGCACACTTCCTCTCTAGGAGAGTAATTAAATGTTTCTAGGCGCATGCACATCCTGGCTTTTATGACTGGATGCAGACAGCTATTTGCCCTCTAATGGAAATGGGCCCTAAGACGTAGAGGTAGACAAGCACACTCAGCCACCTGCAAGAGCTGAGACAGCAGTGGAAATGTGTTACTAGGACGTGGCATAAGAGCAAGCAGAAGCCCAATCATGATGAAAAATGACAGTCAACATGTGGCTCCTCTGGGAATAAAATAGAAAATACTGGGGCAGATGGCAGAGGGGAGATCATTGCCCCCACCCCCCCACAAAAGGAAACAGCCTTGACTCGGGGGACAAACAATTGTGTGTGTACAGGAGCAGGACCAGTGCCGCTAGATCTTCTGGTTTTTTTCTAGAAAAGTCAGAGATCTGGCTTTTATATGAATCTTCTATATTTTATTTTATTTTTTAAAACAATTTCCTCTTAATTTTTTAAAGATTCTATTTATTTCTTTTTTTGAGAGAAGAGAAGGGATGGGGAAAGAGGGAAGAAAAGATCAGTGTGTGGTTGCCTCCCTTGTGGCCCCCCCACTGGGGACCTGGCTTGCAACCCAGGCATGTGCCCTGACTGGGTATCGAACTAGCAACCCCTTGGTTCACAGCCTGTGCTCAATCCACTGAGCTACCCCAGCCAGGGCAAAAGTCTTCTGTATTTTAAAAGTTAGCAACTCATGTAAGCGAAAGGCAGCAACCCAACAACCTCACGACAATGACCAAAGGAAACAGAAAGCAAGATACTGGATTCCAAACACTAGCCTAGAATATGAAGTTTTCATAGGCTGCATTTCCCCTTGAAATATAAATGGAGACAAATGCTATTCTTGCCAAAACTTTCCTCTAGAAGAAACATTAAAGAAAAAAAAACCCACACTAGATGCAATGTGGTATTCTGGCTTGCAGCCTGGACCACAAACAAACAAACACCCCCCCCCCCCCCATACACACACACACACACACACACACACACACACACACACAAAATCCATAGTGGTAAAGTAGTACGATCAAATCAAGTCTAGAGTTTAGTTCATAGCAGTGGACCAATGTTCGTTTCTTCGTGTTGACAAATGGACGGTGGTTCTGTAAGATCTGAATGTGAGGGGAGACTGAATGAAGGGTGCGTGGGAACTTTCTGTAGGAGCTTGGCAACTTTTTGGTGGATCTCAAGTTGTTCTGCAATACAGACTTCATTAAAAAATAAATGTGCCTGGTCAATAAATTCATCAAACACATATTGAACAAGCAAGTTGTCCAAGAATATCACCGTGGTCAGTGTAGCATGTGAGGAGGAAATAAGGACAAATCCACAACTGAGTTCAGGTATGGGGTGGAGGCAAAAGTAAAAATGCCAGAAAGAACAAGATACCTTAAGTCAGTTGGGTAAACCAACGTGGGTGGGTCCCAGGGTCTGTTCGGGGAGGTGTTCAGTGAAAAAATGAGGGCAAAGTCTTATTATCCTGAATTCCTTCTAGACACAGGAGACAATGGTGTTATCCATGTGTTTTCTCTTTACTTACATATTTTTTTAAACACGGTAAAGGCTTCTTTATTCACCTGGAGGTCTACTGATTTCCTAGCTTCTGATTTTCAGTTGTTTTTTTCTTCACCACGTTAATGAAATACAAGGTACACTAGTGAAGATTAAGCACAAACAAAGGTCCAGAAGGAGAGGAAAGAGATAGCAATCTAAGCCACAGCACCACGTGCACACAGATGGCCTTGTAGTCTATGAATTCACTGATAGCAGGGTTTCTCAGACTCAGTGCTATTGGCATTTTGGTCTTGATCACTCTTTATGGTGGGGCTGCCCTGTGCATTTCAAGAAGTTTAGCAGCATCCCTGGTCTTTTCTTACTAGATGCCAGTAGTAGCTGCTAAGTTGTGACACACAAAAATATCTCCAGCCCTGGCTGGTGTGGCTCAGAGGATCTGGCACTGGCCTGAGAACTGAAAGGTTATTGCTTCCATTCCCAGTCAGAACTCAAGCCTGGGTTACAGGCCAGGTCCTTAGCTGGGGTGTGTGAGAGGCAAGCAATCCATGTTTTCTTCTCTTGCACATCAATGTTTCTCTCCCTCTGTTTCTCCCTCTGCTCCCCTGTCTCTAAAAATAACTAAATAAAATCTTTTTTTTTTTTAAAAAAGAAAGAAGTTCTCCTGGCTGGCGTAGCTCAGTGGATTGAGCACAGGCTGCGAACCAAAGTGTCGCAGGTTTGATTCCCAGTCAGGGCACATGCCTGGGTTGCAGGCCATGGCCCCCAGCAACCACACATTGATGTTTCTCTCTCTCTCTCTCTCTCTCTTTCTCCCTCCCTTCCCTCTCTAAAAATGGATAAATAAAATCTTTAAAAAATAAAATAAAATAAAATAAAGAAAGAAGTATGTCCAGACATTGTCACATGTCACCTGGGATGCAAAACTGCCCTGAGAACTACTGGCCAAGAGAAAAGCATGTGTATCTAAATCAGGGGGTATGTTCCATAGGTACACCCCTATACTGCCCTTCAGGTTGTTAGAAGTATCAGGTGGAACCATACAAAAGTGCTGGTTTTATAAGTCAAAAACGATTCACTATCAGCAATTTCATGTGTTTCAACCTGAAATTGCTGTACCTCCGTGCTAATTGGTAAAGAGCAAAACAACAACTGCTATTAGTGGTAAAAATAATGAATAACTTGCATTCTCATATAAACTTGTCAGTACAAGGTAATTGCCATGTCATAAAATGTCATGATAACCAATGACCATGATGGCCGTGTGACTTAGTAAATTATAAGATATGAAGTATATTAACATCCCAGCTAGAAATGGTGGCTGGGAAACGTTTTCATTAATTGCGTGTGGGTTTATCAGAAGCTAAAAGTGACTTCAGGGCTGAGTACAATATCATTGCTCTTAACATATATTCTCTGCTGATTAGTTAAGAAGTCACCCAACACCTGGCTGGCGTAGCTCAGTAGACTGAGCGCGGGCTGTGAACCAAAGTGTTGAAGGTTTGATTCCCAGTCAGGATACATGCCTGGGTTGCAGGCCGTGACTCCCAGCAACCACACATTGATGTTTCTCTCTCTCTCTTTCTCTCTCCCTTCCCTCTCTAAAAATAAATAAATAAAATCTTTAAAAAAAGAAGTCACCCAACAATATGGCCCTCTGGCAGCCCCCAAAACAGGCCATGGGATGTGGGGGACAGTGCTGGTATTAGGTATCTAGCAATGGCATTGGAAGGGAGGGGCTGCCCAGCAGGCTGGAGCGGGGGTGTCATTGGCCCCTTGGTCCACAGCATACACAAGTCTGTGGTTTCCACAGGCTCAGCCAGCTGGGATCCAGGGCACCCAGCCTGGGTGCCCCTAGGATACAACAAATCTGAGAGCTGACACAGGGGCCTAATGACATCCATTAAAAGGAGCATAATCATTGGCTGAGTCGGACGTGGTTCCTTGTGCGAGATCGTGGCTCAGACAGGGGCATCACTGAGCTGGTCATAGCTGTGTCAAAGAAAAGGTCGCACCAACAGTCTCTAAAAATCAAAAATGCTTTATAAACTATCAGAATGTTTAATGAGCAATATACGACCACTTAGATTACTTGGTAAGCAGTTTTGGATTGATGTAGCTTAGTTTATTTAGAGAATAAAGGGGAGCACATTTATAATTATATAGAGATATCTTTCTTTTTCTTGTTTTCAAAGATTTCATTTATTTATTTTTAGAGAGAGGGGAAAGAAGACAAGGAAACAGCAATGTGTGGTTGCCTCTCATGCACCCCCTACTGAGGACCTGGTCAAAAACCCAGGCATGTGCCCTGACTGGGAATCGAACCAGTGAGCCTGTGGTTTGCAGGCCGGAACTCAATCCATTGAGCCACACCAGCTAGGGCATAATTATATATATTATATTATATATAATATATATAATGTGTGTATACAATTATATATTTAATTACACACACACACACACACACACACACACATATATATATATATATAATGTTCCCATTGTAGTTGTAAAATATATTTATTTCACTGGTGGTCTATCATCAGAACTCACCCTACCCAGTATTGAAGAGTGAGCAATTATTTTCTCTGTTTCAACATTTTTTTTAAAGGTATAAACAGAACAGAGAAGAGAATTGAAATCCTTGCCCAGCACTAACTTGGATGCCTTACAAACTCTCTCAGAGCCTCAGTTTTCTCATCTGTGCTATTGGAGCCAGAGCCACTGTGGCCACTTTGAAAACTGAACATGGCTCTATGAAGCAGACTGTGGCACGTGGGAGAGACTCATATTCCCTTCTGCATTTCCCATGAATGAATGAATGCACGAGAAACCTTTTTCTATACGAAAATGATATGATTTGTGCTTAATGCGTTGTATTTCACATATTAGAGATGTTTATTAAATGTATCTGATTGTGTTGATTTAAAGCATTGGGAATGCAAGGGTCTCAATAGTCCTCTGGAGAGTGTTTTGAGCTCAAATTCCTGATTGCGGCTTGTTACAGCTCTTCTCTTACCTGTGATAGTGTAACCTTGAAAGAGTGCCAAGGGAGTTAATAATTTACAAAGTGCAGCTTCCTCCCCAAAGACGCTTGAGCCGAGGCTTTTTCAAATCAGAATAAGGTCACATTCTTATTATAAAGATCAAGAAAATGACATCACACTCAGAGAACTGATATGTAGATAGTGGTTATCATAAGCTGGCGTTCAAAGAAATGAACTTTTTTTTGTTACAAAGCTGTGCTTGTAAATCAGATTCTTCTTTACGATAGACCTTCTGAAAATACATGCTGAGCTCTTTTTACCTCCTTTGGAGTTCTATGTTGGAGAGAGTTTAAAAAAATATTCATTTTATCTTTTTAAAATATGTTATTTTAAAAAATAAAATTTAAAAAAATACTCAGAAAATATTGATTGCATCATTTCCCTGCTACCTTTGCTAAATGAGGCAGCATAAAGAATTTGTATTCTTTTAACTGGCACCTCTGAGTCAAGAACAAAAGGTCTTTAGCGTGGGAGAATCAATAGACGTTACGTTAACATTGCAGCCCACGGCCCTGAATAGTGGGAGGAAAAGAGAGTGGTGGCCTACAGAACTAAGTCAACAGTGTGGTGATTGCTGGGGGGAACAGAGTGTAAGGGGACTGAAGGAGAACGGGAAAATAATATAATAAAGATTAAAAAAAGAATAAAATGACCACAACCAAAAGCACATGCACCACTAAGTTGGATGCTAGTCTCAGGTTCATGACCAGTTCCTCCAAGGAAAAGTGTGTCAATATTCTGGAGAAAGAGAAGAAAAGGATGGTCTAATTCAGAATCCAGAGGGACAAAAAGCCAACTGGAAGGTCCGTGAGGGGTGTCTTACTACACAATGGTCAGAAAGACAGGCTTTGTTAGTTATTCCTCATCACTCCATGAAGTTTCTAGTGGTCATTTGATATTAGTTCTTATGTTGTTACCCGAGTATTTAGCAGAGTGGCTGTGTCTGCACAGCATAAAGAGAAACGGATCTTAAGAAAGATGCCCAATGATGAAGGGACTTAGGGCTGCTGTCTACACTGACCACGTCAATTGCAAAATAATCGTATTTGCATTTAACCACGTGTTGTGCCCTCTCTGCATGCAAATTTAAAGAATATTGGCTGGAGAACATTTCTCATTTTTAAATTCTTTCCTGCATGTCTTCTTTATTTAAAATGAAAAGGAAAGGAAAGAAAAAAATGTGGGAATCTGCCAAGCAGTGTGCTAAATGAGGGACTGGCAAGCTACTGATGGCCTATGGGCCAAATCTCACCAGCCTCCCTGTTTGTGGGAAAACAAAAAGACACACACACAATCTCACACACACACACACACACACACACACACACAAGGATACTATTCAGCTATGAGAAAGAAGAAAATGCTGTTGTTTGCCATAACTTGAATGAACTTTGAGGGCATTATGCTAAGTGAAATAAGTCAGACAGAGAAAGACAAATACTGTACGATCACGCATGTGCAGAATCTAAAAATGCCGAACTCATAGAAACAGAGTAGAGTGGAGGTTGCCAGGGGCTGGGGGGAGTGGTGGTGCATGGGGAGATGTCAGTCAGAGGGCACAAAGTTTCAGTTATGAGATTAGCAAGTTCTCGGGATCTAATACACAGCATCGTGATTATAGTTAACAATACTGTCTTATACACTTGAAGGCTGCTCAGAGAGTAGATCTTAATTGTTCTTACTGCAAAAATGACGTAATGGAGTGCTAGCTAACGTGCTATGGTGGAAATCGTATCGCAATATGCGTGATTCCATTTAATGCGTTCTACACACCTTACACTTACACAATGTTATATGTCAATTATATCTCAATAAAGCTGGAGAAAAGACAGACTGTTTAATGGAGAGGCCCAGCTTTTTCCATAAATGACCAAATACTAAATATTTAGGCGTTGAAGCCACATGCTATCTGCCATAACTCCTCAACTCTGTGACCCCGAGCAGCTGTAGACGGTGTGTAAATGAATGGGTGTGTGACTGTGCAGAACTTGATTTACAAAATGCTGTGAACAGAATTTGGCCTTAGTTTAGTTTGCCAACCTCTGTCGTAGAGTTGATCTTCACGACTGGCCCGTGGGAGAGAGGTCTGAGCTGGAGACATACACAGGTAAGTCATCAGGATTCGGTCACGGGCCTGGGTGACAGCAAGGAAGAGCTTGTAAAAAGAACAAAGAAGACGAGAAAGCCCACGAAGAGGCTTGGAGGCTTCCAAGCAACATGTTGGGTGAGCAGGATAATCCTTATCAGAATTGAAGGATTATTTAGAAGTGAGAAACACTATCATAAGGAAGAAGAAAATCTTGTAATACACCACATCAATGTGAAACGGAAAGCCTTCTTCAACTTCCTCCACTTACATGGTGGAGTGAAGCCAGAGGCAGCAGATGCAGTAGGAAAACCTGCCTGGCTCCCCTATTCAGCTGCATAACCTTGGGAAGGTTTCCTAACCTCTCTGTTCCTCAGTTTCTCCACCTGTGAAGTGGCGATGTGAGTAACAAGACTGACCTCATTGCATTGTTGGTAAGGGCTATACGCATGTGCAATATGATTATACCTTCCCTCAACGGCTACCTTATTCTAGAAGGGATTGGAAGCAACTCTCTTACCGGCTCTGACTTAATGTAGACCCTACACTTCTCAAGCTTGGTTCACGGTAAAATGAAACTGTTCAACTTCACTGACTCCTTTTGTCAGAGCATTACCGCTCCTTCTCACAACCATGCGGACCCTCTGTCCCTTTTAAGAACCGTCTGGGTCCATCATTATAAAATTCCCTCAAGCTCCGATCTATACCCTGGTTGAGAATTCCTGGGCCACTTGTCTTGCCTTGACTCCTCAGCTTGGATTACGTGTCCAACTCTTAAGCTCACGGAGTGCCCCAGAGTCTATGTTTGATCGGATTTCCAGGACTGACTTATGCATTGCACATTGACCTGGGCAGTATCAGAATCTAGGTGATTGATTACCCAAGAAATCAGTTAATTCCCCCTTCACCTTGCCTTGCGAGGAAATTGGCTCTTTAATGACCAATTTGCATGGAAAGGAGTTAGTTTAATATCCATCTTCCCTGGAGTCCAAGGAAGTTTACTTTTGTTCCTGTTTTTGTTCTGCTTTTCCTTTTAGTGAGTATCGTTATGGATTCACGGATTTTTATACATTTGCTACACTCTTTCAGGCAATTATCACTCCATGAATTGTTGATGTTCACGCTGTCCTACTTTTTTGATAAGTAGTGGCCGCTTTAAGCTGGCTGCTGTATCCTCCCTACGCACTCCGCCCTTCCTTAGATACAGCCAAGGTGCTAGATGTCCTTGCTCTGCTTGCTCCTTCCCACCCCAGACCTTGAATCTCCCACACAGCCAAGGAGCCCAGGATACTTTCAGTGGGAGGTGGCGTTCACACAACAAACTCTTTCCTCGGCACACCAGCGATTAAAAGAAAGGAAATGAAACTTTTCTTCTGATTCCCAGTACAAACTGTATTTTAGAGTAACCAAGTAGTTGCAGAAGATGAAGGGATGTTCTTTACTGGATAATTCGGCTACTATTTGTTGACAGGAAGGATGATAGAACTAGAAAATTAGCATTTGCAAGGGCAGGAGACATTCTTAGAATAGAGGAACCAGACCATCACCACCTTAGATCAATGAGTGCTCTCAATATCACGAACAGCAGGAGACCCTGACATGTTAATATCTTAGATGTGATCATGATATTGGATCCATAAAGAAAAATGTCCTCACTTTTTGTTAAAACAGCTCTTTTGGGGGATATAATTCACATACCATTCAATTCAGCCATTTACAGTGTAAAATTCAACGGCTTTTACTATATCCAGAGCTGTGCGCCTGCCTCCACAATCAGTTTTGGAACATTTTCATTAACCCCCAAAGAAACCCCATATCCTTTAGCCTTCGCCCACTCGTCCCTCCATCCTCCCATCCCCCAGCCCCAGGCAACCACTAACTTACTTTCTGTCTATAGATTTGCCCCTTCTGAGCATATTGGAATCATGCAATACTCGGTCCTTTGTGACTGGCTCCTTTCACTTAGCATACTGTTCTCAGGGTTCATCCACATGAATTATAATATATTCTGTTGTATGTATGGATAGACCCCATTTTATTTATCCGTCCACCAGTTGTTGGACATCAGGGTTGTTTACGTCTTTTCGCTGTTGTGCACAGAGTGCCACTGTGAACATTTATGCAAACTATTCATATGAGTACCTGTTGTCAGTTCTTTCCTCTCTACACCTAGGAGTGCAATTGCTGGGTCATATGCTAATTCTATGTTTAACTGTTTGTTTGTTTGTTTGTTTGACCCTGCCTGAGGTTTATTTGCACAAACACCATAGGAAGGCCCCGGCCCCAGGGGCACACCACCCTTCTGTCCTCACATCAGCAGACAGAGGCCCCTACTACAGAGCCTTCACAGGGGCCTGGGCACCTTTGGGAGCCTGAAACTGACCCTGAGCCGCAGCCGCATTTGCAGCCTGGGACTTGGTTTGGGCCATGGCCTTGGCCTTTGGCTGGCAGAGCTGGAGACCCTTGGTGATGCAGGCATGAGCAAGCTTGTTTCCCCAGCTTGGGGTGAGCAATATAAGCAAGTCGACTAAGCTTGCGGCTGCCACCCTTTGGGATCTTGGGCTTGACCTCCTTGGACTTGACCAGGGCCTTGATAACCTCAGCACATGCTCACATGGCCTTGGCGTTTGTTGGCCTGCATCTTCTTCGGGCCCTTCTTGTTGTGCTTCTTGGCAACGCATACGTTCCTCAGGAACCTGGGGTCTACCCCCTTGAGAGATTCATATCTTTGGGATTGGGGCTTCTTGATGCCATTTCTGTGCTGTTTAACTCTTTGAGGAACTTCCAGACTGTCTTCCAAAGCAGCTGCACCATTTTACATCCCCACTGGCAGTCTATGAAGGTTCCAATTTCTCTACATTCTCACCAACGTTTGTTGGTATGTCTCTTTAATTTTAGCTATCCAAGTGAGTGTGAAGTGGTATCTCCTTGTGGTTTTCATTTGCCTTTCCCTGATGACTAACGATACTGATCATCTCATCATGTGTTTATTAGCCATTTGGGTATCTTCTTTGGAGAAATCTCTATTCAGGTTCTTTGCCCATTTTTTTTCATTTTTAATAGAATTTATTTTTCTAGAGCTGTTTTGGGTTCTCAGCAAAGTTGAGTAGAATGTACAGAGTGTTCTCACAGACCCCCTGCCTCCACACAGCCTTCCCCACTATCAACATCCTGTACCAGCGAGGATACATTTGTTACCACTGATGAACCAAAACTGGCACATCATATTGATCTAAGTGCATAGTTTACATCAGGATTCATTCTTGCTGTTGTACATTCCATGGGTTTGGACAAATGTATAACGACATGTATCCACCATTATGGCATCATCCAAGACAAATCCTCTGCGCTCCTCTCTTCACCCCTCCTTTCTCACAACCCCTGGTAACCGTTCATCTTTTTACTGTCTCAGTAGTTCTGCCTTTTCCAGAAGTCAGAGGGCTGGAGTCATACACTATGTAGCCTTTTCAGATTGGTGTATTTCATTTCGTAAGGTGCATTTGAGGTGCCTGTGTGCATTTTCATGGCTCTATAGTTCATTTCTTTTTAGCACTGAAAACTAGTCCATTGTCTGGATGGACCACAGTTTATTTATCCATTCACCTACTGAAAGACATCTTGGTTGCTTCCAATTTTGGCAATTATGAAGAAAGGTGCCATAAACATCTACATGCACCTTGCCCATTTAAAAATTCTCTCTCTGCTGCCCTGGCTGGCATAGCTCAGTGGACCAAGTGCGGGCTGTGAACCAAAGCATTGCAGGTTTGATTCGCAGTCAGGGCACATCCCTGGGTTGCAGGCCACGGCCCCCAGCAACCACACAAGGATGTTTCTCCCTCTCTCTCTCTCTCTTTCTCCCTCCCATCCCTCTCTAAAAATAAATAAATAAAATCTTTAAAAAAACTGGCAACCTTTAAAAAAATTCTCTCTCTCCCTCGTTCTTGAGTTGTGGTCACTCTTATACATTCTAAATACAGGTCCCTCATCAGTATATGAATTGCAAAGATTTTCTCCCATGCTTTGCATTGTCATTGGTATCTTTTGAAACACATAAGTTTTTAATTTTGACGTTCAGTGGATTTTTGTTGTCGCTGCTTGTGCTTTTGGTGCCATATTAAAGAAATCATTGTCTAATTCAAGGCCATGAAGATTTATACCTATATTTTCTTTTGAGAGTTTTTTGTTTTAGCTCTTACATTAAGGTCTTTGGTCCACTTTGAATTAATTTTTGCATATGGTGTGATAACATCATTTTTATAGATGCAGACTAAAGAATTTAGGTGTGACTATATGTGGACTATAATTTAAAATACTTCAGGAAAAAATAGATGAATCAAATATGGCAAAAGTTTGACAGCTGCTGAGTCGAAGGTGATGGGTTTATGGTTGTTGCTCTTTACACTCTCTATTTTTTAAAATATCCAGTAAACGTTAATTTAAATATCAAAATATCCATTTGCTTTTTCCAACCATTTAAAAATGCAGAAATTTAGTTCACAGGCTGTACAAAAACAGGCAGCAGACCAGTTTGTCCACCTCTGGTTCAGATGATTCCTACTCATATTGAGGAAGAGCCCATAAAGATGTTATTTATTTTCAGAAGAATGTGTTACCCTCAGGCATGAGGATGACACAAAGCATTTCCCAGAAGAGGAGGTATAAAAGCCACTAGCTGTGTGGAACTATATAATTACAATTAAATACAATTTTGAAAAAGTCAGTTCCTTACACTAGCCATAATGAAGTACTTCACAGCTAGAGAACATTTGTATCATTGAATACTCACAGATCAGAATACAACAGCAGTTGAAATGGCCTCACATTTATTAATGAACCAACTGCACAAAACAAATCAGCAGAGAAAAGTCATGTTTTCTGATAAGTCTGCAAACCTGTGATGCTTTGGTTCGCAGCCCACGCTCAATCCACTGAGCTACGCCAGCCAGGGCTATTTATTTATTTAATCCTCACCCAAGGATATGTTTATTGATTTGAGAGACAGAGAGAGAGAAACATTGATCAGTTGCCTCTCATAGGCACTGCCACCAGGGATGGAACCCACAACCCAGGTATGTGCCCTGACCAAGGATGGAATCCAGGACTTCTTGATGTATGGGACTACACCCAACCAACTGAGCTACCCAGCCTGGGCTAAACTTTCGCATTTTATAATTTGGTGTAAATTAGTTGTCACATTGCTAATAAAAACACAAGACAGAATGGATGAATCAAGGTGTCTTGGCACTGCTCTTAGGGACCAGTGTTCTAGAGCTTCTCCCTGTAATATGGGAACTCCTAGGGACAGGTGGCTGTTGAGCACTTGAAATACGGGGAGTCCAAATTGAGATGTGCTGGAGGTGTAAAGTATACATTGGCAAGTTTTGATTTGGGACTGGATGGTAAATAATTTAGGCTTTGTGGGCCAAGAGGCAAAAGGGAGAGGGAAATATATTGGTACTTATATAATGACAAAAAACAAATGTTCACAATGTTTTTATTGACGAAACCCAAAATAGTAATAATTGAGTACAGTTTTTTTGTTTGTTTTTTTTGCAGTGCGCACCTATGAGAAGAAACGAGTTCTTTCTACAGGGGGATATTTCTCTTAATTGGAGTGCAAAGGTAGTGTAGCTATTATCATATGGATTGCAAAAGATCCCGTGTGAAAACAACAGCTCTCAGGGATGAAGAGGCAGTGCTGTGCATGTGGCCTTGGGCCACCGTGTGCAGACCCTTGTAGTTGGACACCAGTCGTGTGCAAAGAGTTTGGGGGGATTGCGGGTTGAGGGAGTCACTCCTGGTTGCGAGACTTGTGCATCGCCTCTTGCAGCACTCTCCCTAAGTGCCCAGTTCATCTGGTTCATTAGCTTTCCCCCCAGAAGCAAGATTTGTGGCCTGGAGGGGTCCGAGGGAGGAGGCACCTTAATGTTTCAGGACTACCCAGAGATTCCAAACCTAGAGCCCTGGGGCTGTGGTCAGCCACTTCCTCCCAGCACCCTCCGGATCTCCCTCCGCTGCTGCTCACCCACCCACTCCAAGGGCGCTCCTCCCCCACCCCCTCCTAGGGCGCTCCTCCCCCACCCCCTCCAAGGGCGCTACTCCCCCACCCCCTCCTAGGGCGCTTCTCCCCCACCCCCTCCTAGGGCGCTACTCCCCCACCCCCTCCTAGGGCGCTACTCCCCCACCCCCTCCTAGGGCGCTTCTCCTTCACCCCCTCCTAGGGCGCTACTCCCCCACCCCCTCCTAGGGCGCTGCTCCCCCACCCCCTCCTAGGGCGCTTCTCCTCCACCCCCTCCTAGGGCTTCTCCTCCACATTCGCAGGTTGCTCCTCCCCATTCGCAGGTTGCTCCTCCCCCTTCGCAGGCTGCTCCTCCCCCTTCACAGGCAGCTCCTCCCCACCACTGGAGCTCCACCAGCGGGTCCAGCCGCTGCGCTTTCTAGTTCCTCCCCCGGCCCCGCCCCCCGAAGCCCCGCCCCCCGCAGCTCCGCCTCCCATATCTACTCTTCGCCGGTTCCTCAGTCCGCCCGGCAGCCGCGCTTTCCCGCTCGTGCAGCCGCTACTAGTGTCACCGCCGCCTCCGCCTCGGTCGCGCACCCGTCGAGCCTCAAGATGACCAACATCGTGCTCTTCAGCGGCAGCTCGCACCAGGACCTGTCCCAGCGTGTGGCCGACCGCCTCGGCCTGGAGCTGGGCAAGGTGATCACCAAGAAGTTCAGCAACCAGGAGACCAGGTGGGGACCCCGCCGGGCCGGGGAGGGCGCCGGGAGCTGGGCTGCGAGGCCGGGCAGGGCGCTCCCCCTTCCGGGGCGGGCCAGCCACGACGCGGCCTCCGCGCCACCGTCGCGGCGCCCCGGAAAGCCTAGGAGGGCGGCCCCAGCCCGGAAGGGCAACCTGGGGGCGGTCACAGCGCCTTGGAGCGCGGGGGGCACAGCGGGCGGGAACCGCCGGGGTGCGGGACGGGCGGGCATGGCTGCCCTGGGTGCGCTCGCCCCGGTTTCGTATCCCTACCGGGCCGATCCCAAACCCCGCGTGCTCGGGAAGGTTCCGCCCACGCCGCCGCCACCCCTCGGTGTGGGGAGCAGCGTGGTAACAGCCACCAGGTGACTGTTCGGAGCAGCCGGGGCACAACCCTTTGCGTTCACCAGCGGGTGTGGTGGTGCCCAGGGTTTAAAGACCGTGGGAACTCCGGGGGCGCACGTGTCGGGCTGCCTTACGCTTCCTCTAATTTTTCTGCCTCAGAAAAGGATACACTTGCAGCTCCTTCGCAGTTCTGGGACTTGGCGGGGTCCAGGAGCCAGGTCGTGGCTAGAGTGTAAGCGCCACGCGTGTCTCAGGTCCACAACGAGCGCCCGCCTCTGCTCATTGAAGGCAGGTGGCGGCCCCTTTCTCCACCTGCCTGAATCTTCAAAGCTTTTTAACTGCGGTCATTTCACGTTGGTGTCAGTTTCAAGTTGGTGTCGTTTCTCCCCGCTCTCCCTTTACAAATCTAGCGCTGCACACGGTTGCTGATCATTTTTTTTCTCTCCGGCCAAGACCCACTTCAACCCTTGCAACAAGTGGTGCTGGAACAATGGGTGCCACCTGCAAAACAAACAAACGAAATCCTCCGTCTGTAATTCCCTCCATTGGAAAAATTAGGCTTGAAATAGATCATGTAGACCTCAATATAAAGCCAGAACCGAACATTTCTAGATGAAAAAAACATAAAGGGAAAAGCTTGGTGACCTTGGGTTAGGCAAAACATTTGTTAGATTCTGAGGTGTTATAGTACTCCTAATGGGGAAGGTGGTGGTCATTTTCAGCTTTTTAGGAGAGGTCAATGCCTTCTTCCCCGTGGGAAATCATAATTACAGGGCCCTGATGATAATATAGGTGAAGAAACATTTGTGACTGAGTAGAAGGTGGTATTAATGCTCGGAGTCCTTCGACTAAAGAAGGCCTCTTTGTATAGTTTTATCCAAAAGACCTGGGGGGTGGCAAGGGCTCAGGAAAAAGAGAGTATAGCTACGTTTGAACGCTGCAATATTTTGCCAGCCCTACAGAAGTTTCAGTCGTGTTCAGATCACGAGGAGAATGGGATAATAGTTGTTCTTCAGGGGGTGGTATCATAGACGTGAAGGAGAAATTTCTGGATAAAGTGCATTTTGAAAGCAACTATGTCACTCTTCAGTGTTATCTCGTGTAGCCCATCCCTCGGCTGCTAAAGAATGTGGTTAATGTAGATGAGAGGTCCATTGTGAAGTCAGAGTTTCATGTCTGCTGGGTCAAACTCACTCAGACAATGAAGTAGGAAAGTAGACGCAATTTCATTTGGTTTTGAGTGTTTAATAACTACCACTTGCTGAATTAGAAATCATAAGGTCTCAAAAACCATTCCATATAAAGTCTTGGAATTGCTTATATAGTTGTATTCTTTGTTTTGAATATCTAAAAGGTTAACTTCTTTACTTGGCTATGAACTGTGTAGGTCCAGAGGCTGATTTTTATCAATAATCCTCTGTGTACCAGGGACTGTGCTAGCCATCCACTTTATACTGTGTGCCCCTAAGACCAGAAACAGAAGGGTGAAAGGAAGAGAGTACGGATTCAGTTCCTGTAAGGGGTCCCTCCGTGAATCTCTTACGGAGCCAGGACTGGAAATCTTGTTTGCTGTCTCCTGGTCATCGCTGCTCCCAGTCCCAAGTTTTCAAACACTACAGAACTGGACCCCAGTCTCCTGATTTTACCTTCCCATCTCTAAAGCATTTCACATTTGAGGCAGGTGCCTGCCCCAGCGTTGACTGTAGCCACCAAAATGCCATGATGACACCCTAGGACAACACTGAGGATGGTGTCTGAATGTCTATTGTGACGTTTTATCCCGGTCAGTTAACCTGCCCATGGAGTTCTTAGCTGTGTTGTAAAACCCAAAGTTCTGATTATCATTTGTTGGGTAACATATCACCCCCAGAACTTCATGGCTTAAGACAATAATTGTTTATTTGACTCTCAGATCTGCAGTTTGGGCACGGTGCAGGAAGGAAGGCTTGTTTCTGCCCCATCTGGTGGCATCTAGGACAATAAACTGGCACCAGAGGACCCTCTTCTAAGATGGCTTACTCACGTGGCTGGTTAAGTTGGTACGAGCGCATGCCTGGGAGGTTGGTTAGCAACCTCAGTACCTCTCCCCTGGGCTGCTTGAGCCTCCTCCTCACCTGGAAGCCAGGTGCCAAGCATGAGTATTCCAATAGACAGGATGCGGGAGCTACCAGTGTGTTAAGGCCTGGGCATCATCACTTCTGTCACATTCTACTGTCAGGCAGAGTCCTCCCAGATCTGAGAGGAATCTTTTTTTTTTAAGATTTTATTTATTTATTTTTAGAGAGGGAAGGGAGGGAGAAAGAGAAAGAGAAAGAGAGAGAGAAACATCAATGTGCGCTTGCTGGGGGCCGTGGCCTGCAACCCAGGCATGTGCCCCGACTGGGAATCGAACCTGCGATGCTCTGGTTCGCAGCAGCCAGCACTCAATCCACGGAGCTACGCCAGCCAGGGCTGAGAGGAATCTTCTTGATGGAGAAAGTGTTCAAGAGGCCGAGGCCATCTTTGAATGACCACATCCATTCATTGTTGACTCAGATAAACTCACCAGCCTTCTTATTTAGGGATCAGTCAAGATCCTTTGTGCTAAAGAGCCACATGGATGCTGCCTTCTGGCCACAGTTTTTTCAAAGTCCTAGAATAAAGATCAGCCGTGATCCTTTTTTTTTTTTTTTTTGAGGAGAAGCAGGAATAGCTTTGGGAAAAAGTTGCCATGGTAATAGGATTTTCTGTCCTCCCCTGGACTTCTAGGCATATGAGGATTGGGGTTCCTTGGGAAAACTAGGCCAAAGAGGCTGAAGTTCGGTGATAAACAGTTATCACACCAGGAATTGGCAAACTTTATGTCCAGATAGTGAATAGGTTAGGGTTTGCTGGCCCTGTCGTCTCTCTAGCACCGTACCGTTCTGTAGGCTGGAAGTGCAGCATGGGTCACTGCGTTCTTTCTGGAGGCACTGGGGGTGGGGGGAGTCCATTCCCCGGCCATTCCCAGGTTTTAGAAGCTGCTCACAGTCCTTCACTCTCAGCCCCTTCTTCCATCTTTAAAGCCAGCAGTGAAGTGTCTCTCTGACCCCCCCTTCAGTCTTCACATCTTTCTGTGACCTCTCCTGTCTCCCTCTTCCATTTGTACAGACCCCGTGATGACATTGGTCGGCTAGAACAATCCAGAATAGTCTCCGTATTTTAAGGTCAGCTGATTCCAGCTGCCCTTCATTCCAGCTGCTACCTTGCCATGCAAACCAACAGATTTCAAAGGTTTAGCAGATGACAAAAATGTTGCTAAAGAGGCCATCGTTCTGCCTACCCCATCATTCTCAGCCCGGGGGCTGCAGATGGCTGGCCCATGAAGCTATGTAGCGCCGTGACTTCCAAATGGACTTCATCCCAGGGGTGACGTGATGTTCACAAGGGAATCCCATTTAGCTCCTTCGCCCTCGAAGACAGGAGGCAGTGCATAGAATTCCGTCTGTCCCTCTCATCCTGACAGGTTGGCACTGAACTGTTTTTATCCCTAGTTGAGCACCTGCAAGAACAGGACCAACGTGCTCTTACCAAAACTCACTTCCAGGTCGTGTCAACTTGGAAAACTTCACGTTTGTCTTCTCATCTACTTGAGGTTGGGGAGAAGCTTCTCTTGATTCAGATAGGCTCCTATATGGTCTCTCGAATGTCCCTTGTGTTTACATTTTCTTTAGAAATGGGCTCTTTTAATAATAACATTGAAGCCCTGGCTGGTGTAGCTCAGTGGATTGAGCTCGGGCTGCGAACCAAAGTGTCGCAGGTTCGATTCCCAGTCAGGGTATATGCCTGGATTGCAGGCCATAACTCCCAGCAACCCCACATTGATGTTTCTCTCTCTCCCTCCCTCCCTCCCTTCCTGCTCTAAAAATAAATAAATAAAAAATATTAAAAAAATAATAACATTGAGTATACATGGCTTCTGGTAGCAGGAGGCGGGATAAAAGTAAATACATGCCTTACTTGCGATTTTAAAATAAGATTCAATGGCTTTGCTTTTGGGATGTGCCTTTTATTTACAGTCACTTCTGCAAGGTGGCAAGTGCATTTCTAAAAATCATCACACTATGCAAAATGGTACAGTAAAAACCACAGGGCTTATGAGAAGAATGGAGTTAGGGACACAACACTAAAAAACTTCCTTTGTGACATATTTTTTTAAAAAAGATGGAAATATAATAAAAATGGTAAAACACTTTTTACACGTATTACATGTTCAAAAAATACATAAATGCTACAGTAAACATGGTACTTTCTGGTGAAAAGGACCTGCAGGTTGCTTGCTAAAGTGGTTCTTGGAGGGGTTGGAGCTTGAGTTGTGAGGAGTTCAAAGCGGGGGTGACCAGAAAGGCTGGGGAGCCCTGGCAGGTGTGGCTCAGTGGATTGAGCACCACCTGCAAACTGAAAGGTCACCTGCTCAATTCCCAGTCAGGGCACACACCTGGGTTGCCAGCCAGGTCCCCAGTAGGGGGCACGTGAGAGGCAACCACACATTGCTGTTTCTCTCCCTCTCTCCCTCCCTTCCCCTCTCTCTCTAAAAATAAGTAAAATGTAAAAAAAGAAAAGAAAAATGCTGGGCAAAGTTGTGACAGCAGATGTGGGTGGGTGTGGCTGTTGTGCTCCAGAGGGGGCTGTGTCTGCGGACTATTTCTTAGCGTCTCCACTTCATCTTCTGGGTTCTCGTGGGAAAGCAAATGCAGAATTCCTGTTATGCTCAAATTGTTTCTAATATATCAATGACCAGGGAAAATTTGGCCTTTTTGAAAACAAACGTTTAAGCAGAGCTGACACTGTCCTCGATTCTCAGCAACACCCGGAAGGACCAGCCTGAGCACGTGGAACGGACGTGCCAGCCATGGGCAGGTTGGCTCTCAGGTTGAACATGCAGGCTTCCGTCCCCCAAATTCAGCAATTTCCCAGCATGCAATGTTGAGAGACTTTCAAAGCTCCTATTTACTCTTCTCAAGAAGCTACTGGAAGGTGCCAGTCAGCAAAACAAGGAAGTACACCAAGAAAGAGCACAGAAAGTGGGAAATGGTTTGGGGCAGAGGGAATCCCTGGGGGCAGCAGACGGCGCCAAAAGGGCCCAGGTCAGACGGCTCTGGGCAAGTTGAGGCAGGATAATGAAGTGGAGATAGCACTTGAGGTCTCTGACCTTGTGGGATTCTGTTAGCCCCGTGTTTAGGCTGGATTTCGTATTCAGCACTTAAAAAACTTTGCAGATGAGAAGATTAATTTCCTCTAGGGATTCAGCACTTAAAAAACTTAGCAGATGAGAAGATTAATTTCCTCTAGGGAAAACAACCCCCCAAAACATTGTGCATAAAAGGGAAATAGTATAAACTTTGCTTTAAGCTTACTAGACGGGCTCAGCTCTGCTCAGCATTTCTATAGTAAAAATGTAGCACTCATATTTGGGTAGAATATTGATCGATATTGGGGTGATAGCCAGATGAGGTGGGGCAGGGGGGCTGCGTACCAAGTGGGTGATGAGACAGGGAGGAAATAGAGAAATAGAAAAATCCTTATTTTCATGGTATGGAGTCTTATATGGTGGCTAGAGTAGGAAATCAAGAGGAAGCCATACAAACATTAGCTGGAGACTTGAAGATAAATGTCAAAAAAACTTTACCAAGTGTCGAAATTGGTCGCCTCTGGGCTGTTGGTTCTAAGCCTTACAGAATGATTTGAATTTTTAAAGCAATGTGCATATGTGCCTTTCATAAACATAAATAATTAAATATATTTCGCAGGAAAGAGTTAACACAGCAGGACCAAGACAGATTTCTAAGAAGCACATAAGGTCGCCTCACACATGAGAAAGGCCTGCTTGGAAGGTGGCCCTTGCCTGGCCTCTAGGAACTTAGCTTCAGCTGGGGTTGCCTCCATTCATTCCCTGATAGGAAGGGTTCACTGCGTGAACGGCGTGGTTAATGCTGAATGCCTGGGAATCTGGGACTTTGGTATGTGCCAGGCAGATGGTGCCTGCGTGACCAGCCCCCCAGTCAAATCCCGAGTCTCTTAGTGAGCGTCCTTGGTACACAGCGAGCACTTCACATGCGTCGTCACAGCTCATTGCTATGGGGGACCTAAGCTCCACCTGTGTGACTCCACTGGGGACGACCCTCAGGAGCTTGCACCTGGATCTGCCCTGGGCGCCTTTGCCCCCGGCTCATTGTGCTCTGTACCCTCTCGCTGTAATACACCACACCCGTGAATACACCTGTCTGCTCCGTCCTGGCCAGGCATCAAACCTGGGGGGGTCCAGGGGCCCCCACACAATAGAAATATGCTTGAGGATTCACGGCTGCTGTTTTTTTCTTCCCTAAGTGTGGAGATTGGTGAGAGCGTGAGAGGGGAAGATGTCTACATCATCCAGAGCGGCTGCGGCGAGATCAACGACAACCTGATGGAGCTGCTGATCATGATCAATGCCTGCAAGATCGCGTCGTCCTCCAGGGTGACCGCCGTGATCCCGTGTTTCCCGTACGCGCGCCAGGATAAGAAGGATAAGGTAGGAGAGCCGTGTCCTGTGGGAGGGCCCTGCTCTGGGTTCCCGTCACCTCTTCTTTTTCTCACGGTACCTTAGGATATCTAGAAAGTGTTTGCCTTCTATTTGAATGATCAAGTAACCATGCCTTTTCACCTTGGCTTTTTCAAAGGGTTGTCTTGAGCCAGCCATCATGTTAATATGGACAGATAGAGGACCAGTGAAAGCATAATATTTTTGCAGGTCTTAAAATACCATTGCCGCCCTGGCTGGCATAGCTCAGTGGATTGAGTGCGGGCAGTGAACCAAAGCATCACAGGTTCAATTCCTAGTCAGGGCACATGCCTGGGTTTCAGGCCACAGCCCCCAGCAACTGCACATTGATGTTTCTCTCTCTCTCTTTCTCCCTCCCTTCCCTCTCTAAAAATAAGTAAATAAAATCTTTTTAAAAAACGTTAAAAAAGCCCTGGCTGGCATAGCTCAGTGGATTGAGCACGGGCTGGGACCAAAGTGTCCCAGGTTCGATTCCCAGCTAGGGTACATTCCTGGGTTGCAGGCCATAACCCCCAGCAACCGCACATTGATGTTTCTCTTCTCTTTCTCCCTCTCTCTCTCTCTCTTTCTCTCTCTCCCCCCCTTCCCTCCCTAAAAATAAATAAATAAAATCTTAAAAAAAAAACGTTAAAAAAATACCATTCCATCTGACAGCAGCAATTTTCCACCTTTTCCACCTCATGGTACACTTAAACAAATTGTAAACTTGCTGCAGCACACCAAAAAATACATTTTTGCCAAAAGAAAGGTATAATTTTGGTTCATTCACAGTGGTGGCTGCTGTTGTGTTGGCCCTTGTCATTTTTTTTCTTATTTGACAGTCTAAGGGAAAAGCGGCCAGCGCCCCCTGACTGAATAGTCAGGTACTGCATGTTGTACAAATTCTGCGGCATGCCGGTTAAAAGTCGCTGTTCCATACTGATGAAATGGTTGCGTATCTTTGTGCTGGTGGATAGAACTAAGTACCCACTCGCACACTCACGCCCACCCAGTGAGCACAAAAACCAGGGTGGGGGCGAGTGAGAAGCAGGTCACTGGGCTGTATCAGCGCCAGTATCCTGGCTGGGATACTGGACTATAGTTTTTCAAAATGCTGTATACCATGAGGAAAAACTGGCTGAAGGACACATGCATCATTTCTTATCATTATCTCTTTTTAATCTTTCAAGAGAATGAAGCTAATGTCTATGAATGATTCTTTTAGTAACACTAGTTCAATAGGAGTGGCCTTGGGGAAAACCCAGACAAGTTGGAGTGGAGGGGTACTTTAAAGGGAATTGTATTAGTTTCCTAGGGTGGCGTAATGAATTAACACAAACTGGGTGGCTTAAATAAAAGAACAGAAATGTATTGTGTTTTCCCATTCTGGAGGCCAGATGTCAGTGGGCAGAGCCTGCTCTGAGGATGTTAGCGGGGAGCCTTTCTTGCCTCTTGTGGTTTCCAATGGCTCCTGGCAATCCTTGGCTTCTGGAAGCATCACTCCCATCTCTGCCTCTGTCTCCGAGTGGCCTTCTCCCCTGTGTCTCTTCGCCTGTCTTAGAAATGGACAGTCATTGGATGTACGGCCCACCCTAATCCAGAATGATCTCATCTTGCTCTTTCCCTTCGTTATCATCTGCAAAGACCCCGTTTCCAAATGAGGTCACATTTTGAGGTTCTGGGCGGACATGAGCTGTGCGAGGTACCATTCAGCCCACCGCAGGGATCCACTCTTAAGCTGTTTTCTGCTCTACATCTTAGGAATGGCCGTTCCGTCAGGTTCCACATGAACCCTCCCAGTTCATAAGACACCCTGCTATTCTGTCATGTGGTGACTGATTGTGAGAAAGCTTTTCCCTGGCACACCTCCTTTTATCTTCATAGTTCATTTTTTGAAACAGCGTAAGTTTGTAAAACAGCCACAAGATCCCCTCATGTGTGAAAACATTGCCTTTATAAGTTTGAAGTCGTATACCAAGGTGGTGTGGTTTCCAGAGCCCGTGCCGAACACAGCTTAGTTCATTGGTTCCTGAAATCTTGTTTTTTTAAGATTTTATTTATTTATTTTTAGAGAGGGAAGGGAGGGAGAAAGAGAGAGAGATAGAAACATCGGGGTCATGGCCTGCAACCCAGACATGTACCCTGACTGGGAATCGAACCTGCGACGCTTTGGTTCACAGGCCACGCTCAATCCATTGAGCTACGCCAGCCAGGGCTATGTTCCTGAAATCTTGATCTCAGGGACACCGTTCTGCACTTGACATACGGTTTACAATATACAGATTAGAAGGGGTCAGCAACCTTTTTCTGTAAAAGGCTGTGTGGTGTCTGTGGCAACTACCTAGCTCTGGCTGTGTATCAGACAGAGACAATAAGTAAATGACTGGCGTGGCTGAATTCCAACAAAACTTGTATTTACGGACACTGCAATATGAATTTCGTATAATGGTCACATGCCATTGAAGTGTTCTTTTGATTTTATTCCAGCTGCATGGTCATGTAAAAGCCATTATTAGCTCACAAGCAATACAAAGACAAGTGGCTGGCCTGATCTGGCCCGCGGGCCGTAGTGTGCGGACCCGCCCCGCATTATAGCACCCGTTGCTTGCGTGCGCATCCATCATGTCGTGACTTAGCTTTAGCTCAGGGCCACCAAAACGTTAGGTCACATCTGCTGCTGTGAAGCATATGACCACCCACATGTTATTTATGGAGCTTCTTTTATTTAAACTTGATTTGCAAGTTTTATGTGCATTTTTAGCTGCTAAATTTCAGTCTTTTACTTTGTCCCAGCCGTGTGAACTGTTGTTTCAGCTGTTCCTCTCGTCTGTTTCCATGGCATGGGGTAGCATCTCGTCCTTGTCCCTGTCCTAAAGGAACTAATATTCTGCTGCTCTGTCTTCGCCAGGTAGCAACAGGGTTAGGGAAATGTATATTCTGTTTATTCTGTAATTTGCAGTCAGGTTCTCCTTTCACTTCTAGTAGCTTTTGTATTGGGGGCGAAGGTATTTGATCATCATAACTTCTTCCGTAGATTCCTTTATCATTACAGGGCCCTTTCCCACTGAGATTTGTAAACTAACATCCCCTGTAACTGATAAAAACACTGAGACTCCCACATTCTTGGTTTGCAACTATCTGATTTGCCACTGTTTCCAAGGTCTTGCGTTTTCAAGCTTTGTTTCTTATGCATTCGTAGTGCACTCTTGGTTATATAGGGGAGCCAGCACTGGCTGGTCTCCTGCCGCACAGGGGATGCGACATGCTCCTGATCTCTGACCTCCAACGGCCAGCAGTGCCCCTTGCCCCTGGATTGTCAAAAAGAGCCCCACAGAATTCTGAAAACTCCAGTGGGTTTAGCTGTTCCGTGCATCTGTGTCATCTAACTGGCGCTCTATTCGTTTTCCCATCGCAGGACGTGTAGACAGGTTTGCCATTTGGGGCCATTGCAAGCATGTGTTCCTTTCCCTCCCCCCGACCCTTTCTTCACCACTGTGCTGTACTCATGTGTGTTTCACATTAGAGAAACTGAGGAAGGAATCGTGGGGGGGCCGTATGAATTGCCTGTTGCCACCACAGTGCATTGCCACAAACTGGGCAGCTTAAAACAACAGAAGTATATTCCCTCACACTTCTGAGGCCAAAAGCGGGAAATCAGGCTGGGGTGGCGCTCCCTCCACGGGCTCTGGGGGGCGCTCCTTCCTGGCCTGTTCCAGCTTCTCCGGCTTGAGGCCTCATCACTCCACCCTCTGCTTCCGTGTTCACATGGCCTTCTCTTGTCTCTGTCAGACCTCTCTCTCTCTCTGTCTTTTTAAGATTTATTTATTTATTTTTAGAGAGGGAAAGGAGGGAGAAAGAGAGAGAGAGAAACATCAATGTGTGGTTGCTGGGGGCCATGGCCTGCAACCCAGGCATGTGCCCTGACTGGGAATTGAACCTGCGACACTTTGGTTCGCAGCCCGCGCTCCATCCACTGAGCTACGCCAGCCAGGGCTAGATCTCTCTCTTGAAGGGTACACGTGGTAGCCTCCTGGCCCTCCAGGATAATTGCCCGATCTCAGAACTCTTCCCGTCATCACACCTGCAGAGACCTTCTTTCCAAGTAAGGGAACAGTTACCCAGGTTCCAGGGATGACGACCTGATGTCTCTGGGGCCACCGTTCAGCTCACTGCAGGGCCCATTCAAGGAAGTCATTAACGTGTTGATAAATGGCCATTTTAAAGATAGTTCAAGCTTGAGGTAGTGGCATTATTATATCATTTATCATCTAAGCCAGCGCATTTGAGAGCTGGAAAGGAGCTCCGTGAGTAATTACGCCAGGAAACAAGTGTCCACCCTGGCCGTCCCAGGTGTGTCTGACATATGGCCACCCTTTTACAGGTGTCTGGCTTTGGGACTGCCCTTGGGGCTGGCCATGACGTATAGATTGTTCTGGCACTATTATTTCTGCCAAGTCTGTATAGTCAGTGCGCCTCGTATTAAAACAATTGCAGAGACAGTTCCATTCTTTCACCAAACTGGTCAAAAGGGAAATCCCTCATTTTGGCTGGCATTTCAGGTATGGTGTGCCATTGTATTTTGTTTTTGAAGTGGCTGCTAATAGCTGTTAATAATTGTTCTACCCATTTCCTAGGTCCAGTGGATTGCCTTTGTATTGGGAAACTGTATTGAAGTGGGGTAACAGGTAATTGATCTGCTTCGGAGCCCCAAAAAAGCTGGAGCCTTTGAACCATATCCAAAGCTTGTTTCATCATCTCAGACCTCACTGGTCCCTTTTAAGCAAGCCCTGTATGTCTGCAAATTTTATTTTTGGTTTTGCTTATATGTGCAAGAGACCAGGGACAAGTTCCGACAGTGAAGGAAGGGTCTCATAAATTGGATGCTTCAGCACGATGCAACACTACCACAGAGAACGGTCACACTGCAGTATTCACTGTAGAATTCGTGGTGCAGCGTGGTCTGAGCTCCGGGGTGCCACCTTCAGAATTGGGCGGACTCGGGCCTGAATTTCAGTGCCATTATTTTCTGGGTTCATCCTTCATAAAAGTAGCTTAAATTCCTTGTGCCTTTAGTTTCCTCATCCGTAGATTCAGAATAATATTTGCTACTATTTATAAAGTACTTAGCAGAATCCCCCCCCCCCCCACACACACAAAGGTGTCATTTTTTTTTTAGCCTCACCTGAGAACATGCTCATTGATTCCAGAGTCAGGGGAAGTGGGGGCGGGGAGAGAGAGGGAGAGAAACATGGATGTGAGAAAGAAACATCAGTCAGGATGTTGATGCTCTTGTATGCTCCCAACTGGGGACCAAATCTACAACCTGGCCATGTGCTCCAACTGGGAATCAAACCTGCAACCTCTCGGTCCAGGAGACGATGCTCCAACCAACTGAACCACACTGGCCAGGGCCAGGTGTCAAGTTTTTTAGGCTTTGTAGACCACTGGGCAGAGACAAATGGCTCGGCTCCACCATTTTCACATGAAAGCAGCCATATATCACATGTCAGTGAAGGGGCGTGGCTGTGTTCCACTAAACCTTTATGGGCATAGCAATATGAATTTCATGTACTCTTCAAATGTCACAATATACTCTTCTTCTTTGGATTGTTTCTCAGCCCCTTAAAAATATAAATTCCGTTCTTAACTCACAGGTTGTACGAAACCACACCACAGGCCAGGCCTGGCCCACAGAGCTCTGTTTGCTGATACCCACTCCAGGGGGCACTCAGTAATTGCTAGTTTCTGTTCCCAGTAAAAGCAGTATGACATGTCCCAGCCAGTGTGGTTCAGTTGGTTGGGCATCTTCTGGCAAAGTGAAAGGTCACCGTTTTGATTTGTGGTCAGGGCACGTGCCTAGGTTGCAGGTTTGGTCCCTGGTTGGGGTGCGTGCGAGAGGCAGCTGATCAGATGTTTCTCTCTCACATTGATGTTTCTCTCCCTCTCTCTCTTCCTCCCTTCCCCTCTCTCTAAAATCAAAAATTTAAAAATAAATAAATTTAAAAAGTAATAGGACATGGGGGCAAGACTGCAAAGAATTACTTCGGAGGTGATAGAGGACTTGTAGCTTTTTCGCAAACTATTTTCAAGGTTCCGTTCTCTTTTCAATGAAATTGTTTCTTTTTACTTCTTTTTTTTAAAGATTTTATTTATTTATTTTTAGAGAGGGAAGGGAGGGAGATAGAGAGAGAGAGAAACATCAATATGCGGTTGCTGGGGGTCATGGCCTGCAACCCAGGCATGTACCCTGACTGGGAATCGAACCGGCGACACTTGGGTTCACAGCCCGCGCTCAATCCACTGAGCTATGCCAGCCAGGGACTCTTTTTTACTTCTTAACTGAAGAAAGAAAATTGGGGACCATTGTTTTGATTCGAATTTCTCCAATCTTGTCTATTTCTCAAGGTTGTCAAATGTATACTTTCAGCAGGGTGGCATCTGATACACTGCTTGAGGCTTGAAATAGCCCGAGAGCCTTTGTCACAGTTGGGCTGGCCCACGAAACCTTTTGACCTTTATCCATGTCTCATTAGGGTAGTCTAACGTTTTATTTTTGATTACTGTACTTTGACTCTACCTTTGTTGAAATGTCAGGTTCATTTTCCTTTTTATTGGCTGTGAAGTCAGCTAACTTGTAAATCATTTTTCATGCAAGATTCAGCTGGGCCTTGAGCCAAAGGATGAAACAGTGCTAAAACCAAATATGTGAAGAAGGTCCTGTGGTTTGGATCTCAGAAGGACAACGTGCTCGATGTAGTAAGAGCGAGGACCAACCAGAGGAATCTTCCTGCCGGCTAGAAACTTGTAGGGAGAGTCCCGAGTTGACTAGTGTTGCGAGTCAGACTGTATTACAAAGAAGTCCCAGTAATCAATTGATTCTTTTAGCTATTCTGCAATTTTGGTAAACTAAGGAAGTCTCACAGTCCGTGAGGCTAATGATGAAGCCTTGGAAACTTGCTGTTAACAGAGATTCTATTAGGAGATAATTATCAAAGATAAGCATCGCATGCAAGGTACAGAGCTGTGTGCTATAGATGACCTGGAAAGTCTCCAAACCCAGTTCTCTGTCCCTGAGGGTCTAGTTGTGAACCCCGACATCCATATATATAGATGATGTCCTCACATCAGTCTTTCAGCAGATGGTCCCAAATGGTGGGGAGGCCCAATGCTGAGCCAGTGCCATGTCCCTTCAGAAGGGACAGATCCTTTCTTTCTCGAGTTCTCAGAGTGCCTTCAAGTTTGGAGACCTGAACCAGCTATGGAGGATCAAACGAGTTGGCTGAGCAGAGACGGGGTGAAATGCAGGGGCGGCAGGTGTATGGCTGTGACAGCACTTGAAGTGTCCCCCAGAAGAGGCAGAGCAGCCCAGGACAGACTGCAGGGAGGACCCTTGTGGCAGAGGGACATGTGCAGGAGGGCCAGCTCTCAGTAGCGAGAGCTAGACTGGCCCGCGGGCTTTTTATCCCAAAGGTAGCATGGAACAGAACAGGGGAGTGAGTGGTGAAAACGTGCATGATCATAGGTAGTTAGTTGAGAAGGTTGAAAATTTTTTTAAAAACGAGAGAAATATTAGCCCTGGCTGGCGTAGTTCAGTGGATTGAGCACAGGCTGCAAACCAAAGTGTCGCAGGTTCGATTCCCAGTCAGGGTACATGCCTGGGTTGCAGGCTATGATCTCCAGCAACCACACCTTGATGTTTCTCTCTCTCTTTCTCCCTCCCTTCCCTCTCTAAAAAGAACTAAAATAAAATCTTTAAAAAAATGAGAGAAATATTTTCCCATAATCTCACTATCTAGAAACATTGCCTATTAACATTTTGGGGCATTCCCTCTAATTCTTTGCGTGTTGAAAAGAAATTTGTGTGTGTGTGTGTGTGTGTGTGTGTGTGTGTATTTGCATATGTATATATATTATCTTAAAGTAATGTTTCCTTTTTTAAAAAAAGAATGGTATATTAGCATACAAATTATCTGTTAACATCGTAATGTAATTCCTTTCTGTGTGTTTTTACCTGAATATACTCTGTGTGTGTGTGTGTGTGTATTTAACAGGAATCATTGATTTTAACTATTGCAAATGAACTCTCTTTTCACCTTTATTGAGCTATAAATAGCATATAACGCTGTGGAAGTTTGAGTGAAATGTTTTAACATTTTCTTTTTATATTTTATAAAAAGAAAAATATAAAAAACATTTTATATTTTCTTTTCTTTGTGGCTGGCATATAGGAATGCTATTGTTCACAGCAAATTGCTGAACTTCTTTCCTAAGTCTAATCATGTCTGTGTAGTCTCTTGGATGTTTTTCTTTTTGATGCAGACAGAGGTATTGTGCATAATTTATGATGCGGAAGCTGCAGCTGTGGAGAAGTTAGGTCACTCGAAGGCAGCAAATCACAGTGCACCCACTTTTGTAAATAGGAAATTCTCCATCCCTGTAAGGTGTTCTTTCTTCGATCTGGTTTTTGTGTGATTTCTAACACTGAGCATTGGCTCCCAGTTGCAGGATGCAGCCTCCTGTTTAAACAGCCGGCCTTGGCTGGCGGGGCTGTGCAGGAGGTGGCCCTGCCTCCCTGTCCGGTGTTCACACTCTCCCCCGCAACACCACCTGTGACCAAACTGGACTTCGTTCGTGCAGTTCCTGGGTGTGATCTCAGCCCGGGCCACGTCACACGTGCCGCTCTTTCTGGAGCACTGGTCTCCCTGCCTCTGCCAGCCTGCACAGCGGTTTCTTCAGATGGCCTCTGCCCACAAGCCCCTTTAAACTTCGTGTCCTCCATGCTAGTGTCTCTCTCAGTACCTCTTCTTCTACACGCTTGTCCTGATTTGAATTAGTCTGATCATGATATTACACGTAAACCGTTTGTTGGCTGCTTTGACATTTGTTCTCCATACCCAGTGCTGAGCCTTGCGATAGTATATGTAAATAGGAAATATTTGGTGAACAAAATGAAACAAATACTTATTGTTGTTAAAACATGTAATTTACACCCTGGCTAGCGTAGCTCAGTGGATTGAGCGCAGGCTGTGAACCAAAGTGTCTCAGGTTCGATTCCCAGTCAGGGCACATGCCTGGGTTGCAGGCCATGACCCCCAGCAACCGCACATTGATGTTTCTCTCCCTCTCTCTCTCTCTCTCTCTCTCTCTCTCTCTCTCTCTCTCTCTCCCCCCCCTCCCTTCCTTCCCTCTCTAAAAATAAATAAAATCTTTTAAAAAAACATGTAATTTACTATTGCCAATTAAATAATGTAGAGTCATTGTTCATTTTCTTTATTCACATGTTATAGATCAGCTGTGATTTATCTTTTTCATGTCAACCTCGGTGGGAGGAATCCGAAGGTACCTGTCTCTTCCCAGCTCTTTCCCTGTCATAAAAGCCATGTCTTTATATTTCAGAGTCGTGCTCCGATTTCCGCGAAACTCGTGGCCAATATGCTCTCGGTTGCCGGGGCGGATCACATCATCACCATGGACCTGCATGCCTCTCAGATCCAGGTTCTGGCACTTTCTTTCTTGCCCTCGGTTGTGATTGGGGGCTCCGTGCAGGTGCTTAAATCCTGTTCATTGTGAAGTGACATATTTTTCGAAGGAGGAGGTAATGTGACTTGGGGTTGGTTCTTCCCCTTGACTGAACTTGGAAATGCAATTTCACGTTGATATCGCCTGTCTCTGCCACCCCCTCATCTCCAGTCAGTTTTGGAGGGGTGGGAATATCATCTGGGCAGTCCCCACCAATAAGAAATGGGACTAAAATATTTTGATTAAATTCTTTTAAAATTAAGGAAAGGGAATCTGTTGAAAAGGCTTCCTTTGAATAAAAAAAACCCCTCAAATTTTATGTAACGAAAGATCATCTTTTCCAAAGCCCTGCCATGTGACACTCATTTCTCCCTGCAGGGGTTCTTTGACATCCCTGTGGATAATTTGTACGCGGAGCCCGCAGTCCTGCAGTGGATTCGTGAGAACATCACCGACTGGAGGAACTGTATCATTGTTTCCCCGGACGCGGGTGGAGCCAAAAGGTAGGCACTGGCCACACCGGGCATACTTCTGCATTTGCTGATCGCTTTGGCCCTTTCTCGTGTATTGGATAAGGAAACATGTTTGAAATTCCTTAATACTTGATTTTGCAAATGAGCCAATAAGGAGCCGACAGGCTTTGCCTCCAGAACGGAGTGCTGTCGTCTTTGTCAACATTTCATCAGTCACGAGAGAGAGAAAAAATTCATACACACACAAGTATCTGTTTTTAGCAAAGAGGATATTTTGAGGTTTTTTAAGTAATTTTTGTTCCTGATTATAAAAGCAAAAGCCTAATTGGAAGATGAGGCTTTTAATTAGCAACATGATCAACTAAGCTGGTCTTTCCTACTACAAGCACTTGGAAATGATAGCCAAAATAGAATCTGAGAAACAGAAATATACATTCATAGAACACCAGTATAGCTCCTCTTTCTTCAAGAGAGAAAGGGAGCTGTCTAGGTCTAAGAAATGAAGAAGGGCTGAAAGCTGTACTTGGGTGGCCTGAGGGTCAGGTGTCAAATCCAGAAAGAGTAAGGTGACAGGTGTGTTAGTACCCACATAGGTGCTTCCAGAGAGAACGGGGGTGAAAGAATAACTTCTCCCCTGCAGACAGAAGGAAAGCCAGGTTTCACCAGCGTCTTTGAATGGGCGGGGTGGGGGGGGGGAGAACACAGGCACCTGTGAGACATCAGAGCAAGGCCTGTGCCATGTGTCACTGTGCGGTGGGTTAGCCTCTGTCCCCGTGCGGCGGGAACCCCTATGCTGAAAAGATTCCCATTAAAATCGGTCCCAGGCTGCAAAGCCACTGCAGAGGGACACTTCCACAGGCCCAGCTGCTCAGGAGGTACTCCCTGCTGAAGTCCACCTAATCATGCCTGCTGATCCAGGTCACTGGGCCACAGAGAGCCAGCACCACGGGGTGACAGAGCAGTTACTAGCCGTAACGTAAGTTAGACAGAGAGACTGACGTGGCGCTGATAGCATCAGAGTGCGAGCACACTGAATGGCATAGGAAAACTGTAGGAGCAGCAAATCGGGGGCGCTTTGCAGAGACTCGAGGGATTAAGGAGCAGTAGCTACAGAGCGCTGTACTGCAGGTGAAGCATGGTGACTCACTCAAAGTGACCTTGTCGAACTATGCGCCTGCCCTCTGGGAAGGAAGAAAAAGTGGAATGGAGTTTTAACACCTGGGTAGATGGCTCATAGGAGAGGTGAAAGAGATCTTTCTGTCCAATCGCGCTGTAAGAAAGCAAAGAGCTAAATGTGCCGTGAGAGACCAGTGACCATCAGGCTTTAGGGCGTCTTTAAAATGTAAATGCCCACCCCTCCTTTGGCTCCCTCATCCACCTATGGCCCAGCTAGGGACCTAGAATTAAACTTAAAAGCTGCAGAATAGCCCAGAAAGTGAAGGTCCTGAATCTTACAAGAGCCCCTTAGTGCACTAAGCTGCTGTTGCTAGCGCTTAGGGTCCCAGCACAGAAGAGGAGGAATAACAGGGCTCAGCTGGAGATGGGTCTCTAACAGCAGCAGGGAGTGGCCACTGAAGGAGCTCACAAATATCTATGAGACAGAAGCAGAGAGTTCATTTGCAAAGACCCCAGCTGGGCAGCGATAGGGTGGGGAGAAGTACCATATCAGAGCCCAGCGCTGAGTGTGGTGCTCGCAAACGTGCCGCAGCCAGGCCCTCCAGGTGCAAGACACCGCGTGAGTGTTGTCTGCTTAAGCAGACGGGACTATGGCCAACATTTTGGAGTAATTCCTTGTGGCAGTGCTTGCCATTTGCATGGGAACTTACTTAGGTCGCACGGTGGAATCCGTATCCCATATGGTAAGTCCGCGGGCCTGATGGAAGGTTAGAGGTGAACAAGTGGGCCAAGAGGCACATGAGCATGCCATGCAACTTGTGATTAATAAGCGCTTTATTGGCAAATAATTCACATACCTCAGTTTGCACAGTTCAAGTGCGCAGTTCAGTGGTTTGCAGTCTAGTCACAATTTGTGTATCCATCTAATTCTAGAACATTTTTTATCACCCCTCCCCCACAAGAGGAAATGCCATACCCATTAGCATTCGCTCCCCATTCCCTCCTAGCCCCTGACGGTCACTCATCAGCTTTCTGTCTCTGTGGAGTTGCCTGCCTGGAAATTTGACATAAATGTAATCAGACAATATTATGTGCCTTTGTGTCAGTTGTATTCGTTCTTTTTAAAAAAAAAGAAAGAGAGAGAGAGAGAGAGAGAGAGAGAGAAAGCCCTGGCTGGCATAGCTCACTGGATTGAGCGCGGGCTGCGAACCAAAGGGTCGCAGGTTCGATTCCCAGTCAGGGCACCTGCCTGGGTTGCAGGCCAGGTCCTCAGTGGGGGCCACATGAGAGGCAACCACACACTGATGTTTCCTTCCCTCTCTTTCTCCCTCCCTTCCCCTCTCTAAAAATAAATAAAATCTTTTAAAAATATAAAAAATTAAAAAAATAAAAACAAAAAAATTACTTTGGCAGGTAATAAGCCAAAAAAAAAAAATAGATTCCACAAACTTTTGTTGCCTTTTCCTATCCCAATCATATATTTTAATATATAGTGTGGAAATATAGTGCTCTTAGCAAACCTTCAAATAGGATAGCATCCCCCATTTCCTTCTTAATGACCTCTATTCTTTCCAGTGTCCAAATTACGATATTCAAACATCTGTCTCCTTTTTATTTCATACAAGTGGTGATATGCTGTACATACTCCTTATGTATATAAACTTACTTTACTCCACTGTTTTTTTTATAGCTGGGTCATATTCCATTGTATTTGTACGTTACGATTCTTTGAACCACTTTCCCATTCCTCATTCATAGACTGTTTGTACTGTCACGCGCCACTTCACGACGGGAACGTGTTCTGAGAGTTGCATCATTAGGCGATGCATCATTGTGTGAACACAATAGAGTGCGCTTATGCACGCCTAGACGGTACAGCCTCCTACACACCGGGCTGTCCGGTATAGCCTGTTGCTCCCAGGCTACAAACCTACACAGCTTGTTACTACACTGAACGCTGCAGGCAGTGGTAACACAACGGTCAGTCTGTGTGTATTTAAACATCGAAAAGGTACAGGAAGAATACAGGATGAAAGACACAAAACCATACACCTGTACAGGTACTTAGCAAGAACGGGGCCTGCAGGACCGGAAGCTGCTCCAGGTGGGGCAGCGAGGGAGGTTAGTGCCAAGAAGGCTGAGGACACCCGTGTGCACTACTGTAGTCCACTGTCCACTTACATTTATTTTAAAAATGTCTTCAGTAGTAAATTAAACATAGTGTACTGGGATGCTTTTTACTTTATAAACTTGACAGTTCTTTTTAGCTTCCTGACTCCTTTGTAATGACACTTAGCATAAAACAGACACATTATACAGGCGTACAAAAATATTTTATATCCTTATTCTATAGGGATTTTACTATTTTTATTTTTTTAAAGATTTTATTTATTTTTAGCCAGAGGCAAAGAAAGGGAGAGAAACATCAATGTGTGGTTGCCTCTCGAGTGCCCCCCACCCAGGGACCTGGCCCACAATCCAGGCATGTGCCCTGACTGGGAATCGAACCAGCGACCCTTTGATTCACAGGCTGACACTCAATCCACTGAGCCACACCAGCCAGGGTGGATTTTACTATGTTTAAATTGATTTTTTACTTTTGAAATTCTCTTGTTAAAGACTAAGACACACAGCCCTGGCTGGCATAGCTCAGTGGATTGAGCGCGGGCTGCGAACCAAAGCGTCGCAGGTTCGATTCCCAGTCAGGGCACATGCCTGGGTTGCAGGCCATGGCCCCCAGCAACCAACTGCACATTGATGTTTCTCTCTCTCTATCTCCCTCCCTTCCCTCTCTAAAAATAAATAAATAAAATCTTAAAAAAAAAAAGACTAAGACACAAACACACATTAGCCTAGGCCGGCACAGGGTCAGGATCACTAGTGTCACTCACTGTCTTCTGCCTCCCCATCTTGTCCCACTAGAGGGTCTTCGTCTCCTATGACAACAGTACCTTCTTCAGGAACACCTCCCGAAGGACCTGCCTGAGGCTCTTCTTGAGGAGGTGTCACTTTTTTCGGAGACATGTTTGAGGCCTCTCTGTTCATGAAAACCTTTCCATGCTGGGTTGCTGAGGGTAAGGTCAGGCACCCTTCCAGGCATGTTTATGTTCCATGAAGGTCTGTTCTTACCTTTGGCCTATTCTGTCAGCCCGAGGCCTTTTCCTTTGTTCTGAAGAATGCCCACAGGCAAGAGGTCACACTTTGGGTTCTTGTGTTTGCAGGGGTGGGGGGGGTGTTCAGATACACCCCCCCCCCAGTTTTTTTCATTACTTCTCTTTGTGTATTTTTATTCTCTGCAGGATTTTGCAAACATTCTTACGTAGTCCTATCTGCCTCTTCAGCTTTTGGTGTCTGGGTTTATAAGGGGTTCACCCTCTCAACCTTTTTCTTCTCCCATGATTTTGTTTAAGGGTTGTTCTCTTCTTTTTTAATGTCCCCATTTTTTTAACCTGCAAATTGTGTTGGAATAAAGAGTGAAATGAGATTCCAGTTCTTCCCCCACCTCCCAGCCATGTACTTGTTCCAAAACTGCTTATTAAATAACCCATTTCTCCCTTATACAAGAAACATGGCCTTTTTTTAAAGATTTTATTTATTTTTAGAGATGGAAGGGAGGGAGATAGAGAGAGAAACATCAATGTGCGGTTGCTGGGGGTTATGGCCTGCAACCCAGGCATGTGCCCTGGCTGGGAATCGAACCTACGACACTTTGGTTCGCAGCCCCTGCTCAGTCCACTGAGCTATGCTAGCCAGGGCTGAAACATGGCCTTTTATGATAGGTTCCCCTATTTTTTTGCCACCTCCTTTCCCCCTTCCCCGGTTTCTGCTATACATTATCAGCCTCACATTCCTAACTCAGCTGTTTCCCAGCCAACAGAACAGCCTCGCAGGTTAACACGTGATACCTGCAGTTTACATTATCTATGACTTCTTTGCTTGATACAAAAAGTCCTATTTCACCAAAGAAAATAAATCCCTATCTCAGAAATTGGAACTTTCTGCCTTAGAAAAAGCTTTGTGGCTTGACTCGCTCCTGGTCAAAAAAAAAAAAAAAAAATTAATGTCGCCACCAGAGGTCTCTCGGGTAGTTTTTGACGCTTGATTGGGCTGACAGCTAAGAGCAAATAAACCTTAAAAGGACACACACCTGCCATGGCTGTGATAATCGATATTAACTAAAACTGGTACAGGGAGTTGGTGAAACTAAGGTATTCAGGTTTAATTTTGATTGTTTCTGTTTTGGAAAGAATGTAAACATGTGTGCAGAAGAAATGGAAAGTAAACTGTGCATTACTTTTCTTCTAGCTTTTCCTACTTAGGATTTCTGTGTGACGTATTGTCTCAACACTGTTTGTTAGGGTTATGTGTTAAGTCTCAGTTGTCCACCTGCAAACGAAGAGTTGTAGCCTATTCAGGAGTAGGGATATTAAGTGGCTGGGTCTCCCCACTCACATTCCATGCTCACCCCTCGCTCCCCTAAAGCCACATAACTCAGCTTGTTTCTCACCCTGCTGCCAGGTGCCCCCCTGGTCTGCTTGCCCGTGGGGCAGCAGAGTGGGATCACCTGGCAGAGGTGTGCATGCAGGTTGTACTTGGACTTCACAGCTCCACAGGCTTAGAACTTAGGCCACAACAGTGGTGGGCTGTGGGCCAGGGCCCTGCCTTACTGAGTTCTTCCTGGTCCTTACAAATAAACCAACGCTCTAATGTAGACACACACATCGCATATAAGGTGTTCACGAGTCTCTTCTTGGGAAAATCTGTCTTGTTTCCTGAGAAACTAGCTTTCCTGAATTAGAGTTTCTGTGGCTTATCTTTTATGAAATTGGCGTATAGGTAGTAGTAAGTGTTTTAAGGTGATTGTGGGGCACAATTTTTGTCAGCATTGTAATTATTTTGTTTGCCAATGAAGTCCTTGTGTTAGGAAACCAGTGGTAAATAGATTCAGAAATGAAGGGTGTGAGCTAGAGCAATGTGGTTTCGGTCTGAGACGGAAGGATGCATGTTGGATAGCGGGAAGAATATGGACCTTATTACAGTTACACTTCCCTTTGCTTCAGGGACTTTGGAGATCTGAAACTGGTGTCTTCCCTTAGCTGATCTAACAGCCTTTGTCTTTAAGTGGAAAGTGTGGTCCCTGTTTTGTTGATTGACGGGAGAGAATGAGACATCAACCGGTTTTTCCACTTAGTTATGCACTCACTGGCTGATTGTTCTCTGACTGGGGATCCAGGCATTGCTGTAACCAGTGAGCTACCCAGCAGGGCCTGGTCCTTTCTCTTCCGAAATTACTGACATTTTCATTCGTGACCACCATCTTTTGTACTTTAAAGCTAGTGTCCATTGTAGTTCTTTTCCTTCCCACAAATGAGACATTATTATTGCAGTTTTAGATAAAAAACATTTCTTTAGATTTGTCTACATGTTGACTCATGTCTTTGCTTACCCCTCCCTCCCTGCCACCATATCCCAGTGTATCTGTTATCACTTTTCTTTACCTTGGAGTGTTACCCCAAAGGGTCATTTTGAGTTAAATTCTCCACTCGTGGGTTTTAACATACACAACGTGGGAATTTGGATGAATGACACTCGCGGAGTGCCTACGTGCAGTTTGCCACTCTCGAGAGAGAACTAATGCCCTCCGCTTAGCATGGAGTTTGAGACAGCCACACGTCCTTCCTGTCCCCACCTGGGCGGCAGGTTAATTTTTACTTAGTATGCTGAAGGGATAGCCTCCAGCATCCCTGTGTTTTCCGGGGTCTCCTATTAGGCTCACGACCATCGAAGCCTCCTTAGAAACCCTGGGGGCAAGAACTTAGCTGCCTGCCTGCTCCTTAGGATAACTACTTTTACATCCTCTGCTTCTGAAGACGCCTACTACCGTTCCAGCTCAGCGATGCATTCGTAAAGATAGTTCCCTCCGCAATCTAGCACTGTAGCTGTCTCCATCAGAAAGGGTGCCCGGGGGCCTACTGTGCCACAGTGCAACCCTAAAGTGTCATTTGGAAATGGAGATCTTCCTACATGGCGTCAAGGCAGCCTCGCCTTAGGCCTCCTTCTCATGTATGGCCCTTGCCTGAGTAACACATGTCCCTGCTAATTTCAATGAAACCATTAAGATCTGAGAAAGGTGGCTGTGGTCTTTGAGCAAGTTGGAAGCTGGTAAAATACTGGCCAAAGAAGTTATATACACAGAGCTACCATAGGACACAGTCATTCTGCCCACATGTATGTCCCTAAAGGACTTGGAAGCAGGGACACAAACATACTTCTGCGCCAATGTTTATAGCAGCAGAATGCACAATAGCCAAAACGTTGAAACAACCCACGTGTCCATCAGCACATGATAAGCAGAAGGAGCTGTTGTGTATCCTTATGATGCAACTTATTTATCCAAAACAAGGAATAAAATACTGATCTGTGCTATAGCATGGACAAGCCAAGTAAACATCAGTTCTGACTGGTGTGGCAGAGTGGCTTGGGTGTCATCCCGTAGACCAAAAGGTCTCCTGTTCGATTCCCGGTCAGGGCACCCGCCTGGGTTGCGGGCCAGGTCCCCAGTGGGGGCGCATAGGAGAGGTGACCGATAGATTTTTCTCTCTCTCATCAGTGTTTCTCTCCCTTTCTCCCTCCCTTCCCCTCTCTCTCAAAATAAAATCTTTTTGAAAAAACTGGTAAACATGCTAAGAGAAAGAAGCCAGCTACAAAGGACCACACATTGTATGATTCCATTCATGTGAAAAGGTCAGAAGAGGTAAATCCATAGAAGAGGTTCCATGAAGAGGCTCATGGCCGTCGTGGCCTGGGGGCAATGGGGAGTGACTGGGTTTCCCTTTGGCATGATGAAAATGTTCTGGAAATTAGAGGTGGTGCTTGTACAACACGATGTGCGTGCACTTAATGCCACCGAATTGAGTACTTTAAACTGGTTGAAACGATAAATTCTGTTTTATATGCACGTTACCACAATTAAAAAATACGGCCATTGAACATTCTCAGAAGGGGGTGAGGGACACCTGGGGTGCGGAGGCCTGCCTGCTCTCTCTCTGGTCGGAACACCCACGAGTGCCATTCCCGGCTGCCATCTGAGGATGATGCAGTGAGCAGGAGCAGAATCCTGAAAAGGCACGGAAGTCACACTTTCCGTTCACTGCTCACAAAACCGCGGTGTGCGACGGTGTGTGTATTGGACCCTCAGTGTCACTTCTTCAGCTGAATTGCATAGCGGTTGATTGTCATCGTAACGACTGAAATCTCATTTCAGGGCACGTTGCGTTGCGTCTGTGGCATTCTTTTGTGGTCACTTTTCATCGTTGAAGCCCAGTTTTCGTGGGAAAAATGCCAGGCCTGTCACCTCCTCTTTCTGGGGCCAGCTCAGCGCTTTCTGAGCTGATGGCTTTTGAGCACTCACAGTTGACAGGTGGAGGAGCCGGACTCACGATTTAGTCTCCCAAGGCCTCAAGTGGCCTGGAGCCTGTTTCCATAAGCCTGCCTGTTCCGTGGCTGCATTTCACCAGGGCTTGGTCCCCCACGGCCGCACCACTCACTGCGCAAATGGCAGTTTCCGAGTAACTTGCTTGAGTTTGTGCCTGGGATTTCAAAAACTACCACACAGCACTACCAAATTAACTATCAGTTATTATCCAGTAGCTTTAGCCAGTGGGCAGCGTGCCCTGTCATTTATGCCCAGCTGCCACAAATGAGAACCACATCACTGGCCTTGCAAGTGAGACCTGATTGTTCCATTGTCTAGAGTGTGGCCAGTGACTACATTCCTAACAGACAGCTTGAAAGCACGAGATTGTTTTATTGACCGTTTCTCACCTGCCCTTTTCATCTGCACAGGGTCACATCCATCGCGGACAGGCTGAATGTGGACTTCGCGCTGATTCACAAAGAGAGGAAGAAGGCGAACGAGGTGGACGGGATGGTCCTGGTGGGCGACGTGAAGGACCGAGTGGCCATCCTCGTGGATGACATGGCTGACACTTGTGGCACAATCTGCCACGCTGCGGACAAGTACGGGGGACAGCTTGGGGACGTGTTAAGCTATCTCATGAAGAAGGGGAAGATGTCAGCTTTGAAAAATTAGGCCTGCTTTTCCTAATCACGGCCGCCTGCTTAGCAGTGGCGTTTCAAACCAGGGGAGGTTCTAGGCGCATGTATTTCCCTTGGTAGGAAGGAAACCGCAGTCCTTTAAGGCCTGCTTTCCACTTTCAAGGGGGCGGTTAGGAAGGGTCCGAGGAGCGTGCCCCCTGCACCTGAGCTCAGAAAGAAAGAGACCCCTTGTAGGCTTCCTCGGGCTCTCACTGTCTTTGGTCTGGCCCTCCCTCCAGCCCTCGAAGACAGGGCAAAGCAAAGAACATAAAATCTCCCAATGATATTTTATATTGATATGTCAGAAGGATAGTATTCAGGCTATTTGGGTTTAAACCAGTGGCTCTCAACCAAGGGCAGTTTTGTTTCCTGGGGGACACTTGACAATGTCTGGAGACATTTTTGGTTGTTACAGCCCAGGGGAGGGAGAAATGGCTACAGTGCAATCCAGGGGCTCAGCACAGCAAAGGATTCTCTGGGCCCAAGGCCAAGGCCAATAGTCCCAGATTTAATGGCATAACAAAGCATGTTGCCAGCACATTACCTTTTAAGAACCTGTTTCTGGCTACTGAATGTGAATGAAATTGGTTTCGTGGTTTGCGTTATGGAACACTTTCCTTTTAAATTCACACTAAGGGGAGACTTTTTTTTTTTTTTTTGGTCTTCTGTTTTATAGGCTGGTCTTGGCCGGAGCTACCAAAGTTTATGCCATCCTTACCCATGGGATCTTCTCTGGACCAGCTATCTCCAGAATAAACAGCGCCTCCTTTGAGGCTGTTGTTGTCACAAACACAATTCCGCAAGAGGACAAAATGATTCATTGCCCCAAGATCCAGGTACTGTCCATTACTGCAGGCAGAGCCAAGCGAGGCACCTACCTTGGATCCCGAAAAATAGCGTCTGTGTGTGACTGCTTACTAAGGCAAATGTCAGCAGAGGGTGCAGCTTCCCACGTGTAGGGGTCTGACTCAGTTCAAGCTCTGAGAAAGGGTCTGTCCAGCAGAGGTCAAAGTTAGAAATAGTAAGTGAATGACACCACTTACTGTAGATAGAAAGAGAGGAAGAGACAGGCTGTGCTGAAACTCAACAGAATGAACCTACAACCCAATAGGTGCACCTGATCAGCCGCAGGTGAGAGTCTGCGAGCTGTGGCCCACGGGCTCAATCCAGCCTCAGTCCGGCCCTTCGTGTGCTTTTGTAAATAAAGTTTTATTAGAACACAGCCATGCCCATTAATTTGTGTATCGCCAATGCCTGTTCTCACACAACAACAACTGGGTTAGGTGTGGCCTACAAAGCAGAAACTATTCGTTCTCAAGCCCTTTACAGAAAAAGTAGTTTGCTGAACCCCGAGTTAGAACGATCATGGTTGCACTTTTAAATGATATAGTCACTACATTTATCTGAAACTGAGAGAAAGAAACCTTCCATGTAATTGAATACAATTAATTTTAAAACAACAAACGCCCAAGGCAAAGATGTCTCTGGTTAATAGCAACCCTGAAAAGCCTTTGAGCATCTGCACTGAAAATCTCCCTGCCAGGATCCCATAGGGCAGGGGTGTCCAACTCATTTTCACCAGGGGCCACATCAGCCTTGTGGTTGCCTTCAAAGGGCCAAGTGTAATTTTAGGACTATGTAAATGTAACTGCTCCTTAACAGTTAAGCAAGAGCTTGGTGCTACCGCTGGGTAGAAACTAGGTGCCGGGCCGGATAAAACAAAGTGGAGGGCCGGATTCGGCCCACGGGCCTTGTGTTTGCCACCTGTGCCTTAGGGGTTTGGTTTAACAGGCTGTCATTTGAAGATTGACCCAAAGCTGTCTGTCCTCCCAAAAGAAAATGGGTACAGGTCTTGACAATAGCATATCTCGCAGGTAAAGAAATTGTAGGTTTTCTGGCTTTTCTGTTTTTAATTCTACGTGACTAAGATGCCTCACTTCCCTTGTCCTGTTTCTGTGTGTTGCCATCTAGGTCATCGACATCTCCATGATCTTGGCCGAGGCGATCCGCCGGACCCACAATGGTGAATCCGTGTCTTACCTGTTCAGCCACGTCCCGCTGTAAATCCGGGACGGGGGCGCGGAGCAAACCTGCCAGTTTCTGACAAGTGTGTTTTCATCCAATTTGTTAGCTTTAGGGCTCAGCAGTTAGACCACTAAACCAGATCTTTGTATCCACCAAGACCCGTTGTGTCCCCTTCTATAGCTCAAGACCATTTACTTCCGGTTTGCAGGGAGGGCAGTGGTTATTTGATCTGTGAACTATCATAAATCAAAAGCATTTTTGTCATCTTGACTTGCTCTGATAGGTGACTTTTTCCTTTGCCCCGTTTTGAGGCCGCAACTTCTACATATGTAATTGCATAGTGGAAATTCATAATTTATATATTTCAGGGTTGCCCAAGGTGACTTTAGGATAAAGACTTCTATGTATATATAAAATCATAATGCCTGTGGACATTTGAGTAAAACCCTGTATAGAATGAGCCCTTCTAAGAAAACCTTAGAAAATATATACTACCTTGAATTTTTTTTTTTAGTAGCCAGGTTTCAAATAAACCATTTTAGTTATTGTGTTTGATTTGGACCAAATTTTTTGTACTTGAAGATGGCCACTGATACATTTTTGAGTAAATATTAGACTTATCAGAGGCCATTTAGCTCCAAATTGTTTTCATTACCACTTCTGAAACACGTGTTATAACGCTCACCTGCGTGAAATGTCGTGTTCTCAAATTCCAAAATGAGTTCGGTGATAGATCTGCTTTGGAACCCGTTTTTGAGATAGTCTCTGTACTGTCACATTCCTGCCCGCCTCTGTCTGCCCCAGACAGACTGTTTTTTGGGCGCCATTTGTCCCATCATCTCGTTTAGGGGCACGTTTCCAGCTGTAGCTTTGAGTTAGCCTTTTTCCAATAATTTCATGTTGTTAAATAAAGACTAAATAAAGACTCCTAAGTCCCCTCGGATTGACTAATCTGATCATAATTTGGCCTTTCACATAAATAAAAAGGTGGATTTTTTTGTGCTTTATACTTAATGCATATTTAAGTGTCATTAGTTTTGACTTTTCATGTTCATCAGCTTTTTGTAATGAGAAGTAGCAAGTCTAGGCAACTGATTATTGGAACCAAAGCCACTACATGAAAAATGTAGGTAAGAAAGGCCTACAAGAAAAGTACAAATAAGTAAACATTAGTTCCTCCATTAAAATAAGATTCAAATAGGGGCCCAAGAGTGATTGTGGAGGGAAAGATTGCTTCCTCCCCGAGGTGGCCCTTGATAACCCCCTCCTGTGTCAGGTGCCTGCCTGATGCCCTGCCTCCTTGTGAGTTTCATTATGTGCACATTGGTGCGCACCCAACTGAATACTTTGTCACCAAAAGAAGACAGTTTGCCTGCATAGAATAATAAACAACAGTCCCTCCCTCCTGCTGAATCTTAAAACTTGAAGAGAATAAATCCTTTAAAATCTGCAGGTGGAAAAGGAAAATCTACTGAAGTCATTAACAAGTTTGTTAGAAACCCTCACAAATAGGTCGTTAAGCTTTCCAACTTCCCTACAGCAGAGGTGGAATCGAAGTTAAAAAGTGTCATTTTTGTCACCGCAGAAACGAGCATTTTGAGGTACGGTTTTTGAGATGAAATGGTGTAGCCTGGTACAGCCAGCTATGCAATACAGAGTGACAATGTCTAGAAAGAGTTGACTTGAGATATGGAAAGAGTTTATTTAGATGCTATGTAATCTTAATTTTTGGATAAACGAGTGATATCTGTATTTCTTGGAATTTCTATGCGTAGAGAAATGCAAATGTAGTTATGAATATGCATAAGTAGACAGCTTGGCATATAAGTGTGAGCCTGTTGACATGACATGACTAAACCCAGTTGCTTTCAAGGTCATCGTTTCCTCTAACATTTATAATTGGTAGTAGAATAGGGAGTTGATTTTCAAATAAGATCCGAAGGGGGGAAAATGATACAAAATCTACTGTAATCCTCTGAATTAAGACCTGATTGTTTCTTACATGATTTAGTACCAAGTGTGTTTTTGGAAAGTACTTCTAATACATGAACTAACTAGTTAGACCAGACTCAGCTATACAGAGTGGCAGTGTGGGCCTGAGCTATTTGGTTTCCGTTCAGCAAAGATGAGGAAGGTGACCTCCGAGCAGCTTCCTCCCACAGCTCCCAGAACTCGCACTCTTCCCACGGCCAGTGTGGAAGCATGTCCGTGAAACCACCAAACATGTTGGTCCTGTCAGCTCTGCCAGATGGAGGCTGACTTGCTGTGTATCTAGCCAAAAAGGGGAGCCAGAGAAATGGGAACATAACCGAAATCGCTCAGCCTCTAACTTACATTAACCAACTTACAGATATTCCTAGGGTAACTGTGTTTTGTTAGATGTCAACTAGATTCAGGAATATATCGTTTGCAGTGCTTGTATTGGTTTACTGTAACATTTTCAGATCTTTCAACACTGTACTAAAACATTTCAATAAAGTCCTACTTCTTTCATAGCGTGCATCATCATTGTGGAGCTGTGTGTTTTGCCTGAGCGATGTTTTATGGGGTACCTGAAAATGCGCGCAACTTCCCTGACTATAGCCCACCATATAAAATTACAGAAAAGCCAGTTTTTTGAGGTCAGCTCTTTTCTTTTTTTATTCTCTCACCCGAGGACATTTTTTCATTGCTTTTATAGCGAGACAGGGATGTTTGTTGATTGACTTCTTGCACACGTCCTGACTGGGGACCAAACCTGCAACCTGTGTATGTGCCCTGACTGGGAATTGAACCCACAACCTTTCAGTTTATAGAATGACACTCTGACCAACTGAGCCACACTGGCCAGGGCTCTGTCCTCCATTTTGAAGGTATTTCTGAAGGACTGATTAGCAGTCTCCTTATCCCAAAGTGTAATAGTGGTGCCATATAAGGTATCCAAGTTGATAATTCTAGATGTTTCCTGTAAAACTGAAGATTGCACAGTGTTTACACAGCAAAGTAGTAATGTTCAGTAGCCATAGGTTTGGGCAGACCAAACTTAAATGTACGCCCCATAGAAGTTTCTCTTGTACTTTGATTTCAGAAGTGCCAAGAAGCATTTCCTGTTCCCACAAAACAACTTCTATTCAGTGATGCTTTAAGTTACTCTCGTAGGGACAAGATAAATTTATATAATATTCATGCTCTCCCAGTAATGCCCTGGTTTCAAGTGTGGGTAACCCAGAGTGGCAACCTTTTGTCTTGAAGTCCCAATGGAATATAAAGAACCAAACTCAGCTCCACTGTAGATGATCTGTATGAGAGAATGGGATGGAATGTACTCAAAGGGAGGGGGTAATGAAGCAGTGGTGGGAACACTTCAATTCCATCTAATGATGCTGTCACACCTCTGGGTGGGGGCGCTTCATTTCATGTGGCAGATCTTACCAAATCCAGCTGAGCTACAGGATAGACAGGCTACGTGTCAGGGAAAGATGAAATAGAGGTTCAGAGGATGAGTAAGGCTAGGGTGATCCGAATGGGCTTTGTGAAGGGACGGCTTATTGGTGGTACTTCATGGCAGAATTTTCCAGAACCAGATGGCTGTATTCCAGCAAGGGCTCAAGCAGGATCAGCCCAAGATGTTTGGTGTGTAGTATGTTTGAGCGAGGATAGCCAATGAAGACGGAAATGAGGGACTGAAACATACTAGCATATATCCTTCATGTGTGTTGCCTGCAGACGTCAACATGTTGAATTGGTCCTTTTCCCTACAGAGCTTCACCTTATTGCTTGACCTCCTGTACCCTAGAAACACATCCCTCCGTCATTTCCCTGCCCTTGCTTCCCAAGACCACCTTCTGGGTTGGTTGGCTTCACTGTAGTCTCCAAGCTCTGTTTTGTGTTCTTGAAAGGGCCCAACTCAATCCCCTCACCCAGAGGCTCATTGTCCTGACCCTCTCCATCAAGGGTAGCGTTAGGTAGTGACAAACAGATACACGTTGAACATACTTCCAACGGGCTGTAGAAATGACAGGAATGAATGCCGTGCAATAATACAGATGGTGATCAATTGAAACCCTTCACACCAACCTGATTTGCGTGACCATCCCAGTATAAATGGAACCCAAAGCCATGCCCTGTATAATGATAAGAGCAGCTCTCACTCTCCTCAAGGCTGAGTCCTGTGATCAAAAGAAAAACCAGCCAAAATAATTTCACATTTGAAAAGCAATAAAAATGGCAAAGCAAACAATGCAATGCGTTGGAAAGTGCCCTAAACTGGGAGTGTGGTGATCTAGAGGCTGGTCCCTGGTATGCTACTGCCAAGCTGTGTGGCCTTGGGCAGATGTCATCTATCACTGATTACTGCAGTCATATTTTCCTTTTTCTTCAATTGTATAAACACTTTATTACTGATTATAAAATAATATATATCTATTGAAGAAATTTTGGTAAATATAAGGGCAAGAAATTTTAAAAAAATTGTTCCCAATTACTTGGCAATAATAATGGCTAAAAGTGTAGCATATGACCAAACAAGAATTTGTTTAAAAATTTAAAAAAAAATTTCTTACAGTTATCATTTTCCATGTCATTCGATATTCTAATACATGACTTCCAGAGGCAGCGTAGTAATCTAAAGTAATAGGTTTTGAATCCAGTACCCTTGAAAAAATGGGAAGCAACAGATCTTGGCTTAAATACTAATCCCCTTACCTTTCTTTCTCTTCTATATGTCACAAGTGGTACACTATTACTTTGGTGGTTCCCAGCGAACCACGGCTCCCAATTTTCATGCTCATGCGTAGTGCCCTCCCTTACTGACTCTTGGCTTGGCCAATACATAGGCCATTCGCAAGGATAATGCAAGCAAGGGCTTAGTGCTTGCTCATCGGGCTTGTCTCTACTGGAATACTCACTCTTAGTATCTAATCACTGTGAAAAGAAGCCCAAGCTAGCCACATGGAAAGCAAAAAAGCAAGAGGTCACAGCCTCCCAACCTTCCCCACTGGGGTACCGGACATGTGAACAAAGCCCTTTGACTGCAAGCGCATGAGAGACCCCAACTGCGACCAACAGAAGGACAGCCCAGCAAAGTCCCACCAATGCACAGGGCAGTGAACACATAAAATTGTAGCTGTTTTAAGCTAAGAAGTTTCAGCATGGTTTGTCACACACCAATACGTAAAATTGAAACACCACAGCATCAAATGTGCATAGTCGCATCAAATAGAGAAAGTAGATCTTTAGAATCATAAACTCAAGCAGGCCTTTTGGCTTATAATCTGGTTAAATGGCTGAGGACCCGGCTGATGAGATGAGCATGGGCCGTGGAGTCAAAACAACATGAACTGTAACCCAGTTTTGCATATTACTAGATACATGACTTCTTAGAGTATCGGCTTCCACGTGGGCAGATCAGGCTTTAGCACCAGCTACCTCACAGGTGTTTTATTTTTAGGCTTCGTGAGTGACGGTGCTTCTAACATAACAGTGTCAAACTCATTTGCACCAGGGGCCACATCAGCCTCAAAGTTGCCTTCAAAGGGCCGAATGTCATTTTAGGGCTGTATAAATGTAACTACTCCTTAACAATTAAGCGAGAGCTTGGTGCTGCCACCAGGTAGAAACAAGGTGCTGGGCCAGATAAAACAAGGTGGAAGGGCTGCAGGCCTTGTGTTTGCCACCTGTGTTCTAATGCAATGGAATCATTAGTCAGGTGAAGGAATGGATGTACAGGTGTGAGGAACATTTTTATTAGGCAGTCGTGTCTCTGGAACACAAGAGACTATTCTTTCCACTCTACCTTACTACCAATGGACTGACTTAGCCGGTCTACAAAAACCAGATGGCAAGATGGATTCTCTGTAATGCCCACCTGCTTCTGATATTTCAAAAGTGCTTCTGATACTTCAAGGCAGCAGGCAGCCCGCTTGGAGACCATGACAGCCATAAATAGCCTTTCCTCTTTTTAACCAAGTCATCTACTTCGTTATTTGCATCGGGGGCTTTTTTCAAACCATCTGACCCTTTGGACTCTTCTGGTAGGACGCGTCCCGAACAGGAAAGAAGGGTGTTGTCACATGACTGTGCATTTCCTGTCAAGGACCTCTTCAGAACACTTTCACTTCAAGGTAAAATGAAACTCACAGGACTGAGCAGACAGGTGCTTCACAGTTTAGCATAAAGCGGGGGTGAGGCACAAAAGACAAGGGTGACGGTGGCATGAGGCTTTGTGATGCTGAAAACATGTCATATACAAAGGAACCGTGTGGCCTGTGTTCTGTCTCCATGTGTCACTGACAAAGAGCAGGCTCGTGGTATCGGCACATTTCTAGTACAGAATATGATTTCAAAAGGATTCATTGTTGTGTCTAACTGAAAGGGTTCAGCCTTGTGATAAAAATACCCTGAAAGTCCTCTCTCCTTTTCATCAAGCAAACCCTGACTTTCCGAGCCCAAGAGTGGAAACGGGCAGCAGGAATCGGGGAAGCAGTGGGGTTAATGCCTACCTCTCACTCACCGCATGTTCACCCAAACCAAGCAACTTGCGTAGAGACACAGTAAGGCCTATTTTTCCCCATGCTGGGAACGTGGCATTGGGTAGACTGGAGCAATTTGCTCAAGGGATTTATTTAGGTGCCTGTCAGCTGTAGGAGACTATGTATGATGCTATGTGCCTACCAAACCTGTCCGATGTCTATGCTGGAGTCAAATGGCAGAGCTGGGACTCAAACCTGGGCATCCGTCCCCAGCTGTGCACTTGTTCAACCACCGCTGTGGATGTTGGCTCCGGTCTGGCCTTCCTTTTCATTTCAGAGGTTAAATCCCAAGAATCCTTCAATGTTTAAATCTGTAGATTAACATGACAGGAAATAGGGCCACCAAGATAAAATATGGGATACCCAAGTAAATTTGAATTTTAGATAAACAGCCAATATTTTTTTTAGTATAAGCATGGTCCAATTTGCCAAATTTAGCAGCCCTACAGTAAAGCTTATCTCCCCACCAAGGGTGGTTCCTGATCCGCCAAAAGGAAAAAGACAAAATGTAGTGAAACTTAGAAAACCCAGTATGAGGCAACCCACCTCCTACTTCTTCATCCAATAATTGCTCTTGAGCATACTAGCCTGCAGGAGACTGGGCCGACCATGTGGCCATCTTCCGGGTCATCACTCTGACTGGGTTGTCCCTGGGGCCACAACTAACTCTTCAGCAGAAGGTCTTCCACAGGTTCAAGGTGAGTCATTGCACTATTTACTTGTAATACCGAAGTCCCGAAACAACCCAGCTGCCCATCATTAGAGGGACAGTTAAGTAAACTGTGGAGTATCCAGACAAGGAAGGCTTTCTAGCTGCGTGAAAAGAGTGAGGATGCCCCTCTACGAAGCTGTAGTATAGAAGGAACTCCACATAAAAAGGCAAGTGTGGAACGAAGTGTATGCTAACGAAATATACCTAGAGGGTACATAGGAGGGGAATAAGGAGATAAAGAAATTCTGGAAAGATCCTGGCTGGCATAGCTCAGTGGATAGAGTGTGAGCTGCGAACCAAAGTGTCACAGGTTCGATTCCCAGTCAGGGTACATGCCTGGGTTGCAGGCCATGGCCCCCAGCAACCCCACATTGATGTTTCTCTCTCTCTCTCTCCTTCTCCCTCTCCCCCTCCCTTCCCTCTCTAAAAATAAAGAAATAAAATTTTTTAAAAAAGAATTTATAAAATAAAAAAAGAAGTTCTGGAAAGAGAAATAAGGAACTGATAACAATGGTTTCTTGTCTATGTGGGGCAGGGGTGAAATTGGAAAAATGGCACATGACGAGATTTGTTTACTGTGTGTCCATCTGCGCATGTGTGTATGTGTGTATCTGAGCAGACAAGTGTTCAGAGCAGGCGTGGGGCTGCTGTCCTTCGAAAGGGGCTGCTTTCAAGGTTGGCCTTTGACTGGCAGCTGGGAGCTTGAATTTCTAGTGGGTCCCCACCATTCCCAGAACTGGGAAGAGTGGCTCCCTGTGGCTAAACTGTGTTTGTGAACAATATACATTATACTGAACACCTGCTTCCCTCCTGGAATTTTGGTATGTGCTAGGGAGAGGGTGCCTACGTAACAGGCCTCGACTAAAAACCCTGAGTGCTGAGTCTGTGATGAGCTTCCCTGGCAGGTAACATTTCATATGTGTTTTCTCAAGTGGTTGCTGGGGGGGTAAGCATGTCCAGAGCTTGTGCCTGGCTTCCTCCGGTCATTGCCCTGTACCTTCCCCTGTACTGGTTTTGGTTTGTACCCTTTCTGTGTCATGATCGATCACAGCTGTGAGCAAACTAGGCCGAGTCTTGCAAGTCCCCCTAGCGAGTCACTAAACTAGGGATGCTTTTGGGTACCCCTCACACACCTCTCTCTCTCTCCATATGTATTATATATGTTTCTGTACCACATGAATATATATTATACATCATCTATGAAAATAAAATCAAGATGAAAGTCCTTTACTTTTCAAGTTGACTTTGGAGAGAGAAGAAGGGAGAGAAAGAGAGAGAGAGAAACATCAATTTATCGTTCTACTTATTTGTATACTCATCGGTTGCTTCTTGGATGTGCCCTGACCAGGGATCAAATCTGCATCCTTGGCCCATCAGGACGATGCTCCAACCAACTAAGCTATCCAGCCAAGGTGAAAGTCCTTTATTTTTTATATGTCTAGGTAAAACCCCCTTCAATCTATCTCCCTGCCTTCATTTCTTTTTTGTTCTTGTTTTTCTATTTGCTATACATAAACGTTCTTAACTTATGACTAGGTACTTTCTATTAAAACTAAAGAAAAAGTGAGAAGGTCATTGCCTTGCCTTGTATTTGCCTAACTAAAAGCCCCATGCAAAGTGTTTTCAGAGAGCGAAATAGAAACAGAGAGAGCGAAGAAAAATGAAAGGAACCAAGAATGCAACAAATTTCACTGCCTTGATCTATAAGGAGACACAATTCTTATAGCTTTTAAATAGCAGTGTTAGTTTTTTAAATTTCTTCAAACATCTTTCAGCTTTTACACATGAATCTTTCAAAATCTTAGGGCTTTGTTCTAGAAGAATATGTCCCTCTTTGTACATATAGAACAGTCCAGCACATAACTGGAAATGTAGGTCTGCCATTTAGGAGAACATTTTTGTCACAGAGCTTAAAGTCACCTTTGCAGGGGTGGATGTCACACATTAAAGCAGGTTTTACATAAAGAAAGATTGTAAAGAGATTACAGAGACACTGAGCACTGCTGAACCAGAGAAAAAGGCTGCAAAAGATGGTTTGGGGACAAATTGGGAAAATTGGAATATAAAATAGATATGAGGTGATACTGTGGTATTATTAATTCTCTTAAGTGTCATCCTTATTTGAGGATATATAAGCTTCAGAACTTGGGGCAACATGTCTGCAATTTCCAAATGACTTAGAAAAACATATACATGTGTATATCCACATACAAAGAGGTAAAAGCGACGCGATGTGCTATAAACAATCGTTGCATTCAGGCAGCAGGCATACAGGTTGCACTGTAAAATTCTTTTAAGTTTTCTACATATCTGAAATTTTTCAAAATAAAGTTGCTAAGAAAAAAGAATTTTTTAAACAAACAAGCTGTTAGTATAATTGAACTTAAAATAGAATGACAGTGACCAGAGGAGAGAGGGGAGGGAATTTCAGGGGAGAATGGGAAGGGTTTACAGGAACAAATTTAAAGGACACATGGACAAAAACTGTGGGGGGGGGGTGGAAATGGGAGGGAGGTGGGGAGGGGTGGGTGGGTGGGCTGGAATGGGAGTAAAGGACAGAAAAATGTACTTGAACAATGATTAAAATAAAATTTAAAAAAAGAAAAAAGAAATATTTGCTTTTGTAAATGGAGAAAAGAATGACATATAATATCAGTTATTAGAAAATCAATAACCACTCTGCTATTGAATTTGCCACATTGATTTAAGGACTTAGAATCTTTTTGAATTAAGAAAACAAAAGGCTTTATTTATGCTCGATGACTAGACATGTTGTGCTTGACTAAATTCCTGGTTAATTCAAACAGCTGGTGAAACTAGCCAGATGACTGGTTACTTTAATAATGATTAACCTGTATAATGCCTTCTTCTCAAACTTGACCTCATTGATTGAATTGTTCTTATTTTCTTGGTCACTTTCATTTTTGTCATCATAAAGAATGATTTTTTAAGCACCTACTATGGACAAGATTCTGGGGACAATGTATTCATAACTCAAGCGACCTGTAATATCATTGGAAAGCTAAAAGATATGAATCAAAGATAAATAACATGACAAGAAAGAATAATCAGTAAGCTAAATGCACACTCTTGTAACCTCCATAGAAAACCTGGTTGTGTCTCTACTGATCACGTAACCTCATCCCTCACTCTACAGATGAGAAAGCAGATTTAAAAAATTGTTTAAAGTATAGCTCATATATGATATTATATTGGTTTCACATGTACAACATAGTGGCGAGACATTTATATACCTTACGAAGTGATCTCCACAATAAGTCTAGTAACAGATTTATCTTTATGTAGTCATATTTTAATGCTTTCTTTCACACTCTGGGTTGTCACTGTTGGTTTCTTGTTATCATAATTAGAACGACTTTCCTACTTCAGGTTATAAAAATATTCATCTATGGCTTCTTCTGGTACTTTTAATGTTGGGTCTCTTCCATTTAAATGTTTGAATTACATGAAATTATTTTTGCTGTCTGAAATAAGGTAGGACTTTAAGCCAGTTGCCCAACATTATTTTAATTCCTTTTGTCATTGATGTGACTTTAAACTAATGTGCCATGCATGTTTTCACTTGATATCTTCTCTCACTCTCTTTTTAAAAGAGTTTATTAAAAAACAAGGCTTTTTTATCCTTATGTGAGGACATTTTTTTCATTGCTTTTAGAGAGAGAGGAAGGAAGAGAGAGAAACATCGACTGATAGCCTCACTCCCATACGTGCCTGGACTGGGGATCGAACCCACAACCTTTCTGTTTTGGGGACAATACTCCATCCAGCTGAGCCACCTGGCCAGGGTGATAGCTCCTCTCTTTCACTGATGTGCTGGTACTCTGCCATTGTAGTCAATGCAGCATTATAACGCCTTTAGAGGTGTGGGGGAGAAATCCTGCCTTTGTTATTTTTTTCTTCAGAAATTTCCTGACTATTCTCACATGTGGTCTTAACCCAATCAGACCCATTTTTATAACAAATAGTTTGGGTTTTGATAGAGATTGCACAGCATTTACAAATCAGTTTAAGCAGAATTTCCATCTTGTACAGTGTTGTGCCCTGTAGCCCTAATAATGATATATTTCTCTTCATTTCTCTACATCTTCTTCGAATCCTCCAGGGCCCCGGCAGGAAACAGGTGGCACAAGCAAGTAAGAAATTGTTAAGTTTAGCAAAGTGGTTATTAATGACAGTTTGGACAGGATTTAGGGATGTCAGAAAGGGTGGTACAGCAGTTCACGGGGGGAGTTTTTACAACCCCGGACCTGAGACGAGGAGGGGAGGGAACGATTCGTGGAATTTGGGACGAGCAGTCATTAGGAGAGTATCACCTGCTGAGAGTTTCATTAGAGGGTTGCAGCCAGCCCACAGCCTCGCGCAGCTGGGAGGGAGCCGAGGAATTAAGTACTCTGACCTCTCTCCATTGGCCAACCCCAAACCAAAGCCTGGCAACTGTCGATGAAGTTGTTACAGGTCAGCCTGTCGGGGCACAGAGCGGGGTGGGAAGGTGTGCACAGTGGACCTGGAGGGGAAATGGCAAGTACGAGCCTGCAAGGTAAAGCATTCATTCTAGCTTCCCGCCCTGCTACCACCTCCTTGGTTCCCAAGCATTTCATGTCAATTTTCTTCCCAAGTATTTCATAGCTTTGTTAGTATTTTGAATGGGATCTTTCCTGCTATCACCAATCTGGATCAAATTCTGTTTATATATAAGAAAGCTATTGATTTTTACAAATTGTCTGCATAGCATAGCAAGGTGGTTCGGTAAGAAGGCATTTGATTTTTTACTGCCTGTGTGAATATTACATAGTATGTGACCTAGACAAAGTCAATTATTTTTTCTGCATCAACTCCATTAGTTTTCAAAAAGAAAAAAAGGGGGGATAATAAGATATTTACTTTTTTTTCAGTATTTAATGAAACAATACATATAAAGCAGTTCAAACTAGTCTGGCCCTGACTAGTGTGGCTTAGTTGGTTGGGCATCATCCCATAAACTGAAAGGTCACCAGTTCAATTCCTGGTCAGGGCACATTCCTGGGATACAGGGTTCAATCCCTGGACAGGGCACTCATGAGAGGCAACCGATTGATGTTTCTCTCTCATATCCATGTTTCTCTCCCTCTCTTTCTCCTTCCCTTCTTCTGTCTCTAAAAATAAATAGATGATAGATAGATAGATAGATAGATAGATATTTAAAAACATTGCCTGGCTCATAACAAACCCACAGGAAAGATCACCTATTATTACTGTATCTAATAGTTTTTCAGCTGACCTGGGGCATCATTGGCTTTTTAATTCCCTTTATCAAACCTGATCATTATCAGCTGATTTCCCATGCCAAATTCTCAAATTCTCTCCAGGTCGACTAGGTGAAGACTTTTAAACATAACTGGATATTTTGACTCTCCCCACAAAAGGCGCAGAAAATCAGTTAGGAAGGGAACAATTCTCTTGGGGACCCCACTTTGAGAAGCAAGGCTTTCTATCACACTAGATTGCAAGTGCAGCTGACCTTTTTTCATTGGTGAGTGAACCAACTAGAAGCCTGGCCACTGCTGAAAACCCAGAGTTCCCTTTCAGATGGGTCTAAGACAGAACAAGGTCAGTTTGAACCTAGCTCTAAGATATTTATAGAACAGTGTTTTTCAACCTGGAGTGCTTTTGCCCTCCAGGGGATATTTTGTGATGTTTGGGGACATCTGTGGTTATTGCAACTAGAAGGGGGTTATGCTACTGGTATCTAGTGGGTACGGGTCAGGGATGCTGCTAGATATCTTACAATGCAGCAAAGAATTCTCCCACAGAAAATGCCAGTAGTGCTGAGGTTGAGAAACTCGCCTGTGACAAAGAGAGAAGACAGATCAGTCCACCAGGTCAGTTGGATCTAGACAAGACTTCTTGCCCCAGTTATGATGGTACAAAGAAGAGGAACCTGGCATTTCTGCAAACCTCATGTCTGGGGTGGCTTGAATAGGCATGCTCCTCCCCCTACCCACCAACCTTGTCTTTGCACTTGGAAAGTCCAGCGCTGGAGTTCATACCTCCTGCATCTCTTCATCTCAGAAGACTCTAGACATAGCATCACTCCATGCAACCAAGAAAGGTATTGTAAACATTGGGATCATTTAAGTAACTAGATAGATGAGCTGCTCTGAGGGAGCAGGGAGGAGAGGGAACCCAAATCATATGCAAAAAAAAGATTATTTTTAGACCTTAAAGAAAAATTTTGGTAGTCTAAAATATTGATTCTTCAAAGACAAAATCAGACTTCTCATACTATTAGAAATGGTTTTCTGGAGTATGTCTCTAATCTATATAACTCTGAGGAAGTAAATACCATTAATAGGTGTTCTCAACAGCACATTTGAAAGCAATGTTCCTGGCATGTTATGAAGTGACAGTAATTTTCCATTATTTTTAAAAACTTTCTTCTTTTTTTAAGATTTCATTTATTTTTAGACAGAGGGGAAGGGAGGGAGAAAGAGAGGAAGAGAAACATCCATGTGTGGTTTCCTCTTGCACATCCTCAACTGGGGACCTGGCCCACAACCCAGGCATGTGTCCTGACTGGGAATTGAACCAACAACCATTTGGTTCACAGGCCAGCACTCAGTCTACTGAGCGGCACCAGCCAGGGCACTGTTGTTTTTAAAATGTACAGTTTGGTGTGTTCTCTTTCTCTTAGTTGATACCATGGGGCCCATCTCAGGCTGACCTTGACACGTCTCTCGCTCTACGCTCTTCAACCAGACCTCTGTACTTCATTTTGGAAGAAGACTAAAAATGGTAAGGACAGCTAAGAGATCCCTAAAAATTTGGGCTGTACTCTTTTGGGGAAGAACCAAAACCAGCTGGCAAGAGCAACATTTAAGAATCTATACTTGCTTATTTGCTATAGGAAAGTTCTTGGTATTTCAGAATCAATATTAATCATGGGGGTATCTCATAATTTCAGATTAATCAACACTTGTCCTGTCCAGTTTTATACAAGAGTCAATGTGTGCTATAGTGAGGAGGAGCAGATGTTTGAGTTGTGGAAATAGCTTCTATGGGTTCAATTTTTTTCATCCTATGTTTTTGGCTTTGAAGCCATACAGATCACTGAAGTTACTGTGTGCTTTTCCAGATACAGTGTCATCCAAATGAGCATATGACAGGGGAACACATAGGACTAGGACTGTAGGAAACCTGGGCTGGCGTGGTAAGAATACCAGAGCTGTGGCTTGGGTAGTACCCCCAAAAGAAGTAACAGTCAAGTGTGAGACTGTTGGATCACCCAGCCTGAAAAACCATGATGATCCTGATGAGTTTTTAGGATGAGTTGTCTGTGTTCATTTGGTATCAGCTAGACCTGACATTCTGGAATTATGAAAGCAACTTAGAGAAAAAGGTGGGGTGACACAGGCCACTGGGGTAACATCATAATGGCCTTCCAGGTCACAGTGTTCAGATTTCTCTGAACTAACTGCCTGTTGTCACCACTGCTGTCTTCTGTACAGTGATCAGATAGGGACTGGGAACCCCTGATTCTGAACATGGAGAATGGAAGTCTTGTCCTAATGGTATGTGGTTTAATTGCCAAGTATGAAAGCTTAATGTGCTGTGCTGTAGAAATAATTTATAGATTTAACACTGCTTAATTGTACTATTTTGATATCAGCAAAGTTTTAGGGATAAAAGGTATATGATCAACATGAAGTGACGTTTTAGCTGCAAAAAAAATATGGTGTGCAGAGAAGTTCTGTATGACAAGAGGAAAAACAGAAAATAAAAGTGGATTTGAAAAATTACAAAAAAAAAGAGAAAGAAAGAAAACCAGAGCTGGGCAGTAAAGCTGTAGAAACATTTTACAAGAACTGTGGCAATAGGGGGAAAATGAAGTGGGCATAGAATTGGGCTCACTTCCTAATACAGCAAGCACAAGTGGAGATTTACACGCATGGGGCAGAGTGAGAGTCAGTGAGCGGAACTTATCAGGAGGGAACATCAGGGCTGGGGGAATTTGGGATAAACTTATTGCTGAAAACAGGACAGGGAGGCCAGATGTTGCCTGGAGGTGGCAGGGGATGAGGTATAGAACCAGGTATCAAGGGTGATCAGGTATCAGGATGAGGAATTCTTGCTAACAGATTTGGCAGGAATCTTGTGAAAACTAGGCAGATGGATACAGATGCCCCAAAGTCAAGGTCTAGTGGCTCAGAGGAGCCTGACTCAAGTTTAGTTAAGCAGCAAGTCTTTGTCAGTGCTGGCTGTCTCAGTCACTACCTGGGGGACCTTGGGACTATCCCCCAAGCCCTCTGAACCTCAGTTCCTCTGTCCATGAAATGAGCATTATAATACCTCTCCAGTTGCCTTTTTTGGCCATTGTGAGCCTCAAATAACAGAATATATGTTTAAGCCTTTTGCAAGCAGTATGAGTTATTAGGTATGCCAAACATTATCCAAAAAGTACATCAGTGGCCTTTTTCTGAAATTATTCTGTCACCCAAAATAGACACGATAGATCACATGTACCAGGATCCCTTTCAGACTGCTAGATCTGAATGTTGGTGCCAGGGCTCATTTTGTGTCTCAGGTCTACTGAAGAGTTAACCATGGGTGTATTATGTTACAGAGGAAACAACTGCTTATAGTTTCATTTCCTAGAAACTCAGATGTCTATTTTTATGCAAACCCATGCCCACATTGGTCTGTACCCCTTGACGGGTGGCACATAGGACTGATAGTAAAGAGATCTCACATTTGTTGACCATTTGCTACAAATCAAGCATCATGCTGAGGGCTTGATGACTATGATTCTATGTTGACTTCAAAGTGGCCTTTTGAGGCACTGATGAGGAAGCTGGGGCTGGGCACCTGACTCTACAAGCCATGCTGGAGACCCCTCTGCTCTGTGTAAACCAAGGCCAGCACACACTGTTACCCAGGAGACAGTGTATGTGGGCTTCAATGATATGTTACTACTTAAAAGAAGAAGAGTTGGTATATCTCATATAAGAAAAGACATGGACAAAATTTTCCAGAGCAAAAACACAAAGGACAAAAATGCAGGGAAATTAGTCAACCTTATTATTAATTAAAGGCCCCATCTTTTGATATGGAAAATCTACTTCTAGAAACTCTTCTTAAACAAATGATCAGGAATGTGGCAAACTGTTTACAAAGATAGCCTGTGCAGCATGGCAAAGAGAATCTCTCATGTCCAATGTTGGGCAGGGGTTCATTCATTGTGCTTCACTGTTAAATGGAATTTTATGTAACCATCAAATCATTTTTTAAAATAATATTGAATGATATAAGGAAATATGCATGATATAATGGTAAATGAAAAAAATCAAGCAAGAAATTGATACGATTTGATGTTGAAATCAAACCTTCCCACTCATGAAGACCCAGCTAGTACTAAAATGCTTCTTACTGTGTGAAATATAGGAACGGGGAGATTAGTATCAGAAGGAAATATGCCAAAATGTAATAGTACTTAAGCAATTTTCAAAATAAAAACATTATTCTGCTCTTAACTATAGCAAATTTCTTCATGGCTAAACAAAGGAATACTAAGGAATCCATTTACCAAATTAATCAAATGTGATTATTTTAAAAAATTGTAAGATGTTGCTGAAATTACAAATGATCATTACAGATTAACCAACCAGTGTCTTTGGTTAAAAAACAAAATTCAACTGAGTAAATTTGAAGCTCTAATTGGCTTTATTAAGCAATTCATGAATCAGTAGCATCCTATCTAACAACTAGAAGGGTACTCCAAGGAGTTGTACAAAATGGCAAGTTTTATAGAAACAAGGGTGGGGCAAGGGAGCTATTAACAAAATGTTCACAGTTTGGTCTTCTTTTTCTTATATATGTCCCTTTAACATTTCATATAATAATGGGTTGATGATGATGAACTCCTTTAGTTTTTTTTTGTCTGGAAATCTCTTTATCTGCCCTTCGATTCTAGATTATATCTTTGCTGTGTAGTGATCTTGGCTGTAGGTCCCTGCTTTTTTATGACTTTGGATATTTCTTTCCAGTCCCTTCTAGCCTGCAAAGTTTCTTTTGAGAAATCAGCTGATAGTTTTATAGGAACTCCCCTGTGATGACTAACTGCTTTTCTCTTGTTGCTTTCAAGATTCTCTCTTTATCTTTAACCTTTGTTATTTTAATGAACAATAAAAGGGCAATAAATACATATCTACTGACAATTGAATCTAAAAAAACAAACAAAGCAAACAAGAAGAACAGAGACAGAACCATGGATATGGAGAGTGTTTTGATGGTTGCCAGATGGGAGAGGGTGTAGGGGAATGGGTGAAGAGGGGAGAGGATTAAGAAGTACAAATAGGTAGTTACAAAATAGCCATGGGCATGCAAATTACAGTATAGGAAATGGAGTAGCCAAAGAACTTATACACATGACCCATGGATATGAACAATGGTGTGGGGATAGCCTGAGGGAGTGAGGGGTGCTGGGTGGAAGGGGACAAAGGGAGGAAAATTGAAACAACTATAATAGCATAATCAATAAAATATAGTTTACAAAAGAAAAGAAAGGATTATTCTTGTGTCCAGACATCCTTTGTTTGGGGGAAGAGAACCAGAAGGGTTTTTATCATGCAGATTGCCTCTTCTTCCTATGAGGGATGGAGAGGGCCCACAGGACAGATTACTTTACTGGTGCTTGACCAGAAAATTCCATACTGGTTAATTAAGATGATGTTTATGGGGTACATTGAAACCATAATTACATCAGGTGTGAAATCTAGCTTCAGTATGGGCTTTTAGCATGAGTGACACTGTTTTGAGCCTGTGGTTTTCTTTTTAACACTTAGGACCCCCCAAAGAGATAATTTATATCTTAGAATCCCTCGAAAGTATAGGGCTGGGGTTGGCATATGGTGGTTGTGGGCCACATCCAGCCTACCACCAGTTTTCTTATAGCCCACAAGCTAAAAATATTTTTTAATGTTTTTAAATGATTGAAAATGTTAAGGGAAGAATACTATTTCTTGAAGTGTAAAAATTATATTAAAATCAAATTTTAGTGTCCACAGATGGTTTTATTATTTGCGTATTGGTTCATATATTGTCTATAGCTGCTTTTGTACTACAACAGTAAAATTCTAGAAGGGTTGAGTAGTTGGGACAGAGAGCAATTGCCTGTGAAATGTTAAATATTTACTAACTGGGCCTTACAGGAAAAAGTATGTGCCACTGATGGTTTATGGAAAACAAGTGGATAAAGTGTAAGGTCAAATAAGTTTTAAAATCTTAGTCTTTGATGCCTGTTGTGTTGCATAATAAGTGTTGAGTACCTGATTTATGTAAGACTGCATTTTATACTTTTATTTTGAAAATTAAGTCTGTTAGACTAAAGTGATAGGAAGTAAATAACAAAAAGCCTCTTGCTTTCAAAGTAAGTGGGTACTATTCTTGTACTTTAATTTTTTTTAATATAAAGACACATTGATATTTGTGGTCATTACACTTTACAGAAATTAGCCTATAATTAGAAACATTTCAAAATTTGCAAAATTTTGCAAAAAGAGGATATAAGATATTTAGTCATAAATCTATTAGGAAATTTTCCAGTGGAGGTCTGGTCTATAAAATAAATAGCACTTAAGTAACTTCCCTTATTCACAATGCTCACTTATCCCCCAGGGGGAAACCCACAACACACATCTAGTCATCAAGTTGTTCAGGGCCAGAGCAATATGGTTAAAGGATAGTGCATTCAAGTTGAAGGGTTTCTAAGAATTGTTCCCCTATTCCTTGTCTCTTCCCTGTCCCTGTCTCATTCTCCAGCCAGCCATCGCCTCTAGTTCACTCCAACCCACCCATCTGCAGGCTCCTCACCATGACGTAAATCCTTGCTTCCACAGTTTGGCTCAAGTGACTTTCTCCACCAGAAATGGGTATTCCAATACTTCCTTTTCAACTCAGGCAACTTGGTTTTTATTTTCTCTGCAATCTTGAAAATAAACCAGAGAAGCAGCTGAGTGCAAGGAGCTGTTGTCCCCTGAAGCCTGACACCGAGTAGCTCACAGGCATGTCCAGTGGCCTTCTGAATGGTAGTTTGGGTGAATGCGTGGAGGAAGGAGAAGAACAACTTCTCTCTTAACTGAATATAACATCTCAAGATGAATTTTCACTCGTAAAGAATTGTGCAGAAAGGAATTAAATCGAACCAGATAATGGCTATGCAAAGAGTATATGATAAAGACTGGGACTGCAAATTATCATCATCATCATCATCATCATCATCATTATTTAAATGTATTAAATTTATTGGGGTGATACTGGCTCAAGGGAATGCAAATTAAATGTAGAAAGGTGTGGGGGTTTGAGGGGAGTTTCTTACTGCAACCAAGTAATCACCCTCAACTTCCTCATCCAGTAGCACCCTGGCCCTGCAGGAGGACTCTCTCCACCTTCTCCTCTCTTTGAACACCCAGCACCTCCTGCTGTCTCCTCACTCTTAGCTGCTAACCTTGCTTCCTACTTCACCAGGAGCATTGCGACAATTGGAAAGAGCTCCCCACCTGTTTCACTCTTCTTGTACACCTACCTACAACTTCTTCACCCGTACGTCCTGGCCAGCTTCCTAGGCAGTTAACTATCACTGCATAACAGACCGCCCCAAAACTCATTGATTTAAAACAACCACCATATACTGTTACGTGTTGTGGGTCCAGGGGTTGACTGGGCTCAATTAGGTGGCTCTGGCCCTGGGTCCCTCAAGCAGTCTGTGCCTGGGCTGGACTCGCCTGAAGACTCACTCTCTGAGGTCTGCTGCCTGGACTGGGAGCCTCAACAGCTGTGGGCTGGAGCGGCCGGGGCTGCTCAGGTGTCTGCGTGGGGCCTGTCCAATGTGGTGGCTATGGTGTAACCAGATTTCTTAAAAGGCTGGTGACTCAGCCTCCAAAGCAATGGGGGTGGGGGAGGGAGAGGAAGGGGGGAGAGAGAGAGAGATAGAGATCGAGAGAGAAAGAGAGAGAGAGAGGAAAAATGGTAGATGAGATGGAATGTCACTCACCTTTTCTTTCTTAGAAGTCCTGTAGCATTACTGCTGCTTCTGCTCTTCATCAAACACTCACAGAAACCTGCTTACATTCAAAGGAAGGTGGCGATGGTCACCAAATCTATGGACTCTTAAGCTAAGCGTGAAATATGTATGCCCCTGGCAATGGCCAACCTTCCTGCTGGTGCACTGGGGCTCCTCCCTGCTCACCTACTTAGGGTCCATGCCTCAGCCTTCTTCCCCTTCTTTTGTACAGCATCGGCATCACCGTTATTACTGTCCATATAATTATTATTTTGCTCGCATGTCCCAAAGTGTGTCATTCTTACCAGTATTACGACATGCTGTTATTTGTCCCATCCTAAAATAAATTTACTTGACCTTCCTGGCCCTGCAAACGACTGCCAGTGTCTTTGTTCCCCTTTGAAGGAAACTTCCCAGAAATGTTTGCTGTCCCTAATCCCTCTCCTCGCATTCTTTCAAGAACTTTGAAGTCATATTTTATTTGGCTTCACCTTAAAATATATTCAGGATCTGGCAAGTTCTCACCACCTCCGCCCCTTCCAGCTGGGTCTTTTGCTGGAACTACTGCAATCGTCTCTTAAATGGTCTCCCGGCTTCCACCCTTGCCTCTCATTGTTTTTTTTTTTTCTCAACACAGCAACCAGCACAATCCTCCTAAAATCTAAGTCAGGCCACATCACTCTTGAGCTCAAAAACCTACAATGGATCCTCATGCCACTCCGAGGGAAAGCCACCATCCTTGAGATGGCTCACGTGGCCCTACATCCTCAGCAGGGGTGTGGCAGCCCTTCCTCTCTGGCTTCATCTCCTATCATTGTTCTCTCTCCCCTGCTCAAGGCACACCGGCCTTGTTGCCATGCTCACGCATGTTCCAGCATGTCTTCACCCTGGAGCCTTTGCATTAGGCTCGTCGCTCTGCCTCAAATGCTTCTCCACTGGATAGATCTGCATGGCCAAGGCCCTCCTTCCCTTGAGATCTTTGCTCAGATGTCCATTTCTCCATGATGCCCACCCAGACCACCCTGTTTATAGTCACAGCCCGTCTCACGTTCCTGACCCCCTTGACTTTGCCCTGCTTTTTCTCTTTCCTTAACACTTATCAACTAACATCTGGTAGAATTTATTACAGTAATATATATTTGAGTTTATTATTTGGAGAACATCAGCTCCAGAAGAGGAGGAATCTTGTCTGTTTGGTCTACCAACGTGACCCAGCACTTAGAAGCAGATACCCGGCACATAGTAACTATTAATAAATATTTGTTGAATTTTTCATTTTTCATTTTTCACAATTTCCAATTTATTATGATGGTTTTAGTACTTTCTCTAGAATTTCTAGAATTTTTTTTAAAAAAACATACATAGTCTTTGTAAAAAAAAAAAAACTCAGAGTAGATTGAGACAGATATAGAAATCACTGTTAAAAGTTTCTAATGTGTTCTTCCATACTTTTCTCAGCTAATACAAATCAAATATATGTCTATATTAATCATAAAGGGAGTGTGCTATGTGTTATTTTGTGATGCTCCTTTAAAAAATTATTTTAATTTTTTACGACCTCATAGTGTACCTTGCATAGCTTTTCATGTCAATGTCTATAGCTCTACCATCTTTTCTGAAGGTATGTTCCACTCTTGGTGGTTTCTCATTTTTAACCACTTCCCCAAATTCAGGGATCATCATCCAGCTCTTTCCATTCTTACTATCTCAGAGAGCTGAATAAAACTAGTAAAATAGTTTTATCCGAAGACATATCATGTTTACTATTATAAAAAGATAACACTAGGTTTTTCTTGTTTCCCCTCTCTGTGACACCCTTAGAAGGTTTGCGGTGGTGAGAGGTTTTGCTTGGAGCACTTTGAAACATTCACAGACAGGTTCTGGGTAGCTTGGGAGAACCCCAGCTGGGATCAGATCCTGGCAGATAAGTTTCAAGGGATGCCAGGGCAAGCCTCAGAATCATACACAGAATAAACCACAATAGAGAAGGGGCACTGAGGTCAGTTGCCTCAACCTGCACCGTTTGTGGATGAAAAAGCCAAGGTTTAGGAGAATTCAGCCAGCGGCCCTGCATCAGACAGAGGATCTGACTTTCAGTTCACAGGTTGCTGACACCCAGAAAAAAATAAACACGAGAAGTCAGACTAATCTTGGGCTTCCTCTAACTCACTGCAAGATGCAACCCACTTAAGCTCACTTCCTCACTCTTGCCATCTGTCCTTCTGAGCCCTCAGATTGCATCTGTGCATCTGGCACAGACTTGCCAAGTCTCGAAGATAAAAATACTATCTGTAAAGCCCAAAGTTAGCAACTTTCTGCCGAATGCGATGTCCTGTTAGTCATCCTGGCTCCACAACCACAGATGTTCTGGTAGAAATCGAATCGGGATCTCAAATCAGGACAGTTCGTTTCAGAAGACAGGCTCAAGTCCTGCCCCAAAAGGGATGCAGCCAAGGGGACGCGTTTGGCCGTTTTGAAGGGGTATGTATTCAAGCGGTTATTTCAAGGGTAGGCAGGCACATTACCTTTAGGCCTGAGTAGCCCTTGTCCTGCAACTTCTTGGTCCCCTCTCCCCCACCCGCCATGGATTTCCCTGACAGCAGAGAGCCCCATGTGCAGGAGATACTCACAGCTTCTGAGATGTAGCCACAGAGGCATTTCGTGCCTAACTGAGCAGGATTGGTGTCTGACTCCTCATGGTTCTCCTGGTTTGTCTAGCACAGTGCCTTGCGTAGAGTATGTTCCAGCTAATGTTTGTTGAATGACTGTGTGAGCATGTGATTCTTTATTATGAAGGTAAAGATCAGCATGCCTTTAAATTTGCAAATTCATAGACTATCCTAAGATAGCATTGCTGGACATCAGATGTGATTTATAAAAAAATATATATCATCCAAAAAGTCTCTTTCTCTTTTCCTCACTCAAATCATAAATATATTTTTGAATATTTGGAAACTTTTCTTATAAAAACTCTAACACAACCCTGGCTGGTGTAGCTCAGTGGATTGAGCACGGGCTGCGAACCAAAGTGTCAAAGGTTCGATTCCCACTCAGGGTACATGCCTGGGTTGCAGTCCATGACCCCCAGCAACCGCACATTGATGTTTCTCTCTCTCTCTCTCTCTCTCTTTCTCTATCTCTATCTCCTTCCCTTCCCTCTCTAAAAATAAATAAATAAAATCTTTTTAAAAAAGCCAGATTAAAAAAAAAAAAACCTCTAACACAATATCAAAACATTACAGTGCCGACAATCCTTTCGCTGCAAAGGAAATGAACCAAGACGTAGACATACATTGTACCAAGTACATTGGCTGTAACTGAGACAACTTGAAGATGATTGGTCCAAAAGGAGTTTGAGTCTTGGTTTGAAATTGCCCCTCCAATCTCTGCTTCCTCATCAGTAAAGTGGAAATATTTATATGTTCTGTAATTTCACTGCCAGGGCTCAGTGATGGAATATAAACAGCATGTCTACCTCAGCCCCTGGCACACAGTAAGTACATGATAAAAGGCAGCTCTGATAAAAGAACCCAAAACATAAATGCCTGATGAGTGTTCAGTGTGAATGCAACGTTTTCCATTTGAACAAAACGAGATAATTTACTGAAAGAATAGAACACCTGTGCATACAAAATAAAACGTCCCACTTTTACCATAATTAGCTGACTAATTGAGCATCCAGATTTACCCAGTGGATTTGCATGTGTAATTAGCTATGATTCATTACCAATGCTGGGCCTATGTCATGGTGTATTATGCTATTTTATGCATCACAGTCTTGAACGATGGATGTCTTTAGGCAATCATTGTCCCCAAACAACAAGAAAAATGAAATAACATGGACTATTTGTATCCAATGACAAACTAGACCTGGCTCAATGCTGAATGAATGCCTACATTTAACAATAGCATTGGTTGACACTTAGGCAGTTCCCAGTGGTTTGAAAGGGAACATTTCCACACTTAAGAAAATTTCCACTGGAATAAAGAAATATTTCTCAATTTTCCATCATCTTTTAAGTTAGGAAGCCTCAAAAGTATTGTTTCTCTTTAAACACATTCAGAGAAGCTCCGTTCGTTGAGTCAGTTTTCTTCCCTCACCTGCCTAATCAGAACCTGGCCATCTCTCACCATAGTTAATTTCCTCTTGCCACAGATATTGGAATGCAAACTTGCTCTTGTCTCCGAGGCCCAGGCTGCCCCGGTGCAGCTGGCAGAAAGCCAGGAGACATCTGGCCTGGTATGTAGCATTCCAAGGGCCAATTGGGCTGGGGCTCAACTAGGGAGCACAGGACAGGGAGGGACAGTCCCCGTTCTGGCTGTGCCTGTTTCTCAGGAGAGACAAATGAGCTCTACGCTCCACACTCTCATTGGGGTTTCAGGTTCAAGGGGACAGTTCTTCCGCGAAAGCTGATCACATAGCAGTCTTTCTGCAGCACCACTTCCCATGGCCTTCCTCTGACATCCCTGCTTTCCTTCTGCGGCACTTTTCCAAAGTCGACTCTTCTTTGAGAGGCCCCAAGCCCTGCTGCTTTCTCCTCGTCCCTTGGTCAAGAAGCTGATCATTGGAAGAACTTGACTATTTGTGATCATTCAATGTGAGTCTTCCAGGGCCTTTAAGGGAGTTCAAAGTTTTGATTTATTCAGCAAACATTCATCTTGTGCTCGCTATGTGGCAGACATTATGATAGGGTACATGTAAAGACAAGCAGGGTTCTGGATCTAGGAGTGTTCACCACCTAGAGGGAGAAATGGGAGGCTTGACATGGAGACTTCTGGAAAGATAGTATAGTAGCGTGGCTGAGACTGCAACTCTGTCTCTGAACCACCTGGGTCTCACCTTTGGCCTCTGTGTTCATTTCCTCACTGTAAATAAACCTACCCCTTACAACTGGGATGAGGATGAAATACTTTGGCCAATGCTATTGGTCGAAGTTAGTGGCATGTAACGTGGCTTACAGGCTTTGCAAGTAATAGAATTTCTTCTAATATCTGGCAGCCTTGGACTGAATTTGCTTAGAGTTCATTCCATGGATAAGTTTCACACAGTCTGAGATTTTTGTCCATGCTAGGGGTCTTCACACTATAGCCGGTGGGCCCAATTTGTCCGGCCACCTGCTTTTGTCTGGCTTGTGAGCTAGGAGTTGTTGTTTTTTTTTATATAATAACTTTAATTAGTTACATTCTAAAAGTTATTTAAGTACTCACACAATATCCTCAATTTTGTCTAAATTTGAGGCCAAATTTGGCAAAATTTGTCTGGCCACCTGCTTTTGTACGGCTGGTGAGCTAGGAGTTGGGTTCTTTTTATAACTTTAATTAGTTACATTCTACAAGTTATTTAAGTACTCACACAATATCCTCAATTTTGCCTAAAATGTTAACTATGCAGCCCTTGACAGAAAAAGTTTGCTAACCCCCAGTCTAGGCCAACACTCTCTACTAGAACTTTCTGGAATGGTAAAAAATGTTCCATATCTGCATGTTTGAATACTGCAGCCTCCAGCCTCATGTGGGTGGCTTTTGGCCACTTACAATTTGGTTAGTGTAACTAAGACAGTGTATGTTAAAATTGCATTTAATTTTAATTAATTCAAATAGCCGTGTGCTCTGGCTCATATGAGACAGAGCAACAATAGACAACTTTAAGTCCAAAGATTCTGTATTCTATCAATGTTCCTATCTCTCAATTTAATCAACCCCCTCAGAGGTTGCATGAATCAAGGTGAAGGCAGCACAGTTCATCAGATTCTCTGTCCTAAACTGGCTCCCATTGTCTGCTAGAAAAATGCTTAATGGAAAGTGCTTGAGCCCTGGCTGGTGTGGCTCAGTGGATTGAGCACCAGACTGCAAAGCAAAGGGTCGGCGGTTTGATTCCCAGTCAGGGTACATGCCTGGGTTGCAGGCCAGGTCCCCCATGGGGGGGGGGGGCGTGTGAGAGGCAACCACACATGGATGTTTCTCTCCCTGTCTTTCTCCCTCCTCCTCTCTCTAAGAATAAATGAAATCTTTTTTAAAATGTTTAAAAATAAAAAAATACTAAAAAGAAAAAGAGCTTGAAAAGGACATATGAGCATATGCTTATGCCATCTTAAGGCTGCGACTTTGACTCTATCCATTACATCTGCTTTAGTTTGGGGTAAAGCAGTTGCCTTTTTCAACCCTGCAAGGCCCCAAATTAAGGAGTTGAATCAACTTTATACAGTTCAGGCTACAGGCAGAGAAAACCTCACTTAGCAAAGCTGTATTTTTTTCCATTCCTCCTTGCAGACTGGCTAACTGCAGCCTTAGTTCATTTCTCTCATGAGACTGCTAAACACAGTGAGAAGCTGTGAACGTGCATCATCATAAAGAATAGAGTTGACGCTAGAATAATGCGGGCTTACGTGCACCGACCATGTGTCCAGCTGAAAATCCATGTACAGCTATAGTTTACCCTCTGTATACCTGGTTTCCTAGCAGCAGACTGAAAATTCTGTTTTCAATCTGTGGTTGGTTGAATCCTCAGATGTGAAACTGGAGGGTATGGAGGGCCAACTCTATAGTTATTTAAAAAAATCCACATGTAAATGCAACCTTGCATTTCAAATTCATGTTATTAAGGGTCAACCATGTTGCCAAACCATTTTCCCTAAGAGTAAAGTCACAGTTGGTATTCTAGGGATGCCACATATAGCGTGGTGACTATAGTTGCTAAGAGAGCCGATCTCAAAAGTTCTCATCACCAGAAAAAAATTGTAACTACCTGATGTGATCAATGTTAAATAGACTTACTATGGTAATCATCACTCAAGTCATGTCGTATGCCTCAAACTAACACCATGTTAGATGTCAATTCTACTTAAAGGTAGCTGGAAAAACAAAAGTCACAGTTGGCAGGTGTTCTGCCTCCCAAGATGGTATAGGTGATACTTGTGTCAAGGGTTTTGGGATGGTATAACAGGGGTCCCCAGCTTTCTGCAGTCTGCAGTATCTGAGTCTTTCTTGCCCATAGACTGGCGACTTCAATGTCACATATTTTAGGTTCTTTCATGGCAACAATTTATTTCCCAGGTCTAAATTCTACACTGGCTAGAATTGGGTTTGCATTGAAATCCAATAGAAATAGAATTTCTAATAAAAATAGAAACAGAAAATGACATAGAAAATCCAATAAACATAGGCTTAGCATAACAATTTTGTGATTTCTTGTAATCTCCTGGAAGTCAGCAGTTCACAGCCATTGCTTCTGCTTTGCTCTATGAGGTCATGCAAGGATCCAGATACTCTGAACCATCTACCTTGTCACCCTATCATCCCTAGTACGTTTTCCTCATTTGTTTGTGACTGGCTACAACATCCATATTATAAGAAGCTAGATGGAAATAGACTGGAGCAAGAGGAACAGACCCACTATTTAAGGACGTGTCTCAGAAATGACATATTTCTCTCATTACACATTGACAGAAATTACACTTACTCTCATTACACATTGGCTATAACTTAGTCTTATGGCCACACTTAGCTACAAAGGAGTCTAGGAAATATAATCTTTTTTTCAGAGTGGCATGTCCCAGCTACAAATGGTGACTATCTCTAGGAGAAGAGAGAAAGGGGTAAAAGATATTGGGAGATATATAACAATCTCTGAACTCTATGAGGATAATAAAAATAATTAATTGGAAGTATCAGAAAATACCCCATGGAATAAGAACAACATGCAGTTAAGCTATATGCATTTAAGTATTGGCATCCTGTCTGGAAAGAATTAACAGGCTTTCCACATTGTATTTTAAATCAGTATGTATTTTCTCTCCTCCACTAGATTTTGAGCTCTTTAAGAGCAGAGACTATGTCTGCTGACTCTAGCATGCATTTAATAAGTGTTTGTCAAGTGAAAAAATAAGAATTCTGATTTTTTAAAATAAATTCTTTCTCACAAATACTTGGTACAATTGTTGGGGAACTTTCTGGTCCAGGTCCATTGTCCTGGTCCAGAAGGGTTGTCTGTGTCCTTGGTGTATGTCATATTGTTGTTTCTGTGTCAGTCATTTTCTTGTGTGTGTTGCGGGAGTACTGTTCTCCTGCGCACAGGACCTGCCTCAGAAGGCTGTGAAGGTAGTGATCTAATTCTTTTTCCAACCCTCAATCCAGAGTTCTTTTCCCAAGCCCATGCATGATCAGTGCAATAAAAGATGGGGAGTGTGCAATTACCTCTGTCTAGGCTGATCCCAGAAAGCTTCTTGAAGAAGACAGGTTTAAATTAGGCAATATGAAAGCAAATCTTCTTAAATCTTTCCTCCAAGGAATCCCTGGGGCAAATAGAAGAAGCAGAACATGACCCCAGGGAGTCTGGGTATATAGCCTAAAGGAACCTACTTCAAGGAGAACTTTCTTTTAAGTATGTTGCTTTATTTCACTATTTATTTATTCATGGCCTTAGTACACAAAATGGAGTACTAATTAATTGCCAAGTGTTGTTTCACACAAGGATAGGCCCGGCCCTGCTCTTTTCAACATTTTTGTTCTCAAGCAGAATGAACATTAAACAAATAAGCACATAAATCATAAGCACACAAGTTATCAACAAGTTCATTTCTGGTTGTGCTAAGGGCTATGCAGGAAATCAAGCAGGGAAGTCAAGTACAGTTGTCTTGTCTATAAAACGGAGATGTTGATGGAGGTCTGCAGTTCCAAAATCCTCACACTGAAAGCTGTGTCCTGACTCAGTTGATGCAAACATGACGTGATCTGAATGTATTTAAAGGTGAATCTTCACCTGAACTGAATGAGCTAGGTGTTTCTTTGTTTTCTTTAATCTCACTTAAAGTGGCAATCCTGTGCTTCACTGAACCAATTGTTGTATGTTTGATTAGGGAATGCTGCCCCAGGCCCCATGACCATTACATAATATGGGGTACACACATCATATTACTTAAAATCTGAAAATTTCAGAATTCCATAACACTCCCAACCCCGAAGTTTCAGGATACAGATTGAGGACCTTTAGTACCACCTCCTGTGGTTATCATGATGATTAAATTAGTTTACATATGTAAAGCACTAAAAATGGTGCCCAGCATATAGTAAGTGCTCCCTAAGTTAACAACTGTTACTGTCATTATCACTGTTGTTACATGGGAAGGCAGGATTTCAATAAGTTGGCCAAAGAAAGCCTCTCTGAGGATGTGTCACTGAAGCAGACACCTAAAAGATGAGAATGACCTGGCTGTGGGAAGAGGAAGAGAATAATAATTTCAGGAAGGGAGAACAGCAAGTACCAAGACTGGCGTAAATGCAGAACAGAAAACAGGTCAGATGTCTGGTGTATGGTCAGAGAAGGAGAATGATAGTTCACAGTCACAGAGGTAGGCTGGAGTCAGGACATTCACAATTTAAGCTACAGTAGAGACTCTGAATTTCATTCCCTGTATAATAGGAATTCTCTTTAGTTGATCTGATTCATGTTTATAAAGAATGTTCTGCCCTGGCTGGTGTGGCTCAGTGGATTGATCCCTGGCCTGAGAGCCAAAGGGTCACTGGTTTGATTCCCAGTCAGAGTACATGCCTGGGTTGCAGGCCAAGTCCCCAGTAGGGGGTGCACAAAAGGCAACCACACATTGATGTTTCTCTCCCTCTCTTGCTCCCTGCCTTCCCCTCTAAAAATAAAATAAAACAACATATTTTTTTTTAAAAAAAGAGTGCTCTGATGCTGTTTGATGAATGAATTATAGAGAAGAAGGGGAATCAGGGAAACAGATCAGTCTGGAGTCTAGTGTGGTAGTCCAGGTGAGAGCTAATGGCTAATTGGAATAGGGAGGTGGTAGTAGACAGGGAGAAAATTGGACAGGTGCAATTAAAAGTGTAGAAACTAGGGAGAAAAAGCACTCTCTAATTAATTTTCATTCTAATTTATAATGTGTCCATGTGTAGAGGCTAAAAATGCCAGATTCTTTGTCTCAGATATGTTACTGTCAGTGATTTGCTGGCCCCAGGGCACACAGGCTTTCCAGAACAATTCTGGACATCTCTTCCCAACTCTGTTTTCAGTACCATCACACAGGGAGCTTGCAATGGCCATGGCGGGAGTATTTACAATATGGGAATTGGCAAGTGCCACACATCAGAACTTAACAAATCAAAGACTGGGTGTTGGGCAGGAAGAAAGCTGCTTGTTAATCACTTCCCAGCACACCACTGTTATTGTTTTCTATAACTCTCAACTTTCTTCATCTTAGAGTCTCTCTTTCCACCAATCACACACACAAAAAAAACTTGAACTAGACATATCTTGAAAAACTCAGTTTGATGACCATTGTCTCAATCACTTCACATTTGTAATCCAGTTAATTCAGGGATCTTCCCACTTCTTCCCAGGCTGTCATCAAGGTTCATGAGGATGGGATCAGAAGAGGCATCTGGTCCATCTTTTTTTTTTTTAACCCATCTGGTCCTCTCTGTAAATACCTCACACCCCTGATCCTGAATATCACTCTTAGCAGCATTACTTATTGCCTTCTGATGGTGGAGTTCATGAACTCATTTTGTCTTCTTACAGAAGCATAGCTGGTGTGGGGTCTTATCATCAGGGACCATACAAATAACTTACTCTACTTCTCTCCTTTCTTTCTTCTAAAGCCTTTCCCTCTTCTAAAGCCCTCCCCCCTTCTTTTTTATAAAGATTATATTTATTTATTTTTAGAGAGGAGAAAGAAAGGAGAAAGAGAAACATCAAAGTGTTGTCGCCTCTCAAGTGCCCCCCACTGGAGACCTGGCCTGCATCCCAGGCACATGCCCTGACTGGGAATCAAACCAGCGACCCTTTGCTTTGTTCAAAGGATTGGTGCTCAAGGGATTGAGTCCGGTGCTCAATCTACTGAGCTACACCAGCCACGACCCTTCCCCTTTCTTGACTTAACCCTTCCTCCCTCAGTGGTGAACACGTTTCCTAAATCTTTGAGTAAGATTGAAGCTCAAGGAATATATGCCATATTTTCTAAGGGCTTCTTGTACCCTCTGGCCAATTGCCATATCTTCCCAGGGACCTGAGAGCTCCAGATTGAGAAGTATAGTCTTAAAAGATAACTAGAATTTGAGTGGGTATAAGTGGTAGAGAACAGTATTGCCAGTGGAGGGGTCCAGGGACACCATACTGTGAGTCCAGGGACACCAGGCTGGGTTTGGATATAGTGATTAGAGGAGCTGGTAGGGGAGTTATATCAGGAAAGACTAGACAAACTGATAGGGAGAAACTTATGAAAGACTTTGGATGCCATGATAAAAAAGTAGGGTTGATTTTGTAAAAAAAAAAAAAAAAAAAAAAAAAAAACAAACCACACACAAAAAACTAAAGATTTGAAAGCAATGCAATCTGATTAATGTTTGGGAAGCTCAATGAATGGGGTAGATTAGAAGAGCAAGAGCCTGCAGACAAGGATGAGGCTTTGGAGTGGACCAAGGTTGTAATCATCTCAGCTGAAATTGTGGCAGTTAAAATGGCAAAACAAAGCAAGGAGGACGTCAAGGATGACAGTGAGGACTTCCAGTCAAGATAGAGACATAGGTAGACACACTTTGCCTCCTTGTGCAACCATAGTAAGAATTAGAACCAGATCTCAAAAACAAATAATACCCAGAATCATCTAAAAATTGAGCTCTATTGGAATCTGACAACCAAGGATATAAAGAAGCCACATTCATCCAGACAGGTGCCTTTGCTACATAGGCCACACTACTAAGACAGGGAGTAAAAGCAGCTCTACCTAACACACAGAAACAAACCACAGGAAGGCTGCCAAATTGAGGAGACAAAGAAATATAGCCCAAATATGAAAGAACAGACCAAAACTCCAGAAAAAGAACTAAATGAAGTGGAGATGGCCAACCTGTCAGATGCAGAGTTCAAAACACTGGTGATAAGGATACTCAGAGAACTAATTGAGTGTGGCAAAAAAATAAAGGAAGAAATGAAGGATACACAAAGTGAAATAAAGAAAAATATACAGGGAACTAACAGTGAAGGGAAGAAAGCCAGGATTCAAATCAATAATTTGGAACAAAAGTAAGAAATAAATATTTAACCAGGACAGAAAGAAAAAACAAGAATTCAAAAAAACAAGGAGAGGTTTAGGAACCTCTGGGACAACTTCAAATATACCTACATCTAAATCATAGGGGTGCCAACAGGAGAAGACGAAGGGCAAGAAATTGAAAATTTATTTGAATGATAATGAAAGAAAACTTCCCTAATTCGGTGAAGGAAATAGACATACAAGTCCAGGAAGCACAGAGAGTCCCAAACAAGTTGGACCCAAAGAGGAGCACACCAAGGCACATAATAATTAAAATGCCAAAGATTAAAGATAAAGGGAGAATCTTTTTTTAAGATTTTATTTATTTATTTTTAGAGAGAGGGGAAGGGAGAGAGAGGAGGGAGAGAAACATCAATGTGTGGTTGCCTATCGTGCACCCCCTACTGGGGACCTGGCCCACAACCCAGGCATGTGCCCTGACTGGGAATTGAACCAGCGACCCTTTGCTTTGCAGTCTGGTGCTCAATCCACTGAGCCACACCAGCCAGGACCATAAACAGAGAATCTTAAAAGCAGCAAGAGAAATGCAGTGTTACCTACAAAAGCATTCCAATAAGACTATCAGCTGATTTCTCAAAAGAAACTTTGCAGGCAAGAAGGGACTGGCAAGAATTATTCAAAGTTATGAAAAACAAGGACCTACATCCAAGATTGCTCTATCCAGCAAAGCTTTCATTTAGAATGAAAGGGCAGATAAAGTGCTTCCCAGATATGGTCAAGTTAAAGGAGTTCATCATCACCAAGCCATTATTACATGAAATATTAAAGGGGCTTACCTCAGAAAAAGAAGATCAGAACTATGAACAGTAAAATGACAACAAACTCACAACTATCAACAACTGAATCTAAAAAATAAAAACAAACTAAGCAAATGACTAGAACAGGAACAGAATCACAGAAATGGAGATCACATGGAAGGTTACTAGTGGGGAGGGGAAAGGGGGAGAATGGGGGAAAGGGTGCAGGGATTAAGAAGCATAATTGGTAGGAACAAAATAGACAGGGGAAGGTTAAGGATAGTATAGGAAATTGAGACACCAACCAACTTACACGTACAACCCATGGACAGGAACTAAGGTGGGGGGTACTGCTGGAGGGAAGGGGAGTGCCAGGCAGAAGGGGGAAAAGGGGGGAAATTTGGGACAACTGTAATAACATGATCAGTGAAATATACTTAAAAAAGAGTGCAAGTGAAGGTCAATTGGACTCAGTTAATTGTTTTAATGACAGGGAGAAAGAGGGTGGTAAAAGACAAAAAACACAGAACATTTTATCTCTAATTCCAACAAACTTTAGGGATGTATGGATATATGAAGAAGTTCTTTGAGATCCTTTCAAACCATCTTACATTAGAGAAAAAGAAAGCTGAGGGAAATTTCACTGATTTACCTCTTATTAGAGGAATTAAGGGAAGTAGGCGTTCAGTTTATTAGACATCAACATGATTGGTTGATTCATTCTGTTGGGGGAACTAAACATTTGTTGAACAAGAACCCTGTTGCAGACACAGACTGGATCACTCCATGAATAAGCACCAGTTAAACTAAAACCAATATTCTGGAGTAAAATATTGATAGAAATCCTAAAACTTCAGATCAAGTCCATGGTTCGACCATTCTCTAAGTCAGGGCAACTTCAAGGTACTGTGGTGATTAGTAAAGTTCTGCTGTGCCTCCCATATTCCTTTTTAAGGCCTTTCTCCCCAGGGTCCAAGTTCTCTCGTGTTAAACCTGAATGCCCAAGAAACACCATTGAGGCTAGTAGGTTCCCATATATGCCAGTTTTCCTGAGAAAGTCTTAGTTTATGCCTATAGTTTTGGCATAATTATTTTTTAAAAGAATTTATTTATTTATTTTTAGAGACAGGGGAAGGGAGGGAGGGAGAGAGGGAACAAAACATTGATGTGAGAGAAACACTGATTGGTTGCCTCTTGTATGCTCCCCAATAGTGGACCAAGCCTGCAAACCAAGTATGTGCCCTGACCAGGATTCGAACCAGTAACGTTTCACTTTGTGAGACTACTCTCAACCCACTAAGCCATGCAAGTTAGGGCTGGCATAATTATTAACAGGTCCCCCTGCTTTCACTCACATAAGTATCCATCCTGTTTAATCAGTTAGGGATCACCTAGGCAATGCCCTGACTCTCTACTACTTTCCAAATTTATGTAATGTAAACTCAGTATGTGAGGAAAATGTTCATCCCAGAATCACCTTGGAGATGATTCCCAAAAAAAATCCAAGAGGAAAGCCAGCATACAGAATGGCAGTGCCAAAATGGCGGGAGTTGGGTGGCCTTGGGCAAAGCAGCTAATGTCACTGAGCTATGTGTGTCTTAATCTGTAAAAAATGAGGCTAATGGATCTCCTTTGTTTCTCTACTTAAAATATTAGGAGACTTGAATATTGTGAAAGACTCTCGTAATGTGTATCACAGCAGGTTTAGCAAGCAAACATTAGTTGCACTAAAGTCTTCACGTGTTTTTCTTCCCAGCTGTATTTGTATTTTAACATTCCTTCACCTTTCAGATGTCAGACTTTGACAGCGTTTAGATAATGATGAATAGGAAAATGCTCCTCCTACCACCTTAAAAGCTATGTAACTGAAAAGCTAAGAATCTAAAAGCTAAGTATGTAACTAAATTATAATTAACCTCAGAGATTGACAAGTACAGTCATGGGTGGAGGGTGCTGGGTAAACAATTGAGAAAGTAGCTGAGTTTTTTTTTATTTTAAAGTGTAGCAAAAGAGAGGTAGCAAAAGGGGATTTTCAATTCTGATTCTTGTTATTATTTTAGAACGGTGATTTGTTCTTCCTTAAACTTTTAGGTGTTTCCAATGTGGACATCAAAGAGACCATTCCTTCTCCTTTTTAACATGATCCTAATTTCCAAACTTGGTGCTAGATGGTTTCCTAAAACTCTGCCCTGTGATGTCAGTCGGAATGACACAAATGACCAAGTGATCGTAGACTGCACAGACAAGCGTTTGACGGAGATTCCTGCAGGTATTCCCACCAACACCACCAACCTCACTCTCACCATCAACCACATACCAGACATCTCTCCAGCCTCGTTCCACCAGCTAGACCAGCTGGTAGAGATTGATTTCAGATGCAACTGTATACCTATTCGACTGGGGCCAAAAGACAGAATTTGCAACAAAAGCCTGCAGATTAAACCCGGAAGCTTTCATAGACTGGCTTATTTAAAATCCCTTTACCTGGATGGAAATCAGCTTGTAGAAATACCACAGGATCTTCCTTCTAGCTTGCAGCTGCTGAGCCTTGAAGCGAACAGTATCTTCTCCATCAACACAAATAATCTAACAAAACTGACCAATATAGAAAAGCTCTACCTGGGCCAAAACTGTTATTATCGTAATCCCTGTAATGTTTCATTTTATATCGAAAAAGATGCTTTCCGAAAACTGCTGAATTTAAAACTGCTCTCCCTAAAAGATAACAATATTACAGCTGTTCCCACTGTTTTGCCACCTACTTTAACAGAACTCTATCTTCACAACAACATGATTGCAGAAATCCAAAAAGATGATTTTAATAACCTCAATCAACTGCAAACTCTTGACCTAAGTGGAAACTGCCCTCGTTGTTATAATGCCCCATTTCCTTGTACACCCTGTGAAAACAATTCCCCCCTACAGATCCATATAAATGCTTTTGATGCATTGACAGAATTACAAGTTTTACGTCTACACAGTAACTCTCTTCAGTCTGTGCCCGAAAGATTGTTTAAAAACCTGAACAAACTTAAGGAACTCGATCTTTCCCAAAACTTCTTGGCTAGAGAAATTGAGAATGCCACGTTTTTGCATCATCTTCACAACCTTGTTCAATTGGATCTGTCTTTCAATTATGAACTTCAGGTCTATCGTGCACAGATGAAACTATCAAATGCATTTTCTTCACTGAAAAACCTGAAAGTTTTACGGATCAAAGGATATGTCTTTAAGGAGCTGGAATTCTTGAACCTCTCCCCATTACTTTTTCTTCCCAATCTTGAAGTTCTTGATCTCGGCACTAACTTTATTAAAGTTGCTAACCTCAGCATATTTGAAAAATTTAAAACACTGAAAGTGATAGATCTTTCAGTGAATAAAATATCACCTTCAGGAGATTCAAGTGAAGTTGGCTCCTGTTCTAACACCAGAACTTCTGTAGGAGCTCATGGGTTCCAGGTCTTTGAAGCATTACATTATTTCAGATATGATGAGTATGCAAGGAGTTGCAGACTCAAAAATGAAGAAACTCCTTCTGTCTTGGATCTTAATGAAGAGTGTTACCGTTATGGGGAGACCTTGGACCTAAGTAGAAATAGTATATTTTTTATCAGGTCCTCTGATTTTCAGCACCTTTCTTTCCTTAAATGCCTAAACTTGTCAGGAAATAGTGTCGGCCAAGCTCTTAATGGCAGTGAACTTCAGCCTTTAAAGGAGTTGAGGTATCTGGACTTCTCTAACAACCGGCTTGATTTACTGTACTCAACAGCATTTGAGGGGCTACACAAGCTGGAAGTTCTAGATATAAGTAGTAACGGCCATTATTTTCAATCAGAAGGAATTACTCACATGCTAAACTTTACCAAAAACCTCAAGTTTCTCAGGAAACTGATGATGAACAACAATGATATCGCTACCTCCACTAGCAGGACCATGGAGAGCAAATCTCTTATAACTCTGGAATTCAGAGGAAATCATTTGGATATTTTATGGAGAGATGGTGATGACAGATACTTCAATTTCTTCAAGAATCTGACCAACTTACAGAAATTGGACATCTCTGAAAATTCACTTAGTTTCTTGCCTCCTGGAGTTTTTGATGGTATGCCTCCATATCTAAAGACTCTTGTTTTGGTCAAAAATGGGCTCAAGTGTTTCCATTGGGAGAAACTCCCATCTCTGAAGCATCTAGAAACTTTGGACCTCAGCCACAACCAGCTGAATCTTCTCCCGGATAGATTATCCAACTCTTCCAGCAGCCTCAAGAAACTCATTCTTCACAATAATCAAATTAGGTATCTGCCAAAGTATTTTCTACAAGGTGCTTTCCAGCTGCGATATCTGGACCTCAGCTCAAATAAGATCCAGGTTATCCAAAAGACTAGCTTTCCCGAAAACGTCCTCAACAATCTGGAGATGTTGCTTTTGCATCATAATCGGTTTTTGTGCACATGTGATGCCGTGTGGTTTGTCTGGTGGGTTAACAATACAGAGGTGACTATTCCTAACTTGGCCACAGATGTGACTTGTGTGGGGCCAGGGGCACACAAGGGCCAAAGCGTGGTCTCTCTGGATCTGTACACCTGTGAGTTAGATCTGACTAACTTGGTTCTGTTCTCTCTCTCCATGTCAGCAGCTCTCTTTCTAATGGTGGTCATGACAGCAAGCCACCTCTATTTCTGGGATGTGTGGTATAGTTACCATTTCTGCAAGGCCAGAATAAAGGGGTATCAACGTCTGATATCCCCCGACTCTTGCTATGATGCTTTTATTGTGTATGACACTAAAGACCCCGCAGTGACAGAGTGGGTTTTGGATGAGCTGGTGGCCAAATTGGAAGACCCAAGAGAGAAACATTTTAATTTATGTCTCGAGGAAAGGGACTGGTTACCAGGGCAGCCAGTTCTGGAAAACCTGTCCCAAAGCATACAGCTTAGCAAAAAGACAGTATTTGTGATGACAGACAAGTATGCAAAGACTGAGAATTTTAAGATAGCCTTTTACTTATCCCATCAGAGGCTCATGGATGAAAAAGTGGATGTAATTATCTTGATATTCCTTGAGAAGCCCCTTCAGAAGTCCAAGTTCCTCCAGCTCCGAAAGAGGCTCTGTGGGAGTTCTGTCCTTGAGTGGCCAAAAAACCCACAGGCTCATCCATACTTCTGGCAGTGTCTAAGAAATGCTCTGGCTACAGACAATCACGTGACCTACAGCCAGGTGTTCAAAGAGACAGTCTAGCTCTTCTTCGAAAAATGGGACTGCCTAACTAATGTAGGAGAAGCTTGGCCGCCTAGATTTTTTCAAAGATGTCTCTCCAAGAGTGGTTTTAAGTTGTCCAGTACTTAGGATTGCCAGCATCAGAAAGGCTTCCCAATATATGACAAAGGAATTGGAAAAATGGGATTTATATAATGCATTCAGTTGTCTTTCCTATCTCTCTGTGCTTTCTTTGGCACTTAAGTCTCTCCCTTCTGCTCCTCTAGGAAATCCTATTGTGAGAAGTGGGGCAAGGAGAGGAGTTAGGGCTCTGATTCCCTTGTAATTGTGATTATTAAATATTCACACAGTCAGAAACTTAAGAACTACACTTCCACCCTTGAGAAGTACTAGTATGTATATAAATAGGGTTAGAAATGCTCAGGGTCTGTCTACATGACATCAAAATGTACCAGAGTGAGTTTCGTGAAATAAAAACCCAGTGAACTCTTCATCTGATGACTTCAGTGTCATCTAGCTCCCGCTCTGTGCAGACCGAGTGTTGGTACACAGCGGGAGGTTGCTGCCTGTTCAAATACCACTTACTCTTCTCCCTTGGGTCTGTTACTGGGTTCTATGGGGAAATAGTAAAAAAGATCTTTACCATTGCTCAGCATAGTCTATTTACACATGGGGAAAAATTAAAGTCATCTGCTTTCATACAGGGTGATGCTATTCACTGTTGATAATAATTTACCTGCTTAAATATTATATGGACTTTTTTGTTTGCTCCCCCTCAAAATTTATATGTTGAGGCCCTAACCTTCAAGAGGATGGTGTTTGGAGTCAGGGCCTTTGGAAGTTGATGAGGTCCTGAAAGTAGAGTCTTCATGATGGGATGAGTGCCGTTATAAGAAGAAGCCAAAGAGCTAGCTCGCTATCTTCCTACCATGTGCAGATACAAACAGAACTCAACAGAGTCTGCAATCCAGAAGATGGTCTTCACCAGAACCAGACCACAAAGGCACTCTGATCCCAGACTTCCACCCCCGAGAACTGTGAGAAATAAATGTTTGTTGTTTAAGCCACCCAGTCTGTGGTGTATTATTATAGCAGCCTGAGCTGACTGAGACAAATATCTTTATCTGTATTGCAAAGTACTTTGTCCAAAGTAAAATTGCCTCATCCAGTGATCTTTCAAACTGCTTTGTTAACTAATGCTATATATTTATAAGTAATACTGCAACCTTGAGCCATCAACATTAGATGGTTTTGGTGGTAAGCTTTAAAAGAGGACCCAAGAGTATGTTTTTATTTATAGTTATCAGGCAGGGATGACAACAATATGGCTTTCTTTAAATTGGGGGTTGGGGAGGGAAACTGATGTTTAAAGACCTTTATACTGAGAAAGCTTCAGTCTTGAACTTCAGCTTTCCATCTCAAAAACAACAGAAAGGACCAAGATATTTCAAAAGCACACATACTTTCAACTGGGTTGAAATTCATATGAGTTCATTAGGTGGGAGATACTGTATTTTGCTCATAGATGGAAATGCCAAAGGTTTAACTTTAAGTATGGCTGTAAATACATACTGTATGAATTATTTCCAAAGGACGTGCAATCAATTACTAAGGGTCACGAATTTCCAAATTAATCTCTGGAATGAATAGAGAGATGGTTAAGTTGCCAGAGCCAACCATTTGACAATTTCTGTAGTTATAGATGCCTTCTTTCTTCAGCAAAAACAAAGATAATGACATAGAAAATTGGCTTTTGGCCATCATAAATCTTCTTCCTTTAAAACACATAAATACATGAAGTTTAACTATTTTAGCAACTTATAAACCATAAGGACTTGAAGACAACTTAAATGTCTTCTGAAATGCATCAAGAGGAAGAGCAACTGAAAATAACATGACTTAGAAGCCACAGTGTATTTTGACATGAGATTATAAGTACAGTGGTTTGTTGTAAGAAACAACCAAAAGCACATGAACAGATGGTTTTAGTTTTAATTCCTTTGTAATCTTGAAAAGTCACTCTTTTCACCTTCTGAGGGCACTCTGTGGAGCTCTGTATGACAGGAGGCACTCAGAGAGTGGCTCAAATCAAAAGCCACCAACACAGGCTACCGGGACAGTGTGACTGCAAGTTGCCTGCAAAGCTCTGAATATCCTGTTTCTCCATGGACTCACTTCTGGTTGCCTGTGCTCTGGAAGGGGCTCCTGATTCTCCATAAATCCCATACCACCATCAAGGCTTGGCCCCTAGCCCCTTTCAACCCTGAACCTGGCCAGGATGTGTCCTTTTACAGACAGATGCTGTGCCTCAGCAAGAAGTGGGCATTTTCAGGATCCAAGACAAGAGAGGCATTGGGCAGGGCAAATGTTATGGCTGGTAAAGTGGCAAAGCCCGTGTCTGCCGTCTGTAGAGGAGAGGGAAAAAGAACCTGATCATAGCCCTGTTGCTGAGTCAGTTTCCTTTGACCCCACCCTCACATCTACTTTCAGCTCTATCTGTCTGAACACTCTTAGGTGTAGAATGATCTCTTAAATGTAGTCAGGGAACATAGAGTACATGACTTGAGAACTTGGGTATCTTGTTCCCCAGTCTCCAAAGAAACTCTAATGGGGATAGCAAGTATACACACTTTTCATTTTTGTGAGGCTTCTCCCCCAGTCCCTATAAGACAGGCTCCTTATTCACCTCCTCCTTCTCACCCTAAAACCAGGTTGCATATCCTGCAAGGTATTTATGACCGAATTTTTAAATGGGGATGGGGATAAGGTTCCATTTGTCCCCCACCTCTTCTGCACATGCTGAGAACACTGGCTATGGGGTAGATTTACTGTGGGAGGTCATCCCTCCTTGGAGCTTTGGGGTGCCAGGCCTCAGGAATAGTTAGTAATGGGGCACGCTGCCAGTTGTATCTACTGGAAGACTGAGCCCTGGGCCCTAAGGAACACTGAGAACTACCTATATCCTCTGAATACAAATACCAGTGTGGGAGGGAAATGACCAATGGACATGACTGAAGGAAACTCAGAAGGGCATGCGCTTTGGACCAAAAGTTAGTCCATTAGTCCATTTCACTGAGTTAATGTAATGAAGGAAAACGTGAGGCCAACCAGCCAACCAACTAACACAGGGGAAGGGTTAAAAAGAGAGGGAAAGGTCTCTAACTCATGATGGGACTATGTGGAAAAAGGCCTGGTGACATAGAGGCCATCCGTGCTGGTGACAATGAAATCACAATGGGGCAGTTTCACATTGTTTTAGGTTTTTTATCTTTTCCATCTTGGTTTGCCTCCCCCTCCTTCTCAGTTTCCTTTTTCGCTTTAGGCACCAATGATGAGTCTCCTCTAATGCCCAAGAATGAAGAGAAAGCTGTCATTGCAGGTGGATTCTTCTGTCTGGAAGCAGTGGTTTTCTATGTATTTTGGTTTAAAACTGATCTCTTTCCCACACTCACAGAGTAAATCCCCACCTGCTTCAAAGAGCATGACCTTCTATAATTGGCCCAGTGAAAACTTCCCTGGGTAGCTCCAGCCAGACTCTACCACATTCAAACTCATACTCTTTCTACTTATCTCAACTTTTAAGCAGGTGAGTCAAGAAACTGGATAAGACTTGGTGGGCTGCCTTTAAGATTACTCTAGGGAAAATTTGGAAAGAAAAGAGCTGTGATCCCTTCCATCGAATGTACTTTCCTCTAAGGAACAGTAGTTGCGTGGATGTGGGTAGACTTTTTACACTGGGGTGAGTTACTCCAGCATTTTTACCTACACATTCCAAGTCAGTTGGGCACATCAGTCCTTCCAGCAGAATCCGCCTTTCATGGCTCAGGCACTCCAAGACAAAAAAAAAAAAATGGCCCAAATGAAAGAACAGATCAAAGCTCCAGAAAAAAATACAACTAAGTGATGAAGAGATAGCCAACCTACCTAATGCACAGTTCAAAACACTGGTAATCAGGTTGCTCACAGAATTGGTTGAATACGGTTGCAAATTAGATGAAAAAATGAAGGCTATGCTGAGGGAAATCAAGGAAAATGTACAGGGAACCAACAGTGAAGGGAAGGAAACTGGGACTCCAATCAACAGTTTGGACCAGAAGGAAGGAAGAAACATTCAACCAGAACAGAATGAAGAAACAAGAATTTAAAAAACAAGGACAGGCTTAGGAATCTCCAGAACATCTTGAAATGTTCCAACATCTGAATCATAGGGGTGTCAGAAGGAGAAGAGCAAGAGCAAGAAATCGAAAGCTTATTTGAACAAATAATGAAGGAGAACTTTCCCAGTCTGGCAAAGGAAATAGACTTCCAGGACGTCCAGGAAGCTCAGAGAGTCCCAAAGAACTTGGACCCAAGGAGGAACACACCAAGGCACATCATATTTACATTACCTAAGATTAAAGATAAGGAGAGAATCTTAAAAGCAGCAAGAGAAAAGGAGACAGTTACCTACAAAGTGGTGTCCATAAGACTGTCAGCCGATTTCTCAAAAGTGACCTTGCAGGCAAGAAGGGGCTGTAAAGAAGTATTCCAAGTCATGAAAAGCAAGGACCTACATCCCAGATTGCTCTGTCCAGCAAAGCTTTCATTTAGAATGGAAGGGCAGATAAAGTGTTTCTCAGATAAGGTCAAGTGAAAGGAGTTCATCACCACCAAGTCCTTATTATATGAAATGTTAAAGGGATTTATCTAAGAAAAAGAAGATAAAAAAATATGAACCATAAAATGACAACAAACTCACAGTTATTAACAACTACACCTAAAACAAAAATGAAAACAAACTAAGAAAACAACTAGATCAGGAACAGAATCACAGAAATGGAGATCACATGGAGGGTTAGCAACAGGGGAGTGGGAGAAGGAGAGAGGGGGAAAAGGTACAGAGAACCAGTAGCATAGATGGTAGGTAGAAAATAGACAGGGGGAGGGTAAGAATAGTACAGGAAATGTAGAAGCCAAAGAACTCATATGTATGACCCATGGACATGAACTAAAGGGGGTTGGAATGTGGGTGGGAGGGGGTGTGCAGGTGGAGGGGAATAAAGGGGAGAAATGGGACAACTGTAATAGCATAATCAATAAAATATTTAAAAAGATTACCCTAATCTCAGGTTGCAATTAATTTCTAATATGTTTGCCATGACATTTTGGTGGTGGTATTTCTTTACATACAAGTATATATCTATATCTAATCTATAGCTATATCTACATGTACCTGCCTTCTCCCTCTTAGTGATTTATATTATTAAATCTTTTGGAAGAGCCCAGAATGAAACTAACCAAAGAGGTTGGATTTGCAGTGTCTCACAATGAGCACCCTTCAGAAATAGTCTGGTAGGATCTGGAGGGCAGAAGGAAGTCACAGTGGCCTTGTGGAAGTTTTCAGACACCACTAGAGCCCACCAGTGGGCAGGGGACAATGAGCAGTTGCTTCCATACACAGTAAATGGCTCTCAGTGTTATCCTGGTCTGCGGCAACCCCTAAGGCCAGACAGCAACAGCCAACTGGGATGCCACACTTGTCTTGTGTGGTCCACGTCACTGCTTCATTCCTCACGGGCCAAGGAGATGCAGTGCATCATTGATTCCAGGGCCTTTCTTAACAGTGAATTGTGTGAGTTGATATCTTGGGCAACGGAACTTTGTAGTGACATCTCCGTGGACTCATAGGTGAGGCCCGTTGATTCGGAAGTTAGAACCAGTGTGCTGCCCTGCAGTCACCCTGGAACAGTGAGTAACACTCCAGGGCCAGGTCCACATGGAGGCCCAGCAGGACTTTGTAACCAGGTGCTAGCCATTAAATAAAGACAGTTTACAGGGCCTCTCTCTCTCTCCCCTAAGTCTGCACGTCCCATGATGTGTTGCCTTTTGATTGAAGCATCATAATTGAAATACTCAGTTAATTTATGACCTGCCGGGGATTGTTTCAACACATTAGTCTTTTCCATGAACACATCGTGATGGATTAATCTGTGGGATGATCAACTCTGCAGAACAAGCCCCCTACGTAGACAGAACCCAGGAAGCATGTTCTGAATGGGGAGGGTGGATTTTAAAATAATCACGTGTTTGGCTCCTACTCGTGGGGGCAGGCCACCAAAGGGAATGACAGGGCAAGGGGAGAATGAGGAGGATCTTAGGAAGAAGGGTGTAAGATGAAGTCACTGGTACCTGGACAAGGTTACAGAGCGGTGTATAGTGGAGAAAAAGGAGGTAAGGAAGTCATATTTATTAAGCAGCGAATGCAAATTAAATTCACTTACTTCATTAAATCTTCACGTTACCTCTGTGAGGAGGCTGGTATTAGGAGCGCCATTGTAAAGATGATGGGTCAACACAAAGTTGAATGTGGGATCAGAGGGGTTAAGTCAAATGCCCAAAGTCACAGAGGAAGTAAACAGCCCTACCCAAAACTCCCCTGTTCTGTCCAACCAGTCTAATTGCTTCTCCAATTTGACTGGAAGCCAGAATCACCTAGGGTGCTTGGAAACCATGCAGATTCCAGCACCACACATAAGACATCCGGGTCTCGGGGGCCCTGGAATCTGCATTTCTGGAACTAACCTAGGTGCTTCTGAAACAGATGGTCTACCAACCCCAGTTTGGGCAGCACCACGTCTTCCTTGGGGATACCAGAGACTGCCAATACAGGGATCACTCCAGCACGGAACGCCTGGGCCCCCCAGGGGTGCTCAACTTGTTCTCCTGTGTTAGACTCTCAGTGCTCTCAACTCACTGCAAGGGATTGGAGCTGCACTTCAACTCAAATTGCTTCCCACTTGGCACTTGTTTCGGAGGAATATAATTAATGACACAGAGTTGGCAGTTTTGTTCAGGGCTGAGAGGTAAAGACAGCTTGGACAAATACACTGGGCGGATTTAGGTAGAGACAGGGGCAGGTGGCCAACTGATTCACAGCCCCATAAGGCCTCCTTACAGTTATGGTTTAAAGGATGTCTCGAGTGTCATTTTCCTAGTGTCTGACTTAATTAGACACTGATTGTTGTTCTATGTGGGGGGGATAGTGCCACCTAGTGGAATGTTATGGATGTTGATGGTCAGGTACCAAGACCTTTGGCTGGGGCTCTACCAAAGAGGGATGTGAGAAGAAAATATAACAGATATACGCATCTTTTAAAAAGAGTGATTTTGGCTCTTTTGCCATGCACCCAATAGATTAATACAGATATGTATAGGGGTGTGTGTTAAATGTTGTTTACTGATGAGAGGGCGATATAAAAAAAGAGGTTGAAGACCATACACTATCAAACCTGTTTCGACCACTCATTTCCATTGCTTTTGCTTGGTGTCTCTGGAGGGAGCTGGCCTGGCAGGTGTAGATGAAAAACCTGAGTTAACCGAGTGAGCAGCCCCTTTTCCCCCATGATGTAATGACACGTTTCCTCTTTTCATACAACATGGCCCCCAATAGTAAATGGGTTTAAGCAGCAATGGAATCTCTCTTAGTCTCTCTCTCTCTCTCTCTCTCTCTCTCGCTCTCTCTCTCGCTCTCTCTCTCGCTCTCTCTCTCTCTCTCACACATCTCTGTCTCTATCATATTTATGAATAATCTAACCAATAACCATTCTCTCCCACCACCCTTCTCCCACTCCAGCCCTTAAATGGCCTCTTTAAAGCCTGCTGTAACTTGGTAGTTTGAGGGTTAGCAGTCTTTTTCATCCTACCTCACTGTGAGTTCATGAAAACTGTTGTTTGGTGCATATGATGCTTTCATGTTTCCTGGTCCCTTCCCACAGAGTTAACCAAGTCACAGATGATGGAGCGCTTAATTGCTGTTTTATATATGGAAGTATATATACAACGGTGCACATACAATGAATATTTTTCATCTTTTTCTTTTAGTATATAGTATGCGGAAATTTTCTTCTACCAAGCATTTCTGCTTTGTATAAAGTTTTTGCTCAACATTCGTGTGGTATATTTATATATTATATCTAAAATAATTATTTAAAGGGTCATACTCAATTTGCTAGCTTTTCCATTCAGTCTCAATCACTGCTTGGTCTACTCTTGTTTTCTTTGGATTTAAGTCCATCAAACCTTCCAGAAATGTCTCAGATACCCAGAGCTCATTTCTGTAGGCTTTTAAAAAAAATACCATTTTTTATTTTCAATCATCGTCTTGCTACCATGACAATGCTGACCACTTCCTGCTTAAAACTTCTGAGGGAAGTCCCTTCTTGTTGGTCCAAGTTCCCATGCATCCCCAGTTCTGCTTTTTCCTATGATCCTGCAAGAAGAAGATAATCCAAAAGTATGAAGTATTTTTGTTATGGAAAAGACAACTCAGACGGCCTGGGAGTTTGCGAAGTGGGGTTTATTCACACATGCGGACCCAAAGGAGATAAAAAAATCCAAGTTCTGGGCATTGAGCTTAAGCTGGGGCTTCCTTATATGCTTGTTACCCAGGCAGAAGGAGGAGGGGAAGGAGTGCAGCTGTTAAAACGGGGGTTAGTGTACGACCCTGAGATAACTGCTTATCTGGGAACGGCTGCTGTCTGGGAACGGCTGCTGGTCAGCTCCTACCTAAGAATAGGTATTTCTCAGCTATGTCCTGTCACATTTTCAAATGCTGGTGTTCATGAAACTGTGTAATGGTTCTTAGCCTGTAAGAATCAGAATTCAGCTCTTCCTGTGCTTATCTCTTTCCTTTTATCCTGATATTTCCACTTCTCTGGGTATAATTGGTCTCCATGGTCACACATGAGTTTACACTTTTCTCAATAGAGCCTGTTTTCATAAAAACTTCATTTAAAAAGCTCTGTTTAGAAAGACCACATCAAGGTTTATATGTAAGAGTATAAAGTGCTTTCTTCGGAGAATGTGATGGGCAGGGTTTCTTTCCTTAAGGAAAGAAGAACAAGTCCCTATTCTTCTCCATTTCAGGAGTTGATGTCACACTGTAAGGAGAAGAGAAATCTCCCTCTAAACTACCATTCTGAATCAGCAATAAATGAATACAATCTCAGTTAAAATACTGATACATTCATCTGCAAAACATCATGCCATGCTTGGGTTCCTGATATGAGGGTGACTCTGCCTTTTCGAGCCTAAGAAACAAAACTTATAGATTTCCCACCCTCATGTATCTACCTTACAGAAGATAGAGGGTCCTTATTTTTAAGGGCACTAGAGACATCATTTCTAACACTCATCATTATTGATTAGTTTACATAATCTTCTTGAAGAATTTGTAAGATAGTATAGAATGTAGTTACAAAATTTGTATTCTGCATTATGTAGATATAGTATTTAGAAGGTATCAATTTCTTTCGTTCATTCATTCATTCATTCATTCACTTTATTCAGTCAGTCAGTACATATTTATTGAATGCCCACCATGGACCAGGCACAGTGCTAGGGGCTGAGAAGATACTGGTCAAGAAAACAGAAATTTTTCCTGTTGTCCTTCCCAGAGCTTATTCAGAAACCTATTACTCAAATAACCACATTGAGGAAGAAAGGAAGAGCGTCCTATAAGATTATCTAACTCTCATTACAACTCAGGGAGCTGAGTCCGATGGAGGAGGGGGAGAGGTAGGCTGCCTAAGGAAGGCCACTGGAGCTGATATGGGAAAAATGAGTTAGCTGAATAAGACGGCAGTGAAAGAGGACCATATTCATGGGTGAGAGGTCATGACTGTGGCTTAGTCATATTCAATTTGGCAGGTTTCCACTACCTACATTGGAGATGCTGACTAATTGGCCCTAGTCTATGGAGCTCCAGGAAAAGAGCTAAGCTGGGGAGAGACATAGTTAAGCCTCCTGTGGCAATGACAATAATGGACACCTCAGGCAGAAATGATGTAGTCTAGGGCTTTCCTACTCAAACTGCTGTCCCTGGACCAGTAACATCGGCATCTCCTGGGAGTTCATTAGAAATGGGCAATCTCGGGCCCCACTTCATACCTGCTAAATCAAAATCTAAATTTAGAAAGAGACCCAGGTGTTTCCCAGGCATGTTACAATTTGAGAAGCACTGCCCTACAATAGAATTTCCCAACCTCAGCGCTATTGACTTTTGAGGGCAGAAAATTCTCTGTCAGATCTGGGAGTGGGAAGGCGGGGGAGAGAGCTGTCCTGTATATCCAAGGATGTTTAGCTGCATCCCTGGCCTCTAACCACTAAATGCCAGGAGCAACCTCCCCTCTAAAGTGTGACAACCAAAATACATCCTACATGTCCCTTGGTGGACAAAATACATGGCCTCCTAGATGAGAACCATTGACCTGTGGGCAGGATCTGGATAGAAAGGAAAGATGATGGGAATTAAGCTTTGAATCCTTCCAACCTTTTAGAGCTGGTAGAAGAGGAGCCTGAAAAGGGAAATGACAGGGAGAAAGAGGGAGGGAAGCAAACCCTGGAGAGCAGTGTCTAAGAGACCCAGGAAGCAAGGGTGATGAGGACCCTTCATCTCACATGCTGCTGAGATGAAGAGGAAGATGAGGATTGCAAAGTACCTGTTTGCTTTAAACATGGAAGTTACTGGTGAGCTGAGAATAAGGTCTGTTGGCAGAGGGGAAAGGCTCAATTCAGATTGGAGAAGATTGGGACGTGCAGAAAGCCAGACAGTGTGTAGAGTTCTTGTTACTCTGTGTGGCCCACAGATCAGCAGCATCGGCATGCTCTGGGAGCTTGTTAGAGATGGGGCTCCATGAATTGAGCACCAGCCTGTGAACCAAAGGGTCACGGGTTCCATTGCCAGTCAGGGCGCATGCCTGGGTTGCAGCCTGGGTCCCCAGTGGGAGGTGCTCGAGAGACAACCATACGTTGATGTTTCTCTCCTTCCCTTCCCTTCTCTAAAAATTGATAAATAAAATCTTAAAAGTGTCTTTCTTTAAAGAAAATAAAAGAGCAGAATCTCAATCCTACCCCAGATCTGCTGACTTCCAATCTACATTGATGTAAGAGCCCTGCGTTCCCAGGTGAGTTCTACATACTTTAAGATCTGAGAAACATTGCTAGAAGGTAAGTCTTTAAACCAGTTTGGTAGTGGAGAAGTGGACTTACATTGTGTAATTGTATATACAACTGATTTGCTACACACGAGTGCCTTAAATACATTTACCTTCTATAAATAGATTTAAAAGAATCACATATCGTTGAACACTGTGCATACTTAAACAGGAAAACATGCAATTTATAAACTCAAAAATCAGAACTCGGTTGCACTCCTATTTTCAAGACACTTGGGACATTCAAAATTTCACAATTTTATTAAAGTCTCAAACACAACTGCTACTTTATACTTTTATCCAGGCAGTTAGTGCCCATGAGCAAATGAAAATGTGTTACCACTAATTGGCTTTCATAGACAAAGAATATTTAGTATAGTTTAGTGTAAACAGAAAAACAGAATCTTACTGTTTATATTCATTGTTTTTATGCCAGTGGACATATATTACCCAGCTACTGATTTTCATCACCGCAGCAGCTTTGTTGATGCATAACTGAGAAAAGTTATGTATTTATGGCGTACAACATGATGGTTTGATATACAATATGTATACATTGTGAAATGATTACCACAGTCAAGTTCATTAACACATCCATCATCTAACACAGTTACCATACATTTTTTGGTGTGGCAAGAACTGTCTTAGCAGATTTCAAGTATACAATACAGTATTATGAACTATAATCACCATGTTTTAGTTGTACATGAGATCCTCAGAATTTACTCACTTATAACTGAAAGTTTGTACCCTTTGACTGACAGCTCTCCATTTTCCCAAGCCCCTCTCCCCGGTACCTAGTAACCACCACTCTGCTCTCTGCTTCTCTGAGTTTGACTTTGTTAGATTCCACATGTAAATGACATCATACAGTATTTCCTTTTCTCGGTCTGGCTTATTTCACTCACTTCCAAGACGTAATGTCTTCCAAGTTCCTCCATACTGTTGCAAATGGCAAGATTTCCTTTTTATGGTTGGATAATATTCCACTGTATATATACTACATTTTCTTTATTCATTCATCCATTCATAAACACTTAGGTCGTTTTCACATACCTTGGCTATTGTGAATAATGTACAGTAAACCAGGAGTGCAGATCTCTCTACGAGATACTGATTTCATTTCTTTAGATAAATAACTCGTAGTGAGAATGCTGGATCATATGGTAGTTCTATGTTTAATTCTTTGAGAACTCTCCGCACTGTCTTCCCTAATGTCTGTACCAATTTACATTCCCACCAACAAGGCAGGAGAATTCCTCCTGCTCCACACCCTCACCTATACTTGTTACCTCTTGTCTTTTTTAAATGCTATTCATTCATTCATTCATTCATTCATTCATTCATTTTTAGAGAGGGAAGGGAGGGAGATAGAGAGAGAGAGAAACATCAATGTGCGGTTGCTGGGGGTCATGGCCTGCAACCCAGGCATGTACCCTGGCTGGGAATCGAACCTGCGACACTTTGGTTCTCAGCCCGCGCTCAATGCACTGAGCTACACCAGCCAGGGCCACTCTTGTCGTTTTAATAATGGCCATCCTAATGGGTATGAGTAATGTCTCATTGTGGTTTTGAGTTGCATTTCTCTGACGATTAGCAATGTTTAGTGCCTTTTCATCTATGTGTTGGCCATTGGTATGTCTTCTTTGGAAAAATGTCTATTTAGTCCTTATGCCCATTTTTAATTTCTTTCTTTTTGGGGGGGGTCTATTGAGCTGTGTGAGTTCCTTATATATTTTGGATATGAACCCTTAATCAGAGACAAGATTTGCAAAATTTTTCCCACTCTCTGGGTTACCTTTACATTTTGTGGATGGTTTCCTTTGCTCTGCAGAAGGTTCTTTAGTGTGATGTAGTCCCACTTGTTTATTTTTGCTTTTGTTGCTTTTGCTTTTGGTATCATTCCCCCCACCCCCCCAAAAAATCATTGCCAGGACCAATATGAAGGAACTGTTCCCCTGTTTTCTTCAGGGAGTTCTATGGTTTCAGGTCCTACATTTAAGTCTTCAGTCCATGCAAACACACAAGTGGGAGAAACCCCTGTCCCATCGATACCAAGGGTTGCAACCACAGAGGTTCTCGGGCTGTGGCTAATACCAGGATATCCCAGAAGGGAGAATATAGTTATTGTGAGAGAGCCCCCGAGGTTCAGAGACCAACTCCCACACCTGTTACCATGCTTCTTAACCTTAGCTGCACCTTGTCATTACCTGATGAGCTTTAAAAAATCCCCATGCCTGGGCCGCACTTGTGCAGATTCTAACGTGATTGGCCTAGGATATATGTAACCTGGGCTTTTGGATTTTAAAGCTCACAGGTACTTCCAATGTGCCGGCGAAGTTGAGAACTCGAGCTCCACTGAGTGGTCCTCAGACTTCATTGGTGCATTGGCCCTGCCCTGAGCTCCGGGGTCAATATATTTGAGGCCTGACAGCTGCATTTTAAATGTGGACCAGATGATCCCCATGCACGTGATCTAAAGGAAACCCTTTGCAAAACCCTGCCCTAGACACAATGTATGTTTATAATGTTAACAATGTTAGGTGCTGAGTTGACGCTGGCAGGCAGAGTAATCTTTGAGAATGGCATCTCTTTGCCTTTTCCTTTGCTCCCATTTAAACTGACCTCAAGCTCTGCACACGTTGCTTCGGCGGACACGTGCAGGGTAAATTGTCTGGATTCTGTCTTCTAAAGCCTTAATGGGATCAGGGTGTGGCTGCATGGGGCTAAAGCTACTGAAGGTCACCTGGATCTCCAAGAAAGCTGAAAGGAGAAAGCTACTCCTCCACCCCTTTTGGAGAGAAAAGCAAGGAGGGAAGGGAGGAAAGGTTAATAGGAGGATTGGGGAGGCCTGTTGGTTCTGAGCAAAGACGGAGCAACCAAGTGGAAGTGGAAAATGATTAAGCAATCGATGGCGCATGCGTGCGTGTGCGCGCAATGCCCCAGTGGGTCAGCACATCAAACCCGGAACCTGCGCGCAGCCCATGGTGGGCAAGGACCCCCGTTCCCTGAAGGTCTGAGTGAGGCTTCTGGAGAGTCAGGTAAGAGAAAACCTCAAAGGCATTGCAGTTGGTAGACTGAGGGCCATGCCAAGGACATTAGATACATGTTCAGTTATTTGAACATTTCCCACCTGGCTGTATTTCTTATGTCATCTGATTTTGTTTTGTTTTCTCAAAATCTAACTTGGTACGTGGATCTAGAAGATGCATTGGGAAGTCTGAGCTTTATTTCATATTATTTATAATTTGATGAAACTGGCCCTTCTCTAGCTCATTATTTAGTTAACATTATCTATTCGCAAATGGGGGAGTAAAACCCTATTGTTTTAAGAGGTATGCTTTCCTTAAATCCTAAATACTTTGAGATCCATAGGGGCAAATAATGAGAAAAACTGTTTTTATTTGGAAACTTGGGTTGCCTTGATTGAAACTGACCGCAAACCAGGAACAAAACTTTTATACATGCGTATAGCTTATGAACTTTTACAGCAATTTAAAATATTATGCTCATTTTTATCCTTTACATTATCACACAATTACCAGTCTGCCTGTTCAGAAAGTCCCATATACTGGATAGGGAGCGCCACCAGGTGGTGGAATGGTTATTGACTCCTTTGCCGTTGGCTGGATCTTCCAGAAGGAATTTGTGACCCTAAAGGCATTTTTAAAAAAATTATTGATTTTAGAGAGACAGAGAAACATCAATCTGTTGTTCCACATATTTATGCATTCCTTGGTTGATTCTTGTATGTGCCCAACCGATCATGCAACCGACAACCTCGGCATGTCGGGACGACGCTCTAAACAACCGAGGTACTCAGCCAGGGTCATAAGGAGTTTGTCAGAAGGCGTTTGTGAAGTCCTTTGTGGTGCGGGCACAGAAAGGAAGAGACAAACATGGTTTTCTCCAACTCTAAAAGCACCATTCTGAGAGAAACTGAGATGGGGAAGAGAGGTTTAGAAGGAAAGAAGAATCGTGTGTTGAGGTCGGGGGAGGGCAGAGGGACACCTGGGATTGTGGGGAATCAAATGAAGACCTCACAGAGTCTGCGACCAGCCTGGGGTGCTAGCCCTCTGAGGGTGTCCTCATGCTTTCAGCGTGCCCTCATGTCCTTGAATTAAGTGGGTGTCCCCCAAATCTTCCTGCACATTTTCAGCCTCTGGTATTGACAACCCCACCCTCCACCAGATGTTCTCCCCCAACCCTGGCCCATACATAACCTCACCGGCTACACTATAAAGAAATCGGGCACAGTTTCAGATCATCCCCCTCCTCTCAACAGCAAAACAGGGTTTTTATATATATATATATTTTTTTTTAAGAAGATTTTATTTATTTATTTTTAGAGAGGGAAAAGGAGAAAGAGAGGGAGAGAAACATCAGTGTGTGGTTGCCTCTCATGTGCCCCCCACCAGGGACCTGGCCTGCAACCCAGTCATGTGCCCTGACTGGGAATCGAACTGGCCACCCTTTGGTTCGCAGGCCAGCACTGAATCCACTGAGCCACACCAGCCAAGGCTCATCCCCCACTTCCATGTAACTTCTTATGACCTAGCTTTTGGTTCTGTCACACTGTCAAAACGACCCTCTTGATTGTCACCAGTCACCTCGTCTTTGCCAAATGAAGGGACTTTTGGTCAGTCCTTGTGACCTTTGGTTGCTGGGATGCTGGACAGTGGTAAAGAGTATACAGCTCTGGGGCCAGGGTAACCTGCTTCTTTTCACTTCTTTGTGCTTTAGTTTGCTCCCTGAAAAACATGGGAATTATCCTAGTCCCTCCATCGTAGGGTTCCTGGGGGAGGTAAATAAGTTAATATAGGAAAACACCTGGGGCAGAGTAAGTTAGTTCTGTTTTAAGGATCAGCTGTGGCCATGCAATGCTTCCGTTCTTCTCCTGCTCTCCTTCCTCCTCTGTCTACCTCTCCTTCCCTTTACTCCAGAAACATTTACCAACCTTCCCCCAGCACACAGCCACTGGGCTGGGAGCATGGAGATCAAATGATAGAATGCCGGCCCTCAGGGAGCACGCAATCCAGAGTGGACCCCAGGGTAGTCACAACAAGTTCTGAAAAAGGGACCCAGACGATGGCTTGGCCCTTTAAGAGTGCCGAACACAGGGCCCAGTTGAGCCAGGGGAGGAAGCTGGTTCAGGCCCAGCATTTCAGAGTTCACGGCGTCCAGACTGAGGCCTGCAGGCATCGCAGAAGGCGGCCCCATTTTGGTGGAGGGGAAAGATGGGGGCAATGTGAGTGGGACATGGAAGGGTAAATTCAAGCGGCTTTTAAAGACTGGAGTGGCCCTGAGCTGGCGTAACTCAGTGGATGGAGTGCGGGCTGCGAACCAAAGCATCGCAGGTTCAGTTCCTAGTTGGGGCATATGCCTGGGTTGCAGGCCAAGTCCCCAGCAACCGCACATTCATGTTTCTCTCTCTCTCTCTCTCTTTCTCCCTCCCTTCCCTCTCTAAAAATAAATAAATAAAATCTTTAAAAGAAAGACTGGAGTGTTGGGTCAGAAAGGGGACTTGGTTGTTGAAGAGCTGCGAAGGGACACAGAGCTCATGAGAAAGTGTCTTATTTGTAATCCCAAGAAAGTTACACTTTATTGTGAAGGCCATGGAAAATCTTCTGAAGAACTTTTGTGAAGGGTTGTGTGGGGTGGGGGAGGGGCAGTGGTGAGGTGTTAAGAGCTACATTCTACAAAAACCAGCTTTCCCCCCTAATCTTTGCCATATGTACTGTTCAGTCCCAATGTGCCCCTTCCTCGGATTACTCTACCTCTGGCTCCTTTGTCGGCTCCATTTCCATCATCGTCATTCAACAGTGAATTTTCACAGAGCCCCTACTATATAGGTCAGGCCCTGGGCAAGGAATCACCTTGCAAAATTCAGCTTCATGTACGTAATGCACTAGGAGGCCAAAACGTTGAAACACCAGTGCCTGGAGACAGAGAAAGGTTTATTTGATTGGGATGGGAGCGTGAGACTCTCCAATTTGTGTCTCTCAAAAAGCAACCGTAGGGAATTTTTGTGGCTGCAGGGTCAGGAGGGGGAGTTCTAGGGAGCTGAGACAGACAGCTGTGTTTCTTTCGTCACAGCCAAGGCTTTTTTGAATGGGACTCCTGGTGGCCCTGGAGTCATCTCCTGCCTGGCAAAGAAACAGCCCATCAGCAACGCAGAATTCTATTGTGGGATCAAGGGGCGCTGGGCGGAAGGACTAATATTCTGCAAAATACCTCATAATTGTGCACCAATGATGTTATTTTTAAAGCACAAAACAGAAACTAGAAGTTTTGTGACTATCATCACTAAGCTATCCTTCTTTTGTGCTTCACTGGCTATATTTTTCTATCATGTCAGGCAGAGTTTACTGTTCAACATGTCTCCTGGAACTCGCTTTACAGAACCCGAGGAACCTACTCCCTTAATCTTTGACTGTAAGCTATGTGACAGCCGCAGCAATGGAAACATTCAGTGAAAGCCTATCCCTATGTCCTTGTCAAGAACTAAATGACTTAATTCTAGTCACCAAAACACTAGGGCATTAACATCACGAGGGGCTTGGCTACAAGAACACTTGAGAAATGTTCCTGCCCTCTGCCTTTGCTCCTCCCAGGAGAGAGCTTCGTTCATCTCTCTTTATTTTAAGGAAGATCATTCACATGTTATTTTACATACATTTGCAAAGAGATGCAAAGAGATGCAAATAGGGAGAGTCTTAACCTTTCTTGGTTTACACACTCATCTATTTTATTTTTAATTTTTATTTTTTAAAGATTTTCTTTTTAGAGAGGGAAGGGTGGGAAAAAGAGAGAGAAAAACATCAATGTGCGGTTGCTGGGGGCTGTGGCCTGCAACCCAGGCATGTGCCCTGGCTGGGAATCAAACCTGCGATGCTTTGGTTCGCAGCCTGCGCTCCATCCACTGCGGTACACCATCCAGGGCTTATTTTTAATTTTTCAATAATTTTTTTATTTGAGAATCATTTTAGAGTTGCAGAAAAGTTGCCACGACAGAACAGAGTTCCTGTACAGCCCACACCCAGTGTCCCCTACTATTAACCCTTTATATTACTGTGATACATTTGTCACAACTGATAAACCAACAAAGCTGCACTATTATTAAACTCCATGCTTTATTCGATTTTCATTAGTTTTCCATTACTGTTCCAAATACCACATTACATTTAGTTGTCACGTCTCCTTAGGTTCTAATATAGCTGTGACAGTGGCTCAGATTGTCCTTGCCTTTGAGGACCTGGCCAGTTTGAGGGGCGCTGGTCAGCTCTCTTGTAGTATGCCTCTCCATTTGAGGTTATTGGTTTTGTTTTTTTTAAATAATTTCATTATCCTGAGACTGAGGTTATGAGTTGTGAGAGCAAGACCCACAGAGGTGGAATGTCATTCTTGACACATCATATCAGGGGTGCTTATTAGCAGCAACATTGCTTTATATTTGTCCATCGGTATCTGCATGAAGCTAAATACGGGTTTATACTGATATCTCCAACTCCAACACAGTGTCACATGGTTTGTTCTAGCCTTCCCCCTTGAATAAGCTTGAGGTTTGACCAAGCCCTTGTGTGCTTGTATAAAGACTTCCTCTTCCCCGCAGGTCTTTACCTACTATAAAAAACATTTCCAGCTGACTGTAGGCGCAATGGAACAATCACACAGGATGGTCTTGCTTTATCAACCAACTCCTTCAACCGTGGACTGTTAATTCACACTGCCATCCGCTGTCCCCTCCACCTGACTCTGAAACCCTCTGTGTGTCATAGCCGGTTTCCACTGTCTTCTCTGCAGCATTTCCCTCCCTCATATGCTGGGGCTCCGAGCAAAGCGGGGCTGCTGTCTCTGGCCCTCTTTGCCTGAAAGTTCTCATATAGGAGAGGGGCATGAGAACGATACAAATGAACTAAGGTCAAACAAAGCGAAGTCAGGGGTTGGAACGCACTGCTTGACAGGCAACTCTCACTGACCAGAGATGCAAGCAGACCAAGAGGAAGGAGCCTGCAGACAAAGGGAATTCCTGCCTTGGCTGGCGTAGCTCAGTGGATTGAGCGTGGGCTGCAAACCAAAGCATCGCAGGTTCGATTCCCAGTCAGGGCACATGCCTGGGTTGCAGGCCATGGCCCCCAGCAACCGCACATTCATGTTTCTCTCTCTCTCTTTTTCTCCCTCCCTTCCCTCTCTAAAAATAAATAAATAAAATCTTTTTAAAAAATGCTGATCAAATACTCCATACTATTTGGCTTTTCACCTAGGGCATTGGTGAAGGGAGAAGCTGAGAGAACACAAGAGCGGAAGTGCAGCAGTGAGAGTTCTGGTACTCTCATCCACTACTTCTACCACCATTGCACTCTTGACCTCTGGCTTCAGTTCCCTCAACCAGGAAATTACGGGGCACTTCCCATTCTACGGTACTCTGCTTTTCTGTCTTTTGGGGGGAGGGGTAGTATCTTGGCTAATTACGTAGGAGACACCAACTTCAGGAAACAGGAATGGGTTGTAACGGATGGAAAGACCCAAGTTTTGACATAATTGCTTGCAACTTGAGACTGACTCAAAAAGGGAATTTGCAGAGGACTGCAGGAAATGTGCCTTCTCCCTGTATCTGTGTGCTTAGACATGCCAATGGAAGGAAATTGTCCCGTCCATCACAAAGAAATGGCCTCCTGTTTGGTTTAGCTGGGCCCCTACGCACAGTTGCACAGGCTGGTTACATCTGAAGGTTAGTTGGCCATATGGCCAAGGGAGGCTGTCATCACTCCCTCCCTTCTCTTACCTAGCTTCGTGCTCTGATTTGGGGCTACTTAGCCCACAGGAAGAGTGCCTGTAATGAACTTGTTCAACCAGAGGGCCACCATTCTTCCAACAGCTACTGAGGTGGTGCGTGCAGGCGGGCACTCGAAGCTTTTGTGTGAAATGAGAAACAATAGGACAAGTGCAGAAGAACCGGTTGCAGCTGGCGATGAGCACAATGGGGTAGGTGGGAGGCAGGGTGAACGCTAAGGCAGAGAGGGTTGGGGAAGGCTGGGTTAAGGTGCCCAGTAGTGACGGAGGAAGGGACAGGTGGGAAGGAGGACCGTGAGACTGGCCATCCCTGCTACCTGCGGCTGAATCCTGCAGCCCATCTCACCTGTGTCTGTGCTGACCAGGGAAGGGCAGTTGGCTGGCCCCTCAAGAGCTCTGTACCACAACTGAAAAACCAAGGTGAGCTCCCATCCGATCCAGCCTTGTGGCAAGGAATCCTCTTATGTATTTCTTCATCCAGTGTTCATCCAAATCCTTTGCTTAAAAAATGTTTCTTTTTGCCCTGGCTGGTGTGGCTCAGTGGATTGAGCGCTGGCCTGCAAACCAAAGGGTCACTGGTTCGATTCCCAGTCAGGGCACAAGCCTGGGTTGTGGGCCAGGTCCCCAGTAGGGGACACTTGAGAGGCAACCACACACTGATGTTTCTTTCCCTCTCTTCCTCTCTCCCTTCTTCCTCTCTGTCTAAAAATTAATAGGTAAAATCTTCAAAAAATGTTTCTTTTACAGGACTCCTTCTACTTTAGCCTTTTCCATATTTAATGTTCTTTTTTTTTTTTTTTTTTTGGATAAACAACTGGTTCCTGGCATCCGGTATTGTCCTAGGTCTTGAGGCATCTCCAGGGCTCCATGGTATTTCCATACGTGGCACTTACTCACAGCCTTGATGGGGAGGACCATCTGCTGCCCCCTCAGTGCTCTGGTGCCATCAACACTACAGCAAAGGGTGGTGGCCAGCGTCCTGAGAGTGCTTCTCCTGGCCTCCCATGGGTGACATCCAGTAGACGAATGAATCTCACAGCAACAATATTGCTAGTAACGATAACCCTAGGCCTACTTGTGGAGTGCTCACTCTGTGCCCGCGACTGTTCTGAGGCTTCCACACGCATGAGCACACGCGATCCTCAAAGCTACCATAGGAGGATCGTCTCCCATTGGAGACGAGGCAACTGGGACTCAGAGAAGCTCATCTGCTGCAGCTGGTGACTGTGTCTCTGTGCCATCCACATGGCCCTGTAGGCCTGCCTGGCAGGGGCACTGAATGACAGATCATCTGCATTGTGAAATAAAGGTCTGTGTCAGTGTGCATGGGAAGGGGAAGAACACAGAGGAGACTCCCAGGAGCTTTGTGCCCTCATGGGGCAGGACTCGCAGAGCAGACGTGGGCTCTGGGCTCAGGCAGAGGGCTGGATGCCCTGGTCACTTTCCTTGGGGGACTAAACGCCTGGTTTGCCGTGACTGTCCTGCCCTGCCCTGCTGTTCATTCCATTTTCATTTTCATCTTTTTTTTTAAAGATTTTATTTATTTATTTTTAGAGAGGGAAGGGAGGGAGAAAGAGAGAGAGAGAGAGAAACATCCATGTGTGGTTGCTGGGGGTCGTGGCCTGCAACCCAGGCATGTGCCCTGGCTGGGAATCGAACCTGCGATGCTTTGGTTCACAGCCCACACTCAATCCACTGAGCTACACCAGCCAGGGCTCATTTTCATCTTTTATGGTTCCTGGTTGTGTGGGAAAACCTGGGAAGGCTCATTTGATTTGACTCTCGAGTTAATTTTGATGAGCATGCCAGGCATAGGCAGTAGACTGTTTGTAAGTATAACCCTACTGTGTGCCACGTTTTATGAAATCCCAATTAAGTGGCCTATACTTGGATGGCACATTGTGTCCCGGAAGCTAGGGCATGCGTATCCGGCTTCTCTAGAAAGGCTGACAAATGCTCCAAGCTGAACGGGTTTTCCTCAGCACAGACTGCCAATCATTTGTACTTACTTTCTGATTTTTATTGTATTTTCCCATTACCATTTAGTCCCTTTATACTTCTCTCCCCCCCCACCCCCATCCACAATCCCCACACTGTTGTCCGTGTCCATGAGTCCTTTTTCCTCAATCCCTCCACCCCCTCACTCCCCTCAACTGGCCAGCCTGTTCTGTATCTATGAGTCTGTCTCTATTTTCCTCATTAGTTCAGTTTGTTCATTAGATTCCACATATGAATCAGATCATATGGTATTTGCCTTTCTCTGATGGGCTTATTGCGCTGAGCATAATGCTTTCCAGGTCCATCCATACTGTCACATAGCCTGTGGCTTCATCAGCTCACCAATAAGCTCGAAGACCTCATCTGGCTGCCACCACCCAGGCTCCTGGTTTCCCTTGAAACATTTTCTCACCATTGAAGTGAGTGTTGCTTACCATCAGATCGATAGAAAATGTTCCTGTGTGAAAGTTCTTCACCCCTGGGCCAGGCTTGGCTCACAAGCTGTAGTTTGCTGACCTCTGTTCTAGGTTCAGCCTCTGAGACGGAGCTTACAATCCAATGCACTTAGCAGGGCCAAATCAGGAAATTAAATTTTCCGGCCTCATGAATGAATTCTCATGCTCATCCATGCACTCACTCATTCATTCAATGAACAGTTATGGAGCTCATATTATGCTATGTGCCTCGTGCTGGCTGAGTGCAGGGACACCCACAAGAAAGATGGCCTCTCTGTGGCCACAGCCTGGTGGGGAACCACACCCACCTCGCTCGTGCTGTCCTGGAAATGTGTGCAACGAAGATGAAGCAATGGCAAATGTTATTTACATCTGTAAATCATATAACGAAGGATGGCATATAACGGATTTATGGCAAACTTTTTAAAAACACCTTAGAGTTTTCTAAGTAAAAGGAAAAATTTTTTCCATCTCTCTTCCTCATTTCCCCCGAGTCATGCCCTCCAGAACTAAACGGTGTTAACAGTTTGGCAAGAACCCTCCCCACTACCCCTCCCCCACCCCCACACAGAGACACAGAAACTCACAAAAATACACTGGATGTGTCTGGCTCGGGCTATATTTAAATCATTTTATAAATGACTCCCCTCTCCCCCCAATTTTCAGTTTTGAAATTTTAAAGCACAGTCCATAAATGATTTGGCAACAGTTAAGAAATCACAAGTTCCCTTCCTCGCACATAAACTTCTGCAAACCACATGCTGGGTTTCACTGAGGCTAAAGCCAACACTTTCAGGAAGTCCGTCAGTTTCTCTTCTCCGCGTGTACCTGCCGCACAGAGGGTACCCCTCTGCAGTGCCGCGTGCTGGCCATGGAGTGAGAACTCACCAGGGCTGACAACGGGAAAACGGTAAGCTCCTTCGACTCCTTCAACAAAGCTTTCCAACAGGATATGTGATTGCTGACCCTGAAGTATGGTTTGGTGGCCAAAGAGTATGAACAGAGAAAGTGATGAATGAGCAAATAGGCATTAAAGGGTTTAGGATGGAGCCCTGACCGGTGTGGCTCAGTGGGTTGGGTGTCTTCCCACAAAGCAAAAGGTTATGGGTTCTATTCCTGTTCAGGAAGCATGCCTGGGTTGCAGCTTTGGTCCCAGTCAGGGCATGGACAGGAGCCAACTGATCAGTGTTTCTCTCTCACGTCAATGTTTCTGTCTCCCTCTCTTTCTCCCTCCCCTGCACTCTCTCTAACATAAATAATTTCTGAAAAAGGTTTAGCGTTGAAACACCTCTAAATATAGGCCAAGTGGCCTGCTATACAGAAAATTCTAAAAATCATATGCACTGGTCTTATAGTATGGACAGAAGGGGAAGCCAATTCCAAAGCTCTGGGAAGACCTGGAGCTTATTCATTAGCCTTTGGGTTTGATTTCTGCAAATACAATGAAAGCTCTGGGTATGCCTTGGCTGAACGGCTGAGGCTGCGGATCACGGAGAGGGCAGTTGAAGCTCATTCTCTCTTACAATCACTGCTGCTCCCCCTTTCACGTAATAACCTCCAAACAGTGTGGGTTTATGAGACAGGAGGCTACCTCATGGGAACGCCAGACTTAGGGAGTGTTGGGTTGTGTCTCAAGGGGGAGGATGTCATTATTGGATGTTAGTTGTAAGTGTGTCTTAGTGCTACCTCCAGAACCTATTGAAGGGACGTGCTGGCCGGCTGACTCAGTTGGCTAGAGCATCGTTTTGTATACCAAACAGTTGCAGGTTCCATCCCCAGTCAGGGCACATACCTAGGTGGCAGGTTTGATCCCCGGTGAGGGCGTGTATGAGAGCCAACCAATCAATGTTTCTCTCTCACATCAATGCTTCTCACGCTCTTTCTCTCTCTCTCCTTTCTTCTTGCTTTAGCATCAGTAACCATATCCTTAGGTGAAGATTAAAAATAAAACATAAAACATTCTATTGAGGGGAACATCAGCCCAATGGAATATATTTGAGTTCAACTGAGTTTTTACATGGAGTTGGGGGATTTTGTTATTTTTAAACTATTATCGCCAATTTATGACTATTGGGCTACAAGGACATAGTATATTTAAATGCATAACCCATGGTTCTGGATCAGCATGCGCAAAGAGGCTCTGTTGACTTTTCGGATGGTTAGAGCTGCTAGCTGGTGTGCATGTCTGAAATCAGTGCATTTCCAGTTGTTTTATGGGATTACAGAGTGCTCTATCATGAACCGATCAGTGCAGAAAGGCAAGGTGGGTAATCCACCCCAGCATTTGAATCCTGAAAGTGCCAGGTATAGCTATGGTATCTCTGCTGAGAATCAAAACCAGATCATTGCTGCCCTGGCTGGTGTGGCTCAGTGGGTTGAACACCAGCCTGCAAAACCAAAGGGTTGCTGGTTCGATTCCTGGTAGGGGCACATGCCTGGGTTGTGGGCTGGTTCCCAGTTGGGGTGCAGGCAAGAGGCAGCAATCAATGTTTCTCTCCCTTTCCTTCTCCCTCTGTTTCCCTCTCTCTAACAAATAAATAAAATCTTAAAAATATATATTTTTAAGATTTTATTTATTTATTTTTAGAGAGGGAAGAGAGAGAGAGAGAGAAACATCTATGTGCGGCTGCTGGGGGCTGTGGCCTACAACCCAGGCATGTGCCCTGGCTGGGAATCGAACCTGCAATGCTTTGGTTTGCAGCCCGAGCCCAATCCACTGAGCCACGCCAGCCAGGGCAGATCAGTGTTAACTACCCTCTTGATTCTTGCCCTACCGATTGGTTCACTACTCGGGTAGACGTTGACTCAGTTTCAGCTCTGCCACCTACCGTCTCACCAAATGCTCCCCACCATATTTCTCAAAATTCAAATAACATAACTTTTCATAGAAAAGCAAGTTCCGTCTGCTCATTGATTTGTGCATTTAATGTGGTAGTGGTTTCTTTCACCTCCCAAGCTGTTCATGAGTCCATGGAATTTGGCTAAAACATGGTATCTATTGTTGGATAAAATCAAATATTATTGTCAGTTTCAGCTAAGGTGACAGATCCTATCTGTACAACCATTTCTTCATTCATCTATTTTCATAATATGTCAGTGGTCAACAGAGTCAACTACAAATGAATCAGCACCCATGAAAAATGAGAAATAAATCCAGTTTGGCAAAAATTCAGTTCCAGTTGAATTTCTCATCATGTGCAAACAGCTCAGTAATTCAGTTGAGGGGGAATGAATTACACCTTCTGACCAATAGGTTCTCGCGACACTGCAGTGTCAGGGGACGTGAGCGGGACCCATCCTGAGAATGGGGGGGAGATGAGCTAAGGCAAAGCACATCTTGGTAAAGGAAACCTTGGAAAAGAGAGAAGGAAGGAAGCAGTGTTGCAAAATGGCCGTTTGTAAGCTAGGAAATGGGTGTGAAAAGATATAAAGCCCTTTAGTCCAGGAAGGCAGCTTTAGGCACATGGCACCCCACCTTCGCCTTAGACTGTGTGGGAAAACCTGCAGGATTTATTTCAGCCTCGCCTGGCAGGATCAGTCTTTTTGAACCCAGACTCTTCCCTGCCTGCAGCCTTCACCCCCCGCCCACTGGGGCTGGGTCCTGCAGGGGGCCCCTTGGCTCACTCTTACTCTCAGGGTTCCACAGGTAAGGCAGACTGCTCTTCAGACTGCACTGGTGTTCTTTCTTTCTTCTCTTAGATTTTATTTATTTATTTTTAGAGAGAGGGGAGGGGAAGGAGAGAGGGAGAAAAACATGGGAACGTCGGTTGCCTCTTGTACGCGTCCCAACCGGGGACTGAACTCACAACCCAGGCACATGCCCTGACTGGGAATTGAACCGGTGACCTTTTGCTTTGGGGTACAATGCCCAACCCACTGAGCCGCCTCAGTCAGAGCACTTGCACTGGTGCTTTAAAATTGTGTTTTTGGTGCGCATTGGGGTGTACGTTGAGAAGGGAGGTTTGGGCGAGGACTGAGACAGGTCATATTCGTTGTACTGTTCAGCTCCTGCCGAACCTAAAGTGGAGGACTGGCTTTCTGTGTGCCATTGATCCTGCTGAAGAACTGACTGTGCGTGGAAAAGAGGAAAACACTTGTGAAATCACTTCCTCAATAGCTAGGGAGAGCTGTCTTTGGCAGGGAGGGGGAAGCTGGGCAGATTTCTGTGTGTGATTCATACGCTTTCTCAAAAGAAATGGGTCATCAGTTTCTCTGTGTGTTCTGAGGCAACGTGCAGGGAAACATCCAGACCACCCAGACGGCGGTCTTCCTCATCAGGGTGTTCTGCACGCTAAGCTCACCAGCCTGTCCTGGCCAAGGGCTTCGATTTGGCAGCTTGGACTTGTCTTGACAAGCAGTTTCCATGGAACAACTCCTACTGACCTGCTCTCTCTCTCTCTCTCTCTCTGCTCTCACTCTCTGTTTCCTGCAGCTGCCATAACAGAGCGCCAGAAACTTGGTGACTCAGAACAGCAGACATCTGCCCTGGCTGGTGTGGCTCCGTGGATGCAGCACGGGCCTGCGAACCAAAGGGTCACCAGTCAGGGCACATGCCTGGGTTGCAGGCCAGGTCCCCAGTAGGGGACACATAAGAGGCAACTACACATTGATGTTTCTTTCCCTCTCTTTCTCCCTCCCTTCCCTTCTCTCTAAAAATAAATTAATAAAATCTTAAAAAGAAATCAGCAAAATAATGAATATATTCCAGTCTATATTATATTCATTTTTATATTGAATACCAATGGAATTATAAAATATAATTTTTACTGTTTTTTCAAAATCCTCACCCAAGGACATGTTTATTGATTTGTGTGTGTGTGTGTGTGTGTGTGTGTGTGTGAGAGAGAGAGAGAGAGAGAGAAACATTGATTGGATGCCTCCTGTAAGCATCCCGACCAGAAATCAAACCCGCAATCTAGGTGGTATCCTGACCAGGGATTGAACCCACAACCCTTTGTGTACGGGACGATGCTCCAACCAACTGAGCCACTTGGCTAGGGCAATTTTTACCTTTTTTTTTTTTTTTTTAGAGAGGGAAGTGAGGGGGAGAGAGAAAGAAACATCAATGTGCGGTTGCTGGGGGCCGTGGCCTGCAACCCAGGCATGTGGCCTGACTGGGAATCGAACCTGTGACACTTTGGTTCTCAGCCCACGCTCAATCCACTGAGCTACGCCAGCCAGGTCCCTTTTTTTTTTTTTTTTTTTTTAATGGAGGAAGAGACCCATGGAGGCCAAAGGGACTTGGGCCCATGAATATCACAACTTGGCCTCATTGACAACCACATTCTATTTCCCAATTCAACACATGCCAAGGAAGATTCAGGCGTGGCCTCATATGTCCCCAGTGAAGTGGATTTAAGTAGTGATCCACAATCACTTATCTGGGACCCACAGGCCAGAATTGTGTCCAAGTTCAGAATTCCTATTTTAACAAGATGATATATTCCCCATAGACCATGTTACAAAACACTTCCAATGTCCTAGGTCACGCTCCTGGCTGTTTCTGCTCTGAAACCGGGATGTTCACACTAAGTGGGCAACTAGAGACGAGAGTAGCCTTGGGTCCGTTCAGATCGCCAAAGATGTTGTGAAAAATGAAACACAATCTGGGGCTCGGATCTTTGGGGATTTCATGCAGAGAGGGGGTCATGAACCTGTGCAAGGCAGAGCCTGCATGAATAATGAATAAAGGAAACCGTAAAGCCCTATCCTGGCTGCCAGAGGCCCCGATGCTGCTAACTGCTGCGTCTCTGATTTTTGGTGTTTTCTCGAGGTAACTTCCCTGTCATCCTGGGTGACTTTCCAGGTGACGGGTGCTGGCCGTTATTGAGAGGGGCACCAAAGAGCTGATCAGAAGCTCCAATGGCAAGGACAGGCTGAGTGGCTATGGTCGGCTCTTGGCTAGGGTTTGCTGGTGTCCCCCAAGATCTCTTCTGTGATGCCGGACCAGGAGTAGGGTTGGGCAAGTGAGCCACCCGCTGCGGGTGCAAAATTTAAGAGAGGGTGGATGCCAAACATCTCAGGATTCGAGATCAAGAATATGTTAATGTTATATTTTAAAAAAATCAAACTGCCAAAATCGGATCGATGGCTGGTTGCCTGTTTTAGTAAATTGACTTTTTTTTTTTTTGAGTCAGAGCGGAGTAAGGCCAGTGGAGCAAAGCCTGACAAATCCAGGGTCAGAGTCTGTCTTTGTTTCAAATGTGGATCTTTTGTCCATCGGGGATTTAAATCTTTTTAAACAGTATTTATCTCGATGACTAAGTTTTTGGGTGTGTCCTCAAATTTTGTACTGTGGCCCTGGCTGGCGTAGCTCAGTGGATTGAGCGTGGGCTGCAAACCAAAGTGTCGCAGGTTCGATTCCCAGCCAGGGCACATGCCTGGGTTGCAGGCCACGACCCCCAGCAACCGCACATTGATGTTTCTCTCTCTCTCTCTCTCTCTGTCTCTCTCTCTCTCTATCTCCCTGCCTTCCCTCTCTAAAATAAATAAATAAAATCTTTTTAAAAAAGAATGTGGAAAAGGGAATATTATATTAGAAAAAAAATTTTGTGCTTGTAGCACTGCTACTGTGCCTGTCTGTTTTCTCAGCGAGATCCTCCAGTGTCTCGGCCGGGGTGCTGGAGTGGGCTGTTCATAAGCCCGCATCTGCCAGAGGTCCCAGAGCCAGGGCCAGGCGGAGATTAGAGTTCTGAGCACCAGATACAGGCTGTTCTTTAACCCTCGTGTTTTCTCTTTGGCAGTTGCCTGGGCCTTCACTTGCACCTGGAGGCCTGAACCCGAGGCTCTGGATTCAACCATTTGACCTTCAAGATAGTAAGTCTCAGGGAGGGCACTGAGAGGAGTCTGACTTCTCCCAGAGACTCTCACTCAGTCCGTCCAGTGTGCGGTCCCACCGGGCACGCCACCTGCCAGGACTGCTGCCTCCACTTCCGGAGTATTTCAGGCTTCCCTGATGGGAATGAACTTGGCTCTGGTTGACCCTAAGGCATCTCTGCTGTGTCACCTAATGTTCAGCCACCTACACGCGCATCTTCGTCAACTTTCTCTGCATTCTTTGTCTGCTGAGGTCTCCTCTTAGGCCTTCTCTGCTCTTGTTAGGATCCTAGTTCTTTCCTGTCACTTTATCGGGCAACTTCAACTGTCAGGCTCAAACAATAGAAGCATATTCTCTCTCTCTCTCTCTCTCTCTCTCTCTCTCTCTCTCCCTCTCCCCCTCTCTCTCCCTCTCTCTCCCTCTCTCTCCCTCTCTCTCCCTCCTCCCCTTGTCAGGTTCTGTTTTATTTGCTTAGTTCCACTTTCTATCTTATTTGCATAATTACCCTTTCCCCTCTATTTTTGTTTGTAGAGTTGCCAGTTCCCTCCCTCCCTCCCTCTCTCTCTCTCTCTCTCTCTCTCTCTCTCCTTTGCATCACGGTTATTTCTCTCATTTATTTGCAGAGTTGCTATTTCTCTTGTGCCAGGCTGGATGCTTACATCTTAATGAGAGTAAATTCTCCCTGGATCCCTTCTCGCTATGAGATCTGGTTTCCTCTGAAGTCATTTTGCAGCCATCACTTTTGGTAGCCCAGGGGCGTGGGTGTGGCCAACAGGAAGAACTTGGCTGAGGAGATGCAGTTCTTGCTGGGGCCTTGAGCTTTGTGCTCTCTCTCTCCGTCTGTCCTCAGATCCAGCCGGATGATATGAGTTAGGGCTCACTCTCTGAGTGAGGAGCCTTTGCCATCCGTTCCACTGTTGCGAGACCCTGATGTGGATGAAGAGGCTTGAACAGTAAGGGTTTTCTCCTCAACGTCTTTGATAGCTGCCTGTTTGCCACTTCCTATTCCTCCCACCCATGTATTTCTTTTCAAAGTGAGATGATTTGGAACTTGTCCACTCAAGTTCTTACCTCAGGACGCTTTCCAGAGGGTAGAGTTGGGAATTTCAAACTCTTCATTCAGAACTCCCCTCCAGAATATTCTGCTCACTTCCATGGCACGAGATTTACTTTAATTTTTTTATTTACTGATGAGAGAGAAAGAGAGAAAGAAACATCGATTGGTTGTTCCCCTTATTTCTGCATTCATTGGTTGATTCTTGTATGCGCCCTGACTAGGGATGGAACGCACAACCTTGGTGTATGTGAATGAAGCTCTAACCAACTGAGTTGCCCGGCCAGGACCATAATATTTACTACAAATTGCCACATACTTCCCAGGAGGCCACGGTCATCCTGAAATACAGCAAATTTCAAAAGGCTACCCTCCTGGTCTCTAGCGCCCCCTAGAGGCTGTTCTCAATTGCTCAGCACTGTATTGGAGACGGTTCCATGTGAAATTAGATACTGAGACCTTAACTTGAGGCTAGTGAGGCCACACAGGATCACCCTGTCCTCTGGACTTGACGGAGTGACAACCTAAACATGTTTCATCTAACGACAGTGCTCTGTTTACCATTCAAAGGGTCTGCAGCCTGGCCTCACGCTGCCATCTATTCCCCCATGGGCCTTTTTATAAATTAATTTTTAATGTGTGATTAATCTGTAGTTAGAAATTAAAATAGGCACCTAACAAGCACTACCTTGGCCAGGCGATCAAGGTGTGCCCATCAACAGTGGAAGTCACATTGCTAGTATGTGCCCTTAGTGTGCTGTGACTACAATGACAATTTACCTGGGTGGACTTCCTCCCTGAAACCCATCACCCCAGACTAATCAGGATGAAAGCATCAGACCAATTCCAGTTGAGGGACAGTCTACATAATCATCCCCCTTGTCATCTTTATTTTTCTCCATAGTGCTTTCCACCCTCTAACACACCATCTAGCAATGTGAGCTCCAGAGGGGCAGGTATTCTAATCTGTTCTGTTCATGGCTGGATTCCCTTCTTGAAAACAGTTCCCGATCACATCAAATTTAAAGATTTTATTTACTTTTAGAGAGGGAAGGGAGGGAGAAAGAGAGAGAGAGAGAAACATCAATGTGCGGATGCTGGGGTCCATGGCCTGCAACTCAGGCATGTGCCCTGACTGGGAATCGAACCTGCAATGCTTTGGTTCACAGCCCACGCTCAATCCACTGAGCTACGCCAGCCAGGGCCCAATCACGTCAAATTTAATGATTAATATTCACTTCCCCCTCTCCCCAGCCCCAAACTATCTTTTGTTCTCAGTGAATGGCACTCTTATCCATCCAGCTGCACAGACCAGGAACCTGGAAGTCACCATTTATTTCTTTTTAGAGAGAGAGGAAGGGAGGGAAAAAGAGAGGGGGAGAAACATCAATGTGTGGTTGCCTCTCACTGTGGCCCCCACTGGGGACCTGGCCCACAACCCAGACATGTGCTGCCTAGGAATCGAACTGGTGACCCTTTGGTTCGCAGCCCATGCTCAATCTACTGAGCTACACAGCTAGGGCTTGATTTAATTTTAGAAAGAGGGGAAGGGAGAAAGAGAGGGACAGAAAGATCAATTAGTTGCCTCTCGCATGCACCCCAACCGGGGACCAAACCTGCAACCCAGGCATGTACCCTGGCCGGGAATTGAACATGTAACTTTTTATTATATATTTTTTTTATTTATTTATTTTTAGAGAGGGAAGGGAGGGAGATAGAGAGAGAGAGAAACATCAATGTGCGGTTGCTGGGGGTTATGGCCTGCAACCCAGGAATGTACCCTGGCTGGGAATCGAACCTGGGACACTTTGGTTCCCAGCCCGCGCTCAATCCACTGAGCTACGCCAGCCAGGGCTTGAACATGTAACTTTTTGCTTTATGGGATGACACCCAAACAACTGAGCCACACTGGTCAGGTTCCACAAAAAATTTTTAAGTGCTATCTACATATAAGGCATTGCGCTGGCAGGAAGATTTGAAAATGATATTGTATAGCATGGGGAGCAAAAGGAACCCTCATACATTATTGGTGGGAATGCAGACTGGTGCAGTGACTGTGGAAAGCAGTATGGACTGTCCTCAAAAAATTAAAACTGGAACTGCCTTATGACACAGTGATTCCACTGCTGGGAATATATCCAAAGAAACCCAAAACACTAATTTGAAAGAATATGTGCACCCCTATGTTCATCAAAGCATTATTTATAATAGCCAAGATCTGTGAATTAAAAAGCTGTGGTACATTTACACAATGGAATAGTACTTGGCTGTAAAAACGAGAAGGAAATCTTATCTTTTGTAAACAGCATGGATATACCTGGAGAGTATTATGCTAAGTGAAATAAGGCAGTGAGAGAAAGACAAGTACCATATGATCTCATTTGTATCGGAACCCAATGAACAAAATAAATGAACAAACAAAATACAGACAGACTCATAGAAACAGAGAACAGACTGACAGTTGTCAGAGGGGAAAGGGGTTGGGGGCTGGGTGAAACAGGTGAAGGGATTAAACATTGAGGAAAAAAGAAAAAAAAAAAAGCCCTGGTAGACACAGATAACAGTATGGCGATGGCCAGAGGGAAGGGAGGAGGGGTAGGTAGGAGAGGGTAGAGGGGGGATAAATGGTGATGGAGGGAGACTTGACTTGGGGTGGTGAACACAATACAATATGCAGATGATGTGTTATAGAACTGTACACCTGAAACCTATATAATCTTATTAACCAATGTCACTTCAATCAATTTAATTTTTTTTTAAAAAGGATGTTACAATCAGATTGGCTCAAGTCCCAGCCCTACAATGTGTCACCCTTCTGAAAGTTCCTTAAATCTCAGAGTTTGTTTCTTTCCTCACTCACAAGATGCAGATAATAATAGAACCTATCTTGCTGTGTTATTGTGAACATTGGTGTGGGTGAGAAAATGTTTGGCGCAATAACTGGTACTTTGTTATTACTATTATCAACCGAAGGTATCCATTTTCCTGTCATACAAGGAGGTAAGAGAACTTGATAGTACCACCATGATGGTGTAGAAAAATTGTGGGAAAAAATGCCAATAAGCAGATATGGCTGTGTAGATAAGGTAGAGATAACTCTTGCCTGGAGATCATGAATAATACTGTAATAGAAGCTGGATCTCACCTCTCCTTGGGACTAGCCAAAGTTTCATCAAGAGTTCTATTGCCCTGGCCAGGTGGTTCAGTTGGTTGGAGCATTGTCCCATACACCAAACAGGTTGCAGGTTCAATCCCCATTCAGGGCACATACCTAGGTTATGGGTTTGATACTGTGTGGGAGACAGCTGATGTCCTCTCTCTCTCTCTCTCTCTCTCTCTCTCTCTCTCTCTCTCTCTCTCTCTCTCTCCCCCCCTCCCTCCCTCCCTCCCTCCCTCCCTCTCTCCCTCCCTCTCTCCCTCTCTTCCCTCTCCCCCTCTCCTCCTCTCCCCCTCTGTTTCTAAATCAATAAAGATATTCTCTGGTGAGGACTAAAGAGGAAAAATAAAAGTCATATTAATAGGTTGAAACTATAGCTTGTGTGCTACAGATCTATGAAACATATCATGGTCCAGCAGCAGCAGCCAGACATTATGATTGTGGGGGCGTCTCGATTAATGCTTCTGTGAAAGCTTCCAGGGTTTTCTCATCATCATAATCTTACAAAGCTCCATCTTCAACTTCTTTTAGCACCAGGAAGCTGAACACAGTGAAAACTTAAATTCATTTGGAATGTAATTCAGTGTAATGTATTTAATTTTTAAGTGAACTCCCACTCTTAAACTCATACAAAGTACAGTGAAGCACTGTTGATTTCATCATGAACTACCTGGCAGATATTGCTACTCTAATATTGTGCCTACCCGTTTGATTTTCCTTAGGAAGATATGACCCTTCAGGCTTTGCTTCTGACCTGCCTTTTCCTGCTAATCCTTGATTCCTGGGAGTTCCTCACTGAAGCAGATTATTACAGAAGAAGCTATCCTTGTGATGAGAAAACCCAAGGTGTCTCTGTCATTGCAGAGTGCAATAATCGTCAACTGCAAGAAGTTCCCCAAACTGTGGGCCAAGATGTCACCGAGCTAGACCTGTCTGACAATTCCATCACACACATAACAAATGAATCATTTCAAGGGCTGCAAAAGCTTACTCAGCTCAATCTGAACCGCAACGCCATGCTACAGCCCTACTGGGAAAATTATTATAGAAATAAAAAAGGCATGAATATTACAGACGGGGCATTCCTCAGCTTGCGAAACCTAGTGGTGTTACTACTTGAAAACAACCAATTATACAAAATACCGTCCGATTTGCCGGGGTCTTTGAGAAGACTTAGTCTAATAGAAAACAACATCATCTCTGTAACAAAAAACAACACTTCTGGACTGAAGAATTTGGAAAATCTCAATTTGGGCTGGAACTGCTATTATGACAATGTTTGTAATAAAACTTTTGAAATAGAAAAAGGAGCATTCGAAGAGATGACAAATTTGAAGGTGTTAATACTATCTTTTAGTAACCTTTCCCGGGTGCCCCTCCACCTGCCGAGCTCCTTAACAGAACTGTATCTTAGCAACACGAATATCAAAAATATCAGCAAGGAAGACTTCAAGAAACTGGAAAACTTAACAGTACTAGATTTAAGTGGGAACTGTCCAAGGTGTTTCAACGCCCCATTTCCCTGCACACCTTGTGCAGGAGATGCGTCCATGTACATACCTCCTAATGCTTTTGATAGTTTGACCAAACTCAGATACCTCAACCTCTCTAGTACTTCCCTCCGGAAGGTTCCTGCAAGCTGGTTTGACAGGATGCCTTATCTGAAGGAGCTGCACCTTGAATTCAACTACTTGGTCCAAGAAATAGCCTCTGGGGAGTTTTTAACGAAACTGCCCAACTTAGAAATACTTGACTTGTCTTACAACTATGTCAAGACAGCGTATCCACAACGAGTTAATCTTTCCCCAAACTTCTCTAATCTTACATCTCTCCGGGCATTGCACTTAAAAGGTTATGTGTTCCAGGAACTTGTCTATGAAGACTTCCGGCCCCTGATGAACCTCCCAAATTTAACAACTATCGACTTGGGCGTTAACTTCATTAAGCAAATTAATTTTAGCATCTTCCAGCATACTCCCAACGTGAAAGTCATTTACTTGTCAGCAAACAGAATATCGCCCTTGGTGGATGATATTAGGTCAAGTTCTGCAAGTTTCTCCACTGTCCGAAGTCATGTCCTTAAACGACGCTCAGCAGATGGTGAGTTTGACCCACACGCGAATTTTTATCACAGCACCCATCGTTTAATGAAGCGGCAATGTACACATTATGGCACAGCCATAGATTTAAGCTTGAACAATATTTTCTTCATTGGGAAAAAGCAATTTGAAGCTTTTCCTAACATTTCCTGCTTAAATCTGTCTTCAAATGGCAATGGTCAAGCATTAAACGGAAGTGAATTTTCAGCTCTGCCTCATGTCAAATATTTGGATTTTACAAATAATAAACTGGACTTCGATTATGATAGTGCTTTCAATGAATTGCCTGAGTTAGAAGTTCTAGATCTCAGCTACAATGCACACTATTTCCGAATAGCAGGGGTAACGCACCGTCTAGGATTTATTAAAAATTTAACAAAGCTGCAAATTTTAAATATGAGCCACAATGACATTTATACCTTAACAGAGTACAGCCTAAGTAGTGAGTCCCTGAAAGAATTAGTTTTCAGTGGAAACCGCCTTAACGTTTTGTGGAATGGTGAAGATAAGAGGTACACGTACATTTTTAAAAATCTCAAGAATCTGACACAGCTTGATTTATCCTTTAACAACCTTGTACATATCCCAAATAAAGCATTTATTAACTTGCCCAGGAGTCTCACTAAACTATATATAAATGATAATAAGTTAACTTTCTTTAACTGGACATTACTCCGGAACTTTTCTTGTCTCCAGCTACTTGACTTAAGTAGAAACCGTCTACATTTTTTAGATGATAACCTATTGAAATTTGCAAAATCTCTTACGACGCTGCTACTGAGTGGAAACAGGATTTCCTACCTGCCCCCTGGCTTTCTTTCAGAAAACAGCAGTCTGGTACACCTTGATTTAAGTTCCAACCTGCTGAAAATGGTCAACAGGTCTACACTTGAAAGGAGGGACAAGAACACCTCGTTAACCCTTTTGAAGCTAGATGGAAACCCTTTTGACTGTACCTGTGACCTGGGAGATTTTCGAAGGTGGCTGGATAACAATGTGAATGTCACAATTCCTAGACTGACCGATGTCATTTGTGCCAGTCCCGGGGATCAAAGAGGGAAGAGTATTATGACTCTAGAGCTAACCACGTGTGTTTCAGACACCACTGCAGCCATACTGTGTGTCTTCACATCCTTCATCACCATCGCAGTTATATTGGCCGCCCTGGCTCATCACTGGTTTTACTGGGATGTCTGGTTTATCTATCAAGTGTGTTTAGCTAAGATAAAAGGCTACCGGTCTCTTTCCACATCCCAAACGTTCTATGACGCTTATGTTTCTTATGACACCAAAGATACCTTGGTCACCGACTGGGTGATCAATGAGCTGCGCTTCCACCTTGAAGAGAGTGAAGACAAAAACGTGCTCCTCTGTTTAGAGGAGCGGGATTGGGACCCGGGCTTAGCCATCATCGATAACCTCATGCAGAGCATCAACCAGAGCAAGAAAACAATCTTCGTTTTAACGAAAAAGTATGCAAAAAGCTGGAGCTTTAAAACCGCATTCTACTTGGCCTTGCAGAGGCTAATGGATGAAAACATGGATGTGATCGTGTTTATTCTGCTAGAGCCAGTGTTACAGCATTCTCAGTATTTGAGGCTGCGGCAGAGAATCTGCAAGAGTTCCATCCTCCAGTGGCCCGACAACCCCAAGGCAGAAGGCTTGTTTTGGCAAAGCCTGAAAAATGTGGTCTTAACTGAAAATGATTCACGGTATAACAATCTGTATGTTGATTCCATTAAGCAATACTAGCTCATGTTGAGTCACGGCTTCCCAACATAATACGAAGGCAAAGTGATGACCCTTCTGCTTTAGTAATCTATTACTATATAGCACATTACCCCAAAACTTAGTGGCTTTGAATGGCACAATCGGTTATCTCATAGTCTCTGTGGGCCGGGAGCCCAGTATGGCTGAGCTAGGTCCTCTGCTTGGGGTCTCTCAAAGGCTGCAATCCAGGCATTAGCCAGGGCCACAGGCATCTCTTGGGTTAGGATCACAGTCTTTAAGAGACCCCAAGCTCACATTCACGTTGTTATTTTCAAGACTGGGTTCATTCTGGACTGTTGGCTAAAGGCTGCTCTCAGTTATCGTCACAGGGACCTCTCACACCTGGCAGTCTGCTCATCAAAGAAAGAGTTTGCTGGCAAGACAGAAGTCACGAGCTTCTGTAATCTGATCCAGGGAGTGATATCCCATGCCTTTGGCCACATTCTGTTTGTTAGAAGTAAGTCGCAGGTCCTACCAGTTCAGTGGGAATGATCACCTCTATCCAGGGAGAGTAGTCTGTGACCAGGATGGGTGGGGCTATGATGGCCTCAGTCACAGACTGTGACTACCAGGAGGTGGGATCCCTATGAGCCATCTAAGCAGCGGCCTACTCCACCTTCTTTTCCATACCTAAGAACTCTTGAAGCTCACAACTCTTTCTGATGTTAAATTGCTGTTTAGATTTATCATACATCCATGGCTACACGATTTCATTATGCTGTGATTATCTTAGTCTTTTAGAGTTACTTTTACAAATATCGACTGTAATATTTGAGTTCTAAGGTTTAGATGCCATTTAAAGGCTGAAGTGGATCATTTTTAAGTGGTTTATTATTTTTTATTTCTTAACCATTTTTTTTTAGAGCATGCAGTTGAATGAGAAGCATTGGGAATATCTGTTCATCATCATTACCGTGACCCTTGAAAAATGAAAAATGCTTCCTTCTGCGTGATGAGCATGTGATAAACATACAATAGGGAAATAGTTCTAGAATCTAAAAGAAATTGCCATCTATGCCGGGGTTTGTGAGAACACTTAAACAATCTTTGGTAGAAATCAAAGGGGGAACAGTGTTCATGAAATTTGTACCTTCTGATCATTATTAACAGAAAAATTAATTCTCACTTGACCCCCTCCCTACTCAGAAGACATAAAGCTGAAATGCCTGTCTGTTGGCCCCTTTTGGGTTTTTCTCCCAAATGAAACAACTGCAGCACTCCCTACTGTCTCCGCCATCCCCATGGTTCCTGTCCACAGCATCCTCCCTAGCGTAGGTATGAATCTGGAGAGACGCCTTATAAAATTTACCTGAGAATAGCTGGAAATTACCCAGGCTTAAGAAAACTAAAGTCCCTTCAGAATGAAAAGAACAACAAATCTCCAATGCACCATCCTTCCTTAAGTACATAGGCTCTTGAAGTCTGCTCTCTATCAGCTCACTTTGCTCCTCTGCTTTTCTCCTGCAGCTGTTCAAGATTTGTCAAATCCCTGTTTGGCGCTGGTCTCTGTCTGTTGGCCCTTGTTAAAAATAATAATAAAATAACCCCTCCCCCAAACTACAGGTATTAGAATGCCTAGTTACAGCCATGGCAAAGGAACTGGGTGACTCTGGGCAAGTCATTGCACCTATCTGAGCATACTTCCCCATTTGGAGAATGCACTAAATGATTCCCAAGGTATTTTCAAATATTACAACTATTAGTTTCCTAGGGCTGCCATGAGAAAGTACCACAAACTCAGTGGCTGAAAACAACAGAAGTGTATGGTCCTAGTTCTAGAGGCCGGAAGTCGGAAGTCTGAAATCACAGTGTCTGCCGCGCTCCTAGCCCTCGGAAACTTGTAGGAGGATCCTTCCTTGCCTCTCCTGATTTCTGGTGTTCGCTGGCGATCCTTGGTGTGCTTGGGCCTGTAGCCGCGTCACTGCAACATCTGCCTCTGTGTCTCTCCTTCTTATAATGACACCAGTCATATTGGGTTCAGGGTCCATCCAACTCCAGTCTGACTTCATCTTAACCAAGTACATCTGCAACGGCCTTATTTGCAAATGAGATCACACCGGGAGGTTAGAACTTCCACATAAAATTTGGTGGAGCAGGGGCAAGGGTAGCATGCAGTTCAACCCATGACAACAACCATGGCTTTTCTTTAGAAATGACTCAGAATTCCATGAAACTTGAAAATGCCCTTGAGAATGGGAAAGTCACTTATGATTGTTGTACAAATAAAGGCAATTTCCCTCTCAGCTATTAATAAAGCTGTTCTAGTCATGTGGCCAGGTTTCCGCTGTCATTATCCTTGAACTGAAAGCCATAATAATATCCATCATTTCCAGTGAGTACAGAAGAAGATCACACAATTGTGTTCTCTTCCTTTCTGCCCTTGAGTGGTTTCAGGGCACGGGGGAGTTGGTAGAGCCCTGTGTGTCCGCAATCACACTGTTGTTTTGCAGGAACAAGGCAAGGGATCGCTGTGTTTTAAAGCTGAAGGGGACATCGCAGGACTTCCTGTGCCAGCCACCCAAAATGGAAAATGATCTTTATAAATGTCCCTCCAGTGTGCAAAGGGAGGAGACTAGATGTAAAATTCTTAAGATATGAACAAAAACAAAATCCCACTTAGAATAGCAGAACATTGCCATCGGGACACCGTGGATTATCAGAGTCTTATTTTCTGGTGAAAAAACACATTTCTAGGAGTAGGGAGAAAAGACCCCTCTGTTTTCTCTTCCCAGTCTTCTTCCCCTTTGGCATTATACCTGCACTATTGTAGGGATAACTTTGTAGTTATCAGCAATGACGACACCAGAAGCTCAGAGATGACAGTAATGTCTGGGCTGTCAAGAAGCTCCAGAATCCTCAGGTTCGCTGTTGATGTTTCCATCTCCTTCCTAACCACTCAGCAACCACTCTTTTTTTTTAAAGATTTTTTATTTTTACAGAGAGGTGAAGGGATGGTTGCCTCTTGCACGCCCCCCCACTGGGGACCTGGCCTGCAACCCAGGCATTTGCCCTGACTGGGAATCGAACCAGTAACCCTCTGGTTCACAGGCTGGAGGTCAATCTACTGAGCCCCACCAGCCAGGCCAGGGCTCAGCAAGCACTTTTGATTTGACTTCTACATTTCTCTCACGTCCATCCCCCATCTCCATGATCAGAACCTCTTGCCCAAACTACCAGCATCTGTCATTGGCTTCCTGGCATCCATTCCAGTCCCTTCGCAATTCCGTTCTAGCAGCCAGAGTGATTCTTATAAAAGATGTGCCTTCTGAATTCAGTTTAAAATCTTAACTCATGAACTAGGCTCTTGAGGCCCTCGGTAGCCTCCCATTTGCCTGCCTGTTTGCCTCCACTCTAAGCACCCCCAGTAAGAGCCTTTAGTCCATGCTGAGAACTTACCAAACACTCAACCTTGGTGCCTACATGCATGGTTCTGCCCTAGGGCACCTCTTCCTCCAGACTTAGTCAATTGCTGCTCACCCTTCAGGGAGAGGTTAAATGTCATTTAGAGAGGCTTCCCCCTAACTGCTAACTCTTACTTAGATGCTCCCTTGTCATCTCAGTATTCATCACAAGTTTCGTTGGGTAAGCGATAGAGAAATGGACAGAGGGGTATTAACACGTGGGTCTTCCATTAGACTATAGGCTCCAGAAATGAGGGAAGGTGACTTTTTTGTCCATCACTCTGTCCCCAATATTCTTTACCATGCCAGGTACACAATGAACGTTCTGAAAAATGCTTTTCAAGTGAATGAAGGAAGGTTCAGGTCAACTCCGGCTGCATGCTGAGACAGATGCCGTGTACACAGGAGGGCACACTGCGACATGTCACACTGCAGCACCTGTGCATAGGGGCAGGACTTTTTCTATCACCTGTCCTCCATCGATGGCAAGAAGTACTTATGGAAGACACACTTCCTGTCCTCAAGGATCTGATGGCTTTGAAATGGATTGGATTGGCCTTGTTCATATGTTCCATTTCCTGTTCAATGCCAAACCCATTATTGGAGGAGTATCAAAATATATCCCAGGGTCCACATAAAATGTGAGTTTTACTTCTATTCAAAACACTAAGAATTCTGCCCAACATTGTTCGTTTTTCTGGGTCTTTTTCTTCTTAGTACATTGGAAAAAACAATGTCCCCTTTTCCACCCCTAGTAGCAAGCATGCGATTGTCTCTTGGATACTGTACGACACCAATAACCTTGGATGCCACAGTGCTGATTCCATGAGGATTCCATTCAAAGCCTGGGCAAGAATGATTCGCATTCTTATCTGAGTGTTGGCCTGTGTCTCTGAGCCAGTGCGGCACAAACGAAGAAGAAGGGAAGAGAAGATGTCATGAAATAGAAGTCAGTTGAGAACTACTGTGTAGAGATCATGGGATGGTCCAGAAACAAATACATAATAGCCAGGAGTCTGAATCCAGGCTCACAGAATGCGGTCCCTGGCTGGGTTAGCACTGGATACTTTTGCATGGGTGTTCAACCTGCGACCCGTGGACCACATGTGTCCCAGGACGGCTGTGAATTCGGCCCAACACAATATCGGAAATTTACTTAAAACATGATGAGATTTGTTCGTGATGACGTGTCACAATGTATTTAGCATGTGGCCCAAAACAACTCTTCTTCCAGTGTGGCGCAAAGACACCAAAAGGTTGCACACCCCTGCGTTCTATGGCACCACTCAAAGCAAAATTTCCATGTCATGTTAGTACGTACTCCACCCAACATGCTCCTGAGGTCAAATAGCTTTAGGAACTGCTTGGTTATTGCAGTGTTTCTAATATGCATTGTGATCTCCAAAAGGGAGCTATATTACACTGTGGCCCAAACTTATTTGACCACAGATTTTTTTTGTTTGGAAGACACCTTCTCTTTCTCTTTGGGAATGCTGATTTGAAGGCTGGATAGAGATTCCCCCAGCCTGGCGAATCCCTGGAAATGTTTTTAGGTGCATGGTGCCAGTCACTATTCTGATATGCACTGTTCTATTTTAAAAGCGGAAAAGAAAAATAATCCAGGCCTTGTGCCCTGAGACCTTTATAACCAGCTGATTAGCTTCTTGAATGGGTCCTCCTAGGTCTCCAGAGGACACGTTATTGCTTCTAAAGAGAGAAGTGACAACACAGCAGATTATAATCCAGAAGAAGTAAATAATGAAACTGTAAAGATGATAGATGCTTCTTTGGTATAGGGTGAAGAGGTTAATATTCATTTCTAAAGCATCGTTATCCATGTAAAGGAAATGTTTAGTACTTGACATAAACTGGAAACAGACATCATACTTCCGCTGATTGGGCTATCGTTTGCTGTGGCTGAATAAACTCTCTAGCATCCTTCTGTGCTTTCAAAGATGTTAAATCCAGCGGAATTGACTAAAGCAATTAGTCTCTGATCTTAAAAGAATTTCCACTTTTGAATCAGCAAACCAGATCCATTCCAGGTTGTATACTATTGAGATACTGTTTACATTGGAAACCAATATGAACTGTGTGTATGCAGGGTTAAAGTACACATATACATGGCAAAGAACCTATATATAGTTAAAGACGGCGATTACTGAATGAATAGACGTTAATAAATTCAGTGGATAAAATTTATTTTTTTAAGATTTTATTTATTTTTAGAGAGGGAAGGGAGGGAGAAAGAAAGAGAGAGAGAGAGAGAGAGAGGGAGGGAGGGAGAGAAACATCAATGTGCAGTTGCTGGGGGCTGTGGTCTGCAACCCATGCATGTGCCCTGACTGGGGATCAAACCTGCGATGCCTGGTTCACAGCCTGCACTCAATCCACTGAGCTACGCCAGCCAGAGCTCAGTGGATAAAATTTAAAATAAAAGGAGGAAAATGAGAGCATGATGCAGCCATTTCTCTATTTTTGTTTCAGTATTTCTCTGCCCTCCATTTTATAATTGCAGAGTCACCAAAAAGCATCACCTCATCATAAAAAAAAATACACACGCAAAAGACAAAACCCTAAATATCCCCCAAGAGGCATATCTCCTCCTGATTCAGCACATATGCTAAAAAAGTTGCTAAAGGTGAGCAGGTTTGAGCTGTGTAGGGTGGTGGGAAAGAGCGGAGAAGAACGAGCAGGCGAGTGTGCAGGCGAGAGAAGAAACGAGGCTGGGGGAGTGCAGAGAGCCACAGTTTGGAGGCCGTTGAGTGAGGGAACTTGGCCATTTACAGGTGAGAGGGCGGGTTCCGAAAGGTTAAAGTGCTCACCCCTGCTGACAGAGCTGTGCGTCATAGTGAGGATCTGTACCCAACTCGCAGTTGCTTTTCCACTCCCATCTCTGTCTCATGTCCTGCTGTTGTCAAGTTCAAATCAGATATTAGGGTATCAATCACAATGCCAGTGGAAGGGATGAGTAGAATAAATGCCCTTCCCCAATCCTTCAATGATAAAACGCCTACATTTCTAGGCTGTGAGTGGTTCTCCAACTTTGGCGTGCATCACCTGAAGGGCTTACTAAAACACAGCTGGGGACAATCCTGAGAATTTGCATCGCTAATGAGTTCCCAGGTGATGCTGATGTTGCTGGTTGAGAGCCATTTGGAGGTTTGTACCCTAGCTGGGAATTGAGTGGGTGACCTTTCGGTTCCCAGGCCAGCACTCAACCCACTGTGTCACACCAGCCAGAGCTCTTTGCTCTGTCTTGATCCTAGTAGGTTTAGCTCCCTCTCCAACAAGATTGTAAGTTTCTTGATGGCAGGGGCCACAATTCATTCTGGCCTCTAGTCCTCACAGTGCCAAACACAGTGCATCTTAGGAAATGTTTGTGCAATAAAATTCTAGAAAGTGATCTAAGAAATATGTTCGCTATGTAAGTAGCACACATATTAACCTTTCTAGAGATTTCTATGGTTTGTTCACTGATGGCAATACGTTAAGACCAAATGAATGTCTTCTTAACGACATCCGTTGGAGTAATGTTGAGCGGATATCATCTGGACAAACATATGCTGAATGGCACTTAAACCGCACCAGGTTGGCCTCTTGGGCCACTTGCCATTCCTCCAACTCCTAGGGACAGCTTTGCTCATACCCTCCTGGCTGCCAGGGGCCAGAAGTGTAAAGTTGGACTCATCGGAACACACGATCATCATTCTGTGATCACAGAATATGAAATATTGCAAAAGGAAGGCTCATTAAAGACTCACATGAACTCGTCCAAAGATAAAGTACTAGATGCGCACCTCGTCCTATTGTCATTACCCAATCTGATCATGTTAAGGGGAAAATTCTTCCTGCCTCCAGTACTGTTAGGGTAATAGGGAGCAACAGCAGGAGGTGGGTCCAGGTGCGGTTTACCACCACCAGGGGGGGCTTACAACGCGTTCTCAAGAGTCAACACCAATTACTGCAGGTAGATGGCAGCAACAGTCTACCTAAGGCTTTGGTTTTAACCACCAGAAGGGCGGGGGTGAGGGGGAAGGCTTCCCCTTTGTTTGCTGTGAAACCTGGCGCCTCTCCGGCCAGTGGACTGAAAGCCTCCTCCCACCGACACTGCAGCAGCCTCGGAGCAAACGTGTGGAAACTACAAGTTGATGAAAAGCCGAATCCAGTGCAAATCAGAGAGTGGGCTCTGTCTCATACACACAAAAAAAAGCAGTTTGGGCAGGGGAACCTAACCCTAGGCGATTTGTCCAGCCATTTCTAGGTTTAATCCATTTAGACACGAACCTGTAAACTCCAGTGGAAGTTTTTTATTGGCTCCTGGTGATGTCACGCGAGGCTGGGAGAACTGGTTTTCGCTGTGTGGGGCTTCTTTATTCCCTGAAACATCTTCTAGAAAACAAGCCCTGGGGCCTTTCACCCCGGCCGGCCGAGCCAGGGCCTCCGGCTGTAACCGGATACTAAGCCTTTCCCAAACAGACTCTTTATAAACAACCACCCCTCACCCCAACAAGGAGAAGCACCAAGTGGGCGCAAGGACAATAAACTCTGCAGCAGCGGTTCTCACCTTGGCTGCAGGCGGAAATCACCTGAGAGTTTCAACCTGCACACACACACAGACGCCAGACCCCACCCCAGAGATTCTGATTCACTGGTTTGGACGGCATCCGGGGCAGCTGGAGATTTTGAAAGATCCCCACGCGATTCCAACGTGCTGCCAAGACTGGGGACCATTGTTAGAAACGCAGCCTTTGCCCCTGTGTTAAGTCAATTCTCACGCCCACTAAGTACAGGCTCGCCTCGTTTTATTGCACCTCGCTATGTTGTACTGCACAGGTATTGCGGTCCCCGCTCCCCCCCCCCCCCAAAAAAAAAAAAACTGAAGGCACGACTCTCCCCACCAGCAAAAACATTACGGCTTCTTTTATTGCGATACTTGCTTTATTCCAGTTGTCTACAACCGAACCCACCCTCAGGTTTAGATTCCTTATGCCTTCAGCAAATTTAAAACAAAACCCAACAGTAAGAAAACCTTAGCACAGGGTCAGAAGATTAGGAACCTAATTAAAATGGAACGTAAAGCAAAGTCAGGCTCTGGCTGGTGTGGCTCAGTTGGTGGGGTGTCGCCCTGTAGACACAAAGGTCGCTGGCTCGATTTGCAGAAAGGGCCCAAGGTTGTGAGCCGGGGCTGCATTGGAGGCACACGAGAGGCAAAAGAATGCTGTTTCTTTTGCACACGAATGTTTGTCTCCCTCTCTCACTCCCTTCCCCTCTCTCTAAAAATAAATAAATATAATCTTTTTTAAAAGAGCAAATACAGGGGTTTTTCCTCACTCTTTTGAATTGCTACCATTCCGTTTTCCCAAAGAATCCCAGCCTGCTATTGACTTTCCCCATTTCTGAATGAAGCCAATTCTGATTTGCTGACCTCCAACTACTTCCGGGTTGTGTAAAATGAAGCTGAGTGGGACTTTGACTTTGAGTGACCTGGCAATCTTATGGCATCAGGTCCCTTTACTACTCTGTAGTTGGCCGTGGAGAATCGACTGTTTTCTTACGCTGCCTAACCTCTGGACTGGAAGGCTTCCAACACAATTTAGGTCAAGTGTGTTGAAAGGCTAAACAACGGGGCCACCAACGTAGGCAGTGACTTCAGGGAGCCCTAGGAAACCTCATTTCCACAGCCAAAACATGGCCATCTACCACTTTAGGATGATGGTTCCAGTTTTGAACATGCCAGAAGTCCCATCGTTCCTGTGGACAGTCGGTTAGACGACCCAGCTCTCAGGGTAGGCAGAGTTGCAGGGGCAGAGCATGGTCGTGACGGTGTGGTGGGAGGACCCAAGCCTGGGAACCTATGTGACAGGATGGCCTCACCACTCCCTCACAGTAGTGTCATCTTAGATATGTTGAGCACCGTCTCTGGGCTTCAGGTTGCTCAGCTCTACTATAAAGGAGTGACTGCCATTTCAGGTGTTTTCTCTGAAGTAAATAGGATAAAAGTGTGATGTGCTGGTACATGTTTAACAACTGGGGTGTGATTTTTTGGGGGGAGGGAACGCCTCCATTTGTAATGTTTGCCAATTCCCGTGGTGTAAATACTCCCACCATGGCTGATCCCAATATGGCGTCACTGACTGTGGCACTGAGAAGAGATGTGCACCACCTGGGGAAACAACATCTTCTAGTGATAGTCCCTCCCTACAATGTAGCAGATACTCACAAAACATTACACTCACATGGTCCCTTCCCCCTGTAGGAACATTTATGTTGACGGCAGGGGGTGGGGGGGTTACCATTTTTAAAGCATTTAACCTACACGATCTCATTGCATTTCTGGGGCAACACTGAAATGGGCAGGTGGGTATTATTTCTGTTTAACAGGTGAGAAGCCGAAGGCTCAGAGAGACTGGAACAAATTACTCAAGGCCATGCAGTGAGCGATCTATAAAATGGGTGTAATCAGCAGAAAAATCCGCCCCCAAAAAGATGTCCACATCCTTACCCCTGAAACCTGCAGGTATGTAGCTGACACAGCAGAAGAGTGGGAATGAAGGCTGCTGGTCAGATGACCTCAATGAGAGGTAGAGCACTGAATCATTCAGGTGGGACCAATGTAATCCCAAGGGTCCTTACAAGTCAAAGAGGCAGAGTGGAGAACCACAGGGAAATGTATGTACGCAGCATTGTTGGCTTTACGGATGCAGTGACAAGGCGAGGAACGCAAGAGGCTTCTAGAAACAGCAAAAGGCAAGAAAGCCTACCCTTCCCTAGAGCCACCGGAAGGGAACACAGCCCTCCCCCACTTTGATTTTGGCCCTGTGAGACCTGTGCGAGACTTCTGACCCTCAAAACTGTAAGATATCATATTGATGTCCCTTAATTTGCTACATTTGTGTAATTGCTACAGCAGGGATAGGAAAGTAATTACAAGGTTGGGCCTCCTCATTCCTCAAGTCTCAGCTCAAATTCCACCTCCTGGGGGAGCCTTTTTTTTTTTTCTTGCCCTTTCTCTAGGCCTTTGCTTTCTGCCCTGAGTTGCCATAAAACCTGGCTTTCAGGTTTTACTTATTAATGCTTGTCATTCTTGGCGTTCCTGCCCACTTTTCTCCCTCCTTCCTAAGGGCGAGGTAGTGTTTCGTCACCTTTGCATCATTTTCTGCCAGCATGGGTCCTTCCCCAAGACCAAAGCATCATAACTAGATTGAGGATGCACGAATAAACCAGGGAACGAGTGCTGGACCTCTGACATTAGCAACAGCACCGCCCCTCATCACCGCCTGAACCCGTGCTGCTGAGCCACAGGAGCAATCCGTCAGTGCTGCAGGACGATGAAAAGCGTGCCTTGGAAGGCTGGAGCTACCCAGCCCCCCTTCCTGCAGTGCAGTCTGCCTTTCATACCACCAGCCCCCAGAAGTAGCCTCTCCCCCAGACCAGCCCCTTTCACAGAGGAAGGAGAGTTCTGGCTCCAGACGGAAGAGAAACAGGCGTGATGAATGGGTTGCAGGAGCCCCAGACTCCGACGCGGCCATCTTTGTCTCAGCAAAGCTCATAATTGGATTTGGGCCTTTAGGCCAGTCACTTAGTTACTCTGTCCTCATTTATCAAATGGAAGGAATCCTAGCTCTGTGCTCTGCTTACTTTCAACGCTTCTGAAAAAAAAGGCAGAAAAGATGCACGCACGAGCCTGGACTCCAGTCACGTAGCTAACACAGTGAGAGCAGATGTGACCACGTGGTAAGAAGAGCAAGGGCTACGTAGGAAGAAAGTTCACATTCTCATGGGAAGTGAAAGTGAACCGCGTCACTTTCTATCATGTGACAGCCGTGGGGCCCTGAGAAAATTACCGAGGCTCTGTTTCCTCTGTGTGAGATAGGGACAATAATCCTCCTACTTACTGATCACTTCCAGCGTGGCTGGCCCCTTGCAAGCCCTACGCCGTTATTCTCATTTTACAGGTAGACAGTTTGTCAGTGTCAGAATTGGGACTGGCTGCAGCATTTGCAACCCCAGGGCTCTCCTTCAAAAAAAGACTAGAATTCCACCCAAGGGCTACCAGTTCGATTCCCAGTCAGGGCACATGCCTGGGTTGCAGGCCAAGTCCCCAGTAGGGGGCACGTGAGAAGCAGCCACACATTGATGTTTCTGACCCTCTCTTTTTCCTTCCCTTCCCCTCTCTCTAAAAATAAATAAATACAATCTTTTTTAAAAAAATGCAAAAAGACTAGAACTCCGAGGTGGTGGCAGCAGAGCATTAAACACACACTGGGCCCCCCTGAACTTGGCCCCCTATGCAACTACACAGGCTACATATCCCTGAGGCCAGTCCTGGGCAGTCTGACGCCAGAGCCTTCTATCTTAAGATCTGTGCTAGGATGTCTGTCTCCTAAGATCGCCGTGAGGTTGCAAGTGAGGCCACTGCATTCTTAGCAGAGGGAACAGCTGGAATGATCTGGAAGCAGAGGCATGGAGAGGAATATGCATAAAGAATGATTAAGCCTTGTGGCTGCAGCTTTGGTTACTCGGAGGAAGAAGTGCACTGCTAGATAGACCTGGTTCCAAACCGTGGTGCTGGGCAGGCCACCCAGAGGCCCTTGTACTTTCTGCTGCTGCCGGTAGGGAGAGTGGGAAGGTTTAGAAGCACGAGGTGATGAGGAAACAGGCCAGGGAACTGACTCTCAGGGGCAGCGTGGAGCAGGGCAGATGAGGGCAAGCCCACCAGCTAGAAGAGGGGGCACTACAGGGGCGCAGCGATGAGGGGCTCCTGGAGCAGAGGCAGGGGAAAGGGGGAGAAGTGGACAACTGCGAAGTCAGTCCAAAGGAGGCGGAGTTACAACCTGGATGTAGGGGAGGGAGGAAAAGGAAAGACCTCTGATGCCCGGAGGCCTGGCCTTTTGTTTGGGGGACATCTGGCCTGTCTTGTGTTGTTATCACAAAGTGTGCATTTGGGCCCGCAGCAAACAGGATGCATGTCTTCAGGAAGTAGAAATTCTCTGAGAGAAAAACATGATTTAATCTCAAAAAAAAAAAAAAAAAAAAAAAACCCCAGCTGTTACTGGCTCTAAACGCAGTCACTTCTCAGTTTGTGTCTTCCCCCACCCCAAATGTTCACTTCCAATTTTTAGAGTTATAATGAGTCCTTTGACTATAGTCCTTGCATTACTCTCATATAATAATAATTGCAAAATTTCAGAGAAAACCAACTATGCGCTGAAAATGAAACAAAAGGAGAAAAGGAAAAAGAATCTCCCATATCTCGCCCAGATTCTTCTCACAAACTTGCTAAGGGCCCCGAGGAAAGGGGCCCCTCCAGCCTGATCGCCTGGAATAGAATCTGCTGACACCAGGGTGGCGAGGTTGGTTAAGCCTCACTGCTGTTCTGGAGGTCTAGAAAGAAGGACTTGCGGGCTCTTCCTTCCACGTGACCCACTGGTACGCAGAGTGTCTGTCTGATGGGAAAGCTGAGTTGAGCAAAGCCTGAGGAAAGAGGAGACACAGAGCCACATATGCACCTGTTTTGGAAGACGAAGTCCCCAAAATAATAAGAGTGTCCTTACTTTTCATAACTCAGGGCTGGCACCCTTCTGCCCCAGTATATAGCCCTTGGGTGAGTAACTCAGCCAGCATCGCTGATGTAAGGCCCCCGTGGTCTGCAGTGGAGACACAGAGAGAAGTCAGGCCTAGGCCCACACTGAGGAGACCCCGTCTGGGAGAGAAGACAGGGAACAAACATATGGGAACTACGGGGACACATGTCACAGACAGAAAAGCTTTCTGTGGCGTGGGGCTGTGAGGCCCGGATGCTGCCTGAGGAGGTCAACAAAAGCGTCCCACAATAGGCCACCATTTAAGTACAATCTGTAAAATAGCCGAGAGACAAGGAACTTTCCGGAGTGATGGAAATATCCTGTATCTCAACTGGGATGGTGGTCACCCTGGCGTACATGGTTGTCAACAGTCATGGAATGTAAGTTAAAATGAATGCATTTTATTTTATGTACATTAAACATCAATCGCGGTGATTGCAAAGAGCGTGCACCAGGGCGGGCGCCATGTTTTCAGGGTAGCAGACTGCCGTGGCACTAAGCGGACTCTCAGTAATTCTCCGCTGAAGGAAACCGAAACCGTGAGGGTACAGCGGGGTGAGAACGCAGATGCTTTATGTGTCCCCAGGAGCCTGCGTAGCTCCTGGCTCTTCATCCTGCCTTTGTGTGACCATAAGGAGCCTCAAGGGCCCAAGAGAGCCTGAGGGAGTTTCCAGAGTCCAGGGGAGTCTTTTTGCTCACTTGTCTTGACCCATGCTCTCCTGCTCTGAACGCAGGCTTGATGGGCTCCCAGCTTCTCGGGCCTGTTTATCAGGTCGGTGGCTCCCGCCTCTCTTGGACTTGTGGTCTACAGTCTCTGCTAAGCCAAGCTGTCAGCCACCTCCCCTGACACTGAACTGCTCCCCCTCCTCCGTTCCCCTCCCCTTTCCCCCTCCCTCTGTCTCCTGGGCCTGGGGGCCCAGCTGGGCCGGCTGGCAGGAGCCCCTAGGGGGAGAAATGAGAGACCTGAGACTTGTGAACGCCTGCGTGTGTGTGTGTGTGTGTGTGTGTGTGTGTGTGTGTTTGGGTGGATCTGGTTGGACAGACAGCTGAAGCACTGATTGATGTGTGAAAGGTCTAAGATTCCCCCTTCAAGGTAGATAAAATACAAGACACCCTGTTGAATAGAAATTTCAGATAAATAGTGGATAATTATAAAATATGAGCATGTCTCAAATATTGCATGGGATAACTTAATACTGCAATCTATTTGTTCTTTACCTGAAATCCCAGTGTCACTGGGCACCGTGCATTTTGACTGGGGTGTGATGGGGAACGCTGGGAGAGGGGAGGAGACGCAGTGTCCCTGTGAGCTGGTGCATGGCACTGTCAGGGGACAGGCATGGCTAGGGCTACTCCAGACTTCACCAGGGACACCAGAATCGATGCCAGGAATGGCAGCAACGATGGCGATTATAGGGTGGGCATGTGAGGCTCCTCCGCTCTGCTTCCAGGGAGGTGTGATTAGCCAGTCCTCGAGAGGAAACCAGCGGTCAGCAGACAGAAAAAGGTAACAGGGCCTGTGAACCTATGCGGCACGCCTTCTCCCACTCCCACATCCTCTGGGTGACACCTTCTCATCTCCGGTGCTATGAGGCTGCACCAGGTAGCCAGCCGAGAGTAACCAGAGATCAAGGGTGTGGCCAAGATAGGCTGAGAGGGGGGCAAGATGCCCCTCCTGCCATGCCCCGCCCCACCCCCAGCCTCACCTGTTTGTCCAGGCTTTTCCCATCTGGGACCCTCATTACCCACTTGCATCCCTCCCTTGTCAGAACCCCCACCCCAGGGCTCCACTGCTACTTCGTTCTCGAGGTAGGCGGAGGAGAAGTCAGTGGAAAGTTACTTTCAAATAAACGGATGGGAGGCTGATGAAACCCCAGGAAACCGCAGCTCCTCCCCTGCTGAGGCCCCAGGCCAGAAGCCAACCTGCTAGGCTTGGGACCTGTTTTGGGCCTCCCTACCTGCCCGGAGACCAGGGGCAGGCCCTTTACCATGTGTCTCATTTCTTGACTTACAGATGGGACGCCAGCTGCCCTATCACATCCTGATGGGGCTGTCAGGAGGCAGGAATGAGTGAGCAGATGCAAAACAATGGCAACATTTCCAAATGAAGCATCCGTACAAATGCACACTTTTATGGTGCTTCAACCTGCTACAGGTGCTTCTACTTAAAGAAATCCAATATATGAATATTCAGAACCATACACACATCGTGATATGATTCCAAAAGCCATTTCCCTGTGTCACTGAAAATACGATTCCATTTATCAAAATGTAATGCGCTCACATTTTACGGAAAATCCCCCAAGGAATAGCTGCTCTCATTAAGAATGGCTCCTAACTGGACCTGCAGTGGGCCGGCTGACTAAATTCTGTGTGCTTCAGTTGCATTTTAGAAAGGAGACCTACTGTGGCCCTGTCTATAATCAGTCTGATTCACAATTATAAAAGCGTAGTCTTGACGATAACGGTCCTCCTCTGCCCCTTTAAGAACGCAAGCTCCTTCAATTGCAGGCAAGCAGGAAGTGCCACTGTTTGGCTGTATGTTTCACTTCCTTTCAAAGGTGTATTCTTACTAAAGAAACCCCAAGTCCTATTTCTATTTCTTTTTAAAGGCATACTCAACTGTGTTTGTGTTAGTTTAATGAAATGACTTGGGCAGGAAAATATACAAATCATATATGCATATTTTAGTTTTTAATAGGCTTTACATTTTAAAGTAGTTTTAGGCTCACGGCAAAATCGAGGGGAAGATGCAGAGATCTCCCACATACCCCCTTCCTCTACACATGCGCAGCCTCCCCCGTTATCAACATACAATCTTTGCTAAATATATAAAGGATAAAAGCAAAACAAAATGATATTTAAAATACAAAGGTATGCATGCTTCTGGTTAAATGGAAATGGTAGAAGATCCTCCATTCCTCTTTCCCCAGAGGAAACCTCCATTAACGGTTCTTAAAATTCCCTCCTGGAAGTGGTCTCTATACGCCCCACCCTTCTACTACACAGAGGGCATCATCTGATATTCATGACGTTCTCCTTTCCCCACTTAAGAGTATACTTTGGACATCCTCCCGTGGCATCATTAACAAATCTGCCTTGATCTTGATCTTTTTCTAACAGCTGCATGATTTTCCATTGTTTGGGTATCCTATCATGTTCTTAATGAATCTCCTCATTTAATATACAGTTTGGTTGATTCTAACTTTTCCTCTTACTTCCAGTGCTATGGGGACACAGCTATATATGTACGTGAGTGTAAATGTAGACACATATCTTTGTGGAAGTGTTGATCTGCCACCTTGGCACGTGAATTATTTTGAGCTGAAGGCAACAGAGCCCTTGGGGGCTCATGGAAAACGTTTACTTCTCCCTTAAAGAGTGTGAATTAGGGGCCTTGCCCGTAACAGCAGTTATCGCTGAAAAATAACGTTTTATGACCTAGCTACAGGACAGGACAAACGTCTAGTTACTGAACATCTGCTCTTCTTATCATTCCGCAATGACCTTTGAAGTCCCAGGTGCCTTAGCTCAAAACACCATATACACCTTGGTTTGCCCTGTCTGTCTCTGAACTTCTCATGTGGGTGGGGTCTCAGACTCTCATGTACGTAGGGTTCCCCTGTGTGTGTATGTAATTGAATTTGATTATTTTCTCTCGTTAATCTGTCTCGTGTAGATTTAATTATTGGGCCGGTGGAAAAGAACCTAGGAGGGTGGAGGAAAGTTTCTTCCTCCCCCACAGTGCCCAATATTGCCATAGAGAAAAATTCTAGCAGAACAACCACTGGATCAAACTGGAAATGCTGTTTTAATTGTGAGAACCACTGGTACCGCTGAAAAGTCTGTACCAATGTACACTTCCCACAAGGGCACGTGAGAGCTGCCTTCATTCTTCTTTCCGTGCATTCTGGCCAACCTCAGACATTACTCAACCTTCCCATTGTGTCAGTCCGAAAGGGGCACAGAGGGCCTCCTTGTGCGGCTTGCACGTGAAAGCCTGCTGTCCGGGATGTCTCCCTGCCTGAGTCCAGAGTCAGGGGGGAGGAGCTTAGAGGCCAGACATTGGGACCAGACAGAGCTGGATGCACCCCCAACTCAGCCACTTGCCAATTGTAGTCTCTGGAGCCTCAGTTTTTCCTTCTGTACAATGAGCATCCTGAGACAGAGTTCATGGGGTTACTGAGAATCCAACAAAGCAGTACAAAGTGGCTAGCGCTACAAATGTTCATATGTTTCCCAAGAAAGAAAAATATATATATATATACTAATTTTGACTGACCTAGTCAAAGGTGGCTTAACAGTATCTGAGATTTCCCCCTTTCCTTTCTTGCTGCCCCTACTTGAGAGACAAAAGTGCAAATAAAAGGCTGGAAACGAAAACTTAAACTGTCACATTAAATGGTCATCTTACTAGCTGAGCAAGTCCCGGTTTCCTCCTCCGTAAGGTGGGGTATTCAGTATGTCTACCCAAGCAGGTCGTTAGGGGAATTAAAACGCACGCAGAGCAGTGCCTGCCTCTCACACACACTCCATGGATGATGCTTGCTGTTGTTTTTAGCCATGGATCCCCCCCAACTGCTCAGCCCACACCCCCAGCAGGACAGGTGGGGAGTAGAGTCCTCTAAACTAACCGATGATTCTCAGATACCTACTAAGTGCCAGGCTAGTCAAAACTGCTTTGACACCATGGACACTGCAATGTTGATAGGGTACTGGCAGAAGGATGCCCTCCAACTTTCCGATCTGCCTGTTGAGACAGAATCATATCCTGCATGGCTCAGCACGCAGACTGAACAGACAGTCCCCTTTACCCCCACTCTCTAGCATTTACTACAAAAAGACCCTCGTGGGTCTACTTTGTGAAAATATACTTGTCACGTTCTCTCTTTTTAAATGTATTCCTTTGGAAGCAGGGTGCATTCTGAGTACTATAGTGTTGCTTGCGAGTGGGAATGATGCTCACATTGTTTCTCCGTGTGTCCTTCGATGCCACAAGGATGTCACTTACTTGGGTCTGTACCTGGTAGGGAGAGTAGTTCACCTCCACTGAGGGCACATTGAATCCCACTGCTGCTGAGGGTATTAAGAACTCAAATTATAATTTTGGATTTGTTTATTTCTTTTTTGCAGTCTGTCAGATTTTCTTTCATGCATTTGAAGTCCAGTTGGTGGTGGCATAAAAAAATTAAGGGTTTTGATCCTGGCTGGCATAGCTCAGTGGATTGAGCACGGGCTGAAAACCAAAGCATTGCAGGTTCGATTCCCAGTTAGGGCACATGCCTGGGTTGCAGGCCATGGCCCCCAGCAAGCGCACATTGATGTTTCTCTCTCTCTCTCTTTTTCCCTCCCTTCCCTCTCTAAAAATAAATTAATAAATAAAATCTTTAAAAAAATTAAGGGTTTTTATACCTTTTGTGAATTGATTCTTTTATTATTATATAATATCCTTCTTTATCCCTGGTATTATTTCTACCTCTGAAGTATACTTTTTTTTTTTCAGAGAAAGGGGAAAGGAGGGAGAAAGAGAAGGAGAGAAGCATCAATGCGTGGTTGACTTTTGCACACCCCTCCACTGGGGACCTGGCCTGCAGCCCAGGCATGTGCCCTGACTGGGAATCAAACCAGCGATGCTTTGATTTGCAGGCTGGCACTCAATCCGCTGAGCCACAGCAGCCAGGGCTGAAGTGCACATTTTCTGACATCTGTATAGCTGGTCCAGCTTTGTTTTGGTATTTGCATGATATAATTGTCTCCCTCCCACATTTTATTGCGAACCATTATGTGCTCGTATTTAATGTAAATTTCTTGTAAGCAGTGCGTGTCAGTTTTTAATGTTTTAATTTTTATTATATTTTATTGTTTATGCTATTACAGTTGTCCCACTTTTTCCCCTTTGCCCCTTTTCCCCCCAGCCCCCTACCCCTGCATATTATTTTTTTAAATCCAAGATGACAATTTTGGCTTTTAATTGGACTAATTAGATCCTTTACATTTATTAAGATTTTATTGAAATGATTGAAGATGCCCTGGCTGGCGTAGCTCAGTGGATTGAGCGTGGGCTGGGAACCAAAGTGTCCCAGGTTCGATTCCCAGCCAGGGTACATTCCTAGGTTGCAGGCCATAACCCCCAGCAACTGCACATTGATCTCTCTCTCTCTCTCTCTCCCCCTCCCTCCCTTCCCTCTCTAAAAGTAAATAAATAAAATCTTTAAAAAAAATGATTGAAGTTAAATTTGCCACTATGCAAATTGTATTTTGTTGATTTTATCTATTCTTTGTATTTTTCTCTCTGTTGGAATGTGAGTGAGACCTGTAGCTTCCTTCTAAGAAACCTCCAGCACAAAACCTCACAAACCACTCTTGACACATTCGATCAGTCGCAGCACCTTCTCCACACACTGCACAAATCTTTTTTTTGTGTTCCAGTTGCATTTTTACCTTTCTTGAAATAATAAAGCATAATAGGCCGAAAATGTTGCTTATTTTCTTCAATCTTCGCTATTAAAATGGTGACACAAAAATTCACCCATTGTGATAAATTTGTTTAAATGCACGCTGATATGACAGCTGTCACGGTACAGTCTAACAGAATTGTTTCACATGATGTTAAAGACAACTAAGGTTTATTAGAGCAAATGCACTTTTTGGTCAACCCAACAGAACTTAGAAAATATGAGGGGATGTGACATTCTTGATTATATTTTATGTTATAAAATTCTGTCTTATTCGAAATTCTTACTAGTTTTTCTTTCTCTTCTTCTTCCTCTCTTTCTCCCTCTCTCTCCCTCCCTTTCTCTCTCTTTCTCTCCACTGCTAGCTTTGAAGAAGCAAGATGCCATAAGTAATAGAGCTACAAGGAAATTCTTCCAACAACCTCAACGGGTGTATTACGGAAGTGGGTCCTTCCCCAGTCAGACCATCAGAAGAGAATTGGGTGACCCAATTGTGCTGTGCCCAAACTCCTATATTATGGCAACTGAGAGATAATAATTGTGTATAGTTTTAATTTTTGTTATGCTGCTTAAAAAGCTAATACAGCTGTTTAGGGACTTTCAAAAAAACTCCCACCACTACTGAGTGCTATGGTCTGAATGTTTGTATCCCCCCCAAAATTCATATGTTGAAATCCTACCCCCGGTGTGATGGGATGAGGAGGTGGGGTCTTTGAGAAGTGGATAGTTCATGAGGGCAGAGCCTTCCTGAGTGGGATTAGTGCCCCTGTATAAGAGACCCCATAGAGCTCCCTTGCCCCTCCACCACATGACCTGGAGGAGGGCCCTCTTCGGACCCTGCCGGCACCCTGCTCTCAGACATCCAGCCTCCAGAACTGTGAGAAATAAATTTCAGCTGTTTGTAAGCCCTCCAGTCTATGGTATCACTGAGCTAAGAGCTCTTTGTGACAATGGCTGAACTATCCATATCATGTAGTGAATACAGATACATTGAAGAGCACATCTCAAAAATAACAGCTTCAAGCCCTGGCTGGTGTGACTCAGTGGATTGAGTGCTGGCCTGAGATTCAAAGGGTCACTGGTTCAATTCCCCGTCAGGGCACATGCCTGGATTGTGGGCCAGGTCCCCAGTAGGGGGCACGTAAGAGGCAACCACACATTGCTGTTTCTCTCCCCCTTTTTCTCCTTCCCTTCCGTTCTCTCTAAAAAGAAAGAATTAAAAAAAAATAATAACAGCTTCACAGTGGAGAAACCTGGCAGATAATATTTTAATCAGGTGATCAAACAATCCCCCCACTAACGGGACAAACCAACATCTCGGACCTCCTGATGCAAGGCAGCCAGGAGTTGGTAGCATCCCATGTGCAGTATTCCTGCCAAAAGGACAAAGCCCAAATCTAATCATGAGGAAACGGTCAAACCTAAATCAAGGGAAATTCCACAGAACAACTGGCCTGCTGTGTTAAAAAAATATATCAGCGTCACTGAGGAACAAGAGAGGCTGAGGAAGTTCTAAATTAGAAGGCACTGATGGGACATGACAAATAAATATGATGCATGAACCTGGATTGGAACCTAGGTCAGTGAAACAGTGCTATAAGGACATTATTGGGCTAATAGGCAGCATTTCAATAAGGGGTGTAGATAAGATAACAGTAGTGTAGCAATGTGACATTTCCTGGTACTGATAATTATACCGTGGCTGTGCTGGAGAATGTCTTTGTCCTTTGTAAATGCACACCAAGCATTTGGGGGTGAAAAGATGTCATAGCCACAACTAACTCTCAAAGGGTTTATTTAATTTTTTAAGATTTTATTTATTTATTTTTAGAAAGGGAAGGGAGGGAGAAAGAGAGATAGAGATAGAGAGAGAGAGAGACATCAATGTGCGGTTGCTGGGGGGCCATGGCCTACAACCCAGGAATGTGCCCTGACTGGGAATCGAACCTGCGATGCTTTGGTTCGCAGCCTGCACTCAATCCACTAAGCTACACCAGCCAGGGCTCAAAGGGTTTAGAAGATATATAAATTGAAGATATGATACGTATATATAATGGAATACTACTCGGCTATAAGAAAAGATGAAATACTGCCATTTGTAACAATGTCGGTGGATTTTGAGAATGTCACTCAAAGTGAAATAAGTTAGACAGAAAAAGTTAAGGACCGTATGGTTTCACTCATAGGTGGCATATAAAACTGAAAGCCACAAATGAACACACAAGCAAAACAAAAACTCACATACACAAACAACAGTGTGGTGGTTACCAGAGGGAAGGGAGTGGGGGTGGTAGAGAGGGCAAAGCGCATCAAACAGATGGTGACGGAAGATGTGACTTTGCGTGGCGGGCACGCGATGCATCATGTATCATAGAAATCTGCACTTGAAACCTATATAATCTTGCTAACCAGTGTCACCCCAATACCTTTAAATAGAAATTTTAGAAAAGGAAAACAGAAGATAGATCATGATAAAGCAAATGTGGCAAGAGAGTCATAGCCGATGAATCTCAGTGAAGGGCGTGTAGGAATCTCAGTCAAGGGCATATAGGAATTCTTCATGTATTTTTGCAGCTTTTCTTTTTTTTTTAAAGATTTTATTTATTTATTTTTAGAGAGAGAAGGAAGGGAGAAAGAGAGAGAGAGAGAAACATCAATATGTGGTTGCTGGGGGTTATGGCCTGCAACCCAGGCATCTACCCTGACTGGGAATCGAACCTGCGGTGCTTTGGTTTGCAACCTGCGCTCAACCCACTGAGCCATGCCAGCCAGCGCTGCAGTTTTTCTGTAAGCCACCTTTAAGCCACAGGCAATCAGGTGTTATCTAAGGGGTCCACCAGAAATAACAAAGACACCTCCACACTGCAACCACTTGGCAAATTCCACCGGCTCAGAGGCTACCTCCCGTGAGCCAGAAACCAAAGCTGGTCACCTTCTGGGCCCATAGTGGAAAGGAAAGAGTTTTAGTTTGTGGTCTCGGCTCTGCTAAGCAGCTGAATACCCTTGGGTAGATCGCTTAACCTCTCTGTGCTGAGTCATCCTCTGCGAAATATGGATACCCATACCTGGCCCCTTATCTGCTTAAGGGTGCTTTAAGAGTCAAAAGACACAAAAGATGAGAAAATGCATTGACAAAATTGACAAACACCAGAGTTGTATTACAGAAGGACTTACTAACTTCTTTGTTCTCTCTCTCTCTCTCTCTCTCTCTCTCTCTCTCTCTCTCTCCTGTTGTCCAATTTACTGGTTCCTCGGAGCTGGTGCCTCCACCCTTTTAGGTAATCTGCTGGCAGAAACTGTGGAATGTAAGCTATGTAGAGAACACGCAGGGGAAAATGGGAAACGAAATTTCCAAAGCAGAGTTATTTAGGAGTTTATCCAGTTCACTGACAGCCACGCCATTCATCTCTTCCGTTGTCACTCAGAAACCCTGATGGTGACTTGCTGTGGTTTGAGAACCCCTCTCTTAGACACACTGGGTCCACAGACATCCCAGAGATCTTTGGAGAAAATTCATAAAGTCCATGAACTTAGAAAGGAAAAAAACGATATCTTTATTTTCATTCACCTCCAGTGATCATTAGCATTTTCTCCAGCTGTGCATGTAGGCAAGCGTCTTAGTCAGCTGTGGCTGCTATAACAAAATACCATGCATGGGGTGGCTTAAACAACAGACATTTATTTCCCACAGTTCTGGAAGCTGGAAAGTCCAAGTTCAAGGTGCTGGCAGATTGTGTCCCTGGTGAGAACCCCCTTTCCGACGTATAGACAGCCTCCTTCATTTAGACAAATGTCCAGTCCATGACAACAAGGAGTCTCTGTAATATTAACACTTCCTATAATTGTATCAACGCCAGAAGTCACAGATATGTTTGTACCTGTTAACATTTTGCGGGCATCTACAGACTGATCACCAGGTATGAGACCTGACACTAGATTGTGTTATTTACTGCACAGAGAAGCAGATATATTGCTACATCTCAGTGTTCGAAACCCTTTTGGGAACTGTATGGAAATAGCATTCCTTCCATTCGTGATCGCGGGTTTTTTATTTTACGCAGTTACATAATTCCAAGAAAGGGTCAACAGGATTCATCCAATGGCCACGGCCCAAAAGGAGTTCAGAATCTGGGATCTCACTCCCCTCCCTTCTCATAAACAGACCCTGAGGTGTCAGGAAATGGGACCATGACTTGCTTTACTTTCTTTTTTTTTTTTTTTGCAATTTTTAATGAGGCAAAATTGGCATAATATCAAAATTAACCATTTTACTTTTTTTAAGATTTTATTTATTTACTTCTGGAGAGGGAAGGGAGGGAGAAAGAGAGAGAGAGAGAAACATCAATGTGTGGTTGCTGGGGGCCATGGCCTGCAACCCAGGCATGTACCCTGACTGGGAATCGAACCTGCGACGCTTTGGTTCACAGCCCGTGCTCAATCCACTGAGCTACGCCAGCCAGGGAAAATTAACCATTTTAAAGTAAACAATTCTGTTTAATGCTGTACAACCACCACCTCTCCCTAGATCCCAAACATTTTCATCCTCCCCTTTCCTCTCTCTCATCAGCCCCTACAAACCTCTTATCTACCTTCTGTCTCTATGGATTTGTCCACTCTGCACTTTGCCTATAAATGGAATCATACAATAGGTGGTCCTCTGGGTCCGGCTTCCTTTCCTGAGCATGTTTTGAAGGCCCTCTCACGTCCCAGCATGCAGCAGGACTTCCTTCCTTTGTATGGCTCAATACTTTTCCATCCCATGGATGCACCACACTTCATCTGTCCGTTCAGCCATTAGTAGACATTTGGGCTGTTCCCACATGTGGGCTACTGGAATAGTGCTGTTACGAAGAAGGAAGAGGACAAGTGGCTGCTTGAATAGCTGCTTTCCGTTCTTTCAGGTATATATTCCCAGCAGTGAAATTACTGGGTCATATGGTAATTGAATGTTTAACTTTTTGAAGAATATGATGAACTTCTAAATCTTCAGTTGACTCTATTTAACTGAAGTGACATTTGGTCATTGTAGCGTCTATGGATCGCAACTGTCCATCATCTGACCCAGACAACAGGGTCCTGGCTGTATACTGCACAGTACGAAACTGGAACTCTAGTATCCTCTTCCTGGTGCTTTCATTTGCCCCGTGTTTGGCCTGCGTGTTAGAAGATGACACCCCCCCTCTTCTTGCTTTCTGTGGAGATGCTGTCTATGGAATTCTTCCCCTGGGAAGGCTCCTGTGAGTGCGTGCATCAGAAAGAACCGGGGGAGTCGGCTGAGGTGCTGGCAAGGGCTTGCTCCTTCACTGGCCTTGGTCCCTGCCAGTTAGTTCTGATGTGCAAGTAGGCTGAGAGCTGCAGACCCCCTTCTAATGGGGAAAAGTAATTTGACAGAAAAGTAGGAAAGAGAGAACTGGTGGGTGCATCTGGCACAGGCCCCAGGAAAAGGTGGTGACTGCCCCAGGTCACCAGCTCCGAGGCCAACGAGGCTCAGATTGACGTTTAGCAGAAAGTGAAGAAGTGGCAGTATCCAGTGCGCACGCTCACACCTTGCCACACTTGGGCAGCGTGCGTGGGAATGATCAGAGAGCTAGGCAGATGCAGGGCCACCTGAGTAGGTGGGCTCGTTCCTGGGTCCTAGGAAAAGCCGGGCGCATTGGCAGAACACAGGGAATGCAAGCAAGAGGGGAGAACTGGCTTCATAACTTGGGGACACAGTGTAAAATGAAAACACAGGGCTCTTTGTTCCAACTCAAGAATTCCAAGATGGCCACGGCTCACATGGGGCCTGTGGGCGGGTGGGGCCTCGAGCGGCTCTGCGGGTCGCATGCCCAGGAAACCAGACTTGGAGAGGAGGGACCATCGGGGTTAGTCATGAAGGTGGACTTTGGCTTATGGGATGTATCCCCTCAAATTTGAGATTTTTGTCTATTGCCCACCTGCACTTCATTTTCCTCCCCATTGAGTCACTGACCACCTTCTGCTGATGGTAGGAGAACTCTGTTGTTTTAAGAAAAAAGGTTGCTCGGGCTGCAAACCAAAGTGTCGCAGGTTCGATTCCCAGCCAGGGCACATGCCTGGGTTGCAGGCCATGACCCCCAGCAACCACACATTGATGTTTCTCTCTCTCTCTCTCTCTCTCTCTCTATCTCTATCTCTATCTCCCTCCCTTCCCTCTCTAAAAATAAATAAATAAAATCTTTAAAAAAAAAGAAAAAAGCTTGGACATCCATAGAAGCAGCACATTAAAATGTATGAACACATATTGCTTGCCCGTGATATTTCTACTTCAGGATGGAATAAAAATGTATCATTTTTCACACAGAAGGCTACTGGGAGTAGTGATACCCCCCTTTCAATATGTTTTTGACCTACTAATATTTTAGAAACCACTGTAATATGAATGACTGCTGGGGAAAATATTAAAGTAGTGAATAGCTGTGTGAAACTAGCAATGTTCTAGATAAAGAGTTCCCTTTATGGCGAGTGCATTGGGCTATGTAGGAGGAAGCAAAAAGAGTGGATTGCATTCTGTAGTGAAATAATTTGAAAATGGGAGCAGGCATATTTTTAATTTGACGATCTGTGACTACAATAGCTACGTTTAAAAGATTTTTTAAAGATTTTATTTATTTATTTTTAGAGAGGGAAGGGAGGGAGAAAGAGAGAGAGAGAGAGAAAGAGAGAGAGAGAGAGAGAGAGGGAGAGAAACATCAATGTGCGGTTGCTGGGGGCCGTGGCCTGCAACCCAGGCATGTGCCCTGACTGGGAATGGAACCTGCGATGCTTTGGTTCGCAGCCTGCGCTCCATCCACTGAGCTATGCGTTTAAAAATTTTAATGTTGGAAAAATTGGGTGATTTCTAGAACAAAGTCTACAGTTCTTCTCCGAGGATTCCAGAAAAGTGCAGTATTCAAACGAGGCAGCCTCTGAGCCAGCCAGTCTGAGTTCAAACCCTGCCTCTGGCTTTCGCTGTGCGGTTTTGCCTCATTTGTTTTATGGTCCCGGGATTCCCACATCTGCCACGGAGAAAAGAAACAGTGCCTCTCTCCTAGGATCATGTCAGGATATAAGACAGCTCCCTGGCCTAGATTAAGCATTCAAAAAGTGTTTAGCACTATTAATGCCATTATTCGAGTCAAGATCGGGCGGGTGGTGTTCTTCTTCTTTTTTTCTACAATTCTGCCCCTGCCGGCCTCTCAACGTTACTTTCTGTCCCTTTCATTCTGTGCAGGGCCCCAGGCAAACTAAGCTACTGCCTGTACTCGGAGTTTCTCTGCTTTCTCACTGTTGCCTTTGCTGTGCATAAGCTGAGTAACCACTTGGAGGGGATGTTGGAACGGCGAACTGAAGCCACAGAAGGGAACTGGGTTGAACGAGAGCCCCTCGCAAGTTCCTTTCGGCTCTACGATTCCGGCCGATCTGCAAAGCCGACAGGACGTTTAGGGGCACAGCCCTCGACTCTCGACTCTCGAGGGTGTTTTTGGATTCTGCTTGCCTGTAGCCCCGCACTCATTTTCAGCACACTGGCTGAGGGGATCTCCTCTTCATCACGCTCAGCCCAGTGTGGAGCCGTCACAGGTGGGGAATCCTGGAGAAGACATTTCGGCTGAATGTAACCCAGAGCTAGGCTGCAATACCAGGGCATTCACACAATTGGTAGATCCTCCCGGGGCCTTGACCGCTGACAAGATGCTTCAATTCCCAGAGCTGTTTCTCCGGCAGTCAAGGGAGGATTTAGTCCCCACACACAATGGGGTGAGAAGTGAATTAGATGTTGTATACAGATTGTCCAAACAAATAGCCTTTTCCTGCCCCCTGCCCTTTCTTCTCCCTGTTGTTAGGGGAGTGGGAAGGGGGGGGGACTCAGCCTGTGTCTTTAAGGGGATTTAGATAAACAGGTGGAGATTGCGGGGCCACAGGGGAAAGCGGGTTACAGGCAGGTGGGGGCAGATGGTAAGAGGCCTTGAAATGCAGACAAAGGGACCTGGGCTTGAGAAAGCAAAGAGGTCGGAGCCTTCCTACTGTCACTGTCCCTCTGTTCCTCCTCTCCTGGGCAGTGCTCTGCACAAAATGTCATAGGTTAAAAATAATAGGACTAATATTCATGAACTCAGACTTTGGTGGTTGTTGCCCCAGGATTGCAAATGGCTACAAATCAGTCCCAGGAGCACACTAGAAGCAAAATAAACTGCTCCGTGCCCTGATACCGTTTCCTGGTTCCACCGGCTACAGGTTTACAGGGGGGCCACCCTCCAAGGCGGCTCACTAGGCACGTTTTTTCACAGGGTGCCGGCACCCACAAGAGGAAGGCAGGGCAGGTGTTGGGTGGGCTCTTCACTCATGTCTCATCGGGGAGCCCTGGCACCCCGAGGTCCTTTTGAGTCTCTGAGCCTGTCTTTTCCATTGGGATCTGAAAGCCCCACCCCACGGTGCCTGCGTCCAGCACAAGCTCAACACTTCTCAATGGTAGCTTCCATGAAGCAGGAATTGTCCCTGTCATCTGAAACATTAGTACTGAAAGGGTTTAATTATCTGGAGAGGAAAACAAGGTGGCGAGGGCCACAGGTTCGGAGTCGGGCGAAGCTGATCTCAAGCAACTTCCTGGTTTAAACAAATCAGTTAAATATAATACCTTAACTGTTTAGTAAGCAACTTCTGTACTATCTACCAGGCCCTGTGAGAGACAAAGCCGCCTGCATCACTGTTCCCGGTGATTCTCAGACACAACCTCTCTCAGGGGCACGCAGGCGCAGGCGAAGCCCCTTAGCATAAATAACAGAATAGCTACGGGTCACGTTATCACAACAATGGTTCTCTAAGCATCAGTTTCCCCATCTGTAAACCTCTCCTCTGGAGTGGTAAACACAGGAAAGGCCAAAACAAATGCAAAGCACATCAATCAATGGGAATTTTTGTTTTGTTTTGTAGTTTTAGAGAGGGAGGAGGGGAGGGAGAGGGAGAGGGAGAGAAACGTATCTATTGCCTTTCACATACGCCCTGACTCTTGGGACTAAACCTGCAACCCAGGCTGGTGCCCTGACAAGGAATGGAATCGGTGACCCTTCGCTTTGCGGAACGATGCCCAACCAACGGAGCCACACCAGCCAGTGCAGGAGTAATTTTTTAGTTGCTAAAAAAAGCTAGCAAAATATCTCATGTTCAATAGTAGTTTAGGAGAACTAGCTAATACAAAAACATCTTAAAGGTTTCCTTAATGCCCGACGCTAAAATATTTTGGCTTTTCTCAACCTTTTTAGTCTGCTAATAATACCAATGATTTATTGTCATGCACAAGTCCTAAGCATTTAGGTCTCCAAAAAATCCTGTGAGGTACTAACATTATCCCCCTTGACCAATGAGAAATATCAGGGGCAGAAATATTGATGAACACGGGCAGGGTCCCACAACTCTTAAGAATCGCCTTTCAGTTTGCATTTCCTTTCATCGGCCTCCTTGTCTCCTTTTCCATGTCTCTAGGTTCCTGATAAGTTGGTGAGACAAACCCAGTATAGGACACCTCCCTCCCTTGCCCTTCCTCTTTCTTCCCACCTGCCCGGTTCCTATCAGTATCCCAACGCAGTGGAAGGTTGCTTGCTAGCAAACCAGAAAAAGTCTCCAGACGTTTACACATTTCCACGCCTCCAGCTCCTGTCCAGACACTGCTTTGGCAAGGCCTGAGCCTTTCTAAGGCAAAAGCTTGGAGGAGAAGAAACAAGCTGGTAGTGGTTCCTTTGTCATGGGAGGCACGGGGAGGAAAGGAGTGGTTCTGGACAGACGCGGAGTGAAGGGGAATGGAATCGCGGAAGCTACTACAGAAATGGTGTCGGTATGCCGCAGCCGGCAGCTGACCTGGGCCAGAAATGCACCCTTGCGTGATCTTTTCGGAGTTGTCACAACGAGGTGGGCTCTCTTCGGGCCAGCCAATTAGGGGAGAGTTGGGGGTCCTGTATCCAGAGAAGTGGCATCCCGTGTCCGCACGGGAAGGTCCAGAGCAGAATGGCAGTCACCCACCAGAGCGCGAACTGGGGAACCAGACAATCGAGTCTGCTCCTCCCTTGTGCCCCAAGAAGAAGTCAAGTGCATAAAGAAATGGGGAAGTCCGCGCTGCCCAGGCACAGGATTTTAAGGGTCTATAAACAGTCGACTCTAATCCCCCTCAGACAAAGCATCCGCTAGAAACGTGATTAGCAAGGGGTTTGTGGAAACGTTCCTTCGGGGCGCGGAAAAGGGAAAGAAGTATTGTCCGTACTGTTTTGCATCTCAAAACTATCTCAAGGAGGCCCTTTTCAACCTGCAAGCCTTTTTCCTTCCCTTTGCTTATTTGCAGGGGCAGGGCGTGGCATTTGTAACTAGTTTCAGCAGCAAGGGGGGGGGGTCACTGACACAGAGTCAGGTGCCATTTTGAAAATTGCTTCTCGCTACCTAAATTTTCCGTATTTCCGGAGGTAATTTACAAGCGTACTTCGCAAACGTCTTGTGCTGAAAAAGTCTCCCTTCGAGATAGAATTCGATTTTTAAATTTCATCTTCACATTTTAGAACTAAAGGGATTGCTTGTACTTGGCATTCACCGCAGCCCTCCTTAGCAATCACTTTTATAATTTAGGAAAATAAGGAACAGGAAAGTAGAACTTCCTCACTGTCAAGATGTAAGTCAATACCAGAGCTTGAACTTGACTTATTTCCCTAAGAGAGAGGCGTTGAACTTTATAGACGCCAGGTAAATTAACCTCAAACAAGCAAATATTCCAGTTATTTCATCTGGGATTTCTTCACAAAATTACAGCGATGAAAAAAATGCATGTCACAGTGCATTTTTAAAAAGCACCGTAGGGTGACTTATCTCCCACACAAGTCAGGAAGAAGACTAAGGACCAGACAAAGAGGGCCGGGTGGAGCGAAGGCCCTCCACTGGCCTGAAAGCTGAGTCACACGAATCGCACCCCTGCAGTGGCCGTGGCCGTGGCCGAGGCCCTCCTACGAGGTTACACCGCACCCTAGCTTGTAGATGGCTGTATCAGACAAAGCCAGATTTGCTGTAAAGGAATGCCGGTCCCTCTACGTATCACTCAGGCCCTTAGATATCGTGCTCCGTTCCCCACGAGCAGATTTGCGAGGCTGTTGCAAAAATCCATTATGATAAAACAGACAAAATAGGGGAAAGGACATGATGAAGGACGTGTTGGAGACTGGGATTTTGCTTATGCCTATTTCATTTTATTTTTTTGCAGTTAGGGTGCATTGGTGGACGCGGGAGGGTGCCTCAAACGCCAGGTAGCCGCCCCTTCCCCCTTGACCCGGGACGCCGCCCGGGACCCGGCGCGAAGGAGTTAAGCGGTCGGGCGGTGACATCACCTCATTTACATAGCGGCGCGCATATAGTGGTGCCCGCCGCCCCCGACCGGCACTCGGCGGCGATCTCGGAGCAGATTGGACTCTTCTCTCGTTTGTGCGCCTCCGTCGGGTGAGCCCTGGGGCCCCTGCATTAGACTACAGCCAGCTTCCTTCCCTCTCGGCGCCCGCTCTCCCCCTGCGGCGCCCGCATCCCCATTGCGGCACTGCTAAAGCGGACCGCACGTGGCCCTCCCTACACGGGCTGCCTAGGGGAGTTGGGGAATGCCGAATTCTTTGCAGATACCGGTTAAGGGGCCGGGAGCGGGGTAATTAAATTTAAAGAAAAAAGCCACAGAAACGAGGAAAAAAAAATAACCTGGTGTTTTGCTGAGCAGCTTTCAGGGAACGTTTTTTCCATCCCGCCCCTCGGAGGGCATTCTCCATTACCTCCTGGGCGGCAATAAATCAGGAACAGAAAGATTCTTTGTTCCGACTCACACCCATCCTAGCCCGGAGGTGCAAGAATTACATTTCTCAAGCCTCGGGTCGCTTCCTGGCCAATGAGGTGGAAGGGAATAAAAAGCCCTTGCAGGAGACGGGGTGCAGAGGCTTCCGTACTGACCCTGGATGCGGAGGAGGATGATTTGGGGGCGGGGGGCAGCTTTGTGCGGCTGGCTGCATTGTTGCGCGCCGCGGAGGAAGCGCGTAGGGCGGTGGTCGGAGGCGCCGCCTTTGTCACAAAGGAAAGCGGCACTGGCCGCACATTTGCAGGGAGAGAGCACCAGCAGGAAATGGAAACACTTTTTTTGTGCAACCTTACCTTTGTTTTAAGAATTTTTACTCGGTTTTATCCCCCGCAAACTCACTGCTCTCTCCTCCTAGCCAGATTCTCATGGTAAAACGTTGCAGTTAACCGCAGCACTCAATTGGCCTCCGAATACGAGAGCCATTTTCCCAGGCTGGTCCCCACGTTTCGAAATACTGCAACGGGATTGGGGGACTTCTTTTGTAGAAAGACGGGGATTTTAGTCGTGAATGACGGTGGAAGGAGGCGGAGGTGGGGTTTCAGGATGGGAATGCGAGGGCCAAAGCGCACTAAGCCAGGAGAAACGAGACTGGGTGGCTCAGCCCTCAACACTCCCTCCTTGGCTTTGTATTGCAGCTTCCTCAGCAACCATGTCTGATAAACCCGATATGGCCGAGATTGAGAAATTCGATAAGTCGAAATTGAAGAAGACAGAAACGCAAGAGAAAAATCCACTGCCTTCCAAAGAAAGTAAGCTCAAGCCCCCGCCCCCCCCCCCCCCCGGAAAAGGCTGGGCGGGAGTCGGGGGCGTGGGGAGACGGAGGATGGGAGGGGCCGGGAGAAGAGTGGGGGGAGGGCGGGGGAAGAGCCCGCGGTTCCTGATGAATGTGGCCTGGAAAGTTTAATTTAAAATGCTTCTGCAGCCAACAAACATGGCTTTAATAATTGGTGCAATGATTAGTATGCTGTATAAATATGTATATGCTTTTGTCTATTTGTTCCTAGTTAATATAAGCCTTCGTGATGAAATGGCTATTGATACTCATAGGATTTTTACAGTTAGGAAAGGTGTTTTAAATGAATACTATGATCTTACACTAGGCCACACTGAATCCGTGTAACCGATCCCCTCCATCTTTTTTTTTTTCTGACAACAGCGATTGAACAGGAGAAGCAAGCAGGCGAATCGTAATGAGGCCCGCACCGCCAATATGCACTGTACATTCCACAAGCATTGCCTTCTTATTTTACTTCTTTTAGCTGTTTAACTTTGTAAGCTGCAAAGAGGTTGGATCAGTTTAAATGACTGTGCTGCCCCTTTTCACATCAGAACTACTGACAATGAAGGCCGCACCTGCCTCTCCCATCTGCCTCTCTAGCTGGCGGGGAAGGAAAAGAACTTGCATGTTGGTGAAGGAAGAAGCTGGGTGGGACGACAGTGAAATCTAGAGTAAAACCAAGCTGGTCCAAGGTGTCCTGCAGGCTGTAAGATGCAGTTTAATCAGAGTGCCATTTTTTTTTTGTTAAAATGATTTTAATTATTGGAATGCACAATTTTTTTAATATGCAAATAAAAAGTTTTAAAACCTGGCTGGTGTGACTGTTTGGTGTCTGGAAAGAGCGGCTTATTCTCAGATGAAACCTTTGGAAAAGGGCCCCACTTGTGGTCTCACTGGGGAGTGGGGAAGGGATAAACATCGGGTAAAGTGGGCTTCACCCAGGTATGTGAAATACCTTCTCCGAGCTGGGTAATTGGGAGGTCATTTCTTCAGGCTGGTGGAATGAATGCCTAGCCTGAGTTGCATGAAAACATTGATAAAACATGCATTTTGCAGTTTGACACACCCAATGCTGAATTGTGTCTGATCAAGAAAAGTGTTTCGGTGTCAAATTGGACTGGGCTATTTAGCCAGTTGCCAACTTTGTAATAGCACATAAGGAAAGGTATATTTTTAATAGCTGCTTTATGAAAATTCTACACATTTTCCTCTTAGGGGCTGGTTCTCTAATTAGAATTCAACATTGGAAATTTGTTTCCATAAAATAAGTGCTTTTGTAATTAATAGAATTGAACAATTAAATCCTTTGGATAATAGCCTTTGGATACTAGCGGGACTAGGGTTTCACTGGCTCTTTGGGGGGCTTGCTTTCAGTCATTCTCTATCACTTGGAAGCACCTATTTTAACGGGTGACTGGGTAAAAGCCAGGCTATTTGAGGGCATTAATGTGCAGAAAGATGGCTCTAGGGGGTCAGTTATTAAAGGGGAACATTTAAGAACAGATAACCCAATATCTCGAAGGTTCACAAGACAAGTGTCCAAGGGAAACTCGCCCCCCACCCCAAAACTGACTTGCGAAAACATCCTCTCTGAAGGGAGAGATGGGGAGCACAAATGGTTGATCATTATTAAAATGGCCGATTTCATTTCCTTTGCTCAACACTTATTTTGAGAAATGCACAGGAAACCATTTACCTGTGGTTTAGCTAGTCAACTGCACCAGCAGCTAAAAACCATCTGCGTTGCAAGAGAAGGGAGTGTACCTGGGCTACAAAACCTGAAGGGCCCCCCGCCTGCCCCAGCGCGGGCGGGAGAAACGTGAACACACGGGCTGGGAGCGGGCCCTCCAGCCCTGCACTTTTTTTTTTTTTCCTGCTGCAAGGAAGGGTGTGGGGGGATGAAAATGACCAAGGCACACACAGACCAGGCTCTATAGGTTTCTCCTGTGTGCATTTTTCAAATAATGCAAAGATAGAGTAGGATTTTAAATCGGCACAACTCCAGGATTCCTCAGTTTAAAAGAGAAAAATGAGCTTTAAGGGGAATAAGATGATTCATGAAATCAACTTATGGAAGAGAAGGCCTTTCTCTCCTGGGAGGTTAAAACTAAAACGTAGCCAAAAAAAAAAAAAGTGAAATGAAAAATCTGGTAATAATTGAATGTTGGCGGCTTGGTGCGTGTGGGATGGGCAAATTCAGAAGCTTCCGCACATACCGCACTAAACTGCACATGGGAATGGGGGGTGGGAGAGACTACATTTTTTTTTTTTTGATTTGGGGAAGAGTTCTTTTTTCTTCCCAGGGGAGAATCTTCCCAGAAGCGCTGGGGGTATTTCTGAGTCAGTCTGGGAATTTACGCTGCTATTTAGGAGATAGAGCTTGGAGAAGACGGTCTTTTTCGCAGACACGATGGGGACCTGAGGTTCACCATTAGAATGGGGGATCGGGCCACTGCACCCCCCCCCCCCCCCCCCGCTTCCTTGACTTCCTCCCCGCCCCCCAGGAGGAAACAGGCCAGGGGAGCTTAAAAGCCAAAGGCCGTAGGGTCCTGTCTGGGACTTGTGCAAATTTTGAGTTGATCAGACCGAAGGAAGCGAAATAGAGGAAGTCAAAAGAGGCACACCAAAGGCTCTTGGGGCGGACGCATTCATTTCTAAATCGCACAGGTTCCTCACCCACCGCAGCCACGTTTTCAGCCTTCTGAAGGGTGGAATTTTACATCTATTCTTCCCGAAGAGCAACACATCTCTTGGGCTACGTGTGCAAGGCTCGAGTGTGTGGGGTGGGGGGAATACTGAGTGTGTGGGGGGAGAGGGCATGCGAAGTCCCCGTAAATTCGGAGCCTCTGCCCTGACCAGGGTTGCTTCAATCCCTGGTCATCAGGCATCCACCCCACACCCTGGGACTTAGCTATGGTCTCCTTTAAATGCACCAGGATGATCTGTTTACGTCCCTAAACACGCATCTAACTCTACAAGGCACAAAAATAAAAGAATTTTCTATGTTTTCTCAATGATGGGGCCCATTTTCCGCTTGCTAGAAATAACAGTGAATTTTGGAACCAATACTATGGCCACACACATACACAAACAAACCAAAAAACAAACCAACAAACAAAAAAAACCCTCTTTAGCATTTCTTAGTTTAAGAACCCCCAAAACAAAAAAAACCTCTTCAGCCTTTCTTAGTTCAAGAATGTAAATTGAAAGCACAACGTCAAAAGCACTCAAAGCTTGATTTATCCTAGTAACACCTTCACCCACCTAGCAAGAAAATGTAAAACTTACGCTGTCCCTCACCCCCAAGTTTCTCACTTCTAAGAGTGGCTTGCACTGCAATCTAAGCAAACTAAACACACCCATTTGAAGTTCCACTGGACTGTATTTGCACGTAAGGAGAAGAAGCTCACTTACAAATTTAAGACACAGATGTGCCATGAAGTAAGCAACGGAGAGAAGACGTTTCTAAGACCTGCATTTATAACCTGGCTTATTTTTTCCCTTTTCTCTCTCTAGCCACATTGTGCTGCTGCGGCCATCCCTGCTCTTGGCTTCTGAGACTTTCGTGGGCAGGGTCTGTGCGCTCGATGCTCACATTCGCATATTCTCTTAAGCTCAATAGTGCCTCTTAGGCCCAATAGTCATGGACACGCTTTAGGGCTTCGATACACACTCTCCTCCTCTTCATTGGTGGAGACTTCACTTGACGTGCTTGTCTTGGGGCACCACTGACTGCATGAATGGCATGTGAGACAGCACCATTTTAAACACGCATATTTTTACAAACATGTAAAGAGTTTTGAATGCTAATCTGCCACTGTCCGTGGTTGTGCTTATTTGGAATCAATGCTTATAGCCAGCTACATATTATTGAGTTAGGGCACCAAGACACCGCTTTACTCCAGTATTTATGGACTGCCCAGCACCTGCCTGGGATTTGATTTGCCACAGAGATACAGTCGTAAATAAGAAGACGCAGTCCCTGTCCTTGTGTGTCTTCCCTTGGTTAAAGATGCCTTTTTTCATCTGAATCTGAGTGGGAAATGCTAAAAAATTATTATTTTGCATTTCTAGGGTGAATGCTGAAGCTAAGGGCTTTGAAGTTTTTTTTAAAGATTTTATTTCTTTATTTTTAGATAGGGAAGGGAGGGAGAAAGAGAGAGAGAGAAACATCAATGTGCGGTTGCTGGGGGCCGTGGCCTGCAACCCAGGCATGTGCCCTGACTGGGAATCGAACCTGCAACACTTTGGTTCACAGCCTGCGCTCAATCCACTGAGCTACGCCAGCCAGGGCTGGCTTTGAAGTTTTAAGTGAGTGTTAAGATGTATTCTTTGCATCAGTGTGAACTTTTTTTCCGAAGGTATCTATAATGATCACATTAAAATTCCTCCAAAAGTTCAGTGCAGAGTGAAATTTGATGGAAACCAAATGATTCTTTGCAGCACAATGAAATATTATAAAAGCACAGGAAGATGGGGCCTAATAACCCTTGCCTGTTTGCTTTTGATGACCCGTTACGAGGCAGGCCCAAGATTTCGGAATGGACTGGATGGGCCTTGTTTTAAAATCTTTCTCTAGAGTTTTATGATGTCGATGCTGACTTCCCAGAGAAACATTTCTTATTGCCAATTTTTAACCTTCCCCCTGTCGGCCTCCTTTCTCCAATTCAACTCTAAGATTGTCGGGAGCAGAAGCGGTCACTCAAATTTTGAAATTTTCTCAAAATGTAGCAGAATGACGATCGCATGAGGACACCCATAAAGCATAGCGCCTCTCCGACTGACAGCTGGGTGCCATTTGTTTGGTAGGATTCCACAGCTTTGAGCTTCAATGGAGAGGGACAAGTGACATTCATGATCTATTCAAAGCTGTTGGAGCTATTCCTGTCGCGTTTATTGTCAAACCACAGGAAATTCTGTTTTTCCTCATTACCACACTGAGCTCTTGTAAGTGGCCGATACCCTTTGGCTACACAGATAACTTCGTGATAGTGTTTTCCCCGTCTAGAAACAAAACGATTTCATAAGATGCAATGGGTATTATACGATCAGTATATCGGGTGCCCTCCGGTTATTTCAACTTGAAGTAATGGCTTGCGTGGAGGGTGTAAAGAATTATTTCTTATTTCCTCAATAAACTTTTACTGAGCACCTCCTGTGTGCCCAGCTCTTTCCTATTTGCTGGGACTAAGGAAGATGAGTCAGCCAGGGCCCAACGGGAGAGGCAGACCTGTGCAAGTGCCTAGTGGTAGGCAGCGTGAGTCCGTGAGCCGTAGACCTGCCATTCCTTTACCCAACAACTATTCACTGAGCTCTACCTTGGGTTGGAAGAGAAAGTGAACACAGACTGTGAAGGGCCCCTATGCCCGGCTAAGGAATTTGAGAATCACCTTTAGGCCATTTGGAGATATCAGAAGTGAAATCATGTAGCCCACATGAGACAGCTTGTAGATGCTCGCTGTGCAGAATATACCTATACTGGGGGAAGGGCAAAGAAGAAGCTGTTCATACTTGTTATTGAAAAAGCAGAATATCAGTGTTACATGAATCTAGTAGAGATGATGATAAATCATACTTTTATTTCTTTATATTGCCTAGTGTGCATTTCAGTACAACAGGCTGTGACACCTCCATATTGTAAACACGTCTCATGTTCATTTGCTACTGGTTTTTATGATGGTGTGCACCGGGGGTTAAAATATTTGAAATAGTTAAAATGACAAGTCTTGGTGGGGTCTCTGAGGTTTACAATGCCTTACACTAGAGTTTGCTCATTAAACAGTAATTGTCTATCCTGTATAGTTTCTGGAGGCTGCTGTTAACAACAAAAGTTCATTCTTTCACATTTTCAGAGGCCGGAAGTCCAGCGTCAAGGTGTCGGTGGTTACCAGATGGAAAGGGGGGTGGAGGGAGGTAGCGGAGGGTAAAGGGCGACAAATGGAGATGGAAAGAGACTTGACCAAGGGTGGTGAACACACAATGCAATCTACAGTTGATGTGTTGTAGAATTGTGCACCTGAAGCCTGTATAATTTTATTAACCAGTGCCACCCCAATACATTCAACAAAACATTTTTTAAAGATTTTATTTATTTATTTTTAGAGAGGGAAGGGAGGGAGAAAGAGAGAGAGAGAGAAACATCAATGTGTGCTTGCTAGGGTCCATGGCTTGCAACCCAGGCATGTGCCCCGACTGGGAATCGAACCTGCGACACTTTGGTTCTCAGCCCGTGCTCAATCCACTGAACTACACCTGCCAGGGCAACAAAACATGTTTTAAGAAATAAAAATAAAAAGCCACTCCCTACCCCCTGCAAAAGGTATTGGCAAACGGTGTTCCCTCCAAAGGCACTGGAGAGGATCCTTCCTGCCTCTCCCAGCTGCTGGTGGCCCCAGGAGTTACTTGGCTTGTGCCTGCATAATCCCAATGTCCACCTTTGTCTGTGGGTGCCCTTCCCCGTCTCTGTGTCCTCTACGCTTCTTTCTCGTCTAAGGACACTGGTCATCGGCTGTAGGGTCCACCTGGGTAGTCCAGGATGATCTCATCTCGTGATCCTTAACAACATCATGAAAACTTTTCCAAATAAGTTAGCATTCACGCATTCCAAGTGTAACAGGGTGCAGCCAAGAGGGGAGCCCCACATAGGGATTTGTAACAGGGTCCAGAAGAGCTTGGGGATAATTGGCTCCACACTGCAGGGCCACACCGGCCCAGAATGCTGGCAGCTGTGGCCAATTGTGAGAGGAGCTGAAAATGGGGCTGCAGAGGAAGACTGGTGCTGGGATTTAAACGGAGACACGGTAGCCATCGGGTGTCTGTCTTTTTGGGACCACACGTCTGTTTAGGAGCACATGGCGTTGGTGTCTTGGTTGGGACCATGTGGCTTGGGTGAGAGTCGGGACCATGTGGCTTGGGTGAGAGTCAGGACCACGAGGCTTTGGAAGTGCTCCCTTTTGCCACGTGGAGGGTGCTGGGAGGACTGTGTGCATTGGTGGGGAACTTTAGTTTGTGTTATTTCAAATGAATAATAAATCCCTTTGCTTTTCACGAATTTCGGGCGTTGAGAGATGTCTTTCCTCTGGCAGCGAACATGAAGGACCTGGGGGGGTTCCTTTTGGGTAATAGTATATTGCCTCGGCTGCCCTTGGCCCCCCCTTTTTGTACTGTAACACAGGGATTTGACATGGATAGCGTTTCTGGGGGGCCACGATTGGACCTACTAGGAACGGTGGCCGATAGGCCTTCTAGTGGAGGCATTGCACCGTGGTGGTCGAAGTGGTGACCCTAGAATCAGTACTGCAGGCGGGGATATCTTACTGGGTTTGTGGGAGAAAAGGGGATTACAGTTTGCTTTTTTTTTAACTAATCAGAAAGTGACTCCATGATAAAAAGATTAACATGGAACCGTGAGTAAGCAGAGACAAAGGGGCATGGACTGAAAGGAACATCAAAGGTTTGGGATCGGTCATATGTTTACTGTGATTACAGAGAAGACTAGCACGGGTGGTCACAGAAGAGAAGAATGATGCCGGTGTAGCAATTTGAAATGTCCTCAAGGCGAGTGAAAAATACCATCTGGGAATGTAAGTATATATACTATTCTAAGTAGCTGGAGAGGCCTGGCCTGAAAATTAAAAAGTGAATATAAAGTAGAAAAGAAAGAGAAACTGGATTATTGGAAGAAAAGGATTCCAGTATACAACCTTGAACTTGGCATTTCAAAAATTACCGTTCACAGGAGCTGGGACGATGAGAACACCATGAGTTCATATGGGCGAACCTACGTTCATGCAAATGCCTACATGTAAATGCCTACGGTGTTCCTCAGTTCCAACAACCTTCTCTGTAAAAGCCCCATGTTATAACAGGGATGCATGAATACACATGTGTACCAAGAACAAACATAGTAGCCACTAAGGTCTCGAACCTTCATCCAATCGGGGCTGCTTTTCTGAAACAGGTCATGAAGTCTCCCAGCAGGAGAGAGGAATACCAAAAAGTAAAGCTATTTAGGTGTTCCCCCCGAGTTGCAGAGAATTAATGCTTTGGATAAGAAAGAGGTGAGGTTAATTGCATCTAACTCAGACATTAAGGATCATCAGCCCCAAGGAAGGCTGCTCTGCACTTCTGACCATATTTTTTTGAAACGGCTACAATTTTTCTCTTCTCTCCTGGAAGACAACGCGTATGTATGTTGACGTCTATGTATGTTCAGAATTTTGGTGGCATTTGGCTTGGCAGAGGTCAGGTGTGATGGGTCCCCGACGCCGCTCTTTGCACACAGGTGATTCTCATTAGGATCTTATTACGGTGCGAGGGTGGTTAGGGCATTGGGTCTTGGGACCTGGCGAATAGAATTGTGGGGGGTGCAGGCTTAGCTAAGGAAGGCAGGCTAAGGGAGAAGGCTCCATACCAGTCAACCGAATGCCATTCTGCCCTTTCCTTCTCTACCTCGGAAGCACCGTGCTGGGGTGCCGCAGCCCGGAGCGGGGTTTTCAAACTGCGGGCTGTGCCCCCCCCCCCCACCACAGGGTTACAGGAGGTCCATTTGGTGGATTCTTGCCAGAATTCAAAACAAAACTTTAAAAAAACCCAAACAATAAAACCGAACAAGCCAAAACAAATCCCTGAAGAGCACCAGAACAGGAATGACCGGACTCTCACCTGCATGGTTAGGGTAAGTATTGTTTAAATCAAACCTCTGTTTCAGTTATTTGTTTGGGAGCGTGTATGTGTTGACTGGCCCGTGAGGTAAACTGTTTTTCTCAGCGTGAGTCACAGTCACATTGTCAAGACATCCATTTCCCCACCTCTGGCCTGCCCATGACCTCATTTCCTTTCTTTTCTCAGGCTGGTTTCCATGCTTAACCCCTTCGCATTGACCCTCACTCTCCTCCCCCTCGTGCTCTGCTGATGGCGTCTTGCACGCCCCAGGCCCGAGTCCACTCCGAGAGCCTGGTTTCCATTTCTTCATTCAGGCTCCCACGTGCTAACAGATGGAATGACATACCTCCATGCTGTACCCACTAAACTTGTCACCTGTTCCTGGTCAGCAACCTAGTAGCTGTGCAGCCTTGCATACACTTCATGACTTCTCTGAGTTTGACTTTTCTCATCTGCAAAGTGTGGGGAGGGAGTGGTCCTAACGCAGGGTCTTGTGAGGGCTGAAGGGGTATGGACACCTGGAACATTCTACACGCTCAATAGATGGTAGCTTTTACAATGACATTCTCTTACATAACCCTTGTACAATGATCACATTCAGGAAACTTTGCATGGATACAATACTACTATTATCTACTATAAATTCTGTATTTAAATGTAACCAGTTCCATTAGTGTCTTTGACGGCAGCTTTCTTCCTCCTCACGGGGATGCACTCCAAGATCACACAACTGCATTTTCTTGCCCTGTCTCTTTAATTTGAAACAGTCCCTCCACTGTTCTTCGACTTGCAAGACATTCATATTTTCTGAAGGGTACTTTGTAGAAATTCTCAGTCTGGGCTTGCCGGATGGTATTTTGTGATTAGAATCAGATAATTCCTTGTAGGGACACCCCATAAGGGATGTGAGCCCTTACTGGGGCCCCCCATAGGAAGAGGCCCCTCCTGTCAGTTTGTGCCATTCATCGACGATGATTTTGATCCCTTGTTTCCATGGTTGCCACCAGGTATGTGTGCTGCAAAACGATTACTTGGCCCTGGCTGGCATAGCTCAGTGCATTGAGCACGGGCTGTGAACCAAAGCATTGCAGGTTCCATTCCCAGTCAGGGCACATGCCTGGGTTGCAGGCCATGGCCCCCAGCAACCACACATGGATGTTTCTCTCTCTCTTTCTCTTTCTCTCTCCTTTCCCTCTCTAAAAATAAATAAATAAAGTCTTAAAAAAACGATTGCTTTCCCCTGTGTAATTAATAAGGAACCTGTGGGGAGATAGTTTGAGATTCAAGTGTCCTGTTTCTCACCATACTTTCACCAAATGGTTTTGGCATTTGTTGATGATTCTTGCCCGAATCGATTATTTCTGTCATGTCAGCAAAAAGGTGAATTTCTGCCCTGGCTGGTGTGGCTCAGTGGGTTGGGCACCATCCCATAAACCAGAAGGTTGCCAGTTCAATTCCCAGTCAGGGCACATGCCTGGGTTATGGACCAGGTCCCCGGTTGGGGGTGTGCAAGAGACAACCGATCAATTGATGTCTCTCTCTCTTTCTCCCTGTCTAAAAATAAATAGCATCTTTAAATAAAAAAAGTGAACTTCTAACTCTATCATTTCTTCTAAGGTAACTTGTTTTTGTCTTCCACCTTATACGTAGAAGCCAATGAATGCAGTTTCCGAATTTGTATGCTGACAGTATTAAAAATAAAGGCATCTAGCCCTGGCTGGCGTAGCTCAGTGGATTGAGCGTGGGCTGCGAACCAAAGCATCGCAGGTTCGATTCCCAGGCAGGTCACATGCCTGGGTTGCAGGCCACGGCCCCCAGCAACCGCACATTGATGTTTCTCTCTCTCTTTCTCCCTCCCTTCCCTCTCTAAAAAAATAAATAAAATCTTTAAAAAAAAATAAAGGCATATACGTAGGCCCATGGGCTTGTTCTGCTAGACTTGAGTCGCCCTTATGGAGAGGCCGTGCTACAAGAAATATTCTCAAAGGCCCTTTCAAGATGTGGCCGATAAGAGTCCTCTGCTGTCATCTCCTCTTTGAGAAGCAGCTTAGGGCTTGTTTGCAGCACCGAACATCGGCACCTGTTATGGCTGTGATTTTCAAGAATAATACTGATGCATATGTGTCCATCCCATTCAGTTCCAACTAGAACTTGAACACCGATTTTGATCAACTATTGGGATCTGACAGAGACATGGCTCATAATTACTGCTGCGTGGCTACAGCAGGGGATGGGAGGGCAGAGGCAGAGCCTTGCCGGGTCCCTGATGGACAAAGGATGTTTGCCTTGGAAAGGGCAACCAGACAGAACTGGGACGACAGGGCGAGCCTTTTAGCACCAGCACCGCTGTAACTGTAAAACGGGAAGAAGGCTTCTGCCCTTTCTCTGACAACCACGAAGTGGCTTTAGAATTGCGAGTTGGACTGCAGTCAGGTGCCTGCGTTTCAGCGAGACTTGAACAAACATCACCTGCTGTACTGGGCAAACACTGCTTCCCAGCACCGGCACACGGGAGGGATAAAAGGTAGAGCTTTCAAGGATGTCTGGCTCTGTCGCATTTTCTATGTGGAAAAAATGTCTTTATCCAAATACTGCTGTTTGCTTATCATCACTGTACCCTATTCTATCTGAGGCTTGAGACAAGTGCTTAGGCAAGCAGCTGCATGCCTGAGCCATGACTCACCCCCGGAGTCGCTTTAAAGATACCCTGGCTCCCTATTTGTGTGGAAACCAGGGAAAAGCCTGATTTCAATGGGGGGGTATGGGGGGTGTATATCCTCAAAGGAGGTAGAGTCTCTAGTATGTAGCAGTTGACCTTTAACATTTTTTTTTTTAATTTTTATAAGCCCTGGCTGGCGTAGCTCAGTGGATTGAGCGTGGGCTGGGAACCAAAGTGTCCCAGGTTCGATTCCCAGCCAGGGTAAATTCCTCTAACCAACTGAGCTCTGCAGCCAGGATTGCAGGCCAGAACCCCCAGCAACTGCACATTGATGTTTCTCTCTCTCTCTCTCTCTCCCCCTGTCTTCCCTCTCTAAAAATAAATAAATAAATAAATAAATCTTAAAAAAATATATTTTTTTTAATTTTTAAAATTTTATTTATTGATTTTTTTCTAGAGAGAGATTTGTTGTTCCATTTATTTATGCATTATTCATTGATTCTTGTATGTGCCCTGACCAAATTGAACCTGGCTGCATAGCTCAGTTGGTTAGAGAGTTGTCCTGACATGCCAAGATTAGAGGGAAAAGTGTTTTTTGTTTTTTGGGGGTTTTTTTAAGATAAATATCTTTCTTTTTTTACGATGTTATTTATTTATTTTTAAAGAGGGAAGGGAGGGAGAAAGAGAGAGAGAGAGAGAGAGAAACATCAATGTGCAGTCACTGGGGGCCATGGCCTGTAACCCAGGCATGTGCCCTGACTGAGAATCAAACCTGCGATGCTTTGGTTCGCAGCCTGCGCTCAATCCACTGAGCTATGCCAGCCAGGGCAAAAGTGTTTTTAATTATTCAGTTTTTTGAACACACAATACATTGATATGGGTCAAATAGTAAAACAATATGAGAAGCATATTCTCATTCAACTGGTTTCCCTTGTACCCTTTGGTGACACTTTTATTAATTCATGTTTGCCTCCACTATATATGTACAAGCACATATATTTATCTTCCCTCTTGTCACACAACTGGTATTTAAGTCATCTTTCTTTCTTTCCTTTTTTTTTAAGATTTTATTTATTTATTTATTTATTTTTAGAGAGGGAAAGGGAGGGAGAAAGAGAGAGAGAGAAACATCCATGTGCGGTTGCTGGGGGCCGTGGCCTGCAACCCAGGCATGTGCACTGGCTGGGAATCAAACCTGCAATGCTTTGGTTCGCAGCCCACGCTCAATCCACTGAGCTACGCCAGCCAGGACGAAGTCATCTTTCTAATATAGTGTTCCTCAACTTTTTTTTGAGTTATCTTTTTTAATTGAATTTATTGTGGCGACATTGGTGAATAAAACTATACAGGTTTCAAGGGTACAACTCAAGAAAACGTCATCTGCCACTGCGCTGTACGCTCACCACCCAAAGTCGAGTCTCTTTCTGTCCCCATGTATCCCCCCTTTGCCCCGTTCCACTTTCCCCCACCCCACTGTCTCTTCCGTAGTCAGCATACTGGTGTCTGTTTGTTTTTCCATTAATCTCTTCGCCTTTTTCATCCGGGCCCCCAACCACCCTCCCCTCTGACAGCTGTCGGTGTGTTTGGTGTGTCCGTACCTCGGTTTCTGTTTTGTCAGTTTATTTGGTTCATTAGGTTCTACCTATAAGTGAGATCATATGGTATTTGTCTTTTTCTGACTGAATTATTTCGTTGTGGGGGCAGCTGATGGATGTTTCTCTCTCACATGGATGTTTCTTTCTCTCTCACTGTCACCTAAAAAAAATCAATAAGCATTCTCTGGTAAGAATTAAAAAAAAGGAAAAAGAAAGAACTTTGCCACCTACCCCAGGAACCCTACTGGGCCCCATTCTAATCTCAACACCTGAAAATGAGCCCTGGCTGGTGTGGCTCAGTAGGTTGGGTGTCGTCCTACAACCTGAGGGGTCACCCATTCGATTCCCAGTCAGGACACACGCCTGGGTTGCAGGCCAGGTCCCCAGCTGGGGGCATGTGAAAGGCAAACAACTGATGTTTTTCTTATGCATCAGCGTTTCTGTCCCTCTCCTTTTCCCTCCCTTCTCCTCTATCTAAGAACAAATAAATACAATCTGTTTTTAAAAACTGAGAACTTAGATGCATAAAGCGTAATGACCATTGATTAGTAGACGAGTAACCAGTTAAAAGCTCGTCTCTAGGTAGTTGACCTGTCGAGCTACTGCGGGGTGGAGGGGGAGTAGTTCCTTCCTGCTGAGTGGACATAATGTCTCTTGGCAGGTGATAACCAATTATACCAGCAGGTAGGCACTTTATGTGGCCTCTTTTTTCTTTTCCTTTTCATCCTCCTCACTTCTCTTTGCCTTGACTCTTTTCCATTTTTTTCTATGACAAGTTCACTGTTCATCAGACAGCGAAATGTCTGCCTTTACCGAGAAGGCTAGGTGAGATTTTCCTAAAAGCACGCAGTGCCTGGCAATAATTGACTTCTGTTAAAATGTTCCTAACGGATTGCTGAATTTCAAGAGAAGTTTTCTCTGAAAGCAAAGTTGCCCGGTCACCATGCTTTGGGCGTTGAGAGGTAACACCTTGAGGGGAAGAGGCACATCTTCCTTAAACCCTTACGGATAATTCCAAACGATGCTTTCCTCCAGATCAGGGAGATGAATGCTCCCCCTTACCCATAGAGATACTTGAAGGTGTGTGAGATTTAGTCCCTCCCTTCCAAAGACCAGAGTATAGGCCGGGAAGGGGAAAACAGTAATGTTAAAGAGCTTTAACTAAGAGATGCCTTAGCTAAGAAATGAAGGGTAACATCGCCAGGGATGTTACGCAACTCTCACGTAACCTCCAGTATGTTGTGACGAGGGTGCTTTTCCTGTTATCCACAAAATAAAGAAGTATAGATAACCTAGGTCTAATGAGAAAAACGTCAGGCAACCCCAAATGGAGGGGCACTCTGTAAGATTCCTGGCTGGCACTATTGAAAGTTGTCAAGGTCACGACAAATTATGGGAAGACGAAGGAGCTGGTAGAGCCCAGAGCAGAGTAGCCACGCATGATGGCCGCCTGCAGTGTGGTATTTTAGACTGAATTTTGGGACATAAAGGGGGCATTTAAAGGAAAAAAAATGGGTGGAAGTAGAATAAAGTCTTGAGTTTAGTTCATTGTGAAATACCATCGTTACTTTCTTTTTCTTTATTTAAAAGATTTTATTTTTAGAGAGAGGGGAAGGGAAAGAGAAAGAGAGGGAGAGAAACATCCATGTGTGGTTGCCTCTTGTGAGCCCTGCACTGGGGACCTGGCCCACAACTCAGGCATGTGCCCTGACTGGGAATTGAACCTGAAAGCTTTTGGGTTGCAGACCTGTGCTCAATCCACTGAGCCACACCAGCCAGGGCAACTTTCTTAGTTGTGACAATTGTCCCATGCTGATGTAAGATGTTACCATTAGAAGAAAATGGGTGAGGGGTAGATGGGAATTTTGTCCTATTTTTGGCAAATTTCTACAAATATAAAATATTCCAATACAAATCTTATTTAAAGAAAGTAAACCAAAAGAATACAAGATAACATCTTTTAACTGGATAGCAGGTATTCAACATAGATGTGTTGTAATCAATATTCCTCATTTCCGATGATTGAACATACCAACTATTAACATAATAAGGACATGTCTTCTATTTATACTAGTACATGGCAGACTGTTCAGTGTATAAAGCGGTTAAAATCAAGACTATCAATTTGGAACAAAATAAATATTTAGAACAAAGTACAATTACAAGTGGAAGGTTAGTGGTAAAAGAGTTGAGTGAGATTCTACTTGCTCTTCATACTTAAACTCCAGAATCATCAGGACAAAGACACAAAGAAATGAAATAAGCAAAGGAAGAGAGTGCACTAATTCTCCATCCCACCAGCTGTAGGTGGGAGGGCCTGCTCCTCTGAACTCTTACCAGCACTGAGCAATGTGTGTGCACATGCGCGCAAACGTGTGCCTATCATTCCGATAGACAAAAGAGAAGTCTTTTATGTATTTCACTGAGGTTTAACACTTTTCTGGCAATATCTATGTTGCATTTTAAATTTTTTTCTGTTTATGTTTTCAAAACACTTTTCTATATCCAAAGTTCAATGTTAATTTATTGATATGTACAAGCCCAAATAAAATGTTACAAATGGGGGGTGGGTTAGACTGTCAATTTGAGGTGGAGTTGTTAATTCTGTGGATTCCGTAGCGGTAGTCTCAGGCTCGGCTTTGTCTAGAGAGATCTTGTGCAAATATAGGCCGTTTGAATCAAGGAGCATTAATACTCACTGCGGTTCCCCCTGCCCTGCACGCCCCCCCCAGAAAATAACTGAAAGTACGTTTTCTCAAAGGTGAGCCAGCCAGCTGTGCTCTCTTTCCATACGAAGCCCTGCTTGCTGCTAATTAAAACTTTCATTTGACTATTAAAATTAAAGAACAGCTATAAATTAAGGTAACAATATTAAAACCTCTGGGGGTAAGTCTAAAGATCCTCTCTGTAATTAGAGTGCTCCGAACCTTAAGGAACACGAATTCTTTTCGGCGTCAAGGTCTCATTGTGTGCGGAAGCTGGTATTTTGTAAATCACAGCTCTTCCAGGGCTGAGGACACATTTTGCTTCTTGCCTAGAGTGATTGCCTGAAATATCTTGCCCTGTATGAACTAAACTGCGAGTTAAAAGACGGATTTCTTATCCTGATTGGACATGTGAGAATGTGGGTGGTCTTGGTCATGACCTTTCTAGATGAGAGTTGCCTTAGCTCTATAGTTAGATTTTGGGTTATTAACCTTGACTGTTCTAGTTCAAAAAGCTTGGAGGTTTTATTGTAATAAACCTCCTCATGCAAGCTCTCCTTAAACACTGAAGGCGTTAATTAAATAGGTGGTGGGTTTGTTTTTTAATTGTTTGGGTAATCTTCTTTGCACTGGTCTATGTTTTCTGAGTGTGTGTGTGTGTGTGTGTATAGTCATTTAAATAGAAAAGCTGTATTTGAAAACACAGTAAGGATATACACTTATAGCTTTTTCATTAAGATTTGCTGAATTAAACTAAAGCATTGTGCTCAGGTGGGCCTGAATTCTTCACTTCAATGAGAATTTTGCCAGGACAGTCTCAAAGTTGAACTTGGCCTCCAGTCAACTCCCTGCCTGCCGTTTTTCCATTTGCCCGTCTTAATATTTGTACTTTCTCTTTACAGATCTTACTCCTCAGTTTTTATCTCTTCTTTTTCCATTGGATTAAAACAAACAGCGAGCTTTAAAAAGAACATTCCTCATGGTAGACATCTCCAGAGAGCTTATATTTACTTCGAACTGAGTTCTTGCCAGACCGCCCAAGTGGATACCCCTGATCTTTCATTACCTATCAACATATTGCACTGTAGTGGATATACCAGCATAGAAATGGTGTCACCAAGCCAATCTCTGACAGCCCAAATGGACAACACAAAACCATAAGAATAGTTTTCTATGTAGTTCTAGACAACTAATTTACACTTTGCCTCCCTCCCTCCCTCCCTCCCTCCCTTCCTTCCTTCCTTCCTTCCTTCCTTTCTTCCTCCTTCTGACATTTGTAAAAAGCAAAATTACAGGTATAGTCATTTGGGGCTTAAGAATTTGGACTCTGGCCCTGGCTGGTGTAGCTCAGTGGATTGAGTGTGGGGCTGCAAACAAAAGTGTCGTAGGTTCGATTCCCAGTCAGGGTACATGCCTGGGTTGCAGGCCATGAGCCCCCAGCAACAGTACATTGATGTTTCTCTCTCTCTCTCTCTCTCTCTCTCTCTCCCTTCCCTCTCTAAAAATAAATAAATAAAATCTTAAAAAAGAATTTGGACTCTGGAAAATGAGATGGCCCCTTGTCATGTTTCCCACTGGCTAAAAAGATGCCTTTCCTAAGAATCTGCAAACAGTATCATCCAGTCTTTTATGCTTTTTAAGTTGATATTTGTTTTATAACAGAAGGCCAGCAGGATGCTATAGTCAGCTGTATCTTAATCTAACACTGCATATTTCGTGTTCGAAGCGATGAATGAGGCTATGGAAAAAACTAGACATTGCAGTTTACCCATGATTATCTTAAGTTGGCAGAGATCTGGATATGGCCGGGTCACTTCTGGTTTGATGATCTTGGCGGGTTGCCACCAGTCACATCTACGGATTCTGCCATCACACGGCCCGGTTTTCACACATACTGATGTGTGTATGTCAAACAGGGTAAAGGCTTCTATGGTCACTTTAACCTGTGGGCCGAGGTCTTCAGCTGGAAAAACTACAAGGTGGATCCCAGATTACTGAGTTTATTGTGTAGAAGGAAATGCACATACAACATCAGTCTCAGTAGCAAAAGTAAGATCAGCCCCTTCTTTGAAGATCTGGTGTGATCACTCTAAAGACATCTTTGCTAATTTAATATATTTCTATATACTTATGACTCTTCTTATCCCTACATTTTTCATTTCAAAAAAGAGAAAAATCTGCCCTGGCTGGCGTAGCTCAGTGGATTGAGCACGGGCTGTGAACCAAAGCGTCGCAGGTTCGATTCCCAGTTGGGGCACATGCCTAGGTTGCAGGCCACGGCCCCCAGCAACCACACATTGATGTTTCTCTCTCTCTCTCTCTTTCACCCTCCCTTCCCTCTCTAAAAATAAATAAATAAAGTGTTAAAAAAGAGAGAAAAATCTTTTCCAGTGATTAATTTATTAACTCTGCTAATGTCTCTCTACTAACGGGAGTCAGTGAACTCCAGCCCGAGGGCCAATTATAACCAGCTACCCGTTTTTCTCAGCCTGAGAACCAAGAATGGTATTTGTATTTGTAAATGAAAAACAAATGAAAGGAAGAATGCCATTTCTTGGCATGTAAGAAATATATGAAATTCAAATTTCGGTGTTTGTAAATAAAGTTCAGCACACTCATTCATTGTGGCTTGTCTATGGCCCCTTCCACGTTCAATGCCAGGGTAGGGTAGTGATGATGGAGACTATATTTTATGCAAAGCATAAAATACTTACTGTGCAGCCCATTTAAGAAAAAGGTTGCTTTTTTGAGACAAAGTTTGCTTTGTATATAGACAAAGCTATTTTCGGAGAGTGAACTGAGGCACAGCGTGAAATGTGTAGACAGATCCATGAACATGACCACAGTAAACTGGCATGGAATGTAAACCGAACTTCTCATGTGATATCATCTCTAGCGCAGCATCTCACACAAGCAGGGAAAAGAAAAACAGCAGGTAAAAGGAAAAAGTCACCCTGGCTGGTGTAGCTCAGTGGATTGAGCACGGGCTGCGAACCAAAGGGTCGCAGGTTTGATTCCCAGTCAGGGCACATGCCTGGGTTGCAGGCCACAGCCCACCAGCAACTGCACATTGATGTTTCTCTCTCTCTCTCTCTTTCTCCCTCCCTTCCCTCTCTAAAAATAAATAATAAATAAAATCTTTAAAAATAATAACATAATCCAATAAAAAAAATAAAAGGAAAAAGTCAAAATCCAAACCCTGAAGTGTGTGTGGTAGGAAAGTTAAAGGCTAGAGCACAGTATTGAAGGCATATTTTTTAAAAGATTTTATTTATTTATTTATTTTTTAGAGGGGGGGGGAGAGAGGGAGAGAGAGAGAGAGAGAGAGAGGCATCAATGTGAGGTTGCTGGGGGCCATGGCCTGCAATCCAGGCATGTGCCCTGACTGGGAATCGAACCTGCGACACTTTGGTTCCCAGCCCGTGCTCAATCCACTGAGCTACGCCAGCCAGGGCTTGGATTGAAGGCATTTTTAACCTGTTGCTCAAATGTGTCCTTTTTGGACCCTGCCTATAGGCAGAGCTGTGCAGCCCTGGGCAATCACTAACCCTCGCTGATTGGCTCATGAATGGGGGACACCCAGCTTTGATTCTGGACTGAGTAGGTAGGGTGACAGTGACCTTTGAATGTCTAGGGTCTCCAAGCACACATAGTTTGGAGGTCCCATGGAAAGGCTGAGTATGTACCCTTCCATTGCTGCCTCCTAGACATGCTGTGGTCAGGTTCTCTGAAAGCCTGCCTCTCTCTCTCATTTTGGACATATTCTAGTGCATTTGGGAGGGAGTAACTAAGACTAACATTTCAACACTTGTTATAATTTCTTTTTTTAAATTTAAAAAAAATATTTATTTATTTTTAGAGAGAGAAGGGAGGGGGAGAGAGAGAGAGAGAAACATCAATGTGCGGTTGCTGGAGGTCATGGCCTGCAACCCAGGCATGTAGCCTGACTGGGAATCGAACCTACGACGCTTTGGTTCGCAGCCCGCGCTCAATCCACTGAGTTACGCCAGCCAGGGCTTCAACACTTGTTATAATTTCTGCAACAACAGGGAGGACAGCTGTCAGCCTCCCTGTGGAAGGGGGACATGCATGGGAACAATGGTGATCCTTTGTAACTTCCGGTGTATGTGTGTGTATCTCGTGTATTTGGGGATAATCTCTGGGCACAGTAGTTCAGATATATAATTTATAAGTACATAATGCATTTTAACTATATCTCTGTGCTCTAGTATTGTCTTGATAGTTTTATTTGTGTTATCAAACAGCCTGCACATTTGGTGGCTTAATGGTACCTGGAGGTTTGCTTCTGAGAGAGTCTCTATGACCCAGGGAAGGCCGAAGCTCCCTTTCAGAGGATGCCCAGCTGATTAAGGCAGGCCCACCCAGAACAATCCCTCTTTTGATTACTTAAAGTCAACTCATTTGGGAGCTTAGTTACTTTTGCAAAATTCCTCCTACCTTGCACTGTGACAGAACGTCATCAAGGGAGTGACATCGTCACCTTTGTCGTGGAATGTAACCTAAGGGTGGCATAACACCAGCGGGCTGAGATTATAGGTACCGTGTTAGACTTTTGGCGGCCTGCTGTAGGGTAGAAAGGCGTGGCTCCAAGAGGCAGAGGGAGCCAACATAGAACCTTAGCTCTCCCACCGGCCAGCTGTGCGACTGCACAAATAATTCCACTTCTCCCTGCCTCAGTGCTTTCAGCTGTAAACTGGAGATCATTCTGGCCTCATTTTAGATTTCCAGCACCTACTACTTTGGGATGGTGCCAGAGTGAAGTAAGATTATACTTAGGAAGGTTCTAGCAGAGTGAGTGGTAAACAGCAAGTTGTGACGTGTCAGAGTGTTTCCTTAGATATTCCTTTTCAGCCACCCAGATGTATTACTTACGTAATGAAATAATACTGACATTGACAGAATGTGCCTCATTGGATCCCTAAGAAAGCAAGACAAGAGGAGGGAATTTAGGAATGTCAATCAATCCTGGTTTACAATAGAAAGGGCTTTGTCTGGTGGTGGTAAGAACAATCTAGTTCAGTAAATGGTGCTGTAGCACAAAGTACGATACTGCATGTGAAAGGGCCTGTGCCCAATAAGTACTAGTTGAATTTACATCGGGACAGAAGTACATGCTTAATCCTTGCTAGTGGATTAATGGACGTGATTCTCTTCTTCTGAAAGTCAGATCACTCGAGTAACCAACTGGTTTCTTTCCCTTTCCTGTCAGCCACAGAACTATTTGAACACGCCAAACATTTAATTTGCCAGATGGCTCCTCCTCCTTCCCAGATCTAAGGTAAGGTCTGTTAATATGAAACCAATAGAGAAAGTCGAAGTGTAAGAACACTTGTCAAAGATCTTGATAAAGTGTGTGTGGAAATCAAGAAATACAAATAGCAAGCCCGGGGCCTATAGTTTCTGTGTTGAGAAATCATTCTTATCTACCTCCTAGTCTCAAGTTCAAAGCCTGTACTATAAGGGCTTCCTCTCTGAAGGGGAGGAGAAAAAGAACAAAAATAACCACCCCCCCCCAAAACGAGAAAGCTCCCCAAAACACAGCACTCACTCTACATTCGCTCATGGCCTTGGAAATGAAAAGAAACCGTTTCCCTTGCTAACAGACTTCCTGGTGTGCAGAAAGTACACGACCGCAGTGACCTCGCGCTCACAACAATGGGCAGACAGAAACGAACACAGTGCAGCCTTTTGTCTTCTCATGATATTGTCATCTTGTTCCCCAGAATGGCTGCGGGTCTGGTGACAGGGAGAGGGCTGCTTGCTGAGGAGCCCTCTCCAGAGTGACTGGTGCGGCTGTGGGTGGCAGCTCTGGGGAGACTTGGAGAGGAAAATTCCTGGGGGCAGGGGCTGGTAGCCGCAGTATCTCCGCCGGCCTGGGATTCCTGATATGGCTGGGGCTTTGGGTGCTCCCAGTTCCTTTGCGGGCGAATCAGAGCGCTAAGGATTCTGAAGTTTTAATGGAAAAGGAGAGGGGGGAGGGGAGGGGGAGAGAATGAATATATATGAGCTAGAACGACAACATTCTGAGTCTCATTGTCAAACTCTCCTAAGTGGCAGATTCGGATACTGCTAAATTTCTCATAAGCAAGCATTTTTTTTTAGAGGGCAGTAGGAACAAACCGACTCTAGCCATGGTAAATAATTTTCGACATGACTGCAGAATCTCTGGATATCATTGGTCTATTTTTTTGTTATCATTAAATAATTGGAGGAAAATAGAGTAGTGGAAAGGGATGTCCAAAAGTTTGCAGACATCAGGTGCCTGGCGCGGTGGAAATAGAGAGACACAAGTGGTCAAAGCTTCACGTGGGCTCATTATCTGTCCTTTGAATTTGTTTGTTTGCTTATATGTATTAACGTGGAGGAGGTGGGTGGGGCAGGTGAGCCGTGAGCAGACGTTCACTCAGCACACACTTGGGAAGCAGCTTTCCTGCCAGGGGGAGCCTGTGAAAGCCACAGATGAATCACAAAGGAACTGTGGCCTTAAGAGTGTTGCGGTCCTCTCCCGGGCACTACGGCTTGGCATAAACACTGTTCAGAGCTGTACTGACACCCGTACACCTCGGTCATCCTCCGGAAAAGCTGGTCAAAAACATTCAACGGGTTGCCCAATTCTAAGCAAGGGCAAGAGCGAGACTGAATTGACGGGTCTTTTCAACAAATGTGCTGAAGTCCATGTGCGGTGTACCAGCAGCCAAGCCGGAGGCTGCTAGGACTAAGGCAGCCCTCGGGCCTGTATCACTCTTTTTCTGGGTCTTCTGGAGGAAAAACCAACCGGTCCAACTGCTGTCAGGAAATTGCAACCAGCACTAGCTGACTGGAGGTGCAGCGTTTGCCCTGAGCCAAGGGTTTGGTGTCGCAGACACACTTCCTCCAGGGCGCTCTGCTTGATCCGTGCTCCACAGCTGTCTGTACACCCCCCATCCCCGCCCCCGCCCCCACCCCCGGGCCCACTGAACTCACCTCCCTTTCTTTCTCTTTTGCCACTTTTCAGCAGGATACAACACCTTTATGATGATGTGAGGCTCAGCATTAAGATTTCTCTTTTCAAAAACGGAGGCAGCCCGTGCATGTATCAAAAGGAAAGAGCTGGTGGGTGTGCTCAGGGTTCATATTACCCGTGGGTATTGCAAGTTACACTCACAAAATCTGAAAGCAAAGATGTTGTTCCTATCTTCTCAAATTGGACTACTACTATGTTATGAGTGCCTTTTCTTTTCCTTCCCCATGTCTGTGGCCTTTTTCTTAAAGTAACAACAAACAATATATATATATTATTCGTACCCCCAGCAGGCAGCATTATTGCTAAGAAGAATAATCCATGTGGGCGCTGGCACAGTTAGTCTTTTATTTCTGAACTGTTGGAGCCATTTAGGCAGCTGGCCCACGGGTGGACCCTTTGAATACCTTACGGGGAGATACATCTTAACGAAAGCTGTACTGGCTTTTGGGCCACAAGTGTGCCTAGGATGAAAAATCAAAGCTGCACATTCATTACATGTGTGTTCCCATGAAAAGCATAGTAAACCGTGGCTCTCTACACTATTTGGAGATGTGTCCTGTGGCAGGGTCTCTCTTGACAAAGGCTGCCAGGAAGTGACTGTCGGGCTCCAGCAACAGCGTGTTCAAATTGTTCTTTTCTGCTCCAATCAAGGTTAAAAAGGAAGTGAACCCTGTCACCCCCTTCTGCACCACCGTTTGTGCAGACAGAGCAGGAACGCCTGCCCGTGCCTTCTGCTCGGGGTTTGCTAAAGAAAGGGTTGAAAATAGCAGACAAGTGTTTCTGTTTTGCTGCCTGCTCTTTGGCTAGGAAATGAAAACAAAGAGACAATGTAGAATTTGGTGTTTGGAAATGCAGTGCCGTTGTCTCTGGGCAGACAGCGCGTGTGTGCTGACTCCTCCTGACAGGCCCGCAGTATTCTAGGAGCAGGAGCCCCATCCCCTGAGCCAGCTCAGCCATTTCTCAAGAATGAAAGGACTAGGGCCAGGCGGTAGTTTCCTCTTCCCGACCTTTACAGCAGCGAGCTGGGCAGAAACACATGCAAATAAAAATCAAGAACCCCAGAGAGCAACCAGATCGTTTCCAGACATATTGATAATGAACTTCAAGTCTTCAGCTCAAGTATTGCTGACTTAAACCCGTTTGTTCTAGCTTTTTAGTAGAATATGAGGTTAACTACACAAAGTTCCATCATTAGAATTCTCTCTGTACTAATACTGGCATGTGATTTTTTTAAAAAAACACAACATAGAATGATTGTTAAAAATCTAGCATTTATATCTCAGTAAGGCTGGGGGATGGGGTGGGAATCTAGCATTAAATGAGAATATATAATTGCTTTTGGATTTCCTTTCCCTGATTTTGAAGCTGTATTTTTTCCCTTTCCCTTTACTGAGCAATCTTAAAGATGTTAACATTTACGTCAGGTGTGAGCTCTGAGGGGCAGGAAGCTGCACTTTCCTTCCCTTTGTGCCCCAGACAAGCAGAAACAATTAGCATTTGTTGAATCCGAGAACCTCCAGCCTCCTTACCCTTTTCCAATTCTTCTGTTTAGGATAATACATTCAAATCACAAGCTCCTGGGTCAGTATCGCTTTTGCTGGGGTCACATTAGAAAGAAGTTTAGTCCATCGTATATCTGTAAAATCCCCACCCCACCCCCGTTTTCCATGCATCAGGAGATTTATTGAGAAAAATCAGCCTTCAGCTATTGTGGGGGCTTGGCAGGCTTACCTCTCTCTTAGTTCCTGTTCATCATTTGCATTTCTATGGCCTATTATAGCTAAGCGTTTCAAAGAACCTCACAACATGTGAGGATTAATTTAATTAAACTATATTTCTCTGTCCCTGGGATGAATGTGACGATATTTTGCTCATTTCAGAACTGGAAGATTAAAGCTCAGAAGTTGCCAAGGTATTTCTCGTTCTGAATTCTGCATATGTATGTGGTACGTGAATCAATCATTCAGTACAGTAAAAAGAAAAAAAAATCAGATTTTTTTTCCCTTTGGGTTGGAAACAAAACCCCTTTTCAGAGATTTTGAGGGTTCTTTCTCCAACCCTTAGCTTTATTCACAAATTCTGCTAACTAAACTGCTGTTATAAAAGCAATAGAACCATCGAACTTTGTGAGCAGGGCAGACCATAAAGAAATTAGCTAAAGAATGAAAATCCTTCTTTTCAAGGACTTTCATGATCTTTCTTCTCTATGAAAATCACTCCATCTCCCTTTGTCTGAATTTTCCATTTACATGGCTGTATCAACGATTCGGAACTTTTAGAAAGAGCGGCTGCTTTTCACACCCTAAATTCTTTGTGGCCTTCTCCGAGCTACCATAGTTATTTTTTAGAATTTTGAAATTGATTAGGAAGAGAAGAATCTTCTAGCTAAGGAACTGCACTCATTTGATTGGGAAAAGACTGGTTTGGTATGGAATCTATCGTCCCTTCTATAACTCTGTGGACCTGTCACTGGATGGGAGGAATCCATTAGCCTGCGTGCATCAGAGCCCAATGAGACAGGAACAGGAACTCGCAGCAAAGAAACTAAGGGTTTCTTTTCAGGAAGTGGCCCACGCCCAGAGTCACAGGTGAGCTCATGCTCCAAGACCTGGCTCCTCCAGAGGGCTTGCAGAAGATGAGTTATTTGGGAGAAACATCCTTGATCATGGTGTAGGGGACTCGGGGTCAAAGTCAGGGTCATGGTCTCTACTGACTGGTCAGTGCTAGGGGTAGCTGATCAGTGCATCGGGCCCTGATGTCAGCCAGGGCATTAACTCTGGTAGCTTTTCTGGGCCTGGAGCTGAAACACACCTGAGGCCTAGATGTTATCTACAGTTGGACTGAAACCCTGTCTCTGTGGTCAACAGGCCTGGGGCTTTGTTCCCAAGATTATGTGAGGCTGATCAGAACCTCATTGTCCTGAGGGCTTAATGATGGACGGAGTGTACATGCAAGGGAGAAGGAGGCAGGTGGGTCCAGTTTGGATCAAAAGGAAAGAAAGGAGAAAAGGGCATACTGAGCCCTGGCTGGCACAGTTCAGTGGATTGAGCACGGGCTGTGAACCAAAGTGTCGCAGGTTCGATTCCCAGTCAGGCCACATGCCTGGGTTGCAGGCCATGACCCCCAGCAACCACACATTGATGTCTCTCTCTCTCTCTCTCTATCTCTCTCTCTCTCTCTCTCCCTCCCTTCCCTCTCTAAAAATAAATAAATAAAATCTTTAAATAAAAAAAGAAAAGAAAAGGGCATACTGAAGAAATGAAGTTTCTCCATGATTCTAAGCCTGAAGGAGTCTGAGATGCACAGTGAAGAATCTCTGGTTATTTTCACAGGGCCATTTTGGTGCTTCCTTCCCTTGTCTTCCCGTTGCTTCTTCGCATTCAGTTTTCGAGGATGGAAATTAGGCCATCTTTTTATCTCTCACAGGCTGACCACATAGGACTGTTTCAGAGACCAGTGGTTAATGCATGGCCTGGTCCATTCTCCTGATTCTCCTTTTGCCTAGGAAGAGACACTGTACTGACCTTTCAAACAAATCTTTGCTTGCTGCAACTCGTTTTATATTTTAGTGTAAAGCGAAGGGCCTCTGACCTCCATCTGGTAAGAATCTGACCAAATATCCATGCATTAACCATTTCCATCTTTGCAGACTTTGTCCTTTGACAAAGGACAAAGGACATTTTGCTTTCTCTTCTTGCTTATTGCAGGGCCTTTCAGAAGTTTTCTGATGAGAATAAAGGTCCCAAATACCTAGTCCCCCTGGAAAGGAACCTCAGGGCCACATAGCTGGATGGATAAAGGTTCCAGGCCTGATCTGTTGGCTGCTAGAATAGTCCAGTGGAAAAAAAATGGCCCATTAATCATGTTTTCTACCTATATGCTAGTCTTGGTTTGTTTCTAATGTCTTTTCATCATAGTCTTTACAATAATCTTGTTAACAAGTTATCCTAAAAGTTGTTGAAAAAGCTCCATTAATAGTTGCACAAAGATATAAACTTTTTTTAAAGATTTTATTTATTTATTTTTAGAGAGGGAAGAGAAGGAGGTAGAGAGAGAGAGAGAGAGAGAAACATCCATGTGCGGTTGCTGGAGGCCATGGCCTGCAACCCAGGCATGTGCCCTGACTGGGAATCGAACCTGCGATGCTTTGGTTCGCAGCCCGCGCTCAATCCACTGAGCTACACCAGCCAGGGCTGAGATATAACCTTTGAATTCCTTTGTAATTATGGCTTTGCTCTTAACATATGATTCATATGAACTTGTTTTAAAACTCCTGACACTGGACACACCTTCACCCAGTAAAGTCACTGTCACCTTCCTTCTGGCTGGTTTTAAGGGCCTTCTCTATCTCATTGGCAATGGCCTGAGATCCTTAACTCCACCACAAAAATTTCCCAGTTTACTCACTCCCAAACCTTATCGCATTTTTAATTCTCTAGGTTCCTGGATGTGGAACATAAATCACCTTAACCATGGTTGCATAGAACTGGTTTGGAATCCCATGAGTCTCTCTGCCTAAGAACTACTAAGAACTCTTCATTGGGTCTGGAAGCTGGTACACGCTGACTTCTCTGCAAATAAGTGAAATGCTTTTTCATTGTAAATAATGTGTAGGGACTTGTCATTGGCTCTAGGTTTTTTTTTAAGATTTTATTTATTTTTAGAGAGGGAAAGGAGGGAGAGAGAGAGAGAGAGAGAGGGAGAGGGAGAGGGAGAGGGAGAGGGAGAGAAACATCAATGTGTGGTTGCTGGGGGCCGTGGCCTGCAACCTAGGCATGTACCCTGACTGGGAATCGAACCTGTGATGCTTTGGTTCATAGCCGGAGCTCAATCCACTAAGCTACGCCAGCCAGGGCGTGGCTCTAGGTTTTTTTAATTGTAGGGTTCTCTGATGTTGTTGGGGATTCAAGTTGAGGCGTACAATGGTAACGGCAGCCAAGATGTGTGGGTCTGCTTTTGGCTTCTAATTAGCCGCGTGACTTTCGGCAAGTCACTCTCTCTGGCTTTTGCTTTTTTCACTGGTAAAATGATATCATTGGATCGGGTTCTTTCCAGGCCTCTTTCTGGTCCTTTCCATCTCTAAAGGGCTATGATGAATAATAGGTGAGCCATGTGGTCATGAGTTCTAGCATAACACCCTAATGCCTGGTGCATTCCTGGAGCGCGCACGTGTGCACACACACACGTTCATATAGGGCTCCCTGGTTTTTCCAAAAGGGCAAATGAAAAGGAGACCTGAAACCCATGTAGTTTCAGTTCTGACTTAGTGAGTTTGGAATTTAAATGCGTTTGCATACGAAGCAGTGAGTGGGCAGAAGAATCCTACAAAAAGAGAGTCCTGAGGTTGGATGAGCAAGGCACGACCCCTTTCTATTGATAATTTGCTTTCGGAACAAAAGATATCACTTCTTGAAGCCAAAAAAGGAAAAAAAAGAAGAATGAGCAAAAGGAAACAGAGAACCCTCCACACCACGTGAGAGGTGCTGTTGAACAGAGAGAGAAAGAACATGGCGGTGGCATGTGGCTAACCCGCGTCCTTCTCATGCTGCCACACCTGCGTGTATCAGAATGGTTTCTGGGATGGAGGTTTTTACTGAGCCTTTGAAGGCAGAGGACTTTACTCCCAGTCTCAAGACTTTTATACGGAATAAAAACAAAAGGCAGTGCTGAGCGGGAGAACTGTTCAGACTTATGCTATGTGCTGTAGCATCTTCCACATAGCTCTACGGAATGAATAACACTCGAGTTGCGATGTGCGATAACGCTGGGACCAAGAATGGTGCACGATGGTGCTGTTACGGGAGAAGCTCCCAGAACTTGGTCCTTTTCGCCAGTGCAATCAAGAAGTAGAGATCAGCAAGTCTAGTAGTGTGCAAGCAGGGTTTATTGGTGATTGGTTCTCATGGAAGAGAAGGGCCTAGTTAAGGTGGGGGAGAAAGGCAAGGGCAGGGGGATGGCAGGAGCAAGAATGCCAAACCCCAGAATTCTTTGTCCTGAGGACTTATATAGTTGGCAGGAGGAGGGGTGAGGGGGAAAGAAGTTACATATTGATTGACAGGTAAAGGTGGTGCTAGCTTTCCAGGATGGGGGGCATGAACATCCTAAAGTTTTCATGGGCTTCTTCCTTTAGGCACTTGTGTGCCCTTTTCAGCCTTTCAGGCCTTGGGATGAAAGCACATTTCCAAAGGCTTTCTTTCCCAGATAATGGCTGTCTATCCTACCTACCATTGTATCACCATTGCTTCAGGCGAAGATCCCGGTTATGAAGGGGTCTGAACATACTGCCTGCAAATGATATGTTTACTGCTCTTAAGTTCACTTGAGTCCTGACTGACAACGAGTTCCAGACAGATGTTTATCTGTATGATGTTTCATTGAATTTTGCTATACTAGCCCTTAAAGGAAACACAAGAACCAATCAGAGTAGCGGAGGTCTAAAAGGTTACTTGGCAGTGTCGAGAGGAAAAAGGACAGAGAGACGCTAAGGACTGAAGTCGGAAGAATTAGTGAGGAAAAACATCTGACACCACTACACTGGAATTTTTCCTTTTTTGGCCATTCCTCCATTTCCATAGTGATAACCATTCATCTCAAGCTATTCCTCTGGTATTTTTACGTCTTAAAAAAAGGAAGAGTTTATGAAAGACAACATCTTATGGGCCTAGAGCATTTGTAACTGGCTTTCTTAGTAAGTCGTGATTACTTATCTGCCCATGAGTGCCTTTCCAAGATTTCCTTGAATTTTCGCGGGGGGGGGGGGGGGGGGGGGAAGGGAAGAGGGAAAATTAGGTATTTTGTTTAAATACTGGGCCTCCTGGAGAACATCTGTTTCTCAGAGAGTGACAAATAAGGAAAGGAGGTATGCATACAACACATTTACAAAATCTCATCCGTTCTGTGAAGGTACCTAAAGAAAACACGACATAAGATTTGTGGGGGAGATTTCAAGGGCAGTCAGACCTTATGGAGAAAATAACAACGAGGCCGTGCATGGAGATGATTGACGAGATGTAGCTGGAGAATCATAAAATACATCAGGATTGAAAGTAATGCTGGGTTTTCTCTTGGGCTCAGAAATGTTGGGGAAGCATTTGAAAATAAATACTTAACGGTTCTCCCAAGGAGTCTTAGAGATGGGGAAGACAGATTCCTCCGCGACAGCCCTCTGCATTCCTGGGGCTGTGCCAAGTCTTAGAGGAACACAGTGTCTAAAATGTACTGAGTGCCTGCCCCTAAGGAGCTTGTATTCTAGTGAGGGATCACTGACAAAGAAACAAACATGTAATAAGCAAGGCATGTTGATGAATGAATGCTCTGGCCGAAAGTAAACTAGGTTAAAGGAGATGAAGAGAGCATGGGAGGGTGGGGATCCACACTATTTTACATAGATTATGATTATAAAGTTCATTAAGTCTAGTCACCATTCTTCCTCCGCACAGATGAAGAAACTGAAGTACCGAAAGATGACCCGCAGGCCCCATCTGGGTTGTAGCCCATTGGGAATAAAGTTCAAGACCGTAGTCTTTCCTCTTACCACCATCCTAGACTTGCTCATGGTTGGAAATGAGCAGCTGCCGTCAGATTTTTTTAAAGATTTTATTGATTTATTTTTAGAGAGAGGAGAAAGGAAGGAGGAAGAGGGAGAAATATCGATGTGTGGTCGCCTCTCATGCACCCTCCCACTGGGGACCAGGGCCCAGGCATGTGCCCTGACAGGGAATCCAACTGGAGACCCTTTGGTTCGCAGCCCGCACTCAATCCACTGAGCCGCACCAGCCAGGGCTGTCATCAGATTTTTTTTATTGAAGATTTTATTTATTAATATTTAGAGAGAGGAGAAGGGAGAGAGAAAAAGAGGGAGAGAAACATCGATGTGAGAGAAACATCAATCAGTTGCCTCTCATTCACGTCCCACCCCCTGGTTCCCTACCAAGGTGGAACCCAGCGCCCAGGTATACGCTCTAACCGGGAATCAAACCAGCGACTTTTAACTTTGCAGGACAATGCCCAACCAACTAAGCCACACCGGTCAGGGCGGCTGCTATCAGATTTTGAAGTCTAGTATTTCTTCCCTTTGCAATCTATTTATATCGATTCTCTTATGAGTACAGAATGAATTGCTTAACACTATTCCCATACCAACATATGCCAGCGGTAGCAGGGCCTAAGATTTAGGTGATCCAATATGCTAATGGTGACTTGGGACTTGTGTAGAGTTGAGCCGATCAACTGTGTGTTCATAAGCACTCATGGTACCACCCAGCACTCTTCACCATGACGACACGTTCAGGAGTGGAGCACTGCTTCTCCAACTTTAACATGCACAGGAGCTAGTTGGGAATTGAGCAAAAATGCAGAATCCGATGCACTAGGTTTGGGGCAGGGTCTGAGACTCGGCATGTCCAGCCAGCTGCCAGGGGACGCTGATGCTACCAGTCAGCAGACCATGCTTTGATTGGCCAGGGTCTGGGTTTGCTCAGCACAACTGAGAAAGAAACCTCAGAGTTCAAGCTTGTATTTTTCTTTCCTCCTCTCCCCATTGCCCTCCTCCCCACCCTTGAAGAATCGAGCTTAAAAAAAGAAAATGTTACGAAACACCAGTGCCAAGCCTGAAATATAATGTTAGGCATGTAATTATCTGGGCCAAAAACAGATGTCTCAGCCTAGGACTTAGCTCAGCCTGTCGCCGGGGCCACATGATCAAGTTACTAGATTGAAGAGGCCACACGGCCTATGCAAGAGACAAAGGGGGCCCATGTAGCTGAAACTCGGGGATGTGAGACATGTACAAGGGTCTCCGTTGCGTAACTAATGTTGGAAGCTTCCCCTTCCCACCTGATTGCAAGCTGAGATCCCTGCATGTAATCTTGGCTGCACGGGTGACTCAATCTGTGTCTGAATGAAAGCTTTCCTCCTTGGCTGTGAAATATAAATAGCAGAGTGGCGCCATGATGGGACTTTTTTTTTCTCTGCTGGCCCTTGGCTTTGAGGAAGAGGCGTAAGTGAGGACCTAGTTTGGGTCAGGTTGCAGAACCAGTCTATCGAGGCAGGCTTCGTGCGTGATGTGCATTTTATTGCTCTTTACATTGGAATATATCTGCTTGCTTGCAGAAATGTCTCTGTCAGCAACCTTGGCTGACCCTGTGTGGGTGAACGCATGTCCAGCGGACTCAGCCGCCAGCTCAAGAAGGAAATGCCAGCCCCCCCGCCCCCCCAACTTCCTTGTGATCTGGTTGAGCTTGGGAGAACTGAGCTTCTTAAGTCTTTCTGCAAACTCAGTTCTTTTTCAGGGGAAAATGGTGGCAATGATAGTAAGAAACAATTGAATTGATATCTCTAAGTGGATAGAGGCTGAACAGTTCCCATTGCTCTCATGGAGGCAAAACCAGTTCGGGTGGGCCTAGGCTATCACAGCTCTGTGGGGCTTCATTTCATTTTAAGACTCTGGACCATTTGGTCTGTATTCAGTTAAGACCTAGTCGGAAATGGGAGGATAGGGTGGTGAGTATGTGGTAGATATCTGGCTTGAATATCTAGGCACTTGCCAAAATCTTTTAGACTGACTCCTTCTATAATCAAGGTCGTCACCACTAAGGAAAATGGTTATTTACCTTGGAACAGTTGACTGTCCCTTAATGTTCTCAGCAAGACAAATAGAACGCTCTGGACTACCAACCAATGACCTAGAAGGTTGAACTTCACTCTGGGAGTTTTTGCTGGTCTCTTTGTTCAAAGTCGAACTGGAGAGGTGGCAAGGAGAAGTAGACCTCTCTCTCTCTCTCTTTTTTAAAGGCTTTATGTATTTATTTTTAGAGAGAGGGGAAGGGAAGGAGAAAGAGAGGGAAAGAAACATCAGTGTGTGGTTGCTTTCTGGGGACCTGGCCTGCAACTCAGGCATGTGCCCTAACTGCGAATCGAACTGGCAACCCTTTGGTTTGCAAGCCCACACTCAATCCACTGAGCTATACCAGCCAGGGCAAGTAGACCTCTCTTATGGGTTACTAGAATGCTTTCCCATGACCCAGGTAAGCTGTCCAGAGAAACAAAGACTAGTTCCCCGGCCAATAACAGCCTCCTAGCCTTGGGGAAGGGAACGGCTCAGGCAAACATCTCCTTCTTGTCCACCAAATCTCAATCCATCACAGTGTCTCAAGGAGAAGGCTCTGGGACAACCCAGCTATGGCAGGCCTGGGGTTTCTGTGTGACACTATGATCTTGCCTTGACGACTGCCAACTGTTCCTAAAGGGGGATTTGGGGAAAACAGAACAAAACACCTTTTATATCAAATGGCTCTTCTCACTGTCACTTGGAATGGCTAAGTCATTTGTACTTTTAATTGGCCACACTTTTAGATGTGGGGTACTTAAGGGGACACCCACTGATCAGGCCACTCCATAGCTCTACAGAGTGAACCAGGCCCCAGGAAGGAGGTGGAGCAGAGAAAAGTTCAATTCATTTTTTAATGCACTGATAATCTTTAAACATTTAAATTTCTTTAAAGCAAAACAGCATGCTTTCTTTTTAAAATAAATGCTTTACTTCAGAATAGTCTTAAATTCTCAGAAAAGTTGCAAGGACAGTACAGAGAGCTCCCACATACTGCTCATCCAGCTCCCCTAATGTTGACACCATACATTTCCACCGTTCATGTGTCAAATCTAAGAAGTCGACACTGGGGCAGTACTATGAACCAAACTCCAGACTGTATTTGGGTGTCCTCCATGTTTTTCCATGAATGTGCTTTCTCTGCTCCAGGAGCCAATGCAGGGTACAATGTTGTATGTAGTCATACGTTCTTTTCTAACAAACCTCCACTTGGACCCATCTAGCTGATCTCTTCAGCTGAGGAGGGCCTTGGCTAGACTGACTCTAGGAGACACAGATGAATGGTCCTCAATCAGTTTGCTGTCTGGTTGTTGAAGCTGATGCAGAGCTACCACCCGAAGAGGCTCACAGCCAAAGGGTTTGCAACCAGGGCCTCGGAATCATGGAGCCTGGGAATGAATACGCCAGTGTCCTACTGAGGACACATTTGCTAGGAGCCTGGGAGAATCCAAAGTTGTTCCCAGGTAGAGGGTGGGCTGGGAGTTTAAGTCTGGAGAGGTGATAATCAGGGCTGTATACCCAATCTGACTTCAATAGGAAAGGGAATACACTGTGGGCCTCTGAGCCCATCATTCAAGATGTAGACACTATGAACCGGCAAACATCCTGGTCCCCAAAAGCAATGAAGGGCAGTACCCTAATACTGGAAAAACTGTGCATGTGCATGTGTGTATGGGGATGATTTTCAATTGGGGCTCGTTATGAAGAAATCCCACCAATCTTCCCCCCACCTATATTGTAGCTGGTTGAACTATTTGATTTTGCAGCCGAGAACTCACAAAAGAGTGCCTTTGTTCCCAGGCTAAAAGCATAAGAAAACCCTCCGAATCCTGTCGCAGGCCAGTGGCCAGATAGAACATCATCCATTTAATCTGTTGGTTTTTTATTTCAGTGGCGGTGATCGTCTCTGCTCTATGTTCTCCCTAGTGGTGCTGACTCTCACCATAGCAGAGGCATCAGAAGTGGAGTGAATATCCATTTCCCCCACTGAAACCAACTGGCTTCAGGGAAATGGGGTCGCCTGACTGACACACAGCTTCAGCCAGGTCCCCAGAGAAGATCCTGGGGTGTCCTGGGGAGGGAGACTGAATATATTGTTGAAATCAGTGCTCAACAAAAGCAGGGTGTCCATTTGTGTCAGAAGGAACGGGCAACGTGGACCTGTAGGGTTTCAGATAGGGTTCAACAAAAGTGTTTCCAACTTGGCTTTCGATAGCAAAGCTTAACTTCCGTTCTTCCACAAATATTCGCTTTCTTTTTTTTTTTGTTTGCTTTTTTTAAAAGATTTTATTTATTTATTTTTAGAGAGGGAATGGAGGGAGAGAGAGAGAGAGAGAGAGAGAGAAACATCAATGTGCAGTTGCTGGGGGTCATGGCCTGCAACCCAGGCATGTACCCTGACTGGGAATCAAACCTGCGACACTTTGGTTCGCAGCCCATGCTCAATCCACTGAGCTACACCAGCCAGGGCTACATTTGCTTTCTTGATGTAAAGAAAGCCAAGATGGAGCATCAATGCACTTGTACTTTGGTCCTTCGTGAAATTCCAATATGCAGATGCTCACCGGCAAACCCAGAATTTGGTAATGCATGTAGGAGTCGAGGTGGGGCTGGGGCTGTTATGATTCCAGCTGATTAGCTCAAGGACTCACCAGTTGGGTGGGTTTAAATTTAACAGCAAGAGAAGAGGGTGAGACCTCATAGAGATAGCCCTCCATGGGTGAAGGCCCAGAGGTAGAGAAGGCAGAAACCAATGTGTCTTTCACAGCTGAATTGAAGCCAGGATGACTTCAATAGCTGAAGGGACCTTAGTCTTTCTGAACATTAGATTTTTGTCATCATCTGTCCTATTTTGCAGGACTCGAGTAAGAATTCAAAAAACAGGTGATACATCACCTGGTATAACAGTGCTCAGAAAAAGATGGCTATTGTTCATATTATTGTATGTATTGTAAAAGAGCACTTTTCTGAATTTGAATTCCTAGTGAACACGAGGATCTCACTGCAATAAAAAGGGACCATACTTTATATTAGTAAGAAAAATATATAGGTGTGTTGTGGAAAATCCATCCACGCTCGGGGAGATAACGAAGCACAAACTTTATTACCCGGGGGGGCTTCAGGGGTTAATTCCAAACCCTGAACCCAAAAAGGCTGGGTTAGGGGTCCTTTTTATATACCAGTTACACAGGCAGAAAGGGAGGGGGACCAGGTGCTGAAAGCAAGCATTCAGAAGCAGGGACAAGGTTAGTGACCTTGAGATAATGTTACTTAGCAACTCTGCTCGCCGGCTCCTCACCTAAAAATAACTTTCACTCAGCTTTTGTCCCGACAAAACTTGCAAGTGTTACAGAAAGCAGTTTCTTTTCCTGCCACAGGTATTTGCCTGTTGTGGTGGAGAGAATAATAGCTCTGCAAAGGACCATTACTCTGTCCTAAACTTTGGGACCTGCGAACATGTTTTGTTATGAGGCAAAGGGGAATTGGGGTTGCAGGTGGAATTAAGGCTGCTAAGTAGACGACCTTAAGGTGGGAAAACTATCCTGGAGCATTTGGGTGGGCCCAATGCAATCGCAGCAACTTTAAAAGGGAAAAAAAAAGATATAACTATGGAAGAGAAAAACAGAGAGATGGCAGTATGAGAAGGACATAGCCAGGCATTGTGAGCTTGGAGGGGCCACGAGCCAAGGAATGTGGGCAGGTTCTAGAAGCTGAAAGATGCAAGGAAGTAGATTCTCACCAAGAGCTGCCAGAAAGGGACACAGCCTTTCCAACACCTCGATCTTAGCCCAGTGAGATCCACATCAGACTTCTGATCTATAAAACTGTAAGATTAAAAAATTGTGTTGTCTTAAGCCACTGGGTTTGTGGTGATTTGTTACAGCAGCAATAGAAAACGAATGCACCGGTCAATCGAATTTCTAGAGTAATGGCACATTCTTGGCTACAGGAATGAAATGCTTATTAGCTGTAGAGTTTTCAGGAACATCCTTCATTCTTCTCCTGTACAATTACAGGTGAATTAGTACTTGTTCCCCATTTGTCTGGAATGAATCGCAGTGGCTGAGCTCTAGCGGCTATTTACAGAGCTCTTTCTATGCTTTCTATTATGTGTGCGAAGATTTATATACAAAATTAGCCCTGCCTGATCCAGGCCCCTGGTTTGACTTTGAACAGGGTGTGTCGGTGGTAAAGGAAATTCCTACTCAAGGGCAGAACGGTGTTGATACATTCCAATTGAAAATATTTACAGAAGAAAGACGGGTAGGGCCAAGTGCCCTTTTTGGCCTGTGATTTCAAGGTTGCCCTGGGAACAATGCACATGGCACAGCTTTCCCTTCGCTTCCTTTCAACGTGAAATGTGAGAGACGCAACAGAAATCCAGGTCGCACAGACCCCTTAGATGATCTCAGAGAGGGAGAGGAAAATCCGAACTTCTAAATAAACATCTGCAAAAGGATTTGGAACTGAGGAGAAGGAAGTCCCAAGGCTTGCTAAAAGGGAAGGAAGGGCTTTATTTACCGGCCATGGATTGTACTTCCTGTTGTGAAGCCGGAGGCTGTTTCATAACAGCTGGGGGCTGCAGCGTCTGGTGCCATAATGAGGAAGCAGCGCTCTTGGTTCCTCCATATTACACAAGTTAATGACCTCGATCACCCAGTGAAATCAGCGTAGGAAGAATGGGATGCTGGTACTTGCTCTTGCAGGCGGCATGCCGCTCTCCCTGCACCAACTGCAGGAGTATCTTTTCCTATGTAGAAGAGCTGAACGAAATAAGCACCCACCAGGGTGGTCCACGGCGTGTGTTCGTTGTCAGTTGCACAGTCAGGGTTTGCAAAAGCCAGCTGGGTCCGCGAGAAAAGAAATGAGATTCGTGCCCTTCTTATCACATAACTTTGCTCCAAACACCGTACAAACAGTTTTGCAGCAGATCCGAGTGGAAGTTCAGCCAAGGAATTGGGAAACAAGATTTGAAGCTGATGGGAACCATTATAACCTGCCTATACCAGGGCTGGCTAACACATAAAAAATATAGTGAAAAACTACAGAGACTTCTTGGATAGCTCAAAAGTGTAGGTTTTTCAGCAGAAGGATCTTTTTTTAACATTTTCATTTTATTTTTATTTTTTTAAAAGATTGTTTATTTATTTAGTTAGTTTTAGAGAGGGAAGGGAGGGAGAAAGAGAGAGAGAGAGAAACATCAATGTGCGGTTGCTGGGGGCCATGGCCTGCAACCCAGGCATGTGCCCTGACTGGGAATCGAACCTGCGATGCTTTGGTTCGCAGCCCGTGCTCAATCCACTGAGCTACTCCAGCCAGGCCAGCAGAAGGATTATGCAGGTTAGAGGACAGAAGTGCAGCTCTGTCATCACATTGCGTGAGTTTGAATTCCGGTTGGACCATTTACTAAGTAACTGTGTCACCTTCACTAAGTTAATTAACATCTCTGTGCCTCAGTATTAACGGGACAAGTAATAAACCTCATGCCATATGGTTGCTGTGGGAACTAAGGAAGGCAGTATATGAAGCCCACAGAGCAGGTCTGGTGCTACAAAATGCTACGTCGGTGTCGCTACGTTGAGTAGACAGGATGAGTGTGCTGGCATAATAGAGGACTCAACGTGCACAAACAGGCGAGTCAGCACACAGAGGGAAAGTTCGCGGCCCAGGGCATGCCACCCAGCGACTCGTGGTATTGTTTGCACCCAGCATTCAGGCCTCTCCACCACATCTGCCTAGCTTCTTTTCCAGCCTGCTTCCCCTCGATAATCCTTCAGGAAGCTTCTTCAGCAGCCACACGGGTCTCTAGACCTTGCCCATCTCCTTCCCTGGACTCATGCATTTTTTTCTCCCCTCACATCCTTACCTCTGCCCATTCATTCTACTAACAGTTTCTTCTTGAAATCTTCCTCCTTTAAGCCCAAACTACTAAAAGTCACAAGGATTCTAAAAATCTAATTATTGGCAGGAATGTTAGCTATCTTGCTTATGTTATCAATTTTCAAAGCTGGACCAGAAACGTTGTATGGTTTGACCATCTCAATTCAACTCCGCATTTGGGAAAAGTGGCCTGTGGACTAAATCCCAGGGTTTGAAATTGCTAGCCGCTGGGCAACACTAACTCTTGGGGTACTACTCTTCTAGCGCTGCCGTATTCTTTCCCCCTCTAACCTACAGGGGTTGGTTTCTTATCTCTCTGTTCGGCAGGGATCTGATGTAAAACTTGCACTCGTAAGGTTGTGTCTCAAATGCAAATCTCAAACTGTTGGCATGCTGAGAATCTTGACTACAAGTATTTGACATGTGCATTGACTCAGTGATTATGTGGCTCATTGCCTTCCAATGCGAGCATCTATAAAAGGCAGGTGTGTTCCCTCACAGCGGGCTCTGTGGACAGGTGCAGCCATCGCAAGAGTGGCCCCTGACTAGAGTGGATTCTGGCTGTTGTCATCCCAGCAGGTGACATTTTGGGGTTTTTCCTACACACTTCGGTTCCATCACAAAGCCCCGTCCTTAGCATTTTGTCATCGACTGCACTGGAAGTGAAACCTTAGGCTAGTTTTTCACGCTGGGACACAGTGTATAAGGAAGTAAAAAAAGGCCAAAAAAAAAGAGAACAGACCTACTTTGTTCCCTTTACTCTCAGGTTTGGTGGGTTTCAGAGTTTGGAGCAGGGCTGGGAGGCCACCAATTATACCACATTGCCTCCTTTGTAGTTGCCAGGGAACCTGGAGACCAAGTTCCCCTACTGAGGAAGGTAGGCCAGTTTCAAACTTTCAACCTGGAGCACCTTGCCTGGGAAATGTGAAGAGGACAGGATTCTCCCCTGTTATGATGAGTGCGGGGCCCTGGCAAGGGCGATTCAGGGACTTGTGCTGGCAATTGGCATGGTATTTGCTTGCATCGTCATTTCTCCTGGACGAAGTTCTTGCTGAAGACTTAGGTAATCCTTCTGTTGAAGGTCCCACTATTGCCTCAATTGCACATTATCCTGGCCTTTCACAGCCTAGGATTTTTTTTTAATCCTCACCCGAGTATATATGTTTATTGATTTTAGAGAGAGAGAGGAGCGGGGAGAGAGAAACTTCAATCAGTTGCCTCCTGTACACACCCAACCAGGGATCGAACCCTCAACCTAGGTATGTGCCCTGATTGAGAAACAAACCTGCAACCTTTTGGTGCACGGGACGACGCTCCAACCAGTTGAGTCACCCAGCCGGGCCTCACAGCCTAGAATTTACACCTCTGGGGGCCTTCTCTCCAACACAGCCTCATGGTCAGATCATTCATGTTGAATAGTCTGCAACGCAGTCCAGATCCCTTGGAACTGTTGCTCTGCAGTTCTCAGCATTTCCAAGAGGAAAGCCGTAGCTAGGCCTTCTTGGAATGCTTCTCCCCCATCATTCATGGCCTTCCACCGATGAAATGAGGTCCCACTGTCCGGCTTAGCCCAGAAGTATTATTTCCTTCCATAACCTTAGAGAAAGAGAAGGTTGGGCCGGATGGCAAACAAGTCTCAGGATCCATGAACGTGCTCAGCATTGCCTTTCTTTGGGGGTGGTGTCATAGACGGGAAAGAAAGTCGGATTTGGTGTCAGCTTGGGGTTCCAGCCGCCAAAGTCCTGCTTCCTGGCTATGTGGAGTGAAGTGAGTTCACTCGGCCAAGTCGCAGTTTCCTCATCTCTAAAAGTGGAACGATAATGGCAGTCTCCAAGGGCCATTGAGTTGAATGTCCTTACGATGATATGTTAAAACATGAAGATGCCCTGGCTGGGGTAGCTCAGTGGATTGAGCACGGGCTGCGAACCAGGCATCGCAGGTTCGATTCTGACACAAGTCAGGGCACATGCCTGGGTTGCAGGCCACGGACCCCAGCAACTGCACATGAATGTTTCTCTCTCTCTCTCCCTCTCTCTCTCTCTCTCTCTTTCTCCCTCCCTTCCCTCTCTAAAAATAAATAAATAAAATCTTTAAAAAAAGAAAAAAAAGAAAAAAAGAAAGGAGATGATCTCTGTAACTGAGCAGCTACCATGGAGCTGGCACTGGCCACACACTCTTTCTCATAACCCCTCCAGCCATCCTTAAGGCAGACATTTTTGTCTCTCATTGTAATGAAGCAACTGAGATTCAGACAGATGAAATAACGTTAGGAGAGGCCAGCCAGGCCTTTTGACTCAATAGCCACGCTCTTTTCTTTTTGCCACGCCATCTGGACTGATCAACAATGTGAAAGAGATTGCTTATCTTGCCCCTGCTCAGATATGACGCTCAGTTGACTGGATAACTTAATTCTCTGAGACATCTCGGGCCCTTTGATGACAGTTTCCACACTATTTTCATCTCCCTCTAAGCTCCCTGGGTGTACCAGGAAGTCATTCATTGCATACTTTCCAAAATGAGAGGGCTTGAGTTGGCCTTCTCTTTTTTTTTTTTTTAAAGATTTATTTATTTATTTTTAAAGAGGGAAGGGAGGGAGAAAGAGAGAGAGAAACATGAATGTGTGGTTGCTGGGGGCTGTGGCCTGCCACCCTGGCATGTGCCCTGACTGGGAATCGAACCTGCGATACTTTGGTTGGCAGCCCGAGCTCAATCGACTGAGCTACACCAGCCAGGGCCTTGAGTTGGCCTTTGCAGTGGTGAGGCTCACTGGAACTGAATTGGAATAACCCACATGATGTGCTTACGTAGTGCTTTCAGCCCGCCTCCAATAAATATCTTCCTGATTGAATCAAATTTGAAGAAACGTGCTTTCGCTGAACTCTCATCCAATAAGCCCACCCCCTCCCACCGATTGCTGCTTGGAATAGCATCGGTCTAAGAAATCAGGGCAGCTCCTTGCAGCGAAAACACTAGGAATTTCCCTACAAACACAGACTCCCATGGCAACCAAACAAAAAGAGAAAAGAAAGGAGAAACTGATTCTCTTCCAGCCACCCGCTATAATTCCTTTCTGCCCCAAATGGCAGTACAATATAGATTCTGTGTGAGCTTTTGTTATTTTTATGCTTGACGTGCAGAATGACCCCGAGTTTCAAAGTCTTTTCTGCTGCTCCCCTTGACCTCTACACTGGTACGGAGATATTGGTATAAAATATCTACCCAGTGCATGAGTTGATAAACGGACTTGGCCAATTTGACTGAACTAGTCTGTGCTGTCAGCGTGTTCTCTGTGGCATGGTGAGGGAGCAATTGATACAGTACAGGCCAGAATGATTGACCCATTTCCCGTGTCCCCCCTCGCCGAAAGTAACTCACAGTTTAACATCCCTAATTACAACGGATGAGTCTGCTCTCAAGTGAATTTCACATGTATTTTGCTGCACGTGGTTCTGTTCCCAGCAACACCATTACTGAGGTCTGCTCATGGATTTAATTCCGAGGCACACAAGAATGTGCAGAACTCTGTGAAAGAAAAGGGCAGTTTAATGTTGCCACGCTCCCTTCCATGTGCCTCGCGAGAATCTTTAAGTCGGGATATTGTGTGACAAACTGCTCCTGCAGCCTCCCTCCCTCTCCCCGCCCGCCCGCCAATTACACTTTCCTTTTCTGTACCCCGGACAAAGAACATAGGAGGTTTTCTGCCCAGTCAATTCTCCATATGTGCTTATCCCCGGAGTAGTTTAAAAATCAGAGCTAGGGGGCCCATGTTTCTCTCCATAAATCACCACAGAATCAGCCCCTGACAGATCAGAGGCTGGAATGACTCCCAGCCAATCTGAGGACGGTCCCTTTCTTCCTGAGTGATTTTCACTGCTCCGGGCTACCCTCTGTTATCTGCAGCAGCGTGCCGTGGGTTTTAATGAGCTCACTAGATGTTTGCCGACCCTTCACTCTGTAGGATGTTGTGTTTCTTCTGTCACAAGACGTACAACTCCTCACTAGTCTTCTCTCGGAATAGCAGAGGGGCTATTCCACACAAAGATTCCCCACGAGGATTTTCACAGTATCCGACTGTTCTAAAAGAACATTTGAAATAACCTGAATGGCCAAGGAAGGGACATTAATCAATACATGGTAGTATAACAAAGTGGGATATTAAGTGTTGGGGGTTTTTTAATATATTCTTTTTTTAAAGATTTTCTTTATTTATTTTTAGAGAGGGAAGGGAGGGAGAAAGAGAGAGAGAGAGAGAGAAACATCAATGTGTGGTTGCTGGGGATCATGGCCTGCAACCCAGGCATGTGCCCTGGCTGAGAATTGAACCTGCGATGCTTTGGTTCACAGCCCACGCTCAATCCACTGAGCTACGCCAACCAGGGCAAATGTTGGCTTAAAATGAGGTATCTGAAGGGTATTTTAATACTGTGGAGAGTTTATAACGCTACAGTGAACATCCTTGTACCAGATCGTGTGTGCTTATACAAGAAATTCTGTGTGATAATATTTCTCAGAGTGGAGGTGCTCGTTGGAAATGTTTAATTATGTGCCAAGGCCCTGGCGGGGGGTGCAGGGCAATCGCTCGCTGTGGGGAGGGAGAGAAGACCCACCAAGCCGACTGCTGCCAGGTAGCCCCAGGGTGCGAGGGATGGGGAAAAAAACTCCCAGGCCTTTTGTGGCTGTGATCTCCTTCAGCAGTGAGCAGCGGCCGAAAGGTCTGAAGCAGGAAAGTAAAGGGATCTGATCATCTGTAATAAAAACAGAGTTATAACATGGTCATCATGTAACATAGTTATAGTACAACTATGATGATCGCGTTTGAGAGATCCTCTTTCTAATGAGTTTAGGAAAGAGGCCTTGGGCTGGAGCTATGGATCGGGAGTCTCAACCCAGGAGCAGGTGGGGATGTTGCACTCGCCAGGGAGGGCAGCGATTGGGCAGCCAGAGGGGCGGGGCCGTAGGCCAGGGCCACAGGGTGGGCCACGTGCGGATTTCAGCTCTCGTGTTTGCTTTGCTTTCTCGGGGTCACCCCTGTTCTGCCCTTTGGCCACGGAAAAAAAATGAGAGCACCTTGAAAGGAAACACTCCCCTTCCCCCCCAGAGAATAACAGCTTGTTTACCTGAAATGGAAAATTCCTTGAAACAGGATTTGCCAGCTCCCAAGGATTTCAACGTTGTGAGGTCCATCTGCATTTTCACTTGGGTAAGAGCAGGATTCACTAAACTGGAACTCAGGCGCTGGCCTGGAGTGACGACTCCTCTTCTCCGTCGATTCTTTGCAGTTTTGCTTTAGAACTTCTACAAACCCTTGTAGCCCTCGCTCATCTCATGGTTCCGTGAGAGTTTTTGCATCGGATTTCCATGACACCAATTCTGCTATGAAGCTGTTTCTACAACAAAGCCACGGCGGATCGATTCAGTCAAATAATCGCTCACTAGAAGGGCAGGGAAGCCAGTTCAAGGAGGGGGTTGGTGTCAAGTAAACACACTAGCATGCTTTTCATTGAGCAAGCAAGTTTCCCCTTTCTGGCCAGTTGTTTTGTTGTATACACGGAGCGTCAACCCACCAAGGTAGCGTTTTCGTCTTTGCAACAACCCCTATTTTCCTTCCAGTGGCTCTGTGGACTCGTTACTGCTGTTTTGCTGCTTGCAAGCCACAGTCTGTCTGAAATATTAGAACTGCGGACAATCGGAGGATAGGGGAGTCTGGCGTGTGTCTGTCAAACTAACTGCTTCCTCACCTCATCGCTGAAGGGCCTGTGGGTCCCCTCTAAAAGGAAGGTGTGAGCGCCATGAGCAAGTGACTCACCATACCCGGTGGGTCTCGCTGATTTACTGAACAGTGCTGGGTACCTAGACAAAAGCCAATCTCCAATCTACCCAGTTCAGGGGCACTGCCCAACAGCTTACCAAGCCAGCAGGTTCCCTGCTTCATGCCGACATCCTCAAAGTAGGGCGTTACCTTCCAGGGATGCACGGGGTCCCTTCTGGTGCACTGTAAGGGTCTTCCCTTTCCATTCCTTCCTGGTTCATCCCAATTGTGCTCCTCCTGCCTCCACCCCTTGGGAGACTAGGAGGATGCCCCCTGCCTGTTTTCAGCCTTACAATGAGCGTGGCCGTTTGGTGCTGCCACGTGAAAAGGAACCCAGCTCCCAGACCTGCACGTGTCAGGGAAGTGCGGGTTTTCCTTTGAATTCAATAGGCGACTAATGAGTTTTCCATCCCTTCAGCTCGGGGGGCCTGCTGTTGTGTCCACTGGTGAGTGTTTGCAAATAGAAAGTAGTCAGTATGCTTCCTTTCACTGTGAAAGGAGACTTTCTGAACTCACAAGTGGATGGTCATTTATGAAGGTTTCGTTAGGTTTTGAAAATAATTTAGATCTCTCTCTCTCTCTCCCTCTCTCTCCCTCCCCGTCTCTCTCTCCCTCCCTCCCTCCCCCTCTCTCTCTCCCTCTCTCTCCCTCCATCCCTCTCTCCCTCTCCCTCTCTCTCTCTCTCTTTCTCTCTCTCTCAAAAGAAAACTTTATTAACATGAAAGCGTGGTGCTGGGAGTGGCTCTGGGAACCAGAAAAATAGGATAGTTTCTTCTGTCCCTTGATTTGCCACATTTAAGAGAGACCTGGGGTTGGCAGGTAAGGAAGTTGGCTCCACCTTCTCACTATGGCCTCTTCAAAAATCTTCTTCTTCTTCTTCTTTTTTAAATGAACAATAAACAGATGCAGAGATCATTGTATGGCAGGTCCTGAAAATCACCCTCACCACCTCCCACAGAGGATGAATGTAGACCATTTCATAAAAACGAGACAGTAAGACAGAGAGATTGACTCCGATAGGAGAATAAATACAGAAAACCATTTTATCTACAAAGCCATTGCATCTGGACCCCAGCCAGAAAGTGCTCGTTAGGTTACTGGTAAGTGATCAGAGAGAAGCAGGTACTGACTTGAACGCAAGCACCTCAGCCGCTTTGACACATGTTTGATCCCTGTACGAAAGGTACAAAATATCCATGACCTAAATCTCTGAATTTGGGTATTTCCAAGGAAAGCACCCAAGTTCCCTACTGTCTTAGATTTGACACAATTCATGAAATACCCTACAGGCCTCAGAGGTCATTTGTGTGAGACCGACAGCAGCAGCAGCAACTAAGATTTCGATTGCTCTCCCACAAAGGTCCCTTCGCTTAGCAGCATATCCAGGTTGCAAGGAAAGGGGAAAACCCCCAGAACACAAACAAAAAACAAACCAACTAAACTGCTGATGCCATTAAGAACCTAGGATGTTTCCGGAAGGCAGACAGCTGAACTTCACATTACCAGCGAGACCGAAAGAAATGCGGTACTCAGGGTTCACTCAATGTCAGGCACAACTGATTCTTGATGCTTTAAGAAAACATGGGTTGGTAGCCATCAAATCCTTGTATTGCAACGAAATCCAGTTAAGTAGTATCAGCCCCGTTTTACTGATACAGCCACTGAGGCTCTGCAAGTCACCTGCAATCCTGAAGTTTCAAACATGGCAACGCCAGCACTCACCCAGGACCTGGGACTCTACAGCCGAGACTATGTGTTGTCTGCTTCCCAGTTACAGCTTAAGCAGCCTCCGTAGAAAAAGATGATTTCACGTGTCATTTTAAAAAAGTGAACGGGGCTGGGGGAGGGTAGAAGTGTGGCCCAAGAGGATCTAAAAAGGCAGACAGCTCATTGGCACGCCAGGTCATGAAATGAGACCAGGATGTGAAATGCGGCACCATCTGGAAAAATGGGAGCGCCTACCAAGAAGGAATGCCGAGCAGAAAAGTGACACGGCTTTATGTCAAGCAAGGATCAATATCTCACGTTCGTTTTCCCTTGAAGTAGTTTTCCTACTTATGTCATATCCCTTTGCCCTGCGTTGGCTTGACTTTACTGGTTGAATGCAAAACAGGAGGCAAGCCGGTTGGGAACGGACATTCTCTTGAGATTGAGCCTCTCCCGAGGAGACCCTAACTTGGAACAAATCTCCAGGGTTTCAATAAGATACCAGGAATTAGAGAATGAGGTGCTGTTTCCTTTCCATTGGTTCCGCCCTCAGGTATTCAGCTTTTGTGTTCCCGCCACAGTATCCACCCCCCCCCCCCCACCGTTAGCAATCAAGTCAAAGATTACTGTCTTCGTAAACAACTTTAAAAATTCTTCCTCCCCTTCTTTCACAGTCCTCAGGGTCTTCCTCATTTTATCAATGGTTGGAAGAGAAATCCTGTTCGTTAGATTTTAAGATAAGCTTATAGAGTGGAGGATGGGAAGAGGAAGGTAAGTTACCTGCAGCTTGGAAGATAGCATGAGAATTCAAAAGAGATCAGATGAAGTTGAAAAAGGATTTATAAGCAAAACAGTACAATGAATACTTGAGGAGTAATAAAAATGCACGGTAGTTCTAAGGAAGATAAAGATGGAGAAGCAGATTATAAAGCAAAAGGTTTATGGATCATAACTATGCTACCTTTGCTTCTGAACTAGAAGCCTAAGATATCATGACAAGCAGAAATGTATTGCCTGACACCAGTTCATTGAGAGCCTATTTGATTCATTCTGTTGAGATGCTGATGAGCCAGAGAAAAGGAAAATGAGAACCGGAATGAGCAGGTCAACTACCTTATGGGCGCTGAGAGGGTAGTTCTTGAATGGTGCAGTAAAATGTACTCTTTGCATTTCGCAGCTTTATTGGGGAGTAATTGACATAAAGTAAATTGCATGTGTTTTAAATGCTCAGTACAATGCGTTTTGATTTACACACTCCTATGGAACCATCTCCGCAATCAAGATAATGAACATAACCACTATCTGTACACAGCTCCCCCTGCCCCTTTGTAGCCCCTCTCCGTCCAATCTCAGTACCCAGGCAACCACTGTTTTCTGTTACCGTTAATTGTATTTTATAGACTAATTTTATATAAATGAAATCATGCAGTAGATGCTCTTTGTTTTAGGCTACCTGGTTTCATTCAGCGCAATGACTTTGAAAACCATCATGTTTCAAGTGTTACTATTTCATTTCTTTTTATTCCTAAGTAGTATTCCATACAGTTTCATTTGTAAAGCTTAGTTATTACTTCCCTGGATAGTCAGCGGACACATTGTCACTGTCTTTCTTATATTTCAGTCTGTTGTTGTTGCTTGACTCATGTCATAGACTCAATAAATAATTTCTTTAAGGATGTGCTTAAAAACTTCTCTTCAAGAGGATTCTATGAGTGCTCACTCATTCATTCATTCCTCCAACCATTCAGCAAAGATTGATCGAGCCTTTGCTAGTGTTAAATGATAGACTCAGGCATATCAAAAATATGAAGAGTTTATCTGAGCAAAACTTGATTGGAACTGGGCAGCTGTGAGTCAGAGTGGTTGGGAGCACTCCACTGACAAAAGCTGGGGCCGGACTTCTACCGAGAAAAGGTGGGAGCAATGACAGTAATGATTGATTGGCTGTAGCTTGAAGCCTGGCTGGCTGTTTGTGATTCGGTGTTCTCGGGTATCTGTTTCACAACCTACAGGCATTTACAGGTTTAGATTATGGTTTGCGTATGTAGGCTGCCGCCGCATTAGAGCTGTGGGGGCTGCAAAAGAATACATTTCCTGCCACCTTCTAAACTCTTCTAGCTGGGCTGCTAATCAAATTAACAGAGACAGATTAACAGGAGAAAATGAAAGTTGAATGCATGCGTAGAGGGAATTCACACACGCCAGAAAATCCCAGACACAGCGAGGCAAACCTGGGTACGTATGTCATTTAGACAAAGGAGAAAAGGGGAGAATGAGATTTTAGATTTCAAACGTGAGAATGGATGATTTGCAGGTAACTGAGGAAGAGCAGAACGCACTCGGCAGGCGAATTCCTGCCAGACAACCCTGACACAATGAAACACAATGGGACACAATGGGGCACAATGGGGCACAGCGGGTGAGCCGGCCGCCAGTTCCCTGCCTGGAGCCCTCCCATCCACCAAGCGCAATTCAGATTAGGTGAGCACGCTAAGGTCTCCTTCCAGGAGCAGGCCTCTCCCCCTGAACCTCTGAGGCAAGAGAGGGGGAGGGTCCAAGGTTCTTTTGGAGTCTTTTGTTTCCGAATAACCAGCTTAAAATCAAGGATCTCAAAAAGCGCAGTTTTGGGGGTGGCAAAACTGTAGTTCCGGTCAGAGCCACCTCAATCGGATGGCCTTCTCGTTTCATGAAACACTAGATCCCAGGTAGTGTTCTTTCTAGGTGCTGAGGATACAGTCACACACACACACACACACACACACACACAAAAGACGTCAATCCTAGCTCTCATGGAAAAACTGGACAATAACTACAATTAAAAGCAAACATTTTATAGCATATTAGAAGTTAACATGTGCTATTTGGAAATAATAGTACAGGGGAGAGGGCCATTAGCTTTCATCCTAAAGATGCAGCGTATATTCAGACAGATGCCCATACATCGGACTGAATGTAAACTTTGGGGTGGTTTTCTAAGTCCAACAAGATTTCACTGAAGTCACCTTCCAACAGGACTTAAGAAAAGCGGGCTGCCACAAATACCAGGGGTTAGAGAACAAGGTGCAGTCTCCATTGGCCCGGCCTCCCCCTCTGGTATGCAGCTTTTGTATTCACATAGCCTTCCACCCCAGTCTCCTCCCCCGACGTCAGGAATCAAGTTAGCCAGTTTTAAAATGGGGAGAACACTCTCCAAAAACTCAAATCTCATCCCATGATGGTGCTAAATGTCGCATTTCATTTCCAGATTGAAACCGGGATGGAGGAACGTGTGTGTTGCTAATTCCAAGCAGTCATTTATTGGGTGTTGGGGGTGGTGGGGGCAGGGGTGGGGTGGGGGAGAGACAACCATGCAGACAGAGCAAACTGAAAGTTGGGGGCCAAGCTAAAATGCCTTGCTCACAAACGGATGAAATGGGGTCCCGAGTCCACAGCCAAAGAATGTTGGACGCTTTCCCCAGCTTCAGAAATGTTTTTGCATTTAAGCTTCGGTGGGTTTAGAGAGGAACGTAAGGAGAATTTCTGTAACGAGAGGAAGGGGACCCGCTTGGCCTGCCTTCAGCACTTGTACTGCAGGGCCGTCTGGCACCCGTCCAAGGCAGTCTGAACTTCTGAGAAACTCGATTTCCTGTCCCACTGCCTATGCTGCCTGAGAACTGGGGCGAACTTCACCCCTGAGATTCTTCAAAAATCTTATGCGAACACAATGTGTTTTGTCTAGTCTCAGAGTCATTGAAATCATAAAACTATCAACTTCTGCAATTCCAGAGGGGGCTTTACCCATAACCTTGACTCATATTTTACAGAAGAGGCCAGGAGGAGTTCAGAGCTATTAAGTGACTGGGGGATGGAGGGGAATGGGAACAGGGTCCAGGTTTCCTGACTCTGTGTAGCATAATTTCTTCCCCAGATTATGTAGACAAGTCGGATTCCAAATACCAGACCTCGGTGAGTTGTACTATATGTAAGTGATACCTCGTAACCTGATTAAAACAACAAATAATAACAAAAAACCCCAGGGTCTGTGACCCAAGCCTCCCCTTGAACCCGAGTCTGTCTGACTCCAGACTGTGGACATTCCTGTCCTTTGCCTCTTAGTAGCATTATTGTCACTGCCGTGAAGGTGTGGTCCTCTTGTGGTTTGTGTTTGAGGAGGAAGCTGAGGCCTGGAGAGGCGCAGGCCACTCACCCAGGCGACTGGAAACAAAAGCTCGGGGAGTTGGGAGCCCCAGGGTCAAGAGCCTCTGGTAGTGCCGTGTAAATTTCACTTCCCAGTGAAATGAATCACTCTTCAGCGGAGGGGCCTCAATGCGGACACCAGTTCCTGCTCGGGCTTCAGGATCAAAAACAAAGCAGGGCTGGCAGGCCTACGGGAAAGGGACATTTGGTATTCTTGGCTAATTACAAAGTGTTAATGACATTCAGAGGAAACTCCCCCACCTCCCCATGTTTAGGGGCAACCGAAGGTGAGCCAAAGAAAAGACAAGATCCTCCAGGAAAATGCAGGGCAAAACCCACGCCAATGATTTACAGAGGAAATAGACATCCCAGCAAGTTGGAAAATCCGCCCAGGATGAAATCAGGTGGGACCCCGACCTCCTAAGTGATTCATAGCTGGGTTCCAGGGCCCAAGGATTGGTTATTGTCAAGCATTCCTTAAACAATAAGCTGACACAATAAATGGTGCTGTCCTTCTTAAAGTCCAGAGTAAACATATAAACACGAAATATAAATGCTGTGCGTGAGAGGAGTTAGGATACGGGAAGACAACAGATTGAGACAATGCAGCTGTTTAACTTTTAAAAAAAATTTTTTTTAAGATTTTATTTATTTTTTTAGAGAGGGAAGGAAGAGAGATAGAGATAGAGAGAGAAACATAAATGTGCGGTTGCTGGGGGTCATGGCCTGCAACCCAGGCATGTGCCCTGACTGGGAATCGAACCTGGGACACTTTGGTTCGCAGCCCACGCTCAATCCACTGAGCTACGCCAGCCAGGGCAGTTGTTTAACTTTGATGGTGACAGAAAATGTTCTTTGATAGTATTCCTTGAGAAGATCAACATACTATTTCGTTTTGTCCCTCATGAATCTATTCGTGATGAAGTTTGGTCTTGCGGTGAAAAGTGATATTAAAGTGAAGATTTCAAATTTTCCCTCGGTGAGCTTACACTTGCCAGTCAGGACCGATGTATTTAGATCCTTCCTACAGTTTTAGTTTCCATCAACTACAATTGTGGGCATCCTGGACACTGGATCTTTTTATTTGCCCACTCTTAGAACTGTGCCTGACAGTCTGCACAGAGCCTGTGGAATGAATGAATTCAGCAACTTTTGAACTTCCCTTCTTGAGATGACCGTTATTCTATTATGCTTATTCAATAGTTCCCCAGTTTCTGTCAAGCATCGTTCATTTGTTTTCTCCCCTTTCGCCTTCTTCACCCTTTCTCTTCTCCAGGTTTCTCTGTGGGGTGTTTTTGCATGTTAGGTGGCTTTCTTGACACATGATTAAGCTATGTCACAGGCAACAATTCCTAGACTTTCAGATTCATCAAAATCGGAGTCCAAATATTGCGAAGACCAAGGGTATTCACAGTGACAGTAGAATGAGTGAAAATAATCACCCGGCTCAGGGACTGGTTGCTTTAAGATATCTTGAAGGATACATTAGTTCTCCATTTTAGCAATCTGTCTACTTTTTGGAACGATTGACCAGATTTTGTTGGGCTCGAATACCAGGGAGGGGGCTCTAGTGAAACTACAAAGTTCGAAGGCTTGTCTAACAAATGGCTTGAAGGGTCTTAAGGCAGGTAGAATATTCCGGAAGACCTGCCCTATGTCTTCCTGCAACTCGGGCTTGCTTCACCCTGACTGAGTTCGCCGTCCTAGGAACCGCAACTGCTTGCAGAAGAAACAAAGGAGAAACCACGACCGAGGGCAGCCAAAGCACGCCCTCTTTGTGGCCTGTCTCCTTTCGCCTAGCTCTTTTTCTGGCTTTTCCACTGTGCAGGCTCCTCCCCACAGGGGTGCTGGCCCCTTGTCCACCGTTCACTGGAGCCCAGGGCGCACAGCCAAGCGGCTCCGGCAGCTGCCCTTGCCCCAAGTCTTGCATCATGCAGGAAGCAGACAACCCGAGGTCCCTTAGCTACAGCCACAGGCCCATTTCCTTTGCTAGGAAACTCAACAACCTGGGCAAAGGGCTGGCTCTGTCCAAGATGGTGGGCTCACCAACGTGAGGGCGCAGAGATCCCTCGGAGATCAGGAAGGATCGCGTCTGCAGCCCTGTCTCCAGCTCCCCATGGGCACCCAGGGTGGCCCCTGGGCCTCCTTCCTTGTGGTTTGCTCCAGGCACCTCCTGCTCTTCACTCCCTTGCTCCTCTCGGACAAGCCCCGCCACTCCGCCGTGGGCTCCAGCCTCAGGCACACACACAGGCGCTCCCTGCAAGGCGCTGCTCCAGCCTCAAGCTCAGTGGCCACACCTGTATGTCAAGATCCATGTTGAAAGGACCACTTATTTCCTTTGCCAGGTTGGAAGCCCTCTTCTTTCAACAAAGCCGGCCCGGCTTTATTTTTATGTTATTTTTGAACATCTTTTATTTCTTTATTTTTAGAGAGTGGAGAAGGGAGGCAGGAAGAGAGGGACAGAAATGTTGATGGGAGAGAGAAACGTTGATGTGTTGCTTCCCTGGGGACTGAACCCACAACCCAGGCATGTGCCCTGAGTGGGAATCAAACCGGTGGCCTTCTGCTTTGCGTGACGATGCCCGACACACTGAGCCGAACCGGTCAGGCAGGAATCAGCCCATCTTTATATTCGGGAGCCCTCAGTAACCGGAAGGGAACCACTAATTCCTGACACCGAACACCCCCAGCTGCCCCCATCTCTTCACCATCTCCCCACCATCCACTCAGTGCCCAAATTAGCAGATGAGACATCTTGGACGATTCTGAGCCATAATTGCCTCAGGTTTCCCTCTATTTCAAGCTCCGACTGTGTTAACAGTTAGGAAAGAAGACAAATCTCGAGCGCTTTGTGCAACCAGCCTTACTACTTCGTATCCCATCTGGATAAATGCAATTTATAAATGCCTCATCAAGGAGTTTCAGCCGACAGTGCTGTTCCAAGCCTGCTCTGTAATCGGAAAAACACACACACACACCGAGTAGCAGCGTTCGGCTAAAAATGCACTGCTGTCTCATTGCTCTTTAAAAGAATGTCACATCCAGGAATCATTCTCCGTCCCCAAGCAGGAGGAGATGTCAGGTGGAGACAAATGAGAATTGCAGAACTACTTGGGCAAAGCCACCTAGAAACAATCCAAGGAGGATGCTTGCAGGGCTAAAGAGGTATGAGGCGTTCTTTTATGAACACGAACGGTCCACGTTACAAAACTCTAAAGAAAGGCTGCTTCTCCACTCTCAGATGGGGCCATTTATCTCTTTTCCCAGCTGGAGCATTTGTGAGCTGTCTCGGAAAGAAACAACTCCATATGCAAATCTTGAAGCCTTTGTAACGGGAGGAAGTCTATTTGAGGCAAGTCTGTGTGGAGGAAGCAGAAAGACTTGAAAATGCATTTTTTCACATAGGTTTTGTGAACTAACCAAAGCGTTCAGGGTGAATATGGTCACTTCAGTTTTTTTTTTCCAACGAGATGTTATCTTCAAAGACCACAGGAAATGTTTATGTAAATTTAAAGGCTATGTCTCAAGAGTTCATAGAATAGATATAAAAATGTAGATACTTGGTTTCTAACGACTGAAGGCCTGACCCCTCCCACCCCCCACACTGCACGCCACCCTCCCGTTGTGTGAACTGGCCCACAAGTAATGCTAAGGCTTCCTAACAAATATTGGCATGGCTTTTTACACGTTCGGTCTTGCATTGCTCTCACTGAGAACTGCCTCAAAGAAATGTACCACGTGGATGAGGAAACAAACAGAGGGACAAAAGGATGGATAAGCAAGTACAGCAAAATGTCAATGGTGAAATCTAAGCGGTGGGAACGTGAGTGATTTTCTAACATTCTTTTCACTTTGCATTATGTCTGCATGTTTTAAGAGTAAAACGCTAGGAAGAATCTACCACTCATTTTGAAAATGTCTAGAAACCTAAGATTGACTATTGGGCTGACACGACTGGGAATATCCATCCACACTCTCTCGCCTAAATAAATCAGTGAGTTCAGTTCCGATGGCCAATCAAACTTTGCTCATTTATCAGAGGGGGCCGCTAGTGCAGGAAATGGACGTTTCCCTACCAGTGCTCCTCTAGACCATTGTGTGCTTCATGTTAATGTACATTTCAGAATTGTCTCCAATTCTTAGACCGTTGGCCAAAGTTTTCACTCGAAGGCAGCAGTAAATTTCCGGCTCTGGCTGTTTAAGAACAAATGCAAGCATTCATGGCTTTCAGAAAGCACTCTCTCTTTTACTCCCCCTCCCCCACTCATGCCCTTCTTTGATGCTCTCTGTGCAAATGCTATTGGGGGGCCTTCTCAGTGGGGTTTCCAGGAGTCTCTCTAACTAGATGATAATCCCCTGCAAGGGAAGAGCTAGATTATAATCCCCTGCAGGGCAAGAACTAGATGATAATCCCCTGCAGGGCAACAACTAGATTATAATCCCCTGCAGGGCAAAACAGAGTCTGGGCCAGTTTTGTTTCTGTAGCGCTTGCTGCTGCAGCTGCCGCCCACAAATGCTGCCTTCGTCTGCATGAGAATGAATGCTGTGTGTACACACTAAGACCTAGGCTATGGCCTTCTCCTCAAAGAGCAAAGTCAACCTGCCTGGGCCTGAGGCTCGTACATCTGCCTAGAGCACAGGTCCCTAGGGCTGGCGTCCATCCCCTGGAGTCACTGGGGAATCCCGAAGCACTCCACTGCCTCTGCCCTACCCACGGAGCGGCTGCTGGACTGCGCTGGCAGGTGGGTGGCCAGGGCCTCGGGACACGGAAATCTCTCCCCGGCGCTAGACATGTGCAGGCAGCACTGAGAACACCTGGACTGGGACATTAGAGGTGACCAGGTGGTCTCCAGGGCAGAAGCTGTATTATCTAAGGCAATGGTTCTCAACGGGGGCTGATCTTGCCCTTCGGGGGACAGTTGGCCGTGTCTACAGGCTGGTTTGGTTGTCCCATCTGGGAATGGGGGCGTCTGTGTGGAGACCACAGAGGATGTTAATCCTTCTACAGTGCACGGGACAGACGCCACCTCGAAGATTCTCGGGCTTCATGTCCGTCGTGCTGGGCTGTGGTAACTGTGATTAGCCTTCTGCCATGGCTAATGATCTGGGATAGCCTTCATCACCCACTGAATTTCTACTCTCGTCAGGGTGGACTCTGCCTCCCATCCAAGCTACAAGCCTAACCCAGCTGACTGTCCCTCTGTCCCCTGTACGGGCCTCATTTCAGGAAGGTTCATTGGATCCATTTATGAGCAGAAGGGACTCCGCTTCACAGCTACCCCTGAAAGCGTGGCGATTTCAGTGAAAAGAAGACCGTTTTGTTTCTGCCTCTATTCTGTGGAGGGAATCAGAATCAAAGTTAATAGCCTACGGTCAGGTTGGCAGTTCACAAGAAAGGGGGAGGTTGCCAGACCATCAAAATCACACCGTTTCCTGTTTTTGACGGTGTATTTCAACAATGTCACCGAGCCCTTCAAAGACGAAACTGGCTGTTTGCCAGAACCAGACCAGCTCCAAGAAGGTGCCACGGTGCGCCGTATTGTTTGACGCGGAGGGGGTCAAAGCGCGCTCTCCATTGTGTTCCTCTCTCCACTCCCCACTCCTGTTCTTTTGTTGTCGCTGTTGTTAGGCTATTAAGATTCCTGCCGCAAATTCAGTTAAAATTCACAATTTCCTCTTTGTGGATCCCAGCAACTAATTATAGAGAAATTAGAGGCAATTTGCAACACTGGGATATCTTTTGAGTTTGCAATTGGCCGCACAAATTGGGGAACAATAGTTTCGAGAAAGGACAAATATTTGTACTGATTTGATTTCTTGGCATCCAAATTCCTCCCATTCGCTCCATTTGGACATGAAAATGTGTTTCTCATCAGTTCTGGAATCTGCTTCCCCTCCCCTCTCCTTCCTGCTCATCCTCCTACATCTCCCACACTCTCTTTATGTATTTATTTAAAAGATTTTATTTATTTACTTTTAGAGAGAGGAGAAGGGAGGGAGAAAGAGAGGGAGAGAAACATCAATGTGCGGTTGCTGGGGATCATGGCCTGCAACCCAGGCATGTGCCCTGGCTGGGAATCAAACCTGTGATGCTTTGGTTTGCAGCCTGCGCTCAATCCACTGAGCTACACCAGCCAGGGCTAAATAAATAAAATATATTTTTTAAGATTTTATTTATTTATTTATTTATTTTTAGAGAGGGAAGGGAGGGAGAAAGAGAGAGAGAGAGAGGGAGGGAGAGAGAAATGAGAACTGATCACAATTGTGAAGTTTCCACTTCTGTTTCTGGAATGACACTATAATTTATGTATGGTTATCATTATTATGCCTTCTTAAAAGTAACATGTTAGCTCCTTGTAATCCCATCTGATCTCATCTATCCCCCATTCCTTGGCTGTTGTTACTGTTTTTAATGATTCTCCGCAACAGCAATGATGCTTCATAGTCACCTAGTGCTTGTGGCTTTCAGAATGCTTTCACGTATAGGGTAGCATTTCATTAAAGAATCTCAACCTGGCTGGTGTAGCTCAGTGGATGGAGTGCGGGCTGCGAACCAAAGTGTCGCAGGTTCGATTCCCAGTCAGGGCACATGCCTGGGTTGCAGACCATGACCCCCAGCAACTGCACATTGATGTTTCTCTCTCTCTTTCTCCCTCCCTTCCCGCTCTACAAATAAATAAAAAAATCTTTAAAAAAAATTTTTAAAAAAGAATCTCTGTGTAGTAGGAATGATTCCTCCCATCGTGTTTTCCTTTTTGGACATATCTTTTTGTTAACCCCCTTCCTGTCCAAATAGTAACCCCGCCATTCCCCCTTGCTTCCTCAGCAACATTCAAGAGTTCCATATTAATCACTGGAATGAAGGCTGAGCTTTTTTCCCCTTGAGGTTGCTGCCCATCAAGTCGCTGCCAGCACCGCAGATCACTCCTCAGGCCAGCAGGGTCCCTCCTGCTCAACCCTGGGTCTTCATGCACCCATCACTCATTGCCCTCCGTGGAAATAAGGCCCTGAATTTTCAGTGAAAAAAATAGACCTATATTTGTATTAATTTTCTTAGTATTCCAGAAATGTGCAAGTAGCAGATTATTTTCTGTAGTTTTATAGTTTGCACTTTTTTTTTTTTTTTTAAGAGAGAAGGGAAGGGAGAGAGAAAGACAGGGAGAGAACCATTGGAAACATCAATGTGCAAGAGATACATCAATGGGTTGCATCTTGCTTGCTCCCCACTGGGGACCTGGCTCACAACCCAGGCATGTGCCCTGAGTGGGAATCGAACTGGCCACCTTCTGTTTCGCAGGCTGACACTCAATCCACTGAGCCACACTAGCCAGGGCTGCACATGTCTTTTGTGGAAAAACCTGAAATGGAATAAAAATACTTTAGTGAATTCTATAAAAACTTACATTCATCTAGCTCAGTGCTTTTTGGAAAAGTAGAGAAGATCTCTGGGCCTTACCTGAAAAGCTAATTGTTGGACCAGATGATCTCTGATTCCTTCTTCGATAGTCATCTTGTATGTATTTAAAAAATTCCACACACAGAAGAGGGAAGTGACAGAGGAGGAGACTCATGGTAACATTACAAAATGAAACTCCCTGTCTCACTGGCTTCATATGAAAATGAGAATCGTAATTGATCTTGTTGGAGTAGCTGAGGATAGATGAGTTCACCGGCACCTGGTGAATTAATTGTTATAAGCTACTTTAAGACCTTTATACAAATCTCCTGGAGATCTTTGGACAATAAAAACCCTAAGCATGACAGGCCCAAGTCTTGTTCTAGGCACCTCAATCTTTATTAAAATGTAATAGTCATTATTATTTTCAGGTATGATAATGGCATTATGTTTATTTGTGTTTTTAAAAAGTCTTTATCTTTTAAAACAGGACTTACTACCTCAGCATTTGGGGGGGCATTCTTTTTTTATTTTTTTAAAGATTTTATTTATTTATTTTTAAAGGGAGGGAGATAAAGAGAGAGAGAGAGAGAAGCATCCATGTGCGGTTGCTGGGGGCCGTGGCCTGCAACCTGGGCATGTGCCCTGACTGGGAATCGAACCAGAGATGCTTTGGTTCGCAGCCCACGCTCAATCCACTGAGCTACACCAGGCAGGGATCACCCAAGGGGTTTTGATGGCTACTGAAGTTGGGGAGCTGTGGCCTCACAACTGTAAACCCAGAGTCTGCCCCTCCCCCACAGCAGATTCTCCAGCATCCTTATCTTCAACCTCAACCACAGCTCCCTTCCCAGACTGGCTCCCTGCAGGGTGTCATCCAGTTTGCTCTTCTAGGAAGCCTGATTGTATGACTTGTGTGTGAAGTTCAAGGGGTATATGTTGAGCCTCACACAGAAAATGTGGCATGAGTCATGCAAGGAAAACGTGAAAAGTTCTGCTGGCCTGAGCAACCTTGTGGGTCTGGCTAGACGGACCCACGCTCTTGGTTCAGTAAGTATTTGCAGAATAAGACAGATGAGTTATTGATGGGAACACGGTGATGTTGGTCCCTTTGATGATGTACCTGTGTGCAGGGATCAGCCCTGAGAACAGCACAGCCTGTGTGCCCTCCATTCACGCTGACGGCCGCTCAGGCCTGACTCAGGCTTCGGTCGTTCTTGTTTTATGCATAATTCCAAAAAGATGTGTTATCTGATTGCTTGGGCCAGTGAAAATGAGAAGCAGCTGATTAGAAGCAATTTGTAAGAACAACAGGAATATGCAGACACAGGCACTGTGACAGAGGCCAACATAAAAAAGAGACAGAATTGAGAATTCTGGAAAATTGGATTATATAGAACTCATTATTCCAGGATGATGATATATATAATTTAGGTGGGAACGTAATAACCCCTGTAAAAATCGAGTACTCCCAAGTTAAAGATTTTAAGAATCTTTTTTTTAAAGATTTTATTTATTTTAGTTTTTTAGAGAGGGAAGGGAAGGAGATAGAGAGAGAGAGAGAGAAACATCAATGTGCGGTTGCTGGGGGTCATGGCCTGCAACCCAGGCATGTGTCCTGACTGGGAATCGAACCTGTGATGCCTTGGTTCTCAGCCTGCGCTCAATCCACTGAGCTACGCCATCCAAGGCTTAAAAATCTTTTAGTAATTAAAAAATGCAGGCCATTAGTGATCAAGTGTAATGTTGAGTATTAGGGATGGAGAAGTAGGGATGATGAATTGTAAAACGGCCTCACACAGGGCATAGAATAGAGTCGGTAATGATATGGGGGCTGGGACAAGATCCCCAAGTGGTCTCCCTGATTTTATAGATTTTATTTCATAAAAGGAAAATGACAGCCTCAGAAACCTACAATGCACCTCTCTCTTTCACTTCAATTGCCCTAAATTTCTTATAGTGTTGGCCAATGACCAAAGCATTACATTAGCAAAATGCTTCCTGCTAGTGTATGGGCATTGAAGCTGGAAATATGATACTCAAGTAATTAGAATCAATGTTTTTTTTATACAAGTAGAAGTGATAGCTCAGGTGTTTCTCTGCATGTAGGGAAGAAAGGAAATCAAGTTCTGCCATAGTTCCGTAAATGTTAGCTGATTTCAAACAATTGCAACAATGCCATCACAAGATGCATGATGGAAAAGTCCAGATTCTTAAATGAAATTGAATGCTATTGTACTTAATTGTGTAACCCTTATATTTGAGGTTATGCTAAAAGAATAAACTTAGTGCTTGTGGGTACCCAAGGAAATGAGCTAAATACTTCAGGCAATAACGTTGTGTTAGATAGTGTAGTGCATCTATGTGATTTCAGTCTCGAGGGAAAATATGCAAAGGAGAAAAACGTGGTATAAGGGCTGGGGAAATTATTAGCAGTAACCAGCCAGGTGAGTTTACATTTTAAATTCTCCGTAGGACGTTGAAAGATTCATCTCACATCGACGAACTCTGAAGAGGCCCCTAAACGTCTGTACCTTTGAGTTGGTCTATTTCTTGAGCCAGTACTCCCCATGGGCAAGATTCGAACCTTCCCAACATGGCAGATTGTCCATTTGCTAAACTGAGAATATTATTGCTCACCATAGCACAGCATCTCGCCAAGGTTAATGATGATGACACGTGACCCCAAACGTTCAAATACAATTTCTGCGAGGACTGACAACTTCTGAATCAAGTATTAGGGTCTTAGATCAGCGAGAAACTTCCCCGGTTGCGCAGTGCCGTCAGCATTTGAGGGCATGGGTCTGAGAGGTTAAGTGGCTTCACCTCATCATTTCGTGTATTTTCCATGGTGCATGATAATGGTCACATTGTGTTCCTCCTGGTCCCGGAACGTCCATTCAAGGCAGCGGCTGTATCTTAATCATCTCGGTGAAGCCCTATCCTAGCAGAGCGCCAGGAACACAGCAGATGTTTGCTGTTTATTGAATAGGTTGCTGAAGCAAAGCTACAACGGCAGAAAGGGAGTGACCCTGGTCACTGGACTCCCAGCCAGCCTTGCTTTCATTAAGTCGCAGCTCTATAAACGTTCTGCACAAATATGTCAGTTGGGAACATTGTGCACTCACTAAGGGATTTGTCTCAGCTGCTTCGGGCTGGAGTGAACTGTTGAAATTCCTCTTCTGAAAGCCCTGACCCCCACAGTCCCACTGAACCTGGCCAAGCCTGCACACAGATGACTGGTATCGTTGGGGCTCTTGTTCCCTGCTGTGGCTCCCTTGAGGGCTGTGACTTGGAACTGGTCACCTCCGTCACTGGAGGCTAGCACAGTGTCTGGTGCACGTGAGTGCTTCTGTGGATGTGAGTTCATGTCACGTGATGTGATGCTTGTTGACCACTCGCTAATCCTCATGGTGGCCCTTATTACTGTGACCTGGTTTTACAGATGGGGAAACAGGTACAGAGAAGTTTGAAACCTAACCTGAGGCCACACAGCCAGTCATTAGAGGATTCGGGATTTGAACCAAGGGAAACGGGCCCCAGGGATGCCCATTCTAGAAATTCCCCAAGTTTTGGTCTCAGGTCCCCTTTGCGCTCTTAGAATTTATCAAGGACTCAAAGGGCTTTTCTTTTTTTTAGATTTTATTTATTTATTTTTAGAGAGGGAAGGGAGGGAGAAAAAGAGAGAGAGAGAGAGAGAGAGGGAAACATCAATGTGCGGTTGCTGGGGGCCATGGCCTGCAACCCAGGCATATGCCCTGACTGGGAATCGAACCTGCGACACTTTGGTTCACAGCCCACACTCAATCCATTGAGCTACGCCAGCCAGGGCTCAAAGGACTTTTCTTTATGTGGACCGAATCTCTCAGAATTTACTGGAGTAGCAATGAAGCCTGAGAAATGTGAAAATATGTCCTTCTTAATTTCTTTCAATGTAACAATAAGATCACTGTGTGTTAACATGATCTATTTTTTATTAAAAAATACTGTATTTTCCTAAACCCAAAACATGTCACCAGAAGAGTGACAATGTGTTTGTATTGCTGCAAATGTCTTTAATGACTGATGTAACAGAACACAGCTGGGCTCACTCACGTTCCCTGTGGCATCTGGTGACATCTGTCCTGTAGCCTCTGGGAAACTCCGCTGTAGCTTGCAAGAGAATGAGAGAGAACAAGGCACATGACCCCTTTGGTTTCAGCAACCCTCAGGGCTCACTCTGGCTGTCATTTGGACCATACATCACTCCCTCTCAGCATTAGCCCTGGGGTGGATCGGGGGTCACAAAGGTGACACTCTGCCTCCCAGAGGCCCTAGCGCTGCACGGATGACTGATGCACCCTCCTCTAACCTGGTACCTCCAGTGGTGGGACTGTGGCCTCTAAAAACAAATTCATGCGCTGTCCCCTCACGTCCCACATGCTTTCCTGAGTTTGTGCCGGCACTTTTGCTGGGCCCTCTTGCTGCTATGCTGTCCTGGACTTAACCCCCCATTCTTAGAAGTGATACGCCCCCAAACACAGCTCCGTGGAAGCCATCCCTGTATTGTATCACATGTCTACCCCGGGCTGAGCACTCTCCAGGAGCAGGGATTTAGAATTTCATCCTCCTTCCATTTTCAGGGAGTGCTGAGGGCAGAGCTGTGGAGCAAAGCCCAGGGGAGTAGGGGTGGGGAAGATCAGTTTGACCCCGAAGATCAAGGGAAACTTTTGAGAGAAAGGGGGTCAAGACCAGTTCTGGTGGGAGGCAGGTGGGATGGAAGGGTAATCCTCTTGTGGGCAGCAGCTTGAGCCAAAGCAGGGGCATCCCCTGGAGGAACAGAGAGACGATGGATGTGATCGGAGGGTCCATGGCACAGTGGCTGGTGGAAGACGGAGCTGGGGATGTGAGTGAAGGCACAATGTCCCCTGCACCCAGAAGTCGCTCGGAGGACAGGAACTCCCCTGATCTTGCCCTTGTGAGTTTCCGAACAGCAGGACCGTTGGGGACACTGAGGCCTGGCTCAGTGCGGGGAGTGAATTCTCAGGCCTTTCAGGTGAGATGGCAGCGCTTCTCCTGAGCAGCAGCAACAGACAGAACATTCGGGAGCCTCCTGGTCCCTCACTGGCTGCTAGACGGATGGTGTAGAAGCCAGGTCTCATGTAGAAGAAAGCTCACAGCCAGTGGGCTGGCAAGTCTATTCTCAAGGACGGGCCCCGTAGTGCTCAGACAAATAACAAAGCAGCAGAGTGCTTAAGGAGGCAGAAGGTTATTTTTAGTCAACGGCATGAAATATATTTTCCCCTTGCACTTGAGCTGCCATTGTAGCAAGTTTTATTACCCTGGAGGGAGGCAAAGCCAAGAAGTTCTTGTTGACATGATTTCCCAGCATGTGTCGTATTTTAAAATGCATAAAACATCTTTCTTTGATTTACTTATTCCAGACCTTCAACTTGGCACCGCTTCGTCAATTATTGTCACACACTTAGCACCACTCGAAAATTATTCTTATTGTTAAAACGGTGTTCATTGACAAATTTGGAAGTCCGGAAGAATGGAAAGGTGCAGGGAAAAATTTCCCTTCTCTAAATTCCAATCACGGAGATGCTTTGTCTGAAGCCATAGTCTTCTAAGATGTCTGTCGTGAGTTCCTTCTCTGTCTGTACGCATAGGTGCCTTTCACCGCTCTAGAGGTGGAGCCCAGAGGACTAGAATCTGCGCTGATGCCCTGAACTGCTCCGACCACAAGAAGTCTGCAGAAGTGATATGATGCCAACTCCCGGCCTGGACTTCAACGGGCTGGGTGACTTCCCCTTTCCCTCTGGAAAGCAGCTGCCATGTAAGAAAGGCTGTCTATGGAGCAACTCTCTGTTGGGAGGAAGCCCAAGCTGCTGATGTGGAGAGGCCACACAGAGGACAACCAAGGGGTCTGACATCCGAGGAAAGCTTTCCTGGAGCTTGCAGACTAGTCTAGCCACCGGTTCAGTACTCTTGAACTAGTGACCTCAGCCCATGTCACACAGAGCAGAAAACTACCAAGCTAAGACCAGCCTAAGCACGGAATCATGAGAAATAAGAAATAATGATTGTTTTATCAGAGTAAATGTGCCCTAGCTGGAGTAGCTCAGTGGATTGAGCACGGGCTGCAAACCAAAGCATCACAGGTTCGATTCCCAGTCAGGGCACATGCCTGGGTTGCAGGCCACGGCCCCCAGCAACCGCACATTGATGTCTCTCTCTCTTTTTCTTTGCCTTCCCTCTCTAAAAATAAATAAATACAATCTTAAAAAAGAGAGTAAATGTCACAGAGTTTGTTATTAGGCAGTACGCAATAACTAAAACACTCTATTATACTTTAGAATATTTTCTTAGTGTCTTTTTTTTTTCAGAGCATTTCATACCAGAAATACAATTGATTTTTAGCACTTTTCATTTCTCCCTGTTAGGGCGTGAATTTTCTCCCCTTTTCAAAAGTGCTATGAATATGTTTAATTATCACACACTGTTCTGTTGTAGGAAGGTGTTATCATGCAGGCCAATCTGATACCCCCCTCCCAGGAAGGTACATTTGGGGACAAAGTGGCCTGGTCAGTCTTTGTGACTTGGGTGGCCACCTTTGTGTACTGGGCAAAAGGAAAGAGATAATTGGTTATAGAGGGAAAGAAGAAAGAAGCAGGCACAGAGAGGGGGAACGTGGAGAAACCGTGGCATACAAGGTATCTCCCGGGAGTCTGTTGGGATTCTAGTTCTGGTCCTTGTGTGCAACCCGCTGTGGTCCATGAAATGCTTGAATGGGTGTTTCCAACTCGTTCTTCATTTATTCTTAAACCGTTCTGAGAGACTTTGGTTCTTTTCCACCGAAGGACTCTTGAATATGGTCAATGGTTTTAAAAAGAAGAGCAGGAAGGAATATCACCTGGGAGGGGTAGGGAGACTTCTTTTTTGGAGAATGAAGTTGCCTTTGTAGACTTCAGTTTCCTGATGATGACTCAGCTCTATGACTTGGGATTGAGCAATTAAGTTTGTAGAGAATAATTCTAGGGATGCGTGTTCAGTTTATCTATAAAGAGTCATCATTAAGATCCAGTTGTGGCCCTGGCCAGGTGGCTCCGTGGGTTGGATC